>NC_073724.1:58100563-62900563 GCF_023634155.1 Falco peregrinus | reverse complement strand
ACTGCTGGGAGCAAGGGCTCCATAGGCTAAGGGCACCACAGCACCAAAATCACTAGCATTGAATCCTCTGGCAGCAAGATACCATATAACTGTTTGAAATTTCTCTGCTATTTTTTGATATGTTTGGTAACTACTGTAATAAAAGTAATTATTTAATATTACAAACCTGAGTTTCATTTAAAAATAAATAAATTCTAAATAATTGTGGCAGTACCAGAAGCGCTCCGCTCATTCTTCAGCGTCACTGTGTTTCTTCATGTTGAAAATACACTGAATGCAGTGAACATGAGACAGGAAATACCATCAGCAGTTCCAGACACTGTTACCTGAATCTTTCCCTCCCGTACACAGTTTTCCAGAAACATTTTTGTTACATGTATTTTTACTATGATCAGGGGAAACAAGAAAAACCTGGTGCAAATACCTTCCCCACCTTGAACAGAAAGCTGCTGCCGTGTTCAGAAGCGCGACAGGGCAGTCGAGCCAAGACTTGCCCTGAGCCGAGCCGAGCCTACTATGACCTCATGGGGCTGGGGGCCGCAGGGCCAGGCGCCAGGGCACCCTGCCGCCCTCGGAGCACCGGGCAGCCCGAGGCCAGGAGGCGGCGGGCCGGGCCGGTGCGGTGCGGCCGGCGGGAGCGCCCGCGTTCGAGGGGGCGCGGAGAAGGCGCGGGATGACCTCGAGCCTGCCGCGATGGGAGCAACGGTCGGGGCTGTCCCGCAGCCGGGCAGCTTCGCTCAGCACCTGCAGGGCTGCTGGCGACGGTCGGCGACAGGTAATTTCTGTCAGGGCTGCCGGCAGCCCGGCGCCCATTAGCCAACGCGGCTCCGCTTTCCCGGGCGCGCCGGGCGCTTCCCGCCGCGGGCGGCCCCGCAGGTGAGCCCACGCCTGCGCCCCACCGTTGCCCTCCCGCCGCGCACCTCCCCCTCGCTCCCCCGCTGGTGTCCGTCTCGCCCCTCCCGAAGCCCTGGCCAACACCCGCAGCCTCACCTCGGCGAGCAGGTGAGAGCCCTTCCCGGCCTCGCTCAGGCCGCGGAGCGGCGCAACCGCCGGCCGGGGGCGCACGGCGGAGGGGACCACCCCCCCGCGTCGCTGTCCCTGAGCTGCTCCTCTCCTCCCCCGCCCGCCCGCGGGGCAGCGGCGGACGAGACCATGAGGGCGCGTGCGGGGGGGACGCGGATAAAGAGGTGCCTCTCCGAGGCGCCGCGGCCCAGCCGGGAGACGGGCAGCTGGCTCCTCTGAGCCGCCGTGGGGGCCTGCAAGGAGAGGGCGGCCGCCGCCACCGCCAGGCAGCCCCGCACCTCCCCCCGGCCGACTGCGGGAGTTGGTGCCGGCCAGCGGCGGCTCTGAGGAGGCGGGGGGCGGCGGGGGCGCAGGTGAGCCCGCGGCGCCCTTCCCCCCGCGCGCCGTGTCTGTTTCCGGCGCGCTCGCGTCCCCGCTCCGCCGCGGCCGGGGGAGGCGAGGCAGGCGGGCGGGCGCCGCGCAGGTAACGGGCCGGGAGCGCGGGTTGCGGCGCCGAGCAGCCGCCCTTCCCTTCTGTCCCCAGCGCCGGGCGCCGCCGGCCCTCGCAGGCGCCGAGGAAGGGTACGGGCCCACCTTCCCGGCGACCCCTGCCCCCTACCCCGGGGCCGTTCACTCTGGAACCGACCGGCGGCGGCGCGGGGGGCGGGGCCGCAGAGCCGCTCCGCGGTCCCGATGGGCGGCGCCGCGGCCCTCCCGCCCCTCCCGGCGCTGGCCCGGGCGCCCCCTGCCCCGAGGGGGGGCTGTGCCGGGGCCGGGCCGGGGCCGCGGTCGTTGCAGGCAGCACCCGCGCGCGGGCAGGGCTGCCCCGTTCCCCGGTTACCTCCCGAGTAGCGCCCCGCATGTGTTGGGGTGCGAGAGCCGCTTCTGGCGGAGGCAGGCTCCTGCGCAGCTGGGTCGGGCCGGGGCCCAGCAGCCGGTGTTGCGGGGGTCGGCCCTCCGGCGGAACCCCCGCCTCCCCCCGCCTCCTGCGTGGCAGGGCTCCCATCCGCGGAATGCGCCTTCTCCCGCAGACGTCCCAACTGCTGAGATGACAGATAACACATACTGTCAATTTGCTTTTTAAAGAAGAGCGTTAAAAGCAAGCCAGCCTTCTAAATTTGGGGGTTTCTTGGTAGTTTTTAGCTACTACAAACAAAAGCTGCTTTTTTTTTTTCATGTCTTAAAGAATAGGAGGCGCAGGAAAATAAAAGGGAACCCTTAACAGCCCTACGAGGAAAGCAGTGAAACAGATTGCGGGTGGTGGTGTCAATTTACAGTCAACAGAGGTAATAGTTACTGTAATTTTCTGTAAGCTTGACATTCACTTGCAGCAAAAGTACGCAGGATTCTTCAGAATTAGTGACATTAAGTTGCTGTTTCTGTGATTTATTCATTTGTGTCAACTTTGTACTCCACATATGCAGTGTATTGTGACTGTAAGAAATAGAAGTGATCACAACTACATAAATGTAGGAAGCTTTTTTTTTTTTCATTATTTTTTGATTAGTGTGCTTGTTCACAAGTGTAATTATCATGGTATCACTATGGCATATGCTGTTGCCACCTCACAAATAATAAAAAGCACCATTTGTAGAACTCTAGAGGTGCTTGGGAAAAGTCACAGTGTATGTTGTGATGTATCTTGAAGGGCATTTCAGCATTTATTGGATATGATTTCAAAGATAAGCTTTGTGTGTATTTTATGTTGATTGAGACACTTGTACCAAATTCTCATTTTCTTTCAGGTACCTCATCAATACCTTGCAGAAGCAATGGAGGGAAAGACACAAACTCTGTTGCAGTGAAAACAAAGAAAAAATATTCTTAACTGTATAATACTCTTTCAGTATCGTTCAATGCCTACCATTTCAGAAGATGAAAAGGAGAATGGTTCTCGAAATAATGGAAACACTGAAAACAAACCTGGGAAAGAATCCCCAGAAGCCTCTCTTCATGATCCTGTGAGGCCATACTGCATGTCAGGCGCCTCCACTGTGTCCTTGGTGTCGAGGGGAGATGGGCATTATCCATGGGGATGCCCTGTGACTCATACACGAGAGAAATTTTATACCGTCTGCTCAGACTATGCTTTTTTAAACAGAGTAACATCTATTTGTAAAAGCCCAAGTGCTTCAGTTAGTGCCTGCCTGTCAGGCAGTGCTGCCTTAAACGTTGGAAATAACACGCCTAGCTTACTTGGCATTCAAACTGGTGCTTCAGAGATAATCTACAGTGAAGATGGTAACTTGGAAAGCTTGCCTGGTGATCTTGGAAAGCTTCCACTGGCATGGGAAATTGACAAGTCAGAGTTCAATGGTGTGACCACAAATCTGAAGAACAAAGCAGGTGAGGTGGTGAAGATTTGATGGTGTGGTAGGAAAAAGCTTCATATTTACAAATTGTCTGTGGAGGGGGCTGGTCAGCACACGTATCTCTTGAGGAAGTTCTGTAGAAGAACCCGTATGTCATTTCAAACCATCTGCACATTGGGAAAGGAGGGAGTGGCATAGGAGCAGTGAAAGTTAAGTGGAGCTGACCAGGGAAGTGGCTCTAAAACAAGACTGGCTTCTGCTTAACTGTGTGTGGTTTTGTTGGGTATTGTTTGGGGTGGTTTCTGGTTTGGGGTTTGTTTGTTGTTTTTTTTCACTTGGGTTTTTGGGTTGTTTTTCTCTTTTCTTTTAGTAGGACCTAGTGCATTGTGCAGTGATTCCTTTTACCTGTTAAGTACAGGTTTGTCACTTGCAGAAATGTTTTGAGGTTCTTCAGAGATGTATTTTGAAATTAAATACATGGTTTGTTTATGGCAAGAAGTAAATGAAATAATCAGTTACCTAGGAAAGCAGTTGGTTTCCGTAACAGAATTGTATTTATCATGATTTGCTATAGGTATACAGTGTTGGGGAGCCCATTTCATTAAAACTGGCTTATTTTCTGTCTCCTGTGTTCTTTCTGTGCCTAGTCACAGATGGCAACAGTGAATCAAGCACTTGCTTACACAGTTGGTTTTCTTTGTCCTGTAATCCCTCTGTTTGTCTAGAGCAGGCTGCGGGTTTCTTTTTCTTGGTGGCTTGGCTAGCTACTCAAAGTGCTCTTTTCTCCACCTTAGTATGAAACTGGTTTATCAAAACTTAAAAACATGTTTTTGGCAAGTTGCCATTGCCTTTTCATGTGTACATGTAGTGTCCTTAAATAAATATAAGAAACAAATTATAATACCTTACAGGGTGGTCATTTTTGCTAAAATATATTTCATTTGGATATGATGGCTTCAAAATGGGACAGAAATGCTTCCGCTCTAGCATGCGGTCCAACTTTTCTTTTCCACTGCCTCAGTCACTTACAAAGAGGAAAAGACCTTAGGGGTATACTATTCTTGTTGGATTTGTATGTAAGTTTTCATCAGGAAGTGTAGCTGGGCTCACAGAGCTTGGCTATGAAAGACAAGCATTTCATTCTATTTCCCTGTGCATTTAATGTTTGGAGATGGGAAGTCCATGCTGGTCTGAGAGTCTGTTTCTGGGATGACTGATTTAACATATTAGAATAATCAGATTGACTGCTGTCTCTAAAAAGTCAGGCAGGTCAGCGTTAATTCTATTAAGGATCTGAACACGATGTTGTTTACGGAGCTAATGGCAGCCTTACAAACCTGTTGACAATCTTGATCATGTGTTTGAACTTTTTCCTCCAATTAATGTTTAGTTTGCACTTACTAACACAATCAATGGCTCTATTTAAGGTGTATGCTATTGCTAAAGATATTTAAGAAGAAAGGTAAGAAAGGTAGACTAGGCATTCGTTTGTTTCTGAAATCTGTTTTGCAGGCAACATGAAGAAACAAGTGACAAAAAAAAAATCCATAGACAAAAAAAGCAAACAATACAGGGAGTGTCCTCAGCGTTCTGCTCTGGAAGACGTGAAGGAAAGGAAAGTGTTGGACCTCCGGAGATGGTAATATTTATGAATTATATTTATCTGAAATCAGATAATGTCTTAATATTTTTTTATTAGAAAATTATTATGCATCAATACACTACATCTCACACTATCCCTGTCTACTGAAATTCTAAAAACATTTTACTTTCTAAATATTTTTTCTTTCGGTAAGGAAAATATTTATGTGGGGATTCATTGCTTTAAAAAAATGCAGGTTCATTAGCATGGTCAGGCAAAAAGTAACCTTAAACATCGTACTGATATGTCTTACTCCTGATTTTTCTTTTCACTGGGAAATACTTCAATCAGAATCTGTCAGTGCTGTATAATCTATATCATATAAATATGGTTCACTAAATTTGCTTAATTTAATGCATCTATCTTACTGTCTATAACATCAGAAAGTTAAGAGTTAGCCTAGGGAATCTGAGACCCATAATGGCATTCATTAGTAAATAGGTAGAGATGCGGTTTACTACAAGTTCATGTGTTAGAAGAAGTACTCTGTACTGAGCCATTTTATCCTACGGGATCATTTGTACAGAACTTCCCCATGGGGCTGTTAGAAATTTGACTGATTTGTGTGAAATAGGGTAATAGTATCTGACAACCTTTAAGAAATCAGTTAACATATTTATTCCTCTTTTTTTTTTTTTTTTAATTAATACAAGTGACATAAAAACTTTCAGTGTGAAATAAAAATTTCAGTGACCTGACACACAGAAAAGTAGTGGAGATTGCTCCTGTAACTAAATCAAGAATGCTTACTACTGTGTTTGTGGTTTTGTTTGTTTTAGGTATTGTGTTAGTCGACCTCAATACAAGACTTCTTGTGGAATTTCGTCCTTAGTGTCTTGCTGGAATTTCTTATATAGTATGCTGGGAGCTGGAAGGTAAGTCACACATAGACAGCTTTGCCTCTGGAAAGTCTAAAATATTTTGTTAATTACTTTATTAAACAATACATTTTTTTCCCCTCCCAGTTTACCACCTATTACCCAAGAAGAAGCTTTGCATATACTGGGCTTTCAGCCCCCGTTTGAGGAGATTAGGTTTGGTCCATTCACTGGAAATACAACCTTAATGAGGTACGTTTAGTTCTTTTGATGCAGCTAAATTGTTAATTATGCAAAAATAGCATAGAGCTAAAAGATTGAATGTTTAAAAATACAGTAGTAGTTAATTTATTGAAGAAAAAAAAAAAAGGTGGATGATACAAGTTAGTCTTCTTAAGTTTTAGAATAATGAAGCATACCTGTGTACTCTTGATAGTGCCCAAAGGAACTTTTCAAAGAGTTTTTTCCATTAGCGATTTTGTAGTGTGATGTCGCTACACAGATCAGCTGAACATGAAATTCTGTTTGATGTTTGGCTCAGTTTGTTTAATGGTTGTATAATACTCTAATGAATCCAGTCTCCTGGTTAGGAAATTTTTTCTTTAGCCTCATTTTCCTGTTTTTGAATATGCATGTTAAGTCCTTGTTAATGTCACTGAAACGACGTGAAAAGGCAATTGATATACTAGTAGCTTTATGTAAAAAAATATTTAAGAATTGAAAATGAGACAGTGAGTGCTGCACCTTTGCTGCAATGGAGCTGTTCAGGAGGAGGGATAAAAAAAAGCTAAAAAGACAGGGCTGGAGTCACAGAACAATTGCACTTTCAAATTCTGTTTCACTTCTGCTCTGCTGTTTCCTGATCTTGAGGAATTGTTTCTAAAATTTGTTTTTTCCTAGAATTTTTTTTCTAGAATTTCTAAAATTCTAATGTGGAAAAGTTGCAGACCTGTCCTAAGTACTGCTGCTGTGAAGAGTTGCAGTATGGGACTCCTGTAATGCTTGGGCGCGTTGTGACACTTACGTGACAGAAGCCTCACATGATATGCAGAAAGTCTCACTTGAAGGCTCCTGCTTCTGGTGTCTTAGAAGATTCCGTTCACGTAGCTTACAAATCGTGGTTGAAGTTTGGCACCTCAGAATTTAAGTGTCTTTCTAAAAGCTGAGTAACTGAAAGTTAGAGGTGACAGGACTGAACACAATAGGACCAGCATTTCACACCCAGCCCTTTGGTTACTACGAATCTGTAAAGCAAAATGAAGGAAAAGGCTCTGCATATTTATTTATCTCTCTAGGGTATGTTGCGTTTTGTTTGTATTAGGATATCATCGTCATCTACAATCTATGTACTAGTGTGGTAGGTACTTAGTAGCATACTGAGACTTTTTTTTTTAATCTAAACTGGCAAGCAGAGGATAAGTGGGAGGAAATAAAATTTCATTTAATAACTCTTGAGTTACTACAGTCTTTAAACTTATCGTTTCAGATGGTTCAGGCAAATAAATGATCACTTCCATATCAAGGGTTGTTCATATGTTTTGTATAAACCTCATGGAAAGAACAAGACAGCTGGAGAAACTGGTATGTTGCTAATCCTAAAGCATTCTTCTTTCATTATATAAACTGAAAAGTTCTGCGATGTGTAACATTTAATAGGACAAATTCTGTTAAGTAGTACTTCTAGTTTTAACATAAGCTATCAAATAGCGCCAAGGTGCCTGATTTTTCTGGTTCTCTTTTTTTTTTTTTTTTTTTTTTTTTTTGTTAAAACTTCCATTTGTACTTCTATTTTGATAAAATATATACTGTGCTGTATATTCTCCACAGAACTGGAATTTTAAGGTATCCAGGACAGTGCATTCCAGTTCTCTGTTAGTGTCCTGGAAGATGTGCTTATTGTAATACACGGGGGTAGCAACACATTTTTATTTCAGCATTTTAGAAATCTGTGTTGTATAAAAAATTCAGAATGTACAGCACAGAAGTATTAATGGCTTTAATAAAAGTTTTACACTTCTAAAAAATGCAATCTTAAAGTTAGTGACCTCATCCATTCTCCCTGACTTTAGTTAACATCTTTCTCTAAAAGTTAGGTGATTATTCTCAATTAGCTTATGAAGCTGCACCTTTATGTCTACTTTCAAGTGTGCTACCTAAGAAAAATTACACTTTCATACACAGTTTATTAGCCTTTGGTATAGTGTGGCTAATTATTTTCTAACTGGAAGGTTCTTTAAAAGGATAAAACCATGCTGAAGAGCTTTGGCGGAGATTATTAAAGTGGAAATAATTTTTTTGTTCTTGGTATCCCATTTGAGAATTCTGTCATGTTTCAGTGCCTTTTCTAGTTTTTTCCTGAAACTGAGCACTGCAATCACATTACAGGGTACTGTATGCTCAAATGCAGAATGTTGCTGAGACTAGGAAGCTCCAAGAAGCTTCATACCAAATGGTTTGAAAGCTTTAAGGAATTTCAGTAGATTCACTGATGTTTGCTACATCTGACATGGGGCAATGGGACTGCATTGTGTTGCAGTCTGTATTTCCTAGGTTAAGAGATACTTTTGGTTCTTTTTTTGTTTGTGTTTTTGTTGTTTGGTTTTTTTTTTTTTCAGAAAAGTAATTTTTAATATGTCTTTGATCTAAATACACTGCATACTTTGTATTGCATTTCTCTAGTACAGGCTGTGTGACAGATGTTATTTTTTTTATACCAGACAGGAAATTAAATAGGAAGAAGTTTGAAGTCAAAACTGTGTTTTGTGCGTGACTTTCAGGTCATGCCCTCTGATTTTTAAAAAGCAGTGTAACTATTTTATGCTTTCAAATAGGTCTTTTTTTTGGTCTTTTTTTTTTTTTTCCTGAATGTGTGATGCAGGATCCAAAGCACTCTTGCCTATAACCTCATCTTTCTTTGTAGCTGCCGGGGCCCTTGCGAAGCTAACACGTGGACTGAAAGATGAATCAATGGCCTACATCTATCATTGCCAAAACCATTATTTTTGCCCAATTGGATTTGAAGCGACCCCAGTAAAAGCTAGTAAAGCCTATAGGTAAGATACTGTGTTGATGTTTATTTTAGTGGAGGAGGAAACATTCAGAAAAATTTGCTGCAAGTTGATACCATTTTTCTCTGTAAATAACATCTCAGTGTGTGTTGTAAAAGCATTTATGTCCGAACCAGCAAAACACTACTGTGTGATTTGAAAGGATTGACTTAAACACAACTAAGCAGACAAGATTGAGAGAACTTAAACAGAAAACTATGAATGGTACTGAGAAATTGTTTGAAGACATTTTAGGCAGGTATGTAGAGAGGGTAGTTACTTACCTGAAGGACAAGTGAAGGTAACTAGTCTGAAAAATATAACCATGTGGCTGGAAAAAAAGCTAGGTGTTTTTCAAGGAAAAACAGTAAAAGGCCAGCTAGTTATGGGGGGCACTTGTTGCCAGAGAACCTGGGGGGAAACAAAGTTGTGTGTGTGTGTGTGTCGGGATTTTTCTTAATAAACCGGAAGCAAAAAGCCTACAGTGATGCTAATGCATTACAAAGTGGACATGATGAAGTCTGCACTTAGAGAAACTGGTGTTTGTGTACGGTGAGAACAGGGGATGTGTAGGTATTGCAGGATGATGATGTACTTTTTTTTCAGTGTTGACTAATAATGATAAACTGCAACTACTGGAATATAAGGTTTAGAAAGTAAAGATAACCAAATAATTTGTTACTAAGAATTGCATTGGGTTGGGGCGGGGGGGGGGGGGGGAGACAAGCTAAAAATCATCTCTGGACTATCACAGTATGTTTGGCTTTTTTAAACAACACTTGGAATGCTGGAGCATTTCTCAAAGACCAGGAGAAATGTAATATGCCAGTCATTTTAGAATGAAAATAAACTGCCTGAATAATTTCAGATTTATCAGGGTGATATTACTCAGGAAAAAATAATGGAATAGTTCATATAAGTTTAAACTAAATACAGGTTTTAAAAGAGGATAATAGCATTGATATTCATACTGAGTTTAGGGAGGGTCTTGCGTTAAAAGCACAAGTTTTAAGTTTGAAAAATTTCATAATCTTGAGGCAATTTATCTTAGCTTTTGTAAGGAGTGTAACTTGCTGCTGTATCATATGCTTAGAGTAGTTTGTTTTACCTCATTCACAGAACCGTATTAAATTAGACTGGTTTTCCTCTCCCAAAGTAGTTGCAAGCACAGTACATATTAGAGGTTTCTGTTGGACTTTCTTGAGGTTCAACTGTTGGTCAGTATTTATTACCATTGAGCATAAGATGACAGTCCCTGACAAAATTGGCAGATACCAATAGTGGGGGATGCTAAACAATGAAAAAAAGTAGGTCACTGCTGTAGGGTGAGCCTCAGTTCTGCACTTTGCTTCCTAAGCAGTCTGCCTTTGACTGTGTTGAAGATGTAGAGTCAACATCGAGGAATGGAGAATGCTAGCTCTGCTTTTAGAGTTCAAAATGGTAATTGTTTGGAGGTAATAAAGCATAATCACCTGAATCTTGTGGGTCTGACCATATGTTTAATGAAAGCTTTTAGTATATGAACAGAAGAATACGGAAGTGTGTTATTAAGACTGCATTCACTGACATGCCATGTGTGTGAGAAGAGTGTGGAAAATACACCCCCAAAGAAAAGTCCAATGCATCAGTCTGCTTAAGTTTACCAAAAGGTTAATGACTTGCTTGGTTGGTTACTAAGAATCTGCACAGAAAGAGGAAAGAAGAAAAAAAATTGTTTACTAGATCGAAAATGCAGTTTGAAAAATAATATGGTTCAGTGTGTGGAAACTTAACATTCCTTATAGCTAGTTTGAGTTTTTATTGTGTAGTAATGAGTGAGAACGACAATTTCACAACTTTAACCATGGTTGAAATGGATTCTCAGTCACTAGTGGTGTTAAGTCACTATCAGATTTTTGTCCTAACAGCAGATCTCTTCTAACAATGTAATGTGAAATAATGAATTCAAGGAGCTTTTAGAGTTTTGTTTTAGGCTGGAGGTCAGACTGGAAGAGCATCCTGTGCTCTTTGTTTCTTCTAATAACCTTACTGGGAAAAAATGTGTTTGGTTCCAGAAGCAGTGTCAATGGATTCTGCTGCAGTTCTTGTTTACCTATTTTGCATTCTAGTTGCAAAGGAATGTTTTTCTTTTTTAAAAAATTAAGCTAAGAAACATTTAAGTTCCAAAAGAAATGGGTAGATAAGTTGCTAGGCTGAGTTTAGGAGACAGTTCTTAGGTCACCTACAGACTTCCTGTATGATCTTAGGTTGCTGGATTTGGACTCGGGAGACCTGGGTTCAGTTCCCAGTTCAACCACAGACTTCCAGTGTGACTTTAGGTAAGTCATTTTATCCTGTGTCTTGGTTTCCCATCTGTACAATGATGGCATACATTGTTATTTTACAAGGATTTTTAGTAATTAAACAAATTATTGCAAGCATATATGCTGCCTAATACCTTAGGCATAAAAATTTCAGGTTTTGTCACAGTTGAAACTGAAGTAATTTTCATGGGATGATTATACACAGGAAGTCACAGAACAATTCTCTGTATCTTACCAGTCTGCCCTGATGTCTGTCACAGAGTTTCCCTGACAAGGTTACTGCAGGCTTTGAGTTTCTTGGAAGTTGTGAAAAATGTAAACCAGTATTGGTTGAGGGGTTTGATTTTTGATATGTGGTATTGGATACTTAGGAGGAAGCAGCTGAAGTTGCCAGTAGCTTTCATACAGGTTACCCTGCAGCTGTTAGTAACAGCTGTCAGCTGGGGTATAGTTTAAAAATATTGGAAGAGGCTCTTTTGTGACTCTGTAGTGACATCACAGGTAGGGAGGAAGATGTTTGTTCCACCTTTGTGTGGCTTTCCACAACTCTTATTTCCATTGTTCCGTAAATGCTTATATTTGGATCTTATACTCTCATCCAAGTAAGACTGTTTTTTATGAAGATCTGTCTTTTTCCCAAACAATAAGCAATAGGTTTTATCTAGCTTCCAGGCCACGTGAAACAAAAAGTTACCTTGTATGCAATTGCAAACACTGTTGATAGCACAAGAGCTGTTTTTTAGTTTGGCTGAGGAAAGAATTTTAAATGTCAGAAGATCCTAAAAAGATCAACAGAATGTTAATCTCTCTCTTTCTTTTTAGTATGCACAATAAATCTTACTAGGATTGTATCTTCTATTGAACAGAGGTCGAGTCTTGCAGCAAGAAGTAGAATACTGGATCTTAATTGGAGAGCCAAGCAGAAAACATCCAACAATACACTGTAAAAGGTACGTTACTTGGTAAGAATATAAAACAATATGTTTTCTTTCAAAACAATTTGTATTTCTCTACTAAGAGCCACCAAGCAACGGCTTAGTTCTTTCAAATGAATGTACTACAGTTCTGTCAGAAACAAGTGCTTTAGTGAGAAACTTCATGCCCTGACCTCAAGGCTGGCTCTACAATTTTATATCATGTGTGGGCCGCCGTAACCCAAAGCCTGTTTCTCTTGTTTGAGTGTGACATAGCTCACGTTAGTCAGGAAGAGAAGATGCCTCAGCTGTCTGCAATCATGCCAGTTGTGGCTTACAGACTGTACAAACCTTGGAGGGGTTTATGCTGCAGTTGAGGACATATACAGGCTGTGCCTGGGGTGTGCACAGAATATTATATTGCTACCAAGATCTTCTAGCTCAGCTGCAGGTCCAGCCTGTACTCTGTTGTGTTATTAGCTTATCTATACATTAAAACAATACATTTATGATGAGGTCTGGCTCATAAGAAGTTGGTGTCTAAACTAGACATAGAGCCTAGGAGAGCTAGAGGGTGCTATGTAAAAATTTCATCGATTAGTTATATTTGTCATGATAAATCAATATAACAGTTTTCTCAGCTTTGCTAGTTCAGACATACTGGTTCATAACACTTAATATCGATTTCTGAAATGAGGGAACAATGCAGAAGAGTAGTATTTCTCAAGAAACCAATTCTGTGCCCCAAACAAGTTTTAGCAAATAGCTTCTCTGCCACCCTTAGAGTTAATTATGGAGTGATTTTTCTTGATACATTAGGAAAAGAGCTGTGAAAAAATAGCAGTAATAATTTTTAAAAAATCACACAACTTCTGCTTTGTTTCTTCTTCATTTTCTAATTATTTTGAAAAATTGTTTGAAAGTGCTTATCTGACAGTTTTGTAGCTAGTCAGATCTAAGCTAGTACTTCAAACCCAGATACTCTTTTTTTGTTTTTGTTTTGTCAGTGATACAATTGCCTCAATAACTGTAAATAGCTGGATGTTTTGGATTAAGTACAACAAAATAAAAATCACATTATGCATGTGGTTGCTGAGAAACGGTGTACTACACATGTTGTCTTGTGGTATATAACGTACAAATGGCAGAGGAAAAGGTTTCTGAATATAGAATGCAAACCTATGTAATACTGTTTTTGATTGTGGAGACATTTTTCCTCCTGCTACAGTCCCAATGAGAGCCAGCAGAAAGTTCTGTGCTTAAGGTAGGAGGGCAAAGGCTGGAGTAGAAACGGATTTTCTGAACTTGAAGGGTCATCTTAGAGAGAAGCAGGTAATTAGACATTGGCAGAAATGAAAAGGTAGTGTGCAGGCTTAAAGTGGTCTGGAATATGGGGATATTTGATTTAGTTGCACTAGAGGGACTATGAAAATCTGAAGAACTGAGTGAATGGGGAATGACTGAATTGATAATTTATTGTAGATGGGAAAGAAATAAAATGGAGGGGTGAGTTACGGTGAGAGCTGTCTGGTAAAAAAAGATTTAGTGGGTGGAAAAAACAAACAGGGATTTGAGAAAAAGAATATAAAAGGGTAAAAGAGGATTTAGTAAAGCAAAAGCGAATGTTTCTCCTTGCCTAAACCGTGCTTTGCTTCTTTGTTTCACAAACTGATGAATTGGTAAGCAACACGACTAATGACTCATGGTGCTCTTAGTCATTTTGGAAGGTGTCTCCCAAGAGCAGTAATAATCCCTGTGAATGCTTTGATTAAAAGTGACACTGTTCTGTCTAGCCTGATGTCTCTAATACTGAGGCTTTTATATCTTTTCATGTTTGTTTATCTTTAAATCACTAGTAAGACTATTTAAAGCTGCAGATCTGTATTTGCATGTGTGTGTACATGAGTCTTAGTGGTGCTGAGGTTTCCTAAATGGCAGCTGAGTAGTAATACACTTACTGCGCAGGTGGGCAGATATCGTCACTGACCTAAACACCCAAAATCCAGAATATCTAGATATTCGACACCTTGAAAGAGGACTGCAGCATCGAAAAACAAAGAAGGTAATGTAAACTTACGAAGATGGGAGGAAATTCATGGTAGATTTTTTGCAAATTTATTCATACTAGAGCAGCGTAAAGTAACTTCACCAAAACAAACTTGTTATTGTCGTGGTTTAACTTCAGCTAGCAACTAAGTACCACGCAGTCACTCGCTCACTACCAGCTGCCCCTGGTGGGGTGGAGAGGAGAATCGGGAAAAGGTGAACCTTGTAGGTTGAGATAAGAAGGATTTAATGATTAAAATAAAGTGAAATATTATTGAAATAATAACAACAGCAACAACAATTGTAATGAAAGGGAGAGAGGAAGAGAGAGGAAAAATTAAAAAACAAGTGATGCACAGTACGTACGCTCACCACCTGTTGCCTGAGCCCAGCTAGCCCCCAGGTAGTGGTCAGTGGTCCCTGGCCAGCTCCCCCCAGTTTATATACTCAGCGTGATGCTCTGTAGTACGGAATATCCCCTTGGCTAGTTCAGGCCAGCTGTCCCGGCTCTGCGCTCTCCTGGCTCCTTGTGCAACTGCTCAGGGGCAGAGCATGGGAAACTTGGAAAGTCCCTGAGTTAGAGTAAGCACTACTTAGCAAAAACTAAAGCATCAGTGTGTTGTCAACATTATCGTACTAAATCCAAGTGCTGTATCAGCTACTAAGGAGAAAGTTAACTATCCCAGCTGAAAAGTCAGATGTGGGTCCTCAACATACCAGATTAATTTATATTTACTTGCAGGACAAGATACAGAACAGCAGTAGCTTAGTATATGCTAAGATGAACCAGGATAAGTGCATATACAGTATATTTGGTCACAATATTTAACTTGGTTGGCTTAAAATGTAGCTGCAGAAAGTATAGAAGTAACTCTACAAACTACAGAGCAGTCCTTTCGGTGCATGACCTTCTGGCCTACGTGTAAGCAGGCAAGAAAGTACAGTTGAGTAGGAACAAACATAAAAGAATGTATGTGTCTTTCTTGCAGATTGCTGTCAATACATAATCTTCCTTTCCTATAGATAGGGCTTTGTCTCATGGGTGGGGGATGTATTTTTGATTTGTAGATTGACAGTCTATGAAAAATAATAGACTGAAAAGATGATTTAAAAAGTGGAGACCCTATGGAAGACCATGTCAGCAAGATGAGAAGGAACCAGAGCAGATAATTTGTATGAAAATAGCTGGAGAGTGAAAAAGACTAGCGGAAGATAAGTTATACTAGCCCATAAGAGAGAAAAAGGATAACTTAGATGAGAAAGAAGGCAATAATTCAATCTGGGAAACAATCAGAATTGATTGAGCAGAATTGGTGTTTGTGGATATGGTTTTGTGGGTTGTTGTTTGTTTGTGTGTTGTTGCATTTTTTGTTGGTTTGTGGGTTTTTTGGTTGGTTTTTTTTTTTTTAAGAATTCTGTTACCCACCAAGGTGTTAATTTTGAATACCTATGTATGTTAGAAATGTGCTTGTGTGCATTTAACAAAGAACCTTCTATTTTGATTAGGTGGGAGGAAATCTTCATTGCATCATTGCCTTTCAGAGACTTAACTGGCAAAGATTTGGTCCTTGGAATTTTCCATTTGGAAATGTTAGACAGGATAAACAGTCCCAAACACAAGGACAAGGAATTTCCAAATCTGAGAGTGAAGACAATATCTCTAAGAAACAACACGGACGACTGGGTCGATCTTTCAGTGCTGGCTTTCATCAAGAATCTACATGGAAGAAATCTAATCTTCGTGAGAGGAGGAACAGTGGGTATCAGAGTTATAATGATTATGATGGAAATGATTAAAATTAACTTTAGGTAATAGGGCTGATATATTAAAGTTAGTTTTAATCAAAACATTAGGGATCTATTAGTCCTAGAATACATATGAATAGAAATTAAGGTATAAGGTACAGCTTCATGATTATTAAGTAAATCTCATGACTTGGTTGCAGTGGATGAGATCTGATGTATAAACTGACAGATAAGCACAGATTACTGTACTTCTGCAATCAAAAGTACACTTGACAGCAAAATCAATCATTTCTTTTGAAATAATTGTACTATGTCCCGATCTGTGAAAACAAAAGAACAGATTGAAATTAGTCAATGTAATAAACAGACTTCATTGAAAATACTTAGTATTTAAAAGCATGAAAATTTATGATAGGACTTTATAAAAAGGGTTATTCTGCAAATGGTGTAAGGATAAAAGTAAACATTGCCTTCCTTTATAACACTCCATTTTATTAAGGCTGCCCATATCCAGTGAAAAGGAAAAAAATCACATATATTAGAAAACTTTGTCAGATTTACCAAGTGAATGTACATTCTTATTTTAGTTCCCAGTAGACCTCTGTCAGTCAGATGATCATATTTTGTCAAGCAGGTCTCAAGTTTCTTTTCCCTTAGCTGGATGCCTGTTTTAGACTGAGAGGAATCACCTTGGTAGGGAAAGTTCCAGGACAAACCTTTATTGCTTTTGCTCTATAGGCACAGTGGCTGAATTCTTATCCTGGAGCCTCTTGAGAGCACGGACTTGCTTAAGACGCACTTGTGAAATTCAGTATTAAAAAGCTGCATTTACCGTTAGCCAAATGAGCTAGCTGAACACTGTGTTCTGTTGGCAGTTCTTTTCCTTGTTCATTCTTAAAAGCTGTTGTTTTTCTGCTGCTCCCTTCATTTTGTATGAAGGGGATGCAAGTGCCGAAAACTGCTGGCAGCCCTGATGATATACCTCTAGGCCAGCAAACAATTCAAACTTTTTCAGGTGTCTGTGTGCAGCTTCTTTTTCCCCCTTTTTTTTTTTTTTCCCCCACCTAATTTGAAATTTATCCAGTTGTTTGCCCTAACACATCTCAGCAGTCGTAACTTTCTGTGTACAGATGTTCATACCTGCTCAAGGATTAATTTTTTGACATAAAAAGATTTGTCATGGAATGCCAGGGTTTTGTAGGTTGCTGCTTTTGTTAACCACAAATGGGAGACTTTTCGACTTTTGTTCATTCAATAAAATTTGTTTTCTATTTTGTTTTCATTTGTCTTGGGAGTGGTGACCCTATGCTAGTGGAGGTTTTCAGGAAAGTAGGTAAGCGAAGGATCTGAACTGCAACCGCTGCTTTGTGAAGTAATCCTGGAGGCAGGGTTTCTTTGCTCGCAGGCCTGTGCAGCTACCGTGACTTGACTTCTAATATTTAATTTCCCAAAGTCTGCAGGCTGATGACTGAACAAAACAGGGTTTGAAAAATTTATTTTCCAGATGAACTATTTTCAGACTTGACTTTTGCAAGTTGAATTTGGGCAGAGGGCTCTAATTTATTTAGAACACTTGAGCTGTGTTCTTTAGGGTACTTCAGGTTTAAATCGGTTACATAAATGTCAAGTTTTGCTTAATAATGATAGTTGCACTGATGAACAGGGCCTGCTGCTGTTCTTAAGTAGGTGTGATTATTTTGCTCTTGGGTTGGAGGCTGTCACACTTCATCAGTGAAGAGGGTATAGCACGTTTGATTCTTCCAGCACTAGCAGAAGGAAGATGCACGTCCTTGGGAACCTGCTGCTGGGAGCTATCCCTAGGGCTTGCTGGCAGTTGGCTGCGGTGAGGGGCACCGGGGGTGTGCTGGGAGTGGGGCGGGCAGAGCACAGGCTCTGAGAAAAATCATGTTTGGGCGGGAAGAAAAAAAGCCGCAATCCTTTTATTTTTGCGCCGCAGCGTTGGGTATTGCACCTTCCTCCGGGCAGGCGTAGGCCCCGCGGGTGGCTGCCGGCCCCCTCCCTGCAGCCCGCCCGCCTCAGGCGACAGCGCGCCGGGGCGGTCTGTCCGCCTGGGACTCGCCGCCGGGCTCCACCGGAAAGGGGCGGCGGGACCCGCACGCCCGCGGCAGCCAGAGCCACAGCGGGGGCACCCCAGGGCGGCCGGAACCGCCCCGCCCCGCCCCGCCCCGCCCCGCGAACTGCGCTTCCCGGCGGGCAGCGGGGCAGGGCGGGGCAGGCGCATGCGCACGCTGCGCGGGGCCGCCGCGAGGGGTCCTCGGCCTGGGGCGGTGGCGCTCCGCCCCCAGCGGCAGGTGAGCCCCGCCGACACCCCGCCTTCCCCTGTCCCCCGGGGCCGGGACCCCCGCCCGCCCCGGCCCGCCCCCGGCCGCCTCAGCACGTCCCCGGGGCGGGGGCCGGGTGGCGGTCCCTGCAGGAGGGCAGCCGGGGCGTCCCCGGGGCTCCCCCGCGGCCGGCTGTGGCTGCGCTCGGGCGCAGGTGCTGGAGGGGTGTCAGGTACCGCGAGCTGAGGGGACCGCCCGGCCTCGGCCCGGGGCTGCGGGGCCGCCCCTGCCTCAAGCGGCCTCTGGATTTCGCCTTGCGGTAACGAACCGTTCGCACCGATGGCACAGCATGCGTGGGTCCTGTAATCTTTGGGTTATTCCTGCTGTTGTTCCTCATAAATTCTCCTCAAGCGGCTAAGAGAGCACAATGGGAGTTCAAGGACTTTGGAAACTGCTTGAATGTGCTGGAAGACCTATAAACCCCGAAATACTGGAAGGAAAAATCCTTGCTGTTGGTATCCTTTCAAAGTCAAGTTGAGGAGCCAAGCTCGTGAGGGAGCTTCTTCTATTTCACATTTGTTTCTACGTTTAGGTTTTGGGTGGGGTTTTTTTTGCGTTTTAAATCATAACAACATTTTGATAAGTAAATTTTATGCTTTATAATGTTGAAATGCTAAGCTCTTTGGGTTTTTTAATCTTATAAAAAAGGGACTTTTTAAGTAGATTCCTGATGCAAGTGTTGGACTCTGAGATTTTGTGCTGTATAAATAAACATGCTGCTCTCTGTAGGACTAGAAGATGAAAAAGTTTAAATGCTTTTGCATCAACTTTCCTATTATATATACTCACTTAAATGTTGGGAATATGTGGAAAGAAGTTACCCTCCATTTATTTGTAAAAGTAACTGGGGAGGTATTACTTACTTGTTGCACAGTTGTTTTGACTTTGCTTTTTGTTCAGGGTGATGAGGGCAAGAATTTATTCTTCTCTGAAGTTCACAAGTGTTTGGATAATCCTGGTTTCAATAAGCCAGGCCTGGAACAGCGGGCAAAAGCCACTCAGTAAAATATGTGCACTTTATAGAAACTATTAATATGGTATATATGCAAGATAGCACATTTTTTCCTCTTAACAGTTCTTTAAGATATCAGTATTTGGTTGAACCAAGCAATAAAGGGAGCCAGAGATCGTGGTGGCAGTTCCATACGAAATGCTCACCTCCTCACTCTGTTTCACCGGCTCTGCAAGTTACTGTTTTTCCGAATTCGACCTGTCTTTGTTTTTGATGGAGAGGCACCACTTCTGAAGAAGCAGACCTTGGTAAGTACCTTTGCTGAGTCATTGCAATGTAAAATAGGATGTACTTCTTATACTACGTAGCCATTTTCAGTTTCCTTCTTCTGGTGTTTCTGAGCCATGAGGATGGAGGGCTTGGAGGAGTTCTTTGCAATCCCAGTCTTGGTTAGCTGTTGGTTGGAGTGTGCAGCTGCTCCCTTTTGATATATTCAGGTTTGATTTGCACAGAAGCCAGATGTCAGAGAGGCTGATGATGGCATAAGCCTGGGTCTTACTCCAGTATGGACCTGAATGCAACTCTTAAAAGCTGAAAACTGTGCCTTGAGTCCCACAGTGGAAACTGACATAGATATTCAGAGGGTCTGAAGGCTACATCCCCGTTGGTGTAGGATGAGTTAGGAGTCACTCATAGACTCAGCACACAGGATTGTAACAGTAATTTGCTGGATGTGTACCTTCAGCATCCAGAGAAATCTGGGTGTTAATCTTACTTTCACAGGCTAAGCGAAGACAAAGAAAGGAAGTTGCCCTCAGTGATTCCAGGAAAACTACAGAGAAACTCTTGAAAACATTTTTGAAGAGACAAGTTATCAAAACTGCTCTTAAGGGCAAAAGGCAAGAATGAAAAATATTTTCCCCTTGTTTATAAGTGGCAGGTAAGTTTTTATGTAGCTGTTAATCACTGGTTTGGGTTGGTTTTTTTCCTTTCTTTCCCTAAGGAATGAAGTTTTGCCCAGTATTACACAAGTTCGAAGAGAAGGAATTGATGATATATATGCATTGCCGCCTTTAGAGGATGAAGAGAAGAACAGGTAGGTTGAATTAAGATTTTCTTAATTCAGAAATTAATTAAGTAACAGATTACTATAATAAACTCAGAAGTATAAACCATGTTTTTTGGATGCTGCTGAAAGGCATTTGACCCATGAGATTCTATGATGTATAAAGTATATTTCTTTAATTTATATTTTATTTCAGTTTCTTTTTGGAGAGTTTAGTTTATAGCTCTAGATACAGAATCCTTCTAGTTATTTATGGAAAAGTTACAGGACAAGCTTTTCACCCACAAATTAAATTACGCTGGATTCATGTTTAAGTATGAATGCGCTACTTCTGTCTCTGTGGCCACATCTATATGACTAAATGGAACTGATTGTTCAAGCTTGGGTACCTGGTGTGTGGCAGCTTGATTCTGATATGCATCTCCTCATTTGGTAGTATAGATGTATGTATATACATACTTTGTATGTACTTGTCAAACTTGTGACATCTTCTTAAAAAACACTAAGTGGGAATGTGGAGCTATCTGTTAGATCACTTTTTGCACGCATTTATACATACTTCTCTGTACTTTAAATGCTGACCAAATAAGAATTGGGGAATGATTCAAACAGCAACAGTTGTCTCAGTCTAGTTTCAACTGACATAAGTCTGCCTTCTTGCTTTCTGTTCAGGTCAGGTCTTGACTTATGTATGTGTGTGTGTGTAGATGTGTATATATCTGTGTGTACTTTGTGTGTAAATTTTTTTACTTATCAGTGAAGGGATGACTAATGTCCCTTTACTTAAAATAAGAACTTTGTTTTCCTAGGTAAATATCTACATCTTTTTTCTCTTTGTAATTTTTTAGCTCGGCGGAGGAAGATGAAAAAGAATGGGAAGTGAGAATGGGCCAAAAAAAGATCTTGCAGGTTAGTGCATCCTAATCGCCCTGTTAGTGTGAACAATCATCTCATTCATATGCTACGCTTGAAAGACAAACAAAAAGGTTAAAAACAAAAAAATGTTTGGAGTTATAGGTCTTACTGTAGCATTACTTATCAAGCAAACAAGTTAATTTTCAGCAGTCTATGAATTCCTACTAATAAGGAAATACAAATCTAATTTTCTCCAGTAGAATGCAGCAGAATAGGATTTTCTTATGGTATCTTTATTTATTTCAATAGTTTCTCTGGACATGTGAAGAAGAAATGTTTTTTTGTAACAATATAAGTGCAATATATGCATTTGTGCACATGTGTATGCTTATATAAGACAGCATATTTAACAAAATTCCCATGCTTCTGCAAACGTGAATTGATATTGAAGCATTTCGGTCCTCAAGTTTTCACAGATAAATTCTATATTCCCTTCTGATGTGCTGATCTCATGGGAAGGGGAGAAAAGAAATATATAACCTAAGAAGGTAGCAAAATTAATAATAGAATTATGTCTGCTTTCATCAGAGTAAAAAGGGGGGGCGGGGAAGAAAAAACTCTTGGAAATAGTGTTTGTCCTTGAATTAGTTCACATTCAGGAGGAGAACCTCTTGGGAAGGATAACATCAGAAATAGCTGAGGCTGAGGTTATAGGACCTGCTTCTGTGATTTATCTTTTTGTAAAAAGAGTAAAACCAAGTTTCTCTGTAAAGTGTATATTAATTATGTACTTTATTTTATTAAGTAGTAGTTACCTCTTAACTGTTTTCTTCACAGTATAGGAAGTAGCAACAAAGATTTTGTGGTTTTTTGGTTGTTGTTTGGAGTGATGCTCTAAATATTTTATTGTTCTTTCTGTGCTGTAATATAAAATAGGTATTTATGTTGCTTTCCATTTTTTATAGGAAGAGTTATGTGAAAATCCTTATTCTGTAGATATTGAATCCGAAGATTTCAAAAAACTGCCTCCAGAAGTAAAACATGAGATCTTGACTCATATGGAGGAACTTACAAAGCGCAATAGAACATTATTTGAAGCAATGCCAGAGGTAATATTTAAAATAGTTTTCAAGCCATCAGAAGGGAGCTATTGCCTTTCATGCAGATGGAGACTATGTAAGGCTATTACATCTGGAAAGCTTTATCCCCAGGCCTATTTAATAAGAGATGTTACACTGAGGGGAAAAAAGACCAATGAGATAACTCTTAACTGAGCCTTCCTGTGTGTCTGTTCAGAGCCCTATCTCTTGATTTCCACTAAATTTGGGGGAGAGCTAATTCAGGCTGGGAAAAATCATGCCATGATCATGCTTCGTTTGTCTTACACCCCAGATTTCAATTGCAGGAGCATACTGCTGGTGTGGATCAGCCAGGCAGAATGAATGCAGATTGGATTCCAAACCCTCAGGTTGTTAGGGGAGCTGGCAGCTGGGAAAGGGCTGTTGTAACTTAGACAGATGTGCTGCTAAAGCCATTCAGAGACAAATGGGGGATCCTATAGTACCACTTCAACAACAGCTTTTCAGAGCATAGTTTGATTTTTGAAAGTGCTATATATGTCAGATCAAATGATAGCTTGTGCCCAGTTGCAAGCTGAGAACCGTCATCGTAAAACCATCCACATGTGGGTTCTGTTATAATTGCATTGTTTTTAAGATGGGGACCAGCTCTGTTAGCCAGCTAAGTTTTGTTGGTCTTACAATTAAGATCTCGTTGTGTTTTAGCCAGCATTCAGAACTACTTAATGGTAGCTTTTAGAATTGTTGAGTGTAACTGAGCTAGTGTTGCTGTTGCTTGGGAGAGCAACAGTCAGTAAGGCGTATGTTACCTGCTAAAGGAAATTCTTAAAAGGCTTTTCAGAAAAGGGTTAATGAACTTGCTTAAAAGATGCAGCTAGTGGCATTTTCTTTAAGATGTCTTGGTGTTTTTGTTTTGGTTTTTGTTAGGTGTTTTTTGTTTGTTTGTTTTGTTGTTGTTTTTTTTTTTCAAGGAGTCCAATGACTTTTCCCAGTACCAGCTTAGGGGTTTGCTTAGGAAAAGCAACCTCAATCGGTGCATAGAAAATGTACAAAAAGAATTGAATCAACAGCACTCGGGTGAAATCCAAACACAATATGAAAATGAAGGTGGTTTTGTGAAAGAAGTGGAATCTAGGAGGGTAGTCTCTGAAGATACTTCTCACTATATCCTAATAAAGGGTATGTCAGGTTTGAATTTTTTAAAACCTCTTATATGACATATGCAGTCTGCAGCTGTCAGTTTTAAGAAAAACTTGAATATTGTTTACAGGTGCATGTAGCCAATACTTTGCATGACATGTGTGTTACTGTTAGGCATAATTAACTGTGATCTGTAAACATGTACAAAACTGGTTTATTAATATTTATGTAACGATGTTCCTTATGTAAAATGGAATGGTAGTATGAAGCAGGTTTTTACTTAATAAAGAAAAAATCAACAAAAAACTTTCTTTCAGGTATTCAGGCAAGAGAATCTACAACTAGAGACTTCGAAACTACTGCAGGACCCTCATCAGAAATGCTTGAATTTACTAAATTGAATAAAGTCAATGAAGCTCCTGCTAATACAAAGCTAGTTACATCTGACAAGTTGCAGACAGAGAAAGATAACAAGGTGGTGACAGCACCGCCCTCTCCTCGAACTTTGCTTGCTATCCAGGCAGCTATGGTAGAAAGCAGCTCAGAAGAAGAACTGGGAGGTGAAAATACAGGACGATTGAACATGTACCAGTCTATAACAGAGGAAGGCAGTGTGTCTCCAAGAACACTACGGGCAATTCAGCAAGCTCTGAGTGATGATGGTAGAAGAGAGGAAGTTGTTACTGTTAAAACTGGTGGAGTGCTACCAGAAAGATCAGACTTAAAGGATTTTCTGCTTAGTAGCTCAGATGAAGAAGATCAGTTTCCTGAAGATAAGGAGGGAAAAAAAATACCTACATTTACAATTCATTCATCAAACCAAGTTGTTATGCAAGACACTGAATGTGAACAAAAGAGTCAGGAGTTGGAAAGAAATCATATTACACCCAAGGACACCAGTATATCTAGAGCTGGAAATTATTCTTGTGTTGACTATACTAGAAAAGGCAAAGAAGATGTAGACAAAGAAGAAAATGATTCCAAAATGGGCTTAAATTCTTTGAGAGATAAGGATATAAATTTGTGCATGGAGAAGCCAAGCTGTTCCCCTGTACAAACTTGTATACAGACTTTGATTTGTGCTGAAACAGCAGACCTTTCTAAAAATGAGGAAAACTTGACAATTTCTGAAAATATAGAGGAAGTAATTTCGCAAACAGAAGAGAATGCATCTGAGGTACAAAAGGATATTAGTTCTTTTCCAGAAGCAAAAGGTCCTGAGGAGGAAAGAGAACGGATATCAGAGTCTGAAGACAGTGATTCTGATGGTATGTGCTTTTTAGTTGTGTAAAAAGATAAGAAAATAAGACCTTATTGTTTATGTAGTCATTTGAAGTTAAGCTTTTCTCCTAGTAAGAAATGCTTTAAAATACATCGATTCCTACATAAGTAGGAGGTGGGAAGAAAAATCTGAGCTATGATTTTCCCCTTAGTGCGTTATGGTTTATCATTGAAAGCTGACTGTACAATACAGAGAATCAGGAAAGCATGCTGTTGTATACATTGAACTTAACTAGTGTATTAATGGTTAACCACTTGGTTTCTGTAATTTCGCAATCCTTATATCCATTTACTGCATACAGTAAAAAAACCCAAAAACTAATGCCCAAGTTAAAGCCATGTACAAATACTTAGTTTTAAACAAGCAGCAGGAAGTTGAAATCTTTTATTTTCCTTTAATAGGAAGCTTTATTGAAGTGGTTACTGAAATCAGTAATAAGGCTGAGTTTGCTACTGAATGCGATGAAAAACTGGGTGATGAAACAGTTCTTCCAGAAGGGGAGACAGGGCACCACAATACTGTCACTCAGGACTTGCTGAAGGAGTCTGATGAAGTACAGTTCGCCAGCAGTCAGAACGTTGAAAGAGAAGATGATGGTAAAGATGCAGGGGATGATTGGCAAGACATCAATTTGGTAACTCCTTATTTGGTTTGAATTAGTAATGAAGTGCTCTGTCCCCAAGTAGTTTTTAAGGAAAACTATTGGACAGCTTCCTACTGTTTCATTGCTTTCTCGTATATGTATCTAATTCTGTGGGAACTTTTTTTTTCTTTAAAGATGATGGTTAACCATAATTGCTCTGAAATCTGGAGGAAACTTTAAGGTTTTAGCACTCTGATGAGCAGAGCTATCTCTGGTCTTATAATTTACTGCATTAGAGAAACTACAACACTTCCAAGCGTGAATTAACAGAGCATATGCTACTAGAATAATTATAGTAGGGAACTTCGTGCTTTGCTTAAGTAAGTATACCTGAATTGTTGAAATAATGAAAGTCTCATCTTTCAGGAAGAACTAGAAGAATTAGAAAATGACCTCTCTGCTGAGCAGAACATGCTTCAGGCTCAAAAACAGCAGCAGGAGCGTGTTGCGGCTTCTGTAACAGGACAGATGTTCTTGGAAAGCCAGGTAGTATTTGTTGAAGTATTTTGATTTGATACAGCATGATGTGGTCCTGCCCTCCACCCCAGTCAAACATTTTCTCAAAAGCTGTTAGTAATTTTGCTGAACTATGGGTCACCTTTTTTCCTTGAAGGAGCTTGTTCTGTTTGGTCTGCTTGATTTAAAATATTGAAAGTATTTAGATAATCTTGAATTCCAACAATTTTAAATAACTGTTATAACATTATAAAACAGTAATAAAATTATGAATAGATCAACATTTTTTAAAGCACCGACTTTTTAAGGTTGGGCCGGTTTGATCCTTGCCTGTTGCTGTGAAGGGTGCAAATTGTAACTTCTTAACATCTTGTTGTTCATTCAGCAATATGAAATTGGTGTAATCTTGGTGTTAGGTAAATTGTGATTTCTCCTAAGGATTAAAAGCTTACAGGAAATCCATATGGTAGTCCAGATTTATTCTCTGGGTAACTGGTTGTAAAGAATCTCACCAGTAACACCTGTGTAAGCCTGTAACTTATGTTTCAGTATTAGTATTTAAGGGTTAATGCAGTCTAGTGCAGGGACTACTTGCAATACAATGTCTTGAGGTTAACATATCCATAATGTAGTGGACTGGTGTTAGAATAGTTTATTACATCATAGATGCTAACGTTAATTCTGAGGAAATATATATGTTTTTATTTTATTTGCATAAAAGGGCTAATTTAGATAATCTTTAAATGATTAAAATTTTTGTTTCCTTTGTTAAACATTTGCTCATATTATATCTTGACATGATTTTTTTTTTTTAAAGGCCAGTAGATTGTGCTTTTGTAATATTACATGTCATATAATGGTAGATACACCTTCGTAATTGTTAGTCTTTGACCTTGTGCTTTTTCTCTTTATTACAGTAAAAGTTTAAGTCTTGAGACTGACTTTGTTAGGGTACAAAAACCAGCTGCAGTGAGAAAGAGATGTGTGTATGTGCAGATACATGAATGCATATCAAATACATATTTAATAAATTTTACACCTTAACTTTTGCAGTGATTATTACATCCAACTTGGGAGCAGGAGAGTAAATGCAAAGCATAATTTCTGGAGGTGCTGTAATCCAGAATTGTGTTACTAACACAAGCCTGTAAACCTAGTGTGTGTGAGATATTTAACTGATGCTAAAAAATCTATTGCATATATTTTGTGCATATATTGCACAAAAGCAAATTGTGTAAAATGTGTCGAAATACATGTATGTGAAAACACTATCCAGAGGGTGATTAGTCTGACCACTGTTTCCTGCTTGATACAAATATTTCTCATATGCTTTCATATTACTCTCTGAGCTAAGGTGATGACTGATTGACTGTTTTTTTTATTTAATTTTTTATTTAACCTACATCTTTCTTTCGTGGAGCCCACATAAATGTAACGCATTAACTTTTCTTCATGTTATAGAAAGCACAATACTTCAGTATGCTTGTGTAATTAAGACAGCAGATTCTCAGCCTGCATAGTAATAGTGTGATCATGTGGTGCCTGACTTATGTGGTACTGTCTGCCTGAGAGGAGTAAGTGGGATCTCCCCCTTTACTTAACTGTGCTTGGCACTTTTTAGTAGCAGTTAAGATTTGCTGTGGAATATTAAGTACCTCCCAAGTGTTAATCTAGCAGTTCTGAGTCAAGCAAAAGTATAATAGAAGTTTATTCTTTTGTTGAAATGTTAACTGTCTTCTCTCTATCCTACAGGAGCTTCTCCGTCTGTTTGGTATTCCGTATATTGAAGCTCCAATGGAGGCAGAGGCACAGTGTGCTGTATTGGACCTTACTGATCAGACCTCTGGGACAATCACTGATGATAGTGATGTTTGGTTATTTGGTGCACGACATGTTTATAAAAATTTCTTCAGTCAAAACAAATATGTGGAATATTATCAGTATGTTGATTTTCAAAACCAGCTAGGTAAGCCTTGGGTATTGATTTGTTAAATACAGCCTTTGCTAAGACGGCACTGCTGTGTATCTTTTTAAAGTTGTATTTTCTGCAGAATTTTGTGTGTCTGTTATTACAATGCCTTTTCATTGGAGAGTCTCTAAAGACGTGCAGTTGGGTTGCTGATTTTATTGCCAGACAACCCCTCTAAATTTGCAGACACCTGCAATTAATACACTGAGTTAGTGTGGTGATCAAGGCTGGAGCTATGAACTGTGGTACCCGTTTCTGGGTAAATGTCAGCATGAATTTTCTGACATGGTGGAAGAAATTATATTCTGATGTCACCAGGTATAGTCTTCTGGAAATGAAAGTTAATGTTTGGACATGCTGACACATAATTTATTAGAAGAGGATCTGGCATATATAAAATATGTATGCTCTGTAAAAGTTTAGTGGGTGGGTTGGTTTGTTTTTGGTCTGTTTTGTTTTTCCCCTGATAGTCTTGCTTTGTGTGCCTAGACACATGTCCCTCCTTGTGTCCACTGATTTTTTTTTTTAATTTATTTATTTTATTATTTTTTTAAAAAAAATCTAAGCTCCTGAAGCTAGTCAGTGGAAATCAGTCTGGTTGCCTCATGCCAAGTGGAAGTGGTCAGCTGAATTCTTCCTCCTTTCTGCCTGTTTCACAGGCTCTTTCGGTCTGCTTAGCAACTGCACTAGCACAGAGCAAAAGGCTTCCAGTTTGGGAACGCTTTTAAGCAGCAGAGACATTGATATTGTGGACTAGAATTCAAACTGAGTGCTTTTATTTCTGGTTCAGGGGTTATTAAATTCAAATCAGCATTAGATGAGAACAGGACAGTAACTGGAGATCTGATCTTTTAGAAACCCAGAATTTCCCATGGTCTTAACATTGTAAAGTTTTAGTTTTGGCAAGATGCATTTGCAAGTTAGTGCTTGAGCTAGCAGTAGCATTTTGTCACTGCTCCAAAATACAATGTAGCAAATTCTGATGTTGAATTAAATGTAATTTTACAGAGTTAATGCTTTTGTGTTCCTTTTTTATTTTTGCCTTTCAGATAATGTATTTTTTAATTTGTAAGAGATGCTGAATCTACTGGGTTTGTTTGGTTTATGCTCTTTCTTTTACAGGGTTGGATCGAAGCAAGCTAATTAATTTGGCATACTTGCTTGGAAGTGACTACACTGAGGGTATCCCAAATGTTGGCTTTGTGACAGCAATGGAGATTTTAAATGAGTTTCCTGGACATGGCTTGGAACCTCTCTTAAAATTCAGGTATTCTTCATCGTATTTTGCTTTTTTGTCTCTCCATAATATGAATGTTATTTTTATGCTGCTTAAGCGTACAACAAAACATATGATCCTGTGATCATCATTGCATATCATTAAGGAGACTAAGTTAACTGTAAAATAACATGAGTCCATTATATCACTATTTGAAATGGCAGGTAGATAAGGTGACATGTTGATACAGCAATTGCAGTGAGACTAATGAAGACAACAGAACAGCTGTAGAACTGTGTGACTGCCTCTGAGTTCAATGCAGAGCTGAATCAATAGTGAGTGGAGGTGTATTCTGCCTGAGTTTGTGAGAAGGTACTGTAGCTTGCTCATATAGAAAAGAGACAATGAGTGAGGAATGGATGATCTGGAAAGAGACAGACAAGTAGACTGTGGAGAAGAACAAGATTACAAGATTTGAAGAGGGCCAAGCCAGTTCTATTGGCAATGGCAAGGATGGTTAGAATTCTTTTTTTATTATTTATTTTTTTTATTTTTTCTTTCTTGCACACCAAAAAAACGCACCCCAAAATTATCATTATGTATGGAACATCCTCCCTAAGTGAGGCTGAATTTAGGGCCTTCTGTTTAGTGGTTTATGGGGAATCCATGTGATGCTTGCTACTGTGGCTTACAATGGCTACATTTACTGTGTATGTTTTGTCTTTTCTACTTTCAGGTTGTATGTCCGTTTGGCCATTTTTTATTTGGAAGTTTCCCACCTTGTTTCATGTAGTAACCGGAGTAGGGAGGCTAAGGCTATTGAAATTAGCATGGTGGCTCTTGATATTCCAAGTCATATTTTATGGAGGCAAATGAATGCTTTCCTCGATGTTTTTCAGTGAGTGGTGGAATGAGGCCCAAAAGAATAAGAAATTGAGACCTAATCCACGTGATACCAAAGTCAAGAAGAAACTGCGGGACCTGCAACTTTCTTCAGGTTTCCCAAATCCAGCAGTGGCAGAAGCATACCTGAAGCCTGTAGTGGATGAGACAAAGGGTTCATTCACCTGGGGGAAGCCTGATATAGAGCAGATCAGAGAATATCCTTTTACTATGTGGCAGGACTTGTTAGCTAGAAGTACTGGGATTAAAGTTCACAAGCCTTGTTAGTGAGTCAGTAATGGAGTGTCAAGTTCTTAACATCTCGTTGGTGTGAGGGACCCCCGGGCTCGTCTGTATGCGCTTTCCTACAATGACATCAGCTCTGGAATGGAAGGGAATGCAGCCATGCATGTGTGGCACTCAGGGCTGCTCTGTCCTCCTGACAGAATGGGCTGCTTCACTTTGCGTGCAAAGGGAATCTCATAGCTGGACTGCCTAGTTTGTTGCGATATGCTTCTGTAACTGTGCTGTGCCTGTTTCTAGACTTAGAGTGGGATTGTCTGCATGCTCCTGATGTATGTTTACAGTCTTTCACAAGTTTCAAAACTTTATTAGAAATGATGATTCAGTCTGCAATTTATGCCTAGTTATTCACTGCATTTCTTGCCATAATGTCTGTTTCTTGCATGTGTTGCAGCTCGAGCTGCAGCAAATTGTTGAAAAGTAGATGACAATGCGTGCAGAGCTAATAGTGTTTTAAACAGTAAATGAAGCTTCCAGTGCATACAAGTGCAAGAATAAGGTTTATTTATAAGTATTTTGATTTATAGCAGTATTGTATAGCCAAAACAAGTTCTGTCTTGGAAGACACTCTTTTGGAAATGTTGATATTAGAGAAAATTCTGTATTAGAAATGTAACAGCGTGATTGAGACATGTAGTGTAATACTGGAACTACATAAATCAGCTCTAACAACTTAGAGTATTTTCTCTGGTTTTGTAGCAGAAAAAGCTTTGGAGTAGGGCAACTTTCCTCCAGACATGGTTGGTTTGAGTAATTTTCATTTTATATGTTTACAGAATACTAGTAATAGCTGTTTTGTAAAGTTCCTTAACTTTCTGTACATTCTGTCAGGATCACTTTGGCTGGACTAGGACAAAGATAGATGAAATCCTGTTGCCTGTGATCAAACAGCTGAACTTGCAGCAGGTAAAGTATAAAACTATGTATAGCTTAAGGGTAACTGGAAGATTTAGAGAGCAGCATCTTAAAATGAAGAGCAAGGCTTTAATCTGAAGTACATTTCTGAGAAACTGGGGTTTGGCCATATTTTTTGATCTTTATATATTTTTTTAAAGTTGTTAAACTTCTCTAGACTTCTTTTTTTTTTTATGATTTGGGTTTGCTGTGAGGCACTACATAATTTTAATTGTTGTTTTCAAATTTGTTACCTTTCAAGCACCTATCTTAAGTCCAGATTGCTGTTTGTTCTGGGTGTACGTGAAACTACAGGTACCTCAAGCACCTTTAGTACTTTTAAAAGGCAGCGTGCTGTCTCTAGAAATTATTTATAAAGATGACCCTGAGATTTTGGTGGAGTGAGACTGACCATTTAGTACCATCTACATCCTTTGAGGAAGAGTGCACACTGAATTGTTGAGCAAGTGTCCAATGATACTATTACTCTTTAATTTCCAAATAAATGTTCTGTCAACTTTAATAAAACTTAAAAGTGAATCATAGGTTATGCTGTGATACTGTGAAAGTCAGTTGTAAAATTGATTACCTGAGGTCAGATTCTTTTCTCCTTTTGCCGTAAGCAAGGTAGGCATGTAGTCTAAACCGCTGTTCTAGGTTCTCCCTATCACTCAAATGAGTGAAAGGTACCAAAACCCATAGTTAAATCCGTATACTTTCAGGTGGACTGGAACATCCTTTGGAAGCATCTGTCTGGTTTAGGTAATTTTAAGGATAATATAGAGAACTAGCTTAGTCTATTACAGCAAACCTAGCTGTGATTGAGTAACAAAGGCCCAGCGTGTGTGACTACTTCTAGTTCTGCTCTTAAATCTATACTGTAGCAGCACATGTTACAATGAACTTGTTTCAAATAACCGCATTTTGTTGCACTAGCATATGCAAATGTAAAGTGCACTTGTGACACTTGCTTAGTAAACATTCTGTTGTTTTAACAGCTTGAAGCTAAATATGTGTTTGTAAGGACATACTTAAGAGCACTACAGAGACTGACTGTATTAGGGTTGAAAATAGCAACCAAGTCTAATCATCATCAGCATAATACTTATACAATTTCACTGGGGTTTGCTTATTAGTTTCTTTAAAGGTGCTTGTGTAATTTATAATAAAGCGTGGGTATTACTATAATAATGCATCTTATTGTTCATATCTATTTGCATGCATATTAATTCCATTAGTTCTTTGTCGTGCTTTAATTTGGGATGCTTTATGGTATAGCTGAGAAAACAACTGCATTTCCATCACAAAACATCCAAAGGTATTTCTCTGTTTTATTTCTGATAGACTCAGCTTCGAATTGATTCATTCTTCAGACTGGCCCAGCACGAAAAACTAGCTATTAAAAGTCAGAGGTTGCGCAGAGCTGTGACTTGTCTGAAGAGAAAGGAAAAAGAAGCAGATGATGAAATTCGGAAGGCTGCTGCTGTTACGGAGATGGAAATTAAACAGCATGGGGAAGGGAAGGGGGGAGGTACTGCAGGCTGCACAAATCATCAAGCTGTGGCAACGGAAGTCCAAAGTGGAAAGAGAAGAAAACACTCAGATTCCAGAAAAGAACGTTTATGTGGAGGTGGTTTTATTGGGAATTTGCAGCTTTCAGAAACTTCTAGTGACTCCTCAGTAGAGGAATCGGAAAGCAGAGATCTAGGCAAGAGCAAAAGGAGGAAAAATGTCTCTGCAGTGGAGATGGCAGACCATAAAGAGAGAAAGGGGTGCAGTAGCTCAAGTAGTGAGGATGAAGAACTGGGAAAGATAGTCATGGTGACTGCCAAACCTGTGTTTGAGGGCAGAAAAAAGAAATCACGGAGTAAGAGAGGAATTAAAAAGAAAAAGCCTTAAAGAAAAGCCTTAAAAAAGAGAGACACTGTGCGTGTGGATTTTATGACTTAAGCTTTGTAAATATTCTAATGAATTTCAGATAATAAAATAATAAGTTATCCCTATAATATGTCATGCATTTTTTGTCCAGAACTTAAATAGGAGGCATTTTAAACAATGAAAAAATAGTTAAAGACCTAGATTGGACTTGATACAAGTTTTCGGGTTTGAGATTTTAAAACTGAGCTAAAATGTGATGTCCGCTTGTTTGCGTTCTGAGGTGAAAGAGCTGTTAAAATCACATGCGATCTGTTGCTTCGTTAACCTTGGCATTAAATGAAATCGTGAAAACTACTTCGATTATTTCTAGGTGTTGCGAGAATGAAAGTGAGTTCATTTAGGTTTTTTATCCCGATTTCCTCATTCCCTTCACTCGGCATGTCTTGAAAGTTTTGTGCTGAAAGTAATGTTATTTACATCGTGAGACAGTGTAAGCCCTCATAAAATCTCATGGGAAATCATGCAGTACAGTAATTCCTTACATAATCTGATGCACAATAATTGTTTGAGTGTTGTCATGCTTCTAGATTTGTAGTTACATGACCATGTCCAAAGCCAGAATTTCTTTGCAGAAGTGATGATCAGGGGTATCCACTGGTTGCAGCACTTATGTCAGGTTAATTTGTGAGAGAAACCATGTTTTAGGCTCAGAATTCTCCCCATCTCACTTGTCTCTGAATGGTTGTAGGATCTATTTCTCGCTCCTGTGGATTGAGGTAGAAAAGCACTGAATGCTGCCGGTTTTACTTGTGTTTTTGCAGTACATTTCAGTCCTCCTTGCTTTTCTTTGTCTTCTCATTTGATATTTCTACTTCATTTCTCATCGTTTCATTCTTTGAAAGGCCAGGTCCGTACAATGAAGTTTCATATGAAACATTAGCCTCCCCTAAAAGGATGAAGGGCTGAGGTGAACTGGGTGGGATTTGGCCTTTAGAGCTGCAGACAGTCTAATACTTCATGTATGGTGTTTACTAGGCAAAACAGATCCCTTTTGATATTACTCTTGTAAAAGATTATAATATTTTAAGCAAATTCTCAGTCTAGACAGTTTACAGCAGCTTTTTGCAAATCACTGATTAGTATTACTGAATTTTGCTTTAAAAGTGTGGATGGGTCGTGGTGATTTGTTTGACAGCTGGTAAACGTAGAAAAGCTCCTGTTAATTTTTTCTGCCAAGTGTAGGAAAGTAGAGAGACCTTCAGTTCTCTGCAGGGCTTGATTAGTATTTTTGTACAATAGTTATTATTTTTCAGTGGCGCCTAGAAACCCCAGTTGAAGTTTAATTTTGCTAAAAGCTGTTTTAAGAGGCAGTTCCTGTCCTGGATTGGTTATAGTCTAAATAAGAGAAGTCTTGGAGATACCTGTATTTGTTCCCATGCAGTGAGTGTTTGCAATCTGTTGGGCGAATGTGCATCTTGTATATACAAAAGAGAAGAATTGTGTATTTATGCACGTTGACAGCTGTCTCATGGGGTAAAGTGAGGTAGGATTTTGGGTGTTAGGTAGCTTGTTACAGTTCCGCATTCCAATGTGCGCACACGTTTATATAGCCGTGCCACAGATGCATCCCTGTCCCTTTGTAATTTGCCCTCTGTGCTTGGAAGACCCCTTTGACGGATGGGGTTTTGCTCTTCAGTTATGTTTTAGTAACAGTGAGTGGTTACTAGCACTCTGTCACTACCTTATTCTTGTAAAAAGTACTCAAAAGTTGGTTATGTGGCAGGTTGGAGTGCCCTTGACTGGGTGGTGCCTACTGCTGTTACAAAATCTGCTCCCTTACGTAAGTGTGTGGTGCCCACTTCATGTTCATGCTGCAGCTGTCGAGATTTATTACTGCTGCTGGTGTGGGGATATTGTCAGTGTGTGACATGCTACAGAGCACAATTCTGCCTGGGAGAGAATAGACGGGGCAGATAAGGACTTTTCTGTTGGAGTTCAGTCTTTGGAAAGCTGCAAGAGATTCGGGTAATGTTGGCTGAAATGCAGTGGGTGCCAGTGCTGTTCCACTTGTCTGTGTCTTTTACTCTAAATTGCTTTATCATTTACTTTAAACAGCATTACTGGGCAACTGAGCTGTTGTGCGCTGTGTAGTTGCTTGTAGTACTCCTGAATTTGTATGTTAAAGTCAGGCAGGTTGTTGTGTAGCTCAGTATACCTCAAAGGATATTTTTAGAATGGAAAAAAACAGAAGTACAGGACCACAAAACACAAAGGTTTTCCCTTATAGGATGATTTTATAGTGCAATGTTGCTTGTGCTTTGGAATGCAAAGGGAATGATTATTAACCTGTTATTTTTATCTTCTAATGGGAAGAAAAATTGTCTTTTTATATACTTCTGAGGTAGATGACAAGCAGATGGGGGTTTGTGACATTTACTGCTTACTGTCCCAGTAGTTTCTAATTATACTTGTTATTCTGAAGATGCTTACGAAGACTTTGAATCCCGTTGAATTTCTTTTCTGTGCCTGTCCTAGTTTTGGCTGGGATAGAGTTAATTTTCTTCCTACTAGCTGCTACAGTGCTATATTTTGCATTTAGGATGAGAATAATGTTGATAACACACTGACGTTTTCAGTGGTTGCCAAGCAGTGTTTACACTAAGTAAATGACTTTTCAGCTTCTCGTGCCCTGCCCATGAGGAGGCTGGAGGGGCACAAGGAGTTGGGAGGGGACGCAGCCAGGACAGCTGGCCCCAACTGGCGAAGGGGATACTCCAAACCGTATGGCATCGTGCTTAGCATATAAACTGGGGGGGAAAGCTGGCTGGGGGTTGCTGCTCGGGGACTGGCTGGGCATCCGTCAGTAAGTGGTGAGCAATTGCATTGTGCCTTGTTTGTTTTGTATATTCTAACTCTTTTATCATTATTATTATCATTACTATTATTTTTTCCTTTTCTTTCCCATTAAACTGTCTCTGTCTCAACCCATGAATTTTCTCACTTTTACTTGTCTGTTTCTTTATTTATACTCCCACAGGAGTATAAGGCTTTAGTGGGCATGGGCGCACAGTGTGCCCTAATGCCATCAAACCCCATCTGTATTTCTAGAGTGATGGGGGGATCCCGACAGCTTAACTGTATTGGAGGCTGAAATAAGCCTGACTGGGAACGACTGGCAAAAGCTCCCCGTTGTGACTGGCCCAGAGGCTCTGTGCATCCTTGGCACGGGCTGCCTCAGGAGAGGGTATTTCAAGGACCCACGAGGGTACCGGTGGCTTTTGGTATAGCTGCCTTGGAGACAGGGGGAATTAAACAGCTGCCTACCTTGCCCAGTCTCTGGGGAGGACCCTTCTGTTGTGGGGTTGCTGAGGGTCAAAGAACATCAGGTGGCAGTCACTGCCACAGCAGTGCACCAGCGGCGATACTGCACCAACCGAGCCTCTGGCCGAAAGCACCAGGGGAGACTCAAGGTTGACGCTCGGGGGCTGGGATTTAGGGATACAGAGGACCCGAGGCCTGCTGTGCTGGAAAACATACTGTCAGCATAAGAAGGGGTTTGAGCTGCTTTCACATGTGGTTGGTACTGAAGCCCAGCTCCTCCTGGCACCCCGACAGCTGGTGCTGGGCTGGATGTTCAAAGAGCTGGGACAGTCCCCTCTACACATCATGCAGCTGATGGTACATGGAGTAACTGGGTCACACTGATCACACAACAGGCTTGAATAGGAAACCCCAGTCACCCAGGAATCTTTGAAGTGATAATGGACGGGCCAGAAGGCAAAGATTTTGGAATAGCACCAGAGGAGGAGGTCATATGTGCTGAAGAGACCCCACTGTATAATGAACTACCAGAAAATGAGAAGCAACATGCCCTGTTCTCTGATGGGCCTTGTCATATTGTGGGAAAGCATCAGAGGTGAAAGGTGGCTGTATGGAGTCGTATATGACCTGCTGAAGAAGGTGGTGAATCAAGTTAGTTTGCAGAGGTGAAAGCCATTCAGCTTGCTTTAGACATTGCTGGATGAGAAACGTGGCCAGTGCTCTGTGTCTGCACTGACTCGTAGATGGTGGTAAATGCCCTGTGGGGGTGGTTGCAGTGATGGAAGCAGAGCCACCAGCAGCGCAGAGGCAAACCCATCTGGGCTGCCACATTGTGGCAGGATCCTGCTGCTCAGGTAGAGAACCTTGTGACGTATGAAGGCATGGACTCTGGTTGTGGTGCAACCAGAGACGCTTTATTGTACAGAGAAGCTTGTATTTATATCTCTGAGCCTGGATAGACATTCCAGCTGTATGTACCACCAGGCTCCGGGCAGAAACCATTCATCCAGTTACATAGTTATATATCACTACAAGCATGCAGACACCTATTTGCTACTAGATAACCATGTTTGTCTTTCTTACTCTCCTTCACAATACCCAGCTGTGCTCTTATGTCCTGCCAGGTCAGACATTCTCCATCCTCCTCTCTCTTACCTCCTGTCAATAATGGTCAGATGTTCTCCATACTCCTCACACATCTCTCTTCAGACATTCTCTATCCTCTCCCACAGAACCTGGCTGTAAAAGTAGATCATGTAGGTGCTGACGTACCCGAGGCAGGCCACTGACCATGGACAATGTAGCACAGGTTATCCATGAATGTGAAACGTGCCGCAATCAACAAAGCCAAGCAGTTAAGGACTCTGGTATGGAGGTTGATGGCTGAGGTATGATCACGGGGAGGCCTGGCAGCCTGGTTGTATCCCACTCGCACAGACGCACCAAGGCAAGCGCCATGTGCTTAACATGATGGAAACAACCATGTGGTGGCTGCAAACAGACCCTGTGCCTCATGCCACCACCTGAAACACTACCCTGGCCCTTGAAAAACAAGTCTTACAGGGACATGGCACCCCAGAAGGAGTTGAGTCAGACAACAGGACTCATTTCCAAAACACCCTCATAGACACCCAGGCCCAAGAGCGTGACACTGGGTGGGTGTATCACATCCCCTGTCGTGCACCGGCCTCCGGGAAAATCAAACGGCACAACGGACTGTGAAAGACTGCTCTGAGAGCGACGGGTGGTGGGACTTTCAAACACTGGGATACACATTCAGCAAAACCGCCTGGTCAGTCAATACCAGGGGATCTGCCAGTGGAGCTGGCCCTGCCCAATCAAAACTTTTACTACTGTAGAAGGGGATAAAGTCCCTGTAGTGCACATAAAGAACACGCTGGGGGAGACAGGCTGGGTTATTCCTGCCTCAGGCAAAGGCAAATCCATTCACGTGACTGCTTTTGCTCAAGGACCTGGGTGCACCTGGTGGGTAGTGCAGGAGGATGGGGCGGTCTGATGTGCACCCCAAGATTTGATTCGGGGTGAGACTAGCCAATGATTTGAATCGTATGATGTTAACTGCTATATAATACTGTATGTCATCACTACTATTGTTGCTATAAGCCATACAAATGATATTATACTTACCCAGATTAATGAAGAATGAATTTTGATGATAGAACCAGATAAGCAGCATGGTGATGGAACAAGAACTGGCTTCAGCATGCAACAATCCAACACCACACACAGTCTCTCCTGCCCTGAAGAACTAACATAACAGATGGAGCCCAAAGTCATGGATTAAATTAACCCAATGAACATTTCAGAGGAGGGGCCTGTAGGCTAAGGGAATGATATCTGTGTTAATATATCAAAAGACAGGAAAGATGATGGTGATTGGATGGGATGTATTGGAAAGTGTGGGACCTGGTGTCCTGGTTTTGGCGGGGACAAAGTTAATTTTTTTATTAGCTGGTGCAGTGCTGTGTTTTGGATTTGGTGTGAGAACAATGCTGATGGCACACTGATGTTTTTAGCTGTTGCTGGGTGATGTTTATACCAAGTCAAGGACTTTTCAGTTTCTCAGCCCCTGCCAGCGAGAGGACTTGGAGGGGCACGGGACATTGGGAGGGGACACAGCCAGGACAGCTGACCTGAACTAGCCAAAGGGATATTCCGTACCATATGACATCATGATGAGTATATAAACTGAGGGAAGAAGAAGGAATGATGGCAATGAAGACATTTGGCATTATGGCATTTGTCTTCCCAAGTAACTTTTATACGTGATGGAGCCCGGCTTTCCTGGGGATGGCTGAACACCTGCCTGCCAGTGGGAGGTGGTGAATGAATTCCTTGTTTTGCTTTGCTTGCGTGCACGGCTTTTGCTTTACCTATTAAACTGTCTTTATCTCAATCCACAAGCTTCCTCACTTTTTACTTTTCCAGTCCTCTCCCCCATCCCACTGTGGGGGAGATGCGTGAGCAGCTGTGTGGTGCTTGATTGCTGGCCAGGATTAAACTGCAACACCTGGACATGTCATAAATGATACAGAATAAGGGGTGGATACTGTCCTAGTTTCAGTGGGGATAGAGTTAATTTTCTTCCTAGTAGCTAGTACAGTGCTGTGGTTTGGGTTTAGTATGAGAATAATATTGATAGCATGCTGATGTTTTTAGTTGTTGCTAAGTAGTGTTTATAGTAAGTCAAGGACATGTCAGCTTCTCATGCCCTGCCAGTGGGAAGGCTGGAGGAACACAAGAAGTTGGGAGGGAACACAGCCAGGACAGCTGACCCAAACGGGCTGAAGGGATATTCTGTACCATACGATGTCATGCTCAGGTTATAAACTGTGGGGGAAAGCTGGCTGGGCATCAGTCAGCAAGTGGTGAGCAATTGCATTGTGCATCACTTGCTTTGTATATTCTAATTCTCTTATTATCACTATTATGATTTTCTTCCTTTTCTGTCTCATTACAATGTCTTTATTTCAACCCACAAGTTTTCTCACTTTTACACTTCTGATTCTCTCCCCCTTCCCCCTGTGGTGAGGGGAAGGTGAATGAGTGGCTGTGTGTGGCTTAGTTGTTGGCTGGGGTTAAAGCACGACAGTGTCCCATGTAATGATGTTACTATTGCTGAGTGCATAGATGGACATAAATATAATAGCAGTATTTTCATTTTATGAGTTATGGTGATGTGTAGAAACCCCCTAAGTTATTTTTCACCTTCAAATAGGTTAATGGCTGCTGGCATTGTGGTACTAAAGCCAAACATTAAACCTGCGTGACTTTGTAAGGTGAAGTCAAGAGGGTATGATGCAGCCCCTCTAACAAGACAGGGCTGTTTTGGTACTGTCCTCTTTCATCTGAAGTATTGCGACGAAAACCTGCCTAAGGCTTTGCGCTGTGAGGAAGTTTTCTCGAGATTCAGCATATGTTTTTACTTTGCTTGTGTCCACTGCGCTGCCCCCCCCCCTTTTTTTTTTTAATTTTTGCTAGATAGAGATACTCCATCACACATTGCCTTATTTAATTGCATCTCTATTGGGGTTTAGACATCTGAGGATTATTATCTGTATGCTGCCTGTAACCTCCTGCAAAAATCAGTAAAATTTCCATATAACAGTGCAAGAACTTTAAAAATTACCAGAGCACTGAGTTGATTTTTTTTTCTCCTGTGAACTCAGTGTTTTTCTGATTGTAAAATATCCAGAATTGGAGACTATTGGTTGTTTTTCTGCTTTTCTGCAGACAGCTGAAAATTGTATTGTCCCCTGCCATACTTTTCTATTACTTTTTTCTCCCAAGTCTACATGTTTTGTGCACATACACAGTCTATAGATCCAGCTTTTTACTTATTCTTATGTGCAACCTTTACTAATAGGTTGTTTCCTTTCCTTCCAAGCCAAATAATTCAAGCAAGAGTAGATCTTTTTGGTACAATTTTTCTTCTCTTTCACACGTTTGGTGCTACTTTTCCTTTCAATCATTTATAAGCCTACTTACGCTGATATGAACTGATTCTAATTTTAAAATTTCATAAAAGTTCTGTTTATCAAAGCTCTTTTTTTTTCTTTTTTGTTTTTCTTTTAAACCTTCTTGCTTTTTTCCCTCTGAAAGTAGAACAGTTGAGTTAGTTTTCTGTTTCTGTTTCTTTTATGGTTTTAATATTGATATTTATATGTCTACATGTCTTTGTTATTAATAGAAGTAAATTATAGCATAATAGATGTAAAAATATTTTTGTGGTGTGTGTGTGAAATGCTGTGTGGGGAAAAAGAAATAATTTTATTCAGGCAGGCTTGTTTCTCTGTCCCAGGTTTTGTGGCATAGCATGGATTGGACATCATCACAACAGAATCATCTACAAAATGAACCAATAAGAGAATTAGAAAGACAAGAAGGTAAAATGTTTCTTCTTTCACTGTATTTTCTTGTTCCACTTAGGAATATTGCTAAGGTACATGGTGTCTTGCTGACATTGAGCTATTTTCTTATTAATTTTTCCTGTAGAATTATGTTTATGGCACTTGTACAGAAAGTACAACAGGTAGCACTGTTGTAGTTCTAGCTATGTAGGAATATACTGGCATACTATGGTCCCAGCAGTTTCCTACTGGTGCCTGGCATCTGTCCTCCAGTTATTTGCCTGCAACTCATTCCAGGGAACGAAGCTGTGACTATGAACAAACTATGCAGGAGAGGTTTGTTTGTTGGTGTCATTTAGAAAGAATGGATTATTACAAGCTTGGTTTCTGTCTAGACAGCCTCAAACCTAACCTTCAAATTCCTTCAGGGACTGATGGCAGCTTTTTTCCTTAGGCAAGTTCATGGTTGCACATCTTTCAAGATCTTAAAGCATCACAAGTAATCTCCTTTTTAGGAGTCACCAGGAGTAGACAAGGTTTTAGGGCAAGGGTGGGTGTCGTTTTGGGGTGGGGTCTAGTTATGCTCTACAGCTAAATGTGAAAGGATTTGTTTTTTTAAAATTATTTTATTTTTCATAATATTTTTGTTTAAAATCTTAGTTGAGTCATGGTCCATGTAAAGCCAGGCTTTTGGGCTTCTGCTTTTTCAAGAGAGCTTAGCATCTGGTTTTTCTTTCGTACATGTTCAGCAAGGCAAGGTGGAGCTTTGAGCATGACTGCAATACCTAAAATTAATTATTTGCTTACTGAAACTGATGTTTGTTATTTTGGTTTTTAATACTTTTTTTAAAGTATCCCAAATTGATGACCTTCTCTGGAAAACTGACATTGCACAAAAAGATGGCTGATGGGGATTGGTATAGATTGCTGTTCCACAAAGCACTGTTCAAGTGCCTTAATCTGAAGATTTTCTTTAATGCAATTCCCTTTCCTATTGTGTAATTCTGACTTGAACCAAGAGCTCAAGTTGATCCTATGCAATGAAGTATGATTGCTGGGGGAAGAAATATCTAGAAGAATAAATATTAAAGGTAGAACTACTAAAGACTGAAATATTGATTACTGTCATTATGTATTCCATAGTACTTGAGGGCTGATAGAAAGTTGCACAGGCATTTCTATGCTTCTGCAAGCTTGGGTCTCTAATATTGATATTCTCTTCATGCAGGGTTCAAGGTGGGGAGGAGTGAGTCTTTGTGTAACTTCTTTAGCTTTGGAATTATGAAAATAAATTGAATTCTGGGACATTAGGTTAATGTATGCAAAATTAGTTGGTAGGGCAAAATCTTTAGCTCAAATACAGAAATACATTCCACTTAGCTAACAGAGTAACCTGTTGATAGCAATAGCAGGTGGTTCTCTTCAATGTCTAGAAACACCAATTTAAGAGGATGAGACAAGAATGGAAACTGGGATATCCTTACAGTTTCATCTGCACCAGATTTTGGTATATTAAATTCCATGCCAGGTTCTGGAGGTGAAGGGTGCTGAACCTGCTGCACAGATACTTACCTGCTCAATTATATATTTTTATATATATAAAATACAAAATACTTACCTGAGCCTGTGTGTTCCTTGTTCTCATCCTTTCCCTCTACCACCAACCCTATTCCCAGTTCATTAACTTCACCTACCCAGTCTCTTTCTCAGGGTTCTTAATCCAGTTCAGTTTCTCTGCAAGTTCCAGTCTGAGGTCTTTCCCTTCTTAATTGGCTTGTCACAAGTTCTCCAGGTTAAAACTCCTCTTTCTTGTTCATGATTCCTATTACTACTGGTTCTCAGCTTACAGGTAGATCCTCACCCAGTCTGATCTTTCCTCTGGTGTCTTTATCCAATCAGTTCTTCATCACACCTGCATCGTTGTATGTGTCTCTTTATTTCCTCTCATGATTTCTCTTGATGAATTTAGCTTTAACTCTCCTTGGCTAAACTTTTCTGAGATCAGATTCTGCCACTTCGCATTTCTTGGGATACTAAATTACTTCACCACAGTTGCGTTATATAAATTCACCTCAGAATGATTTTATCTCTGAAACAAAAGGAGAAGAGCAAGCTTGCAAGGCACACTTGTCCTTGACACTCTGTCATCTCATTTCACTTGGCCAGGGATCAGTTTTTAATCCATAAATATCTGAGAAAATACTGACCTGGTAACCTTCACATATCTCCCGTCATTTTAGAAGGGGCACACTCCTTGTACTCAGCCTGCTTGACAGATGTCCTAATTGATGTCAATTCCTGCTGTCATTTCAAGTCTCTTGGTGGAGTCCAGAAAGGTGCCTTAAATGGGATGTAGTTGGAATGGAGGCAAGTGAGAAGCAGCCTAACCCCTGTAATTTAGAAGTTGAGATATTCAGCTGGGAAAAGGGAGTGACTTAGTGTCTCATTACTGTTTCCTTGGTTACTTCTAAAGATGCTTATTTGCTCATTCCTTTCCCCACTGACACTTTTCCATTGACTTCAGAGACTTTGCTGTAAAATGTGGAAAAAATCCTAGGAGCAGAGTGTGGAGCGCAAGTCTGCCTTGTCACAACTGAGTGTGCAGTTCATAGCTGGGCTTTCCCTTGCTTCTTGTCCTTCTAGCATGATTCTTGTAATCCTGGTTTCCTGGTGGCCCACCTCTGGTGGTGATGGAGGGAAGGGGAAGCAGCTGGTTCTGTAGGGTGGCTGGAACACACCCCTCAGGTGGGCGAGTTGTGAATTTGAATCCTTCTGAGGAAGGTCCAGCAGTCAGTTCCTCCATTTTTTTGAGCACTTAAACTGCTGAAGCATTCTTTATATAGTGGACTTTGCAATTAACAGTGCTGGTTAAAAAATGAGCCTATTTATGCTATATATAAATGACACTTTTGCTGTATCTTCCCACCACCTCCTTTCTTCATTTCATCTTCATCTTTTTTGTCTCTTAGCTTTGAATTATGCTTCTATGTTTAAGAAAACCAAAACAACCAAACAACCTCTTCCATTAATTCTCATCTCAAAAGCATTAAAAAAACCCCAGACTCCTGGAAGTCACACCATTAGTTACCTACTGGTTTTTTTTCTTCACTGCAAGATTGACTGAAACATCAGGAGTCAAATTCTACTCCTCTTAGGCAACAAGCAGTCTCCAAACAAAAAAAGGCTAAAAGAGGTAGTGTGGAATAAGACTTGAGTACAACCCAATTAAGGAGTGACTAGAGCTAAAGTACACAATTCACAGCAAATCAGAATAGTCTAAAAGCATCTCTTCTTTGAAGTTGCCTCTTGGCTATTGTAACATACCTCTGAGCTCTTTTGTTTGAAAGTGGCAGCATTCAAATACTATAGTAAAAATCAGGTGTACTAATTTGAATTAACATTTCTTTGTTCCTTTTCTATTCCTCCGACAAGACCCACTTTTGCTGAAGACATTACTAAACTCAGATGGAAACTTCCTGTGTATGGATACAACAGAAGTTAGAGGCAACACTCAGATAATCAAATCAGATGTTAACTCTGTAGAGAAGTCTGTAATACATTCTTACCCCTCAGCCATGTGCCTGTCTTTCCTGTTTTCACATCTTTCCCCTCTGTAGTCGCTGCATTTCAACAATAAATTAAATATTTCTCAACTGCTACAGGAGAAAGGTGGTATGTTTTCATGGATTGGTGTTGTTAGGTTACTTTCAGGTCCTTTCCTCAAAGAATCATTTTAGAAATCCAGAGTTATTGGTAGGGGAATGTTGTTGCGTCCCTTCTGTTCCACTGGCTGTGGTACCTGGCATGTTCTGGCGTGTCATTACAAGGAAGTAAGAGCTTTCAATGGCACAAAGCCATCTTGACTGGGCAAGGTAAGAGATGTGAAAGATTAGACTAGACAATGACTTACAGTGTCTAAATTACTCATACAGAGCCTGCCTATCCATCAGGAAATTGGCTGTCGGCCTTTTATAATGTACATTAGACCACCTAATTTAAGAACATAGTCTACTTTTTGTGGTCAAAGGGAAGTAATTTAGTTATCTTTAGAGATCAAATAGCTGCTGAGCCTAGACCTGAAGATGTTTTCAATGACAGACAAACATGATGAAGTAACAAGGGAAGTACTTGTCATATTTGAATTCATTATGTGTTCATGAGATTAGCTGAATATGGTTCTCTGTTTTCAGCCTTCTAATGATTTTGGATGACCTGTGTTTTGGATAGGGCTGGGATATGAGTGGTGTGCATTGCAAATTGAAAATGTGTCTCTCATGCCTGGGTAAATACATAGGCTGGATACCGTGAGCATACCCCTCTCCTCCTCTTCCCTTCTCGTGCTCTGAGCTAAATGCATCTTGTCTCTTGGCTGAGAAGAGGCTGCCTGTGGGTGGCAGTTTTGTATTTCTGCATTTCAAAGTATAAAGTTTCAAGCATTATATTACTCTGACATAGCATCTCAGATTAATCAATATAATACACCTCATCATTGCCATCACTTCAGCAGGTTCCTTGTAGTGGATGTACTGGAATGCCTACTCTCAGGTTACATGATCATTTCCTGCTTTGTAGGTAGGGATGAAGTAAGGCAAAATTAACTGTGTAGTTTAGATAAGTACTGGAACAGTGCTTTGCTTTATATTCTTAGAAAGGTGTAGGTTACATCTGACGTCTGGGAAGTCAAGGACATGATTAGGTTTCCTTCCTAACCTGTTCCTTTAAGGGTCCTTGGCTGTAATGTAATGGAATGGGATGGAAGTGGAATAAAATGAAGATACTAAAGTGATATCGGTTTGGGGACCATTCTGTGAATCAGGATTGTGTATGTTTCTATGGAGCCATCTGTAATGCTTGCAAGGCCAGGGCTCTGACCCTAAGTCAGTAGCTCAGCAAAAATCATCTCTCCAGAGTCCCTTAGAGCTGGGTCCTAATGTAGATTTGGGGTAAAATTCTTCTGAGCCATTGAAATACCCAGATGGATTCACAGGGCTGCCTTCTGATTATTCCTATCAGTGTAGTAATGTAACTCTTCTTCAGTCACCTCTTATAGTTACAGAACAGTTTGCAGATATGTTCCCTTACTGACCTTTCTGCAGGTATCTTCCTGATATGGGGATACATAGATAGCTTTCATATGTATATATATGTAATATATATGATATATATTGTGTATGTATTATATGTATAAAATACATCTTGAATCTTTACTTTGGATAACTCCAGTTCCGTGTGTCCTGAGTGGGGAGACCTGAAGAGTCCTGGCAATCATGAATTCTTGGAACTTTCACTCATGAATTACTCAATTAGTAACGTCAGCACAGATAGTCCTCCTGTGCTCATCAAACTCAGAGGCAATTTCTGAGAAGCCTTAGAGGAACCGTGTATGTCTTTACAGTAGTTGATACATCGTTCTTAAAATATTTGTAAGTACAAGTCTAAATGGTAAATTTTAAACCTAAATTCCACAGGAGAGAGTATACTGCTTCTGAAGAAGGGAGGATTTGTTGCTGGAGGGCTGAACTTTGTCAGGTCAACATCATGATGAAGGCTTGGGTTTCATTCCTTTTGCCAGTTGGAGGAGATCCATCAAAGCATGAGAGAAGCAGAAGACATCTGGGTCTTATTTCCTTATCACCTTGGGCTGTGACACCATTTGACCTCAAGAGATAAAGCAGGGTCGGGCTAGCACTTGAAAGAGACTAATAATGCATTTTTTTCCTCCTGTAGGTTGTTTTGATGAATCATTGGGGAAAATTTGTTTCTGAATTAATGCTGTCCTAATCCATTAGGAAAGTACTTTGGAGGATGTTTTATTAATCTGTGTGCTATTTGTGAATGAGTTTGAAAATAGAGATATTCACTGCTAATATATTCTTCATAGCTTTCATGTGGAAAGGTAATTTTACTTTCTTTTTTAGACAGATTTTAATTCAAGTACCTGGACAGTGGTATCTATTATTGTTTAATATATAATTTTAATTCAGCTTCCTTGTCTCTTGCTGCTTTTCCTGCTTTTTAAGTGCTGTTTAACAATGCCTGTCTCTGTTCAATTTTTATTCAGCGGAGAATGCATTAACGTAGGCAGTATCATTAGTTATGCAGTGAGAAATTTAACATATGCCATTAACTGATGGAAGATACCTGACTGAGTTTTAAGGTTACCATTTCCTGATGGAGCTGTATACTCCCAAGCATGATTTTATGTGACAATTGGTGTAAGAGAACAGCTGATCATGTAGCATGTTTCTAAACAGGTACTATTTCTACTCATTCTAAGCAAAAAGCGTGCAGATAAAGATAGCCTAAACCCTAAGGTCTATTAGTGTGATTTGCTTCGTCATTAAAGACGCTGCAGTTTGCAACCCCTTCCATTCTGACCTGGTCTATCTCCTTGTATTTTCCTTCTGCCTTCCCTTCCCGCTTGAAGGCCGTCTCCAACTCTGTTTCAGCAGAACTCACGTCCTTTTCTTTCTTTAGTTTTTGTTCTAATATAAAGCACTTCATTTGACATTTGAATGTGTCAGCAAAATCCTCTGGTTCCCTACACAAGATTTTGCAGCTTGACACACGTTTCTCTAACTAACCTGCCACTGACTTCACAACTCCAGTCTTCCAAATGATTTAGTATGTCTCTTTGGAAAACTATGTTCACATTTCAGTTGTAAGAACGATGATTGCTTTGCCTTTGAGAATGATGTTTATGATTTTTTTCATAATGATGTAGTTGATATAGTGCAAGATGTGTCAGCTGTATATGACTTTTCTCCCTCAGCTCGATATTAATTTAAAACCAAGGGAGTTCCAAGAACAGGCTCAGAAGATGTTAGAATTTCAAGATAAACAATACTTTACCCAAAATATTTCAAAGAATGCTGTAAGCAATTAACCTATTAGGCAGAAAGTCTTAAGAAACTTAAAGACAATCAAATTCTATTTCAAGAGGAATTTGGGCATCAAGAGATGGGAACTTCTTTGTGAACACAAGTTCAAGACCAAAGCAACACTATCTGTTTCACTAACAAAAGTATCTCAATTTCTATATGCTACCTGAACAGGATTGAACTGTCTCATCTTAATGTAGCATCTTCTAGCACCTGAAACTCAGTGGTTTCTGTGTATACATGCTCGTGCAAAAAGATGAATAGGCTGAAGAAAGTCATTCTATGTATATACCACTTCCATGCCTTTCCAAGTCACAGAAGAGGAGTGAGGCCAACCTGCCTGGTCAAACTCAGGCAAATGAAGAAGCGAGGAATCAGTCCTAGCTGACTCTTTTAAGTTCTGACACTTTAGTATGGATGCTTGAGTAGTATTGCTGGAAAGGCCCATTATCCACTTCCATTCTTACAAGAATTGAAAGCCAGATCAGTCAAGTCTCCTTTACTCTTCTCTGACCCTATTCTACTGATGGGTTGGCTCTTGTTGTCTTAAAATGTCATTAAAATCCATTCATTCAGTCATAATTCCAAGTCTTTTTCTTCCTGAACAAGAGAATATGGACTAACACAGAGATAAATGCTTGCAGAAGAATAACTTCCTACCAGCTTTTTGCATCTGTTAGCAAGAAACTAGTTTGATTGAAGTACCAGAAGAACTTTCTCAACATTTGGATGTATTAAAAGACTTAATCTCATTTGGATTTTGCTTAGCCTGATAACAATTTTCTTGTTGCTTGAAAGATTTCCCACTAGTTCGTTATTCTTCTGTTCTGACTGCTCTGAAGGCAGTTACAGAAAAATTAGCTTTTTTCCTTTTGTGCAGTCCCACAAGTTTAGTTATTTTGGAAGATATAAAGCAGAAAATAGAAGAGTGCCTTTTGCAATATGAAGGGAAACTCGTATGTAAGCAAGCAAATCTGACTAAAAGTCTTCACTCCTTATTTTGTCAGCACTCTTTGTCAGAATCATTAGCATCTTGGTACTGATTACGTTTTTCATTAGGGTTTTGAAACCTGTCTACCATATGATGTCTCTAATGAAACATGTACTCTTTTTGATTCTCCACAATAGTAAGATCTTCTAAAGGGGAAGTCAAAATATAAAAAATATGTAAACTTCTCCAGATATCCCTTTGGTAATCCTCCAGGTGGGTTAAGATGGCCAAAGGCGTTATTAATCAGATTTGGGATTCTTCTTTCAGGGTTGTGGACAGTTTAGCTCAGAGAGGGAGCAGTGGCCTACAAACCCTGTTAGTATAGGTGCTCTGCGAGCCTGAAGTAGTAAGATTGCTGATAATGTAGGGAATAGGTGGGAAATGTTTATTGAGCACTAGAGGGGTAGCTGTAGTACTGCTAAAGTTTTATAGGTATTCTGGCAGAAGCTTTGTAAGTTAAGACTTCATAAGTTATGTTATGGCTTCTTGACAAAATTGGATCCAAAACAGATGTCAAGGGAGAAACAATCAAGAAAAATGGTTGTAATTGGGAGGTAATAGAAGGAATAGCTTTTTCCTTCCACAGCTAGTAGTGATCACAGAACAAGATCAGACTGCTCCAAGCAATCAGAGAAGATTAAAAGCAGGCTATATCTGGTATGCCTGGAAACAAAATGATATATTAAATACGCTTATGATATGTGTAGTAAGACAGCATCATATTAATTCTTTCATAAGGAAAGATTAATTTTGCCCTGGAGCAGCGTATCTCTGGCACTTAACTTATGTTTGTGCAGAGTTCCCTGATTGCAGGCACCATGCATGTGTTTTCTCTCAGCTTAACATTAGAGACTTGCAAAAAGATATAACTGGCTGAAACATGCTATTTATTTTCTAACATCTTAAAAAAAAGTAGTTTCAATATTGACTATTTTATTTAAGTTACCTTTATAAAATTACACTGTTTATGTTTTTTCCAGTAGTATATGCATTACGTTATTTTTGCTGTATACCATGATTAAGGTCATCCCCCCACACCCAATACATTTTTGGAGAATGCTGTAGGTTAGTTAGTTGGGGTTTTTGTTTGTTTGTTTAGCATTTTGATTCTGTCTTATTGTCAACATACTAAGATTGCACATGAACATTTTTGCTTTTTCTTCCTTGTTTGTTGCTATTCTCTAGTTTCCTCTGATGCTGAGAGTAAGTTGAGTTACAAGCTTAAAGCACTGGCTAATGGGCCTGAGCATCTTCCTGATGTGTTTTTGTTTAGTATCATCTCTTCCTTTGTTCACACTTGCTTTTGTTCCTTGGTCCTTCTATGACAACGAAGGGGGAGAGACATCCCAATAGCTTATGGGCCTAAAAATACTGAGACATATGGCAGAGCAAATGACAACACTTGAGGCCATCATGTCCTGTGACTGCAGTGATTTGAGTGTGAAGGTGAAGAATCTTTCCTAGACCAATGTGTTTTATGCTGATGAAAATGTAAATGTTTTCATTTTTAATAACCATTGGGCCTGCTGTTTTTATGCAGATCCCAATCTTGATAGCTGTGATTTTGATGGCAACTGCAGGCTTCATACAGAAACTCTGCTTTGGATAAGGTGGTAACCCAGTTATCTTAACATCTAGCATGCTTTCTAGGAGGTATAGCTTGTAAACATGTTTTACTTTAGCTAATTTGCCAAGAGATCATAGTTGGCTGTGAAAGCAAATTTCCTGTGAAAACTTGGAATGATTCTAGACTTTGCTAAGAAAATGTTCTGGACAGCTTCACTTATAGATATGTGTATTATATATATATATATATATATGTATATACTTGTGTGTGTGCAACATTATGGTGCAGCTTTGTGTGATGATGGCAAAACTGAAACTGGCTCGGTATTCAACTAAAAAAGAATGAATCCTCTCCTGTTAGAAGAGTTATCTGGGATTATGTTAGCTATCATAAATACCCTTTGCTTAGCAACAGGGATGACATTCAGGATATCACGCCAACTGGAAAGAATCCCCCTGACAGGGCTCTCTTGGGGTGGGTGGATAAGCTTTCCTGACAACACTAGTGCTTTCACTCCTGTCTGTCATAATTTGTGTTGCTAGGATTTGTTTCACAAGTTTTGTGACGCTCATAAATGATACTGTGGCTCCTTTTGTTTACTGTCAAAAAGAACCATAAAGTGGGGAAAGTGAACAGTAAAAGGATATGGAAAATAATATAAAAATTGTGCACGTAAGACCATGAGTGTCTATACTAGGGCAGCTGTTCTTGAAGGATAAAAGAAGTTAATTTTTTTCCTTTGGATAGCTGAAATGGAAAGCAATATATGGTAACATTCCAGTTCTTTACTTTTTACGAACTTGGCTTCTTCGACAAAACAGGAAAGAAATTATTTAGCCATAAACTGAAAACTCCAATTAGAATTCAGGATACTTCCCATGTGTCATGCTAACCATTAATGGTGAGATGTAGTTTTATTCACACACACAATTCTCATTCTTGCTTCCAAATCAGTTTTTCAATATAAACTGGTAGTTTCATTATCAGTCCACTCAGCCTGTTTGACCATTTATGCTTTTGCTTCCAGGGGAAAAAGAAGATGAACAGATAGTTGCAGAAATCATGAGAAGGCGTTTTTTTCCTGCTCTTATAACTCATAAGGCCTGGGAAGGCTTTCACTTTGCTGGCCATGAGATAAGAATTACAGAAGCCACTGATTGTTATGGAGCAGTCGTCTGGCCATCGGTACAGTATTTATGCAGTATTGTTATTTTTTTTATTTTTGGAGTCTTCTAGCACTTTTAATTTGTTTTGCATGATAAATCTGTTGTATGTTGTAAACCCAAGGAAAACTTTCAGTGCTTCTCAGTCTCTGTTCTGCAAATCCCAAACTTGAATTTAGCCTTGTTTCATATGGATTCCTGGTTCTTAAAGCTTAAATGGTATTTCTTGTTTGTGCCCCTGTCATACAAGATGTATGATCTTGTGTCCCCTCCTCACCTACCAGTACTTTTTGATCCTATTGACCAATTGCAGCATATTTCGAAGGAAATATGGAAGTTTTGTGATGATTATATTTCTGTACATTTTATAAATACAGGCAGCTGTACAGCAGACAGATCCAGGTTGCCGAAACAGCTGTGTTATGAGCTCACAAGGTATTAGCACTCACAGAAGCTACTCAAGCTCTTAATGTGAAAAATAAAATAAAATAAATTACCTTCTAAATATGCAGACATGCGAAAAGACTGAGCTGGAGCTTTCTGTTTCTTAACCTGCCAGAAATCTAGTGGGACAGAACCATCGTCCTTGGCTCTCGATATAAGAACCATCAACATGCCCACCATACAAAGAGACTTCTTCAAGGTTTTGAAACTGTGAAATGCAGCTAACTGACTGTTTTGAAATATTCCATTGTGAAAGGAACGACTGTGGTCAGGGAGGTGCTACGATGCATCACTGACACTTGGTGCATTCAGAGAACATCCCTGAAACAGAACCATCTCCAGGAGCCCCCGTAGGAGGGAGCAGACTAAAACCCAGGAGGCTCCATTTCTGTTCCAGTGGTATCAGCCTCCCAGAATCGTACTATTTTTAAGAAGTATGGCCATAATTCAACTGAGGAGAGTTAGTGTACTCTGCTGTTTGAACTCCAAACAATTTTCCTTGTCTCAGCAGAACTGGTCAAGTCATTCATGCAGTATCTCAGTGGCTTCAGTGCATGTCTTCAAGGAAAGGTTGGCTGACTGCCAATTATTGTCAGAAAATCATGGGCTGTACTGAAAAGTATATATTTTTTCTGGAAGGGTTTAGCCAGTTTTGCTGTGGAAAGCAACCCTTCTATATGTGCCGCTTCATGTTCTCCCTTGCTGTTCCATCCAGCCGTATTTGAACTCTTCTGAAAAATGTCAGCCAGATTTGTCAAAAGGGCAAAAGCTTTAAGGAAAATAAGGTTTCTGCAAGTTTCATAAAAAGGAAGGCAGATTTCAAAGTTTCCCTAATTTAACCCACAGAAATTTTGATCCTGCCAGCCGGTTTCTACAACAGAATAGGACAAAACTCTGAGGGAAGAAATTATAGGAATATACGGAACTAACAGAAAAACTTAATATAATGTACCTTTAAATGTTAATCAAACAATCTTTAGGAACCAGGCTTTAATTAGTGTTGGTGTTTACAGACTTATTTCTGTATCAAAGCTTTGCTGATTATGAGATATGTGTAAGTTTGCATAAAAGACCCTACTCTTTTTCATCTGAATTAAGAGGTAGAAAGCAAAAGCTTTCTTTGAATTTCTAGCATGTTAACATTGGGTCAACAGTCCTCCTGTTCCTTTCCTTCTTAATCAGCCAAAAGCAAAACTGAGAGTGTGATTTTGCTGTGCCAAACTAAGCCACTAATAATTGCAATACAGATGACCATTTGGAAAGGCAAAAAGATGTGGCAACCGTAGTTGGTGTTTGTCAATGGAGAATGTATGATTATCAAAATCTGGGAAAAAAATATGGGAGTCTAACTGGAAACTATCTTTGCCAGAGAAATAAAATCTGCAATTTCTATTTCAACAGTGAACTAAAACTCACTGGTCAGTATGAGACATGGCAGAAATGCTAAAGAAGCTTCTTAATCAGTTTATAAATGCATATATGAGGAGCCTGCGGTAGAGGGCTCTTTGTGGCTTTGTTTGCTATAAAAGTTTTCTATGGGGTTACCTTGTTAAGCAACTTTAAAAAACGTAAGTTAGCAACTGAAAACAAACTGAACCGGAAGAAAAGGTGTAAATCTATTGGTCCCTTATGAATCTTTATGGTAGCTAATTATTCTTAGAAATAATTAACTATCGGAAGAGTTTAACTGTGCTTGTTGTGGATTTTCTTTCACAAGCAGTCCTTATATGAAGATGTCTTTGTGAAGGACATGTTTTAACTCAATGAGAAGTAAGTGCAGTTATAAGCAGGAATTGCTGACTGGAATTTTATAGCTCATGTTATGCAGCATGACAGATTAGATAATTGAAGTTGTTCCTTCTGGCTGTAATGCTTTACAAACCTATATTGAGGCATGCTGTAGCATTTATTTTGTTAGTCTATAGAGCTCAAAGATCATAGTGAGTTGTGAACCTTTAGGGACAGTGCTTAAATGAATATTGCTCATTTGAAGCATCTTTTTGCATGCTTTTACATCACAATGCATATTTAGTGAAGGGATTTATTTAATTTATTTGTTTAGTATGTTCATGGATTCCCTCCCCTACAGGCTCTGGTTCTGTGTTATTTTTTGGAAACTAATTCTAAACAATACAATTTGGTTGACAAAAATGTGATTGAAATTGGAGCTGGAACTGGGTTGGTCTCCATAGTAGCCAGTTTACTGGGTGAGTACCTACCATTGCTCTTATGCTTTTGGAAATATCTCTCAGGTGAATACCGGAGGACAAAGGAAGTGTCTCAGTTCTTCTAAAAGGCTGTTGTTTGGAAGCTTTCAAGAGCAAGAAAAAGTAAATTCGAAAAGGCTTGTTTGGAAACCTGCTCCATTATTTTTTTCTGTAAAGCTTTGAGTGTATGTATTGATGCCATAAAGGGGGTCCCAGTAGATGATGTTGTCATTAACAGTGTTAAACAGGAACTGAAATGAGAAACTAGTGGCCTCACAGGATATCAGTGGCAACCACATTAAGCCATGTGTAGGTATGACCAATGTATCACCTTCCATTGACCAAACAGCTCTTGGATGCCAGGTCACTTTCTTTCCACTTGTGCTCATCATTTTCTTTCAGCAACTTGATTTTTCTGCTACAGACACTGTATTTTCTTTCATGGTAGCCTGTTCTTCCTCATGAGTAATCCAGAGAAGTGACTTCTGCATTTTAACAGAATTCTAGCTTTCTGTAGTCTGAGAAAGATTTGCGGTTTTCTTTCTTTCTCCCCCCCCCCCCCCCCCCCCCCCCCCCCCCTTTTTTTTTTTCTCTGCTATGTGAAAAGGAAAGAACCAGAGGCAATGGTTAAATCTCATGCTGACTTCTTGGAGTTAATAACTAGTATTCTTCAATCCTTAGTTGCTCACTGTACTTTTAACCAATATGATATCAAGATGCATTGACTATTTAATTTCTTCCCACCCATCCCCATCTGCATTTAGATGGCAATCTGTAGAGTGGAACTACTGGGAACCAAATATTTATTTTAAGCACAGTGGCTAAGAGCCTTTGGGAGCATTTACATTATTCTGTTCCCCTCAATGAGAGCTGCCTGGTTAAATCAGTTCCTTTTTTAGTCAAGTCTTGAAATATATTTAAAGATTGTTTGTTTTCTCCTTGTCACAGGTGCACTCGTGACTGCCACTGATTTGCCAGAACTGCTGGGAAACCTTCAGTACAACATTCTCCAAAACACAAAACTGAAATGCCAGCACCAGCCTCATGTTAAGGAATTGTCTTGGGGGATTGATCTGGAAAAGAACTTTCCTAGGTCTTCCTGTCACTTTGACTACATTATGGCCGCTGATGTAGTTTACAACCATCCCTTCCTGGATGAACTCCTCCTAACTTTTGATCACTTGTGCAAAAATGACACTGTTATTCTTTGGGCTATGAGATTTAGGTTGGACAAAGAGAACAAATTTGTAGACAGATTTCAGACACTGTTTGATTTAGAGGTGATTTCTAATTACCCGAGCTTGAACATAACCTTGTATAAGGCAATGAGGAAAGGCAGGATGAAAGCCAGACCTTCCAATCTGACGGTCTGAAAGAGAGATACAGGGAGGTGACAGTTTCAGCTTGTTCTCTTTAATAATTTCCATGTTAGTAGCTGCTTGAATGATGTTTTTAGAGATAGCTAAAACAAAACACCAGATTCCTCATGCATCCCTAACAAATTCCTAAATTCAATTTGCCAATAGTTTTATACACAGAAGAAATGTATCTTTGACGTTTTGTTGATTTATATGTGCTAAGCTGACACCACTAATAACTTTCATAGCTTAGCATTATTGTTATGGGTCATGTAATGAATATTTCCAATAGCTTTCAATTGCAGCTTTGAATGATGTCTTGTGAGATCAGCAATCAATTAAAAATTAAGACTATGATAAATCTTTGTATTTAAAAGTTGTGGTGTTAAATCTGATCTCTCATTCTCACTATCATGTAAATCCCTCCTTTGATTAACCTTTACAGGACATTAAATTAGCTAAAACAAACCCCCAAAACACAACAAACCCCATCTGGTAAATACACTGTCATAATAAAGGGACAGGCTATATTAATTACCTTTTGATTTAACGATTATGCTTTCTTCCCCTTCCATTTTTTTATTTAGATTCAGGGATTCTTCCACAGACGACCGCACACAGAGACAAGAGGGAGTTAAATGTTTTGTTGCTTGAACAAAGGTCTCGGGTAAGAAAAGAACAGCATATCACCAACTGCTCTTTGCAAAGGCCTTAAATTCTTGGAGGTCTGCTTCTCTAAAAATAGATGGTTATCTGGACCTCAGGGAACAGCAATGGGAAAATGACAGTGGCCATCAAGAGAGGAGTTTTGCGCTGCTGGCTGGTGGTGGCAGGAGGTAGAAAACTAAATGATCCTGGCATGGTGTGGCCGAAGCCTGGGCAGGCTCAGATGTTTTTTGTTTTTGTAGTATGGGCAAACAAAATTATTTTCTCCTAGCCTCTCAGTATTGTGTGTTCCTGTTCTCTGACAGGCTTCCAAGGATGTTAATCTGACCACAGAACTTTCTTTCAGGAAGATTAATAAAATGATTCTGTGCACTCCCCATATTTTCTGATTCTGTTTGCAATCGAGTGTGAGAGACCTTCAAGTCTCTTGCAGACTAAAGAGGAAAACCCAAAAAAAGTGCTAATTTCCAGACAGAGCTTTACTATCTCTACTGTAGCACACAATTGCTCTAGTAACTTGAGGGCTCTGGGGACTGTCAGTCTTTGTCTTTTAAGGTCCTATTTGTATTCCCTCCAGAAGTTTTTTTATGTGTTATCACATTTGACAATTTTTAAATGAAGACTACCAGAACATACTAGTGTTTGTACCTCTTCTTGTGACAGATGTGTGTTACTTATTTACTCTGCTGTCTGGCACAACTATGGGTCAGAATTATGATAAATCACTGGCATAACTGGAATGTACTCTTACTTCCAGCCGAACATTTGGTTTTCTTGGGACAGAGGTGCCCAGCATTAGAGGTGGCATATTGCAGAGAGTTTGAGGTTTTGCGGCATATTGAGAAAAGTTTGAGCTGCCAAACTTTTCCAGAGGGAGCTGAGGATCCCATGCTTGAAAGGAGGGGGTGAAGAGAATTTTGCAGGGAGGACAGATGAGGACATGGCAGGAGGGATCTGGAGTTGGAGGGAGGATTGCAGGGAAAAGGTAGCTGTAGAGAGAATGTGAGATGGAGGAAGAGAAGGAGAAGAGGTGGGAACAGTGAGACTGACTACAAAAGGGGTTAGGAACCACAAGGGTAGACCATCTTTCTCAATATCGACAGTAAGGAGCGCATCCTTGGTGAGCCACAGCGGATGTGATAATACTACACCAATCAGTATGTCTTAGCCCAGGACAGCAAAATGACAAGAAAGGAAGCGAAGTACATTGACTCTACTTTCTGGGTCTCCTGCTGGGAGATCACATGTGAGATTTTGGCTTGGAGGTTACTAATGAAAATCTTCTAATCCTCACCAGTTAGTTTCCCGGGACAACATTTGTAGGTAGAGGTAGCATCTTTTATTGGATCAACCTGCATAGCTAGAAAATTAGACTCTATGCCAGCTGGTATGGAGTATTACCTCCACTTACAGGTTTGCTATGCTTATGTCCTTAGGTCATTAAAGCTGTAGAAAAACACAACTACAGAATGGAAATATTTTTTTCCACACTGTGAAATAGAAATAGTTCAGTTTAAGTGAAGAATGAAACAAACATGGATCTCTGCCATTTCTAGACTTCCTCTACCTGCTTCCTTCCTCCTAACTCACTTGCAGCCATCAAGTTCACTGCAATTGAAGCTAGTTCTTGCATCCAAAGGGCATCTTTGTTTACAAACAGTTTATTGATAATTGGATTGGCACTGTAATTAATGGGTAACAGCAAAAATATCTTGTGAACTCCAAAGTGATGAAGGCTAAAAGAAGGACTGCAGCAAAGTAGTTGAGTGTGAACACTTTTAAGTAGCTGTTCTGCCGATTAGCACTCCGATTTGGCCCTCAGGCTGTCTCCTCCTGAGCTCCTGCTGAAGTCAACAGGAGATGTGTTTGTAGAATGGATTCAGGATTGGGTCCTTTTGGCCCAACAGCTTGTTACTGTTTACTGTACTGTAACATTAGTCCTCTTTCTCACAGGCCTGTCCAGCACCGCTGTGTGAAGCTTCCTGGGAAAGCTCTGGTGATTGGCTCTGTATTGCACAGCCACCTTTTGTCTTCTCGTATGATGGACAGGTTATTAACCATGACCAATGGAGGGTGAGGCTGTATGTGGCATTTGCCTATGGAGTTTATTTCAGCCCTTTGAGACAAGTCTCACGTAAATGTCAAGTATTACTGATGCTTAAAGTCAGTCATAATTTTAATAATAATTTATTCTTTCTTCTAATATTTATTAAGAATCCAGTTCTCATTCAGTGCATTATGTTGCTAATATATATGGCATATATATCTGTAGTTTGTGAAAGGTGGAGCAAAAAATAGGTCAGTTAAATTTGTGGGTGGAAGAGCTCCACCTATGAAGAATGCCAGAAAGGCTGCCTAAGCTGGTAGGCTTTTGCAGTGTCTTATAGAGATGTACGGTAATCACATTAATTGGAGAGAAAATTGGGATGTATGGTATGGGTTCAGTCAATTCCTTGGATTTTTCCGTATTCCAACCTAAGAATAATTTAATGAGCAACAATATATTTAAGTAACTTGACAGTATTTGTTAAATTTTCCCAAATCATACAGTTTTCAAATGCTAATGTTTTCAGGAAGGGTTCTTTTTGTGTAAGGTATATGTAAAATCATTACAGTGATGTACTTTGCTGCTTATTATATAACATCTCCATCAATGTCTTTTAGCAATCATTGCCTTTTCCTTCTCAGAAGTAAAGTAACAAACATTTTCAACACTGTACAGTTTCCATATGGTTATATTGAGGTTTTGGGTCTGTCCTGCTGAATTGTGATGTTGCAGCTCTGAGTGATTTGGTTTCATTTGCATTATTAAACCCACTGGTCTGGGCTTTTGCTTCTTTTAATAGCTGTAAGAACAAGCTGTAACCGCTGAACATTTAGAAAAAGTGTTCAAATGATAGCATAGATCTACTGTGCAAACCTCATTTGCATTTAGCAGCAGTAATGGAGGCGCAGCCTAAGAAATGCAACTGCCAAAAAATACTGGAATAATTACCCATGGCACAAATGGCAGTTGAATGATGAACAACTTACATTAGCTGTTATATAGGCACTTGTCAGTGTTAGCTGAGCAAAGAAGACTAGCTGCCATGTGTTCTTCTTAATGGTGATTGGCATTAAAAATCTGCTGAGCATAGCACAGGCAACACAATCATCTGAAGAAATATTACATTTACCAAACAACAGAGGATCCTGAAACCTGAGTGGGTTTACAAGACCCAGATAACAGCCTTTGAACTCTGGAGACCTGAAAGGTACAAGTTTTTTGCTCACTCATAGCCATTGATGTTGCACTTGTAATCACGAGGGGATCATGAATCAGTGGGATAGAAAGATAGATGCTGTCAAGTTGTCATTGCTCCATGGGTGTGCTTCAGAAATTGATACGTTCGTTCTTATAATAGCTCTGTGACACCAGGGAAATATTGTTACACAGGTGTAAAGCAAAGAGGGAACTAAACTAAATGTCAAGTGGTTTAACTTCAGTCACAGTGGAGAGTCCAGTACCAAAATTCTTTCACAGTAAAAATAACATTTCCTGTGCTCTATCTTGTTTGAATTTGCTCACATTAAGGAAAATCTGAAATTAATTGTATTATTTAATAAAAAAAATATTTCCCTGCCACTCTGTAAATAAATTATAAAACCTTTAAGAGCACAAGCACTCAACCATAGGCAAGAATAAAATCCCAAATTTCCCTTTTTCATAGTTATGCCAACCAACCGTGCAGTACACAGACTGTATTGGCTGCTGTGGAATTTCAGAATCATTCAGGTTGGAAGACACCTCTGAAGGTTATCTAGTCCTACCTCCTGCTCAGGTCTGGGCCAGATTCAAGGTCTGAACAGATTGCTCAGTTTTTCAGTTGGTACACGAAAATCTCCAAGAAAGGAGATTCTGCAACATATCTGAGCAGCCTGTAAATTTCCATTCCCTCCCCACCCCCTCCTGCCCCATATCCAACTGGAATTTCTCTTGCTGCAACTGGGAATCTGTCTTTCATCATTTTGCAGTGCACCTCTGGTTTCATCTTCTCTATAACCCTCTTGTTAGGTAGTAGAAGACAGCCATTAGATCCACCTCTCATCTTCCCTTCAGGCTGAATGAACCCAATACTCTCAGCCTCTTAACCATTTTAGTCCTCCTCCTCCTCTGGATTCTCTGTTTGTTAAGAACTCTTTTACTGGTGGCTCTGCAGCTGGACACAGTACTGCAGGTAGGGTGTTATGATGCCATGTAGAGGGGTAATAATCACTTTGAATGATCTGCAGGCTGCACTCTTGCCAATGCAGTTAGCTTGCATCAACTGCAAGGCTACACCACTGTCTTTGTTCCTGTTCCATCAGGACCTCCAAGTCCTCTTCTGCTGGGGTACTCTCTAGCCAGTCTCTAGCATGGCCTGTGCTGTTGCATGGTGTTATTCTGTTGGACTTTACGTGGACCTTGTCAGCCTATTCCTTCAGCCTGTCATATTCCCTCTTACCCCCGTTTAGTGTCTTAACAGCATTGCATTTCAATGTATTTAATCCGTGGTCCAGGTCTCTGATGGAAATGTTGCTTAATGACATCAGCCCCTGCCCTGACCTTACCTGCATCATTCCTACAGGCTGCTAGCTGGGCTTTGAACTTTTGATCACTACTTCTTGAGTCTAATGGTCCACTCAGTTTTTTAACCACTTCATAGTCCATTCATCCAGTCTGCATACCTACAATTGAGCTACAAAACCTCTACAGGTAAAAAAGTGATAAACTTTGTCAAAGAAAAAACAGATTACATCCATCACGCTCGGCTTATCCACAGGAACAGTCATAGATAGCGATTAGTTTGTTTGGGTCCTTAGCAAATTAGTACTGGCTGTTTGCAAACCTATGTGCTTGGAAATGTATTCCAGGAGGATTTGTTGCATAGTCTTCGTGGAGACTGGGATGAAGCAGACTGGACTGTAGACCTCTTGAGCCTCTCTTTAGTTCTTTTTTGAATATGGGCTAATATTTGCCTTTTTCCAGCCATTGGGAGCTGTCTCTGACTGCCACCTTTCAGAGTTGACAGGCATCAACCTTACAGTGGCATCAGCCAGCTCCCTTGGCATCCTCAGAAGCATTCTTCCCTGTCCCATGGACTTCCGTATGCTCAATTTACTTTAGTGGGTCCCATCGTGATTGTTCTACCATATTACTATCTCTTTCACCAAACTCTGTCACTGAAGAGAGAGATATAGAAATCCTGAGAGCTGACCTTGCCAGTAAAGATGAAGGCAAAGAAGGAAGTGTTTAGTTTAGCCTTTTTCATGTCCTTTGTCTTTCAATTCCCTGCCCCGTTCAGCAGTGGAGTCACATTTTCAATCATCTTCCTTTTGCTGTTGATACACCTATAAACTCCTTCACATCCGTATCTTCTAATCCAGCTGAGCCTTCACTTTTCTAACTTTACCCTTGCATGTTTGAGCAACTGCTCTGTGTTCCTTCTAGGTAGCCCATCCTTGCTTCCACTTTCTGGAGACTTTTTTTTTTCTCATTTTAGCTCAGTCAGGATATACCCCTTTTTGTACACGCTGGTTTTCTGCAGAACTTGCTTGACTTTCTACATGGTGGGATAGATCAATCTTCTTTGATGGTTGTTCCTGAAGATCAGTTAGTCTCTTGGCCCCTTTGCTTTTCAGGGCAGCCCATAATGAGTTCCTATCTGCTGGTTCCTTGAGCAGACTGGAGTCTTCTTTCCTGAAATCTAATGTCTTTATTCTGCTACTTGCCTTCTTCACTTTTCTCAGAATCTTCAACTGCTGTCTCAGGATTGTTGCAGTCAATGCAGCCACAGGCTATCGTATCCCTGACCATTATTTATGAGCAGCAGATTCAACAGAGCACTTTCTCTATGTGGCCAGTCCAGCAAAAAAATTGACCCTGAAGCACTCCAGAAACCTCTTGAATTGCTTGCAGTGTTGCAAGTTGCCTTTCCAACATACATCGGGGTTGGTTAAAGTCCTTTGTGATAATCCGAGACCATGATCCTGCTTCCTCAGACTGTTTAAAGAGAGCTTGTGCATTACCTTGTCTCTACAGATGGTCTGTAGCAGATGTCTCTGTTGGTCTCACCTCTGATCTTCCTCATAAGGTCTTGGCTAGGCCATTTCCTCATCAATAGCAGGGAGCCATGCATTTGAACCTCTTCCTCACATACAGTGCAAATCTACACCCCCCCCCCCCCCCGTCTTAGTCCTCTCTTCTGGTCCTTCTTAAAGACCTGTGGATTACAGCACTGTAGTTGTGTTATTTTGTGTTATTTATCTGAAGGAAAAAGCTCTAAAATATACCAGTGTGACTCTTATTCTCTCTGTGGAAGTATGATAATTAGAAATTGAGAGACAAGTAAATCAGGATTACTTAAGAGGTGCTGCAGACTCTTAGGAGCTATCCAGACATAAAGTCCCAATGCACTGAAATCCTGAGTGCTCATGTTCTAGGAGGTCCATAAAGGTCCATAATCAGATGAGTTTTCTACAGAACATCATTCATTGATTGTTAGAGATGATTAATCTCTAGTAGCAGATTATTGCATTATTAGATTACCCAGATTATATATTATCAGATTATTTTTATTTTTGTTGCAAATCAGCTATAGGCCACCTGTCCTCTGTGTTATTGACTCCATTCACATTCCTTTCAAGCTTGAACGCAGTTCGTGAAAACAGAAAATGTTGTTGCTCTCATGATGCCCATGATTTTACACCCATGTGTGCAGCAATGACTGTTGCACTCTGAGGTGCTCAGCCTTGGCAGCACAGTAAAAAGGTCATTAGATATTGGCTGTGTTCCTGCTAGAAGTCAATCAGTTTATAGTAGCATTAGCACTCCTGTGTTAATTGGTAGAAGTGTATGGGCATCCTGGGTAACTGGACAGATTTCTTGATGATGGAGACAATCTTTGGAACACATGATTTCCCATGATTTCTTCTACTGATCTCTCAAGAGGAAATTGTTACCAATGTTCCCCAAGTAGCCTGAATAATCAAAAAACACGGTCCCAGTGACCTGACAGTGAAACCCTGGGAGGCTCCACTGTCATGCAGCTATAAAAGGTACAGCATGTGGCTCTATCCCAGTTTATTGAATCTTGGGCAGTGTTGGCTTTGATTTACAATGGGAAGACACAGGTGGAGATAGATGGTAAGTCTGATTTAGAGAATCACAGACTACAAGCAGAAAGAATACATTCTTGCCCATTTCTGCCTGATATGGATGACTGTTAAAGTATTTTAAAGTGCACTCCATAAGCACAGTCTGCCTTTTTCTAGACTGGAGTCCTTCATCAAAGAAATGAAGCTTTTGGGAAATGTTTTAGTTTGAATTAAGATGAAAAGTCTCACAGTTTCAGAGAATCATCTGAGATTTGGGTAGTGACAGTGAATGTCTAAGGAGCCCTGTTAGTGCCCTGTCTTCCAAGATGTGTGTACCCATACTCTAGCACAGGTGCCTGGAAGACCTTGGCTCAGACTGCATGGTTGATAAAGACTCTTCAACATTTGAAATTTGGTTTTCCTAGCAGCACAGTAGGCAAATAAGTAATTTCAGTCAAAATGTGTTTGTTGCAACTGATAGTTTTTGCAAAACCAGTGTTTTATACTGTAAGCTAACTTTGTCAGAAGTCACAGCTAATTCTAATTAGGAAAATGCAGGGAGGGGGGGGAAATCTGTTGAGCAAGCTGTGCAGAAGGTTGCAGGGATAAGAATTAATATGGAAATCATTGCTGAGCTATGTAAAATAGCCCACCTTTATTCAGTACTTGTTTTCAGTCTAGTGCACGTTTTTTAGTAAACTCCTAGCAGATAGTCCATATAATAGCCATAAGCAGCTGAATAATAGAGGCAGGAAAAGTTCATATAAGAAAAATTGTCTGACACAACCTGTGACGAGGAATCTGCCTTTTAGTAAGTAAATAAGGATGCCCACTTGTAATCTCATCACTATCTGTATGGAATGTTTAGAGGCTACCTGGGGTGTGGCTGCAATTTAGTAAGGTCTAGTCAGGGACAACAAAGATCTCTTTTGTGCGTCCCTCATTGTGGGTGTCACATAAACACCAAACACAGAAATTCCGTTTTTACCCTTTCTCAATTATCATGGGTTAACTCCAGATGGCAACTAAGCCCTGCACAGTTGCTCACTCAGTCCTGCCCGGTGAGATGTGGGAGAGAATTGGAAGGGTAAAAGTAAGAAAACTCATGAGTTGACATAAGAACAGTTTAATAATTAAAATATGATGATGATGATAATAATAATAGCAATTAAAAATTGTAATGAAAAGGGAAACAAAAAAAAGAGAGGTGAATAAACCCCAAGAAAAACAAGTGGTGCAAATGAAAAACAATTGCTCGACACCAATTGTTGACCAGTGCCCAGCCAGCTCCCAAGCAGCAGCCCTCAGCCACATTTCCCCTTAGTTTATATGCTGAGCACGACATTACATGGTATGTGATACCCCTTGGGTCAGTTGGGGCCAGCTGTCCCGGCTGTGCCCCCTCCCAGCTTCTTGTGCCCCCCCAGCATGTTCGCTGGTGGGGTGGGGTGAGGAGCCGAAAAGGCCTTGGCTGTGTAAGCCCTGCTCTGCAATGACTAAAACACCAGTGTGTTATCAAATTTTTTCTCATCCTAAATCCAAATCACATTATTATACCAGTTACTAGAAAGAAAATTAACTCTATCCCAGCTGAAACCAGAACATTCATAAATGTACTTGCCCTCAACATTTTTTTTTACCTCTTCCTCACAGAATGTAATAGTTGAGGAAGAAAGGGATGTCAGAGTGTAGAAAACGGAGGAAAGAATAGATCTGATGTGCTTTTTCATGCATGCTGCATCATCCATTTTTTTCTGTCTCATAAAAGTTTGATATAACATATAGCTGCATTTTTGAGAGTGATCTGAAGCTTCCTTGCTGCACCTTCCCAGCTGAAAGCCTGTTGTCATTCATGCAGGGTTAAGCTTACCCTTGGGTCTTTGGGGTCTGGTCCCATAACTCCTGCATTCCTGAATGCAGAGTAATCCAGACTTAAAACCAAAGTGGAGATTGTTCCCACCTAACTCCAGGATGAGAAGACACCTTGACCTTCAGTCTTCATCTTCTTGAGTAAGTGCTGTAACCTCTAGACAATTACATAAATTTGTGCAGCACCACTTCCCAGTCTGGATCAAGAGACACTTTCCATTTTTTTTAGTAGGAGAAAGAGTTGCCTAATGTAAGAGACTAGTCATTGCCAGAGTGAGATGGAGAGATGGAGGCACTAATGTTAAGTGCACCTGAAGACTCAGTAGACCTCTGGAGGCATTGCCTCTCTGCTAATTATCTAGGGAGTCTCGATAATAATACTGAAGGAACTGGATTTATCCTTGCACCTTCAGGAAAGCACCTAATATTTCACTGAGATAATGCTGAAGACAAGTATGTAAATTAGGAGAACTTAATTTAACTTTATTTATTTTGGTTACATTTCTCTTAGTCATTAGAAGAATTTACTCAGCCAGTTCACTTGATAATTAGTATTTTCTTCCAAGAGGATCTTCTCTCCAGGTAACACAGTACTTCAGAGATAAGCCTATTATATTAGAGAGAGTTAAGTCTGCTGTGTTCCATAAGCCAAGTACCAGATGACCACAGGAGATGCAGATTTCTTATTCATATGAAGTAAATCATCTTCCCTTGATTTTGGTCTGTTCCAAGTAGATGCAGATACCAACGATTTTGTTGTTAATGCATCTTCAAAAGCTGACGGACATTTGGCAGCTGGTGTTTCTGTTATCAACAAGTTATACTTTTTTCCCAGCATACAGACAAGTGTTTTGACTATTTAGTGATGTTTGTGAGACTTTCACTGCATTACATATAGACTTTGGCTATATGGCAACTGCTGATTAACTAGTACTCTATGCGGTGCTGCAAGCACCATTGGATGCAGCCAACACCTTCAGACTATGTATTTGTTCCTACTGTGATACTTAAATTTTCTTGTCTGGATCCTTCTGGTCTTCCAAAACCTGTGAAGCTAACCACTAATTTTCCAGGAAGCAGCTGTTGGCGGATTGAGTCACGTCCTTCACTCTCAAGAGAGGAGTATGAATACATTTTATTGATAGAAGGCAGTGAGTTAACAAAGTTCAATGGTAAACACATCAGTGGTTTAACAAGTTTCGATGGCAAGGTACACTTGAGTATTTGCTGCACAGAGGACAGGGCCAGACAAAATTGTCACGGAGCCCCTCCCGTTGAGTCATGAGGTTCAGAAAGGACCCTCTTGCATTCTAAACTCCTTCTCAGAGGGGAGTTTATGTGCAGCTGGCTCCAGACTTAGTCTCAGACTTGGTCAATGGCTTACGGCTAAAGGATTATATATGCACAATCAACCCTTTGTATCACTTAGCTAAGATTTCAAAGTTTCAGCACACTTATTCCCCATTCACTTGCCAATTATCTGATGTGACAAGGATTCTTTCAACATCAAGAAGTAACCTTGACAGAGGTGTTCCTACTCAGGGGGAGGTCCTGGCATGCAGCCCATGCAACAGGCTTGCGGGCTGTCTACTGTTTATGGAGTAAGGTGGTTGAGTCGTGGTCATATTTGCATACTGACTTCAGGTGTTAGTTTCTTCCAAATTTGCTTGGATTTGGACATTGACCAGCACCGTTAGGTGGCCACGTTGCTCAAATTATCCCCTGGCTATTGTGTCATCTGTCTCCCCAAATCCGCTTTGAGGCTGGTGCAGCCGTCACCACCACTGGGGGTTATGACTTGAGCAGCGTTATGGGAAACAAAGGTCAGGTAGCGAGGTGGCGGTGGAGCATGCTGTCCATTCCACCCCATGACTATAGTCAATTTGTCTTACTCTCACAGAGTGGTGGTATGGTCACTTCTTGTCTCTCTGCCATAAATAGTTTGTGTGCTTACAGATCCAAAGTGAGTAAACAGTGAAACATTGGTATTTGTTATGCATTAATTTGTACATTTTGGGTGATTGAAGTTATTTGTTTTATCGTGTACCAAACCTTTATATACAATATAATTATAACCAATATATGTATTATATTTAGTAAAATCATGATTGGGTGAAGCATGATATTAAAACCTCCTGCTGCTGTTAGTGATCATCCAAGAAGAGTTTCCCACCAATGATGTTCTCCATCCTTCTTCACTTTTTCCAAGACATGACGTAAGTCTTCTGTATCATGATGAATGGTCATTGGATTTGTGTCCATTGTTTTGGATATGTTCTAGCAGTTGACACTGGTCATCGTGTAGTGGTTTCTTCACCAATATAAAATTAATTCTGTTGGGGTTAGGCAATAAATCTTGACTCAATTAGATATACAATCAATATTAGATTGTAGCAGTTGATAAGACATAACAGGCTCTGAATAATTAAAGTACCATCTCATAATTTTAGGAAAGTTACAAATACAAATATTTGAGTGATTGCTTGTAGCTAATCTAAAGTAATGTTATCTATGAATACAAAATCACAAAGGGGTCTCAAAGAAACACATCCTTTCCTAATATATATAAGTACAGTGTCAGGGGTTTCATTGGGATGTATTTCAAAATACCAAACTTTTTGTTCAGTGTAAAGAAAAATGTCTTGGGCTTTGTTGGTGCTAGTCTCACAAATAAATCCTTGTTGTTTCTGTACAATGCATGCATTAACATCAATAGTCTGCCATTTGTTTCTGTTTTGTTGGGCCCATACTCTATGTTCTAATGGATATAGTTCCACTTTGATTTAATTCTAGTGCAATTATTTGGTATACAGTATATACCGAAGACTGTATATGGTTAAGACAAAAGCTGTGGCCTTATTGTTGATGGGGTCATAAGTAAAACTGTTTAAATACCACCAGGATTGGAATTATTTTTCAGATTTAGGTGCATTATCATAAATTATCTTTCAAATTTCAGTGGGTAAGGTGCCATCTTCACCTTCTCTTGTAATTGCTGCTGTTGCAGATTGCATCTGCAGTTGAGCTTGGACACAACTAAGAGCTAGAGAAACATTATTTTGAGCTGCAATAAGTACATCCAAAGCTACTGGATTTTCATTTATTTATTTTATTAATTAATTTATTCTTTCCCCCTGAAGCAATATATCAGATGAGACCCAGTGGTCAGTTCCTAGTGCTAACAGAGAAGACTGCCATTTGTTCCAATCAGTTGTTGTTGTGCTCAGCTTACAGTAACATGAACACAGCATTTCTGTGGGGTGCTGTGAGAAAAAACAGACTTGTTTTGGTGGTGAGTCTGAACAGTTTACCCTGTTAAAAAGAAGGAAAAGTCTATCACACACTAATTCTATGTTTTGCACCACTGCTACTGGCAGCTTCCCAGGCAAGTGAGCCACAAGGTTCAGTTAAGGTCAACTCCTGTTATGTTTCATAGCATACCATTTTCTGATAGTGTTTTTTTTTTGCAACTCCTTCTGGAAGAGCAGTCCCCTTTAGGATTGCTTCTAGTACATTAAATGATTTTCTAGTTTGCACAGGTTGTCCCTGATGTATTTCCTCAACTTGTTTAACTGCTCATACTAAAGATAAAAGCTCCTTTTCCCATTCAGAGTACCATTATTCTTTTTCTTTAAATGTGGTTAAGCTAAACAATAAAAGTCTTTTTGGCCCATCAGGGCCAGTTTGGAACAGGTTACAGTAAGCAGCAGCATGTTCAGCAAAACCCCATTTGATTATAATAGGGTCATGGGGGTGTATTGGTCCCAGTGACCGATACCTTTGTAATTCTTCAGTTAGAATGTTGACTGCCAATTTATGTTCTAATTTCCATTCCCAGGGTTTGCCTTTAAATAACAGTGAGTATAATGGATGGGAAATGATAGAAAATACAGGTGCTTGTTTCCTCCATATCCTAAATTTTCCATTAACTGTAACTCCCTCCTTGATGGGGGCATTTGCAATGCTTTTTTTTTTTTTTTTTTTTTTTTTAAGGTACCTGGGGGAATCACTGCACTGCCTGCTTTCCACCATGTAGCTAAAAGTTTACTTCTTTACTTGTTCCCTGACATTTTGCAGGTGGAATCTCAATTTCTACTTTATTTAGTGCTTGCCATACTGCTGCTGCTGCTTCCCCCACCTTCTCAGGGGAAGTTCCTCCAGTCAGAATATCGTCTATATGTTGGTACAGTTGCACATCTTGGGGGAGGAAGACGTCTGTAAAAGTTTAGCAAGTAAGTCATAAGCAATTGTGGGTGAATGCTTATAACCCTGTGGGAGTCTGTTAAAGGTATATTGTATTGTCTCTCAAGTGAAAGCAAAATTCCCTTTATCCTCCTCCTTCTAGGGAACCATAAAGAACATGTCTTTCACGTTTAGTGCCATCATCCCTGGGTGTGCTGCTACTTGCAAAGTCGCTGTTAAGTCCACAGTGTTGGTACAGCAGCTGTTGGGGAGCTGTATTACCCTACAGGCTCCGAAAATCAATTGTTAGACTGCCAGCTCCCATCTTGTTTCCAAACTGGCCAGGCAGGTGAGTTACAGGAGTGGGTTCTGGAGGTAATTTGTCATTTCTTCAAATCAGCTACAACTTCGGAAATTCCATTTCATGCCACAGCAGAAATTGGATATTGTGGTAGAAAACTAATTTTCAAAGCTGGGAGCACAGGTGCTTTGCATAAAGTACATGCACTGCAGCATCCTGATTTCTGCTGGGGTTGGGATCAATGTTTGAGCCAAAGGACCACACACTTCCATTTGGCATGTGTTAGGTTTGTCCATTTAAAGCATTAAAACCTAAAATATTTTCATTATGATCTTTAATTGCAAAGTGAGTAGTTGACATATGTTTCTCGCCTGGGGGCCATAAATTGACCCTGGCAGTTTGACACACAATACTTGCTCTGTTCACACCAGTAATCTTTATTCTTTTCCATCAGCTTGCCCATCTTCTTGGTATCTTGTTGTGTAGGTATTGAAATTTGTGCTCCCATATGGATTAAAACTTCACCAATTTTCCTTGAGGACCAACTGGAATTAAAATGTATGGGCCATCATCATGTATCTACTGATAAGCCTCTACTTTGCCAACTGCCTTCTGGGCTTTACTTGTTTTTTTGACTTCAAGTCCTGCAGTTCCTCCCTAAGTGGAAGGAAGGTATTGTCTCCCTTTCTGGGGAATGGCACTGGAGGAGCTGAAATAAACTCGTTCCTTTCACTGCTACATAATTTCTGGAATGCTTCAGTCAGACTCAGGATAATGCCAGTACGCTGACCTTGAATCATGGCTCTGGGAATGCCTAGAGACACAGCTTCCCAATTACTCCAGTTGTAACACGCCCATTCTTCTGACAAGCTGGGATTCGCTCCATGCCTCTGTAAAAAATCATTGATACTGCTTGCCATCCTGCTGACTGTGCCAGTTTGTCATAGAGGGAGTCATGCACTTCACTCTCAAGAGAGGAGTATGAATACATTTTATTGATAGAAGGCAGTGAGTTAACAAAGTTCAATGGTAAACACATCAGTGGTTTAACAAGTTTCGATGGCAAGGTACACTTGAGTATTTGCTGCACAGAGGACAGGGCCAGACAAAATTGTCACGGAGCCCCTCCCGTTGAGTCATGAGGTTCAGAAAGGACCCTCTTGCATTCTAAACTCCTTCTCAGAGGGGAGTTTATGTGCAGCTGGCTCCAGACTTAGTCTCAGACTTGGTCAATGGCTTACGGCTAAAGGATTATATATGCACAATCAACCCTTTGTATCACTTAGCTAAGATTTCAAAGTTTCAGCACACTTATTCCCCATTCACTTGCCAATTATCTGATGTGACAAGGATTCTTTCAACATCAAGAAGTAACCTTGACAGAGGTGTTCCTACTCAGGGGGAGGTCCTGGCATGCAGCCCATGCAACAGGCTTGCGGGCTGTCTACTGTTTATGGAGTAAGGTGGTTGAGTCGTGGTCATATTTGCATACTGACTTCAGGTGTTAGTTTCTTCCAAATTTGCTTGGATTTGGACATTGACCAGCACCGTTAGGTGGCCACGTTGCTCAAATTATCCCCTGGCTATTGTGTCATCTGTCTCCCCAAATCCGCTTTGAGGCTGGTGCAGCCGTCACCACCACTGGGGGTTATGACTTGAGCAGCGTTACTGGAAACAAGGGTGAGGTCGCAAGGGTGGTAGTGGTGGTGGTGGTGAAGCACACCATCACAGCAAGCCATTTAATTTTCCCATGTCAGAGGCTGGTGCCTACAGAAAACTTCCATTCAATATTTGTAGTTCCAAACATCCTTATTTCACTTCAGCTGACCTGATCCCTAGATCATATCAGGTCTTTTATGCTTCCTTACCTTTGTCTTCTGGAAGCCATGAAGTTCCTACAGGTGCTCAAACTGGTGTGTTGCCTGAGCAACTGGTAATCTGAGTCAAAGCAATCACTTTAATATATCGAGTTGTGACCCTTCTCTCTGTCCTGTCCTGTCCTGTCCTGTCCTGTCCTGTCCTGTCCTCTCCTCTCCTCTCCTCTCCTCTTCTTTCCGACACCACAATCTTCTGCGATACACTTGTTCAGAGCACAAGCACCTGTATTTTTCTATGCCCGAGAATTATCAGAGAAAAATGCTACAGTTAGTACGGTATCCCAAGGCTGCACAATGCCATTTATGCCTCTGCTGAAACCCAAGCCCTATTCTTCAGCATCTTTTTACGGGGATTCTTCTCATGAGGGCTCACTGCAACAGAAGGGCGATGCCTTCCTTGGTGTGCAAGAAGTCTCACTTGATCTTGTCTCAGTATTTAGAGTTCATGTCACCCTTCTGCTGTTCCTTGCCATCCAGGTTGACAGTGGCAGGTGTCTGTTTCTTCAGCCAGAAAGTTCTTTCCAACTGGCTAACAGTTTGTTCTCTCCTGTGAAATGCCATCCCCATATAAATGTGCTGAAGATCTGGGAAGTGAGAAATGGGAATTTTGCCATCTTTTTGCACGTTGAGGGCCACCTTGTATCAACAGAGATACACAGCACTACCATGGTCTGAGCCTTCCCTTCCCAGTGGTCAGGGATCTGTCCATACGGAGGGCCAATACACTGAACAGTTAGTATGTCTGTCGATGGTGTATTTGCCCAAAGCCAAGAGCACATAGTGACTGATGTCATAGATGTAGCTGAATCATGAACAGAACGATCATGATAATATCTTCAAACATTGGTTATAAGGCTGGCTTGTAAGAATGTGAGAACAAGACTGTTCAGGAAGACCTTCGTTGTACCCATCTGCAGCTGAAAGATCTAAAGGACTTGCCATTTTGATGCAAAGACAGAACAATATCCTGTGAGAATCAGAAGTGGACTCTGTTGCTGTTTAAGAAACTTTACTGCCTCCCTTTTGGGCATTTATGGGCTGCCACTCGGAGCTTTACGATATTACTTGAACGTCTCAGTTTGATGCTGCCTGTATTGCGTTTGTCCTTCAGTCTTCTATTCGGCAAAGAACTCTCTCATCTCTCAGGGGTGTGTGCTGCTGTGAGTCACCTGCACGGTGAATGAACCTGCAGGCAAGCTGTTGAAGTGGAAATAAGTAATATCTACCCCTTTTAAAGACGTAATCTGTGTTGGTAATTTGATACTTTTCCTATCACGGTCTAGAAGGATTTCCTGGAAATCTGGCATTGAGATGGAGGGACATGAAACAACTGCAGGTACTTCTGTAAAGGGGAGTAGGAGCCTGTGTATGCACCTATAGATATTGCAGAAGAGAAAAAAAAATTGTGTTACCGCTGCTTGTGAGTACATACGTGAACTCAATAGCACCAACCTGAAAGGGACTGGTTAGAGTTGCTTTTCTGTGACTTGATCTCACCTGAAATCCACACTTTTTTCATTTATGCCTATCACCAATCAGACTACTTACTGTACCAGTATATGTCCTTGAAAACGATTAGCCTGATAATATTATGGTAGCTTGGAAGCCATAATGAAGAGTGCCACCTACAAAAAAAAGGGGTTCGGAAAAGATGGTAGCTTCCATCTCAGGTCAGGTCTGAGGAGGCTGAGCTTGCCGCCTTGGCAATGTGTGTGCATGTACGTGGCAGTACGTGGCATGGGATGGTAATAGAATAAGGTTTGCCGTACTATGGGCTATGTAAGGGACCAAACCATTACAGCTCTTCTCCCACGAATATTCATCAGTCCAGCATAGGAAAGGTTTATCACCTGAACAAAGCTATTGCACTCATCAGAAGCTGAAATACATAAAGCTGTTGAACTGTGGTATCAGAAAGTGCTTAGCAGCTTAGTGTACACGTTTCTGCATTCTTCTGCCACACATTAGCTGTTCATTCTTCTAACTTGACTTTTGCTTTTCCATATTTTACAATACTTAATGGGTTTTTTATGACTTGTGATGTTTTTCATATTTGATAAAGAGACATGAAATTTGTCCCACTAAACTCTAAGTGCAGAGATGCTACTAGAAGGATTTACAGATAGATAAACAAGCCTTGTTTAATTAAAGGCACACCAGCTAAAGAAATAGCTAGATAATGAACTCTTTAAACTTCTCCCTTGCAACTTAATTCAAGATAACGTAGTTAGTTAGTCTTCAGCTTTGATCCTGAAGTACACGGATTCAATTTCTGTCTCCATTTCCAGACCCACCTGTCACACACAGATAATAATCAGGGATAGTTTTACCTTTCCCAATGTCTAAAAGAGTGAAAGGCTCATGTTGGCCACTGGAGGTCACTGTAGCTCTAAAAAAAAAAGCCGTGAGACCCATTAATTAAGAGCTGACGAGGGAAAGGTAAAGATTGAGCGCTCTGGGACTTTCCGTGTTTACTGTGTGAAAATGGCGGGATAAAAACAATAAAAGCCTATTGCAATATGTAAAAGATTTTGGCACAGATTTTTTTTCAAATTTTGCATGTTTAGGATTTATTTTGAGCAAATAGTGTAGGAGTCCTCTTCCCACGTGCTCTTTCTCTACATGCTGTGAAGATTTCAAGAGCTCAGTGTGAGAGAGGAGGCGCTAGGCTAGTGCCCATCCTCTCAGCCTTACATAGGGAAGGAATTTTCCTATCAAGAAGTATTTCCAGCTTCATGTGACTGTTACTTGAAGCCTTTGCTTTCCCTAGCTGGCCACCTCTTCAGGAGACCGAAACTGTGAAGATATAGGAAACAGGTTACTGCTTTTTGTAATCTTGAAATTTCACCTTTGTCCTCTGTCCTCTCCAGACAGTAAAGTGCAACATCTGCCCTCCAGCAGGCATGACATGATAAGCCACAGCAAACCCTGGTGCACCTAGGCTCCGGGGGCAGGACCTGAGAGCAGCTTTCATTACTCCTGCTCACTGATGCATAAGCAAGCACGGTAAATGGCTGCAGCTACTCTGTCATCAAACTGCCTTCAGCTAAACTTGTTACCTGCTGCATGTATAGCAGTGACACCAAGGAAGGATGCAAACCTATCTGAAAAGGTGATTAGATTTGGTTAGGCTTTCTGGCCTTTATCCTGCCCTGAGCTCCTGGCTGCAGCAGTGATACTGCCGTCAGCTGTTGAGCCAGCCAGTTTAAAGCCAGCCTGGGAAAGATGAATTTTGGCAGTAAGACACAAAGTACTTTCTGACAGCAAAACACTTTAGCACATGCTCAGGCTCAGGCTTAGCTATTTCTCTGACTTCAAATGGTGCATAAGAATAGAGTGGGAGAATGAAAAACTTTTAAAAAGATGCAGAATTGGTTAAATTCTTGTACCATGGTGCTTATGAAGCTTCCTGACTCTTGTACTCTGATAGGTGCCCCTTGGAGATCTCTCACATGAAGACATAGAACTTGACTGACACAAGCCTTCAGCTAAAGACCGTCAGGCAACAGTTAATACCAAAGGTGAAAGTGAGGGAAAAGGCAGAGGGACTGAAATTCTGCTCCAGTAGACTGACATCTGCTGAAAGCACTGAGGTCAAAGTTCAGCCTACCCAAGGTACAAGCCTCAGTTTCCTTTTATAATCTACCTCTGAGATGATTCCCCTTCTCTGCCTCCTTCTGACTGTGCAGGAGAAAGCATATGAGTGAGTGAGGGCTGACACCTTCCTGGTACAGAAGTACCCAACTTTAGGTGGCAGTCATGCCCAGCAGTGAGTAAGAAAAGCTGTGCTATCAGCAGCACGAGAGCCTTGGCTTGCAGCAATCTACCTGTTTCACTGGGAAGAGGCTTGTAAGCAAGGCAAGCTGGCAAACCAGATGACAGAAAAGGTCACAAATATGGTGCATTTCAAAGAGAAGCTGTGGTCACACCTTTTGCTCTGAGGGAGATGGTAACAAGCCAGTTTAATAGAAAATTCATGCATGCTCAAGTATTGGTTGTTTATTATGTGTATTGATATCTGATAGTTTATGCAAATAACCCTCATGCATATGTCTGGACACTGATAATGTAAAGTGTGGCTAATAGGCTTGGAAGACGAGTATGTTAATTAGGATAAAAACTGACCAAATCATGGAGTGGAAGCCTATAGATAGATCTGTCTGCATATATACTTATACCGCATGCAGTCAGCATGTCACACCTGTATTGGGCTCATGCAGAAAACAGCAACCATGCAAGGTATTGTGGGGTAGATATGTAATATGTTACTGTACTGCAGCTGCTGGTTTTATGTCTGTATCTCAATGAAGAGGCAACAAATTTGAAAAGGGATTGAGATTTTGATGTTTCCATTTCAGATCATGTGTTGCCTCATTTTTCCTGGTGACAGAATGTCCAAAACCCCTCATGGTTTCCTGTTAGAGATGCTCAAAATTATTATGAACAGGCGCTTCATGAGTGTCCATCAACCTCTCCTTTCAGAGTATTGTCACTTCAGTCACATATTTTGAGGGCTGATGTTATCTGTTAGAGTTTTCAGAGTCTTCATGGACTCACACAGCACCTTTCACTCATCTAAGGAGCTGTTAGATGTTAATATTGACATATTTGACTTCACTATGTGCCTAAATGTGATCAATACCTCATTAGGGTTGAGTCCTGAGCTAGTTTGAAGGAGGGTAAAGAAATGCTATTCCAGGACAGTTCACTGCATGTGTCCCAGGTACAAAAGATAGCTAGGGTAAAAATGCCCATGAAGACATCTGGGGAAAATGGGAAAACAGGGGAATAAGCTCATGGCTGGTGTCATGGCTGGGCATTGGTACTGTAAGATGGGAAACTACAGGCCTGTCAACCTGACCTCGGTGCCGGGGAAGGCCATGGAACAGATCACCTTGAGTGCCATCATGTGGCATGTGTAGGACAAGGGCATCAGGCCCAGCCAGCATTGGTTTATGAAAGGCAGGTCCTGCTTGACCAACATGACCTCCTTCTGTGACAGCATGACCCGCCTAGTGGATAAGGGAAAGGCTGTGGATGCTGTCTACCAGGACCTTAGTAAAGCCTTTGACACCATCTCCCACAGCATTCTCCAGGAGAAACTGGCTGCTCATGGCTTGAATGGGTCTGCTCTACACTGGGTTAAAAGCTGGCTGGAAGGTCCTGCACTTGGGTCACACCAAACCCACGCAGCGCTACAGGCTTGGGGAAGAGCGGCTGGAAAGATGCCCGGTGGGAAAGGACCTGGGGGTGTTGGTCAACAGCTGGCTGAAACATGACCCAGCAGTGTGCCCGGGTGGCCAAGAAGGCCAGCAGCATCCTGGCTTGTGTCAGAACCAGTGTGGCCAGCAGGGCCGGGGAAGTGATTGTCACCCTCTGCACTGGTGGGGCTGTGCCTTGAATCCTGTGTTCAGGTTTGGCCCCCTCACTGCAAGAGGGACACTGAGGTGCTGGAGCGTGTCCAGAGACGGGCAACGGAGCTGGTGAAGGGTCTGGGACACAAGTCTTGTGAGGAGCAGCTGGGGGAACTGGGGTTGGTTAGCCTGGAGAGGAGGAGGCTGAGGGGAGACCTTACTGCCCTCTGCAACTACCTGACAGGAGGCTGTAGGCAGGTGGGTGTCAGTGTCTTCACCCAAGTAACAAGTGACAGAGCAAGAAGAAATGGCCTCAAGTTGCACCAGGGAAGGTTTGGGTTGAATGTTAGGAAAAATTTCTTCGCTGGAAGGATGGTGAAGCATTGGAACAGGCTGCCCAGGGAATGTGGTGGAATCACCATCTCTGGAAGTGTTTAAAAAACGTGTAGATGTGGTGCTTAGGGACATGGTTTAGTGGTGGGCTTGGCAGTCCTGGGTTAACAGTTGGGCTTGATGATTGTAAGAGCCTTTCCCAACCTAAATGATTCTATGATTCTGTGTACAGACCCTCTGGCACAAAGGGATTACTAAATATTTGCCTGTCACTACGCTTGCTTCCACAGGATCAAAGACAGAAGGGAAGGGCTGGTACAAAGGACACCATGTGAGGGTCAAGGTGTGTGCTGTGCTGCTTCCAGCTGGCAGAAATCAGAGAGGTTTAAAATGCTGACTTTGAAGTTTGATCTGATTTACTAGCCTTCTGGATTTGTTTCTTTGAAAGTCAAGTGTGGGAAGAGACTTTACTTGAGGGCCGCAGTTTTCCTTCCACTGCATGAGCCTATGTTTGAGTTGCATCAGACAGCAGCGGCACCAGGTTTGCTTGGAGAGGCCCAGTGAAGCTGCCAGGAAAAGGAGTCTCGGCTGAATGTGGAGGGGTGGGGGGTGGTAGGAGCATGTGCATGCACAGGTCCAGGGGGCATGGTCAGAAGGGAGACTCCCAAGGGGAGGTAGGTGCTGATACCCCTGCTCGCTATAGAGAAACCTCCTTCATTCATCTGCAGAGACAAAATGGAAATCACACACTTAATTTATCAGACAGTTCACTTCTTTTAAAAATGTTTTGTGTTTACATCCTCTTTCTATCCCTCGTTTTGAATATCAGACAGGGAGAAGGATTTCAGAGGAAGAGTAGGCAGTTTCCAAGGGAGCTGCAGCAAGGATTTCACCATAGGAAAACTTATCAAAGGGAAATTTTTTAGAAAAGTTAACGTTTGATCCTGACCTCCAGTGTAATGCAGAAAATCCGCTCTCTAGCTCCTGATTAGAAATTGTGGCTGACAACTCTATAAAAAGCAGCCATGCTTTAAACAGGAGACCTGGAATCTTAAAGACATTATCCATCAGTCTGTCCTTAACACCACCTCAGCATCTCTGGGGGAAGCAGGACCAGACACAGGGCAATGTACCTGGAGCTCAACTCCCATGATTATATATAACTGACTGTTTATCTATATTTTATCTATAACTGAGTGATCTTGGGCAAGCGTCTGTGCCCCTGCCTCTGCTTTTCTATCAGTCAAGTATGGTTTTCCTGCTGAGTGCGATGATGTCTGCCTTCTCTCCTCAGGCACTCCTGTATTTCCAGTCTGTTTACCAGTTCCCCCCTCTATTTTTTGAGGACCACTGCTTGACCTGTTACCATCTGTTTGACAGGGTTATCTCATGGCTGTCGCATAAGCTGCCTTCCCCTCCTAGATCTCCCTAAGGAGCTAATAACGCATCTCACTCTGTAAGACTGTGTGACACCTTCCGTTTCACACAGACCCCTGTCTACCACAGTGGCACGTCTGAGAACAACAAGCAAAACCTGCTGGGCCTGTGGTTTCCTTCTGCTCATGGTCTCACTTCTTTTGCTATCAATACCAATCCTAATGAAATAGCAGCTGTAACTTCTACCCAACTTCTAGCTGATGGGGTTGGGCATATTAAAGCCAGTCATCTTTGCATATACTTATGAGCCTGGTACAGTGCAAAGCTTGTGCTTTTATGCATCACGAAACATAGAAGAAGAGGGTGGTAGTGACGACTGGATGTGTCAATCCATGCCAACACTTTCACCAAGTCCTTTCTTGGCTCCTTCATGGCAGGTTGCCTTTGGAGGAACAATTCAGTCTCTTGCTTTCTCTTCCCCTTTAGCAGGCTCAGTCCTGTGTAACCTGTTTTGTTGTTTCCTTTTATTCCTCTGAACTTTCTCTGAGAGTACATTGTCTCCACTGGGATGATTTTGCAGCACAGGCAGGTTGTGAGGGGGTTGCTGTAGTCCACAAGAAGTCATGGCCAGAGTCTTGCTCAACTCCACAACTCAGGCACATCAGTCACACAGGCTGCTTGAAGTCTTCTTTTTATCAAAACAAGGGAGCCAGCCTTATCTTCTGGCTGCTGTGGGTGCTCAAAGCATTGCCAACAACTCTGTAACGGTCTTTGCCAGGACACCTCTGTACTAAGACTGAACCTCTTTCTGTGCTTCATGTTCATGCAAAGGCGGAAGGATTGCCCTCACTGTCTATCAGAGCAGCTCCATACAAGACAAGGGAAAGGGAAGCTACCTCTGCTCTCCAAGCCTAGTTCCCTTTCTGCTGGACAGACTGCCAACCTCCCTGTTCTCCCCCTTCTCCCTGCCTGCTGGGGCTGCCCTGAGGGTCTGGGCTTTTTCCCAGCCACCAAATGCTCTGTTGCATTTGTACCTTTCCTTGCTGGAACTTTTTTATTCTGTGAGCTCAGAGATGTGGCCATCCTCTACTGCAACTTGCACATTCCTATTTTTAACATTATAAATTAAAAAAAAAATTAAACACAAAACACCCCCAAATGAACAGTTTGTCAGGTCTGAGTTATCCACCAGTGAGGACGCATCATTCCACCCCTCAGCTTGACAAGATTTGACCATGTGGCAGCGAGTGTGGCAAAGACCCAGCAAGAGGGTGCAGGTGGACACATACATGCAATTATTCATGCACTTCTGTTGTGTGTACCATTGCTTTGGTGGAAACTCACTTCCCTGCTTTACTTACCTTGCACGGGCAGTGGAGGCATTTCCTCTGACTGCTCATGGCACTATGTGTTCTTAACTCACCCAGCGTGGGCAATTAAGAGGGCTTGTTTCTAGCTGTTGGGATTTTCATTGCAACATGCGCAAATTTGGACATGCTTGTGAAAGGTCCTCACTTGTAACTGAAAGATCACAAAGGAATTAAATCTTTTATTTTTATTCCTTCCCAAAAACAAAAAAAGGATGTCTTTCTGTGTTTTGTTAAAAAATTGTTGAGGGATGTGTCCTGGACTGCTATTCTCCCTTCCCTGTGGTAGGTACTACAGTAACACATGATCATACATATCCAGCACATCTTTCACTACACATTGTACACGGTGAATAATAATATCTGACTGTGGGCCACAGTTTAGAGAACATAAAGTTAGGCAATTTGCAGTACAATTTGGATTTAGACACATTACTGCTAGTCTCCATCATTCCCAGTATAACAGACGGTGGAAAAAGGCATTAAAATAATAAATTGTCCACTGAAGAAGCTGTAAATCCAGACTCTGCTATGAATTTAGCACCGCAGAACTGCCTTAATGAGCCATGGGCTGCCACCTACAGACATGCTGTTCAGCAGGAGACTGAAAGCAAGAAGGTTGTAATGTTAGAAATGTTATGGGATTCACTGGCAAGCCACAGAGGTATGAAGAAATAGGCAAGGAAGAAGATCATTAGTCTGCTCGTGTTCAGAGCAGGAAATAAAAGCTGAGGCTCAGGGAGGTGGTGTTGTCACACTGTAACTGCTTAAACATCACATAACTTTGGAAAGATTTTTTTTTCTTAGGATTTGTTTGCCACTGCCCTTCACCTTGCAAAAAGGACATGATATTTGGTCAGTGCAGTCACACCAGAGGAATGGGTACTGCAAAGAAGGGAGGCAGGCAGGCAGGCATTCAACCCAGTACAACTTGAAAGAGTTCAAGCCTGAGTCAATATGCTCAAAAGCAGAAAACAAAAAGAGCTACCACTTTTGCTTCCTAGGGAAGTCTCAAGGTTGTGAGGGTTTGATTTAGCACTGCTGAAATTTTCAAATTATTAATACTGTAACTATCCAAGCAACCAGAATTGTCAAAGAAATTGTACTCTGAGATGGGAGTTGGAAACGTATATATTACTAAGGGAACTGTTATTCTTTAACATTATAAATGTAATTACTTTAGTAAAGGAATAATTATATAATATATAATATAATTTTGTTATTAAGAAGCATAAATGCACAATTGCCCTCTTGAATGGGCAGTTAAAGAATTACACTGGTTATACCACCAGGGGAATTCAGCTTTTGCATGAGAGAACAAAAGCTTTAAACAGCCCAGCAAAAGGGTTTTAAATTAAAACAAAGGTAAATTATTTTTCACTTCCATTTTGTGTCTGCCATTATGGGTGGTACTGATGAATGTATATTTCCCAAACCATTTGCACAGTATGTCCAGGAAAGGGTTAGATCACTACCTCTGGACTCTGGACTGGGATTTATCTTGCATAGCATCAGACACTTATATTGTCATCTCCTACATTTTCTGCTAGCTAGCAGGCTTCCTGAGCACTTTAAAATAGATACTTGAAAATGCAGTTCACCTGTCTTGCTTTAAGTGTCTCCCTAAGGATGAGATGAATTTTGTTACTCAGCGCTGGCAGTGAAGGGAACTGACACAGCAAGTTCAGACGAGCCCACCCCATCTCTCATCTGTGTCCCCAGAGAGCAGGCATGGTTGGAAATGGCAGCAGAACGTTTGCCAAGTACCCTATGACTTCCTCCTGCCCATGACTTAGAAAAGCTATGCAGAAAGGGAGAAAGGGAGATTTGGTTTCTCTAATCAGGTCTGCATGATCTCTGACACCCAGCGGTGGGAGTATTTGCCAGCACAAGGTGCTCGTTGGTGCTCAGAAGCTTGGTCCACTTCTGGGCACGCAGGCTGCAGGCAGCGCGCCGGGGTGGTGGGGCTCTCACAGCCTGCTGGCCTCACGTGCTGCCCCGTGCTTGTGCCCAGGCAGCGCTGGCGGCTCCTGCCCCTGCAGACTTTGGCTCTTAGTCTTAGCATGGCTGTGGGCCAGCTCCCCAGCTCTGTACAGGCGTATTTCTCCTCCTTTCAATTCTTGGTTTTTCTGTGGTCAGAGGAGTCAAAAAAGCCCAACTGGGGTGATAGTTCTTATAAGGAGGACAAACAGTCACCAAGACCCTGACAGAAACAAGCAATTATTTCTCAGGTAAGAAGATTTCAATGACAAGCTGCCTTAGGATGAGAGCAACAGGAGCGGGGTGGGGGAAACAGTCCATCTAGATGAGAATATGCTTCAGAAACTTGCAATATTCAATGGAAAACTAATGAAAATTTAGCCTTAAGTTTTTTTCCTGTAACTGGCCCACTTACATCTTACAGCTGATCAATGATTTGCTTTGACATCTGAGTTGCAAAAAGAAGGGTGTAAAAGGGAAACTCATGGCAATATGCCACCTAATTATATCTACAACACAAAATCACTGCTTCAGCTGTATCTGACAAACATAAAAGAAGCTTTAAACCTAGATGTGCATGAAATTTCTAACTGACTTACCACATGTGTGAAAATTGCCTGCAAAACATTAAAAAGGATAAATTCTACACTTTATTGTGTTCTAATTAGATAGACAATGAGGCACCGTATCTGGTTTTTTTCATTAAACCCTTAGATTCTTGCATATCTCATTATAATAATTAACAATACCACTGCAAGTGAAAATCAGTTTTGAGAGAGCTGATGCCCAAGTTGTCATGAAAGAGAATAGTGAGGAGAATTGCTTTCTACTTGGAGAAAAGCAAGCTGTGAGATTTTAAAAATAATTATCATGACTGTGAAAAATCTGCTTGGCAGCTCATTTCATTTGTGTCTCAGGGATGCCATTCTTTCTTTTCAATGATTTCTTGCTAGGTCTAAATACAGACCTCCAGTTTGAAGTTAATTCCCCATTTCAACTTTTAAAGTCTCTTTTGAAGGGAACTGGGCAAGAATTATGTTTGGTGACTTCCATGATACTTGGAGTTTAACTGCACTTCATTTCCACTCCTGGATCTAGACTTCTAAGTGCCACAGAGCTATTAATCCATCCTCCAGTGTTTGCCATTTATTTCTGCTATGAGTTCTTGTTTTGCTTTGGTTGGCATCAGAAAATTCAGGGGGGCATCAGAAGCGTGTGTCCAAGGACTTCACAGTCTGAGGTCTTGCTTTTGTGACCGTGCAAATACTGAATTTTACTCTCCTTAGTAGTCCCAATGTATGCATTAAGGTGTATTATTTTTTAATAAAAAGGGAAAACTGAGGAACCCTTATAAACATTAAAGGGTTAAACAATATAAACCTTATAAAGGTTTCAAATGTTAAGCCTTGTCATAAAGAATCCCTTGATGCTTTATGATGTAAAAACAGTGCTCTGTTGATCACATATAGTACTTGCCTAGTTTGTTTTTAACATGCTGCTACAGGGAGTATCTTCTTATAAGAACTGGAATTAGAAGTGCTTTCTATGGGCTCCTGTTAGGACTACACACTTGAAACAAAACTAAACTACGTTCTATTAAATTTTGTCTTGGCTCTACCTCTGGAAAAAAAAAACAAACAGAAAAACCACTGAGGGTTATAACCCCCAAAAAAGAATGGGCCTTAATGGAGATGCTACTAGTGGCTTTCTAATCTAATTGAAAACATATTATTTTATGAAAGACATGGCATTAAGATCTTTTTTTCTCCCATGAAGCCTTTTTTTTGCTTGTAGAGAATACCTTTTAAAAGGTAGTCCTTGATGCCAAATCTCTTCTGAAAACACACTGTCAGCACGTAGGTGGCTAGGAGCATGGCAAAACGTGGTCAAAAGGAAGTACAGGCAGATGGAGAAGAAGGTCTTCCTCCCTCCGAGGGAGGAAGAGTGGCAAAAAAGCATCTGGAAAGATGGGAGTTTTGGAACAAAAATTATCTCTCTAAAGTTCTGGTTGACTGGCACTGGATGCAGCAGGGATTCTGCCTTAATTTGAAAAGGCATATTGAAAAATTTACACATATATCTGCAGGTATTGTATAATGACACATTTGAGAGTAACAGACTAAGTCTCTTTGGTTTGTACAAAACTTTTTAGGTCTGTTGACCTGTCCATAACTGCTTAATTAGATTTTTTTTGGTAATATTTATATTTGAATAGATTTATTCTGCATAGTTTGCGGGGCTTTTTTAAGAGATGTGACATTACTCTTGCTATCTCTACTTCAGCGGAAGTTCTTTCCATAAGCATTAATGTGGGATAATGCTCAGTTTTTCCACATCTAACTAGAAGAACAGAAAAGGTACAACTCTGAACCCTGTGGCCTGGAGACAAAACACCCCACATCCTGAGCAAGAGCTCAGACTGCCAGGCAGTGGTACAAAATGAGGGCACTGGTCCTTACTCCCTTGCCCTATTATTGATGGACAGTGGGCGGCTGGCATGTGAAGTCCAGGGTCTGCTGCCCTCAGCTGCAGGACCCAAATTCCTCCTGCACCAAGGTATGTGGACAGTGACACATGCTAGCTGCTCTTTTGAAGCAAAGCAAATTAAATGTCACAGAGAGCCAAATTCTCTTTAGAAGACTCTTTTTATTCCAATGAACACATCCTAATTGAGTGCTAGTGGACATGGATGTACTGAAAAGGAGGCCTCACATAACATCTGTAGGATGAAAGACATCCCTGAACAGCACTGAAACACTCTTCCTTGCTCACAGGTCTGAACCCCTCTCCTCTCCTGCATCTGTATTTATTGTTTAGCTGAGACTAGTCCATTTTTTAGCAAAGCAACTTGGGAGGCAGTTTTTAATATAAGATATTATATTAAATAAAGTTTATTGCCGTATAAAACTGTATGTGGCAACCTGAATGTTACTACTGGCAAATCAACAACAAAACTCAAGTGATGATTTGTACATTCTGCTCTTACCATCAGAAAATTAATTTTGCTCTTTAAGTGTTATATACTGTTTTGCCTCCTCATCACCGTCTAGTCAAAAGTAGCAGACCAGAAAGGCACTGCCATTTTTTCTGGACATTATAGAAAATTCCATGTACCTACATACCTCTATGCAAAGCGTATATTGAGGCATTAATGGCCATCGCATGAGGCTGACTGATCCCTCAGTGACTGACTCTCTCTCCTTGTGGAAAGCAGAGTTGTCTCTGTCCCTCCATTTCTGCTGCCATAGCTCTGGCTCCTCTCTTACTGAGACTTTTGTTACCCCGTGCCAATCACCAGCTTTGGTCACAGGAGTCTGTCACTTCAGTAAGTCTGGGAAAACTCTGAAATCATGAACAAGATACTGAAAAGGTTGTATACAAACTGCACACTCCTGATTTCAGCTGTTTTGAACGTGTCCTCTATCAGCAAAAATAAAATTACATTTCTATGACTGCTTGCAATAATTATTGATACTTTAATCAAAAATTTTGCAACAGTCTAATGATTTGAAACAGAAATATATTTATTATTCATGATTTTCAAAATAAACGTGCATCCTAGGGAAGAGCAAAAAAGCTTTTCATATACTGCTAAAAAATGATAAAGGACCATTTTTGGCCTTTTTACCACAAGAATTTTGTTTTCCTTATAAGCCTATAGACATTGTGTCACCTCTAAGTATATGTTTATTACTTTTATATCCCCTATTTTGCTGAAGCCAGGTGGATACTGTCACCCCCGCTTTACTGCTTTAGCTACTGCTCTGTTAGTGTGGGGTGCTGTTGAGTCTTGGGCCAGCTTTCTGGTCAGTTGACTGCTTTGGGTTTACACCCACTGCACAGCTCCCCAGACACCTCCTCAGAACCTCCAACTCTGCCACTCAGCTTCTGGAGTCTGGACTTTAAGTATTTGCATTTAAAATGCACTGTCTTCCAATGCTCTACAGAAATGGGACAAACAGGTACACGGTTTGGTCCCAAGTTTGAGTCTGAAATACTTTTAGCAGTATAGGCTATAAATCCTTGGGCTGGATGAAGGGAGAGTTTATCAGGGAAAAGATTAAGTTTAAATCCAGCATTTCCATGTTGATAACAGCATTATTATTGCCATCAAGCGCATGCACTGCCTATCTCACTAGTAAGTAGCTCCAGCATATCATTCAGTTTCAAGGTCTGTTCAAAGGATTTTTTTTGCTGTGCTCTTGTTAGCTGTGGATTGACCTTGCTTTCTTCCACTTAAGTTTTTGCTTGTCTGAGGGGCAAGTTTTAGAATAGTTTTATAAGCATTTACAAAGACAAAGCTCAATCTACTCAGCCCATCTCATGTCACAGTGCACAAATACTCCAGCTGAAGATTAAGGTATGATACGCAGTTATATTTTAAGCATATATAACTTTACACATACGCTTTTCATCAGGCTAATATTTACTGTTTGGTTTGTCTTAGGTGTGACTGTTGCAAGGGGAAGAGCATCGGTGTTCTCGTTGGCTGAAAATTCATTGCAAGCAGATACTTACACATTCACTCATACTGTCTCTTAGCCTCTGCAGTTAACCTGATCCAGTTGCCCATGGTGCTTCTTGGTGGCCGGCCAAGGCCCTAGGGTGTGGAACTGGGTTTCTGACCAATGTTTTTGGATGATTTGTGGGTGTGCAGGCAAAGAATATCTGCGAAACCTTTCTTTTTTTCAGATTATGCCGTCTGACCTCTCTAGGGACTAACATCATGTCCTCTTTTTTGTCCTCCAACAGCGTTGCTCTTTCTGAGACTTCTCAACAGTGTGTCAACCTCATGCCTCATCCTTATCAAGGGTAACACTCTTTCTTAGTCCTACCAGCAGTGTCTCTGTTGTTTAAGACTAGTTCTGCACTGCAGCTTTTTCTCTTACCACATGCTGAAAGTTGAAATGACCAGACCTCTACAAACCCATTGTTCTTTGGCCAGTTCCACAGATTGCCCCTGGTGAATATCATGCACAAATGATCTTCGTTCTGTTTGTTCAATATCATGTGCAAATGGTCTCCCATGCACCTTGTGATCAAAGCACATTCACCTTCATCAGCCGCACAGTGGTCCTAACAAGTAGAACATGCTGAAGCATTTGTTGAATAATGAAGTTGTTTTAAACATAATTATCTGGGTGGTGTTTTGGTATTCCTGAACACAGAAGACCAAAACAGTAATATATTTGCATAAAGCAAATGAATGAAAATGGTCTCAGTCTGTCTTAGTAATTCCTTGTTGGTCTTGGTCTTAGTAAAGAGTTTGAAGGATATTGACATGGATCTCTGCATCTTGGGTTTTGACGGTCTGGCATCCTTAAGTGAAATACTGTATACTTTTAAATTATTTTTATTCTTGCTTGTTTGCAGCCCTCCAGCCATTTCCTACAGGTATGTCAGTATTACCATGCTATCCACCGCTTGCTCAGCCTCAGAATTGCATAAAGCAGGGGTTATTCCAGGATCTGACTTCAGGTATCTGCTGTAGATGCTCAAGTTCGGAATCAGTGTAGACAGTCCAGGGAAAGAGTTCAGATGTTCCTTCTCTGTGCAGCTTCCAGCTCAGGAACCTGCCTCAGACTTTTTAAGCTGGATTGTGTTGCAGCAGGATGGGGCTGTTCACTGTATGCTTTGAAATTATTCAGTGGTTAAACGTGTTAAACTATGCATCATTATCAACTGAGTGTAAATCAGGTGAACAGTTTTCCATTGTGCAAATAACCTGTCCTACCTTGCACATTTGTTTAGATGAAAACCTGATATTAGGATGGGAAGCTGTTGCATTTTGCTTGGCAAAGTCTCAATGATAAACTTTGGTGGCCAGTGTTACAAATAACATTGCAGTCATATAGAATCATAAATTACCACTTGAACTGAGACTATATTTGCTGAATGATTTTTCTTCAATACATGAAACTTCAGATGGTTTGAAAAATGGACTGAAATTTCTCTTGGTTGTACAACATTGATCCTCATAAGATGAAAACCCTTTCATATCTCCTTTTAAAAGCTTAGTGTGTTGCCATAAAATGAATTGTTTCATATGAATGTCTTAGTTCTATGACTAATGACAAAACTGAAGACTTTTTTTTTTATGACATAGTAAAATGTTTAGCTCCATCCAAAAGAAAACACCAAAAGGACAAGTGGGAAGTTCACCAAATGGGCAAGAAAATTTAAGAGAGAAGAATTTTGTGGTGATCAAGGACTACAGTTTTGCAAATTCTTGTTTTTGCTTTGGTTGCTTGTCTCTCTAACTGTAATTGGCATAACTGCGATAATATCAATACGTATAGAATAAAAAATACTGCAGAAAAATGGGATTTCTGTGCATATGTGTGTGATGGCTTCATGATTTCACATATGTTGGGAGTGGGTTCAAGCAAAGAGTTTGACACATAAGCTTGATAACAATACTGTCTGAGCAATCCCTTCATAACACAGTAGTGCCTCACTCAGCAAATGGAGCTCTGCACTCATGGCTTGCTCTGTGGCAGCTCACTTGCTCCTTGGCTCTCTCCATCTTAGCCATGGCTTCAGATTTTACCACTCCTGCTACTCTTCACTCGTGGCTACAACAGTGCCCTGGTGGCTGAGGCTCACCTTCTGTGACTTCAGGCCCTACCTGAAGCACACAGAAATAGCTACAGTGCAACTCATAGGTGCTGTTTGGGATTCTCCAAGGTACCTGAGACACCTTCTTGGGCTTAGGCAGATATGCCACAGGACTTAGGAGAGATGTGTACTTTTCCAAAGGGGCAGGTGCAGGCCAGGTGGGCACTCTGGGACATCCAAAATAGTGCTGGCTCCCAGTGCTCAGGCAAATAAATCACACTTTCAGACCCCCTCTATAATCAAGAGGGAGCAATAATAGTTTTTAGAGGATGGTTCAAGATACTAGGTAAGTTGAATCATGCTGCTATTTCTTTTTCTCTTGACTGCAGAAGACTCTTCAGATGGTAATGCTCCCAATGGTAAGCATCTCTGTTTGATTAGATCTGGGTTTGTACATCTAGCTGTTCCAGATGACACAGTAACTGTGCAGAAAAGCATATGCTGATTCTAATTAGTTTCTGATTAGACCCAGGCAAAGTGTTTTTCTCTGAATAACGTATTTGCCAAAAAAACCCCTACCATTTCAAGGTGGCTGAAAATAATTCATGATATTTGTCTCAGTTGAGCCAAAAGATTTGGTTACACGAAAGTGACAGCAAGCTGTAAGGAAAAGTCAGAGGAGCTTCCTTTGATCTTTTTCGGAATGGTTGTTCCTATGTTTGTCTGCTGGGTGAGGTTCTTATACCGACAGGAGCAAAAGGGGACAGACACCACATTGCCAGAGGAGGAGGAACATGCTGCTGCTTCTTCCTCATACCCCTGCAGTTTGCCTGCTGGGAGTTATTCAAAGCCTTATTCTCATTACTCTTCAAATCCTGATTAGAAGCCTGTTAGTTCTTGACAATTATGGGTTGGCTGGTAGACTGAAGCTGTGGTACATCACACCACTTAACACTGCTTCTCTTTGCTGCTGCTTTGTTTTTATGCACACGCTGCCTCAGAGCAGATGTCAGCTTGCTGAAGGCAGGGCTGGCCGCGGGCACAGGGGCTGCACCTCTGCCTCGCTGCAGGCAAGGTCTCACCTTTTTCCCCTGCCTAAAGTTTGTTTCTTCTTGTCCTTCCCAGGGACATGGGGTGAACATGAGGGGCCTCTGGCAATGTTGCCTCAGCCTCTTCTGCTGACGCTACTACCTTTGTAGATGTAAGCTAAGAAAGACCTGATTTGGAGAGAGGATTTGGGCTTAAGTTTCCCTCTTACTGAGTCATTCTTTTTCTGCTTTGAGTGTTTCAGAATATTACATGAAGCAGAGAGGCATCAAAGGGAGGAACTACACCACCATCAAGAACAGCCCACAGCTTGGTGGTTGGGGAGCTCTCCCGGGGCAGGGCGATCCCTTAGGTGGGAGCCACATATCCCTATCCCTAATGTGGGTGCCGTAACCATCAGGCTGCTGGCCACAGGACGTGCTGCCTCCTTCAGCAGGCTTGCAAGTCTAGCCATTTGTTTTCATTCCTTTCCCCTTTTTTTTCTCCTCCAGAGAGCAAATGTCAGGATGACAGCACATTTTTCAGGGGTATTGTTTTGCTGGCTTGTTTTGACAAGGATTGGCACGTAGCGTGGCTCCATCCCCAGGAATGTGTCTGTGTGTGAAATAATGAGCAGCAGTCATTGCAGAGCTTTCCATCTCTACACACAAAGAGCAAGGGTAACCTCAGGTACCTCAGCCTAAGCAGCCAGGACTGCCAAGGCCTTAAGAAGCAGCTAATTGTCTTCACTAGCTACACAGGGAATAAACCATGAGTCTAGGAGGGAAGGATTGCTCCCCTCAGCACTGATCTTATCTAGCTGCAAGATGAGTACCTAAGGAGGGATGGCCAAATGCTTTCCTGCCCATCTTCACTGTATGCATTGGCAAATGCTAGAAAAAGCAGATACAGTGACAGTAAAATACAGTCATAAAGTATTAGTGATATACCTTGGGAATTCAATTCATTTGGGAACTTGAGTAAATTGCCTTTTAAAGGCTTTCTGTGTATCAACAGGGATTGCTGTAGAGGGGATGTTTAATTTATTTACTTGCTGTATTAAATTAGATAATTTACACAAATTATCAGCCATAAATTGGCCATGGAGGAAATCAACCTGATCTCTATGAATTAGTTTATCTGTGACCTGTTTTAAGCTATCTGATAGGCTTTTGATGCTTAATTAATTAATGAAACAGGACAAATGTTGTTACTCTGAATGAGGTTCTAGCTTACGCATCTTATGAATCACAGCTGCAGGTGCTCATGTTATTGACCATACATTACTCCATGATATACTCCTCATCTGAAAGACTGCTGGCTCCTTCAAAAAATCTATAAAATATTCTGTTTGATACCCATCTACCCACTTGCTTATTTCTATACTGCTGAACTCATTTCCTCTGAGGTAATTGAGTCAATCAGTTTCTCATTATTTAGCTGATCCAGCTTTGGCATTTTAATTTTAGATAGTCAATAATTTCTAGTCTATCAGCTTCTAACTTTGATGTACGCATCTGTTTATTATTGTATGTTAAAATTTCCTTATTATTAATTTTTATGCAGTTGATACTTTATCACAAAGAAACACCTAACCATTACTTGTGAAATTGTCCTGTGTTTTGAATTATTTTTATAATGGATTTCTCATTAATACATATAAATATCATGAAATGTAAAATAGATGTACAGATATTTATATACAAAATTATGGACACTAAAACTCAGTTTGGTGGAAAGTTGAAATAGCTATTTGATGGCTGTTATAGCTAAAGAATAATCAGATATTTAAATGTCTATATTACAATGACATTTACAAAATTGCTTGTAACTATTAACAGATGTATTCATCAACTAGAAGAGGGACAGGTGCTTACACAGCAAGGAGAGAAAATAGTGATATACAATATTTACTATACAATTTTAGACATAAATTGATAAGCATCTCTAAGAAGTTGATGTCAAATAGAGAGTGTGAAGAGTAAAACATTCCTACCACACAGTGTCCTCACGTTTCAAAATAGCTTCTTTTTGTCAAGGAAGTTCTGACTCTTTTTTTCTGTTCTTCTACTTTGACTGTGGAAACTTTCAGCATGGAATCCCAGAAAATCCCTTTGCAAATCTGTATAAAAAGTCCTTTACTTGCAGCAGGTCTAGAATGCTGCTTTTTGAGTTCCCTGGCTTTTGACATTTTAACCCCCTTGTCTTCAAGGATGTGGCTGGGATAAATTAGCACTGAAAAGACAACTTTCAAGGCAACCTTGAACTAGTGCCAGCTTGCTAACTCGGGCCCTAAAGCTGTCCTTTAGCTCAAGCTATACCAAGTTAGTGCATTCTGCTTGGAAGCTGTTTCATGGTGACTTGCAATGTAAACATATTTTTATTTAAGCACTTTGATCATGCTGAGTCCTTAAGACACAATTATCTGTGACTTCGGTGTTATTGGCCAACTTGGATATGTGGTGTGGTTATATCCTGATTGCACAATGACTGAAAGGCACATACAAACTAATGATCTTTTACCATGGTATCCTGGGTAAGGAAATTCCTTTCTGTGCTTCAGCCAGCAGCATCCTCATGACTGCAACATTCTGTGGGCCGAGCCTTGCCCTGGCCTGACACGATTCCAAGATGAAGGATGTTACAGTGGACATTGCGCAGTGAGGTTCTGCCTACACGGCTGGCCTCTGCTGCTCAGCCGCAAGCATTTATTGACTTTATCTGACAACCCGATGTTTGTGCTTTACCCTTCTAAGTGCTGAGATGCTGCTTGTGAATTTAATGCAGGGGGGTGAGTCTGGCTGCTGGAATGAGAAACGTGTTGAAAAATACAGCTGCAGCATGAAAAACTAGAAAATCAAGGAGGCAGTGACATCAGGCCAGGCGTAAGTCCAGCCAGATTCTGGGGAAGGTCAGTTCCATGCATACAAGGGGGTCAGTTCCATGCATACAAACCTTGGGCCAATGAACTTGCATAAATTAAGTTTTGACACTCTGTTCTCTCTTGGGATTTTAGACACTGTAATGCTAGCAAAATGCAGACAGAAGCTTCAGTTCATAGTGTCTTTGGTTTAAAAAAAAAAAAAAATTGAACAGGAAAAGGCCACCCAGAGTGCTTAAAAGGGAAGAGATAATGACTGCTGAGGAATTCTTTCCTCGGTCTTACTTCTTTCTTGTATGTTGGAAATTTCATCCCAGCAAGCCATACTTTTTTGTCACTGGCTTTACTTTGATGACAACACTCCTGAACACAAGCTCTATGGACAATAACTTGATAAAGTACCTTCTGCAAAAAGAGGACACCATTCCCAGAAAAAATCCTCTCCACTGCAGTTCTTCAGACTTAATGACCTTATAAGATTATCAGACCCTTCCCAGAGTCATCTCAGGGAAGTTTCTGCCCTTGCAAAAGGCCACTTACCTTCCAGCTCTCTGATCCAGCACAATGCAGTTAGTTGTTGCATCCCCTGGTTTCCTGCAGTTCTTACCTGCAGTAAGTACTACCTAGCTAGTACTAGTAGTACTAGTAACAAGTATCTAGTAGTACCTAATAAGTACTACTGGGTGCCTAGTAGTTCCTAGTACCTAGAATGGAAGTAAATCATGAGCTTCAGGTCTACAAACCAACTTTCGGAGGTTGGAAGCTCTGAGATGTTGGCACTAATTCTAGAAATTGAAAAGTCTGTTACTCATATCCATTCTTGGTTTTGTTGGTAAGAGTAAAATGAATCAATTAGTGGGAACTTCCAGAGTGCTTTTCTCCTACCTGTTAAGGAACAAGGCAAATTAAAAGTTAAATATGGCTTAATGTATTGTGTATTAATAGATCAGTTCGCACCTAGTACCAGTGAAACAGAGACAGCACTCAAATTGTTTGCTAATGTATTTCTAATATGATACAGCCCTTGAAATGCGACTTTGTATTTAAAAGTGACCTAAAAGGCATTTAGAGAAAATTTCAGGTGGGATAAAAATGCTGATGAAGTGTGTATAAATATTTACATGTTTGTTAAGAAGATGAAACAGCAGTAATTTTAGCACTGAGGTAACACCAAAGAGGGCAGGATAGTTTTATGGTTATTCTGAACTTTACTTCTAGTGAACATATGGTAAGCATGACTGAGCTCCAGGTCCTCCACTGTCCTTGGAGAGCAGTATATGTAAAGATGAGATTCATGATCCTGTAAACCACTCTGTACTGACAGACTGTCATTGGCAAATTGTCACCATTGATCCAAAATGAAATGTCTTCCCAAATAGCCATTCTCTCTGTTCTTTGTATAGGTTCAAGGATACTGCCTGTGATAAGGCAAGGATGACAAATCAAAACGTGCAGAGTAACTTAAATTCAGTGTCACGAGGGGATCAGGTATACCTGTGTACTGCAGAGATATCTATGGATGACTTCCTCAGGTCAACTTCCTTTATAGGCAACAGGGAGGAAAAAGCATCCCCCATCCTAAATAAGATGTCCAGCATAGATCAGACAAACCAACAAACCATACCTGAAAATACATCTGCTAACTAGGCACTGGGGATGACTAACTTAGATGTAGATTGTAGACATTGGAAAAATCAAGTGAAGATGAATCCCACTACACGTCACTTCTTGTTTTTCAGAGTATGTACATCACTGCAGTACATATTGCTCCAGATGCTTTTGATCAGTCCCAAAAGTTACTTGCTTCTGGCCCTGTGTTTTCTGCTGAGGTAAGCATAAGTGTAGCATTTCTGGTTTAGGTCTACGTTAAGTAGATAAATGTTGCACCATTCCAGTGTTGTCCCTTACTGCATTAAAATTTGTCATTTTCCTTGAGTAGAGAACAGAGCATACAGTGTAGAATTTCATTTCATTATACTTCTAGTTGTGTGTATCAGCAAAAGCTTTTTTTATAGAGCATACTTTATGCAGAGCTGAGGGTCATGAAATACGAGATGGTTTAGCATTTCAGTGGAAACCATATACCACATTTGCTATGTCATTGTGCTGCTGAAGGACAGTAAGAGACATTAGTTCACCCACTTACTGTTTATCAGGTACACGAATGCTCTACTGTTTACTGCTTTTCTGAGCTAGGTATGTGTTTTCACATCTTTACAGGAAAAAAAGGTTTGAACCTTACTGAAACTTCCTCGTTTCTCAAGTCAGGTGAAATGGGAGTTTGTGGAAAGCTACAAAAATATAATTAGAGGAGGCAATATACAACCCTACTAGGAAGCTTAGATCCTTCTGCTACAAAGACATGCATTTTTTTTACAATAGACAAATCACTTTGTAATGAAAGCAGAGTAGTCTCAAAGCAATTCAGATGCAATTCTGTAGCAATGACAGAAAGATCATATGGCCCGGTCAATTTTCATTGCATACAAGATATCAGGGTATTTTCACTCAACAGGAAATAATTATGTTTCATGCTGTTTATTATCGGTGTCACGCAATATATCAGTCTCAGTGCCTCATATTTTCCAGCACCAATTATGTGGGGACTCCAAAGCTCAAGTCTCCAGTATTTCCTGGAAGCAAGAGTACTGGGGGAAAATGAAGAGATCCTTCACAAGCCTATGCAGCTTACTCCAGTTCCTGCATTATTCTGTGCTTAAACAGGGGCCTTGAACTCCTGACAGCATTATGAAGCAATGCTCATCAGTTCTTTGCTCTGGGCAGCACTTGTTTTGCTAACTTGAATCACCTCAAAGTTAAGTGCCCGGACTCCCTTTCCAGTTAATGAAGAGAAATAGCCGCTTTCATGGGGTGATTCATCTCTGCTGGTTTAAACATCTTGGCTGGGGCTTGCACTCCCCCACCTTTTTCTTTGGGTTCTGTGGTTAAAGAAAAGACATCAATGTAGTCATGTGTATGAGTGGCCCCTCTGCAGTCTTTCATGAAGAATAAATGTTCACAAAAAAGGAAAAAAGAAAGAGAAATGGAGAAAAAATTTTACTGGAGTGAGAGAAAAAGAACATCCTTTTCAAAAGTGAGAAAAAAGATGCATGAGAATCAGTAGGTGAAAGAGAGAGAGAGAGAAGATGGCTAAAGAGAAGAAAAAGTGACTACCTAACATACTAGAGAACAATCTCACTCTGAGTCTGCTTCCATTCAGTTTAATGGTAACACTCCTGCTTCCTTCATGGAACAGGATAAAGACAAAGGCTAAGACAGCATTGCAAATGAACATATATCCAATAGGGAATTAAAGATCACCATGATAGGAGTGTTCAGAAGACTGAAAAATCAGGCCAGTTCTAAACACTAAAATTTAACTTCACTACATTAATTAATTAATGTTATACAACTTGATAATGGCTAAATCTTACACAATATTAATAATCACCATTTTGTATAGAAACCTGTTAGTCTTTAACACTTATTCTGAATTACCTGTGAGTATGCAATATCAAGGAACTGCTGCCATGTCATTAGTGTGGATGGCTACGGTCACTGATGCTCCTTTGTCAGCAAGGGTGATCAGGCTTGCGAGATGTCAGGGCTGAAGCGGGCTTTCTTCTGCAATTTGTCTTGCTTATGCCTCATGGTTTTTTTTTATTGCTCCCTCTCTGCCCCCCAGAAGAGACCTTGTCTGCTCCAGGTACTGTTTATCTTGGTTTTGTCAGTTGTCCTTCTTGTGCATTTGGGAGGATATCCTGCCTACTTGCTGTCCCTTCTGCTTGTCTTGTCCTTTATCTAGCAGCTTTTTGTCACATACTCACACTACATACGACAACCCCCATCTTTGTCCCAGTGGTGATTTTGCATACTTGAGGTGAAATGGTTGCACGTTGTGCCTAGCTATGCCATCACCGTGTTCCAAAACACTAAAATACTGTTGCCAGTTGCACTATTTGAGTGTTTATATTCATGATCAAGATGATTTAATATTCACTATACCCAGATCAGTACATTTATAATTTTTAGGGGTCACAGATCTCTGTATGGCTACCAATGAGTATCAATAGGCATCAGTTACAGTTAGGTGTTCTCACTGTGATAATAAAAAATTACAGGGATGAAAGAAGAGTCAGAGCTCAAGCACAGAGATGTCTGTCTAATTACCCAAAACTACTGTCTGAGCATCTGGGTTCAAAGTAAAAGTCAAGAAAGTCACAAGAAGTAATATTAAGGCCCTATAGAAGGAGAGACATTCCTGACATATACTAAGGTAGTTGCTTGCCCCCGTCTAAATTAAAACTTGGGAGTCCTGACTCCTCAGCAAATCAGAGATGCCCTGGACACTCTGTATGGTTTCCATAAAATCTCAGACCTAATCCAAATTCTAAGTTTTTATTTTGAAGATCTTTGAAGCTTGCTTTTAGACCTAACAACTTCTCAGTTAAGGACCACGGTCAATAGTCAGAGGATGATTTCCTTAGAAGCTCCAGATCATCTCATTTAAGCCTTATGCAATGGTGACCTTCTCCTATTCCTACTGATTTGGAAATGCCATAATGTTACAGACTCCTTGTTGTTTCCCCTCAATGCATACCAATGCACCTGCAACCAGGTGAACACCCAGCACCATGGCTACCCGGGAATCCAGAATCTGTCTCCTCTTCCCTTGTTCTGCTCCAAGCTGACCCAGGCACCAGGTGCGTCTATACAAAACGTTAGTTTTCACCCCAGGGGCTGATGCATCAAGTTCCAGATCTCATGGGTACGAAAGCCAACGGATGAAGTGGAACTGTTCTTTTTAAGTAACTCATTTAAAGCACTTTTTGATGAGGTTAGGGCACTAGGGTGCTGTGCTCATAACTACCTGATGTGCAGTGAGGCTAAATTAAGATTCTCATGCTTTTTAATTACTCACCACCATGAATAATACAAACTGATACAGTCCCTAAGCGTTTTATATCCAAATAATTATATCCAAAGGCAATGCTTGTAATGTATCTGAGAACGTAAACCTTGGGCAGTTCTGACCTCTAAATTCTCTAAATTCCAATGCACAGTAGCTACAGTACTGTTTTATCTCACAATGCAGTACTCATTTATCAGTGATTATCTTGAACTTTATCCTTTTTGATTTTATAGAGTTAACAGTTGATGAAGTCAGAATAGTACAGTGCAGGCAGTATTGCTGGAACTTGTGTAATGATTAGCTTGACAACATATCCTTAAAGTGAACGGCAGAAATTTGCTCCACAATTTATTCCTTTTTTCATGCATCCCTGAGAGGAAGAAGTAATAATAAATAGAGAATAATTATGTGAAATGAAGCTTCAAATTAATTCTATACTTTGTCTCTACAATTTCGGAATGGACTCTGAAAACCTCTTGAAACTCAGGGATAGTTCATACTTTCTGACTTTGGGTACTAAAACTTTAGGCACTCAGCCTAGCTTAGGAAGTAGTCTCCCCCTTGGACTAAATATAAACTCCCTTTAGAGAGAGAGGGGCTACTTTTGGGAGCTATTTAAAGCAGAAATATAATTTTGAGTGCTTTGAGGTTGCATATAGGAATACAGCTGTCTCATGATATCCCGCCATGGCTTGTTTCCTCAGCAAGGGGGCTACTTGGCATGCACAAAAGCAAAGCCTGTGGCAGTCAGCAATGCAGGTATTGCTCTCACTGACTAGGGCTCTGCAACGAAACTGGGCAAGCTTCAGCAGGGCAATATCTTTTTCTCCCCATTGTGCATATAGGGAGCTTAGGAAAACCAGGCTTGTTTGGAAATGTTAAGTGAGTACCTAAAAGCCGGTGGTGGGAAGACCCTCCACCATATTCATTGTTGGTCAGTGATTTTCCAGAATGACAAGGCAAGTGTTCGCACCATGCCAGTTTTGGTGCAACTTAACCAACCTTATCTGATGATTCATGCATCCCCTGTACAAGTTTTAAAAGGAGCAGCAATACCTACCGAATGAAACTGCAGCCTCCTTGTGTAGAAAACTAGATGGTTACATCAAAGGATCCATCTTTGGTATGTGGAATATTTTTTGGGATGATGTAAACTGTTACAATTATTGGGAGATAGAGGTATAGCAGCTGAAGGTTTCAATTTGAACATAGTTACATAGGCTGCTCTTTCATACCAGTAGGAGATTAAGATTAAATCTGGCATGTTTTCTCTGCATTAATATTGCTATCTAATTTTCTTTTTTTTGGCACAACTGTACATACTAACAGTACATTAAATGTTAGTCTTTAACCTTTTTGTATTTTATTTGAAAGTGAATGTAATTTCACAAAGGTATTATCAAGTTAAAAATTATCTACTTCTACACCTTATAACTACTAGGATTCATTATTTACATGACTGTCAGCCTCACTATTATTTAAGGAGGACCCTATGTATCCAGTTTTGGGAAATAGCATAAAGGAAGAAGGTTTATGAGAAAGTCAGCCTGTTGCATTGAGTCATATATAAACATCTTCCTATCGCACCTGATATGACATCAGCAAATGTCAAGCCATGGGAGAAAACACAAAAGTGGGTGAGTGCCAGGATGCACTAGAGAGAATGGAAAGTTTCTGCGAGACTGGGAGTCAAAGGAAGCTAAAATGGTCATATTTAGTGTGCCAGGAGTGTGCTAATTCACACAGAAGCAGTTTATCTTCTTGGCTGGGATGTGGGAATGTGGCAATTGAATGCATTTTCTTCTTTCAAAATGTCACTGCACCGTGAAAAAGCAATTCTCTGCTTTCCTGACTGCTTAGAACCGTAAAAGGTGCTACTCACAACTCAGGTGTTCCCTCAGAAACGCCTGATGGGTTCCTGTGTGTCAGCAGGCTCTGGAGGCATCCCTCTACTGCCGTGCTGTGAGGCTGGGGCCAGCTCCTCACACTGAAGTCCCCTGGGGCTTTCCTGTCTGTCCTTTCACATGTTGCCATCATGAAGAGATCTGACACGAATGCCTGGTGTCATCTTTCACCTCTGAGTGGGATCAAGGAGGGTGTGGAGTCTCCAGGAGCCGCCGACCGCCCTGGCTGCTGGGGGCAGCCGTCCGGCAGCCTGCCCCGTCTCTGCCTGGAGCCCACACACAGCCTTGATCCTGTCCTTGCAGGAAGGTAGTGATGGCTTTTCTTTCAGATAAAAAATTTCACTCTGAGAATAGCAAGTGGTGGAGTTACCCCTTTTAACTACTTTTTTTTTAACCTTTTAGCTCTTTCCTCTGCCTGTCTTATTCTGTTAACTTTATTTTACTTACAGCCAGAAGTTTCAAATTATTATCTAAACTGCGTAAAATGATGTTTCTATTTGTTGCTATTTGAACATTTAACTTGCATTTACAAAATTAAATGCCTATTTACATATAATCAGCACCTTTTTAAACATTACTAGTGATTTTCCTGGTGACAATGTAGCATCTTAGTGCCAGTAGTTGAGTGTTAAAGGTTTTTAATGACAGAAGAACAGTGGAATTAGACTTGAATAATTTATGGGAATTACTCTGATGCTCAGTTTTGCTTTTGTAGTTTTTTTCATGGGTTCATTTTTAAACTATTTGCAAGCAACAAGAGACCTGAAGGAAGAGCTGGAGTAGAAAAAGACCATAAGCCCCACAATTCATATTGTGCCAACTATTAAAAAATATCTCCAAGCCTTCTAGGCTTCAAAAAATGGTTACTTCATTAAATAAGAAATGCAGACTGGACATGTTTCTTGCAGTGGACACAGAATTTTAAAGATATGTGTTAGCAGTAAAATTCCAGAGCTGTTAAAAAAGGATTTGAAGAAAGTAAGACACAAATAATACCAATTCCTACAAATGGTTTTGATAGTCTTAAACTGGAAATGAAAAATAAGCTCATTGTGTGAAAGCTTAAGAGGGCTACTCCAGATGAATGTCAGCAGAAAAGTCTCCAAAATTTCCTAGCTTAACAACTTTTTTGTGCTACAGGGTAAAATTAAGAGCATTTTGTGGAAAGTGTTAAGTATGTGGTCAGAAAATCTAAACATATCTCCTATTTTCGTCTGAAGAAAAGGACAAAGATGTTTTGCTCTTGCAATATATCAATGATTCTAATCAAGTGGAAAGTATTTTTTTAATAAATAAAATAAAACCCATAACAATGAATGAAATTAGGAATTCTGTTTGTTCTTAGTTGAAGACTGGTACAGATTATCTGCAAAGTCTTACAGAACTAAATGTTTGCCAGTGGATTAAAGACAATGGGTTTGCACATTGTGTTGCATTGTGCTTTGTAGGATATCTCCAGTGAATTTGTAATAGCTAGGTATCTAATTCAGGAGATTATTTTAAAATATCATTTAGACTCATTGTTTCAAGGGTATGGTATGAAAAGCTAAACTGGTTATTAAACAATTCAGTACAATGAACTTGACTTAAAAAATGTCCTGGAAGTTTCAAAAGACCTATATATAGCATTGTGAGAGTACTGTAGCACTATTCAGGATGATTTATTGGGATCACCAGTTCTAAGTCTTATGGGCAGAAAGATAAAAACTTCAGTACTGACACCTTGAAAGCCTTCTGAGACAGAGACAATTAGCGCTGTAGAAGTTATAAAAAGAAGTGTGGGTCAGGAAAATGCTTTGACGAGAACGCTGCCCGGTCATCTTCTTTTGAAGAGAAGAGAGAGAAAATATGAGCTTTGAAAATGAATGTTCTGGCAACTCTTAAGAAAAAAATACTGTTTCCTCTGCCTTAAGGTTACATGCCTTGCAAACTGTAGTGGAAGGAGGAGGACGCTGCTGCAGAAGGAAGTGGAAACAGCTAAATACAACCAGCAATGACATCGTCTTTTTCCTGGGCTCAGAGAGAAGGCTTTGGCAAAGGTAACAAACTGTCCCTCTGGCTGCTGGGAATGTAAGACCCAGGAAGCACCAGCACAGCTCTGTGTGGAAAATGTACACTCAGCTGCAGCAGGAATTTTGTAAAACAAAAAAATGGGGATGTAAGAAAGCCATAGTGTTTCAATGGTAGGAAGTAATGATAAATTTCTTAACAACCAATGGAACAGAAAATTCTTACTGAAATAAAATTCTTTACTGGGATAGCATACATTTATGCCAGTTGTTTTTAAAGTGCTGTGTCCATTTTTCTATCTTCTCTGTCTTGGTTGCTGATCCATTTAATGTCCGTTTAAAGCAACAAAAAACAAACTGTGAAAATGCAATTGCTATTGCAGCAAAAGGATGATGATGTCTTCCATATATGACTTATCCGGGAATTATCTCCAGGGAAAAAAAGAGGCTTTGCCTTGTGGAATTACAATAGGACAAGTTAGCAGGAAGAAAGTAGGATGAATCCCTCTGTAGTGGGGGAGTTGTAATATCACTGTTCATGCTCTGCAGACTATTAGCAATGTGATAGAAACAATACCATGTACCTGTGAACGATGGTCTTTGTACCTCATGGCAAAAGTTTGTGCTTCTAAGAATAAGTGGTCTAATTTTCAGATGTGTTTAACAGGTGTACCCTGCACCAAAGTCAGTGGTAAGGGCCTAACTTCTTCTCAAAGAAACCAATGGAAGCTGTGGATGCTCAGTATCAATTAAAAGCCAGGTCACTTTTTCAAGGAGGCTTGCGTATTGATGTGGGTCCTTGATTTCAGATATCCAGTTTCAAGATTTTGGGTTTAGTACAGATTTATAAAACAAACCAGCCAGTGAAGAATTTATCTCTATGCTCCTTACTGCTTTTTGTTGCTGTTGCTAAGGGAAAGCAGTGCCAACTGTCTCTCTAAGCAGATAAGATTATGATGAGCTGCAGTAGTTTAGTAAATTCTTTCTCACTCATTTTATAACATACAATAAAGAATGTCTGGCAATATTTTACTGTTTTGTTCTCGGGAATATCCTTACATAATTCATAAGATAGTTTTATTAGGATTATTACAGGTCAAGGATCATCATGAAAATTGACAGAAGGCAACGGACCAAATTCTTGTTAATTGCACATATGCAAGCTTGTTGAGTGCAGTGATGTTGTAAGGATGCAGTTAATATTAAAATGTGTCCCTTTATCTATCTACCAAATGCTTTTTAGAGAGCAAAAGTTGTCTCTCTTGTGTATGATCAGTTGCAGGTGATTTTGAAAAAGCTCAGAGCTCTTGGTGTGACTTCTGAGATGAGTCTGGACACAGACCTACTCTAACTTATATTTTTTTTCATATATCGTTTAGGCTAAACTATAGGTCATGGGTCTGCAAAAAGGTTAAATTAGATGTATATAATGTAAAAAGTGACCTGTTATTTAAACAGTATTAGTTTTGAATATCTATTTTGAACCTGATAGAGGTCCAGCTTCTTGAAAGATATTCCCTAAGATGCTCCCAGCTCCACACTTCAACAGTCATTTAGCAGCCATTATTGATATATAAGCTCTCCACCTCCCATTCCCCAGGCTTTGCACCAATAACACTGCAGCAGGAGCAATTGCATGCAGTTGTAGCTGAACCTGGGATCTGACTGAGCACAAAGGAGAATGAGACCAGTATTTCTGACAGGTGAGGAACGGAGAGACAAAATTCCTTTGCAAGTGTCTGTACGAGACAATGGGCATCCATGGGGAGTTCTGCACTGAGTCCTGACACTTGCCACACTATTGACTTAACCAGGTAGAAAATACCTGGAGTGTCAATATATGTCTGTTTTAGAGACTGGCAATTCAGGGAGACTGAGGGAATAGAGGTTCACTGCAAATGCAGGGAGAGGAAAACCTGACTATATATGTCACCATAAGAAATATAGGACAGAGTAGGTGCTAGCAGTTGAAGTGCCTATTTCTGACTTATACAACACAGAACCAGTTACTGGATTTTGGGGCATGTTAATCCCATTGTGTATATATATATATATATATATATATATATATATATATAAAGATAATGGTTGTGTATATATATATATATAAATAAAGATAATGGTAAGGACTCTGTAGGGAATGACATGCATTAAAATATTAATATGAGGGGTTAAAGTAGTAATACAAAATAAAATATGTACACTATGGCAATGTCTCCTGTTACAATTCCTTGCCCTAACAGCATTGTCAGCTGTCTCTTGCATGGTTTTCATGGCTCAGCCTCATAGCAGAGAGTAAGTCAAAGCCATGGAATCTATGTGTATTTCAAATAAACTAGTTTAATTGCATGAGACCTTCAGTCACTCAGGTAATTACAAAGAGGGGAACCACCTCCATCGCAATTCTGACACCAGTACTGCAGCAGAAGGGTGCCTACCAAAAACTATCTCATTGCAGACAAGTAACATAGTGTGAAATTTCCTGCATCTCACGATGTGTCACAATAGATGCACAGAATCCTGAATAACCCATAAAACTGCTAAATTGTGATACAACTTAACTGTAAACTTTTTCATGAAAGTTAAGAAAAAAGAATTAAGGCTCAGGGAGAGTTTCACTATGTTATGTGCTGAAATCCCTCAGTTGTCTTGTATAGGCAGTGGGAGCATAAGAGACCCCAAAAAGTATTTACGATTCTGAAAAAATATTTTTTGCCTCGAATTACGCTCCAGCTTGTCTCTCCATGCCTTTCCACTGCCAAATTAAGTATAGGAGCCTCTACCTGGGTACCTGGAGTAGATGAATTCATGTGACTTCCTCTCTAACAGCTGAGGTGTTCAGGCTGAGATAATAATCCTCTCTCTCTCATCAGTAAGTCCACTAAAATCGCTCTGGCTCATCTTTCTCTTTCTTGTAATGGGGACTCCCCAGACTGGATACAGTAGTCCAGTTGTGGCTACACAAGTACCAAGACCTTCCCTGGATCTGTTGTCTGCACTTTTATAGCCAGGATACTGATGGCCTTTGCTACAGCTGCTGATGCCAGTTCCACTTGTCCACTAGAAAGTTCTTTTGTGCAGAGCTGCTTCCTAAATGGGTGCCCCATAACATGTACTATCTCGTGGGGTTGTTCCCATCTGAGATATAGGACTTTGCATTTGCTTTTTATAGACTCATAGAATCATAGAATGTCTCAGGTTGGAAGGAACCCATAAGGATCATCAAGTCCAATGCTCTGCTCCTCACAGGACTGCATAACACTAAACCATATGACTAAGGTTGTCCAGATGATCCTTGAACTCTGACAGGCTTGGTGCCATGACCACTTCCTTGGGGAACCTATTCCAGTGACCAAACAACCTCTTAGTGAAGAATCTTTTCCTAATCTCCAATCTGAACTTCCCCTGACAGAGTCTCATTCTGTTTCCTCATGTCCTATTGTTGATCACCAGAGAGAGAACTGCACCTCCTTCTCTGCTGTTGCCCTTCAGGAAGTTATAGATTGCGATGAAGTCACCCCTCGGCCTTCTTTCATCCAAGCTGAGCAAGCCAAGTGACCTCAGCTGCTCCTCATAATTCTTGCCCTTAAGACCTTTCACCATCTTGGTTGCCCTCCTCTGGACACACTCTAATAGTTTGACATCCTTCCTATACTGAAGCACCCAAAACTGCACACAGTACTCAAGGTGGTGCCACACCAGTGTGGTGCAGAGTGGGACAATCACCTCCCACGACCAGCCAGCGATGCTGTCCTTGATGCACCCCAGGACAGGGTTGGCCCTTTTGGCTGCCGGGGCACACTGTTGACTCATGTTCAACTTGCCGCCAACCCAGACCCCCATATCTCCTGCAGGGCTGCTCTCCAGCCTCTCGTCCCCCAGTTTGTAGGTATAACCAGGATTACCCCGTCCCAGGTGGAGAATCCAGCACTTGCTCTTGTTGAATTACATAGGGTTGGTGACTGACCAGCTCTCCAGTCTATCCAGATCTCTCAGTAAGGCCTCTCTCTACCCTCATGGGAGTCCACAGCTCCTCCCAGTTTAGTCTCATTGGCAAACTTACTTAACATACATTCAATTCCTGCATGTAGATCATTTATAAAAACATTAAAAGTTTTGCTGAACTTCACAGGAATCCTGTCTATTTCTCCAGCTTACCTAAGTCCCTCTGAATAGCAATATATTGATTGTTCCTCTACATTTGGTGTCATCTGCAAACTTGCAGAGTACACTGCTATCCACTAAACACTCCCTGAGGGATGTAGCTATTAACTGGGGACTCTGCACCACTGATCACAACTCTTTGAGCCCAGCAGTCCAGCCAGTTTCCCACCCACATTATTGCTCATTCATCCAGCCCACATCTTACCAATTTGGTGATACGGAGACTATGAAGACTGTGTCAACAGCCTTGCTAAAGTCAAGGTATGTGGCATCACCTTTTCTCTTCCTTATCCACAGGCATCAGTCACCATCACAGAAAACATCCAAGCTGATCAGATATGATTTCCCCTTGGCAAATTCATGTTGGCTGTTTGCAGTCACCTTATCCTTCTTGTGACTGCAAAGGTTTCTAAGAGGTTTTGGTTCATCACCTTCCCAGGGGCTGAGGTGAGGCTGGCTGGCCTGTAGTTCCTGGATCCTTATCAGTGAAAACTGAAGCAAAAAAGTGGTTGAGGACTTCAGGATTTTCCCCGTTACCTGTCATAGTCTCCTTAGCCTTCCTCTTGCTGCTTCTGTCTTTATAGAAACCTTTCTTGTTGCTTTTTTTTTTTTTTTCTCCCCTCTCCCTATTTTCCACTGAAGATCTTCTATCCATATTGTCTACAAAATGACTGGGCCTATGTGCTATGTACAGAGAAGAAACATCAAGACAAAACACAACCCCATACCCGACTTGCTATTGGACATAGTGAATCCCAACTAAGGATGTCTGGGATTCCCTCAGCACAGAGAGCTCTTTAGGTGGTGAACAGTTATCACTGCAGGATCGCTGCAGACTGCTTGCCTTAATTCTGTTTTCAGCATAAAAGGCTGTGGAGTCTCCTTCTCTGAAGACATGAAAAACCTGCCTGGATGCGACTCCATGCAACCTGCTCTAGGTGACCCTACTTTAGCAGGGGGTTGGACTAGATGATCGTCAGAGGTCCCTTCCAACCCCAACCATTCTGTGATTCTGTGATAAACCAGGAGCAATGACCATCAGTGCAATGAACTAACTGGTACAATTTAAAACAAAACAGGGGTGGGAGTTCATGCCAGCTATGGTAGTGTTCTATAAAGGTGGTTATTTTTATGCTAGGAGCTATGCTAAAAACATTCATGTACTTCATAAAATCCTGTAATACCCACCAGCTGAAACTCCTATAAATAAAAGTTTTAACTTCTGTATTGGATACAAATATTCTTTCTGCAAAGTTCTCCTTCAGATAGTAACCTTTTGGTCAGAGTTTATGGGGTAATAAATTCCAAGCATGATATTTACAGAGATATGTAGACAGCCAGCATTATGCTTTTCGGTTTCTGTAGTTACATCTGCATCAGCCTTGGAGGGTGATGCAGGCTCCACGCCATGTGGTACACGATGACTCATGTCCCTGTACCTCAAGGCTGGCCCTACCCAGGGTTTGCTTCTTGCATTCACTGTTGCTTGAGCTTAGCCCTGGGTATTTGATAGGCTCTGTGTGGTCTTACGACATCAACATCATCATCTTTATATGATTTTTCAGTTCAGTGCGTCTGAAATAATGCAAGTGGTTGTGTTGCAGCCCATTAGGGTAGTGATTTTATCACATGCAATGGAATATCTATGTTTCACAAGCACATGGGAAGTCACAAGTGAAAATAGTTATACAAGCTGCATGACAGTGGACAACTAGCTATGAAATGAGTGTGGAAATGTAGTTCCTTAACGTTAAATACATTTTTTTCTTTTGAAATCAGACTTTTCTTTAATTAGCAAAAATTGTAGGCTCCTTTTATTTTTCACCTGACTCCAGCTCTAGTTTCATTTTAAATGTGGTTTTATGGAATCCTTTTACAGCTCTTACTAGTGAAGATGGTTTTCAAATGCCATCAGCTGCTTAATGTTTAACACTTTTTCTGATGTCCTTAACCTTAGAGGTTATCAGATTAGATATTCATTCCCTACAAGGGGGAAAATAAAGGGAAAATTTGCCTGGCTGATAGTAAGATTACACTCTAAGACTACTCTACAGAGGTTTGCATTAAGGCGTGATCTGTCATTACTCAGGAAATTGCAAAGGTACTATTAGCTATTACTTTTACATTATTACTAGAGTATGAATCATGGACAAATACTATTTCTTTCAGAAATTAAAACAATGTTCTGTAAAAGTACTGCCTTATCCACTACACAGCTTGAAGATACAAAGGTCTTTGGGGTTTGCTGAAGACAGCAAACTTTTCTTTCTGTACAACGCTTTAGGAAAAGTGGCTGTACAAAAACATATAGATGCTAATAACATGTTGAATGCATCCTGGAAATCTGGAAAAAGCTGCAAAGCTGCATGAAAGCAGTACCTACTTTCCGTCTGGAAGCTGTATGAGGCTTGTTTTTTAAGTATATACAAGTATCTCTGATTGTGGAATTAAGTACCCCTGAAGATCTGCTTATGATTTTTCCTTTAACTTCCTTTGTGAGTATTTTATAGTGATATACTTTTAAATAAAATATTTCTACAGTAAAAAGAGACTCACCAGTGCCGACCTGGTGCCTTTCTGTTAGAAAGGCGAAATGGTGTACAGAAAACTTTCACTCCAGATCTGTGGGAATCTTCCATGAGGACTTTGTCAACCAATTGGAACAGATAATTTAGGTTCTGTTTTATTTTTATTTCTACACAGAAAGCTGAAACCATCTGAGTGTGTTGCTGACAAAAAGGGATTTCCAGAAGATGCCTGCCTTTGATCTCCTGCCATACTGTGCTATGGAAGTTATCAAGTGTTCTCAGAGCTGCTTGAGCAAAATTTGCCCTCTGAATGCTCTTATCCATCAGAGCCATGTCCCATGTCTCTAACAGCTGTCACAGTTTTCTCATGGAGTTATCTCCATCTGAAGGAGAGCAGGTGTTATTTCTAGCACTCCTTCGCAGCCTGGCATCAGCAGTCTTTCACTGTCACCGCAGGACTATGGCAGTGCTCCAAGCTGCGTGTTTCCCACCAACACCGGATGGTGGGGGTCTAGGGATTAACGAGGGGGCCCACACCTAATTTTCCGATACAAAACTATAGCACTCAGGTGCTTTGTTTCACCTACCTATATTCTTTTGCCTCCTGTCATATTACAGCAATATTAGAGTTCAAATGACCCAAGGACACTGGAACTCATTTTCACTTGCTTTGGGCATACACTCTGGTCTCATGAAAATCATGTTCTTAGCTAAATGAAAAAAAAAAACCCACAACCAGCTTCCTTTTCAACACCTCTTTCAAATAGAGGAAACAGATGGCTCTCTCCATGCTTCATGACTGTTACCACTTCATGTGAAGTATCTTCAGTGTTTGAGTTTGACATGATGAAGGGCACTGATCCCTGCTTTAACACATATTCTGTGTCTTGAAGATATTTAGGGGTGTTAGGAGACAACACTTCAGAGTAGTTCCTTAGGCTATGGTAGCCCTGTAGTGTAGTTTCTATAACAGAAAAAAAAGCCCAGTCACTATTATGGAGAATACTGTGTGCCTCAGACCAGGTATACATCTGTATTGCCTGGCTGCCAATTCATGAAAAGTGATTGTCAAAAAGGAAAACCCAACTCTATTTCATCTCTCTTACTGAGTTGAATAGATCAGAGCACCATCCAGGTTCATGACCCCTTTCTGCTAGCCAGAGAAAAATCACATAGGAGGATCTTATTTTTCTTCAGATAGCTCTAGATGGCTCCAGATAATTTAGCTTACCTATCTAAAGTTCCTGTTTATCTATTTTTGATGAATTGTGTAAGTGCATAATGTAGTCTGAAAGAAAAACTTAAAGAATCTTAAATAATCAATGTTGGACTCATGAACTTAAGAAACTCCACAGGTTTTTTTACTTTTGGATCTCCCATTTCTTCACTACCTACTTGTGCTCCAAACTGTGGTTTTCTAATTTTGGAGCTTCTTAATAAATGAGGGACATTCATTAAAAGATCTTGAGCAGTGTAAATAATACTTCTATACCTAATCAGTTTCAAAGTTTGATTGTTTTTTTTTTTAATTACAGAATATGATTTTAAAAAATTAATGGTTCATAGTGAAATTGCCTCAATTTTAAATAAATTTAATACAGTAAAATTTTCCCAATTATTTTCAAGGAAAATTTTATGCTATTGGCTTTCCACACTGAAGTCAATTAGAGCCTTAACATTATCTTAAATGGTTGCATTCGGTATCCTAAGTCAGAAAAAGAATTCATATGGAAATGACTCATAAATACAACACATGATTTAGAGATTCCCCAGCAGCAACATACTGTTGAATACAAAACCTTAGGAAAAAAGGCCGAATCTTTAGAAGTCATCATTATAATTTTGAGTTGCAGAAAAGAGAAATACTAAGCCTATTTGGCATGTTTATTATTTATTTCTTTTCCTCCAGTAACTATTTTTCCACCATTGACTTCATGGACAACCAAAGCAAATACTAAGGGAAACAACTATTTCAGTAAGAGATGAATGACAGCAGTATTACCATGTCTTTCTCTTTCAGTTATATTTTGAAAGTAGAGTACATTACCAGCCAATTACATAACTTTGATGTCTAAATGTAGGCTGATATTTGTCTCATTTCCACATTCCAACAATTTCAGGTATATTCCTTTCTCCACTGATTTGCAGCTTGCTAGTTGATGTTAACCTGCCATTTCCCTCTACACTCTAGAAACTGTTGCTGTGCTGCCTTCTATTTCTTTTGTGTCGTATGTGGAGTTCAGGCAGTGACCTTGGTGTGCTCATCTTCCTTAGCCAGGCATCATTTGTTCATGGGTGTCGTGCTAAATTACTTGCCAGATTGTACTAGGAAACATTTGACTAAGCAGTTAATTGAACCCAACTCCTAAACTGTCCCTCAAACCATTTCCTAATGTCTGCTTGTCTGTCCATAAAAAATCCAGGCAGACCAAATCAGCCTTTCTGCAAAGAAGTAATGGCTTTGGGATGGTGACAACTGCACATGCATCTACTAGAGATACTATATGTTCTCCTTTGAAGTGTATCTTCCCATTTGAAATCCTGCGTATTAGGTTGAGAACTAGAATGGCCCACCTAAACAAATAATTGATATCTGAAGCTTCCTGTAATTGGACATTCTACTGATAGTAAGGATTAAAAGTGATGATATGGACAATGCAATAAAACATAATGAAAGGTAATGAAATCCTGTACCTTGTCTTAACAGATTTATTCGCTTACTTTCTTTTGATGTCTTCAACAGGACTAGAAGCTCAAGCTGCCCAGTCTCCTGTTTGTAGGCTGTGATAGTGACCAAACATGACATACTTTTAAAACAGGTGGAAGAATACCACCCCAACCCCAAAACATGCCACTGATATTGTGAAGCAGAGAAAACCCATTTTGAGGTGATTCTTTCATACCTTATTGTGAAGAATGCAAGTGTTAAAAAGAAGTGATTAATAGGAGAGCAAGTAGTGAGGCAGCTCATTTAAAAGCAGTTTCTTTCACAGCCTGCAGTAATGTCATCAACCTGTAATCTGCCTTCTAACTTCAATGTTTTTGTTGGGAGAAGGTGAGGAAGTGAAATTTAACTTTCTAATCTGATATATAATAAAGGAATAGTCTATCCTGGGAATGAACACTTTCCCGATCTGAGGGGTGCAACAGCCTTATTTCTCCCAGACAACACATATCTTCTCAGTCTTTTAATCAATTTCTACTTTCCTGTATATCCTTCATTTAAATAAATGCAAAACCAGAACAGCAAAAATATTTATTTATTTTTCTTTGTATTATCTGAAAAAGGATGGATGTTAGGAGAGAAAAGTGCTCCTTTAGAAATCAGGGGGTTGAAGTGCTTTAATTTCAGCTCTCATGATTAAGGACGTACAGTTTAAAATTTGAGGGTAAATGAGGCTGGCATTCTAGAAAAACTCAATACAGATCAACTCAGGTCCAATTATTTTCTTATTGCTATCCCAGAGAAGAACACCTGGCTTCCCAGAATGGCAAATAGTGGTGGAGGTTTATTGCATATCACAGAAAAATTAAGATAAGCTAAGAAAGGGAGAGCTTCTGGTCTGTCATGCCAGTGCTAGATACGGATTTACTAAGGATTTAATCCCATCACTCTTTTTTAGCCCTCAGTCATTTGTGTTTTGTTCCTATGATGGAGAACAGCTGTACAATGCCCATCTCAGCCTTACAATGTGACTTCATCCAACATTTAGGACACTCCCACCGAACAGTAATAGAGATATCAGGAAAAGGAGTGTCACTGGAAACCCCTGTGTTCTTTATTTGGTTGATTCATTTGATCCTTAAGTGGACAAAACCTGAAAGAATTACCAGATAGCAAAAGTTACAAGTCAAACTGGACAGGATTTCTTTCTAGAAGACTTCATTGCACTTCTTTTTCTCGTTGGACTACCTGGGGCATTAGAACCTTGCTTTAAGAAAAGCAGTTCCCTCAGGACTAAAATTCTGAGTACAGGTTATGTGCCAGAAGTAGGAAAATTTTACCTACCCCATGTGAATTCTCAGTGATATCTAATAGATGCATATATTTTACGTGTGTGTCTATACATCTGAATATTATGTACACACATATGGTGATATCTAATTAACATGAAGAAAAAAAATCCTCTTTAGAAAAGATTTTAAGCCATATAAAGGTGTGATACATATATCAAGAGCCAAGTTAGAAAGGAGTTTTGCCATTTAAATTGCCAAGTTAAATACGGCACAATTGAAGCAAACCTGTTCCTCCAGGCATTCTCAAGCCTACACTTGGGAGCTCTTGAAGCTAACTTAGCACCAATTGTATCTTATTTAACTTGGCCATTTGAAGGGCTAACCCTTTAGTAACTTGGCTCATACTGGCTGTATCACACCTTTACAGGACTGACCTTCCCCTCTCAACTTTCTCAACTTTAGTGCATGCTGAGTGTTTTTGATCAGATCTGATTTACGTTATTTTGGCCAATTAGCGTGAAAGACAAAACCAAAATCTATGAAGGACAGGTCTGCGAACATAAAATATAATTGGATGGAAATGGACCTGTTCACATTCTTTCTGCCTTAGCTCAGCATGCAAGTGTTAAGTGCTCGCCGCCTGCTTTTGCCTGCCGTCTCTGCCACCCTACAAGGAGCTCTCCCCAAAGCCTGATAGTTGAACCTTCTGTGCTCTTGTGCAGGGCTCATAGACCGCACTAGAAGAAGCAGCTTTTCCCTGCTCTGGGAAAGAATCTGGCTTGGATGCAATTATAAGGGGAAACGGAGAGGGTAGCTGGCATGTTACTGAAGACTTCTGCTGTCATATGTCAGGGTGTGCATGTGGCAGAGCCAGATGGAAGAGGTTCAGGTTCTTGCTTCTTCTGGTAAGCACATGCCTGAAAGAGACTAAATTACAGTATGGGTAGCCTGTGGAAAAGCATCACTTGTGATGACGACAATGAAAAAGGAGGATTCAGTAAAGAAAGGAGAGTTTGTTTTAACATCAAAATCCTGTTGCTGTATAGGCCATGGGAAACTGAACTTCTTCAGATGTCAGATCATGCATATTTAAAGACACTCCCAGGTAGACTTCTATCATTTGAGTCAGCAAAATCAGAATCAATGACAATGGTATCTGCTAGAAATATTGTGTTGCAATCTTTGTAGATTATTACCTATGATAATTAAATGCTTAGAAGTCATAGTAATGACAGCAGTATAAAGGCTTAGACAGATTAGATAGGAAGCACACAAAATGACTTCCCTGAGGTATGTCATCACATATGTGGTCTCACACCATCTTCCGATCCAGCATGAAATTCTAGTCTATGCAATAAACTCTCTTCATTCAAGGTGATGTGTGGAAGGAACTGCAGGGTGGGGAAAGGAAAAGGGGTCAAATATGGGCCCCAAGAACACCAGGGTGGATAAAGATGGATTTATTGGTGTAGGAGAAGGGAATCAGTGTGTCACCCATCTTCTTGGTGGCAATGACTGTGTAACACACAGAGTGCACAGCACCCTTTACACTGGTCTGCCACCACCTAGACCTCCAATAACACAATATGCCCATGGATGAGTGGAAAAACAAATGTACAATAAGATTTTCTAGCCAGGAGATGCAATTCAGAATAAACTGAAGTGATGCTTCATATTGCTGCCTTCTACAAGCCTCTCAAATTAATTTAGTCCTTGATTACACGTGACTTGTCCTGCTGTGAAATGATCCATGGGCCTAAGGTCTGAAGGGTTATCACTGCTTCTTAAACATTTTATTATGTTTATAATGTAGAACTTTATTCCTTTTTTTTCCATCTAAAAGGTTCATAATGACTAGTTACAGTTCAAAACATCATTAAAATTAATAAGTAACATAATAGGAAAAAACACTTAATAATACTCTTGTACTAATTCACCTCTATCTCCTCTTATCCTCTTCTGTTTTCTTCCCTGAAATGAGCTAAAGTATTTGTTGGCTGACAAGTAATAACAGCATAGGACTGGAAGTGACTATCATTTGATTAACACCTGCCTTGCGTTCTAAAATGAGGTGCTTTGTGAAGTTATTACAAAACATCAACCTGAAATGTCACCATGCTCTGTTACACCTACCATACATCGCAGGTAGTGAGCAGAAGAGATGAGAATACTACTAATGGCCTAAGTCCCTGTAGTAGAGGAAATTTATTTAATCAAACTGCCAGAGGTATCTAGCAGATGGCCCCAACACTGGGCTGGGAGGCAGCGCAAGAAGTCCAGCAGCTCCTTCCAATCTTACCTGGAGAGCAGAGAGAAATATTCCCACTGTCACCAGATCTTTAGCCCTGAAAATGTAAACATGAGGTACCAAACAGGTAAATGAGATCAGTACCACCAGGAATTAACAAGCTACAGTTCTACATCATATTTCTAGCTATTACTAACCTCCAGTGATAAGGACGTACATGGAAAAAAACAAACTGCAGAAGAAATAATTTCTACAACTGTTACTAGATAAGTTGAAGATGAATGGCCAAGAATCATATCAAATATTGCACTTCTTGATCTATGTAGAACCTACAAACCTTGTGACTGGTCAAATGATGATGGTCTACCATGTAAACTTTTACACACAAACCTACACTCATGTCTCTGGTCAGCAGGGAGAAATAGGGTTCCCATTATTCTCGTCTTCAAGATGCCTGTAATAGATCAGATAAACTAATAGTTGTAATTTCTGTCCCTTGGTTAAAAAGGTAAGCCTAAGGAAAGTAGGCCAAATATAAACCATTAAAGTTAGGAAAGGTAAAGCAAGCAGGCTGTACCTTTTTCAGAAATGTAACAATGAGAATTTACTCTTGCTTCTGCCCTGTGCCAGAGTATTGGAGCATACTAATGAAACTGAAAACACAATTGCAGAGAAAATTCAGAAAATTGGAAAATACAAACAAATATTTCTTGAAATCAAAAGATTCTACATTCTAATTTTCTCTGAGATGTAGTTACATTTAGTCAACACAATCTTCCCTCTGGCATAGAGTTCTTTCTATGAGTCCCCCATAATCCAATCCAAATAAACTAGAGCATTTTTAGGGAATCACTTTGTACAAATTAGTTTTCAAAAAAAGTAATGTCTGAAACTTCCCTCATCAGTTTAGTAAAACTACTTGTGTTATAAATAAGCTGTATTTGGTTCTGTTTTTCTGTGGAGGTGCACATAAGGATACAGGATGGAGACACACTTATCAGAGTGATTTACTGAAGTTAGAAGTGTGACCCTGGAGTCCTTTCTGCCTTAAAAGACTGACAGTGTTTGACTGGACTGTGTGAAACAGGCTTTATTGTGGGATGGAATGAAAGAACATTTCCAGCAGTGGAAAAACAACACAAAATCCAACTGACTGAAGTAGGAGAGGCAATACAGTAAACATGCTGTTTGGGAAAAATATACTGAATTTTGTGCAAAGGTGCTCTTTCTTTTCAAGGTTGCCCAAGAATTAATGCACTTTTTAATACCAAACACTGCTTTCTGCCTTTGAAGAGCTGCAATGAGAAGAGAATGATGAGAATGCTGGATGGCCACATGCTGCGAGGATGTAGAGTGAATGTGGAGGATGGGGCAGGTATCCCTTGTCTTGACAGGACCTGCCTTTATAATAGCTTTGACTCTGAGTTTGCAGCACGTCATGGAGGGTGGCTCCCACCTGCGAGCTGAGGAGGAGAGGGCTCAGCAGCTGTGGCTGTGTGGTGGGACATGGGGTGCAGGTCCCCCTGGGCAATGCTGGCAGAGGGGTTTTCCTTTCACTCTACATGTGCCAGCCACCGAGCTGCCATTTTAACACCTGGGTGTAAGCCAGCAACCTGGGCTTCAGGTTTGAAATAGAAGCATTTAAGTGCACAGACAGATATTTAGGACCTGCCCACTGCATTTCAGAGTGGAAAAATGTTAGCAGTGTGAGCATGAGCTGTGACATGCTACATACAAGGGTCTGAAAATTGGTATTGCACCAGCTTATTTAATACTACATAGTCAGGCTATGGCCCTGTTTCAAGCTAAGCCCAAGAAAGCGGTGTCTTCCGCAAGGAGAGTGAGGAGGACCTTTCCCAGCGCCTGGGACGTAGCTACTCTGAGGGACTCTTAGCCGTGTGGGTGAGCATCCCATGGGCTCTGCAAACAAGCAGGGTGACGCCTCGCAGTGTGTGTAAAGGAAGTGATCAAGGGCATTTTTGTCCACATCAGACAATGGGCCAAGGCAGATTGTCCGAGGACATGCCCAGGACGCTAATAACACACTGAATATTTGTTTCTCCTTGGTCTCTGGGTTGGTGTTTTCATTGAGTTGGGTAAATAAAGACCCTTTAATGGGAACACATGCGGCCTGACAGTAGGCCATCAGTGTACCCTATATCTGTGTTGTTCAGAGCTAAAAATTAAACCAATTAAGCTCTGGTTTTATATTCCACCTTGGTATCTCATATCTCTGATGTCAGTTTTCAGGAACAAGATATGCAAAGAAGCAATAACTTTTTCACACGTTTTGCAGTAGATAATACTTACGGTCTTCTGTTCTTTTTATTTGAACACGCTATGCTGGCATGTGCTGCTGTGCAGTGAAACCATCTGATTTCAAGGACTGATTATGCAAAATGAAACTCTGGAGGTCAGCTGTCCTGCTCCCATCATATGTCATGTTAAATGCTGATATTTTCACATTTCTGTGTAAATATTTCACATAATTTCAGAAGTTTAGCTTGAGGACATAGAGTGAAAAATAAGAGACAAGACAAAATAATTTAGCCTAGGTGAGAGGAAGGAAGAAAAAATGCAGTAAGATGGCAATTATTTTTTCAGTTGAAATAGTAAGTGACAGATACAAGATGACCTGTGAGATTAAGTCCACAGTTCCCTGTTTTTTTAAAAACTGTAGAGTTCATTTAGTTTTGTGGCACAGGATGGGGCATGGAGTTCATCCAACAATTTCTGCAGTCAAAAGCTGCTGTTGTTCTGAAAAGAAAGTAAGCTTTCATTACAGTGCTTCAAGAGATGCGTACTCACTACCATCCAAGCCAGTATTTCCAGGGATCAATTAAAATCAATATAAACTACAATAAAGGATTTCAGTTATCTGTGTTAAGATCTAAAATTAGTTCTAAAATCTGAATTCACAAATTCCAATCATCTGCACAGAACCTTTTTCCACTCACACATAAGATCTACCTCTGTGGGTTCAATATCAGAGTTAGTGGTGAAAGAGAGAATAAATTTGTGCAGGCTATTACTTAATGAAAGCACAATAAAACGGTGTTAAAACATTTTATATTTGCTTAGGTTGCTTTCTAAGCTTTGCCTTAAGAATGCATAGATTATATTTGCAGCAAATCCAGTACACCACTACTGAATGACACAATGACAGTGGAGAACAACACTATTCAGCTATTCTGACAAATCAATTTTTGTGGAATCTCAGTCTTTGGCATAAATTCAGTGAAACAGTGCATAACATTAAACTATTTAATGTATATCTCACCTTTTCTGATTCAAACTTACCAATCAAATTAATGCAGGCTGAGAAGATAGGGCCTGTACACAGCCAGTAAAACTAGTCTGCTTGAAAATTATAGAGCAAACCTGACTGAAATGTTTGTTTAAAAGAACAAAATCAGGCAAATCTTTGTATATTTACCAGGGTACAGGCTGAAGGGGAAAATAAACTATTTTGTTTTGATTCTTTCCAGTTTAGCAGTTGTCCATTGCTCACTTGTTAATCCAAAGGGCATATCTTTTAGTTGAACCCCTGTCTCATATCACCTGAAATTTATCTGATAAGAAAAGCTATTTTTATCTATGAAGTTATAAAGATGAGACTGAGTGGTAAAAGTGTATGGCACACCCTATTCTATTCAGCATGTTGTTAAAGACAGAAGGAACACTAAACTTTGTGTTCTGATGGGAAATTGTTACTTAGTCAACTGTTTTGATTTGTAAATTTTGAAGGTACCTTTTCAGAAAGAAAAGAAGGAATACTGAAAAATGTTCCTTCATTGGCAGTTCTTGATGCTAATAAGAAAGGCACCAAGAACTTCTTTCTCCAAAACCTGTTCCTATTAATTCTGATCCTTCTTATCAGGTTTATTTAAGAGCTCTTCTCAGTTGGATTTCAGTGCTGCAATTGAAATCTCTGGTTTTCCAGTGTGTTATACCCACTTCCATTTCTATCTGATTGAGCTTACCCTCCAGTCACTAGTTAATGTAGTTGCTCAGCTTTTACCCACCCACCTTCCTTTATCTGTCTTCCTCATTACTTTTCTTTCCTTATAGTGTCCTCTATGCATACACCTACTCATGCATTCACATCTGTATCGCTAAACAGATAAAACCTTTTTTTGCTGGCACTCTGCTAGTGGTCTGGCCAATCTGCAAGTAGCAGGACACAGGAGCTCTCCTGTGAGAAGCCTGCACCTCTCTGGCTGTGCCTAGACTTATCTGTTGTTAAGTGTCATGCAATATGTGGCATTATCTACCAAATGTTGACTAAGGGCTGGTGTGTACAGTGCACAGTGTACAGTGGTGCCTTTCTGGATGTAGGGTTTACCTCCTGCAGAAACCAGAACAAGTGCTGTCCGTGATGGGACTAGCACACGTTCAGGCAGATCTCGGCTTGAAGCAGAGGTACCCCTACACAGCCAGAGGGAAGTTTGCCTGGTTATGTATACACTGCTAAAGGAAAGAGGACCAGGGTCTGATTCACGGCCATACCATTGGGGCTGGCCTCTGTCACTGCTGCTGGGTACCACGGAAACAAATAGCAGCATGGATGAACTGCAGTGGCGAGCCCAGACTTGCTTCCTGGCCACCTTGTCTTCTAGCAGCACACCTTTGTGCACGGGGTAGCTTCCACCAGCCAGCTGGAGCATGTAAGGAGTTTAATTGTCTGGGGTACAGCTGTGTTGGTCGCTCTTTGCCTGTGTAACCCTCTCCTTCAATGCGCCAGCTGTGCTCATGATTCTTTCCATCTGGCCAAACCACTTCTCCCATGGGCAGCCCCGGGGGGGAGGGGATGGTGTCTATTCTGTCTCTTCAGTGCTTTGCAGACCTGGGATACTGCACCGTTGATGCCAAAGTGTTCTTCTAAGGGGATCAACCACATGCCTCCATATTAAATTTTTTGATTAAAGTGAAAATCCACATATTCTTCCAGCTCAGTTCAGTTATTTTGGTGGGGAGTCTGGAAGTGGTATATCCTACTGCATGGTGCTCGGTATGGTCCCCCTGGTGTCTGCACACTGTTCTCTTTGCTCTTGGATCATCTTTATTTCAAGCTCCAATTGAGAAGCAGGAACGGAAGCAGTTGTATTACCTCCAGGGAAAGCTGTTGTGTTGTTTGGAGGACAGGACTTCTGCTTTTGAGAATGGCCAGTCCCTCAAAGATGTGACATGGTGGAAGCAGTCAAGAGCAGAATGACAAGAACAGCTTGGCACACAAGCTGTGCACTAAGGATGCTGAGATATGCTGAGTGCAAATGTAATAAAAAGAAATAAGTGGTTAAGCTTTCTTTAGGGAATTGGGAAATGTGAGTTAAATCTCCTTAGATAGAAGAGGAAATTGAACTCTGCCCCCTCCCCCCTGCCATCCCACCCCCCCTCCCCCAGCAAAGGTAATTTAGTTAATGTACACTGAGAGGGAGAGGACAAGGGAATAGAAAATGTGTCATCAACAACAGCTGTGTATAAAAAAACCAGGACTCAAGTAGGTTTGCTCTGAACATGACTGTTAGACTGAGCCCCTGAGAAGCTGGTGGGGCAAATCCTTATTTCTAGGGTTTGGATGAGGAGCTTTGGGGCAAACTTGTTCAGGTCAGGTTCTGACCTGAACGGTGTTATAAGGCACTTCCAGAGTCTGCGTGCATGCACTACTTAAACTGTCTGAAGAACTCCTAGATAAAACTGTAAGGTGCCTCTGGAGTTCAGGCACCTTTGCTGAATAGTTTAGCGTTAAGTACAAAAACCAGTTTTGCACATTTGCAAAGGTGTTTAAGGATTTGACTGAGTATCCTTGCATCACTAATCCTCCTCCTCCTCCTCCCCTGTCAAGATGTCCTTTCTTATCATGTAAAAAATGCAGAAGTGACTCTGTATCACAGTATACATTTGAATCATGGATGTTTAGAAAGAGTGCTTAAAGGAAGCACCTCACCTTTGAACCCAGCCCTCTAGTTCTCTGTAGTTAAACACAAATAATTAATGCAATACAATTAGCCTTCACAACATAGTAAAAAGTAGAAATTCTCCTTTGAAAACTTAATCCCAGGGAACGCTTTCATTCCCTCTCATAGCCATTCACTTATTTAACAATAAAAATATATACTGTTCAAGGTGCAATATAAATGGTACCAAGATCAAATTGTAAAAAATAAAATAAAATATTAAAATTGCATGAAATAACATTCTTTTGGGATTAACATGCTTATTTTCTGTATAAATGGAGGCTCTGTTCCACAGAAGGTGAAATTGCTCTAACTGAAGTATCTACTTCGTTAAAGCTTAATTTATCATTAACAGCATGAGTCAGAGCTGACACAGGTCCACAAGGAAACAATAGGGGGAAATACATGGTCTTTCCCCTGAATTCTCTGATCCCACCAAACCCAGACGGTTTTTAGTGTTTAAAGGAAAAAAAAATGGGTTTGGGCTCATACAGTTAAATCTATACCAGTAAATAAGCCAAGAGGAGGACATGGGCTTGAGGACTCGCTCATGACTGTTTGCACCCTTCCTGGTGCCGCTTCAGCTCTTGTGACCTGGCACTCTCAGGTGGTGCCGGGCTAGGTCTGATGAGGGGCACTATTTCCAGAAGGGAGGCTGGAACGTGTCCCTCCTGCTCGTGGGGAAAGGGAACCGAGCTTTGCGAGACAGACAACGTCACTTGGCTTTGGGGTCAGAGACTGCTTCCTGGTTTATTTTATTTATTAGCAAAGTGTAGCCTAAACTTGCATCTCTGGTGTCATGTTAGCTTGGACTTGTGACTGAGCCCAGCCTATTTTCTTGCCCACACCAGTCTAAATGGTAGCTTGTGGTCTGGCTCCGGTCTGGAGGAAACCAAGTGGGGAAAACTAAGCACAGAGGGCAGGACTGGCTCATCCTTTTGCTCTGCCCTCATGGATGGTAGGAGCACAGCTGTTGCAGTCCAGCTGGCTGGAAAACAAGGGATGAAACTAGACTCTCTTCTCACCACTGTTTGACCCCAGCTTCTTCTCCTAGCTGTCCCTGACTCCTGACCACCCAGCTCATGCAGCTGAACCTCCTACACAGTTAGTAGTGCCGCAGTGTTTCTGGGTAGGTGCCTGAAAAGACCTTGAGAAGGATTTGTTATCTCTGAGTGAATGAGTTGCAATGACTAGCTCGACCATATTCCAGTGATGCTTCTAATACCATAAGTGATTTCAGTGCTGTAAAAGGCTCAGATGTTTTATGTTTTCTGACTGTGGGAGTGTCGTGGTTTAACCCCAGCAGGTAACTAAACATACTAAGTATATAGCTATTAAGAAGAAAATCAACTGTATCCCAGCTGCAACCAGGACAGGGAGGTTTTATTCGGTGTACCAAGTAGTTTCAGTGGAAAAATTCTGAAAAACACAACAGAATGGGTGAAGTGTTACAGAAAAGAAAGCAAGGAATCAATGTGATGACTGGTCTCTCTATGGACAGCTAAGTATGCCTGCATAAAATAATTTTCTCTGAATTTTCTTCTGTCCCCCCTATCAGTACATTGTTCATTTCAATACATATTGTTCTGCCCTTCCACTCAGATGTTATTTCTCCTTCAAAAGTCAAAATATTTGAAAGCAGCTGGTATTTTTCTGTATATTTAATGGTTAACTGGAAGTGCCTGCACAGACACAAGAACCTCAGGTCTTCAGTTAGCTTGGCAATGACAGGAGCAGGTGCTTAAGGAAAGGGTGTAAGAGACATGGGTATGTATCTCTGCAGCTTCCAGTAAACAACTGTTAAAGGACTTTCTGAGCCAAAACTTGTACCTTGAGCATCATATTAAATTGCCAGCAATGAATTTATGGTCCATGAATTAATCTTTTTTCTACCTCTTTCTTAAGCCCACTTTTTAGATATTGTTCATTATTTTGATGAATTTTTTTCAGAGGATCATTGGATATCTTAAGCATGAAATATGTGTTCATCTATGTGAGCTGTCTGTTTTGTTCTGTTTCCTCAGTAGATGTGCTTTTATGGAAAATCGGTCCATATCAGCTGTGGGTTATTTTATGAGTTCAGGTTATATTTTTAAAGAAAGAGCCTTTTGTGGAAAGAATTTGTGTTCTACCTACAGCAGATTTACTACCGACATTAGAAACACATCACCGGCACAACCTGTAACCCTGACATTTTCATTAATCCCTTGCAGCTAATTCCACTTGCGGGGAATTAATTGTACCATCAAACTATTTAAACAGGGCCTTACCATCTCAGTATGACCTCCCTACACGTATTTTGAATTCATGTGGGGGAAAGTGGCTTTTAAAAACTGTGATGAATTCTCCCAAATGAGTAATACATAAACTCATTGCAGAAGAAGGAGACAGAAGGTCTGCAGTCATATTTGAAAGAATGTATCAGATTACCTTAATGATATCTGATCAGCATATCTAATCCGCATATCTGAAGCAATTAAGTTACATGTATAAAATATGAAGCAATGTTAAATTTGTGTGAGATGGAAACACTGGGTGTGTAATTGCTAATATTTCTCATAGTCAGGCACAATTGCAGTGAATGAAAAACTATGTATGAGCTTTGTGTGCTCTAAGGGAAAACAATCAGATTCTGTTTGCTTGGAAGAGAAATTACTCATTTTCGTAACAATATCTAGAACATGTAGTAACCAGGGGATATACCACTTAAAGGAACTCATCCACTCCCTGTGGTGGTCAATAAGGGTTTTCTTCGGTGGTGAGGTTTCTTTTCCCTTTGAAGCTTTAAAATATTTGCTGTGATTGCAAAAGATTTCTCAACCAGTGGGTGATAAGAAAGTCAAAAGTTGGATCCTTGTGGCTGAGTCCCCAAGTAGTTGAAATCCAGAAGATGAAGATCTTTGTTTCAAATTATTATTTCTAAAGTCTCATGTTTTCTTAAATGAAGCCTTATCTGGGAGAGGAGGCTGATTTATGGTCTTTCAGGTATTATTGGCAATTGATTGATTCATTTTACATTAAGTCCTTTATGAGCAAGTAGAGTTATCACTAATAATTTTTTATATGCTTTTTGTTTACATACACATAGACATAGTTTATTCCTAGCCCTTTCGAAGTCCCGTGTCATTCTGTGGAGAGTTGCAGAGCTGGAGAAATTTATTAAGAAGCCATACTTCTGGCTGCTTCCAAGAGGTAGCTGGAAATAACACTTTTTTTGTGTGTGTGTTTTTCTGAATTCTGAAATCTTTTGCAATGTATTGCAAGGGTCTTCTTGTGGGCTTGCAATTACCCCATGCAAAGCTCTGACCCTTCATCTGACTGTGGGGGGATTCATGTAGATCAGGGGAAAGCCTGCAAATAAGGATGACTTGCCAGAAATCACAAGGAGGATTCAGCTGCCTAAACAAGTGTCTGGTGCCATTTTAGATGCTGTAGGGCCATGGTAGGTGCAGGCAGGACACAGGACCTACAGGGTACCTGTGACTTTCTGGACTGGCAGTGGAAAGCCAGGCAAGACACCCCAGGGCATCTCACATCACACTAGGTGCCTATGTTCAGGTAACTGAATTTCACACCCAATTCTGCATAGTCTTTTTGTCTCCTTCCAGAATTCCTCCTTTCCTAAACCAGTTGTCCAAAAAGTGTGATGGCATGCTCTCCAGAGATATCTATCTTTTCCTACTGACAGTACTGACTGCTTGTTTTCAGGGAAGGATGAATGTCAGTGCTGGAAACTTACTTGTAGATGGCTTAATTTAATGGAAATTAAGTGGAGAGAGTACTATCATTCCACAGCACACATCTAGTTATGAAAAATATTAGGACTCCTTTAGGGCTTTCAATTATCCGTCTTCTGCAATTCCATTTTGAAGATTGGCAAATATCCTGGCAAGTAACAGTTATTTTTACATTTGATATTTGAAGTTAATTTAGTGCTCACCTTAACCGAGATGTTAGTGCTTCTGGAGGAGAATGAACATTCCTTAAGAAACAGAAGCAGAGATTTACTTCTACTGCCCTTCAGTTCTGCCTTGGAAAACCCAGTCAAGCTTGCTTGGTTGCCATTTTGTTGTGGTACACTTACATTATATTTGCTTTAATTCTGGATGTGAGCAAGTGATACAGCTAATCTGGGGAGAGCAGAAACATTCTTGTCAAGTACTGAGCAGTGGAAGTCTTTGCCTCAGCAGATAGGGAATACTGATTATTGTTTTAGATTTCCATTAAGTGTACACTATGTTAATTGGTTGGACCACAAGAAAATAAGTTTGTTTCTCCTTTCTGAGGCTGACAACAATAATAGTGATTGGCAGAGATTATAATTGTGGTTTTTGAACATCATAACTGGATTAGTTTGAAACAAGAAACTCATTTAACATAAACTGAAAATCAATTTGCTTGTTAATTCTATGCAAATTGCACTTTCTTCTAACACAGCACACTACATGACAGAACCAGTTCTTCGACCTGTCTTTTGGTCAGCTGAGAAACTAGTTATATGTTCACAGGAGATTAGAATCACCATACAGACCTTTTTGTTAGTTTTCTTTTTCTCAGTTATAAAGATGTATCTTCCTGGTTAATGGAAATATACTAGGTGCTCAGAGATGTTACGCAGAAAAAAGAAACAAAACCAAGAAGGTATTTAATTGCAACTTTTGTTTTTCTTTTTTTTTTTTTTTTTCTTTTTATTTGAGAGTAAAAAAATATTAGGTTTTTGGTCTAAGCCAGGCCATCTAAATCTACTTTACAGAGGCAGACAATTCCAGTGGACAACTCATCCTCTAACAGGAGCTTGAGACAGGAGGCACGATTAACTCTGTGGTAGTGCATCTCTTTCTCTTCACTGACTAGGGAACATGTCTTTATACCTAGATTTATGGCTACAAACTTTGGTATGGCAAGTGTGATGCGTCCTAGCAGGCCTTATACTATAGACCCTGGTGTGAACTGTGCATTAATTCAGCTGTCATTTCAAATTTTAGAGTATGTCTATCCTTAAACATATTTCAGCCCATTTTGCCTGCAACAGCTTGAGAACCAGCCATGAAGCAGAATTAAGACTCAAGGACTACCCAAGCTCTCTGGACATGAATGTCTATCTAAGAGTAGACTAGCTATGTTAACCTAGAACTTGCTATGGTTTCTGTATGACTTCTTAGCCCATGTGAGTGGAGTGCTGGAGAATGTGAGAGGAGATGATGCTGAGTGAGTTAAGCTGATCTCAGCAAGCCGGGGTTTTTCTTTTGACAATGCCAAGACAACTGTAACTGCAAGGCTGGAGGCCACCAGCCTCCTTCAACTGAGAAGCCCGTATCTCAGCATTTATATGGCTGACAGCCAAAGTTACATAACAACTTTCTGGAGGCCTTTGGAGAGGGGGCACAGCTTCCCCAAAAGTCCTTTAAGCTGTGGTGAGATAGCCCACCCCAGCTTCACTAGCAATGGATGGGCATTGATGTTGCTCAGACTTCAGCTGGAGGTTTAGCAGCTGTCATGTCAACATAAACCCACTTCTGGCAACACTAACAAGCCCTGGGGTTTTGTTTTAGCTTTGATGTGCTCTAGAGGGATATGTTGGTTAAGACTTTTGAACTGGCTTTGCTTCATGTAAAGCTTGGGATGTACCACCCTTGCTAGATGTAACAGCTGCAGAAACTGCAGCCTCCATCCTTCACCTGGGGCCCTAAGTGCGCATATACATTAAAAAATGTATACCAAATATAATAAAAGACATCCCATGTTCATTTAATCTTCATCAGGTTGCCCAGAGAGGTGGTAGTTGCTCCATCCCTGGGAAACATTCAAGGCCAGGTTGGATGGGGCTCTGAGCAACCTGATCTAGTTGAAGATATCCCTGCTCATTGCAGAGGGGGTGAGCTAGATGACCTTTAAAAGTCCCTTTCAACCCAAACCATTCTATGATCCTGTGATTGTTAAACGTATTAATTTTACACATAATCTGAGGTGTTTTTGCTAAATCTCAAAGTCATAAACTGGACTGCATGTTAGGTTTCAGTTTCAATTCTTTCCACCGTAAATTAGTCCAGTGGGCAAAATTATAAATAGTTTCTGACTTTATTCAGTTCAGTGTTTGTACAGTTGCTTTAAATACACACACACACACGTAGTACAAGCAAGACAAACTATTATTCTTCAATACATTTTCAAAATCTGTTTAAAATAGGCACAGAAGCATTGAAGTTGAGCATGGGGAAAAAGTAGCAGCTTGGCGTGTAAGAAAGACATGATCCTAACAGATTTCTGCTGCCCATTTTTTGATGGACACAGGATAAGGACAGTAGTTTTTACTACAGATGTTACAAATAGCAGCTTATCCTTTCCTCAGTGAATGTGGTTTCACATTTATGATTTCTCCATAACAGACTTCACTACTTTTTTTTGTTTAATTTTCGTTCTGTAAAAACATAACATGCCTCGTTGTGTGCTAACTCTCACTAAGTGTGAAAACTTCACCTTGGAGGTTATGACCACTCCAAACTCCCCCCCAAAGTGAAGCAGTTTCAAGCCTCCCAGAACTCAGGAACACTTTGAGACCATTTCACCAACATGTGGTAGATAGAAATAAATTATTTTTTGTTTAATACTGGACACATTTCTGCAGCAGTGGAAAGCTACATGTTGGGAACTTAAATTCCACAATTTCAGTTGTGTTTGTAAAAAATCTGCCACATTAATTCACAACACCTTGGAAGGTCCACTTCAATATGACAAAAAGGTGTATAGTTTCCATGTGTTGATAGTTGGCTCATTCTTGGATTTTTTGGTCAGCCAAACTCTCATTCATCTGAAGTTCTCTGGTTGTTTTCTTTACTTAAAAGCTACAAGACTAATGTTACTGAATGTATCCATAAAAAATTACAGCTGCAAAAATTTTACTGCACTGTTTCTCTTAGAATTATCCTAATTTTCTCCACACTCTTGGAACAGCTTTCCGTATGTACTCTTGAATTTTCTGAGACAAATAACGTATGTATACATCCAATTATTTCTGTCTGTGGTTCATAAAATTAAAATCTTAAAGTTATCAACTACATCACATCCACGTCACAGATACTTGGTAAGTTCAAATCTATTGAGTTCATAAAATAAGAGAAATATATAACTCTCTACTAGCACTGTTGTCTCATCTTAACAGTGGTGAAAGTAGTCCTGGATAAATCAGGGACTATTTTCTTCCACTTTCAAATGCCTCTTTTTCAGTGCAGAAGTTGGTAATTTCTTACACTTCCAAAATCTCTGTTTGTTCCTTTGTATGCAGCTGTCACACTAAAATTGCTTTGGCTTACACCCTCAGCTTTGTCCCTCTGTTCATGTTTCCGGTACCTAAAAGACCCAGACGGAACATGCGTAGCTGTTACTTTCTATTACTTTGGGCAAAAAAATAGTCATAAGGTACCTTGTACTTGTTAAAATTATAGCTTTAGAATAAATTAATTATTCAAGCAATTAGTACAGTGTAATGACTTTAGTCTGCCCAGACTGACCTAAATGAAACTTTGTTTCATTATTATCTTGTTTCAATTTCATGGCTGATTCATGTTCAGTGAAAGTCCGCCAGCCTTATCAAATCTTTCACATCGACTCCTGTTGGTGCTCAGACACATTTACAAGATTTCTTTTTGTGTGGTGTGGGGACTAAGACTAGCAGATGGATTTGCAGGATCATGGGCTGGAACTCGTAGTGCAAATATCTCCTTGTTTTTTTTAGCAATAGCCCACCTTTAGCCTGCTTTTCTTTAAATAAGCCATAATAAAACATCAAATTTTTTTTAGGCAATTAGCTTCAAAACCAGATTCTACAATTGTGGCAGAAACTGCGTTCAAAATCAAAGTAGAAATTTTTCATAAGTTGATAATTTTAGAGTCTTACTGTACAATATCAGCAGAACTTCTCTTTTTGTTAAATATTTCCATAAAGCAATGGCACGTGAAAAGAGTTTTAAGTAAACCATATATCTCATATCTTTTCAGCTGGTGGGAACAAAGGTAATTGCCTATTTGGTCTCATTTGATACAAATCCTCCATTTATTTTAGCATGTGATGATGTTGATTTTGTATCTTCTTTTTGTTCTGTTTTCTCAACATCTGTCTTTGTTTTGACCCGGTGTCTTCTGTAAACCCGGTAGCCTGGGAATTGGTATATATTTAGTATTAAATAAAGAAATTATAATAAGTGCCTGAAAAAGACACTGTAGGAACATGTAGCCATGCAAGATTCTCCTTCCTTATGTTGCTAAAATATTCCAACACCGCCAGTCAGTTTCTTTAAAACTATCCTTAATTATTTTATGTCGGCAGCACTCACCACTGGAAAACTACGTTTAGAAAATAACAAGAACAACATTTTAAACTCTGCATTTGGTGTTTGACTGCTTTGTGTTCCTGTTGTGTGCAGTGACTTTTGAAAGTATTGCCTTGGGAAGTCTTTGGGCTCTTGGTTGGGTCTGTGTGAGGGACCCTTCTATTTCTACCCCTGCTTCTATTCTACTGAGTCCTGTTTGGCAGGAGCGGGGACGAAGTGGTTGGTTTGTCCCCACACCGTTGCCACACCAGGGAGGCTGGAGTCAAAGCTGTGTCCCTGGGGCAGTGCTCTGGTGCTGGGTAAGGCAGCTGGTCTGAGAGTGGGAGCTCAACAGTCACAGCTGCTGTTAGCTGTGAGCAACAGGGACAAGGTCCTGACCCTCGGCAGGTCGGTTGTGATAGCAACAGTGCAGCTCATGAGAGGTATGTGTGGGAGGAAAAAGGGACCTTTACCTCTAATGGAAGGTATTTTCTCACATTAGCCGTGAAGCTAATGCTTGCTCTTGCAACAGCTGGTAGGAGAGGGAGTTTGTGCATGCTCGTGGGGACGGCCCTGCTGGGCAGCTGGATGCCCAGGCACCCTGGAGCAGTGGAAGAAGATGCATTTTCCCTTCCTTAGACAAAGGAAATAACAATCCTATGCTCAATGTATTCTCATGTGCCCAGTTGTAGGAGGTGAACATCCCCTCCCATGCTGAAAAAGCTGTCTTCCAAATCCTGAACTGAGCCTTGTATATTCCTAGTTATGTACAGGGCACAGCACAATGGTGCTGCTCAGTAATCATTTGGACCATTATTTACTTAACTATTTTCCATTTGATTATTTTTATCCCTTTTTGTTTTCTCCATATCCATGAAAAATGAGGTTGAAAATAATAATGTTATAATATAAAATATCTATACTTTACCTCCTAAAATCAGTAGTGCAAACAACAGCTGGAAGATGCTGTAGATGAGTGGGAAAGTAAACATCAGTTCAAGTTGTTCAGGAGTGAAGGAGAGCTGTACTATAGTTGAACACAGCTGAGTGTTTTGCATGCCTGTTTCCAGGGACACTGTACGACACCTAAAGGCAATAATACAAAGGCAATTGTGAAATAGCAGCCTGTGGGTCCTTATGCTTTTTAATAATCTGGATAAGCAAGAAACATGTAATAGATAACTCAGAAAATGGTATCCTTCTGCTTACATAGTCAACAAAACACTCCACAAAGCATATGGCTGTTACCGCCAGAACACACAAAATTTATGGCAGTTCAGCAATTGTCAAGGACTGTGATCCACCTTCAAGCCATGTATGTGGCACTCACTGTCTCCCTCTCTTGTAATGATGTTCTAAATTGTAGGCTGCTGCATCTTCATGAGAAATTTTACTGCAGTCCAACCCACTTATAAGTCAGGTCTGTTTCGCTCATTTGTAGTGCAGGACATGGGCACACAAGATAGAGAAAATAGTATAGTCAGAATCTTTAAATAAAAATGTGCACAATAAATGTTTTTCTACACACAGTATCCTAGAAACAAGGTTGGGGAATGAGTGGCTTTGTAGCATAGCTAATGTTTAGGGAACATTCTCAGCACTGATTAATCATTGAGTAAAACCTTTTTCCTCAGCTGAAAAAAGACTACAGGTCTTCATCACAGTGAATTCCATACCTGTGCCAAGACAGACCAGCTATGCGGGCCAGAAAGAATCCCAGAGAATAGCCAGCTGCTGGAAATATGGTGCCAATGATCCATAATTTGGGTGAGATAATCCAGGAGCCTTGGTAGAGTATTCCCCCAACCACAGCAATGAGCACAATGAGGATCGCTCCCACAATGGAACCAACCTGTGAGTGGCAAGAGGAAAGGCTGTGTGTATAAGACACCCCAACAAAATTTAATGGCATCAAACATAGCGTCAAACATGCCCATAGATGTCTCTGAGTCACTGAAACATCTTATTAAACATAAACCCTAATGTCTGCGGCAATGTAATTCACAGCAGACAGATTAGATAGCTGCCATTTTTCCCAAAGGGGAGATGTATGGTGTACTTCAACATGTGACTGCAGGTATAGACCAAGGCACAGCTATAATAGGTATCTATAGCAGATACCTGTAAAACCAGCCTCTTGAAGTGTTGGCTATAATTGTGCTTAGAACTGGAGACTAAAATAATTTCACAGGTGTGACATGAGCAAGGAATGGTGCACAAAGAAAAATTTCCCCAGAGCTGTTGGGAAACTGACAGCCCAATACCCAGTACAATGCACTTCTTGGGCAGTCACACTCTGGGGCTTAGTACAGTGCATGCTAACTACACACCAGACTGTTAATGATAGCGAAATATTTGCCAGGTGGAGGGTAGATCTTTAATGTGGCTGAAAACTTGTGTTTGAAATCTGGCTGTGAGCTCGTATAGCATTTCTACATAGACATAGTCACTGAGTTGATCTTGTTTACTGTGGTTGAATGTACCGAGATCTTCATCACTGCTTGCCGAAAAAATGGTGACTCATTCTCTTGCCAACATCTAACTGAAATGTTTGCCCTTATGGCATACATTGCCAGGGATCTCACTGGCAGGCTTCTGGGGCTAATCTTAGGGGAATCCATTTCTCAGCTAAAACATGTATTCCCATTGAACTGGATTCATCAGTCTTTGGCTGAAGATTTTTTAAAAGCACTGAGTGAACAAGTACTTTTGTTTGACTGAGCTATTAACCACATGCACCTGGGAAGAAGAAACATGGTCTGGCCATGAGAAGCTCTTCTATTTCACCTGGCACACTGGCTTGGTGCTCTTAGCTTCATTTCTCACTATAGGGACCTTAGTCTGACAGCTACAGCTCAATCTTCACTGATGCTTTATTGACCTACATAAAACAAACTATCAATGGACCCTACTGTGCGTTGCTCATTCACCTGGTAAGAAAGAGGATGAAATGGCATTTTGCTGAGAGAACAAGTTTCTTTTCATGTGAGTACAACTCCATGCTTTTCCCTTAAAAGGAACAGTAGTTTTGAAACCAGCACTCAATAGTGTCCAAGTTCATAAAGTAAGCTGTGAGTGCAGTTAAAAATACAACACAATAAGCTAACAGCTTAAGAAAATGAATTGACTGAAAAGGACCTTATTTGTGTTCTGTGCTTCCTGAGCTGATAGCAGAGAAATGATACCAAGGTATATGTATGAATAACAAGTTGGTAGATTAGTTTTCTTTAAGAAAATTTAGGAAATATATGTGTTAACTAAGAATGGTTAACAAAGGCCAAGGGTGCTCAGCACATTTGACAATCACTTTAAGCCTAAACCTAATGTTCAGAATGATTAATTTGCTGTTAACACTAATTGCAGCTAATTTGTTGTTGTTATTATTATCATTAATATTTTTATTTTGGTGAGAATAATTTTTGCCAAAAGAAATATTTTTGATGCATCTGAAGCTATCTTGCAAAGACAGTTGAATTTTGCGAATAGTTGGATCTTTTTAACAGTTGGAACATTTTCAAAATTTTTTAAATAAAAATTGACTTCACACTCAAAATTTCCCCTGAAAAAAATCAATAAACTGTTTTAAAAGTAGAAAGTTCTTTTTTTTCTTTATCCAGAATGTTTTCATTTTTTATTATTTTGCAGAGAAAAACAGCTTCCAGTTGACCTGAATGATTTTCCTTCCAATTTCAGTTTACATTATAAACTGAACTCAATTATTAACATAGTTGTAGCCAAAGACAAAAGTAGGCTCTTTGGATAATGATGGTTTCTAATAATGTATGCAACCCATGCATGTTTGTGCAGGGGGAAAGCAATACATTTCCGCAGCGTCTCATTTGTTTTCTGCTGAAAGCTTCCTGGCTCTTATGAAGTCAGATACTAATACCATGAATAGCAATGTACTGCTTCAGTGGTGCCACTGATTCCATAATTTGTCCATAATTACTAATGCTTCAGCCTTATATAGCCTACCTTAAGTATGATTTTTGCTTTACTGGGCCATCTGTGGTTAACGTATATTCCAAATGAAACAGGAATTACAAGAGCTACCAGTGAAATTCCTGTAAAAAAGAAGAGAGAAGTTAAGCCCATGTATCACGCACAAGTTCACGACAGGAGGACAGACAGGCACGGTGTAGAGCCGCTGAGGGTATGGAGCAAGTCTTCAGAGGGTGTCTGTGGTATGCCCACCCCAGAGCATGCATGCATGCTCTACCAGAGCCTGCCCATTTGCTTTTCTATAGAGTCGGTTATCCTTGGCAGCCTGTTGAAGTAATTGCCATTCTGCTGAGCTACATGCTCATTCACCTGCATCAGAAAGGCAGACAGAAATTTGAGTGTGCTAATCATCACTATCCTGTGACGTGAGTAGCTATATTAAATGTTCATTTTGTTTGCAGGTGTTTTGCTACTGTACCATATCAACAATTGGTTTAGAGCTTCTTTTGTTTTGGCTTCCCCCTCCAGTATTTATTTTGAAAGCACAAGCAATGTGTATATTTGTTTTTTGTTTTTTTTGTTTTGTTTTTTTTTTTTTTCCCCAGGACAATGGAAAATGAAATTGAAGAATAGCAAAGTAATTCTGGTGGCTTTTAAGATTAGCACAACATGGAACCGTGCTTGATATATACCAGGGCCACAGCTCTGCAACGCACTGGAGCATGTATTTCCAAATACTTTGACTATTCTGTTTTTATAGCCGGATGAGATTTTTGACAGGAAGTCAAATGAAGCCACTCCTGGCAGTGTAGATTGCAGCTTTTCAAAGAGACTCTGCAGTTTTAATCACTTGCTTAATTATCCACGTCTGCTTAAGTACTTTGCCAGATTATGGCCTCAGCACTTAGCCTTTAGCAGGATTGTGCCTGCCCTAGAGATGTTACAAAGACTTTCATCTGGGGGAAGCAGCTATTCCTGTATGAATTATTCTGTATTCTTACCCAGTACCATGCAGGTCTCCAAAGCATTTGGAAAGAAAAACATGCACAATCTCATCATAAATATCTGTACAAAATTTATAATGACTTCAAGTCTTCTGCAGAGCTGTGGATGATGTGATCTAGGTGCCTAATTTCCATGGAAGTTCCTGGAAAGTAGGAGGATGAATTTTTTTTAAAATCTGGAGTAATTTCTTCATGACTGCAGGATGACGGTGCAAAGGTGGGTGTTACTAGAGGGAGGATAAAGATGAAAGTCAGAAACGAAAATGCTGGTTCACTGGACTCACCAATACTGTCGTAGGGGAGCACAATTGCATTAGAGTCAGTCCACACCTTGGTGTAAATAAAGAGGCAAAGTGGCATCATTCCCATTGCAAGCAGCGTGGAGCAAGTTGTCATGCTGATGCTGCAAGAAATTGGTTACAGTGACATTTCATCTCATGCTAGCCTGTAGTTTTTCTCATTTTCTTATTACAGTATTGCAGCTTATGAAATATTGGACAAGAAATGCTGCTGGCTACAGTCAATTTATCCTGCATATAAGGTTAGAAAAAAGCTAAATGGAAGGAATGACTTCTGCTGAAAAAAAAAAAAAGAAACACAAAATATCAACGTGTTCTGCAGCCACAGAACGATAACTTTCAGGGCAAATGAGGCAGTCAGACAGGTGGCCATGAGGAAGATCGGCTGGCAAGTCTGTCTGCATGCTGCCTGTCTGGCTGGCTTCTGAGAGGCTGGCAAACTGGACAGGGTCAGACGGACATCAAATGGAGCTTTCCGTTATAACAGCAGTTCTAGAGTGTTAAAATTTCAGTCCAAAGTCAACAGCGAAAACCAAAAATATTTCATCATCTAGGATTTGTGATATAATAAAATTCCCTTTCCTGGCTTGTTTTGCTCTAGGCCAAAGCGTAGGTGCTGAGAGTTACTCAGTGAAGTTGACCATAAGTATTTTTGCTTCATTTGTTTGTGCAAAGACATTCCTGTTTTAAAATACAGTCTTGAAACATCAGACCTGATACAACTTGTACTAAAAGATGCGTTCTGCTACAGGAGTGAAGAAGGAGAAAAGGCAAGACAGATAGAATAAGGAGGGAATTCTCAGAATCTGAGCAGAATAGATAAAATCATGCCTATAATTCAGTCCTCTGACAAAAAAATAATGAGAGAGGGTTCTAGTTAAGGGACTTTGGAAACTTCCTTATGAATCTCACTTTGGATTTTTTTTTTTGTGTTGCTTGCCCTCAGAAAAGGGACTACTGACCCCATGCCACAAACTGGACAAATCTAGAGAAATATAGAACAATTAATACAGAAACCACAGGAATAGCTGCGTTAATTTTGGTTCCTGTCATTCTCTGCTTCAGAGTCATTGAATAGAACTTTGTATGAGCCTCTGGCAAGAGAATTCCTACACACAGAGAAAAAAGAGCCATGACCTACAATTAAGGTCAGGTGAAGCCCCAAATGGATAAAAAAGCTTATTTTTCCTGCTTCCGTATCGCCTACATCTTCGTACTGTCCCTGTACCTACATCCTGCTCCAAAGTGTGCGTGTTGTCTAACCCCCGTCCCTGTGTTCACAGAAGCTCCTGGGGGAGCTGTGGAGGAAAGGAGATGGTGTTTCAGAAGCAGCTGTTCATGTGAAATATCAAGAGATGTCAAAACCAGATGTCCCTATGGGAAGCTTTGGAGGATATAATCTGGGTCTGAGTTGCTATAAAACCTCTTACTTCACCTGCCTGTGATTATATGAGCAGAGAAAATGAATTCCTGCTCTAACTTATGGCCTGTTTGCACTGGGATGTTTTGAAGCAGGACTGTAGACAATGGTGATGGATTGTTATGTGTAAACACAAAATACTACCGGTTAAAAAAATCTCTTTGTCTGATACGATGGGCAGGCTTTCTATAATACTGTTCTGGCTCCAGAAACCAGCCAAGCTACTTAGACTGTTATTCCTCTATCAAGAACTGAAGATGCTTGCATTGCCATCGCTGCTGTACCTTCCATATCCTCTGATCCCTGCTTTATTGTCACAAAGATACTGTCAAAAAGCCTTTGTTTTCTTAAGGAAAAGGTCTTTACCTGAAGAATAACCTCTTACAGGTATTTTCAATTTACTTCACCTTCTGCCAGGATCATGGGATATAAACCCTACTCATATTTAATAACATCATCAATTCAGATTTTTACCATTGATTTTAGTTGGCATGACTCAACAAGAAAGATCTGGGAAAGCATAGTTTAGCACAGTGTATTCTTCTGAGGAAAGATTAGGACAGAATTTCAGACTTGTGCTGGATATCTTTCCATCTGTGGTTTCTTAGACCTGTATTTACTGAAATTGTCTTACAGCTCCTAATATCATAGGTGTTTCCTCCACAGTGAGGAAGTTGGTGATTAGCAGAGCTGACCTCATACATAATTCGAAAGCTGGTATTACATTAACACCTGTATGTGACAGAAAAGTTCACTATTTTCAAAGTATGGAAAAAATGTCTTACTAAAACTACAAATATTAACATTCTTAATCTATTTGCCCTAACTCCACAGTTTTCTTACTTCTATTATTTTTTCCATTTCTAATTCAGAGTGGCATAAGATAAATTGAATGAATGCTCCAATTTATGTGACTCTGTGGGAAATAGAGAAATAATCCTGTTTATTTTAGAGCAAAGTAATCAGGATATAAAAATAAAAAGATGGCTCATTTTTAAAGGCTGTTAGAGTTAATGAACCCCCCCTGGAATTTGCAACAAGAGTAGCGTTCACTTCTCTTGCGTGTTTGATGTCCTAGGCCATGCCAGGTGCCTTACGTATCTGTTTCTGACTTCAGAGCACCCTGTCACCGAGACCACCACACTTCGCCACAAAGGAGTTTTTTCATTGCCCCCAGTATGCAGGGCTGCCTTAGTCAGTGGCCTCTAGCCTGTCAAACTTTGCAGAAGGTGCCAGGAGCAGATAGAATTACTGCAAGTGACTTTCATTTGTATTAGTTCCCAAAAAGAAAATCTGTGTCTGTCCATTCATTGTATAGAACACAAAAGGAGGGAAAATGTTTTTCCACAGGTGGTCTTTTTCAGTAAACATTACTTCAAGAACTGTTGCATAGCCACTGTTTTGTACAGAGGATTCAGATCTTAAAATCCTTTGTTATATATATATATATATATATATATACTTACTGCCCAAGATCTTGGGTGAAACAAAATCACCAAAGTAGCTCTAACTTGGACATAGATGTCATAACCCTTAGTGTCTCAGCAGTCTTCATAAATGCTATTTTCTGCAGGATCTGAAGATTTACAATAATCTTTTAATATACACTATATACAATAATTTTCTAGTATACACAATTCAGTTGTGTTATCTTCTTCTTGAATTCTCAGTGAACCAAGGATATTTGCTTTTCAGCTTATATTTACTACTATTACAGTAAATGAACATCTTTACAAAAGCAAGCTCTACCATGCATAGTCCAGGAAGCTAAGGTTAAAATCGGACAGACCTTTCCAATATAAAGTTTACAATGTAAAAAGCCACAAGAACTACTTAGAGAATGGCTGCTCTTACCTTAGGTCCATGTCTCCATCCACCCAGTAGGCGATGATATTGGAGGCTGTGCCCCCTGGACAGCATCCCATGATCAGCACCACAACAGCTTGAACAGGAAGCACGTTAAAGACCAGAGACAGCAAGAAGGCTGTGAGAGGCATTATTCCAAACTGGCAAAGGAAACCCACTAAAATACCCCAGGGTCTTTTTATGTGGCCCCAGAATTTCTTAGGTTCCACATTGCAACCCATGGAGAACATCACCAAAGCCAGCATGATTGTTAGAACAGTACTTAAAACTATGCTCAAAGTTTCATTAAAATTATCTTCTTGTAACACACAAGATGTGCCATTGCAAATTGTAGCATTTGCTGGACAAGCCGTGGAGTTTTCTGCCAAAGACCTAGCGTTAAATTGCTGGGAAAGAAGGTATGTCTGCATTTTGAAATACAGAACTGCTCAGTACATCCGAGGCAAACTTTCAAGCCTGTGTAAATGGTTGTTTGTCAGTGACTCCTTTTAAATGATCCAGGAAGCAATAAAGTGCAATAAATACTTGAACACACTTACTATTCTTGAAGGGTTTGGTGCAGTGCTGATTCATATAGTTATAAAAGTTCTACTTGCTTGGTACAGTGACAATTAATCATTTATTCATATGATAATGAGGAATCCCACATAGAGAGAATAGCTGTGTTAATATTTAAGGATGTAAAGGAGGCTTGTGGGGTAGCTGAGCACATTAAATGAGAATCACAGGAGGAAGAGAAAAGTTTAGATTTCATTCTTTGAATTTCTTGCATGCCTTTGGGAGAGCCGCTCATGCATGCACCGTCACTGGCGTTACAGGGGTCTGCGGGGTGAGTGACCGAGACACAAGAAAGCATGAGTAGAAGTTGTGAGCTAAGATTTGAAACTGCAGCCCTTGCTAAGTGATGCAGCATTCACCATGACACACAGGCTCATTTGAACATGGTGGGATCCTCATTTGGTTGTATTTCTACAATTTGGTCTATTTCTGTAATAGAAGTTATGACTGGTGTGCAGTGATAACTCTACCACAAGACTGCATGCATGTTTGTGTCACCTGGCTCCTAAATGCAACTTTTAAGTAATCTTTCTAATTTCTTCTTAGCTTCCATGTTATCCTGAAGATTCTGAAGCCCCCTGGCTGCAAAGTTTCCTGTGATGCAATCTGCTAAAAATGTCACCTGTATTTTTGGATTTGGCACATGGAGAACCACTGCTGCTCTGAAGTCTCATCCCTCCAGCCTGGGCACTGTATGACCACCTAGTGGCTGCTTTTCCCTCCTTGTGTCCCACATTGCTTGTGGCCACCTCCACCTCCACACTGAGCTCATCAGCTGAGGAAGATAGGAGAGGGGAAGGAGGGGAGAGGAGCAAGGACCCGCGGGCTGTGCTTGTTTTGGCAGTGTGGAGATTTACATTCCTCCTGGCACCTTCTGCCAGGCACAGCTGGTGCAGTCACGCTTTGCTCCAGCTCGGGCTGGAAAGAGTGGGTGGTGAGAGGAGGAGTGTGGAGTGGTGAAGGCAGAGGAGGAAGAAGATGCATTTTCTGCCTCAAGCGGGGGGAGTGGGGAGAAGGGCAGTGGGGCTCATGTGCTGCTGTGGACCCATGGTACTTAGCCCAAGATGAGCATGTCCCTTCCAGCATGGCAACAGGTTCAGCATCCGCACTGGTGGTAAGGGTGCAGGTCACCTTTTTTGCCTGGTGTGGCATGAAGGTTAGCAGACAGGTTTCTTGTGCCTGCCTTTGGTGTGGCTCATTCTTCATCATACCCTTGGCTCAAAACGGATGAGAGGCTGAGGCAGGGCAGCTTTCCTGGGATCCCATTTGGGTCTTATAGCTCTAGGATGGGCACTGGGCATGCTGTATGGCATGACTAACCCCTTTATTGTATGTGGGACCAAAGGAACTTCACGGCATTCTCAGTGTATTTGCCTCCTGATGCATGCCACTGTTCTTCCTTCCCTGCCTTGATTCACATCCTTCTCTCACATGTGCTTTTCTGTGGAAAAACATCGTATTTCAGTTAGTGCTTAGATATCTTTACTGTGCTTATCTCCCTACTAGGTGGATGTAGTGTAAATATTCATGCATTGGATATCAAAATAACTTTGTGCCACTGATAGTCTGTAAGAGCAAAAGAAGGTACAGAAGCAGCCAGGTGAGCTCTTCAAGCCAAAGCAGCAGCAACAGCAGCAACAGCAACAACAACACCACACTGGAAATCTGGGATAATTTTGACTATACAGCATACTTGAATCTCAGTCTCAAGATTTCAAAAGCCTACCAAAATCAATGGGTTGCTTGGTTGGTCAAAGGTTTACCCCTCAGGCTTCCTCCAAAATCAGGAGCATTTTCAAGGGATAAATTTTGATGCTTCTTTACCAGTACCCAAGCTTTGGGGCAGAAATAGCTTTAAGTGTAGATCCTAGAGTAAAATCAAGTCCAGAAAGTAAAGTGCAGTTGATGCCCCCCAAGGTCCTTTATTTTTCAATGCAGAAATAATTTTTACTAGGGTAACATGCTAAGCCGTAATTATCTTCAGCAAGCAAGACTCCCACTGAAAATCTCAGCATTTTGTGCCTAGCTTCAATATACAAAATTATAGGTGTTACTTTTTTTTTTTTTTTTTAAACTTTAAACCGTGAACTATTGAGGGGGAGCTGATGGCATTAGAAAGGATTTCCCAGCATGCTCAGATGGCACCTGTTTCTTTACAAAGGGGTCAGCTAAATGGCTGTATCTCCTAAGTCACTCTTGGGTGCCTGATGGGATAATGTCAGAGTAGCTTTATCCTCCCAGGCAGCTGGCAACTCCTACCCTGTGATTAGTGTCACATCTGTGTGACTATGATATGTCTAATAGAACAACAAGCAAGGTAATAAGGAGTAGATGAAAGGAAGAGAGGGCTACAAGATCTCAGTTTGGCAGAAAACATTCTCCTTATTATGCATGCTTTCAAACAGAATGTTTTAGGAGCTTTTATTCTTCAATCCAAGCCTTTTAAAGGGCTAGTTAGGTTTTAAAAGCATGCCTGTATTAACATTTCCTATAAACCTGTATCAGTCCGGATTTTCACTTGAACTTGCTTCTTGTTGAAACTAAAATTTTTCACTAAAGCACCTTGAAATCTCCAATAAGCCTCAGGGCCAGGGATAACTTTCCTGGTCTTTAAAAGCCTGTGATGCTGTGGGAACCCAGGGTGAGTGGTATGGGAGAGGAGGTGAGGGATCTTCAGCTCACAGTGGCTATTTCTCATGCAGAGCCTCATGCAGGGGCTTGCTTTCACCTCCTCTCCTCCCCCCACAAAGCACGTGTCTGAGCTATGAAGGGGTGCTCAATGCCACCCCCCAGAAACAGCCCAGAGGAAGTGTCCCTGCTGTTGTCTCCAGCATCTGCTGAGAGATAAAAGTGTCCAGCCCTCACTTTGGAGTTTGATTTCTGGAAATGGAGTGGAGGGGGAGATCTTCCTGCTCAGGCTTTGGGCTTGACTGAGGATAAACAAGACATTAGCTACTCACCTGAGTGGCCCTGTGGGTGAGCAGGTTGTTTAAACTTAATCAGTACTTACTGCTAGGTTTGCCTCTGTTGTTTCTCCTCTGTTGTAAAAGGGATGGTTCCAACTCATTAGTTCATCAGCTAACTGTATAAAACTTAGATCACAAAAAATCCTTTCTGGAAACAGAACTGAGCCCTTCTGAATTCAACTTATTAGGCAGATAGCGCCACGATTAAGCACAAATGCTAATACCAATTTCAAGAAATCCTCATGTGTTGTTAGGGATCTAAATCCATAGCCAAGACATTGAAATAAATGAATTGAAATAGGAACTTGGTGTGTTGCAGGAGGTACAGTATTATCAGGCAGGCAGCTCTCTCAGGAGTGCTGGATTTCAAACATTCCTTTAGTCTGTTTTGCTTTTTGCAGTGTGCTTCTGGGACTTAATCCAGATGCAAGCTAGTGGGAGAACATAGATCAACAGCTCCAAGTTTGGCTGCTTTCTCTAAGTTTGCCTGGCATCCTCAGGGAAAGCAGCATTTCGGAGGTGGTTGTCAGAGGTACTGAGCTGTACGGCTTCTGTTTCATTGCCTGTTTTCCACCTGGGTTATGGTGCGTAACTGGTGAGATGGACTATGTACTGATCTGTGAACCCCACTGGCATCTTTTGCCTATTCCTGTTGCACATGTTATTCAGCGTGATTTTAAGCATTTGTCACTAATGTTCAGAGAAGAAAGCGACAGCGAGCCTGGTGGCGTTTTGGTGATGATTAACATGCCCAGTGTGATTCCGGACACTGCCAGCATACCTTAAAGTGAAAACAATCAATACCTAAGTAGAGAAATACCAGCCTAGCTGTATGTTTGTATCCCCAAACTGCCAAACTGCTGTATTCTGACCTGTCATCTTGAATTTTTGTGGGGATGAGGTTGTCAGCTTATGCAAGTGAGTTTGGCGTCACTTCAGCAAACAAATCCAGGCAGATGAGACCTGTAAGGATCTGCCCCTGTGCTGACGATTAGATAATTGATTTATCCATTAACTTGAGCAGTTATAAAACATGAATAGCAGTAAGTGCATACAGAGCCCTATGCTGGGAGAGGCAATTTAACAGTTTGTCTTTTACAGCTGTCTGGTGCTTATTTCTGTGATGTTTGTCTTAATGAGACTTATGAATCTTCCCTGTCTGCTTAATTCAGACTCTGAAATCCTTCTTAGTATATTTATGTCTTGGTTAGAAGAATCTTTTCTTTCAGGTAATTGATTTCCTGAAGTCAATTACCTGCCTTTTACTACCACCATCTTTAAAAGAGAGACAGCAGTTATGCCTAGTATTGGTGACCTTGTTTATAACTTTAAACTTTACTATAACTATAGAAGGAAGACTTTTTTTGTTTGGAAAAAGTTGCACCACATGATTGGAATTTTATAGAGGACATTAAGAAAAGAAAATCTCCATGCAATAGCAGCAGAGAAACTTATGACATTAAAATACATCTAGCTCAGGATAGCTTAATAAAGAATATTGAAAAATCAGCTGTAAAGCTGACTTGCTGAGTCTTTACATTTACATTTTCATATTTCTCTGTCTGGTGCATACATCTATGTTTTGCCTCTTAGATTCCTGAGCTAAGTCTCAAATGAAACACAAGGGGCACAGATGCTCTTGCATTTGGCTGTTGATGAACTCAGCTGGGATAAAAACCCTGATATGGTATGTAACTGGATTACAGGCAAATTTAGCTTGCTGGTATACTAACCCTGAGAGATGCACCTAATGCCCATGGCTGAACTTCTGCACACACTAAGAAGTTCATTTGAGGGACATGGTACTACTATGATTTGTCAGAACTCTAAATATTGTGTGTGTGCAAGGACAAATGCACAGTGCATTTGTATTTTTTGATATCTTTCAGCCTTGCCTACCTAAATCATGATAGAAAGTGTAATCTTTCGGTGTACCTACCTTCAGTAACCAGATACAAGCATTTTCAATAGAACAGAACATTTCATCCCAAAAGTGCATATTTACTGTGAAACTGCAGGTAACAGCATCAAAAGCCTTAGAGTTTAAAGAACTTCGCTCTTTTTTGGATAATGTGTATGAGGGGAAATCTGCACTTCCACACTGTTCAGCAAGGACTATCTGCTATGAGACAAATAACAAAAGTCTGCCAGAAGTATCAGCCAGACTTTTGGCTGCCAAACTGTAAGGGTGACCTCTGACATTGATAGATAATTTCATACTAAATCAAAGAAATGAGTCACACTGCCACCTATAAAAATGTAAGGTTTTGAATGATCCTGTTGGGTTGGAATCCCTTAATAAAAGCGTGTTTTTCATGTTCCTCAGCAAGATTGGCTTTGGACTTTGAGGGCTAATACACTATGCAAGTATTTCAGTACATTTACCTGTCCTTTCAAAGTTGTAATTTTAATTAGCAGTAAGATTTAATTTGGGATAAGTGGCCAAAAAACCTAGATGCTTAATTTCTAGATCAAAGGTCTGATTGATTTTGAAGTCTGCAGGGTTAAAGAAAGAATAAGTTGTTATAGGAATTTTTATTCTCTTGGCACCAAAATTGACTCTTCCAATTTCCGTCAGAAACGGAAATGACTTATACTGTTTCTTGTTTGCTGTTGTGTTAGTTTATGACTTTTATCTTCTGGCAAGTAGCAGGAAACTGGTGTTTTTGCCTGCAGTTCTGATGTCCTTTCCCACCCTTGCCTAAGTTTGGAACCCACTTGCACCTTTTAAAATTTTTATTGTGAGAATTGATACATAAATTTGGTAATGTGTCCTTGAAATAGGAAGAAAATAATTTAATTGTTCTATCTGTTATTTTGAGAGGTACAGGTAGAGCAGAGAAGGCACAGAACTGAAGCAGAGTAGAATGGATAGTAAGGGAATAATGCCCCTGCATTCGTTCATCTGTCAGTGGGTGGGACATGGCTTATCAGGGAACTAAACAGACCAGTAAATAAAGCAGCTGGTGCTTAGGACTTTAAAATTTCTCTACATGTAATTTGGGTATTTTGCTTCAGAATAGGTTTAGTCTGGTCCCTGATCTAGGTGCCCTAACATGTGTGCCTTGAAACTGAAGAATCAGTTGTGGGTTTACACCTGTATGTCCCTATTAAATGTTGGAGCACTCCTGCAAATGGGCTTTGTGGCTTAGTTACAACCCATTAAAGGAAACTGCTCTGCACACACCAAAACTGCTCTGCAAAACACCCTGACATATAGTAAATGGGAACAGGCTGGGCATTTACTTCAGCACTGCTGTAGCGCTCTGGGCCAAAACTACGAAGGGGTGCAACCTTGGGGTATCCATGTCATCTGCAAGGGTCTGATGTGCCCTGGGCTATGGGAGTTTTGTGTCCTGTGAGGGTGGTGGCTGGGTGGAATGTCCTAGGGCATTGAAACCACCATTAGACACCTATGTTTAGGCAGCTGGATCCCAGTCTGGATAGCTGTATTGGAGAACGTGAATTATGCCCTGATGTGCCTGAGGGTCTCTGCTGAGAATAACGTAAGCCTCATGTGAACAGCTCTGAAGCAGACAGCTATACTGGGGGTGTTGTGAGCCAGGTTCTACAGAGCACATCCTCTAATGAACACAGAAACAAGAAATTTGAGGAGAAGAAATGTACTAAGTTCCTGCTTTTAGGGAGTTGAGTAGAAGCAGAAAGCCATGCAGCTGGAATTGCTTCAGGTAAGCACTAAGCAGAGCTGCCGAGAATGGGAAAAAGAAGTGAAGGAGAGGAAACCTGAAAGTAACGCTGTGGGATTTTCTATGTTTTGTTTCATTGAGGTTTTTTGTTTTGTTTGTTTGTTTTGTTTTGCTTTTCTTCCCATTCTTAAACAGATGTTTTGCTTTGAATTAAGCCTTTATTAATGAAAACAAACAGGTTCATTAACTGAGGAGGCTATGCCTGGGCTGCTTTCTGAGAATTTGGGAGAGGCAGCTCCTTAACATTTCCTTTTCTGATTTACAGCAGAGATTTGAACTCAGGCCTTCCACATAGCGTGTTGGGAGGTGTTGGTCTCTGACTGTCTTCTGAGGAGCAGCTTTACATGTACTGCTCAGTGGGCAGACCTGGGACCCATAAACACCATCTCTTATGTCGGTGCTCTAATTACCAGGGACTAGTCTCGTGTCCTGCAGATTTAAAGTTCTAGGTCGGGAGTGAAATAAATTTTTCTGGCGAATATAAAAGAATAGTATCTTCATTAAAACTGTCCTGGATACACCTGAAGCAAAAGGTGACAGGGCTTAACTAATGCTGATTCTAGAGCTTTTTGATCGCCTATGATGAGGTGTGAGGGAGGGGAGCCAGACAATGGCAGTTGTTACAAGCTCAAGCTCCCACTTGTGCTAGATGCTGTGCAGAGCCATAGTAAGCACCACTTCTGTTTTTTTTTCTGTGCTATCTCTCATCTTCCTTCAACATATGTAAAATTTCAACACTACAGGCACAGAAATGAAGAAAAAAAAATGCAAAAAGGTATCCATTGGATATATAAATGACATATAACAAGACATCTCTTCTGAAAGCCAGTCTAAAACCATTACCCTCTTCTCCTCAGGGAAAAATTCTATCTGCATGTCCATCTTCTTAACTGAATTTAGATTTGGCTAGAACACCCATCTTCATTACAGTGGGTAATATTGGCTGGGACTGCATGAGGTTTCTAGGCCTTTACAATTTTCAGCTCTTGGTAAGACTGATTTCAGCGACTTGGCTGTTTGTTTTCAGAATACCTTTTATTACTAGAAGACACTTGTTTAGAGTTCTACAATATCTTAATAGCTACAAGGTCAAATATGATCATAAAATCTTCAAGAATGCAATGGAGATGTGACTTTATCTGAAGCTGCTGGACTCTCAGCACTTGGGAAATTTGACCCACCTACCTGGATATTGGGAACTTAGTTTAGCCATGCACTTTTGGAAAAGCAGATAAGCAGCTCTTCGGTTGTGGGAGCTGAAAGTACAGAGGATGTGGTGCCCTTGATCTGGTGTACTGTAGTGCTGACACAGGTGCTGATGGGACTGGTATAGCCTCTGTGTGAGTGTCTGTGTCATGGGCTTGTAGAAATGTGGGTGTAATTCTTGATTGATGCTTGGAGCTATACAAATAGAAGAGATGGCAGTAATGAAGTTCCATTATTTAATAGAACCTGAGTAACATTTTGGGTCTTCAGTTAGCCATTTGCGTTCCTGTTTGGGTGCACAATGCTGAAGATGCAAAAGCGTAACAACATTGAACCTGTAGGCTTTGGGACGCAGGAGAGTCCATGCTTAGATGCTTGGTGTCTTCATGTGGCATCCATCAAGATGGGCGATCCCACAAAAGCAGTACAGTAGCATTGGAGTTGCACAGCAATCAGTCAAAAATGCTGGGGAGTAGGTCTGTGACATGCTCCCCTTCTGCACTGCTTCCTAAAATACAGGAAGTGGAATAGGACCTGGAGCCTAAGTACCTTTTCCCATGAGCCCTGTTTGCTCATGCCCCTTCTCTGTCTTAGTGAATATTTGATTATACCGCATCATTCCTGCAGGCAGGCTGAGGGAGTGCTGGCCTGAGGCAGCCCGCTGGCTGTGCCCACAGCACTTTGCAGATGGCTCGACTGGGATCTGGCTGATGCAAGCTCAGGTCCCTCAGGGCAGAGACGGCAATTTTAATTCTGCTCCCCTTTAAGCTTATGTGAGTTTTTTAACCAGTGGGCCTTGGGGCAGAAAAAAAAGCAGAGATGCCAGACATGCTTTCTGCATGTTAGTGTACCTTGCCTGTGTTTTATGCCTGATAGCAGCATTGGTGGAGCTGGGGCACAGTCAGGCATAAATGACAGCTCCTTGAAAGCCTGAGGGTCTCACTTGGAGTCAGACTCCTGCAGTGGCAGCCTGTTAGTACAGTAGCTGCGGCTCTTTTTGAAGCATGCATGTTTGCTAGTGTGGATATCTCTTTTGAAAATGCTTATCAAAATTATTTCCATCCATTCTGTTCTGAAATTATTTCCATATAAATGTTGCCTTATTGCTTTCATTTCTGACAGGTGAATGTCTTCTATTTGGACTGTAATGAATCAAAAAGGTAGATTCATTCCATCCTTATAAGAAAAGGAATTCCTATTTGAATATGTAGAAACAAACATATGAATTGCTACATATGCACATTTATATATAAAATTATATGCAACATGAATGATGATTTAATATAGGTGGGGAGCTTTGTTTTTTTTCTTTTTGAAAGAACACTTGTGTTTTCTGAGAATTTCCATATGACTAAAGTGACTTCTAAAAACATTCCTAGCCTCCTTCAGTAAATGACAACTTGCTTAGGAAATTGCTCTTTTTTTCTTGCTGCTGAAATAGGTATAGGCAGTATTAGATTTCTGTACATCGAGGTCTTCTATAGATATACCAATAACATCTATTTTCATGAGGATTTTATGATCAGTCAAAAACTTGGTGACCTACTGTCAAGTAGTATTAATTAGGAAAAAAAAGCCATGTCATTTTGAATGCCTTTATCAGAAATGGGGACATGTAATCTCTTTTTATGCTCCTAATGATTCTTGTGTGATAAAATGCAGTTTATCTCTCCCTTTGCCCTCTATGCCTTAGTCTGCAAATCTACATGTATGATTGTTTACACTCCAGTTCAAAATGTTTGAAACATATATGAATGCTTTTAAAAGCTTCAGGTATTAACTGGAGGGACTTGCTTTCTTTGTCTTCTCTCCTGGACACTTAGACTATGCTTTAGTGCTGTTTTTGAACTCTCCTTCATGAAGTCAGGTAATGATCTTAAATAAGAATTAGAATTCTCATGCATGGAAAAAAAAATAAATCACTGTGGGACTTCAGTGACAAAAACCAGTTATCTGTTTGTAGTACTCTAAAAATCTTTCAAATGAGTTTTAAATAAAAGAGCATGGGCACAAAATGCTAACGTAGATGTACCATTTGCAAATCAGGAATATAAAATTAATGAGTGGGACTCACTATAAAAAAAAGGGACAGCACCATGCTAACCAACGTATTAAAACTTAAAAAATTTATTAAACTTCTTTTAAGGCAGTTCATGTACTTCATGTCAAATTACAAAGTTACGGTCCAAAATTTTTACATCTACATCTCTAAATGTGTGGGTTTAATTTTCCCCTCCTTTTTTTTTTTTTTTAAACCATTGTGACCTGGAGGTATCTCACAGTGGAAATAAAAATATTGAAAAGGGAAGACTTAAATGTACAAGGTAGATCCTTGGGGACTCAAGTAATACCATTAGTGGACAAGCTGAAATAAAAAAGCAGCTCCAAATTAGGCACGCAGCCTGCTGAAGTCCATTTACACTATAAAATATTTGTCAGAAGTACATATTTTTTTAAATAGGAAAAAAAATACCCATCCCACTGTAAATGAAAGCAGAAAGTCTAAATTTTTTTAGGTCACCCAAGAATACGGTTAGAAAAAACCCCAGTAATAACTCAGGTTTAGTGTCAGCATCTGAACTAACTCTTCTTACTTTTCTTCTCTGCAGAAAAGCTGCTATTTCTGTAGCTTTTTTGTGGAGGAACAGTCCTGTCAGGTGGGCAGCTTATTAATGCCCTCTGTGTGTGTTCTCTGGAGGAGATGTCCTACCCTGGTCCCTCTGTGGGGACCGGTGCCCAAGGCCAGGCGTGGGTGAGACATTGTGAGGGTCTTGCAGGCTGCAGCAGTGATGGGAGCTAGGCTGCACTCTGGGTGGGACAGCAACGAGAAGGTCACTGAAGCAATGCACAGGTCTCGAAGCTCAGAGCTTTTCTTTGGTGTAGGCTGAACTTTCTGCATGTACATTTCAATAGCTATACGTTGACTTTGAGATTTGATATACACTGAACATGTGGGGGAGACAGACCTTTATCTCTTTAACCTGCCTTATCTTATGTGTTTCCTTTGGTATCTAACTCCTCCTTCTCTGTTCAGTAGCAAGAACAAAGAACCAAGCTTTTAAAAGCAGTCTCTGAAGTAGGAGATAGATAAATTAATGTTTATACATACAGTACAAGTAGTGCCATTGGAAGAAAGGAGCCTTATTTCAGTGCTAAGATGTAAATGCATCTAGGTTTTAGATACACCTGTGCTTGCTAAACCTTGTGTATCCTGATAATGTAAACAACAGCAGCTGAGAAGTTCAGCGGAAAAATATTTCTCTGTGAAAGATATCACCTGTATTTGGCTAAGCCTGAGTAAGAGAGAGATCATGATGTGCCTAATAACAGGCTTGCTAGCACAGACTTGCTAGTAACAGCATTATGTGGAAATCAGGAAATATTTATTCAACAGAAAGATAAAATGCTCTTTTTCTAATAAGGACGCCTCCTTTCTTCATGTCCTACAGGTCATCAGCAGTTCTTAGGCAATATTAATCTCCTGATTCTGTGACTGAGCGAATGACTAGTCTGAAGGTCTCCTTTTGTTTTCAGAGCTGCTTGTGCTCGTGTTATCAGCACTGAACACACCTGAGCTAATGGGGCTTGGTGAGATGTTTGATAGGCAGAACTTTCCAGGAATTCAATGATCCTACTGTTGCCCTCTGTGTTCGCCCTTGGTGGGACAATAGTGGTGCAGATAGACAGACAATGATTAATGCCTCATCCCCGAGCAATTTCTCTCTCTGAAATCCCCTGTTGTCTCCAGCCCAGGATATTTTTGCACAGTGGAGAGACGAGGGCTGAGATAGGCAGAGATGACTTCACATCTGAGAGAGACATTTTCTCTTTCTGATCCCCAGAAATGAACCCCTTCTGGGTAGCCGCAGCTCCATGTGTGGTTAACTGGACTCCCAAGAACCGCTGCGGGACCTAGGAATGGGGAACTCTCTCAGCTAGAGGTTGTCTCTTCATAACGAGGAAACTTAACCCTTTGGTTTTGCCAGTTTGATGAGAAAGCTGGCAGATAATCTTGTCCTTTTCTTTTTTCTTACTCTTTTTGCATACCAGGAGGATCTCTGGCATTGGCAGCAATGCTCCCTAAGCCCAGTGGGTAAGCTGCAGCTAGGGCTGAGGACTAGGAGTGAAAACATGGTGGAATTAAACAGAGCAGGCCAAGGGTTTTCTGGAGAAATGTGGAAGTTTTCCTCCTCTGGCTTGAGGAGGAACATAAACAGAGAGCAAGATAAATAAATTGGTAATGCCAAGGGTTTTCTTTTTTAAATGCTTTTTGCCCTACATAAGTGACAGCAGATTTATGTTTTTTAGTGAAAAATCTGATTCAATTATCTATTTCTTCTGTTTTGAGACTGCCTTTTCCACTGCAGACACTTAAGTAAGAACGGCTGGTTCATACAGCATTCATTGATTCTTCAGCAGTTAAATTGAAATGGGTATGTCTCTTCGTGCTGTCGTTATTCAGTAATATGTCACCATGGAGAGTCATTTTTACCTCAGGTGAAAGAATGGAGCATACTGAAAAGCCATCTATTTCCTTGTCATCATTTATAAATTCTGATGCTTATTGCTCACTCACATACTTTATTCAGACCCATGAAGCACATGTGTTTTTCTGATTTCTACGGTAACATTAGTCCTTTGAACAAAGTTCAGACCTGCAGCTCTATTGCTTTTGAAAAATTGTTGATACAGTTTCAGAACTGTGATGGCCCTGTGCTTCAACTGATCAGCATATTAGAAATTAAAGAAATAGACTTTAGATTCCTCAGAAAGTTACATAAAGCACATGGAAGAGCAATAACTGCAGAGAGCTGTTAATGATCCACTACTCTGCTCAGCTTGGGCCATGGGTATGCTCAGACTTTCCCTGTGTGGGAAACTACTTGGACCAAAGCTGTGTAAGGAAGTGATATGGAGAGTGGAAACATGCATAAACTAGGAAAAGAAAATAAAAAGCATTTGTTAATACATTGGCACAGTTAAGCTTAGGAGACTCAAACTTAATCTCCTGCATTGTAGGTAAGGATAAATAAACAGCATTCCCATAGGCAATTATCCATTACCTATTTCAAAACTGGGCAATATAGTACTTAATTACTTCTAAGGTAGGGCAAACTCACTCCTTTGGATTTTTAATATATGTTTATTATTGTTGGCCCCTGTAATCACTGTAAATGACACAAATGTCCTGACTAAATGACGTTTGAATTAAGCCCCATGACATGCCCGCAACAGCCCATCAAACCTAAAGGTGCAAGCAATTACCAGTAATAGTCTGACATTTGGTTTTCACATTGAACAATGCTGGACAGCAAGAAATGGTGGAAATGCAAACAGTGATCAAATATCATGGTGATGAGAGATGCTGTTCAATCCCAAAGCCTTCTGACTGTTCCAGAAGGCTTACACCCAATGGGGCATGGGGCTGGACTTCTAGCATGAGCACTTCTAGCATGAAGACATTCCAGGTTTTAGTTTAGTAACACCAACTCCATTTGTAAGAAGTGTGGGGGAAAAATCCATAGGTATAACTTGCAGATTATGTTACAGTCTTCAAGGCAGTGTGCATGTACTTACTATTTTGTTACATCTGTATGGTTGTTCTCCAGCTTCTGTGCTTGGGGTAATTAGGCTAGAAGTCTGGACCAATTGAATATATCACTTGTGGTGAAAAAGATGTGACTTGTGCATCACTTGTGGTGAAAAAGATGTGACTGACAGTAAAAGTAGCCCACCAGTTTTGTTTATGATAAGATTTAGAAAGTTATCAGCAGTAGGAAGGAAGACGTTGAGCAGAATGACTACATCACCAGCAAATACTTAGGTTGGGAAAGATAAACACTTGACCAACCTCCTTTCACACTCATCATAAAAACGTAGTGGTGACATTATCTCTGAGCTTATCTTGTTCAAAGTAGCTTCTTTGAATTTCGTTGAAGCAGTTTCTGGACTCATTGGAGTCTGAGAATAACAGGTTGAAGATCACTGCTCTAAGAATTTTACCTCCTAAGAGAAACACACATTTTTGCAACCATGAATGAAGTTTCTCTCCCCTCTCCTCAGTCATGGAAGAGTGCAAAGAAGCTTTTCCAAGGGCCTGTTCCACTGAGATGCCATAAACTGTACAAATCTTCTCCTGCTTGTGAGATCAGGGAAAGCTGAACACAGACCCTTTTGTAGGAGGCACTCAGCAGATAAACTTGGAATATGCTACCTAAGCCGTTTAATAAACAGAACATCTTAAATCATTTTCATGATTCTACTGAAAACTAATAGGACATGTGAGGCAGTAGGAGCAAATGTGTATGTAGGTGTCATTGAATGCATATTTCAGTTTATTTTACAGTAAAAATTTTGAATTTTGAAATTATTCCTTCTACAGTAATGCTTTTGTCCACCTGTGAGTCAGAGGCTCCCTGCCATCACAGACCTTGATTTGATATAAAAAATCTCATGTGGCAAACCTATGAAGATGTATATAGCCATGAGAAATCTGGAAACAGATCTAGGTGGCTCAGGATAAGTACTTTATGAAGAAGTGGAATTTGTAGAGGTAGTAAATGTAACAGAAAGCTTGGCTGGGGCTTTTTTCACCTTGGGATCTATGGTCACCCCATGCAATATGAAGGCATGGGGCTACTGGTGTCATTGAGCTGTGGAGGAGGAGGAGGAGAAAGAATAGACTAAAGAGACCTTATCTTGAGCCTAATACAGCATCTTGCCTACTGACATTGAGCCAGTAGCTCTGTTAGTTATTGTGGGCTGTCCCAGTGGGGGTTCTGTCTCTTTCTTATTTTTTAATTGATTTTTACTTTTGCCACATTATTGTTAGTTTTGAAACCAACAGTTAAGCACTTAACAGCTATCTTTTAACCCATATGGAGTACTGGTTTCTGTCTAGCTTCTGGTCTAGATACTTTCCCCTCCCATCTGGTACAGCAAGAAGATTCTGCTTATTCACCAGAAACTTCTAAGTTGTTGGATCAAAATTTGAGCTCAGGAAAAGAAGAAATGAGAAAAAGTGAATGAAATTGAACAGCATTGGTCATGCTTTTTGGTTATAAAAGACCCTTTTTGAAAGAAACAATGATTTTAAGGAGAATTATTGAGACTGATTTTTGGAATTACTTGTCCCACTGCCCCACCCTGATACCCCTCCAGAGGTGTTCAGCAACAGAGGAATGTGATATGTCCCATGAGCAGGAACAAGAATCCCCTCATCACCTGGGTTGTACAACTTCACAGAAACTGGTGTTTGTGTGTCTCACTTCTAATACCACATCAGAATTTCATTATGAAGGGTAAAACTGTAAAACCATCCTAAATCCAAGTGAAAAATAGCATCATTACCTTTCCATCTTGTTCTGCATTATATTACTCCTCTCTACAATCCTGTCCTATTGTCTCAGCTTCTGTTGAAGTCCCAATTGTCAGAGAAACATACATGCCTATTCTATGGACACTGAGATGAAATAGGGATTCCTGGAGAGTGTGTTTCAATTTAATTTCTGGCAATAATTTCTATATAAAATAATTTTGATTCCTAATGCTATGAAAAAGTTTCAGAGAAGTAATTCAGTCTGCTTTTCAATTTATGAACTCCATCATTTCTGCTGCAGTATGCTATATTTGTAAAAATGTAATTGTGGCCAAACCTGTATAGTGACTAGACATTTGATCTTGAGTATTGTTGTACTGTGAATTATATTAGTGATATTTTTATTTCTCTATATGATAGATCAGGAATTCCTGACTCAAAAAAAAAAAAAAAATCCAATGACATTTTCACAGTTCTTATTAATGAAATATTAACGTGATAGTCCTACACATTTAACTTGATTCTTCTGCTTACATGGCTGAATATAATTCAAGTGTTGAAGGACACATGAAAGGCCATTTATTTTTAAGAATGTAGAAGTTTAATTTTTTGCTTCTATTCTATTATCCAACAATGTGTTTAAAGATAGTTAAACACCTGCTAGTCATTACAAATAAAGAAACCAGCACTGTTCTAAAAGGTTATTATTATGGAATAGCTGACTGAGGTGGGTGGGGGATGGGGAGAATAAATAATTTATTTGCAAGTGAAATCAAAAGCATAAACCAGTGTGGCACATAAAAATTTAGGTTTATTAATGATTCTGTTGGGGTCCATGAAGGATCCTATTTTTGGTAGTGATGACAAAAAGAAAAACTAATGCAAGTTTACGTCAAGCGCTCCCTGGAACTGCTGAATTGCTTTTCCTTTCTCACAAACATAAGCCTAAGATTTTGTATCTGTATAAAATTTTGAAACCATCAATCACGGAAGCAGCATCTGATCACAGAACATTTACAAAATCAATTTGTCATACTCCTATATGGATTTAGGTGCCTTCCTTGTTTTGGCGTTATTCATTTGCTAAATGCAGGAACGTTACTGTAATTTCTCAATGTTGTGTTACAAATTAGAAGGCTGGAATGCAGAATGCTTCTTTGTTTTTGAATTTGTCCTGGATATGGGAGGATTTGATTGCTTTTTTTTCCTGATGCATTTTTTTTGTGATGCCTTAGAAATTATGCTGTCTGATTTCCATCTGAAAATCATTTGCGATGCCCAGTTCCCATCACAGAAAATCCTTGGGAATGCCTTTGACAACAACATGATAGGCTTTTAAGACCTGCTTGCTGTGAGGAAATATAGTGATGCTCCTTCAAATGTTAAATTTCACAAAGGAAAGGACTGGATTTTGATGCAGCTCTCTGTGCAGTTACTACACTTAAAGACATGCTGGTTTATGACCCTTTCTGAAAGTACTTATTTGAGGGAAATTGCTTTGTTACACAAATGTATACAGTGAACTGGATACCAGTTGCTTTGAAGGAGATATGTAACATTGCCATATATGTAAGTGATAGGCCAGTGGTTGTCATATTTCCAGAAAGGCTCATCTTTTATTTATTAATCAACATGGAGATTTACTGTAGGACTTTGAAATGCTGAAAAATGCTAATGTTGAATAATGTGTCTGCTTTGTACAGCTTAAGCTTTTAAAATATTTCTAATGTGAGTATCTAATGCTAGAGACTGAGAAGTTCAGATTTTCTTTATCTTCAGAGATGCATGGACACTCTTTGTTCCAATAGCTTTTTATACGAGTTAAAATACGTATGCTTCTGCCTAGAAATGTTTAATGCCTGTGAACTATATTGAAATGCCTATGAATTATATTGAACTAGTTTCTAACCTTCCTCACCTCAACCATGAGTTTGGCACTATTTCAAGCAGTGCTTCCATCTACATCACTCATCTACAATCCAGGGCCACGTTCTCAGGGAGGGCTTGCTAGAGGTGGTTTAGATTTGGTGTGGAAGAAGCCCAAAACTTTATGAAAATTTGTTCATAATTGTCTGCTTTTTTGATACAAGTTTGCATGTTGAGAAATTCTTTGTTGTTGTTGTTCTTTATTGCAATTTAGAAATACCTCAAATGAACACTCTTCTTTCTAGGTACCCTATCAGGAATCTTGCACAATCACTATGTGCTGCTAAAACTTTTTAAGTCCTCTCTCTGTGGAGGGGTGAGATAATTGGTGACCAAAGGGATTGAGAAACACCTCCACCTCCCAAAATCTACTTTTCTTTCTTTCTTGGCTCATTCCAGTAAACACATAGGCCTTCAGGATACCTTCCAGCTAACGCAAGGAGGGGTTCTGACGGAGCATATGCCTAGAAAATTAATAAGAATGGCTTTAGGTTTGATTTTAGGTAACTTTTGCTTAGCTGCCTGGATGAATCAGCTAAATTTCTGAGTGAAGTGAAACTCTAAGCAATCTGTTTTGGATTCCTTCCCAGGCAGACCTATTCAGCCATCCACTTAATTGCTAGTGCATCTTCATTTATGTACCTCTATTGATTTTAATCTCAGATGATTTATATAACACTATAAGCAGGTAACAAACCAAACCAATAGCATTTCACTGGAGATGAAGATACTTACAAACTCTGTTAATACATCCAAAATCTGCTCATATATATGAGGCACCTCTTGCTGTGGTTTTGTGTTTAAAGTTTGTACTTATGGCTTCTCAGATAAACTTTTGTTCTCTTTTCTACTGCAGACTTTTTTGCCGTATTTTAAAGGTAAAATACATTTCCATTTATTTGACTCCAAGTCACCTCATGGCCTGCTGCCAGAGTTCTCTGATATTTGTTTTTCATTCTAGCTGTTTGTTATTTCTGCACTTATTCCTGAATGTGTGTAGAGTTCATTTGGCCTGAAATCAGATGCCAGTGTGATTAGGACCTTTACATAGTCGTGAGTGATGAGCTGTCACTGGCTTAATTAATAAAGACAGAGAGAAATTAAGTATTTATAGAGTAAGATTCATTTCACCCCTTCAGACCTTTGAATGAAATGAGTCCTAGACAATACTTTGTCCTGGAAAAGGGATTATTTGTTCCTGAGATCTGTCTGTGATGGAATTAAGACTGAGTATGCTCTTAGAAGACCACAGCTGCTACTCCCTTGACTCTGCTATGGAACGTCCTGGATCGGGATTAGACCTCAACTCAAGTGCTCCTGCTTATGTCTGTAACACTCTTCCAATAACTATTTAGAACAGCTTTAAACTAATGTCTGCAATGGTTCTTATGCTCGAATATTAACATAACTAACACTGCAATCAAAATAAGGGAGATTAACATTGCACAGATGAGCTGTCTGTACTATAGGGTCTAAGCAGTCCATTAACACAATACTATGCTTTTTGTGACTTTATTGCAAAGTATTATGTGATCGAAAAGTGCAAATGAGAGAAATCATCCTTGTCAAATGAATCCCATCTTATTTTAATTTTCCACTTCGAATCACAATTAACATGTATTATTCACACCTTTTCATTTCTCTGGCTATATTAAAGTAGAACAGATGCTTTGTGCAGACTGTCCAAGACTTGGAAATGGGCTATTGTTATTCATGTTTTTCAGTTGTCCTTCACTGTGGGCAATAATAGTATAACAGAAGGGACTCACAGTTATTGAAAGCAAAGTTAACAATTTTAGGAGTCTGTTCGCAGACAGGATCTAACCATTTCTTTATGCAGTTACCATGTGTCATATCAGACTGCTTATCGGGGGCAGCGGGAGAAGGAAACAGTGGATTCAGGTGGGAAGCACCTCAAGAAGGGAAGGCCTCCTTCTGTATCATTTAGGCTAGAGATTTGTGGCTCAAGTTCTATATTGAACCTATCTATCTATCTATCTATCTATCTATCTATCTATCTATCTATCTATCTATCTATCTATCTATCTATCTAGTGTTTTATCTGCAGCTGCATTGGCTACAGTGTACCAAAATGACATCTGGGATGAGTTTGGGGATAACCTGCACTCTTTATGATAGAACTCATCAGGGATTCAGTTCATATCTATAAATATATATGTAATTTTTTGGAGGAGAAAAGAACCAGCACCACATTTGTCTGCAGTTGCTCTTTTGTTTTGAAGGTTAGTACATACCACAGCCCAGCACCTGGGGAATGGCAAAGCTTAAGGAAAAGAACTGATATGACTCACTTGGATAACCTCAGCCTGTGGTCTCAGTTAGAGGGCTAGCTCTAGACTGAATTCATTCATGTGAAATGTATATATCTCTACGATGCATTCAAATTGTTTAAGGCCACCTAAGCTATCTGCACAGAATGTAGCTTATTCAGCGCTGAGTAGGGCAATGTTTTCCACAGCAGAACAACTATGCTATTTCTCCAATAAACTGTGGAAGAGCATGAACAAACTTTTCTCTAACAAAGTTGAAGAAAGAAGCTATCCGAGAAATACTATAGGACCACTGAAAATGCTGAAACCATTTTAAAAAAAAGTCTGAAAATATTAGTATCTTTTAGATCTGCTGCTCAATTATGACACTCCAGAATTGTGCATAATATCAAGTATCATGTTGAATTTGTGGTGGAAGTAGAAACACATTACAGTAAAGGTAGAAAACCAGATGCATTAGAAAAACATAAAACATGCAGACTCTCAGTTCTCAATCTGCTTTGCAAATTGAATTATACAAACTGAAATTACCCCTAACTCTCTATCAGCTCTAAGAAGGTCATCTTATGGAATAATTATATTAAATTGAAAATAATTATCATAAATCTTGGTTGTCAAAATGTACATACAATCCAGTGTGAAAATCGAATAAGTTACATTAAAATGTATTGTTTAGACAATGTATTATCTCCTTAGGTTTGAAAAAGTAATAGGCTGCTTTTACCTCTGATATACAAGGATCATCTCCAAGCGACATAAATGTGGCTGAAAAGTCACAGAAGAAGGTTTTTTTTTAGGACACCTTTTGAAGGAATCTTTTAGAAGAAGGAAGGAAGGAAGGAATCTTTTAAAGGATAAGGTTTCAAGACAAACTGGAATAAAGGTATTTCAGAAAAAGTAATGCAGATAATGATATACTCCTCTATGATGCTGTTCTTTTGTTCACTTGTTTAATACTGCAGTGGTGCTTTTGGCTTCTCCAGTAATGTCTTGTGCCGTTCTATATACTATATATAGTTTACTATATATAGTTCTTGTCCTGCAATGATAAATGTCTTATTGAAAGTACCCAAAATATTTCAAGTGAAAATTAATTGTAGAAGTCACCCTCACTTTAAAAAGCTCTGACTTTTAGTGCTAGAAGATGAATACAACCAGTTCTCATATCCCATCTGAGGGCGTTGTAAGTATACCTGAAAGAATAGCACCTTCCTAATCAAATTAACACCTTTTAATTTAAAGACTTGAGATTTTGTGACCCTCCCTTAGCGGATTTCCAGATCTATGTTGAAGTAGTTTTCCCGTTTGTTTAACATACCTATTGGTCTAAGCTCCCTTTTATCCCCTGGAAAGAAAAAGGTGTATGATATGAATCACCACATGCCTCTCTGTATCGGCTGGAGAGCATGTGGATGGCTAGTCTTTGATTAGATGTCAAACTGTTTCTCTAAACAGGATAAATTTTGATCTAAGGATATACCTGACACTTTGTTGAACTAAGATAACTGATAGGTGTTAACACAAGTTGCTCCTTCTTTGTTGATTTTTTTTAAACTGTGGGATATATTTTCAAAGGAAAAGAAAATAAAAGAAAATCAGTTTATTCCTACCTACATGAAAATTAAATTCTGCATGGAATAAAATAGGAAAGCTATGTTACTGTTTTCACAAGCACTTAGTGGCTCAATGAAGCCCAGCTCAATGGCTTAATGAAACCAGTAAGGCTTTATGTGAGCTCTTGAGCACATAACTCATCTGATCACAGTTGAAATCCCTATACTATCAGCCTGACCTCATTATTTTGGAAAGCACTGAGATTTCTCAGTCATTCTTGACGCTTTGTAACGTTAACTCCAACATTTTTGGATGAGAAACAACTTGTGTAATACTTATTTTTATTTGCCTGCTAGTGTGTTGCTGCTTAAAATTGCCCTGTATAACTAATTACAGCCTTAACAGTGGCACTAATTTTTAGGAAGAATAATATAAAAGACACCCACATACCATCTTTTAACATTGCACCTAGCCTATTAATCAAGGAACAATAGATCTGGACTCTGAGTATTGTAACATTGTTATTTTTAGAACATGCTTAGCTCTGGCGTCCTCTGTGTGCGCTTGTACAGCGAGGTCCCGGGCTGCCTTTAGGACCCAAGTGCAATGAAAATAAATACACAGACTGTCTGTACAGCTAGCGTTAAGACTGTCTTCCACTAGTCAAAAGAAATTATCCCAAGGCTTGCAGAGAAAACCTGCTCCAACGACGTCTGTCTGGGTATTTACACCTCACTCATTGCAGTGGTAGCAGAGTGCTTTAGTAAGAGTTGTGTGCACAGTGAAAGGAGACTATACTCATTAGTGCCTAATATATTGTTCAAGGTTATACACAGGATATAGAAATTTAATGAGAACTTAATGGGACTTCTACTACTACTGATTAAGTGTATCTATCATTCTGAGGATGTGAGTAAAACTGCTTAACACTGTAAAGTTAAGAAAAAATGAATGCCCAGTATGTCACTCCCTTCTGCCATTAATCATGTTCAGTAGCTGTGTTCCAGTGACAAGATTCTGACCCATTACTAGTGCAGTACTGGGACGACCACTACCAGTGGCCTGCTGATTTAAATAGTAATTAATCAAATTAACTACTATGACTGTTTTTGTTCTTTCTGTCATGTATGGCTTGCTGATTAAGCTAACTGTGACAAAAGTGAGAGTCCAGTACTTTACTGCAAATTTATCATCCATGGTGACTTGCCAAAATCCTAGTTCTGGAGCGGGAGAGGTAGAGCTTCAGAGATGGCAACTGGGGGGGGAGGCAACACATTGCTGCTCTGTTTTAGAGGGTCTGGGGGAGGTGGTTACCCCAGGCATGAGCTATACATCCTTAGGAGACTATAAGTTACTACATCTCAAAATGGTGATTTATTAAATCCTGACTTATTTACTGTCTTTTTAATATCTAACTGTTATCTTTTGGCTCAGGGGACTCCCAGGAAGGCATGACTAATTACCCCTGCATTTACAATGGACTCTGTAAAGGTAGGAATGGTGTTTTTGATCTGCTTTGTATCAAGCAGATATCATTCAGTGTCTTATCATCAATTTTCTTTGTCATGGGGCACCCTACCTCTAGTAATGAAAAGAATACATCAATGTTTGAGAGACTGGAGTGGAAGAACTAAGTCCAGACCACCAGATACTCAAAATACAGAAATAATTAATTCTCCTGTGTTCAATAGCAAACCAAATAATAACTGGCAGTTGCAAGTCAGCACATTCTAACTTTAAGTTGTTTTACTATATTACTTTACTTTTAAGGGGAAAGTATTTGTGCATGACACTGAAGACACTGCAGGGTTGGTGTTCCCCATACAGGTTATTTTGGAGGCTGCTGATGTCCTTACCATAACCTTGAAAAATCCCCAGGTATAACAAAAATGGCAAGTCTCCCTTGGGTGCCCTACATCCTGCAGTTTCCCCAAGAGTGTTGCTGTTATGCTGGGACTTACAAAGTGCTTCCTCTGGTGGAAGCTGACCTGCTGACTTGTGCATGCCCTGCAGAAAATGTGTCCTGGAGGACACCTGACCTTGCTCTGGTCCTTTTACCCTGTGTTGAGGTTTTGACCTAACCATCAAATGGTGTTTTTGCTTTTGCTTCTTTTCTGACTTCCAAGAATGGGGTGGGGGGTGGGTGGGGTGGGTTTGAGCTGAGAGGGAATAGGTAGAGGGAAAATCCTCTACATGTACCTACCTCACGGGAACGTAGAGCAGCATTCTAACCATAGCTAATGAGGTTAATATATTTTAAGCAAAATCATGGGTACAATGGCACTGTAAATACTGTTTAAGAAAAAAAAAAAACAAACAAAAAGAAAACGAATAAAAAGAAAGGAAGATGTAAACCAGCCTGCTCTTGTTCAAAATGCACGTATAGGATTGCTGTTGCTTTAATCTGTGACTTTTTCATAAATTTTACGGATTAAGTCTGGCAAGTTTTGTTTACAGAGAAAAAGAGTACTTGAATGTTGAATCCGAAAGATGTTTCATGTTTGATTGTAGCTCATTCATTCATAGCTCATAGGTGATTTTTTTTTATTCAGTTGCTGAGGAAAGTTACATAATTATTCCTATCTTAGGGCTTTTATTGAATCAAATTAGTAAACTATGTAATATTATAAATTGACATAGATTTGCATGAAACATGATTTGTCTGCTGGAAGTTCTATGAATCATTGTGACTGTTAGATTAAGGCAGATTAATTAATCATAATCTGCATCCTTAACAGTAAGTATAGAAGAATAAATTATGAGCTCATTATATTACAGTATTATTATTTATTTTTTGTTGTTGACTTGCTGATTTCACTTGACTCCAGCATTTGGTTTGGACCAGAGGCAAGCCTTCTATAACAAGCCCTTTGAGTGATATCTTGCAGATATTATCCCTTTTACTGATGTAGAAGCATCACTGAGCAAACAGCCTTTTAAGAGGCAACACTGAGACGATTTGTCCTAAAAGGTGGCCTACCCTGAAAGTTTTTATAGGTTTTTAATCTTAGCTCAAGCATTTTAGGGCAATTATTTCTGTGGAGAGTGGAGCGACGTACATAGTTATGGCTTCCTAAGTGCTCTCTTTTTGAAGACATTTTCCAGTTACTACTAATTATCTCAAATGATAGCTATGTGAACTTACTTTTTCCCTTTATGTTCTGTCTTGCCCAAAGGCTGTGTTGAAGCTTGATCAAATTCCTTCAGGCACTTTCAGGGTGGACTTAAAGCAATTAAAGCCTTTCAAAATATGTGTGAATATATGTATACTTAATGCTTCTCTGTGGCTCTGCTTTTGGAGAAGTTCTAGAGTTATAGGAGTCTGGAAGGCTATAAAAACTTCTAAATCACAGGGAGAATTTGTGCTCCTATACCTGTATTCTTATGCTCAGATTTTGTGTCTTTAAGGAAATCAGTTATCTTTAGTTTGGGATCATCTGTTAACTGTTGGTTTTGATTTGTTTCTCTGCTCTGCCGTTTTCTGTGGCCTCATGATTAGATCAAATATATTTAGATTTCATTAGTTTTCATATGCAGCCTGGAGGACATGCTCATTTCAAAGCTAATCAGGTGGCTGCTTTAACTTTCCCTTTCACCAGCTGCTCTAGGCAGCCCTGACCACTTGGGCATGGACAATTTGAGCATTACATGCTACAGAAGTGGCACCTGTTGTCTAAAAGCCTTTCCCTTCAGGTCCAATTTTGTCTTCTCAGAAACCCTGGTGGGCTGTGTCTCATCTTCTAGAGCCTCAGCCTTGTGAGCACTTTGCAGTAGTTGTTCTTATTGACTGCTCTTCTCCCATGCTTTTAAGGGTTTAAAAAAAACCCAACCCTATCCTTTTTTTTTTTTTTTTCATTTTCCTTTTTGAGTGGCTTCAATTTTCTCTTATATGTGACCTCTGAGTCTTGGAGTTTGTGCTGTTTGCTCCAGCCTCTACCTGCAGAAGTGAAATGGGACTTATCTGCCGGTAAAGCACGCCTCCCTCCTTCTTTTGTGCCCGAGCTACTTGCCTTTGTACCTCTTGACCTACCCCTCAAGCTCTTAAATAGATATAGACACACCACAAGTTTATCCATAGCAAGTCTTGCTGTTCTTGTTTTAAAGAGATGGGGGCACTTCCAGCTGTAATTTAATCTCGCTGCAGCAGTAGCCAACTGACTCCTGAACAACTGGCAGCTACATTTGTCATGTTTGAAAGTACCCTTGATGCACAGCATGCTCTCTCGTGCTCTCAGAAGCACAAGGTGCAGTTCGGGTGCAGCTGTCACGGTGTGATTTGCTTCAGGCTTTTTGCCTCAAGCTTTACTTTTGTGTTAATGTGTCCATAACCTCTGTGGTTTCAAAGACCCAGCTGTAATGCCTGACTTCTTCCTCCTGCTCCTGGGGAAAATGCTGCTGTTCCAAGTGCCTTACCTATGGGCAAAGTTATCTGGACTTAATGTTCTCTTATTCTACTTATTCTTCTATTAGTGGACTGTATTAGGAAGTTTTCTTGTTTTTCGTGTAACTGGGAGTCATCCAGGTTTGGTGATCCTATCTCTTGTCCACCTTAGGCGATAGTTCATCTTTAAAAGATACTCAGTGATACAAAAAAAATTCAGAATATTAACTCTTTGGAACATAGGTGGGCTTCCTGTGCTACTGCAGTCATAAAGGCTTTAAAAAATTACTAATATTTTATTGTCAGTAGGGAGAAAGGCAAAATATCCAGGGCATAGAAGATCTGAATGGCTGTATGGAAGAACCCAACTTTCAGCATGGATGCTAGAGGGAACATAAAATAGCTGTGTATCTGACATTGGGGCATCACTCAGGAGTCTGGAGATGGATGGAGTGACTCCAAGCCACAGGCTGCCAAAGTTTTCAGAGGGCTGTTTGAAAGCCTGAGTCTGCTGGCTACTAAAACAGGCTCCGATGTTGGATATGTAAAATTAGATGGATAGACCTTGACATTATTTGATTAAAACATATTTAACACATTAATTTTTAGATGAGTCTGTTAGAGTAGCCTATCTGTAATTTTGGAGCTTAATACTCTTTATGGCTTTAAAGAGCTTTGATAGTTTCCATTAGGCTTCCATTAGCAGTGCCTGAGAAAACAGAAAGATACACATGTAGAAAGGTGATGGTTTGTTTTGTTATTCAGTATACTGTAGTGGATGAAAGTGTCTGTATACACTGCCCATGAAATCGGATGGCCATCATTGTACAGATTCCTCCTGATGTTTTTTGGTTTTCATAGAATAGGTTCAGAATTGAAATTTAATAGCTTTCTAAGATTAATTTCATAAGATGATTTGTAAAATAAAGCAGCTGGTCTCCCCTTCAGCCCTTGTCTTAAATGAAATTCAGTGATGTTCACATATGGTCTTTATAAATTTGACTGTATGCTTTGGTTATTTTCGCTCTCTGTATTTTAATACTTGGTCATGCATAGCAAGAGACCTGTAAACGTTCCTTGATGTACCTGCAGGGGAAGAACGGGATATATACTACACATTAAATGGTTTCCACAAAACTTGAGAAGAAACTTTTCTATTTCACATGACTCATACAGTAGTATATTTGTATGAAAATGAACTCCAAATTTTAATTAAACAAATTTTCTATTAAATAAAGACAATGAAGATCAACTTAAGATTCAAACCTTACCTGTAAAGGTAGGTTCTTTTTATGCCACAGTTTTCTGTACCCATAACCTGAGAGAACTCGGTGTGCAAATCTGTCCTGTTGCCGTAGATTCAGGTTTTGATGTTGGTAGAAGGCCAAGGGTTTGGACCCTTTGAAGCCAATTTAGGTTACAGTTTACTTTGTTATTGGAAACTACAGTGCTATTGGGACTGGCAGAGACTTGCATGGAAAACACACAACTTTCCATAGACAGAAAACTAGAGATTTGGGAAAATTTCTTAATTATCTCTTACCTAAACTTTATGTTGTCCTTAAGGCTTTCATCACAATTTCTGGTATGTTTTGAATGGCTCTCTTTCCTACCTGAGTATAAAATTAATGTTTGAACCAAAACTGCAGTTTGGCAGACTGTTCTAGTGTATAACATTATTAACTGCTTGCTTGGTGCTGAAGAAATTACAGACTTCTAATTTTTTTTTTTTCCCCTGGAGATGATTGCAGCATTCATCTTAATATCTTATGAGTACAGAAGGGTGTTCCAGTAGACAGCAGGACATCAATTACGGATGTAAAACATGTTTGCAGGCATATGGGTCTTATGTTAGCAGCCTGCTCAAAGAATTAAGTAGTGAGGATCCAAGACAGTCCAGATGTTACAAATTTCCATCGGTGGTCACCACAGCATGAAATCTCATGTGAGTTTTACTTCTTGGAATCATTCAAGGTGAGTTATATAACAAACCTCATAAATTATTATTATCAGGACAGGTTTAATGAGTGATTAGTAGGAAAATTGAAGGATTAATTAACTTGAAATGTTCTTGCAGAGTGTCAAACAGTCTGAGCTTTTATTATCTGCAAAGAAGGCCTTGACCTTTATACAAGTGGCCATCCCACTTCTTCAGTGACCTAATTGGGCTTTTCAGTTCTCACTGGAGGAACAGAATCATTAAAGCAGCATACATCTCTAGGGCAAAAAATGTGCGTTAAGCACTTTACTCTTAAATTTTTAGATACATTTTGCCTAAAGGTAGTTGTTAAAACTGATGTTCTGAGTCCAAGCAAATAAGCTGAGTTCTTTTCTTTCTGAATTTAAAAAAATGAGTACATTGAGCCCCCAGTTCTCTAGATCTCATTCAGAATTGCTAGCACTTTTATGACAAACACTTTTCAAGGTCTGTGGAAGCAGTTGAATATTACAGGTTAACATCCCTCTCCCCCAACAACAATGACAAATGAATTTTCTTGGCTAGGAGCATAATTTCTTTCTTGTCTCTTATGATGGGAAAACCCATGATGGAGCAGAATGGCTATGGGTGCTTAGCAAAGGTGACTAACTCCTTGTTACATAGTTAAATAGTATGTGTAAACCTTCCAAGGCCAGTCACTGAAATATAGAATATTATGTCCAACCAATTAAAATGGAAATTAAGTGTTAAAACTGCAGATTTTGTGGGTATATTTTTTTTAAAATTTATCTCTATTTCAACTTAAAGTTCAGAACAACAAAGCCTGAATGATCTAGTAGATGTGGTTGGTTCATGACTTTTGAAAAGTGAGAAAATAGAGCAGTAGAAAATAAAGAGGGATTGTTTTTAGTATCTTTAGTGGTTTGCACCTGTAAGAGTAACAGAACAAACGAAAGACATGGTGCTGTGGTTGATTTTGCTTACAACAAACACATACCAGCTATGCAAGACTACTGCATACTGCAAAAAATATGAACACTATAATAATCACAGAACTCTTTGAAGCTTTTAACATATGTTTATAATAAAAATATATTTTTAGATATATCTATGATCAACCACCCTTGCAATGTTTCTTTGGACTAAGGATTAGCTGTGATAGTCTTCCCTCTCCTCGCTGACTACAGAAATGGGTGATGAGGAGAATATGAAGTACTTGGATGTTAAATGTTTTTAGCCTGTGTCCCACGACAGAGGTAAATCTGTGCTGGATTTCAACCCAGTACTGTAACTCACTAGCTGTACACACAACACCAATAGAAGCAGCTCTCCTGTACTCAAACACAGATATTTGCAAAGCTAACAGAAGTTTCCCCCTTGTAAAGAAACAATAAGCAAACAATAGCTAAAATTAATCTTATCTACTATTACAAAAACTTTTAAAAATGTTTCTAACATTCTAACTATTTTTGTTTCAGTAGGTCATTAAAGAAATCTGTAACAATTTTTTGCTCAGGATCTTCATGTTTTCACTAGCTACATATTTGGTAGTACATACTTTTTTCTGGTGAGATTTCTCACAATTGTAATGTCTGAATCTGGATCTGTTAAAATCATGCAAGAAGTAAGCCTGTGCTGCTGAAGAGTTATGCTTAATGATAGACTTGCTATTAGTCAGTTTTGATAGTTGGAAATTTCCTTCCTAATTTTTTTTTTCATCTGATTTTTTTTTTTTAATTAAATGAATCTTCTACTTACACAGAAACATGTTTAGGGTTTATCCTTGTTGTAAGTATGATGAATAAAGTGTAGCTGATGCAATAATTTTACAAAAAACCCACCCAAAACACTAGCAATTTTTTTTGTTACTTAATATTTAATATGTGGGGTGTCTTCATTTCTACAGAAACGGTAAATCATAGAATCATAGAACAGGATGGGTTGGAAGGGACCTCAAAAGATCATCTGGTCCAACCCTTAAATATTTTTAATTTTAGTATACTACAAAATAGGAATTCACATTAGAAGTGCATCTTTTTAAAATGTCTTACTTTGAAGTGAGTTTTACGTGAAGTAATCTCTGCTTTCTTACTATCAAAGAATACATAATATCAGAAAATTACATGGGAATTAGTAAATATGTGCACCAAACTTGGACAGAGCTTCAGCTATGAAATGTATGGTTAAACAAAATGCACAGAACAAAAATACTTTAGACTAGCTTTGCAAAGTGATTCTTCATCCAGAGCTGCTAAAGATTGAATGTGTGTTTGATGGAGAACTGCTGTCACTTGTTTCCACCATTCTTCTTGGTGACAGTGACAACAGCTCCTGTCCAGAAAGCAAGCCTCTAGACTTTGCTCTGAAGGGGACTGGGAACACTGAGCAATCCCCACTCCAACATTTTCCATCCAGACTGGTGCAGAGTTAAGACAGTTAAGTTCTCAACTAGAACATTTCTAGTCAGGCCTTGAGTACAAAGTATGGCAGAGAGAAAACTTCAGTGTACAGAGATGAACTAAGCAAAGTACTTTTAATAAAAAATTATTTTCTTTGGAAATTTTTTTACCTTCTGAAGTCGTAAAATATAATAAAATCCATATTCTGCTGTAAAAAAAAAAATTGAAATAAAATGCTGATCCTACTGTAAAACTCATTGATACAAAAATGCATAAGGTTATGTGGTAATATTTCCAAAGTTTGCTATCAAAACAACAACACATGGACTTGTGGAAAGCTTGATTAACCTTTCGTGTTTGAAAAGTTACAACTTAGTTCAGCCACACCGAGGAGATTACCTAGCAAAAGAGCTGGAAAACTGATGATTTGAACACAGGCATGTAATTATTCTCACTGGTAGATTATGCACTGATAAGGTCTAGTTATATGGCAATCAAGACTCCCTGAATCATCAAAGAAGAAATGGTAAAAATTCCCTTGGCTCCCAATCACGATCTCTACTGCCATATGTCAGAACAGGTTTCTGACTAATGCAGGTCCCTGCAAGACACTTCTTTCTCATCCTTGCATTGCCACCCATCAGAGCATCCTAAACAATTAAATGAAAGTACAAGCCATTTCTGTGGTGTGTATATGTAATAGCATGCTTGTTACCATGAAATTATTGCAGTACCCTGTTTTATTTGAAGATTACTGTACTGTAGGAATGGAATAATCTGATTGAAACTATGTTTTTTACGAATTAAGGTCAGTTGGAAGAGAACAACAGTTATATATCCAACACACATGAGAGACTGATGACTGCTTATAAAGATTCAGGGGAGAAAGATCAGCTTAAGCTACTGATTCCAAGATATAAGCTGAAAACTTTTCTCTGCATCAATGGCTACAGCTTCTTGGCTGTATAACTGTAAACAAGTGACTGAGAGCTCAGTCCTGTTATGTGCCTTGGGTGCATCCACAGAAGAGGAGCTGAGTCTGGAAGACTCATATTGTTTGAGATTTTGACCATTCTTTCAGATCTAAATTGAGCCTGTCAAGATCTTTATTCGTTCAGAGATATCTAACCTTCTCTTTCTGGAGTACTAACTGTCCCTTGCTACTTCTGATTTGCTTTTGAGTTGCTAGGATCAAGGCAGGAGAGGTGCAGGCAACTCCCATGTTTGCAAAATGTAGAACCACGGGTTCTCTGGGGATTTTTTCCCATGTCTGGGAAGGTGATGTGCCGTTTCTGTATGAAACTTCTACATAAATTGTTCCTTACGTTTCACATAAATATATGACTACTGTTATTTTTCAATGTGTTAATAACTCTACAAACAGGTACATGAGACTAATGCCTTTGGATGCTGATCAGCCCCAGCTCACATTTGAAGCAACCTTGGGCTGGGGTGACTGACCTCTTAGTTCCATAACTTTCCCTTTGACAAGTGCTACCACAACTCATTATGCTCAGAATTAGACATTCAGAGTGATTTGAGGTGGTGGGATCTGATCCTCATTAGGTCTTGTTGTATTGTATTAATCTATTAATAATGTATCTTAGTATTAAAAAATATTATTGCAAATGGATACTACATAGATCAAGTCCCAGGATGTTAGCATTAATAAAAGGAATATATTTATTTTTAAGGTAAAATCAGTTTGCTTGGCTGGACAGAAATAAATCTGCTCTACTTGCTATCAGGAAATTGTTGTTAGGCCAAACCAGCAGATAAAATTCATTGACTCCTGATACATAAGAGAGAGTGTGCTTCCTTGGTTATTATTCCCACATTTAAGATTACAATTTTATGATTAAGACGTTGATATCAAAGTTTGGTAGGTTTTTATTCTTATCAAGCTTGGCGAGCTGCAAGATCAGCAATTTTTAAAACTCCTGGGGAGGCTGTGCTTTGAGACCTGCACTAGAAAACCACATCTACTGTATAGGTTATAGTTTTGGCCCAGGAACGGGTATACATGCATGTATACCTATACTGTGTATTACATTTATTTTTTAGATAATGGCATTTCCCTGACTGGTTAACTTTAAACATTCAGAAGAATAAAGTATAACGTAGATATCAGTATGTCTGTGAGAAATTCAGGCTTTAATTTGAAAGGGTTTGAGAGGAAGGTTAGCAATATAGATGTAGAATTTCAAGTCGAACTTTCATAAAGATGCCTTTTCTTTCTTCTCTCTATTGCACACTTTGCAACCTCTCTAGATTTTCCCTTCTTATTTCAGTATCCTTAGAATCTGAAGCCTTGTTTGGGAGATGGAAAGGAAATGTAGGTGGCTGGACATACACCCTGTGGAAACCTGTCTTCCTTGCCTGTGATGCTGAAGAGAGAGAAATATTTCCTGGACAGCTTTAGACTACACTGGAATAACAGGTATTTTGTCAGGCTGTCTTTAATAAAAATAATTGTAAAAATACAAATATAGACAATCTTGAATTTTCTAGACCTATGATGTAGACTGTAAATAAAACCCCCTCCCCTTCATGTCATATGTCCAATACAAATATGAACAGAACTCAAAAGGGCTTAATTAATTCTTCTTCTAACTTTCTTGATTTAATTAGCATTAGACCATGCACTAATTTGTCTAAATATTTACATCTATGTTGCACACCAAACAATTGTAATATATCTGCATATCACCTTGAGCATATAAAGTAATAGCAGGACAGTAGAAAATTTGTGGCTCAAATGCTTTATTTCCTGATTAATAAAACAAAAAATCAAACCAAGAATTCAATTCATGCTTAAAAAAATATGGAAATATCTCCTATTTTGGAAGCTTGTATTCACAGGCAGCATATTTTTAATACCATTTGGATCTAATAAATATAGAATTTTTTTATACAATCTATAAAAAGATGAACTGCAGGTTCATCTGTTAATAACACCCTCACTTTTGCTGCAAGTACATAGTTAAAGCAATAGTATAATCAGATTTTCAGTGTTCTGGACAGTCATGCTATAAATACTGAATTGAAATACAATGGTGTAATTATTGTATATGTTTATTCCTCCAGAGGTTGAGGGACCTCACAGGGTGCCATTAAGAAGTCAGATGCTACCAGAAGTTAACCACAAGATGGTTGTTGAGGAATTACAGAGCAACCCCAATGACTGGAGTAGCGCAGTGCATTAACTGTTAAACAAGTGATAAATGTTCATCTGCTCCATCTGTTTCCCCAAATGTTCATGTGTAGGCATTGGGATTCTCATCTTGATTATGTTTCCTGGGTGCTAAAATAATACAAACAAATTATACAAAGGAAAAACAAAAAGCTGCTAAAATTCTCTACCTTAAAAGTTAATCTTTGTTAACTACATATGTTCTTGAAATATCCATTATCTTCAGACTACTGCTGACAATCAGGCAGGTTATATTGGCTCCAGCTCCCCCAAATATTTGTCCTACTCCTTTCACCGAGGTTGACACCCATCCTGAGATGTTTAAAGTAATCACTGAGCAATTCCACACTGAACAGTTCAGTGGTTTTACCCTGTTAGTGGTGTAAGTGGTTTCTGTGTTTGAATGTAAACTAGCTATCAGCAATACCTGTTTAATTGTTTCTCTAGCAGCTCAGTTATCTCAGTTAATACTGTGCAGTATTAACTGCATCTCAGTTATCACACACGATAGTGTGAACCTCCTGTATGTGGGAACCTCCTCTCCCTGTGGCATGCAAAGGAAATGGTAACAATCATCCCTTCTGCCAGGCAGAGTCTTTGTTTTGTGACATTTTATCTACAGTGCTATAGGAAGGTGAACTACTCTGATCACTCCACATGGATTAAAACAAAATCCTGTTTGCCTCCATCTATGTGATTAAAGGATTTTTCCAAATATGTGCCCCATTACTCAGTTAAAATGATTCTTCTTTGTTTTGATTTCATTGTGACATTTACAAAAACTTTAAGCCTTTCTCAACTCCAAGCTTTCCTCCAGGCAATCCTTATCTATCACTAATCACAATTAGTGTTGCTTGTTTACTTAATGACAAGCTAGTGGTTTAAAATAAGCTATCTCATAATTCCTGCTCCAGAGTAAGAATAACGAAGCTAAAACAATCAGTCTGTTTCATCCCAGGTTCAGGCAGGGAGCAATGACTTCCTTTTGAAATATGTAGTGGCAGGTGGCAGGTCAAGTAGAGTTCTGCTTTTTGGATGTTTTTTGCAGTGTACTGCCTCACAAACTTCATGAATCTTCTTCACACAGCAAGACCATGAAGAATTTAGGAGGTGAATGTAGGACTTAGAAGTGTATAAAGCAAAAAAGTCTTATTAAAAGCCTTTGTTGTAGTCTCTTAAGTACCTGCATACCTAAACTTCCCTAGTCTGAGAACCTCATTACCTCTCTTTAGTTTGAACCTGGAGAAAACGTTAAGAAATTTACTTCCTTAGCCTAAGTCACCATGGGCATGTTCAGATGGGGTCTGAGAGTACTTCTAAGATTCTAGTGCCACAGGTGAGCCAAGCTACAGTGGATCTGTATTCTAAGGTTTGTTTAAGAACTAGTGAGATGAGTTTTACACTGCTTGATTATCTGAGGCACCCAGTCCCTTGATGCCGCCAGTGCTATGGTCACTAGATCTTGCCAACCCTTCCTGGCAGGGTGGTCACTGCTGGCCTGGAACAGTTGGTCAGAAGGCTGGGTTGGTTCCTACTTTGCTGCTGCTCATCATCACCCAACTGCATGTTAAGGGCCAAGGTCATTTGGTATCTCCCTGCATTCATCTCCATGCAGCTCTGTTCTCCAGGAAATTCCCCCACTGCTAGGACACTTCCTTCAGTCAAGATCCTCATCTTCTTTTTTCAGCCCCCAAAGCCCCATGTTTTCCCAATGTGAAGAGTCTATGTGGGGAAGCACAATGACCTGTCAGTCTCCTAGTTATTGGATTTGGTTCATGTTTCTTTATTAACGGGGGGATTCAGGATGTGCCACTTCTATTTAGTCGAGGTATTATCAAAGTTTACAAAGCACCTGTACTGGTTGCAGCCAGAAAGTGGCATATTTCTGCATGAAAGCCCAGAAATTCAGCTTGGGACATCCACCCCCCCACATGACCACATCTGCCACCTGTTCACATTCACAGTCTGAGTCTTTTCTCTACAGTGCACGCTCTCTGACTCTGCATTTGGATGACATGTACCATGAGAGTAGTAACACCAACACTTAAGCCCTAAGACAACAGAGCTTCCAGGAGCAATTCAGGACTCCAGTCACCTGCCCTAGATGACATTTACCCCATGTGGTTCACTTCGGACTCCTCTTCAGGTTTCTTAACTGCCTTGTGAAACCCAAGCTCCTAACGACCTCGTAGCATGTTCCAAAGATAACCAGCTAAACTCCCACCAGGTTTTGCTTACTGCTTGTTTCCTGCTTTTCCACAAATGCTCTCACCTTTTATTTTTTTCGGCTACAGGCAGCATCATGGTTAATGTGTTATAGCCTGAGCTTGGAGAGTTCTGCTGAATTTTTAATGGTACTGCAGGCTTCTGCTGGGGCTCTCCCTGTCCCTCTGTGGCTCAGTTCCACATTTGCCAAACCTGTGTAATACTCTTTTCTGTTAGGGGAATACAGTATGCATAAGGGAGGAGATTCTAAAGGACAGAAAACGTAAGCACAATTTGGAGTGTCTTTTTGTGCTTTGTTGCAGCATTCTGAAGGAATATTTAACGTATTTTATTATTATACTTTTATAAAGAGTAACTGAAAACAATGTTAGCAAGTAAACATGTTTAGAAGTGCATGCTTTCTTCAGAGAGGGCTTATAAAGCAGCTTGTTATGCTCAGATCCTCTCTTCCAGCTCCCCTGATATCTTTACATCTTCACTGTCCTCCAAATACCACGTGCTGCTGCTTACACCCTCATCGCTGAAACACAAACTGAAATTCCTCCACTCTGGCACAACAAGTGTACTCTGAAGAAATATCTTCCTCTGTTGGTGAAAACACAAATCCAGAATCACATAACCACAGCAGCTATGGGATGTAAAATATTCATGGTGACAAGTGAGGTCCTAGAAGTTCTTTTCTAAGCTTAGTAGTGCAGTAAATACAACACCCATTTTTTTGTCCTTTGGCTATTTCACTGTTACGGCTTCCACAAACTGGGTGGAATAATTCTTAACAGGGGAAATTCACTGTAATGAACACATTAACTTTGTTTTTCCTAAAGATTAATACAGTTTCTCTCATGACCACACAGCATGCTTTATTTGTGGAAGGTTTCTGCCCTCTCATGCTGCTGAGACCTTCCTCCATGCAGCCAACCAGAGGGCCAAGCACCTTCTTTCTTCTGGGCTCCAGGCACTCCAAACCTACCTGATTCGTGAAGCACAAAATGAGTTTGATATTGAGCTGCCTCTTAAGTAAAAGATTTCAGTTAGCACAGTAAACATTTTGATTACTGTTCAGTGTTTTGGTTTTGATTAAAAATGCCTAGAAGAAATCTTCCGGTGCTTGGGAAATGCCATCTCTGAAACTGACTGCACTGCAGATCAGCGTTGGGTAAGTGCAACAGGGACTTGAAGATGGTTTTGTGCTGCTAAAAGACCATCATTTCTCTGACCAGTTGAGCTAGCTAGAATGGGGAAGGTGGTCCAGGACCAGGCTGGATTATTCCTGTCGTCCACCAGGTGCAGGAAGTTGCTGGTGTCTCACTGGCGCAGCATGTGTCAAAGGAGGCTGGTTACTCATTGGTGGCAGAACAGTTAAAATGAGGCTTACAAATTTAGAACAAGAAAATATTAAGTAATGAAAATTAAATATGTGTGGGAAAGTGGGGTTTTCTTTTCTTCTGTCTTCTTTTAGGGTTCTTGTTTATCATCTTTAAGCATTTCTCTGTATTTTTTTGAGATAAGACTCTAACTTTTTAATTGTAGCTGAAATGCTCTGGTGTCCTAAAACTCTGGATATAAAAACTTGAATAAAACAGCAAGTAAAATGAAAATCAACAATGGTGAAATAGCCAATAAAACTCTGGGATCCTCTTATTTATGCATATGTTACCTCTTGTTTAGATGAAGAATGTGTGACATGTATAAGTTGATCTGAACAGAAAGAGACACCCACATTTGCTTTTTTGCTTATTTTTCTGTAGAAATATCTTAACCCAGTTTGTCTGAAAGCTTCCTAAAACATTTGTTATTGGGTAAGCTGCTTTTAGTGGATTGGATTTGGGATAGTGCCCTCCCATACCTAAGGAATGTTACACTGATAAAATAATGCCAAGTCTTCTTATTTTATTTCCTATATCTTAATGTGAAATTGGCACTATAATTAGATAATTTGACAATTTAATAGAACTTTCATCCTTGAATTAATACAGACAGATCACAATGACGGCTCTGAGCCAGGAGATGAAATAGAGAAAGGATGGTGTAAACTGCACGGAGTCACCATATAATAGCAATTTTTGGTGTTCTTGTAATAGGTACTGTCTAATAATTACACATTGCCTAGGGAGAATTCATCAGCTTAGTGTAACAAATAATAAAGCACATTATCATGATAAGCTCATGAATTAAGTTAGAATCTCAAATAGTACAGAAGTTCAGTAACTCTTCTAGGAAACTCAATCTGCATTAGTAATTTCACCAAAATGAGGGCATGTAATAGGTCCCTTATTGCAGAATAAAGCAATTGTCTTTAATAAAAAATAGAGGTTTGGTTGTAGAGCAAGATTGTAGACATTCATTGTTTTGCCTGTAATAAAGACAGATGCATGACATTATGTATTTAAAATGAACATTTTTACTCATTAAAGTGATAAACATTATATATGATATACACAGCAGCAGACGAATTGCTGGGAAGACAGAAAGAATGTCAGTTTGCATTAACACAATAGCATTACTTCAAATGGCCTTTACCAGTGTAAATGAGATAATAACCCTGGCTTTCGATCTACCATATTTAACCTAAAAGGATCCATTTCTTCTTTTACATACACCAGCACAATTCCCACTACAGTCAATGGGTCAAACTTCTCTCAAAGACAGTTGCCCAACCCCATCTATTTCTGTGCAGTGATGGCAGAATTTAGCCTGATGGCTTGTTTGATACAGTGACTTTCCTGACATTTGCAGCCCAGATGGCCTGATGTACATGTCCATTAGACCTATAGCTGTTACAGCTGTACAGTGCTCCATAATTCTTTTGATCAATTAAGAATCAAAAGTGCTTCTGAAATTTAATTTGCTGTATCCTTGGGGGGGGGGGGTGTGTGTGTGTTTGGTAGTAAAATGGATACTGAGTAGTATAATTATCCGTAAAAGAGGCACTAAATAAAGCTACCAATTTAACATATTGGACAAAGTATAGATTTTTGGGAAAATGTAGCTTGTGTAAATAATTATTCTATCTATCTGCTTTGGTATCTGTCTTTTAGGGGTGTATATTATAATGTTCTTCAAATTTCTTATCCATTAAAAAAAGACATTACCATAACAAAATGTTAAGTGGAGGAGTCTTACATTACAAAAAGTTACACCTGTCGTATGAATGGAAATAAGTGTGCCTACACATCCAGTGAACAATTGCTACCAACAGTTGGCTGGAATATACAGCAGAATAAGCACTGATAAAATGTAATTGATAAAATAAGTAAGTCATGTAGGTCTTTATTTGGAAAGAAATTGGATGTCTTTGGATGCATTTAGGTGATACTGAATTTTTCAGCTCAGCACCTAGCTGAGGTACCTCATCTTTAGGTGCCTAAATATCTCTAAAATGTAGTTCTGAGAAATCAAATCCCATTAAATTTAAATGATACTCGGGCTATACGTGCATTGGTAGTGCTTTCCTGACATGGAAATATCAATATCCAAATGCAGATAAGTGCTCCAAGAGGAAATTCAGAAGGAACTGTAAAGTGATGCATATTAACCCAGTACCAGTACATTAAATGATCCTCTGAGTGAAACAAGCTGAATTGGTCAAATTCCAGATATACTGGTCAAACAGCATTAACGCTAGGAGCTCTGCTGACATAGAATGTCAGTCAGACATAGCAATTCTTAGTACACGGCTTTAGCTTAACTATATCAATAGAAACCCATACAGAGGACCCTTAGGTCCTAAATGACTTGTGAAGTGAGACCTAAACTCTGAAGCCATGTAGGCACCTTTGGAAGGGTGCATTTTTGTTCCTAAACACTCCCTTGCAAATACTATCTGTTCAAAGTTATGAAAGAGCTTTCAGAAAAGATCCTTTCTGGACCTAAGAATTGTGCCTTCCAGATGCAACACAAAGAGTGGGGATGTTGCAGTCCAGATGCCTTTATAGCCCCAAAGCCAGGGCATCCTCTTGGGATAAAAGTTCTAGACCTCTCAGCTGAGAACTAAGTTGGAACACAAGACTCCCGTTTTAGCTCATTCATAGACCTTTGGATAGAAGTTGGGCAGCATCCTACCAAGGCGTGAAGGTGTGTTTTCTTTAGCTTCTCTTGTTCTTCCTCTTGGAGGTCTCAGTTAGTTGAAAGTCCTTGAGGAGTTGAAATTTACAGTACACACAGTGTACAGATATCAGGTTTATCTTAGAAATATTGCCATAATTTGATAGAGAGGGATCCACAGAGGCAAAGAAGAGATAATTAACTTTGGTGTTTGACTGTCTCTTTCAACTAGATATTATTTCACCAATTTACATGACAGTTTTAAAGGACAGAAAGCTTTTTTTTTTGAGATAAAAACAAATCTGTGGAATGAGCAAGAAGGTCTTGGTGTCCTGCCAAGGTGTGACTGCATGAAACCTTGCTTCTAGAGTGCTTTGAAGTCTTTAGAGAAAAGTGCAATAAAACTTTAAGTTGTTGTTATGAAATGTACAGAGGTTTCCCCCCCTCAAATTTTCCTCTTGCCTTGTCTGCAACCATCATCTAATTTCCTGTTTGGCTTTCATCCTCAGTTCTTTATAATACAATTGCCAGTTGGCAAAACCACTTTGCGCACTGGAACAACAGTCTGTCCAGAGAGCTACCAAGCACTAAACCTATTCATGTATGACAGATATTTTTTTTTTTTCATATTTATAGCTCTGTGGTAATATTTAAAAAAATTAGGTCTTCATGGGAATATTATTTCGCCTTTTTGTAACTGACTTTGACTGTCACAATTTTGTGCATGTTCTACAAGCTTATGGGCAGGCCTGGTTTTATTTAGATTGCTGGTTTCTGTGATAGAAAAGAAAGATCCTGATTTCCATGCTTCTAGCAGCTGAGAGGATTTAATACCTCATTGTGGCTGAGATGCTGGGATGGTAGTAATGTTGTATTCTGATTACCTAAACACAATTTACAATATTTACACAGCTTAATTTTTAAAGCAACAATTGTCTTTGTGTGTTCCTAAGTGAACTAAATGCAATCCCATTCTCTCCTGTTCCTTATACTAAACCTCATTCAGTCCTGAAGCAGTGATGTGAAAAGTGTTTAATTTTCATTAGAAATATTTAAAGAACTTTAGGACCTTGCTTCTTCGTGCTGCACTGCTGCATGCAGGTACTTATCCTAACCCCTACTGAGTGCTTAGAAGTCATCTTTATGTTAAGATATTCCTTTACCCAGCTGCTACTCTGTCTCCTGACATTACTATACTGCCCTTAACCTTCCTTTTTCAAGCTTTGCTGTCGAGGCCTGTGCGTGCAGTCTGCCCAGGATCCTGAGCTCAGCTTTGCACCACGAGCACAGCCACCTGAGAGCTGCCTGGGATCTCTGCCTGCATCGGTTGCTGCCAAACTCCTCCATCAGCCTTGAACAGCATGGCCCGTTCACTTTAGCTGGGCATTTCTGCTGGGGAAAATTTGATGGCACGTTTTCTATAAATGGTGGAGAACATCATGTGCTTTGCCCAATTTATTATAGAGTTTCACCTTCCTCTTGTTCTCTTGTCGCTGCGTTGCAGGTAAGTAAGATGATCACAGTTACTGAAAGCCCTGTGGTTTGTGCAGCATTAGGTTTTTCTATAATGAGCTGTCATTATGATTTGGGAGAAGCTCGTTTTGCTTGAATGGTTTATCAGAGGTTTGGTGTCTGTTAATTGTTTCCTGTTGTTGTTATGGTGTTTTGTTTTCTGGTTGGTTTTTTTTTGCCTTCTTTCTTAGTTTTTATTCTCTGGCTGTTGTGTTTGGATTCCGAGACAGAGGCATTTTTTTGTTTACCTAATACTTTAATTAAACTACTCTACAGTCTTATTCAAGTGTATCACTGTTGGTATTAAATAATAGAAACAAATTGCCAGCTGCAGGACAAAAGGCAGGGATATCTTTTGAAGAAAGCTATGCACTGTTACTGATGCAAATTTGTACTGATTCCCGCAAATATACAGCAGTATTTTGACACTGGGAAGATGAATATTCTCCAGTGTAGGTAGTGCAGTTGTGAGGTGAAGGTCCCCATTGGAAAAAAGTGTCTTGTGTGTGTAGCAGTCGTCGTGTTTCTGTTTCTTCAGTGGGGTGTCAGAATGCAGCCCTGCAGACGTCAGATGATGTGCATCTTGCTCTCCTGGGAAGGAATGATCTTCACTCCTAGAGTGAACTTTGTAATCAATTGCCTTTGCCCTGTACCACCCAAGGATTTGCTGGGCATGTTGTGGGGGGACACAGGGTTTCCACCAGTACCTAAGTGCAGCTGTGGAATGGTGCTGCTGAATCACTGAACATGTGTATTCACCACCACAAAGCTGGATCTCCATCAGACACTGCTGAGTTCAGAGGCTGTCTATTGTAAGAATGGTTTACTAAATCACTATGCACTTGTTTGTAAGCACAGTTTAATTTTAATAGAGGCAATAAAGCAAAATCAATGGGGTAGTCTTGTGGACCTGTGCTGCAAACTGGGTCACTGAAGCGACACAAGCTGTACACAGATGTTGTGGAGTTGTTATTTGGCACTCCAATCAGTTGCCAACAGCTTGTTGTGAGTGCGACCTGCAACTCTGTGCAGTTGGTTCCCAGGTTTCTTGGTTCTTCTAATGACCCATTTGGAGAGCTGTGTGGGACATGCAAGGACTTTCCTAAATCAAAGTCTCTCTCCCCTTCCGTCCGGTGTTCACTGGGAGATACATATCTGCAATCTTTTTTTGCCTCCCTGTTTTGTTTCCCCAAATCTATGTAGCATTCTATGGTCATACAGTACACAACTGATTTAACAGAGCAATACAGACTTGCTGTAACTGACTACTGGAAAATGGTACCTCTATAAATGACAGCCTGGATCCCTGCTTCTGTCTTGCCCCTGATTTGTGTGACCTCAGTCAAATCACTCAAGCCAGAACAACAAAAACTTTTACTTGCCTGCAGATGTGTGTTACTGCTTTGTGGGTTAAGAATCTTGATCGTTTCTGTACATGTTATTAACTTGAATTCAGTGACTAGCTTTCACTCGTATGCTAGTGATCTAAATATATTTGAATTACCTGTTTATTTACCATAATTTTCTCTTCTCTTTTAAGCTGGCCAACAAATACCCCATGGACTTGTTATTGTGAAGACAAAGTAGCTGGTGAGTGCGCAGTGCTTTGTAGATGTCTGGAGATATAAAATATGCATATTTTAAAAGAATTTAAGACTCCTCCATGGCTTATTTTGCTTGTTGTCTCACACATTGCACAGCATGCTAACAAAAATATTTTGTATAACACAGGTAGTGTACGGTTTAACGTATTTAGGACACAGTAGCTGTTATTAAAGGACTGAGCTATGTGATAAGACTGATCTAAGCAGTCCATAGGAATGTCTGCTACTTCACCTTGCTGTGTGCTTTTATTTTCTTAACAGACCAAAAAGTTTCTAAAATAGACAGGACTTCTTAAAATAACAAGCAGAACTCATTGGACTTTACCCATTTTAATATGGTACTCTTTACTTGAATAATTCAATGTGACATGTAGCTTCCAGATATGCAACTTGAATTCCCAGACTGGTTCATATGTGCATGATAATTCTCAGTAAGTCACTGAAGGTTTTGCATTTTTAAAACATAACCTCCTAGTAGTGAAGGATAGAAAAAAAAAAAAAAGCTATCCTTGATACAAACAGAGAAGGAAACAGGAGATTCAAATTCTGGATAAGGTCTGGATGTTTATAGTTATAGATTAGAGTTGACTTTATTGACAAATTGACAAATATTTATATTTTCTATGTTTTCCTTCAGTTCTGGCCAGTTAAAGAGGAGTGTTAAAGATGCAGTGTGCAGTGATTGCAATTTTGTCTGTATTCATCTAAGACACCTGCTCCAGTGAAAACCTGAGGCACAAGATTGTTAGCAATTACTATTTCTTTCTAGCGTGCATAAATTTATATAACTTTAAAGTGTGTAACAGGAATGCATAGGGCACAGGGGAGCAGAAGTGCTGCAGAAGCAGACATGAGTTGAGGAGCTTCTCCGCAGCTTGCAGACTATGAGCACACTCAGGCTTCCTCTCTGCCACCTTGTCACTCCATCCCTGGGCAGGCAGACCAGTGCTGTGTGGCACACTGGGAGGGAGACATAGATGAGGAGAAAGGTGGGCAAAGGGGGCAGATGCAGTGCTTTCTGCAGTAAGGTGTGTCTCGTTGTCCGTGTGTGCAGGGCTACTGTGCGCCTGCACTTCCCCGAAGTGGTTTTATTCGCTGTCTTTAGACTTTGTCCAGGTGCAATTTGAGATAAGAGAGTGGTTGTTCAGGATTTCCGAGTGCCTGCCAGTGTGGCAGGAGCTACCGTTGTTTTGTTGTACTGTGTGGATGCTTGAGTTTTACAGCTGGAGTGCACTGGGTCTGACGTGCACCAGCCCCACCATGCTTGCTGTGCGTGTCCTATGCATCAAGTGGGAGCCTGCTCACAGCATTGCCCCGAGGAGTGTGGCTGTAGTGCAAGAGGTCTTTGCTGTCCCATTTGGTTCAGGAGATCCAGACAAGTGGGACGACTTAGTCCTACATGCATGTGTTACTGCCTGATTTCATCTGAAAGAGCTTTGTCTATGTAAGGAAAAAAAGGTTTCTTCTGAATCACAGACTAAATCACACCATGAGTTTCTCAAATAGGGCTTTTGAAGAATAACTTAACATTATATCATAAAAAAACCAGCCTCTGTCTTAGAATGTAAATAGCAGTTGAACTCTGTAGCTAAATTGCATTTTCTGCAATATCAAGCCATTGCTACAAGAAAGAAAGCAAGAAAAACCAAAATAATAGCAAATCATACAGATGCTGTAAGTAGCACAGAGTACAAGAATGAAAAAGCATAACACTACGGCTTCTTACCACTTCTCTTAATCTCTCATGAAGTTTGTTTGTACGACCTTTAACCACTTTTACTTGATATATGGTGTAGTATTCTTGGGCAGAGAGTAAGTCAGTTAATCTTTCTGTCAGAGGAGTACTCTTGCAATTCACATGGTAGTTGGAATTAGAAACTGGTGAAGCTACAGATTAGATGTCTTGTTCTGCAGCGAGGAGGCTTATTAATTTTACCCATGCTGGTGCTCCAGAATTGACCATCTGGTTCTGTAAATAACAAAATTAATTTATGTGTTGACCAAATAGCAGCAGTTTCCATTATGCTAAACACCTGTTATCACTTAAAGCCATTTTACTGAATATGATGCATTAGCTGTATATTATTGGTGCTAAGGATGCATACAAAAATATGTCATCCACTTACATGGTTCAGATGTTGCTTAAACAATCTATTGAATTTGCTGGAGAGCTTATGCAAGAAACAATTGGGTTTAGGAAGATCACTAGAGAGTATTCTAAATTATCTTAAATATTTCTAATTACTGCATACACTCTCCCGTCTGTCATGGCATAAGATGTGTGTGAGAATGATTATATGTTGTATTCCAGTGGCTCTTTATGTGTTTTTTTTCAAGCTTTTTTCATAGAATCACATAATGGTTTGGGTTGGAAGGGACCTTAAAGATCATTTAGTTCCAACCCCCCTGCCATGAGCAGGGACACTTTCCACTAGACCAGGTTGCTCAAAGCCCCATCCAGCCTGGCCTTGAACACTGCCAGGGATGGGGCATCCACAGCTTCTCTGGGCAACCTGTGCCAGTGCTCCATCAGTCTCACAGTACAGAATTTCTTACTAAGAGCCAACCTAAATTTACCTTCTTTTAGTTTGAAACCATTACCCCTTGTCCTATGACTACAGTCCCTACTAAAATGTCCCTCCCCAGCTTTCCTGTAGGCCCCCTTTAGGTACTGGAAGGTGCTATAAGGTCACCCTGGAGCCTTCTCTTCTCCAGGCTGAACAACCCCAGCTCTCTCAACCTGCCTTCACAGGAGAGGTGTTCCAGCCCTCTGATCATCTTCATGGCCCTCCTCTGGACTTGCTCCAACAGGTCCATAATTGTCTAATAATTAATTAGATATTGTCATAATCTTATTACTGGCAACTAAAAAGATGCAGGAAAACTGGTAGATTTTGCCAACAAATGTCACCAGACAAATCTTGCAATAGCCTCTCATTTGGAGAGTGAGCAAGCTTTTCAAGAAATGGTTTGTTTTTACAATGATATTTTATTTCCTAAATTTTTGTGGGTTTTAAAACATTGTTGCATAGTGTTCCATGAAGGAAAAAATCCTTCAGATGACAGGAAAAAAACCTTTCAGATAACAGAAAACTCAATTTATGCTTTATTATCTGTTTTGTAAACTGAAGACTACAGAACTTCCTGGGAAGTTAGCACTTATTACTGACTGAAATTTCAGGAAGGTGGGATGGCCCGTATACTGCCTCTGATTATTTTGCTTTTAGCCAGCTGCATAGCCACAAATAAAGTCTTTTGTGTAGCACAATGGACTTAATCTCCCAATTTGTCCCAAACTGGGTAATCAGCAAGCCTCTTGTCTGAGGTCTAGACAGGAATCCAAAATAAAAATGAGAGACAGCAAAATTACCAGTTTAGAAAAGAGGCATATGTCTGCGTTTCAGCTAGTTTGTTGTGGTGTTGTTTGTTTTTTTTGTTGTTTTTTTTTTTTTTTTTTTAATCTTTCTGTATCTTTTACTAGCAATTTGCTTTTCATATTGACTTTAAAGAGCAAACACAGTTTTTCTTTCACTTCAGTGCTTTCAGTCTCACTTTAAAGTATGTGAAAGATTTGCTATGAACATTCAGGTTCAAGGTGATGTTAATTTTCTTAAGGTTACATGTGTCTTGTAGTTCTAGCAGGATGTGTTTAACAGTTAGATATGTCCAGCAAAAGCACATAGTTAATGGAACCAGAAATTTTCATCCCACTACTGTACAGGTATTCCTTATAATTTACCATTTTATGAATATCCCTGAATATTTTTTAGAAGTGTATGCAAGTGGTGTTGACAAAACTAAAGGGCAGTCATACTTCTTTTCAATATACCCTCAAATGATTTTACAGGTTTAAAGGTCTTAGCTCATAGTAAAACAAACCAACACCATGTAGGTCAGTTGCTATGTATGAAAGATTCCTTTAAGTTTATGATTTCATTTGGGAAAAAGAAGTTAAAGTAACCTGTCCAAAGGCAATGTGGGCTTTAGAAATGATTGTTTAACAAGGAGGCATTCCTCTCAAAGTAACTGTCCATGAGGATCCTCAGTCCATTTCAGATACAGCAAGCAGAGACATGAGTAGAAAGGAGGAACGCCAAAGAAGGGAGTCAAGCATGAAAAAAGTGATGCAAATAAAACTTTTCAATTAGTCAAATACTTAATTGCTCACTTCCCTCTTGGGTACGATAGAATGACAAGAGAAAGCAGAGGGCCCTGAATTTTAAATTTCCTCATGTGTGACACTTCTGTCTCTCTAGACATTCACAAAAAACTGTTTTAAAATTGTAACGTTAAATAAACTATAATGCTGATCAATTCAGATTGATACACCTTTTAGGGTTTGAGATATTAAAATGTAATAATGACTACCACATACTGATAGCAGAAAAACTTGTGTTGGAAGTGACATCTGGACATTATTTAATTCAGCCTTGATGCTGCCGACATGAAATTCTGTTGACATGGCATGGCCTCATGGCCTCATGTAGAACAGTGAAAACATATTGAAAGAAATTAAAATAAAACTCAAACAGAATTTCAGAAACTGACAGACGTAGTTTGTAAAACCAAACAAATCAGAAGATATATTTTGCAGCAAGCTCAAATTTTTTTTTTTTATTCCAGATCAAACTAAAAAGTCGAATATATTTTAAAATTTCCTATTTAAAAAAAAAATATTTTATTTTCAGTTAATTGTAAGGCATTCTCCTGTTAAAAGGACAAAACTGTTCAGGAACAAACCTGAATTTTTTGGGTGAAGGATCTGGCAATTATGCCTGTAAATGTTGTCAGAAAACAGGAATGTGAGCAATATGGTATAGACACAGCTACCATTTGCCATTCACCCTAATCAAAAGAGAGGAAGACGCATCTCTGAGATGTGATCCAGGCGGAAGGAGGCCGTGTTCCCCTTATGAAGGTACACCTCTCCACTGACTTCAGAAGTAAGCATGGTGACTCAGCAACAAATGCTTACTTACATGTTTAGTGAAATGGATCTGAAAAAAGCTGTACCCTAAAAGCACCTTTTCCTTTCTTGTATGTTTAAAGGGAGCCTGTGACGGCCAGCTCAGATAAAAATGTCTACATCTGGTTGAAAGAAACCATTCCCAGAAGTGAAGTAGTGTTGACAACCAAATGAAGGATAAAAACTGGTTATTACTTTACAGTAATGGCAATATTTGATGCACATCAACTGCTGACATTGTATTGCCAGCAGGCTTTGGCCACAAAATCCGATCCTTTGTATATAAAAGACTGTGCATACAAAGAGAAGAATCTACAAGAGGTCTTGAAGAGGGAGTTTACACTAAGTGAAATAACTATTATTCCTCCACATGATTTTGCAACTAAATTAATGAACAAATGGTACTGTTGTACATATTTGTCATAACTGTTCCTCAAGGACAAGGTGCCTATACAGACAAATGAAAAAAAAAAATAATAGATAAGTTGTGTTTCTGAAGGTTTAAAATAAAGAGTCTTCCTGCCTCACTTTTTTGTTTGTTTGTTTTGGGTTTGGTTTTTTCCCTTTTTATTTTTTTTTAATTTTTTGTTTTGTTTGGTTGGTTTGTTTTTTTTCAAAGTAAATGACAGTGAGACTGGATTTTTTCTTTTTTTGGAGACATTGCACATTTAATTAGCCACATTCACTCTTCTTGAAGTGGACTAAAACCATCATTCATTTCTCCTGGCACTTTGGATTGATTTGAGAATAAGATATTTACCCTAGGGGAGAGAGGCATTGCGTCTGCACAGAGCTGAACAAATGTGTTTTAATTAATGTTTTATTCATCTCATGCATTTCTTTGTCTGCATGTAACAGAATACCCCTGGGAAGATCATCCAGAGCAGAGGCTGAACTTGGGACCTTGAACCTGAAACCATGAAAGCCTAATGCCAAAAGCCTCATCCTTGTCTAACAGAGCTACTTCGGCATCATAACCCCATGATGGAGTCCCTCCACTCTAGAGTGTTGTTTCCCTGGATATCAGTCAATCACTGTTTAGCTGGCTGGCTGACACCCAGCCAAATTCAATCTTTAAGTAATTAAAGAATTTTATTAAATTACACAGACCCCATTTAGGTGGCCCAGATTAGCATAACGCTAATAATATACCATGTTTAACAGAAGAAATACAAGATGCAGTTTTTCCCTGCCAAGTTTCCATGCTGGTTTCTTGCTGGGGTTACCAGATCAGTGTGGTAGATCAGGAGCAGTCGCTTCCAGTCTCTTCCCTTCTCAAGGCAGCTTGTGTCCATGTTGTGGGAGCCCAGGCTCCACTGGAGTTAACCCAGAAGAACAGGAAAATTTTGGGTCTTAATCAGTTTTGAGGGGAGGAGTTTCCTCTGCTCGCTTGTGACTAGCCAATGCTTTGAACCACTTTGCTTGGACGTTGCTGGGAGTGTTAAGGAATTCTTACCAACAGACCTAGAAAAAAGAGAAATCATGCTAAGCAAGGCCAAAGACTAACTGAGCTTCCTACCATCGACAGGGGAGGGCAGAAAATACTTGGGAAGAGGACACGGAAAACCATCAAGTGGTGCTTCTCTTCCCTATAGGCACTCGCATGTTTGTCAAGAGTTCCCAGCCCACAGGCTGTATCCATTCAGACTGATCAAAGTTCAATCAGAAGTTAATTACGGCGTTTGGTTCCTTGTGCTGACATCAGCAAAGCAGCAGAAATTTCTGGGAAGTTCAGTATGGTAGTTTTGCATACTTGTGTAATTACAGCGCGACGGTGCTGCTTGTTTGCCAGGAGCTGCGTGAGCAAGGTCATGGCACAGCAGCAGGGCTAGCTGTGACCTTGTTCGCAGATGGAGAGGGACTTTCTTGAGCATCTTAGCTATAAGGAATCATTGCCAGAATAATTTCAGAGGAGTATTCTTCTGGAAGCATTTGCAAGCATTATGTTATGCACATTTATGGACGATAGAGGTTTTTCCAGCCTACCCTGACACATCAGGCGATGTTATTTGTTTCTGCTGCTATACTGGATGAGCAGTAACTCTGCTTCCAGGGGGACAGCCGGTGTTTATGGGCGTCATGGTTTCTGAGAACAGTCCCTCCAGTCACACTCATTTGTTTAAACTGTTCACAGAAGATACACTCAGAATGGCCACAAGTGCAGTTAGAAGGTTAGTAATTCACATTTTTTATACAGATTTTGTCTGCCTCCCTGACCGAACAAAGTATAACAGCCTCAGTGGTGCAGTGTACAGGAATGTAATAAATACCAGGGTCTTGTTAGCTCTATAAAAAGGCAGCCGTCACCCGCTGGTATCGGTGCTGTGAGGTGTTTGGGGGACCTGCTGTAAAACACTGGCCAGTAAAAACTGCTGGCGGTGCCCTGTACATATCAAACAGTAACTGCCAGTGGGCTGAATTCGACACAGTAAAAGCAGATTCTTCCTCCCCCTCCTCCCTGGTGCACCACAGCAGGAATACTTATAATTTCATTCTTTGAATGAATTGTTTGCTACCTCAGAGATCTAAATCCAGATGAATTGCCTTATGGGCAGTCACAAGGAATTATACTGTATCTGTTTTGATTTTTGTTTGGTGCAGACTGCTTGACAATATGATCTTTCTCAGCTAGCACTTTTGTGGGAAGGGTGGGATTTTTCAAAGGCGGAAGTGATTTAGGAGCACAGATGTGAGTGAATCTGCTCATTTTGTGCTTCCAAATAACACAGGGCTAGCATCATACATGTGTTCAGGCATGATTTTTAGTTTCCCTTGCTGAAGTCTTGTATGTGCCTGAGGTTTGGCTGCAGAGTGTGAACACGCTCAAAAAATTCTGGAAGGTCTAAGGAACTCAGCACACAGGTTGTGGTAGATACACGAAAACCTTTGCGCACCTCTGGAGAGACCAGACCTGTTACAATCTGCGTAACAGGGAAGGTATCACCCAAAAGAGTTGCAGAGAGAAGTGTATAGGGATGTCCTCTCTCCATGTGCTATGTCAGGGAAGTCAGAGATCCAGGTTTGAAACTCTCAATGTTTAGTTTTGCAGTAGGGACTGGGAACACCTTCTTTCTCTGACAAGATCCCACAGGCCTTTTTGATACTTTTTCAGGCAGGCTTGAACCCATGAAGTTCCCATCTGGAGCTATTTTTTTCCCCAGCCTGGGAGGTATCACGGAGCTTGGCTTTACTCTGCCCTGCTGGGGAGGTGCTGTGGTTATGGGTCCCACCCTGTTCCCGTGAACTTCCCCCGTGCCCTGGAGGTGTCAAAGCCAAAGATTTTGGTTTGTGCATGACTTATCTCTGTTAATTTTATGTATTTGCTCAGGTGCTACCTCCTGTGTGTGTAAGGTTCAGCAATGTTAATTATTCTTATGACTTCATTTACAGCAAGCTAGCAACATAGAAAAGCCACGTCTGGAATAGGGATACCCTTCTTGACTTGACCTGAGCAATTTTTCCTAAGAATGTAGTGAAAAAAGCTATAAAGTGCTTCAGAAATTCTGGGAGTCCCTGAGGCAGAGCAATAGCTCTAGAAAATGCATTTAACTGAGAACATACAAAATGGCTTAGCTTGCTTGGTAGAAAATGTCCTGAGCTGCAGTTTTGTAAATGTGCTAGTTCAGAGGTGTGGTAATAAATATTAATTTTGTTTTGACATTTGAAAGATATATTTGAATGCTGCATATGTGCAGTACAGAATGATTAAAAATTGTTGTGGTATATGAAATTTATGTTTTAGCTAGCATGATTACATCCTTCTGAAAATGTGCAAGGCTGTAATCTTTTAAAATTGTTATTGCAGTAGAGAGATCAAAATTCGGTGAAGCACTTCATATATTTTTAAACAATCATGTTAATTTGGAAGTGACTCAAATAACATTTGTTCTATTTTAAACATAAGTCACAATGATCCGTGTTCAAATTCTTTGTTTCCAATAAAAAAAAACCATGTCCACAAAGATCTCAGCAAAAATAGTTTTCTTATATGATAAGCCATCATAGAGGTGACATCAGCTGGCTTGGTTTATAGCAGACATGGCAAAAAGACTAAATGTATTTCTACTCCTGATCAACCCTTTATTTCAGAATACAGGACAGTTTTTCTTCCACCTTCACCCCCTCCCATACCCCTGCTCTCAGCCCCAGTGCCTGCCCTGGCATTTCCCTGGCGCAGCAGCGGAGTCGGTCCAGAAGAATTGCTGCAGGCTGGGATTAGACAGCAGCTGAAAGCCTGTGTGGGCGCAGTTCTGCTGCATTTACTTTACAGATAAGGATCTTACATCAAAGTTGCACTGCTGAGGGTCAAATTAAAATCAGAGTGTAATGAGAATGAAGTTGGTGTGCTTCTGAATGGAATTAAAAAAAAAGGAATATGAAATGGATACTCAGTTCTTTAAAAATGCATAGCACAATATAGCTCCTTATTAATTTGTCTGACTCAGTTTGTGTCCTCATATTCAGCGATCCTCCTTCTTTTTCAGTTCTGGATTTCTCTCCATTGAAGGATAAAAGGTGTTTGTAGGTCTTCTGGATAATGGTTTACCCTGGTGTTAGATAGACCTCAGTGAAAGATGCCAGTCTTGAAGTTGTGTTCTTTTGACTTCTGGTAGGACCACCATGGCTCCTTCTCAATTATTCAGCTTTGACTTTCATCCTTACTGTATTCTGGGATTTCCAAGGCCTTTACAATGTCCATGTGTACATATTATTTCAGTGGCAAGCACAGGCATTATATATTTCTAATCCAAATCATCCTATACATCCATGTGTCCACATCTGTCATAAAGCATTAGGTGGAGCAGGCCGCTGTCCTGTGTCTGGTTGTCTTGATCTATTTACTGGACTCTCTGGATGGATCCCAGACGTGACTCACCACCAGCCTCATCCAGGGTGCTCAGCTGAGCCTTCACCATGCTGCCCTGGCCGTGCGCAGGTGCTTGGGACTGTGTCCTGCCAGGGGACACTGCCCTGCCTGTGTGAGCTCCACCACCTCAGATCTTGGCTTGTTTCCCCAGACCCACTCCAGCTCCTCCCTGATGGTGTAGGTGCAACATCTTTTCTGTCTGTGCCAGTAGAATAGAATAGATGCAGAGCTGCAGTTACTTGCTGTCAATGATGAAACTAATTGCAAAAGATAAGGATTTCACTGAAGAACTTGAAATTGTGTGTTGGCTAATGCTGCTGCGTGCTGACTGAACAAGCTTTGCTGGAAGAATGTCTGTAGAACAGACCTTTCTGTAGAGCATATTTTGACTAACTTTATGACTTGCCCTTTAGAAGTAACTAAAATTAGAGGAAAGATCAAAGATGCAAGGTAGAAACAGTATCTGGAGAGTTCTTGATTTTATAATGTGGGTGAAAGCACTCTGCTTTGATACCTTAAAGGTGCTTGGTATTGCAGACCTTCCTTACAAAAAGGAGGTGAATCCCAGATGATACCTTCAGACCATTTGTATTTGGTGAGATGCTTTTAACAGGCAGATTCTCCCCTTTTCTTCCCTCTGACCTTCAGGGGAAAAATGCATTAAGGAAGGAATGATCTGAGAACGTGAGTGTACCTTGCATCGCAAGACAAGGCTGCTTCTTCACTTGACTTTAAACTAGTAATGACACTTAACTCTTGAAGGAATGCTTTGAAGAGAGTTACTAATCTCTATTAAAACTGAATTTATCTTTATTACTCTCTTGAATTAGACAACGTAGTTTGCGACCATACTTTTTGGTGTGTTGTAGACATACCTAAAATCATAAAAAGACTCCCTGTGGGCATTTGGAAGACACCTGTGAATCCTTGTCTTCCATTCCTGCTAGACAGAGTAAGAATGTAATGTGTGGTGGGAAAAAAAAACAAACCCAAACCGTATCACTAAGAATATGCTGTTTATTTGCCAAAACCAGGACGTGAATGTGCAGAGAACTCACAAGGTGCTACTGGTTGGTATAAGGGCAAATAGTTTCAATGTCCAGACCATGCACTTGTTGAAGTAATGTCCGAAGTCTCAAAGAAAATGTCCATCTGTCACACTGTCCAAATCCGGAAGCAGATGTAGGAACCTACTACTGATCCGACTATACTGTATTGTGACTTGTTCCCTGCCACAGCATGGGGAGAACTGCAGTAAAGCGAGTGTAAATTTTTTTTAAAAATGTATGACATTCAACATCCATTTTTTTTCTTGTGAAAATGACTATAAAGATGAATAAGCTGACAGATGAATGGAAGCTTTTCTAGAAAAAAATACCAAAACAAAATTGCTACTAATAGCATTGGCATATACCACAAGTCTTGAAACTTTTTTTCACTTTGCCAGTTGGTTCTAAAGTGCCATATTTTGCTCCATAGATGTTACTGGCATTGACAGAAAATCCATTTTGGAGTGTGCTCATGTAAACTGCTTTACATGTAAACTGGCCAATCTAATTAAGATCATTTGTGAAGTAATAGAGATGAGAAATGCAGAAGAAGAAAGAAAGAAAGAAAGAAAGAAGGAACAAGAAGAAAATGAAAGAAGAAACTTTTCAATTTAAAGCTAGATTTCAAGAGCTTCTGCTTTTCTTTTCTGTTCAGGGATAACAAGTAAATGTTCCTGGGCACTGTAACTTCTCCTTAAAATCATTTTTGTTCACTGTTGGTATAAACTGCATTAAACATGTAGCACAGGAACCCTTACCCACATTCTGAAATGTGCACAATACTATGTATGCACAAGGTGTGACAAAGAGAAAGCAGTGTGACAGGACAAGGTGGCAGGTCTGTCTTCTGAGGTCAGAAATATTTGTTGTGACACAGCTCTAGTTCGGAATGGGTTATGCTCCTTTTCACACTGACTTCTTTCTGAACGGATCTGAAAGTTCAGATCCTGACCTCTCACCAAGTGTCTTGATTTGTCCCTCTTTTGGCAGTGTCTGGAGGAACTGGCCTAGAGAGCCTTTCTGCACTGGCATCCTGACAGAGGAGAAAAACCTGAAGCGAATGAGGATACATCAGTTTTAATCTATTCTAATAATTGACCTTTTCACTAAAAACTTTAAGAAGATTGTCTTCTATACTGATGTTATTTGTGATGTGAACATATCCCCTGGATTTGGGAAATCAAAACAAAGTAATTTGATTTGGAAAATGAACTTATTTTCAATAGATTGTTAGAGCAGTCACAACAGGACTTTCAGGCCTCTAGTGGCTTGGGCAGAACTTGAACATATGTTCTTGAAATGAAAAGCTCTGCATGCCATTACTTATTCCCTGAGCCATAACACGCTGCTAATATATTATCTCTGATGTTTTGGTTTGAGAAAGAAATTTAGGGAAAAGAAAACTGTATTGCTGCAACTCTGGTGTGGAAGCTGACACTGACAGAAGATTATGTCATGGATGTTGCCTTTTTATATCTGTATTTATAAAACTTCCCTTTATATAAAGCTATATAAAAGCAGTTTGGATCAATTTATCTCAGTCTGGAGTCTGGAGTCCTCCAACAGTCTGCTGAGGACTTGCAGACTGAATTTTTCTGCATCTATTTTATTTCCAGCTGTTACAATGCTTTAAAAAGTTAAAAGAACTTGACCTTCCTGTGAGTAAAAGGATGTTGCGGTTATGGTAAGGTTATTAGGTGGTCAGAAACAGGAGAGAAGGTGCTCTCTGTACTGCCAGTGGAAATGCGGTAGTTCACAGAACAAATCCTTTAAAATCTGGTTTGCATTATGAAACAAATCTGGGAACTTGTGGATATTAGCGGAATATAGCATGATGAATGGAAGCAGTCACTGTAAAACAACTGCTTATCTGAAAAGGAACATGACTGCAGCTGAAAAGAGAAACACGAGTCCTGCTTACATCCATTTTCCATCTGTTTTATCCCAGCAGAGATTACTACTTTTTGCGGTATCAAGCTAAGACCTGGTCTTTTCAGTATTCACTGAAAAAAGAATAACTGAAAGAAAATTTTCATTTTCCTAAATATGATAGGCTTATTCATGTGAGCCACTCCACATTGGGTAAGAGTGTATAAGGGAAACTCTCCATGCCGTGGAAATACTCTATCATTTTGAAGATTAAGGTCACTAAATAGAAAGCAGAAGGTTACTTATGACAGAAAGACTTTCTGCAAAGGTTCATAGCTCACAGGAGGGAACTACTGATTGCCTGAAAGGCCTGAAGAGGCATTAAAATTCAGTGCCTCCCAGTGGCACACTTGACAAAGAGCTATCCTTCCTTCTTTGTGACGTGGTGACACTACTTTTTTAATCTACCATAACTGCTCTTTGATGAAAAGGAGAATGGTGACAATACAGCCAATGCACCTGGCTGCTTTTCCAACTGCTGTTCAGGAAAAACTGTGTACATTTGGGGAAAGCTGGAGGCCTGAAGTTTTGAAGGCATAAAACCCAGAGGCAAAATTCTCTCCCAGAAGTTCTCAAAATTCTCTTGAATATGTCCACATAATAATGGTGTAATGGCAGAGGTAATTTAGTTTCTGTTATGAAGAACTCTTCTTTGGTTGTGAGTGGTAAAACAGGTACATGCTATTTATTAACAATGGTACAACACCGCTACCCACTTATTCACTTAAAACATCACAAACTCATTATAAGTTATTAAAGCAGAAAATACTATTGCCCTGTATTCCTACTTAAGATCAGCACCTGCGTTTCATTTCTGTTTTTGAAAAGTGCAAGCATATTTACTCATTCCCCAACTTTGTTTCTCGTGTTCAGTCCTCCCCACCTTCCCCTTGTGTTTTGAGCAAGTACGTTCTGGAGACAAGGTGGTGCTTTCAGTGCCGTGGCCTGATTCTGGATAGGGTTAGGATTAATTGTTAGGAATCAAGTGGTTTGGTTAGAAAAAAAAATATTTTAGCATTTCTTATGAGGATTTTTGGGGAAGACTGTATGAATAAAGCCAGTTATTTTATTTTCACAATCTTTTGGAGGATCAATTTTGGAAGGTTCAGTTCTGCACATTCAGTTGATAGTTTTTCCAGCAGGGGGCAAGAAAGGATAACAGATGCAAACAGTGCGATTTTCCTGGACAGCCACAGCAGAAATGTTAAACAGCATAGCCTGAGGAGGGAATGCGAAAGCTACTAACCGTCCCCCCCTTTTAGGCCATAATGGCTTTTAAACAGCCTGTTACTCTTCAAGGATAACCATAGAAAGGGAAGGTAGAAAAGGAGCCGGGGAGACCACCAGAGCTGCCAGCTGGTGCAAGTTGCTTTGTCAGCACAAGTGCCTTCATCTGAGATCTGATTTTCGGGGCATGTGAGGGAAAACTGTGCACGGTATCTTTTCAGACCAGTGCCTGCACTGACATATAGGTGCTTACTGGGTGTTCAGACTAGCTGTGGAGGCACGCAGACGCCTGTCTGATGCAGGACTCCTGTCCCTTGCAGTCATTATGGCTGTTGAATTCAAGCCCGTGAAGCGGGGCTTCCTCCCTAAGGGGCAAACAAAACTCTTTGCTTCAAATGTTAGAAGCTTGAGCTGATGCTCAGGAATAAACAACTGGGATTTTGCACCCAGCATGAATAAAGTTTGCTTACTGCCATATATGAGCAAGATCATGTGGTGAGCATGTGTGTGTTAAAGACACATATGGAAACATCTACAGCTTCCAACTGTTTCATGCAATAAGTTTGCAGAATATAAAATTTAAGACTGCAGACCTCGTTTATTACACAGCAGCATGTATTTACCAAGGTATTTCTCAATTTTTTTCATACCATTGCATTGAGTTAAAAAAATGCTGTATAGCTTGTCTCTCAACTAAAACCCTCATTCTCCAACACAAACCTTTTGTTAAGGTCCAAGCTTTGTGATACTGTTATTTGCTGTTAACGGCTTCATATGAATGAAAAAATCTCATTTGGACAAAAAGTGCAGCTACCTGTTCTTCCTCTTTGGGTTTTCCTAATTTCATTGCAATAAATAACTTATTAATAGTCAATCTCATACTCTTACTTTTCCTCCACTGATAGGGCAGATAATTTTCTTTCTTCTGAGAATGGAATCAGAATCCTGTAAAATAAAACAAGCCTTGGTTATCAAAGCTGATCAGGCTGTACTGATACAATCTGAATGCCTAAGAACAATGGAAGCAATTCAGAGTGTAAAAAGATTTTTAATGCGGTAATAATAACAAGAACAAGAACAAGAACAACAACAATAATAATAATAATAACAACAATCCCAAAATAATACTGGTTGCATGTCAAAATTAAGAATATATAAAAATATGCTTTTTTAGTAACATTTTTTTTAAAGTGTAGCAAATCATTTTGGACCAATGAAGTATTAATCTAAGAGGAAGCTGTATGTCAGTTTCCGTGAAGGTAGTTTTGCTTCTCTGTGTACTACAAGTCAAAAGTTTCTACAACCCTTGATTTAAGTCTCTAAAAGCAGATTCTGTTTATATAGACAGAAATACATATTTCACAATAAAACTGACATAATGGTACACGTAACTTTGTGGTGCTGGTCAACAAAGAAGACTACATAAAAGTGACCACTGGGTGGTTCTGGTTTTCTTTTCTTCACTATGGAACAATCATATGAATGATGAAAAAGATCATCTGTACTTTGAGTTTTCTTTTCTTTTGGTTCATGTGTTGTTTCAAGCACTTTTGATTTGGTTATCTTAGCAAGACACAATGATTAATTTGTGGCTAAAGATTTGTTTGATTTTTTTTTTTTATCTGAAAAGACGTCAATATTTTGAAAAATGGTTATGAACAGAAAAAGTATCCTATAAAAGGTTACCCTTATACTGTTTAGTCTGTGTTCCCCATGCTGGTTTTTTTTTCCAAGTCATTGTAGCTTGGGTTTTATATAAACCCAGATGTATAAACCAGTCATGCATTATTTTTTTAACCAACCTTTTACAAGATGGATTTTTCATGCAGAATTCCATTAATCTGAGAGATATTTCCCTGATGTACAATAAATCAGATATTTCAGATATTCCTGATATAAAGGATGTAATTCTTACTCTGGAACTGCGCAGGGCTGACAGTAGTGACCTCAGTAACCTGTAGTGATCAGAAAAGTCAACTCACTTTGCCGTCAGTGGCCAGTAAACAATCAGAAATGGAAACTGCTCTCTCTAACCTCAACCACTGGTCTTTTCACAAGGCTGGGTGGGGTGGCTCATAGGAAGAGAAGCCGCAGGCCAAGAGAGCATCCTGGAAACCGCACCGAGCATTGGAAAACAAATGTACAAACCGCTGGCAGCTGTTTGATGGCTGTGGCAGAGGATCTTCAGCAGCACCTCCCACTACCAGCTGAGGCACCTGAATTTTAAGCGTTGAAATTAGGATGAGATGGAATGTGCTTGAAAGTGATCAGTCTCTCTGCTGGCTGTAGGCAGCCTTTGTCACCTTCAGACCTCGAGTCCTGCTTCAGATCTCTGTGACTGATTAAATGAATCCCACTCTAGGAGACTCTTAATAGGACGGACTCTGTCAGGGCATCTGCTGTATAATTCTTTGTATTGGGCTTATGGCAGTAAAAACCCCATTTTATTCCATCCATTTTTCTGCTAGAACACTCTTGTACACCATTCCTTATTTTTACTATTTAGCTAGAATTTAATTTCTGGAAGTGTGTTGTAAATAGAGGTTTATCAAAACTCATGTGAAATCAAGTTCTTGAAGCACTTACAATGAAAAAGTTTGTAAAATGTATACCCGTGAACACTTACAGCAAAATGAAAGAAGTTTCTTTTTCTGAAACTGCACTTAAAACCCTTTTAGGCTTCCATCAGGGAAAAAGAGACTACAACTTTTCTTCCATCTTGTCTTGCAGTTCTGTACTCTCTCTTCTAAGCAGCAGTTTTTGGGTATTTTTTCTAAAATCCAGATTACTTTAATAATTGAAATGGTGGTGGTTTTTTTTTTTGTCAAAAGCCTTGTTTTTTTCTTATCTGACCTTCATATTCAAATCAATTTGAAATGGGATGTTTCTCATCTAAATTACACTTTTAATACAAAGAAAATGCATGTTGTCTTTTTTTAAAGTATTTTGGATGAAAAAATTGGAAACAAATCTCCATTTACTTGCCTTAGATCTTCCTAACTGCTAATGAAAACTCTTGAAGAAATTAATGCTGAAAGTTGTAATACTAGTATTTCTACACTACTAACTAGTAGTTATTTCCAGTTTTTAGAGGACAGTTAATACGTAAATTTGTACAGTCAAATTCTGTTCTCATTGAATATTGCATAAAGCTAGAATAGGATCATTGATTTCATTTCATTGAATTTCCTGATTGAAACTGGGGGTGTAATTCAACTTAAAGAGCAACAAAAATGGTCTTGATTATCTGGTTCTTGAAGTACCATGGAATGAAGGACAGATATCCTTAACTCAGCCAGATGTCTGTTTTAAAATAAGTGATTGTTCTTCTTGCATAAAATTTGACAAAGATTTCTCCGTGAAAGTTGCAGTATTTTAAATCCATTTTGTCTTTCATAACCACTGTATCATAATACTTCTCAAAAGCAACTGGGTGAATGTTAGTGGTCTTGCCATTTTCTGATCCATTAATACCTGGATTGTTACTTGGGGTATTACTCTGTCCATGTTGCTCTTATTTACAGTTCTTACCAGAAACTGAGAATGGGGTACACAGCACTTTTTTTCCTGTAACATGCATGATAGTGTCTACCATATGTTCTCCCTACATTTTTGTAAATACATTATGAGAACATATGCATACTATTCCCTAACTCTTTTATGCCAACACTTGTGTGAGATGTCTGCAGAGGATGCTATATCTTGTGTGACAGTATAAAGATCCCCTGAATGCAATTAAAATTATTCTGAATATTTTTGGATGTTTTAACCAGAACATGCGCTCTTTAGAACGGTTTCCCTGGGCGCTCCCTGTGTCTTGAGAATTTACCTAAAATCAGCGTGTGTACAGATCACAGGTAATCACATTTAGCTGATGTTCAAGTATCCAGGATGCATGAACTTTGGAGGAGTCTGTTATCAAACTTGAAGTGAGATTTTTAGTATTGTAGGTCTATGTAGTGGACATAGAAATGTAATTTTAGTCCTTTGCTCTTGAGCATATAATTTTAGATGTGATACTTAGAACCTGTTCAGATATTTCTCTTATTTTGACCGTGTTTTTATGAAAAGCTGAAGAATTTAAACACGTGCCTCATACCAAAATGTTCTTCAGTGCACACCAGGCACCTAGTTCCTTTGCATTTCCTTTGAAATCCTCAGCCTTTGTGATCACTTAATTAAAATGGAAAACCGTTTCCCAAAAATTGATACAAACATTCAAAAAGTTTGTATGGATATCAGCAACAGCTATAGAACAAGCAGATCTAACTTCTAAATTTAGAACTGTGGATAAATGCATTAAAAAACACCCCAAGCCCAGCCCCCTTAATTTATGGCTACAGGCTTGGTGACATCAGTAATATTACACAAATTAAGATGATATAGTATGTAATGGTTTGCAGTGAAAGTGATAATTTTGTTGCATCCTGCATGCATAAAATTCCTATGGACACTTAAATACTAAAGGCTAATCTGTTCCATGTGTTGCAGGCGTTCACACTGACGAGAGGTCGCATGCTTTTTAGACGATTTGAATGACGTGTCTTGGGAATCCAATGTGTGGCCAAAGTGCTTCAGGTTATGAACCCACACAAACAAACAGGCATGTGGAAGGGATAAGACATGTCATGCCGGTGATCATTCCATGAGTGCTGTGAAATTTCAGGTTGTGGACAGGAGCTGCTATCCCAAATGCAGACTGGTATCGTGGAGTGCAGTTAAAAGCCAAGAGTAACTGACAGATCTGTGCGAGTAACCTTTTGTAATGCCTTTTTAGAAGGGAGATCCTAATTGTTCCTCTTTGATGCTCTTTTTTATCAAGTTTGCCTTTCTGGACCTTTGTACTGTCAAGGGTAATTCACTATTTATGGTATGCAGAATTCATGAACATTTGCTGTACTGTGGTTTTTAATCACTAGCAACATGTGTTACAGGGTACAAATTTGCATCTGTTATGCCTATCATTCTGAAGTGGGTTAGTAACTAAGACACTTTGAAAATGAGTTAAAGTGACATCAGCGTAAAAGTGAGGGACTGAGACTTCACTGATGATGTGCCACACCCACAGGCACATTCCTCGGGCCCTAAGAACGGATTCACTGGGAGACCTTTACTGGCCTTTTCAGCCTGTTTCATTTCTGGCTAACACGCTCATCAATTTTGGTTGGCAATGAACCTGGGCTGAAAAGTGAGAGGAACAGGAGTAGGTCTCCAGGCAGCTTTGACCATTTGCATCTGAAGAACCTGACAGAGCCAGTACTGTTCTCTAAACTGAACAGAATTATATCCTTTTGTGATCAAAAGAGTTTTAGGAAAAAACCCACCACTTTTAGTGTTTTTTTTTTTTCTCCTGTGAATGTTTGTGGCCTCTGCTTTGGCAGTAGCTTGACATAAAAACACAGCTGATGTGGCAAATGACTGCTTTAAATTCTTTGTCATTCTGACAGAATAATAGAATAATTTAGATTGGAAAGGACCTCTGAAAGTAGTCTAACCTCCTGGTGAGAACAGGACTGATTTTGAAGTTAGACTAGGCTTCTCAGGGATTTTGTTCAGGCAAAATTTAAATATTTCCAAGGATGGAGGTTCCACAGCATCTCTGTGCAACCTGGTCCAGTGCTTGATGACTCTCAGATGGTGAATTTTTCCCTAATACCTAATCAGAGTTTCTGGGGTTGCAGCTTGTGCCTGCTGCCCTGTGTCATGTCACTGTGCATCTCCTGGCAGAATCTGTCTCTGCCTCCTCACATACTCCCACCAGATAGTGGCATACAACAACGTACAGGTACAGCTGCTAATCCAGCCCAGGAGGCTATTGCCCTTTGTTGCTGCAAAGGGTGTTTTGCTGGTTCATCTTCAACTTGTTGTCCACAAGGACACCCAGAGCCTCTCCTGAAAAGTTTATTTCTGCCTACTTTTCTGCATGCGATGGAAAAACGTAGTGAGAGGAAAAGGAATGTGGACCTCACGTTAGGTAAGTATGTGAGCTAATGATGCAGGCAGCCTCTCCAGTGCCTTCCTAGAGGGAGGAGCCTGCTCTGAACTGCCCTTTGGAAGAGCCTCCCCAGTATAAAGAGAGTTTGAGCATAAATCCTGCTTAACTCTGACAACCAAGATAGGTGCCTAAAGCTAGATGGTTGATGAATCCAGCTTCAGGCCATGTTGAAATGAAATAGATTATCAAAATGTATTAATATTTTATTTTTAAAGGTCGCTAGATCGTACATTGGGTACATCTGCAAGATTTTAGAGAATCCGAGTTACAAATTCAAATCAGAAATATTTTGGGTTTTATTTCTGGCAGACATGGAGTCTCTAGTAAAAGTGCACTGGAATACTATATTTATGAGCTTCATTTTATAGGATCTTTTTTCCTCTACTTTTGCTGGATTTGGGAGCAATATTTTTATATTTTCCATTAAGCATTTTAACTAAAACTAAGCTGGAAATTTTACAAATAAAATAAAATGTATATAAAAATGTATATAAAAAAACCTTGTCTTAAAGAAATCAAGTTAGATTGTATTTGGAAAAAAAAAGTCTTATACCATAAAAAGCTCTAGGTATGAAAACACTATTTAGAGTCCAAAGTATACAGAAGAAAAGGTGTTTTAAATGAGTATTTAATGAATAATAAGCTGCTGAAGCACTAGTTATTGCTGGCATTAGCTGGGAGGAAATGAAAACTAAGTGCTAAAAGCAGAAAGATATCTCTTTTATGAACGACAGTGTTTTGAGAAAAAGAAAGTTAATATATGAAACCTTGATTGTAAAAACAATATATAGCAGCATGAGGCTTTACAGGCCCTTTCTATTTCAATTAATGCCTGCATATTTCAGAAAATAGAAAGAGGGAAAAACAAATGGTGTCTTATAGCTGTCAAGCTGTACGGTAAACATTTCAGAGCTGATTCCTTGAAGGGCGAACAAGTATTCTACTTAGCTTTTCCTGTTCATTTACAATTCAGAGTGATGGTACTCTTTTGAGGATTTTTTCTTTTACTTGCTTGGAAATTTCCTTTGGTAGCATTTGGTCTTCAGTGGCCTTTTCTTCTCCACTTACTGTTTCAGAGCTTTCTTGTGGGTCACAAAAGCTAGATATATTTCTTCTCCAACATGTGAAATGGTACAGTGAATACACATTCAGAAAAAATCTTTCCTCTCAAGTAATCATATACACTGGGAAGATGTATTAAAAATGTAAGCAAGTAAAGCAAGGCTAGTCCAGCGAACAATGTGTATTCCTGACCCAAATGATCAAGAAACTGAAGAAAAGAGGTGCTCTGCTGGACCTCATACTCACCAACAAGGAAAAGCTTGTTGGGGATGTGGAAGTGAAAGGCGACTTTGGCTGCAGTGACCAAAAGGTGATGGAGTTCAGGATCCTGAGGGGTGGAAAAAGAGTGGAAATCAAGCTCACAACCCTGGTCTTCGGGAGAGTGGACTTTGGCCTCTTCAGAGATCTGCTTGGAAGAGTCCCATGGGATATGGATCTGGCGGAAAGAGGGGTCCAAGAAAGCTGGTTAATACTTAAGGATCTCCTCCTCCATATGATGAGTAGAAAGTCAGGTGAAAGTGCCAGGAGGCCTTTGCAGACAAACAAGGAGCTCCTGACCAAACCCAAACACAGAAAGGGGGCATACAGAGAGTGGAAGCAAAGATGGGTAACCTGGGAGGAATACACAGACATTGTCTGAGCATGAAGGGATGAGGTTAGGAAAACCAAAGCCCAAATGGAATTGAATCTGGCCAGAGGTGTTAAAAACCACAAGAAAGGCTTCTATAAGTATGTAGGTGACAAAAGGAAGACTAGGGAAAATTTGGGCCCATTGCTCAATGAGGTTGGTGACCTGGGTGCACAGGATTTGGAAAAGGCTGAGGTACTGAATGCCGCCTTTGCCTTAGTCTTTACTAGCAAGAACAACCTTCAGGAATGCCAGTTCCCAGAGACCATGGGGGAAATCTGGAACAAAGAAGATGTGCTTTTGGTGGAATAGAATCCAGTCAGGGAATACTTAAACAAACTGGAGGCACACAAGTCCATGGGCCCTGATGAGATACTCCCACAAATGCTGAGGGAGCTGACAAACGTTATTGCAAGGCCAATCTTGATGATTGATCAATCATGTCCATTGGAGAAGTCATGCATGGCCAACTTGATAGACTTCTATGATGAAATAACTGTCTTGGTAGATGAGGATAGAACTGGATATTGTCTATCTGTGTTGCGACGGAGGGAAGACACAGTCACTCAATATGAGTGATCAGCAGACTTCGTTTATTGTACCTTACAGTCACCTTTTATGCCTTGTTATAATTAGCTCATACATATTACAAAAGTTAAGCTCATTATTGGTTAGTTGCCTAAATACCAAGCCCGCCCCTAGTTTCTCTTCTGTAGTTATCTGTTCCCACCTGCAACATTCTTTTCCCACCAAAATCTTCCTGTTATTGTGTAACAAGGACAGCCAAAGACAGTGTATTTTTGCTTTACTTCAGATAAGCTGAGAGCGATGTGTATTTTTGTCCAGCCAGCTGGACTATGTCTATGTGACCCTTTTCAGCTAGCCAGTTATCCACATATCTGGACTTCAGTAAGGCCTTTGACACAGTGTCCCATAGGTCCTCATAGACAAGCTGTTGCTATATGGGCTGAATGAGCAGACAGTGAGGTGAACTGAAAACTGGCTGAATGGCTGGGTCCAGAGGATGGTGATCAGTGGTGCAAAATCTAGTTGGAGACCAAAACTAGCAGTGTACCCCAGGGGTCAATACAGGTCCAATCCTGCTTGTCTTCATTAATGATCTGGATGATAGGGTAGAGTGTACCTGCAGCAAATTTGTTGATGACACAAAACTGGGAGGAGTGGCTGATATTCCAGAGGGTCATGCTGTCATCCAGAGGGACCTCAACTGCTTGGAGTAATGGGCTGTCAAGAACCTCATGAGGTTTAACGAGGGGAAGTGCAAAGCCCTGCACCTGGAGAGGAACAACCCCATGCACCAGAATACACTAGGAGCCAGCTAGCTGGAAAGGAGCTTTGCAGGAAAGGAGGTCCTGGTGGATGCCAAATTGAAAATGAGCCAGCAATGTGCCTTTGCCACAAAGAAGACTAATGATATCCTGGGCTGCATTATGGGGATTGTTGTCAGCAGATTGATGGAGGTGATTCTTCCCCTCTACTCAGCACTAGTGAGGCCACACTTCGAGTCCCGTGTCCATTTCTGGGCTGTCCAATACAGGAGAAACATGAACACACTGGGGAGAGTCCAGTGAAGGACCACAAAGATGATGGGAGTAGAGCATCACTCCTTTGAGGAAATGCTGGAAGAGCTGGGACTATTTAGCCTAGAGAAGAGAAGGCTTAGTGGGGAACTTTTCGATATATATAATACCTGAAGGCAAGGTGCGAAAAGGGCAGAGCCAGGCTCTTTACAGTGGTGCTCAGTGATAGAACCAGAGACAATGGGTGCATGCAGAAACTCAAAATGTTCCCTCTGAACGTCAAGAAACACTTTTATGCAGGGTCCAGTCTGGGGGTAAGAATTCCAGTTCTAGGCATTTATAACTAATAAATACATACACTAGCAATAAATCTGTTTTAAACAAAACCATAATCTGCTTCTGTGGCATAGTATATTCATCTGCATAGGATATCTGGGAAAAATTACCTTTCACTTTGTGAAGTCTGAGCAGAATCAATTAGTTTAATAAGTAAAATACATAAAGATTTCAGATTGGTTTTATGTATTTGTCAGAGACACTTTCTGCAGACTGTGTTACATGGACCCATCAGCACTCGCTATGGTTTGTTTTGTTCTCAGCATGTCTCGACTGTGACAATAAATTCTCTGTGGTCTTCACAGTAAGCAGCTGCCCAGCTCTGAGCACCCCTGAGTCACTCCAGTGAGAAGGAGGTAGGGGTTCCATTAAGTGTGGAAACACATCATCTGCCAATGCCATCTTATACAACTCAGAGTCCACATGTTCCACCAGGCGGTTGCCCTCCCAGCCTGAGTAAACCCATCAGGCTCAAAAACATGTATCTGGGTAGAAAGTCGCAAAGGCAGAGGGATCAGCAAGTAAAATACTTCTTCCTTGACTTCCTCTATGTATATATCTACACTATACACACCTTTAAAAGTAGAGTAGTTTTTTGATTGTATGCCTTTAAAAGACTGGTTTTGATCACTTTATAACTTGGGCACCCAAGATGTAGAAGGCAAAGTAGGGTATAGTATATATCTTTGATATAACCGGAATATTTTGGAATAGGGTAATTTTGGGTTTCAGCTCTGCATATTCCTGATTGGTACTTACGTGCAGCGCTCACTTGCTAAATGATGGCACTAAACTTCTGCCTCAAGTTGCCTTCAGATCAAGTCCTTCCTATTTTCAAAGTGTGACCATGCTGTATTTTCAAAAGACATCTAGCTACTGAAGAGCCAAAGTAGCAGTGTCCCCACAGAACTTAGAGTCTTAGAGCCTAATTATTTAAAATTTGGAACTTAGATGTTCAAAGCTGTTTAGACTGTTTTAAATGTTTTCTTCTTGTAGCTTAGGCATTTCTTTGCAAGGTTGAAGAGGAGAACATGTCCACAAGTAAATGTTAGAGATATTATCCCACAAATACCAATGTGATTTGTTCTTCCTGTATTTAAATTAGCTAACCTACATATATTGTACCAGGAAATAACCGAAGTTGTGTAGGCAGCATGAGCGACGATTAGTGTGTTTGAAAGAAAATTATTAAATTTGCTTATATTTGGTAGGTTATAACACTGAGTTTTAGAGTGTCATGTGCCCACCTTCCTCCTCCTATGGATTAATAATGTAAAACTAATAATTAGGGTTAATACCTAATACACACATAGGTACAGGTCACAGCAGAATCTTTTTCCTAAATATTGCAATGATAATAAGGAAGTTTTTAATGTATGACTTCTGAATAGCATTGAACAGAGAGTGTGGAAAGTGAAGCTTCTGTTTTAATGTCATTTTTTTATTTTTTAACAAACTGTAGATTTTTCTGAACAGACACATTGAGATAGATAGGATAAGCACTGCTACTACTCTTGCCTCAAGATATCATCACTAAGAATATTGTGCTTCCTATTAGACAAAATTTACGTGTGACAAAGCTTAAATACAGTTTCTGGAATTATGCTGGTGTGAATTTGCCAGATTGCTCTGAATAGCTCCAGAAGAAACATCATCCACATATTTCCAGATAGAAATGTGTTGTGACAAACACTGTGAAGAAGAAAGTGCTGGCCATTGTTATTGGCTTCTCAACTGAAGACTGGCAAGATCCCCTCTGACTATATCTTGGGGTAAGTGGCATGACTGTTCTTACTGCTTTCATAGTTCGTAAGATAGCAAGCAGTCTCTTAGATAGACTTTGATGATCAATAACTGAAACTGTTAAATTTCTTGCTCGAATATACTAAAAGGTATACCATGGTATCACATGAATTTTTAATGATAGGACAGTAATAATGTATACAAAAATGCTTCCTATTATTTATATCATATTCCTTTAAGATGCATACTATTTCTGATATCTAACCACAGCATTTTCAGAAATAATTCCTTCTTGCCATAGGATTTAATCTTTCTAAATTTTGTGTCTGGGCTACAGATGAAGAGAATATATTTATTGGTTCTCTGCAAATTAAACTAGCATCATGTCCTTTTTTTATGTCAAATGGAAATTGATGCTTTGTACAGTTCATTTTCTAACTGCAATATCTGGGTGATTTATGTGCTTTGCAGAAAAAACTGATTTTTTTCCTCTATAGTTAGCATTATTAGAAATGTGCCCACCACTGGAAAAGATCTAGAAAATCTACATGAACTGAAGAAGGTGAGACTTGAAGTGGAAGCTCCAGAGAAAATGGAAATACATCAAAGGGTTAATTCACAGAAGTTCCTTTTCCTTGTAGTGATTTTAAGCTTTTAGCCAAAATCAGCACTGTGTTGCTAATTTGCCTCTAAGATAAAGAGGAAAACTAGATTCAATCACTGGTGATTACTAAACTGATAATCTATTTAAATAGATCAATGAAGAACCATTCTTATCAGCTAGCCTGACCTTCTGGATTATTCAGACTATAGAATTTAATTCACTTTCTGCATTAAAGCATACAATTTCTTTAGCTTAGGGTAAAGCAAGCCTTTTAGAAACAGTCCTCTGTAAGTGGCGAGGAAACCTAAGGTTATTACATTTCCCCTCACATTTCAGTCAAATTCTGCCCAAGGCATGCATTATGCTTACCCAAGATTGACAGTATGCTTTCAAATATATTGTTTATATCTTTTGTGCAAAGCATTCCTAAAAAAAAATAAATAGCTATCAGTGATTGGACAAGCCAGTAAAGCAAGGTAAGACTTTGTTTTCCTGAGTGAATATGATTATGAGGTCTTCTTTAGATAATATTTTACTTTTCTCAGAAGGTTATATTCCTGCCAAAAGGATGCACACATCAGAACTAGTATTTTAAAGACATTATTTGACTTTGCCTTTAAGAATTATGACCCTTGTATTGCAGCCCGCTACTGCCCATAATGGCGGAGTGGGAGCTGAGAAGGAATGGAAATTTAAGGTTTATTTAATACTGTGTTGTGGATAACCAAGTCCCTTTGCATTGCATTGTTAACAAATGAACAGAATAACATTAATACATGAATTCAATCCTTGGATTTGAACCAGTTGGTGTAATTTGTTCTATCTTATGTTTTACTCCAACCCAATGATTTTTCTTTATCATCTGTTTACTCTGGATATTACCACTCTTGGATGAAGAGGAGTTACATGTCCCACACTAAAGCAGTATAGCAAACAGAAGTGATGATTTTCCTAACCAGCCTGAAAAGCATTTTCTGCTCAGAGTTCCACTGATGCAAAAAGGAATTGTGAATATATTCATTCTGCTGGGTGTGCAGCAACATCTCTGAATACAAATACAGTATGAAATATCTAAAGAGAGAATTCCTCAGGGAATAGAGCTGTGGGAGGTAAAGGGCAGAAATATGGTTCAGGAAGTACTTTTCCTTCAGAATTATTGTGATTTTCTCAAAGTGGATTTGATGGCAGGCACTCAGAAGATCGAGGCACACACGAATTAAAACCCGCTCTGTGAATCTGCCTGTGGTGCTGGGAATTAATTACATGACCTTTATGAAATTCTCCTAGTTTGCAGCAGCAGATCAGCCCGTGCAGTAAACCCTAGACTGTCTTCAACACAGCACTAGCGCAGCAGCAACTAGCTTGGATAGATATTAAAACTGTAAGACTATAGTCTTGACTGAACCTGATATCTGAAGTTGCAGAGGAGTGATTTGTTCCCCTTTAGCTTCAGACACATGATGAAGGTACCTAATTTGGAGTGAAACTCACTTTGCAGTCAACAAAGATAGCATTACTTCCCTAAGTCAATTTTAGCTCATTTTTCTCTTTCCATTGATTACAGAGGAAATATAGTGTGGTCAGATTACCCTCATATTATATGCCACAGTGAAGTGCTTGCAGTTAAATCGGATAAATCTGGTTGTGGTCAGTTAATCCAGCTGGGACCAGCCAGGGTCAGCCCAAGATATCTCAGGAGTATAATGATATTCAATTTTCTTGCTCTTAGATGAGGTGAAGTAATACTATCTTTGGGGACTGTTATATAGCACTCATGTTTATGACAGAGATCTGTCCTGCTCAACTGGCTTTTTGCTCATCCTGCAGGTGCCCAATGGGACAACAGCATATTCTCTTTGGGTCATTCCATGTGCAAGTATTACACAAGCGGTTCAGCCCTGGTAGGGAATATTTCTTGCCCTGTCTCTGCATCTCACTCCAGTCTGTGGTCTGTTGTGCCTGTGCCAGTCTCTGATAGCACAGTCAGCCACAGAGGGGGGAGAGACCTCCTCCTCTGGCACCACCTTTTCGTACCCGCCTCCTCTGCGTGATGGACCATGCAGGGGCGGAGGCTTGGGCAGTGGGTTTTATCTGGCTTTCCCTGAGGACAGTGTGCTGTTGGAGTGCTGAGGTTGAGTCCATGGGCTCCGCCTCGGTCCCTGCAACCAGCAGAAGGGGTTGGGCCTTTTTTTTTTTTTTTTTGGATGTTGAGCCTATCGTCAAAGGGTGGGAGCCTGCACCCCAACATGCCTAAGGTGCTGTGATTTTGCTGACTTGTTCCATTGCCCATGGTGTCTGTCAGCTTTGCCTACACCTCAGGCCAGTCCTAAATCGTCCTTAGTGAAGGGAGGGCATGAATAGTGGGATTTATTACAGACCTTACCTTCCAGAAAAATTTCAGACTCAAGAAAGCAGAGTGGTTACTGAACAAAAAGAAGTTTGATTAATCAGTGTGTGGGGCTTTGTAGGTACCCTATTGTGATCAATATTGCAGTGGCCAGAAAGTGACCTACCTGCAAAAAATACACCATGTTTTTCCCTGCTTATATTCTAGAGATTTCTTCACTACAAATGGTATGATGCTGCCTATACCAAACAAGAGGATTTATGGTTAGGCAGAGCTAGTACTGACTGTACTGAATACTAAAGAAATTCAACTTTTTTGGACATCAGATGCCATCAGAGATACTACCACCCCAAATATGAAAAATAAAGTAAGAATTTGATTAATGCACCAAAGGAGGAGTTCATGAAAAGAGGCAGAGCAGCTCATAGCCGTTAGAGATGAGAGCAATAAGTAAGGTTTGAGTTTGGTGTTGCTTTGAGTGAAAGGTTTGCAATATCAGACACCAGATCTGCAATTCACAAAGCTACAGAACTGGCCACTATTAGGCAGCAATGTGTGAGTCTAGCTAAAAAAGACATTGTAAATGGGCTGCAACATTAAACAATCTGATTATAATGCAATTAAGATGCTTTAGAGAATCAAGACTAACTTCCAAGAACACTTCTTTCATAGCTATCCCGCCCCAGGACACAAACTGGTATCTGTGCATGCCACTGCATTGCAGAACTGGTGAAGAAGAGTGTTTGTGGTGGTGCCTTGTAGTCTCATCCTAACCTCTCTTACATTGCAATACAACCTCATCTGGCTTCTCCTTGAACTGGTCCGTGCCTTTAGCTGACAGAGAGAATTTGCAGTAAACCGATCATGTGTAGGTGCCAGCATTTTCAGCACTGGTTTGGGTAGTTCCACATAGTGTTGCACTGCATAATACAGACTTATGTGCATGCAGCCATTAATCACTGTTTATATAGGCAGAAATAAAACAAATATCTAGGTGATGGTGCCCCTAGTCCAAAATAATCCACTTAAACATAGAGACAGAAAGAGTGATCATATGCCCAAATTAGATACATTTTTCAGTATTCCTGTGGGACCAGATAAGAACATGTCTTTGCACTTTTTGCTATGTCCCAGTCAGGTTATCCATATGAAGGCATACGTAGCTTTTCAATGCAGAATTATAATAAAAGAGTCTTGAAACCATAACTGCTACATGGACAATGTGTCTCTCTTAGATATCTATAATATTAGGAGAAAATAATCCCTTCAATATTGCATTAACTGAGCTACCAAAAATCTACAGGATGCTAGTAATAAAACAGCTCAACAGTGCACAAATTCCTGACAGCTATTAAGATTACAAGAAGCTAATATAAATCCCAGAAGTGGAAGTCTGATAGGCTGTTTGATCACAATCTAGAAGAGATAGAGCAAAAAAAGACAGATAGCTGTACACACCATGTTATGTAAGCCTCACTTTTTTCAGCTGTTACATTTTCTCAGGCAAGAATGTTAAATAATAGTTTCACAAAATTTGATTCTTAAACATTTTTGAATTAAAATGTATAACAATCTCCAGAGATTATAAACATTTTTTCCTCCATTAAAATCTAAACTTGGTAAGTTTTCTTCTGAATTTAATTTCCAATATATGCCTTTTTTAAAAAAAGAGTATTGGGGGAGAGGCAACTGCCAAAATAATGATTGAACAAAGAGAATAATAGCATATTTCCTATCTATGAAGTGATTATTGTACCTTTTCCTTAGGAATGCAGTCAACAACTTTTTGAAAGGCTTGAATGGGTCACTGCATTGAAGGAAAACAAATTTTGGAATTCCTTCTTGTATTGTCAGATGTTTTTACATGTAATGACAGTGTAATGAACTGCCAGAATAGCAAATACACAGCATCACTGCCAAATCGTATGGGATTTAAACCTGCCATAATAGTGTTTTCGTAATTACAGAGGAATGCGTGGTGGCCTGTGGAAAGAAAGCTGAAACTGGTGATACCAAATGATCTGTCTATACTTAACTACAAGGTTACAACTCAGATTTATTTATTTTAACCTGCTATTTGATGATTTGTTCATTTAGCTGTACTTACACCTAGGGCCATTTGGGCCCACTGATGAGCACTCCTGCTCAGGAGCTGAACTTCCATATTAGATATCTCTCAAGAAGACAGTTTAATAGACTGATGAACCTGAAAAATCCAAATTTAGTAGCTGAGATAAACATTAGCTGGTTTCATAAGACATAAGCACTTGTACATAACTATACAAGACGACAAATGTCAATGTATTAGATTTTAATGGATCAAAGAATTCAACTCTGTTACTTTTCATGGCTTTGGCTTTTGTGGCTTTCAGGAAAAATGTATCATGGTCATAACCTCTATACATCTATCACATAATTAAAATAGAACCAGAAGCAACGAACTTATTCTCTACAAATTGGATTAGAAACTTTGTCCTTTAATCTCAATGTTCCAAATAACAAATGTGCCAGATGAAAGAGACCAAAGCAATAGTTACATTTATGTACCCTGGAAAATATTTCTACTTAGCTGAATTATTTGCTGAATTATACTTTCAGGATTCTCTGTATTATTTTAGTATGATTGGCTTGCTTTTTTACCAGTTACTGTGTAATCCCCTTGAGGATGTTTGCTTCAGTTCTACACCGTCTTTCTCCCTCTGAAAAGCAAAGGCAAAGATATTGTAAAAACTTCTTATATGCATAGTTTTCTCTTTGTCCTAAGAAGTGTCATAAGCACTGAAAGATTTATATGATTTTTTTTGCTTTCGTATGTCACATATTGTATTCCTGACATTAAGCATCAGAAGTTCTTTGAGCTTTAAAAATCTCATCATATGATGAACTCATTAGCAAAAAAACCAACAGTAAAATTCACATGAACACTATCCTCTACATTAATCAATCTTTTTACTTTTTATGCTGCAAATGTTTTAGGAACTGCATGTGCCTTTTGAGTCTCCATAGCTGCAAAACTGTTATCCTTGCAATAAACAAACTGGAATATTTGGTGTTCAGACTTTATTCATGGATGAAACAAAATGTGTTAGAAAGAAACTTTTATTGGGCTTCTCTTCATGCTGTTCCTTTAGTCTTCTTGACAAGTAACTTTGTCTTTCATTGACATATTTGAAGTCCTGATAAAGGAATAACCACAGATGAAAGCTGAACAGAGAACACACCATGATATCTTCTAAATCCTTAAGCAGATGTCCAGGCTAATAATAACAAGAACACACCCCTCCTTCCCAAATGCTTTCAGGCAAGGCAGTCCTCTGAACCTGTTCCTATGTGTTGGAACAGATTGAAAAATGTGAATAACTATTTTATGCAATTGTTTGGGTGAGTCACAGAGGATTTTTTGGTTGCCCTCTTCTCACTGTCTTCTTCCATATCCTCTGGATATACAGCAAACTTTATACTAATAAGCTATTTCAAAAACCAAATTTGCATGATAGCAACTTGTTTTGTGGTTGGTTAACTTACATTTTATGGTAATAGCTGAATGCCATGTAAACTGGGATAGCAATATCTTACTTTTCTGCGGGGTGCGTGGCTTGCTTTCCAGAAAGGTTAGGCTAAATACTCACTTACATTAAACTGAATTTATTGCTTTTATTATGTAGGGTTATGATCCATGGAACTAAAAAGAATATATATAAAAAATTAAATATTTGGAACGTATTGCAAATCATACTGAACAACATCCTTCTGTATTCACTGCTCAGAGCACTTGCAGTTCAGAGGTGCAGATGTTGCTTATGCATGTGAGCAAGTCAATTTGATGGCCTGGATGCTCTGTGGTCAGACTTGTGTTCTGCACCTGTGTGATTCATTGGGAGAAAAAAACTGGCAAGGCTGCCTCAGGGTCTGCACACAGCATCTCCCACCTCCCAGTCCCTCACAAGAAACAGCTAGTCTGGCAAACAGCAGTCACAAACTCACAAAACCACAACGATTATTTGTAAATGGTTTGTTTCTTTGAAATAGAAGTTGATCTCAATATTTTAGGGACCTAATGTGATGAAGCCATAAAAAGACCCCTCCTTGGCTGGCGGCTAAGTCAAGAAAAGAATCAAGATAAGAAGTGAGAAGAAAACCCAGCTTTTGAAAGGGTAATTAGGCACTGGAACAGATTAGCAAGGGAAGGAGGGAATTCATTGTTGCTTTGAGTCTCTGTGCAAAAAATGCTTTAAAGATCATGTTTGCTGATGCCTGTAATTTTTACAATGTGTCTTGTGTTGCTTGGTGGATTCTGTGTCGAGCCAGCTCCTGTGTTTATTTGAAATGCTCAGATTTCATCTCACAAACCAACCTTTCCAGCCTTCTGGTCCTGCTGAAGAGTTTGTATGGTCCAAGTGAAGCCTAATGTCTCCATACTGAAAAGGCAAATAAAGATACCCAAATGTTTTTAAAAATATCAGGGTTTTTAAGTCAATTTCATAACTTCTCTGCTTGATTTATGATTCCTGAATCTCTGGAGTTGTCAGTACTGTAAAAAAAAGGTTTTCCACAGTTTTCTACCATCTGAAGGGAACATGAGGGAGTTAAGAAACATGTAGTAGAACTGCAGCAACTACAGTTTCTCCATGAAATCTTTCTCCCTGAAATATCCTGACTACAATATTTTAATTTTTGATCTGGTCTTAACATTCTTCAGTTTAAGACCCTGGTGTTACAGTGGAAAATTCAATGTCTTCTTTTCCTGGAAACCAATTGAAATCTGTAATTAACACACACAAAATTGCTTCTTTACTTTCCTATACAATTATAATCACCATAGCATCATGCATCTCAGATACACTAACTTATGTTTTCAGTAGCTTTATTCGGTAAGGAACCCATTTTACAGGTGGAGAACCAAGGTGCAAGGACATTCACATAGAAAGGTTGGTACTACGCTGCAACAGCAAACCAGGAATTACGCCCATTGACCCAGATGTATCTACATGTACCCACATAATCTAAAAGCTTGAACACCCTATTTGGAAGCATAGGAAAAAATAATTTCAGCAGCCTTATTCTACTTATTGTGCTGGAAACATGCAAAAGAAATCTAGAAAACATGCCATTTGTTGTCTTTGGATGATGAATCCCTGTTCATTGACTACTAGCAATTGATAGGGATCACCCTGGTCATCAGATGCAGCCCTCCTGTATTTCAGGCGGGCACTTCATATCATCTATTTCATAATTGTTTCAGTGGCCATCCAGTATGTCAAAATTACTGGCAATAGTTGGGTTAAAACCCAGGAACTTGGTTTTGCCTTGAGGAGGGGACAATGTAAGCCAACAGGTACCAATGAGCTGCAAATGAATCAGCCAGTTTTGAGGTAGGCAAGGCAGGAGGGGTAAAGGCCCTAATTATACTCACTGTATATAAATTTAAATTCTGGCTCTATATTGAAATAAATACAGTTTTTGTCATTGACTGTGCTGAAGCCAAGCAATTATTCATTACTTCCAAGTATATTTTTGGCCATTATAAAAATTGTTTCAGTGTAAGTTGTTTCCAATGGGACTCTGATCAGGTATTTATTATTTAGCAATTATTTCTTTGTCTTATCACCGAGGTAACCATTCTGCATATTTTCAGAGTGTTCCACCTTAGAAAAGGCTTCTTGAAATTCATACTACCTTGCACTTTCATTCTGCTGAGATAAAATCTTTAGTACAAGGACAGTTTACATTCTCAAACTGGAACTTAAAGAAACCAGAGGAATATATTACATGGCATTTTTAACCAGATTCTGTTTAACTGTTTTTTTCAGATATTGACCATTTCCCCTTCAAGTGTCACTGTTGATTTTTTCCTTCCCAGGTAGTATAAAACTCTGTTTCCCATTGAACTGAGACAAGGAACATTTTTCATGTCACTAAATACCTAAGAAGTCTGTGTAGGCTTGTGTGAACATGCATGTGTGTGTGAGTGTGCATGTTTGTGTTGTTCACATCTAAGTGCTGTAGGGTGAGCACAGACTTAATTGGAACTTTCCTAAATTTCCTGAAACTCTTGTGTCTGCAAAAATTCATGGAAAATCTCATATGAGGAAGCTGACCTGTGATATTTTGACACTTTCATCTCCAGAGCTCAAAGAACTGAATCATATCAAAGTAATTCAAAGCAAAGTTAGCCAAAGGCTTTGAACCTTAGGGATATTGTATAAGGTTAGTTATTTGGAGCAAATACACCTAGTGGGTCATATTTTATTTTAACTTTTTTGTCCACACTTGTCGTTAATGGTTCATCCTGAAGGTTGTTTGGCAATCAGAGTCTGTGAATCCACATTCTGGAACTGGGCATAGAATGAACCAGCAGCTATGACAGTGGCAGTGCTGGAGGTCAGGATTTAATACACAGACGTATGTCCCTGGAATGGGTCAAACTCCAAAAGCTCTACACATTGATGGGCTGATTACAGATCACACTAACCCATAATAGGCACCGTGTTCTGAAATAATTTGCCATCTCATAGCAGCATTGTCACCCTGTTCAGAGGTGAGTTTAAAGATGATGATTTCTTGGAAGGCTAAATCCCTATTTTATGACAGTTTAGAAGGATAATTAAATTTAAATTATTCTTTTTATTCTTCTAAAATAGGAAGTAACTAACCTGGGTGAAAGCACATGGATCATTGTGACTTCAGCTATTATAAAAAATCTATAACTATGGACATTGATATATCCTTTGTTATACAATACAATTACTTTGTGGTAGTTTTATTAAAGGTAAACTGTATTTTACTCATTTTTTTTAAAAAAAAAAGTGACTATGAAAGAGTTTTCATTTAAGATCTAATTGATTTGTTGGAGGTCAGTCTCCTTAAGACTCTTTTGACTGATTTGCTGAAAAAGAATTCTTCAAACAGGAGCTAAAGAAGCACTGAAAAAATTTCCAGCCTGGCCTACATTAATAAAATATTCTTGGTAGGTGTAACTTTGTGCAAGGTCAGTGTCCTGTCAGGTCTGATGAGCTTGTTCTTATAGATCAGTGTTTTACCACACATAGTTCTAGTGGACATGCATACATTGACAAGTCCTGGAGAACTTCCTAGGCCAATATCCTGGTGACCATCCTGGCAACACTCCAGCACTATTCTGAATCACAACTTAGCTGTGCCCATGTAACTCTCTCCTCCATGGCCTGTGGCACTCAGGCATGTGGACTAAGGAGGGGTGACAACATACTCCTCCAATACAGAGAACTGCAGGCCAGGTACAAGCTCCAGGAAACACAGTAGAACTCACTGGAGTTTGATTGATACTGTACTGCATCAATACTTGAAACTGTTAGCAGAGATATCAAAAATTAGTCATTCAGTTAAACATTTTTACCAGAAGTCCCACCTTCTGCAAAGTCAGTAGGATATTTGACCTTCAAGTACCTGTAAGCCTACCTCTTGTTCTGCTTCTGAATTACGGGACTTGTTTTTAAAAGGACTTTTCATACCAAGTAGGCAATCGTTTTCCTACAAAATCACACACATGAAAATGTAATTGATCTGAATTATCTGAAGACACTTTGGCTGTGTGAGTTTAATATAATTTAAGCAAAATAAAATAAAATATTAACATGAGATCCAGGAATCAAAATATGTAAAGATGGATTTTCCTGGCTATGATTTTTTAAATTTCCTGTTTTATTTAATTGCTAGAAATAGAAACACATAAGTAGTTCGGTGCAGGCCAAGGACCTTGTTGCACTACAGTAGGACTGGCCCAGAAAGTTAATGATTCCTCCAGCCCTTCAGTTCACTTCCATGCAACTGTATAGGCAAGATGCACACATAAAGTTGCTCTTTGTGTGACTGCTGACTTACTTTCCTTGTGCATTAGATTTTGCACATACAGGATTCATAGATAGGTATGGTGGATACATCATGGGTAGGAATTTTTGAAAGTATCATTCCATATTCTTTGTCATGTGATTTTAAATTGTTGGATCCAGATCTTTCTGTAAGTTGTTTCTTGACTTTCCAGAAGTTATTTATGAACTGCATTTTATCCATGAGTCTCTGGTCATTTGGGACTATTACCATCTGTAGGTGAGTACCCATATCTATAAAGAGCATGAGAAGGGAAAAGTTAAGAAGTAACTCTTAAATGGCACAATAAAAGGTAATGAGGTTCCTCACCTGGGATAGAAGCGCTGTGAGAGGTACATAAACAGAAAGCAGTTTAAACAACCTGACCCATTAGCAAGAAGCAGTAAAATGCGCAGAGGAAGAATATCTGAAGGAATTAGAATTTGTCAGCACTTAGAATCCACTCTGTCCTGAGTTATCACATAACATGATACGAGTGGTCATGATCTAATTTCAACAGACACTTAGCATGTGTTTTTTATTTTTTGTTGTTGCTTTTTTGTCATCTGTACCAGCTACCAATGAGATAAGTAAGGCAGCAGCAGCTGTAGACAGAGTTAGCTGTAAATCGTTTACCATTTCAATTTAGAGAGTAGCCTTAAACAGATGATTTATCTGATAAACCACAACCCCTTTTACTGCTTGGGTATGGTGTCTGAGGTAGTTTGGTGTTTCCTTGATTTCTTTTGTTGCTGAAAAAAAGAAGGTGTTGCGTTTTTTTAAATAATCTTTATTACATTTCTGGTAGAGTTTATTCAGCCTGTGTTTCTTAGTGTCAGACACTTGCAAACACATCTCTTTACATCTGATGAGTTCAGTTCTGCCAAAAATACTCCCAATAAATACAACATCACTTATTCCATTGTTGCTAGTCTCAGATTAAAAATAATAATAATAATTCCTGCTTTTCATATTCAGCCCTCTCTCATATTTCTTCTTTAATATGACTCAAAATTTTCTGGCAAAATCATTCCAGTAGCGTACATAGTCCTTTTGGCTTCCTTTAACTTCATTCCTTCAAAAAAGCATCACTTCTGAAAATGCATTCTGGAAATAGATTGAGTAGGAATTAAAATAATAGTTCCTGATTAACTTAGATTTTTTCATACTTGGATTCATCTGTACATTAGTTTTAATCAAAATTGTTCCTGTTTTTTTTTTTTTTCCCTTCAATTCCACTCTGACAAGGCCACCCTTATAGAATTGTTTCCAGTATTATTATTTCTTATTAGATGTTGAAATACAGTTTTGAAATCTTTTGCTCAGATAATTTTTAAGTAATTATTTTTCTTTCCTGCTCACGCCTGCCTTACTTTTGGAAAGTAATGGTAGCACTTAGGAATAAAACTATTTAAAAAAAAGATTCAAGTGTTTGTGTCTTGATCAGAATTGAACTCCTCCAGAATTTTGTCAGTTTATGTGGGATTTATATTCCTGACTAAGTTTTTCCACGTACTTCAGGCATCCAACCCTGAATAAACTTCGCTCTGGCTGATGAGGCATCTTAGCCCTTACATGACTGAAGTTAGCTGAGATTCCTTTCTTGTTTCATCTCTTTGTGTCTCATAACAAAGTTTGGGTGGCACGATGCCTCTGACACACATTTGGGAGAGATTTGCTGTTAGAAATTCAAAGTCGAGGGATATATCTTTCCCTTCCCCTGTCTTTTATGCCCCACTTGTATGGATTGTGTCCTTTATTTCTGAATGGTCACCTAAGGCACAGAATCACAGAGCTCTTCAGTCACCACATCCCTTGGCTCTAGATGTGACCTGAATTCATTGCTTCTTCCTAAACAGCACAAAGCAAGCCAGAGAAATAAAGTTATTAACAATTAACTGCAAGCCAGCAGAATATCTTCATGTTCTCTATAGATTTACCTCTGGCTGTATCCCAGAGCTGACTCATTTATCTTTTTTTTTTGTCATCTAGTGCTAGTTGTCCCCTTTCAGCATCACCAGTGCCTCAGTGCTAATGTTAATATCTCTGAGGATTTGTATTTCAAATTTCCACCGCTATATTGGTTTCTGATAAATCCAAGAAGCACTCCAGCTCTTCTTCTCTCCCCGGATATATTGTCCTAAGATATTCTGTGAACTGTTGAAAATATTCTTATGTAAGATCATGTTAATTCATTTTCAGACTTTACAGGCTCCTAATACTTCATAAGGAGAATGGTGTCCAAGCATGAGTCTCTAAAAGATTGACAGGCTTTTCTGTAATGTGTTCTCCTAACTTTACGTCTGGATTTCCCCAGACGTTAAAGTTTTATTTACTTGGAAGTTGATCTAGTTGGAATTAGAGTCATTTTTCTGAGTACCTCACCCCTGGAAATCCAGCTGAGTCTACTGTGGATATGCTGCTGGATATCTGGAAATCTCAGACACATCTGCTGAACTCTGTTACTCATATATAAAATTATTTCTGAGCAGTCTTTGGCCTCCTGTGCATGTGCTGTACAGTGTATCCTATGTCTCCAGATGGTTGTAGCTACACCATGCAGAGCATCTGCAAAATCCTGGTGAGGCTGCCCTTTCATAGGCTTGGGCAAGAGAAGAATCCTAGGGTAAAATTGCCCCAGGAAAAGGCTTCCACTGGCAGCTAGCTGAACAGGCTCCTGCCTCAGGTGTTGTTTGACACTGAGCAGGGTCATGTGTGACTTGAACGTTTGTTCCTTTCTTCCAAAAATATGACTAGCTAGTCTAAACTTTTTCCCTTAGACCATCACAAGTGCAGTGATACTACCACTAGCATCATAGTGTATTTTCAAAACTTTTTTTCCCATGTTTCTCTCACCCCTACACAGTTTATCCTGTTTTAGGTATCTTCCTACAGTTTTGCTCAAGTTTTAGCTTCTGTGCTTTTTTTTCCTTTCCTTATGATGGGTTTTCCTTAATGCTTTTTTCCTAGGCTTATATTTACTTTTAACTTAAGCTTTTAATCTAATATGAAATAATAAGATATAATAAAGCTGAATATTCTAATATGTACTTAATATTTTTTAAAAATGGTGGTATCTGCATACCTTTTAGAGAGTGCTGCTGGCACGTTGCATTCTCCCATATGTGCCTGACTTTCCAGTAGAGACTGGAGCCTCTTTTGGGCAACCATTGTCTCTTCTGAGCAGTGCGTAGCCCAAGGCATCTGGCACTTCTGAGAACTCTCAAAAGGTGAATTGCTGTTATTACTAACAAAGGACCAGTCTGGGACTTTGGGAGTCTGTTTCTTCTGGAAGAACAGTAGATGCATTTCTGTAAGAATTCTGGGCAATGCTGTCTTCTTAAATTACTGGTTATGAGAAGCTGCAAGCCTGTATCAGGGTAATGATCATATATTGCCCTATAATGTGCAACTGCTTGTCTGATTCGTGACACTGGTCTCTAGACAAACCTTGGATCAGACATGGTATGTTGGCCTTTTAGGCCATTAAGCTCGAAGCATTCTTTAAATGTTTTTCTCACCCTTTTCCTGAAGAGGGGTGCTACTGACTATAGTCTCCGGAAAAGCTCATGAAAAGACTCCAGTTAATCCTTGACCTGAGTGATAAAGTAATATCACACCAACCTTGCCCATGTAAGAAAGCAGCTTAGCTCAAATCCAAATAATAATATTTTACTTTGTTCCCCTGTAGTAGCTAATTCTGTAATTCTATGCAAATGGCAATCAAGTCTTTGAGCAGCTCCACTAAAAATTGACACTTTTTACCACAGTATATATTTGCTGTCCTTTTTTTGCTTTTCTCAGTGTTTATTCTTTTGCTGTGTTCCTGAATGCTTTGGTAGGTTATTTTAAATATATCTTTTTAAAATTCTTATCTAATACTTTTGGTTAGCATTCAGCACTTTTGTGGAGAATGTGAATTGCACACTGTGAACCAATAAAGATTTCATTCAAAACCTTAAGAAGAGCATTTTTAGAAGCACTGGGGGATAAGATAATAAAATCCAGAATAAAAACAAAATAGTGTTCCAGTGAGAAATGCTTATCACCAACCAGAAGATTTTGCTGACTAACCCATGGGGGTAATGGCTCACAAACTTTTCTTGAAATCTGTCAGTCCTGTGATTTTCTGCATGGCTGCAGAGTAAATCATAGAGCACCTTGTTCAGTAAATCACTACAGCACTTCCCAAGCACTGAAAAAATGGACAAGAGATGGATTTGTGGCATGTCACTTTACATCCAATGTTTGGACAACAGTCAATTAGATTTTACAGCATGCAGTTACACTGAAGCTTCACTGCTTTGTTGGTAATGGGGTACCAGACAGAGAAGGTGGTTATTTTAGCTGCTAGGCAATAAAAGCAAAATACTATTATTACAGATTTTTCTCCCCATTTCTTTTAGAGCTCAGCTGCATTATGATCTCTTTTCAGCTTTGAGATAATGTGTGTCAGCACTGTCAGAAAAGGTACACACCACCTGCAAGGCAGACTTGCTGGTTGGGCGGGTGAGTTCATTATCAATGCCATGATGGTCCGTGTCTGGTCTCGGCTGCTTCTGAAACTGTCACACAGTTTGACATTTTATTTATTTTATCATTATTCTATTTATTTATTTATTTCCAGAACTAGTTTAAAAAGCATAATCCTTGTGTGGACTGTGCAAACTTTTTAGCTCATAAAGCATATTTTGGTATTTTCAGTAATGAAATCTGATTACATAGCTCAGAGCTTGAGTTTGTGAGGGAGATGCAAAATGGTTGCGCTGTTTGTTAAAAGGCCAGATCCCAGGTTTGCTGCCTAGGGCACAGTCTCATCCTGGCAGCTTTGTCACTGTGCAAATGGCAATGTTTATGAAACAGTGGTAGGGAAAATAATGACTCATGTTTGGAACAGGAATGTGAGCTTCTTCCCTAGAAATAAGGGGAAAGACATGGTCATTGATTAAACAGGCAGGCAGAAAGAGAGCAGGGGAGCAGAGATGAGATTCCATCAGAGACTCATGTAGGGAAGGAGCGATGCCTGTGGATGTCCTGGAGCTGTACTGTTAACAAGCCAATAAATGCTCTGCAGGGTAACTTACATGACTGGGGAAACCCACAGAAATCTATTGAGGTTTTCTGGCAGATTATGTCCCTCTCTTTTTTGAGCATGACCTCATTTTGTGCTTTTACTGATCGTTCAGGAAGCTTTTCACATGTGAGTATAATTATGTGATTCCTTATCCCTAAATGGGTCCTTGGAGGCTGCTGGGTAGCAAGGAGCTTATTATTTTAAGGAAGTTTAGAAAATGGGGGCAATTCTACCTGCACTTTTCTAGAGAAAACACTTCAAGAGACATCTTGAGCCAGAATATATTTACCATTTTTATGGCTTTTCAAGGGTGGAAGAGTCCAAAAAACATTGGACTGCCTTTGTGGGCCATGATTGAAGGTAACCCTAACTGTGGTATCTCTGCTTGCTTCACTTTGTGGGTCTGTCTCTGCTATTCAAGGTAAGTGCCTGTCCATGTGTCGCAGAGCAGGCAGAGTGGCCATGATCTTGGCACAGAAGACACCCCAATGGTCTCCCACAAATTCCCTGCTCTGGAAGCTTAGGGGGTCAGGACTGACCTTGGATAGTCTTAATTGGGTTGCTAATGGACTGGAAATCTCAAGAACTGCTATTTTGCTTCCCTGAATGGAGTCTGTAGACGTTAATAAGAGCTCAGTTACAGGGTTCTATAAAAATGAAACACGATCCTGTACACATTATCCCATGAAGGTATACATAAAAAGCTATTTGTATACTGAAGTGTTTATAAGAAAGAAGTCTTGCACACAGCAGACTTTATAATTTGCCTCCTTGAAATGACAGAAGCTTGATACTGGTGTAGTAATTCTTGGTTAGAACACAATTACTGTAAAAATTTCTGAAAAGCTTTTCATTTTCATGAATGTACTCATACTTTGTTGTAAACGATTATTACATGTAAATGTAAAAAGTAATGGCTTGCTTTAAAACAACCCCTATAGTAAAAGTAATCAGAAAAAAGTCTGTATCAGAGATATTACAGCTGATTATTATTTTTTTAAAATACTGTCTGGTTTAGTGACCTGATTTGGTGTCTCTGTAGTATAGTCGTGTCACCTGGTTGTGACAGAAGCCAATGGCACAGTTACATGGTTTGAAATCAGGACTAGGTATAGCACTAGTAAAAAAAGCAATAAGTTGTCATGAAACTGCTATAAAAAAAATACTACTTTAAACTTGTTTAGAATTGGCTGTAGTAGTGTTTATAAACAATGTATTTTTATATGTATTTTATTCTGTCATAATATGTATATGCAGCAAGATGCCAACAAGCTTTCTCGTGGTTTAACCCCTGCCTGCAGCCCAGCACCACGCAGCCGCTCGTTCACTCCCCCTCACCCAGAAGGATGGGGAGGAGGATCGGAAAGGAATGTAAAACTCGAGGGTTGAGATAAGAACAATTTAGTAGCGAAAGTAAAAGCCGCACGAGCAAGCAAAGCAAGGAATCCATTCACCACTTCCCACGGGCAGGCAGGTGTTCAGCCATTCCCAGGAAAGCCGGGCTCCATCATGTGTAACGGTTATTCGGGAAGACAAACACCATAATGCCGGATGTCCCCCCCTTCCTTCTTCTTCCCCCAGTTTATATATTCAGCAAGATGTCATATGGTTCAGGTGCTGCTCAATTTACAGGGCACTAAAAGCTGTTCAGCAGTTTACTCTGATGTTGAGGGCAAAGTTTTTTAACTGTGAATTGTGCGAGACTCACCAAGCTGATCAGCACTCATAGTCCTTGGATAAAATCAGTGAGGAACAACACTTCCAGATGGGGCTCAGGCCCCGCTCCATGCTCTGTCTTTTGCCACTAGGGAGTTCCACTCTGGCTGACATCAACTAAGGTGTTTTTCTTTTTTCCCACAGGTCTGTTAATTTTTCTGATGAGGAATAAGAGCTCATTTTTGTGGTTTATGGAGTCCTTTTTCTTTACAGTGACACTTCTCTTTCTTTCACTCAGACATCTTCCTGACTAAGAAGTCAATGTCAACAGCTCTGTATCCTCCTTGATGCACTTGCATAATGGCTTTTGATACCTAGAATTTCTAAAGAAGATAAAAAGGTTAAATACAAGGATGCAAGTGCTTCTGTAAAATGCATTCTTGTCTAGAGAAACAAGAGAGCTGCACTCTGCTTTTTATATCAGTTCTTAATTCTTCTGATTTCATTAACGATCGAGATGTCATGGTCTTGATTATATTAGTGTCACACCAAAATTACTCCAAGGGAGATCCTTTAACAGAATGACTCTGGACTTACACCATATAATAGAGTTCAGGATTTTTATTCAATGTCTTCACAGATGAAAACTGTAAGAAATCAATATGACTTTTTAAAGAAGAAACTCTTACAAATATGTTCTTACATTCTATTTATAGTTCTGTTTTATTTAGACGTTAATCTATGACAGAAATAATGAAAAAGAATGAGGAATATTCACATTTTAACTTTTGCCTGAAATAATAGTTCCCAGATATCAGTATATTTTTCAGCTTGAGCTGTCAGCCTTTGATATATCTATGGAGCATTGGGATCAAATAGTTTCTGTAATTATACTTCTTAATTCTGGTATAATATTAGCTACATCTCATAAAAGTTTGTAATACTATAGAAAAATAGAAGAAACCCGACTTTTAAAAATCCTACTCTCATCTTGCTCAAAACAGAATAGGTTATTTGAAAACACAGGAGCTATTAGTTACATTAAAGTAAGGCTTATTGTAATTAAGAACTTTACAGAAAAAAATTTGCCAAGGTATCACCACAAATAGACAGAAATGGAACCAGAGCTCTGTAGTACCTTTTTTTACCTCCTAAAGACAAGCTTGTCAGTGCTATGAATGCAGAATCCTGGCTGACAGGCTGCAGCTCCTCCAGCATTCAGGTCTGGGCAAGCCATGCACTGCTGAAGCGAGTCCCCCAGCTGTCCTCGTTTAACGTGCTTTGGTTTGGTTTGTAGGGAGGTTTGGGTGAATGTTAGCAACATCCTTTCTGGAGAGGCTATACTGGAAGTTGCCGCCCCATTGTGTACCAAATGCACTCCAAACCTCATCTCGAACACAAGCGTCCAGCAACCTGATGGCTGGTCTTGTGGACAGCTTCATGCTATGCATTTTCTAAGCTTCTCCACCTGAGGAACTGGGTTATAGCTGTTGTAAACACTCCTGAGCTGTTAGCCAGTGAAGGTGCACCACTTGCTTCCATATACTACTTCTCCTGTATTGTCCCATATTACTTGTTAATATAGATATAGCTTTAAATTTCCACTGGTCGGTTGCTGATACATTGTGAAAGTTTCTAAATGAAGCCCAAAGTGGAAACTTCAGCCTTGCTGATTTTCAGTAGGATCCAGATGCTCATCATACATTTCTTTCTCTTCCCAAACAATTAAAAATGTACACACCTGTATTAAGCCCCCAAACAGGGAAACTGTGGCAGAGGTAAGGAATGTATAAAGAGACTTCTATGGGCATTAATATACAGTCATCATAGAATTAATCTGAGTAGCTGCTTAGTGTTGCAAAGCAATTTGCTCAGCAATATGTAACATGAAGCTAAAGGAAAATCTGAAAAATAATTTCACTTTAATGGGAATTTACCCAGGACATAAGAATTAATGCTGACGTAAGAAATAATCTTAATCTTAGGAGGAATGCTGCAGAAATTTAATAAGCACCAAAAACATACTGGGTTTCTACCTCACCTGGGAGAGATATCAGTGTTGCAACAATAACCCACTGATCTTGAGGTGATTCAGCTGAGGGACCCCATTGACCTTGCCTAAATATAGCTCACTTTATCTTAAACAGCTCAGAAAACAGCAGGCCAGGTAGCTCAGAGAAACAGATGGGTGCATTTACATGTATGCTGTATGTATTCTTCCAGACAAGATGCAAAGTTACAGAATGTGTTACACATTTCAGATATTTTCAGGAATGAACAAAACCCAGATGGTGGCAACCTGAACTTACTGAGGAAAAAAGGAAAAAATCCTTTTGACTTAAATGAAACCAGGATTTAAATAAACTACTTAGTGATTTGATTTCTGCTCTTATTTAGGAAACACTCATTTACTAATCTTAAATACACTGGCTTTTTAAACAAAGCTCACTTTGACTTCTTTGGCATCATGATTTGGCCATGCAGTTTTGCTAATTTGGGTGATTCCCATTTTAACTCTCTGAGTTATTCCTTTGAACCTTACCTGTCTGTCTCTATTAGACATAATCTGCAAGTGTACAACAAACAGGACACATAAAAGCTGATACTTCAATTCAGCAGTCGTAATTAGATTAAGCTACATCCTACTCTGAGAAAAATATGATTATGTAGCTGCCTGATATTTTCCTGAAATTTCTGTGTGGGCTCTACTACTTACCCTCAATAGATAAAATGCAGTAAAATCTGATCCTATAAAGCCTGCCACATGTGGCTGATCAGGAAGTGTTTTCCCTTTTCCTTTTCCTTCTTCCCCTTCTTCTCTTTTCTCCATTTATTTCCCCTTTTTCCTTATTTCAGTTTCTCTTTATCTCTTCTCATTCATCTTACAGCCATCTTATTATAATGATGGATTGACAAGAAGCAGACATAATTTCATGCTATAGTTATCATTGAAAGTAAAACATTTTGAGTGTACATTGTCATGTCATTCTAATATGTTAAAGTATGCCTCTTATATAAGCAAAATTTTAAATAGATAAGCTGTGTAAATTTTGAAATCTAATTTTTATTATTGAAACTCTAAAAAGACACCATTGACGCCAGTGTTAAGTAGTGGATTTTTATTCCTAGAATAAGGAATGAGTCTGTTTCTCATTTTGATCTCACTCCTTGATCACAAACTAGAATTTAGAAGCATAGGATAAAATGAGGAAAAGGAGTTAAACAAGTGGAGAAAAAGAGGAGGAGGAAGAGATTGAGTCTTTATGTTCATAACACCATCATTCTGTGGATCTGCACTATTTTCATTATCCCTGCTAAATTTTTAGTCATATCTGGCAAGTGCATAATACTTAATCCCCTCTCTTTTTGGTCCATACATGAACACTCTCTTTAAATTTTGCTGATCCTTCCTAAATAATGTTTCTCAGCTTAAGGTTTTCTTACTCATTTCCAGAGCTAAACCACATCACAGGGCTCTGATCGCCTCTCCTCTCAGTTGCTGCAGCCTCCTTTCTTTGACAAAAGCAGTCTTGCCCCAGCACTACATTGAAGATCTCTCTCCAGGTCTGCTGCACTGACCATGCAGCCCCTGTCTTTGATTCCCTCCACATGCTTTCTCTTCTGTATACCAAATGTAAGCTACCTGTCTTTACTTCCAAAGATTTTTACGGCCTATTCCTACTGTCATCTCTTATTGTGACAGATTGAACTACCACAGAGGTGGAAAATTGCCAAGCAGCTGTCTCCAATTAGCCACCTATATTTTTAAGAGCTGGTGGGAGCCAGGGGAGATCTAGGTGCTGTGTAATCAGATCCAGCTCATTCTCAGAAGGCTTCCTATGGTGAAGAAGGGCAGACGTTGAAAGCATATCAAAGAGAAAACAGCTCAAGGTAAGGAGGAAGGATGAAAGGCAATGTTTCAGTGAAGGAAAAAAAAAAAAAAAAGGAACTGGAACTGAAGGTAATTGGGGACCCAACAATCCTGCAACTGAGTGCAATGCAACACAGCAACAAGACATAGATGAAAGTGATTCAGAAGTGTTTGCCACAGCTCTCCTCCCATTGCATGGCCAAGCCTGTGTTTTAATGGACTTAATCTGTTGTAACCGTTGGGTGTGATGTTTCTGGGGAGAGCACTGCACATGCCCGATTGGCAGTCTGTCTGGAAACCTACTGCATGAGTACAGGTCAGTTACACACCTTATGTAGTGAATGGACCCCTTTAGGAGACCCAAAGTGTGAACAAAACTTTACCCAGGGATTGCTAAGTCAGAGCACCTGGTGTGAATGCACATTGTTACCTTTCAGAGGGACTCGTGCAGGATGAAGTGGGATGCTGATTAACTGTGCTTAGGAGTACCTGCCTTTAAATATCTGAAAACTTCCTTTTCTCTTGACTTGACAACGTCTGTAAAGAATTTGCAAGTGCTTTCACAGACAATCCTTGATTGGGCTGTTTATTCTCACGAAGGCCACAAAAGCTTAGTTTAGTCAAACTATGCTAGCAAGTATGTCTTTTAGTAGAATATAATAGTCATTTGGGATTTATGGCTTAACATCTTGCCCTTTCGCTCTTTGCAAGGATTCTCAAGGATGCCTATAATCAAAGATCTCTCTGTGTAAGTCCTTGTAATAAATCTTTCATCCCGCTTGGTAGATGTTTGATTCTCTTGCACCTTGTGTTCAGTATTTAATTATCTTTTGTTGTTAAAGGACATGAATAAAAGCAAAAGCAGGACTCACTGCACCCTTCCATTGTGAAAGTCTTTTCATACCAGGTTAGCTAAAGATGTTCATCGCCTTCTGCCATTTTTTGTATGTTTTTAATACAGGGCGATATTAGCTATTTTACTTTTGGACAAGGGGAAGGAAGAGTGTATAAAGGCTCCTTTTTTAGGCTGGATTCAAAATTTTAGGAAATCAATCTGTGTTGCTACAAGGGTGAATTTTTCCATTGAACTTGGTACTCGCACATTCTTTGGCTAGCCATTTTGAAACCTTCAGAAACTCGGCCCCTCTTCTGCACTCCCAAACATAAAATCCCAAAGATTTTATGATGTTCATTTTAGCAGTTGAAGGGCCATCCTTCACAAAGAAGGTGGAGACTTCCTTTTTACAGGTGGTCGGTCATATGGAAAAGATGGATACAAGTTACTTCTAGGGAGATTTCGACTGGACAGATCAGGAAAAAATTTCACAACGAGAACAATCAGCCATTGGAATAATCTTCCCAGGGAAGTGGTAGATTTCCTAACATTAGACACTTTTAAGATTGAGCTGGGCAGGGTGCTGAGCCATTTTGTCTAGACCATGATTTTGCCAAGGAAGGACCAGATGATCCTTGAGGACCCTCCCCACCTGGTATTCTATGATGCTGTTACTTCCTTTTTCATATGCAGGCTGGAGTTTAGGACCACATAGCCCTCCCTCCCTCCTTCCCAGTGAAAAAGGCCCATAGAAATGCCTGAAAATCAAGATTGCACCCAGATCCCTGACTGTGTGTTTTTAACCTTTTACAGATGTCCTAAAGTCTCTATTCAGCTGAGAATATGGTACAGAATGTGGGCTTTCATGTGAAGTTCCAGCTGCCCAGGCTCCTTCAGTTACTCTTCCTAGAGACAGTTTCAAAGGTCCCTGCCCACTGTTACACAAATGTGTGGCTGCTTTGATGTATATGACTTTTCAAGACTGAGTCAAGTAGAGAAGTTCAGGTAAGTTTTTCCAAAATGATTTTCTTCATTCAGTGTTTAAAATGTTCTTAGAAATGCTCTCTTTCTCTTATTGAAAGACTTTAACCTTCAGTTTCACTTTTAAAATGTTACGTGTACTTCATGCAGAAAACTAACAATAACCAGTACTATAAACGTCAAGTGGCTTCATTTTAAAACATCGCTTTAATTCCTAGAACTCTCTTACTATGAAAAGAAATGCCATGTGTAAAGAATATAAGACTGTTCATCATCTATCACTATCCCTAATATGCTATCAAGGATGTCTCTTTAGCCTTAATAGTTCTTTACTGAAGCATTCAATTTCCTGTTCTGTGTTCCTGCAGTACTTCTGTCTTTGCTCGAAAACTTATTTTTAACACTGAAATTGCCTGAAATGCAATTGAAAATGAAACGATTATAAAGTTTTCATGTATGGATGGAAAGTCAATATATTTTCCCTGTGAACAGTGTGCTCTGTTTTCAATTTTACCAAAGAGAATTTTAGCAGGTTTATCAAACAGTGACAAACTCCTATATTTATTATTTGTATAATGACTTTAAAGAATGAACCATAGAAGGTACTTAATCATGAAGTCAAAAAAAGATGACAAGAGCTGAAAAAACATATATGGTGAATTCGTTGACCTTTTGTAACTAGGAAAGGAAGCACAACACAGGTGTCTTCCTGTAATACTCCTGAGAAAGCACCTCTATTGCAAGTTACAATATGTTCCTACTCAAAACCAGTTCAAGTAAAGTGGCAACACACCTTCACAGCACAGTCCTTATTAAAAGTATAGTTTGGTGTATATAATCACTAACACACCAAGTGATGGGCCATGTCGTGTTTGATGCTGGTATAGACAATATAATTAGCTTATGTAAGGTTTAGCTAACAGAAGGGAGAAAATCTAAATGCGCAGCTTAACACATTACCTGTCAGGTTAGGATACTGATGATTGTCTTTGTTAGGATCAAAGTGAAAACCATCAGAAAATGAAAGAGCAGAAATGTCACTGCTTAAAAAAGAGCAGCTATCAGTAATTAGCGGGGCTGGTTTCCTTTTGCCCTTTTCTTAGATCAGTTTTCTTACTTTCTTTTTTTGCAATCATCAAGAAACTGTGAACTTCTCATTAGCCTCATATGATCTTTCTTTTGGATGATGCTTAGTTCAAAATTCATGCATTATGTCTTAGTTATCAAAGCACAGCATTGCTTTTAGTAAGCAAGATGTCTATTTTATACATTGGGTTTTAAAGTAAAAATAATATTTTGGATATCTGACTGTAACTTGACTTATGTTTTGGTTGGGTTTTTTTTTTCAGAGATGCTACATACCTCTGATCCCATCTTTTCACTTTGAATACAGCAGGTTTCAGGCTTGAGCTGTTGACTGTTTTGGGAAGGAGCCCTGAGTCTCAAAGTGGCCATTTGTAGGAGTTCCCTATGTATCAGCATTTGGGGAATAACAGTTTTTCACCCACTTTTATACGCCCTCTTCAGGATTTTGTAAATCTTTCCCTTGTCTCCCCTCAGGCATCTCTCCTCCAACTCCAACCTGTTTAACCTTTCCACACAAAACAGCTGCTCCACCTCCTGTCATTCTAGCTGCACTTCTCTATGCCCTTTCCAGCAAGAGTCTGTCTTCTCGGAGATGTGGAGACTGAGGCTGCCCGCAGTAACAGTTAATGACTCATTTAATCCTCAGTTCTTAACTATTGATTTAATCTTCCATATAGAATCCTGGTAGTTTAAAGTATGGATTTTCTTGAGTGTGACTGGTGTAATATGTTATGTTAACAATGAAGTCACGTAAATCTGTGCTTTGAAAACAGTGATTTTTTTAAAAGTAATTTTTGACCAGCAAGGTGCCCCAGCAGTTGAACACAGGGAAACTCAGCATTGCTGCACCTAGCCCTTGGTGGGGAGCCAGAGTCCCAGGCTGCAAACCTGATGCAGATGCCTATGAACCTCTGCAGCACCTAGCGAGATATAGACACCTCAAAATGGGATTTACAATAGGCAGCATACTGACATTTCACCAGCAGCAGGTATAAGTGAAGAAAGGTGCAGTCTCACCTGGATTTAGGCCAACATCTTGAAGCCAGGACTGGCATCTTGGAATTTCCTCCCCACACTCCCAGGTTGTCCCAGGCTCCTTTCTCCCTAAAAATGCTGTTGATGGATGAGACAATGATTTTCACCTCTTTTTTTAACCTACAAACCCACAGCCCAAAGACAACAGTCAACAAACAAGACAGGTAGCCCTGATGTTTCAGTGTCTGTGCTCTGGTCTTGCTGGCGGGATGCAGGGCAAAACAGCACTGCAGAACCAGTGCACCAGGTACTGAGCCTACTCCTGCTGCCACTGCTCACAAGGCTTCCCTATGAGCACTGCTGGACCTAAAGTAGTGCAAAAGGAGTTTATTTCTCCTGTTTGCTTGGTAATAAAAAGCATAAGTAGCATGTTAAATATCTCCCTGCTCCTTCTGGAGTTGCAGAGAGTTTAATCATTCACAGACTCTCCCAGAACACTTCTCCGCACCTCCTCTCTCTCAAATGCCTTAAAAGCCATCATGAGCAGTGTAGAAAATGGGGCATAGATTAGATTAAATGTTTCCATCTGGAGGGAACATAACTGTAAATTAGCGGACTCAAAGAAAGTAGTTAAATGAACATAAAAATAAAGTCCTCCCAAAACACAGGGCTGCCAATGACATGACATTTAGTCACATGTTCATAGACAGACCCTAACCAGTGTTAGTGGTGAAGGCAAGCTTCTGGTTTTGCTGGAAAGTGTGAAGTACCTGCTTGTAGAAGATACCAGTTGCTAAAGGAGAGCAGTTCTTTGTGATGAGTGTATATAATTGCTGTTACCAATTTCAAAGCTTTGGGGTAGTAAGTAGCTGACATGTTACATTGGACTTGTGTGACATATGAGTTGTTGTGTGTTTACATAACCTTCATGCTTTAAAAAATGATACTTAAGTGTTAGACTCGTAGCACTGCCCTAAAAACTGGTGGTTGATTTTTTTATTTATTTATTTTTTTTTTTAGCTTACAAAGCAACACACATACACAAAATGACACTTAAAGTATTTGCTTGAGCGGAGGACCAGGACAAATCCCTGAAGAATAGCTAATGACTTAATAGGCTGTATACCTAATGGGCCAGATATTGTTCAACAAAACATTTTTACTAGAAAACACTACTTTGTATAACCAAATCAGACACAAAGACAGATTTTCACTTTCTTTAACAGTGTATTTATATAAAAAAATAGAAGAGATAAGTGCTGCCTATCCAACATTTACCAATAACAGTGTCAAGATTTCTAGAATTGCATTATCTCTACTTTTGAAATGAAAAATGTAAATTTATATATATATACACACATTTAAAAAAAAAAACAAACCTGGGAAAGAACAATAAAAATTTAAACAAAATATTAAACTGTAACAGACTAACCTAGAAATATGTGAAGATACTTTTGTCTGTTTGGTGAGATGAAGTAACAGATGATTTTCTGACCCTGCAGACTGGAAGGTGTGAGAGCGGTAAAGGTTTTTTCTGGTAGCAGTGAGCTTTTAGGTCTGCTCAGTTATCCGCAGATATGTTCCCGCGACACATTCCTGCACGGTGCGAGAGAGCAAGAGAGGAGCCTTCAGAGGTGCTTTTGCTTCCTATACATCTTGATCTGAAAAGCAGAGCTTTGACTTGTCATATCCATTGAAATGGACATTTTGTCCATAAGTGTTACGAGCTGAGGTCTCCTGTGCTTAAACAAAAACGTATGTACTACACGTGTGGAGGATATTCCGAGATGAATTTGGAACTATGTGACAAATGCTGTTAGTAGTCTGCTGACTTCTGGTCACTGTTGTCATTTTGGCAAGAAGGCACCTGACTGATGGTAGGTTTTCAGGGCAACAGGGCAGATCTCACTCACACCTGCTGGGAGGGAGAGGCCCAGCTTCTCCGCCGCTGCCCACCTGCATGTACCCACACATGTTCCTGTATGTACTGAGCTGGTTCAGGCTCTTGTCAGGCCCCGTCAACTGACCAACCTGGCAAAAAAGGAACTTGGGTAGGTAAAATATAAGAAAAACAAGGTTTTTTCTGTTCTGTTAGTTTTTGTGATCAACTGATCAAAACCTGGTGAGCACAAGTGAGGGGGAGCTATCTGGAAGAGGATCTGGGAAAGGCAGGCAAGGGAGGAGGGAGGGAGGGAGCTCTTCCCATGTGGCAGAAGGGCGCTATTAAATTGGGTCAACTGCACCTGAAACAACCCCCTGGTGGGCCCATGAGATGGCTAAACTGATGCGGCAGTTTGATGCCACAGACAGAAATTGTCTCACTCCCTCCCACCTCCTTTTGCTAGGTCCTGCATTGTTTGGGTTTTTTTTTGGTCAGTTGTGATGTTCATCTGCTTCAGCTTACTTATCTACCAGAAAGTTTTTTAGCTTTTTTCTATATGCTGGATCACTTTCTGGCTGGTGTACTGTTTTGGATGGGCTCAGTGAGGCTTTGGGTGAGTGCTGCAGTCAGTGAAGGACTGAGAGGGGCAGTTGGCTGTCTCGTGGTACTTCATCACATAAACCAAAAGCCAGTGATTACAAATATAGCAGAATGATGTGGGAAACAGAACAGCTAGCAAATGTGATCACTTTTATGATATGGGGAATGACTGTCATGGCGGTGTGTGATTTTTGGGACCCCCTTTCAATTTATGTTATTTCTTAGTGATTACTTACTTTTTGTGTTTCCAGTCTCATGCAGTATGCAAGGTGTTATGTCTCATTGTCTTTTGCACAGCTAAGGGTATATTATTTTTCAGCTATCTGATAATGATGATGATGATAATAATGTAAAATTCTGCAGAGATTTTGTGCCTTATTCATTGCTTGAACATGATTTGACAACTTGTGAAGTGGGAGTTGAGTACTGGTGGGGCTGAGAAATCCTAGGACAACAGCAAAGAACCAAATTAAAATCAGAAGCAGCCTGTAATAACCTGAGAATAAGAGTATGTGAAAGCAACTGACATATTCAGATGCATTTCTGTGACATTTATCTCCAAGAGAGGAGTCAATTTGCTAGGTTGAATTTGGAGGAGTGTGTGTGTGGTGAAGAGGTACAGGGGTACTCTGTCTTGGTTTGGCAGCAGGAGGTGGGTTGGGATCCTGCTTGCTCTGAACATTCCCTGTGTAGGAAGCCAGCCCATCACAAAAGAGATAGAGGGGATCTCCCTCTACAGCTCTTTCAAAAAGTTTACCCCATCCTTCTGATGGTGCTAGAAACTGATGCATTTAGAAAAACTTGTTTACAAGGGCTTAAGTGTTAAGGGAAACCAAATGTTAGGACTGGGACCTATTTTATTTAAATCTGTATAGATTTATTGTGAGAAATTAATATTCCCCCCCCCCCCCCCCCCCCCGCTAACAAATGAATTACTAAATAATTGTGAAGTTTCAGAGACATAACAGCCTTTTTGGAAGCTCACATAGTAATCACATCTACACTGAAATAGAGACTTCACATCTTTTCCCTTCACACTTTATAAAGCAGAATTATTTTAAGTAATACAGGACATTAAGAAAAACCCTTAAATGACTGGAAAAGTCATAGAAGGACTCTGTAGGTTAGAACATTCTGCAATTAATAACCAAAATTGGAACAGGGCTAAACACTTGTGATGACACCTCTGCAGGTGTAATTTCCACTAACAGCCTTAATATAAGAGTAATCCAAAAGAAAAATCCTCTTCATGTTTGACATTGCCTTCTAATACAGGCTTAGCTTGTGCTTATTTTCTTCAGAAAAGAAAGAAGATTGCTATGATCTTTCTTGTATTTCCAATGCAAGTACAGACTAGGTTTAGTTCTGCTTCTTTTGTAGGAACTGGTGAGTACACAAGGAAGTGTTTTAAAATGCACCAGGCCACTTACAGTCTTATGATCTACTAATACTTGATGACTGTGTCTGTGCTTCAGGTGGGTGCACTTAATGCTGTAAACCAGTGTCCCAGCTCCCAGATTGTCCGGTGTCAGGGACTTCTTGAAGTGCAGTTTAACTCTTCTCTGAGAAAATACAGGGATTCAGAGAAGAGAGTGGACAGTGGGAGAGTAGTCTGTTACTAGGTCTCAGTGAAACGCATAAATGAGATACAGCTACAGAACAGATTCAGAAACAGTGTATCATATATTCATGCCATTCTTATTTATGTTTCTGTGGGGGTATGTTCTTAATCCTAAAATCCTCTGTTTCCTGATAGTAGTTGAAACTTTAGAGTGGAGTGGAAGCTGCAGAACTGAGTTCCATCCAGGGTGATGAGAGTAGGAGAAAATGTGCTGCAACTGTAGAAAATTTCTGTTGCTATTCACTCTTAGCTATTAACTGATCAGCTCAGAAGTATGCCCTTGTGCAAAACACTGGCACTGACAGCAAGCTATTAGCTCTCAGCACCTTGGGCACAAGGGGAAGGAGAGAAAAATGTAGAAAAGCATTTTTAACAGACAAGGAGATAACAGTCAGTCAGACCTGCTATGTGCATACAGATTTGCCCTGGAAATCCTCAGTGTTTGACTTAACCTGTATGTGTAGGGCATGCACAAACATGAGGGAAATCTCCTGATAAAAAGGCTGAGAATGTTATATATGACATTTTTGTAATAAGTAATGGAAAGATAACACTTGAAAAAACATTTAATTGAAGCCTCACATTATGATCTCTCTGATGGCAAACCTAGTTTAGGAAGGTCCTGGTCCCTTCTGTTTGTCACTACTTTCCTCTCTTTTGCTCCTCATAAATCACTGTCTCCTTTGTTGTGCCAATGCAACTGTTTACACAGTTTTTTCTCTGAAAAGTATGAGTCATATTATCTAGAGCTCATACCCTCTCCTGTTTTCAATCCTGAATCCTTTTTTAATGGTCTGGTTTGCAGCAAACCCACACAACACATCAAATCCCATGATGAAGGATCAGGTTGCTTGTTACTGTTCACTCTAACTAAACCTATTACTGAACTAATGAACTTGCTGCTTTGTCTCTGCTTTTGAACTCGTGGGGACCAAATAGCTGAATCTGGGAGCTAAACCAGCAAGAAAATAACACTCCAAAAAGCCAGCTCGAAGCATATCCTTTCCTGTTGGTTTGGGATTCTCAGCTAGCTCACGGCAGAATCAGTGTAGGTGCAAGAGGAGAGGGGGAGGCCAAGTAGGTGGGCTGAGAGGAGAGGTGAATCCCCTTGTGCTTGATCAGCTTAGCTGTAATCACAGAATCATTTAAGTTGGAAAAGACTTTTGAGATGAAGTCCAACCGTTAACCCAGGATTGCCGAGTCCATCACTAAACCATGTCCCTAAGCACCACACCCACACATTTTTTTAAACAGCCTTCAGGGATGGTGATTCCACCATCTCACTGGACGGCCTGTTCCAATGCTTGGTCACCCTTTCAATGAAGAGATTTTTCCTAATATCCAGTCTAATCTACCCATGGCATAACTTGAGGCTGTTTCCTCTTGTCCCGTCACTAGTTGTCTGGGAGCAGCTGTCTACAGCCTCCTTTCAGGTAGGTGTAGAGAGCAATAAGGTCCCCCCTGAGTCTTCTCCTTTCCAGGCTAACCAACCCCAGTTCCCTTAGCTGCTCCTCATCAGACTTGTGCTCCAGACCCTTCACCATCTCCTTTGCCCTTCTTTGGACACTCTCCAGCACCTCTATGTCCCTCTTGAAGTGAGGGGACCAAAACTGTGAAGCACCTCCTGTAGGGAGCAATCCTGAGTGGCAGGTCGGTGAGAACTACCTTGAGATGGTTGAGTCAAGGAGTGGACAGGCAAAGTCTGCTGCTGGAAAACAGTGCTGTGAGTTACATCTGTGGTGTGAACCTCAAATGGGGTACTTCTGGGGGAATCACGTGCTGTTCACGTGTGTCTGCTGGGTTAAGGCTGTCCCTGGCTGCTTCCTTTTTGTGCAGCAGCTGAAAGCCCCTGACTCAGGATTCAGGAAAAAGTCTTCTTCATTAGATCTTTATTTATGTCCTTATTTGGAAGGGTTATTTTTTTTTCCCCTTTCATCATGTCAAAAGCTGTACTAACAGCAATCAGTACTGTATTGCTCCCCAAGAGCCTGATTTTGCGGCTGTAATTTACACAAATAATTTTAACATGTTTAACAAGTCCCAGTGGGAGTATCTTCTTAGGAACTACATGGACAGATAAGTAGCACATTCATGGATTAAGTTCTAAACTTAATGGAAAACTACCGCTTTTGGGGCACTTTCCTTCTTGTAAGGTCATGGTGCACATTTTTCTGTCATGTATTAGCACAAATCTCTGACTGACTTTACTTTTCTAATGCAGTTCAATGCTAAATACTTCTGTTCTAAAAATATTGTCACATAAGTTGTTGTGACCGTTGCCAAGTTTCTTTTGTTTTCTTTTTCCTTTCCACAGTGTAAAGAAGAAAAATGAAATGGTTTATAAGAATGCTTAATAATGTTCATTTGATTGACTTTGTTATCTGACATATACCGTTGAGCCAATATCTATTCTAAGCAGATGGAAGAGACAGAAACAGGTGTAATTATTTAGATACCTGTAAGCGATAGCTGTTTTAAAGGAGTAGTTGGAACCTGAATAGTTTTACTTTCAGTGGGTTTACCCTGGAGGACTTTTAGCTGCTCAGATTAGTATCACAGGGCTAACTGACTAGTCCTATCATGTTACTGTCAAGGGTGTTTATGCTCAGTTTTGTAAAATAAAGATATCTGATTGAGTTTTACTCTTTCGGAAACCCTATTACCAAAAAAAGCCTCTCTCTGAAAGTGGTTGCATGAATTCAAGTGTCCTTGCCAGGGAAATAGAGAACCTGGTTAGTTATTGTTCCCATATTTCGACTAATTAAAAGTGTGCTTGGTTGTTTTTCCTGCACGTGTGATCAGCTGAGCTCTGTCTTCCAGACATTGGTAAAAATTCCAAGCAAACAACATTAATATACATATGCATATACAAAAAAAAAACCCCATGCATCAATTAGTTTTGGTTTTTTAGAGTGTTGATGGGTGTGGAGTAGATAATCCTTCATGGTCCCTTCCAGTTCTTCCTGCATTCATAAACAGCTCTGTTGCCCAGTGACCTGGCTGTGGTTTACTCATTCCATCTAAGCAATGCTTGGTATGATCTATGGAAGGTATTTTTGCTAAAAAAACTATATATTTTTTGTAGCTGTAAGTGGAATTAAGACAAAACAGAGTCTTGTTTGGAAAACAAGTCAGGTGTCCTTTTCCTGTTTCTCATGACCTGTGCAATTTTGAAAATGCCATAGATCTGCCAACTGCCTTTGTTAACCACCTCTTTCTTCTCTCATGGTGGTGCTTAAATAGAGGGGGTTTCTAATGGACCTATTCTTTCAGCATAGAGACAAATGTACAAGGTGACTTATCTTCTATCCTGTAGATAATGTACTCTTAAAACAGAGGTGTGATCCAAATTAGAGTCTGTGAAATTTGCACTCAAAAGGACCTGTCTTACTACACTGCATCACAAATTATATTCTGCAGCATTTGATTTTGTTGTACTTCAGGGCTCTCTTTTGTTTAGGAAAATAATGTAAAGGAAAGATGGTTTTGTCATAAGGAGAATTATTTTGTGTCAAACCCAACTGAATAGTTTAAATTTTTGAGTTTTGTAAATGGATTCTTTTTACTTTCCAGCTATCCAGCTTTTCTGAACATCCCTTTTCTTTACTTTATATTTGTAAATAAAATTATTATTTCAGTTTAAACCTCATATGCTGTAGTTTTTCTTCCCATTCTACCAAAGGTGTTACTTTTATTTATTTTTAGGTTGCATAAAAATATTTTGTCAATGTCTTAAGAATCCTTTCAGATGTAGCTAATCTAGGTAAGCTGACATTTAATCAATTTCTTTATTTACATTCTGACCTTAATTGTAATGTTGAAATCTCTTTACAGAGAAAAAACTGGTGTATTTATTTAACTCTAAAACAGTAGAGTAAATATAAAGCCTCATCAAAGAGATAACAAATTGATTTATTCTGATAAATAGTAAATGAGTCAAGAAATTTCAGCTATTGTGGAATTGAATGAGAACAGATAAGGGGAATGTAGAAAATAAATAAATAAATATCTAAATATCTAAGAAGACTTCTTAAAGAGGGTTCACATCTTAGCTGAAGGAGGATACAAACATATGATGTGAGTAAAATGGCTCAGTATGACTGTATTAGTGTTAAAAGCCTAAAAGCCTCATTATCTGCTTGTGTTTTTTTTTCTGAGGATTGTGCTTTTTTTGAGCAATTTTCAAGTATAGTGATTCCCGATCAGCTTTATCCTTTCCTAGACATAATCTTTGCTGCAAAAATTGTGTGCATGGGAAGTTTATGTATGAGATCTGCTGTTGTATTCCCATATTTCTTTTCTTTAGGCAGAAATAGGGCATTGTTTTTGTTGAATAAACAGTTTCAAAGTTGGACCAATGCAGATGATTCTACTAGGTTTTGGTGGAGACTCTTTTTGCAGGGCTAGGGTTCTGGTGCTCCTAAACAGCTAGTAGAAAACATCATGTATAACTTCTCTGTGGGCCTTTTGTGGGCACTCTCTTTCCGTGAGTCATCATGTGGTGCTTGAAAATAAAGCCTAAGCTTTAGAATGATGAAAGAGCATAAGACTACAGTCATGCAGTAAATTGAAAGGTGATTGTTTTTCTTCTTTACTGAACCCTTAATAGATGGCCAGAACCAGATGCCTTTGTATTAATGTGTTAAAAATATACATTAGATTATATCCACACCATATCCATTTTTTTGTCAATGCCTAAGTCTTAAATATTCATTACAATACTCCCCTGCTGCTGTTCTGTGGAGCAGATAGGTAGATTCTTTCTGATTATTACGTGGTAAATAGATAGCATCAGAAAGGGTTTTGTAATAAATGCATAACTTAGATGAACAAACACCACAATCCCTAAAAAGATGCTCATTAGAAATGGTCAGCATCTGAAATACAGCTAGGGGTATCTGTTGCTCCATGAATTACAGATACACATGCAGCAGTGGATAGGCATGTGTGTAACGCCTATTTTTTCTCCAAGACGGCCTGGCTGAAGCCCTCTGTATGCATTGTACTTTCTGTCTTTTGTGCTGAGTGCCTGCAGGCACAGGAATGCTTTGCTGCTTCTGCCAGCATGGGCAGTCACAGGGGAGCTTCTGCAGCCGCTCTGCAGTGTTACCAGCCTACAGACATAGCTTTAGCTGGACCATTTCATGCGGACACTGTGAGGCAGCTGGGGAGAAGATTTTATGTGGTCAGGTACCTGATCATTTTGTGGACCTCAGCTCCTAGGGTTCAGGAATGACTCTTTGGTAACCAAATGGCTGTAATAACTTTATGGGGCATCAGACATTTGATAGCCTTAACCTTATCTGTACTTCTATCATTTGGAAAACAAGTATGCATTTGAAATTTATCATGCTGCATATTATCAAGCAATAGAAATCCTCAGCTGCCTGTGGTGTTCTCATAGCTGCAAAATCTACAGATGGTTGACTTTTGAAATGATTTCTGAATAGGTTCACATGCTTCGGGTAACAATGTATTTTCACTGAAGTTTAAAACCCCCTTAACAGTGCAATGCCAACTAAAATACTAGCAGTTGCCAAGCTTTTCCCTGCCTTTTACGTGCTAGATGGATTATTGCTACTAGACCTGTAAAATCTGTACATTAAAATATGAATCCTATCAATTTACTGTATAACTTAATGCATTATTAGTGATTTTTATTGATCCCATGGAAAAGCAAAATCTCTGAAGCGAGCTCTGCAGGGCTTGCTGGGCAGTTATCACTGGTCCATGTCCTGTTGCTGTTCTGCCCCAGCGCGAGTGAGCTCTGAATATCTTTTAGCTGTTTCCCAGGATGAATCGGTATGATTTCTGAGGCAGGGCTGCATCACTCATATTGAATTACCTGGGAAATTTCAAAGATTTTGTGTAGTCAATCATAGCCTTTTGGGACTGGTGAATTGAAAGACTGTCAAGACCACACATGCTGTTTCCTTATGTTTTTGGTTGCTTGGCTATTACAGGGAGTTTACCCTTGGGCCAGTAGGACAGATTTGCCCAGATGACATTCTGTCACTGGCAACAAAGCCCACTGTATCCCCATGAGCATTAGAAATAATTGATGAGGAAGTTTGACTTTCATCACCTGCTCAGTGTGTGAGCTGGCTCTACTTTTGTTTTGCAGCTTCACAAACCAGATTGGGTTGTCCTTGGGCATAAGATAGAGTGTGATGGAAAAAAGAAGTAGGCTGTTTTTTTTAAATGATCATGTAAATATGAATAAATAAAACACCTGAAGGATCTCCAAGCTGTGAGGTACTATGTAACTTATAGTAAAGACTGTAAGCACATAAACATATTTTAGAGTGTATGTGATACACATGCTAATAACACATTATTGTGGGTTTCAAGATTGGCAGTTTTTGCTTTCATTTGTCAAACCATTCTGTCATTTGAAGGGACTGGCCTCAAGTGCGCTGTGGGCACTTTGGTTGTTTTTATGGGTTATGATCCACTGATTGTGATTTTTTAAATGTCCTTAGCCCTTAGATGGTTGCTGGTTAAACAAATGAAAATATTAATCTGATGACCGTTTTCTCCGTTCAGGTACAAGAGACAATTTGGGATATCAATGATGATGTTATCAGGGGTAGGAAATGCTTTGACAGAATCCTCTCGAATTGTCGTTGTTGCCTGTCAGCAATTTACAACTGGCACTGTGTGCTGACAGATGTAGTGACTCATTAGTGAAATCATTTGGAGAAAAAGAATTCAGGCAATTTGAAACTGTCATCTTAACATAAATTTAAGCTATATTTTGCTCCTTTTTATGAAATTTGGAAGACAAATTTATAAGTGATCACACCATATTTTTCAATTCTTTTGACTCATGACCTGACTGTATAAAAGCTGAAAATTGAAGTGGTATAATTTCTGAAGGGATGTTTTAATATTATTAAAAAAAAAAAAAAGAAAAAAAAAGAGTGTAGCAGTTGTTATTTATAGGAAATAACAAAGGTTAGAAGAATATACACTTCCATGAGTGCCTCTGAGGGAGGTATTTTGAGGGAGGTATTTAATTTCTTGCTTGTTTGTCACTATGAAAAATGTCAGGGGGAAAATTGCATTGATATGTAGATGAGGAGCTACAATTTAACCCTGTAGGAAAGCTTAGGTAGAGGTAAACTGAGTGTATTGGTAATAATGGCACAACGATTTTTGCTCCTTAGCTTGAACAATTTGAAACTAATGCAGGTCTCCACTGGTTCTGAGAACCCTCTCATTGACTGAACAGCACAGAACCAAGCTTGTAGCTTTGCATACTATTCTACTGTGGCATTCAACAAGTCTTGTCATTAATGGGAAGAAAAAATATGGCTTGCTCTCTAGAAGAAGGAGTCTTTTTTTTGCAATGTCTGCTTTCTTTAAAAACGATGAGTATAGCTCCATCTTCAAAAATGATTTGATGTGTTTGAGAAGATCATATAGTTTCCTTCACCTTTTAAACATGTTTTTGATACTGAGTATGAAAGTTTGCTTGTGAATTAGGTAGACATGGATTAGTAAGGACCATTTATGATTTTGGTCCCTTTTCAAGAACTTAAAAAGTCCCTGGGAATACAAAAACCATGACAGATTGCCTGAAAGTTTGCAGTAAACACTGGTTTGAAAAGCTTGTAACAATCTCCATCTGTTCGCTGCACACTTGAAAAGGCTCACAGAGCCTATGCAGTAATACAAAGATTCCTGGGACGGCAGATCTTTTCTTGGGAGGATTGTTTAATTTCACTTGTGCTATTTGGGGACAAGAAACTTCCCAAATACTTATTAAAAGGCTTTTTGTTTTGTTTTCAGTGAAGACAGTCATTCAAGTGATTTTCGTTCTGGGGTCTCTTATACTGATACGTATCGTAACTTATTTCTTCTCAAAAGTTCAGCAACAAGTAAATGAGGAATCCTCAAGCATTAAGTGCATCTTAGCGCAACTAGGTTCTGCCAGAAGCCATCCTCAGAAGGCTGCAATCCTGTAAATGCATGCATACAGGGCTTCAGTCACAATGCTGCACACAGGGAAGTGCTTGCAAATTTAAGTCCTGGGAGCATCAGGACCTTATGTACTAAATTGAAATAATAGGTAACACAAATCAAAAGGATTTTCAAATAATTGACTGGGATGTACTTTATACTTATGAGAATTTCTATTGATCTCATTAGTTATTGTCAACTTGGATGGTGTCTGCCTTGTCCATTTTTTTCCCTTCTCATGTTTAGTATTAATTTTTAGAAGGATAGACCTTATAAAGTTTGTTTTGTGACACATCTATTTCATTTACTAGATAAGTGACATAAAATGAGAATGTTATTATGCTTCTTTGTCAAGTTGCTTTCCTTCATAATTAATTTAATAAAGTTTTTTGTGGATTATATTCAGACATAGATCCTCATAAACGAAACTACTTAGGAATAATGTAAAATCAATTACAATTCTTTGTATAGCAACTGAAATGTCGGACACTAGAAATTTTGTCTATGTTAACATTACAATTTCATATTTTTGTCATTTTAAAACATTCAAATAGCATATATTGTAACAACACAACAGGTAGCTTTCTGATATTTTGTTTTTCTGACAGCCAAATGACTTTTTTTGATATAACAAAAAAAATAATAATCCCTTTTTCTATTACCACTGCTGTCCTGCAATGAAAATGCCTGGCTTTCAGCAGGAGATGGACTTCAATTAGTGTTAAAATGCAACAGGCTGTTCAGTTTACAAATGGTAAACTTCTGACTGCATCAACAACAGTTCAATTTTAGAGTGACGGTAGCTATTCTCTATCATTACATAGGAGGCAGTCCTACAAAAAAATCTACACCAGAAAAACTCATTCTTCTTGATAGTACATGTACTCACCTAAAAGACGAGGGGGTTGTATATAGGGGGATTACAAGATTAGGCAGACTCCAATGATACAGTACTGATAGACTTGTTGACTTCATCATCTTAAAGGGTATCTCTATCATCTCCTGATGATTAAGCCCCTGACATGAGTCTTGGGGCCTGCCTGACTCAGAAATTGTGAATGCTGGAAGGCTGCACTGAGTTGTCCTCCCAAGGAGATGTTGGTCAGCTGCAGGCACAGCTGCTAAGTTACCTACTCAGTCACTTAGATCGCTTCTGCTATTACTTAGGCATTTAAATGTGTGTCTAAATGTGAACAAATCATGGTGGGCTCTCTATATGGTGCTTGGAGAGAAGCAGATCAAATGAACCACTCTGAGGATGGATCTTAGATGACTGTTTCAGAATGAGATGGTTTTCTTTCATTACCAAAAGAGGTATCTGTTGATTTACTGTCTTTAGAAAAAGCCTGAAGTGACTGGGTTGGATTTACCTTTGTAATGAATCTCACCCGAAGTTACTCTGGATAGGCAGTTGTAGTAATGTATTCAGTAATGTATTAAGTATTGCCATTTCAGGAAAATTAATTAGTAAATTTTTATCTATATAGCATTCAAATATGTGAAAACACCTGTTTTAGCGTTTCTTTGTATATATCATGAGTACATTTTGATGAACAGTGGATTGAATAATGATTTTCTGATATAAATTGCTAAGGATTAACTTTAAGAATTATTCTATCTCACATAGCTCTTACCTTGTCACATTTTAAAAACACTCTTGTACAGAGGAGAAATTCTGTTTGTTTATTCAAGCAATAGGTCGCTGCTGCTTGGAGATGTAGTTGAGAAGTTGGAAGAGAATACTGCTTGAGTGGTGTATGATTCCAGCAAAGATCTGCTGCTTCAAAATATTTTGTTCACCTCACCACATCTTTGCTTTGAGCCTTCATTTACATTTAAGTGATGTTTCCTTAAGTTTATGCAAAGCTTCTGCAAACTGACTTTGTGGCAGCTGTTTGACAGAAAGGGGAAACATTTCTTCCCTGTAGAGTGAATCAGACTGTTGCTGTCTCAAAAATTTAGACCAAGGTTTTATTCTGAATTGTAACAGTAAGATTATTGTCCCCTGGTTTTAGATTTTTGTAATGAAGAAAGATAAAAAGATAATGGTGTGACAATTTGAGAAATTTTGTTGGGAATACATGCATAACTAATCCTACATTTTTGTATCAGAAATGATTAGCTGCCTTTTTGATGTCCTGTTTGGTCCCATGGGTCTATGACAACTCAGTTTCTATTGGCATTAATTTAGGGTACTGTTTAAACAGCCGTAACGCAGTGTTTTCATCATGGCTCTCTGAGTTCCTCACAGATGTTTGAAATTACTTGATTATTTATTACAGACAACTCCAGAATGCCTAAATGTGATATTTTGACTCCTTAAGCACTTCTGAGCTAGCCCGGTAGCCTATGAGTTTGGGAGTGTTCATTAAATCTTTGGCAGGTAAAGATGTATCATAAGCACAGACAGAGGGCTCATGTGTGGTCTCCAGGTGGAAGCCAGGATTGCTATTTTTCTGTTTTCTTCTCTACTAACCTTGCCCGAAGTAGCTGTAAAACAAAATACTGGTGACAATGGAATTTAGTAGAGCCATGGGTTTAGATGTATTAAATGGAGCTTAAGTCTCCATTCTGTGAGCGCTGGGGAATATAATCGGATTTAAAAAATGGCATAAGTACATAAGTACATAAACTTCAGAAGCAAGGTAGGAAAGTGGAAATGTATTGTTTAGCTAAAATAAAAAAGTTAGGTGTAAAATATGAAGAGAGTATCCTTTAACACAACTTTTCTTAGAAGTATTTCCTCTATAATTGTGATCTCACAATTCCCTTTCAACAACCAAAATACTTGTAATGGAACCTGCATGTTAAAAAAGGTCTGAAATTATTAAAAGTACATGTTATAAACACTAGCTAAAAATGAATTAATAATATGTCGAGTTTCTTATATATGGAAAAATCTGAACTTAGAATCCATTCACGTACAGGAACTGTACCACAAATGCAGAATGAGAAACATTAGTCCCTTGCTACACTCCATGTCTTTACAGGTGATCCATAACCTTTATGGCACAACAGCACACAATGCAAGACAAATATTTGTCAGTGAGAATGAAAGATTGCAGAACTTAATGAAGTATTTTGGTTCAACTTTGGGGTTTTTTTTATATTAGTGAGGGAGGCAAAACTATTCCAGACAGCAGTGCTTGAAAGATATTTGATATTGCTGCAACATCAGCCAGATATGCTAATGTAATGCTCCATTATAACTCAAGCCTTTTTTTTTTTTTTTTTTTTTTTCCCCTACAGATGATTGCCTGAATGGTTTATTTAAACTTGAAACCTTAAGAGAGTTCTGGCTCCATAGACATTATCAGTATTTTTGTGCCCTACATGCACCATGTAGTCAAAGACTGCTAAGATTATTAAGCACCTAATTCATCCCTTGGGGTAGAGTGATTAATTTGCCTTCTAAAATGTGCTACCCTGGAATCTTAAAATATACATTCACTCCTTTATGTATTCTTAGTGGCCACATGTGTTGAATTCTTGCTCTGCATAAAATTAATTTCCTCTGATATCATTGTTTTGAATGACTGAAACTTCATTCTTGGCCATTTTTTCACCCACCCAGCATTACATGTGTGCCTCCTTTTTTTTGCCCATCATTCCTGATAAATTGAAAAAAAAAAAAAAAAAAGGAAGGAAAACAAAACAAAGCCATTTGGTGTCTTCTTCAGTGAAATGGTAATTTTTTTGCTTGGATTGAGACACTGCTGTGAGCAATCTGCTTTGATTATTGGAAATATCAAATTGCTCTGTAAAAATACAAAACTTGGGACCTTTGTTAATCTGTATTTAAATTACAAGTGTATTCTACCTCCCATATTTTATAGACATTTAACATTTTGCCAACATTGTATTGGATCCATATTTTTGGCTATAAAACACATGTCATTTTACTTTTTATTACAGAAGATGCTTATTTTGGACCTGAATTTTTATTTTTTTATTCTGTAAGCTCCACCCCTCAAACTACTTAAGTCTTTACCCAAGAGATTGTCTTCCCATGAATAAAATTGCAGTTTTCATTTTTTAAATTTGTATAGCCATTTCTATGTTATTTAAAATCCCAGTAAGAGTTGACTCAGTCTAATAAATGCAACTGCGTTATTTTCCCTTGATTCAGAAAAAATGATGGAAATGTTCCATTACTATCAAATAACTTCTTAAGCTGCTTAAGTTAATTCTGTCTTTTTTTCAGTAGATTTTTATTATTTTTTAACCTCTGAACTGGTGAAGATGGAGAAAAAGAAAATAGTATGGTGTAAAATTTAAATGAAGTTCAGAGTAAAATGTGTTCTCAAGAGAGGTTGACCCAAAACAGTAATTACTTATATCATGCATACATTGAAAAGGAAGCAGAGGAAGACACTCCACCACCCCCACCACTCAAGACTTCCAGCTAATTACTGTTACAGAAGTTCAAACAGTTCCCATAAATCTGAACATAACAATACAATAGAGGTAGTGGGCAGGAATTTGAAATGCATTTCTTTGCTGCTATTGCTAAGACAGAATTTCCACATAGGCAATAATGCTTCCTACCACAGTAGTGTCACTGTGAGAAATAAAAATTGATCATGATCTAACACAACCATCTCACGCAGAAAACAGAGTGAACAGCTGTTCTGTTCGGTGAGTTTATTACAAAAGCATTTTTTGTTTTCCCCCTGAGTTTGACAGGGAGAGTGAAACAAATGAAATTCTTGATCTTAGGCTTAACCTTATCTACCACTGAAAAAATCCTAGAAGAGAAAGGAGTTTGTAGTTATAAGCAGAAGCTACTTTAGCACCAGCAATGTGCTCACTGTTCAGGTTGTGTCAGAGTGTTTTAGCAGGACAAGGTTGCAGCTTTCAAGTCCTTGCAGCACATTCAGATTTCCAGTTCTCTCAAGTGTGAGTAATTCTTGCTTAGGGAATCTATGCCCAAACATTTATCTTTAGTATAGCCCATCTACTTGTACCCCCCAGCCCTTCCCATTCCATGCAGCCAGCAACTGCCAAACTACTTAATAACTTGCAGTTTCAGGCAGTAAGTTTGTGAAGAATAATTTGAAATTTTTATTTCACATTAATGAGCAGAAAGAATTGTATACCTCTTGACATTCAAGTAACTACATCACTTCAACTCCAGCTTCTCTAGCCTGCTATTGAATGAGGATGTGAATGATAATGTGATTTTTTGCATGATTTCCAATTCGATAAACTTTAATTATCAGATCTTCCTAAGAGTAAATGAAGGTGTTGTATATACCGTATTGTAGTATAAGGTATGTATGTATCGTGTATATAATAGATACACTACACAGATGTTGTATATCTACCATAGTCAGAAAATGTTGGATGAACATCCATTTCATGGATGAACAACATTTGGGGTGTGACTTGGAAAGGAATGTGAAGATTTTAATAAGAATTCAGAGTACCCATGGCTATGTGCATATATTTACTGTTGCAATAATGAAATCCAGACCTCTCTGGACTATTTCAAAATTCAGAGTTAATAAGGGTGTTCATTCTGATGCCAGTATTAATATCGGGGAGTTTGAGTTAGCATTAACACGTGGGTTTATTTGAAATATAGCTAGCTATGATGAATGCAGTGAAGATGTCTAAATACTATTATACATAACATTGGCTATACTGTGATTTTTGTAATAGAATTCAGTCAGAATTTCATGTGCAATTTTCATGTTAATTTTTAATTAAAAAACCTTTCTATATTCCTGGAAGATTGGCATACAAACAAGATGGGACAATAACAGGGGAAAAAAGTCCTAAAGAAAATAAAGACATTGTAAGACTCTTCTGGGGACCCTATCTGTATATGTTAATGCTGACCTGAATGGCTGGTATACCACTTTTGAATAGCAAATTCCAGTAGTTCCATGGTTTTTCCCCCTGATATTCAGAAACAGTGCATTGGACATACCAGTCTCATTTTGGACCTTAGGCAAGACTTCTCAGAAGAGAAAGCTTTCAATGTGTGAGCTGAAACAAGGGCAACAGTAACCAAATCACTCTGTAATATAATTTGCCTCATTGCTTTTAAGAACTAGCAGATGGTTTCACCTTTATCTCCCATTGGAGACAAGCTGATTGAATTCACTCCTTGGTTAATGGCTACTATTTGTGCAAATGAAGATAAAGGAACTGAGGTAAAGACTGGCTATTTCTGCCTAGCCAAGTAGCAGAAAAGGTTCCACATGTGTGACCAATGGCCTCATCTGTAAATCTGATTTTTTCATACCTTTCATGACTGACAGAAAGTGATGCCTTCTCACAATGTGCAAGTAAGAGTGCAGCAGTTTCCTACCTCACCAATTGCAGTCAGATTCAGCTGCATATATATGTCTGATGAAAAGAAAATATGTAACAACAGATTCAGCAAGCCCTCTTGGTCCCTAGCTCTAATACATACACCTAAGAGACTGCTGAAATAAATCATTCAAACAGGAATAAGGTGCTGACTCAATCTTATGGAAGCAAATCTTACTACAGAAACCAAATTTACTGGGGCTATGGTGTGCATCAAGATTGATTCAACTGACCAGGTGCCAGTGGGAATACACAGGGAAACTGCCCATCGTGCGCTGCACTCTGTCACTTGAAATACAGAGAGACAAGGTTTGAAAAATTTTAGGTTATCTGTTACTAGAGTATTTCTACCAGGAACCAGTTGCTGCAGGTTTCTTTTCCTCTCGTTGTAACCAACTGCCTATTCATTGCATGCAGACTTAATTGTCAGACCTACCTATAGTCTAACCAAGGAGATTTTTGTCTGAGGCTGACCCAAGAACCTTTGGTGGTTTAAAAGCACAGAATCATCATGGAAAACAGTTTGCTGGGAGATCACGGCTTGCCTGGAAAGCAGAGATCCCAGTTTCTGCCCTGCCCAACCAATGCAGCTGGTGTCCAGAGAAAGACCGGGATTTGTGGAGCTCCCTGCAGTTGCTGGACAGCCTCCCCAGACAATGACCCTGGAATTGGGCCTCAACCATCTTTTTACTGAGAATATTAAAACTTTGTTTTCATTTTGAATTGGAAATGGATGTCAGAGTGCCTGTGTGAAACTGGACTCTGGTCTGTAGCCGGGGAAGCCACCTAAAGTTCGTGGGGACCTCAGCTCTTCTTGCAGACAGTAGTCCACCAGCATGAGAAGGAGACTATCTCCAGAAAGATCCTAGACTTCCTTGCTCTGGGACTTGCCCACAGCCTGTCTTTACTGGTACAGCAAAGACAAGACACAAGAGACACAAGGTCAAAACGGCATTATGATTCACGTACAATTGCAGAGAATTGACAATCAGAGAAACATGCTCATCTGTACCATTGATCTCACAGAAGCGCACAGTATGTTGGCAGAAAGGACAAAAGGAAGGAAGACAGTTTTAATTACTTGCGTTTTATAAATGTGTATGTATGTGCTCCCATGCATAAAGGCAATTAGCTCTTCTAAGTAAACCCAATTCAGATAGACAACAGCATGGCCAAACGAAGCAAGAACATATTTTTAATTGTTATTTGTACAGCACTCACACTGTGTGAAGCACTGCATGGCACAGCACCTTTCATCTGAATACCTTCACGACCTGTACAAAATCTGTGTAATGGAAATGCCTAAAATCATCCTGTCGTTGTGCATGCATGGAAATAGGAGTATGAACTACAGTTAAACACTGGCAAGGCTACTTAGTTAGTGCTGCCAGAGGTCTGGGCTTGATCCAGACATTTTGGAATTTAGTTCAGATGTCCACAAATGTTTGCAGACTGGACTGGTGAAGGTTCAGGTTACCCAGGACTGCAGGACACACACTGTACATACATGATGCAGGCATACTATCAAGAGGAACCTGGATTAATGGTTGTGTACATCCAGATATGCACAGTACATCTACGGTTAAGTCTGGAGTCCATGCCTCCTTATTTTGCGGCAGTTATGACTCAGCGAGTCTGTTCCAGGTCAGAAGTTAGGGACCTTCAATGCATGTCTGTGTACATGGGCATTACCTCTGCCTTTGCTTCCAGGAAAAGAGATATCACTCAAGCTATGGTGCTGCGCTCACACAGCTGTAAGACTGATGGGCAGGAGCTGGCTCACGTATCTTCAGTCTCCAGAAGCACAGTCCAGAGAAATTTTCACCTCTTCTGTAGTCTTAATGAGGAAGTTTCTTTGTAGTCAATAAAATTGTTATATCCTTTGTAAATGAAAGCAGTGTTACATTTTCTCTTTAATTGCTGGTGCCCTAGCATCCCATTATGAAAATGAATTCTCACAAGCATACATGCATTAACTGGGAAATAGAAATGACATAGGAAGAAAGCAGGAGTATGCAAAAAATAGGTGTATCTGAGAGAGAACTCTGTTAAAAATGTTTTTTACAGAGAGAGAGAGCTGTCACTTCAGTGGGTATTTAATCTCTTGCCCTCAAGCAGAAGCCAATGTGACACACAACATCCAAAATGTCTTCAGGTGCTTTCAAAGCAATGTCATTCATTAAAGGGGCAAAGAAGGGGGCGGGACACCGGGAGTCAGAAAGCCGATCAAAGGTGGAATAATCAAAGGGGAAATGTTTGAAAAACAGTAAAATGTTCACAAGCTGCAAAAAGGTTGAAAAACTGCCAAACTGATCCAAGGAAAGGTATCTAATCCTATTAATCTTTTGCTTCATCAGGGGAAAATGCTGGACAAGAGGAAACATTCCCTGTGTCACAGAACATGGTAAGCACTTCAGTGAGAGTTCTGCTTCAGGCTACATGCTGAATAGTGACCTACTGAAATTATTTAGACTAGAAACCATGACAAGAATTTCACACTTTGTCTGTCTAGGAAAACAGCTTTATCACACACATGATCTAAAATGTGCTGAAGTATTTATTTTTTGTACATGATCTTATTTTTTTCAAAATTTGTATGTTTTTATCTACCACATGTTACTTTTGGAAATGTGAAATGGTGTTTATGCTCTTGACAGAAAATATCCTTATTTTTACCTGTTTGTATCTTTTCTCCTTCTTAGAAGAAATTATGTGACAAAATCATTCAGATTAAGTTTTTCCGCTGTTGGCAGGGATGGATATAACTTTTAACAAAAAAGAAGTGTTGTTTTTCTTTTTTGTCATCCCATCAGAAAGATGCTAGGCTAATGAATCTAGGCAGTTATTCAGCACTATGATATATATTGTAAAGATATAGATAGTCTAATGCTGCCTCTGTTAAAGGGAGAAGGAGGTTACAATTCACCCATGTGCTCTGAAGAGGTAATGTTAAAAAATTTGAGTATGTTTTAAAAAGCACAACAAGGTGCCCCAAGAGAAGTGGCTTAACAGCCACTGGAAAAAGCCTGGTACTGGCAATGACTGGGCAAAACTGGCCAGCCCAGAAGATGACTGGGAAATGACCTGATTCTGGGTTAGGGGTTTGTACGTAGCAGAGCAGAAAATTGCAACAACACATCATCAGTAGGGTAAAACTAACCTGTCTCGTGATGGTCTAATCCCAGCTCATGTTCCCTATTAGTGGGTGAACAACCCAACGCTTGGCGAATTCTGTTTCACAGTGATAGGAAGAGCTGACATTGAAGGATCAAAAAGCAACATCATTATGAACACTTGGGATGGTGAATGGCTAAAAAATTTGTGCACGTCATGGGTTTTTTTTTCAGTGCACCATAATTTAGCAGCCCATTGGGACAGTAGGAGGAAAGATGCAAAAGCCACGTTAAAGATTTCTATAAGCAGTTCTGTTTCTCTTAAGCCAATAAACACAAAACTTCACATGGTATGAATTATGCTTTATTGCCTAGAACACAAGACCACAGTGGGATTTCATAATAAGGATTTGACCTATAAAGTTCAATAGAAATATGATAGGTATCTGTAGAAATGATTTCAAAATTGTGTATTTTTTAATAGATAATTATCTGTTCTTTAAGAATTTTTAATAGATCTGTAGTACCCTTATAGCAAGCACAACATTTTAATTGAAATTGAGCAAGTCCATTATTTGGTAGAAACAGAGTGGTTCTAATGTTTTTCCCTGAAGAACTACATATCTGGAAATGGTGAGTCACTACAGCAGGCTGCTATACTGCTCTTGATCTCAGCTTTGAAAAACAGGATAGTGTAGTTTGCAGAAGAATGAATGCTTAATGCTGATGGAGCCTGTTAGAATAAAGGCCTCCAAAACACACAAATTATAACCACTGCTTCTCAGTGCTGAGATTGTGACCTAAAGAACAATTCCTACTGTGATGCTTTTGTTCAGGAACATGTAGCCAAAAAGTAATGCTTAAAGGGAGAAATAACTGTAGAACTCCTTCTATGATGAAAGCAGTTTGGTTTTTTTTTTATTATTATTATTATTTTGCTGGAAGGATAAATTGTGAAAACTGAAGTTCCTCAATAGGAAGAAGAAAGTAAACCTTTGGAAAAGTGTAGGTTAAGTACTAAAGAAAAAAGCGTAGACCTGCTTGCATGAAGAAATTCTCACAAGTCAGTGCTGCTGTATTAATTGCCTGTATAGCACTAGCACATGCTTTATTACTGCACATAAAAATAATGGGTGAAGCCAATCTACAATTTTCAGAATCTCATTTGATAATCAGTTTAAAATATTTCTTACTGGCCTTGCTGACTTCTTTTTAGGTATGTGGTTTTGCACGTACTTTCCTTCCCTCCAGAATTGTTTACTAAAGTTTGCAAATAGATTCTATTGCAACATTTATTTTGATAAATACGCATCTTGAAAAGTGTGAGTGTTAAACATAGGCCTGATCTAGCAATCCTTTACTGTGAAAAAGTATTCCACAGAGCACTGAAGTGTTGTAGTAAAAAGCTATCTGATAAAATAAGCAAGGAAATTGAAATTTCAGCTTAAACTACTTTTCCGAGAAATAAGTTACCCTAAGGCTGATGTTTGAACTCGCTGCTATTATTTGTTCTGTGTAGCAGTCATTTCCTTATTGAAAGTCTAAATTTATTTAAGCTAATATTGGGGGTTGAATTTCTTAGTACGGTTACAGATACCATTAAAAAAAAAGATTCATTGTTGTTACTTAAATTTTACAATTTGGTGCTTTGTAGACAGCAAGTAAAAGAGAACATTACATGCAATTTCATTTTGAATAATATTGAATCTTAGCTCTGTGTAGCTTTGCCTAGAAATGAAATTAAAATGGTTTATAGTGTCCAATCCTGTCCTAGACATCTATTTTTTTTGTAATATCTCTCCTTGATAATTAAAGCATTGTCTTTAGCACAGATGAATGCTTTGATTCTGTATGTCTTTATTATCTCACTTGAAAAGCTTCCAGCTGAGCAGATATAGATACAGTTATGGGGCAATACAACCTTTTTGTGTGTCTAACAGAGATAAGAAGTATCCACTGGTGATGCAACATCACACACATAAAGAAAGGCTTCTGTGCTGCCATTCTTCCAGTACGTTAGTATTCCAGTATTCTTTACATTTCAGCATGTGGCTGAATTAATTTTACTTGCTAAAGTAAAGGGAAAGCAAAGAAGGAAAATAATCTTGAGCACATTTATTCATGATTTTAACACTATTTGTCTGATCATGTGTGCTTTATGCCACCATACTAGGAAATGCTGTGTCCTTTGCCAAAACAGCTATGCTTGAGGAAATTAAATCGAGTGTTTAAGGAAGGTAGAGTTTCTTATTAGTGATCAGCTCATAGCTGCATTTCCATGTTTCTTGAAGTGTTCCTTGGACAGACCAGTTTAAGTAGCTTGATATCAAATAGAAACAGACATTAACTTTCGGATTTAACCTTGAACCATCTAATAAGGGTAAATATACTATGCCATAACTGTAATACAGAGACATGCTATATGTAGGTAACCTGATACTATTCCTTGTAAGACATTTATTCAGCTTTTACAATAGGCTTTATTTCCTTTATTTGCTGCAGTCTAGAGCTAATACCCAAGGTACCGTCTATGACCACTGATTTGGAGAAAGTGAAGGTAGGCTCCATAGGTAAGCTTGCTTGCTCAGATCTCCTGTCCTATTTGATGCACCTTTTTCCTGAAAATTTCCCAAGGAATTGAGTTGATCCTGCACATTACATCATGGAAGTCTATTCATGGTGCTGAAGGTTCAAAGCTTTCTTCCTGTTTGAGGGTAAACAGGGGAGAAACAAATTAAATGAAAACTTGAATTAAGACTATAATGAAATAGTGCTAATTTCCCTCCTGGACTGCTTTGAGAGATATTTCTATATACAAAAGGTATACGCATGTAAATTTTATGCACTGTGTGTAGGAATGTGTGCAGGAAGAGGGAAATAGCTGTAATTCTACAGTGGTCTACATCTCTAACTGCATATACCTCTTTATCAATAGATCTGAAGGTATCGCCTTAACCTTTGCCTGTTCACATCCTAAATTTGAAGCATGTGTGCCTATAATCTGATGTAAAATTTCATTTGTTACTGTGTTATTTAAAGGACCTAGAAGCAGACAAACCAAAGAAATGAACATGGAAAACACAGGCAGGAGTGAGCGGGGTAGACTGTTCCCACTAATGCTCTTGGTATCTCATCTTTGCAGGAGAGGTACACAAAAGAATGTACATTTCCCATAATCAGCAACCCTTTCGGTTTCTTCTGTCATATGCTGGCTAAAACGTGTCTTTATATGGAGTTATGGCAGCCTGTACTGTAGATTTCCCATATCTGGCATTTTGTAGAAAAAAGAATAGCTAAAATGCAGTTAAAGAAAAAAAAGACAGAGATGTTCTACTTTTAAAGTAGGAGCTAAACAAAGATGCTGGAAAAAAATAAGCCCTTTAATTTGTACTGTCTGTCATTTATTGTCCCTTTTGTGTACTATTTGCTTCAGTGTTTGCCAATGAGGGAGAAATACATATATCTTTCAATAAAGATGAAATATATCTATATTTCTCACATATATATTTCATATATAACACTGCATGTTGTTCCTGATCTTGTAATTTGAAAGTAAAAAATATCTTAATAGATCAGATGTTTGATTTGAATTTATGTTCTTTTCTGACAGGATTATTACTGCACACTTCTGAAAAAAGTATAAAATTCCCATTAAATGCTCACAGTGCGGTTTTTTTGTGTTATCTGTATACCATGTGGTTTAGGAAAACACACCTGTCTTTAAGCCACATGTAATACTGAAGCTGCACATTACGTCAGTCCCACTAAGCCAGCACGTTGTCCCAGTCAGTGTTCAGTCCCAGATGTTTCAGAAAAAGGTGTAAGAAAACCAGCAGTGGACAACTATTAAATATCATGACCACAGAGGAAGCTTCTTACCTTCTAGGCAGCTAGTTAGTAGCTGCTTTACTGTGGAAACATTAAGATTTAGGCCCTATAAATGTTACTTTTTTCTAATATACTGACAAACTGGGAATTGGAACACTGGATTCCAGTTTTAGTCTGGAAGATAAATTTATGTTGTCATTTAAAATGCATTAATGAAAAATTACAGCAAACAAGTAATTATACTGCGTGCATTTGCCTTTATTAGTTGGAGAGAGGAGATGAGCTTTTAAAAAATTCCATTAGCTATCATATCAGATTCTGAGAAACATCTCTCTGTGAAACAGGAGGTGTGATAGGTGAATTACTGGTAGGATGTATAGGTAGTCTGCAGACAGGAAGAGAGTTTTAAAAGAAGATTCTACTATTTACAGGCAAAAGATGGAGAGAGTAATAACGCTTGCATTGGTGTTACAACTTTTTTGTCACTGGTTTGTTATTTTTCAGTCAGAGCTGTTTCAGGGAAATGTAATGCAATGTTGCTTTACACAGCACAGCTTACAAATTGCAGAATCACTTAACATCTCTTGTTGGAGTTCATGTTTGCTATCTAATTCAGGTCTACAAATCAGCAGCTCAGGGTTACCTACTTTCCTGTGTCTGTCCTTCATTGTGCCTTTCCTTTCTACATCTCTAAATCTCTTTATATGCACCATTTAACTCTGTTCTTAAAAGCAGAACCCAATTACTAAACTGTTAAATACAGAACATGGTATAGAACTGCTCTGGGATGAAATTGAAGCCTGTAAATTCAGTAGACAAACTTAGCATATTTTAATCTTTTGGTAAGATGCTGATGGTGTTTATCTTTGCCTGGATACTGAATGTTCGTCCTGTGCAAGCTTTCTGGGACCAGAGCTTATTCTTATTCTTCAACTAAGAAAGTAACCAATAATGTATGTAATATATTACATGTATCTGTATCACCTGCAAACACTTTGATCTCCCATTGCACACTTGCCCCATTGTACCTGGGGCTTTTATCTTGTAAACACTGAAAAATGGATTAATTTCAAATATAGGATTAGTGCTATTGAATGATAGTTTACTATTTTGCTTATGAATTGCAGTATCAAAGGCCTAAATCCTCTCCTGGCTAATCTTGTGATTCATTCAGAAGATGTTACAATCTCACATGAGGCTTGTTGTTTTATTGCTAGAGATTGACCTGGTGGAAGCTGATGATTTCTTGGTGCTGGTGGAAATGATGAGGGAAGAGCTGCCCTGCCATTTTCATGCAGAAAATTTGGATATTTTAACTGACAAAAGTTTATCTCTGTGTCTAACTTTTCATCAGTAAATAAGGGTCAGCCATCTGGCAGTGATAAATTTGGCTGGAATGGATTCCATCTGCTAAAATATGATGTAAAAATATTCTGCTCTTCCATGGCACTGGAAAGATATGACATCTGTGATTAGACAAAATAAAGAAGCTTGAAATTGGAGGCATTGACAAAATGATTTCTTTTCTGAGGAACTGGAGAGGTGCCATTGCAGGGTGGGACTAACGACAGGCCTAGAACTAGGGTTTATCTGTTCGCACATAATTTTTTTCTAGAAGTTAATGTTAACTCAGAAGTTAAAACACTGAGCTCAGCCTTCCCCTCCAACTTTCCTCTACCATTGGCTGAAGGTATTAAGTACATTTATGGCCAATCATCTATAAGTACATAAAGATGTAGGTTTCTCATGTGTACATGGAATTTTGTGGTACCTGGCATCCAGCTGTTTACAACTGTGCAGACTGTGGTTTCCCAGAAGAGCTGGAAGCATAGGAAAGTCTGAAAATTAGTGAGCAAGGAAAAGCCAAGAGGCTTTGCACTGCTTTACCTACAAGCTGAAGCAGGTAGTTTCTGTTTTGATGGACCATTGCAGATATACCATGATAGAGCCTCCAGGGATCCTATTTTTGAAGTCACTAAATTTGCCTGAAGAATGAAAATTTATGCTGTAAGAGCTGCAGACAGAACCTTCCTCTGTCTTTTCAGTCTACTGAGGTATGATGTTTTATCATAAAATTTCAAGATCTTCTACATAGTTAAGGTCTGTTCGTACCAGCTAATTTGTGTTCTAGTCCATGATTTGTTGGTGCTACTGGAAAAGATACCAAAGACATAACTCATCTATGACTATCATTTCCCCAATAGCAACATAAAGTATTACTCCGTTAAGTGTTTTAGCATATTTTGTCTCTGCATTGTGCCAGTCTTAAAAGCTAAGAGTATAGCAAGCTTTCAGATTACAGAGCAATTCTAAAAGATTTGGAGAAAAAACTCTCCAAGGGAGAGGTTTCTCCAGTGAGTGTACATCCTTGTAGACACTGTTACCAATATACACCTTTCAGTTTAATTTAAGGGCTTCATTCTAAATTAAGAAAACATTTTAAAGGAATGACATATGGAAAACTCTGAGCATGAATTTTTTTCCTGGGGCAAAGCAAGCTGCTTTCTAAATTATCATGTCCCAGAGAGGAAAGACATGAAAATAAGTCTCTGTGTTTGACCCTGTCCTGAAGATTGAAATTGTTATGCATCCTACAGAATTACTCAACAGACACCATGTTAATGTGAGATTCTTTTTACAAAACTGGACCATATATTCCAACATATATTCCCCAATGGCTTCTGTAATGTGAACCAGTAGGCATTTAGTTTTAGAGGGCTATGTACAAGAGTTAGTTTTCAAAAGTCAATCCTCAGTAATTGGTTTAATAGTTAATAATAACTGACTAATATGGTACAGTAGAGAAGCTATTATATCCATTAGAATGTCTGTAAGTGTGAACATTGCTCATTTGTGACTACAGCAAAGGGAAAGGTTTTAACTTTTCTGCTTTACTTTTAGCAGAAATAAGTTAAACAGGAGGTTTGTGCAGGTTGGAATTTTTTATTAGATATGCTTCTTCACTCTTTTCTTCTTGTAGGCAGTGATATAGCTGCTTTGTGAGAAACCAGATCACACAGAAATGCATTAAATGCTGTTCAACAAGAAATGCTGAGCTTAAGAAACCTTGGAAAATAATGTAGGGTTCAAGTTAATGCAAGCATACATTGACTAGACACCTATTTTTGTGCGTATAATAACATATTTTTTTAAAAGATTGAGTAATTTTAAAATAATCAAAAGCAAACAGAATGAGTAGAATTTTAAGACTGAGGATACCTGGGAGAGGTTTTTAGCTGTAATTTTCTTACATTTCAATAAGGAGTAGATGTGCTTAAATTAGCCAATTGCTTAATTGTTTTGCTGACTCAGGGCCTCAGTAATAATACTACTGTGCAAAATTTTCAAAAAATTTTTTTAAAAGGGATGTGGATACTTGGATTCACAGTTTTTCCTTTTGTCTTCAAATGCCATATATTTTTACCAATGCTGAAGAGAATTCAGACTTTATTTTTCTTTCTTTAAAAAGCATTATTGCATATGCAGGTATGTAAATATTGTGCATGATTTCTTCTTGTAATTTAGGGTGACTTCTCTTTACAATTTCCAAGGCTTCCTTTCAATTTAAAGTATCTTTGTGTTGAAGTTTTGATGTGTAAAAATCAACCTCAAATTATATTCAAGCATTTCTAAAATACTGATTCCTTGGTTAACTCCCCAAATTACATGTATACTCAGTAAGAACATTTATTTGAATATAAGTAGACTCACAAAAAAGAAAAAAAAAACCACAGAAAAAAAGATTTAAAGGTTTGCTTAGTGTTAGAACAAGCATATAATTATCTTTTACTCTTATTTTGCTTTAAAGAATGTTAAGTATGTACTTCAACATTTACTGAATTGGAATGAGTATACTTAGTTGTATAGAATCTTTACTGAAATTGTGATCTGAAAAGCCAAATATGATTAATACAGAGGACATCGACACTCTAGTGCAAGAAGCTGATGCTCAGCAAGTAAGGTTCATTTCAGAATTAACACCACAGCATGTTATAACCCACTTGTTTCCCTCACTTATTTTTGCTCTTTGATGCCAACGTTCCAGTCTATAGTGAATATTCTGATATAAATACCTGGCTAATATAAAGGCATTATTAGATATAGACCTTTGTATAATAGCAAGCAAATTGAAAACAAATGTAGTACCTCCACTCTCTTCCCAATATTGCTTCATTTTAAATAGTTACAATATTAGTAGAATAAAACCCATATCAAATATTACTTCATCCTTGCCTGCCAGCAGCTTAAATTCCATTTAATTTCTTTTGTGTTAACAGGTTGCATTTGCAGAGAGCTTTTGGTTTTGTTATTTGTCTCAATTTGCTGAAGTAGCTGAGTATGGTCCAAATGGAAAAATAAATCACAAAGAAAGCTTATTAGGAAATGTTTATATTGCTGAATTAGAAAGCAGTAGGCAGTATTTGTTAGGTCAGATAAACTGTATATTGCTGTCTTTTGGGGAAACTAAAACCCAAATAAAATCTTTACCTTGGACACTCAAGTTTTTCTCCAAGGTTTAAGCTGATACAGCAGTTACTTCCTTAATTATTTATGGATGAGACATGTGAAATGCCTGCCAAAGTTAGCAGAGAGAAAATAATGGCTAGTATTAAACATTTGACCTTGAAAGCAGCTCTGATTGAAAATAATTACCCCAAGTTTTAAAACCTTTATTTCCTGTTCTCGTGGCAATGTCCTTCTTAAGCTGTAATAAATTGCCCAATCATTTTAGCATCAGATTAACTTGACTCAAGTGTTTATTTCACATTAAGCTTCAGCATTACTGATGCACTATGTAAAAGTGATATTAATTATCTTTAGGGTTCATTTTTTTTTTTTTTTAATCCAGATTTCTTTGGTGGTATAAATTTTCATTGAGTTTGCCCTCAATGTTCCACGGAGGCCAGATATCATTTCAAGTTACCAAAATCTTAAAATTAACTCTGAATTTTCTGCTGACCTCTGTGATGTTTTGGTATTGAGCAGGTGCAAATGAATTCTCTTAGACTGCTTTGTTACGTCTATCTGTGTTGTCAGTCTAGTTTATATTAACATCTGGAAAATGGATATGGGAAAATTATTGGTCTTGTTAATTATAATTAGCTGTCAGTCTTCTCAATGAGAGGTATTTTGGTCATTAAATGAATAATATTGGCTTATGAATATTCCTTCACATAATAGATACTTAAAAATTAATTGTAAAATTTTTGTTTTCAAGTATAGCAATGCCCCCATAACCACTGTGCTCCTATTTATGTGGAATTTGTGTTTTGGCAAACATTTTGCCTCAAGGATACCAGGTGTAGCTTTGTAAGGTCCTTTGATTAATGTCTGTCTAGTAACATCACTGGTTGCTTTGGGCAAACTGTTCTATAAAAGGAAACCTTGCTGACATGGAAAAGAAAATTGCAACTCTGGTGCGCCATGGGATTTTAATTACAATAAACAACAATTAAACAGGTTATTATAGCAGTGCAATTATTACTCTAAAGTTGACATTGTGTCAGCATCTTATTTTCACTGGTTTTGTAATCAGTCTGTAGAATTTGCCTTGAGTTAGAACAGAAACTATATTTAAAGTCGACAACACCAAATTTTAAGACAATTTAGTTTTCCAGTTTTATTTTAATCACTGGAAAGATTTTCAGAGTTTTCTTTGTTTCTTACTTTTTTGGTCACAAAGCCATCAAAAACTGTTTTGTAGCTATCTGGTTCATAACAAGCCATATCCTGTGTTCCTTATGCAGTGAGCTCCCCTCTGAGAATTAACTGTGCACTACTGCCTTGCCGTATTGTATATTCCAAATGCAATAATGCCTTGTAAGAAAACGAGTGGAAAACATTTTTAAAACCTGAAGTGTCTAAGTCTTGCATAGTATATATCTGCCCTGTCTTTGAGGGTCAGTGATAACTAATGGAGACAGAATCTCTCTCTTTCTTTAGAAGAAAATATATCTCCTCCACAGCCCATATTTATCTTTAAATAACAGTGACAATAGCAAGAGGATTTTCTGGGGATTGCAGCTGAAGATATGGTTACTAAAAGTGATCAGGAAGTCATTTTTTTTGGACCTTTCTTCTGCTTATTCGCTTCTTGCTTTAAGAAAGTAGAACTGGCAATATAATTGATGGGGAGGTTATAACATTTCTAAATGAAAAATAGAACTTTGGTAGGATTTGAACTAAATGCTTTTGAATAGAAACACATTTTCCACTCTTCTACACAGCACTTTGTGGTAATTGAGCATATTTTATAGGGAAAAAATTAGTCACAGGAGAACTCTCTGTATTACTCTCTGAAAGCAATGGAAGCACAATGAGAGATTTGAGGGAAAAGAACAAAAAATTAATTAAGGAAAGAATATATCTGGGGACTAGTTTAGCTTTGATATGCTTCAGCTTTTGAGCTTACATGCATGATGACTACAGTAAGACTAAACCTGCAGACTGCCTCCCAACCGCTGCTGCCCAACTGAGGTCAGCCTTTGGCAAAAAGGCAAGGAAAAAAAAAGGGATCTGCAAAGTTCCAACTGTGAACCGTGTCTGCTGTTGTAGGAGAAACTACCCAAGAAGTGGGGAGAGCCTGCAGGTTTCCACACCTTTCCTAGAAAACGGCTCTTTGAAGAACGCAGGAGGTGCTCATTTGGAGACAAACCTTCTCACCAATGGAGGCAAACCAAGCCGAAGGCTCCTTTTCTGCCACACTTAGGAGAGCGTCCACAGAGCTTGTCAAAACCAAGTTACATTTTATCATCTTCAGTGAACGGACCCAGAATTCATATGAACAACGAGGAAAGTTGCCTAAGCCTCGCTGTCAATACACTGTTCTGTCAATCTACTGCCCTAACAACTGAGATAAAGAAGAGCAAAAGGTTTTTTCAGTGCTTTGGCTATGTTTTTAAGTTTATCTGAAGAAAGGTTATCAAAACTGGTCCTTGTATACATGATGAAACAGCAGCCACTGTAATTGCAGACAAAAGACAAATGTACAAACGTGTATTCATATTTCCAGTGGTCATGTAATGCTCTGTGAAACATCCACCTCCAGGATATCATTCAGCACTGTGTGGTGCTTTGCTTGCTTTTCTGGTATAATGATATTACACCACCAGATGAAATGCTCTACTAATTGGGATGTGCACGTATGGATGTTATTGTCAAAAGAGAAAAAGCTACTCAGAGTAACAGGAGACAAATACAAAGATTTGGCTTGTGTGTGCACGGAAAGGATACTACTAACCTCAAATATTTAATCTCTTTTACCATGAAGTACATGTGTATTAGCAGTGGAATGTGTGTATGAACAATAAATCTCAAAAGGCTCCCATTAGTGCAGGGTAAGTAATTTTTAGTTAGGTAATTATATAGCTAGGTTGGGTATTATACAGTTATAAACACATGAGGCCTGACATATTTCCATCTGTGCATACATCTATGGACGTGTAAGGAACTAGAACTCTATGTATACAATGATTTTTTTAAGGTATAATAGATACTAATAAAACAGTATTTTTTCTTTACATGAACTTCATGGAACCTACTTAAAACCATGGTCAGCAATCTGATGCTATGTTACCTGGGTTTTGTATATTTTAATGTAAGTAAAGGGTCATCATAAGGAAGGTTTGGTCCAAAATTTACCATTTCCATGCTAGGAGTATTGTCTAAAATTGGAATCATTAAACCCAGAAATGTTAAATCTATTTTAAGTTTTATTAGATTACTGGATAACTAAGGGACCATTATTATTCTGTTTATTGCTGTAGGAATATATCTGTTTGAAAGTTTTGCTTGGAAGTGGTTAATTTATTAAGTGATTTCTGGCTACATTATGGAACTTTTTTAGAAAATATATTTGAACATCATTCTACAATTCACTTCTGCACACATGGTTTGTCTACATGTATTGTCATCATTCTTTCCTATCTGCTATTTTTTGCTCATGATGGAGAAAGTGATGTTTTAATTTTTACATCATTTCATTGTAGAACTACTAAAGTTATTGAAGGAATCTCAGCAACCCATTTAATTTAATCAAAAAAACATAAAGGAAAACAATTACAGTTGCGTAGTAAGAAACCATTTTATCTTCTGAGATCTTATTTAATGTGGGGAAATGTGGGTAGTGCTGTGTATTAACCAGCACTACCATGCTGACCTTTGGTACCCAATTTCAGAATTTTTACTTTAATGCTGGAAGGAGAAATTGCAACTACAAATCCTTTCAAAGCATAGAGTCCCCCCCCTTTTTTTTTTCTTTTCTTATAAAACACCACACTTTTTCTGCTCATGAAATACTTCTGAATTATATAATCTATTTTGTTTTCCTTATGGCAGGAATAGGTATTATTGCAGTGATTTGACTCTCCATTGTCCCTGTCCATTGTTCTGAGAGACTTCATTCTGCCTGATCTTACTGTTCGAGCTTGTCTGTAATTTAATTTTCTAGACTTCATTCCTAACACTTAAGGACATACTTAGTTAATGACAATGTTGCTTCTCTTCAACATCACTGTTGTGGGTGGAAGTTTCATGCCTGTGTGATTGGTGCATAGGCATTGTCTTTTTTTATTGTTAATTTTTAGTTAAAAGCATTTTAACTTCAGAGAGCAGGGAAAGCTTGAAAGAAGAGAAAACGGTTTTGCTCATGTTGAAAAGAAAAAAAAAATGCACTTTTGTTTTCTAATCTCCAGTGTACTCAGTGTTTCAGATGCAATTTGACGTATACAGTCTGAGTTCTGAAGTCCTTGAGTTTTTTGCAGTAAGTATTGAAAATATGACAGTGACTAGTGTTATTTCCGGAAAACATGATATCAGTCTTTTCCAAATATTGTGCCTAATTATATTCAGGAACAATAGGATTGATTTGTTATTGTTTGGTTCCTAGTTGCCCGTGCTGACATCTCTGAAAGAAAACAAAATGAGCAAACTGCCCAATATTAATCATGTAATGATGTTATCAGATTTACATGAGAGGGATATTCTCTCTTTCCTCCATTCATTTTCTGTAATGATCATTACTTCATATTTCACTGTATCTTGTTTGCCTCCCTGCTACCTGTCCAAGACCTGATCCAAGCAGCTGGGCTGGGCTGGCTCACAGGCCAGGGCTGTTTAAATGTGAATGCCATTCAAGTCAGCAGCCAAAACCATCTACGTTGCCTCTAATCCAGCTTCCACTGAAAGGCAGCCACAACCAACCTCTCAGTCTGTGACCCTTCCATGATTTCACCCATATTCTGTCCTAGAAGAACAGAGCATAGCATTTTGCTCTCTAGAAGGTCTCCCGAAGGGTTTCCAGCTTTTGAGATGTACATAGCAAGCTCACTGTGCCAAATAGGGTCCCAAGTGGGGGCATGTTGCCTCATGTAGGAAAGCAGTAGTTGTTTCATTAGTAATACATTATATATTAAAAAAAAAAAATAAAATTCAAGTAGCCTTAAGTTTTGTGTTGATTGAGTGTAGATTATGAGTTTTGTGTCATTTTCTGAGGAAACTTTTATATATGACATTGTCTGTCAAAAGATAAGCTTGAACCAGTAATGAAACATGCCAGCATGATGTCTGTAGATTTATATGCATTTCAGATTTAACACATCATTAGCACATAGGAGATGATGACAATATACTAAAAGGACATCTAGAATTAGTTTTATAAATTGCTCTATATGTATGTTAAGATGTAAACATACTGGAACAAGAAAAGCAAGAACAATTAATGAAAGGTATTCCCAGTTCGCCCCAGAATAACAGCCTTCATAGAAAATTAAATAAATGACTACAGAAATGACTGTATTTCTCAACTGGATTTCATCCTCAGTCATTCAGGTTAATCAAGCTTGTGAACTCTAGTCAGTTAGTGGTGGTCTAGCAAAAGTTAGGTGCAATTACCCTGGACTTCTAGACAAAGCAGAGACAGAATATAAGAAAAAGGCACATATTGATGTATGGGGAAGTTTGATTGTCCTATTTGCTACCAGTGTTTACCGTTCACTGGTTTTCCAATGCATATCTTTATTCAAACAGTATAATGTTATATCATGGTGGTGTTCAGCTGCCTCTTCATTCATTACCAACATATGAAAAGGAAAAAAGTTATATCATCGTGTTATGTAATCATTGCTTAAGACACGCAGCAAACTGAAAATTAATTGATGCCCAAATTATATGACTTATCTCACAGTTGGCTTAAATGCACAAGCTTTCAGACAACCTAAATTCGTGAAACAAGAAGGGGGCTGCAAGTTAAAGTTCACAAGGTAAAAAATCAGGTCCTTGCATATTGAAACTGCACTCTAAAGTTAGGATATTGAAACACAACCAATTCTCTAAGTGACAGCAAACTTCAGTACATATGGTACCCTCCTACAAGCAAACTTCCTATGTGCAGTAACAACAACAAATCCACTGTTAAATCTGTTAATCAGGTGTTAATGTATGAATTTTCCTCAGATTTTTTTCCTGACCATTATGCTAAAAAAAGTTATAGAAAGTTAACCTAAATGGATATTAACATTTTCAATTTGTTGATTCAGGGTCACTGTATGAACACATAAGCTTCTCTCTGCCATCCCCTTATGACATTGCATCTCTCTAAAATCAACATTTATGGAGCAGATTGATATGACTTCTGACCTTTAGACTCGGAGTTGTATCTGAATCCAGGCTGCATCAGGCAAGGAAATTAATGAGTGTACCACTCTGCCTCACTGTAAGATCTGTTCATATAATGATAATTATAATGACACTGTTATGCTATTATGGTTGAGGTGCTGTCACCAATCCCATTATTGAAACAGGGATTTTAAGGGGTTGATAATTCAGCTATAAAAGCAATATTTATGTCATAGTAGCATAATCAAGGGTGAGTATAAGAAAGTGAAAACGAACTGTTTCTACTGAGCACTGTTGGGTTAGGACCCAGTCTGCCTAATTCAGCAATCTTTCTGCTTGGGCATCTTACAAAGCCCTTCATGAAGTAAAGTACATGCTCCTACACATAGTGATGTGCTGGGGCTCTGTAGGTCTTTGGGGGATCTGTCTGTCTCTGTACGGTTTCCTGTCCAGAATAACCCTGTGGAGACCTTCTGTAGCACCTGTGCTTTCCCTCTGACTGCAGGAGTAATGTACGAAGTGTGCTGGGAGGTACAGCTACCCGGGGCACCTCAGAACATTTTGGTTACTTACCACAGAGCATTTTGATCTAGAAAAAATCAGCTGTTTATTTTGGCTTGTGTCAGTGAGCCTTCTTATGTTTTCTGGAGGTGGGATTTATCTTCTACAGTTTTAGTTTTCTGGAAGTTAGTTATTAAATCTAAGCTTGTCACCTAACCTCTTTCTATATTCAATGAAGTCTATTGGTTTTGCTTATCTTGGATACCTATTAAGACAGGAATGAAGGTCTCCAGAGGTGTCTTTTTCCCTCCAGTAATAAAAAGGGTAGTAATAATAATTAAAAAGAAGTATACATAACTATTCTGTGTTTAGACATCTAACCTATAGACCCATACATCAGGGCAAATGATTAATCTTTTGTGCTATGAAAACTGAGCTATAAGACTCAGAATCATAATTTTGGAGGTTTTCATTTTCACTGCTAAAGAACATTACAACACTTTCATACATATGTACAGAAGTTAAACAAAAAATTGTTAGCTATGCAAGAACCAGGGTGGTGCCAGACCTTGTGCAGAAACATCTCTATGCAAAGTGACAGAGATTTCTTTTAAGTGAGTGAGGTATGCATATATACATGCACCGGCACAGACATGTGACTACCTGAATATATGTGGGGAAGCTTGGATAAATGTTTTGGTACTTTGGACTGTGTTTTCTCCCTTGGGATGATAAAGCCGTAACCCCACTTTCATACAGGCCAGCCCTCTGATGTTTCATAATGTGTGAAGTTAATTATCAAACTATTCAGTTTTGATAGTACATGATGTATTGTTATTCCTCTTCATTAATATTTATTATTACATTATTATTTATTCATTATTTATTTTGCTCCTTATTTATTGATATTGGTGGTTGTTGATTATTATTATTATTTGATTACAATCATTAAAGGAACTCTACTAGATGTAGGAGCTGCATGGCACTAAGCACATTGTGCAAATGGTGCACAGCACATGCAAAAGGCACTAACCAAGGGCTTCACATTCTTTATTTTATTCCTCTCTCAGGAGTTTGAGATGATTGGTTTAATGGCAGTGGAGGTATTTTAGCTTATTCTCCCTCTAGCTAAATGGAGTGCTACTGCCTAGTAGTTTTGAAATAGTTCTGGCATAAAATGATTGTATTTCTTGTGATCTCTCTTCCTTCTTGCCAAACTTATGTTTTCAAATTTTTTGAACAGCAGGGATGAAAAAGGCGTTTTGATTTGTGAATACTAACCCTACGGAAATTCACGTCTAGCTAAAAGTCTTACTCCACTGAGTGTCTACGTTCTAAAAATATATCTAAATATAGTACAGTATATGGAAAGTAAGGGGCAACATATTTCCCCCATCTCTGCTCAAACTAAGCAGTAATTTATTTTTGGATAGGAAATTTTGTAAAGTGGATAAAGTAATATATTCATGGTCAGTTGTGTTGGATTCTATTAAAATAATAACTTTTATTAGTGACATATGTCTTAAACATTGTTGTCTCACATACCCAGGAAACACTGGGAGATGTTTCTTATTTCTCATTTTACATGAAAAAAAGTTTGAAATGTAGAAAATAAAATCAAGGAAAATGCTGTAAAAACAGAATTATAATTCTATGCTTTTAAACAAATTGCCAAGACTAAGTTGGGCCTTTTTTTTTTTTTTTTTAATTTGTTCTGATTATCTGTTAATATAGCAAAGTGCAAATCAATTTGTACGAGTACATTAAAACACACTATTATTTTTTGTAGGAAGACTTCTAAGGAGATGGAATATTTTAGAACAGTTTTAATGTAACAAAGAATATCTCTGTTTTACAGATGATGCAAAATTAATGGATTAGTCAGAATGAGAAATAATATTCTGGACAGACTATTTGAAGATATTAATACAATTTTGAAGTATTTTAGTGAGCATACTGAATATATGCATTCATTTGTCCTCGATTGCTAGTTCACGGTGACAAATCTTTATGAAAGCAGTTTTTGTAGTGTAAGTTATTATTTTTATAAACTAATGGTGCAATAAATTTTTTCAGTACCATAACAAACTTGTTTTAGCTATTAAAAAACTCATCTAGCACACAGAATGCTTCTTCACTCTCTGTGATGTCTCTTGTTTAATAGATATGGAGGTTTTTTTGATCTTGCTAATATTTTCCTTACTTCTCAGGAGAAAATAATAGCTGTTCTTCATTTACTCGGGAATAATTCTTCAATCAAGTAATTTGCTTCAAAACTAGTTTCTGAGTCTGTATTTACGTACCTGTTTTCAGGCACTTAACCTTGGTCTTTCTTTAGGTGGCTTGTTGCCCTAGTTTCCCATTATGGTGAAGGGAGAGAAATAACAGGCTCCAAAGGGCGATTTAGATCTTAATGGGGCCAAATCACCCCTTGAGACGAGTATCTTTGTACTACCCACATAGCTCTTGATTTGTAATGTGTTTTCCACTGATAATTTTGTGAAACTTTTGCTGTTGGACCACAGAAATTTTGGTGGTGCCTAGGAGGAAAATGACCTTCTTGTTTCCAGATGGAAAATTGCATTTAAAGACAATTAAATATGTTATATAGGTACTCTTCTACCTAATCTAATCTTAGGCGGTCTCTTGAGCTAATAAAGCAAATGAACAGGTTTGAAGACCCAACTTTTCTGGTGATGCACTCTTCATACTTGAGGAATGTTTGGAAACCCCTGCTCCTTTCAATCCCCTATAGTCAAAGACTGCCAAAGCTGGCTGCTTTTGCAACATTCCTGATGAAATATTAAATATATGAAACTGCTAAATACTAAGTTGGGGGTAAGCTTTGCAGCCCACGGAGTACATTTGGGAACTTCAGGGACATTGAAATATCCTTCAAAATAAAGATTTTTAAAATCATGTCCATATAGTTGGAGTGAGTTTTTAACAGGTTCAGTTATTTTGTACACAGAATTCCCACAAATTTTATTAGTCCCAAGTGCAACCTATTTTATCCTCTCATTAGGTATGTGATGTCACTTTGGGTTGGATGTATTTTGCTTAGCTTTAGCCATGTAACACTCAGACATCTAAGTCTAAACTTGATGTCTGAATTATTTTTGACTGTCTATTTTTGGATGAAACACTCTTTACCTTTACCTGTTTTCTCCATTATAGAAGTGTCCAGATGAGAGTTGAATATCTAATTTTTAGGAGACTGAAATACGACAAATTAATTCCTTGTATTTATAACACTGAAATCCAAAGAAAAAAAATGCAGGTTTTAGAACTTGCAGTTTCTGGGACATGCTGAGTTTAATTTTGAATCTTAAAGTTTCCTTCATACTTGTGAACATTTATGCAATAAAAAGATTGATGTTTCTGTACTTTAACTTGGGATTACTTGTGCTTTAAACAGGCTTAAAAAGGCAAAAAAAAAAAGAAAAGAAAAAAGGTGGGGTGCAATAATAATTGCACAATGTATCTTTATTTCATTTTCTTATTTCAAAAACTAACCAGTAGCTCCCTCCTCCTTCTTTTAGTTTATCTGCCACCAGGGGAAAAGATTTGAGAAATATTTTACTGAGCTAGTAATTTGTATTGTGCTAAAGTCCTTGCTAACTTTTCCCCTGGTTATGGCCCTTAATGTGGAATGATTTTCAATGCAGTAAACACAGTCAGCATTGTGGAAATAAATTGGAAGGGATCATGGGATAGTTTATTAAGGCTGACAACTCTTCTTATTCTTTAGATAAATGCTGTACATGCTGAAGGGCAGATTATATGTAATTTATGGTCAATAGAAATTTTGTGAAAGTTAAATCTGGAAATTAATTTGAAGTATCTCTTTCCTTTAACCTTGTTCTCTCATTGATCTTGATGGCTAGAGATTCTCAGTACTGCTAAGCTGCAGGAGCCTGGGTCTGCTGTGATCTGATATCTCGTGACTGTTTTATTTCTTCTTCACAATCTTGGAAAAAGCAGCAATATCTAAATGAAGGATCTGGTTCTGTTTTTTATTAGGGAAGTAGTGTTTCCAGGTTTTCTCCTTCCAATAGTTGTTGCTGTTATTGTTTGGTTAGAATTTGTGAAGAACATGTGACAACACCAGAACAGACTGTAGGAAAAGTTTATGATTTAGATACTTTGGGGGTACAGAATGTTTGAAGCTATAAAATAGTTCCAGCTTTTTTATTTTCAGCTATTTTTTCTGGATCTGTTTCTTGCATAACAAGCTCAGCATATTTATGCTGGAGTCTCTCATTCTTCTCCAAAGACTGATCAAAAGATGACTTGCTTTCCACTCTGTGACAAAATAATTTTTGGATGCAACTTTTGGGAACCAATGCCTGATAACTGTAATCAAAGTGCGTTACTCATTTTTCCAAATTGCATTGAGTACTGTAAGACACACTAAAAATAACTGGCAGGAAAGAAGTTACCAGAATGCAGCTGCCAGTGTATGTAACTTGTCTGCCCTCTTTTTCTACTTCTAGTAAACTAGTAAGTTTATTAGGTAAGGTAAGTTGCTGACAGAGCCCTGGGCTTCTAAAAACAGTCCTTTCCCAAAGTTTCTATATGGCTATCCTATAAATCTCTAGATGAGAATATGTTGGATAGTTTATACATATTCTATGTATAAACTTAATTAAGTTTTTGCAATAGCACTTTCCTGTTCTTTTTTTTTCCTGGTATTTCCCCCCCCCCCCCCCCCCCCCCCGCCTTCTTTAAAAAGAAAATGCAAGAAATCTAGGGTGTATTTCTCATAATAAACATATAATTAATTCTTCACTTGAATTTTTGGATTTGTTTTAAACTTTACTAACCATTTTTCAGATGCTTCTAATTTTCTATGCAATTTTTTAAAGATCACATAATTACAGTTTTAGGATCAAAACAAACACTTGTGACACTGGGACTATTTCTCAGTATTTTTGCAATTATTGTCCTGAATGGTGATTTATAAAGGACATTTTAATGTTCTTCATAGGCCTTTTTTCCCACCAGGGTAAGGATTTTTAATGTGCAAAACTCTTGTATTTCATAAACGGAATAATTGAGAGTTGCACTGCTTTGATCTTTGCACTGCTGCATCATTTGGCTCTGAGTGTTAAAGGCTGTTTACAGACCACAGCTTGTTTGTAGAACAGCAGGCAGGGACAGAGCATTCAGTCAATCGGAATAAAGAGAGCTGCAAGGTCAAAACCCCCTTCTGCTTCTTTTGCCATACATTTTAATTGTTAATATTTTAATTGTTGAGATTAATATGGAATTTTTAATATTCATACATTTCATAACTCTAATAAATTTATATTAAACATGAGAAAGGAAAGAACATATTCAGACATTAGTACTCATAGGAAATGTTTTACATATCAATAATATATTTGAGATATATATATATATGTATTTTTATTGGACTTACCAAGTTTTTTGTTATTGTAATATTATTTTACATGCCCTACACATAATTATGTTGATCTTATGATATGCATACACGCCAAAAAAAGCCAGAATATGCAGAACAAAAAGGTAGTCAAAGCTGTACATCTGAAAGTTTTTGTCTCCACAGTGCCCTTAATCCATGTATAGCAAAATCAAACAGAAATTTCTACTCTGTTCTCTTGTTAAAAATGTGCCTACTTAACCCATCAATAACATATATGTTATGGACAGGGTTTCTGGTGCTGTTTTCCCAAGGTTATACTACTACCTCTGCATTTGGGTGCCCTGAAATGTCTGGGTTTTTTCCCCTGTAAATAGCTAAATGAATTTTCCTTAGACAAGTTGTTACAGGTATTTTAAAGCGTCAAGGGCCTAGTATTTTCTGTACAAATTCCAAGCACTCTCACAATCTAGAGACGCACAATGTTCTTAGTAGAATACATCATGATGATTAGTCCCTACTTTGTCCTGGTCTTCCTCAAGTTTTAAATAATTTTATCATAGGTAAAAGTCAATGCTGAGCTGTAGTTTAAGGTACATTTTGAGCTGGCATTGCTGCAAAAGGAGGCACTGCACTCATTCTCCGATGTTCCTGCCTTTGCCTTGTGGCTTTGCTTGCCTGGAACAGGCTGAGCAGTGAGCCAGGCAGCTGGCCGAGCTGCCCAGCCTGCCTTCCCAGCGCGGTCCAGTTCATAGGCACCTGGAGTGATGTAACCCAGGGGCTGGTGTGGGGAAGAAATGAGTGACAGTAGTGAGGGACTGAAAAAGGGGAACAGATGCTGATTTTATTTTTTTTTTTGACAACTTTGACAGTGCCAGTTTAACTTTCGTGTTAAATTTTATTCTACGAGATTTGTACTTGCAGAAAGCACCCTTTGCATCCTGTGTAAAGATAATCAATTAAAATATGTACACACTTGAGGATGTCTGAGTAGATGGTTTTAAAGAGACACTGTAGCTTTAGACAGCAGTTCAAGTAACTCATTCTTAATTGCTTTGTCAAAGAGCAATAATATGAAAATTTTGTCTTCCAGTCAGCAGAGAAGATGTTAAATCTGGTATAATGAATACCTTAAAAATTAGCATATAGCTATAGAGCCTTTCACCTTTATTTCACTTCTTCAAATCAGATCTTTGTCAATAATTTCTGAAAGCTGTAGATACATAACAGCTATTAGTGATAAATGAGTTGAATATCTCAGCCTAACAGAATAATTAGTCCGGACTTCACATTTAGTGCCAGTCCCATTAGAGAGAGGTCCATACCTATTTGCTGGGCAGCGTGGGAAAACACTCCCTTGTATAGCTGAGCTTGTTCAGGGCTGAACTCCCCATGCAGTACGGCCAGTCCTGCACAGAGATTGTACTTGCTTGTGAAAAGAAAACCACAAAAATTTAACTTTTACAGCCCGATGTGGGCTGATGTTTCTTCAGGAGAGACCAGATGGCTTGTGTGAGTGCAATCCTTGCAGAGGCCTATCTAACCTCCCTAGATCAGGGTGCCTTTGGACTAGGCAAGCTGAGCCTATAAAACACATTTGTGGATTTGCAAATAGTACCGAGGAGGTAATTTTTCCTCACAGAAAATGAGAAAATGTTTTTTAGCTCTCAGCTTGTCAGTGTTCTCCATTTAACAAGTACAGACTGAGTAAACAATAGAGAGTTAAACTGGTTACCAGCTCTAGAAGCTTCTTTTATCCACATGGCTAATATTTTGGGCATCCTTCCATTCAGATTGTGGTGTGTGAGAAAGATAACAACTCTTATTCTGCATAGATTTCCCAGATGTTTTTTTGCCAAAGGGAACAGCTGCCATTGTCACAGTTGTAAGCTCTGTGCTTGACAGCACCTTATGTCAGACCCTGGAATGGAATTTTGTGGGTTTTGTTATTTTTTCTTCATGGCAAAGTGGTGCTCTGACTTTAGGATGCAGAGCATTACAACATCATTTGGCTGACAAATGCAATGCCTATGAGAAATTATGGCAATATACCAACCCCCACATGCATCATTTTAAATTTTGCTTTAGACTTTAATTTAAGATTTCTTACAAGTCTGCTCATGTGAATCATCCCTTTTTTGCATCTTAAGGACATGGGCACGTTATAGGTTTTCCCAGTCCTCCTAAGTAGACAGATGTAGTGCAATACATTATGAACTAAGATATGGATAAATGGTCTTCAAAGCCAATGCAATTTGTGAGGAACTCCTATCTGGGGCTTGTCTTTTCCTTCTTAACTCTTGCTGAAAGAAACAAAGGGCTTTGAGCATGCTACTGATACTCACCTGTGCAATGCTATCCCACAATCTCTCTCCAGTATTACTCAGTATGAATTATGATATGAAAACAGATGTCTGAATTGATCTTACATAAAATATTTCTGGTCTATTAGTGCCTAACAAGGTTTATTTTAAACTAAAGTTTAAACCTCGATATTGGAAAGTTATTTTAAATTTTTAAACATGCATAATGGAAGTTCAGGAAAAATGACAGAATATAGATTTGCAAATCTTCCTATATCAGCCAAAGAAGTAAATTTATACATAATAACCCCATATTCTTTGTGAATGCCAAAAAATGTTAAGGTGCTGGGGTTATTGTTTGTTTGTTTGTTTTTGTTAAATATGAGGTACCTGGGAGAACTGGAGACAGAACAAGCTATACATGACAGATGTTAGTCACATTACTTACCACACGACTGGAATGACAATGCGTAATACAGTGAGGTGTATGTTGTTAGGTGCAGGGTCCATACAGAATAGAAGAGCAGTAGAGAAAAATAAACCAGTGAAAGGAAATGTGCTGAGATTTCCCCCTAATCAAGCCACTGTTTTTCCTGTGGATGCAACATTGTTGAGCTAACATTCATTTTTTGTCCTCTGCTTTTTACAAGTTTTGAAAAGCCTGAAAGTAAATATTTCAAATCTCCCTAGATATAGTTTAATTTGTACTTTATCTAGAGTTTTCTCCTGTCTTTTCATCAGTTGGTTTCTTTTTCTGGAAAGGGAACAGAAAGATTTTTGGTGTATAGTCTAGACAGAAAGAAACAGATTTTGATTTCAGAGTAGTAGGAAGTGCCTTAAAGGATCAAAGATTAAATTTTCTGTCTTTCCCTGCAGGTTTATGGGATGGAGACAAGCTGGTTTATGGAGAAGGTGAGAAGGCTGTAGATCTCACATTAACACTACCAGGTATAGTGCACATCTTCAAGGCCTTGCAGCCTGTCTGTCTGTGCTGTTGCTGCCAGTGGTCAAGGCCTAATCAAACTGTGAATCTTACAAAAATGGGATCTTTTGAAGAGGGGCTCAGTTTAGATTGCAGAATTTTCTGAAATGTAACAGATGCAACTCACAAATGTATGCGCTTAACAAGTACGACTACTGCAAGTGTGTTTACATGCACATAATATTCAGTAACTTCTGAATCAGCATGGGATGAATAAGGCAAAGTGAGGGATTCAGAGACACAAGGACCAGAATATACCACCTGCAAAATCAAAGGCGGGAAAACATGACTTGTATGTATAAGAGGCTGTGGCTGCCTCAAGGTTTGTTTTCCTGTGAGCTGAGATCGGAAGTGGAGACAGGACAAAACCACCTGGGAGGAGTTATTGGTATCTCCACACCAGAGTGCATACGCAGGTTTGGTAGTTTAGGTTTTTTCCCCCCAACTGATTTTTTCCCTCTTCTGCATCAGCATCTCCTATCTGTGGCTTGATTAAGAGTCAGGTTTTACTTTGTTTTGGCTACTGCACTTGATGCCCCTTTCAAGACCAGGAAAGGTTTTTGTTTTCACTTCCAGGCTGATAGAATGGGGCAAAGGGAAAGAAAAGCACAACAAGAAAAATGAAGTAATGAGATGAATACTGAGGTCATGTGACTGGTTTCGTACACAAACGTTTTTTCCAGGGGTGTTCAGTCTGTGATATAACCAGAAAAAGAACTTTATAAACAGGTGCCCATTAACATGATGCAACAGAGTTCTTGGTCTTGGATTCATACCTCCAGATAATTACTCTAGCTGTGGTGCTTATGTGTGGGCATCCTAGGTGCCGTGGACAGTATGAAGAAAAAGTCACTTTCAGTTCTTCTGAGAGATGTCTTAACGAGGAGAGTTTTTCTTTGTTGACCAGAGATGGAGCCTGGGCACCTAAGTTAGATACCTTAGATGAGGTCTTATGGTTAATAATTGTCTAGACCCTGAGGGTTGGGTTGGCATGATAAGGAGGGGAGAAGTAGTCCTAGCAGAGGACAAGGGACTAGCTGTGAAGCAGGGCTGGGGGCAGAGGGATGTGAGAGATTTACAGCAGTCATTCCCTGAAAATCAGATAAAAAAGGAAATTATAGCCTCTGTTGTACAAAGAAAAGACTGATAATTGCTAGATGAGCTTAATTTGTAAAGATGTGACTGTGTAAAGACATCTCTTCACACCTCATTGTTTCTTATGTGTGCCTGGGACAAAAGGCCAATAATATTTCTCTAGTTTGATCTCTGTTGCAATATAGATCAAAGCATCTTACCATGATTCCTACATCTTACCTATAATTTTGGGTTGAACCACAACATATCTTGGTTATAGATAGAATAGCTGCTTAATAGAACATCAGAAAGTAATGAAAAATCACAGCCTATGGCCTCCACTCATCTAGGTAAGAGAAATACTTTTCTAGTGCCAAGAATGCTCTGATTTATAGTTCTGGAACTTCTTCAGCGTAAATTGAATATATCCAGGTGATTTAGTGGAAATACTAACATCATACTCTTCATAAATTCTCTCTTAAAATTGTATTTCAGTAACATAGAAAACTCTGAAATCAGACTAAGTAATCTTGTATTACTACATGTTCAGTGTGTGTATTACTGTATATTTTTCACTTAAATGTGGGCTAAAATACATTTTATATTGAGTCAATCTAGAGCGCAGAGTTAGGAGCAAACCAGCACATTATTTTATGATAACTTTATTTTTACCTCTACATGATGCTTTTACAATAGCTGAACTGTGCCAAATATTCAGATCAGTGCTTCAGAGGACTTGGTATCCTAAAGGCAAAACAGGTTCAATAAAGCACCACAAATCAGCCACTGACAATAGTATAGTGCAGTGTATGATGCACTTCTAAAGTACTTATAAATATAAAAAGTGAAGTGCAAAGTAAGAATGAATGTTTGCCTTTCAGCTACTCCTCTATAGCTTGTAAATATAATCTCACAGGTTTCTTCATAGACCAACTTCTGGTGTTCTGTTCATTTTCCATTAGTTATGCAAAGGACTTCATCTGGCTGCCCTGTACCAAGGGGCCTGTCTTTTATCTTCAGAGAACCAAAATAATGAGGCCATAAAAGTAATGGAATCTGCATTTCTTTGTTCTTGTTTGTGAGACTCACTTCATTTCACCCTTTCCTTCTAGGTGAAAGAAAGCACCATTGCTGTCCTCAGATTTTTCCCTTGTGTATGAATATATGCATACATGAAGCAGGGAAAACACATCTGTTACCATAAATAGGCATAGAGGCAAATGCTGTTAATTCACAGCTCAATTTTAAGACTACCTTCTATTTGTTTACTCTCTACCCATTATTTCCAGTTCAGAGCACAAAGTGTCAGTCGAAATGAAGACAGAGTGAAGAAGGATCATTTATTTGACTGTATACAAGCATTTTGTAGAACAATATACACTATATTGTTCCAACTCCTTTTATTTCCTACAGTCCCTTTTATTCAGAACTATATATACGTGCTATAATGTGTCAAGAAAATCATTGTTTGACACATTGCTGAGTAAATTTAAACACAGAGTTTACATGTAAACTGTGGAATCTGAGATGTGGGAGGACTGGTCTCATAGTTAAACAAGGAAAAAAGCCTCTGCATTTTTTCCAGTTGTTTAGTTTGGAAGAAATCTCTTCAGCAAGACAGACTGGAATGTAATTTCTCCAGTATAACATAATTAGGTAAATAAAAGGCCTTTCCAGTCTTTACAATAGTGGGGCCAAATTAGATGGTTATTATCCACCGCCATTACGCATTTAGAAAACTGAAAAATAACTGATAGTAGATTTAAAAAATAATTTGTCTTTCATTTATAAGACATGCATCTCAATAAATATCATTAGCAGCTTCTGGAACAGCTTTACAGAAACATGTTTATCATGTGTTAGATATGGAATTAAATATCTTCTGCAGTCTATCTAGGACTTCAGTTTAATTTATGGAGGTACTGTACTCTGGAGAAAGTGAAAGCAGGAGCAAAAATAGAAAAAGACAGGAAAAATAAATTAATTTTGATGTGTCAGTTTAAAGGTAAAGAGAAAAATCTAACAGCTCTGTAACTTTTATAAGGGCTATTTTATGGGCTTGTACCCTTCAGTTCTTTTTTGCAATGAAGAAAATAGAGTTCTTTGGGGAAAAAAATTAAAATCTACAGCATTAAAGGAAAACATAATTTAACACCTGCTAAGGGGATTTAGTTCTTTAAGCTTCCAATAGGCAATGCTCATCAATTGCTATCACCCTTTTGTGATAACGGAAGAAACCATGAGAAGCAGGTGGTGTACTATGAACTATGACTTTTTCCTCAGGGAGATTCCTGTGCCTGTGATCAAGATGGACATTGAAATTGCTGACTAATTGTTAATGCCGTGTAAACATACAGTTTCCAACTGAACAACATCTGAGCAGCCAGTTTGCTCCATGGCAACTGCTCTGAAGTGTCACAGCAGCTTTCACCAGGACCAATCCTTAACAGACACGGTGTCCTGATGTTTATTACCTTTTCCTAGTCAAATCTGCAGGGCAAGATGGGGAGACTGGGTATATATCAATCTCACTCACCTGCTCTTTCCGTGATTCACACACAGCTGTCTTTGCTGTACACAAATCCTTGAACCAGAAAGGAATATTTATGTGATTTGGAAGAAGGGGCTGGTGCCATTTCGGCTGCTTTTCTAAATCAGATTAATCAGCAAGGATAATTAATACTATTAGAAATGTAGTAGCTAGTTTTTTCCACACACAACTCTCTAAACATGTTATTTGGTTTACTGTAAAGGGACGGCCTATGTAGAACAAATGCTATACTAAAATTAACAGGTGTGATTTACATGAATCGATATCATCAACATTCATAAAATCATGTTACTCTGCTGCCCTGGTTTCAGCTGGGATAGAGTTAGTTTTCTTCCTAGTAGGTGGTACGGTGCTCTGTTTTGGATTTAGTATGAGAATATTGTTGATAACACACTGACGTTTTAGTTGTTGCTAAGTTGTGCTTACCCTAAGTCAAGTACTTTTCAGGATTCCCATGCTCTGCCCATGAGCGGGGGCATAAGGGGGTGAGAGGGAGCAGAGCCAGGACAGCTGACCTGAACTAGCCAAGGGGATATTCCACACCACAGAATGTCATGCTTGGTGTATAAACTGGGGGGAGCTGGCCAGGAGTTGCCAATTGCTGCTCAGGGACTGGCTGGGCATCAGTCAGTGGGTAGTAAGCAATTGTACTGTGCATCACTTGTTTCTCTTGGGTTTTACTCTCTCCTTTTGTTACCTCCTTTTTCATGATGATAATTATTGTTATTAGTATATTTTACTTTATTTCAATTATTAAACTGTTCTTAACCTACAGGTTTTACCTTTTTCTGATTGTCCTCCCCATCCCACCAGGGGAGTGGGAAGTGAGCAAGCAGTTGCGTCATACTTAGTTGTTGGCTCGGGCTAGACCATGACATCCACTCAGTTTCTACTCATTTTTCTACACCACCTGACCAGCACAATGCAAATAGAGAAAAATGTGTAGCTAATTAATCCTACCCTAGCTTCCCTTTATTGTTGGTTGAAGTTAAACACTTCAATAAATAAACCAAGAAACTTTGTATGAAAAATAGTCCTTCTTTTCTTATAATTACACTGTGCCTCTAGATGGATGGATTGATGGTTTTCATTCATCATAAACATGTCTCTAAATATGGTATTCCATAGTAGCAGCTGGTCAAAATGTGGCCAAACTGTGACCATACCTTCAAAAGTATTTCAAATAGGGGCACAAAAAGCTCTTGTTTTTCATCTCCAATGCAATACTGGGTAGTAACACTTGTTTAAATACACTGACTTACAGGTTCTTCAATTTCATTGAACCTTTAGAAGATCTTATGAGATCATAATTTTAAAATTGCCTACCCCTGGAATATTAGAGCGGAATAAGGATTGGCTTCACAGAGAAAGAGAACTGACCCATTACAGTCTGTTCATGCTAATGGTCCTGCTGTTACCACTTCTGCTCTTCTAAAAAATGCTTCATCAAGACCTAACTGTGTTGATGCCAACACACTCCTAAGAGGGAAACCGAAGACTGCGTTCTGAGCATTTATTTATATTTATAACGAGCATTTTTTCAGTTAGCTTTCCTGGGCTTTGGAAACTCTTGACAGTCATAAAAAAAAGGTCCAGCGTGTAAACTAATACATATTGCAAGCAGCCTCTTCTCCACTATACCAACTGCACAAAAATCAGGTACTGGTGTCCAGCAGAACCACCATCAGATACAGAAAATTATTAACCATCATGACTGGGGAACAGCAACTGCTGATCCTAACAAAAAGGTGTTTAATCAAAACCTAGCATACATAGGTAACACAGTAGCACTGCATGCAAAGGCATTTCTTCTCATATTATATGGAGTAGCTGCTTTAAATTGTCTGGCAGCATTAATTAATGACAGTTATTCACTTGTATAGAAGTAGATTTTACATTCACCAAAGAAGCAGACTGTAATAAATAATATTTTTAAAGTAGGAATGAATCCCTAGGTCTAATGTTAACTTTTATTTCTACAGTCTGAAATAATTAAAAAATAGTCTTATAGTCTACAGAGTTTTATGATAATGATAAATTAAATCTTGCTGACCATAAGTTAAAGGGGTCAAAAGTTATCTCTTTGGTTATTATATGAATCATTATAAGTTAGATTTTTTTGACAAAACCATCCACTAGTCAGTTGGGTCCCTGTTGTCCCAGTCCAGCATTTAACTTGCTCACAAAGTTTTAAGTTGAGAGCTGTGCTATGCAGTGTTTTCCAAAGTAAAACAAAATGAGATCTGCAGTATTTATTTCTATTAAAGAGTGATCAGTTTCATATGTGCATTTGATAATTAGGACTGTGATCTATTAAAGTTACCTGTTTTCTTTAAAGAGAGAATTGTGCTAGCTATTTCCCGATGTGATTAGGTACTTAAACTGAAAATTTCTTTTTGTCAACATCTGCCTGCTCTTTCTCCTTAGAACCAAATAAAATGCCCTCTTTGGCTCTTGTTAGTTTTGTAAACATTCCTCAGAAATGCCTCCCATTTATCTTGAATTTCAGCAACTTAATACAATTAACAATTTGCATAATTTCCTCAAGTAAACCTGTTTAGAATGCTTAAATGCAAAAGAATTTACATGGATTATTCTTAGATCCTTTCAGCACATAATAGTAGTAAATCCATAAAGTGTTCAGATTATTCACATATTATTCAAAATTTGTGACGCTACTTATATTGTGTCTACTACTATAACCATTTCATAGCCATAAAGTTACCCAGTTTGTGATTACCTAAGAATTGAACTGATTGCAACTAGTTTGAAAAATGAGCGAAGGAAGGAAATTTGAGCTTTGATGTAATAAATCTGTCCATATCATCACTCAACAGGAAAAAAAAGCCAGCCTTGGGTTTATTTTGATTTTCACTTGGAAGGTCTGAAACAGTGGTCTTAGAATGTGATAGGACAGGACCAGGCCTTTTCCTACAAAAAAAGCATTACTGATTTATTACTTGCTAACTAATGTCTCTGTGGTAACTAAGTAGCAAATTATTAATACTGTTGAGCTGTAAGCTATTTGTTATTTCATTACCAGTTACAAAAATCTTTGGATCTTAACATCATATTGTAAAAGTTAAAAAAAAAAAAAAAGAAAAGAAAAGATAACACATTCACTTTATTTATGGGATAACTGCACTAGATTATCCCCAAGTACAATATAATATTCTCAGTGGGGAATTATTTCCAATCTGTAATAAATATTGTTTCAAATGAAACCCCACTAAGATGTCTGTCAAATACAATATATTGTAGTGAATTCTAGAGCACCTAAACACAAAATTGGACAGTCATAACAGTTAATAATAGATTCGCACAAACATTTTTTCAGCCTTGCTTCTTGAATTAAGTTTAAATATTTAACTGTTGAAATGTTGTGATGGAGGCATGAATCTTCATTGTCCACAAAATGTTAAGCAACTCTCACAACTGAGAGCAAGGAGCTTCTATTTCTGCAGCAGTTAATCTTGGATGATCTGAAGGTATTTTTGGTTCTGCTGCATGTATGTTTGCATGGACAGTGATAATAAAGAAATTAAATTTTACTCTAAATCTGGAGAATCTACTTACTTCCATAGGAATTTTCACTTTATGTTTGTGGCTGCATATTTCTTGTGGCACCTAGATGCTAAGTATGATATAAATTGACAAGACTTAAAGACCTAATATGTAAGTGAGTTTCTCACCTATCAGGTGGAAAGATTCTTCGCTGTGAATTTTCCTTCTGTTCTACTAATGCAACGTGTCCCTTGACCACTAAAAAATAATTTGGTAGAAAACAAGCCCCGAAAAAGTAGAAATGTTTGACTTGTATATTTTTTTTGCAATATTAGACACTGATGTGCATAACTCATTGTCTGAACCACTACTAATAAGGGTTACCTTTACCTTCTAAGAAAATAGAGTTCTTATCCATCTTTCTAGGCAAAATAAACTGTATGCTCTCTTTGTTCAGTCTGCTTATATTTAGAAATTATGTAGGCATTAAAGAGGAATCCTTATATATTTCCATAGTATAAAGGCCAAGAAATCATATGTGTAACTAGGAAAATAGCTTTGTAAGTCCCTAGGGCAGTGGATCCTTAATTATGCCAACTGTGATTCTGGATTGAATTAATTTATTACACTTAAATGTTCATCAACATACAACATTTTTTCTCTACTCTGAAAAAAAGATACTGAATTTCTGGCTGCATAGTTGCTTAAGAATTTTATAGTTCCTAACTGGAAATTTTGTCTGAAAGGTGGATGAAAGAGAAACCATATTCACTCGCCCCCTTTCCTAAATTCAGTCAGTATAAGTCTTGAGGGTATTAATTTTCTGTTACTGAATTCTGCGAAGAGCACACTGCGTCTTGGTCACCCGTAAAGGAGAAACCACTATTCTTTGAATTCAGAAGTCTTCCTCCTTCTTTGAAGAAGGCAATGGTAGCAGCAATAAACACTCATTTTATTATACAGTAAGAATGAAGTCTTCTTCCCTAGCAGGTTAGGAAAGAGGCATGGATTCCCACATTCCTATTCACCATTGTGCAACTATTTGGAGGCTGAATCAAAACTCACAAACTTATGTTTATGCAGAGAAAATATCAGAAATAACAAATTAGTTAGACAACTTGTGGCCAGCTACACAAGTAAATGTCTTTATAAACTATTCATCAAAATTTCTGAGCGTTGAACATACCTGTTAAAATCTAATCATGTGCAAACAGCAGAGTCAGTAAAGTATATTTTCTGATGTGAATAATTTGTTTAACTTTAGAAAAGAGGAAGAAACAGTTCAAATGGTAACTGGAATCAAATTTTACAGGTATCAGATAAGAACACACTGGAAAAGTAAATGTATTTCTTGTTTTGGTCCCACCATGTTAGCATGCACATGGAACTGTTACATGTCGATTGTGAAGGGAATCACAGGCATGATCAAGTCCTTCTACCAGTGACTATGTTTATGCAGTATGTTTACGTTTACACCACTCTCATGAACCCCACCTGGAGTACTGCATCCAGTTCTGGGGTCCCCAGTACAAGAAAGACATGGACCTGTTGGAGTGTGTCCATAGGAGGGCCATGAAAATGGTCAGAGGGCTGGAGCACTTCTGCTATGAAGACATGCTAGAAGAGTTGGGGTTGTTTAGCCTGGGGAAGATGAGGTTCCAGGGAGACCTTATTGCAACATTGCAGTATACAGAGGTCTTACAATAAAGGTGGAGAGAGACTTTTTTACCAATCCCTGTAATGACAGGAAAAGGGACAATGGCTTTAAACTGAATTAAGCTAGATTTAGATGGGACATAAGGAAGAAATTCTTTATGATGAGTGTAATGAGACTCTGGAACAGGTTGCCTAGAGAAGTTGTGGCTGCCCAGTCATGGGAACTGTTCAAGGTCAGTTTGCATGGGGTTTTGAACACCCTGATCTAGTGAAAGGTGTTTCTGCCTGTGGCAGGAGAATTGGACTAGGTGATCTTTAAAGGTCTCTTCCAATCCCAACCATTCTGTGATTCTGTGTTTCTATACTGAGTAGCTGTGGCTGGACATTATGTTTCAGCCTGTATTACAAGGAGTACTAGTTGTAGCAGCTTCATTGGGAGAAATGCAGTGAAAAATGCTACTTGGTGTGTATCACTGAGCAGGGCTTTCTGAAGGTAACCATGTGTGACTGTTAATATAAAAATATTAAGCAGCTAAAATGCATCAGCAAAAGAAAAAAGAAAGTAAAGATGCTTACAAACTAAAAGTGCTTAGCTCCGTGCAAATCTTATTTAGAAATCTAGTTTTAGTTAATTTCTTAACCACTCATTTTTGTCCAGAATCTTTCAAGATCAAGACGAAAAGAGGTAATACAATGAGGAGGTTTCCCAGACTGAAGAAAACAATCTAGCTAGAGTTTGTTATAATCAACTAATTCCGTTATACCATGGAGAAACTCTACTCATGGACCAGGACTATTTTTTTAATTTCCATACTAAGAAGAACAGTGAAATGAGGATGTCACTTCCTCCAACCGGCTGCCAAGTACAAGACAGAGCTGGAACCAAAGGGAATTTTTGTGTTCCTGGCACCCTTTGTAAGAACAGATCTTTGTTTTACAGATAAGTCAAATGTAATTTCTGGTGTTTTCATAGGGAAACAATGGAGGATTGAATATAAATTTTGTGGCTGGTCTTTCTTTCCAGTGTAATTCGTGAGTGATTGGTGAAGTGTAGCAGACTTATGGTACTAAGCACAGATCAGGTCATTAAGTGGAGATGGAGGACAAAAAGCTGCCTGTAATAGGCAGCTGTTCAGAAAGTAACAATTTATTCCTTTAGAAAGACTACAGAGTATCTCCTGTGAGGCTGTTTTTTCTGTGTTTCTTTATATGCAAACTCAAGCAGGGAAGGGCACATGTAGTTTCTGAAACTCTAGGAAATAAAGTCAAAGCCTGCATCATATGATAGCTTTCAATACAGAACAGCATGTTATAATAGCAGAAAAGTTGCATGGATTTGCTGATCATGGCGTCCCTGGGAGAAGGAGAACAAGGCAACTGCAGTAGGAAAGAGGGGAGTGCTCAGCTTCAGTTAAAGTGATGGAAGTAAAAATCAAACCTCAGGATCACCTAATCAACAAATCTGGAAATAATACGTGGTATCAAGGAGCTGAAAGGAAGGTGGTTTTTCCTCTGTTTGGAGGCACAGTGTTTTGAGCACCTTGTTTGCTGATAGGATAAAATCACCACGATCTTTGAATGTTTTAGACACCCAGCAGTACTTAACTTTCTCAGTGTCATTCCTGTTTTGCAACTTATTGGGCTTTTTAGCCTCTGCTGAACATTCCTGCAACAGCCTTCCCTACTGGCAGGCAGAAGTCTGCATCCATAGCCAGACTGTGAGCACCAGGCACTGTCTCTATTTTGAGGCTATTGGTGAGAAGGATACGGATGATGGCTATGTTATGTTGTGATCGCTATGCACTCATCTTTTTGCTGTGATGTTGTTTACTTTGTAGGTACAAGGGACTCATTCTGAGAACTGCAAACAGCGTGCAGCCTGGAAAGTGGACAGTATGTTCAGGTTGCTCTGCATGTAGCCACTCTAAACCCAGTCACTTGAAAATTTTGCTTTGGTGAAGTGAGGTCTCCAGACTTACTGGCAGACTCTTGGGAGCTGTGGTTATAAAATGTTTAGCAAGTTTAGAAGGCAGAGGTCAGTCTCATGAACTTAGAGGTGGGTAAAAAAAAAAAAAAAAAAAAGATTCCTGGTAAACAGGGAAACCAGGAGAAAGAGGGTGGCATCGCCCACACTGAGTGTGTCCATCAGATTATACAGGAAGACACTGATGTCAGTCTCAGGAAAGACAGATGCACACACAGATTGCTCATTGCATTTACAATCTTGCCTGGGTTATGTTCTGCTTTTCATGTTAAGATTAAAGGTTGCTTTGTTTCTAAGCAACTGAGATACACTCAAACATGTTTGGGTCATCGAGTGCATGTGCTGCTCTGAACCCCAAAAGGGAAGATCTGCAGGGGTTGGGCCCAGCTGGGTCCCCCTGGCTGCTGCGGTCCTGCCATGTACCCAGGACACTGCACTACCTGACTGGTCTGAAGCTATAGGCACGCACTGTAGGGGGAAAAGATTTAATGCCACAGAGATCATAGCATGTATCATAGATGTTATTGTGCCTTGAAGACAGGAAAGTAAGCAACAATGAAATATAGAATGGCAGAATAATATGATATAACCTTTATCAAAGAGTATAAGACTGTGCTATCTCCTGCCTGGCTGATAGAGGCCTTGATAACTGATAGCAGGATCACTGCAGAGGCAAATCACCAGTAAATAATCTTAACCATTCAGGCCTCTGAGTGCTCAGACAGCAGGAGTATCACTGAAGGCTTTCACTAGCAGACCGTTTGACATAATAGATTAAAAATGTCATTATCATGTGTTAGCTTATATGAGAATGGATTCATTATTCTGAAAAGATTTCAACATCCAAACAGACGTTTCAGAAATGGCTTTCCATATTCAGCCTTAATGATTTTGATGGAGTACTTCATTACTTGGACAGGGCACAAGACCAAGTTGTGTCTGTTGTTCCTTCTTGCCCTATCTCTGGTGAGTCTGTCAGTGTTTCTTCTGTGTTAATAGTGGAGTCAGAGTTAGAATGGAACGACAGATAAACAAACAGTCTTTTGTTTCTTTCAGTTCTTCTCTAAAAATATCTCTCAGGGTTTGAAATCTTCGAGTCATTCATGACAGATCTTTGTGTCTAAGTGACTGACGTGATGACAGGTGCTAGGTAATAGGTGCACTGCTTACAACTGAAAATTTAGTATGTCCAGCAGTTGTTAAATGGTATTACCTATATGACCAAAGAAATGGTGAAAACCCTGTACCTGGTACAGCTGTGGGCAGTAGTAACACACAGTTATTATAAAAAGATATCTATGGATGGCTTTGCTCTTTGCAATATGTGGTTGTTCAGGTGTTTAAAGAAGTTTTTTCAAAGTTAGATGGATTAACTTTTCGGTCATTGATACTGCAATCTCCTGCTGTGGATGTCTATCATTTTTAAGGATGAAAGAATGTTAAGTCTGCTGCAGAGATGCTTTTCTTTCTGACATGAGTGTGAAAGATACATGACATTTATTATCAGTAAGCTAAAGAGAAAGATCTTTGAAAGTGTAGATGAAGTTGGATGATAATTCTAAATATCTCTTTGAATGACTTTCAGACCATGTTACAAAAACATTATTTTTGTCTCCATTATGACATAAATGCAAGGCAAGATTACTTCTGAGATGGTTGCAATGATTTCTAGCCAGATAGATGAAGATTCTTTGCATTTTTCAATTGTGTACTTGTCATAAGATGCCCCTCATATTCTATTTAAAGCTCTGAAAGCTTTTTTTGGAAAAGTTAGGAGAGAAGAATTACTTTGTTTATATTGAACTTTCCTTATCAAAATTTTCTGGCTTTCAGCAGCTGGATGAATGCAAGAAAGGTTTCAAAGCCCCTTTAAAGTTTGCAAAGCACTGCTCACTGTCACCTCAGGTGAGGCTAGCTGTTCCATCAGAACAAGAAAAAAGTGTTGCCACAACATGCTGATTTTTTTTGTTTTCTTTCTAATATTTTTTTTTTACCTCCTGCTACAAGCAAGTTTCTTACTTCTTGAAAGATTGTTCTGATAAATGTCTTTTACAACTGAGTCTTATAAGTCTGCCTACCTTCATTCAGACTAAAGAATCTGCCTCCTTACACAGAGGCTAACTCTGATTGTGTTCTCCACATACTTGGCCAAATCTTCCACACACAGATATATACAAGACATGTCCTGAAAAACAAACGGCTCAGATGACTGACTTTTTCATAATATTCTGCTTTAAACTATCTGTTGCTTATCTTGTGTCTCTTAGGTTGTTCTCACACAAAGTGATATGCAGACATTCTCAAGCTGTCTTTGGATGAGGGAGCGGCAGAGCCATGGTAGTCCTGTGATAAGAAAATGGCTAATCAGCTATGGGCAGAGCATATTGATAAGAAGCACACCACTGCTTCTGTAAGCTTTGCTATTATTTCTACACATCACCGAGTAGTGTCATTCAAACACACGATGTGCCATGTCTACACGATGTACCAAACCATTTGGACTGATCTTGGGCATTATTAACATGGCTCTGCATTGAACCACTGAGTACCCTCCCCCTACCCAGGTAGCAGCATCTTCACCCCTTCACATGGAAGCCATGCCAAATATTTCATTAAATCGAATGGTACAAAATGTATCTCCTATATTTCACTTACTGGCCTTGATATTTTATGCCCCTCAAAACACTGTGAGCCTCAGCTATGCTACCTGTCCAAGTATGTCTGAATTAATATCTGCTATCTAAAGTCAGGGTGCTTATTCAGCAGTTCTCTCATCAGCTCAGTCTCAGGATAGTCATCCCTCTTTGTTTGCCATTCTGTGACTTGTCTTCTTTTTGAAAACAAACAAACCAACAAAGCCTATTAATTTTTCCACTCATCAGTCACCAGGAATGTCCTGAAAGCTTTGTAAAGTTTAAGTTAACCCCCCGTTTTCGGTTTGGGGTGTCTGCCCACCCCCCCACCCCCCCACCCCCACCCCACCCCTTAATAAAAACGATTCACTGATTTTCTATGCACTTTGCTTAAAATTCCTGAATGTAGAAAAAAAGTTAAATCTTGGCTATATCTTCAAATGCAACTAACTTTTTCCCATTTCAGTTCTTGTTGAAATACTTGCTTCTGAGAGAGGGATCATATCTGGACTAAGTTACAGCTGAGGCTTTCTGTTTTTAAACAAAAATAAAAATTTGAGCTAAAAGAAGCCATTTCTCAGGCAGTACTGAATACTGATTGGAGCAGGGATAGATGTGTAAATATATTTATGTATAAGTACTCCAAGTTTTTGTCAACAAAGCTGCCAAGTCTTATAATAAATCCTGGGAAAAGCCTGTTAAAATGATGAGGTCATCTTTTGTCCTATTTTAGTCTCCAATTCATTTGTGCATTTCTCACACGTTTGTGAAAATTTCTCAAGTCAGTGTGCTGATTAAATTTCCTGCTCCACCCCCCCCACCCCCCCCCAGTCATTAATCAGTGTGCATTGGGTCAGTATGTTTCAAATATAACTCGGATTGGTCCAAACCCCAAACTGAAATACTTTGCTTTTCAAAGTCTCGATAGATTTATAGTCTTATTATACTTTTATATTAGTGTACTTTATAATTTCCTTTAATTCAAGATTAATAACACAAGCCCGAATATGGTGAAAAGGAAAAACTGCCTCATTGATATTCAAGAAGGTTCTTTTCAACTGTTTTCTTGTGAGTGGATGATAAAAATATGTGAATTATGGGAGGACCAGTAGGGACTCGATGAAGGGACTCTGAGACTGAAAGTTTGCCTGCTTTTTCAACCATATCAGCTGGTTTAATAAAAGATATTACCTCTTTCTACCAACCATAGCTCCCTAGAGTTAAAACTGTATAGAAGTTTCTATTTTAACATTCTCTTGGCACTCATTTACTGGGCGTTCCTGTGGGCTTGCTTTCCCTGAAAGTCATGTCAATTACTGCGCTCAGGGTACTCCAGGCAGCCTTGCTTGCCTGGGATTAAAATGCTTGCTCTGCAGCAGGAAGCCCTAGCCACATTCAAGCATGTATGGGCTCATGTAGTCCTGGAAACTCCTTGCAGCTCTGAGTTTCTCAGCCTCCTGCAGGCATATTTTTTTATTTCTTAAAAAAACCCCATTCCTTTCTTTGCACTTCTGCCCCTTCTAAGCCGCTATGCCTTTCTGCTTCGTTTGTACGTGAGTTGTTGGCTTAGCAGCTTCTTGTAAAACCTTGTTTTTACTTTGTCTGAAGCCTAATCTCAGTAGGAAGTCCAAGATTTACTTGTGAATACTAATGTCTGAAATGTTGACATTGATGTATCTGTCATTTTGGACACAGGAGACATCTGCTGTGGTTAAAGATATATTTTATAAGGTCTTTTTTCTTACTTATTGCTTCTATGTAAAGGCTGCCACAAGACACCTAAAAGGGATGAATATTGGAATTCATGGACTCATGACCATGAAATACAAGCTAACTTTGTATGCAGGTGCTTGAAGATGAAAGAATACCATATAAGAGGACAAAGAAAAGAAAAATCAAGATGAAAAATGCCATTGCTGATTCTAACATAATTTGCAAATTGAATCCTGAAGACATGTGGGTTTATTAGCTCCTATGAAACCTGGCAGACCAATATGAATAGCAGAGTATGTAGACATTGCTGTTAACATTGCTGCAGAACTTGCTGTTTTGTCGGGCTAAACCAGGCTCTTTTCAATAGATTAGAGAAAAAACATGGGTTAACTATAAAAACAGAGGTCTTTCTGACCTCTAGTCTGTGTGGTAAAATTTACTTTTTCCAGGCTCAATGACCCCTGTAAAGACCACAAAAGTTGGTATCAGTTGTTTTTTTTTGTTCTGGAGAAATTTGTTATTTCCTTAACTTTTATTAAAAATTCCATTTAACAAAAGTATTTAACTATTGCATTAGACCGCATGCACTGTAGTGCATATGTAGATGAACAGTACACAGTGCTTGCAGAAAGGGTGTCTTCAGAGCAGTCTCATCCAGGGCATTCACACTTCTCAGAATCTGGGAGCCCCAGCAATGCTTAGGGGTTGTACCCTCATCTCCACAGAAGCGAGTTTTGAATTCTTAATAAATGATCAGATTTACACTCTCATGCTTCTGAGGCCTACCCCACAGAGGTGGGAGCTGGAAATTTTGGGGACATAAATGTTTTGAAGCTCCAACAGTTAAGTAAGGACAGTGGATATTGAGGGGCTGCGTTCTCTTCTGCAAAGTTCCCCAGGGTGAGCTCAGCTGATACACTGCAGTTGCATCTTTGCAGCAAAAGTATCAGTGAAAAAGTGAAGAATGTAAATACTCATTGGCCACTTCTATAGCTCAGTAAAGGATATTTCATGGTATTTCCATAACTGAATTTAAAATTTGCATTTTGTCTTCCTGCATCTGCCCAGCTCAGTATGAACACTATTATGATTAACTCACAGGGCCAGATATAGACCTTAACTTTAGGCATTTAAGAACCGACAAGCACAATTACCCAAACTTTCCTTGCAGTTAATAGAAATACTATGGTACCTTCTTTGAATGATGAATATTTTACTGCAAAATGACTATGGCAAGTCTCTGGAGTGATAATTTTATATATTTATTATACATCAGCTAGGTAGATAAAGTACAGCGGAAGAATCTGGGAGCAAGTGAATAAAGACATGCTTGTTGCAAATCACGTAGTGGAAGTTAATTTAAAGCCAAAATAACTCCTTTCTAAAAGAAAACAAAGAATGAAGCCTTTCTTAACAAAGCCTTTTAACAAGCCTTTTAACATTTTAACTTAAACAAAATTTAAGTACGCAGAAGAAGTTCCAGAACTGAAATGTATGGAAATACATTTCTATGGGTAGATGTTGACTGGATGGTGGTATTGAATAACACAACCTCTTATAGCAAGAATGGGAAAGATAAAGCTGCACTGTCTGCTGAATGTCTTTAATAAGATGCTCATTTTTACACAGAATCTTGTTTAAGCACAATTAAAACCCGTTTAAATGTACTTATGAAGCATTTCAAGGTAAGTCTGAAATTGTTTAAGTATTGTATGGTGACACTAAATGGAGGGTGGAACCCAGGTTTCTCCTTCCATGAGGGAACCATTCAATCGCTGTACCATGAGGCTTCCCCAAGCTTTCCAGAGCAGTGAATATTTACACGTCCTATGCAAGTGGAGAAGCTGTAACAGCAAGAACTGAGGAAGCTGTGACTAAAATGCTGTGTATTAAACACATGTGTTTGTGCCTCTGGGCACCTGATGAACCAGATAAATGAAAAGTTTCCTTGGCAGAATTTCCCTTATAGCTATTTTTCTCAAAGCTGGAGGTCTTGGGAACAGCCATATCTTAAAAATTAACAACCTCTCTTTTCTTTGTGGCACTTTAAGCACACACCATTACTTCGCCCTTAATTCTTTGTAATGCAATTTAGAGCTCCTATAAAATATTAGAAGAAATAAGATGAAAAAAATCATTAAATAAATGTGATACATATATCTTAGAGGCCACGACCTGCACAAATTTATAGAATATACAGCTTGCTTATGGAAATCACTTACTTTTTTGGACCTTTTACAATCATTATAGCTATTTAAGAGAAAATTTGAGTTTTACAGTATGAATTTAGAGGGATTTTGAGGGTAGTTTTTTGTTATTTGAGTCTCTACCTTGTGATTTAGGTTGTGTATATCTGCATATTTGCTGTGGCTTATTTCACAGAGAAGTAGTGACAGTGGTTGGTTTTTTTTTAAGATTATTCTTGTGATAAATACCCTAGTTACAAAATATTAAGAAAACATGTCCTAGGGAATGCAAATCCTTAGTGCAGTATAGGTGATAATTTGTCGTGGGACTGAAGACTCTGTTGCTGAGAGCTTGGTAATAGCATTCAGGCATTCTTCACCTCAAGGTCACCCTTTCCAATCTAACCCCAGGCCAAAAGTAACTGAAAATTGTTTCCATCTGATATGGTTGTCCATTTCTTGATGGTCTCATTACAAAGCTGGACTGACTGCATTATACATTTTCTACGATAAATGACATTAATGGACATCCTTATTGTCAGCACCAGCCAAAATCTGACTGGCAAGTTGAGGAGGCGGTCTGCAGAGCAGAGTAACCTTTTATCCCAAGGCATACTATTTGAATAAAGCTGAAGCACACTTGGATACGAGGACCATGTGGGATTAAACTGAGTAACCTGTGTCATACAGATTCAATTATTAAGTAAAGGTATTCAGGTTCCAAGTCTTTAACTGCAGTATTTTAAAATTTGCAGTAGAATCCAATGAAAAAAATCCAACCATGTAACTTCATGATTGAAAGTCATGCAATTTTATTAGCAGATTATTTCTGACCTTACTACATGGTCAACAGAGTAATGCAAAGGCTGTACTGAAGCTGTACTGTTCAGTGTCCATAGTATTTTCATACTGTAAAACGTGGTACAAAATAAATCTGAATAAAACCTACTGTGCTATATTGAAAGCCATAATTTCAAAAGAATGCATTTTTTCCCTAAGTAATTTAAAGTAATATGGGAAAATCAATATTTAATCTTTCAAGGACTATTATACACTGGGGGAAGAACGGGATATATAGTTCGGGCCCATGGAATGTTACAACAAATAGACACACAGTACAGTTTGCTACAGGGTCTTGAATAGTTGCATGCAAATTATAATGAAATGAGGAAATAGCTCTGCTGGAAAGTCAGGGGGTTTAGGATGTTTTTTTCAGGATGGTAGGGTATTCTGGTAGCAATACAGAGAAGACGCTATTCATCTAAGGAACAGATAAACCAGATTGTGTGTAGTACATCCAGCTACATCAATGACTTAAGAAATTGAGTGCAGTTAAGAGCTAGACTCTCATCTGGTTTAAATCAAATTAAAATAAAATCTGTTGGCTTCCCCTGAGTTATACTGGTTTGTCCGAGCTGAGTGTTTGTCAAGGTATAAAGCTGGATCTGTATGAAGAACACAGCAAGGGAGATAATAATGGAGACCATACTACTATGTTTGTAAACATTCAAAAAGGGTTAGCTGTAAGTGTGGGATGGTTAACACAGTAAGCAATAAATCCATAGCTCTTGGATTGGTTTTCTGAACCTGTCAGGTCATATGAAGGCTGAACATGCAATTAGTTTTTAAAAAGATCCCTACCAATGTTTCCAGCCATATGTTAATTTGTAAAATGAAAGTGTGAAGTTTCTTCAAGGTGATTCCCAAGGCATGTAGTTAACAAGAGTCTTCACAGTGGCAACCACAGAACAGTTGGTAATTGCTGCATTATTTGGAGTTGCAAGGATACAGTTACGAAGGCTGCATTGGAAGCAGCCAGGTGCTACGACTAACACTGTCCGATGTCTTGCTGTAACGGGACATGTCTAGCAAATCTTGTTGTCTGAACATTCACATTAAGAATGCTTCTTAAAAGATCGTGTGAGAATTAGGAGAATCATTAAGGGAGTACTTTTATTTTACCATTTAAAGAAACCCAGTACAGTACAGTAATTTTATATAAATAAGGTGGAATTGTGAGTGCCCGGCTGTCATTTCAATCAGTCCATTGACAGAAATATCTTGCAGAGTTGATGCTTGTAAGTTAAGATCCCTAGTGCCAAATAATTTTTATCCATGAAAGCATTTTTTTTAGCATGCCAGATAGAACGGAATTGAAAGATATTTTTGATTATTGGGTAGACAAAATAGTAAAGGAAACATAAAAATGTGCTGTGCATATTATTTCCATAGCTTGGTGCAGAGATGCTTTTGCCTTCCAGTAGAGTTGGATTGCATAAAAACACACTGGTACCAATGGCAGAGTATCTTGCATGAATATTGACTCTTCTGAAAAATTAGAGTGACTCAGGCTTGTGTATACATGCTAATGGAGTCTTTTCTGTCTTTGCCACAAGTATGCCTATTATCCTGTCACAGTAAATGGACATAACCCAAGCTAAATCCTTTCATTTTACAAAGGAATCACAGCAGATGGGCTGGGATAGAAAGGCACATCAGTGTCCTTGTAGCCTTCATTCCCCCTTGGTCTAACATTTGACAGTGCATATGCTTTCGACCTGTGGTAGGGGAATGGCCATACAACAGCAGATCATTTTTATCCGTTAGCATGACAGAATCTTTCCTGAGGCTGGAGTACTTGTGCGCCCATGTAAAATGCAAGTGCAGCTTGTTAGGATGGAGTGAATATCTGTTATGTGCTGCTTCTTAAAGCTCTGTGAAACATTTTAAGTAAAAACTAGTAAACTTCAGAAGACTACTTTCAGATAAGGTATTTTGGAAACTATTATAAACACAACCCAAAAAATAAAAATGGGTTCTGGATATTGTAGTGAAAAAAACGCAACACAACCCTCAGTTTGTTAATTACTTTACATAACTTCATTACTCTCAGTGCATAACTCCCTATAAAAATGATAATTAGTATTCTATAAGGGACGCAAGATTTTTTCTGAAAAGTTTTTTTTTTGTATCTTTCCTTCCCAATTGCCCCCACCCTACAATTATACACTGAGAGAGGATAGAACTGCTGAACACTGTATAGATTCTGCATGTAACTGCTATGACTAGGTCTAGCAGAGACTCCCACAGACAACATACTGATTTGAGAGGACAGACTCATTGCTTCTAGTACCTCTCATATTTTCTGTTACATTCAGAGCAAACCACTGCTGACAAAATGTCTTTGTTTAACTGAAGGTGATTTCTAATGTTCAAGTAAAAAATACCTCTAAATTGTGGAGGAGATCATGGTTTTGTAGGCATTTTTATAGCTTTGGATAGCAAGAATCTTGAGTTCTTCCTCCAAGACAACACATTGTTATTTTGCTCTAAACAACCTTTCCTCCCATTACTAATTTCTAGGGATATTGTGTGATGTTATGATCCTTTGAAGAAAAGCGTTTTAGAAAACCAGTACTTTTGTAACAAAGGAGGCAGAACTGTGTTACCACTTTGTCTTCACGCTGCTGCTGCTGAATCTACTCAATCTGCACATCCAGCTACTACATTTGCACATAGCTAATTCATGTAACCAGGCAAAGATTTATAATTTTCTGCATTTTTTTATGGCACAGACATTGGGTAAGAGTCTGCAAGTGGAAAACAAGTAAGCTTCCTTACCATGCTGAACTTCCCTGCAGAAACACGTTCCAGAAAATTAGCTCTGCCTGCATCCGTACTTATTTGTTGCAGTGTACCAATGCCCCACCCTCTCTCTCTCTTTTTTTTTTTTTTTTTTTTGGTGGAAATAGTGTATGGTAGTGGTAGCTAAAGAGGTCCTCACTCTTTTGTGGGACTGAGGTGTGTGGCTGGGTCTTACACGAACAATAAGGAGTCAGGAAGTGCTTCCATGAGTTAGCTGTAACCCATTTGTACAACCAAGGGAAAAGGGAAAATGTTCAGTCTCAGGAGAGGTGGAAGGAATGATTGTATCTTTCAGATCTGTACACAGACAAATGGTTAAAGCTAAAGGGGATTTATGGTTGCTGAGTGCTTTAAAACAGATTGCTTCCTCAAACTGCTACTCCACAAAGAGGGTGTTATCCTCACTTTCTCTGCCAATTTTCTTAGGACAGTATGGAAGGAACAGTCCTTGGATTTTCCTGAGAGCAGGATATCCTTCATTAGCCTTCACTTAGTTTAAAAGCAAGCACTTTCTCTCCTCTGCACCTGTCCTCATAAATAAAGCCCCTGCAGTAACTTAGATCTAGGTAAATGTATGTTCTATGTATATCTATGCAATAACTGTAAGAAAAATGTTCTTCCATTTCTATTTCTACTGCTTTAATGAAAGAAGTACGGTTGTATTATACAGCTGCAAGTGAGAAAGGAATGCTGTCACCACTGAGCCACAGGATTGCAGTTAGGAAGCATTTATCTTATAATGCAGCACTTGACCACAGGATAGTTTGAATCTTACGTACATGCAGTAGCGACAAAGATAATATTCTTGATCTTTTTTTTCTCTAAGCTAGGTCTGCTCACCAATTAAAAATAATACAACTTCTCTCTCTTCTCTCCTCAGTCATAATTTTATATCCAGGAATGACCTTTAACATGCTGCCTTGAAAGACACTGGAAATAATAAGTGTGTGATGTAAAACAATAAAAAGTTCTGTAGGTTATGAGCAAGGGAGAATGTAGAATCAAATATCCTAATGCCCATTTCTACTAATTCTAACATAACTAACCTTAACTCACTGGTAGTAAAACTCATTGTATTTTGAAGACAATTCTAGAGCTTCAGGATTAGTTTATTGGAAATATTTACAATATTAAGATATTAATAATGCAATATTAATGGGTGTAAAATGCTCTGAAGTCTGTTTGAAAAATTAATCACAGGAATGATGATTTACTATTTACATAAATAAATATGTTTCTTTAAGAAAATGTAATCACCTGTCAGAATACACATAGGTACAGGAGGCAAACAGTGGTCAGCAGTGTGCCATCCTGCCTTCCACAGGAATAGAGCCACATCTGCATTTCACACTTCTGAAACACACGCTGTTACCAGCTGAAGCAGCCTGGATGCATACTGGAGTTTGCCCTCTGAATGCTCTGATGCACTGCGAGAACCTCACAGGGGATGCAGGGGGAATTAGTCTCGCTCGTGTTTTTGTTCACAGAGCTGAGGAGGTGCAGCTGAGACACAGCTGAAATTACAGCAGATCTGTGGCTGACCTATGGGCAGATGTAATGTGTACCTCTGAATATATGCCAGGCCCAACTCAGCACTGGTGTTTGCTCTGCGCAACAGTCAATTTTCAGTGGAGTCGTGCAGGGTGCACAGTGACAGTCAGCTTGACCCTTCCAGTTTTCATGTGAAGGATTCTTAATCCTGGAGGACATGGGATTAGTGTGTGTGTGTGTGTGTTTGTGTGTACGCCTGAGTTTATAGTCTTATACTTGTGCCATAGCACTGAATGCCACAAGTTCATACGAACCTGTTAAAATATTCAGTCAGTGCCATGTGATGTTTTACCAAGAGTTCACTGTCAATGTGAGTAGGTCTAAGCACAGAGTGGAAGGTGAGAACCTGTCTTATTTCAGCACTTATCCTTGTGATTAAAAGGGCAAGAAGGTGTCTTGTTCATCTGCTCTGTAGAAAGGTTGGTCATCTTACACTGCTTGGGGCAAACTTCAGAGCAGGACAGACCTGGAAGGTTAAAACCAGCAGTAAATAAACTGTGTGATTAGTACGACAATGTGTATTCTAAAGTAAGAAACCTTGCCCCAACCTTAGGATAGGTATGTAATGTTGATAAACATCCTGCCAGTAGGTTCAAAGGGACTTGAATTAGACCCTACAGAATAAAGAATGTGTCCCAATTTGGAACTGTAGTCAGAGGAATATGTACATACTCCACCTTATTTTTAATAAGATGTTTAGTAGTCTTGCATCTACATATGACATAACTCAGTATAATCCCCTGAATATCACTTGGTACTATATTGTAATACACTTGGGTACATGGTCTGTCACCTTGAGTCAGAAAACCTATGATTAAGCCATAGTTTAAATCATGCCAGGAAATGTTTCCAGGCACTGGAAAACTTTTGACATGCTGTTGTATTGTTAGAGTATTCTCTGCCATGTTTTTTCTTTGTGTTAATAGTGCCATCAAGAACAATTCTTGATCGTATTTTTTGAGTTATCCCAGTGGCTGACGTGGAATAGACGTGGCCACCTGTTTTGAAGACTAAGAGAGCTTGGTGGTGCAGGTAAAGCCAAACCATGCTGACTGATCTCAGGGTGAGAGGATGCTGGCAGTATACAATTATTAATTTATTTGCAGACAGCTTTTCTGATGGGATGTTTGCTGCTAGAAGGAGAGTTTTGTTGAAACTGACATATTCCCCATTTTATTGAGAAGACATTTCATGCTTAGACTAAAGCCCACCTAGAGCTGAATCTGGCAAAGGATGTGAAGGACAACAAGAAGGCCTCCTACAGGTACGGCAGTGGCAAAAAAAGAAAAAGAAAAAAAGGAAGACTAGGGTAAACGCAGACATACTGCTGAATGGTGAAAGGACCTGGTGACAAACATGAAAAGGCCAAAGTACTCAATCCCTTCATTGTCTTTGCAATGTAAGATTTGCCTTCAGTAATCCCAGGTCCCTGTTACCAGTGGCAAAGTCTGGGGCTATGAAGGCTTATCCTCGATGCAGTTTAGGGATTGTTTGAACAAACTGACATACTCAAGTCCATTGCACAATGGGATGCATCTACAAGTGCTGAGGGAGCTGGCCAGTGTCATTCAGAGGCCATTCTTGGTTATCTTTGAAAGCTTGTGGTTATCAGATGAGGTCCCTGTGGACTGGAAGAAAGCAAATGCCACTCTGTTTTCAGGAAGGGCAAGAAGGAGGATCCAGGGAACTACAGTCTAGTCAGTTCCACGTTGTGAAACTGATGGAACAACTAATCTGAAAACAATTTCCAAGTATATAGACAGCAAGAAGGTGATTAGGAGTAGTCAGCATGGATTTATCAAAGGGAAATCATGCTTGTCCAACCTGATAGCCTTCCATGATGAGATGACTGGCTCAGTGGATGAGCGGAGAGCAGCATCTCATTTGTCTTGACTTTAGTGAGGCTTCTGGCACTGTCTATCATAACTTTCTCACAAGCTGATGAAGTATGGGCAGGAAAAATAGAGTGAGACAATTAAAAAATGGGCTGAATTGTTAGTCTCAAAGGGTTATGGTCAGTGGTATGGAGTCCAGCTGAATGACAGGCACTAGTGGTGTACTCCAGAAGTCAGTACTGGTGCCAGTACTCTTTAAATCTTATTGACCTGCACAATAGGGCAGAGAGCACCCTCATCAAGTTTGCATATGGAAAAAAAAAAAAAAAAAGGTGGGATAAATGGCTCTTGTAACAGATTATTGTGCTGCCATGCAGAGGGACTTCAACAGGCTGGAGAAATGGGCTGACAGGAACATCATGAAGTTCGATAAAGGTAAATGTCAAGTCCTGCCACTGCATAGAAACAGCCTCATGCATAAGTACACATTGGGGGCTGGCTGGCTGAAAAACAGTTTGGCAAATTATGACTTGAGGGTCCTGGTCATCGAAAATTTGAACACGAGCCAGGAATGTGCCATGATGGCAAAGAAAGACAACAGTCTCCTGGGCTGCTTTAGGCAGGCTGTTGCTAACAGGTAAAGAGAGGAGCGAGGTGATCCTTCCCCTCTACTCAGCCTTGGTGAGACACAGTTGGAGATTTGGGTCTAGTTCTGTCCTTCCCAGGTCAAGGGAGACAAGGACATGCCAGCTACAGTCCAGCAAGGGGCCATGAAACTGATGAAGGGACTTGAACATCTGACTTATGAGGACAGGCTGAGAGATCTGGGACTGTTTAACCTAGAGAAAAGGAGGCTCAAGGGCAGCTTATCAGTGTGTATAAATGTCTGATGGAGGCAGTAAAGAAGGTGGAGCCAGAATGGCCCAAATGGGCTAGTGGCAGGACAAGAGAAACGGACACAAACTGAAATATAGGAAGATCCATTTAAGCATAAGAGAACAAAGATACTGCAGGGTTGGTAAAATACTGGAACATATTGCCCAGAGAGGACGTGGAGTTCCAGTCCTTGGAAATATTCAAAACCTGACTGTGTATGACCCTGGCCATGCTGCTCTGAGCAAGGGGGCTGGTCTTGGTGATCTTTGGAGGTGCCTTCCAATCCTCCAGTCTGTGTGATTCCATATGGTGAGAAGCATCACCTCAGTTCTTTTCCTTATTTCTTCCTTAAAGATGATTTCAGACACAGGTGCTGGCATGTAAACAACATGTAGAGAAGCCTGCAGTCTGTGCTGCTCTTTGCTGTTTTAGATACTGTTGTTGTGGGGCTACTCAATAAGTAAGTGAAGGCGAGAGAGAAAAGCAAGTGAAGGGAATAGGGATTGAGTTTCTGAGCAAAAGTACATGTAGAAGCCATTTTTTTTATGAGTTGGGAAAATGCGGTCAAGACATAAAAAGTCAAAACTAATGAAACCCTAGTTCTGGTGAAGCAAGACAAAAGGATTTAAGAAATGAGTACCTGAGGAATAACAGCAGAAAATAATAACCTGAAGAAATTTTCTGCCAGTAATGTGTCTCCTTTAGAGATGACCAAGACAGATGTCCATAGCCAGTGATGGTCGAGGCTTCAGTCAGGACCTCTCACAGTGTAGACATTTTCCTAGAGTACCATAGCAGCCATATGTGTAGGGACAGTTACTGAAATTGTAGAAATTCGCATGCAAAATCTATAATTCATCTGCCAGCTTCCCGAGAAATCACTGTCAAAATTTCTTTTTACAGTAAGAACAGTTTATCTGGGAATGCTTTAGATGTATGAAGTGATCCTTGACCTAGCATCTAATTCTATATTTCACTTTTCTATCAAGCCTATGACAAGTTTCTTCTAGAGTTACAATTGATGTAAAACACACTCTTCACTGGGTTTGCTAACATTTTGCAGCATTCCAGTAATATTTCTGTGTAAGGTTCAAGGCATAAACTTCAAGGTGATTTAAAAGGTACCTCTGAACTTTTCTAGTTAGTACAACTGCATCTATCTCTTTACTGTTCATATTTTCCAGGTTTGTTACTGTGGATATTTCAGATAGCCATTATTTGTCTATGGTGTTTCTGAACAACCAAATGCTGAGTGTTTCATGATTTAAGGGCCTATATAAGTTGAGTTTAGCAGCCCCAAGATGCAAATCCTTCAGGATGAAGAAATGCACGCTTTGTCTTTTACAAGCATGAGTACAGAATATACTGAGAAATGGCACGTGTGGAAAGTGGTCACTTCATAGGCAGTTTTTTGGGCATGGCATATTGAGAAAAGTTTAATTTCCATTCACAGGGTTCTGCCTCCTGTGCTGGAGAGAAAAACTGGAGAATAGGGGGAAGTCCTGACCACGACCAACATTCTGAGCAGCAAGGCTTTTTCACCTTTCAGGGAAGGACAGGTCTCGTCCTTTAATGATACTGAATTGTGAACATGTTAAGTAGAGTGGAAAGATGGAGAGCCAGAATGTTCTAGGATTGGGGCACAAGCATTAAAAATGTGCAGAAGAAGGTCTGATAAATTATTAAAGAGGAGAGGGGATGAAAAGAAACAGGGCAGAAGCATTTGCTACAACTAATGATTCGGAAATCTCAAACACCAAGCTGGCAAAGAAAATCTTCAGACAAGGGCAAGCTTTGAGTTGTATAGCAGAAGAAATATAAAAACCAAAAATTGAAAGGTTTGCAAACATTTAGGATATAGCAGTTAAAAGTGATCGCAGCCATTTGAACTGCATAAAGTTTTTGCAGTTCTTGCAACAGTAGGTTATCTGACTTTGAACAAGGGAGGGACCAGAAGGAGGGACCTGTGTGTGAATGACATGCACCTGTGTTAGGGAATACAGAACAGAGTGCTACTAGAGATGAGCACTTTGAGACAGCTCTTTCTGAATTAGAGCCTATCTTAGGGACTGAGATGTCCAAACAAGCAAAGTTTCTGATTCATAAAGACGTATTTTTTATTTTGATATTTATATAAGTTTGTGTAGTGTAATTAAATCACTCAGGAACTAGGAAAACCTTGCATTCTGGTTGGAAAATGTGACATTATTTTATATTTACATCACCTTGCAGGGTTTTCAGTTTCTGGACACATCTGTTAGAAAACAGTTTTGAAATAAACTTCCTAGTTTCAGAAAGAGAACACCTTTACGCCTGAGATCCTTGTGTTTAAGACAGACATACTTGGAACCCACTCTAAGTTTCTTTGTCCCTTCAGATCCCGCCTTTAATTCCACAAAAGTCTGTTGAACCATATTATTGTTTATATAATAGTTTGTGCTCATCAACCACATTTTCCAAGAAAATGCCACCTGGTATAATTCTTTTATCAGCTCTGTTTGGGGGAATAATAATTAAGTGATCAAAAAGAGAGAGGGCTCCCAAGCCAATAAAAGTCATTCAGGGAGGCTGTTAACAGAGACATACATTAGCATATAGTCAGTTCTTCTAGGGCTTTAAATATGAATAACAACTTGGACAAAGCGCTTTGATTATGTTTTATAATTAGAAGTCTTCTGTGAATAAGAACTGGAAGATCAAAGGCTCTTTTTCATGAACAAATTACAGGTATTTTTAATAGAAATTGCACTTTTTAAGTGATATTGACCAGTAGAGAAGCACCTTACCTTTGAGGATGTGGAGTCTATCAACAAGCAAGATGTGGTATAGTGGCTTTTGGGCAACCTAGTTAAACAGTTAAAGCTTTGGATTTGTAATGGGTTTGTCTGGCAAGATTTTGGTAGTAGAGGGGCTACAGGAATAGCTTCTGTGAGAAGCTTCTAGAAGCCTCTCTCATGCCCAATGGGTCCAATGCCATCTGGCTGCAAGACAGACTGGCCACTAACCAAGGTTGAGCCCATCAGCGATGATGGTAGTGCCTCTCTGATAACATATTTTTAAAAAGGGAAAAAAAAAGCTGCACAACAGCAACTGGAGGAGAGGAGTGAGAATATATGAGAGAAACAGACCTGCAGACACCAAACTCAGTGTAGAAAGACAAGCAGGAGGTGCTCCAGGTGCTGAAGCAGAGATTTCCCTACAGCCCATAGTGATGACCATGGTGAGGCAGGATGTCCCTCTGCATCCCAAGGAGGTTAATGGTGGAGCAGATATCCACCTGCAGCCTGTAGGGGACTCCATGATGGAGCAGGTAGAGGTAGATGCACCTGAAGAAGACTGTGAGCCCATGGGAAGCCCATGCCAGGAGCAGGCTCCTGGCAGGTCCTGTGACCCCATGGAGAGTGGAGCCCAGGCTAGAGCAGGTTTACTGGCAGAACTTATGCCCCCATGGGGTACTCATGCTGGAGGAGTCTGTTCTTGAAGGATTGCGCCCCTTGGAAAGGGTGCATAGAAAGGACCCATGCTAAAGCAGTTTGTGAAGAACTTGTGGGAAGGGTCCACATTGGAGAAGTTCACGGAGGACTGTGTCTTGTAGGAGGGACTCCTCACTGGAGTAGGGAAAGAGTGTGAGGAGTCCTCTGCCTGAAGAGAAGGAGCAGCAGGAACAGTGTGTGGTGGGCTGACTGCAACCCCCAGTCCTCATCCCCCTGCACTGCTGGTGGGGAGACGGTAGAGAATTTAGGAGTGAAGCTGAGGCCAGGAAGAAGGGAGGGGTAGGGGGGAAAGGTATTTTAAGATTTTATTTATTTCTTATTATCCTACTGTGATTTGATTGGTAATAAATTAAATTAATTTCCCCGAGTCAAGTCTGTTTTGCCTGTGGCTAATTGCTGAGTGATGTCTCTTTGTTCTTATCTTGACCCACAAGTCTTTTGTTGTATTTTCTCTCTGCTGGAGAGGGAAGAGGGTCCGACTGGAGAGGGGCAGTGATAGAGTGGCTTGGTGGGCACCTAGCATTTATCTAGGTTCAACCCATTACATAATTTTGTAGAGGAAAATTGGGTGAAAATAAGGACAATTTCTCCAAAAAGTATATATCCTCTTGAGCTCTGCTCAGCCTAATGGAAGCCTATAGGCTAATGATTCCTGACTCAGTTACTGGTAGTTACTTAGCTGTTTCTCAGCCATACAGTTCCAGTTAGAAAGAGAATAGATTGTTTAATGAAAGAAGAAATAGATTAGAAATCTTATGCTTCCCAGCTGGAAAGTAGAAATGGGCTAAGTAGAGCCTAGTGGCCTTTCCACATTTCTTTTGGGGAACATATATAGTATTTAGTTGTTTGAGTATTCTCCATAGCTGGCTGAGAGATATGGAAGATGTGCAATTCAGGGGAATTTGAAAAGCAAATGAAGACTAAACCTAGATATACAAAGCACTTGATGACAAAAGACTGGGCAGGCTTCTTTTCTTTTTTTTTTTTTTTTTTAAGGGGTATAAAGCAAGAAGAATGTAGAGGGACATAGTAAGGCTATGGTGCCATAGCTGGGGGCTGGCCTGTAGGGATGCTGCTGGCACATTGAGGGTAGTGCAGAAAAAACTACAAGCAAGCTCTTTCAGGAATAAATCCTTCTTCCTGCTTAGCGGCAGTTTTTTTAAAAATAACTGCAGGTTTTCAAGCTTTGGAAAATAAGAAACAGGAATTGCTTGAGACACCAGCAGAAAAGATGGATATGCTCGTATAGCTTTTCTATCAGTGAGAAAGGGAACTTCCCCTGGGGCTGGGATGATGGTTGAAGAATTTTATCAGAGGTTCATTGATCCCCTTTCTGTGGTGTTTTCAAGGGCTTTCAATTAAGTCTTGAGTGAAAAAGCAGTAAGATCTTTACCATATAAAGAGGCTTTTGCATTGCTTTCTTCCTTTGGTAAAAATGAAGATTTAGAGAATACCGGAGATCAGAGACTTATTGCCTATTTGAAATAGATTACAAAATTTTGATTCTATTTTAGCTAAGAAACTAGGAAAGAAAATAGCAAGGCAATTATTACTTCTCAGTCACTCTAATATCTTTAAAGGTCACATACTAGCAGACACGATGTAGTTTGTGGGAATTATTTGAAACTGCAGGAAAAGACAAAAAAATTACTATGCTTGAATATAACCAAAGGTTTTAGACAGAGTGAAAATTATCTCACATATCTGAAGACTGGATTGTCCTATAGTTTATTAACTTGCATTGCAAGCACCTTACAGCTTAATGCAATGTATTCTATTACATTTTGTAGTGTTTTATTTGACTCTTTTGTTGCATGGGAGGAATGGATTTAAGAAGATTTCAAGTTTTAGTTTCTCAGCTGGTGTGAGAGAGTTTTTGTAATGTCCCTGAAAGTTGTTACATTTACAAATGACATTATAATAATGGTAGGCTACAGAATGTAGTCATATCTATGTATATGTGTGCTTACACATATAGACATGTACATTCATATATGTATATATTAGTTTTCAATGTTAACATTTATAGATTATACAGAGGAAAGGCAGTGATTGATGTGAGTAAGAGTGTGACACTGGGATGTTTATTGTGGGATACTCCTTTGCAGCTCCAGAGGTCTTAAAGGTCAGATGAGCCTTTTTTAGGGAAGGAAAGCCTGTTTGCTTTGGTTGTGCTTGTTCTCTTAAGACTAATTTTCTGTGATAGTTCAGTATCTGAACTGAAAAGGGAGAAACTTTGTCTCCTGGCAGGTAAAAGTGATGAGGTGGAATAGATGAGCCTTGACTTTGGCAAGAAAAACGATGTTAAATAAACACTTTACTCTTGCTTTTTGCACTTGTGTGACATTCACGTATCCTCTCTTTGCAGATTCTTCTATTAAAGGGTAAGAGTCACTCCGGATGCTTTGGGGCAAGAAATGCAACTTAGTGGAGAAGTAGTGATTTTAACACTTAAGTCTCTTAGATAAAGTCTCACTCTGTTTTTCACTGCTGACCATACCAGGAAATGACCTACTTTAAAGGCATAATAACATTATTTCAAAGCTACATGGCTAAGTTAGGTAGCCTGCACCTCATCCATCACCTGTCTGTCAGTTATGGAAAGGTTAGCGGCAGATTGTGAAAATATCTTCTTGATGATCCTATTTGTTTTTGTAATCTTCAGTATTCTTGCATAACTGAACGTCTTTTTTGTAGAATTTCTTTTTTACATTCTTACTGTCATAGGTTTTATTACTAATATCACAAATGTTGCTTAAAGGGAGGTAAAAGACCAAAGAAGACTTACTTTAAACTTTAAAGTTCAGATTGTTTGTTCTTAGCAGTGACTGAGAAAATTCACAAAAAGTTAGGGACAGGAATGTTGGATTCCATGTCTGTGGAATTCCATGGAAATAAAATTTTTCAGTGTTAGAAATTAGGGGTATAAAAGATCTATGTGTTTTCCTGTAATTCTGCTATGTAATGATTCCTTTTCTCTCTTTTGAAGTCCTGGTAATAAAGCTGAGGAGGATGAAGAAGAAGGAAGAGGGGCATGTGTCCATTCCAGGTGTAGTCAAAGGTCTGATAGTGATAACTGCCACTTAGCTGGGACATAGAATACCCTACCCTGTGTCTTTGGTGCCTTTTCTTGAAAAATTCTGAAATATTTTGGTTTTGTCTTGAAATGGTGTTCATATTTTGGAGTTCTATTGATCAGCTGGAGAGCATGCTTTAGAGTTAATAGGGTTGTTTACTTCTGTCTCTTTTAAGATTTACATTATGCTATTTCTGGGCACCCTGAAATGAAGACTCTTAAATTTAACTTGAGATTTTATAGTCAGATAAACAATAGGTGCTAAAGTAACTCAGAAAAAGTTGGAGGTCTAAGACCAAAAGATGAAATTTCACACCATCTGCTGTTTAGGATTGCCAGACTCACTTCAAGTACGGACAGTAGAGTGCAGTCTCTCTGCCTGAATTATGCAACTATAGTAGATAATCTGAATACAGATATTTTTTTTTTAATGATGTCTTTATCCTCTTTTGATGTATCACACAAAAGAGAAAACAATGAAATGTACCTTCTGCCTGTCAAACTGCCAATACAAGACTTGATTTCCCAATATTTAGTGCAGATCTAGGTTGACATTCAACAATTGTTGCTGCCTAGAAGGACACAGGGAGTTTTTTTGCCAGAAACTAACTTCAATAACAATATCTGAAACAATTGCATTCATTGCCGATATTGTAATGGAATAAGGTCACCTGTTCTAGAAGAAAATCAACAGAAGAAAGTGTAGTATTGTGCTGCATTTCTGCAGTATAAAATTAAGCAGTGCCATGTCCTTGGCCACTGAACCATCAACTTGTAGGTCTCTAGTGGACGGAGAGTGCAGGTGCACTGTCAATCACAGCCTACGAGGCCTGTATCACTATTGTCTGCCTTTACATGCAAACGCTATCTTTTAATGAGATCTTAGCTATTAGAAATCCTTCCAGGTTGTGCTAGGATTCCAGTTCTTCAGGCATTCAACTTTTTTGATTACTTTAACTTCTATCAGCATATTGGATTTTTAGTGTTACACGGGAGAGCTCCTTGGTAAGGGAAAGGTGTGGCCAGAGCACTGCAGTCAGCCTTGTGTGTCAGCCACTTCTTCACTGTGCGAATGGACAACTGTGAGCTTTCTACTGCTTTCAGGCAGTCTGGATGTTATGCTGTTACATTTATTGCATCCCAAAATATTACTTGACCTTTGCTATAGTGTAAAGCTCTATTAAAGTAGCATCCAGAAGTCCCATCTAATGCCCTGGTGTATGAATGCCATACCTGTGGGTAATAAGAGACAACCTTTTTGCTCAGACAGCTTGCTATTAAATAGACAAGATAGTTTCCTCACGCCTCAGTTAAGTGCTTTTCTCACGCTTTTTCTATTGGTTTGCCCAGGGTTGATCAGGGCTTCTGTGAGAAGTGCTAAATACTGAGCCCAAATTTGTGGAGTCCTCATTTAGTATCTTAACCACAGTGTTATTTTTCCCCTTTTGCAGCCAGTGTATTTGCTTTCCATTTTTTCAGAGGCTGCTTTAAAGACAGGCTAAATTATTAACTGGAGGCACTAACATTTGGAAAACAAAAAGCTCAAGGACACACTTAGAGTAGCTCTCAGCCTGCAGTGGTATGGGGGATGTTTTTCAACTGATACTGTAAGTGCAGAATTAGCATAATCAGCAATCATTACTCCAGAGTCTCTGGACTCTTTGATGCTCTTGCTGTGAGTAGAATGTGCTCTGCGTGCTGTGCTCCACTCACTGAGAAAATGAAAGATTCGGAGAGACCACGGATTAATGATCTCCAGTTGGCTGGTTTCACAAGTGTAGGTAACAGCAGGTAGGTTGAAGCTGAGAAAAAGTTACAGTTCACATATTTGAATTTTAAAGGGAATGTCTGCCCTTCGAGTATAGGCTAGCACAATCCCCTCTGCGGTGGAGCAGAGTACTATTAATGAAATCACTCTGTCTTTTTATATTTTACTGCTGTTGACATTTTTGCAGCTGTTAGAGAAATGACTCAAGGCCCACAAGTTCTGGGTCATTTTTCATTTATGGGATATTTCCTTCTCTGCATACTCAATTATGACTTTTATTTTTATTAATTTCTTATTGTACCTGAGGATCAGAGTGATATTTAATAGGATTTTTATAACCTTGCACAGAGATAGGGTTATTATCTGAAACCACCTTTACCAACCTGATGTCTACTTAGACAAGGATGAATTCTGATATCCTGCAGTGAGTAGACCCTCTTTTATTCAAGTTGCTTGAGGCATTTTGCCTGATGCCTCTAAATTTTAAAATCTTTGGTTGCTTGAATTTATATGGCAGATCTAGAGCTGACAGTGTTTACTAGCAGTTTGAGTAACAGTGGTAGAAATGGGACACACAGTCAACTGCAAATAGTGACATTCTGTATTTAGCCTTTTTGGGTTTTGACCTTCATATTGTAGACTGATCATTAAATATACAGCTTGTACTTCAAAATCTTCATGAGCTGTAGCAGAAACTGCTTTCTTGAGTAGTGTTGATAAGATTAAGGTGACACTTAAATATACATGGAAGAATATATTTAATAACCTTTAAATAACCTCAAACATCTCTGTGTTTGAAAAAATGGAATACCATGACTTACTCCTAATCAATCAAAAATTCATTTTTGTTGATTCAGCTTCCTTGGTGACTTGGCAAGATTCTTAAAACTGTCAGTGCTAAGAGATTACAGTCTGTTTTGAAATTAACTGTAGTTTGATATTGCCTGACGATTTTTGCCTTATCTAAACGGTATGTTCTACCTTTCAATAGTAATTATTATATAATTCCATATATGTCAGGTTAGAATAATTAATAGAACTAAATGGCTCATTTCCCTCTTTCCTTCATTTAATCTCCAAGGTTTATTACCCCCAGTAGAGAGAGAGAGGGATGTCCAGTGCAAGAAATTATCCACAGTGTTTTCAAATGAGATTGCATGGAGGTGTATAGATTTTTGCGTAACTACTTATCTACATTTTTCCTACTAACCTTTATTACTCATGCTGCTTTTGATCTCACTAACAGCATTATTTTATCTGAACCAATGCACATAGACCTGATGGAATGAAAAATGTGTATCTTTGCCATCCTTGCATTTCTAAATGCGAGCTTGATTCTGATTATGCCAGTGCTACTAAAGTCCCCGCTCAGGGATTGATTTCCTTGGCTCCCAGGCTGAGTGGTGCAGGATGAGTCACCTCCCAGTGTGACCTCCCTCTCGTGGTCTGCATACATCAGTGTTAGGTAGTATCAGCTGGTGCAGATCTCCTCTCTGGCCCTATGACCCAAGAGGTCTTTAGTAACATTTCATTATGAAATACATAAAGATAGAGATGTCACAGTTTACTTTTTAAGGTTTGTATGGAGAGTTGGTAGGATGTGCTTCATGTCTCAAATTATGGTATGATGGCATGTGGGAGTGTCTAGGGATAGAAAGGTGCCTGAGATAATCCTGGAGGACTGTGGAGGGTGTGGAACAAGGTAAACCTTTAATTACCTTATCACAACAAGATGCAGTCCTGTGGATTAAAGCAAACTATTCCTCAACCATACCTGGTTTTGTCTCAGAGGAACTACTGAGTGCAAGGAGGACAGTTAGTGCCAGTCAGGAAACCATCAGTCTGAGAGCACACTCAATTATACACCTACATCGCACTGCCTTAAGAAAAGAATGGTCCCGTAATGGCTATTCAGATCATAAGATGCTTCCTATCTTGAGCCTGGATAGCAGAAATGATACTTATTATGGGTAAGGTGTGATGTATGGTATTTTTCATTAACAAGCCTATTATAACTTCTCCAAACACTGATAATATTGGCATAAGTTTTTCCACATCTTGAGTAGTTACTTGCTTTAGTAAAAATGTCTCAGTAATTTAAAAGAAAAACTATTTAGGGGAAGAAAAAAATTTTTCTTTTAAAAATAGTATTACAATTTTCTTCTTTGAAGTCCTCTAGTGCCTTTGGGCTTAGGAGCAGGAGCACTACATTTGTCAGGGTGCTTTTCTTCTGTGCTCATGAAAATATAGTTAGTTTGGAACAAATTATTAGAATCTGAAAAGCCATAGGTTCATGCACAGTGAAGCTTGCTGTCAAGAAGCCTGCTGTTGAATTTTCTGCATGCTCAGATGCAGAGCAAGTTCCCAAGCCTCACAGACCTTGATCTACAGATTAAGTACAGCAGCTGAAACCATGGTTTTGGTATGGGGGCAGCAGGACTGGGCTGGGAGATAGGTGTTTCAGGTCTTTCTGGTGGGTTTGCTAGTAATTCTGGACTCACCACTGAAAGTTCTCATATATCTGCTTCAGATGGTGTGGTTGAGCACTTTTGTAGGTATTTGGTCTGTCCTCTCCTTCCACCACCCTGTTCCCTGGTAGCTGATGCACACAAAGAATAATTTACCTTCATCAGCTATGTTTTCCATCAAAAGCTCTTGGTTAAGCTGCTGGTTAAAAACACTTGTATGAAAATCTATTGACTTCCAATGTCATGCTGAAATATGGAATTATTGGCTTATTTGCAGGGAGTTTTTCTTTCTTAAAGGTTCCTTTTCCTTTCTCTCTTTTATTTTAAGAGATACTTTACCCCCAAAGCTGAGATTAAATATACCATCTAATTTCAGCCTTTGTATATGCTGATAATCTATTAATTATACTCATTATATTTTTATATCTCTATTATTCAGTGCACAGCCTGGATGCTGAATGAAAAACAGAGCAGTAATAAAAGCAAATATGATTTGTAGTTGAGATGAAAACTAACTAGCCTTTCTGGATTTGTCACCAATTTCTACATAATTTTATTTAAGAGCTTATTGTAAGTGCAAGGATGCTGAACTGAAGATGCAAAGGGATCTTGATTCTGTTATTACTTATTTTCCATGTGCTTGCCTTTGTGGTTGTGGTGATCCATGAAGTATTTCATTTAATAATTACATTTAAAAGAAAGTTAATTATACAAAGCTACACAGTGCCACACATACATAAATACATTTAATTGTCAAAATTGCTGAACAAAATATCTCCCAGGAAGAGCTTTATTATTACAATTTTCACACTTCAACAGCAATTATGTGAATAGCAGACTCTGAACCCAAATGTTACTTCTTTCCAATGATTAGATGAGTTTTATAGGTAATAATTTTATTGATCATTGACACTTTTTATTTCTCAATGAGACCTGTGATGCCCTACTGCCAATGTGAAAAATTAGAATTCTGAATAGGATACTTGGCAATCACAGGGCTCTCTTAGTGGAAATCCAAGTGTTTCTATGGTTTTTCATATGTTCTCAGTCACACCAGATCTTTAAAATATGCTCAACCACAGCACAGTTTTAAGATACGTGATCTTTCTGCACCTGGAAGTAAAGGCAACGTTTTACACAATTATTAATATCTACTATAAGCTGCTAAATAGCATAGCCTCATAATGTGACAAGTAAGTACACTGTTAGCTAACACAGATAGTGCAATCTCATTGTAGGAGTTAAGTGATGAGATGAAATCATCCATGAATTGGAAATGTGGGTTACGGTTCCTTAGGTATTATAGACTATACCACTAATGAAGCAATTTGTTTTGTGTCCACTCACATTTCATTTGCTGCCATCAACAATTAAGAGATGTCGTAGTAAGGTCATTCCAGATTAACACCTTGTCTTTGCAAAGATCTCATTAAAATAGAGAGAAATTCTAATTTCTAGCCAAGATAATGTTAGTTCAATGGGAGAATAAATATTGTGGAAGCAATTTGTGCAAGAGAAATGGATCTTAGAGGCATTGCTCTCTTTTTACTAGAAGAAGTAATTCTTACATGGAGAGACATCCTATTGAAAATAGTAGCAAGACATCTTACTATGGGAATTGGTTGGGTACCTTTGGCCTGGTTAAGGAAGCATGTCTTGTTGTCTGAGCTTTGCACAGACGTGCAGGTCCTTAAATAAATTGAACAGAAAATAAGATTTCTCCCTTTGCTGGTTGCCAGTATTACAGCTAAACTATAAAGAAAGTAATTTCTCCAACCATCATGCATTTACTTCCCAGTCATCCTTGGAAACTTGTAACGGTGAAGACCGTTGTAATTGACATTTCATTCTAATATATTGGCTGCCTTGCCTAAATTCTGACTGGTTGATAAAGCTCACGGAAATCCAGAGTCTCATCATGTCCTAACAAATTCAGTTCAGCCCTGTGGCAATCTAAGCGCTTAACCAGCAAAATAGGAAAGACAATATTTGGAGATTCTACTTTTCAAAATGCACAAGAACATAGTAACTGAAATAATCAAGTTGTCCCTGTATAATGCAATTATTTATCGACTTGCAAAGCAGAATGAAGGAGAGATTTAAAGGAATACGCATGCCAGTTTAAATAAGTAAATGCACAGGCATGAATTAATCCCAGCTATAACTTCACTGAAGTCACATTTCAGATAAATTTCACCATAATATCACATTTTTTAAAGGAGGAAAAAAAATCAATGATCTTGTCTACAGATTTTGCATTACATCCCAGTTACTTGAAAGAAAATGAGTTGATGCACATCAACCCATTCTTCAGGTCATGCTTTCTGAATAGATGTGGGTAATATTACAGAGGCAAAGGTATTGATCTCCCAGGTCCTCCAGAAATGAAGTGTCATGTCTTACAACTTGTTCTTCTTCACTATTCCATCATGTTTTCATTCACATGGGCTTCTTTTCTTGAGAATACATGAGCCTTACTTCACCTTAAGTCTCTCAAAAATGCTATTTTTTCATTGTGTTTTTTCTGTGTATTTGTATGTGTTTTGTAACAGAAGTTCAAACAGAAGTTTATCTGACATGATAATTAAGCAGATGGAAAGATTTTTGATGTCTTTTTTTTTTATTTGGTTTGTATAAATGTTGTGGGTTTTCGATTTGGGTTTTTTCTTTTTTTTCATTCTTTCTGTTGTCCGTCCACCCCCCCCCCCTCCCCCCCCTCACAGTGTTGCAGAGTACCAAAATTCATGCTTACCTTGTCAACAATGGCATGGCCTCTGGATAGCTGTTTCCTAGTCTGCAGAATGTCTGGTTAGTATTTGGCCCCTTAGCAGAGAATTTTCACATATTTACTGTTGGGCAAATAAAGAGGAATCAAAAAGGCATCTCATTCCTAATAGAAGGAGCAAGAAACTCTCATAATCGCTAAACAACAGAAACTTTCAAAATAGCTTTGCTTACCAGGCTCCTGGAGCCAGGGTTACTCCCCAGGTCTTGTATTTCTAGATCAGGCTGGGAAGTGTCTTGAAAGTCCAGCTGTCAGGCAGAATGGAGGTGAGTGTGGGGCCAGGGTTTCTTAGAGGCTCTGTGGGGCTTGCCACAGAGCCAAGGATCCTGAAACTCCAGTGCTGGAGCTCCCTGCTCATGCGCATGGTCAGGGGAACAAAGTGAACCGAAAGATGGGTTTGTCTTGTCATTCCTCTATTTGGCCTCTGACAAGAAACGCCTACTAATAAACTAAAGGTGCTTGATGCTGTTCTCTAGCACTAAGGTCAAAACAGGCATAAACCTGCCTGTAAATACAACATTAAGCTCCTGCTCTGCAAGCAGGTCTGGTAAAGGTCTTGTATCCATCCTAGCTCCTGAACTGTGCCCAGGAACTGTTTTGGGGCATATAAGTTCATCCAGACCACAGCAAGGCCAGGGATTGTTCCAGGGAGCTGATAACACAGACAGACAAGATCCACTGCCTGGGGAAAGTGTCCTTCAGCTTTGTATAACCTGAGAGCATATGCTTAGCCCTGAAGCTTTAGCACTTTGATTCCCATATGAAGTCACACTTAGAAATTTGTGAAGCAAACCTATTTTGTTTATTCTGAAATAGCATTTCTATTATTTTGCCCCTGGGCATATTTTAAAAAAGTGTTCTTCATGCAAAAAAAGGAAGATCTGTTATATCCACTTTTAATTACTCATGAGAACATCACTCTGTCTCTCAGTCCTGTAACTTAGTGTCACCTTGAGCTCTCATTTCCTTCAGGGACATATTATGCCTATGTTTTCTTAAAAGCTTAATGCATGACAAACAATTTCAGGGGAATACACTACTGCTCTGCTACATTTGAGCTGCTCTGAGGTAATGGTCCATGTGCATGCCTTACCTTGTGGAACCCTGTTAGGAATCAGAAGTTATTCTGGTAAGCACAGTCTTGCATGAAACACAGATAAATATTTCATATTTATCTTGGTGTTTGGAGGGGAAGAAAGTGCATACAGACAGTACAATGGAGACTTGGTAACAACTTTCTGTTATTTTTTTGTTCATGTATTTCATTGCTGTGAAGTATCCTTCCATATCCATCTGTATTCTCTTGTCCAGAATCTATTCTCTCATATTGTCTTCCTAGGTCTCCTTTTCTTTGCAGAATTAATTTACTCCTCTTTCAAGACTCTCCACAGCCTTTCTCAGTGCTACCTACAAGCTATCCAGTACTGTTAAGCTGTCAGCTCACGTGTCTGATTGGCTTGCTGTGGTGAACTTCAGCATTTTTCTGAAGTATTTTTTAATATATTCCTACGAATATTACTAGGTTTATATTATTTTTAATTTTATGTGTGTGCATATTTGACTTTATTTTTTGCAATATAGAGCAAAATACAAACCTTCTTTAAAAGTCTCCATGGTGCCCATGAAAAACTTGAAACCTGTGAAGGATCTTTTTGCACTTGGGTCATTTATTTGTCACGATACTTGTATCTTTTCCTTGTGTCTACCCCTGCAGTTACCTAGAAAGTTATCTAGCCATGTGTGTCAAACAAGACTGTAAATATTACTGAATAGAGACAACATTTTTGTCCTGTGCTCATACAGCATATGAAACAATAGGGGCATCACTGAGCCATGATTATTTTTTTTTTCCATATACAAATGCAAAACCAGAGTTCTGCAACAGAACAGACAGTGTGCATGGCAATCCTTGCTTTCAGAGTCCCAGGAGAGGTGCTAATGACCAACTGCTTAAAAATAAACCTTATTTTAAAAGCTAAATAGGTTCTCTGCTACTTATATGACTCTGCAGAACCCCAAAAATATGCTTACAAGTTTTCAGTGTTACCTTGTGCAGAATAAATATTCTTCCAGACACTGAGAAGCGTTACTTGGAAAACTCTGTTTAGAGGAGCTTTACTGACCTAATGTCCTCAGCTCACCATAGTCTAGAAGCCAAGAATGATAAGGGTCTTGAAGATGAACCTGGAATGGTTCTTATTATTGAGGTAGTTGATATAAATGGAAATATATGTATACAGATGCCTATGTGTGTAGATAACACATATGTGTGAGTACATATATATGCATATGGATTGACACAAAGAATTCCAGAGGGCTCAATGGGATTTGCCCAAGGGTACTGATACAGGCTTATCAGCCTGACTTCAGTGCCATGGAAAGTTATGGATCAGATCACCTTGAGTGCCACCACACAGCATGTATAACGAAACCAGATGGTCAGGCCCAGCAAGCATGGGTTTATGAAAGGCAGGCTCTGCTTGACAAACCTGATCTCCTTCTATGACAAAGTGACCCACTCAGTGGATGAGGGAAAGGCTGTGGATGTTGTCTACCTAAACTTTAGTAAAGCCTTTGACACCCTTTCCCACAGCATTCTCCTGGAGAAATTGGTTGCTTGTGGCTTGGACAGCTGTACTGTTTGCTCAGTACAAAAACGTCTGGATGGCCAGGCCCAAAGAGTGGCAGTGAATGGTATTAAATCCAGTTGGCAGCTAGTCACAAGTGGTGTTCCCCAGGGCTCAGTGTTGGGAACAGTTCTATTTAATGTCTTTATCAATGATCTGGAAGAGGGGATCAAGTGCACCCTCACTAAGTTTGCAGATGATACCAAGTTGGATAGCAGTGTTGATCTGCTTGAGGGCAGGAAGGCTCTGCAGAGGGACCTGGACAGGCTGGACCTGATGGGCCAAAGCCAACTATATGAGGTTCAACAAGGGTCAGTGCCGGGTCCTGCACTTGGGTCACAGCAACCCCACGCAGCGCTACAGGCTTGGGGAAGAGCAGCTGGAAAGAGCCCGGTGGGAAAGGGCCTGGGGGTGCTGGCTGATGGCCACCTGAACATGAGCCAGCAGTGTGCCCAGGTGGCCAAGGTGGCCAACAGCATCCTGGCTTGTGTCAGAAACAGTGTGGCCAGCAGGGCCAGGGCAGTGATTGTCCCCCTGCACTCAGCACTGGTGGGGCTGTGCCTTGAATCCTGTGTTCAGGTTTGGGCCCCTCACTGCAGGAGGGACACTGAGGTGCTGGAGTGTGTCCAGAGATGGGCAACGGAGCTGGTGAAGAGTCTGGGGCACAAGTCTTCTGAGAAGCTGCTGAGGGATCTGGGTTTGTTTAGCCTGGAGAAAAGATGGCTGAGGGGAGACCTTATAACTTTCTACAACTACCTGAAAGGAAGCTGTAGGCAGGTGGGGGTCATTTTCTTCTCACAGATAACAAGCAACAGGACAAGAGGAAACAGCCTCCAGTTGTGCCAGGAGAGGTTTAGATTGTATATTAGGAAAAATTTCTTCACCTCAAGGGTTGTCAAGCATTGGAACAGGCTGCCCGGGGAGGTGGTTGAGTCCCCATCCCTGGAGGTATTTAAAAGACATGTAGAGGTGGTGCTTAGGGATGTGGTTTAGTGGTGGATTTGGCAGCGTTGACAGCTAGACTAGATGATCTTAAAGGTCTTTTCCAACCTAAATGAATCTATTAATCTGTGGCATGATCTTTCATTTCAGTACTCTGGTACTGAATTAAAATGTGGGTAATATAATTGTTTCCAAAGAACTATCAAGTCTAGCAAATCTAAATCAGTTTCAAATCAACTGCTTCCCCCCCTCCCCGTCCCCCCCCTCCCTCCCCGCCCACCCCCAAGGCTGGAAGCTGATAAAACTCAACATAAAAATCAGTAATCCACTCCTGACTTGCCTTTAAAATTGTCATATTTTAGATATCGCTATATCTTATACTCAGATTTGGTTTGTCACATTCACAAAGTTTGATTCTAGAATCTCCTTTCCATACAATACAGTAGTAGTAGTAATAATAATAATAACAACAATAATAATAACAACAATAATAATGATAATAATATTAATAATATCACTACAGATTGAAAGAAAAGTAAAGATGTATATAATCCTGAAAGTGAAGCAGTATCAAGGAAAATAATTTGCCGCTATTGTAAGAAACTGTCAACTTTCACACAAAAAGTCATTAACTTTTTTTTTTCTCTTTTGAATTATAGTTTTGGCACTTTCATATAACACCAAGGTAATAGATTTTCATTATGTCCAGAGTGCAAAAGACTGGCTGTGGAAAAAGCAACAGGGCTCAGATTAATAAAAGCCGACAAGCTGACCAAAAGGGAAGTGGCAGCATGGCTGGCACCATGGCTCAGTGGTTGTGACAGGCAATTAGTGAACAGAGCAGAACAGATGTAACAGGAGGCAGCAACAATTTACTGAAGCATTAGCTTGCTCGCTGTGTAGTGCGGGGCAATGATACTGTTTGCTGATACAAATAAATACTAATAAGATCCTGGGAGGGGAAAAGAGAACGTGCGCAGTCATCTTACAGGATTGAAAAAACTTACCACAAAACAGAAATAACAAAAAAAAAAAAACCCAAACCAAAACAAGCTCAGGTAGACTTAAGGGAAAGAAACAAAACAAAACAGTCTCTGTGCTTTTGAAGATGAGATTGAGATTCTTGCCTCATTACTAGATTGTACCATGCTTTGACAAATATAGCATGCTACAGAGTAATTGTAATAGCATGTTCATATTTCACAACAGTCAAAGAGGATGCACAATGCTCATTTTATTCCCCCCCTGTTGTTTTGGGACAGACTTACATCACTGCAGCTCCTTGAGGTTGCTGCTGGTTGGTGTACTGATGTGGGGAGAAGGGCCTGCTACATCCTGTCCTTACCTATTCCGTCAGAGGAGAGAATAAAAATCGTGTGGGAGGTTTTTGTGGTTACAAGTGTTGCCTTGTAATTTTTAAAACCAGTCCATGAAATTTGTACCTTGCTTTTTAAGACTGTTTTTTAAAAGCCAGCACAGATCTCACAGTGTGCTAAATTAATTAACCTACCTCAGAGAACTACTAGAAAGATCTAGGTAGATATCTGCAGTCTCAGAAGATGAGGCCATCACTATGTACAGGGAAGTTGAGACTGGATGAGTTACCATTTTCTACTAAGATTTGTTGTGTTTTTCCAAAAAGTAGCAGTGAAACTATTATGTTGCTGTTAACAGTAGAGAGTATACCATCTTCATTCTGTAAACTGACAAACTCTAGGTGTTATAGAAGCATACATTTTATTTAGAACTGGGAAAGAAAATGGTCAGTCTTGTGTGTACAGTCTGTAAAATCACTATTGACATCTTGTATTGACAATATTAACAACAAAGTAATTTTCTCCATTCCCACGAAGATCAGGCATTTACTTGCGAAGTATTACAAATTAGACCAATTGAACCTAGATTTACCTTCTGTCCTGAGTAAGGACAGGACCTTAAGGGCCAGTTTCCTACCACCAGGTGGAGCTTGAGAATAATGTTTATGGTACCAGATCAAAGATAGTCATGCTGTAGTTGATCTTCCCTCACTGAGAGAGCATGTCTTACAATAATGAAGACATGACTTGGAGCCATTCACTCTAGGTCACTGCAAAGACTCATGGAGGGGAATGTTGCTGCGAGAGCCAAGGGATTTCCTCTGCTTATCTGTGGCTCCAGTTGGTGCAGCGAAGGTGGGGAATATTTCTGGTAACAACTCACGGTTTCTGGCTAAGTTTCAATGAGGAAGAGCCTCTCTTTAGCTCTCTCTTTTAAATACTAGTGCTTGGGTGTAAATAAAGCAAAATATGCTTAGCATGCATCCTGTTTTGCAGCAGTTGTTTCTCTTCCACAGGAAAAGCGTAGTCCTGCACCCAGACATCTGCTGTCTCAGTTCCTCAGGAGAACAGGAGAATACTGTTTTACTCAGTGGCAACAACCATATATGAATACCTGAGGAATATATGATTTTAACGTGGTTGTATTAAAGAAGAAAATTCATTCATGTAAACTAACACAAAAACTTTTCAACTAAATTGGAACAGGATGAAACTCTGAGGTTTTTTTCCCTAAAATTGGAAGAATCATATTCATTTGTATCAAAAAGGATTTTTTTAGAAAAATATGTGTGTGTATATGTAAGACAGAGAAAGATGTGATTTGAGAGAATGAAGTTTTCTCTACTTAACTGAATAACTCAGTTTCACTTAAAAGTGCAGTTGCAAGCTGAGAAGAGGACAAGGGAGTGATGTGCTAACAAATGGCTTAATGAGAAAAAACCAACAGCGTCACAGAAAACAAATTAAGGAAATGGGAAAAATATAAAGTACAGAGCCAGTTTCTTAAAAGGAGTGGGATGATGTGCTCCCCCCCACCAAACTGATCTTTATTTCCCATAACCCTTCTGAAATACTAACCCTCAGTGGCAGATGTGTCTGGCTGCGATGGCTTTACCCATCTTAAGGTGGATTCAGGGGAGACAGATAACAATACAATAGCCAAGGGCTAATTTGAGCAATGTGCCCACCTAACCATAGTATTTTTACTTTTATAAGTGAAGTGCATCACCTCATCTGCGACAAGGAGACAGAATGACTAGCTAGCAGTGAGCCTTATATTTAGGTTGCACAAAAGTCTTCATTGTTGAGGATTTGCATATCTTTTATTTTGAGAAGCTGAGGTTTCCCCAATGTAGGCATCAGGACTCCTAATATTAATCAGAGAGAACTTAAAATGTGGAAGCGCCATTTCCTTGTTGATCAAAATTTGGTTCAGGCTTTTTCCTCAGAGCTAATCTAAGGGATGGCCGTTTTCCCTCTGTCATTGGCATGCACCATGCAAATGTTGGCTGTGGGCCAGCAGGCAAATGCCCCAACAAATTTGGACCAAAGCCACCACCACCACTCCTACTGCAGTAGGGGACATGACACAGCTTGGGAGCTCCTAGGGCACCTGATAACACAAATGGCTGGAGTCCTTTTGTGGAAACACTGCATGCTTGTGTTTCCAATCCTGTTCCTTCAGCCTCCTCCTGACCCTTTGGCTGATTGTTGACTTCTTCTACCTTCTGCAGGTAGAAAAGAGAAGATGTAGATCATACTTTATTGTTCTCCTCAGGCACATACCATATGTGAGGTTTCTCTCTTTCTCAGTTAAATCTTCACTTACTCTTAGCTAACATGTTCATTCCAGTGTCCCAATATTGCTAAAGGTTCAGGTTTCAAATCTTGATGGCAGAATAACTTTATAATTATGTAATTTTGTTCTTTTGTTCTTGGTATTCTTGATAGTCTTTAGGGCCTTATTTAAATTCTTTAAAATAAAGTTCTTGAGATCACAAAATATGGCAAATAGGAATTGCCTATAGATCCTTAAATCTGGTGGTTTAAAAAATAATTTCTTTAAAAATTGTAATGTATTGCAAGGGAAGAGAAATAAATTTTATTAAACCAGTTGCTTCAGTTGGAAATGAAAGAAAGATTCTTGGTCTTGTAAGTTCTTCAGGTCTTCTGCAAATGTGTATGTGGTGAGATATTTAATTACAAAACCAGAGGCCCCTCCTTATTTGGTGCAGAAGATAGCTGGAGAAGAAAGCAGAATTATGTCTGGAAAAGGAACTATAAGTGAAGGCTTGAGCTTTTCAGGCATAGTAATTTTTTAACCTTAGTTAAGAGCTGCTAGAATCTGCTTCTCCACCAAACTGTATAGTTGGTTTAATTCTTGTAGCTGTTACAGAACAATGTTTATTTGTGGGTCAGGTAGCGTAGCAATGCTTTCTTTTCAGTTTGAATGATAAAGTCATGACTGGATGTTGGAGGGCTTTAGAAGGAGAAGTAGGTGAGGATATTGTTTTTCTCTTTCACTTAGGCCTAATTCTTTGCAAAGAGTGGACATAGCCCTATTTTCCCTGCCTAACTGCCGTTCTCACGTTCATAGTTTCCAAATCTGTTCCACCAGTTGGCTTGGTCCTGCTAAGCTGTATCTCATTTCACTGCTAGGGACATATTTGTCTGGCTCCTGAATTTTCTGCCTAGCTATATACCCAGTGCTTTGAAACCTGTCACCATGGCTATTTCCAGCTATTGTCTTAAAGAGCTTCATTTGCCTCCTGGAAAAGGAGACCTGGTGTTGTGGAAACTTTCTGCCAGTCATGAACAACTTGCAGCACAGCTGCACTTGATGACTTGAATTGCATCATAAAAGCAAAAGCAGCAGCAAGCAACCGTGGCCTGGCACTTGAGGTAGTGAGGATGGCCAATAAGAGCCATGGGGAGGAATCACTGAAGTGAATAATGAAACAAGAGAACTGGGTAGAGAAATCAATTTGTGATGGATAATCACACCTAAAATGAGGAGAGAAAAGGATGCTTGACTCCTTGAGTCTGTAGGACAGAATAGTAAGTGACAAGATGAATTCTGGGATATTGTGCTGCTGTCCAAAGGAGCTGACTAACTTACCTAAATAAGATTCTTATGCCAGAAACCTCAAGACAGTTTGATTTGGGAGCCTGGACCTTTATGCCTTCTCTTTTTCTTCATCCTCCCTTTTCCACCTTGGAGGTTTAGAGCCCATTAACATTTTCTGCTTCCTTCTTCTGTATAGTTATTGTAGGGGCCGGCCATGCATGCAGCTTCCCTCGGATACATGCCCTTCATGGCCTGGTACCCAGCTCTGGTACATGCATTGCTACAGACATGTCTCATGGCAATTGGTAGATAAACTGTTTCTCTTGCTCTGCTTTCTCCCTAGCTTACATGTCCAAGACTGGTTGCACTTATGGTCTTCTGGAGTTTCAAAGTTATGATCTACTGAGTCACAGCTTGTTTTTCTAGAAGCCAAAATCATTGTATGAAAAAGGCATCTCTATTTTTGGAAATAACCTATACTTTAACTCAATGGATCAGAAATATTACAAAAATCAGTGATTGTTTCTTGTGGTATTTCTCCAAGGTTACACCAGGAGTCCTTTTATCTCTGCTAGACTTCAGAAACATGTGTTTTCAGAGGTCATAGACCTTACAGACCCATCTAGAATTGCTGAGCAGGAAGACTTCTAGTTATCTGTGAAAGAGACTGAATTTATCATATAGGACGTAGCTTGATAACACAGCAAGAACATGATTTGTATTTGTGAAAGTACTTTCAGACAGTTTCCACCTGGTAGACTTTTTTTTTTTTTTAAAATAAATATTTTATAGTGTGATCATGGAAAGATCACTTGACACTAATAAAAAACCTGAATAAATAACAATACTGTGAGACAGAAAACCAAAAGGCACATGGTAAGATATTCTGAAAGTGTTCCTATATATTTCAAGTCAAACCAGTCATAGATTTGCACTGATAAATGTATCAGTTACATTTATTATACAGTCAAGAGGTATAAGAGAATTGCAGTGCAGTGCACTACCCCAGAAAAGAGGTGCAGATTTTCTTGGCTTAATTAAGACAAAACTGGATTAAAGAGCAAATCCTGCATTAAAAAAAGATTATTAAGATTGCAAACTCAGTCTTCATGAGATTTAAGATTAGTTTAATTTGCTTACTTTGCATATATGAGTTTCTTTGTAATAATAGCCTGGTGATAGCTATCAGCTAATATCAGCTAATAGCTGATAGCCTTGAATTCCCTTAGGATAATGGGACAACATATAGATTTATTCTAAATGACAGTAGCGTAATTCCATGTTTGGAGCAGATAGAGCTCTCAATAATTTGATTTTGCACTGCTTTATTTGTGACCATCTATCTTATTTACAGTACAATATTAATTTTCTCAAATGCTCTTCTATAACAGTAACCTTACAGCTTCCGAAGCTCAAACAAAAAGGTAAGGAATTTGCGGCTGTGGCAGATGGGAAAAAAAGGTATTGAAAAAGCAAAGTTAAAACACCTGCTAATTTTGTTGATCTAGATGAAGATGCTGCAGATGATGTCTTTTAAAGTATTTAACATTTTTAATACACTCATTCCTGTTCTGTCAGTTCCCTAGAAGTGTGTGCTGCCCAAAGGGTGTGTGGCTATGGTCCAGCTGTAGCCAAGTCTGCTGAAGGTAGGTCAGTGGTGAGAAATACAGGTAAAGCTGGGATGGACAGTTTTGGGGAGATCCTCCTTCAGCTTCCTAGAAGCAGATGCTTCCCCACAGAGTTTGAACCCTTACACAAAGGAAATAGCCACAGCAACGGCACAGGCTTCTCAGTTTTTCAGCTGTTACACTCAAGGTCTGATTACTGGCAAAACACACAATACACATGTAGATACAAGATCTCACCATCGGTCTAATCTGACAATCTAATAGAAATACAGCAAAGAGCAACTCTTAGTCCAGTTATCATAGTTCTGTGACTCATTTGTTAAAATAGTTAAAATAGTTAATAAGAAAACCCTTTGTATTAGCTGCTCCTTTTGTCTGGTGCTGTGCTTTCCCTCCCAGACTCCCAAGGGTGATAGCAGCAGCCTTCTTGGAGGGAGTTGTCAACTCCATAAGCTCTTCTCTGGGAAGATTTTGATGTGGTGGTAGGGATCCATCTTCCTGTGGTCTTGGAGCCTGCTTGGGTTTATTTGTATATATTTTCTTATCACTGTCTGCATATATTAGCTTTCTCTTCACTGATTCTCAGTCATTCAGTTTTCTGTTATTTCTCTTACCTCTACTTTGGTTTAACAAGACTATACTCCTGCGAGGACCGTGATAGTTTGCATTTGCAACGTGGGACCTCTGTTATCCTGTTTACACACTTGCAAATCACTTTTTATTCTATATATAGTTCCGTATATCTGAACTCATTATCACTGTAAACTGGAGTTAAATCAAACCTGATTAGTAGACAATTGCCATCATAGCTAGAAGAGGGTAGGCTAAGACAAACATAAATAAGTCCTGAGGACTTTTGCTATTAATGAAAAAAATTGTATTTATTGGCAGGGTAGAAATCAGAAGCAATGGTTTTTCTTCACTCTGGAAATATTTTGTTCAAAGTGGCTGCCTACTCTATCTGTGCAGACAGAGAGACCTGGTGGTCAACTTCTACTGACCAAAATCCAATGTCCGAAGTCACGCACACAGATAAATGGGAGCAGACCGTTAGTATACACATCTAAAATTATCATTTTCCCTAGTGCAAAGGAGTAAAGAACTGGCCTGTAATTAATTATGCAATCATGTAACTGGAGACTACAGGATAATACCTATGCAAAACATGGGATTAAGCTTTTCAAGGCAAGATTGATTGTAAAAGCATTTTTAATTATTAAATGTTGGAGTTTATTTGCAACATTCCTAACTATTTCAATTTTGGGGGTTTTATGGTTTTGTTTTTCTGGTTTTCTAATCACCACACCTTCCTTAATATCAGTCCCTTGAAATTATACCACATAAAACTCTGGGTTGACAGTGGATTTAGATCTTTAACACCACAGCATAGACCCCTGCCTCTTAAACTAATGAAATAACTACTAACAGTTAAAAATTGTTAATAGAAACGTACTTTGCAAGTACATTACTTCTTTTTCTTTCAGCTCTACTGGGTCTGACTGTGATGGAATTAACTTTCTTCATAGCAGCCCATATGCTTTTGTGGTTTGCATTTGTGGCTAAAATGTTGTTGGTAACATACCAAAGTTTTGGTTATTTCTGAAAAGTGCTTGCACAGCATCAAGGCTTCCTCTCCATCCCCACCCCCACCCCCACCCCCACCCCGACCCCCACCTCCTGGAAAGCAAGTTGGCTCAGGGTTGGCAAGAAGCTGGGAGCTTCTTGAAGTGGACCCAAATGGATATTCCATATGTTGTGCTTAAACCAGAAAACACTGTATTAAGGTCTGACTTTGTGCTCAGCAAGAAAGGAGGGAAAAGAGGAGGAAGAAGGGACATTTGTGGTTGGTCATATTTGTCTTGTCCAAGCAACTGTCATGCATGCTGAGGCCCTGCTTGCCAAGAAGTGGCTGGACATCTGCCTCCCCACTGGATATAGTGCATGACTTTTCTCTTTTTGCCTTGCTTGTGTACAGCTTTTGCTTTCCTATTAAACTTTCATTATCTCAAGTCATGAATTTTCTCACCTTCCTTCTATTTTCTCCCTAACCTGCAGGACAGGGGAGTGAGTGAGCAGCTGGATAGGTGTTCAGCTGCTGGTTATGGTCCACCCACCGCATCTACAAAAGAGAAAATTGTTAAATATCCTAGAATGTGCTCTAAATTGTTAAATATCCTAGAATGTGCTCTATGTTTTGGAAAGAATTGTGCAGCTGTTTTCCAGTCACTTCCGTCCTCAGACTTTTATTTCCTCCTTTGCAGCTCTTTTGCTGTTAATCAATATCTCACATTCCTTTGATTTCTCTTTTTGCAGTGACACATCTTTCCAGCTCTCATAGCATCTTGCTTTCTTTATTGGTTTCATGCCTTTTTTTTTTTTTTTTTTCCCCTCATGCATCACTATCCCTCCCAGTCTTCCTCTGTGGTTTATTGAAGTTTCCAGCATCCCCACTTCCTACTTATTTTTCCTTTTTCTGCATACAAACCAACATTTTCCTCCTTGACACTAGAAAGAACACCAAGATCACAAAGGAAATGATCTCCTTTTCCAAGACTTTGATCTATCAGTTGCTGGGTGGTGCAGTGACTGGGAAATTCTTGTTCCAGCCTGACTGTGGGCTGTCATGAGCTCACCCATTTAGGTGCAATTATTTTGCTCCCTGTTCATTTCAAAGCCCTCTTGCTCTGGTAACTCTTACTTTGCCCGAGGCTTTGTTTAAAGTAAACTAAATAGTTCTCTCTGAGAAAAAAAAACAACAACAAAACCCTGAATGCCATTCAGGAGTTTGTTGCAAGGATGAGAGGCTATGGAAAAGTCCTGCACCACAATTAGTTCCATCTTGATCCCAAAGGGCACTTTGGATCCAGAGGCAAGCACCATCTAGCACAGACTTGTGTAGTCAGCTGTAGAGAGGGCAAACTCCTAATAATGTGGATATGAGCTCTTCAGCATAACTTGATCCTGGAGGACCTTGGAAAAAATGCATATGGCATGCTGGAAAAGCCAAATGCTACATTTAGGTTGGCACAACAGTAGTTAGGGCCAAGTTGAAAGTAAATATCCACAGTGGTCAAAGGGCTTCTGTTCTTAACTTTATTACTAGCTATGCTAGCTTGAGATGTTCATTGGACTACAGCAACATAGATACTCTTCTGTTTGCTTCTAAATTATCTTTATACTTCTTGGGATTCCAAGTTTGTTGAAAATGACCTAATAGTTCAAAAGTTCCTTGAAAGGGACTGATGAACAGAAAGATAAACAGTGTGACTCATCAACATTGTTTCTGTAAACAGCCAGGCTATAAATGTGTTACTGAGAAGAATAGAGGTACTTTCTCATATTAAAGCTAATGTTTTTAGAAGAAATTTGCAGTTTTGCAATTTGACCTACTAAAAATTTTCCAAAACTCTCCACACAATATTTTTTTCTAAATCCCATCTTACTGGCCAAATTCTTTAAAAGAGTAAAATCAAGTCAGCCAGTCCTTAATACTGTGCCTTAGCTTTCTGTTGACTTTTAACCATGGTTTAGGGATTTTTCATTCATAGGAATGTGATATGCAACTTTTAAGATACATTTTAAAGATGAACAGCTTTCCCCAGGATATAAATTGATGATCAGCTGATGCCAAGAAATAGTTTACTTCCTATAGAAGTATTGGGATATTCATGGGAGAGCAGCAGAAAATGTTCTGTGACAAGCATAAATGAATTAAATTGTCTGAAAAAGAAATCAGGTTAATATTCCTAGGTTCTTTTTTGTCTACATTCATTCCTGTACATTGACAGATAGAAGAGAAATTGTTCAGGTTGAGTTTTCCTGTTCTTTACTGAAATTGCCTGATCCTATTGTAATAACAAATGTATCTTAATCTGAAGGGTTAGAAATTTGAATTTAGATTATCTTTAATTTTAAATAATAAAAGTATTGATGTTTTCCACCACCTGTTCATCCAGATCTTCATGCCCTCATTCTGTTGATTTATCTTCTCAGGTTATGCTGACTCACCTCTTTAAAAACACTTTTAGCTCTATAATTTTCTGATGGCAGCATAACAGTCTGAAATGAAGGGCTAACTTTGTGTAGAGAGATGTAATTGCATCTATAGACTATAACCTGGTCAGAAGTAAAAACTAAACAAAATCATGGAGTTCTAGAACAATTTTTAATGTATTTAAAAATTCTCAATTTTCATTCCATACTAAAAGTGGGATGTCTAAAGACTTTCAAAAGCATCCACCAATTCTTATTGCAGCTAATATTTACATATTATTTTATAAAAAAGAAAAGGTCAATGAATTTTATATTAAATGCTGGCTGGATAGCTTCCAATGAATTTGAAATTGATAGAAACATTGTCACTACCCAGAAGTGGCTGATTTTGTGCTCCTTTAGAAAAATTATCTCTATTTCTATCCTATATCTATATCTATTTCTAGAATATCTATAGAAACATTGTCATTACCCAGAAGTGGCTGATTTTGTGCTCCTTTAGAAAAATTATCTCTATTTCTATCCTGTATCTATACCTATCTATAGATATAATTATATCTATCCATTTCTATCTAAAAAAATATTTCTATCCCTCTCCAAGCTATTGATTTAATTAGTTTATTAACTTTATATATATTTATTTTATTAATATATAATATTTATATATATTATATATTATAAATATATATGTATTAAATAATTTTTTAATCGGAATTTTCAATAAAAAACTTTCATGACTTTGGTTTTCAGAATGAAAAGTTTCAGGGCTAAGAAGGAAAGATAGAAATCTCTTTTGGTTATCATCCGAAGTGTTTTATTGGTAGTATTTACAAGTGAGACGCTATGACTTAAATGGATACAAGAAACTAAGCTCTATTGCTGTATCTCCCCCTAGATAAAAGCTTGACAGAGAAATGTGAAAAGAAACACATTCCAGTAGACTACACAGTTCTGTCACAACTGAAAAGCCTCATGAAATAGAACTAATTTAACTGATTTTTTTTCTAAAAAAATTAAAAGTAAATGAGCTCCAACCATATTTTAGTGCTTATTTATATATATATATCCATATTGAATACAATGTTTTCATTAATATTTTGAAGGGACTTTTCTGTAGGACATCTTATTTGGTGTTGTATTTTCTATGGGAGATATGGTACACAAAATAATAAAGGCAATATCCAAATGAAATGCTTTGGTTTATTTAAAAAAGTCAAACATTTTGATCTGTTCCTGTCATCTTAAGAAAATTCTCTTCCATTCAGAGCAAAGAGCACAACTATAATGTCAGCTTCTTCCTAGAAGTGTGAATGTCATCCTCTGAAAAGTGTCACTTAAGCTCCTTTCATTATACATATTTTCTTCATTTTCTAAAGCATTTTTTGCATGTTATGACATCAAAGCTGTAGAAAATCTACCACTAGATATCACCATAAGCTATTTTAGTAGTAAATTTTCAAATTATTTTTCTCAGTGACTGAACTTTTAACAGAAGGTTAGCAGTGAAATCACCCTTGAAGTGTGAGGGGCTTTTTTATTCCATTAGAAGTTTTCCTTTCTTGGAATGCACTGCAAAACTTCACACATAAAGTTTTCATTCTTTATACTTCATTCTGCCATTCATGTGTGACATGTCAACTTACAAGACTCTATATGTAAAGCTGTCCACCTAAATTAAGTCAGTAAAATGTATGTAAGTGTTGCATGCATAAAGACTAATATTTCCTTTATATACACCATGGTATTAACTGATCATCAAGTACCACATGTATTGAATAAGTAGGAATATCAACAGATATAGTGGGGCAAAAACTTCCATAAGTTGCTGTTCATGAACTGAATTAATTGGTTTAAATTTTGCAACAAGTGTTCATTTTCAGTAAAGGGGGGATTCTCTCCTGAAAATGTTCTTGGTAATGAACATAACAAAACCCTGTATCTACAGGTGAATATTTAAAAATTCTGGATTGATATGTAACAAAAAATATTTTCAAGCCAAAACATATTTGTTCTGCCATTTGAAATAATCTATTTGCTTTGAACTGACATATGAACCATCATCAAAGCTGGTCTTGGGCAGTGTGTCCACGCTGTGAGAAATCCATGTGGAGGGAAAGAAAGTTGTTGAGAGTGGTCAACAGGGATTCACCAAGGGGAAATAATGCTTGATGAATCTGATAGCCTTCTATGATGGAATCACTGGCTAGGTAGATGAGGGAAGAGTGGTGGATGTTGTCTACCTTGACATCTGCAAGGGCTTTTGACATGTCTCCCATAACATCTTCATATATAAGCTGAGGAAGTGTGGGATAGATGAGTAGACAGTGAGATGGATTGGGAACTGGCTGAAAGGCAGATCTCAGAGGGTTGTGATCAGCGGCGCAGAGACCAGTTGGAAGCCTGTAGCCAGCGCTGTGCCCCAGGGGTCAGTACTGTTCAGCTCATTCATCATTGACCTGGATGAAGGGACAGAGTGCACCCCCAGCAAGTTTGCTGATGATACAAAACTGGGAGCAGTGGCTGATACACCAGAAGGCTGGAGAAGAGAAGACTGAAAGGGGATCTTATCAATGCCTACAAATATCTTAAGGTGTCAAGAGGATGGGGCCAGGCTCTTTTCAGTCATGCCCAGTGACAGGGCAAGGTGCAATGGGCACAAACTGCAACAGAGAAAGTTCCATCTGAATATGAGGAAAAGCTTCTTTACTTTGAGGGAACAGGCTGCCCTGAGGGGTTGTGAAGTCTCCTTCTCTGGAGATACTTTAAATCTGCCTGGACACAATGTGCAGCCTGCTCTAGGAGAACCTGCTTTAGCAGGGGGTTGGACTAGATGATCTCCAGAGGTCCCTTCCAACCCCAACCATTCTGTGATTCTGTGATTCTTTCACAGCATGTTTGCACATACTGTAACCTTCCCATGCAATATCTTCTGATGTACTCCATCAAAGTTCGCTTAGGTGGGAGGCACAACCCCTTTACTTGCACAGTCAAACTGTAGTTTGTTCAGACTTCTGGGAAATGTAAGTGGAAATTAGACATGCTACAGAAAAATGGCAGAAGACTAAAGTCCAGAAATATAAAGGCTCTTGCTTAGAGGACCTCCTTGAAAAATCAAAGCTGTTTGGGGGGAGGAGACACAGTGCACCAGGGAAAGTCCCTTCCTAGAGACCTTCACTTGTTTAAGTGTGTGCTGAAGAGATGGTGTTGGAAAGCTCTTGCATTCCTGTAGTTTCACCTGCAGTATTCAGTTCAAATTAAGTTAGAATTAAATGAGACCAGATATGAAAAAAGCCCTAGGACAAGCTCCAGCCATGGTAAAAGTGTAGGTAGATTTCTGCTAAAACATAGGGCATTTTATTGTAATAGTTTTCTTTCTCATAAATTTTAAAATAAGAATAAATCAGAGCAATCATCTAAAAATACCTCCACTTACACAATGTGTCATCAAGTTTTATCTAGTAATTATACTGACTGTAATTTACAGAAAATATCTTAGATTTAATTTGAGTGGTTTAGATGTTGAAAGAGTGGCAGGAGTAGTTGCAACGGCTTAAGATAAAATATGTATTACAAATTAAAAAGTTCAGTAAGTTGCTAGGTGGAAGGTGAATCCTGTAAAAAAGACTCTCAGTAACTACTGAGTTGTGAAAGTTGAAGGATAGATATCTCATTTCCTTGAACAGGCTCCAAGATAGGTAGCCAAAGGCAAGCCACAGCAGTTGGAATGGAAGGCAGGCTTAGAGCAAAGCTCTGTTTGCAACAGTAGGACGTCTGGGGAAGCTTTTCTTTCAAAATGTTGTATAAGTACAGGTGTTCAGGCTCTGTGATGAAAGAGAAAGCCACAGTTTTCTGTCACCAGTCAAGACACTAAAGTAACTGCTGCAGTGAAATCCTGAAGCAGCCATTTTTACTGACTGGCTGTATTTCTTGTTTGGTGGGCAGCTGCCCAGTCCAGCCCTGGAGTAACCCAGGTCTTACCCTTAGATTTCCATTCTCTGTAAATCTGATATTAAGATGTAATTCCGTGGCTGCAGATACAGTGCAGGTGTCCCTGTCTGTGCTTTGCCTGCCACATCTACATATCCCGTTTTCCTTCTCAGTGCCCTCATGTACCAGGTGTCTGCTGTCAGACTGGGGAGATAGCTGGAGGTCCATCCTTAAAGGCCTGAAACGTGATATATGCCATCTGCAAACGGCTTGAATTCAGGTCAAAATAATTTTACCTAGAAAAACACTGTGGATAAGTAGAGGCAGATCTGAGAAATACTTCGCACTTTGGTCAGCACTTAGGGACTTTCATATTGAGGAGCCCATATGTTTCAGTTTGGGCTATTTAAACCTATTAAATAACTTAAGCCCTCTAGGAACTTGCTAGTCCTGAAGTCTTCAGCAAGGTCATTCTAAGTATAAATCCTGTAAGCTTGTACTTATCTCCATCTTAGCTCACCGCCATCTACTTACCACTTTAATAACCCCCTGGTATCTGTTTAATAGCTGCCAATTGTTTTGAAATTCTGTTATATGATAAACCTTATGTTCAGTTCACAGCAATGGGGAGAGGCCTTTAAAAACTCTTTTTTGGGAGCTCCTCTGCATTCTGATGGAATCCTGGTTTGTTTTATCTAATCTAGAAACATTTTTTTAGTGTCTTAGGGACTTTCTGGGGCAAGCTGGTTTGACAGACTGTGGAGGCAGGCTCTTGCAAGTATCTCCCAAATGCAGAAAGAAAGATGTAACAAATTAAGTTGTCATTTATTTGTTCTCAATTTAGCTGTTAGAAATAAATAATTTTAATTTCATGATCATGCTAGATAGACATGCAGTTCTTGGAATAGGAAGAGTACTAGACTTACCCTATTGAGTGTGAAGTACAAAATTGTTAGACTACTCTGTACATTACTTTTGCAGGGATACTGTATCCAGCTAACTATTGCTTTCACTTTGTTTGGTCAAAAAAGAACAAATACTCCACACAAAAAAATCCCATAAACAAACTACTGTCACAGAAGTGCTAACATACGTGATGCAAATCTTTACATAGTGCCTTCTACATTGAAAATGTTCTTCCCAGCACAGGAATGAACATCGAGACACATGCATGTACTTTTCAGTGAATTAGGTCTAATGCAGCTTCCATTGAAATCAGTGATTACAATTCAGATTAAAACTAGGCTTCTGTAGACAGAGGGAAGAGAGAGGGATGAAGAGAGGGAGAAAGGGACATTCTTGCACAACTCTGAGCCTATCTGTCTTAAATATCCATATATAGGCTCTTCTGGAGTTGATTCTGTCTTTCCACTGACTACAGAGGAAGTCTAGACAACCAGCTTTAAGCCAAGTGACTCACTTTCAAATGGCTGAACTTAAGTGAGATGAATTCCACACCTAACTTTTTTAAATTTTCTTCTTCCTAAAAGCATACTTATTAGAAAGTCAGAATGGCTATACTGATTTATACCAAAGGTCTCCCAACAATCGCCAGTAGTGCACACCAAGAAAAGGATACATAATCAGGGAAACAGCCCTACCATTTCCTACACATTTACAGTCTTTGGTCATCTGGCACTGAGTCTGATTCCTGGTTTGGGGTCTGACTCCCCTACAACATGCTGGTTTCAGATAGGAAAGTGTGAGTGATCTAATGGAATCCTTGTCCACCAGATAAATATCGAACATTCAGGGTGCCAGTTTTCTTTATGGCTATTGAAGATCCAAGGGCATCTCATGTAAATGAAATACACTGCTTCAGACAGTGTTTACTGCAAAAATAGGGGTGTTTTTAGCTCAAGGAAGTTAAATCAAGATTGTGATCTCCATGTAAAACCTGAACAGAGACAAGCTACTTTTAACTTCAGACCACTATCTGAGATAAACCTCAAGGAGGACATACAAAGCTGACCTTCACTGGCCACATCAAGGCATAGATATAGATGGCTATCTCATTGTTTGAGATACCCACTTGTTTGTTTTAGTCAAAACAAAGCACTTCTGTCCTTGATATACCCTCACTTCAGTGGTACAATATGGCTGCTTTTCCAGTTCGGAGGTGACAGCTTTTCTGTGCAAAAAGGAATTAGGCTGTATTTTTCAGCTGTGATCTGTACAGGAAAACAGCATAATCTTGGAAGCTCTACTGTTATGGAACTGATGTGATAAGTTTATATTAAAACTTACTGTACCTTTCAAGTTAGTAGCGCCTCTTCCACAAGCTTCACTTCATGCTAATTTGTTCACACATAAACCAGTATGTTTTAAAGCTTGCTGTTTCCTGATAGAAAGCGGTGCTGCAGTTGCCAGGTGCAAAGCTGCTTTGAAAGTTATATTGCCTTATTTCACTGACTGTATAACAGGGTCAGAGTTACCTGAGGGAATGTGTTTTGCATCTTTTTCTAGAGGTTACATTCCCCAATTATAAGAGCTCTGTCCTTTATTTAGAGAGACAACAGTGGAATGAGATACTCTGCAGGATATTTATATCTTTCTAGTCTCAACCTGCTGCATTGTGGCTAGTTAGAAGTGTAACATATGGCACTGGTGAGAAAATAATTATTACTCTTTGATAACTTACTTAGGGGCAGTTATTTTAGATGACTTGCACGACAGACTCTTAAAAAACTGTGTTCTGTAAAGTTATGGACACAATAACGCAGTAAAGGCATATATTTTCTCACAGTTTTCAGCACACTTAATACCCTTTAAAGTGTTTTTAAACTTCCAGACATTTATCTATTGGTGTTATTTGCAAAAATCTCAAAGATAATCACTTTGATCTATATTCAAATTAGTTGTTATTTATGAGTAATTTACTGTGGATCAAAGTTCAAGAGAAGGGTGACTGTTCCAGACTACCTTGTACTTAAAGGGCTGATGAATTTGTCAGTCAAGAGAAGTGGTCATAGGAACTAAGTTAGAGAGCGTTAGTGAAAATATTGCCCTTTACGGCAGAGCTTTATCAGAAAAACAAAATCATCTTAGCTCAAAAAAACAACTGTCTGTCTGTCCGGTTTTGTTTAATAAATCTTGTCTAGAACATTTCAGATTTTGTTTTATTGGAACACTATCCCTAGTTTTACAAGAAGTTATATTTATTTAGGAAATTTGCATTTGAATACTGGTGGTAGTACATATTTTATTGTGCTACTTCCCAATCAGTCTTGGGCATGTAAGGAGAAAGGGACAAAGCTGACTGCTGATTTTGTAGTTTCACAGGAAATAAAAAGGAAAAAAAGGAAAATGTCTTAAGTGCCATAGAGGAGACTATAATAGCTCCTTGGCCTATAGATTTAGGTTGTGATAGTACAGGGGCTGTAGTGTTGCTCTGGGACTTGCTGTTGAACTAGGGGCTTGAATTCATTCTATGCTTTTTCAAGCATAATTACCTGGTCTTTAAGTAACTGCAGTGAATTTTGCCCCTGAGAAGGATCATTATCCTGAATGACTCCATTTGACTTTTGATTCGTGCTCAAACTAAGAAACAGCAAACAAGAAAAAGAAGTTAATTTCCTTGTCACCTAAATTATATTTCTCATATTTATAGCTAGTTTATTAGAAATATATCAAGGTAGAATGGTGTTCCAATGCTTTCCTTTTCACAAACATATGAAAGGCAAAAAAACTACACATCATGGTTCAGGATGAAAAAACTATGTCTTCCAGTTAGCCAAAGCCAGAGATAATTCAGAGTTAGAAGAGTACCTGTTGGCCTCCTGAATGAGGGGAATCAGACTGTTTTTCATGTATCTATCACTACAATCAATGGGTCTTTAGTCTGTGCTCAAAATATTGCTCACAGGCAAAGCAGCAGCATACTTTATGTAAAGTAAACCAATAGTATAATTGAAATCTTAAGAGTCTGATCATAATTAGTCCAGATATATTTGTAATAGAAAATGATACAATAATAATAGAGTTAAATTTGTTATACATATACCTAACTTCCTCTTTTCCTGTTGTTATGTTCACCCTTCCCACACTCCTACAGGTCCTAAAGTAGGTGGTTTCACTTGGTGGTGGTGGGAGGTGTTACAGCAATTCATGAGCATCTGGAGTTCGTCGGTGGGAGGAATATGATGTTCATGTTGATGGTTTCTTTGTCATCACCTTAGCTTCCCATGTAGGGGTGGTTTGGGGTTGGTTTTTTTTTTTGTTTGTTTGTTTTTTTAACATCTTTTCCAACATGCTTTTAGACATTTTTTTTTTTCATTGGTTTGAAGACTTACATTTGGAAATTACTTCTGAGTTTGCTATATATGGTGCCTTTTATGCAAAATAGATACTATTTCTTTGCTTTCTGTGTTACCTTTAAAACCAGTTTTATCCACCACCAGGTCTGCATTTCTTCAACTGATCTTTGGAGAGTGTTTAAATCTATGAGGTTTCCCATGGCAAACCTGTGCCTTACCTTTGATTAGCCCATGCTTGTGCTCTTCTGTACTGCATCCCCTGTCTCACTTTCTTAAGACTGTCTTTCCCTACGTTATATTGTGGCAGAGTTGAAAACACAGCATTCTACATAGAATAATTTCTTAGTACTGCTATCTGTACAAACATATGAGTTTTATACCACATAAGGTTAGACAAAGGTAAAACAAATTAGCTGTGGATGTCTGGTTGATTAAAGAAAATACTGTCACAGCTAAACCACGTCAGACAGAGCAGCAGGCAGGTCAAGAAAAGCTCAGACAGAGAATACCTGGCAAGCATCAGTCCTGAGGCCTCACAAACTCGGTAGGAAGCTTACAGCTTGTTACTAGCAATGGCAGTGCCATGTTGCAAGGCTAACCAGTTCCACTAGTCTTGAACACGGCCGCCTTGGTGCCTTTAGTTTCCTTGATGCCTTCCTGTGGGAACCCCACCGAGCAGATGGCAGGCTGCGTGTCAGCCATTTCTGTAGTCATTCTCTGGATAACCACCTCTGGCCTCAATTCCTTGGGAGCAGACTATCTGAAGTGGTATTCCCAAACTCTATTAAAACCTCATTTACAGTGGTGTGAAGATGGGTGGTATGCAGTGTGAATAAACAAAGTGCATTTCAGTAAATTCAGGTCATAGGTTACTGAAGACAGTTAACAGCCCACCCATAGAATAAGAATGCAAAAACTATGTATGAGATCAAAACATGAGGAGATTATTCACTTTTTATTCCCCTAAATTATTTTAATTAAATGTATGCAAGATGGTATACTTGACTATTAAGTTTTAATATTTAAGCATTCAAATTCAAGGAAATGTCACAGAAAAGATTGCCCCAAAAATCTGCAAATGTACAAACTGATATTTTTTTATGCCACCTCATGATACATGCTATATTTAGCATGGTGAAGGGAACTTCTATTAAATAATTTTTAAGAAGAATTTTGTAGAAATGAAATAAGGTGATCTTGACTCTATATGGTGCAGGCACTGAAATACCTCAGTAACATTTGCCCAACCCTCTGAAAAACAGCAGCACAGTTCTCTTGAAATTCCCTTTCTCATAATATTGATAATAATAAAGATAGAAATGCTAATAATGATGATGCTTTCAGGCCAAGGTTATGTTTTGGTAAAGATGTATAGCATGAAATGGAAAATTAGGTTTTAAAATAAAAGTCATCTGGTGTTTCTAAATCTAGAAATTGCTGTATTCTCTGCCTCTAATAAGTTATGTGATTTTGTGCATTCTGACATGAAATTAAAATTTTTACAAGGAAGGACCATGAATAAGCAAAAAAAAAAATAATGAAAAAGACACAACACACATTTAAAATCAAATGTAATCTGTAATCTAGTTGTTCCAGGGAAAACTCCATCTGCCATAGAATATTTTAGAACTTGCTCCACTGGAGCACATTATTCTTCCTCCCTTAGGCTGTCCAGTTGCACTTTAGAAAACTCAGCAGTTGGTATAATGATTTCTTTTAGACTTTAGGCTATGAAAAATCATTTCTGATTAAACTGACTTGGGAAAATAATTGTGTTTGATTATATTATAAAGATATGTCAAAAGGGACAGGTTTTCAACTCTCCGTCTGTGTACCTTCTAGATTGTAAAGATATCCCCAATACCTCCTAAATAGTTCTACCTTTGTCCTGTTTTATTTATCTATAATTATTTTGAGGTATTATGTTAATTACCATTGTTCTATGTCTTCATTCTTTAACTTATGCCTAATTTGCATTCATAAATATAATTATTTTTAACATGAGTAGTAATATATGCTGGCAAGAAGTTCTTTTTTAAATTATCCAAAAAGAAAAGAAAGGTGTACCTTTAACAATTCTCCATTTTGTCCAGAAAATATCAGTCAGTTAATGAGAAGAGATGAAGTAGAACCAAAAGGTTAATCAGTATGCAAGGATGGCATTTTTTTTTCTTTTGAACAGCAGCAATCCTGACTAGCATATTATTCACATATGTATTCATACATTGGTTTACTTATGTATTTGTATTGTACTTCTATACTCAATTATAAGGGTCCTGTTGGGCACGTGCTGTAAGAAATGCAGCATCTGAAGACAGCTTTAATACACTTACAATCTTATTTTCATCCCACTATATAAAAAAGCTGTATATCTAAATTTTCCAGAAATTTAGAAACAAGTTAGATATGTAACAAAGGAAGTATATAAGGAGTAGGCCTGAACAGTCCTAATAATTGCTGCCATATCTTACAACAATATTAAAAGTCATTTGTCTGTTCTTCCTCCTTCATTATACTATTTCATCTCACAGCACTATGTTGTACCAGGTTTGTTATAGTTTTACACTTACTTCATGTTGAGTATCAGATTAAAAAATATAACATTTTTAATGTATTTTCTTATGTGTTATTGGGTGCATTCACATATTTTTTGTCATTCATAAAGGTAACTCCTGGTAATTACCTACAGATATGAGAGTCCCTGTGTACCATGAAGACTGCAACTTTCAGGTATTGTAGTCTGGTGCAACTTGTCTAACTTTTCTTCATGTAATACGTCAGAGACTTATTTTTATTTACTCTTTTCTTACTTATTTCTAAGGAAGTATTTGAAGTTTGCAAATCTCATCTAGTCTTGCCAGGAAAACCATTCAAAAATCAAACCACATAAAACGTGGGGGAAATTTAATATGAAACACTTCAAGATTGAAAGAAATAGAAACAAGCCAGAAAACAAAGGGGGTTGTGTTTTTAAAAATACGTACCTTTGACTTTAACATTTACAATTCATGTACATCTTTCCTATGTTCCAAACTTCTTAGAAATACTGCAGTCAATCACCAGAAAGTTTCAAAGACACTTCTAAAATCTGTGAAATTCTCATGGTGAAACTCTGTTACTAATGAGTACATTTCCTACCTGACAAATATAAACATTTACATGGTTGACAGCTATATACTTATTTTTTTGCATAAGGAAAGTTGCTTTTTGTGCCCATCTTTGCTCATAAAGAGGTGGAGATGGAGTTATAAGAGTCCCTTTCTTAGGTGAATGGTAGTTGCTGTGATAGTTCAGTTTCTGTCTGAGAGTTGCCAAACACAAATGACAGTATGTGCTCCACGAATTGTATAGATAGGGAGGAGAAAAAATTACTTGAGGCAGCTCTGTAGATGTTTTGCCATAGACTGTCATTGCTGGAAATGCATAAAATATTTGCTGTATTTAGTCTTTTGGCAGTTTCTGCTGTATGCTACTTATCCACCCAGCTGAACTAGGTGTTTCTCCATTTGTGTCACCACACTGTGTGGGTCTGGTTTCCTTCAGACCTACTTCTGCTTGCTTGTGCTGTTTTTTCACTACACATAGTGCATGCCAGTGGCAAGATAAACATTTCAGTAGCTGTGCCCCCAGATAACCTTGTGGCTGTGTTTATTATTACTGGTGCTGGCAGACCAAGCTCTTTCTGTAGGCAAACTTAGGCCAGTTGTAAATATGTTTTTAAAAATACAGGCATGTGTCATGGTACTGGAGCAGCAGGGGTTAAGTATCACACTAAATACCTATCTGCTTTGTCAGTATCAAAACATATTTCTTAATTGACTATTCATTTTTATGTTTCACAAAGATGCAGCTTTATCTGCTACTTTCTACACTTCATATTCTTGTTGTTGTTGCTTTCCTCTAAAGAATAAAAGATGTAATAGCAGTGGTACCTACAGGTAGAATTTTGAAAACAATGAGATTTAAGATAATCAGTCTCTCCCTGGAAGAAAGGATAGCAGGTTTTTGCTACCAAAAAATAAGTCCTGTCTCTGGAAAGTGTCTTGCTATTACTGAGTGTCGTGCTTTAGAAGTCTTTTAACTGTTTAGCAATTAAAAAAAAAAAAAAAAAAAGTCTTTCTCACATAGAGATTCAGATTCCTCACATTCAGTATTCACTGAAACCTTCATCCTATATAATACTTTTATAAAAACCTCAAATACAAGTGAAGAGAGTGAAACAAGTGTTTGTTTAATCATTACACCTCTTGCTATATTGCCTCTTGTGATAAAGCCCAAACTGATGACCAAACCAAATCTTTCTGAAAAGGTAATTTTAGTTCTAAAAGGAGAATCTTGACAGGGGTTCTGTTACAGCCGTATTCCCTCTATTCAAAACGAGGCAATGATTTTGCATAAATTAGCTGCTGCACCTGCCCTTTCCAACAGAAGAGGAGAGACATTTTCTCTGCCATAAATTGACTGCATGACAAGCTTAATATGTTTTGCAATACTCTTTATGGAGAGAATGCAATATTTTATATAGACAAAACATACTCACGGGCAAGGGCTGATTATAGCCTTACAATTAAGAGACATTCAAACCCTGTAGAGTTTCCTGCCGATCAGTGTCACTGTCTGATGAGGATGGCTCCATGCTCAGCAGCTGCTTTGAACACACTGGCCAGTCTGCTGTGCTGAAACATGGATTTTCTGAAAACCCCGCTTCTCTGGCAATAGCTCCTTCACCTGTGTAATAAGATTAAGAGGTCCACTTGAAGGACAGAAAACCTTTGCCACTCAAGTGAAGATCATCATCCATCACAGCGGCAAACACCTTAAACAGACAAACCTTTTCTGAAAGATGAACAAGACATACATGACACCAGAACCAGGCCCAATTCTTTAGTATCCATGAGTTCCTGATTTTCGCTGGGGTTCTTCAGTTAAGAAATGCTGTCCACAAAGACTGGTTGAACTTTACTGACTAGTGAATAGTTAATATTTAAACTTAGTTGAACTTGAAAATGTAAGTAAAGTGAAATTACTTGAAAATGTCTCAGTTATCAGGCAAGGTAGATAGAAAACTCTGCTGTCCTAAGCTATTCCTGCCATAAGTCTGCAAGAGAAAACTCACAAAACTACAAAACGTACTTTCCCAGTACTGGAAAGTGAAACAGACCTTGGAAGACTACAGATAAAATAAAGGTACATAGGTACAATCAAGAATAAAAGAAACAAAACAATCTCACTACAATGCTAGGTAACATCAGCTGCATTTGTTTTATAAATAACAAAATACACTTTATGGCAGTATCAAAAGTAACAAAACAAAAACAAATCAAAAGTAGAAAACCAAAACAAAACAAAAGGAGAGCAGAAATATGCTGCTTTTATGGATGTGTCTTAAAGCAATTTGCTCTTATTATGTTAGCATGAGTTTACTGAAATCAACTGGAATGTTAAAAGACTTTAAAAATAAGGAAAATATAGTGAGTTATGGTCAATAATTTCTACAGTGAATTCAGGGACTTCTGATCAGTCACCAGTTTTTCTGCTTAGAGGCATACTAAGTACAGGCAAACAATGTGAGCTTTCTCTATAAAGTTCTGCTAGTTCAGGTCAGTAGTGACCTGCAATGCACTTTCCCTGTCCGGAGTTTCTCCTGAGCAAAGCCTGCCAATCACACAAAATTACTTAGTGGTTTTGGGATCTGGACATATATAGACAAGGGAATAAATGGAGACTACTACCAAACTAATTTAATGTGTATCATAAATCAGAAGTGAACGTTAGTCTCCTGGAGGGGAAAAAAAAGGCCTAGTGTATTAAAACACTTTGATACCTTTGATCTCCATTGTTCATAACATGAAGTATTTTCTAAACACCTTTAAACTGAAACTGAAAGATATACTACTGAAGTATCTACCCATTCTTTCTGAGCAAACATGAGACCTCAATTCTGTCCGAGACACAGATATGTGATCATTTGACAATGTTCAAAAATCTTCATCTGAAATCTCTTTTTATATCTAATGAGTGCAGAGCCATTCTTCTGTTTAAATAGTTGTCTTCTTATGTGCATAAGAACACTGTTCTGGTGTTTTTAATAGTTTCTAGTTTTCCTCCAACTGGTGTTTTGGGAGATAACAGATGACTGTATATACCTTTGCCCCAGAGTAATCCGTGCACCCATGTAAGTGAGAGACCTGTTGAGGTTAATGGAATTGTCATTCCAATGTTTTATTATTTCTGTTTGCAATTAACCACATATGGCATTTATTTTAAAAGATCTAACTTAATAATAATAATAATAATAATAATTACATTTAATACAGCCTTGCAATCACACTTATATATGTATTTAACTTTCAAATTGTATTGATTTTTAATTGACTTACTGCTACAGGCTTTTTAAAATTAATATCTGGCTATGTTTCAAACAGCTTTAATGCTTATGAACTTTGGCCAATCTAAATCCAAAGTCCTTCTTTTGATAAGGATTTATTTGAATTTGGTTCTGTGGATTTTATCAGGATGCAGTTCTTGTCATATTAGAAGTACCACTTGAGCACAAGAAAAAATAAGTGATCCTCTGTCGCATACTCAGTTCACAGTCTCTCTGAAGTGATGGTGCTAAATAGCATCACTCTTCATGTTCTTCAGAATAGATTACTAACACAGTGATAATAAAAAAGATTATTTTTTTCAGTTATACACATAGGGAAACCTCACTATCTTAGATGTTGATAAGATTTTCCATTGAGGTTTATTCCTTCTTCAAAAACGGCCAAAATTTATGCTTTATGAAATTATAAAAAGAAGCTAGCAATACTGAAAAAAAAAGAAGGGGGGGAGGAGGCAAAAAAGAAAAGGAAAATACTAACCAATTATGTCAACCACTACTGAGCTTACTGAGCTTACAAAACCAGTGTGCCAGTGCCTGCAAGACCACACTGAGCAGTCACAGCTAGTTGTGCCCATTTCTGTGGATTGTTCCTTGTCACTGTAGCGATGGAGTACAGGTACCACTGTCAGGCTGAATCCTTTTTTCAGATGTCTTTTGTCTAGAAGGTGCAAATCTATCAGGGGCCTCAAACAGATGTGATAAAACATCCTATTTCCCTGCTTTCAGAGTCACATGCTTCCTTGGTGATACCATCAAAACCATGGCCTCTGTGGGAAAATGACTAAATGCCACCCACATGAGATTACTCAGATGTGGATATATTTGTCATAACTTCAAGTATTTAAAAGCTGCACAGTTCACTTTCTGTTTCTCTCTTTTTTTTTTTTCCCCCTCTATATGTCCAATGTTTTCTGTCTATGTCCAATGCTGAAGAACAGGATGATTCAGAGAGTGACTCAGAATGCCTGAACTGGAGCAGCTAAGCACCTAATTTTAGGTACAATCCAGCTGGCCTCAGTCTAAGGTAGTTACACTCCTTAAGATAAAAAATTAAGATACTTTTAGATGCATCACTTCAGAGTCTCCTTTCCACCCCCTGATATAATGGTTGATTTAGATGGATGGCTTTTAAATTACTCTAAAAGTGGCAGATGAGTTGGCGTCTTTAGACACCTAAGTTAGATGCCCAAAGTTAGTATGTATGACTGTCATATTAGATGTGTGTTTTTAGATACACAAAGTCCTGTCTAAACATCACTCAAGGTAAAAGAGGAGGCTTTCTGTAGGAAAGCTCTGTAGAAGCTTTCTGGGCAAAACATGACAATAATAGGCAGCTAATTCTTCACATACAGTTAATATACCAGGAATCACTAACAAGATATTCCTTCAATTAATTCTCCCAAATTATCTGACATTTTTAAAGTGCTCTGAGCTAGGACTATGTAAATTAGGGATTGTGTCAGAGAATTCTGCTACCAAATTTTGTTGTGGACTTTTGGTAGCCTATTTATTGACTTAGACTCAAAAGTGCCAAAGAAAATGAGGGCAGGGTTATAACAATATGATTTCCTAAACAGCTTATTTTCAGTTTACATTGGAGGAAGTAATGAACAGAACTCTTCATTGCAGGCTGTGTCTTAGTGAGCGATACTGACTGGTAGACCTCATGCATTTTTAGGGGAAGAGATGAAGGGGCTGTTTGTTAATGATCTTGCTGGTGAACTATATATAGATATGCCTGAGAAACTTTAGGTGAATTTTTGTGATGAATTATGACTATATTGTCGAGGGAAATGCAATCCTTACCAATAACACTGTCTTAAGAGGGACATCCTTAAATAGCCAAGATACCTGAATAACAATTCTGAAGAGGTGCTATAGCAGTTCTAGAGGAGAAAATTTCTTGCCAAGCAGAAAAAAAAAACATTTTGAAATTTTCAAGTTAAGACTTCTGGAAATTTTTTTTAGCAGTGAAAAGAATTAATCATATTTTGAGCTTTTGCATCAATTTGTGTGGAGGACAACTATTAGTTTTGATAAAAAAATATTGCTGTCCGTTACTGTTTCTTGACTTTTAACTTGTTCCTCCTAGAAAGCTTTTCAAGGGAAGGGAAGCATTGTTATTGCCACTGCACTAGCAGAGAAATTGAAACCTGAGTTGAAGTGCATTAACAAAAGTCAAACAAGGCTATTGTAATTTCCACTGGGGAAATTACAAAACCTTGCAAAAGTTTAAAGACATTTTTGTTAGGGCATCTGTGTCTTGAAACACTCTATGTCTCTTAGTTAAAATAAAATTGTATTACATAACCTGAGTGATTTCAGGAGTTAGTAAGTGACTGATTTTCTGTTCCCTTGGTAAGCAATAATTCATGCAAACAGATTGGCTGAAAATTTACTGTGGTACTGAAATGGGCAAACAGTGAAATATTGTTTGACTTTTTACAAGTAAAATGACAGCGTATGAGGAAAAAATGTTATAAAGGGGAATAGTATTCAAAATATAATAATATTGAGAAAACTAAGCTCATTCTTTTGAAGCAAGTAATATTAAAGAAACTGGTAGGAAAAAAGGCCACTTGTTTCACACAGGTGGAAATAAAATAGGCATTAATATCTGAAATGTGCCCAGATCAGCAAATTTATGAAGAAATGTATGAACAGAGAACACCCGACTTCAAAGCCATTTATAATTACTGAACAGTTTACATTTAATCAGAAACGCATGGGAGCAGAGAAGGAACTGGGAAAAATGAAGGCATATTAAAAGTTTTAGCAAATGCAAGGAAAGTTTTTCCGGCTTGTGGTGCTTTTAAAGGCTATTTTCCTGGAACAGATTTGTGTATATCTTGAATTCTTATGAAATGCAGTATCATCATTTCCTTAAACAAACCTTACAGTCCAAAATACTGACATTGCTGTCAGCAAAATTCAGCTGAGAGGAAAAAAAAAACAAACCAAAAAACAAACAAAAAAACCCCAAACATCAAAAGCAAGGCTTTGGATACTTTTATTTTACTGTGGAAAACCAACAGATGGTGTTATGCACATCATGTATATGTGTGTATATATACACACACACATACACACTCTGTTGTATCACAATGGTCAGAAGAATGAATTCTGTAATTGTTTATGCAGCAGCAAAACAGCAAATTACTGGAAAAATTGCTTCCTCTTAATAGGACCTGAGAACCTAGTAAGCCTGTTTCAGAGAAGAATTTGTCTCATTTAACTTTAAACAACTATAACATGGAAGTCCACATCTGAGCTTATCACCTGCAGCGTATTTAACATTTTCCTGAACTATATTAGATAACTACTTTAGGACGAGATGAAGTCTGAATATAAACTCAAAAGAGCATTTGAAGACAGAAGTAAAAGCACATGCTGTGATTATAGATTTGTATCCCTGGGAGAGACAAAATTTCCCTCATGCTTAAAGTTATTAAGAAAGCTTTAGGAAATTAACATTCAAAAATCCAGATGCCAGTATGAAAGCTTTTTGGATATCTTGATGTCTAAAAATAATTAATAATTGGTCCTTTACCTTTATGTTCATATAGAGATAAAAGTTTGGCACAACAATTATTTCCTAGTTTTTAGTAGTTGAGATTCTGCAAAGCTTTCTGTGAAGAGGTTTCACAGATGATTTAATGGAACCTTGAAAATATAATATACTTCTGTGAAATGTGGAGGTGTCATAAAATATTTAAGTATCAATGGATTAAGATGGAAAATGCCTAACGACTTTTGTGGAATCATATCTTGAATATTTTGGATCCATTTTAAATCTTAAGAGATCCACCTGACAACTTAATTGCTGGAAAAATGCTGCAATGGTTACATCTGTACCAAAACTGCTTTAACCAGGTCTTGGATTAAAAAACATTTGTAATTTTATTACAGAATATGAATTCCAATATATCTGTAGTGGCAAAATCTCCTGAAAAGCTATTAACCGGGAGAATTACTTGGCTGAGCAAACCACCCTAGTAAGCGATTTTTTGAAAATTAAAATTCATTTCCTACACAGTATAGTGTGCAGGTTCACTATTGCCCCAGTAAATAGCTTTTTCTGTTGATGTTTCCTCTTTATAAATTGGGAGAAGCAGTCATCCTATTTCTTCCAGTTCAAGAGCCTTAAGACCAGCTGTGCAAAAGTGCTGAGGATTTGAGAAAGACATTTAGGTTATTATTTCATAGTGGAATAGTGGAAATATTTCATAAGTATCTACCTGGTAAAACAAAATCAACCCAAATCAACAAAATTCACTTTTCATAGAATTTCTTCCTATTCCAGTGTAAAAAAAAAAAAAAAAAAAAAAAAAGTACTGCTTTTTACCTAAAGATCTCACAGGTGGACAAGTCAGTCATTATTTTAGTAGTGTTCCTCTGCTTAAGATGATAATGCTGCTGGGGCTTTTTATCCTGTCTTTGAGGTTGGTCTCAGTATCTTCTGGGTCTCACAAACACAGGCATTATTTCTAGTCTACAAGTCCTGGATATCAAAATCAGCATCATCTGTTCAGCCGCTTCGTATTTTTCTAATAAACATGAAGTTAGTGTGGGTAAAAGGTGATGCGTGTTGGTTAAAGCAGCTGTTTCAGAAAAGATCTAGAAGTTCTCAAAGCATAGCTGTATACATGATTAATATGACAAGAGGAGACTCAGGGGAATTGCTGAATGCTTCTATTTGCAGATATTTTGAGTTTACAAAAACAGTTGTTCATTGCCATGGAGGTTTTGAAAATAACCACAACATTCATGATGTGAGTTCATACTAATTTTGACACTCCTTGCAAGGTGAAGTGTTCATAGACACGTGACCTAAATGTCCAGAAGGTATTTATGTGTCCCAATGAAGATATTTTGGAAATAGCTCAATAAAAAGGATTCAGATTGCCTTGAAAATTATGCGCATTAATGGTTACAAAGCCTCACTCTTAGTTTCTTCAATTACCAAAAATTCAGAAATTCCTTCTATTGAAAATTAGCCCACAGCATCCCTGTATTAAAGTTTAAAATACTTTTGACTCCTAAGATAAATGGAAAACTCTTTCTTCTTATTGTATCCAGGAGCTTTTATGTAGTATATTACAAAATGGAACAAAATAATGAAATTTAGAGAAACCATTAAGGAAATAAAAGTGTTTTTCAACTAAGTAAAGATGCCTACAATTCAAACAATAGTGCTGCATTTGGCAGATAATTAGTCAAAGATTGTCTTTTGAACTCTGAAAATAAATTTAGAAGGAGCAGATATACTGTGCTCTAAAAAGTGACAGCTTTCATTATTTGTTGTTTTTTTTTCTTTTTAAACCTTTTGCTTAAAGATTTTTTCAAAGGCAGTTTTCTAACCGAGTACTGTAATTATGTACACATGAATAGGCCTTGAGGAAACCATACAGGTCTATTCAACTATATGCTACGCAGATTTTAATTTTACAGATTCTTATTATTTTAGTTCCACTAAATGCTTTTAGCTAAGGTTGACCAAAACTTTTCCCTTTGAGACTCTGTTTTGAATTCCTTAAAACAGCCATGTTTAAACTGTTCAGGATGATATGCCTCATGCCAGATGTCTAGTGTAGGATGAACTATTCTGGAAAATTCCAGCAAAAATAGCACAGTAGTTTTATAGTATTAAAGAAAAAAAAAAAAGTTTTTCTTTTATTTCCATTAATGTGTTGTTTTGAAGCTGTTAACTTGAATATTCTTATTATTTCTGAATGAATTTCCCTCCACTTGAAAATGGTGTTTTTGTAGAAATGGATACAAATGAAGCTCCAGATAAAATCTTAACAACAAACGATCTTAGCAACAAAGCACACACACACTACCCACCCCCACCCCCCGTCAACTTTATTGGGAATCAAATTCTACCATTTGGAGTAGCTTACAATTTTACACTAACTTCTAATATACATTTAGTATTGTTTAGAAGTTTTCTGCTTTTTCTGTTTTAGCTGCTTATCCTCTCTTTTTGCCTTCCTGCAGCCCCTTGCACATGAACAGACCAGTAAAACCACATGAAGTTCAATGCAGCATATACAGCAATCTATGGATATATAAGAGCAAGTGTACGGATGCCTCAGCCTGATGCTTTTTATTTCTGCATGCAGGTGGGAATAGAGACACCACAGTATCATGGTGACAAGAAGTCCTATCTGAATGAGGTCTTTTCTTTTACAGATGTTAGTTTAGAAGAAAGAATAGCCAATTAGAAGGACAGAATACATAAAATAGCATTTTGACTGTACAAATTTTAACAAGTTAATAGTTTCGAAACTATAAACTGGGTGAAATACAGAACCATGATTAAGACTTACCTACAGATACACATTTCTTTCTAGACAGCAACATCTTAAACATGTAATATGCTATTCTGATAACTACTCTGTCTAATTTCTTTAATTTTCCTCTTCAGCAAAGTCCTTTTTCAAAACCTGATTCCAAGATCCAGGAAGATCTTTAGAGAAAGGTGAAAGTGAGATTTTTAAAAGAAAACCTTTTTTGTTATCTGCGGTTGGAAGTTGTGTTATTATTGTGTCACTGACTCTATGAATAGAAAGAAAATTGTGATTCCCCATGCAAAATTTACCTTAGGTTAAAAGTAGGAAAAGACATTAATGGCTTTACAGATGCTAACTGCCTAGTGTTCACAGACTAAACCTCCAGTTCACACTGAAAATGTTTGTTCTTAACTCTGGTCACGCAAACAGTTTCAGGCTGAGTCCACCCTCAGCTGGTGGGTGCCCTTGTATCCACAGCACAGGGAAAAGTGTGCAGGGACTGTGCAGACTTCCTTCCTGTGGAAGCTACTCTGTGTGTCTGTGTGCACAGGTGTGTGCTCGCACGTGTACATTCATGCATGGAGAAGACAGTGCTCATGTTACTGCCCTCCTCTCCTCTGCAGGTTCATAGTTTGCATAGAGCTAAATTGTGTACTTGCACACAAGAGCCTGGGAATGTTTTTCAGTTTAGTAAAATAAAAATAGTCTTTGAGTGGTTAAGTATGCATGTAAGTATTTGCAGGGTCAAAAGATAGGTAGAGTACAGAAAATTAAATGGAAAGTAAAAAATAGCTGTTAGCTTGTCATTTTAGGCTGTTTAATATGCTAGTAAAAAATTTTTGTCATGTTAGAGGTCTATAGCTTGTTTTCCTGTACCAGCAGTTCTGCCATAGTCGTCCAGGAGGGTCCATATTTATCACTGATTTTAAATTGTAAAGTGACAAAAGACTTCCATTTAACACATTAGATGATCCTGATAAGTATTTAACAAAAAAAAAAAAAAAAAAAAAAAAAAAAAAAAGAACCAATCACTGTGGTTAAATTAATGGCAATCTACAACATCTCATAATATTCAATCACCATTTAGCAGATAAATAATGAAGATGAAAGTTTCTCCATTTTCACTATACATCACCCCTGGCTCAAGTTTGCCGCTTCAGCAGCTCTGAAAAAGATATGTCTTGCAGCATGCCCTCAAGGACATTAGATTTGGGCTATTTCAGATTAAGGAAACTTCACTTAGAATACACTGCCAAGAATTCTTTTTTACATGTAGAAGGATCCACCTTGAGTGACATCTGATGCGTTGTGGTTGAAGAGGACCTGCAAGAGATATATGCCTAAGAAGACAGTAATGGCTTTACAGATAAGTTCGGAAAGGGCATGCCCTACCTTTTAGCCTTCTAGGTCTCATCTAGATGTTCATCAGGTAAGACAAGTGATTAAATTAGTCTTTATTGCTGTTTGACTTTATGCCCAGATAAGGTGCATACCTCTTAAGTCTCTCTGAACTTTTTGCATCACTCTGCTTCTCCACTTGCTCCTAGCCTATTCTCTTCCACAGAAAAGACACTTAGCACCCACAGTAATTAAGAATAGTCTTATTGCCTTATTAAAAGGAAGCTGCAACAATGTCTCTTGCAATTACACAGTGCACCAGAAGGCACAATACCTAAAGGTCAAAACCTAATTGCTGTTATGGTTGGGTTTAGTCTGATCAAATATAGATACCTAAACGTTAGGTATCCACAACTGAAGCAGTCACCCACCAGAGAGAAGAAACAGACATTTTTAGGTCATGGTTTATCTGACCTATTTCAGTCACCTACCTTAGCAGGTTAGCTATGTCCTAAAGAGTCTTAGATTCTTTCCATTGATAATAAAGGGAGATACAGTATGCAGCTCACATACAGACACACGCACATCTAAAGGTATGTGAGGTGAATCCTGTGCTGGTGAATGTGTGGGTCAGAGCAGTCTCTGAAGTCAGATGTCACTTCTGTTTCTCTGTATGTGATTGGGCTGGATGTCTTCATTGGAAGAAGGCAGAAGGTACTGTGTTTCTATCTTCTTAGAAGCAATTAAATGCGTGGATATTTATACCTTCAAATTCATTTGTACAAGATATCCTTTTAAATTAAATAAACTTTAAATTAAGTGAACTTTCAAAGTACAGTGGGTTGGCATTTCTACACATACAGTAGTTGTAAAACACCCATGTAGATCATGTTTTTAAAACTTCAGAGCTTCAGTGTTGCTTCACTAGCACTTATGCACAGAGGTTATCTTCATAGAAAAAAAACCCCATGAATTAAAATATTCAAATTAAAATGTCTTAGAACATTGAAATAAATTTAACAAAATTCAACTGTGAACGCTTATGAAGACTTACGCTACAAGGTCTGATTTTTAGAAATGCTGCTGATTTTTTTTTTTTAAAGCAGTTCTTCATTGATCTAGGCACCCAAGTTTGAAAATGGGACTTGGTTTGCTGTCTTGATTTGTATAAGTACATCTCATTGGGATCATTCATGTGTCAATTATGCAGTTGTACAGTCCTTAGTTGTCTGAAACTTAAACTGTCTGAAACAACTGTGTAGGAAATATTTTGAGCAACAAAATCTTTAGCAGAAGTCTGAATCAATAAATGCATGGTAATTCTGCTATATATGAATAAGCAGTGTGACTTAAGTGTGCAGTTTCTGGTTTGTGTTATACTAGGAAAATGGAACAATATATTAGTAACTCAAATTAAAATCCTATAGATGTCAGGAGTCAAGGAAAACATGGGAATTTTCATAAGGTTTGTACTGATTCTCTAAAGGAAGGTAAATTGAATTTGGATAGACTTTATGGGAAGAAAGTAGACTTCATTGTTCCTTTAGAGAACTGGATATTGTAGTCAGTGGTTTCAGGAGTAAACGTATTAAAATAACTGACAATATAAAAGCACTGTGTAAATGTGATTAGTATTTTATAGTGCTTTGATATCTGGAAGAATACCTGTAAATAGTGCTACCTTCTAACATAATAACCTTCCTAATATGTGACATTAACTTACCAGGCTGAGTTATTTTTATAATTCAAAAACCTATTTTAGGTACTAGTATGAAATGTGGTAAACGTTTATTTGAGTATGCACCTGTAAATAGAATCAAAATGCATTCAATGGTTATGATTCTTCAACTCCGTACTTGGCGTGGAGCTCCTCTGAGATCTGTAAGGTTTCATCTGGTCACAGTCATGACAACTGGTTATTTGCAGAATTTCACTCTTCCTTATGTACTAGCATCAAGTGAAGGACCAATTTACTGGCTTATATTTTTTTTCCTTTTCCTTTTTCTTTTTCTTTCTTTTTTTTTCTTTTCTTATGAATACATGTCTAATTTAATTTCATAAAGTTTCTCAGTTAAAAAAAAAACAACAACAAACTACAGAAAAAAACATTGTCATATGTTTTATGGATCCCTACCCCATTCCGCATAACCATCTTCAAAGTGTAGAATCAGACTGATCTCACCAAAGTGTCTTATAGCTTGCAGAATTTTTTAAGTCACTAAAAACAGTCTGTTAAACCATACTAATGTATGTCAATGGAATAATTATGCAAGGTAGATAAAATAAGGCATAAAAAGCAATATTAAAGCAAAGAATCTTCTGTATTTAGTGATTAAAAGTAAGGAAAATAGCTATGAGACTGCCCCTGTTGTGTGAATCAACATTGTTTTCATGATTGCTTTAGATAACCTAAGTAATTTTGTATACTACAAAAATAGATATTAATATAGATCAGCTTTGGGCTTGGAACTGTGAGGAATGAAATAAAAGATGTATGCTCTAGAATAGACCAATTTCTGAAATAAACCAAAATTTGATGCTTGAAAGAGGGGAAAAGAGAGAAATTATGTAAAACCAGCTTATTTATAATGTATGTTAGTATTTTCTAAGGTGGCTGCTGTTGGCTAGATAGAAAACTACACAGGATAATTTAAAATAATATTTTCTTAAAATCAGCCCATTACTCTAAGGCCAAATATACTACGGCAAACCAAATTTTGTAGGTTTGGTTTATGTCATATTAGGACTTAGTACCAATTTAGTTTTAATTTATGAAGTTCTAGCGATCCTATCACTTACAAAATAAACTAATTATAAAGCTTGTTAGTCAAATCAATTAGGTTTGTAATATTATACTTTTAAAAACATTACAGAAAATTCCACAAATCTAAGAATTTACCTTAACTGCCCATGTATTTGGGAAAAGATGTATTATAAAAGGTGCATTATTAACTTTTGTGGAAAGTACACCTACCTCCATATAATTAGGGGCAATATAAGTTGCTTTAAGGAACTGATCCTAATTCTTTGGTTTGGTCAAAGAAAAGCTCATTATGAGTAGAAAGAGGGGTTGCAACTCATCTTTTGGAATTCTTTGGTTGATGCTCTGATCTGTGTATAAATTAGAAAAATCTACAGACCACTGTAAGAATAAAAACATCTTTCTTCTCCCTTTTTGCCTTTAACTGGTAGAAGTTACAGTACTAATTTTGGTGTTGTTTAGTCTGTCACTTCATTTTTTTACCTGCAGTGGATGTTGAAATGAATTTTAAGTCAACTGTGAATTACAGGAGCAACGTAAAATGTTCCTTTACCTCAGAAAGCGAGGCCTTGATAATTGTGCTCGCTCACTACATAAAATTTACATTTAAAAAATAAGTAAAAGCCTTGACATCATTATATTATTAGAGACAAAGTCTTTCTGACACATTCATTTCCGAGACAGCAGTGTTGGAAGCAGCAACCCTTACAAATTTCTTTTTGTACAGAAATAGATTTACTGTAAGAGTTTAAGTGGGATAAAGCCCCAAGTAGTCCTGAACATGGTAGCTTAGGTTGTCCAGGTCATGCATCACCATGCATCACCACACGTGTGCCTTACATACCTGACTTCTGTGTCTGTTCACAGAGAAAGCAAGCTCAACAGTAATCAAATTCAGTCTTGGAACAGTAACCTAGAGGTGGCTTAATAAAAGAACAATCTCTTTGTAGATATGTGATGTGGACCTTTCTCCTGCAGTGAGTTATCTGAAGCCATCAGCAGACTCTGTGTAAATCACTCTGTGTCTTCCATAAAATAACACATCATAGGTCATGATGATGGTGTGAGGAAGCCAGAACAGCATTTATCTCTGCAGACTTAAGGTAAAAACTCACCATGCAAGCAGTCATTTTTAAGTATTTTACTTTGAAGTATCTTCAAAAGAAGTGAATGCAGAAATAAATACAGGTTTCCATCTTGCCTCAAGATGAGAATGATGGGATACAATTTACAGTAGGATATATTTCAGAAAATTATTTCCAAAGAGCAAAAAGAATTTTTACTTCTTTGAGCAATGTGCAGTAAATGCAGCAAAGAAAGAATGTCTGTAACTTGCTATCAGCAGAAAACTAGGTGTTTTTTTTTTTAAATAATGTAATAAAGAACCTTCTTCAGAACGCTCATGGTTATTCTAATGTCTCTGTCTCTAATGACACACTCTAAAGCTGTGGTTGATGGCGTTGTAAGCTCTTGAGCAATAGCGCAAGAGATTTCTTCTGCTTTATGCACCAGGATGAGAAAAAAAAATCAATTTTCTGTCAAGAAGACAGAACTAATAGTGTAGAAGAAAAATATCTAAATATGTACAATAGCCTTCTGACAGCAGGAAGTTAAAGAGGGATCAAAACACAGGGACAAACATATAATATGCCACACAACATAGATGCCATATCAGAAAGAGTTTAGTTTCAGTGTCTGCCAAAATAAAGGAAGTAGCCTAACAAAGATGTGTATACTACAATGTGATGGAGAACAGGACGATGTTTAATATCTCAATGATAATGCAATTAAAAAACCCTTTAGCTTAATCAAAAAATACCTCCACAATAATGATATTTGCAAGCAGTAATTTCCTCTGTGGTCTAATTACTGTTAACTATTGAGCAATTCATCCTGTTTGCATTTCAGCTTCTGGACTTTTCCCTGACTTGAGTACTGGAGGGAATATTACTGGTACCACAGCAGGTGGCACTCTTTCCTTCATATTTGTTTTGAATTAATCTCTTCAAACAGAGAAGTCACAAAATAACTGAAATTATTGTATTTTATGAGATCTGTGAAAAAGTGGTTGAAAAAGGGTCTGTTGGCTGAAGATCAGCTTGGGGGTCTCTGAGCCCTCTTACTGTTCCAGTGCCTGCCCAGGATGCTGCTGAAGTAGTTTTCACATGCAGAGCTAAGTATTTAAGACTGAGAGCAAGGTCAGCTAGGAAATGGATTGTAGGCACAGATTACCTCCTTTCTCTTTTCTGAGAAAGTATCATGAGCTTGCATTGTTATTTCTTGGAACAGAAGGGAGTGAGGACAAAGCAGAAGTTAGTAGTGGTCCTGCCTGGCAGGGAGTTAAAGCAGTAAGCTGTCAGGTGTCTTTGATGCAAGTAAGACTAGGAAGTATCTAAAAAGTGTGTAGGTAGAAAAAAGTCTTTGCATTCAGGATTTGGAGAGCTATCACCTCATAAACTGCTGCCTAGAACTAGACTTTATCGCAGAGTAAAGCCAAATTTTTCCTCAGTGCACTAGTGCTCTTTTTACTTTCTATCTTCTATCTGGATGAAAAATTCTGAAGTCCAGAGATGCTTGTGCTGCATGTTTAAAAAGAGTAATGCTTATCTGTCCTACACTCTGAAATACTGAAGACTTGATCCTGTAATGCACTGTATGGAATTTGTTGTGTAATTGATACAAACTTTCTATCTTGTCACGGCAAATTCAGCTTACCCCAGGGATAGGAGTAATTCCTATCATACCATGACAAGGTAAGTAGGACTCATGGTAAGTAGAATAAATGTCCTTTCAAGACTAGGAGCTTCTATTCTGTTTGATATGTACAAGGATTTTGTTATTAAATTACACAAAAGCTAGACTGAACCTTTAATTTATTTTATGTACCTTTTTTGTACCTTTTTTTTTTTTTTTTTTTTTTTGTCCTAAAGCTGTATCTATTGTTATAGCAGATTAAATGTGTGGTGGTTGTCTAAGAAGAGATGTTATACAAATGTGAGGCATCTGGTATCATTACCAGACAAATTGCATTTGCAGAATTTAATTTAACAGTTTCCGGTTTTGTATTTCCCATACTTATCTTTATAGAATATGAGCAGGAAAGAATAGATTACATTGAATTATTTAAATTAAGCATATAAAATTTTAAAATAATATATGGCCAGAATTAAGTAACAGATTAAACAACTAGACCAAGAACTGTTCTAAGGCTTTACCTGTTCTACCAAGGCCTTGTGCATTCTCTGTGCCTTCTCCATGAATTAACAAATTTAGCTGTGTTTCCTTTCTCCTACTTGATAAACACATCACTCTAGAAAAGAGACAGAAAATGAATTAAATTCAGTTATGAGTCTATTCTGTGGTAATGGTGCTGAGCTTTTATTAAGAGAGGTTAGGCCTTGAAGTTCCTTTTTGTATAGACATTTTTTCGGTTGTCAAAAGGAACTTGGCAGTTGTGTCCTTTGAAAAAGACTGCTTTATTAAAATCATAAAGTCTATTGTATCAAAGAGTTTCTACTCTCTAGCAGGATCTGTACTTCTTTGGCACAAGTATTTTGCAGTGGATAAAGGCAACTGAAAGCATGTAAAAATTAAAATTAGAAAAACGAAGTTGCTAATCAATGGCTTGACTTTGTGATCAGCCACTGAATTAATTGTCTTAAGAATTCATTTGCATTTGATGTTGTTTATTATGGACACTTGACTTGGATTTTGTTTGTGAGCCTAGTTGCATGCAGAGTTGGCAATGCTTAAGAGCTACTAACTCTCATGAAGCTAAAAGCTTGTATGTCAGTGGAGTTTTGGCTCCTGAAATCCTAATCAGTCACCCTTAGCGGCCATGAGGACAAGACTTTGCTTTGGGGAGTTTCCCTTTGGACGTGGGGCTGAGGTGGCACTAGTGGCATCATCTATTCTTGATTCACAAATTTTCATACTGGGTTCTTCCCTTGTCCCAGTGGATGCAGCAGTTGTGACAGATGACACAGATTTGTCATCAGTTGCTCCTTGAGGCAGCTGGAGTTGATGGAGCACAGTGATAAGGATCCAGATCTGCTCAGGACAAGTTCTTTCATTTTGCTTGGCACATTTAAGTACTCCCAAAGGCCGGGCTAACAAAAATGAGAATGACTCAGTGACTGAGCGATTAAGGCTGTTAAATGAAGTAGTGTGTACCACCTCCTACAATTTATGTGTCTTCAGTGTAAAATGGAGTAATTCAGCTGAATCGTTTTGGAAAGGTGAGAACAAAATCCTCCTGATTAAATACACTGTCCAGTGTGCTGCTGGACAGCAGTGGAGACTTATATTCCATTCCCTTGCTGTTTGGTTGTTAGGTTGTTTTTTTTGTTTGTTTGTTTGTTTTTTTTTAAATGGTGCCTTTGCCTAGATCTCTTTGTCCTGTATAATCAATGGAGAGGGGTGGATGGCCCTGAGAAGTGATTTATGCCAACTTTCAACTTACCTCCTTCCACTGGTGACAGGGGGAGTGGGATGACTTAATTAGACTGGACACCTAAACTTTGTTTGGCAAAGTTAGCAGAGATGGTTCTCACAGTAAATGACAGCAACCTGGAGAAAATATCAGTTTTATCTTAAAAGTAGATTGGTATAATTCAATATGTCTGAACTGATCTGCCTGAGGTTAAAAATGACAGGAATGAAAAAGAGGCAAATATTCCTCAAAAAAATGGAGAATATTGCATTGTGATGTGGAGAATAGTTAAGAGAATTGGCCAAGGAAATAACTAAAATGAGGAATGAGATTAATCAAGGCATATGGAATCTTACAGAAGAAAAAACCTTAAAATGCAATACTATTGGAAGAGATAAAATGTTTGTGCATTTTATATGGATGATTGTATTTAAAAAAGTAGCAGAGGCTGTAATGAGCAGTAATTTCAATCAGAGCTTCAAAGCAGTACTTGAGTTGCTGAATAGCAGTACTAAATATGGTAAACAGCAGAAGAGCCATCTCCTCTACTGTAAAATTAAAAAGGTTCGTTGAAGCTAAAGATGCTATGATGACTTACATCAGCTGAAGAGCTGCCCCATGAAGTTTATCAGTTCCAAATTGAGATATAAATCGGAAGGCGTCTATAATAATGACTTCAGCTGCTTCCTGTCAGACAACGTTTAAACCTGCATGCTGTATCTAAGGGCTGCCTCATCCAAAAGGGTGCAAGAAGGAAGCCAGGCTGGGGAGGGGAGGCAATGCAGAAAAAGCAGTTTGTCTACTTCAGAGATGGAAAGAAAGACAAAGACTTCCTTATTCTGCACAGCACAGGTTTAAAAGAGTGCTGCAACGTGGGCTTTGAATTTACATTAGCACATCTCAAATCATCTTCAGACAAATAGTAGTCAGAGCAAAAGATGCAGGCATTAGCATCAGGTTTGCCTAAATCACTTAATAACCATGTTAAAGCACTCTGAACAAGCTGCAAGCTTGAGAGCAGGGAGTGACAATAATCAGGCACCATTGTCACAGAGGCAGATGCCAGTCTTGAAAGTTACCACAGAATGAATCAGATTAAGCCTTTGCAGTCTGGCCAGTAGAAAACTGGAGGAAATAATGGTTGCTTGTGGTGGCAACAAATTATGAAACTAGTTACATTTTCAATTACTTCATGAGAATTCTCCTCCTTCAGGGAAAAAGGACTGTGTTAATACATATGTCTTCAATAATAATGAGGAGATATTAGCTTTTACTTCTTCAGTTCGGATTGCCTGTACCTCTTCTTTTCTGTTTTCAGTCCTACCCTTTACAGCTACACTTGGTGGCCTTATATATATATATCTGTATACACACATATATATACAGACACATATATATAAGAAATATTTCTCTACCTATCTTGCAGGGATCCAGTTTTTATGAAAACAGTTGTTGAGTGGACCTGTTGAATTCCTTAAAGAGAAAACATTAAGGAAATAAATAAAAAATAATCATAAAACCCCAACCCGATTAGGGTAATGGCTTTGTTTTATGACAACCATCACACAAGAATGAAAAGGGTTGGTGATATGTAACCTTTATATAATTAGTTCCTTGCTAATCATGGAAAGTACTGCATCAGTATGACTCAGGATCTTCTTTTTTTGTGATGACAAATTAGTTCTATAACATATGCAAGAAAACCCCCACCACTACAATGAAAGAACACCTGTTCAGATCCTGTAACAATTAACAAAACAGAAAGCTTTGAAAAAGTACTTCAAGTAGAGATTTAAACAAAATATAAAATGGATTACGTCTTTCATATTATTAAGATATAATTTACAGTTATTGTCCTTAAACCTGCCCATGTTTTAAGGGTGCAGGGAGATGCTTGATTATATGAACAGATTTATTTAGAACTTTCTTCATGGAGATAATACTACAGATTCCCTGCAGTGAACCAAGGAGAAATAACAATGCAAATCTGTGGCACCATGTGCGTACAGTCATCTCTGTACAGTGAAAGTAGACCCATCCAATTCTGATTGCAAGACCTGAACTGGAATAGAATTGGTGTATCTTCTGAATGGTGTCATCTTAACATTGCCATCTTGTGAAAGACATGGAAGAAAAGAGAAATGTCTTCTCAGTTCCTGCCGATCCAAGTAATAGACTTTTAGGAGCTGGGAGAAAATCCTGGAGGTGAGCAACTGAGAGAAGTGTGATTGTGTCATTCAGAATGTCCTTTTTTCTTTTAGTTTCTATTTTTAATACCAAATATTGAACATCTCAGCTGAAGGCACCATTCTCTTCCCTACCTGCACGCACACATATACATTAGTTTTTGCATCTGTTGAGAAGAGCTGTTTACAGTGCAGTAATATATGGATATGCTGTACAATGCAGGTGTCCCTGGAAAGGGAATATGCCACATAAATGTGTCTCTGAGTTTTTAAAGGTGAACTAACTAATTCTAGGGATAGTAACGGATGTTCCTGTTAAGAAATGAAATAGTTTGGCTTTATTTCAGTATATTCACATTGATCTAATAGAAAACAGGTGGCCTATTTATGGAAGTTGAGTATTAAAGGACATTTTCATCCTTACAATGTTCCCACTAATGGGTAAAATGAACTACTTCTATTATTTTAGAAAGCTGTCAGCTGCATTAGATACTAGGTATGCTTGATTAACTCTCACTGTATTTGCACCTTACACTGTAATATGGCCTCAAATGAAACATAGGTAGATAGCATTTTAACTTTGAATGTTCCTGCTGCAAGTAATATTATCTTTTTTGCTCTTTTGCTACAGAGGAAATCTGAATCGACTAACTGCTTTTTAAAATCTGTAAGCTCCTTATTTTCTTTAGTCATATCAATTCATAAAGTTGCATTTAAACACATATTTTTAAGGCAAACTACATGTCACTATTATCTCTACAGATAATGTGACTAATGACACAGTAGTTTGAGTGTAGTAAGTGCTGTATTGCCCATGCAAAATGCTCTGTGAAAGAAACTGAGATTTCTTTTCCAACTTATGCTGAACAAGTGTACCATTGCTTTAAAAAAATGTGTGTGCATGCATTTTTTCAGTTCTTTCTTTTGCACTGTACAACAGATATGAAATGTATTGTAGAATTGTTTTAGTAAATATAGTGATATAACATTTTTTATTAAAGAACTACTTAAACAGAATTTAAAATAAAAATGTTTTACTGCATTTCAAAACAGTGGTTTTTATTGTCATTTTAGAAAACATAACTATTTGGCTTTTTTGTATCTTTTCCTTCTTCTACCTCTCTCTCTCTTAGTAGTCTTAAAGGCTTAACTTTGCACAATGTAAATAGTTCCACTAATCAATTGAACTACTGATATGTTATAAAGATGTTATATATAAATGTGTTATAAACATGGCTGTGAATTTTTAAAAGATTTAGAATATAGTAGTCTTCTGGAGAAAAACAAACAAACAAATAAACAAAAGAAAAGAACCTGTCATTCAGAGCCATATGTCTTTGTAAATATTTTCTTTATTTCATTATATTTTCTGATTTGATTTCCGTCAAATATCTTTTGTTTTACTTAAATGGTTAACACCTCTATGAACTACCTTGGTATATTTCTTCTATGCATTTTTCACAAATTTTAATTGTAGCCAGGACATGTTCATGCTCCTTTCTTTTTCTTTTTTCTTTTTTCTTTTTTCTTTTTTCTTTTTTCTTTTTTCTTTTTTCTTTTTTCTTTTCTTTTTTCTTTTCTTTTCTTTTCTTTTCTTTTCTTTTCTTTTCTTTTCTTTTCTTTTCTTTTCTTTTCTTTTCTTTCTTTTCTTTTCTTTTCTTTCTTTTCTTTTCTTTTTTTTTTTTTTTTAAATCCTGTATTGCAGTCTGTCTAGATAATAAAATGGTCTTTTAATCATATAAAGAATGGAACCTTAACTAAGGCTAATATTGAAAGGATGGAAAAATTCTCCTACAACAGGATTGGAGCTTTATCTCCTTGACTATACATTCTGGTATTTTCTGTGTTAATTTTACTTTACTTTCTTCTAGAGATAGAAGGTGAATAAAAATGCTTATGAATTTATCTAATCTGCCCTTATACTTTAAATCCTTTGATTGTCTTAAAAGCTCTTGGTGCCCTCTTGCACTTAGTGCATCTACCCAATTTTAGTCCTCCGGTTTCCATGGCTTCCAAGCATTATTCGTTTTGTTTAAAAAATATCATTACTGACACTCATCTTTCCAGCAGCTGGAGCAATGTTATCCAAGTGAATCCCACAATAGTTTCTGCAGTCTGACTTAATGTGATACTGAAAATTAATTTCCCATGCAACTTCTGCCATTAGGAGTGAAGTGGTTACATGCTGAAATGATTTTCCTCGGAGTTCTGAACCCCAGAGCTGGCCTCAATTCTGGTCAACATAATTGTAGCCAGGCAGCAATAAAATACACTTGAAGTGAAGAGCCTTTAAATGTTACAATATCAATTATATTGGTTGGTCTTTTCTAGGAGCCAGCACTGACACGATCAGGCTTGTGAGCTACCAGTATTAGTTGCTGAGAAATGCTCCCTTCTCTGTTGAAAATGAATGTACCCTCTCACAAATCACAGAACTTTAATGAAAACAAGGCTTATTGCTGTCTTTTACTGCTTTTATATTGCAGCTGCAGAAATATCCATTGAAATGTACTTTGAGATGGAGACAAAAATCAGTGTCAGGAAGGAAATATGTCTATGGGATAGAATTAAAATTTTGCTGGATAGATTTGTGGTTTTGATGAAGATATTTTTTTTTCTGCAATACCATACACTGTCACCAATTTATAAAACTAAATGTGATTTATTGATATGTATGTGAAGGACAAGTAGAAGACTCAGTCCATCCATAGTATGAGAGACAAATTACAAAAATAAAGACAACTCAATGTAGGTAAAGTGACATAGTCATGTGACCTGGTAATGTTTGAATTACAGGAATTCCAAGTATCAGCCACATATTTACTAGGTCTAGGGAATTCTGTACTTCAAAGGAAAACCACTGATGATAATGTATTTTATATAATTGCTGTTTGTGTTTAGTAGAAGATTCCTCTGTTTTGATAATTAGAAAGCACTGAAAAGATACTGAAAGTTTACGTTCAGTTGGTGTTTCATGTACTACAGAGAAACTGAAAAAAAAGCTTAACATTCCTTCTCTTTCATTCTGTTGGCTTAATTTGCTTGTATTTTTCAGAAGCGTAGTTCTTTGCAAGCCTGGTATGTCCAAAGAAAATAGGATGGTTTGATCTGACTGCTTGATAGCACATTTCAGGACAAAAAACCCTAATGAAATGTTGTTTCAAGAAAATTAAAAAGAGAGAGACAAATGAACCATGTACAGTAAATAATTATTCTAGGAAAGTCAAGGACGTCTCTAATAACTCAGTTTTGCTAACTAAACTAAACACTGGCAGTTTACTTTGTAAAAGACCAAGGGTTTAAAATTAAGAATCTTCACAGAATTACTCTGGCTTAGGTATCCGTGGCAATGAATAGCAATATAAATGTGTATAAAGTATCAAACGGTTTGCACAAAGTAGTCTTTTAAATTACTGCTTCAGAATTCCTACCACTATTATAAAATATTGACTTTCTTGCAACAATAAATTCACTTTTGAGGTTGCTTGCCACTGTCTGAATACCAATGTGATGTAAATGAAGAAGTGACACTTGGTGACTGGCAATCTTATGGCTGCCAGCCTTTCAGTTGGTACCAACGCACAGAATCCCAATGATTTGTATGCAGTGCTAAATCACTCTATCTACTGCCTAACTGTGCAGCAGATGTATTTGACCATAACGTGTGATAGCTTTCAGTAGGTAATTTCATGTTGAACTGTTTACCCAAATGCTTGACTTTTTGGCTCTGCTCACTAACCAAGTTCCATAGAAATGAACTGTGGGGCTACTCTGGACTCTCTTGTCTCTTTGCTTCTAGTTTTAATCTTCTTCATACTAGCAGTGGATCATTAATCCTGAAAGAAAATTTATTTGGTCTCTTAAGAGATGCTCGTTTAGTGCTCTATGCCATTACTTCAGCTACAGACAGGCAAACAAAGACAAATTCCGTTCTTTTCAAATCTGCTGTCATTCATCCTGATAAAGGACTCTGCAGCTTACAAAAGAATACCTTTGTTTTATATAAGTTCTGGAAATAAGTAAGGATTTATAAATTAAGATTTCTGTTTACATTATATTGGAGGATTTTTAGGACATGCATGAAAGGGAGTACAAGAAAGAGAAATGAATGAAACATTTTAAACTATTTTAAGATACTAGTTTAAAAAGTAGAGGCAAAGACATCCTGCACTGAATAGATAAAAAAAAACCCTTTATGTAAACTAAGGAATAAAAGAGCTGATTGCTTTTTGATTTGTTCTTGTTAATTTAATATTATGTTCCAGGATGCAAATGCCTGGTGTAGAGACCATTACATAATTTCTTATAAATAAAGTTTCATGATTTCTTACTCTGTTAGTATGGTGCGGAACAAGTGCTATAAGTTTGTGAGTTAATGAACAAATACTCTTGAGCAAAAACGAACAAACTGGGAAAAAATGCCGTTCTAAAAGTGGGAATTTCAGTGGCAATTTTGCCACTACAGAAGATGAACTGCTCTTAATATTTTACTTATATTTTCACACAACCTCATCCCTCTTCTTTTCTTCCTATTTCAGTATCTTGGCTCTACCATACAGCTATAAGGTCTTCTAGGCTGCCTTGGGGAAAAATACTGGGAGTTCCTCCAAAGGATATAGGTACACAGAGCAAACCTCCCACAACTGCATGGGTACGGAGAACAAAAACCTCACGTATCTCTGCTAGAATTTTGCAGCATGTATCATTCCCCTTCTCAGCAAGACTGTAGGCAGAAAGATTGTATAGTAAACATAACGTGGCCTTTTTCTAGCACAAACACTAGCCTCTGAAGTCCTTACAAAAGGGCTATATGCCAGGACACTGGAATGGAACAGATACTACAAGAACACTGAACAGTTTTCCTTGTAACAACAGAGACAAGGTTAGACTCCAAGTAAAAGTGTTTAACAGCCTGACAAAGTAATAACTATGCTTTCTATCTAGTGCCTTTGGCCACATTCATCTCTGAGGATTAATCCTGTGAGAGATATAAAGGACAGCAAAAGCTAAAGAAAACTTTTTCTGTTTCATGAGGATGTTAGAGGTCTTGCCAAAACAGGGAAAAATGTACAGCCTTTTCATGTAAAATAGCTAAGATGACTTAGGCAACATATTTAAAATTCCAAAGAGGAGCTCTTCTGGACCATGGTAGCAATATTTTAAAAGGATTCATTGATAATTGCCACCTCTCCTTAGCTCTATTTATCAATTAATAATATACTTGTATATTATTGTATATACATGCAAATTTAAGTATTTGTAAACACTGCTGTTTATCTGCACTATTTCTTTTAATAGTGTTAACAATAGTTAAGATATCTTGCTTTAACAAACTACTCAGTTTTGCTTTCTAGACTTTCAGACAGTATATTTTGGCAGAAATAACTTGTCTACTGCTTTATGGCTAGTGGATAAAAATCCTGAGGAACATTAACCACAGTCTCTACACCTCGGTTTCACCTCTGCAGCTCAGCCATCTGCAACAAAAGGAAAGGTGCTGAGAACAGGAATGGCAGTGTGCTTGGGAAGCCATCTAAACCCTAAGATAGTGATTATTTGTGAAGAACCTGAAAATGGAAGCTACAATAATCTTTTCACTGTAGTATTAATTTCCATCCTGTGTATCTTTACAGTTTTGTTTTATTAACTGGCAGTATCAAGTTGGGTTATTTTAGTTTAAATAATTCTGTATTTGCATTTCTTTTTATTTCAAACTCTGATGTTGAAATCATGACTTAGAGGACCACTTTCCATATGGCAGAGCACTAGCTGTGAAATCTGAATCATGTGAGTGAGCCCTGGAGTAACACCAGCCTCTGGTTGAATTTTGTTTTCTGTAATTGTCCATCCCAACATATTTTAATCTGAATACCTGAATATGCAAACAATCCTGCTTAATTAAACTATCAAGTTTAATTCTATAAAGGAAGAAGAGAAAAATAATCAGCTAAATCACCCACCCCACTGGCTGTAAATAAATTGATTATTTTTTTTCCTGTGCATGGATTTTTTAAAATAGCATTATCTTTCTGACTTTTGAAAAATTATTAGTAAAGCAGAGCATGCTATTCATAATCACTCCAAATTTTCTGAGGTGAGGCAAGTGTTCTGAGATTGTTCTGACTGAGAACAAGGCAGCTTTAAATTCCATAAAAATAGTCATTTTTACTGATTATTTTAAATTGCAGATAGCTTTTCTAGTTTGATGTAATAGAATGCCAGTTCAGCTGTGAAGTTTTGTGATGTGAAGCAGCATGTTTAGGAGCATATTTCACTCCTGACAGTAATAATACTAAATTAATACATCTCAGCAAGATTCAGAAAATCTGGTTCAAATTTAGTGCTACTTACATAAGTTTTGCAGAACAGCAAGAATTAGCAAATCATGTCATGATTTCAAATTAGTAAAACAGATATTTAGGAGCTGTAAAAAGACTGAGTTAAAATGTGAAAATGCTATGAAAATATTGCTTTGTGTGTTCAAGGACACCGAATATTTATGTTACAGAAGTTGAAGAGTGGGTGCATTTTGGTTATTTTTTTCTGAAATATGTTCTAACTTCATCTGTGTTACAATATCAATGTTAAATGAACTTTAAATCGACACAGAACAAAAGATCCCCTAGGCTAAGGTCTGTTTCCTGCTGTCCCGCTGCTGACCCTCAGATTCTCACTGAGAGTTTGCTGAAGGATATCTCCTCCCATGTGTGAAGGTGGGAGGTGGCTGTGGGGTTGATAGTTGCACAGTTTTTGGTCCTTTTTGCTATTTATATCTTCTTTTCTCAGCTGACAGAAGGTGGCAAACATCTACCTTTGTAAGCTGGAAGAGGATACGCTGCAGATTCACACAGCTCAGAGAAATGCAGAGGGCTGTAAAAGAAAATTAGCTTCTTTAGGCTAGCTGGGCAGAGTTACTACAGGTTTTAAGAAGTGGAAATGCAGATCATTTGTTTTGATTAAAAAACAAAACCAAAAACCAGCAAACTTACCCATCTACTGGGGAGATCTGATGAGTGTGTGTTGTATGGGCCTTGTTTTATCTAAACTTCCTTTTAAGTGATACCTGTATTTCCTTAAGAATGTAATGTTAGCATGGTGTTTCTCTAATTTGGTTATATTTGAATGTTTTTTTCTATGGAGAGGCTCACTGTGTGTAGAGAGACTCGTCTGCAACTAAGTTTCTCCTTATTAGCTTTTTCTTGAGAAGTTTTATTACTAGTTTTTGACCGTCTCTCGCTGTTGCAAAGGCTACCCCTACCTTTCCCCTATTCCCCTACCTACATGTCCAACAGCAGTTAGAAAAGGTTAGATATCTATCCCTAAAAGTATTCATGGGATAATCAAGGTATAAGGATATTAACATGTGCATATGTGTGGAGGAAGTTAACACCAACCAACCTGATTTTCAGTTCTGTGGACATAATATAGTTAATTATCATGTATAAAACCTGTCTAAGACATAAGGGTGCTGTATGGTTGTGTTAATTCTTTATTTGTAACAGCATTTTTTTCGGAGACTTAACATTCTTTTAGAAAGTTGCATACAAAATGGTTTTCACTTTATGATTTCAGCTTTCTTAGCAAACTATGAATTCTTCTGACTATAACATTAAAGTTCTCTGTGGAAGTAATGAGATGCACAGAGATTAAACAAAAAAAAAAAAAATATGGAGAAAATGAATGACCTGTACATTTATATGAAATGTTCGTTGGGTTTCCCTTTAAATGAGGGTAATTTTGAAGATATGCTGCATTGACTTTCTTGAATATCACATTACACTGGATTGTATGTCTCATTACACTATGTTATCACTTCATGGTATTGTAGTTTACATGGTGACAGTGAGGGTGTAATGTAATGTGATGATGTACTGTAGCTGTGAAATACTATTAAATGATGACACTCTAGGGATTCAATAAAATACAACATTTCGCTAATCTCAGTTTCAGAATCTGTAGGAGAGCTCTGAGGGAAATACTTGCCTTGAAAGGATTTTCTGGGTTTACTTACCTCATTTGTGACCCGTATGGCTTACTGCTGAAATTGCATTTCCATAGGATTCTGCTGTTGGAGTTGATACCTAGACTTTGCTTGTCTACTGCAGTAATGCTGCTGTAATCTGTTAACTGCATGCTGTTAAAGGAGTGGGATCTCTTCTGGAGGCAGTCATTTAATTGAGAAGATTAGGAATGCCTCCACTTGGTGCTTGACCTCATCTACGGTACAAGCTGAGAATTTAAGAAACAGATTGACTTGGGAAGGCTATGAGCATTGACGCTTAAAAAGCAACAACCCCACCCACCCCCCACCCCCCAATATCCCTTTTCTATGACTATTTATTTCAGAAACTGTGAAAGCAAGTCTATTCACTTTTTCCTACTTGAAGACTACTTTAAGAGCAGTACTGTACTAACATGAAATACAGGGTGATCAACTGTCTTGCATTACAAAGCATATTTAACCTTAAGTTATCATGATTCACACACTGAACTTCTAATCTGATCATACAGTAAATTATTACCTTTAATCTTCATTTACAACAACAAATGTATTCCATTGCTCAGAGAGGTTCTTAAAATGTTATGTATCTATGAGAGATACACAGCTTAGCTGCTGGCATATGGCTAAGAAAATTTTTCATTTTAAATGATGTGACGTTGAATCTCAGATTGGGTATCATCAGTATTATATAAGTAGATGGATGCCTTGACAAGCCTTTTTTGTGAGGAATATCTCACTTATCTTTGTTATTTTCCTGTCATGAAACAGAGCAGTTGTAGAGGTGTTAGAATAAGGGTCTTGGACTTACTTTTTTTTAAATTTTTTTTTCTTCCATTTAAAAATGGATAGTCCTATATAGGTGTTATGTAGATTTTCTTTGTTTAGGTGGAAAGAACATCTTAAAGCATTTTTAAAAATCTTATGTGCCTCATTGTACCTAATATTTGTGGCCTGCATTGCTGTTGTCCTAGTGCTTTGGGAATCATCACATAGAAACAATAAACACTTATATTTTTTCCCTTTTCTCCTCCAAGACCCAGTCTGTGAAGGAAACAAAGAATAGCACCTTCCTTTTCTTCTGTGGGATAGATTTTTTTCTCACTTATTGCAATGACTCCTCAGTACCTTGAACATCCTTGCACAATCAGAATGCTTATACTGGTGTGATGCAGGAATCTGACTTTTCCATAGGTTATCAAACTCTTTTGGGAAATCACAAAGGGATATGCCCTGAGGTAATGTGGTCATGGGGAGCAGGGTGTGTGGGAGTAGATGGGTAGGTACCTAGAATGGTTTTCAGCTTGGATAGTGTGGGATCTGAGCATGTTGTGAATGGTATAGCAAAAGTAGAGATTGAACTGGTTTTGGCTAGGATAGAGTTCATTTTCTTCATATTAGCTCCTATGGAGTATGTTTTGTATTTGTGATGAAAGCAGTGTTGATAACACAGGGATGTTTTAGCTATTGCTGAGCAGCACTTGCACAGAGCCAAGGTCTCTTCTGCTCCTCACCCCACCCCACCAGCGAGCAGGCTAGGGGGGCACAGGGAGCTGGGAGGGGGCACAGCCGGGACAGCTGGCCCCAACTGACCAAAGGGACATCCCATACCATGTAATGTTGTGCTCAGCATATAAATCTGGGGGAAGAAGAAGGAAGGGGGAGGATGTTCAGAGGTATGGCATTATGGAGCCCGGCTTTCCTGGGGATGGGTGAACACCTGCCTGCCGGTGGGAAGTAGTGAATGGATTCCTTGTTTTGCTTTGCTTGTGCGCGCAGCTTTTGCTGTATCTCATTCCACAAGTTTTCTCACTTTTACCCTTCTAATTCTCTCCCCCATCCCAACGTGGGGGGAATGAGCAAGCAGCTGTGTGGGGCCGAGCTGCCGGCCGGGGTTAAGCCATGGCAATAAGGCAGACTGGAAGAATGGAAGGGCAAAGACTATTACATTGCTCTTCCCTATAGCTGAGTAGCTACAGTGTGATGAAGTATTTATATAATGAGCTTACTATACTGAATTTGATTGTGAATTGCACTGCCTTTCACGAGGTAAATAAAGTAAAACAGTATAAAAAACATTCCTGGTTTCATTGGAAAGCATTAAGAACAATTTGCATGTTAATTTACTTTTGAAAGCTAATGAGAATCATCAGGTTTTTGTAGTTCTCTATTATAACCATGCCTTTGATTATCTCCTTCATTACCTCCTCATACTACATTATGTCTTGAACTATATAGATCTTGAATTTGCCACAACATTTTCTGTCAAAAATTCAGTATAGTTGTAACACCTCATGGCCAGTTCTGCTTTGGCCATAGATCTCGTTAACTGGAATTTTTCTTTTCTGATATCTTTTATCAATAGCTACTGATTTATTATTTGGAAATCTTTCACTTTATTAAAAAAAATATCTAGTTATTTATGTTACTATTTAAAAAGCTGTCACTGTCCTGAACCAATTTGTCACGTATCTGCTTAACTTCACATGTGCCCATTTAATAAAAACTGAGAATGTAGCGATCCTTCTACCGCTTCTTTTTTATGAAGCTGCACTCTTTGTAAGTTTTCAGTCAGCTTTCACTCTGTTCGTAATGCTAATACATACACAACACTAATTATGTTTTTGTTTGCAGCTGAATTTTGGTTTTAGCCCTCAGAGCTTTTCTAAAAGTCATGATGTTATGTGAATCTCAAGGTTTGTTTTAAATGCTTGCAGGATGTTCGTTTTTCACACATTAAACATTTCTTTGATTTTTCTTTTGTATGCGTTTAGTCCATTCTTCATCATAAACATTCATTTTTGGTTTTATATTTGTGGAGTTACTTGGGACTTTCAGTACACCCCAAGTAATTTCTCCATTGCTACATTTACTATTACCTTGTGAGTTTTCATTACACTTTAGATAAGACTTCAGCAAAACTTGACCAAATCATTTCACTGGTCAAAAGCTGGAGAAACTTGAATTATTTGCCAATCGAAACCTAGCATAAACACTGCAACTGAGATTTCATCTTTCGTGCAGTTTTTTTGCTTTCCTGCATTTGTACCACTCAGTCCTTCCTGAAAAGGGCAAACAATAGAAAGTCAAAATGATTGACTTAAATCTCTTTTGGACACAATGCATCTGTCCATGGTTAATTCATCTCTTTACCCCCTAAGAAACTGTGGTCATCCCTGCCCAAGCAGATCTTCAACTGATTTAAAGATAATGGGCAGCATTTGTTAGAAACCAAACTGACAAGTTGCTGAGAAGCTGTCTGCTGAGTACCAAGTGCCAGAGAAAAATTTTCTTAATCACGCTAAAATGTTGCAGTTTGTTCCTGCATTGCTGAAAAGACTATTAATTATGAGTGTCTTTTCATGTACATATGACTCTTTATTAATGATGGATGACCTTAAAAAGGTTCAGCTATGAATAACCATGCTAATGTTTGCACTAGGTTGATTAGAATAATAAAATCTGCTTCTGTGATGCCTGGCTCTTTGTGCAGAGTGAACTGCCATGGCCAGGCAGCACAAAGAGGACCTTGCTATGGCCCCATGATGTGCTCCAGCTCCCAGCCTGCCATGCTAGGCTGGCAAGGATGCGGCTCCTGAGGGCTTTCTTGCTGCCCAGATGCTGGCAGACTCCAGCCTGGTGCTACTGCTCTGACAATGGGAGGGTCCAAGGGCATTCTAAATAGCTCTCTAAAATACATATTATGCAACTAAATAGATTCATGGGGAAATGCTGATATCCCTAGCCAGTTACATTTTAGGAGATTTCAGCTGAGCCTCTGATATCATCTGAAAGAGTTAGTAATAGATGGAAAAGCTAGTCCTGCTACAACAGTATCTGTTTACTAAAATCCCTTCAATAAATTTCAGTAAGCTACCATGTTTTTCTAACACTAATTTTTAATCCCATGTATCTTTTCTGACTTCCTCTATTTCTTATTGACTTCAGGCCATCTATTAACGAATGTCTTTATTTTACAGCTGTGAAAATGGAGTTGCTAGTTATTAGTATGTTGCCAAAAATGTGACATTTCATGGTATGCTTACAATAATAGGGCCCTATAAATATATTGCACCTGTACTCCAGTATAGTCCAGTGCTGACTGAAAAACTGGAAAAAAAAATTCAGTTTAATATACAAGAAAATATCATTTATTCAGTTTAATATAAATAAAAATATTTAATTTTGAAACTAAAGTTATTTGATGCTGAAGCTCTTACTTGACAGATGATTAAATCTTTTTCTAACTAGTGTGATCATAACTACTCTGGAAATCTATAGATCATTTCTTCCTACATTATAACACACAACCATTACACTTAGACTGACCAGTCTTCTCACTTGCCTGCTTTGCAGCTTCTGCTGAGTGAATAGGCGAGAAGGCAGAGGAGGTAAAGTCTTTTGACTGGGCATTTTTGCTGTTACCATAGAGACTCATTGAAAAACTCAACTAAATGTATGCCTTAAATGTCAAATGCAGGAAGCAAGAGGGAAATTTCAGTGGAAAAATATATGAAAAGCATAAAGCTGTTATATTAGCTGAACTCACTGCACCACTCTTTCATTCACTGTAGGTTAAGCAAATCCTGCTTCTGAACCAAAGGGAATTATTTCCTCCAAGTATGGGCTTTCAATTACCTTTAAGATATGAATTCCAATCTCTTTGGTAGAAGATGAAAATTAACTGTATCTACCAATGTCAGTCTTACATGAAGCTTAATTAATTTGGATTTGATTTTTCCTCTCACTTCAGTTTTGTTTTGTTTTGTTTTGTTTTGTTTTTTTAAGTAAGCATATGAGCAATAGTGTTACAGTCTGCAGAACACTAGGCATAACTCTGATATTACTATTGAGGGTTAAAAATGAGCCAAATTAATTTTATTATCACAATTTTTTATTAACAATTTTCCATGGCGAGGGTGGGCTTTCACCAAGGGGCCAGTAAGCAATGAAGCCAACACAGCCATAGGAGTGGGCTGACCTCACTGCATAGCTGGGAGATGCTGAGAGCTGGGCAGTGCCTGGCATGGACAGCTTCTGCTCTCCCACTGCACTCTCAGCCTTGCCTGCACTTGCCTTCACCACCTTCCCCCTCTTTCCTCATTTAAGGGGATTAAGGAAGATTATTTGGAGAAGGCTCCCCACTACCAGCAGCAATACTGAACTACGTTAAACACCCCCCCCCAACCTCATATCAGATAGCACCATAACTTTTTTAATAGGAAATAATGATGAAATATAAATGTAGAGATGAAAATTGTGCATTATGTGGTTTGCAGGAGAATTAATATATAGTTGCCTAAAAGACCAATGGGGATCAATTTTAGAATTAATATCCTGTCAGTTCTGGGTAGCCCTGGTGTGTAGACTAAAACACTTTGGCTAGAACTGGTATATTAAACACAATATTTATTTTGTGGTCTAGAGTACTGGGCTATGGGCCAGGTTTCCCAAGTTCTTTACTCCTTTCCCAGGTTTTGACAAATATGTTGGAGAATTTCATTTCACTTTCCTTTCTTTTTGCTTGTTTATCTGTGAAACTGCCACCATGGTACTGACTATGTGAAAATATTTCATATACCTTAGGCCTAGTATTTTAGTGGCTGATCTTGAAAATACATGACTTATTATAATAATTGCTTATATCCGAAGGAATAGCACACTGTCATGAATTAATAGACACTGAAAAAAACCAAATATTTTTTTCATTCATTAGCCTCAGTTAAATTATTTCTCCTATTGGAGGGTAGATTTTTTTTCCCCCTCTAAAAACTTATGTTTAAAAATTAAGATTCCTCTGCAACACTAAAAATTCAGTAATATGTAATATTTGAATTATGTTTAAGATCTAGTAATGATTATAAATTGAAACATAAAGCTTTGCTAGTTGTGTGGAACAGTGTGAGTTTTCCAGTTTGGTTTTGTATCTTCTAAACTAAAATATTTCAGAGGTACAGCTTTTATGACAGGGGAAATTTCCACAAAACACTTTACTTAAAATAGCTAGCAAATGAACACAATGAACATGTAAAAATCTTCAGCATATTATTTTTTCCTCTTCTCTTTTTCAATGCCAAAATAAGAAACAAATGAAAGGCACGAAAAGGAGATAACTATTCAAAAACTTTTGTAAAGAAAATGTTTTCAATATATCTTGAAAACTATTGTGAATTTTATGGGTTTTGCAAGCCCTTGATTTTCAAGTCTCTCTTGTTCAAGGGTATTACATAAAGTCAGCAATTTTTCTATGATAAAAAAAAATCACAATTATCTAACCAGATTGCGTCAATACATCCACTATGTTGCAATTATTTTTTATGCATACTGAACATAATAAATACAGAGGTTCCTTTTTTGACACTGTCTCATGTTAAAATAAATAAACTATAAGAAAGACAACTTCAAAACCAAAATACTTGTGATTTTTAGAAGATGTATTACTTTAGTGCCTAGGGTGACAAGTCTTAATCGTTCCTACAAGAAAATTCTGTCACAAGAATAAAAAAAAAAGCTTTTATTGAATTAACAGGAGGAGGTTAATAATAGTAATAGTAATAATAATAATAATAATAATAATAATAATAATAATAATAATAATGGGAAATGCCTTGGGAAATCTTATCAGTGGACTTTCATACTCTAGTTCTACCTAATGAAAAAATGTTTTCATAGATACTTAAAGTAACTTGTAAATTGTACCAATTTTAAATCTCATCGGTTTTCTAATGAGTGTTGTTTATCTCCTCTTCATAAGAAGGAGGCTGAGAGACAGACACTTGTGCTATGACACAGTGCTAAGAAGTCCCTGACTAGATGAACAGAGGACAAATAACACAAGATGCTCTACAGGTGTAAGGGGCAAATCACTCATTGCCTTTGTCACCTCAATTTCTGTCAAAGAAAGTAATTTCTGAAAAATCTCATTTTACTTATATCTACAAATACAATGGCCTAATTTGTTGGTAAACAGCAGCCTCAGAATGAATGTATTTAAGAACAAAATATTTTTATGAGGTAAACGTCTTAAAAAATCCTGCCATGGTCTAAATAAATGAACAAATTCATATCTGGACAATGTTTTGAATTTAATCTGGAACATAACTCTGGTGCTTACTTTAAGGAAATAGTTTTAAAAATTACTATCTTTACAAAAATTCAGAAAAAGATTATAAGATTATGTATTTATCACACTTACTAAAGACAAAATGAGGATTTATGCTAAAGGACTAGTGTTACCCCTTTCAGATCTTTTAAGTAATACTAGACACCACATAGAAGAATATGGTATAGAGATAGCTTTTTGTTTGGGTTTTCAGAGAGAAATATATGAAACTGCACCTACCAATTTGGGAGTTTGTATATGTTAAAATAAGGAATTCTTGTTACTCTCTATATGTACTCTTCCATACATGCATACTCTCGCAGATATGACTGAAAAATAATGTGTAAAATATTCTAAAAAAAACCCCCAACAACTTAGGTTTTAAACACTTCTTGAGCTGTTCTTACCCTTCTTGCTACTGTAATTTGAATTTTCTTTTTCATGGCTACTGTTCTTTTCCATGTTGCAGTAAAATGTGTAATTTGAAATCAATGAAAACATTTTCCCCTTAAAACACAACGCCCTCCAGAGGTTTACTTGGCTCTTTATAGGTCAAAATCTGTGATCCTGCAGTATTTGTAAAATACCAGTGATAACTTCTCAGATTGTCACATCAAAATTGGTTTCAGGTCTCCAAGGAAGGCTCAGACTCTAGTGTCAGTAGCAACAAAGGTAAGGGCAACAATTATGTGTCAACTCTACTATATCTTCAAAGAAGGCATTTTGCCACTCTGACACACTGGCTGAAAAAGCCTCACACGTAAAAATCTTTGTTTTCTTTCTAATTTATTTTTGGAGATGTGGTAGAACCTGAGACGAATATATAAAAATAAACGGGACAAGAACAATCGTGTAAGACCACCACATATGGAGTCATGGACAAACTGAAATTGATTCACTTTCTTTCAGCTCTTGGAGCAAAAGATATATACTTATATTTTCCTTTGTTTTGTAGTTTTCTGCAGCAGTAAGTTTTTCACACTAGGTCAACAGCTAAGAAAAAGTAAATTGCCTAAATAAAAATAATTGTAAAGCAGTCTAAGGTTTCAGACTGTGTGTGGGGTGTTTCTTTATTATTTTTTAAATTACAACCTTTACAAATTATATTATTTTTCCTCTTCACAAGGCTATAAAGGGTTGTAGAAAAATGAAGAAAAATTTCTCATGAAAACAGTATTTGATTGACTGCTGTTTCCTCTATGCTTTTAGAAAAAAAAGGTCTTGTGTTTAGGTAATGCTGTTAGCAGAGAGATCTCTTATAATTTCTGCAGGTATGGAATAATTAGAGAAGAGGACATAAATGAAATTATCATCATCATAATAATAGGGTGTATTCTAATATATTGAAGGAAGGAGTAAACTCCTCAAGGGACCAGAAAGGTTACAGATAAGAGAAACATGATTAAATTCCATTTTGGACTTGCCAGGGAAGAATTAGATGAAATGTACTGTCTGTGAGTCTTCCTGCATAGTCTTTGTGTAGAAAAAAATTACAATAATGGGACACCCACAGAGGTATTAAACCATGACATTTTTTGGGGAGGTGGAGGGAAGAGAGTCAGAGAGAGCTTTCAAAAAGAAATGAAGTCCTGAAAGACTGAAGTCCTGGGGAAACAGTGTGAAAGTAATGGTGAAATTTTCATTGTCCTAAATAGAATTTAAGGTTCAGCTAGCAACTTCTGATCAAATTCAGCTTCGATCAACTCCAAACAAGAAGGACCCTTTACTTTGACATTGGTTTAAGACCAAAAAAACCAAGGTTATGTGCCTGCTGAAACTAGGCCTACTAAGCTTTAAGATTGTTAACGCAGTGCACAGCTCACTAATGTTCTACATTACCTCAGGGAGATGATCGCTCTTTCAAAAAAGATAAGTATGGATATGTAGAAATGACTCATGATACACATTTACACTTTGAACTAATTATTATTTAATGAGTGCCTGATAAAAAAATAAAACCTCAGAAGAGCTAATTTCCTTTTGTATTATTGCATGAATAAGAGTCACGTAAAGCCAGCTGTGTAAATGTGTATTCTTCTTTCAGGCATGTTATTCTAGGCAGAACTAGTAGCACTTGCTATTTTTAGAGTTGCCTGATACTCCCTGCTGTGCAAAGCTGTGTCTATTACCTCAGCTTTGCCAAACTTTCCTGGATGTCCTGAAAACTATTATGGTAATTATCATGAATGTTTCTGAAAATCTTCAACTATAAAAGTACTGTTCTGACCATGAATCCAGAGAAAAAAGTAAATTTTGCTATCTTAAAAGACTGCTTGAGACTTAGAGGAATACTTTAATTTATTGAAGTGCCCTATGCATTGATATAACAACCTCACATTTTGCAAGAATTTTCTCTTGTGTCAATAATGACCCTTTTGCCATCTCTAATGGTGATTTAAAATTCAAATTAGTTGCACACTTTTTATACATGCTTAATAGAAACTTACTGCTGAAGAATAACAGCTGATATCTTTAAAGAATTAATCATCATGAATCTCTTTGGTGTATTGGATAGTGTCATGCTCATGGCTACTCTTATTCTCGATGGAAGCAAGTTGAATGTTTTGGGCAAGACCTGTCCCAGTTAAGGAGCATTTGAAAAGCAGAGTGTGACATTTGAAAGCATACTATCCCTGTACAAGCAGAGTACCGCATATATGCACGTTTATTGGTTTTGACACCATATGAGTTCCTTCTGACCCAGAGCAGTATATACATGTATTCACAGCACATCTCTAGGATTATCAGCGTTGCTGGGAACAGGACGCCTTAGCTCAGGCATAGTGTTCACATAATTATGGGTTCTGGTACCTGCATGGATTTTTTAAAAATCTAGTTTCCTCATGTTCTGTGATTTATAATGCATTGTGCAATGCAGACACACAAGACATGCAAGAAGTATCCAATGATGTAGTCTCTGTCACTCTCAATTTTTTTAAACAGAAAACCAGGAATGGGCAACTGACCTCTCATGCCAGTCATGCTCCTGAGCCTCCACTCAATAAAGAACTGGTAAGTTTACTTGTCCCAGCAGACCAATGTCCTGGGACATTGTCATGGTGCTGCTCAAATGGTAACATGTAGTAACACCAGAGAAAGTCCAAAAACATGCAAAAAAGGATGTGACTTACCAGCCATTTATTGAACTCCTAGATGTCTATTGTAAGGATGGTATGATCCACAATAAGGGTGAGAAAATATTTGACTTTTTTTCTCTTTCTACTTATTACTACACTTTCCCACTGTTGATAATACCCTCAAAGTATAAGCTATGTTTATGATAAACTAATCTCCCAGATATCTCCCAGAAGATATTTGTAGCTTGCTTTAGCAAATAAATTGTTACTAGCTGCACAAGTTTCAAACACAGAGAGAGAGGAGGAGAACATTTAATACAGCTGGATATTTTGGGTTCTCCAACTAGGTCATATTTGACTGGACATAGAAAAGAGGCACCCATATTCAACAAGAAATTAATTAAAAGTATTTAGGTGCTTATTTAAGTGCAAATTGATTGCTTTACAAAACAAGAATAATGTTACCAAGATAGATATTAACATAAAATTTACAAGGCAATATTAGCCTGTTAGAAAAGTGCCTAGATATCAATCCCCAGTTAAGTGCTCAACTTTCCTTGTTGATACAATCAGAAGGCAAAATGTCCAAGCCAGTGTGAAAATGCTAGAAAAACTTGGAAGTATAACCAAAGTGTAAACCAAACCACTTGGGATGGGTGAGAAGATTCTGAGCTGAGTAATAAAACAAAACTATTTTACTGTGACTTTAAAGCCCCTAAAAACAATAGGGAATCAGAGCTGATCTCAGAACCCAACTCTACGAGGTTTTATCTCTGCAAAAGAAAAAGCAGTTATCAAAAATTCTTTTAAAGGTTAGAGCTTTATTCAGCTATAGGTCTCAAAGAGCTGAGGTGTTAAAGTGCTGCATTGACACCTTCAGTATAAGGTCTTACCTAAAAAAAAAGTATCTTTATTGAACAATACAAAAAGATGATGAGTAAAAATGGCATTGCTGTACCTTTTTTTCCCTCAGTGGTTATTATCAGGAGCAAAAGTCTAGTAAAAGTCATAATAAGGTGAGTAATATCTATTTACTGCAATTTTTAATCATCTAAAATCTGAATATTACTGTTGCCCTTAGTACTCTAAACGAACGACTGATTATGTTAATGTACTAAAAGGTAGAAATGGATGTGCTTCTTAATTAACACTTAATGTTAACAAATAACCAACATCCATTATTTGTAATATACATTTTGTTGTCACTACCCTACATATCACCCATAATACTTGGTTGTAAAGGGACAGAATGCTTATTTTAGACCCCTGGTGGATTAGGTTGCCTTATCCAGATGATGTGTGAGAGGAAAACTTGGAAGCTGATGAAATGATCTTCCCTGTGCTGTGAGAAAGTAGAGAAGGGAACCTAGACACAGTAGAACTGAGATTTCACCTCCATGGAGGTTTGAGAACTATAGAAAACAGGTCTATCTCCTGATTTTGAGGCAAAAGAAAGTAGCCGTCTCCAAAGAGGCAAGCATGCTATGGCAGTTTTACACCACAAATGCACATAGCTGAGCCTACCTGCTCCCAGCCATCAGTGGAACAGTAAGAGTCTCTGAGGAACCCTGGCGCCGCAGTGCATCAGCGCAACTCACAAGGGACATATGCACAGGGGCTGAGTGTTACATGGCACAAAAAGAGAACATGGGTGTCTAGGACTGACATGACACCTGAGAGCTTTTGGTCCTGTGGAGAGAACACCACAGAGCACCTCTGAAGTACAATGTAGCCTTTAGGTGCTGCAGATAATATACCTGTCATTTAGTAGCACATGCTGAGGACTGTGACTATTGACACAATGCTGCCCTGATACTTTTAAAAACTGATGCACAGATCAAAATCATACTCCTTGATTGAGCAAAACTCACAGTGGGTATGTGGAAACATCCAGTCATAACTCTGAAATCGCAACCAAGTCACATTTTCTATCTAAATATGTACTTGGAAGACTTTGTATAGACTGAAGAGGAAAATTATTTGCCTTAACAGAAGATATAAAAAAATATGAGATACAACAAAACTGTGGAACTTTGATATGCTTTGCGGTGCCCAGATGTACACTGGCTGCAATATCAGGATGAGGCCTGAGACCACTTGTCATCATACATTATTCTCCCTTCTCCTCCTCTGCTTCCACCTTCCATTGAATGAAAGTGTGGGTGTGAGATCAGGAAAGGATTTATTGAAGACTGACTGTTCATGAGAGCAGCTTTATGGGAGCATACCATAAAGAATACACAGCTGAGCTGCTGCCACCACTTATGCTCAACTTGTTAGTATTTCAGATGCAGTCCCATTGATAGCAATACATAATAACATACTACAGTAAAGGTGGCACTAGCTGGTCCAAACCAGGTTAGTGTTTCTACCTCATTAACGTAAATTTCTACAGCCTAACGTGGATCAAAGTTTAACCTTTTCAAGGCTTTTCTTGTATCCACACATCTGTTGCACTTGACATTTTAACATCTGTTTTCAATTATCTAATGTCTCTACTTCATTCTGCTAATGCTGAGAATATGTTCTTTTGAACATGTGGAATTTTATCTTTCTGACTTCCCAAGTCAGTGTGCACATCTGGTGTACATGATTATTTGCCTACTGATTTTGTGGAAGGAAGGTGTTGCTGTTCAGAAAAGGAAGTTAAGGCATATTAAAGTGTTAACCCCTTTTTTGCAGGAGATAGTTCTTGTGGAGTCACACTTGAATCTTACTTTGAAGGAAGTGATTTTTTGTAGTGAGTGAGACAGGACAGTAGGTGTCCTTAGTATTCCAGCTGGAAAAACAAAAGAGTGCTCAGAAAGGCAGAAAAGATTTGAGGTTTACACTTTTCATGAGGTTTCTTCAGTGAGGCCAGGCTTGTCTTTGATTCTCTGAGCTACAGGCAGCCAATAATATCTTCAGTATAGTTTCTCTGGCCCAGATGTAAAATAAGTTGAAACACTTATTTTAAATTCTGATCTTGAAAGTTTACAATATCTGCTAATAACAGGACAATTTGTATTAGTGTTGTTAATGTAATGCTGATATAGACAGAACAGGATTGGAAAGGAAATTTTTCTTGGCACTGGGAAAATAGGGAAATCTTCCTTATATAAGTAGAAAGAGCTTATGTTTCTCCTATATTTATTGCAAACAATTTTACTACTGAGTACCATTATTCAAAGGATTGTGTCTGGCTAAATCTGTCCCCATAGAAGAGGAAACTGGGAACCTTGGCAGCCCTGACCATAAATTTATCCTCTCCCCAAACAGCATTAACTAGTACAACTATTTTCCCAGTGCAAAATACTATCTTGTAAGAAATGACAGTCAAAATATACAACATACACATATACAGATACACAAAAAAACCCACTTGTATAGTGGAAAATGGTATTAATCTTATTGAAACTGCATAGTAAATGCATTGAGTCAGCAAGCATGAAATTAATCACTATGTAATGAAATAGAAGAATATTAGGTTTGGCAATGGGGAAAAGAGTCTCCTGCTACTCAGATAGCCAGCTGGTTGGGTCTATTCTGGTGATTGGAAAAACCCAAAGGCTCATCTCTTGATGCAAAAGCAAGTTGCACAACACAATTTGAGCCCATAGAGCAAAATTCTCTCTCCCTCGCAAAGAGGGTCTCTTCATCTTTACTAGCTATTGTGAATGTTCTCCGGCCTCTGCAGTCTCCTGGTCGTTAGTATAGTTGTAGTTATTGTCTTGTCTTGTAGTTTTTGTCTAGAAGGGTGCTTGCTGGTGTGAGCCAAAATCACGTCAGGCAACGGGATAACTATGAAGTGGTGTCGATTACTGTGGACCAGTGCTGCATGCTATGCATCGACTCATGCCCTGGTCATACATAGTTTACTAGTATAGATGTAGCCACAGATAATTCAACTCTGGTTTTGTATGTGCTTAGTAAACAAACAATGCCTATACCATCTGGCAGTCATATTGTGTTACGTCTGATGGACATTAACCCTACTTTGACTGAACATGTTGGACTAGCTGACCTCTAGAAGTGCTTTCCAACCTATGCTGTTCTGTGATTCCTGTAAAAGTAGTAGTAATCTTATCCTGCTCTCAGGGTTGACAGGTTGTACATTGACTTAGAAATATCAATACTAAACAATGCAGAGCTTCACTGGTCCAGGGTATCGTTCATGGCATTAAAAAATGGATGAAATAGATTTGATTACTCAAAATTTACTGCTGTATAAGATAAGAAAGTAAACATTATTAACATGTCAAATCTGCAGCACTAAAAGTAGTGTCCGAGAGGTTTCTAGGACTGTTCCTTTCCATGAATTTTACCATAAGTTAGAAAGAACACATTTCATACCATTTCACTTACAAGTAACTATGTCTCGGGTCTTGATTAAATGTAAGCTGTTTTTCTACGGTCTTCCAACAGTGCAGGGCTGCAGGGCTGCAGGTTAAGTAATAGAGTGCAGAAGCAAGGTTAAGGAATATTTTAAGTGACTACAGTGTTGTGAATGAAAATAGTTTAAATGATCTGGTTTTGAATATTTAGAAAAAAACATTTTTTGCCATTCAGATGACCTGATGATTGTAGCAAGAAGAATGGGTCTTTTTATTTCTTCATTTTACACTGTAAAGGTAGCAATCTTAACTTGTCAGGAAAGAAAACGAACCCCTACCTTCAAAACAATCATAATTCAGACACTGAACATTATTCCCACAGTTTGTGTTTTCTTCCATTTTTCTGACTTATCACAGACTGAATAAATAAATTCCTATTTTTTCCTTTACACAAGCATGTCTACACGTTGACTTTTAACCTTATTATGTCCAGTGCTTGAACAGGGTAGAAAAGAATTTGCACATAGTTTCCAGAGGTCAATTTTTATTTTGTTCAGACAGTTTCAACTCTGCCAAAGTTCCTTTACTTAGAAATGACAATTTCTTCTTCCATTATCTTTCTTATGTCATACCAGTTTTCATCATTCATGATCTGCTGAACAATACTCAGAAAGAAATAAACCATGTTACAGGATACTCTGCTTTTACTGTCTCAGCAAGAGTCTTGACAGAGATATACATAATGTAAGATAGCAAAAGAACCAATGCTACAAATGATTCATGACATTGGTTTGGTGTTTTGCATTCCTGTATAAGGTTTCTGTTCTGTAAAGCTCTGGCTCCCAAGACAAATGTTTGGGTCCTAATGAGGTGGGACCATGAAGTGGCTAGCTTCCACGGACTTCAGGATACTCCTGGCATCAGGTTTATCTCCGTCATCTCTACCACATTTTCAAGGCACAAGTTTGCCTTGCTGAATAGGCTTCATTGTAGACATTTTTTAATTTTTAATATTTAATATTTAAATATTTAAAAGTAGTTGTCTGAATCCATGCTAATCACCTTAGATTTCCTTTGCTGTAAACAGTGACTATTTACCATCTTCAGAATGGTGCATTTCACCCTAAAATTGGTGACTCTCTCATGAAAGGGAGAAATTGTGACAAAATTTAGTCTGAGTTACCAAATTCTTTAATAACCCAAGGACTTAGAGTTTACATATGCACGATGGTTAAAAAAGCATGTTCTAATCTTTTCAACTGCCTTGCTGCCTATGTTTAATCCCTTTCTTTTAAATCGTGCCTTGTTTATAAATTTCATATTAGACAAAGAATGCATGAACTCATCTATAGAATCAAACCAATGTTTCACATATTCTGCCATCCTGTCCTTGGTAGCAAACATCAGTGCTTAGGAAATGTGGCAAGCACGGGGTGATCCTTCTTTTAGTCAGCTCTCCATTCTTGGTAGTTAACTACTTACAGGCTTCCTGTAAAAATTACACCTAAACTTTTCTATTTAACATCCACTACAGGCCTAAATGCCTGAGGCGTTTGTTGCATCCCTTTCCAGAATACAGTTGCGCCTTTGACTTCACAAATGACTGTAGCAAAGAATGCAACACTGTGATAATGTCCTGCGTGAGGAAAAGAGTGCTTGTTAATTATATATGGGATAAGTCTATAGTTCTCACATTAAAATAGAGACAGTACGATTCCTAACATTTACCATTACTTTTTAAAAATGTTACAGATCTTATCCTGTTTTTCCACAGTCAAAACTTTCCAGATGCAGCTACAGTTTACATGAAAGTGATTATGTACATGTGATGATCAATGCATTGCTCTTCTTTTAACTTTTTTCTAGTTCTGCCATGCTCCGGTTTTAAATCACAGACAATATTTTTAATATAACAGTCCAGACTGCAGTTATTTATTGACGTTTTCAAGTCTCTGTTCCACCAGGATATTCCCCAAGACCCTGTTTGCTTTTTGACTATCTATGCAGATTAAACATACTTTCCCAGAGACCTGTCCAGATTGATTGAAGACTTCTTCCTGTATACCAAATTTAGAGGCTGCAATTATTTAAGTATAACGAAGGTTTGTGGTTCTTCTTTTTCTTTTCCTTCGATGTGCATTATTCTATACTTACTAATTCTGCATTTCATATAACATTTTATCCTTGAGTCACTGATTATGGAGAAATGCTCTTGAGCTCTTTACAGACAGCTTTGATTTTGACTGTGTGGAGTAATTCTGAATTATTTGAAAACATCACTGCCTCACTATTTATCATGTTTCCAAACTTTTATGTGTATATTGAGCAGCCAAGGTCCAAACTTCAGATATTCATGTGAGAACTTGTTGAAAGCTTTTTGAAAATAGAAATATAATTAGACCATATTTATCCACCTACTCAGTGATGCTTTGGAAAAGCAGATAGATTTGTAAGGCATGATTTTCATTTACAAAGCCCCTATTAACTCATTATCAAGATACTATGTATATATCTGTGTGTTTACTAATTCTTTTCTTTACATAGGTGTTACCATTTAGATTGGTAAATGTTAGTCAAATCCTTAGTTCTCACCAACAGTAATTTTAAATATATTCTCATATTTGTTACCTTCCATTCTTCTGCCTACAAGAAATTATTTAATAGGTTACACATGATAGAAAAGGTACTCATAACTTTATATCAGAAGTCTCTTAAGTGTTTGTTGAAAATTATTTAGTCCTATTCAGCATACTTCCTTAAATACCACTTATGAAAGCTTCACTTAGTACTTCCTCAAATTCCAGCTGTAAAATGAAGACCTGATGTAGGAATCTTCTGTATAGCCTTTGAATTAAGCATAATTCCAGAAATTCGTTTCTCTTTTCTGTAATCTTCTTGTGTGACCTTTGTTCCTCATACCTTAAATCATCTGCTGATACCTTTCATTCTCTGAGAAGTCATCTGCTTTAGATGTGTTTGAAAAAGTTTTTATTATGAGCCTTTATACTTTAACATATAGATTCTCAACATTTTTTTTTACCTGAGTTATTATGGTTTTGCATTGGAATTGCCAGGTTTATGCTTTTTTACATCTTCCATGTTTAGATGCAATTTCTGATTTTTGATGCCTATTCTCCCAAAAAAATTGAAGTCTATTTTAAGACTCACTCATTCTACACTTTCAATTTCATAATAATTAGCTTTCTCACCTTTATGCAGTTCCCCTTTTCAGTGAACTTTGTTAACCCTTTTCTTCACAGAAGACATAGAATTTGAATATGTTTTGTTCACTGTGTTCAAAAAGTAACAATTTGAAGGTTCATCTAAGTAGGAGAAAGTGCATTTCATTGTGCTCTCTGGAATCCTACCCCTTCCAGCTGTCTGGTTGCAACTTTCAAAGTTTTTTCACAGTTCCCTTTCGACACATGGTTTTCTCCCAGGAGAAATCTGAATGTATTGAGAAAGAGGAAGGGAAAGGAGGTGAAAAGATGTGGGAAGTTTTCTGTGATCTTACTGTACAGATGATGTGTGAAAGTTATGTTTTGAACCAAAACTAGTGTGATACTCAGGATTAAATCAGGAATTGCCTTTTTTTCTTGTGGTATCTCAGCTTTCAAGAAAAGGTAATTGATAGTGTGTAAAAAGGTAACTCCCATATCACAGTTTGACTTCCATTTTACCCAGCATATGTAAGAACAACTGAAATCTCTATCTTTGTGTTTCAACCTTTGCAGCTCCCTATTTTCCTCTTGTATTTCATAGTTGCTTTATGCTTTTAATAGCAAGTTTGGACCCAGTCCAAAATCCAGCATATAGTTATTTGAAGGTTATTATTCCTTGAATAGTATGTAATAAGTTCAAATTCAGTTTAGTTCTTTCTGTGTATGAGGTCATTTCAGAAATACCAATATCCCAGAAACACCAATATCCCAGCAGAGTTCTCATCTGCATCCCAGAACACATACCAAAGTATGAATTCATGTAACATAAGAAGTAATATGAACAACCCAGTATTGTCTCCTTCAAGTACTTATTGCTAACATAAAAGACAATAGATAGTATATAGAAAAGTAGAACTGCTTAAGACAGACCGTGCATTTGCTGTTATTATTACTGTCCACATTAAACTCAATCAATCAAATGAAAACCTCGTCTTTTTCGTTATCAGGATAATAAGTCAGCCTATCAGGATCCTACAGGAAAACAAACATATTCTTTTTTTAGTAAAAATATTGGAATTTCAAACCATTTATTAAAACACACTAATTCTCTTATTATTCCTCTGACATCAGGAAACTGTAACTTCAGTTTGATTTATTTTATAACATGTATCAGAACACACACTTTTATTATCTCTATAAAACCTCAGAGATACCCATCTAGAATGCATGGTGAAGATACATAGTCAGTTTCTACTTTCCTGAGCTTTAATAATCAATTCCAGATTTTTTTTTCCAGGTAATGGTGTAATCTTTTTTTCCCTTTAGATGACCATTGTTTCTTCATTGTTTTAGCGTTCATTAACAGTTTTTCCCTTGCTAAGACTCTTCATTTTGGATTCCATTAATATAAGGGCCCTTTCTGAGAAAAGGCTTTGTTGGTTGTCTGGGTGCCAGGCTGCAGAGTGATTATGCCTTAACATGGAGCAAGGAAGCAACTAGCACTAAATCTGGCTCTGTGAGCTCAACTGCAAATCAATTCTGTGCACACCTGTCTGCAATGAAGGGGAGCCTCCCACATCTTATGGGGTAGAAGAGATCTCCTCAGATAAGCATGGAGGGAGTAAACAGCTTGGTGAAGTGTGAACTGGCTGTAAAGGTGCTTTGCTGCATGTTGGCATATTCCAGGGCAGACCTTGTGTAGACAACCGAATGTATATAAGCAGCACTTATGTATGCAATAAAGGATCTCACTCGGGGTCTGTGCCTTCATAGGCCACAAAATAACATTCACTGTCTTCACCATCTGAACCACCCAAGAAAATGCAGGTCACAAAGACAGTCACGAATCATTAAAAAGGTATGTTTCATGATAATTAAAAAAAAAATATATATAAATTCAAATATCTAAAATATTAGGACTTAGATTTATTTTGTTAAATAAACTTTTTAAATATCTCTTACAAACATTTCTTTGCCTGAAAGCATGCAGCTAATCTCTTTCTAGGACATTTAAAACAAAATATTTACTGGGAAAAACAGAAGTGGAATTTTAAAATTATATTAGAGCAGCACTACATGCCCTTACTATATTAAGTACTAACCTGTGAGGAAAATATTGTAGAAAGACTGTAAAGACTACAGAGCAAGACAATTGTGTCAAGTGAGTCAAGGAGCACAAGATGAAACATATAACTGGTTTTGTTTGTCTTCTAGAAGATTAGATCTGTCACAACCTAACATACCTAAATTACTTACAACTAAAGTTATCTCCTGTCCAGCACGTATAAATTGTCAAAGTTCTTTCGACACCACCAGAGAAATGAATCTTGCATGAAACCTGGATTATGATAATGGGAATCTTTTATAAATGTGGTTAGGGATCACTCCATGCATAAGTAGCAGTGTGAGGGAAAAAAAGGGTTTTCAAGTAGTGATAAGTAAATTTTTCATGGAATAGCACAGAAAAAATGGAGTGTCATTTTTAATAAGGAATTCGACCCATTTTCACATATTAATTTCTGTAATCATTTTCTAATTGAGCTGAGGAAAAAGTAAGACGTGCGACTTGATTTTCAAAGGGATGATAATTCTATATGACATATCTGCTGTAGCTTCTCCTAGAACATTATGTGAGTACAAAAGGAAGAGAAATAATATACATGATTACAAGTGGGAGATGGTGCAGGAGAGTTATAGTGAATAGAAAGTTTTGGTAACAATTCCACGTTGTCCACCAGTTCAAAACTTTGAAGATTCCTCAAAACATGTAAAGGTTATTTTCTCTTTCTCAGTACTGAATGTAGATTCAAGTATTGGGAATATTGTTTCATTCAAAAATATAGACTGGAAGGAAAAAAATAAATTACATTTCCTTCATCCTTATAGAATGGAAGCATAATTTATAACCCACTATCCGTATTACACATAAGCAAAAACTGTAAGCAAATTTTATTATAATACGGAGATCATGAAAATACTGACTACTCATCCCTGTTTCCTAGTATACAGAACACACAGAGAATATTTGAGATCAATATTAAGATGAACATGTCAGTGGAAAATTTTGTGCAGCAGGCACCACTTCTGGTTCTGTCTTCAATCATCCAGAGCTCAGTCCATTTATCCTTTTTTTTTTTTTTTTTTTTTTTAACTCCACCCAGGAGAGCTATGGCCAATGGAGAGGCTCCCAGGGAACTTTTGGGAGATAAACATTCAGTAATAGCTACTGTAGTAGATTGGGGAGAGGGAAAGGGAACAAGAGATCACCTGTTCCTCGCAGTAATACAGTAACAGGAAAGAAAGACATATAAGACATATAATGATAGCAATATAGTAAGTAGAATTCCATCACCCAAAGAAGCATCCAGCTTCTGCAGAAGCTGAACTGTTACAGCAGTCCCACATATACTCAAGAAACTTCATCTCTTGGTCTCTGATTGACCTCACTTATCTTCTTTCATAGTAACATAGGATCACAGGATTGCTTAGGCTGGAAAGATCCTTATGATGACTCTAGTTCAGGGGTCCTCAAACTACGGCCCACGGGCTGGATACACGGGCTGGTCCTCAATCCGGCCCTCGGTATTTACAGAACCCTCCTGCCCCGCCCCCCCCCCCCCCCCCCCCCCCCCCCCCGGGGGTTGGGGGGGAAACCAAGCAGCCGCAGAGGACTGCCTGCCACTTCACCCGCGTGCCGGCCCTTTCGCTCAAAGCACAATTAGACCTGAGGTGACACCAAATTACTCAGGGCTTTGTCTGGTTTGGTTATGGATGGAGGATGGAGCATCCAAGGTTGGAGCCTAAGCAGCCTCCCTGGACAACTTAAATCTCACTGACTTTGCCCAGCTCTCCTCTCTCTCAGAATTCACTATGGCAACATAAAAAAAATCACTTTTCCCTATGTAGCTCAGAAATTGATGTCACATATGTAGCTAGGCAAGTCACAACTGTTTCATAACCTTAGAGATTAAAAAATATGATTATCACATTGCATCAACTCACCTGGCATTAACAAAGCTGAAGACAGAAATCTTCTCAGCCAACTTTAGATGTCTTTATTTGAGCTCATTTATCTAAGTTCTCTTTATATCCACTATAGAAAGACCAGGGCCTGAATCATTTCTCATCCTTCTACCGTAAATCACTAAAATGGATCAGTCTAATTGTCATAGAACTCCATTGATTATAAAGGCAGTTTAGACGACTGCTTCAGAGGGAAATGCCTATACTGTGAATGTTTTCCACTTAGGTTACTTGGATGAATACCTTCTCAGGTGTGTGGGGTAATTTAGTTCTTTAGAGTTTCTTTTTAGCTGCAGAAAGAACTATCATGTGAATCTTTTCCATCACGACCATTTCTACAGAAAGAGTTTGTTGTCTTAAAAGTCCCTTCCTTTTATGTCAATTATAAAAGGAGCTGAGGTCGCTAATTTATATTATGTGAATGAAGTTGTTCCAGTTGATACTAGTTGTATTCCATTTTTAATTCTAGAAAAACTTTTAATCTGGAAAAGGAGTAGTCAAGCATGCATCACTAATTCAACCCTGTATTTGATTGCTCAAGATCTGGGTGTCTTACACCAGAAAAGAGAGTTTTAGTGCAGCCTACTATTTTGTAAGCATTTTGTAAAAATCTGAATGTAGCCCTAACTTGTATTTTTCTTCTGCATACTATTTTGAAGTAAGGCATATGACAGACTAAAATACAACATGTTAATTTGAAGATCTGCTACTGAAAGAAAATTAATGAAAGAAGAAATAAGTAATTTTGTTATTCAGTGTCAATAACAGAAAATAGTTAAATTTTTGATAAGGCAACTCGACAGTCCCAGAGAATAAATTTGTCATAGATTTATCAACTGATATTTCACTTTAAAATTGTTTATGAAACTTAGCACAAATTATTTCATGTTTAACTATAATTTGTGGTCATTGGTTAGTACTGCTTATAAAAATGAAATTCACTGCTGTGGCAGATATGATATGTAATTATTTCTCAATGAAATTATCCCAAGACAGGAAGGTCAAGGCTACTCTTGTTTTGCCAGTCACAATATTTGTTGCAATGTGTTTGCTGGTGAGGTCTTTTGCTGGTACCATCTGGCTGTGGTGTTGGTGTATGAAAAGTGCAAGACCACTACAGCACAGCAAAGATGAAAATATGTTGGTCATTAAGCATTTTTGAGAGTAATGAAGAATGAGTTACTGTTCTTGAGAAGCATTTGATGTTGTTTAACCTTTAAACAGTGATGTTTATTTCTTCTTATACAGAGATTTTGATGAAGTAGGTAATGTATTCTTGGTTTATTTGGTTAAGAGTAACCGGTTGATTTCCACATCATACTAATTTTGATTTCTCTATTAAATATGTATCTGAATGGATGGAAATACCAATTCTGATACAATGTCTTTGTGGTTAAAACCTAATATGTAGTTACTATTTCCTCAAGTTCCTCTTCTGTTTCCCAAGTGCTCATACAACTGGGAAAGTTTGGGAAGTGAATTCTGGAAAATATTTTACATTTAATATTTCAACATCACATTGCTGTGCAATTTGCCTGTTAAAATAATTAAGATGTCAACAGAGTATGATTTTTTTAACAAGTGATTGATGATAGCTTGTAGACAGCTTTGAGATTAGTGAAGATGAAGACAGCTGTCAACTGGCCATGACATGAACTTCAAATTAACCAAATACTATGGCAAATCTAACAGATTTTAGCTACATTAGTGACAGAAGGAATGTAATACAATGTGAGTTTAATCTGTTGGGAATTTGTTGGGGCGTTCATAAGAAAGATTTGAGCCTAAGTTATGAAGACAATGCTGTAGATTTGAAAACAGAAAAAACACTTAAAAGGATAGGTTAGTCACCTTGTGACTGTGTTTTCTGTGACCTTTCAAGACATGTCTGGTTGAACAGCATTTCTTAGATATGATGTACATCTTATATGTAAAAAATAGATACTTTGAATCCTGATTACAAGAAGTAACAGAAGAACAAGTGCTTTGAGATCCCATTCTCTTTAACATAATGATCCTTTCATATAACAAAGAGAAAAAACAAAACATAACCAACCAAACCCACAAACAAATTAAAATGTCTATAAGGCAGGGTTTGGAGCATATATTTCCTATTTGAAAAACATCTGCATTACTGTCACTTCATTCCTCTGAGCTACTTACTATTCACCACTGATGCATATGGAGTAATCCAGAAACTCCGTTACTTCAAACTTCTCCTATCTTTTCTTAAGAACTTTAAGTTTGATAGTACTTTACTATGCTAAAATTAAGGTGATTTAAACATTTTGTCCCACAGATCGGACAGAATAAGAAATGTACATATACACTGAATTGGCTGGTGAATCATAATTAACATTAAGCTGCCCTGACTCAATCATTAATCTATATGCTTGTGTACTGAGGCTAATAGCTGTAAATTCTGAATTCTGATGGATTTTCTTTAAAATATGTAATCCTTAAACACTTCAAGTTTCTACCTAAAAAGTAAAAGACAAGAATAAAAAAGAAAAAGAAAAAAAAAAAGGTGTGAATATAGAAATATGGTCCAACAAACATTTACTGAAAAAAATAGGAAAGTGTATACTCATTGTAGTTGTGTCAGGACATAGCTTGACTTTTTTGTTTTTCTTTTCAGAAATTGAGTGACAGTTCCCCTGAGGAAAACAGGGTAGTTCAAAATAGCATTTAACAAGCAAGTAAATAAACAGAACTACTGCCTTGCTTCACGTGGAAATTAGTCTATTAGATATGCAGGCAACAGGATTTCCATGGTTACAAATGACCTGCTAATCTCTTAAATTATCCAGTCATCAGGAACAACAAGCCGACTAAATAATTACAGTAAAATGCAGAACCGATGCAGTCAGTATTTTCAAAGTGAAATTCTCCAAAAGAGAGGAGTTTTTAACCTGATAAGAAGCTATGACATTATTTCAGTGTAGGTTCATCACTGTCTGTCTTTGAAATAATTTACCCTGAATATTTTTTTTTTTTAAATAACAGTATTTTATGTGTCACGTTAGCATTGTAGGTAAGAAGAACAGTAACCTGTGGGGGTGTGTGTGTGTGTCTTGTTTTAGTTGAGTACACAGTGAAAGCTCATTTAATGTGCATTTGTTTGCTCCTTTCTTGGTGGGAGGGCACAATGTATGCTGGCCTGATGCACTTTTATTTCTGGTGTTTGCTACAGTTGAAAGTCACAATTTTCCATGAAGTAAATGAATTCTGTTTACTTATGCTAAATTCAGTTCACTTAACTGAAAAATACAAAACAACAAAAAAAAACCCAACAGCTTTTGAATGTTACTGTTTTGAAATGACAACAGAAAAAACTCTTTATGGTCTCCTACATGAGACACACGTGTGCAATAACGGCTGTGGAATGCCTATTTCATCATGATCATCACAGTTTTAATGAAGTGGTAGCTCTGCATTGGTATTTTGCCCTAAAGACAGTGGGCAAAAACCTTTTGCTAATGACTGACTCCTTGTATACTATTTTTTGTTCTAATTAATCCCAAATTCTCATCAAAGTCGATCCTCCTCTAATGTCTGCACTATAAACCTCTGCGGCTCTATTAACTTCTTTTTTCCTATTTTGGGGTCCCTAGTCAGCAAATAGTTGCACGCTTGAGTTAATTTATCAGCATTGCCAGCTTCCATAACTTTACCACAGCCCTGGAATATTTCACGTTTTTAAAGTCTCAGCACCTTCTGATCTTTGTTGTATGAGAAACTTTGATTTCATTTAAGGAAACTGCTGTCGATAAAAACTAAGTCTGTATCACTTGCAAATGAAAAAAGATGACTTGGTCTCACTGTAACCTTGAGTTCCAAATTTAAATGAAAGTCAAAGGAAGCTGAAATGTTTTACAGTGTAAAATTCCTGGGGCCTGACTTGAGTGCTGGGTAGAAGTAGTACTATTGCTTTATGTGAATTGCCTGCTGATTTCCTTATGATTTAAGATAATGATGGGATTCTCTTTTGACTTGATTATCTAGGCTTCATTTAAATCTCTTTGATTTGCCCTGTTCAATGTCTGAGTTCTATTTTTTTATCAATACCAGAAATATGAGCCCTAAGGTCTTTATCTCACATTTTATAATATGGCCATCCTTATCACACATTTTATAACATGACCTTTCCTTTTGCCAACCTTTAGATTTCCCCCCTTTCATTTCACCCTTTTAAAGTGCTTTGAAAGAAAGTATCATCTTCCTCATTTTTACCTGGACGGTATTGCCTTCGCTGTCAGTTTTTTCACTCTACCCTTCCTTGTCAAACCTTGTTGTTGTTTTGTTTGTTTTTTTTTTTCTTTTTTAAAGCAGTGTCACTTCCCTACAAAATGTTATTTAATTGATTTAGCCTTTTATCAGTGGATTTTTTTTTCCCCATCATTGTCAGTTTACCTTAATCTCAGGAACCTTTATGAAACATGTTTTCCTGTGCACTCACAAAAAGAGGGGGAAAAAATCCTTCAAAAAAATCACACAACATTTTATGGTTCCTGTTCCAGTCATTGCTGATGAGCTGATCCAGTTTGCTGTGTGGCAATCCTGTATAATGCCTAACACGATGCTGTTCTCATCTTTTAGAGAAGTATATGCCATTAATTGTGGTAATGCTGGCATTTATAGGTATTTGTAATTCTCTGGACTTATCCAAAAGACTTATTATTCTTATTATATTTATTGCTTATATTTCAGCTGTTTAAATAAACTATAAAGTAGGTTATATGTATAAAGTGTTAAAAAAATGCAGAACTAAATGGTGGAGATTCAACAAGCTCTTGGGTTACTCGTTCTTATATTTTAGTGTTTTTATAGATCTTCTCTAGATACTTGTCCTCATGCTGAATGCTTTCTTCAGACAAAGATGGGTGTTTGCCAGTAATGATGTTGGCTTTGCTTGTACTCTTTGTCCTGAGTCCATATTTCCCACTTTTTCCCACTGAATATAAAAAAGGGTAAACAACCATTTTACATCTCTAGCTGCATTACCTAGAGTATCTGCAAATTCCATATTATCTACCATATCTCCCAGTATATCCTTTTCTTCCCTGTCATCCAGGTTGCAAAGGGGAGAATTTTAATGATGCTCCTTTATTTAAGTCCTACTTGCTTTATCTTTGGGTAATGCCCAAGTATTTAATGTACACCTTTCAGTTTCAGACTATCCATCTCCTCTTCCTCCACCTTTCTCATTCCCATGCAGGGATCTGAACTATTAAACTGTATTACTGCAAAATATTTAGTCTTTCACAGATCTTGGAACAATGAAGAAAGCTCCTGTCTGATTTCACAAGAGGGAGACTTTTACTCACCATAAGGTCTGTTTCTGAGAAAGCCATTTCTGATATTCTTAACTAGAATTTAGAGATCTACTGTCTTTCTTGTATCAAGTATAGTTTCAGATTACGGTATACTTTTATTCTTTTTTTTTTAAAGGAGCATATTTATTTACCTTTATATTTGTATACCAAAGACTGATTGAGGTGGGGGTCATTTCACTGAAAGACTTATATTAACCTTTCTTGTAGCTAACATCTATTTTGTATAGTAGATCTAATCATAAAAAAAGTCACATCTGACTCAAACTCAGAAATAGCATGTTGAAACCTTTGCACTGTATCATAGAGGGTGCTTGCCAGTCTACAAGCTAACTGTATATTTCATCTAATCAGCCATCCTCATTTTTATCAACAATAAGAACATGTCTATGATTATTCAGTCTTTCATTTTTAGTGAGGATATAAACCAGTTTTACAACAGGCCTAAAAGGAATATGTCTGGGCTTTATCACTCTTAATGGTGTAATTTCACTTCTGTTTGTCTAGTCTCAATCAAAATCCAAATATACAATGTATACAGTAAGTCTGTGGATGTTTGTATTATATATGTTTTTAATGTAAATGAAAAATATGTAGAACATGAACGTGAGGTTCAGTAAACTGTTCCTTCCCCACTGAAGAATGTCAAATAATTACTGAAAGAGGAGGGTGGAGGTCAGAGTTTTAATACTTCATTGAAGCAAAAAGGTGTTTATTACTGTATTAACTTTTGAAAGAAAACAAATACTGCAACAAAGAGAGATTTTCTTATCTATGGAAGGAAAAGAACCTTTATTCTAATAAGAGGATGGCTAGACTGCTTCCTACATAAGGAGAAAGTAAAATAAATCTAGGGGATGAAAGATTAAGCTAGTCCAGATCTTTTGGAAGACTTCAGAGGAAAGAATGACTATTAAACCCAACACAATTCACTAAAAAATAGAAAATATAATCTGATTCCTGTATAGTTTCTTGAGAGAGAACAAGTCTGATAAATCACAGAAAGACTGATCTTTTGATGCAACCTTAGGATCATTTGAATGGATGTATTTTTTCATTCCCTCATTTCTAAAGATTTATCACAAAGTTGTCTATTTTAGATATTATTTATAGATAGAAATTATTTAGATATTTGCATGTTTAGTATAAGCTGGCTTGAGCTAAGCATGATTTACAGACATGAAATAACAATAAAACATTCAATCAAGGGAGCAGTGAATATGTGAACCAGAGTGCTAGTATACCTTAATCACAGAATCATAGAATCATGTAGGTTGGAGAAGACCTTTAGGATCATCAAGTTCAACCATTAACCCAGGACTGCCAAGTCCATCATTAAAGCATGTCCCTGAACACCACATCTACCACCTCCCTGGGCAGCCTGTTCCAATGCTTGACAACCCTTGAGGTGAAGATTTTTTTTCTAATATCCAACATAAACCTCCCCTGGTTCAACTTGGGGTTGTTTCCTCTTGTCCTATCACTAGTTAAATGGGAGAAGAGACCTACTGCCAGCTGTCTACAACCTCCTTTCAGGTAGTTGTAGAGAGCGATAAGGTCCCCCCTGAGCCTCCTCCTCTCCAGACTAAACAACCCAGTGCCTTCATCTGCTCCTCATAAAACTTGTGCTCCAATAATAAGTAACCTATTGCTTTAGCAGATTTTCCTCTGTATTGACAAGTAGCAGAGAGGGTCTGCACAGGCTGAAATTACAAGTGTCAGAGGTCGCAAACATTGCTTGGCCATGTTTGGACAAGATGAAAAAATGAATGCCTAGTTGCTACTAAAACTAGTAAGAGACACAAAGAAGAGCAAGACAGTTTTTTATAAGGATGCAAGTAGCAGAAGGAGATTCAGAGAAAGTATGGTCTTCTGTTGAATAAGGGGCATAGCTGCTGTGATGGACGATACAGAAAAGGCTGTGTACCATCATTTTAGCATCAACCTTCACAGGTGAAACTTGCTTCCTGACCTTCATGCACGCAGGTGTGGTTTCAGAAGGAGAGAAGCAGTCAGCAGGGGGAAAGCAACAGTCTGGGGACTGCTTAAGGAAGCTGCAAGTATTTAAATTTCTGAGGCCAGATGGGACCTGCCAAATGGTGCTGAAAGAATGGACTGCTGTGATTGCAGGGACAGTTGCATGGCCATCCTCATTGAAAAATTGTGGTGTTGGTGGGATGTCTTCGGCTAGTGGAAAAAGATTAACATTATGCCTGTCTGTTAAAGACAAGAGGGACACCTAATTCTAGTCAGCTTCACTTCAGTCCCTGGAAATATAATGGAGAAGATCCTTTTCTAATGGATTTCAAAATTGGTTAATCATAAGGTAGCAAATAGAAAAAAAAAAAAAGTCTGGGCAAATCATTCTTTAGCAACCAGATTGCTCTCTGTGATGAAACAGCACTGGCTGTAATATACTTTGTTTGCAGTAAGGCTTCTGTCACCATCTCCTACAGCATTCTCACTTGAGAACTAAAGACATTGACGAACAGATTATTGGGTGGGTTAAATGTTGGTTAGATCAGCAGGCTAAAAGGGTAGCAACTAGTAGCTTGATATTTGATTGTCAAGTGGTGCAAATAAATAGCCCAAGGGTCAATGCTGGACTGATATTATTCAATTCTCATCTGGATTATGAAATGGACTCCATGCTCAGAACATTTTCAGATGGTACTAAATTAGGAGAAATTATTCTTGGGCCAAATGATAGAAATTCAGTCCAATGGGACCACAATAAATTTTGTGACTGGAACCAGCAGAAACCTTGAGAAGTTCAGTAATGAGAACTGCAAAGTTCTGCAACTGAAGTGAAAAAAAAAAAAAATATTCCCCTGAATCTGTACAGCCAGGAATAAACGGGCTGAGTAACCAGCATGCTGAGTAAAAGCCAGGTTTTAGACATGAACTACCAGTGTTCTTCCTCACCAGTAAGCCAAAATGTATAGTAGGTTGAAAGAGGAGGAATGTGGTCAGGAGACTGAGGAAAGTGATTATGTCTTCCCAATCAGTACTGGGGAGGGTGCATTTGGTATACTTTATTGACTTTTGAGCTTCCAGTTTGAAAGGCATGTGGAGAAACTGGAGCAAGTCCAAGGTCACATCAGGAGCAAGGAGAGCTTAAGAAAATTGTTCTAGATAAGTTTGGTGGAGGAGCTAAGGGGGAATCATGGCCATCTGAAGAGTAGTTATGAGGATGACAGACTGAAACAAATGTCAGGCAAAACACAAGGGGCAATGGTCACACACTGAGGTTAGGAAGACCAGATTACATATTAGGAAAAACGTCTTCACTAGGAAAGAAATGTAGAACAGATGAGTAAGTTACCCAGATAAGTAGCAGAATCTCCATTCACTTTTCAAGACCTTTTTGTTGGTAATAAGAAATGTTTTGAGTGCAGTTCAAAACTGATGGTCAGAATAAGTGATTCAAGTTCATATGAGTGTTGCTGGACAGCCTTAGGGAAATCTGGTTTGTTTGCTTCTTCCTTGTATCAAGTGTCTGAACTTTCAAGTAACCACAGCTACAGCTTGGTGTCCTACTTGAACTAACAGGCAAGACTTATATTTACTCCGTTATACAAAAGAACATTCTATCAATAGAGCGGTTGTCTTTATTATTAAATTTCTTACTTCTCACAGAATTTTTGAATGCTCTATCAAGTAATAAATTATCAGGTGCATTTGCCATCCAAAAGAACTCTTTTTGTAACTGACAAAACCAAGAAATTTCTGTGAGTTTTGGAGGCTTTTTTTTTGTTTTGTTTTGTTTTCTGGAAAGGGCTTACAGAATATACTTTTTACTTCGATGTATTCTGTGACATATCAAAAAAATTTAAGTAACACAGTATCTTCTTAAGTGTCATGGTTTAACCCTGGCTGGTAATTCAGTGTCCTGCAGCCGCTTGCTCACTCCCCCTCACCCAGAGGGATGGGGAGGAGAGCTGGAAAGGAATGAAAACTCGAGGGTTGAGATAAGAACAATTTAATAATTTAACTAGAATAAAAATGAAAGAACGATAATAACAATTATTATAAAAACAGTTATAATGAAAAGTGGAAGGGAGAGAATAAAATCCAGAGGGACAGGAGGAAAGGAATTGCTCATTGCATGCCAGCTGACGCCCAGCCTGTCCCCAAGTAAGGATCTGCCTGCCATGGCCAACCCCCCAGGTATATATATTCCAGTCCCATGGTATGGCATATCCCTTTGGCTAGTTTGGGTGACCTGGCCTGGCTGTGTCCCCTCCCAGTTCCTTGTGCCCCTCCAGCCTTTTCCACTAACAAGGCCTGGGGAACTGAAAAGTCCCACACCACAGCAAAACAGAGCACCGTGCTAGCTCCTGAGAAGATAATGGACTCCATCCCAGCTGAAACTGGGACATTAAGTAACCATGTAAAAAACGTCTTGCAATTGCAAAGTTATTTTTCTAGCTCTGACACTGTTTATATCTTTGATTGCAAAGGCTGCCAGAAGACAAGTACAGTCAGCTGTCACTCCTGATGACATCATTTTCACTTTTCGTGCGTAGAGCACATAGAAGACACTGGACAGCAAAATTATAAAAACTTTTTCATACTTGAAGGTTGTTGCCAGGGATGTCCCCTCTCTTATCTCCTTGTCTGTAGGCTCAGCAAAAAATTTCATCAAGACTTAGTCTCTCTAGATTGCTTGAGATTGGCCTGTAGAACTATGTCAGAAGACTTGGCATAATATATAAAATAGAATAATTTAGGCTGGAAAAGACCTTTGAGATCATCAAGTCCAGCTGTTTAACCCAGCACTGTCAAGTCCATCACTAAACCATGTCGCTAAGCACTGCATCTACGTCCCTGAAACTGAATCTAGTTTGGCTTGGCTAAAGATTTCTCATCTGTATACATGTTTGGCAGTATAAAACAAAACAAAACAAAAACCTTTGAAATAACCCAGAAAGGACTGAGCTTCTTAACAAAGAGAGTTCCTAAATTTAGCACAACTAGCAATGACCAGGACAGTGGCTGAAGATACTTTTAGCTCTATGACAAGCCGTGGGTATGCACAAGGTATGCCTCTAAGCCAGTGTCCTTTTAGTTAAATGTAAAAGTTTCATTTTCAGCTAAAGATTATGATATGATATGAAGGAGATGAATTCTTAACAAAATATTCCACCAAACTCTAATCTTTCACTCCATCTTTCTCAGTATCCTTTCACATATCATGCTTCTCTAAGCTCGAAATCCAAGCTTCCAAATTCCTGCATTTCCCACCAAATTCCATACTGGATCCTAATCCTAAACCCCTTTCCTTCCTCACTCTTTATTTTGCATACTCTCATCTGCACAAATCTGGATCCTCAACTGCTTTTTGTTCACTAGTACCTCCTGTTCTTCTACCAATGACCATTTCCCAAAACTAGGACTCTAGCGCTCTCCTTCCATTCCCCTCAGCAACATCACGTGTACCTCAACAATGCCCATGCTCTTTGTCTGTTACCCCTTGGGCCTTAAAAGAGGTTCTGCATGGTCTGGATGTCCTGGGCTAACTAGGGTCAGCAGTAGCAGTAGTCATCTCAATTCTGTCCATGTGAAGACTCTTATAGGAGCTTCTCAGGTGGCACATGAGAACAAGTTACTAAAGTTCAGGTGACTGTCAGCAGTTGTCTGTGAAGAGGAATTTACCCTTTGGGCTTGAGTAAGAAGCAGATGTGAAAGTAGGAACCTTAGGTGGTGCACAAACTTTAGTTTTGTGCATCTCAACTAATAGTGACTCCAATTTAGTTTCATTTCCTCGCTCTTCATAAAGGGCAGGGTGGAAAGAACTTATTTTTAAATTTCCTTTCCCTCATTTTATTCTGTTTTTCAAAGCTGCGTGGCCTAAAGATTAACCAGTCCTCCTTGCACAGGAGTAACTACTACTCTGATTGCATTCACAGAATAGAGAATGCTTTCGGATTGCATAGGCTTCCAGGCTACCAAACCATCATGATATGCAAGGGTCACCCTACACCCACACTTCCTTCTGATGAACAAAGAAGTGCAGAACACTTAATCCGATGATTTATGTCTGTCACCAGGGCCCTTCAGGCCTGTGTGGGATGGATGGAATCTGGGCCAAGGATTATGTTTCAAAACGTATCTACTGTTTTGAACTTTATTCTCCTCCACACTATTTTCACAAAATATATAACTTTAATGACTTTTATGTACTCTTTTAAAGAACACACAAAAGGTTTCATTTGTGAATAGTCAGGTGAATACTAATGTTTGAAGCTGCAGTATTCTACTTGCTAGCAAAAAGCTGGTTTCAAACTTTCTATATATGTTTATCTACCACAGCAACAAAGAAACAGGGAAGAAGTAGTGATTATCTGTTATCAGAATTATGTTTGGCAAGTAAGGTAAAGCAGAGACTACAAAATCAGTGACTTGTTCAGAGATTCAGGCATAGTGTCAGGATTTGCACTTTCCCTGTAGTTCTGAACTTTATGACATGACTTGTAAATTAGCAAGTACTGACCAAGTTAAAACAGCTCTATTCATTTTTTTCCTCAACACATTTTTAACAGCAGTAAGTGCAGCAATCCATTCAAGCCTCCAAAAGCTAGTGGCGTTCTCACGTAGAGAAGGCAAGAAATGCAGTAATATCCCAGTGCCATCCTCCTCCCTTTTTCTTAGATGTTCTTTCACTGCAGTCATGAAATGCTTTTGTAAAATGCTCCCATTGTTAGGTTAGATTTCAGCTGATGACCATTTTCACCTTGTATACCATGTGCAGTAGTCTGTGCTTAATAAAAGGCTACAGTGACCATGCTAATACTGAAGACACCAGAATAGTTTTCTGTCTGGATCACAAAAGCACTGTGCTATTGCAGATACCATGGCAGCTGTTGAGAAATGTTACCACTAAAAGGAGCAACCAGTACACTTGCACTAAAAGGTTTCGGATTCCTGAGCGTAATGCAGTATTAAAATTACATTTTCAAGTACTGATTTCAGCTGAGACATCTTGGTGGAAGTCCACTTCAGGTAAAGATTTACTGCTAATATTTGATGAACTAGGAAGGACTGATATTTTTCATGCTCCTTGTTTCAACGTTCCCTGGCTGTCAGCACTAGCCTTTGTGCTGTTCTAAGGTAATTCCACGTACATTGGGGAGGCAGAGGTGAACCACACAGTGATCAGCTAAAATAGGTGCCACAGAGTTCTTGGGGTTTGGCCCACAGACTATAACTCCTGTACCTGCCTAAAAATTCACCTGGATTTTTCTACTAAGCAAACCCTTACACTTAAGTGCTCCTTAGTATTGATTGCTTTTCTGTGTTTTTGCACAAGCAGTCTGGTACAATGCATATACATTATATGGTGATGGAAATAGATGAAGATATTTCTTGGATTCTTTTTCTTAAATTTCCTTTTTTTTTTGAAGTTTGGATGTTGGCAGAGAAATATGAAAATAAGAGTCAAAGATATTTAGATACAAGTACTTACCTTGGCATTTGTGCAACCAGTTATCTATCAGTTACCAGTCAGAAAGGGTTTGCATTATAAATGTAATGTTTCTCCACATTATTTTTTAAAGACATAATCCAGGAAAAAAAAATCCATTGTTTTTCTTTCAGAACTTCTTCTACAGCCTAAATTATCTTTAGAATAAACAAAAAGATGAGCACATGTACCCCATCTTACACTAATCCCTCTTCATAGATCGTTTTTGAGTTTTATCTTCCTTTCTTTCTACATCAACCCTTGCAGCTCTCTGTCAATGGTTTCTATTCAGAGTGTATTGCAGGGCTCAAATGCAGCTGTACCTTTCTGCAGCATAGTGCCCACCTTGCCTCAGAGTGTAAAAAAGTGACTGTTATGTTTCTGATTCAGGATGCTCTATCATTATGTTCATTTCCATCATCAGTCCATGGCCTCTTGCAAATGTTATGGCTTCTCAAATGTATGTCATGTTAAATGCCAGCGTTTCAGATTCACTTTTCTCAGGTGCATTAGCCTGACTTTTCCAAGCTAAATTTCCCTTTGTTTTTCTCAGCTTGTGTTTTTATAATAGCATTTGTAATATTATTTATTGGTTTTGCGAGAAGGTGTTTGTTCTTCATTCTGCTTTAGCTTTATTTATGAATTCCATTAATGAGATTAGCTTTGATTGATTGACAGTTAGCTACCTGCAGAAGGAAAAGTCAGAACTCTTTCCTTGTTTCATATGATTGCCATCTGAGTATATGACAGCTAGTTGAATAGTGAGCTCCAAAAGACATCTGGAAGATTTAAAAACAACAGTACGTCCATTTTATAGGATGGAAAATAAGCCAGTAGACTTAGAAAAATAAAGGGACTTTTGCACAGTCTTGATGTGTGCTATGGCATGTAAGTTTAATGTGGCTAGTTTCCACAGTGATGTCCAGAGCCACTGTACTGTAACAGGTCTAAATGGGTGAGATTTGGAAGCAAGGGGCTGGAAAGGTGACCTGTGTGGAGGAGGCCATGAAATGCCTTGTGCTTGTTCCAACCCAGTATGACACTGGTGTGAGCAGCCCATCACCTGTCAAAACTGTGGCCTGACAGGGGACCTCACGGTACCCCAGCTCACACCTTTTTAAGGAAGAGCAGCAGACCTGAGGTGCTGGTGATGCTCTGGATGCTGTTGTATACATGCAGAGGGAGATGCTTTTGGAAAGACATGGCAGAAAAGATGCTGATGAGGAGACAACTAAGGGCATGGCCAGAGATACTGTCCTGGAAAGAGGTGACCCATGCCATGTAAGGGACAACTCTGAGCGACTCTGACTGTGGGTGACCTATGTCAGGGCAGGAACACTCCTATAGGACTTCAGCGGATGGAGGATCCAAGTTAAGGTAGAAAGACTGCTGGACTGTGGCCATCAGTGACCCATGCTGTAACAGAGAAAACCCTGAAGGACTGCAGCTGTGGGTGACCCACATTGGGACAGGGACACGCCTGAGGCACTGTGGTCAGTGGACAACACATGTCAGAGCAGTAGAAAATTAAGAAGCCCAAAACAGTGGAAGAGAACTGTTTAGGAGCATGTAGTAGCAGATAAAAAGCAATACATATCCAGCCTCCTGTGCTGCCTGTTGCTTCATCAAATGAATGAAGATAGATTCAGTGCAGCCATTGCCAAACGTGAGAAATTGAGGCTAGGAATGGGGGGAGAAAGTTGATTATATTTTTCATTGTGTTCATGTCCCATTTCCTCACACCACCCCCACCCCACAAAAAAACCCAATCCCAATCCAATGATGAAAACTTGGTGTTAATTGACAATTAATTAAATGAAGAAAATTCCCAGAGCTGAGGCTGTTTTGTTGATGTCAGTGTTAGACATAGTTGGTAGGCATCTGAGAAAGGAACTGGAAAGACATAGGCTGAATGAGAACTTACCTGAGGCATACTTTGAGATTTGGCAGGGAAAAAATGCTGTACTTAAAACATTAATCATGGCAAAAATGGAGGTACGCTGGTGATGGGCCTCACTTTACAGTCAAAACCCCTTATATCAAGTAACATCTATGGTTAGTATTACAAAAATAGAGTATTGAGCATTCCTTTTTTTCAGAAGATGCATGGCTCTAAGCTGCAGACTGGGCTCAGCTTCTCTTTTTGTAAGTGACTTCCCATACCACCAAGATCTGTGGTAGTTATCATTGTAATTTGTCTTGCATGAAGCAGTTTCATTTGTGCACCATAATAGGTTTAAAGTAAAACCAATTCTACACTGAATCCTAAGCAAATAAATGGTGGTACTGATCATATCCAAAGTTCTGCAAAAATGTATTAAGAAAATACAAAAATGAGTAATATCAAATTTTAATGAAGTAATTTTAAAAAACCTTTCCTAACAGATAACAACACAGTTCTGTGCTGTAAGTTTTCCTGGTTAACAAGGGCAATGAAAAGTGTTGAATTAAATCTTTGCTAGAATAAAATACATTTTTTTCTTTCTGAGGCTCTTTTGGAATTACTTGATTCATATACACAAAAATTCTGAATACTGTCTAAGAGCTGATCTTTTGAAAATAACTGTGTGTGGCTTTTAAAAGCCCCATCCACCTTCTCTTGCAGGTAGTGTTCTGTGTAGCCTCTGCAACCTCACATAATAAAATTAGGATGAAAAATTATAAATGAAGCTGCTGAGTTCATTAAATAGTAAATGGAAAGGCAGCTGCCAGATTGATATGTAAGTCAAGTCCTCTATGTGTGCTGTGATTTGCAAGTAGAATGTTGTTAGTGTATTACTCCTAAGTGTTTCAGTGTGACATATCTAAAAGCTTTAATAAAGCAGGTAACAAAGCACATTTTTTTGTGAAACAATAATATCAAAAGGAAAACCAACTTAATCTTCCACTTAAAAAGCCTCACATTAATCTTCTCTGGAAATGCTGCATTAGTTGTATTAACTTCTCACAACTGTTTGAGTCTCTACAATCGTAATTTCCAGAACATCAAATTTTCACTGTTTTAATGTACAAGATTTGAAGGGGGGTGGATGGGTGGGTGTTTTTATCAAATTCACAGCAATTGAGTTTATTATTGTCAACCAAGACTTATTTGACGTTAGTAAAAGAAAAGGAATTGTACTGTGCATGTTCTACTTCCAAGATTGTCTTCAGCCTACTGAGTACATTGGTGCTGTAATTTTCGGTTATATCCTCAGTTACCTTTCTTATCAACCCAGGGAGCAAACATGAAATTTCTGGAGCATGTAGAACCCCCAAGTCTACCCAGAGGCATAGTATGCCATTAGTACAGTACCACAAGGTTTGGATACCTGCAGGCACATATACATATAGAAATGTTCCCCTGGAGGTCCTGCTTGGATAGCATGCAGGCAAAGCTAGGGTCACAACATCCTACGTAAGCACAGACTAAACACAGTTGCACTTCTTCTTGACACTTAATTTACTCAGTGTATCATACAATGCTGATGCAATTTGATTCAGATAGAACTGCATCTATTTAATAGAAACTGTGAAATGTGCTCGGTGAATATGATAGGAAAACTTGGTGAAGATTAATGAAAAATAAATGTGATTCTTCTGTTCATTTGGAGGTATTTTTAATAGAAAAAAGAAAACAGCATTGACTATATAATGATCATATGCACTGTTGACCAGCATGTTTTCTTATGGGATTGATGTGGTGATTCTGGTGATGAAAGCACAGTGCCAGTCATTCGTACAGCTCCAGGGTATAGTGGGTGATAAGTAATGAATAATTTGTTTTAATCTAGTTTTGGTTCTAGTCCTGCAGTCTTCAGAAGAAAATCACACAAAAATGTTGGTTTTAGATCAAAAGTTCTGTCATGTCTACACTTTTTCTTAATGGTATAAATAAAGTACTTGTTTTTTGTAGAAAAAATATATATTTTTTTTTCAGCATTTGTTTCGCAAGCCAGAAGGGCTATAGTCAGAAAATTAGCAGTGCTCTTTCTTTTGTATTTTACCAGATAGTTCAGAATACCAGTCCTGAATGTGGGTGATCTAGATTCAAGCCCTTTTCACTTCTCTTTTATGTCACAGAAGAAGGTGATAATATGAAATCACCCAGATACTGTGTTCTGGGGTGGACTTTCTCATGTTTTCCATTTGATGCTGATTAACTCTTTGATTTTATTGATAAATAAGTGCAAGCATGTATCCCAACTCTTCACTAACAGTTCCCTTAAATTAATAAGTAATTCTTAACACTGGTGCAAAAATATGCCCTAAATAAGGCAATTTTATGAGTTCCTTCCCCTCTGTCTCCCCCTGAAGATCCACCTGTTGAATCTACCTTCCATTCTAAGAAGACTGAAAGGGCATGTTTGATAAATTTACTTTTCACCTGAAGACTTCTGGCCCAGTTCAGAGAACATGACTGAGAACAGTACACTTGAAAACTGAGTAAAATGAGGACACAGACAGAGAGCCTAAGGTTTGTTGGGCTTGATGCCCATATGTATTCTGTATTAGGTTGGGGTTTTTTTCATATTATCTAAACGGGTGTCTATCAATCTGCATCTTGACCTCTACGGAATACAGAAAAATACTTCAGAACATCATTCATCCAAGTAACATCAGTAAAGAAAGGAAATATGCAGGTAGGAAACCTACCAAAAAAGTGCATTATGTACTTGTGTTCTCTGGCTGCATCATTTATATAAAGGGTGCAACTCTGCAATTTTGGTGACACTGGGTGAAAAAAAAAATTTTGTTTGGATTGATACCTTCCTCCTTTTTACACTGAGAATGTCTCCAAAGCTTCTTCCCTTTTAGCTAAAATAAGCTGAAATATCTATATTTTTGGTACTTCAGAAAGGACAAGAGATATATGAACACAGTGCAAAAGTCCCATTTGGAAACGGAAAGAAATACTGACCTTCTCTGGCTGCTTTTCTGTCTATTTTTTATATAAGTTAGCTCAAAGACCTAGTATTATGGTGAAATAGCATCTAAATATCCTAGCTCTGATCTTCAAGACTATTTGAATTCTAGTTTACGAGGACTTTTCAGGCTTCAAAGTATAAATTACTTTTTAAAAGCCTGCCAGTGAGTCTTTTAAAGCACACCTTTCTCTCCTTACTACCTGTGGGTTTTAGTTCAAATTCAATAAAGCAACTCTGAAAAAGGTGGCATCATTCTGCAACATGTCACCAAAGAACAGGCCATTTTATGACTTCTAAAATTGCCAGGCTAGAAGCTCAAATCCTGGTGGCTTTAAATGATTTTAATCAGATAAACTTAGTTTAAAATAACCCTTAAAATCAAGCTGAAATTGTTAGGTCATATTGTTGTCTGAAGTAGCGGCAGAAGTAGCTCAATTGAAACCAATTTTAAAAAAATAAACCACAACTTTTTCATTTAACTGCAATGTCATTATGGATTGTAAGAGCCTAAGGTCATATAAACCAGCAGGGCTGAGAAAGAACCAAGAAGGTAAAAATGCATTCAGTTCTTTTAAATGATAGGAAAATTTGTGACTTTGAGTAGGGTTTCATAACAGCTATAGTTCAGTCAAAGTTCAACATGAAGGTAATGGAGTATAAAATAATCTCCCATTGGGGACTGACCATGTGAAATGTCAACAGATGAAAGTAACAGTTTTTAAAACCACTGAAGCACAGCCCAGCCATGAGTGCAATTTGAGGACTGCCATCTACAAATAGCTCAAGGGAAAAAGATAAGCAAGTCTGGATTATTGTATGATGTAAATTGGGAAGAAAGGAGCTTGAGCATCACCTTTCAATAACAAAAATGGGACTGTGTTAAATTAATTTTTTCCACTGTGATAAATATGGATGTCAAGAGAAATCAAGTGATGGTTGATAGTGCGCACTTCTGCAAATGGGGTCTTATAGTCTTCCTTCTCCATGTGCTGATGGAATCATTGAGCTAAGATTCCTACCTGCACATTGATCTCACTGCAGCTATATTTGATTTGCGTTTGGATTTTGGCATCTTGTAGCAAAATATCAGCCCTTTTAAGTTTATTATTCATCAAGTAGTGCCAAGACTTACACAAAATTCATTTTACAGTAAAGCTGTGAGGTTTTTACATATATTACTGTGAAAAAGATATTTATTTCAGGTAAGCTAAAAAACCCCAAACCCCTAAACCCCTTATTCCTTAATCTAAAGTAAAGCAAGCTTCTTCCTCTTCCATTCTGTTTCACTTTAAACTACTACACCATTATAGTGAAATGTTATAAACTATTTTCTTACCTGAGTTTCTCTTCCACCTAGAATCAAGCTTATGAATTCCTTACAGGAGGACAACTCTATATGAAGACAGTTTCTTGGGTAAGTTCAAAACTTTCATCAGTCTGTGGTACGGACTTCCTGACTAGAATTTGTTTAATCTTTGTGTTTAACAGCTTTTGATGCACTTTTTGCTCATGAATTTGTCTAATTGCTTTTTAAAGTCACCTCAGCTGTTAACATGCACAACATTCTGAGCAGTGAGTGCTACAATTTAATTATAAATTACATGAAAATATATTTTCTTCTGTTTGCTGTAATCTAGTACCTGATTATTTCATTTGATGACCCTTAATCCATTCACTGTGGAAAATGGTGACATGTTTCTATTTTTTTCTACATCTCATTAATTGTGATATAAAACTATGTTGTATCTTCTACATAGTTATCACATATTTAAGTTCCTAGTTGTTTTGCTTTGTTCTTGTACAAACGTTTTAAACCTTGGTTTACATTTATTATTTTCCTTTATACCTTTCCCCATTACTTTTTGCCAATTATTATCGGAGGATCAAAAATGCTCAAGTTCAAAATATTTATGCAGTAGCCAAGTGACGTTTTCTGCTTATTTTTTTATCTCCTCTCCTAATAATTCTGAAAATTTTTTCTACCAGTGCTGAAGACTGAAATTTTGAAAGACCTATTCACCATAACTGTTTTGAGTGATATTTAATTTAGACTTCACTTTTGTCTGTATAGTTATGTTTGGTTTACTCTGTGTATTTTCACATTGAATTTCATCCAATCATCTACTTTCTGAGTTTTATGAAATTTTCATGCAGATCTTTTGAGTCAAACTTAATTTCTCTGTAACTGTAATATCAACAAATGCTGTTATTTCACTTACCTCTCCATTCACTGCATCATATGCAAATGTATTGAGGAGTACAAGTTCCCACACAAATCTCTGAACATGTCCTTCCTCTGACCATGAGGTGAACTTCAGTAGTATTTCAGTTGTTAATTATGTACAACATAACTAGTAAATTACGTACATAACAGAAACCTCCATAATTCTATAAAGCTCATTTAAAAATCTTACCTAGCACATAATATTGCTACTCATTCTTTCAGTTTGTTTTAATTCCTGATCTATGTTTGGAAACAGTTCCTCAAACATGTTTCTTCATGAAGATCCAACATAAGAACTTCTAAGTTCCTCTTTATAATGAACACAAGAATGTTCAGTAATGAACTGATGCTAAAGACCCAGAATGACTGATATGCAGAAGATTAATTTTGTAAGATACCAGAAAATTAGGCACTGTATGTTTTGTTAGATATTGCAAAAGAACTGCATCTACTATTTTAATCTTTTCTTCAGGACTAGTCTTCCCCCCCCCTCCCCCCCTTGCCTCCTCTTCTAATTATGGCATGTTTGCCACTGATTTAAATAAGGGCAATATGAATGTCAGGAATGATACTGTGGCTACTTTCCTTGCCTAAAGGAGTAAATTATGTTATTTTTTAAAAAAATGTGTAGTATTTTTAATTTCTTTTCCGCTGACATTTTATAATGCATTTCTTGTTGTCTATTTGGTCTTTAACCTCCAAGACTCTGCACTAAGTTTAGCTAGAAGGCTGTAATTCAGAACTTAATTTATGTTGGTTTGGAACAGGAGTGTTTTGCATTAAAGATCAGAATCTTGAAGCTATTTCCAAATGGTAAGTATTACCTAATATGATGGGAATGTTAAATATACAGATCACTCTTCTCTATAAGCTCAGAACAGTGATGTATTTTTGTATGGGCAAGTAAGTAACTTCTAGCTAGTAATGATTTTCAGCCATTAGCGACTTGAATTTGAACTTGTGACACATATGTGTCTCTGGATTCTTAATAACTGTAAAGCTTCTCAGACTAAGTCCTTCTCCCTCCCGTTTTCCTGTTCTTTTTTGAGAGGAGTTTAGTCTGATATTCCGCTTCCCTCTACTATGGTTATAATTTAATAGACCTAAGCCACAATATTATATGAGATATAATTTTGAAATTATTTCTTCTTATCTTCTATAAGAATAGGCTACATCAGGAATCAAATGACAACAGAGTCTGTTGGGAGTTTTAGTTGATTAATGGCTGAGGATTGGGCTGAATAATACTGAGCACTAACTGCACTTCACATGTTCAAATGTTCAAAGCACTGCACAAACATTATCTAAATAAAACAAATGTGGCTCATTAAGGAATCTATTCACGTGTATTCTGACGAGACAAACAAGCATGCAAAAATGCATGACAAATTACTTAAATGTTTCTCCTTTTGCAAAGGGAATTGTGTTTGAAATGCGCTTCATCCTTTTCCAATATTTTCTGCTAGAATATTTGTTTCTTTTTCATTAATAGAGTGAGCAGACATCATTAAAGGTGTCTCTTCAGGGTGGGTGAATGTGTATTATAGAAAAATAACTTTGGACTTTATGACAAATATTCTGCATGGCATTATTATTATGTGAATTAACACAGGAAACTTCAGCTTTAGCATTCAGCAGCATGTGGTAAAGAATTTTAATTTCCTTATTTTAAAGGTTAAGTGTTCCTTCAAGCCCACTTGTTACCATTCCCAAACAGAATAAATAGGGAACTTCCTCTAAGAAAGCTACTAGTTCATTCTATAAATATTTTAATAGAAAATCTGTTGCTTTCATAATCCTATCCCTAAGTGAGCAGTTAAGAATGGATTTAAACAACTTTTTTTTAATAACATGGAGACTTTTTAATTCTAAGCATTTTTTTGTTTTCTGTTGGAAGAAGCATTTGAGTAAGCCTTGGGCAAATTACATAAATCATTGTCCAAGGTGTGCGTGGGATTACTGAGGCATTTCTTACACTAGAACTATGTATTAAGGCTCCACACTCATCAGTTCACCAAGGCTGACATAATGCTATTACGCATATACAATTTGAAGTAAGTGGTAATATTTATATCCATATGACATTTAAATAAGATTCAGAAATCAATACTTCTACTCTTTTCATGCAACAGTCCCTTCCTTGTGGGTAGGGTCACTCAGGCTCTTGAGAAACCAGCTTTAATAATGCTAGAGACACTACATGCCGAGCGATACCCTGCAATCAAAAATCATGATAGCAATAGTGAGAGCACTTTTTCCTAGTCTACTTCTCTGGGTAATCTTAGGCTTTCAATAAAAGATGATAAGTTGTGCAGAAGAACCATTGGAGCTCTTTTCCTGGCAGATGTAATTACCCTTGCTGAACTCCCACGCCTTTCCAGCTCTTCAGTCCTGCTACTTGGAAGTCCCTTTGTTTACACTTGACCCCTTGTCTTCTCATCCAGGTCCTGTAACTTCCTTACTGGCAAGATGTGAAGTCTGCTTTCCTTCCTGGGTTTATACTTCTTCCTAAAAGATAACAACTGCCTGCATAAACAGAATGGAAAAAAAAAAAGAAAAGAAAGAAAAAAAAAAAGACTTTTTATATAATAGGAAATATGTGGGAAAGGAAAACCCTGTATATCTCCTAGACATTTTGGAACATATCTACATAGTTTGGTATTGACAGTCATCACTCACTCCACGCATTCTCCTACCCCGTAGAGTTACAAAACATTTCTGCTGTTGCTGCATGGAAGTCAGGTCACTGCCTTGGCACAGCAGAGTTGGTTCACAGCGCAGAAGGAAACCCAGAGCGCTATCTTCACTTGATCATACAGGTGTATGTTGCTTAGGACTTGGATAAACACTGAGGACACTGAAATACCCTGCTATGATTGCCCTTATTTTCCTCCTTAAAAGCAAGCAAGCAAGCATACAAACACAGCATAATCAAAATGGCTTCTTAAAAAGAAAGGCTTGGCCCAGCAAATGATTTATACTGGTAAGCAATTCTTATTCTTTTACAAGCTTGGAAATATCTTTGAGAAATACTTGCCTATTTAAAATTTAACTGACCCCACAAACAGAATACAGAGCACAACTTCCATAGGTCTATGGTTGATACTATGTTTACACATTTTATAGACAAGTTAGAGAAGGGGACATAAGGAAAATCCAGACCTTTTTTTCTTTATACTTTTCAATAAATTATTTTATTTGGTGACTTTTTTTTTTTATAAGAGTTGCTGAGTTTTGAGATTCTATTGATTTTTTTTCTTTATTTTTCTCCCCTATGAGTATATATGATTGCAGCAACTGTGTGTGACAATCCAGAACTTTCATTTTCTATCAGAAATACAGACTAGTTAATCTTTTCAGCTTTTATACAACACAGCCTTGGAAAACAGGCACAAGATCTGAAATGACAGCTGAAGGGGAAACTTAGGGGATATGATCACACATAAAGGCTAAAACAGTCTTCCTTTTCAACATGAATACTACACTTTGCAAGTAGCAAATGCTTTATAAATATTCCCTTTTATTTTGAAGTTCTGTACTATAATCTATGAATTGAAAGAAAATTAATTCCAAGGGAAGTTAAAAATTCACTTATACCAGTCACAACCCCACTGGAATAAAACAAATCTAAGCAGACAAGAAATCAAATAACTCAGTATGAAATAACAAGTCTCAATCAAGAGGTGAGACTGAGGAGATCGAGAAAAATATACAAGTAAGACAATTCAGCAACAGAACAGGTAACAGGTGTACAAATATAATCTCAGGAAAGCCACCAAGCACTGAAAAGTACAATAAAAGCGGACTCATTGTGAAGTAAATACAGACTTAAATTTTGGAATGAAAATTAATGTTGAAACTGCCAGAGATAGTATGAATAAGAGGAGTAGGACTATAAGGCAAGACTTGTAGAGGACTTCATCCTCTACAATAGATGATGATAGTGCAATAGAGATGTCCATAATTTACTTTCAGAAACTTCAAATCAAACATAACTGTTGTTATGACTGGCTTTATTGATTAGCAGTTGGCAGTTTGAAATGAAAGGCAAAATTTGTTCCAGCCCACCCTTTTTTCTAGATTTCCACTTGATAAGCCTCTTATTGTACCTGCCCTATTGACCTTTCCAGTTCTTCACAATTTTTCTAAGGATGTATTTACCTATCTGATGTTTGTTCCCTTACAGAAATGTTCTTTTGTGTTCTTGATCTTTCTCTTGTCACTTCCTAGTTTCATTTGTTATTTCATAGTAATTTCTCTGATTACTTGTCTGGTGAGCTAATGTGCCTCATTCTTCTTTGTTTTCTGGGCTGGATATTCACAGTTTTCTTTGTTTTACCAGAGAAAGAACTGTACTGCTGAAAAATCTTGTCACCGTGAGGATGAAGGATGCTTATGCCCTTCAGATCAATCATTCATTAGTGCATTTCATCTATTGCAGTGAGAATTTTGTTTGCATATATAAGACAGAGATGACATCCAGTAACTTCTGCAAGAGTCCTCATGCTTACTTGTTACATCACATGAGATATAATGAATTGCTCTGTCCATGCAGGACTTGTGCAAGATCCTGAGAACTTGTGTTCTTCAAGTAGAGTGATGTATATTTTACAAGTATTATTTCTTATATACAGAACAAAGAGTGCTATTCAGTATTCATTTTTATCAGTTATTCAGACAACTAAAGTTTGATTAAAATTTGTAAATGTCATTTCAGAATCTCCTGTCTCATAGCAAAGCACCAAAAATGATAATGAAAAATGTTGTTTAAAAGTGTTATTTTGTATTTCACTAACTTGTCATTGTTTCAAACAGTAGTGTAGGTGATAATATCTTCAGAAATATACCCAACTTTGCATTTGTGTACTGAGGGGGAAAAGTGGAGGAAATTATTAAATTGTGGGTTAGCTCATATCCGACACAATCTCTTTTATCTCTGAATGCATTTTGTGGGACAGAATTTCATTGCATATATCAGAATATGTTCAGACAGACCAGCTGGTCCTGAATCAGAACAGCTCAGAAACCTTTTAAAATCTACTCACCTAAAGCTGCTACGTTCAGGTAGGTGCATCAGTGAAAGGATTGCATGAAGTCTCAGAGGAAATCTGGGAATGCCCAAGGTTGTGTGATTCAGGTCAAAGGTTGTGTGATTCAGGTCATGTGAGCTCTGTGCTGTGCAAAGGGTTATGAGATCAGCTGTTCCAATACTAATTGAAGGCTAGTAACTGTTTCATATATAGTCATCTGCAGGTGATATCATTCTATTAGTTAATTCCTATGAAGTTTCCTTATATGTCCTTTAGACAAAAAGCAGGTGTCTTCCTAGTCCTCTCCAGCTAGAAATGAACCTTGAAATCAAAACAAAGCATAACAAAATCCAATCGTAAAACCCCAGAGAGAAACAAAATAAACACAGCAACATCCAAAAAGAATATTTAGAACACCATCCATACATATATTCTTATCCTATGGTTCTCCTAACCTTTAAATTAGTATGTCACTTTTGAATTTTTGTAGTATTGTACCTTTAGCAAACTAATATCTGGGTTGTGTAAACTAGATTAAAATACAATTGTTATGTTTTGACTCTTAGAGTATGGGATCATAAAAAGAAATACTGTTATGCACTCCAGGAAATGGCTTGCTCTTCAGAATTTCAGAATGTGAGACATGTTGCTCTTCCTGGATTAGATACTTACTTAATTTTTCCTGATATTCTTTTGCAAAATGTTGAGATAAGAGTAGATGTTAATATGTGCTTACTAAATGCTGCTTTGCCCCTAAAGCAGTGTCCTTCATAAGAGTACTTTTTACAAATACTCATTAAGTCCCTAGACCATAATGATGTCATAATCATTTTATCAGTAAAAAAGAAAGAAGTCAAATGCCATTTTTTCTACTTCTTATGTTGTTCCCCATGTCTAAGTTCCCCTTCTGGTCTCTTCCTGCGCACCCTGCCCCCCCCCCCCCCCCCCCCCATCCCTGTTTTTTAATTTCAGAGTTAGCATTGACAATTAATTTTCTTTGGATTATCTCAGTGCTCCTGTGATTGTCCTCTGGATTTACTTAACTCTGCAGTCTTAGAACTGTAAAGTACATCAGGAGCATTGTACATCCAACTCATCACTGGTGCTACTGAAAGAAGCTTTTTGCCAGCACATGTGTTTAGGAAGGAAGGCCTTAATTTGTATATTATTCTAGTTCTTTATTTTTTTCTGTAACGCCTTACACAAATCCCAGGATAGACTAAATTACTAAACAAGAAGCTGGGATATACTCACAACTGGAAGTATGTATTAACAGAACTACCAAAAGAGATTAAAGTTTCTATGAGATAAGTCTTCAGATACAGCTGCTCAAAACTGTGGATTACTTAATACATAGGGGATGTAAACCATGATTTTTTTCTTTACCATGTCACTTCATGAAAGTTATATATTTCCTAGCAATGCTGAACTTTATACTGGGATCTGAATCAACAACTTCCCCTGGAGAAATGATATGATACTAATAAATAATAACTTCAATTCCAAATACTCTTTTAATCCCAGGCCATATCAAAAAGCAGACTGATTCAGTGGCCATGGTCCACTCACACAGATGTAAGTGATATAATACCATAACCTGAGTGAGTAAAAAACCAGGAAATTTTATCTCTATGAAGGCTTTGATTTTCTCCTCAAATAAAAGAAACGTATCTTCTTTTTAAAGGAAAACCCACATTATCTTGGATAGAAAGTGTTTGTTACACCTACACCTCCAATAAAGTAGTTATCTTCCAAATTAAAAGACACTTTGTGCTTATAAAAGCATTATGAATATCTTCTTCCTTTGCACTTCTCTTTTGAACCACGAACCAAAGGAAAAAGTGCCTGTCTGCCTAAAATGAGGACTAACTGTCACCTTGGGCACAGTTTTGCAAGCTGTTAAAGAAACAGGGAAAGAATGGTATGTGATACACCTGATGGAAGGGATGCCATCAAAGAGGAACCTTAACAGGCTTAAGAACTGGGCCAATATAAACTTCATGAAGACAACAAGGACAAGTGGAAAGTCCTGGATATGAGCTGGCAATGTGTGTTTGCAGCCCAAAAATCCAATTGTATCCTAGGCTGCATAAAAGGAAGTGTGGCCAACGCAGCCAGCCCAATGGAGGTGATTCTCCTCCTGTACTTTGTTCTCAGGAGAACCCACCTGGAGTACTGCATCCCGCTCTGGGGTTGCCAGTACAAGAAAGACATGGACCTCTTTGAGCAGGTCCAGAGGAGGGCCGCAAAAAAAGTCGGAAGGCTGGAACACCTCTGCTATGAAGAAAGGCTGAGAGAGTTGTGGCTGTTCAGTCTGGAGAAGGGAAGGCTCTGAGGAGACCTTATTGTGCCCTTTCAATATACAAAGGGATCTTACAGGAAAGATGGAGAGAGCTTCTTTTAACCAAGGCCTGTAGTGACAGGACAAGAGGCACTGTTTTTAATCTGGGAGATAGATTTAAATAGGCTATTATGGGTGTAATTTTTTACAATGAGGGTGGTGAGACATGGAACAGGCTGTCTGGAGAAGCTGTGAATGCCCCATCGTTGGAAGTGTTCAAGGTCAGGCTGGATGGGGCTTTGAGCACTTTGATCTAGTGAACAATGCCCCTGTCCATGGCAGGGGACTTGGAGTAGATAGTCTTTAAAGCTCCCTTTCAACCCAAAACATTCTATGTTTTTATGAACATTAGTCTAAGCAAATGGGTTAAAAGAGAAGGTGGGAATCATGAAATGGAACATGGTACACTCAAAACAACTGGAGTTCCATGAAATCTGAGTACAGTGTTTCAAATAGATGTGCAAAAGAAATTCCAATTAGGTATATGTGCATATGAGGGTTTGAGTGGGAGATATGTTATACTGTGTACCTCTGTGGGATGGTACCTAATGTAGTTAGGTTTATGGTATGGAGTTGAGTGTCACAGCACCAAAGAAGTCTCCTTCACCATAGTGTCAGAGAAGCATCAGGACCTGTGGCTATAATGAAAGACTATTTCACCTGGTAAATTAAGGTATGCACTGAGCGCAAGGTACTGGTTCTGAAAAACAACTTTATCCAGTAGTGGATAGGGGGATGGTATTGACTTTCTTTTTCCTCCACAGCTTTGTATCTGCTTGGCGTCATCCGAGTCTAAAAACTCATCCAGCTGAAAGGTCTTGAGTCATCAGAAATCCAGGCTAAGGAACCACTGATCAAGGTTTTCAGTACTGTAAGTTGATACTGAAGTGCCTAAAGGCCACATCATTTAGACTGAAATATGTATCTATTTATTAAAGGGTGCGGGTGTGTGGGTGTGTGTGCTTGGGTTTTTTTGTGTGTTTTCATTTGTTCTTTCATTTCTTTTTGATTTGGATCTTTTAGTTAAAGTCTAGGTCAGGACTGATGATTTGTGAGCGTTCACAAACTCACTCTTTTCAGTTTAAGTGCCTTCCCATCCAACATACAACAGCAGCATAGTAATAGCAAGTTTTGAAAGGAACATTGTTTTGGTTAGTTTCAAAATTGCTATTGCAGCAAAGGGACAGCTAGCTTAGTATACCTTACAGTCCTTTTAAATCAAAAGCTTGCATAATATTACTTGCATTACCAGAGATTGCTTCCTTTATATTGGGTAAAAGGAGGTATGATACACAGTCAGCACTATGGAAATTATTTATAAATGACATTCATTCAATGACAAAAGTTTTAAATTTAATTTATTTTTTTTAATCTTTTAATTATACTTCTACCTAAAGTACTTTCTGTATCTTTACTGACTGCTAATTCAAGCAAAATTCCGTTTGACATTCATTTAACTGGAACTTGTATTTAAAATTGTGCCTTTCACAAACACACCATTAAAACCACCATTTGAGCCTTAGCAATATCACATTGGCATACAGCCTATTAAGTTTCCAAAGTCCTAGTGGCTTTTTTTCAGTGTGACTAACCACCTAAATGAATACATTAGCTTAAAGAATAAAGTCTTAAGGAGTAACCTCAGGATACGGTCCAATGAAAAGACAAGTCAAGAAAGCACCTTTTATTTGTGTGCTTTGAACAATTCCTCTGCTGTGAAGCATAACACTGAAAGCTGTCACATCTCACTTTCCTAATTAGTAGTATAGGGTGGATAATCAGTACAGTAGCCTGCTATTTTTGCGTCATGAGCACAGTGTACTATCACAGCTCCAAAGACTTGGACTGGCAAATCTTCACTTTTCTAGTGGCAGATTTAAGAACCAGAAAATTTTGGGGTCTACAGATCAAATTCTGAAAGAAAATTTAAATTCTAATGCTTTATATATCTATATATTTACAAGTCATAGGCATCTTGTATGGTGTTTGTTATTTGTCTGTTACAGGACTGATCTGTATGCAAAGTGACAAGATATAACGGTTTAAATATCTCTGTGAGATAAAATCAGGTCAAAGTAATTTTAAAACCTAGTAAGAATATTCAATATTTTTCTATTGTATTAATGTTACAAAGTTGATACAGCCTTTTCTCCTGGCTCAGCCACTTTACTAGATTTAGATTTACCTCAGGATATGGAGAGTATGTAAAAAAAACATTGTGTATTTTTATATAGTAATCAAAATATTCTACCTTTAAAAGCCACTGTTTTTCTAAAGGAATGGACTAAAACCAATAACTTCTCTTTTTAGTGTAGAAAAAGTACTATACAAAGTTGATAGAATGTATTAATTTTATTCTTCTAAACTCTATGCTTAGTACAATTATCATGTCTTAACAAAATGCAAAAGAAAACATTGACTATGGAGTCACGTAATCAAAATTTAGCTAAAAAAGGCACCATTCCTGAAACTGACATCATAAAGCTGGACTACTCTTCCTCTATAGAAATTAATCAACTTAATTTAAAATTTGTGGATCACAAAAATGGATGGGACTGACCATTACAATCCAGGAAGTTTTACAAATACTAAAACTAACTATTAATATTCCTTTCCCCCAATCAAGAATTTAATATGCAATACTTTTGTATCCCCATACTAATTTCTGTAAGAAACTTGCATACTAGCCAAGATTCAACATGTATAAATACCAGTAAAATATGGCTAAAGTAAACTCCATGTAAAGTATTTAATAGCAAAAGAAAACACAGCAAAACTTAGTTTAATATATGCAGGCAACAGGTTTGGGCTTTGATCCTGATATTGTTTTGGGCTAGTAGAGTTCTTTGTTTATGTGATCATCATGAAAAAGCATTGAAATGTACAGGGATCTAGCCAGACGTAAGTTACCATGTATCTAGTAAAAACATGTAAATGAATTTCATGAAAATGAAGTTCAAAATATTTCTCTGTATCACTTCAGTTGCTGAACTTGGCAACTTTTTCACCTGAGCAAAAGGCAATCTATAATATAGAGGCAGGTTTTAGTTATGTTAGTTCTGGTCAATGAATGAATGAATCTACCTGTCAATAAAAGCATGGGAACACTAGGGGGGAAACTGGCCGCTAGATTAAAGAAATGTACATTGGTTTTTTAAGCAATTTGATTTGTCCAGTGGCTGATGTTGATAGTGTTTCTATTTTAATTTAATAGATACGACAATTTGGCAACGAGGTCCACCTCTTCTCTATGTTCCATAATGTTAGCTTGAAAGTCTCTTTGCTCACATTCAATAATTTTAAAACTGCCTGGCTGTTCTTGAGTTTCAGCAATGCCTTTTTGGTGAGTATGATTTGTCATTTGTGAATACAGAGCTTCCTTTTAGTGGAAATAATGCTGATTAATTCTAATGATTGATATATTAAAATGATGTAAAATTTTCTCAGTAAAGCTGCTTAAAAGTGCTTGTGGCTGTTTCTGCAAATAATGATTCCTCTAAGGGTATTGTTTGCTCTTGATGAGCTTGTTTTAAGTACACATTAGAAGAATCTTTTACTCCCATGTTCATTGCCCAAGACTTAAACATATATAGCCACAGATAAATAAAAAAGAAACAGGAAATTCTAATGTCCAATATTTTCAAGTCTTGCCAGGAAATATAAAAAGTGAGACTTATAAACAAAAAGTAAACAAAAGTGTCATCAAAAAACCCCACTCACTTTTCATTTTCCTACCCCTTATCTGTAACAGTCAGTTGGTAAATACTATTGAAAGACTTGATCTTGTTCTTGACCAGGGATCTTGGTATGGTACTTTTAGAAGCAGAAACGTAGGTGAGCAATAGCATGAAAACATTACATTTTAATATAATTCAATACTTGCATATGTGTCATAGCTTTTGGAGGGAGAAAGAGCAAAATAGATTAAAAAAAAAAAAAAGAGGAATTGTCATCAAACGGGTGAAATGTGAAGATTCTGACTCCTCATCACACTTGGTGGTGGCAGAATAAATTCTCATGCTCTGGAAGATCTAAATTCATACTGTCCAGTATCCTGTTAGAGAGAATAAGAGTGTCAGAAACTCCTAGGCATACTATGGTGTTAAGAGAAGAAAAACAATATAAAGCTGGTGAGGAATTTGATAAAGTTCGGTAAGGGATATCTGGAAAATAGCCTTCATTGTCCATGACTACGCTGTTAAAAACCTGTGATTATCTCAATGCCCTACACCAAAGAATGTTTCTATCTTATTAACATTATATAGAAAGCTCAGAACAATAAGACATAGGTGGATGTCATTGCTTATTAAGTAACTGCAGTTTACAGAAAATACTGGTTTTATGGTATGATTTCTGATGGAAGCAGAAAAAAATGCATAAACATAGAAGATTATTTTTTTTTCCAGATAGTGTCTGGAAACATAATTATGTGTATGTTTTTCTGTTTGCTATTTGTAACAAACACTTGAATCTTGTTTGTTCTTTTGGATTCTTAAGCTCATGCTATCACTGCGAAGTCCTGCAACCCTTATGCAGATTTGACACAAAAAGCAAAAGGTCTGGCAATGGAAATACAGTGGCAAGGCAAATGTTTGTTTTATGACTATGGGCAATAATACATGTTCTGTCCCTCAGTAATATCTTTATCAAGAGGAATAGCATGATTTCCATCCATCTTGGAGGGAATTCAGGGTTGCAGAATGACTCTTGAAGTTCAAAGCAAGAATAATATGCAGGCTGGGATTATGATAGTCCTTTTATTCTATTTCCTAAAGTTCATTCAAGAAAAAAATAAAGGATGGGAGTGAAGGAACATCAATACAAAGATAAGAATATAATTGAAGAACTGAGTAATTGAGCTTGCTTGAACTTAGTGGACTGGTACAGAGAAATTTATTGCAATACGACATATAAGTTACATGTGTTTTTTATATTCATTCTGCCTGAATCATTTGTATACAAAAAGAAGCTTAGTCTAGGACATATTAGAGAAACTAATAAAGCAAACAAAAGAGGGCAGGGGTGGGGGGGAAGCAAAGAAAATACAAGGTCATGGAAGATTTACCTAGCTGGTATGAGATCAATATAATTTTTGTAACTCATTATCCTGAGGCCAAAAGATGGTATAAAAATCAACAATGTATTGAAGTAACTACATCTTCCTCAGCAAGATTTATGAGACAAAAAAGAAAGAAGAGAAGCAAGCTCATAAATTGCCAAAGATTTCAAATCTTCATTAATGTTGTGAAAACAACATCATTTATATTTATTTTCAGTGATTTAGAAAAGTTCAATAGATGCATACAACAAACAGTATATGTTTTGGTATGACATCATGTGCAGTATATAATTTTTAAATGATATTTCCCCCCACTGGCTATAATTAATGCAGCCGGTTTAGATACTGTGGTAGAACAGCATTTTAAATTTCCTTCCTTCTGCATTTGTAGCTGTACTTTTTCTCTTTGATTTCAAACCAGCTGCATCCACAAGGCCTGTTCTTGCTATGTCTAAAAACTGAACCGCCACTTGAGAAAATAATGATGGAGTGACAAGAGACAGAAAAAAAAGATCAGGGACCTGGAGGCCACATTAGATATGGTTGTATTTATACATATGGTAAGGCTGTCAAAAAGCGGATTTAAGTTTATTAAGATAAATCAATTAGAAATGCCACAAGAAAGAATTTGGGAGAAAACCTACTTGAAGTATTTGAAGTATAAAAATTTTCACTGTCCCTAAGGAAAATCTTTGCATTCAAAGATCCATGCTGTACACATTTAGAGTAACTTAGTTGTTCCTTTCCAGATACATTCAGAATTTACATAAAACCTGATTCCTATATAAAATATTAGTCCTGTGTGTCACTCTGGAATAAGACCAGGATATAATCCAAACACATTCTATACTTCCCTCAGTAATATAAAAATTATCTCTATTCATCTCTCCATTCAGTCATTTTGTGAGTAGAAACGAAAGCAGAACAGAAAGGCAATACAGAGCATCCCATGAATTACCAGACCTACACTTTTGGGGATCAAGAAGTGAAGCAATTTTCAAGATGAAGAAGATCTTGTATGCCACCTATACAATCCTATTTTTACCAAGAGGAAGCTACAAACTCAAGAAGCTTAGTTTTTTTCTCAGTTGCTATAATATACTATCCTCAGCCTCTAAAATACTGAAATCTACAGTAATCCCTTGTAAACTGACTCCTGAAGTTTTCTCTTTTCCTATGTATGTAGAGGAAGCACAAAAGCATTATTTTAGTGGCATTACAAATGGAAAATACCTGTATATCTCTCTGTGTGGCCTGCATTTTCTTGTAACTGTATCTGTTTAATGAGTAGTTCAAGCTTTATGATTTTATGTAGAGTTCTCCAAGGAAACTGTTGCTAACTTTCAGTCTTGGACATTTATCTAATTCATCTTGTTGATTTATAGGTTACTGAAGAAGATTTTTCTGTTGTATAATTTTGAGCTCATTTGACTAAAAATTAATTTCTCAGGTGCGGACAAAAATACCTTAAGGGATCTTTATCAAAGGTACAGCATAACCTGCAAAACTGGATGGTTTCAAAGAGCCAATGCCAAACACTATACATATTAAGAATACTTTATTAGATTTGTCACAGTAAAAAGTTTAGTATATTTTATGCACTACTGTTCAAGGTCAAGCAATTATATATATTTTTTACTTGTTGTATTTGTGAATTTCAGTAATATCTGAGAAAGTACCACTTAGTCCACAGTTTGATTCACTGTTTCAATGGCCTTTTCTAGCCATTTATTTTATGTGCATATTGGAGCTCTACATAACTAATGAACAGACAGCCTAGGATTTTAAGATGTAACAGAGGACAGACCAGGGTTATGTCTAGCTTAAAAATATGATTTTGTTAACAGTAGACAATACTTTTGAAAAGATTTTGGTAAGATTACTATTTTTAAATCTGGAAATCAGCTTTTTAGGCTTTTGACTCTCCCCACTGATGTGGTTTGGCACAGAGAAGCACTTACTTCAGAAAAGTGAGTATGCTTAGAAGTCTCAGATTTGGTGTAGGGTGAAAACTGTGATATAATTTCCTGAGTTGTGATGTACCATAGGTGGAACAGTTAGAGAAAGAAAGGGAGAAAACATTTGTTTTTCTCAGATACCAATTTATCAATGTGTGCACGTGGTTCTGTCCTGTCTCTTTTTCCTTGAGTGTTCTGTCTCACAGCAAACTGAAACCAGCTTGTGCTTTGACCTAAGACAAAATGTATGTAAAAATCTTTTGGCTGAGGGCCAGGAAAAAAGTAACAATTTTCCCAACCTTTCCACCCAAATGTCTTCAGAAAGAGCAAAGGGATTAGCAGAACCAAAACGTTTTGCTCACAGTCATGATTTACTTGTTGCTGAAGCAGTAAGTATAGGCCAACACAAAAGAAGATTACTGCCCCTCTGCGAGCATGTTTGGAGACACTTGGATACTGTTTAGCTGTTAAAATGACAAGCCAAATGCAATTCCTAGCCCTTTGTGGGTAGATACGATAGGAAAACTTGCATACTAGCGAAAAGTAACTATTAAAGATGCTTTGATCATAACATAACAAAGAGTTGAGCTGAGTGTCACATGCTAAGTCCTGTATTTCAGGTTAAGTTATTGTTCAAATAATTACAAGAAACCAAACAGGTAGTCTTTTATTGGATCAGAGCAAATTTTATTTCCAAAGTTTCTTAATATTGTGGCAGTATGGCTCACAAACTAAGAGCAGAAACCAAGAACATTTGAATAGCTCTGCTGAGTTTCAGTGCAGTGAAGCCTACAAGTTTTGACTTTTCATTTTTTGTTATTGTATATTCCATTTTGACAGTTCCATTTTTTTTCCTAAAATGAGGTTTCACTCATAAAACCTTTCCACTAAGCTTCTGGAAGTTACTACCTACTAAGGAAAAAAAAAAAAAGACCCTGTTACCAGGATTTAATCCAACATATCTTTAAAAGGAATTGATCTTCAAGTGATAAGTGTTCCTTATATTTTTAAAAGAAGGTTCATTTAAAGTGACATTTCAGATGAACTTGTAGTTATTTTTAAAAGTACATACACAAAGTGTATAACAACAACCACATGTCACTTCTGTAAGTAGCAGCAAACAAATCCTAATAGTACTTTTTTGAAAAGAACATTTTCTATTTTGGATATACTGTGAGAAAGTTCATTTTGAATTATTAGTTTATCATTGCAATAAAGTTAGCATTGATTTAAAATACCAATGTATCTGCTGAAGAGAAAAATAATGCTGGGAAAATTAATGTTGGGAAAAACATTCAGGGTTTATCATAGATAGGGTTATAACAACACAGCAAAAAATTAATAGGCCTGATTACTTTTTATTATTGAAGCTCTCTGTGTGGGTTCTCAGTGGGATTCTGCAGCAGTTGTTATGAGTTGCAGAATTTAAGTGTCGGGATTTTATTCACAGAGGAAGTAGTGAACAGCAAAGCTTTAGTACTTTGCTGTATGACAAGCAAAGGAGTGGGATTTAGAAAGGGTTACTTGCAAGAAGTTTGCCACGAATTATCCATGAGTTATTACATGGTGCATTATTCTTATTTGGTCAGAAAGGGAACACTGCCATTATGTTCACCCTCAGTTACAGTAGGATTTGCTTTTCTTTTGGGTATATCCATAGCAAGAAAAAATGGTTATCCTCAGTTGTACCAAATAATACACTATAATTCTTCGAGAGCTTCATTTTGCATTTCTTATTTACCAGACTCTTATAATTTCTTTTTTTAAATTCATATATCTAAGTAATTAAATTAATAGAAAAAAAAACCTATATGAAAACTTAATGAAATTTCAATGTCTTAAAAGAGATACTGTAGTATTTCACTTTATATTAATTGAAAATACTGGAATTTCAAAGACCATCAGTCAGACAGAAAGTACTCCCAATATGTAAAGTATAACCATATATTCAGTAAAGCTGGCCAAACTGTTACTGAAGTTCACATTTACCACCAGCTGCAGCTCCTTTCTAGTTAATTAACCATTCACAATCTGATTACTGTTTCTGGGAGCATCTTTTATTTTTGTGTATCCCCACTATAGTTTCAACAGGAATGTGGGAGTGTAATAATATTTTGGGTTTTAATGAAGGAGTGTAATGGCTTATTCTCTTTTATTTTAGTGTGTTTTCTCATACTTTCTGGCTGTGTCCTGTAGGCTATAAAATACATTTAACATCAAGGACAATAAAAGCATATTTAAAAACCTGAAGTGATATTTGACACCAGAGTTTGACCACTACTGTTCTTTTAGATTTCAGACAAATTTTATGGGATCTTGGGGATCTTGTAGATCTGACACTGATTTCTGAATGTGCAATATCACAACACAATGACACTAGTCACCACCTAAAGTTCTATATTTAACAGCTTTCAGGCTGTGGCTTGTGAGAAGACAAGGCAGAGAAGATTACAGTCACTAAAGGCAGCACAATGGAAACTGTTTGACATTACTTATTTATGAGTTTTCCTATAAGTTGGCTGCCTTTAAATTGTGTTCCTCTAGATTTTGAGGAATACTAGGAATGCTTTTTTAACTAGTCTTTTTCTTTTTTTTTTTTCCTCTTTTTTTTTTTTTTTTTTTTTTTTTCTGAAGGGTGGGGAAACATTTCTGTGCTTCTGTTACTACATCACATCACTGTATTAGGGAATGCAGAACTGGATTGAAGACCTGATGGCCTCAGGGTTTAATTGAAGTCTCCTGAACTCAGATCAAATGGCAAGTTGGCCTCTTTGCAAAGAAGTATAAAATCAATATTTAAAAAAAGAAATGTACTCTACTTTATTCTGGAAAGTACATTCTGGATCTTTTTCCAAGTGAAGTTTATACAAAATTAATGATAGATAACCTTTTTGAGGAAAGGAGCCCAAGGGTTTGCGTATTAAACTCTTTTAAGTGTGTCACTTTACAGGCTGTGCTTTCCAGTTGACTAAAAGATGTTTTGATTAGACAATAAAAGAATTCAGAATTAAAAAAAAAACCAAACAACAAAACAAACAAACAAACAACCAAACAAAGAAAAGACATAAGGATGGAAAAGCTGAATGTATTGCATAGTTTATTTGGGGAAGTGTGCCCAGTTCAGGATAGGTTCTGTGGTAAAGCTAAGTCAGAGTGAGAAAAAAGCACTTTGAAATAGTTCTCATTTATGAATAGAATGTGAAGTACTGTAGATTTTTTGTAATCATATTTAAGACCAGCAGGTCTCAGTAAGAACCTCCTGGTCAACTTAAAATGTAAGAAGGAAATGCACAGGCAGTGGAACCAGGGATGGGTATCGGAAGAATATAGGGACACTGCCCATATGTATAGGGATGGGATCAGAAAAACTAAGGCACGGCTGGAGCTAAATTTGGCAAGGGATGTGAAAAATAGAAAGATGGGCTTTTACAGGTACATCAGTCAGAAAAGGAAGATTAAAGAAAATGTATACCTCCCAGTAAATATGACAGGAGAGCTGGTGACAACCGACATGAAGAAGAGTGAAGTACTCTTTTTTTTTTTTTTTTTTTTTTGGCCTCAGTTTTCAATAGTAATCTATCTTCCCACATGTCTCAATCCTTGAACCTCAAGACAAGGACTGGGAGAATGAAGTCCTTCTCATTGTAGGAGAAGATCAGGTATGAGAACCTGAAAATGCCTAAGTCCATGGGACCTCAGGAGATGCATCCAGGGTCCTAGAGAAAATTGGCAGATGTAGTTGCCAAGCTGCTCTCCATCATATTTGGAAAGTCATGGGAGTCAGGTGAAGTCCTCAATGACTGTAAAAAAGGGAAACATTACATCCATTTTTAAAAAGGGTAGAAAGGAGGACCCTGGGAACTACCAACCAGTCAGCTTCACCTCTGTGCCTGGTAAGATCATGGAAAAGATACTCCTGGAAGACTTTTTGAAACATATGAAGTGCAGGGAGGTGATTTGAGAAAGACAACATGGCTTCGTCAAGGGCAAATTGTGCCTGATTAAACTAGTGGCATTTTACAATGGACTGACTGCAACAGTGGACAAAGGAGGAGCTGCAGATGTCATGTACCTGGACTTCTGTAAGGCCTTTGGTTTGACCTCCACAATATTATTGCTACTCAACTGGAGCGATATGGGCTTGATGGACTTACAGATGACTCAGGAATTGGTTGGATGAATATGAGCTGGCAATGTGTGTTTGCAGCCCAAAAATCCAATTGTATCCTAGGCTGCATAAAAGGAAGTGTGGCCAACACAGCCAGCCCAATGGAGGTGATTCTCCTCCTGTACTCTGTTCTCAGGAGAACCCACCTGGAGTACTGCATCCCGCTCTGGGGTTGCCAGTACAAGAAAGACATGGACCTCTTTGAGCAGGTCCAGAGGAGGGCCGCAAAAAAAGTCGGAAGGCTGGAACACCTCTGCTATGAAGAAAGGCTGAGAGAGTTGTGGCTGTTCAGTCTGGAGAAGGGAAGGCTCTGAGGAGACCTTATTGTGCCCTTTCAATATACAAAGGGATCTTTACAGGAAAGATGGAGAGAGCTTCTTTTAACCAAGGCCTGTAGTGACAGGACAAGAGGCACTGTTTTTAATCTGGGAGATAGATTTAAATAGGCTATTATGGGTGTAATTTTTTACAATGAGGGTGGTGAGACATGGAACAGGCTGTCTGGAGAAGCTGTGAATGCCCCATCGTTGGAAGTGTTCAAGGTCAGGCTGGATGGGGCTTTGAGCACTTTGATCTAGTGAACAATGCCCCTGTCCATGGCAGGGGACTTGGAGTAGTTGGTCTTTAATGTTCAACCCAAAACATTCTATGAGTCTGTGATTAATTAATGTACATATATTTGAAAAATATGGTTATCAATGTCATGCTGTTTGAGACCAGTTTCTTTAATACCAGTGGAGGGTGCGGGTTTTTGGTTGGGTTTGTTTTCTTGTCTTTTTTCTTCTTGTTTTGTTTTTGGGTTTGGGAGAGGTTTTAAGTACTAAAAAGTGTCATAAAATGGAGCTGATAGTTCAGAAACTATTTAATGTAGTTACAGAATTCTGCTGACATCATAAACAGGTGAAGTGCACTAAGATCAAAGCAATTGAACTTTCAATTCGTGTATCTTAATTACAGCAATCCCAAAGGTTTAATTATGATGCATAAATCAAAATTAATCCTAAATTTGTTCATATATAAAATAACTTCTTTAGAAAAACAAATTTAAAAGATGTGGAACAAAACCCCAGAGGTTTTGAAGGAGAAAATAACGTGACTCATGTATCACGGAGGAAAAAGCCAGCAAAACAATCATAAAAATACTTTGACAAGACAGAGTTTTCACTGAATAAACATCTTCAGGCAACTTATGTGATGCAGGGTTGTTGCTCTATATTTAACACTGTTCATGTGCATGATATAAGCATTAAGCAAAAAAAAGTGGAATAACAAACATTTTGCAATTTAATCAGGCAATAAGATGTTCTATGAAATTGTGTTGGTGCTTTACATATTAGAAGGTATATTTTATACCATGATTTTGTTCATGTCAGGACATACATATATGGTCTATATATGAAGCAAAGAGAGACATGATTCTGAGACATCAAACTGTTCTGGCTTGACAACTTCAATCTCATATGGCTATGAAACAATCCCAGTGTCATGATCTTCCTGAAAACAAAGTTGAGTCCAAAGTTACTTCAGAACTCAGGATATTGCTATTCTACTATAGCTATTAACTGGGCTGTCTGAAATGTCACCTTATTTCTTAGTCATGAGACATCTAGTGAAAAATAAGTGTTAACAAATATAGAATTATAGAATCATAAAATACTTTGGGTTGTAAGGGACTTTTAAAGCTCATCTAGTCCAACCCACTCTGGAACTAGCAGGGACATCTTCACCTCAATCAGGTTGCTCAGAGCGCTTTCCAGACTGACCTTGAATGTTCCCAGGGATGAGGCATCTACTACCTCTCTGGGCAACCGGTTCCAATGTTTCACCACCCTCATTTTAAAGACTAGAAGTCTAAATATACCTTTTTTTTTAGTTTAAAACCATTACCCCTTGTCCTACCACAACAGGCCCTACTAAAAAGTCTGTCCTCACCTTTCTTGTAAGCCCCCTTTAGGTATTGGAAGGTTGCAATATGGTCTTTCCAGAGCCTTCTATTCTCCAGGCTGAAAAACCTCAGCTCTCTCAGCCTTTCTTCACAGGAGAGGTGTTCCAACTCTCTGATGATTTTTGTGTCCCTCTTCTGGACCTGCTCCAACAGGTCCATGTCTTTCCTGTGCTCAGGACCACAGAGCTGGACACAGTACTGCAGGTTGTGTCTCATGAGAGCAAAGTGAAGGGGCAGAATCACCTTCCTCAATCTACTTACTGGCCATTCTTCTGATGTAACCCAGCATATGGATGGCTTTTTGGGTGTCATGGTTTAAACTTGGCTGGTAACTAAGCCCCATGCAGCTGCTCACTCACTTGCCCCACGGTGGGATGCAGGAAAGAATCAGAAGAGTAAAAGTTAGAAAACTTGTGTGCTGAGAAAAAGACCGTTTAATAGATAAAGCAAAAGCCACACACTCAAACAAAGCAAAACTGGGAATTCATTCACCACTTCCCATCATCAGGCAGGTGTTCAGCCATCCCTAGGAAAGCTGGGCTTTGTCATGTGTAATGGTTACTTGGGAAAACAAATGTCATAACTCTGAACATCCCCCCACTTCCTTCTTCCTCCCCCAGCTTACGTACTCAACATGACATTCAGTGGTATGGAGTGTCCCTTTGGCTACAGGTCACCTGTCCTGGCTGTGTCCCCTCCCAATGTCCCATGCCCCTCCAGCCCTCTCACTGGCAGGGCCTGAGAAACTGAAAAGTCCTTGACTTGCCATAAACACTACCCAGCAACAACTAAAACCATCAGTGTGCTGTCAGCATTGTTCTCACACCAAATCCCAAACACAGCACTGAACCAGCTACTATGAAGAAAATTATCTCTATCCCAGCTGAAACCAGGACACGGGAATGTAAGCACATATTGTTGCCTCGTGTCTGGCTTTTCACCCTCTGATATCCTCAAGTCCTCCTCCCCATGACTGCTCTTAATCCATTTATCCCCCAGCCATTATTGATACTGGGGCTTGCCCCAGTCCTGGTGCAGCACCTTGCACTTGACCTTGTTGAACCTCATGAGATATACATGGTCTCACTTCTTGAGCTTCTACAATTCCCTCTGGGTGGTATCCTGTCTCTCAGTCGTGCCAACCACACCACCCAGCTTGGTGTCATCTGCAAACTTGCTGAGGGTGCACTAGATCTCACTGTCTATGTCATTGTCTTTGTTTCAGCTGGCATAGAGTTAATTTTCTTCCTAGTAGCCAGTACAGTGCCGTGTTTTGGATTTAGTATGAGAGTAATGTTGAAAACACACTGATGTTTTAGTTGTTGCTAAGTAGTGCTTCTCTAAATAAGGACTTTTCAGGTTTCCCATGCTTTGTCAGTGAGCAGGGGCACAGGGAGCTGGGAGGGAGAAGAGCCAGGACACTTGACCTGAACTGGTCAAAGGGATATTCCACACTATAGAACATCATGCTGAATGTATAAACTGGGGGGAGTTGGCTGGGGCCCACTGATCACTGCTCAGGGACTGGCTGGCATTGGTCAGTGGGTGGTGAGCAATTATACTGTGATTCACTTGTTTTTTAAAATTTCCCTTGGATTTTATTCCTCTCTCTCTCCCTTTCCTCTTCATTATTATTACTATTACTATTACTATTGCTATTGCTATTGCTATTGCTATTGCTATTGCTATTGCTATTGCTATTGCTATTACTATTACTACTATTACTATTATTATTACTATTAATTACTATTACTATTGTTGTTGTTGTTATTATTATTATTACTACTTTATTTTAATTATTAAACTGTTCTTAACTCATGGGGTTTACCTTTTTCTGATTCTCCTCCCCATCCCACTGGGGGGAGTGAGTGAGTGGCTGCATGGTACTTAGTTGCTGGTTGAGGTTAAACCATGACAGTCATTAATGAAGATACTAAACAGTACTGGTCCCAGTATGAACCCCTGAGGGACACCATTTTTCACTGATCCTCATCTGGACACTGAGCCTCTATCAAATCCTTTTCAAAGATTTTTCTTCACCATTTGAGGCACTTTCTTTATGATTTACGTCTGATAAATCTTTGAGCTTGTCGCTCTCTCCCCTCCATTTTTTTAAATGCTTTGTGATAGCTGAAGTGCTTACATTGGAAAAATGAATATTAACGAAGAAAAAAAAATCCAGCTATTTTTGTAATGACGTGTGTAATCTTCAGTCATGTTTTAGATGCTGGTTTGGCAGAAGGACAAGTAGTGTAATTGTTTGCACCTGCACCATTTACATCTCTTCTACTGAGTGAAGGGATACAAGATGAGACATTTAAGTCTATTTGGAGTGTGACTGAACACAGATTTTAACATAACTCTTATCCAAGTTAAGCTGCTGATTGTTCTTCTAATTGACATAACTTTGGGCATAATTTGTCCCTGGTCTACATACTATACAAATTAAAATATTCTGATCATTGAAATTATGTAGTACAGTTTTTAAAAGAATAAGGTTTATCTAATTTTAGCTAAACCTGAAACTAAATGCCACTATAACCTAACACAGGTGCTCTTGGGAATAGATTCAGGCCCTGAAACTTTTTGAAATTCTAGCTTAGTGTCAGATGACTTTACCTGACTTGGTTGCCTCATTGAGCCACTTCTGCCAATTACCTTTTAGTTCTCGATAATTTTATACAAACAATAATAATGTACATTTTATATATATACATATAATATATATTATTTTCTAACTAAAGTCATGATTGCAATAAATATTTCCGAAGTATTTGCCCGTTTAAGAAATTATCTGGGATGATTTTAAAGAATTTTTATTCTATAGAAAAAGTAAAAAAGAAGTTATTGAAAACTCTTGATTTTTTATGTTAGGAAGGGGGAAAGCAATGGAAATGCTCTAGCTGTAAACTGATATATGAAAAAAATGGAGGATACATTCACATACATATTTTGTGCTCTGTGTAAAACACCTCTTTGGGAATGAGGATATGTTTCAGTTTTAGCCACTGCACTTCAGAAAAATTAGGCAGGATTTTTTGTAAAGCTTCAAAGTTTTACAGAGCTTCAAATTAGCTACCTTATTTTAACATGTTTTTCATTAAACTTTTAGGCTTAAATAGAATCACTCTAGCATTTCTTCTTTAAAAACGCTCTTCTGTTTATCCAGATTGTTGTGGATAAGAATCAACTTTGCTCACAGTTTCCAGTCATTCCTTCCTTAATGTGCATGTCATAGCTACATATGGCATTGCCTGAATATTTGAGTTGGGTAACATGAGTATAAAAGGAGAAGAGGGAAGCATAGCCACAGAAGATAGCAGAGCTTGGAGTGCTGTTGGCAAAAGGAACTAGGAGGGGTATAGAAGAAAATGAAGGGCAAGAGAAAGGGGATAAGGCAATAAAAACAGAAAAGGAAACATGTTTGAGAGATGGGACAGTAGCATGGAAGGGAGAGAAGAATTACATCTAAGCACAAGAGGAGGAAAAGACATAGCTGTGATAAAAAAAGAATAAAAATTACAAATTGAAAGGTGAGAAAAGAGATATATATGTCTGGGACAGGAAAAATTAAATGAAAAAGGAACAGGTTTTAGGATTAGTAAATTCAATTTTATTTATCCCAATCCCTGCATTTTGTTCTTTGGCAGATTTCCCATACCTGTGTGCACTTGGAAAAAAAAGAGAATAGCTTTATGTAAGTTTCAGGAGTTGACTCATTACATTTTCATCATTTCAAAAGTATACTCCTTGGACGCTTTCTTGGTGGTCCAACAATAAACAGTTTTCAGAATCTTCATTAAAGTAACAAGTCCTGTGAATATCTTTTTCTGCCTTCATAAGAAATTAAGGGAGCATATGGTGAGGTCATTCTTTTCATTGAACAAAAATACAAGCCTTAAAGATAGGCTTTCTTTGTTTCTATTTTTAATAACAATTCATGACATACTGAATCAAAATATTTTAATTAGATTGTGTGTACTTTAAAGAATCATAAAGGTTTTCAGCAGGCATTTCTTTGCCCAAAGATAGTTTGGAAAGAAATGTACAGGTCTTTACAGTCACCAACTGCAGTTAATCATCTAATTCAGAGGAAGGAGTTCTGTCAATGAAAAGAAAAATGTTTACAGCTTTGTCACCTGGTGACCAATTTCTTCTGAGTGGAAGCAGCAATAAACAAGGAATCATTCTGTAATAACATTTAAATAGTGCATGGATCTTTTATTGGATTTTCTAATTTAAGAATACATTGGTTTAGTTTAAAAGGAAATTTCAGAGGAAAACAAAACCACTAAGAACAAATGGCATAAGACAAATAATCCGACTACAAACCTGCAAAATAAAAATGAGAGAAACCAAAAAGATGACCTAGACAATTACACATTGGTCAGCCTCCCTTCCATCCCTAGAAAACATGTGAAGTAACCTTCATGAAAACCCTGAAAATCTTGGAATGCACTTCTGCACATGTGAATGAGACAAAGGTTTTGGGGAGAAGTTATAAAGATTTTCCAGGGATGAATCTTGTCTGACCAACCTTTTTGCCTTTTATTATAAAATGACTGGATTTGTGAACAGAGGGAGAGCAGTAGGTGTCATTTATCTTGACTTTAGCAAGGGTTTTGACATCATCTCCTGTAATATTCTTTAACCCAAGATGAGATATTGCAGTAATGATGAGTGGATAATGAGTCTGGAAAACAATTGTTTGGATGATTGGGCACAGAGGGCCATGATTAATGGGCAGTTCTCTGGCTGGTGACAGTGGCAAGCATGATACGGCACAGCCCAGTCCTGTGACCTGTCCTGCTTAACATCATTACCAGTGGTGACAGAGGACACTCTTATCAAGTTTGCATATGACACCACCATAGGGCCACCAGTCAATATGCTTGAGAGAAGGGCTGCCTCACAGGGGGACCTGCACAAAAGGGGAAAAATGGACATTACAGGAACCTTATCAGACTGAAGAAGGACAACCGCAAAGTCTTGCACCTTGAAAGGAATAATCCTCTGTGGTGCTACACACCGGGCACTGACTGGCTGAGGAGCAACTCTGAGAAAGGAGCTGGGTGTTCTGGTGAGAAGCAACATAAACCTGAGCCAGCAGTGAGCCCTGGACACAGAGAAAGCCAACAGCACCCAGGGCTACATCAGCAGGAGCCAGGAAATCAAGGAAAATTATTGTCTCCTTTCACTCAGCATTCATTAGATAAATCTGTACCTTGCTAAGGACCCCCAGTAGAGGAAGGAAATTGACAAATTTCAGTGAGTGAAATTTGTGAGTGAAAACCAGCGTGGTTTGAGGCTGGAGTGGCTGCCCCATGAGAGAAGCTGGGGCAACAGGTCTTGTCCAGACTGGGACAGAGATGGCTTTAGGGGCAATTCACAGCCACTCCAGATCTTATAGGGAGGTCTTCAAGAAGATGCAACCAGGCTTTTCATAGTGGTGTATTGTTAAAGGCAACAGGCAAAGAGTCCAAGTTGAAAAAAGAGGTTTCAGACTGGATAAAAGGAGAAATTCTTCCTCAGGAAAACAATTATTGTAACAACTTGCCCAGACAGACTCCATCCCTGGAGGTTTTCAAGGCCTGAACAGATAAAGCCCAGAGGAACCTATATGAGCCAACCTGGACGGCTGCATTAGAGACCTTCTGAGGTCCCTTCCAGAATGAGCAATTCTAGGACTCTGACCATGCTGTGTGCACAGAGGTCCACCAGAGAAACAGGGACAAATCCCAGTTCTCAGAAAACTCCAACTTCCTGCTTAATCTTTCTTCCATTAAGTTGTTATTTTATTATTTGCAAACCATCCAGTTTCTTAAATAAATATCCAGGGTTCTAAAATGCCAGAACTCTCTAGGATATGGCTCTGATTTATTCCAACCACTAAGTGAAAAGTATAATATGATCAAGAAATAAACATTTTTTTCAAAATGTGTATAAAAAGGGACCTTTTTTTTTTAAAAAAAAAAAAAAGTGTTCCATATTACACTTTTGATTACTTTGTTTTTCCCCAAAATCTTCATTACTGAGCTATATGTTTCAGTGTTCAGAGTACTAACACACTTATACTCTGTGCACCTTAATTTCCAGGATATTGTATACACACCTGTGTCAGAAGTAGATATATCAGCATTCTTTTAAGAGAGTGGACCATTCCCTTCATCCCAAATGACACCCTTCTTTCTGCTTGATCATCCTGCCAATCTGGAAGTTCAATTTTCCTTACTCAGATTCATACTGGCTCCGTTCTCTGGTTTTGAGTTTCTTTTCTTTTATGCTGCAGCACTGTAACTAAGTACTCTATACAGGACTTCTGGACCTGTTTAGTCATCAAATTAAGATCTCTATATATCATTCCCAATAGTATGGAATTCTAAAAGAACTCCATGTAAAACACATTTCTTGGGAGACCTCACTGAAATTTCTCTTACTAAATTATGCTAACATTGCATGTGAGAACATTAAAATCCAAAATGAAGGAAGTTTTCACTTATTTACAAATCATTTTAGAAGTATATGAATATAAACAGTATTCACTGTAATTTAGTATTTCTCCCATGACCTTTTGTAACCTTTTTCTGCAACAGGTAGTTGTCCCCAGAAGATGTCTCTGTAGTGTTGAGTAAATTTGTATGCTTTTGGAGTAACCATTTGGAGCATCTTATTACAGACGTTATGTATGATATACTGGTCTTATGTTAAATACTTTATAAGTAACTTAAACTAATGCCTAAAGCCTTTTCTGATTCTCTGGCTGACCTCACCTGCATATTATTTTTCTGTGTTTCAGACTTCTCTAAGAGAATACAAGAAGCTGAGCGACCTCTGCTTCCGTTCATCAATATATTGATGATTCATGTGTGGAATCAATGTTGTGATGTCACTGTTCTTTTTAAAATATAGTATATTTCAGAACCTTGGATCAAACACTCTCTAGGATGAACATATGTATTTGATGGCACGCAATATTTAATGGACTTCATATGACACTTCAATATCATGTTACTTCAAATACTCTTTAAGCATACTAAGACTGCTCAATTTATTTTGTTGTTGTTGCTGTTGTCAAAGCCATAGAAATAAGGTACTTGGACATTACATTACCATAACAAAGATGTAATTTTTCTTCTCTGTCCCTGTATAGCCACAGAAAGTATTTTGCATTCTAAGCACGGAAACCAAACTATGGTCTCAGATACCGCTCTGCAGTGTCCAGGCACAAGCACTGCCACTGCAGTGGTGCTGCCTACTCTTCTCACATCCTTGGCTCCTAAGTGGTACAATATGAGATACTGAGCTTCTTATCTCATAGCTAACCTTCCCACAGACGGCTTTTAAGACTCTACTTTCTGAAAGCATAAGGTTTCTTTAAAAAGCAAATAAAAATAAAACCCCAGAGTGGCTTATACAGTTATGGTTATAACTGTAATGCATGGTTTAAGTCTGACAGTTTGCATTTTTGCTGTATTATCCCTTAGGGTACTTTAAATGATCAAATATTGGTTTTATTATCAATTGTCTTCACATAACAAAGGTTCATTATCCTTAGTCTTTCACTAATTAATCTTGAAGTTTCCTCATAGTCTTTCTGTTTAGGTTCATTTCAGTGGTCCTTATCATAAACTCATTTCCCACCCACCCCCTGCAGAGTGTTGTCCTTTATTTAAGGACAGGTCAAGTAAAGAATGAAGGCAATATGTTTAAAATTCATACTAATTGGCAATAAATAGCCCTGGGACTCAGATGCCACAGCTGTCCCCTATTAGATCACTTTTCAGATTATCAAGTTAAAATAATCCTTTCTGAAACCTCCATTGTACAGGGGTACAAAGAAAAACATCAGACAGATCCTGAAAGCCTCCAGGGTGAATAATATTTGGAGTCTGCAGTGGGAAATGGGCCAAATGACAGCCAAGTTAGTATGGTCTGTTGATGGGCCTAATACTCATTGCTTCTGTATTTTACAGGGAAGTACAGCTGAATCGTTGCAGCTGACTGGCTGTCAGCTTTAGTTCAGTAGATCAAGGTGCATGTTGATGAGGAGCTCCCTATCATATCAATACTTTCTGTGTCCTGTGTATATTTTCTAAATTCTGGGTTATTAAAGTCAGGCATGTGTGACTTTACATCAATACAGAGGTTAGAAACCTTAATGGGGGGGAGGAGCTTAGATCCAATATTTTATCAGACAACTTTTCCAGAGAGTTGTTTTATGCTGATTTTTGAGCTAAGTTGCTTCAGGCTATGATCTCTGGTAGAGGAAGATATGTTAGAAAAAAGTGCTTTGTTCCTCCCCCAGTCTAATTCTTAATCTCTCTGGATAACTTTGTATTGCCATTAGGTAAATGGTGTGGAAGATGCTTAAGAAAATAATTTCTCTTCTATTTTTAAGATGCTAGGATCATGGCAGATGTGCTTTACTTATTCTCACTTAGTGGTAGCTCTCCCCAAGTAAATAGAGCTACATAACTATAACAAAGTGGGATCACAGTTTTAAATTTTGGTGCTGCAACTACTCAGAGTTATTCAACCATTCAGTTCCTTTGATTTCCAGGGAACCAAGTGACCCTCTGTCCTTGAAGATCTAGGTCCTCAAATACATTATCACATGTTTTCTCTAACCAGTGGTTTGAGAATAAGATGCTGGAAGTTCAAGTCTCCATTTCTCACCTTGGAACTACTCTGCTCATGCTGTGAAATCTTTTCCTATAGGATTTTAGCTGGGTTTTGTATTTTTATCATATCCTACATTGACTATTGCTTTAAAAACATTATTTTAAAATCATTAGATTTCATGCCTATATTCAGTCACTTTTAAATTTATCATTAGTGTGCTTAGGTGATTTTTAGCTGCTGCCTGCTTTTCAGACGGGATGTGGAATGCCTTTCCTAAGTACACCACCTGCCCAATAAGTTAGAAGGTAAAAAGAGGTAGAAAATAAATCCTCAGCCATGTTCTGGGCCTCACAGGCAGGACTTCACTAAGGTACAATTGACATGATTCCTTCCTATCCTGGCTTTTGATATAAAGCTGTAGCCTATTGCTGTTCCTTGCTTTTTGAGAAACACAACCCCAGAGGCACATGCAGATGGCTTTTTCTCTTACCATTTCAAATTTTCAAAGCCAAACTCCTCATCAGAGGTAGCCTGTGTACTGGAGAAACAGATACAGTAGTAGAATATAAATCATAAAGTAAGTCCAAAACCATTTCTCTTGGCTACTTTTCATAATTAGTTGAATCTCCTGCTTTTTTCTGGCATCCCAACATGCAAGCACTCTTTATTTTAACACTTAGGTGATGTAAGTGCAATCTCCAGCTGTAGAGAAAACATAGAGATTCTTCAGGATACAACTGTTTTATTTCTGTTGAGCTTTTCTTGAAGACCCAGAGTACTCAAAACCGTGGGGCATGATTTTATTTAACACAGGACTTTTAATTTACTAATCAGTATTATTGGCTGGCTTGTAGCAGCTGTTTTTATGATTTCATTGATCATGCATAATCTTTACCTGAACTACACAAAAATGTTCAAAGATATAAAGCAAAAATATATATATATCTGAAGAACGGAGGAAAACTATACATAGTGGTTTCTTCTATCATAAATTTTTCCACTAGACTTTTCCCTTGTGTTTTGGCAGCATACTAACAGGAAAAAAATATCACACGACCTCCCCATCCCCCAAAAGAAAAAAACCCAAACAGTATTAATGGACACTAAACCGACAGACCTTGACAGAAAATATTACCAAAGAAACAAACAATTAGTACAATTTATGGAAGGTTTTTCTTATTTTTATTCCTTTAAGTAACAATTGTAGCATAATTTTCAAATACATTCCAGAAAGTGAAACAACTTATTTTCTGTTAAATTGCATAGGGAATATATATAAATGCACTTCAGTCTTCTCCAGAATACCTATAGATGTGAATATTATAAAAAGAGCATCCTTAGATTGCACTGGGGAACCTTTCACTATTTGACAGTTACTGATGCTGGATGAGCACAGGAAGCACTGAGGGAGTTCTCAAAATAGTTCTTTCCATCCTTTAGAATAATGGTTTTCTGAAACATATAAAATGTGCATTAGTTGCACTGAAGTATGATCCATGTCAGCTTCTGAGAACTGACAGCAGTCTGTCAGTCCAAAAGGACGGTGAAACTGCTTCAGAGAATAATGAGTTTCTGAAACCCAGTAAGGCTGTAGAGCACAAATGCCCAGCATCATCCTACCCACTCTGGGTATATTTTTAGAATCATAGAATAACAGAATCATTTAGGTTGGAAAAGACCTTTAAGATCATCAAGTCCAGCCATTAACAAAGAACTGCCAAATCCACCACTAAACTATGCCCCCAAGTACCACATCTACACATCTTTTAAAAACCTCCAGGGATGGGGACTCAACCACTTCCCTGGGCAGCCTGTTCCCATGCTTGACAACCCTTTTGGTGAAGATGTTTTCTCTAATATCCAATCTAAACCTCCACTGGCATAACTTGAGGCCATTTCCTTTAATCCAATCACTTGTTAATTGGGAAAAGAAACCAACACCCACCTTGCTACAACCTCCTTTCAGGTAGTTGCAGAGAGCAATAAGGTCTCCTCTCAGCCTCCTCCTCTCCAAGCTAAACAACCCCAGTTCCCCCAGCTGCTCCTCAGAAAACTTGTGCTCCAGACCCTTCACCAACTTCATTGCCCTTCTCTGGACACACTCCAGCACCTCTACATCCCTCCTGCAGTGAGGGGCCCAAACCTGAACACAGGATTTGAGGTGCGGCCTCGCCAGTGCTGAGTGCAGGGGGACAATCACTGCCCTTGTCCTGCTGGCCACACTGTTTCTGATACAAGCCAGGATGCTGTTGGCCTTCTTGGCCACCTGGACACACTGCCAGTTCATACTCGGCCGGTTATCAACCAAGATCCCTAGTTCCTTTCCCACCAGGCAGCTTTCCAGCCAGTCTTCCCCAAGCCTGTAGCACTCCATGGGGTTGCTGTGACCGAAGTGCAGGACTCAGCACTGAGCCTTGTTGAACCTCATACAATTGGCCTCGGCCCACTGGTTCAGCCTGTTCGGGTCTCTCTGTAGAGCCTTCCTATCCTCAGGAAGAGCAATGCTACACACACACACACACACACACACACACACGCACACGCATGCACACACACACACAGACACACACAAAGACACACAGACACAAAGACACAGACACACAGACACAGACACACAGACACAGACACACAGCCACACAGCCACACACACAGACACACACACAGCCACAGACACACCATCACCACCACCACCACCACCCCCCCCCCACCCCCCCTTCAGCTTGGTGTTGTCTACAAACTGATTGAGTTACTAAACTCATCCAGATCAGGGATAAAGGTATTAAAGAGGGCGGGCCTCAATACTGAGCCTGGGGAGCACCACTTGTGACTGGCTGCCAATTGGATGTAAATCCATTCACCAAAACTCATCGAGCACAGCCATCCAGCCAGATTTTTACAGAGCAAAGAGAGAAGGAAAGGCAGATATCTAACCAGACTATTCAGCCCACTGAGGTCTACTCTGTTCTTTGTAATGGTCTGTGTCTTTTCTCTGAAAAGTGAGAGAAGTTGCCTTCTTCAGTGGCTGTCATCTGCCTATAAGATGAATGTGTCTTAGATAAAAGACTTCATGAAGGTGTGTGATTACCATATGAATTTGCTCATGTGCAGTCCTTGAATCCATGAACTTTATGTTTCGTGAAACTTCAGAATGGGAAGCCTATGCATGTTAAGCAGGATGGTCTGAAAAAGGGTTGCAGGAGAAAACTGCACTAAGGATACAATCAGAAAGCAGCTGTGCTAAGTTAGTGAACTTATGTGTGCTGAGAGAAGATTAAAAAGTTGAAGTAATCAGTGTAAATACTATTGCAATTTTGAAGTGCAAAAGAAGAAATATTTGCCAGTTATAATCAAAGAAATCTAATATAGAAATTTTAATTGGCGATTTTTAGAAATTAGTCAGTAAGAGCTATAGCTATATCTTAGGTGATCCATTTCAATGCAAAAGAATTGCAGTGTATGAGTCACCACTTAATGATATTGGTTGTCATTTTGAGACACTTCTAAACAGTTACAATTACTGTTTTTAATTAAAATAATTGACTTGCTAGCAGTGTTACTGAGATCAGCCTGGAGTCTGCATGGAGCTGAAAATCCAGAGGTGGTACAGACTCTCCTGTGCAGAACAGCCTCAACCCAAGTAATCTGGGACTCTGCTTACTATGGCTTAGATGCTCCTGACTTCCACTGCCAAGAGCTGCATATGCAAGTTGCTTGGGACTGAAAATTGAGGTAGCTCATTTTCCAGTTCCAGCACGACTTCTTTCAGTGTCCCATATAATCACTTGCCCTTTCCATCTGTTGCTGCTTTTAGGGGGGGGAAAATCCCTTTTTTTAAGAACAAGGCCAAGATTTTATGCTAATTCAAATATATTACTTATTTACTTTAATTTATGACTGTAGATTTATAGTTTAAAAAGTAGTATTATGGCTAGACTTTATTGTATTACATGTGACTCACTAGAGACAGTTCAAATTCTAGAGCAGACACAGCTAAAAGTAATGTTTTACAAACCATGAAGCAGTCTAGCATGAAGAAAGGCAAGCTCTTTCTTGCAAAGTATAACTGACAGAAACTACCTCTGAATCAATGTACCTGAATATACTATATCTTTCACATTATCTAAAATCTCGACTGCCATATTCATGTGACACACCCCAAATTTTCTTAAGAGAAGAAAGAAACAGTTTTTTATTTTTTTTAATGGCAATGGAGTAACTCCATGTTGAACTCTGAATAACCTCATAACAGCAGTTTTCTATAAGGCGCCACTAACACTTTGTGGGCAAAGACTTGAACTCTATCTTTGCTTATTAAAATATTTGTAGGCAACAGAAAATGCACAGCTCAAAGTTTATTAATTTTGGGCCCCTATTTAAAAACCTTTCTAACTGTCCCATGCTGTAAAAATAGCTGATTTGGTTTTATGCAGAAGGTCATGAATTTTCAAGGGTACCATAGGGGAAAAGAGTTGCAGCCATTTTGGAAATATATTTGAAAGTGGAAATAAATATTTTGTTTTATATAAATAAGATTATAAAGAGACTTGACTACCCCAAGCCTGGATAGCAGATAGTGGGACAAATAAACATGGTATTTTAAATGCGTATGACAGATTTCAAACAAGAGACTTCAAGTGTTTGACAATTACTTATATAGATGGAAGATTGCGTTCATATTATTGCATTATATCTATGTTTTTTGTTGCTTCCTATCTAAACCACAGTGGATCTGAGTGAGGAATAATTCCACTAAGTTTCACGGTTTAACCGCAGCCGACAACTAAGTACCACACAGCCACTCGCTCCCTGCCCCCATGTTGGGATGGGGGAGAGAATCAGAAGGGTAAGTGTGATAAAACTCATGCATTGATATAAAGAAAGTTTAATAGATAAAGTAAAACCTGAACACGCAAGCAAAGCAAAACAAGGAATTTGTTCACCACTTCTCATCATCAGGCAGGTGTTCAGCCATCCCCAGGAAAGCCGGGCTCCATCACATGTAATGGTTACTTGGGAAGACAAATACCATACCTCCAAATGTCCCCCACTTCCTTCTTCTTCCCCCAGCTTTATATGCTGAGCATGATGTCATATGGTGTGGGATGTCCCTTTGGTCAGCTGTGGCCAGCTGTCCCAGCTGTGCCCCCTCCCAACTCCTTGTGCTTCTTGTTCCCTCCCAGCCTGCTCACTGGTGGGGTGAGGTGAAGAACAGGAAAAGCCTTGACGCAGTGTAAGCCCTGCTCAGCAGTAGGGAAAACATCTCTGCATTAAGAACAGTGTTTTCATCACAAATCCAACACACAGCCCCATACCAGCTACTAGAAAGAAAATGAACTTTATTGCAGCCAAACCAGCATACTAAGTCACCATAAATTATATTATGTTATACCTTTATGATGATTTATCTTTCAAAAATATGTCAATTAGTTAATTTTAAGCCTTGCAGTACAACTTTCCCAAATTGAAAGATCCTAAAATAAGAACACAGAAAGAAGAAAATCAACACATTAAACACTACAGAAGTTTTGTTCACAGGCCTTTTTCTGAAGAAAATTTATTATGGCTTTGTCACATACCGAACTTTGTCAATCTGCTGATATATACAGAAAATAAAGTCATACTAGGTTGATATAAAGCCTGTTCAATAAAATTGAACGTAAGAGTGTCCTAGAGAACTGCATTTCTGAAATCACTTTCCCTTTTTAGTTTTGATATTTGCTGCCAGCTTGTCAGCACAGGATGTCTTCGGTCCTTTAATGATTTTTATATAGAAAATTATTGAGCACATTTGTTTTAAGGTTAGGTTTCCAGTTGAGAGAAACCTTTTCACCTCAGGACCACTGAAGCATTACACAGCTCTGTTATGCTTAACTGTGGCAGGACAATTCTTTGCAAGCTTGAAGAAATTCAACTTTTTTGTGAATCTACAAACAGTTAATAGTAAATTTGACTTGTCAGCATCTTTCTTTGTATTTTGTGCCACATGTTCAAACATTAGTAGGAGACATAAGACAATGGACAGGTCTCGATGGGTGATTGAAACCTGAAGTATTTTTGTGTCTCACAGTCATTTCAGGAACAGGGAAAATCCTCTAAGATATGTATAAATAAATCCAGAGTAAAATTTCTTTGAAATCTTAGTGAACACATTTAGAAAAAACACTATTTTCATATTCTTCCCTAGATGTAATGAAAAATTATTTTTGTCTTCTTTATGAAAAAAGAAGGGTTTTTTTTGAAAAAATATTGAAAAATAAAAACTCAAATAAGGTCTGTGAAAGATTTCAGAAGCCCAGGCTGGAGGTAATTGGAAACATTCCGGCTAAACAGTTCTAAGTGCTAATTTTCCTATTATATTAGGTTGTTTTAACACCCCTAATTTTATTCTCTTCCTGTGAAAGCATGCTATTTAAGGAAAATAAACCCAAAGACAGAATACCGGGCTATGGTATATGTTGAGATTTCATGCAACTTTAATGAGTTAATGTGGTTAATAGTTTATTATTTTAATAGTTTATTATTCTGGTTACACTGATTATGCTTGGATACAGTATGACAGTGTGAAGCACTGCACTGTGTTGTCATATTGTACTCTGTATGAAATGCAAATGTGGGACTGGTTCCTTCTAGAAGAATTTACAGTGTTGAATTGTGGAAAAATTCGGTAGATGCATACAGTTGTATTGTGTATACAACACAGTAATAATGAAATAAAGGGCCAGGAGTATCTCATCCTCTCATCCTTTTTTGCTGTTTAGAAAGGAAACAGTAAACCCTACTGCTTTTCAAAATGTCCTGTTGGAACTGTGATGGAAGGAAAAAGTAGGAAAAAAATTACAAAAACATGAAAGCAAGAAAATATGTACTATATTAAAAATAAGTAATAGTAAAAAGTTTCTCCAAACATCTAATTTCTTATATATTAGTCAGAATTATATTCAAAGGCCTTTTACCAGTAAAGATCATGCAGCATATTCTTCCTTGCACCAGTATCAAAATGTATTTGATTCATTAGATGATGACCAGAAGTCTAAACCATGGTGTAAAAATTATGTTCAGGGTCTTTTTACTTAATTGCTTACTGGATGTGATTTTTAGGCTGCATTATTTATTCTGGACATGGTGACTGAGCATGGAGGAGACAGAAAATAAATACAAAATAAAGCCTTAGAATAGACATTCAGTCCTCTTTCATACAGATAACCTTGAATGACAAATATGAACGTAAGTACCTTTATTAAACCCTTTGTTGCTTGAGGTCTAAAGCAAAACAGTCCATATAAAGTATTTGATTTATGTGTGAATGAATAAATAAATAAATAATATGTAGAAAATATGAACAAGCTAACTGAATTTTCTGCTCTATTTACTAAAACAAAGTGAGCCTTAACAAACTGGCATATATTAAAATTGGGGTGTATATTTGCGTAGTTCATGTAATACTCAAGATTTGATTTTGGAAAGATATTTGAAAGCACTGTACAGCTACATCTCAACAGAGGACATGAAGGTGTTTCCATATGTGACAAGTCCAGATGTTTGCCTTGAAGCTGTCCCAACTTCCTATTAATGACTGAAGCCCACTCTGTTTGTATCACTTAGCCCAGTTTCATGGAAAAAGAACTCCTGTATCTTGTCCACATTGTGCATAAAGCAGGTCCTTAATCCTGATAGCTAGGGAACCAACAGCCTGGGATGTCTGTAACACTCATGTAGATATCAGTTCAGGCAAGATCCGTGTATCCAGACGCCTCATTTTCAGATTTTAGATATCAAATATTAACTATGAGGAAAATGGAGCGGGGAAACTCAAAACCAAAACAGTGGATACAAATTAAATTTACAGCTTAAAATTATTTGCTCAGTATTTCAACATTTTGTGAATTTATTAGAAAAAAAACACAGTGCAATTTATTTCCATAAAGATGTGTTTACAGAATACAGCCATTTCTTTGCCTAGTTAAAGGGGTTAGGAAAGGCTGAAGAAAGAGAATGTCAAGAAGGCTGGAATAAGATTTAGGAGAAATAATTAATCTTCATAGTCCAGTAGATGAGGACCTGTATGTCTTTTTTGGTTGTTTCTGTGTTAATAAGCAGCTGTAATATTTGAGAGGAAATGGGACAATCATAATTAAGAAAGTTATTTGATAATGACAAATATTAAATATTAAGATTTTAAAATTAGATCTAAAAAGAATGCTTAAGTTCAGTCATTACAGCAGATTTCCTTTCATTTAGCTGCTGTTTGCTTGTCTGGGTACCTAGATTCAGGGAGTCTTACTGAACACAAGGTTCCTTTAGTAGGTATCAAAAAGCATCTTAATTTGGTTTCCTAAGAATATGTTATGCAAAGGCAAAGTTTTCCTCCTTACCTGTCAGTTCTCTCCTGAAAACCGAACCCATCTCCATTGCAGTGTGACAAAAGGGTAAAATACAAGAAAAGAATAAACTTGTCAAAGCCAATTAAATCCTGAAGTTTCATGAACATTCAGGGCTTGGTAAGAGCCAGAGCATCAAATTAGAGCACTTCGTGAAGGAAAATCTTCAGTCTGAGTCTGTGATGTTTCTTTTCTCTTAGATCTGCTGTCTTTTCTGGTCCGATGAGGCCACTATAAGAGTTTGGTGTATAACAAATACAACAGAAACCCCATCTTCTGAATGTTTTAGAGAATAGATTAATTTAGGCAGAGTTGAAGATTTCCCTAAGTATTACAGGCAACTGTTTAATTTTTTTTTTTTTAGATTAAGAATATTCTTAGTTAATAATTACTTTCACACTGAAACATAAACAAACTCCTCTAGATAATATTTTACGTATGAATAGAGTAAATGTCTGACATATTCAGTCTTCTGATAAAATTTCTCTGCATTGTTTATACCAAACTATCTATTAGAAACTACTCATTGCAGGTAACATGTCTATGAATTCTGCCTCTAACTTCTAAGTAAACTTGAAAGTCAGTGTTATTTTAAGTGACCTCAAATCTTTCTTTGGGTAGGGAACATGATAAAAGCATTAATAATTTTATTTAAGCATAATGGATTTATTAAAAAGAAACCAGAATGATTCAATTAAATTCTTTGTGCAAAAATTTCATTAAAGGAGATGTGTATTTATGACACTGCTTTATAAACATGTTATTTATGATTTGACAAGAGTAGTATGCCTCATCATTCTCCTGCAGTGACATTATTAAAAATAGTAAGAGATGAAATATGGTGCACTGACAGTGGTGTGAATGTGTCTCTGTTATTCAACATATATGAAAATGGAAGACATTCCAGATACAGAAACATTCCACATATATTTTTCCCTTGCACAATTTGGTTGAATGACAGATATACGTGTGTGTGTGTGTATAAATGTATATAAAATATTTAATTCCAAATGCTATATTTTATATTAATTTCTAGATAGATGTTTATTAACTGTTTTACTGTAATGAATGGAAGCAAAGACAGAGAAGGAAGGAATCAATGATACACCTATTTATTCAGTCAAAATGAATATCGACTTCAGTGGGGCAAGGATTTCACCTCAGGAATCTGTTAATTTGATCTTAATTGTAAAAGATTTATGCAGTTTATTTAAAATACTTGGTTGCTGCGAAATACTTTCACATGAAATTACATAGACAGCCCCAGCCCTGCATAACCCAGTGTGAACCCATTTCAAGCTCTGGACAATAAAAAATAGAAAAAGTGCTGTCATAGTTCCTAAGACTGAAATTGTTGAATGAATATATTAAAAACAAATGCCTGCTATAGAGTATTTAAAGGGGTCACATTAATATTAATGAAATAAATTTATTATCGTAAATTAAGTATGATGATCTGTTACAATATATCATTAAGAATGCCATAAAAATCCCTATAATAGTATGCTAAAATGAGATGGGTTATACATAGTTAAAGCTGTGCAGTACCTGCTTTATATGGGCTATAATTATTGCAATAGAGGATAATGACTATTTAAGTACAGCAGAAGTATAAGAATGCAAATATGGTGCTACAATATTTTGAACTATGGAAATGGAAGTATCTTCTTTAAGGCTGAAGATAGAATAAATGATTCAAGTGAAGGTGATAAAAATATTTCTGAAAAAGCTGAGGAGAGACTGAAAATTTCTCCTAGATCACTGTAAATAAGACAGGGTAGTAGTCCTCACAATGAAAAATAGTTGATAGCTTTGATTACAGTGGTAAATTGTTTATTTTAGATTATTCTTATCAGAGCAGATGTTTATTAATAAACCAAGAGAATAACGTCCAAATTCTGCTATGATTAAACTATATCTATAAATTGATATCTACTAACTTCTGGGAGTATGAGTGTATATATTTAAGTGTAGCACATACCCAGCAATTTGAGGGAGATTTTCCAGAGCACTAAAAATTGTTTTTAGAAGACTTTTGAAATTAAGCATTACTCAAAAGCATTTGAATATTGCAAAATCTCGCTATCGGGTTAAAGCACAGGATTGGAGTACTCCTGCAAGGACAGAAATGAGGAGTGACTCTCCTATATCATTGCCTGGCTCACATGACTTGATTGGTATGACTTTTTTTTTTTCTTTTTTTCTCTTTTTTTAAATGTAGTACATAGAGATGGAAAGGGAGGAGAATTAACCCTTCAGAATTGGTCACTGGATTAAAAAGAATAACCAGATTATTTATTATTTTAAGTGGGATTTGCACTACTTATCTTTGTGCTTCCAAACCTATCTGTAATGTATCACTAAGCCCATTTCAGTAAGCAGAAGAGCCACATAACACAAAAGCACTCTAACCTTTTCCATGAGATTTCTTTCAAGCCACCAAAGCTTTCTAAAAAATATCAGGTTATTTTAGGAAATATTGGGTATCTGTAGAGATGTTAACAGGATAGTTGCTGGGCAATGGAAGTCATTGCAACATGACTTCATGTTTGAATTCTTCACAGGAAATAGACTGGAACTTGGAATTAGTGGTGTAGATCAAACAAATACAAATAGGTAGTGAAGTATTCATACCATACTTTCAGTTTACCATTTTTGAGGAAAAAACAGGAACAAAGGAGAGGCTGCAACTAAGCACATGGAATTTGGCTAGCTAAAAACAGAACTTGTTTTATCTTTATTATCAGGGTTACAATGTGCTTAAATCCTGGTTTAAGCAGCTAAATGTGCTGAGCTGGATGAGAAAATTGTCAGGCATCATGTCGGAAATTATATCTTCTGGAAAATCTTTGATTCTTTCAGTGAGTGTTATAAATAGGAAATTTCCATTTCCTTTGGCTTTTTGTTTTCACCTAGTTAAAAAAAAAAAAAAAAAAGGACTCTAGTTTCAGAGATATAGGTGAAGATCAGGATAAGAGGAAAATAATCACAGGAAGGGATGGAAAAGTGTCCAGGTTGAAGGAGAAAGATATAGTGGTTTTTTAAATAATAGGAAAACGTAATCTGATTCACTTTTCCTGGAATCCAACAGAAAGATTCTTTCTGCATTCAGTTTTTCAGACCTGATCCTCAAAACTAAATACATTGGATCAACTTATGATAGTATTTTTTTGTGTTAGGAAATCTTTTGAAGTGTAAAGACTGAAAAAATAGATTACTTCTTTACTATCCACAACTTTGTATTTTACTCTAATATAAAGAACAACTTCACCACAGTGTCATATCACTTTTCAAAGGCTGCAGTTTTAGCATATATGTGTTCAGGGCACAGTACTATGTCATCTAGCCTTTTAGTATTTACAGAGGTGCTGTATTGTTTAGATTTGCATTTTTTAAAAGTCTGTTTTTTGGGAGGGAAAAAAAAGTAAATGCTGATGATTCAAATGCATTTCAATCCTATTAAAAGTGTTAATTTGCTGCAGTAATAATTTATGATTTTAATTAAAAGCTTGAAAAGCAGATTTAGAAACATAGTTGGCACGACTGTAATGTTAATTTGTCCTTTACCGTTTATTGAAAACAATATGTCCAATGTAATTACAGTGTGTGTCAAATAACCCACCACTTTATTTTTTTTAATGCATGATCCATTAATTTGCTTGATTATGATGACTTGCCATCTGCTAAAGCATTTTTCTGTGGTTCCGTCATTATGTCCAAATAGTAAGAAAAGATATAAAACATTTCCTTTTATTTTGTTTTATCTCCATTTTCTTTCTGTTATCCCATTAAGCCCTCACTATGGTGTTCATCATCTATTTCTTCCTGGCTGTTAGAAGGGTCACGTAGTATCCATTTCAGTAAACAGGACAAATGAATTACAGAATCATATGACTACAGTTGTATTAGATGTGAAATCAATGTCAAATACAGAGTGCTGTATTACCTTCTGTGGGTATTCAAATATTTATTTTTCTAAAAGTACTACTATTGTCTAATAATTAAAATTATATTCAATTGAAACTAGAGAGTTTATTAACCCATTTCTTCCATTCCCTTTAATCACGAAACCATAGAGTTTTACAAATATTGCCAAAGCAATGTGTAGTCCATTTAAACCTAATGAGATTACATTCTTAGTGGCTTTGGCTGGGTATAAAAGAGAAACAGTATGACTATACGTTTACATGCTCTCTTTGTAATCCATAAATCTCAGAAGTACTTTTTTTGCCAGCATACGAAGTTTCTCTATCCAGTTATCTCTATCCTTTTTGGCAGTGTCTCTTCATAGTCCACAAAACTGACAGGGTTACTTCTGAAATCTTTTGATTATGCTAAGAATATAATGATTTTTATAAATAGACAGCTGTAGAGAAGAAAGTGTCTTCAGTTAAGAAAACGTCCTAGTTTTCTCTTTTCCATGGGTATCTTAGGAAAGGATTTTTATCTTGCTATACCTTAATTTTCAGTTTTATCCATTTATCATCTCTGCATGCAAGGAGACTTTTGCAGATCCTAACTTTACTGAGGGAATTTGCAAAAGATAATTTTAATAGAAACCAAAACTTAAGTTGAAATTTTAAGTACATCTCTTTTTCAACCGGTATTGATTAGGTGATTCACTTCAGATTTTTACTGACTGATCTACTGATGTACGTAGCAGTAATTCATGCTAACAAAAAGAAGTCACTTCATAAATTACTGAATACAGATAATCGCATGCCCTGGAGACTGATGAAAGAAAAGAATGATGAATTTTATTCTGTCTTCTCTGGAAGAGATAGGCAGTTGCCTCCATCACATATTCTCCTTTTACCCTAGGACTGCTTATACCTCCTGATAAATATGGAGGTGCATACCACAAACCATGTCAGATATGGGGTGCCTAAAAGCAGAGCAAAGAAAATGCAGGTCATACTTCCACCAGGCCCATCAAACTTACAAGGAAGTGGTAATGCAGCCCAGGGTTGCAAAGGCCCTGCTCTGTGACTCCAAGGACTTTAAAGGCTATTATAAAACAGCACAACTCTGTCCAATCCAACCCAATCCAGGGAATTGCTGATAAAGTGTTTAAATAGATCTGTGCTTTAGGGCCCATGGAAAAGGAGGTCAACAGAGCAAAGCAATTATGCATACTTAGTGCTCCCTTATTGGAACTGGATTAATATTTTATCATTGAGCACTCACTGTTCAGGAAGACAGAACTACTTCTGGTTTGGCCAGTTTCATTAAGAGAATTCACCTGAAATGAAAAGAGAACATGTTTCAACTACCCAAATCACTTTGTTGAACCATTTGCATTTCAGACACTTAGAGGAAAGGTTGAATATGAAGTAAAGCCTGGACTTACACAACTGAGCATAATGACTCTCTGTCTAGCAGTTCAGTCACTAAAACTTCCCAGTGATACAGAAAACCTGAACCTACTATCTGAAAACCTTTCTGCCTTGAACACTTTTTCTGCAGCAGAATGTATAAAAAACTATCAAGCAAACAAGCAAAAGGGTTTTTTTTTTTTGGCAGATTTTTTTTTCCTGAGAATACTTTCCATACAAATTCTTTAAATATTGGAGCAGGCATTGGATTCACCCTGCAAGTGACTGTCATAGGCATTGAGATGTAGAGTAATTCTCTCTCTCTGGTCTAATAAGTGCTTAAAAAAATTATATGAAGAAAAACACTGTTTGCATGAGGTGTTAAGAAGGTAGTTCTAACTCCATGATACTCCTGTGTTTAAAGTTCTCACTTGGGATGGGCAGGCACTAAGTTCAGATGTGCTCTCTGCTGTGCTTCAGAGTAAGAAGGTAGCTGTAGGTCCAAGGTAGATGACCATGGAATCATTGTTTAAGTTTCTTAATTAACAGTGATATAATACCTACATTAGATACTGAATGAACACAATCACTAGACATTCTGTAGCTGGCTTATTGGATCCTTCTCCTAGAAGATGGGATAGATTACTTATCATGTGAGATATAGAGAGAAACTGATCCTAGATCTCCAGATCCTGAGTGAGTAGCTCTAAGTACTGGATTACTAACAAATACATCAATTTTTTGTTTACTGTTACAATTACTATAACTATTTTGCAGGTAGTGTGTGCAAGTATACTTTAATACTGTTACATATCCTATCTACAAAACACCCTGTGTCTCATTGGATAGTTTTTATGTGTTTATTAAGTGATAACACCAGTAACATCAGTTTCTTAAGCCTTTGCTTTCTATGTTATTCTGAAATGAAGTAATAGATTTGTCAATTGCACTTAACAGACTGTGTTGTAAGACTTGTGTTAGCACCTGACTACACCTTTCATCATGTTCATAAGGACAAAAATAGCTTATGCTTTCCATACATCCCAAGGGTGCTAACTACAGCACTCTTTAAAAGACTAAGTTCTGAGAAAGGTGTGCAAAATCTCATGTGAGATAACAGGTATAACTTGTGGAATTCACATATAGAAAAACCCCACACAAATAACTCCCCAAACATTTACCAGTCAAAGATGGTCTTTTTGGCTTCTTTCCCTTAAATAGCTCTTGAAAGAAAAGATTCTATTTGCCACACAAAATTATACAGAGTAAAAAGGCCTTTAAAAAATACCCAAAACAAAACAACCTTAGAAAATGTATGCAGAATGCATCAATTGACTGCAACTCAGTCTAATGAAGTCCTACAAAATACACTGCCACTACTAGCAGCAACAGCTGCCCCACTAAGAATGTGCCCTAGGCTAAATGACTTGTGCTGGCCAACATCTTCAGATGAGACACAGATGGTTAACAGCAACCTCCAAGGCCTCACCTACATGTTGGTTTCAGCTGTAGACCTGGAGGTGCTTTTATACTGATGTGCAGATAGAAAAATGGAAGAAAACAAAACAGATAATGACAGAAATAAATTTGGATAAATTAAGAATTTTTTTCCCCTCTGTCCCCCTAGTGTTGGTAGATGTATTTGTGTTTTCTTTTGATTTTACCACAAAAGAAAAAAATGAGTTAAAAATATTAACTATATGAAAAAATAGATTACACTAATATTTGTAGATCAAATACATAAAATTTTCTAGTTTTAGCATATACTGTTAACTAATGTTGTGAGCCCGGAGTGGCATATAGCATGTAACTGAGAAATTCCTACAGTCATTTGATTTAAACAGTTTTTGAAAGAAACTACTTAATTAATTCCTCAAAAGGGAGTTGTGTTAATACACGAAAAGTAATAGATCTCTTACTGCTTTAGGAGTATAACTAGTTTACAAATGTTCCCATCTCATGTCGAAGACATTTTATCTAGTGTTGTAAAGCCTATAATACTATGCTGTGGTAGAGTATAGGTTCCCATAGTAAATATAACATTTACTTTAAAGTGACTTTTATTATAAAGGAAAAGATTTAACAGAAACGATTTGAAAAAGCAGTAAAATTATTTTTAAAGCACCTTTCTTTCTTTCTGAAAAATGGACAAAATTAATATTCTTACTTTAGAGTTTGAGTTTTTGCAAAAAGACAATTATCTGCCGTCTTTGTATTATGTGGTAGGAAGGGGAAAGAGGAAACTGAAGGAAATTTCCTCTCAAGGTAGGTAGAATGAAATGTGTGGTTTTTTAATGTATTTGTCTTTCATATGTACTCTTTTCCTTACATCAAATATGGATTTTTTTTTTTTTTTTGTGGTGGTTTGGCCCTGGCTGGATGCCAGGTGTCCACCAAAGCTGCTCTATCACTCCCCTCCTCAGCTGGGCAGTGGAGAGAAAGTACAGTGAAAGGCCCATGGGTCGAGATAAGGGCAGGGAGTCATCATCCACCAATTACCATCAATGGCAAAACAGACCCGGCTTGGGGCAATTAGTTTATTACCCGTCAAATCAGAGTAGGGTAATGAGAAATAAAAGCAAATCTTAAAACATCTTCCCCTCACCCCTCCCTTCTTCCTGGGCTTCACAACTTCGCTCCCTGTTTCTCTCCCTCCTCCCTGCCACCGGCGCGGGGGCCTGGGATGAGGCTGGGGTCAGTCCCTCGCACCGTCCCTGCCGCTCCTGCCCCTCAGGGGAGGCTGCCCACGCTCTGCCCTGCTCCAGCCCGGGGTCCCTCCCCCGGGAGCGGCTCCTCCGCGACCTTGCCCCGCGGGAGCCCTTCCCCCGGGCTGCAGCTCTTCACGCACCGCCCCGGCCGGGCCCCCCCGCGGTGCCGCCCTTCAGGCCCAGCCGGCTCCAGCCCGGGCCCCCCGCGGGGTCACAGGCCCCGAACCTGCCCCGGCCCGGGCTCCCCCCCCGCGGGGCCACAGGCCCTGCCAGGAGCTGCTCCGGCCGGGTGCCCGCGGGTCGCAGCCTCCCTCGGGCACCCCCTGCCCCGGCCTGGGGTCCCCCGCGGGCTGCGGGGGGGGATCTGCTCCCCCGTTCGCCGCCATGGGCCGGGGGCACGGCCTGCCCCACCGGGGGCTTCGCCACGGGCTGCAGGGGAGCCTCTGCTCCAGCACTTGGAGCCCCCCTGCCGCTCCGGCCCCGGCCTGGGGGGCTGCAGGGCTCTTTCTCTCATATCTTCTCACTCTTCTTTTCCACCTGCTGTTGTACAGCAGTTTTGTCCCTCTTCTTAAATATGATATCCCGGAGGCACTGCCACCATTGCTGATGGGCTTGGCCTTGGCCAGCAGCAGGTCCAGCTTGGAGCCGGCTGGCATTAGCTCCATCAAAACATAGGGGAAGCTTCTAAGGGCTCCTCTTGGAAGCCACTGCTGTAGTCCCCTGCTACCCGAACCTTGCCATGCAAACCCAATACAATTATGATGTTTACAACAGGTAGACACTGTACCCGAAGGAAGGTTGCTGTCACTTAACACTGAAAGTTTCAGCAACTTCAGATGGTGGAATACCATCAGGATCTGCAGAACTCAAAAGCTTGGGATGAACTGTTCCGCTTTTCCAGTAAAGTCTGAAAAATTCTTTAAAAAGAAAAGATAGAACAGACCTTGTTAAATTCAGGTTGGAAATACTAAAAAAACAGTTACAACACTTCAAGTCCCATTCCAGCAGAGAATTACAAGGGAAGCACAGAGAAGGAGCTCAATTGTTTGCCTGCTTCTGTGGAAAGTCAGATAAAAATTAATGAAGTAGAAGAATTTATGATTATATAAGAGGTATGACATAACAGGCGTCTCAGAAATAGGAGAGGCATCAGTGAAATACTGTAATAGCAGGACACAAATGATACAGAAATGAGAGACAAGATATTATATGGAAGAGTTAACAGTGCATGTTAAAGAAGTGAAATAAAGTAAATACTTTTAACTGTAAGTTCAAGCAACAGAGCATTCCCATAATTAACATGAAGGGTTGACTAAGCAGAATGTTAATAGTACTATGCCTAGTCAATCAATGACTATGACTGGCCAGTTAAGAAGATGGAAATACACTATAAATGGTAATGTAAAATGCAACAACTAAAAGCAAAAAGATAAAGGGAGACTCCAGTTACCTCCATGTGAACTGGGTAATGTTCCAGTAAGTAATGGTGTAGGAAATAAGTGATTAGACAACATGCAGGACTTCCTGTTAGCAACCCTAATTAGAAAATCCACAAGAAAAGAAACATCTCTTAGTTTAGGCCTGAGCTGGACATGCAGCCAGATTCAGAAAAGCCTGTTTGTAATAATAAATCAAATAAATTTTAATGTTCTCAAAAAAGATTAAAAAGTTCCTTCAGAGTCTTCCACAGTAATATTTAATTTTGATAAACAAAATTGCATCAAAGCTGGAAATGATTATTAAAAGCAGCAGCTAAAAGTTCAGTTTCCTGGAGGCAACAACTGTGTGGAGCAGAGAGATTTACTTCATATAGTTTCCAAAGGCTTTCAACAATATCCTTCACCAGAGGGATAAGACAGAAAATAATCCACCATGAGATAAGAGGGAAGATCTTCACATGGATAAATAATGGGGTAAATGTCAGAAACGTAGGGTGGGGGTAAACAGTACGTTTTCACTAAGGTCTAGCCCTGGAGGGCATGGTGATATGTGCCATGGCGATCTGTGCCATGGCCTGTGCTGTTCAACATGTCCGTAACTGACCTGGGGAGAGGGTGAATAGCAAACGACACAGCTCACTAATTAATACTGTTATTAACGGCAGCAAAGATGAAAGTTGACTGTAGGACTGCAAAGGACAGTACAATACTGTATGACTAGACACTAAAGGTAAAGGAAATTCTGTGTTGATAAATGTAATACGGTGCACATTGTGGGAAAAAAGTACCCTAATTTTGCATAGATAAGATGGGTCTGAGTTGGCTATTACCACTCATTAATGGAAACTACAATGGAGAACAGAATTAGTATTTTTTATCAGTTTTTTCTGCTGTTAAATATATTCATAAATTATTGGGAAACAGAATGAATAATGAGATGTCAAGCTTTGTTAGTAATAAAAAATTATTCACATAGTTAAAACTAAAATTGACTGTAAAATACTACAGAAGACTCTCATGACAATAAAATGGTAAATTAAATTCATTGTTGATAAATACAAAATAATTTTCAAGGGGGGGAAATACCAAATACATCCTAATTATACACACAAAGTGATTGGCTGTAAATTAGCTATCAGTATTCCACAAGGAAATTTTGGACTCATTGTGAATATTTTCTAAATGTCAGCTTAGTGCTGAATACCAATTTAAAGAACAAATAGAATGTTGAAATTATCAGAAAGACAACAAAGAACAAGATGAAAGACGTGACTTTGCCATTGTATAAACCTCTGTAAGTGTTGCAGTGCAAATGCTGCATGCTTTTCCGCTGGTGCAAGTGTAGAGTGGGACCCAAAAAGTGCCATGGTTTAAACCCAGCCAGCAACCAAGCACCACGCAGCCCCTTGCTCACTCCCACCTCACTCAGAGGGATGGGGAGGAGAATCAGAAAGGAATGTAAAACTCGAGGGTTGAGATAAGAACAATTTAATAGGTAAAGCAAAAACACTAAAGTGAAGCAAAACAAGGAATTAATTCACCAGTTCCCATGGGCAGGCAAGTGTTCAGCCATCCCTGGGAAAGCCGGGCTCCGTCACGCATAATGGTTACTGGGGAAGACAAACACAGTAATGCCACATGTCCCCACCTTCCTTCTTTTTCCGCCAGTTTATATACTCAGCATGATGCCATATGGTATGGAACACCTCTTTGGCTAGTTCAGGTCACCTGTCCTGGCTGTGTCCCCTCCCAATGTCCCATGCCCCTCCAGCCCTCTCACTGGCAGGGCCTGAGAAACTGAAAAGTCCTTGACTTGGTATAAACAAAGCAACAACTAAAACCATCAGTGTGTTATCAACAGTGTTCTCACAGCAAATCCAAAACACAGCACTGCACCAGCTACTAAGAAGAAAATTATTCCAGCTGAAACCAGGACATATGGTCACATTTTCTGCTGCTATTTTACTTTGGAAAAGTCATTTTACAGTGCCACAAAAATCTTAGATGGAAGACCTGTCTTTAGAGGAGTCGCATATATGTTTCAGTTGAAGATCATGTTTAAATACTTCAGTATGTTTCATATAGATACAGATGCTGAAAGCATAGGTACAGGCAGATACATTGTTTATTAACTATTAGCACTAGGATTGTGGTTTTTTTCCTGAAGCATTCCATCATCTTACAAAATTGCAAGTTTTCTGTTTTCTGAAGTTTAAGCCTGAATCCATACACTGCATTCAGTTTTTGGTGATACTTGGATTTGTGCTGCAAGACTGTCTAACTAGGTCAGGCTCAGCACATATTTGATTCATTTAATGAATTTGTATTTTTATGTTCCTAAAATGTTTAAATTAACTTTCAATATCACCTCTCATCTATTTATTGTTTCCATTAATAACATTTTTTTATCTTCCATTTCAAAGCTCCGTAAGTGAAGAGTTGTAATAAATTAAGCTAAACAGGCAGTCAAAAAGAATTTGACCATCTGATGATTGTATTATTCAAAATGCAGTGTAATAGGCTGATTTAATTTTTGCCACGAATGATGCTAGAAGGATGCCGCATAAGCTCCACTATGAATTTTTTTTCTTTTTCTAGTCTGTTACAGGTGCATTAAGCTAGTCTGGGCAAAAATACAGAATCAGAAAGCTAATGATAATTCTAATGTATCTGTTTTTCCCTCACAAACCAATGTTTAAAAAGTTAACATCTAGGCATTTCAGTGAGTTATCCAGCAAGATTTGATTTGATGTTAAGCAATCACTTGTCACTTGCCATTTTACTGTCATTTGTTGAGAGTTAAACTACCAGGAAATTTAAAATCTGACTCGAGATTAAAAGCCAGCAGTCACCATATAAAAAAAAAGGCAAAATCAGGTGGTCATCACTGAATTGTTGTCTCATACTGAACTGCTTGTCATTACTGATGCCCTTTAAGTGGTGTAGCGAAGGTTAAATAATAATGAAAAAAACCACAAATTCACTGTCACTAGTGTACCTTTCACCTCAACTTGTATACAGTGAGCTTTACCTATTCTCATTTTGCTTTAATAGTCCACAAGTCCTGCTTATAGCTTGTCTTTGAGGATCCTAGAAACCCCATGTACAATAGGCACTACTATAGGAGTAATGGTCAAATTTAAAGTCAAGAGACTTTGCTAAACATCACTGCTGTTGCTGAACTGATAGCAGAGAAATATGAGAGGAGAAAGTTTAACCTCATCAGATCACAAGAAGTTACATCTTCATTTAGAAATATCACTGTGTCTAGTTTGGGCCCCATAGTTCAAGAGGAATGCAAAAAAACTGAAGAGGGAATGGGGAGAGCTGCCAAGAGAATTAGAAGCGTCATGGATTATGAAGACAGGCTGGACTATCTGAGCTAGGTTTGTTCAGTAAGGAGGAGAGTAAGGGGAGGTCTAATAATGGTCAACAGGTGCTTGAAGGGCATTGACAAAGAAAGCAGAGGCAAACTCTTCTCAGTAGTAACATTAGATGCTATAGCAAGCAGCAGTGGCCAAACATTACAGCTCTGAAGTTAGTTACTAATGAAAAAAATAAAAGTGCTCCGGAAAGCAGCATAGCCCTGAAAACGTTACTCAGGGAGGTGGTGGCATCTCTGTCTTCAGCGCAGAACCACAGCTGACCTCATCTAATGTTGTCAACGGTCATCAAAATTCTGTCACATTAATTCTGTGTTCTGTGAAATAACTATTCCTGCATCAGGAGTTGTTTATCGTGGAGCTGAATGGTAACACTTTATTTTAGATAGTTTAGTCAATTCTAGATTCCATAGCTGTAAGAATAAAAGAAAATGGTAGTGACAAATAGACTGTGCAGAAGATTTCATCTGTATACAAGAGATCCCTGTCATCATCCCAAAGACTAATATGTAGTCATGCCACTGAGATACTCACTGCTTGTTTTGTGGCAATGCTGCTGTAATTAAATTATGCTGCGAGTGACTCAGCAAATAGTAATCTCCATCAAATTTCTCATGTTGAAGCAGATTCATTTGTGTATAGAAGGTGTTCACAAAATGTTGCATTTTTCAACCTCATTGCATCCTAGAGAAGGAAATATTGCTGAAGCAGGTGAAGGCCACTGCCTTGCTGACATGAATTCTCAAAGATCAACAAAACTTTGATCCTCTCCACTCAGCCATAAAGGCAGAGTGGACATCCAGTTTTGCATTGCAAACCCATACGTTGTCAAGTTGAAGGAGTTAATTGAAAATGTACCCCAATAAAACAATAGTTTAATTGAAGCAAAATGAAAAAGAAAATACACCCCACCCCCACCAAATGAATGAATAAAAAGGCTCAGAGACACGTTAAACTCTTCAAGTAACATATTCTAAAGGACCTGTTCTTTGGAGCTTATCAATGCAGAACCTGTGCCAGCTTGAACAGAACAGAATGTTATTCACAAAGGTGAATTCAGCTCTAACTCTGCTTCCTTTTCAGCAGCTGGATTTTCTGGGCCTAGTTCTTTTAGCTAAATCAATATAAATGGAAAGTGACTGCAGAAGTTATTCATTTATCTCCACTGGAGAAAAAACCACTGCTTTTGAAGGTCACCTCAGTGTCACATATTGCAGTTTTTGGAAATAGACTTTTGCAGGCCTTTTCCAGCTATTGGGAAGTGTTTCACAGTTCATGAGGTATAACAGCCAGTAACAACAGAAGTTGCTATAAAAGGGTGAAAAAATGGACTAAATTAACCTAAATAGAAAAGAACACCAAGATAATCTCATGATATTAAACGGTGAGTTGCAAACAAGTAAGGGATACAATCAGAAATCAACGGACCAAAAAGGATATTTCAACGTCAGGCTATTCAATGAATAGAATAAAGTAAGTTATGCACTATTATCCTCCCTTCTTCTTCCAGTTCACTCTCTGAAAATAGTGAGCCATCTGATCACATTTGCATTGATGCTAAGCAATCTCTAGCCACACATAGTTTACAGTTTTCATGTGCTGAGCTTATCTCATTACCAGGAGACTTTAGAATTAGCTCAACATTTAGAGGCAATAGAGCTCATGTATCAAAAAGATAACTTCTTAGCAGAAAAACGACTAAACAGGTTGCAATCAGTCCTTCACCAGAGTTTGTGGTCATGTTTATAAAATTCATCCATTGCAACATCTAAACCAGCATATACCAGGGAGAATGCCTTGTTTGTGACTATTGGATGACTTAGAAAAATGGGATCTTGTTCTGCTTTCCCTACTTCTTTGATTTCCCTTCTACCTACATACTCTCCCAGTCCATGTTTCCCCATCTGCCTCTTCTCATCTGGCGTTAGGAGAAATTGTGCTGCGCAACATCAGAAAATTCATCCAGATGAGAAAGAACTCAAAAAAGAAAGCAAAGAAATCTTAATCAAATCAGTAAATTATCTTTGTTGACAAGCAAAGCAAGCCAGAATTCAGAGCAGCCACTGTTACAACATGGTTGCCAATCCATAACATATATCTGTGAGTAATAACTTATTCTACAGTCACTGACAAAAAGCCATGTTTTCTTCATGTTTGTTATTCTATCCATTCCTTCTACATCTGCTTTGTTAAATGCAGGAAGTAACTAAGATTTGCATTGTTCGATGAAAATGTTACAGAAACAGCTTTTTCTTCCTTTCTAAAAACTTTCACTTCACAAAATATATTTCTGGGTTTTTTATTTCAAAAAAACTTTATTGTGTTTGAGAACTTTTTGATTGTATTTTTGTGAAAATTGTTACATTTTACATTGAAAATACTTTGGTTTAATTTTTGTACCATTTTTCTTGTAATGAGTGCATTTCTCGTCTTTGGCATTACATTCTGGAACAGTTTTCTGTGCCATAAAACATTCAAAGAAAAATATTTACTTAGTGACCAGGTCAATCACTATGAGTGTCAAACATCCCTTGAAAATGAACACAGTATGATTATCCGTTACAACTGGGAACTATAGAGTCAGTCAAAGGGGTGAATTATGGCTTCATTCAGATGTGGATTCAATCTGCTCCCCTACCTCAGAATATGACTTTGCAGGAAGACATTTAGAAATGGAGGATGTGGAGGCTGAATTGCCTAGTGCAGTAGGTTTCAGAAATATGCATTGGTCACCCAGGCCATAGAATACAATTTATGAAGGGTTTTGCACATCACCACAGAAGTGCCAAGCTGCTAGGTGCAGACGGAGCTTATGTACATCCCAGGTCCAAAAGAGGCATAAAACATGCCAGGAGCACTTTGCTGCTTCCAGACTGAAGTAGCTATTGAACAGAGATTTTAGAAAAGGGGTTTTTTTTCGGTTTACTGTTTTCATCTCTGCTTAGTTCAGCTTTATGTACCTTGGTCTTTTTTAAAGCTCTGGATTTTAGAAACATCCCAAATAACTGACAGACTCATGAATTTCAGTGGAATTACAACCTTTACTCTCTCATTTCTTCACCTGCAGAATAGGAACCTCTGTTCTCCCATGTTGGAAGAATGTTTTGAGAGGTGGCGTAGATGCATTAGAGAACAGTCAAGGAACATATTTTCAAAGAACAGTTACTAATATAAAGCAATATTCTATTAAAGGAGTGTGGTGGTGTCCATATATTTAGGTAAACTGTGTCCAGACCGATTTAAAGCATTTTCATATGGAACAACTGGTCTTTGCCCCTATTGACATTGTTTTCATCAGGTGGACATTTTTCTGTGTTGTTTATTAAAGCTATTTTCCCCCATCTAGGTGCTGGTGATTTTCCAAAACAATCAAGAAGAGTTCTCAGGGGAAAATGTAAGGTGACCTGTGCTCAAAATATAGCAAAATAGGGAAGACATACAAGCCATAATTAGGAAAAAAATATTTATTTTACTTTTTTATCTAATCGTTTTGCTGCTAGTAATTATGGGTTAAAGGGGGAAAACCAAAACCAAATAAAAGAGAGGCTTTATTTTAAAGGGGGGTGGTTTCTTTAAACACACAAAGTAGTGATAAGCTGCTTTTTTAATTTTTTTTTTTAAAAAAAGCTCTTATTTGCTGGGTAAGTGCGTTCAATTTTTCAGTGTCTTTGGATGAACCACAATCCCAAATCAAATATTGTCATGCATTATTAAATTAAGTCAATTATGTGTCAAACAGATGACGTTAAGAATGAAATTTGTGCTGATAGAGACTGCATTTTTAGAGGGCAGTCAACATATTAAATCCTAAGGAGAGGCAATATATTTTTCTGCTTGCAGATCCCTTTGTAATTCACTGGGACACATGATATAGAAGTTTCCACATGCCAAATGCAACCCTAATAATTTACAGGGAAATGTAGTGATAAAGAATTCAGAGGACTAGAGGAAATACAAATCCATTATCAACTTTAGACATCAGGCTGTGTTGGTAGTTTTTAATTCTTTGGAAGTTTATTCCACTTCTGGTTTTAATTTATTTTCATTTTTTTACCCCATATGAGGGCCTCCTGGCATCCATATGTTATTGCTAAAAAAAAAAAATAATCAAAAACAAAACAACAAAAAAACAAAGTCTAAAAGAACTGAGTAGCTCTTCTCTCAAAACTCAACAGCCTGTTTATTATCTTGTACATGCTTACCAGGTGCTTATTCCTAACTTTGAGAGGGTAGCTAAGTGGCAGCTTCTCTGTTTCTCACCTTATGTTACATCTCACCATCTGTGCAGGGATTGTTTTGGAATGTCCCTGATCTCTCAGCCCACCAAACTCTACACTCACAAAATTAAGTTAACAAAAATAGTTGCAAGTTGCCTGGATTATTGCTTAAAAATAAATAAAGGTCAAACTTGCAGCCATACAGTAAATTCTTACCTAATAGTCTTTCTGAAGGATAAACTAACCTTTCACAGGTTGTAATTACTGTGCTACATATATACAGAAAATTATTTTGTATATATTATGGGGCTGGGCCTGTTCCAGAGGATTCACGTAAAGCTTTGCTTGGAAATTGCTTGTATATGTAGAGAGATCCACTACACTATTCTACTGGACTTGTTGTGGACGTGATTTCCCCCACAGCTAAGGCTTGCTTACTAAAATATTCCCTCTGTGGTGTATTGTGCATTTCTTATTTTTTTTTTTTTAATGCCTGTTTGATATAATTTCCCAAGGGAATATCTCTTCATGCAAAGCCTCCCCTCCCCTCCCCTCCCCTCCCCTCCCCCCCCCCCCCTCCCCTCCCCTCCCCTTCTTTTATTTTTTCTTTTCTTTCCTTTCCTTTTCAATCAGGACTACAAATAATAATAAAAAAAAGGTTGAAAATAAATATAAGGTACAAATTCAACTCCTATTTACACCCATTTGTATATAAAAATAAACCATGCTCATGATGTTGAATTTGTGTTAGTAGAACTGATGACAGAATCTGGCCCCAAATAACTTACAACAGTGATATCAGCTAGTATCACACAGAGGGTTAAATACATCTAAGGCTCACAGAAGTCCTGGATAAAGGTAAGTACGTTAGCTTTGATTTGCTCTTTTGGGAATAGAAACAGATTGGCCAGATGATTTTTTGCAAGTTCTTATAGTAACTCATGGGCAGTGATGGAAAATACAACACAGGGCCAGCCAGCTTTTAACTTTAAGCTCTAGACAACACATACTCTTTATCTTAGCTGATAGTTGATTCTCAAAGGCATACTGGAAGCTGTAACCCTTTCCTTAAAGCTTATATACATTGTCTGGGGCTGAAACTTTTCCCCAAATATTGAAATTCAAGTGCATAATTTTTAAGATTTTATTTATCTTTATTTTCAACATACACTACTCACAAGGTTATTGCCAACTGTCTCTGAACAGCTAAGTTGGCAGTGTGCTCACTTTGGGTTTGGATTTCAAGCTGAGAAAAGGCATGCAGCATCATGAGCATGCTTCCTGGGAAGACAGCCGGACTTGCAGACTGAATTTATTCCTTTTTAATTGCTACTCAGAGATGATGTGCAGAATGTGCTACTAAAGAGTCTTTATTTTGGTCCTCAAAATCAGCAATCCAACATTTAGCTGATTTTGGGGAGACAAACTGGTGGTAGAACTCCTTCTACTGGATGTGCAGCATGAAGAACAGAATTCCCCACAATAAGTTTGAAGATATAAGGGGGGAAAAAGAGGTGTGAATTGTTTCAAAATTATTTCAGCAAAGAATTGCAGTTACACAGGACAATATGCCTTTTTTAACTGAAGACAATGCATTTGTTTCTTTTTCTTTTTTCAATCTCTGACTTGAAATTAGAAACCAAACCCCAATTGTATTACTGGTGCTTTCAGATGTGGTTGGCAGACAGTACCTTGTCCACTTGCAGAACATGACTGCTGTTGCCTAAGCGAACAGAAACTCAAGTGCCCTCCAGGTACAGACAGGAAAATTAAGCAACTTACAAACAGTGGTCTCGATACTGGTCTGAATCATGTTCATTTTATGTAATGAATCCTACTCAAAGCCAGCAGAAAATATTTAATCTTATTAAGGCAATTCCTTGGTAAATTGCGCTATTTTAAATTGCAAATGATGGTGTTAAAATGAAGAGTGACTTCAAACAATGTAATGAAAGACTGTTACTGAAATGAAAGCTCAGTAAATGACTCTGTTCTCTGCTGCCACAGTTCTATACGGAGACAATGGATTTATAGGAGGAGAGTACTTTTTCTACTTCTCCTGATAGATTTAGCGATCAGAAAGATATACTAATGAAATACATTCATTATATTTTGATTTGGTGAGCAAAACTTTTTTTTCCTCTGTCTAGAATTATTTCTTATGTCTTTCCACCTTAAGATTTTTCTTCTTTTTATTTTGAGGTAAACCCAGGTAAGTAAAACCTATTCCTGTCAGTAGGCACGCAATAAGACAGGTCTTTAATGCTCTTCATATTTGCTACCACTTTTTCCTTCTAAAAGCCAAAAAGGTTCAATCTACTTTACAAGACTGTTGACATCTGTTAGACTTTTGCAGGTTTTGATGTTAGAGAAAGGGCTTAAAAATACCAAAGTTGGTAATCACTCAACAAAATCACTGAAGTTACCTGAGCATGGCCATGAACTGTTAAGTGGTTAACTGCTTTAATTACCCTCTTGCACTAACTGGAATACTGTGTGTAAGCATGTATATGCATGCTGAAGAACTAATTCTACAAAGCCATTAAATAGTTAATGGAACTCTACATTGCTTTTAGTTCTGTCTTTCATTTAAGAGTATATGGTATATCAAAATGGTGATCCTTTTCTTCTTTTCACAGTTTGCAGTTGTTCTCTTATTCTGCATACATTTTTTTAAAATTTATTTTTTATACTTAACTTTATGCTCTGAAGAAGCAAAAGAGTTAACTCCCTCCCCTGAAATGCAAGAAAGAATAATGCTTTAAATAAATGTACCCATCTAGATCAGTTGCAGGAGCAAATGGAGATCCTGTATAACTAATTGAGATTATTTTAATAGCCGCATGATCTGGATCGCTCTAAATATCATTTAGAGAACTACTGCTTTTCAAAAGTGATCTTGTCTATTTACTTACAGGCTTCTATTTTTTATGGTCATTGTCTCTAAGTTATGTTTTGTTCAGCACTGTGCATTTTCATGTATTGCATGTAACTTTGAGCTGCCAATACACATAAATTGGCAAAACTCAGTTTAAGAGAAAAAGTGGAAGTCAGACATGCCTGTTGCACTGAAAATATACTCAGTCCAATTTTTCTGTAATATCTTCTGAATGAATTGCCCTTCCTCCTGCTCTTTTCTCTACCACCTAAAATGCTTCCCTCAAGTTCTTCAATAAACTGTTCCATATTAATTGTACTTGCTCTGCCTTGTTGAACATTATTTAGCACAGCTCAGTAGAGGTACAAGCTTCTGTAGCATATGGCACAACTGTGCTTTGGCAAAGGTGTGCTGACATTCTTCTGCTTCCTCAGCAAGAATTCAGGTTTGGAGCCATTCACTTCTGCCTCTAAACCTCTGAGTTCCTATGCTAAAAACTAAGAAACGTTTGTTGAAGTGACATCTTTTTCATCTGGTCTTAGCGAACAGTAATGCTTTTATTGAGGAAATAGTTTTCAGGCTCAGGTTAATGTGAACTATTGGAAGCTAACATTTTAGTGTCCACTGGTATACAAAAAATGTGCAGATACTTCCTCAAAATGACTGTGTAAATATATTTGACTTACCTTGTGGCTAGAAGATAAGAAAATGTATCTGCAATTACAACACCATATGTGGCAGTGACATGTAAATTATATTAATTGGTCAACCACCAAAAACAACAGGTATCTGTTTTCTAGTCAAGCCAAATTCAACTGCACTTGGGTTAAGCTAATTTTAATCCTTCATTAACAAGATTCCTTAGATACAGACTCATGAAAATTCACAAAGTCCCCACACAAAGGCAGAAACAAAAAGTACAGAAACTGGAATTTGCATGTCAGATTAATTTCAAACAGCTGGTTTCAGTTGCATTCCCCATTGCATAGTTATTTATATTGCTTAGAGAGAAGAGCTCTTAGTTACCTCTACACTTCTCCTCACTCCTGATTGGGATGTTGTAAGTTTTTGGGTTTTTTGGGTGTGTGTGTGGGTGGGGTATGTGTGTTTTGTAGTTGTTTTTTGGTTTGTTTGGGTTTTTTTTTGGTGAGGGGCATGAGATTTCTAGTGGAACTGATTAATAATAAATATATGTAGCTTGGATTTAAGATGGGTTGTATTGTTTTTCCTATGAAATTATTCTAATTTTTCCAGATCAGCAGAGATGTATATTTTAGCATATCTGGGTACCAGTGCTTTGGAATTTTAGCATATGTCCTTTTGCTAGGCAGCAAATGGTTTCTATTTCAGGAAGAAAAAGTACTGAGGGAAACTTCTCCTGTCTTCATTGTGGTTCAGGGAGTTTAGCTTAGCCCATTGTGGGCTTCAGAGGCATCTGGCACACTAGAAGATGTGTAGAATCATTCCTTGGTATATTCAGCTGGGTTATGTATGTGTGTGTCTGTATTGTAATACTAGAAATAGTTGTGTCTGGTTTTTGGGGGGCTTTCTTTTGTTAGGTTTTTCTTGTCTGTTTGCTTTGTGGTTTTGTTCTGTGGTTGCTCTTTTTTTTTAAAAATCCTTTAAATATTTCATTACATGGGCAAATATTTTTCAGTAAAAATGCACAATAATTTTCTAGTTTGAAGACTGTCACTTTAAAATAACTTCAGTAATGAAAAAGACTAGTACCCTCCTCCCACCACCCCTTTAATCTAAATTGAACATATGTGTGGACTTTGCTCAGACTTTCCAAATTCATTCCTATCTGGGCAGAAACCAAGTAAGAAAAGTTCCTTACCAAAAGAAAATGTTTAATAGTTGGTTATAAGTGGATCCAGGAGGTTACAATGAAACCTGAGCTGAGTGAACTGCTACTGCAAAACCTCAAATGGTAGAAACCAAGCCTCACTTTTTGCATAGAAATATCAAAGCAGCTGAGTTTCACTTGAACAGTTTTAAATCCTTTTGGCAAAACTTCTTGTATTCTGTATATTGGCTCCTGTATGCACTTATATATATTCCATTTCCAAGTAATGAGTACATTTTTTTCTTCTCTACAGAACAACTTCAAAACCCAAGGTTGCAGATTCTGAATTGTGACATTTTGAAATTTCATCTCCATGGTGGGTGGGATGGCTGGTGAATTCAGAACCATGGATTCATACATGCCCTACCCTGTCTTCAGAAGGTCTTGGGAATTAGATGTATGTCATTTGTCTGCTTTTATCTAAAATCTGGCACGCTGTCATGTTGCCGCCAGCTTTATTGCTCTTGTTCTGGGTAGCTAAAATTCAGCCTGCAGATGCAGCCCTGTGGAAGGCAACGTTGGGTTTGTATAGGAAGACCACTGCCAGGGCGTCTCATGGTCAGGGTTGTACCTAAAGAGCTCCTACCTAAATACAGTGCCTTCTACCACAGAGGACTGATTTTGACAAGTAGCATAAATAATCTTCTATTTAAATAGTATATTCTGCTGGTACACAGTACCTCTAATTCAGGTTTTATTTGATTTGATTGTCCTTCTTATGATTCAGAGGGTAAACCTTAGGGGTTACTCACTGCCAAAATTATGTGAATGGCCATTTGAAGTTCACAAGAAAATTCTATACTGAGGAGACCTCTACATTTATAATTACAAAAGACCCCTAGGTGTTTGATATAGAGTTAGATCTATAGGCTTTTAAGTCCTGCATTAATTATTATTGTAATTGTTAGCTTTCTGACTCAAGAAAAATGTAAATAATTCAATTAATGAAATGTTTTCATTATTTCACTTGTGTCATTTTCATGATCTTTACAAATTTCATGGTCAGGAGGATGTTCCTGTTGGTTAAGCTTACTTTTTCCTTTTCCTTGTTACTCTTCATCCCTTTTAAGCTCCTGTAGTCCTTTTATAAACTCCTTTTTTTTATTTTTTATTTTTTTTTCTCTTCCATTTTCCCCAGAAAGCATTTCTTCACAGAAACCTTTTTACTTAATAGTTACTAGCTGGAGAAAGGTTTGTTAGATTTTTTTGAACTGTTGCAAGTGGAAAAGGATGTTTTTTGTGGGAAACCTTTCACTAAGTCCCAGTAACTTTCTTCTTATTGTCTGTGTCCTAAACATATGCTTACAATTCCAAATGTCAGAAATATTAATTTTTTTTCCAACTTTAAATTCCTAGGCTGAACCATTATAAAACCAGAGGTCAAACTGAGCTGCTGATGCTGATTCTGATGACAGTACTGTTACATCTAATTCATTAGATGATATTTCAGCTGGTAAAGGCCAGACATGTAAGATGGAGCAAAAAGACGTAAGACAGAATAAGGAGGAGGAGTTACAGTATATTCCATATGATAATAGCCATTTATTCTCATTCACTGCAGGAAATCAGCCCTTTTTGTGTTCAAAATCCTGCTCTTGCCTAATAGAAGGAAGTAAACAGAGTTAAATGTGTTCAGCACCTGGGCAATTTATATATGGTTACAGACCACATTTACACTATCCCTCCAACAGCTGGAAACAAGGTATGGGAAAGGCAGATGCCCTTGGATCTTCAGGAGATACATCAGTTTAGGTGCAAGTTTTCTGCCATAGCGGATGTTGTAAGCACTCTGGTAACTGGTGAAAATTTGAGAACTTAGAAACTTAGCCGGTTCTCCTTATAACCAACTACCTTTCTGAGTGGAAGTGATGCAGAAGTTAATTCTGATTCAGGCTGTGAATAAGGAATGTTGTTGAGCTTTAAACTAGTTTGAGACCTTTACTGTTGGCTGCCTGAAGACCAGGGAATATCTTTTTGATGTGTATTACATCTATTTCAAAATTGCAGGAAATAGTCTTCAGAACTGAGAAGGCCCAAACTTATACCCAACAAAAGTACTTCGGATTTTTCAGAAACTGATAATCAAAGTTTCCTATTCAGTAAGAAAAATTCATTTATGTTTCTTTGCCAGTGGAAAGGTATTGTATCTTCAAATTTTTCTAAAATGTTACTAAGGACCCTTTGAAACAAGGACTTTTCCTGACAGTAAAGCTGAATAAAAGCTTTCTTAAGACATTTTAGGGAACCTCTGGAAAGATGCTTATAGGTAGGGCCCCATTCTGAAAATCATGCTGACCTCTATAAAGTGAAAGTGATAAAAAGTAAAAAAGTAGCATTCTCTTGCTCCTCTTGCTCCACCGTACAGCAGTACCAGAGATCATGCTGGGTACAGAGAAAAATAATTTTCTACTTCAGATAATCCTCCCCATTCTCCAGGAAGTTTCATACATTCTTTGCGTTCTCCCTTTGAGATGGTTTTTGCATGTGTATTTTGGTATGAGAGCTTGATTTTTACATTAAAAATGGCTGTGCACTTAAGGTTACCTACCTATTAGCTAAAGGGTAGAAAAGCAAAAGAAAGTAACTGGTGGAAAAGAAAAGATTACGCAAAGTTATGTGAAGCTTGCTCTGGAATAAGTTAGATTCTGTTCCTTAACACATAGCATAAATTGTTTGAGAATTATATAAAAAAACCCTGCCTCAAAAGCAATAACCCACAGTATTAATATAATAAACTAAATGGATATGAAACATCTATCTATAATACCATCATCATGCCATGTATCATAAGAAGCAAGTATACCTGCAATTAGAACACTCTATTCATAATGAGTCTCAGCTGACTTTGATATACCTTGTACAATATATTTCCTACTGAAGTAACAGATTTAAGGTAATTTTTTCTCCCGAATATATACTATACATCATACTTATCAAATTCATTCCCATGTGTATTCCCAATTTTTATTGTAGGTGATCATTTTGGGTATTTAACTTTAAAATGTATGGCATTACATATTATTTTTACTTGTTTGTTTGTACTATTTCAAATTCTAAGTGGAAGAGGCTCACTGAAGGACCAAAACTGTGATCTCAGTTCCATTTTGGGCTGAACCCTGTACCCTTAGAGAACATGTTAGAAGATGTATAGGTAAGAAATATAATGACTTATAAGCTGTGTTATGGAGCTAATTGCTAGAAGAAAATATTTCAATATTTTATTACCAGGAAATAAAATTCAAGGGTCACTACAAGCCTTATATAAGATATAGATCTTAAATTCAAGCAGGACTTTCTACTTTTTGGTTAATGGTAGCCCACTAGATGAACCTCAGAGATGGTGCAGGAAAATGAAAGGATAAGAGCAAGTAACCCAGAGTGCAGAACTGTAGACTATTGCAGCACACTAAAATGTAACTCTTGCCTTGTAGAATATGTAGGGCAGTCAAACATATATAAATACATAAATAAATAAACAAACTAAACCCAGGTACATCTTAAAAGAATTTTTGGTGTCATGAATTAACTCACGTTGCTAGTTGTTTGTAGTTCGTTTCTTGCAGACATCTTAAAAGACTTAAATTATCTTTTGAATAAATGTCAGATTGGTCCCACACCATCAGACTCTGTTTGCTCTTCATAAATCACAAATTAAAAGGTCAAAATGGATTAATATAAAAATGATAATGATTATGCTCCATAAAACAGAGTATTATGTATCTAACATTATAGAAAGTATTTGAGTAAGGTAGTAAAGTCTGATGAAAATGAAATAATTTGGTTTTAGTAAACTGAATAATACAGTGATGGTTGAAACACTCCCCTGAGTGCATTTGGCTACTAAGAGGATGGGTTGAGTTGTGTTCCTATTCCAGATACAAAAATGTGTCCCAGGCTTACAAGAGCACTTCTCACTGGGTAGTTTCCATTTTACTGCATGAGAGCTTCCTATAAAGGAACTCAAAAGGGACAGCTAATTTGTCTTTGCAAAAGTTTAATACCAAAGTCTACCATACATTAGCTAGAAACACTGATGAAATAGTAAGATATCAGTGTGTTTATTCATATGCTGTTTCCTTCCTTTCCCAGGTGGAGTCTTCGAGATGTAAGTGTAATCGTAAGTTTTTTTAATACCTGACTTAATAGAAAACATGGTGTCAGACGCAAACCCTTCTGCTGTTACCTCCTGCAGTGTTTAGAGCCATGTAGAAGCAAAACATAATAGGGGGCATAAAGGTCCCACATTTAAAAGTAGGTTTGGAGCCTAAATGAAGTCAGAAGGAGAGTCCATGTTACTAACCACCGTCATATTACATGGATTCATCAAGCATTCATACAGCATAGGCTGCAAGTATGTCACTTCAGCTTTCCCCATGTTTGCTTCCTTCCCCTTTACCCCCTCAATGTGAAGGAAAGACATTCTTGTCATTAGTCTGCTAAGTCTCCAGCACTAAGTTTTCTCAGTGACCTCCATCCTTTGGTTTCATTGCAACATCTAACTTGTTCTAGGATTAAAAGAAGGAAGTATAGGTAAAATGGCTTCTCCATCCTCACCCAACATACCATACACAGACTGAAACATCAAAGTTAAATTGAAAACTCAGAAGGCTCTGGGCCCTATGCAACTATATAATGGCTCTTATTGGGGTATGGTAAAATATCAATAACTTCAGAGGAATTCTGAAATGTTCATTCACGGGGGTAAGTACTGTGGGTTAAAGAGTCTTTTTTACCATGAGAATATTGTTTATTTCTGTTAAGCAGTAACAGTATTGCTGGTGCCCTGATAGTTATCTCTCTTCTGAGATACCAAAGCAAAGGAAACCTGAGAAAACTCCCCTTCTTTCAGAAATAACTGGGAAGTATTTTGTGAAGAAACTTTTAAGAGGGATGAATAGATTACCTACCTACCTACCCCTAAATACCTCTATTAATTGAACATATTGCATGAAGTGTTTTAATTTTGTTCTTTAGGCAGGAGAGAAAAAGAATAATATATGTTAAACATCTGCTTTTTCATTGAAAGAAAATTTGACAGAACCTTTTTAAAAAATGGGGAAAATTTAATTTTACATTTATGAAATTTTAAGATTTAAATTCCTATATCATTACATGAAGAGGTAAGAGGCCTATGTTGATTTTTTCTGTATAGTGTACTTCATATTTCCTGTCTGAAGTAAAATGTGAGCCTTTGCTGATGACAGTTATTGCTGATTGTGATGTCAGAAAAGAAAAAAAAAAAATGAACCCAAACCAAAAAGACATAACTTTAAATATCCTGCACCTTTACTGTCTAGATCATTTTGCAATTGGAAGGGGTTTGAAGATATGATACACTCTATCACATACATAATTATTATGTCAATTTAAATTTTGGTAGATATTAAACTATACTTAGCTCCCTAGCCTATGTGAAAGTCGGCAGAAGATCTATGAAAATGTTTGCTTGAGTATGCTAGTAAATGTAATGTAGGTTCTTCATAAGAGAAATGCAGATAATAGTAGTTTCAATCACTTATTTTATCTTCTGTTTTTCCAGTATTGGGTCAGAGTTTGAAAAGTATTCCAGAAAATACCATTGTCTTACACTTTGAATATTGGTTTTATATTTTGTTGGGTCATTTGCATAGTGAACTATTTATTTTCCATGTGTATGTGTATCAATATAAAATATGTAACTGCATTTGGAAAATATAAGCTTCCTTCTTGCTACTGTTCTAGTAGAGGCAAATAATTTTCCTTGAATGACTAAGAAAGTGATTGCACCTGAAAATCAGATGCCTAAATCTCTATCAGATATTAATTATATCTGAAAAAATTGTCACCTGTTTCTTGGACCATGATGGAAAAGGTTCACACGTATCATTTATGCTTTCTAAACTCCTATTTAACTGCAGTTGTATGATTTGTTCAATATGTTTTCCTCTTCAAAAATAGTATTCTGAGAGAACTCTGTAAAGCTCCTCTTTGTAATGAACTCTTCTGCTGTTCACTACATCAGATTATCATTTTGTCTTTGTGACACTGTCACTGGACAAAAGATTGTGATGTCACCAGAATAAGTAGTTTCCGATAGAGGTGCTGGAGGGATATGAGATTGGTTCTATGTCTTTTCACTGACCTGGGTTCTGATCTGTGTGCTGTGCCTCTGGGGTGACTTCACTGCAGTCAATAGCCCCAGTATTATGTGCATTCACATCACTAAATACAATGTGTTTTATTGCCCAGTGTGGGGTGCCTGGTGCAGAAGTGTATATCTGTGAAAAATGAGCGAATGTAAAATTTTACATGTATTCACATTTTACCACATGAAAATTTTATGACTTAGCACTTACAGTGGATTTCACCTTGTTTGACTTTGGCTGCGTGAAAATTCCACATCTATTTTAATCTGGTGATGGGGTAATATATTCCAGCCTAAAATAGGTCTCTAGCGTAGGTGAAATGGGCAAGTACCTGGAGGTATTTGTCTCTCTCCACTATACACAGCATTAGCCTTGATGGTGAATTAAAAGCTTGGTCTTTAATCTTGCTTAAGCTTAAATGTTGAAAGCTGTATGGGTTAACCTGTCATCACCATAGGCTCGATGGACAAGGGCTGAATATGGATAACTGCGTCCTGCAGGGTCTGTGAAACCTGAGAGTTAAAAACATTGGTTTTAAACTTTGCATCCTGTAATACACAGCAGGTGAAATCGAATTTAGGCACAGCTGAGCCACCAGCACATTTGAGGTCGCTGTGCCTTGTTTTAAGAATGCTGATAACCCAAATGTCCATGGAAATTGGAGGCCATCGTTAGCATTGAAAAGCACTAAAAGTCAGGCCACCAATGCATTCAGCTACTTATGTCACTGAGCTTGTTTTAAGCACAGGGTCTTTATTATGCCAGACTGAAAAGTTGTTGCTGAGTCATAAACAATGAAATACTTCTTACTGTATTTTTAAAGAAAAGAGAAAATTGCTTGAACGTCTTTTTTTTTTTAATTATTTATTTGGGAAACTAAACTTGTATGGTATTTCAAGAGTAATAAATAACCTGAACAGAATAAGCCTTCCAGAAACAGAAAGGGTCTGCTCAAGTAGTACCGTGAGATCTTTTTTCCTTCCCTGCCTTCCTACGCTGGAGCCCACTGGCCTTTGTAGCGGTGCGACACTAGGGAGCAGGCTTTCATCAGGAATTACCCGCCTGCAGCATCCACGGGGAGCGGGAGGTGTAACTCCGCGCCGCACATCAGCGCCGCGGCAGCGGGCCGGTCCCTGCCCGGCTGCACGGAATGGCAAGGCACGCGGGTACGGCAGCGCTAATGGTAAACAACGACAGATCTGTCGGGAGTCCGATGGGATGCGTCTCTTGTTTGTGCATGTACGGTACAGGAATCAGAGCTATTTTGTTTGGGGTGTGCTTAGATGCCTGTCTGAACTCTTCACCCCGCCTTTTACAAATCAGACTTAGCAGTGCAATAAAAAGACAGTTTTTTTGTCAGTATGAGTGACTTACAGTAAGCTGAAAACTAGGACAAGCAACTCTTAGAATGGGGGAAAATAGAGTTGCTCTTTAATTTAATTTCTTTTAAAAATGCCCTTATTCTTATTGACCATTTAATAAAACCTTATTGTGTAATTATTGCTTCTAATAATCAAGGTATTTATCTCTAGAAATAAAGTTGCAGGAGGACAGAAAGGAATTCTTTCTTCAGAAGAGTTCTAGACTCAATTTTACTAATATAATAATGAGTTACAATTTACAAGGCACTAAATTATTACTTCCTGCAATAATTTCAAGCAAATCTATTTTCTCATTAAATCAGTTTAGCTGCTGAACTATATTTTTATGTAAACCACATGTGTCTTGTATATTGTACCATTGTATTTTAGGAGTCTAAAATCTACATTACACATTTTATTCTTTTGATACACCACTCTTGCTTTCTTTATGGTGGTCAAGTCCATTTTTTTACTAGGCTGAGGAGTTTTGATCAGGTTAACTTAAACCTGTGTAACTTAGATGTGATCACAAACAAAAAGCTCTGGAAATCTTCACCATTTATACTCTAGAAAACTTCGCCTTATTGGGAAACTGTTCCAAAAAAAGTATGTGGAACCAACCATTGCAGAAATAACAAAAAAAGAACCCCAAAACCTTTCCCAGACTTTCACAAGAGCAGCCACCCTGAATCATATCTGTGGTCCATATAGTCCACTTCTACATCCATTGCAGTAGGTTCATGGAAAAGTTTCAGCTAACATACAAAGAACAAGCAATTAGCTTGAACTCAAAACACTATTTAGGTGTTTCAGGCTATTGATTTTCTTTACAATATTTCTCTGCTTTTTTTCCACGTACGCAACTCTACCTGTTGCCTTCTGTGTGCTGATGTATGGTGAACCAGAACCTTACTGTTTTGTTCTTGTCTGTGCATTAATAAGGCTGAAATATGTAGAGGAATGGCTCTTTCTGTATCAGTCCTCCCAATCCTCCTGTCTTGGGGGAATATATGCAAGTATTAGTGTTCTGTGGTAGGCAGCACCCCCCTCAGAGTATTAGACTACTTGAAAAGACTCTGCTTATGAAACAGCACAGGAAGTGTAATCTACTGCTAAATAAAGAACTCCAGAGTTACCACATTCAAGTAAAAAAAAAACCACTTGAGAAATTCTGGTATCCAAGTGGGTAATAGGGTATCTGATCATAGAATAATTAACTTCTACCAGAAGAACTGAGCTAAGTCAGATTCTGTAGTTGTTACTTTCAGTAGAAGCTTGCCTGAAATGAAACTTACACAGCATTATCCCACAGAAGATCAAGTTTGGGCTGCAATTCAAGAAGCTCAACAGCTAATTCAAAAGACAATCAACTGAAAATTTCAGAGAACAGAATGAATAAATGTAAACTATTGATAACATGGCCATATTGCACCATCAATTTTTAAGCCAAAGTTCCCATTGATTTCAGTGCTTAAAAATCAATGCGTTTTCTGCAGAGAAATAGTTTCAGATGAGCAGTGATTATTTATCATAATGACTTTTATCTGAGGATATCTCCCATTTCATAAATTATGCTTAGTATTCTTGTTTAATACTCTGTCTGTTGCAACAACCGTACTATTCTGTGAAGAAATCATTATCTGCCTTTGCAAAGTTTCTTCTGGGTTTATGCAGTGCTGTAAGGAACTTCTCAGGAAACATGCAATCTCTGTGGAAGAAGCCCAGCCTAGGGTGTTACTGCTGTTGTTTGTTACCTGTACAATGATACCAGCTGGCAGTCACAACTACTTAATGGGGATCCATCATGGGAGGGTTTACTTGCACACACTATAAAAGCTAAATGCTTGTCTAGAAGACTTTACAGACTAAATAGACTGAAGAGTTACAATACAAAAAAGGTTGAGAGAGCTCAGCTGCCCAATGAAAGGTTGGTGACAGAGATTGATGCAAAAACTGGAGCTGTAGACCCCTTCTTTAAATTGAGTAAACTGTGAAGAATATAGCCAGTGTCACCACTTCCTCTTGAAAGTTTTCATTGAACTTCAAAACTCTACGGTCTGGCTTTTCATGAAAAACAGAAGACTGAATTCAAAAGGGCAAAATGCTTTGCTAGATAGTCTGATTTCAGGACAATTATGCCATATTTTACCAATTTAAAGGCTTCCATGCCTCAAGAGTAAGCCTCTTAACCATATTCTTAAATGTTTATCATATGAACAATGCTGCTGACTGACAGGACTCCATATACAAAATTAGAATTACATGTTCCCTAAAGTCTCTGGTCACTGTATACCTGATCTCATATAAAATGAAAATTTAATTTAGTGTCAAAATTATTCCTTTTGAAAGTAAACAATATAAAATAAATTTAAATGCTTTTCCATTTTCCCACCTTTTTTTCAGAGAAACAGTCATCTAAAGATATGCTAACACAAGTATGTAACTTCTGGCTTGTAAATGTTGTATGTTTTGGAAGCTGCAGTGATTTGCCTGTTAAATAAGGGATATAAGGAAGATTTAAACACCTCCCTCAAGGGAAAGGTTCTGCTGTCACAAGTTTAGCCCACATACAAACTTTTCTTTCATACAAAATAGGGAAATATTCCCAGTATGATTCTGAGTGAAATGAAATAACTGTAGAAAGTAAGTTTAATATAAGGTTATGAGAAGATGCTGTGTATTTTATACAATATAATACAGAAAGGTCAGATTTTAATGTCCCATCTTTGGTCAGTGGAAAAAGGAAGTCATGTTGATAACCAGTTCATTCCCAGGCTCCTATTTCACTCTTCTGGCTTAAGAAAAAACCCACATTTTCAAAAGCTGTTCTAATCTCAAAATCAAATATACCACCAGGAAAAAAAAAAAAAAAAGAAAAAAGTATTTCACCTGTCATTTAAAATATCTGTTACTAAATTTAGTAGCATTCCATCTGGTCTATTTTTTACTTTTCCTTTGTAGAAAAAAAAAAGAAAATGTTAGAACTCTATTTGGGTCATTCTGGTATACACAAATAATATATACCAAAAGCTACTGTGACGTTTATTGTTCGTGTCTTGTCCAGAAATCACTTAGCATTTTCTTGGCTGTAGAAACTTGTAATAAAATGGTTATAACAGGAAAAGCAAGTCACCTAGCACTATAACCCACAGAGAAATGAACACTTCAGCACTTATTTTTTACGGGCTAGTTAACCTCATTGGATTTATATAACTGCCAAAGCCTGACCTCCATTACTGTTGATCAGAGCTAAAATTTACTTCCATAACATATTATACCGACCACTTTAGAATAATAAAGGAAAACAGAAAAGACACAGAATGTACTCTTATTATTGTATATATTTTTCCCAGTCTGTGAGGCTTACCATTAACTGCTACACTGGGTAAACTGCAAAGTAAGTCTGTGTTCATGCACTAAATCCCTCTAACACTGGTCTGGCAATTTCCAAATATGGAAGTGGCTATCAAATAAATAAGAAAGGGCAAGCCTTTAATATAGCTAAATCTAAAATGTTACCTACTGCCAAGTGTTAGGAGCTGAGTTAAGTTAGCTCTGAATTCTGTGTTTGTAATAATACATGCATTTATTCTAGGACCCTATTTTGCCCATTAGCCAGCAGTCATGTCTCATTATCTGATTATATGAAATAGAGTTTGTCTGTCCTTTGGTTCTCTTTCTATTGACTTTATAAAGTCTTAGTTATTCCACAAACATGTTCTACACGTTCAAAATATTTGGTCAATTAGAATCCTATAAATTAAGTGGCTTCATAATAGTGTAATGAAATTGAAAGAGCCTGATAAGTACACATCATAACAATGAAAAAGAATTTAAAATAATGTTTGACTATGAGCTCCTTTTCTGCAGGGATGAAAACCCTGTATGCTTGGTTATTTTGAGTCATGAACATAGTTAATAAAATGCATTAAAACTCACAGCGTTGCTATAAGCTTTGGTTGACTAATATATCTGATTGGCCTCTACTTATAGCTTCTTGTCAGAGACTGAATAAGAAATGGGGCTACTCAGTATTGCTGAAAGCCAAGAACACATAGGTTTATTAATGTACCTTTTAGGAAACTTGGTCTTAAAATTTAGGTTAATTTTATTGTAGACATAAAAGGGAATTTAAAAATAGTGATATTTTCTGTTAGGACTGAGATTTCCGAGATCAATATAAAAATATGGAAGAAAAAAGGAATTAAAACTGGCTATTGTCTGACTTCAACTGATATTAATTGACTTGTTACGTGTGATTGGGTCAAAATTAGTATCTCTGTTATTGCAAGGAGAATCTGGAGTTTTGAAGCTCCTCTTCCCTTATATTTTTATATTTTTTATTTCATTTTCTGACTTATAATTTTTACTTTGCCTGCTTCCTGGCTTTATTTAATTTATTTTATCTATCTTTGTGTACTGTTTTTATTCCTTTAATTCCCTTATTTTTAACAGAAAGAAAACAGATATTATGTGGTATTATTGCACATTTCCTGGAGACAGTGTAAGCAGAACAATCAGACTTCAGAATTAAATGCTAACTTTATTTATTAAAAGGACAGCAGGATTTTACTATAAACCTTCAAGAATCGTAAGTCAAGTCATGGGGATTTTGAGATCGTCTTGCAAAGCACAATTTGGGATGAGAGAAAGAGTAGAGTGATGTCATCTGCTTTGCCCTTTGGTTTTTTGCTTCTTACTCACTTGGATATGCTCTAAAAGTTTTCTAACCACAACAACAATGGTTAGAGACATGCTAAATTTTAAATTATTTTTGTATAATTAGATGTCAGGAGCTGGGCTGAAGAACAAACTAATGCCGTGAGACATTTCTTAAAAGCCATTATAGCTGCCAATTGAGTGGCAAGGAGACAGCTGTTCTGGAGTCTTTTACAGTGGAAGTGAGATGTAGATTTGGCTTCTGTCATTGACCAAAACTAACCAAAATATACAAATATGTGAACTTTATGCACATGTTCATTTTTCTTAATTTGATAGATTAGCTCAGCTAACCATGCAGTTAAAGATGGATGAAAGCCTTTTAGAAGGTGGTCAAACATTTCAGTGAGTGCTTTTGAGGATATATGTGTTGAATTATATTCCTAATGCCAAACTGTGAGCAGTATCTTTAGGTCTCCATGTGCTGTTACTTCCCTGTGGATAATTCCACCATTTCATTTTTGAAATCAGTCTTTTAAAAGATTTTAGGGTAAATGTATCAAGACATAAGAATATTTACCCCTATAGTAAACATGTAATTCAGAAACATCTGGAGCATTTCTTCAAAATGTTTTCACTTTTGAACTGAAACACATCCTAAGGACTCTCAAAGGAAAGGACTGGTAAAGGTAGTTCTATATTAAACTGGTAATATAATGATATTTGAATTTATTTTGAAAATGTAATATTTACTTTCCCTGCTAGCCACAATGTAGGTATCACACAATTATACTTTTTACCAAAAGGTGGGACTGGGTCCTTCTTACTGAAAGTTTGCAAATTGCAAAATGTCATGGTGCAGTTGAAAAACAAAGAAAAAGTGTTTAATAATGACCCTTTTGTATTTATGTATTACAACCTCCCTTAACCTTGTAGGATAACTGCAGGTTCTCCATCATTTAATGGATATAATTAAAAAAAAAGTAGGTTGTAGATAATCCCTTTAAGCGACTCTTTTGAGAACTCTTTAGCTTGTCTGAATGTAGGATCCTAACAGCTAAGCTACAAGTGCGCCAATTTCTCTGTTGTCCTAAGCTGAGGAAAAAAAAAGGCCTCAGTGATTGGTATGTATTTAAGTTTCACGCTGTCTTTTTCCTCCTGTGACTACAGCAGGACTTGGGCCACATCAAACCAGTTAAAACTCACACACCAGCATCTGCATGTGTCACCTAAATCTGCAGCATTTCTTGGGCCGGGAGTATATGAGGAAAATGGGCATAAGGTAAAGTTCTAAGATAAATTGTACTGGGAAAAAGTTTATTTTATACTTTTTTATGTTACTGTTGTGCATAAGACAATGCATCACTAGATTTTATTTTTGCAGTGTTTACCTATGAACGTAAATTAAGACTCTAGCTGCCTGGGCAGTTTACTGTGGCACCCATTATGTTCTTTGCCTAGATAGTGTTCATAACAAGTTATTCTTTCTGAGCTTTTTGTTTTCTTCATTATTTATGAGATGTAAGCCACTCTTAGGTCACTAAGGTGAAATAGATCACTGAAGCAGACCTTTCTGGGAAGGGTGATGCAAAAATTTCCTGTGCTCTGAGTAACAAAGGTGATGTTAAAATCTGTTCCCTTCAGATAAGGGTATAGTGGAGGTTCATTTCTATATTATTCTGTTTCAGTTTGTTTTAACTTCCTCCACTTGAAAGCATTAAAAAGGTCTCCAGATTGTCTTTTAGATAACAACTGTACGCTTAGAAATAGGTTTCAGAAATGAGATTAGTTCTTCCGGAATGATGATGCTGAACTATTGACCTGCGGAGAGAGAGATGATGATGTTGACTTTCATTCTGCCTGGTTCCCTAGCTCTAGTCATTTTTTCTCTAAAATTCAGTAGTGGCAGGTTACAAAGTAGGGGTCAAGGCAAATGAAGTGGCAGCCAACCCACCACATTATTCTATGCCTGTAATCCTTCTTAGTCTCTTGGTCATTCAAATGCAGGTGATGGTTTCAGTGCTGAATTAGTGAGGTAGAATGTCTCTTGATTTAACATTTTAACCAGAAGGGATTGCCCTCTTCCTCTGCTCCCTGGATGTAAAGCCTCTGATGATAACCAATGGTGATGGCAAAGTATATAATGAATGAAGGTGCTGGGTGGTACTGCTACTTGTAAAAAAGAAGCTCAGAGACAGTTAAATCTGTGGGTTTAAATTTAGAATAGACAAGTAATTTGTAATGAATTATTTATTGGGTTAAATTTCACTAACATTTTTTTCCTGTTCACCAGTTGTCCACAAACATATGGCAGAATTCTTGGATTTATTCATTATCTAGAAAATATTCATTTATTTCCTCAGTGAATAAATTCTTGGCCTGCAGATTGCTCATGAGCAGTTCATAGGGAATATTCAGAAGATGCACTGTGTGTGTTAGTTTCCACGTCTGCTTTGATGTACTGAGAATTATCACTATTATTATGACTAAAAGATCACATGAGCAGATGCTGTGCTGACAGCAATACTTCAGCTAGCCCTTTATTTAATTCTCATTGGAACATGACATAGTACCCTAACGCTGCACTTCAGGATTTACCTAGAGTATATCATAGCTCTTATTAAATGAGGGATTGCCTTTATTCTGGATTAGTTTACCAGTGCTCTTTACAGCATGGCTCCAGTGTTGTGTTGGCATAGCTGAGAGGACAGGGAATTGCAGTTCAGTCAGGAACCAGTGTTTAACAGGAGGACATCATTACACCAGTATTCTCAGCAAAATCTATCCAGTTAAAAGCTTGCATAACAGAAAAATACATACTAATATTCTTGATTTACATTACGGTGCAGGAACTTTGCCTGTGTAGAGAGCAAAGACAGTTTTTTAGTTTTTTACTTGGCTGAGGGTTTCTGTTTGCCTGTTTGGTTTATTTTTTGTTTGTTTGCTTGCTTTTTTTTTTTTTTTTTTTTTTTTTTTAATGTTCACAATTCAGAAGCATGCACATTTTAAAGAGAATGGTTTTGGGTAGGAAAAAATATGTCGGTAACATTCATAAAAATCGGTTGGAGTCTTCTCTGTTTCGAGAGGTGACAACTTATGCATAACGTCAGTAGCGTACAGTCACCAGCTGTTAAGGATGTGACTCATGCCCCAGTGGAGATGGTCAAGTTTGAGAGGGTGAGATAAGCAGTGATAACTACTTTAATAGGGTTCTTCGTAGAAGTCATTCTCATGCCTGTCCTTTTCTTCCCTGCAACCTACAAAGAATATCCTTCAACTTCCCCCCAGTACACAGGGTCTGTAGGCTGCCACAGTACTTCCCTTCAAGTCCCACTCACGCAGAGGACTTTCTTGGTTTTCCTCAGCAAAGCACGAAGTGTTTGGGAATAGAAGAGTAGGGGTATTTTCTCAGCTTCCCCAGAGAATTTGAGAACTGAAGAAGACATTTTTTGCTGTCCCAAGGGTCTTTGTGTGTACTTGTCTTTAGTCTTTAGAGGTACACCACCCAACATCCACTGCCTGGGTGTTCACTTACTGGGTGCAATCTGGTATAAATGTACTACAGTGTAATAATACAGCTGGATGTATTATTATAAATTATAAAATTATAAATGGGGGATGTGATGCACTTGTTATAAAAATGTAAATCAGGAGAAGAAGAAGAAAAAGAAACAAGCTTTTTTTATAACTTCTGGTAACTCAGGTCATCACAGTGTTGCTGAAAAATCCGTGACACTTGAATGTATGTCAGTTGAAAAGCATATGATATGAAAATGAAAGATGATACTCTAAATAAAATGCTCTTTTTCTTTAATGTGTATATTGCTTAATAAAGTGAAAGAACCCAAATACTTAGCTTGAATTTTGTGAAACCTGTGAAGAAGTCCAGCAGATATCCAGAAGGTCATAAGCTGTAGCCATAGGTACCTAATCTCCTGATTGTGAGCATGCCTGGAAATGCTGCTTTGCTCAAAGATGGGTGTTCAGTCACATCCCTTGTGTGAGCAGCATCCTCCAAATTATAGATATAAGTAGCCTCTGTCTGTACTGAACATACATAACACCAAACTCAATTCAAAGCATTATATCTGAACCACTTCTGCTCAAAGATATCGAGTGAAGAACTATTTCAACTTTTGCACAATGCAGTGATTACACTCATTATTCCTAGGGTGGGAGAACTGCATTTGGTGCTGTTACCTGTTCAAAATGGGGACTCCCTTTTTCTATGCAAATGACCTTAACAGGTCATTAACAGCTACAAAACTCAGGAAGAAGGACCCTCCATTGCTTCAACTGCAGCTGCATTTCTGTGCAGTCATTAACACAAGTTTTATGAAAGAGGAATAAACAAACAGAGAGTAGGTTTTTTTCCTAGTGATTAATGTCTCTTCATCAGAAATATGAGTGTGAATGTGAAATCCATGAAACCAACAATATTCTTGAACTGAGGTTTCCCACTACATTCACTGAGTGTAATGAAAAATCATTACAAATGGCCAGTGTGATTTAAGCAAAAATGTTGAGGATATTGGTTTAAGCTCAGAAACCTGGTGAGACACAAGCACTTAATGCAGAAAAGAGAAATGAAGTTTCATTATGTCGGTGGTTTGGTGCTCATATTGCGCTGTTTAGGTACTTCTTGTCATACTTCTTGTATACAGTACTATTGTAAAGTACCAGTTTTTCCCTTTCATTGTACATGGAATGTGGGAATGTAAGAAAACCTTGAATTACACTCCTGGGCTCACTGCCTAACACTGAACTGCTGTAATGCTTTGTGCCAGGAAGCCTAATCCCATTTGGAATGTGACCCAAATGATTTAACCTCATTACACCCAAAGGCATTGTGATAGCTTTTATGGGAGGTTTTAATATTTATGAAATAAATACAGGTAATGAGTTTACTTTAGGAGAATAAAAAATCCTTCATATTACTATTATATTTCAGTCCTCATATTACACCTGCCAACGTAGCAGTGAGAAAACTGATTCACCATTAGGAATACCTATTCACATTAATCACAAATAGGAGTAACTATTTCATATCGATAAAGAACAGTATGTTTACTTGTTCTTATCTGAACTCTTTTGAGATGTAAGAAATCGAGAATGTTTTTATCTCAAGAATGAAATACTTTAAAAACGAGGACTGTAGACTCAAAAGTTATAGCAATACTGTTTAGCTATGTTTTTCACTTTATTTCAGTTACCATATTTGGTAAAAATTGAACTTTTAATATAATTCTCTGATATTGTGCTTTAGCATCAGTATATTGTCATTTAATTTCACCAGAAGGCAAGGTCTCAGAAATTTGCATTATGTTTGAAATGATAAGGCAATGTAAGGCTTCAGATATTTTAAAAATAATCACTTTAATAATAGATTTACCTACATCAAGTTCATAGATTCTAAAATTTTTAAAAAACTGTAGTATTATTTTTATGATGTATGACTCAATTGTACATCAGTAGATATCTCTAAAAAAGACACTGTATTGTAAAAAGTCATGGAATTATTTAGGAAAAATGAGACTTTAAGAAACTATCGGATTAAAGATCTTTTGGCAGTGTATGGAAAGAAATATTTGTGCCTTTAATGGAAACAGTATGACCATGAAAAGGTCTCAGACATCATCTGAGTTGAAGGTGGAATATTTCCCCTACAGCAAAAAAATGAAAGTGCAAATTTTTTTTTATAACCCACCCACTGTGTTGGCAGTGTCCGAGATTGCCTGTTTGACTTGTCACTTGGAAGACAAATTTGATCATAGATCATGACTGTCAGAATGCCTCTTCTGCAACTGTATCAGTAATTAGCTATGCCTTGTTAGTGCTCAAGGCAAGTACATATGTCACATTGAAATAAAGGGTTAGATTTTTCTCCATTTTAGATAACACTTTAACCTTTCAGCTTTGTAGTATCAACAAAGATCCAGACTATTGACAAGACTGTGTCAATGGCTTTTTAAAATGTCTGTGCTGTATTAGCCTGTTACAAAAATGTTGCCACTCTAATAAAATTTTTTTATTAAATACAGAGTAACCCAAGAATCTGGGGAAAAATAGGGGGAGGGTGTGAGCTGGTTTTAGTTTAGGCCTTATCCTAAAGTCTGTTGAGCTTCTCTGTGACTTTCTGGATGCCATCAGTTTCAATTGATTTTGATGTAGCTAGGATCAATCCTTTGTTACTTAATTGTATTATAGCTGTCTATGTCTTTGAAAACAATTACAGAGCTATCTATCAATCTAGCTGCACCAATAAAAATGACCTCATATAATTATAACTAATAAAAAAATTAGTTTATGCACATTGATTATGGCTATTTTACCAAGGGGCTGCCATTTATTAAATAACCTTGTGAACAAGATGAATTGCAAGTATAATGAGGTGGATCTGTGTTAGTATATGACATTATCAATCAAAAATACAGTAGTCAAGGTATCCTGCACTTAGGCAGATGCAGAACAGAAAAGAATGATGGGCTATTGCAGAACAGGATGGCCCCCCTGGCTGTCTTTGACATTTACCCTTTCTCAGTCTAACAGAATCAGGACTATTTAATTTACAAAAAATTAGAAGTAGCTACAGACTCACATAGGTTTCTAACATGCATGCTCTTAATTATTACAGTGCAATCCGTTCTCTTGCCAAATGAGGAGTCCTCTCATGTCCTATGCCAAAATCAGTGGGCATAGTTAGTGCATGAGATGCCAGATTCCAGATTTGGCCTAACCAGGGAATCCTCAATTATTTAGTTTTAGCCATCTTTGTTACCTTGTGCTGCTTAAGTGATGCTGGTTGTTGGATCAAGGCAGTGTCTGGACACAGAGACAGAGTAATGAGTTTATTAAACAGTTTTTGCATGTGTGAGAAATTATTTCCCAGTGGTAGATGAAATCCATTAAAAGATTATTAAATGACATATTTCCTTTAGAAGGTTAAACCTGTCCATGTGTTTCAGTGCAGTACTGTTTTGCTATCATGTGCAATAGTCTGTTATCCCTATTTCAACTTGTCTCTTTTTTGCTTAAATTTTCCTCTGACAGTCTATCCTAGAATAACCTGTGCCTTAAAATCCATTAGCCACATTGACTGGATTTCCTTTGAATATAATGGGAGCCCAGATGTACTGCCCCAGTGTAAGCATTCTGCACAGTGGATACCAAAACTAAGGTGAGGAGGACTGAATTTTCTGAATTTTTACATTTGCAAACTAAGGTCATTTTCATGGGTATATTAATCTGTAAAAAATTGTTTGATGTGACTACCCCTCGATTTAGAAAGACTGAAATGTACTTATCCTTGCTTTTAAATTAAAACCTGTCTACAAGCTTTGTTTTTATTTTCTTGGGTTTATACCTTTTGTTTCCAGGATTGATCTGTATAGAAAAGACAGGTACCATTTCATGAAACAGATTATAGAAATATGTAATTTTTAATTCTAGGTTTTTTTAAGCTTCTATTAATTAAAAATGCAACTCAGAATGAAAGTAGCTCTTGGTGGCTGCTCCCTCAAATGAGAGGAAACAAAAGACCCTCTCCCAAATCATAACATATATCATCACAGTAAAGTAAGTGGAATACTTAACATGATGGGAGTTTCTTGCTTAAGAATCATACAGAGGCATGTATGACATTTATAACAGTTATATAATTTTTATAAGCAATACAAATCCTCCTTTGCATGCTCCATTTGGATTTTGTTAGGCCACTGTGCTTTGCAGGGACACTATTTTAGCCAGGGAACCTCTAGAGTAATGATTTTAACAATTGCATATAAGGACTGAGTATCATAGCAGGTATTTAACATTCATATCAGAAATTTCAAAATATTCTTCCATCACTTCAAAGATTCTCAGGAATTTTGAATGTCTGTTTCAGCTAGCATCTCATGGAGGTATATTCAAGTGATATCTTAGATTCTATTATAACCCTCCAATTCACTGAGGACATTTGGGCATTTAATGTTGCGGAATGAAGTCAGAACAGATACATGACGATTCCTATTTTTCTTGTTTTGTTTAAGTTTTCTATAAGAAACCAACTGTTACTTTTCACAGAGTGGTATGTGATAAAGTTGGCACTGTATTGTCACTTCACACTTCATTTTCTCTACTGCACTGTTCTAATGGACTATTTTTGACTCATTAAATGGAAAAGATGAAACCTCACATTTTTGCCTTTTTTATCTGAAAATGATCTCACACTGAAATAATTTCTTCATTAAGTGTTGGTTTTAATTTCAGTTGCAAACTGCTTCTCATTTTCGTTAGATACACAAACTCTGAAATTTTAGACCCTGTAATAACTAACTAAATTCTTTACTACAGGTGCTCCCAAATATCTGCTCCTGATCCCACAGTTTCTGGTACATATCTGTTTTTGTTGTGCTTAATTTACATTGTGAAACTTCATGTTTTCAAAACAGTGAAAGACTACTTCTGATAGCTTTATTTTTTCCCCCAAAAATCACATCATCTGGTACCCAGAAAAAAAAGCATGTCATATTTAAAAAGTAAGAGCTAAGATTTCCTGTAGTGTCATATATTCACTTCATAATTAAATCTGAATAATTTTATTCAAATATTCATTTTTCATTGGGCACATGGATTTTTTTTTGCCCATACAAACTGTTAACCTGAACCAGTAAGTTGCAGTGCAAAGACTGCAACCTATACTGGGAAAGATGGTTGAATACATGACGTTTGGTCATTTCAATTCATGACAGCCCCAGAAAACATTACAGCTGAAACAGAAGTTCTTTGCGCAGGTAGGTAACACTACCAGGCAGCAGTTAACCTGGAAATTTGACTTTGCATATTCTGGCTTATTAACTCACTTCTACCTAGCAAGTGTAATGATGAAAGTATGGTGAAAGCTTATGACAATGTGTAAAAAGCCTTTGCTTATTTGGTGGTTTGGAGTAACTTAGGACTACTAAAGCAGACTGCTGTTAACTGATTTATGTTGGCTAGCTTGACATTTGCAAGCTTTTGAAAGCTAAGCAGTTCTCTTAAGGAGAGGGATATAAAGTGCTGTTACATGGGTATGAGCTCTAAATCCATGAGAAAACTAGATGAGGAAATGGTGGACTACTATGATCCTGGCGTAGTACACACCTGAAAAGCGCTGGCTGAGTTCTTCATTAAGTACACCATCCTGCATTATCTTTGTAGAGTAGTAGCTGAAATATACTTATCAGAAATCCTTTTCTGTTGTTGAAAGATCTTTTCTCTTGGTAAGTAAATTTCTGAATTTAAAAGATGTTCCTCCCTAAGTAGGTATTCCCTAGGTTGGGGAGGAGCAATGACTGGTGACACCCAGAATGCTGAGTTCAGAAGTTAGTGCAAAGCTCATCTGAAACATTTAAAGGTAAGCATGTCTGTAAATCTTGTCAGGCAGTTTGTCATAGGCAGGCTTTTTGGTTTTGGAAATGCTGGAACAAAGGGCTTCCTTGAAACCTTTTTGATACGGATCCTTACAAAAAATCTAAAGATCTGTGGAATCTTACCAATGATTTATCCCTTGAATTTAAGTTTTAACAGTGGATGAAGTTGGAGAGAAAATATCTTCTTTTTTTTTAACAATCAAAGATGGTAAATAAATTTGATTACCTCATTCACATTTGTAGGTTTAAAGTTTAGCTGAATGCAGATATTTGCCTAAATATGGTAGCCAACATGTTACAGAACGGCAAGTAAATCAGGTTAATTCAAGACTGTCAAGTAACAACAATGTATTAAAATGAGTGCCATCTTAAAAGCTGTTGTTCACTCACAGATCTATGGCATGAAATATGTAATAAAAGAAAGCTGGCAGCATAAAGACAATTTACAGGATGCTTCAGGTGTTGCAGAGCAATTATTAAGTTCTTTATCCAGAGTCTGTAAAATGATCCCTTGACAAAATGCTACAGATTTGAACATTTTGTCATTCTAGGCGTCATACATATCAAACGAAAGGAAGATTTACAGTGCCCAGGGATAATAAATGAAACACATTTCCCATCCCAAAATTTTGAGACAATTACAACATTCATAAATCTCTCTCAAAATTTTTTCTGCATGTCTGTAAATCAAAGAACCTGAGTCACAGTGGGGATCACAATGTAATGCTGGCTTTTGAGGATGGTGTACTATCAAGCATCCTAATTATATGTAATGTCACAAAGATGTTCATGTTGCAGATGGAAATGGGCTGAGATTTGAAGGTTTTCCATGACTAACCTTGTGAAGGATTCTTTACAATCCTGAAGCTAATGCCAGGGGAATACATTTAAATGGGAAACAACAACAACAAACCCAAACAAATCACGTTTTCTAATGGGAGAAAAGAATAGAAGAGGGAGATAAGTGTACCAGCGCTAGATAGAAGTAGCCTAGAAAGTCACTGAAGCATATAAAAATGATTAAATTTAACATCTGGAGAGTCAGCCAGTAACCTGAGAGAGGTTGCTGTAGTGAACCACATCAGGACCACCTGTCAATTAGTAAAAGAGCTCAGGGGAAATGGAAAACAGAATTCATAAGTCAAAAGAAAACTGATAACAGCAAAGTAACCTCAGATTATGATTTTTTCAAATAATGAGAATGTCTTTTGCTATAGATTAACAATCACACTACACAAATCCCAGGAGATAACTATCAGAATCAAGTGTATTCCTTTAACATCTTCAAAGCAGCCATCACATAAAAAGTGAGTTGGAAGGCAGAATGCATCAACAAACCAGGTGTATTAAAATAATTTATGTATGTTGAGAAGGCGTTATAGCAAATATGCTTTCAGGATGAAGCTTTCAGGTCACTGTGTTACTTCTCAGAACAGGCAGTCTCACTGCTGATGATTTGTTAAAGCAAGGGTCTGCTGTTAATTGTTGCAAGGGTTTACAATTAAATTCTTTTGAAGTGATTTTATGCACATTTTTATGCAAAAGATTAAAGATAACATAAAAAGGAAGAAGTATATCAAGCACTTACATGCATTCTTTTCACTAAGATGGATAACCTAAGGTCAGTGTAACTTTCATATACTTTCAGATAGGCATATTACTTTGAGACTGTAGAATATGTGCAACAAGGTGTTTAAGGAACATGCATTTTTTTTTTCCTAGATGCCTTATATAATTTTAGAAATCCTCTCCCTATAGAATCCTTATCATTTGAAATCAGATATTGTTGTTATTGCCATACGGATGTTAGTTTCATCAATTTACTGGTCTTGTCAGCTAATATGCCAACTGCAATATCTTTAATTTAAAATTTTTAATAGCTTTATTCAGATAGTTATGTTTGCAATGTAGCATTTGCTCCTTGTCATGCATAGAAGGGCTGATCTGGTTTTCTCTGAGTACTGCTCCAGACAATTTATGGAGGATATTGTGCTGATGTCTCTCCTTATTCAACAGGCTAATAGGTGGAGCATTCTTCAGGGATATACTTCTGACATTTTAAGCCAATATTTTCCAAATAGGTTTTTAAAGTAGGAGTCTGGAGTTGTTCTGAAGTGGGACTCTCTGTGCCCTTCTGTTCTCCTTCAAACAACATCGTTAATTGTACAGTGACCCAGAGGACAAAAGAACTGACATGCTTACAGCATGCTAACAACTCATGCTTAATATATTGAGTGGTTAGCATGTTCAGATGAGAAAAGTCAGCTTAACATTACTGTATAACATTTAAACACACTTTGTTCCAGGTTAAGAAAATCAGAAACCAGGCTTTTTTCCTGATAATGCTTAGCTTAAACTCATACACTTGGCCTAAGCTGAAGATCCAGTCGTAGTATTGCCTCGACCTTATCTCTGACAGGAAAAAAAGACCAAACCTCTAGCTCTTTCTTATCTCTGCTCTTAGCCAGTCAATTAGATTTATACCCATCTAAAGCCATATGTGTCCTAGCCTTAGCAGCCACCCAACTATATATGAGGCTATAGGCAAACCATGGTCTGATTTCTGCATAAGGAACCAAGTTAAAACCAACAGACTAATGTGCTAAATTCAGATCCTTTTAGGTCAACAACTGTCTGTGTGGGTAGGAGAGAAGTGAATCACAGAATCTGCTAAACCTGAGCTTTCTGTCCTGCATGATGGCAAGCACAGCATTCACTAAGTTGCGTGCTTACTTCCCAGTCCTAAATATTGATGTATTTAACCTACTCAGTACAGTTGGTTTTCTTTGTTGTGGCTGCTATTTCAAGTGTATTTCACACATTTGCACTATGTCTCTCTCTTCCCCATGATCTTATGTAAGACTGATTTGAGGAGGATTACTGAAGAATCCATCTACCACAATAAAAATGCCTTGTCCATGGAAAAGATTAAAGTGATCAGTTTTGTAAAGAAGTGCTGAGAGGTGCACAGCAGCTAAAACCCCAGACTTTATAATCAGGGTACTTGTTTTAAAGAATATGTTTGATTGCAGGAAAGAATCAATACATTTGCATTGACTCTTCATATATATGCTGGTATTGCGTACAAATATATCCAAATATATTTTTTAAGACTTCTAAATACTGCCTTGCCAGGTGGAACGTGTGGTTATATGTATCTAGAGGAGTTATAACTGTCAGGGAGAAATCCTCATTTCCTTATTAGATGATGGAACAGGTCTTCTATAGGTCTACTTGTTCTACCAATTTTTGTAAGTATATCTACTTACATCTATTTTATTCATTTAAAAATATACATGAATGTAGAGGAATGAAGCTGGGTTAATTATCATTGATAGTATACAGCTGTTGGCTGGCTTCAGGGGTGGTGGGTTGGCTGATGTAGATAAGGTGCAGCTGTGGCTGGTTCTGTTAAATGGTTGGGCAGCCGATGAAGAGAGTGGAGGAAGAAGGAAGAGAGAGGGAGTGTGCTCTGGATGAGGAGAAACTAGGAGAAGGCAGCAGAGGGACTGGCATGAAGAGTATGCTGGTATGTGACAGTAAAAGACCTTGTTGCAGCTGGGTAGTTTGGAGAGTGCTGCAACACACGAATATTTCATGAATGGACTTCTTTAACTTTAAATTAAGTGTATTTAAATAAACTTTACTGCACTCTTTCTTAAGGTCACCATTGTTTCAAGTTTCAGGATCTGAATTCCCTGCTATATCAAAATTGGTTTGGACATTCCTGTCTCAAGAATGCTTTGGAAGTAGACAGATTCTTTTCTATTACTAGAAGACTATACATATAGGGCAAATAGAAAGCATGCAGAATATTGACTGAATTTGATTTGCTTCTGCTTATGTAATGCATTTCTGTTATTATTTTATTAACTCTAATGTTTTACAAGAAATTTCAGTAATCCAATTTTGTCTCGGGTTTAGCCCCCTTAATGGGTTCCTCGATAAGGATGAGCTCATATAACTTACCATCTACTTCTGTTCACTCTTCCTATGCAGTTACTCTCAGTATTATGTGAATTGGATATTGCAATGGCTTATTGCTCTTGCTCTCTCAGAGAACATTTCAAAGGATTTTTATTTCCTACTTAATAAATGTGCTGTAGGTTTTGGGTGGAAGTCCTAGAAACAAGTTCCATTTTTGGAGTGGTCCAGAGGCATGTCAAACAATCCTCAGCAAATTTCTGCCCTATTTCAGTGTAATTGGTGTGTGTGTGTAGCTTCCATGCTAGTAAAATGAATCCAACTGTGTGGTTTTGAGAGTTGTCTACCTGCTCTAACAAATCAAATTCAGTGAATCTAAATGAACAACACTTAAGTACTACTCCCTGTCTTTGTGTCTAGCACTTCAGAGCTGGATTGATGTTTTAATCCAATACCAGATCCGTCCATATGTTTCCAAATATTTTTTTCTGCAGATAGCAGTAATATATTGAATCATGCTGGCAGTCACGATTAAGGAGTTGGGTAAGATCCTCCCACTAACTTTTTGTCCTTACTTCCACATACCTGTGATACAGTTGAAAGTTAACGTTCTATGCAGGTACATTTTTATGCTCATTTAGCTGCCAGACAGGAACCCAATAAGGATATTTTGCACTCTTAATGAAGAATCTGAAATAACTGGAAGGTGCTTTTCCATAGTCTATCAGCTCGCCTTTCTTCCTTTAAACTTTAAGTGTTGCATACATGCTAGAGTTCACTGACGGTAGCTTCTTTGCTGGCTGTTTCATCAGCCATGTTTCCTTTCATTAAGAAATTTGCTTCCTCAAAAAAGCATTATGGATTTTAAGGTAAAACATGGTGGGGCTGTGATTTGGCTTTGATAACACTTCAATGAATTTGATTTGCTGTTGTTTTGGTATCTTTACATCTGTCAACTAAAGGGTACCATTCTTTCACAACAAACACAGACTTTCTTTCCTTCCCTTTTTTTTCAGCCAGTAATGCACCACCTAACATTGCATTCTCTTTCCAGTAATATTCTGACGGAAGAGAAGCACTTCCTTTTGATGGACTTTTCCAGTCCTATATTCCATGTACAACAGGAACCAAAAGCATTAATTCAATAAGCAGATGTTGCGCTGGGGATAACTCCGTCATTTTGAGGAATTCAAACTTTCTTTGTCCACTTTAAGTTTTACTATGGGAGTGAAAATCACCTTACTTAGGAGCTGAAAATATAACAAACTCTGTATAGCGAGTGTTCACAGCAGCATTTGCACTAGTGACTTGCAAGCAGTCCTGTCATGTACTGACATACGTATTCATAGCAACAGTTTCTTGAACATTATTTCTCAAGGAAGGGACCTGTGCATTTACACAGTGCCTTTTACAACAGAATCTGGATTCTGACTGTGGAGTCAAAAACTATCACATTACAAGTAACTGATAGGTAGGATTTTGCTTTACATATTTGTGGATAATTTGCAGATGGAAGAAATGGCTGACCCTTTTGACTCAGTCTGAAGTGTGCAGTCTACTAGTAACATAAATAGGACAAAATTTATCGGTGTGAAGTACAAGAACATTTATGGAGTAATACAATTTTTCTCTGTAAGCTGAGAACCAGTGGAAATGACAGATGAGGAGAAAGTCCTAGCTGTGTTCTATGGTCACTGAGTGACTCTGTGTTATGATAAAGGAGAAAGCAACACCAACTCAAGCAAATTTCAAATGAGGCCCCTGTAGGAGAGATGTTATTGTACAAGACCTGCAGGTCTTGCGACATTCTTCATAATGCTGGGAAATAAAAATTGAAAAGGGATAATAAAGGGATATGTGGATAACAGCAACAGATTTTTTTTTTACTTCTTTGGTGAAATTAAAGCTGAGAAAGGATCTAGTTCTTTAAAAGTTATACAGAATAGAATAATGGGGTGGGAAAATTAAGAATTCTCCTAGAGGAATGATAAAGGATGCAAACTGTGAGTAAGTTTAGACTGAAATAAAGGTGATAAGAATCTTTGAAAACCTGTCCTGTAGGAAGAGTGAGAGGGAAATACTTGTTTTGAAGTTCGGGTTGATAACATTTAAAGCATGATTTTATGATGCTATCCCTGTGATAAAAATGACAGGCTCCAGACATCCTTTACCATTTTGTTTGTATGTTGGTGAGTGCATCTGTATTAACCTACAAATTTCAAAAAACAGTACCTTTGCTTTAATTTATTAAGCTGCTTTATTTTTCCCCCCAGCACTTACCTTGCCATGAAGAGAAACAACAGTGCTGTCAGCAGACGTATCCTCCATCTGCTTTAAGCCAGCTCTGGTTGCAGTCCTGGAAAACAGCTTCTTTTCTCGCATGAAAACTTTGCAGTAAAGATTTTTTTCCCTTGCACTCTGATAGCTGCTGTTTGGAGTGCTGTATTGATAGGTGAAATGGGAAGATAAATATAAAATATGTTCTAGTCCTTTTTTGCAAAATTGTGAGCTATGTTTCAGCAGATTTAGATGTTTGCTAGCTCAAAATTATTTCCATTGTCAACAGTGTTGTTTATAAAATCCAGTATCATTTGTATACCGCATGAGATGGCAACCTTGGTTTTTGTATTTTTAATCCATGAAGCTTTTCCTGTTCATTGCTTTTTTAAAAATTCCCACATTAACAGAAGCTTATTTCTAAAAACAATGCAAACACATGTACACTGGATTATAAAGATCTGCTGTAATGAACAGGAGCAGCACAAGACCTTTGACTGTATTATGCCATGGGTTTATTTGTTTAACGCAAGAGAAGTGATTTTAATTGTTTGAACAAGGTCCAAAGCAGAGTATCTTTATGTCAGCTGTTATAAATTACACTAATGACAGAACAGACAGTTTCTCAAATAAAGATTTTTCTTGCAGTACAAAGTATTTTATTATAATCTGGAGCTACTTATTTCCTATGCACCTGCTGCCACTGATTTTGTGCAGCCAGCTATTGTTAGGAGTCTGCACCCACTGTACAGGAAAAGTGAGCAGATATACATCTGCTATATGACATTGCATCTAAGGCTGAAGTTGAACCTTATGTCCTTTTGCTGTGAAAATCTTTTATTTCTAACATAACTGTTTATTGTTAAGTCTAACGTGATCATCTTAAACCACAACAATAATTAATAAAAGGCAGTTAACAATTTTTTTTCATTATTTTAAATTCTTACTTGTGCACAAAGTTCTTGAGCACTTCTGTGCCCTTAAAAGGCTTTCCACATATGTATTGCTATGAATGTGCTTGTGTCTTCTCAAAATCAGGGATCTAGGCAATTTTCTCAGGTAACAACATAGCAGGCACCTAATTTAAAACATAAAATTGAGCTGTAGTTCCCACCTTGATCCTGCAATAGCTTTGGTTCAGACCCAATCAAAGAACTACTGAAATTAATAGGAGTCTTTCTTCTTACTTTGATAGGGCTTGGATTAAACCACTAATGTTTAGAAGTATCTATTCTGCAGTGTTCCCATATCAGCTGAAAGGCACCTGCCCCTCAAATGAACCAAAAATCACACTGCCGCATCAGAAATACATTAACTGTTCTTTGGATGCACCGTGTCCTTGGGTTATCTGTTGCTTAGGCCTGACCAGATCTATTAAAACTAATAAAATTTAAAGGGAAAAGAAAATGAGTAGAGGGAAAAACACTTATTAACAAATGATCAGGCAAAGGATGCTGGAATGGCCTAGCTGTTGAAAAAGTCATTGTTTATATATGGCTATAGTTTGATGATAATATATTTTGCATGTTGAAGGCGTAAGAAAATGTTTAAAGAATTTAGGGTCTTCCTTTTGAGAATTTTATTTTGCTGTCTGTGACCCTGACATACTAACTTTATGATGATTCTGGCAACAGTACCATACCTACATTTTTACTGGTGAATATATGAATATTTCATATTCCTTTTTTCCTTAACTGGTACGACTCTTCTAGAATCCAAGGGTCTTTCTGAGGTAAGTAGGAAGACAATGTTCAAAGGTGAGTGTGGAAAGGAAGAAGTTAATTATCTAAATTACTGTTTGTATGGAACTAACTGCATGCATACCTGCACAGTTTTAATTTTAGTGTGAAAGTACACTGCCAGCAAATTCTGTCCTTTCTTTTAGAGCATGATACTAGAATTTGAAATCTGCTTTTCAGTTGGCTCAGCTACCTGAAAGCCTATGTGACAGTGCTAAGGGAACAATGTATCTGATTCAATCATATTCAAGCCCAAAATTTCTTCTCGAATGTCTTAAACCTTGCCTGAATATGTTTTTAGGCTAAACATGAGACAAATTTGTTATTTGACCACAAGCACAACACAGTTGTATCATCAGTTGCATAGCCAACATAGATCCAAAACCTAATAAAGAAACAGTTTGTTTAAAACATTACTGCATAAACTGGACATAAGATCATGATTTACCACTACTCGGTTTCCAGTGAACACTGGATGGAAGTTGTGCCACAGTTGCAATAGAAGTTAATCTTGTAAAAAGCTATGAAGACAAAGGAATATGACGTTAATTAGGAGAGGGTATTAACTGTGTAACAGTAAAGACTCCTTTCTACTCCACAGTCACTCTTTACCACCTAGAAGAGATTTGATCATGACAAAGTCTGAAATACGTAGTTGCTAATGGAGGCAGGATACCTATCTTAAGTAGCTCAGCAGTATACTCTGGGTGTCAGTCTCCACACACGCTAAACACATTCACTGTGTATTACTTTAATAGAAATATCTGTGAGTGAGTTAAAACAATTGCTATTTTGAAATCAAAAACGCTGGAGAGACTTGAATCCTGCATGTACATTTCAATTAACTGAAATAAATTAGGAAAGAATTTAAATTAAAAGATCTCTGTAAACTTGGAGGGACAAAAAAATAAGAAACTAAACCAAAAAAAAACCCCATCCAAAACAAAAAACCAAACTTGTATTGTGGAGATGCCCAGGCAATTGAGTTTTCAGATAAGAATGAAAACACTGTTGACAGTCAAATGTCAAAACATAAAAAATGTTGACAGTCAAATGTCAAAGCTGTTTGATATCCTAAACTTTCAATAGTTTAATATTCCTAGAAACTACAAGTAAATTGCCAAAACATCATTTGCACATGGATAAATCCAATTGTAAGTGGAACAGAAGGAGCCCTGTAATTCTCAGTCCAACAAATGATGGTGGTGATCCAACAACAAATGCAGTTTCTGAGACAGAGCTCTGTACCTTTTAGAACTCGACTAATGCATGTTCCAACCATTTGCTGCACAGCTGTATTAGAGGAAACTAAACAGGTCACAGACTAAAGTAAATAGATAAAAATTTGGTTTTCCAAAATGGTATAGCTATATGTCTTCATTTTCCTCAAAAATTTTTCATGTTCCATCACTGCTTTGAATGAAAGACTTTACCTGCCTTTGGTTTTGAGATCCAACCATGTCATGAGGTGAAAGTCCAGAAGACTGTAGATTAAAGTGAACTGAGACTTTAAAACACTGACAAACCACTATAAGTTCATATGAACTGGGCATTCTGACTTTAGCCCATAAAGACCCTAAAAAATAATCACATTAATTAAGCAAATTGGTGTGTGGTCTTCTTTTGTTTGTATAAGGCACTTGGTTGGGATATTTTGGGTAGTCTTTTCCCAGAAATGGAAAAATTAATTTCAGACATAAATTTATTTCTTTCATCATACTGTTCTCAATTCTCCAGACATTCTTTTTTGTTGTTTTTTTTTTGTTTTTTTTTTTTTTTTTTTTTTAAATTAAGCTCTTATTCAAAGTGTTTTTTAAAATGGTAGCATTAGACAAGATTGTTCCTGATCATCTCTTTCATTTGTTCTGCCTCTTGAACGCATATAGTAACAGTGATATATTTTTTTCAGTTTTGGGGACACCACAATCAATTATAAAAAGAATACTTTAGTTGTCTTTTTTTTGCCTTTTTTTAACATGTGAATGTCTTACTTAAATAATTAGTGTATAAATCAACTTTCAGTATCTCTAAGACACAGAAGAAGCCAACAGTGGGGTGAGCATGCTGCTCAGTATGTTTTGACTCTGCAGAGGTAATAAACAGTCCCTGGATATTTTTCACCCAAAGATGCTCTTGCCGCCAGCAGGTTCCCAACACTACAGGTGGCAAAAGCTGAGATGAGTTTTCTTGTATGCTTCAAGTTGCAGAGAAAAGGAAGCAAAAAAGGAAGGACACTTCTATGGTGTTTGTCCCCTGGAAACCAGAGCCATCTGACACAGGCATGCACTAACCTAGAATTTATATATAATGACTCTCAAAACTGTGGCACGGCAGGGTGCCCTATCAGCTCTCTCAGGTCTGCTTCTGTCCAGTATCTGGGTTGATTTTCATATGAAAATGAGAAGTACTTTTAGGGATGCAATCATCAAAACCTTTTTATTAATTTCTTCTTGTAACAATTGTCCCAGGAATTCACATATCTGTGAAATGTCAATCTCAGCCAATTTAGCCAAAAGACAATTTCTAAAGCCAGCCACTGTTTTTTACTCCTTATGTGAAGAGTTTCTAAAAGTAGCTTTCAAAATGCCGTACTTTCAGTGAGTCTATTCCAAACTTGCTCATGAAAAGAAATTGAGCAATACACACAGAACCTTTATATTAAGAAGCTGACTAGCAGTTTGTTTCATCACTGAAGATAGAAAACAAAAGTCTGCATGAACCTACCCATCCATAAATCCAGCAACTGGGCAGCTGTAACCTGACATGCCTAGAATGATCTGTATTTTACAACAAGAAACTTGAAACAACCCCACACAGTAAAGCGCTGTAGCAATACATTGCCTTCTTTTTGTTCTTTGCAGACTGATTTATGGTAAGGACACTTTGCTTCCTCTAGAGATCAGAGCATGTCCTCGCTGAGGGTCTGCTATACAAAAAAAAAAAAAAAAAAAGGGTGGGGAGGAAAATAAGCAATCAGGTAGGTTGGCACTTTGCCAGAGTTCTCATTGGCTCCCCATATGTGTGGGCTACCTGGCTTTCCTCCAGGCCTGGAAGACGCTATCTTTAAAAGATGAGATGCCAAAGGCCTATCGACCATAGAGACATTTTCCAGGCCATGCTTCTTACCTCTGAACAGGTCAGAATTAAATTTAATGTGCCGTCTTTAGGTTTTCTGTATGAATTTATCTGTAAGTGAGACGTTTCCTAGACAGCTGCAAAAAAGAGTCCATCCATGGGGATGGAATTAATTGAAAGAAACACTCAGGCAGAAACTTAATCCAAGTAGATAATATGCATAAATTCCTTAGTAAGAAAAAAATTGTAGATGTAAGGGTAATCAATAGAAAAAAGCACAGGAACAGTCCTTTGGAAGAAATGCAGGACTTTCTACTGCATAGATTTTGCTATTTTTTCCTCATGTTGAACAAAGTGAATTAAGAATGACATTGAAGATGCTCTAGATGTGATTATGGCTCACCTTCAGTCAGACATTGTTTATACAACTGCCATTACATTCACTAATTTGGAGAAACAAATTTGCAATTTCTTATTTTCAGGCTGACTTGCAGATTCAGTTTTATTGCTGTACATTACATTCTGTGAATCCATATATAGAAAGGATTCTGTAGAAATGTTTTGGGACCCCAAGCACTCAGTCTCTGCTGAATAAAAAAAAACATGTCTTAAATCTAATAGTTTATAACACTTTGCAGTTATAGCAGTGTGAACTGTTAAAGAATAATTAAATTGCAAACAAAGAAAAGCTATAAATTCTGTGGTATATTTAAAAAATGTGGTACCTGCTTTTGTTTTAGAGGGCATGCTGGAGTATAATCTGTCTAGGATTTTAGCTCTCCATTAGGTATCAACAGACTGTCAGAAATGAATGTAGATACTTATTTTTAAGCATACATGTATCCTGGTAAGCACAGAAACACAGATGAGGGAAATTAAATGTCTGTTTCATATTTAGTTTATTTTTTGTTAGGTTGTAAATGAAAACCGTTGTTGTAACTTTGCACAAAAATATTTGTGGATTTTATAAAAAGAATAAGTCTCCTTTTTGTTAGAGAATGTTGAGGAACAGCAACTTAGAGATGCACAAACCATGTTCAGATCAATCAATCTCATGCACAAAAATACTTCAGGTGTAGTTGTTTAGATTTTATAGAAAACACTTCCTAGCTGAAGGAAATAATGTTAGTCAACTATTTTTCCTAAGTATTGGTGATAATAGTAATGTGTAATTTTCTAAAAAATAAGTTGTACTGAGCCACTGTTATCCAACGGAAAATTTTATCTTTTCTGATTTTGTGAAAATTTCTGATGGAGGAATTGAAGAAGTGTTTTAAAAGGAGTCAGCCTCTTAGCTCTCCTACTTTTACCCATTGTACAGAAGTACATACATTGCTTTTCTTTACTGTTCATCCCTTTATTTAGAAAAGCTGTTTTGACTAGGCAGCCATTATAACATTACAATAAATAAAGCTAGACTGAAAAAAAGTTTTCAATTATTTTTTTTATTGTATTGGAAACTGTGTCTTGTTTTATATACTTCAATTTTTTTGTTGTTTTGCTAGTGCATTAGCAATTAGCAATGTGCTTCAGTGTACATGTTTAATTTCTGTTAAAGTTACATGCTCCACTGCTTTTCTTTGTAATTGCAGAACAGGTCATGGAATCCTGTGATACCTCAGAGTATTATTCTGTTCTTGTAACATTAGTATCTAAGGCTAAATATCTCTGTCAGTACTTTCTGTAGCAAGGAGACTGCATTCTGGTAGAATTCTAACTAAAGCCTTATATTCTATTACTAAACCCTAAGTTTGCTTCAGCTGGAGGTGGTGGCATAAGGAACAAAACTAGATCACAGACAAAGCAGAGCTAGGCAAAGCAAAGTGAAACAAGATAAAATAAAATATAAAATATAAAATGCATTTTAAACAGTTTCATTTAAATTATTCAATTTCTTTCATGAATTTTTGGTCTACCATACTTTTTCAGTATACCTTAATATTACTGAGCAGATTTTTAGAGGCAACTCCAACACAGCAATGATAAAACAAACAGTGACTTCCCAATATTTCTTTTGATTTTGAAACATATCGTTCAATTTGTATGTATCGTTTTCAGTTTGCCACAGTGATTTTTGAAGGTAAAAATTTTACTGGCATTTTCTGTCAATATCATACTTTAAGAAAATGTCTTAATTGAGTTTTGAAAGACTTATTTGCTGGCATGCTTTTAGAAGTTTCTAGAGGTCAAAATGAAATGAGATTAGGAGGGACATTTCACATAAGAAAAGCACCAATAAGATCTTATTCTTCATGAAATAGCCTAACTTTTTTTGGTCTGCACAGCTGGCAGGATTCCTGCTGGTTTTTGTGTGGTCAGTATACTACACTAACAGCTTTTGCTGTTTTAGTTTTACACTTCAGTTTTCAGGTTTGAGGCTGAAAAATATAGAATCGTGTGGTAGTAAAGGGGATTGAAGAAGGTAAAAATGCATTTCCATATTAAAGGAATGCATAATGGCAGAAGGGATAATGGTACTCTGGAAGACAGTGACTTGGAAAAAGTGTCAGGATGGACTAGCAACTGGTATTTGATCTAGTGAGATGGTGTAGTAATATGGACTAATAGATGTCTTGGATGCATAATCTGGGATAAAGTGAGGCCAGTATAAGAATAAAATGCAATGCTTTTTGTATTTATCATTAGTGAGGTACATAGATTCTTTTTATCTTTCTAATTACAAAACTGATGTTCATATTTTTATAAGTATGTTACAAGTTTAAGAAAAATGAATGAATGAATTAATATTAATGTTCTACAATCTGAGATTTAATACACCTAAAGGGTTTAATTTATCACCATGAAGTTAGATGACTTGTGTGCAGTAGATAAATTCTTTCTACAAATAAAACCAGTAAATGAATGGATACAATAGTATTTGTTAGTTTAGGGCAAGATAAGATGAGAACTTTGATGCTGGAGCCACATGCTTGACTGTTATAAAAAAGACATTCACTTTAAACCAAGAGATATTACCTCCTAGAAAATACTACCGAACAAGGTAGTTGATTTTCCACCTCTTAATGGTATTAAATCAAGATAAAATGCTTTTCTGCAGGAGGTGCTTTTGGTAAACACAAGCTATGCTTCAATCAAAGACAAGCTATTGGTCTCAAAAGAGATTTAATGAGATGAAGGGGAATAACCTGTGAGACGATGGCACAATATAATAGTTCTCTGGCCTTAAATGCCATAAATTTACAAACCCAACAAAAATGTATCTTACCTTCTTTTATGAGATGTATTTAGTGGGGATATTTTTGTTGCAGTTTCTCTTTTCATCCTTTCTAAATATAATACTTGAATTCTTATAAGTAAGTTGACACAGTAGACCAGTGAAGTTGAGGGCGTGCTATGTAATACTTTATGTAAAACAAATATTTTATTCCAGTTCAGTAATCTGGTGAAAGCAACTGTTAGACTGCTAGATGGATGTGTTCTTTATGTATTTATATAACTTGTTTTGCTATTTGCATTTAGTTATACTAGTTAAAATTATTTTGAGAAGTAAAAGCAAGAAGGAAGTTTTCTAGTGAAACATTTAATTGAGGGGAAGCTCACAGGAGTAACACAATTTTTTACTGTTCCAGTTCTAACAGTTTTCCTGTCTAATTGTTAATCTATGAGGGGTTTTTTTCATTTTAGCGTTACGGCATGTGCTTGGTGGATGAAGAAGTTCTGTACTGTCATCAGCAATAACATGTATTTGAAAATGACCCTTTATCTGAATTTTTATTCCTAATTTTTTAATCCTTATGTTTTTCCTTCTCTCTTTTATTTTATATTTCCTTTTATATGGATCAATTGAACTTTCACATACTAGATGATTTGACTACTGCTCCTTCAACACCTGTAGATATGTCAAATGTCAAGAAATTACATGTTATCAACTGTTGCTTTTGACATGCTGTTATCTAAATTGTCCTAATGCATCCATGCATACGGCTACAGTGACTGTGTATTTTCAAATCACAGCTTATAATATTTGTTTCATAAATGCATATCTTATGTTAGATATTACTATGCCTGAATAAAGGACTTAAACAGCAAAGACTGAGGAGAAAGGAAAGGAAGGAGAGAAATGTAGAGCTAAGGCTCCTTCAAAAAAAAGCTGTGAAAACTGAGCTGAAGGATGCCCTAACAAACTTTAAGTTGTGAAGATTAAAGGTGATTTTAAAACCTTTAAGAAGGAAAAGGGGAGTCAGTAATCCTGAGCTGTTCTGCTGAGGTTAAACCTCTAAAAGAGAGGCTGGATGAGCCTGTTAGGCTATTGATGCTGATGAAATGGTTAGGAGAGGCCTGTGGCTCAGAGGCTTATTCTAACAGATTTCATCTTACATACACAGGGAAAGAAGGAGATGGTGAAATTTGTCCCCAGATGAGTTGACAGTGGGAGAGCCTGAGCCTCTTTGGCCAAATGTCTCAAGATTCAGGAGGTATTCCAGATTGTTAGAGTGTCTCATCATTTTCTCTGCTGGGGCAATCTACCACATCTGAAACTGATTCAGTTTCATGGTATCACAAGCCATGCTGATCTCAGCGTACTCTGCCTAGGCTTTTGCTTTTTCTCATAAACATATTTCTGTCTGCAGAGGAAAGGTCCTGCATTTTAACATGGAATTTTGCTCTTTATGTGTCTGTTTTCATAGCATGCCCATGTGGTGAGAGTATCCAAGGCGTGAGAAGTGTCTGCCCTGTTGTCTAGTTTGAATGCAGATTACTGTCTACAAGTGACTGGCCATTTTTATTTTGCCCACGTTTTCTTTTGGCTTTCTCTCCCCCAAATCATAACAAATGCTGATGTCTTTGGTCCTTTGCTCATACTCGAGCCACCATCAATCAATCATAGCAGTAAAAAAATAGTAAATACAGTAAAACCATGTCAGTGGGTACTGCTTAATCAAGCAAACCAGACTGAGAACAATCTCCTGACTCTCCCTTCCCCGCTGTGGCAATGTCACTGTTTCATTACTCATCAACCCAATGTTTTCCCAAATGGTTAACAATGCCAGTTCTGGTAACTAACCCATGAAAACATATTTGTACTAAATAATTCTGAAGCCAAAGCTCTTTTGCTTATTTTTTTTCTGGTTAATTAGTGAGCAAAAGACAGAAACCCTGGTATAGCCACAAAAATCATATTAGAGTATGCTGTTTATTCAACAGAGCCAAGCGGGTGAATTACATAGCCACAGAACATCAAAGGGGACTTCAGAAAAGATGATGGTATGAAAAATCCTTTTGCATAGCGATCTTGCGTATTCTGAAAGACTGCAAGTATGCCATTTTGGAGTGAAGTTGTATACACCCTGTTTTTTGGCTTTCTATTTCCATAAGCCTAATGTCAGTGGAGATAACTGTCTCTGAGCGGGAGACTGCATATTTACTTATGGAAACATGAAGAACATTCCCTGCAATCCACCCAAAGCATTTCACTAAAGTTTGACTCAGTGGAAACTTGGTCTTAGAAAACAATCTAAAGGGAAATCTGAAGTTCCCTACATGAAGTGGTAGCATTGGTAGCTACAGAAAGTGTGCAATCCATATTGGTAAAGATTTTAGAGGAGTTAAAGTACATCCATCTGAGAGATCTCCTGAAGGTAACAAATTAATTGATGTCAATTCTTTTTGCATAGATCTGCATCTTGCATGTTTCTGTAGTGCTCCTACCATTTAAAACAGCACACTGTGGATTCCTGAAATCAAGTAGTCAATATATTTTATGTTTTCAGCAAGGATGAAATCCAACAGGAAAAATAAATAATCGAGAGTTGTTTTCATCAGTTAACCCAGTCCAGTATTTCTTTCCACAGACAATGCTGAAGCTACCTTCTTCAGAAATTAAACCATGTAATGCTGAATTCTAACATTATAAAATTGTGCCAAGTGAAAAGCAAGCAAACAGGCAAATAAAAAGCAGGCATTCACCTCTAACAGAAGAACAGAAAAAACCTCCATGGGAAATTCCTTTTTAGATTCACTCCAATTAAGTTTGTAAATATTTGAAACTATGTGTAAATCATAATATCTACCATTAACTAGGAATTAATGAACTGGAGAGTGATAAAGAAATCAATAGTATTCCATTTTTCTCTGTAACTATGCTTGGGTTTAACTGAATACAATTTAATGCATAAGTCTCATCACAAATGTCAGTCAGGACCATGGAAGAAGAAACACTGAAATGTCACCGAGAGTGTGAACATTTGCACGGTTTCAGCAGGAAAAGCCAATGAGAACAAAAGATTAAGGTGGACAGAAGGATGAAGTACACCGTGATGAAATACAAGTGCAATAAAAAACTGGTTTTGAATTAGGAATATTTTTATTATTTCCAGTTTCAGATGAAGTTGGGAAATATTAGACTTAGCAGAAATGTTAATTGTACAACCTTTTCTAATTACAGGGATAAAGATGTTAAAATAACTGCAGAAAGCCTTTTTGTCCTCTTATTGTTAAGTGAAAGAAAAAAATTTGTGCTTTACCTGTTTACTCCCATACCAATTATGGATTCTGGAGAACTTGTCCTCAAGTTACTGAAGCTGACCAAAGTTACTAACCTCTGGAAAATTTATTTTAAACAATTGTATATAGCTTAGAAGTTGTAAACTTAGAAGTTCTTTGCATCTTACCTGCTCCTTAACACTTGGCCGAGTTCTACTTTTATTTACATGCATGTGGAAATTCATTATTTATAGAAATGTTTTTATAAATTATTAAATTATTTATACACAAACTAGAAATATAATTTACACCTGTGTACCTGAGAATAAGACTTGGTTCATAGCATTCAGATTAATCCAGACATGAAGATGGAAAAGAAAAAAAGTTTTTCTTGTCTCAAATATATGAACAATCAAATTTTATCTGTAAAATTCATAATCAAAAGCAAATTTAAATTTTTAATTTCTCAGTTATTTGCACACATAAAAATTTGCATTTCTGGGCATAAGATTTTGTGCCTTAAAAGCCTATTTATTAATTTAAATAGGAATAGAAATGTATCATAAATCACTAATTAATCAAAAGCAACCAGGATAGCTTCAGTTTAGATTACTCATAATTTATTCATAAAATAGCAAAGTTTATAAGATATCTAACTGAATACAATAAAATAAGCAGCAACTCTCTGGGTGTCACAACATGGTCACAAATATTCCATAAGTACATTAAAGATAGTTATCTAAATCACAGAGTCTTGGAATGGATGAAATTGGAAGGCACCTCTAAAGACCATCTACTTGAACCCTTCTTCTCAGAGCAGGGTGACCCAGAGCAAGTTGATCAGGGTTGTGCCCATTTGGTTTTGCATATCTCCAAAGACAGAGACTTTACAACCTGCCTGGGTAGGTTCTTGTGACCGCGCTCACAGGGGAGAGAGAGAGAATAAAAGGGCGTGTGTGTGTGTGGGTGGAAACCAGAAAATGCTTTATGCTTTTTGCTTATGTTTCAATGGAATTTCCTGTGTTTTAGTTTGTGCCCACTTCCTCTTGCTCTGTCACTGGACACCACTGAGAAGAGTCTGGGTACTCCTCTCTGATATTTATACTTATTGATAAGATCCTCATGAGCCCTTTCTACTCTAGACTGAACAGCCCCAGCTCTCTCAGCCTCAGCTCATGTCACAGACTTTCCTACGCCTTCATTGCCTTCACAGTCCTGCAATGGACTTCCTCCAGTAAGTCTATTTCTCTCTTGTGCTGGGGAGCCCAGACCTAGACCCCGCACTCCAGATGTGTCTCCTCAGGACTGAGTAGAGAGGAAGGATCGCTTCCCTTGATCAGCTGGTGGAGCTTTTCCTAAAACAGCCCAGGATGCTGCTGGCCTTCCTTGCCATGGAGGCACATTGCTAGCTCATAGTTGGCTTGTTGCCTACCAGGATCATCAGATCCTTCTGTGCCAAACTGCCTTCCAGCCAGTTGGCCCCAACTGTATACTGGTGCATGGGGTTATTCCTCCCTAGGCACAGAACTTTGCATTTACCCTTGTTGAACTTCATGATGGCCCTGTCAGCCCATTTCTCCAATCATCTGGTGTATCAGCCACTCCTTCCAGTTTTGTATTGTCTGCAAACTTGCTGAAAGTGCACTCCGCCCCGTTGTCCAGCTCATCAAAAAGGATGTTAAATACTACTGGAGTCCATATGAACCCCTGGGCTACACCACCTGTGGCTGACCTCCAGCTGGGCTCCATGCCATTGATGATAACACTTTGGGCTCAGCAATTCAGCCAATCTTTTAAGCAACTCACTGTCCATTTATGTAGTCCATACTTCATCAGTTTGTCTATCAGGAAGTTATGGGAGACAGTGTCAAGAGTCTTGCTAAAGCCAAGACAACACCCACTGCTCTCCTTTCATCCCCTGAGCCAGTCATTTCATTGTGGAAGGCTCTCAGGTCAATCAGGCAAAAATTCCCCTTCATAGATCCATGATGACTACTCCCAATCACCTTGCTCTCCATATATTTGAAAATTGCTTCTAGATTGGTCGTTTCATCAGTTTCACAAGGTGAGACTGCATACCCTGTAGTTCCCTGGATCCCTCTTCTGCCCCTCCTGAAGAGTCCTTTGCTTTCTTCCAGTCCTTGGGGACCTCCCTTGATCACCATGAGCTTTCAAAGGTGATCAAGAGTGGCCTTAAAATGGTATCAGCTAGCTCCCCCAGCACTTGTGGGTGTGCCCATTATGATCCCATGGACTTTTGTGTGTTCATGTCATTTAAGTTGTCTCTAACCTGCCCTGAGGATAAGCTTTCATTGCCCCTGACTTAGCCACTGATTTCATGGGCCTGCAGCTGCTGTAGCAAGTTTTACACCTGTAACAACTGAGATGAAGGAGGCACTGAGTGTCTCTGTCTTCTGCTTCACCACGGATAATATTAAATTATTGGGGTTTAATTATGAAATGTATTCTATTGCACACGGCACATACAACATTAGAAGAAATCTAAAAGAATAATGTTTTCACATTTCAATATACATAATACTGTATAACATAGACTTAAATGTAGCTGCTTTGGGTGCTGTTCTATGGAACATATTGGTTTTTATGAAACGTAAAAACCTAAGTTACAGAATACTATATGAAGAGTTTTCCCTTCATTTAGAAAATTAAAAAATGCTGACCTGCTGAATCAGTAAAATGTGTCCAAAACTGTTGCTTCTTTATTCAATTTCTCCAATAATAGTCACATTTACATTTTATGGAGGTGATACATATTTTGCTGCGTTAACTGCAAGGTGCAATACTGTGATTGCTATTATGTTTGAAGTATGTTTGTATTCAGGTATCAAATACTTTCAAGTGTAATACTTCCAAGATCCTGAGGTTTGATTTTGTCATCCAATTTCAGATGTCTTCTATGTAAACATAAACACCTTTATTTGAATACTTATTTAGATTTCTTTCAGAGCCTTTAGAAGGAAAGTGTGTTTATAGATCACAATTCATCTTACATGTATTAGATGTTTCCATTAGGATGACCTGACTGGTGGGAAAAACCTAGATTTTTTAATCTTCCTAATAAAATTGGTAAAAATCTCCTTTTTGGCATAAAAAAGTGACATTTTTCTATTATTATAAAAATAACGTCGTAATGAGAGCATGTGTACCATTACAAACTTAGGAATGTATTTTTAGCATGCAATTCTGAGATTAAAAAATCAACAGCAATATTCTCCCACCTTTTTCTCTTCTTTTCCCTGTTTGATAATGCTAATAAGATGAACTGTTATCTTTTTATTTTGGCTGTCTTCTGGGTTATTGCTCACAAGCTAACCCTTCTTTCGCTTTTGTCTATTGTGAATAAGGTTAACCTAGGAGGGTTAGGACCAAACCCAATGGTAATAAGGCAGATTACACTTTTTTTAGGTTCCATGTCTTTGTTGGAGATCTTCCTGTAAGAAGAGCTTTTTTTCTGTGAATTGTCCAGGGTGGTTTTGTTTGTTTGGTGTTTTTTTTTCTACTTTTTAATTTTTTTCTTCAGATAAAGGAATTTGCAAATGCATAAAGGTGAAGTCTTGTATTACAGAAAATGAGAGTAGGATGGAAAATTCAGGAAGGAGCACTAGAAAGGGCTAAGATTATTTTAAGAAGTCTGCTCTCTGAAGTTTTAAGAAGGAGAGAGTATAGAAATAAATGTCTTTATTTCTTGAGCACCAATGTGAGAAAATGAACATCAGGAACTTACTTATTTCTTTAAATTCTCCCAGGGAAATACAGTGGTTACTTATAATTATTGTTATAATATATATATTTATGTGTATATATATATTAAATTTTGAAAAATGTCGTCTGTTATACAATATGGTGAAAACTATGTATAGTATCAGTCAAGTGGCTGTGTGTGGGTGTTCAATGTATATGCATATTGTAATAATAGTGGGAAAGTTAGAAAAGTTGTTTTTCCTTTTCACTGTTCTCATATTTTGCTTAAGCTTAGAGCAATATCTTTTATGTTTACAAAAGGCTAAGAAAACCATAAGCAAGAAAATGGAAGTCACAGGAAATCGTAGGTAAGTCTACCAGTTGCAATGCTGATACCCTGATAAGAGATGAAAGTTATTTCTTCATGATCTTTTCATTATAACATTGAAATTTATGTTTAAGGACTTTTCAAATAGCTGTAGACTGAGATCCAATGACTAGTGGCTGAATGTATCCACCAAGCAGTCTCTATCTTTAATTTTGTAACCATTTGAAAAAATATATTAATATTTTACTATTACAAATACAGAGATTTTAATTTTTATATCTTGATTTTAATAATAGCATACTAATAAAAAACAGGCATCAAAAGCTGTAAAGCTACCTTCCTTCTATATAAAAGTCATGTAGGAAATACACTGCAAAGGTTGTTATCACCTTGGAAAGAAAAGAATATATGTTTGTTTTCATTTTCTTTTTACTTGATAAGTTTATTATATTAAATAAAATAAAGACCAGGTATAATTCTTATGCAACCATTATGTCACTTAATAAGATATGTAAATAGCTGAAATCTTTTAATTTAAATCTAACACATTTCAGGGTTTCATTCCATTTTTAAATGCATCATCTTGATGGTCTGTTTAAGACTGATTCCACAATTTGAAGATGTCTCTGGTATTGAGAACACTGCAGGTCAACTTTCTTATAAGTTTTTTTTCAATGTATGCCTGTGCATTTCAGAGATTTATTTATTTATTCGTTTATTTCTGGCTGTATGAGTGGAAGCATTCTTGTTTTCAAAGCTGCTGCAGCTCAGATGAGTAAGACATAAACTGTGTCTATTCAAAGAGGTTTTTACTTGTACTTTTTTTTTTCCCCCTTGTGAAATTATTTTCAATGTAGTAACTTCCTATGCTGTGCATAGTATGACATTCCTTTTGCTTTCTCCTTTCCCTAGTTTCAACCTCAAATTTTATTCTATGCCTTTTCTGTTCCCATGACTTTGCCATAACAGAAAATGACACGATATTGTTATTCCCTTACACTTGAGGTGCGCAGTCATCTTCACTCCAAACTTTAATTTATTGTATTAATTGTAAAAGCTGTAGCTGAGTTGATCGCAGAATTTTGCAATTTGTTTGATATATCAGTTATATATCTGTTTTGAATGCAAGGTGATATTAAACACTGTAAAAAATTCTTACTTTACGTGGTTAATTTCATTTTCAAAACCCTAATAACTGACAAAGGTGATGCTTCTTGAGTCTAAGACTATAGCAACGTGACATATCCCTTATGAATTTGGGAGAATGCTACAAAACCAAATTCCCTTAAATTGTTAAAGTAATATCACAGGGCATGCATTCTACTACTGATAAGACATGACAACAAATAAAACATAAGCTAATGGTCAACAGTTATGAGCGGCGAACCAAATCATTCTTTAGTTTAATTATTAGTTAGGTTATAGCATACCTGAAATATAATCATTGTCATTGTCACCAGGTACTAGAAGCCTTCTATGTGCTAAAGAAAATTGCTTTTCATTAATAACAAAATCAATAATCATGCAGAAACTTGGTTTTCCATTAGTAGTAAAGGACAAGCTCATTGTCTTGTTACTGTTCCTCAGTAAAGAATCTAACTAGATAATCCTTTTTTCATGTGATACTGTCAATATTAATCTGTATCAAAGAGTAATATCAGTGTTTAATGTTCTTTCACAGACCAAATCTGGTTGAATAACTAAAGAAAATATTTTCAGTTATTTGACTGGATTCCAAATAGCTGTTCAGTTTGGCAATATCCATTCTCTTTGTAATTAAATGATTTTCATTCACGCTGTATTTGAGGAAGGCTAGTTCTTCACATTCTTTAGCTGTTCCTATCTGAGTAAGACTACTGCCTGATGTTTATTTGTTTTCTTTTGTTGACCATTATTCTGTGATGGCTTTTTTCCAAATCAGTGCAGAAGAAAATCTAAACAATCTGATTTTCATTAGAAATGGTAACTGGCAGCAATAACAATGAAGAAACGTATTGAGAAAAAAATATGCTGAACTTCCCTTTCAGAGGGATTCCAGACCTTTCAATTTTCTCAACACTTTCCAGGAATATTTTTAGTTACAATTTTTCCAGGAAATCTGGCTTTACAGAAAACTTTCTTCTATAAGTGTTTGTCAGAATGAGGGAGGATTTGAATTACTTAAAGTAATCCAGCTCTAAGGGTAAATTGAGTTATTCAGTATACAGGAAAAAATGAATTCTTAATCATGAAGAGCAGTGTGGGAGATATCATAATGGTATTTGTGGGAGACAGACATAAGGAGAAGGGATTCTGATTGCCAGATGGTAAGGAATTAGCATATTGCATTGACTTTTTATGTCATAATGTGGCTTAACACTGCTCTTAGTTCTACTTCCTACAGTTTATTTCATTAGAATCCAATCCCGTTGTAAATGCTGCTCAGTATTACATCTGGGATATTGTCTAAGGGTGTCCCAGTAGCGACATTGTTGCTAGCTTTTTCCTAAAAATAATTTTTCATGCAGGGTATGAACAAAGTCAGATGTTTGAACAAGCATAAAATTTTCCAAATCAGCTGAATTCCTTAGATTTTGAAACTTAGACCCAGGGTAGTTATTGCCTATATCTCTTTATGGGGGTGTGGGTGTTGTTTTTTGGGGTTTTTTGAGGTCTTTTCTTTTCTTTTCTTTTCTTTTTTTACATTAATACACTGTGCATAGCTATGTATGACAGATGTTTTGGTGTTCCTAGTGGTAAGAATCCAAGAATTTTTCTTTAATTCTGCTTACAAGTCTGAAAATGCCATGCATATATGGGAATGTATACTTTTATGTATATATTTTGTACCAAAGACAAATTGCTAGTTTTCTTAATGAACACATTACACTCTCAAAGAGTAATTATGTATTTGTCACCATCTTCTTCCATTGTCGATCACTTTAAAGTATTCCCTATAGGCCAGTCGAAGATGGTCTCTCTGTGAAATGAAGCATTGCAGTCTAGCAGTTTGAAAAAAAAAAATATTACCACCCTAGCAGACGGAACATCAGTAATTTCTCAATTACTCAGCTCAACTGGTTTTACAGAGTTTCTGCCTTTAATGTTCTGTGCCTTCACTGTGTGTTATTTACATCTGACTTGAGTGTAGCTTCAAAGGCAGGCAGCTATCAGTAGCCAACTGATACTATCTCTATCATTAGATCCACCTTATAAATCAGTCCCAAGATTTGGTGACCAGGAAGATGCAGATTTTACAGCATGCCTGTAAAATGAGTTTACCTAGGCTACACTGAACTGTGATTAGGTAGATAAAGGGCAGTTTGCATTGCAGACCACCAAGAAACCATGCTATTATCCCGTCGATTTGCAGGGCTGGGAAGACAGATGAAGACAAATAGTATACTGCTGGCCACTTTTGTCCAGGCTAAGGTGAATGAAACTTCAAAGTTAGGGTCTTTCCTGGACTACACCGGTTGCTATCTTTTGTTCACAGCATCAGTTACTACAGCCATTCTTCCTGAAAGAAAAGGACCATTTTTTAATTGCTCATTCATACTTGCAAATTGTAAACCTGTGGAATGAATAAGTATATGTGGGCATGTATGTATATCTCTCTCTCTCTATATATATATATATATTTGTATATACCACAAAATACAATCCTACATGGAGACCTATAGATCTTTAAAAAAGCTTCTGGTTTTAAATTTCATACTGAAAATTAACAACAGCACCTGAACTTTCAACTTTTAAGTTTTGTATAGATATAGGCACAATGCCATTACCTGCTGAAATTTTCTTCCCACTCACATTTTTCTATTTTTAACATATTAATAAGGCTATTTGCCTTAGTACATTTACAGGAATTCAGATAGTTTGCAGACATACAGATTATAAGACTCAATATTTTTTTCAAGTGTGGAAGGAACCTGGAGTATCTAATTTAGGTACTTGGACCTATGCTTTTAAATTACAGGTGAAGTAGTTCTGGAGTCATTAGTATGTTCCCAGTACAGTCGATAGAAAGTAGTGTTTGAAGGTCTCCAGGGAAAACTTCTGAGCCTGAATTTAGATGTCTTCAAAGGTTAAATGTGGACTTTGTAGTGCTTTGAGCTTGTGTGTGTGTGTGTGTGTGTGTGTGTGTGTGCTTTAACTGATGTACAGGTAAGGCCGTTTGACTTCTATTCACACTTACTATGGCCCAAGTAGTTCTCTTGATATTAATGTAACTTAATTGTAGACTACTCAGTATGAGAAAGGATATCAATGTGGAGGCAGTCTGGCATTGTCCCACTTACGCTAATTAATATTTTTTTCAATAGAAATCAGTTCAGAAGTACCCTTTCATGACAGTGGGACTAGGTTTTGACATATAGGTCATGATTTTTACTTTTGCCTGTTTGCAGAAAAAACCTGAGAATGTTAAACTGCATGTGATGGTCTTAAAAATTATAGCATCCTCTGCTCCCTGGTTATTAGAATGTGCAAAATAGGACTCCAGTTCTTTTTGGCATAACCAGAAGAACTATACAGAATGAAAGTTATGAGAAAAATGCTAAAAAAATGTTTAGATAAATATTTTGAAAACAATTCCAGGAAAATAAAAGTATAATGCTTGCTTATGGAGAAATAAAGAAACTTTTCTCCTCAGAATGTGAAAAGCAAGGGTTGAAGCCAAATCAAATACTAAAAGTGTGTGCATTGAATAGAACCTTGAAATCCATCTGTCTTATATGCTTTCACTTGCTGTGTTAGAGACAAGATTGCATTATTGGAAAAGAAACAAAACAACAACCAAAAAACCCACATAAACTTTCCCCCCTGTCCACTAGGGAGCGTTCTGAGTTTTGAGTTCTTCAGGAAGCAGTTTGTATTCTGAGAAACAGAAATTAAACAAATGTCTATTTAATGGAACGTAAATTTGTCAATATGGCATCCATGCCTCATGGAGGGGAAATATGACCTTGGAAAAAAATTCCCTGCTGTTAGGTGCCTTCTGAATTGGGGAGGAATGTTTTCCACAAAGCTGTTTTTAGCAGGCAGAGTGCATGTTGCAGCCATGTGTCAGATGAAATTCAGAAGTTAATTAAGTCAGCAGTATCCAAATGTGCATGGTAAAAGTGGTAAGGCTTCTATAAGAAAGGTAGGGGATGGGACAAGCCTTTTGAGAGGTGAGCTTCTCTTTTATTGCACCGGTTCCACAGTGGATAGCGGTTAGCTCATCTTTTCTTCTTCCTCAGTAGAACTGGTCTTCTTAAATCAGCTACCAAAATCAGGTGCTCGTGTTAAAGTCAGGTATAAAATCTGTAGGAGACTCTAAGCCTGGGTACTACCATACCCTTTGTTATATTCTACTGCTTTTTGCCCTCCCAGAGACAAATTATTTCAGATGATTAGATAACTGCAATAATTCAGAAGAAATGAGAAACAGTCATAGGAATTCTTTTCACGTCATCCACTCTACCAAAGAATCTGTACTTGTTAAAGATACACAACCAAAAAATGGGCCGGATATGCCTATTCTTTAAATATTTGTCCTTCTAATATTTCTTATATATGAAAGATTCTTATATTAGCAGCTCTAAATCAGAAAGCACTTGCTATTCACAGAACAGATGTATCAGTGGAAACTTTTCTACTTTCTAATATTGGTATGCATTAGCTGTTATGAATTTTGGTAGGAGTACTGAAGAGTTGCAATGGCAGTTCTTCACTCAAGCAATGTGTATGTTGTCACCATACTATGTGTGGTTCAGGCTCTTCTGAGATGGATAATTGTCTACAGGAAAGAACAAATTTTTGGATTCTAGCAGGTTTATTTCCAGAAAAATGCAATTAATTCTGTGTATCATAAAGGCACAAAAGTACCCCTATTGATAACTTTAACTTGATGCTAAAAGATTGCATTTCACCATAAGTGCTCCCTATCCTGTTACTTGACCTTCTTCTGTCCCTCCTAGCATTTTCTACCACATTGTTTTTTTGCTTACATGTGAACAGAATGTCAAAAATGAAAAGCAATCCATTAGTTTATTAGCAAGAAAAATTATTTAGAAAAATCTCAGATAAAATGAGAATTGCACAGAGGAAGCAAAACTATTTTAGTGTTACTATTTAAATACTTTATAATGACTGTAAAGCTAAGAGGTGGATATGGAAATTTTAATAGCACTGCACACAGAAAATAGAGAAAATGTGAGGAGGTACATGATACCAGAAGAAAACTTCTGCTTAGGATTTGACATGTCATCCACTTTTCCTTCAAGGAGTGAGAAAACAAATGCAGATGCAGTTATGAGATTTTTTTTCATTTAATTTATTTTCTTATTTCATTACATGAAGATACTGATTTTTTAAATTTGAGATAGATCAGTTATGTTTATGAAAAGTGACAGTCAAAGAAGACAGAGTTTTCAAAAGCACTCAGTGATACCTTAATTGATTTTCCTTTGAAGTAAAGGATAAAAATCTTATCAAATCTGAAAGAAGCTGTTAGGTCAAGGGCGAATAACCTAAAAAAAACTTGCCAATTTCTAAAATATCTTATAGGACCTATACAAATGTTCAAACTATATTTAAGTTTGCTTTTAATCATCTCTTTTTTCATATTTAAAGAGAGACCACAAAGTGTTTGTATGGCATAGTTGCACTTGCTTAAAAAAAGAAGAGCCTTGCTGTAGATTTGTTCTTTATTCTGGAGATAAACCTGAGTTTACTTTAAAAATATATTTTTAATGGCATAACTTTATAATCTCAAGCCAGGAATATAATTTCATTAAAAGATCAACATTGATCCTCTGTCAGTACTAAGACATTTTGTGACTGACACAGTCTTGCAACCTCGCTGTCCTGTAATTGATGGCATATACTGACCACCATGGTCAGCTTCAATGTCAATGTCTCCTGGTAGTTAAGGTGAGTTAAGAAAATCTACAAAAAGTAATTAGAGAATGTCAAGGGTAAGTGTCCCTGACACACGAATAGTCTGATTCTCCTGCTGTGAAAGATATTGTTGTGGAATCCAATGAGCAGCCTCATTAATGCTGCTAATTATCTCCTGCTGTTTTGAAATGTGCATTAATTTTTTTTAAGGTTTGTTTAGCTAGGGATGTGTCAAAAGTTACCAGTAGCACAAGGTCACTAAGTAGATGAAGAACCCTATGGTAACGTGAAGGCATGTGCATTATGTTCTTCCATTCTCATTTATATCCAGGTATAATTGCACCTAAAACCAACAGTGAGTTGTTTATACTGTTAATCTGTTCTGGTGTACCAAAGATAAGGAATCTAAGCAACACAAAATTTTCAATTACTTCAGACCTGTTTTTATTTCAGTAAGATGTTGATAGCTCAGGTGGAGAAAATGCAAACCAGCTGAGGAAAAAAAGGTACAGATATTATGAACTCGATTGTTTAGGACTGACCTCAATTAAATTGAAAAATGTTGATACATATTCAAAATACAGTCAAGGATCTGTACTTTTGGTCCCAGAAAAGTGTTAAAATTAAGAAAACTTTTTCTAGTGATCATCAAAAGTTAAATGAGAGTTTATAATTTTGATATCTTTACATATTATTTCACATAATTTTTAGGATGGGAATTTATATAGTTATATTAAAAGTAGCTTTATTGCAATTTGGAAAATACTGATTATATCAAAGAGAGAGTACAGTCACCAGAGTAATACATTTAGATACTGTTAATGTACTGAGATCAGAGACTTAAACCCAACACAGCAAAGTGAAAAATATTCAGGTTTTCTTTTGAATGTACCGGGTTTCCTTGTGAAAGGAACCAGCATGGTCTGACAGAGAAAGACCTGTCTTGCAGGATGCTGTGCGTGGGACTGGGGTTTTTGATTTTTTTGTGGCAGGGAAATGCATCAGTTCTGCTCAAAGCAATATTTGTGTGGGGATTTTTCTTTTATGTACATGGGACATGGTGCCTCTAAGATATCTTAAAGATGGAGTTTTGCCTGTTTCTTAGGCTGTGGAATTGAGGGGAAGGTACAAGTTCAAAGTTTGGCAGATCATGTCATTCTGTCTAATAGAGTACAGTGACTGTCTAGCACAGTATATGCAAGTCCAGTTTTGAGGAATGAGGGGCCTTGCCCAAAATCAGTATAGTTTATGTTCGAGATATAAATTATGTACAGACACAGGCAGGAGATTAATTACTTGTTTCCTTACCAATCAGTATTAATCTGCTTGTCATATTTCAACTTACGTCCAAAAATTGAAATAGAAATATTGTATGCTAATTATTTTTTTTTAAATGTGGAGAGAAAGAAACACACATTTCAAAGAGCTTTGATTAAGTGAAAAAAAGAGTAAGAGCTAAACATTCTCCCTAGCTGCTGAATGAATAAGGAAAGAGTACGTTATCTCCCTAAAAAGGGAGGAATTCTCCCTTTCCAGGTGAACCTCAAAGGACAGTGTTATGTCAACAAAACTCTACCACGAAGGTCAGGGCCTTGAGTAGAAGAGTAAAGTTTTTACATTCACCCATTTTTCATGCATTATATAGACCAATATGTGTATATGGACCCAGCGCATTATATAGATTTCAAGCTTTCTCCAAGATCTACTCTTCATGATGCATGGGAGACCCTGAAAGACATCAGAAAACAATAGAATTTCCACAAAACAATCTCCCAGCATCCAACAGTTTTCAATTAAGGAACATCTTGTACCAGAAAAAAAAAATCTGTTGTTGCCACAGACAGGGAGAAGGGATTGGCAGGAACTAGGAATATTGTGTCTGAAGCAGCCTCACTGTTCATTTACATTGATAGTGAAAAAAGCCTACCAATTATAATGTGTATATGAGGGAGAAGGTCTAAATTGTCCAAAGAACTTGAGAACTGCTTTATATATATATATATATATATATATATATGTATATGTATATATATATATATATACTGGTAGTAGCAGATGCTTTTCTGTGTTGAAATACTGTAGCTCTAATGGTCATTAGACATCAGTATCTCTACTTCCATGGTAATCATAACATTTACCTGTTTTCATGCCTAAAATTAAGAATATGTATTTCCTGTTTTCTTATATTAATAATACAATTATTACTTTTTAAAAATAGGAAATGCAGAATACCATGGTCTATTATAATAGTTGGAAAGGATCAAAATAAAATGATCTGTTAACTCAGTACAGTGCATTGTAACACTTTATACATCAATGAAATTTTAACGTTTGTGTATTCTCAACATGATGTAAATGCAATTTGAAGTGCATTTCCAATGCTATATTGGAATGTAAGATATAGCAAAATTGGGGTTTACTTAGTGCCTACTTCAAAGAGCAATATCTGCACTGTGACTTTAAACAACAATCAAATCTGACAATTGGCTGGAATATTTAGGTATCTTCTGACAAGATGTACAGAATTTTAAAAAATATCTGACTTTCTGCAAAGCCCAAAGAGAGATAAGTGAGCCTATTTGGAATGAGAAAACTGACATGAAAAACTGAGTCAACTGGTTAGGACAAGAGATACTTACTAACTTTGCCCTCCTTTGGTGCTGGTTTTTGATATTACCTACATGTAATATCTATGACCATGGGAAAAATAATGTCACTATGTCACTTTCCAAGTCAACTTCCCCACTTACTAAATTAGACATTGTGATATAATATCTTCATCTCATCATTATGAAATATAAGTAAGTTTGTAGTGTTCTTTGATGTCTTTTAGTTAAATGTCCTATCAGATTATAAAGTGTTGCTTTTATTTATTATATATAATAATTTATATTATAATAAAAATCATATAATAACATAGTTTGAACAGAATAATTTCTGCCAAGTCAAAGCTGGTAATACAAGTAGTGAAATTAACTATGAACTGTGTTCAGTGAACTTTATAGCATTGCACCTAACAATTTAAGCACAAGTTAAATACTCAGTTCCTACAAAATACAGATGAATGGTCACTTTACATTGTTACGTCCTTTTTTAATTTCTTTTTTTCTTTTTATCTTTTGCAATGGAAGACCTAAAAGTTCTTGGGACATAGCTTTTCTCCTTTCTTAATCAATTTATGAAGCAGTGTACTTAAGACAGAACTTTAAGTACTGTGAGGCACAATGTTTTACAATCTCAGGGTTAAAAATTATTCTTAGACCTTATCTGCTGAGCATTTTTGTTATTCAGGCTCTTGCTCTATTTTATTAAAATAAAAGAAGTAGCTAAGAGTTTCTGCTATGATCTTTTATTAATAGTGTACATTTGTATTAATCTTCACGATCTTCATATTTAAAACTATTCTTAATTCCTGCTTAATTTTCTCCTACCCTTTTCTTCCTGATTCCTACAGATTTTCTTCCAGATCTTTATTTTATAAGAAGTAGTTAGACAGCATGAAAATTTTCTGAATTGAAATTTCAGAGGAAATATGATCCTAAGTCAGTATTTTCATGTTCATCTTCACATCAGTTGCCAAGCCAGATACTGTGGCTGTACAGACCCACAAGGAGGTGACACTGATCTGAAGTCTTCCTTTACTATGTAACTAAAGAAAATGCCAACTAATACTAGACAGATGGCTGTTGGTGATTTCTGCCATTAATGCATGGTTTGTATTTAAATGTGTTCTAAAACTTTAAATTATGCATCTAGCTATCCCCCATAAATATGACATTTCAAAGTTATTAGTTTAATTTTTCAGGTTTTATCACCTCTATATATTATACCTTGTGTTATTTATATGTCAAGAGCAAGCGTTTCAAGTCTATTGATATCTCTCACTACCACCGTTTCTATACTGTCCAGAACAAACTACTAACAACTTAAGTGAGACCTCTGCACAATAGTGAGAAAGTCTGATGTTAAAATAGGCCAGATAACCAGGCAGGCATTGTAGCACTATGGTGTTGATTTCTACATAAGCTGTCATTTTGTTTCATTTTTCACTGATACTACCTGTACATTTTTATATGCAATTTAAATATGTTGTATGTTCTCAAATACAGCAATATGTTAAATACAAATTATATCTGTATACATTTTGACTATATACATCTGTATATATGCAATCATCTCTGTACAGAATTGAGTCAAGTGTTTGAATTCTGTTCCTAATTTCAGCTTGGTTCGACTCAATCATTTTTTTTTTTTCTCTGATTTTCTCCTGTATTTAAAAACCAACTTAATCAGCTTACTCAGGATTTTCCTTTGAGAACTTTAAAACAAAACTAAACTCTCCTTCAACACGGATGTGTGCTATAAATACTAAGAATTATGATTCATTTGTTTGTTAAGATAAGGTGAATGAGAAGTAAACAACATAAATAATATCTGGAATGGGTGAAGAATCATTGTTACCCATTGAGGAAGCCCGATAACAGTTAGGAAAAGCTGGATCACTCATTCGAATATTTTACAGCACTGCTTATGGTGTCCATTCTTACTAATGACTTTCCTGGATTGTCCAAAAAATCCTGTTGTTTTCTGAAGAGACACGTTTTCTGTCGCAACAGTTTCCTCTTTTATCCAGGTATTCTGATTAAGAGTAGGGGAAAAAATATCATCCTGAAAGAAAAATTATCACAAGCAACAGGATTTCTATATCCCTTTTTCTTAAGTGAGCGTTCCTCTGTCACTCTTATCAGTTTTCTAGTCATCATGTCAGTTTGTCTCTCAGTGCCTTAAATGTTTCTGTGGAAATAATCTCTTTGAAAGTGCAATGTTAGGACAATTCTGAAAAGACTGACCTGTTTTTATAAAAATGGAGCATGTAGCTTTGGAGCTCACAGCAGCTTTGTTTTAAACTACTCAGGGTGTGGTTGAGTAGGGTAAAATTACCATGTGTTCCCCAATGGTTACTAGTAGTGATTCAGGATAGACCTTTTCTAGGAGCTGTGTGCTACAGAAGTGTTGCAAGTACAGACTACTGTAGGTGGAAGAATGATAAATAGCCTAGTAATTGGATAATAACATCATGAATCAAAATGCATGTCACAGATTTTCTAGGTGGAACTTGTGGATAGATCCAAAGCTGGCACTAATCACAGACTCTATTAATCATTGTTAAGGCATTAAAAAGTAATGAGAGGAATTGAAAAAGCCAGATGTGAAGAAGGGAGGAGAATGAAATAAATTATTTTATACCTGTCTTCTCAGTCAGCATGTCCTATAAGTCTCAAGGAAGCAAAGATATCAAATGGTATAATAAAATTAATCTGCAATTGAAATGAAGATGCAATGAAAAATTAGGTCTTAGAGTTTTAAATGGACCCTGTAGTTTACAACATAATGTGGTACCTGAAGGTTAATAACTAATATTTTACATGTTCAGACTGTAAATTTTCTTTAAAAATCAAAATTCCCATGAGTGAGGAGTGACTGTGATTTGCTGTTGCTGTATGTGCAGAGAACATAGCAAAGGACATTCCTGCACATACATTTGTACAAGGGGATGTGCACTTATGTCTTGTAAGGACATTCTTGGTATAATGTTAAACCATGACAAATGTAGTTCATATACAAACGAGGTTTTTTTGACAGAGCTTATAAGAAAGCATCACCTTTTAAAAAATTAATATTATTTTATGCAAATAGATCCCTTATTGGATAAAGGCAAAAGATTGAGCAATGATAAAAAGGAGGCTAGGAAAAAAAATTAAAAAATGAGAAAATAGAGAATAATAGACACTTAGGCAAAATTTCTAGGGGTTAGTTGAATTAGACCTATACATATGTCAGGATGGTGATATTTGCTGCTTATAATTAGTGATGGTTTTATAGTGATGGGGCGACAAGTTTCCAGGGTGCATTTAATGTCTTTCTACAACCACTTGAAGTCATGAATAAAACAGGAGAATAATGAAATATTTCCATGGGAATTCTAGGGATTTCTGTGTGACATATTTGACTAACTTTGATGGAGTCCTTTCCAACTATAATATAACAAGCAGTTCTTTTCAACAGTCTTTTCCTTTAACTGACAATGACATTTTTGAAGCATTTCTGATAACAGAACTTGTCACAAGACCCTGAAAATGTGTTACTGTTCTAAAAAAGATCAGCACAAAGGTTACATATACAAAATTATTAAACATTGTGCAATGTGGTTACACTATGCTCCTAAAAAAAAACCCACAAAACCCCCCCCAGAGTTCTCAGAAATGTTTGAATGATCTGAATGAAAGTTTCTCGAGTATCAAGAGCTTTATATTCCTACATTGCCTTGGGAAAATCCTCAGCTTAAATAAATAACCTGATTTTTATATAGATGCTAACTAGGTGTTAGTGAATTTAGAGCTGCTGGATATCAGCAAGTTAAGACAAAACATGTACTTGCAGCTTCATTGCATAGACAAAGTAATAAGAGTTTAAAGCAGCCTATCTTTGGGCACTTCTGTGAGAAAGTAAATCCTTATACCTGGCACTTACTATGGAAGTAAAATTCTAGCTTTATATCTGTTGTTAATAAATTTTAATGAAGATTTTACATTTAATACATTATAATTTAACTGGTATTTTTCTGCTGTTAGCATGTAAAAGTGACAATTTCAGAAACGAAACTTGCCTAATTATTTCTCTCATTAATATGGAAAGAAAAATGATGAGATAACTTTTACATAAATTGCACATTCACATAATAACCAAGTTGATGCTAGAATTGGATAAACAAGTTCTATTTTATTTTCCTTTTCAGGGAAAATGGAACAATTATATCTTTCACAAGCATTCTATCATTCACAAGTGTTCTGTCCCCTTTGAAGAGCTCTTCTCTTAAACCAAAAGGGAATTTATGGAATGGGATAAAATTATGCGATATGAAGGGATCAGGTTTTTAAAACAGTTTTGAAGGTCTATTTCAGTAAAGTGCACACAACACTTCTTAGTAAATAAATTGACTACTGCGCTTCTGCATTTTTGGGTGAAAAAGCTGAGAACATAATTTACTTTGAAATTTCTTGAAATACATTCAGAGTTGATAGGGAAGCTTGTTTCATAGTCCTGGCATAGAAACCATGTTTGAACCTGAAGCCGTGAGTCATATTCTCTTCTGTTGATCCCCTTTTGTTGATAGAAATTGCTGGCAGTGTTAACATATTAATTAAAAAGCTTTCCTAATATATTAAGCATGATAGAAACTGACAGCCTGTAGTCCTTTAAGGAAGTGCCAATGAACAATACAACACTAGAATGTAGAGTTTGCAGACTACTACCTCTACAAAGATTTCAATCATTTGCATAATTAAACATGAGACACCAACCTCTCTCATAAAGAACTTATTTCTCAAGTTTTGCAAATACTTAAAGTATAACTATTCCCAATTTCTAATTAGTCAGCCCATTTGACAGAGATAGGTCAGACAACCTATCTACTTCTCCTTAGAGCATTTTGCAGCTCAGGGACACTTTTGCTGTGGTCAGCATGTCAGGTTGCATGCAAACTTGATATTCTGCACTTTGAAGCCAACCAAGAAAAACATGGCAAGGCAGCATGTTCATTAGCTACATCTTATAAACACGGTTTACAGCCGTGAACCCTTTCTAAAAGCCTCTTCACAATAACGACAAATTGCTACAAGTCAGAAAGTACTTTACTCATCAGTTAAAAACTTATGATACAAAGTTGTCACTAATATCTTGAAATATGGGTTATCCAGAGGTTTGTTGGATCCAATGCTTATAACAGCGTAATCCTTCTGGTCCAATGATATTTGTCAGATGTTCAAGATGCTTCCAGACAAATGCCATGATGCTAATACCTCACTGTTCAAGCTAGTATTATTTAAAAACAGCTATTGCTGCTTTCAAATATATATGGCAGTATTTGAAAATTCCATTTCAGAGACGTTTGCTGCATATAGATATGCATGTTGTTTGCTACAAACAAAATTAATATGATGCAGTCAAAATTTGTCTTACTTTCCGAATTTATTGCATTTAGTGCTGGGCAATGTCTCAGTTTTAAGGTCATAAGGATAACATCTGGGAATGTGTGTATAAAAAAGGTCCTGTATCTGCGTGGGAGGATCTGTTTCTTTAAGTACTGTGATATGCAGCTGAGAAGAATAAAGAACAGAGAAGGGGGACAAAAACAGCTGAAAAATTGGAAAATCAAAATGACTGAGCGTGTGTTAAAAGAAAGGTATGTGTAAGAAAGGTAGGATTGAGTCGTCATCTAAAATGTCAAAATCATACTCAGAGCTTTCCCTTTCTTCCAGACAGTATACCCAGGGATTAATTTTTGTCTTTTCCTTGTAGACATTTTTTCTGCTGCTTTCTTTGAAAGTAACATTTCCCACTGATGTTTTAACTGTGACGTGCCTCTCTTTCACAGACCCCTCTGTTCGTGCTGCTTGATGAGTGTACTTTCTTCTGTGTCTTGCAATCATGATAAAAATACAGGGTTTATACAGTCTGTAATTTTTCTGCAGAAGTCCTTCAAAACTGCTGATACTTTATTACTATACCGTTACTTGGAAGTTATGGAGGTGATTACAAGTCCTACTTTTAATTTAATGGGAAAAGTGTCACTTTCATTTGAGATAGACATGTCCAATGTGGTCTGTAACATATTCTGCTTACTTCCAATACAGTATGTGACTACCTGTGATTTTATGTCAGTTTATTTTCTCATTTATGAGTAATTAGGTTGGTTAGCATTTTTTTATTAACTTTATAATTTTTATTTAAGTTGAAGAAATAATCACCTGGATGTTTTTAAGGGGAGCTTTTGACAAAAGTTCAAATTTTTTCTCTGTAAAAGTAAACTGCCGAAAAAAAAAGGGGTCTAAAATTAATCAGACATGTACATTTGGGCGACTTTTTTCTCGTTCTTCTGTACAGTCAGATTCTGGCACAAAAATGCAAAGACAAAACCTAAAAATCAGGAAGTGTATTTACTGGGGAGTTGTCTAGTCTGTATGTCTGGCCAGTAGAGACAATATGTCTTAAAGCGCTGTATCTCTCAACCCACTGCTTAAATTCTTCTCAACATGAACAATTATCTGAAGATGTCTGTTTCTTTGTTGGTTGTTATTTTTCCCAACATATGAAATTCTTATTCTTTGATCATTCCTAAATATGGTAAGCATCTCTCTCCAAATTAAATGCAATGTTAGTGGGTTTGTCCTCTGTCTGGTGTATGAATGCATGTATTTGTTTCTCTTTGTGCACTTTCTCTGTCATATTTACAGAGCTTATATTTCTACTTGATCTGACCTCAGATCAAAATAAGCAATATTGATGGCTGTCAGTTCATGTTGGTCTCACAGTACAGACATCTTTACACAAAAGAAATTGCTACACAGAGTAGGTTGCTAGGATTTTTGTTACTAACAAAAGAATGCAGGTACTAGAATATACACTGCTTGTTAGAAATAGCATACAGAGGGAGAATAGGGAAGCTGATAAACATTTTTGTGTTTGGAACAGAACTGCTAGAGGAAAAAAGTGTTGGCTGTGATGCATGTGACTTCTGTGCAAGAACTTAGTGCATTGCAAAGCTACCACCAATTTATCATGAAGGTAAGATATCGCAGATCCTTGCCCGTCCTTACCTGGGGGATCAAACCTGCACCTCTCTGGAGATCTTTAATGCAGCACAAGATTAAATCAGAAATGAAAGTAAATTTTGACTGGAACTGGAAAGCACTGGCCAATGGCATTTGCCCTCCAAAGTGCCATAAGACTGCAGCCAAACCATGGTGATCACCTTTCTGGCAGCTGGCCCCCAGGTGGCTCCCTGATTGGAGCCAAAATAACCCTTTCATTTACCAGAGGGCATATTGATTTCCCCATGCCTGGGCAGTAAAAACACACACTTATAGAATCTGTCTGTAACAGGTGGCTGAAAGTTAGCTTTTGTGAAACCCAAATTGTAGCTGTCAGTCTTTTTTTTTTTTTTTTTTTTTTTAATCTAACTCATTAATTGATAGGAAGAAACATTTTAATCATACTGTAAAAAAAGAAGATAAGTACTGTGCTGAAGTACAATTCTATAACTCATTGTCTCTGAGGAGCAATTTACATTTTAACTGCAGCAAAGTGTAAAGCTCCTATTATTGACTTTCTAGTCTCTGGACTTCTGTGTGATCAAATAAAAGTAGCAGCAGGCAGCTCCAGGTAGCAATAAAATTTAAATGCTCAAAATTTAGGAAATAAGTTCAAGGACTAAGGACTAGTAAGTATTATAGAGATGAAGAAATTAACTGCTTTAGAGCTAGTATCACAGTAAGAGAAGGAGGTTGTAAAACTTCTAATGAAGAGAGTCAGCATGGATTTGGACAAAGTCAAGAATGGAGAAAGAACATGATGGGACTCTGCAAATATTACTATCTTGAAGCAGAAAAAGATGAAAAGTAGTGACTTTAGCATCTTCTCCAGTGATGTCAGTTCTCACTATTTTAAACATGAGTCCCTTGTCATGGGGTTTGAAGCTCTATGAATTCAGTCCTATCTAGAAGTTCCCATAAAGCCACATAAAATAAAAATAATATGTGATCATAATCAGAAGGCAAATTTCTCAACATTTACTGAGATGGTAGAAATAATCTAGATGTTCCAGCTTCAAATATGGTTATGCTTTAAAAATATTGTGAAATGACAGTCTTGTACCTCTACACTTCTGTGCTTAGATGGAATTTTAAAGAGAAATCTGATCCATTTTGTAACACAACTTGTAATTTTTTCCTGAAACCTAGTTCTCAGCTATGAGTATGCTTGCTTAATTACAAGTTCAAGGAAATTTTCACACACACCAGATTGCGTTTAAATACTCAGCAACATAGGTGCAACACATCAATAAGAGGTAAAAGGTCTGTGTGATGTGAACTTGAAAGAAATGTTAAAAACTTTAAAAAAACCCAACAAAAAAAAAACAGAAAAAAACTTAAGTCCTGATTGTTTTGTTCATGGAATCAGGATAATTCTTAAACATTAAAGATTTATATTTTCTCAATATTTTTAAACAGATATATTTGTCCGTATTCTATGAAATGAAACTAAACACAAATGGAGTAGCAATAGCTTTATTTATTTTATTTCTAAAAGTATAAAATAAACTGAATGTGGGGAATGGTTAAGAAGGAATGTAAGGTCAGAAGGAGGGGGTATGTAGATCAGACAAAAGGAAAATCCCAGACTTTTCTGTTTCGCCCTTACACCGAAAAACTTCTCAATTGTTCTTTGTTCTTTCCTGGTATCCACTTCCAGAAGTAGGCATCAGGCCTTGAAGAAAAGTCTTTCTGTCCTAAAATTATTTGTAGCAACTTTGGGATAATGTAAATATAAATATAAATATTGAATAAATTTATTAAAGCATATATATATATACACACACACACTCTGATAAAGAATGACAATTGTTTTTTCATAGGCAATGCCAAATGTACCATTGAAAGCAGGCAATGAAAATGAGAATTACAAAATATTTTTGCTTTGCAATACTGCAATTTTCAGTCTAAAACGAGCATATTTTAGTTTGCTTGTTAAATATTTGAAATCTGAATTAAAAAGGTTCATAAAACTTCCATGGTATAATATGGATCTGCATTTTCATAGACAGTAAAGTAGTATCAAGTTACAGATAATAATAACAAGAATGCTAAAAAAGTATTTTTAACACACTCCTGAATTGCCTAGATGTTCATATTTAGTTTCTGTCAACAGAATATTTTGTTAAATTTGGCTGGAACTACAGCTGGACTTATAAATCCTTAGGGATTTTATTTGTTCAATGAAGCTTATTCTTCTTTGCATATCTACAGTTGTTACTGTGATGCTGTTTGATGAATTTTCATAGACTAACACTGGCTTCGTTGAGCTGTTGGAGAGGAAGTGGCAAGGTGTTTTTCCTTTGTATCTGATCAATTGAAGCAATCACCTGTAATTACGATGCTCAACCAAACGCAAAAACAAGCTTCAGTGACTCCCCATGGTGAGGATGGATGCATATTCTTTGTTCTTTTTCAGTCTGATAGAAAAATAATCCCACTGTGAGTATGCCTCTAAAGACACATTAACTCCACAATTTCTAGCTTTTTTTTCTATTTTCTGTTTTGTTGGTTTATATAATAGTGTGGATCCAGGCATACAGGGAGATGAGAAAGTTCCTTCTCTTGGTTAGGTTTTTCTAGTCCCTACTGGAACAGGAATGCCCTTTTAAAAGATACAAATTGGTTGCACAGCATTTATTGTCTAGATGTCATGTGGGCTCATTTCTCAGAACCACAGGACATTCAGTTTCAGAGGCTTTGCCTAATCAAATAATCAATATCTACTTTTATACAAGGGCATCGGGCTTTGCTGTATAACTGGATTCTGTCCGACTGATTAAAAGATGTTGTGCACCTAGGGTTTGTCAGGTTACCATTTGGCCAAACCTGCTGCAGCTAGTGACATACAGAATATCTCACCACAAAGATGGATTTTATCAGTGAATTTAATGCCTGTTTTGGGTGGGAGCAAAAAGACCACTTTCCCTGTACAGAGACTCCTACCAGGAGGTGACAAAGCTTGTGCTACTCAGTGGCAAGATGCCAGAAGACTTCTCTGTCTGGGTGAGTAGTGATTTTGCATCTGACTTAACCTGTGACTGACATGGTGTTCAGGCCTCAGAGTACAAGGTGAACACTAAATACTGTTTTAGAGTAGAGCTGAAGTTCAACAGGGCTTCCCAAATGCTGCTGTTTGCTCTGAGTGTTTATGCACAGGCTATGCCAACCCAAACCCTAAGAAGAAAGTTGTTAACCTTTTATTTTAGCACATCAAAATGCCCAACAACATGCACACGGGTGTTTAGCCTTTATCTTTAAAAGAGCTTGAATGTATGTTTTGTATGTAATTTCACAAAATGAAATTTTTCGAGTGATGACGGGTTCAGTTGCGTGGAACCACAGTTTCTCTGTGGTTTCTGGACTCTCAGGTTTGGCTACGAGCGCTCTGCTGTTTGCAGTGCAGGTGTAATTAGGATAAGCAGGCTGCTGGCTGCTGCACAGCCTGGCCAGGGCCGCGGCTGGGGTGCAGGGTCTGCCCAGAGGCACCACCAGTGTTAGCTGTGCAGGTCTGGCCTTGGGAGGGGAGATTTTGGACTGGCATCGTTTGGTTGTACGTACAGATCTCCTCTCCTCCTCCAACACAACTCTGTTTCCCAGGCACTGCCTCTGAATCCTTGTCATGATCCTGATGTCCTGGTACACATTGATTTTTGTAAAATCAGTCATGTTTCTCCTTTTCTTGAATGAGGGATGCTGTGAATACCACACTGAAATCTGATGTTGTAGATGATGAGTGACCTGACTAATACAAAGGAAGAAATTACCTATAAACTAGCTTGTCCCTAAAGATTGTGGAAGAACTGCATGAAAAATGATTGCTTGTATTCTCCCTGAAAATCTTAAAAGGAAAGGACATGTTCCTTTGTTAGGAATGTTATGGTTTTATGAATGATTTTTCTTGACACAGATACTGTACCAGTGTGAATTCTAACATACAGTAGATACTAAAAATTAGGAGTACATTTTTAAATATTAGGAGTACATAGCAATATTTATTGCCCCAGAGGAAAAATGTGAATTTCATGGAGTACTGGCAAACCTTCTCATTTATTTTCTATACATTCGCAGTCATGATTTCGTATGATTTTTCAATACTGCAAGTGTATTTCTGTGAACTTTTTTAGGAAATATTTGCAATGTGAAATTAAGTTAGGGCCTGATCTATGGCTCTTAGTAGTTACTAAGAGCTCTTGTTGATGTAAGTGAGCATTACACTGCAGCTTGAGTAGTCTCCACTGATTTGTCAGATTGTCACAGTGAGACTGATGTAGTGAGAACTGAAAGCACATGATGCAGTGGTTAAGAAACAGTTTTAATTTCACATATACATGATTAAGAAAAGAAAAAAATCTGGATAAAAGGCAAAGAAAATTAAAAACATTGCCATCAAAGTTTTTTCCCCAGAATATACCAGCTTTATTATGAACCGAAAGAATTTTGATTGTTAAGCCTCTGAAATGTTGTAGAGTGCAAAACATTCAAAAATTCAGGTAAGGTTGTATTTTAAGTATTCCTAACAAATGCCCAATTTTAATTTTAAAAATAAATATTTTAGATCAACCCAAACTGAAATATGTTTAATATATTTAGGATTTGAGTTAAACTGGGTAGGAGTCAATGGGAATACAGCTACACATTCCAGCCTTTCCTGACTTTTTTGAATAATGAACATATTTGTAAAAGTTGAAATCCGTTTGCTGTTAAGTTGCAAACAGAAAAAAGCGCTAAAGTATTAATTGTTACTGTGTATATCTAGTAATTGTTTTAGCTGTTTGTTAAACACAGTATGCATTTACTTTTACCTTATGGTATGTATTACTTTATGGTTACGTATATAATAAGATAAATTATCAACATCACAAGAATATGCTTATTATTGTATTTTATTATGACTCACATAATTTTTTAAATAAGCAAGTGATTTCTGAGATGTGATTTGAAAATTTTTATCAGTTCAATTAAATTTATAGTCTGATAACAAAAAAAAATTTACACAGATATTCAGAATGTTTTGGTGGGAAGGGTTAAATAAACCCACAGCACAAATCTTCCAGATCTAGATTTTTGCAACTAATGTCATTTGGATCCAAATGTTATATGCAATTTTCTCTGAGCAATTCAAAGCACATTAGCAGCATTCATGATATAAAAAAGAAAAGCTTAATAAATGTTTATTATACAGAGTAGGCACAAGTGGGTAAAACTGCAAACTGATTAATAATTAAGATAGTTTGTTAAATATGTCTTCTTAATTTAGTCAAGTGGGTTTTACTTTCAAAACATTTGCTTTGAGAAAAGGAAGCTTGATGTTCAGCATAAGTGGGAGAGTAAGTTGGCTACTAGTGAATGGTTGTTTGCACGCGGAATGGTACCATGGATACCAGCTTTGCAATTAGATCAGGGCATGTCTTAGGTCACTGGAACCGTGCATTACTGCAAAATTATTATTAAAAATTCCTTTGTGAAATTGTAGGTTATGTGAAAGCAGTTGGTATTTAGCCACGTGGTAAATGTTATCTGGAGAGTTTCTTTCCTTTAAAAGCACAGTGGGCATACACAGACCTGATTACCCATTTCCTAGGTTGTCCGAGTGGACCAGCTAGGCATGGAAAAGAAAGGACTAAGGGAGTTAATGATGACAGGCTCTGAAATCAAGAGTGGTTTGGAAAAGGGTGGAAGAAAGCAATAGTTCACTATTTCTTCTAAGAGATAGCTGTTGCTTTTGATTTATTTTAGTACTGGATCTTTAACAAAAAGGGTTAAGTATTAATGGTTTCATGAAAATCATTCTGAACAACCATATAGTCAATAACGCATACTTGGGGCTTTCAGACTGCTTTTTTAGCCATTCTTAAAATAATATTTTTCAATTTCCCCATTGATTCCCTCAGCATTTCCTCATTTTCTAAGCTATTAAGTCAGAACAAGACCTTTAGAAACATTCTTTATATGAAAATGAAGTAGAAAAGGCATATGCAGAAAGTTGCTTGTTTACTTCTGTCCCCCTTTTCTTAATATTTCTAGTGAGCAAAGGCAAAAGAGGTGCTCATAGTTTACTGCAGTTGGGGAGCACTCACTGGGTTCATTCTTTCTTTCTTTCTTTCTTTCTTTCATACAAGACAAATATTCCCTCTCCCCCGCCTCCCTCCTCCCCGCTCCTGGAGGAATGACAGAAGTGGAAAGAACAACTAATAGTGGTACTTGAAGAGTGAAGGAACAAAGGAGTTAGTGAGCTATTGAGGATTTGTGATTTGCTCAGTCAGGACTTCTAAAAAGCTCAGATCTTATTTGAGCATCAAATTTAATGGTTTCAGGAGCTCAGCTTCTTGGGTGCTGAGCCTCTGTGAAAAACATGCTCTTCAGAGATGTACTGGAGCTGTGAAGTTATGAGTGCTTGTGGATGCATGGACCGTTACTTTGGTGCCCAGGAAGAAGCTAAGCTGTCTTGAACAGTCCTGTCCCTAGTGTACAAATGCACACAGTGGCTGGTGAGAGTGTCAGGGATAGGGAAGGGACAGTGGAAACAAACAATTTCATGAGGCTTGGAAAATGGATGTGTTGCTGCAACCAAGGTTTTGGTTGGTATTATTAATTAGTGATTCTTTATAAGACTTAAGTTTTATTTAAAATAACAAAGCTAAAGAATCTTTTCTATAGAAAGCTAGAAGTCCCTTCTGGTTTAGCAGTCATGCAAAATAACATTCATGTCCAGATACCCTGGGTCTGGTTTGTTCAGCTCTTTGCAGGCAGACAGAAGACCTCTAAAATCATAGTATAACATGTTAAAGTAAGATATAACAAAACAAAACTAAACAAAAACGAGCCCTTGGATCAACAACTGTCTTTGGAAGGAGTGCAGAAACTGCTGACATTTATTCCAGCCTCCTAACACTTCAGCACGGTGCATCTTGTCCTATGTTTTTTTGGGCAGGGCTCTCCTGTCACACCGTTACGTCAGGAAGGACAAAGGGAGTGGGTTTTTTAAACACTTAGGAGTTACATAATTTTAAATAGTATATATAAAGCAGGAGATATAAGTGTCAGGAAAAACAGGTTCATAAAACAGATTTTGGCTTGAATGAATATTGTGTGCAGCTGTAATGCAACTTGGTGGCAGTGCTGAAGCATCACGTTCTGCTGTGGAAGAACGCCCAGCATAGATCTAGCAATGAACTTCTCCCTTTACTGCCCACACTTATGAAGCTTTAAAACAGTGCTATCAGCTGCTTGTAGAAATGGCTGCAGACTAAGGAATATAATATTTGTCAGAAGTTAAATGATTCTCCTTGCAACCTGACAATCATTCCCTTTAGAACATCTGTTTGGCTTTATTTTACTGCTGATAATTTTTGTCTGACAATTTCTTGGGTTTCTGTAATTTAAATGCAATAATAGGTTAGCAAGTGAAAAGCTAACTGTAGCAATTCATATTGATTCCAAAACATATAATATTGTTTCTAGGCTTTTATTACTTATTTTTACCAAGTGATTAGAATTCACAGATTTTGTGCAACCACAGACATAAACCTTCTATAGTTTCTAAGAACAACTTGTTACAGAATTAAAGGATTGTGAAATAAACTTAATTTCTGCTTTGGATAATTAGTATCATAGTATAAGATGTAGCCATATTAGCTTAAGAAGCTAATTAGATGGAAAAGAGGCATCTTTTGGTAGTCTAATTTTTATAGCTGGAAAAGTTAGAAAAGCTTTCAGGTTAATAAAAATCTTCCTGTGTGACTGAATGTCCATTTATTCTGGTATATTACTTAAGATAATGAAAAAGACCAACCTCTCTGTACAGGTCCCATCTACTAGTCTACTAAGGTGCCTTAGATATTTTCCTTTACACTCTGTTTCTCACCAGAGGAAACTGAGCTATTATGTAGCTGGTGTGGATTAACAGAGGTTTAACAGATAGGAAAATTAAGGTAGGATTACATGATAATTTTGAAGATACAAGAAAGTTACCATTTTTGATAGCTAAACTCTTCTGTTTGTCATGGCTCTCAATGAAATGAGAAGGATTAAAAATTTAATTGACAAGGGTATTAGACACTGCAAAAATATTTGGGATAATCAAATCTGAACCTGTCTCTGGAGAGTTGCAGAAGAGTTTAGCCATGCGTGATTAACATGAGAGATGAAATTAAAAGACAGTAAATGCAAAGTAATGTACATGAAGGAAGAAAAAGTTCACATATTCAAAAGTTGGTTTTCAGGAAAACATTTCTTAGTCATTCTAACCTCTGAAAATATCATGTCAATACTCAGCAATGATTGAGCACATACACCAGGATACTTTCAGGAAAGCAACAGTGAATAAATAAAAAATATAGTTACATGTATTGAAATTCAGATCAGGAAATCCCAAAACCTCTTACTGCTGGAACCTAACAAGTACCTCAAATTTCTGTCTAAACATACTTGTTTTATTCCTGAGCATCCTCCATTCACTACTGCAGGAAACAGTATTTCAAACTAAAGAAATATCTGGTCTGTCTCATTATAGAAGTTCTTACATTATATAGAATAACATTATTTTCAAAAGAGAATTTAAAAAGAAAAACGTCAGACAAGTTTCCCACATGATAATGGGCACAGTTCCACTAAAACCTGTGTAAGCAATATGATCTACGTCAGTTGGAAATGTACCTCACCATCTAATTTCTTAGCCTGGAGATTATTTCCAAGCATTTTCTAGCTATTATGCCTTTGCTCATTATGACTTCCAGTTTTGTGTATTTTACTAAGTTCAATCTTCTACTTCCCTTATGGTTATATCTGTTCTATTTTCAAATAGCTGCAAAGCTTTTTGTTAGTAAACCTTCTGGTAAAGACATCTCAAATGTATCACAGGAGCATCTCAGACATAAGTTGTTGACACTGAGAAGATTAAGTACTTAAAGAATTCCAAAGGGCAGTTTTGCCACTGTCAGTCCTGTTTATAGTTAGTCTACTCGAAAAAATCACAACAAAACCATAAGATTTTCTGAAAAGTTAATTTAAAAGCTACTATTACTCATGAGACAGTCTGATGTTCCTTTTTTCTCCCTAAATCATAGGACATATATGTCTATGGAAGAAGGAATGTGTCTGTAACTAAAGTGGGTGTTTAGCAGAGTTTCTTTGACTGCAGTTTGTCATTTCCTTACTCATTCTGTCATCCCAAACACCAGTAATGCTAGCAGATGAAAGATTAAACCAAACAACTGAGTTCTGACTTATGGGATCATAGTGTGGGAAGTAGACCAGGATACAGCCTTGGAAATACACAGATGTGCAATTTTCACATTATCCTGTTTTACAGATCACTCAGAATTTGGTGGAGAATCTGATCTATCCTATACTTTATGCTCTTCGTTCTGTCTCTTCCCTTCTGACAGCAGAATTTGCCAAGATGTGAGACTTGTGCTGCCGCGGTATACCCGCTGCTCTGATTAGTGTCAGGCTTTACACAGATTTTCCTAAATTATTTCATGCATTCTCAGGAGACCAGAGTTGTATGTAACTTAATCCATAGTTCTGACCTCTACAATCTCATAGAAAGAAGCTTCTCGTGACTGAAGCAGTGACACGTACTAATGGAGGACAAGGTTTTCCAGCTTCAGTACTGCTCTGTGTATAGGTATTATTCAAGATACTCTTGCAGCACATCGAGCTTTTTTCCTTCTCTCCATGTTGTGTTAGCACTTCTTTGTAATCACTGTTTCTACTGTCTTAGAGCTACCCCGCTCCCGAGGTGACACAGCAAAGTCAATGGGGCAAATTGAGTGGAAGTTGAGGTTTAGGTATAGTTACAACATGTCATGTTTCTATACCGTAGTGTGATCCCCTACTTCCTTTCATCCTTTATGTCTTGGGAGTTACAGTTACTGCATGGCTCCTACTGCCTAATGGGGCACTATAATTTTCTTTCCCTTCATGAGCTCATGCAACCATTACTTTAAAACCACTTGCAAATGCATGTGAGATGAAAGTGCCTGATATTTTCAGCAATATTTCACTGAATAAACTGATGCTTGGAGAGTTTAAATGGAACTGACGCTCACCAACAGACAAGAAATGTCAAAGCTGCTGTTTCCAAACCTGAAAAAGAGTCAGATGCTGAGATAGTCAGCAGTGTATGCTTTGTATGTCCTTTGTAAATGGTTTGTAAATACTAATGAAGGAGTCTTCTTGCTTTTTTTGTTTTCCATGTCTTTTGTGCACCTCTTATCTGTTTGTCCCTTGACCTCAACACCAACAAGAACATAATTTCTATAATACCTACACATTCCTGCGACCTAGGAATCCAGTTCTAATAAATACTAATGCTGGTCAGTGACTTCAAGCAGAATCTAGTTTAAGGATTGATGCGTGATTTGATTTTTACTTTGACTTTGAATGAACAGTGTAATGGCATAGCATTGTTCACATTGTCTTTTCCTAATTTACATCAGGCAAATGTACCACAAGATACTATTTTGCCCATCAAGGGGTAATTATTCAAATCAGAAAATCTGTCTCTTGTGCTCTTAGAATGCCCCAGAGTAGAAATTCCTGATGAGAGTTGTACAGATGCTCAATGAGAGGAAAATGAGAAACATACTCCATATTTTTGGAACAAGGCCAAACTATTTATGTTTTTCTGAACTGGGACTGAGTTTACTGGTGCTGTTGTACAAGTATTCACTCAGAGGGTGGTTTATATATAATATACAGCATAATTTCTAGGCTATTGCTGCCAACTGGGGAGACTTCCAAAGAATTATATCTCATATACTGAATTATATTTGAATGGGATGCATTTCTGTTATTTCCCAATGCATTCATATTCCATCTTGCCTTTTTAATTAGTGAATATATTGACTGTATATGTATTATTATAATTGCCTCTGCCAGCCTGCATGCTTTTAATTGTGGATAAATTTATTCCATCATCTCTCCATAATTGTAGCAGACTATGTTTATTGCAATTGCTACTGACTGCTGGAAAATGATCTTCCTTCTCCTGAGTCTTAGCCTCTTTCACGCGTATACTTCTAATATTGTTTCTTAGATCATTCCCTGCTCTTTCCACCTTGTCTTTGTCTCACATAGATTTTGATCTTTTTGGTAATGTCTGTTGTGACTGTAACTTCAAGAGTCTGACTGTAAAAATACAAAAGAACCATGGGTAAAATATTTTTTAATTGTCCATGTGTCTTGCTTGGCTTCTGATGCAACATAGAGTATGAAGGACATTATCAGTAACCGTGTGTTTGTCATATCATCTCACATCACCAAGCACTAATCATAAGTCTAAGTAGTAATTAAACTCACTCTACTTTCCAAAAGAAACTTCATATAATTGAAGACCTATTTTATGAACAACAGTGCTAGGAAGGTGGTAACTATTTCTATTAATTGTGAAGATGGAAAAACTAAGGAGAACTTATTTATCTAAATGTTCATGAGTCAAATGCCATAGTTGAAAATGACAAACCAGTGCTCACTGGGACTGTCGACTGATCCGTACTTCTACTGGGACTGTCTACTGATCCGTACTTCTATGTACTACTCTGCTACTTTTTAGGTACAGCCTGATTGCAGTTTTGAAGCTGTAAGTTTTAGAACATCCTGCTGACTGCTCCACATTTACATTGCCAGAATGGATCAAAAAAAAGCTTATTACTGTTTTCATACCGAGGTGATATTGTTCAGAGCTGGAAGCTAGCGAAGCGTCTGGTTAAAATGTCAGCATTCCAATTATATTCCTATTATTTCCCATTACTTTTCTAAACATATTTGCTATGAGTTTTGTCAATGTAAAGGGCAAATTCTCAGTAAGAATGAGTTTCTCTCTCTTTCTCTCTCTTTGCTTTTAAGCACTTTAGTTCCTTTATGCTACAAAACAAGACTACATATAACATAAAACCTCATTTTTATTTTGTCACCATCATTCACAGCATTGAATGTGGCAATTTGAAAAAGTTATTGCCTACATACGGATCCAAATGGTAACATGCTAATGATGCAATCGGTGTCTAATCTTTATTTCTCAACATGAGCTCTTTATTGCCTTGGTCTGGACAATTCAAGCACAACCATTCTATGTTATCTAGTGGATCATAATTTAGCATTTTTAACCTTGTGTTAAATGTTTCACCTTCAACTGGATTATACTTATTTGTGTTACGAGATTGAGTAAAGATTTGATAACATCTCACTCCTGTTTTACCACCTGAACTTTCTGGGGTGATTGAGAGAGTAGGGATGAGAAATCTGCTGGTTTATTGCACTTGAGTATTTCCTTTTTGTCCCTCAAAAGTTGTGAAAGATGAAGAAGAGCCGAAGTCTCAAGGAGACCCTGTACAAATATTCATAAGGCTTTAAAAAATTGGAAAAGAAGGTGAAGCTGAAGCTATCAGGGCTTTAATCTGATTTTTAAAATTTTGCCCTTAGTCAACAACAATGCAAATTAAATATTAAAATTAAAAAAATATATGTTTGTTTTTCTGTGTATTTTCCTATCTATTTAACTCTTACATGGCTGGATTTTTTCTGGCAAAAAAGACCCCAAACAACTTTTAAATTGTTTGTAAATATATTTGTTTTGAAAACACCAGTTTTACTGCCAATGACAAACCATCTTTTTATGTGAAATAAATATATAAAAAAGGAATGCATTGTTGTATGTTTTTGAATTAAATTTTAGCATTTTATATATTGAAATACTCAGAAAGTTGTGGAAAGTGTTATTTGTGTGATTATGTGACTTTTTTTCTGTTACTGAGGAATTTCAGTAATTAGAAATGGAAACAAATCCCAAATTTTGAATATATAGTTGTAATGAAGAATTGAAATATTAAATCATTTGAGAAAGCAGTATATATAGAGCTTGGCATTTAAAATAAAAATCATCAACAAGGATTTTCTTTCCCAGTAGTTATTCAGTCATGTAAAGAGGTTGAATTTTCTAAAAAACATTATAGTCAGCTCTTTTGAGGTTCAGAAACTGTAGGTTAATTTCTCTCAGTAATCACCCTTTTCAGCCTTCCATAAATATAGATAGTAAATCATACATAGTTAGAGGTAAGCAGAATCTTTATTCTAATATTTTAGTGGTTTCTGAACAGACCCCAGATTTGTTTCTGTGAGCCCAGCATCCTCAGGGAGATAGCACAGATTTACTGGCTGCTCCTGTAATTTCTATTTTGTGTATATCTGTGGAATAGGTGATGTTGCACAGAAAGGAGTAAACCACATTGCCTTATTTTCTAAATTAGCTCTACAAGGCTGATTTTGTCTGAGGTAAAGGTGGATTTTCTATAGGAACAGGCTTTTTGGTAAAAGGATGCAAGATTGAACACAGTTTCTTTTGAAAGAAGTACCATACTTTAGAGAGTGAGAGAGTTTCTGCCTGATGTTTTATATGTCCTCTTAACCTTTTGAGTAGATCCTTCTCTGTTCTTTGCAGAAGGATGAATTTGGACTCTCAGTTATTTGCATTTTACTCTCATCTCCCTTTGCAATATGTAATGCCTTCTGCCTTGCCTGGACCCCCAAATTTTGTAGGTTTCTTAACTAAACCAAATCCACTTTTTTTTTCTTAACATAACAATTTTGAGTTAGTCAATCAAAGGGTCACAAAATGGGTAAATAAGACAAAGCATTTCAGTGCATTTTTTAAATTAACACCAAGGTTATTCACAGACAAATGCGCAGAGTCAGATCCGAGTTCAAAGGAGGAAGCCCCCAGAAGATAACTGATCCAAGTTCTACAAGAAACTAAATCAGGTATTATGTGTAGGTTGCACAGCTCCAAAAACCTCCAAACCACCAAACCTAAACATATTTGACAAGTGTCACCTCATCAGTCTCCTAGAACAGATGTGCTTACACTGAGGGGAAACTACATATGAGCAGTTTCAGGGCTCATCCACTGATTTCTTTGAACACAGCAGTCAAAAGTTTCATAGAATATAGTCCACTGATTTCTATTTTTGCAGATGAAACTATAAGTATGAATGAAAGTACACTGCTGCCCTTCAGTGTCATATTTAACCTTTAAGATTTTTTAAATTATTTTTTTTCAAAGTGATTAAGAAACAGATTATGGAACTTTATGATGGCAAACATTCACCTGAACTCCCAGGGCTGTGTATATATTTAAATGCATACTATGACAGTATTGTTCCTTTGCTTCTTTTTGATGAGTGTTATTTTTTCTATCTTAAATGGTGCTTCCTTGTACTTTACGTGTGGTGTGGTAAATCTGCAGCAGAGCTTAAGAACACTCAATTTGCTAAAGATCTTCCTTGTAGGAGTTTGAATTCAGATTACTGTATTGGCTCAATTTTGGTTTTAAAAGCATATTTCTTTGAGTGCAAGCAGGATTGAGGTTTTGTCTATCTCTCTATGCTGTAGTTCTTATATCAGCAGACAAAAGGCATTTTTGGTGATGAAGATGAATGGAAGACCAGAACAAAGAAATTTTCTGTGTTAAGGTCACAGTGTTATCACCATTTTAGCAATTCTGTACATAAGGAGTCACTTCAATAAGATTTTAATGTTGCTTAGAAGTTAAGAGAATATTATCTCAGAAAGCTTCACTTTTCCTATAAGAGTTTCTTCTGCAGCTGCACTGAACCTTAGCTGTCATCATCCCAAAAGACAGGTGAACTCTGCAATAAAAAAAAAAAAATAAAAAAATCACATAGTTTTGAATGTCTGTCTGGGGATCTTCTCTTCTCTTGCTGGAGTCAGATCTTCATGATAACAATATTCTGCATTATACTCAGCTACCCTTGAATGTGATTTTCAGTATCTATTTGCTTCTCAAAATTTTCTACACTTTTGCAAAGTTAAGTAAATCCTTAAATGTTCTGTGTATGCTTACTTTGAAGTTGGCTGTGAGTAAAACTGAGAAAGGAAATTCCAAAAGAGGAAAACTGAAGCTCCCATGATCCCTATACTTCAACTCCTTTTCTTCTAGAAAAAAAAAAAAGGAGCAGAAAAGTGCTTGAGGGCTCCTTCTTAGTTTGAATTAACTGGGATAATGGTAAACAAAAAAAAATATTCTGTCTTTACTTTCCTAGTGAGTTTTACATATTGCACAACACATAAGTTTTCTCATATGTATAGGTAAAAGGGCTAAAACTTGTGTTCTTTTAACTACTCCAACCCATGCCAACCCACTGACACATTATAAGCCTAACCTTGTCTGATTAACAGGAATTGTTTCCTGGATTTACAGTCCAAGCTGCTAAATTCTTTCTTGGTTTATCTGTTATGGTCTACGAACTTTAAGGATTTAAACTGTAACCTATCTTATGGTCTGTATTTACCCAAGGTTCTGTTAATCTGAATAAAAATGGAGTTTTCAGACAGACCAGGATTAACTGTATTCAGAATGAATGTGGTTTGGTGGTGTCCTCTTTCTTATGGGGATGAATTTAAGTAGCTGTTCTCCCTCACTGCCCTTTCTCTGTGGTAGCTGATAAGACCACAGCTGTAGGAAATGTTTTTCCCTGTGTCAGACATCTCTCGCAGCACAATCAATACATTTCATGGTGTGTTTAGCTCAGACAATGTTCAGTTATTAGTGTGGAAGGGAGAAAGGATTCAAGAATATGAAATGGTTTCTATTTCTAACAGAAGAATGGTGGTGACCAAAACCTTCTGCCTGACACAGTTCCCTTCATTGTGTCCCCTGTGCCTTTTTGTTTTGAAGCTAGGGTCTTTCTGTCTTTGTTTGTTTGTTTGTTTGTTGCTTTCTCTCCTGAATAGATATTTGTTTTCTTAGTGTTTTAAAAACAATTAAATCTGAGTCTTTCTTTTGGGTGAGTTTTTCATTGAAGTCAACACTGTAACGTAATAGTGGTGCTTAAGGAGTATGCAAACAGCACAACAATTGAATCTGTGTTCAGCTGTATGCTGGGAAAAAGCCTCTCTAGTAAAGACCAGTACTGTGCATGGTTTAGTGAAAACAAAAGCATAGTGAGTTCATAAATCTCCTCTTTCGGAGGCCACAATAATGACAAACAAGATTCAAGAGGTCTGTCCCCCAGATCTATGCTAGCAAGTTTAATGACAGTTACCAAGCATGCACCATTTGATTCAGTAGGGTGGTGCCCGGCACTATGCTGGTGGTTAAGACCTAAAGTTGAAACAGAGTCCAAAATTTATCTGGTAAAGCAAATGGGTACACAATTTCTCCTTCCCAGAACGATGCTTTAGCAGCTAACCATGAAAAAATAGTCCTTGTGAGGACTGTGCCTTTATGCCTAAAAATCTAGAATACTTTAAATCTGCAAGTGAACTTAAAATGTACTACTTGAATTTTATGGAAAAGCCGTACATGTGCAACTCTATATTTTTAATAATTAGTCCTTTTTCATTTTGGCTTTAATCTGAATGAAAAATTACTTAACAATTCCAACAATTAAATTCAATCATCATCAGGTATTTCATACTCTGCTCAGTATGTAATAAATCATAGTGGCATGGGAGGAATGGCTGTGTATGTATTTGTCCTTTCTAGCTCTGTAAGTGCATTCATTTCCTGTAACTATGCCTTGTCAGGTAAGGCAGGTTGTTCTGTGCTATTATGAGGGTGTAAAATGTGGAAACAGTTTCTTTCCAACCATAAAAAGGTTACAAAATAAAGAGGGAAAATGGAAGTTTAGAATAAATTATTTTTTGAGAACAATGGTACACACTGTATTCCTTACAGAGGAGAAAAAAAGAGAATGATTGAGACAAAACCAAAACACAGAAGATCATGAGAAATTAAATGCAGAAATGAGAACACAGACCTGTAATATCTGGCTTTAAACTAGTCACCATGGAAGTCAGCATCAATATATGAAGAGAATTTGAATTAATGCTAACTGCAGATCTGTGTCTGTCAACATAAACTTCTGGTTGTGTTTTCCATAGATCTATACATTTTTTACTCTGAGCTGATGACAGAAATAGCCACTCAATAAAGAATTTGATCTTATATATCATTTTAACAGTTTAAATTGAAAGAAGATAAATGAAACCAATTTACTACATATTGAATTCATTCAGCTTAGTTACAATCAGTGGCTAGAGTCTTGAACTAGACTTGAACTGCTATTTCATTATGTAGGAAAACAGGGTCATAAAAGACCTTTTTGGTCATCATCTTTACTCCCAGCTATTGCTGTTTTTCACTGTCATATTTCTAAAAAATGAACTATCAAATTATTTTATATTATTTTACCTACTGTTTCTTTAGCTACAGGAATATTCCTGTTCCTTACCACATTTATGACTAGAAAACTTCTAATATTCAGCTTGAATGCTTTTAAATTCCCTTCATAACAACATATTCTTATCCTTCTCTTAATGACTTTTCTTTCTTGGTTTTGCAGAAAGCCACTGCATTCCTGTCAGCCTGTGGTTAGCTAGATCACAGTGATGCAAATTCCAAGTATTTTTTCCTCCTTTGCCTGTTTTGGTAGGTTTGAGGGGTTCAACATTTCACAGGTATCGGTGCCACAGATGTGTGACCAGTGCTCCTTCCTTCCTGTTCAGTGTGTCTGGCTGGAAAGTGGAAGGAGATGTTTGCCTTCAGTATGTTGCACTATCAGTGGCAAAGAAAGCATACGAGACAGAGGGTCTTGCAGGCTGGATAGCCCCTCTGACCTGTAAAATCCCTAATCCTGGCCTGTGCAAGTCACCTTGGAGCCCACCGGGAGCACATGAAATAGGCCTTTCATGTCATGAGAGTGTCTTGTCATTCTTTTGATATTGTATTTTCATTTGAGAAATTCAGCTGAACATTTTGCAATAGCAGTGAGAGCTGCATACCAAAATATATTATCAACTTAGTGAGAATGTATTGTATTGATTTTTTTCCTATTAATAGTACTTATGAAGTACTGCCTCTTGAAGAGCATCAAAACCAATACAATAACTCAGAATCCTTTAAAAAGCCTGTGACCATTTGTTTGTGTTTAATTTATTGTGGATATTTATGTTCTGTTGCAAATATCACTTCTTTGCTGCAGGGATTCAATTAGGTTCATTTTTTTTGTAAGGATCAACTGTTGCACTTTTATTCGTTACTCCATACCAAGACTGATTACGTTTACTGCCTACATGCCTAAAAGAGCAGTGAATATGTATTTTTAATATAAGAAAGTTTGAGTTACTTGCATTTGTTCTTAAGTCTTTAATTTTCTAGACATCTCAGCAGTAAGATGAAAGGGCACAGAAGGATATGCACAGTTGTATGAGCAACAAACTATACAGAGGATAAAATGTACCTTGAAATACTGTTCTCAGTAAGTTCCTGCTGTCCTTTACCCTATGTAAAAAGAATATCTCTGTAAGATAACTATGCCATTTCTAAAATGGCTTTTTTTCCCCCTCTGATGCTTTGGCATGTTAGTGCTGTATTCCTTCTTTTACCCTTTAAGTGCCCTTAGCTTAATTTAAACCTTGAAAGTAGTATTGGCATAGCAACTGTTTTAAAGAAAGCATCAAAGTTTCCAGTCTTTCTGCAGTTTAAAGGTTAATTATGCACACTGCCAATTTCTGCAAGCAGCCAGGCTTTGTACACTCTTCTAGTGTAAAGCTGAAAAGTGCTGTTGGAAGAGTATACACATCTTAAAATAAAACTTGTGAAGTCCCCCTTTTTCCATTCAAACAGTCTGAACTGTCAGTTTAGCTAACCTTTGTTTGCCTGTCACTGTGTTCCCATGATTAAATGTGAAGATTATAATCATTAACCGTGCCGGGGGTTCACTGTGGGTGGAATTTTGATGGGAGGATGACATTCTGTTTATACTATGAAGTCAAAATCAGACTTCATCTCTTCCAGCTCAACACCCGGAGGTCTCTAGGTTAGCTACCAAGGCCTAGCTGCAGTCGTGTCACCTGACTTTAATATTAAATACTGCATCCATGGCAGATTGGAAGGTATTTCACTATACACTTTAATCTCTGCCTTTCCTTTTAAGTGGAATAATCTACTGGACATAAATGAACTTGATTTGACCTAGAGATGAACTGGTAAAAAAAAGAACAATAATAATAAAGGGGGAGACAGAGTGAGAGAGAGAGACAAAGAAGAAAATCTTGTTTAATGTGCAGAAAACTAGAATTTTTATACATTCCCAGTTATAATATTTTAATTTTTTCTTTTTCTTTCCTGTAACTTAACAAACATTAATTTTTTATTTCCCTTTTGAGATCAGTTCTTACGCTCTTTTCTTTAATAATCGGATTGATGGCATAAGACAATAACAAGGGCTTGCCAGTTCTGTTAACATAAAGGCTAGCTCTTCAAAATGTAAATCTGTTTCTGAAAATGATACTGTTATTTCAATTCCAATTACACTTCATTAATGATAGTTTATCTTCAAAGTTGTAGTGTAGTCCTAATATTTGAATTAGCATTGCATTGAAAAAAAGACCAAAATTCCTTTTAGATATGGGTAGAAGAAACCTCATTAATGATTTGTTTGATGTACCTGTTTGTTATTTGATAAAGCAACAGCATGTATTATGTTCACATTTTTTATTTATGATGTTGTTTAGTTAACCAGTAAAGGTTTCACAGAAAATTGTTACCACAGAAAATTGTTAAAATTTAACTGCGTGTAAGTGATCAGCAAAGTCTCTTCAGCTTTACAAGATCCACAAGTTTAATTGATTAACTTTAACAGAAAAGAATGTGTTTTCTATAAATATATAAATATATAAATATATATATGTGTGTATATATATATATATATTTATATAAACCAGAATCATTATTTATTGAGTTTCTTGTTAGGTCACATCATCTTTTTCTCATTTCCTGTCAGTCTTCACCATCAGATAAACACATTTCTGAATTACATTGAGGTATGCACCTAGCTCCCAAAGGTCTTCCCATGTATGCCACATCTCAGTTATCTAAGTTTCAATGTGAAAACACTAAAGCGAATAGAATTTGGAAGGAAATTTTGGCAGGTATCACAGGTATAGCTCAAATGGTAGGTAGATTTTTTTTGTCTTTAACAAGTGATTCTTAGGGAGCTAAAGGGCTAGTTCATCAGCACGTGAACCTCTGATGAACTCCAATATTGCCTTTAGCTATGCAGACTCTCTTTCTCATCATTCTTAAACTAATGGACACAGTCAGAAGGGGGATGCACAGAAATAACTTCAAAAAACCTTTGCTGCTGTTTTCCAACAGATTTATGTGAGCTAATGATATTTCATAATATTATTCAGCTAAGTGTATGAGAGAAGTGAATAATCTTGAGAAGCCTAAAACACAAATTCCAATTTTTCCTCTTTTTTTTTTTTTTTTTTTTTTTTTTTTCTTTCCCTTGGGTTGAAATGTTTCTTTCTAAATGCATTCAGACATCTATGATTCCTTCCATACTTTCTCACACTTGAAATACTGTGTGCATTGGTAAAGTCACTACCCTTACCCTGCTCAAATAAACTTAAAAAATGCACTTCTACCTCGCTTTTTGAACAAAATTATCCGATGCATAAAAAAGCCTATCGTCTTCCACAGACTGTTCAGCCTTTTGGGGGGCATCTTAGTATATCCTGTATTTGCAATCAATGTGGAAGGTATAACTCCTTTGTGTAGCATCATATAAAATCTGAAGATGTAGTTGTACAAACAGTCTAGAGAAGTAAATAACTGAAAATGGGACAGAGTACCTTTCTGCATGTATGTGTTGCACATGTGTATGTATTATTTCTACTTAATATGGAATATGATTGTAAAATATTCTTAGTAAATGCATGTGAAATTTGGTTACCTAAAAATCCATGCTGTTCCAGACTACAGCAAGGAAAGCCTGTTTTCTTATAAGGATGCATAATATAGGAAGAATATTTTTCAAAACAGAGAATAATAGAAAACTTATCTGAAGAATTCATCATGGCTATTCACTATTTTTATAAGGATGCATTATAGTAAATCTGTGTATTTGTGTATATCTCAAAGCAGAACACTTCTAATGGAAATGTCATCTAAAGGAAAAATAGAAGAAACCTGGTCAACATTTTCCATTCAATTAAATGTAATGTTGCAATTATTTCTTCTGTTAATTGGGCATTTGGACATAATTTGAAATATAGCAATTTCTAATAGATATAATGGCTGTAAAATCTTGATGGTAGGAGAATGTCTCATTGACATAAAAAGATTAAGGTAACAGTTTGGAGGCTGTTAAGCTATTAATGATCATGAATATAAGAAATGTGTAAGTAGCAAAGGTGGAATACCATTTAGCTGTCTTCACAATGGGTTTCCATAAAGCAGATTGAAGGTAAAAAGGTTGCACTGAATTTGACTGCATGAATTTAGTATTGGGGATAAATACAGCTCAGTTGGTAATTAATTATTTAGAAGTTCCATATAAATAATTACTGTTGAAATCAAAAACAGTTACGCATGAGAACCAGGATATAAATATATTTAACATATCAGAACTGAGTTTTAAGCTAGCAGTTTACCCTGGTTTTCCCTCCTTTCCCCCTGCCACTTCTCCGTGAAGTCTTTTCAATGCCTTGGTGCTGAAATAAACTAAAAAAGACGCTATGAACTGCTTTCCACCGTGGTACTTGAAGCCTGATCCTACTGCAATAAAGCTCAGTGAAAAGCATCCTACTGATCTGATTTAACTAACATCAGACACAAACTCTTAAAGGAATTCAAGAAGTCCTGTGTACTTCCAACCTGCTTAAAGACCAGGTTATCGGTCAGCGTTATGAATCCATGTATCTGTGTGACCTTTCCTTTTTGTTGATTTTGAAATCTAGTACTTATTTTGACTCTTTGATCACCTGAATTGTTATAGCATAATGAAACTGCAGCATATAATGCTCCTGCCAAAAATATGTATCCAATTATCCTGGCAGTTTCACATGCACACATTGAAACTGCAGGAGCTGCAAGTGCAGCTGATGGTTAATCTGTTTTATAGATTAAAACAGATTTTTAAAAGAATGAATTCATTGAATAAAGTAAATTAAAAGGTTACAGCATAACGTTTTTTTGAGTAATAAAACTTTTCTGCACTTGCTTGTCATAATAAATACTTGACCATGGGTTGAAAGTCTGTTTGGACCTTTACTCAAACCTTGCTGTAAGAGGTATGCGCAGAGTCTAGTCTTACATCATTTCTTACAGAAAGAGTCAGGGCAGTCCAGATTAAAACTGAATCTCAGCAAATGGAATTCAGTGTTTCTACTCAGCATAGGGGTTCATAATGCAAAAATTGGTCAATCTGTAGCAGAATAGAAAGTAAAACCTCACAATTTAAACATACGACTAAAACCTTTTTCTTGCACAAAGACTTTAGTGAGAACTCTATCAAATATGTGAAAACTGGATTTGTAGCCTCAGTCTAGAACATTTAAAAATATTAACTTGTGAAAACTTGCATAATTCATCTCTTGCCCACATTATTTATGACGAGAGAACACTAGCCTGTTGTGTTACCAATCTGTACTTTTGTAAAAAAAAGTTCTTGAAATAAATAATAAAAAAAAGTGCTCTCCATTGCAAGTAAATTATAACAGTGAAAGTCTTGAGATCCTTGGACTTGTCTTGTTAGTTGGTAATATATTCTATGATTTGATACAAACATTATGTTCCGCCTACTTCTGTGTGGCATTTCTTATTGAAGGTTGTTCTGTCAAGAGGTGAAAGGAGTACTTTCTTTGTGGAGATATTTTTTGGCTGTTTTCTTGCCTTTTGAGAGAGGCAATTGGTTTATTTACTGGCAAGATTTACTACATTTGAAACTATATTAGAGTGACGATAGTAGTTTTCTTTGCTTGATGAGAAGCTTTGAACAAATTGGCTTCAGTGTGGCTTTCAATAATAAGTAATTTTCATGCTGCCAACAGGAGATCACTGCCAAGCCAAGAATCAGTCATTTGAATTGGTAAGGTACTCCTAAACAGAAAATAGACACACCAAACAAATGACAAAAGAAGGTGTAAGAGGAGAACAGAAAAGCTTGCAGATTATATGGAACAATATGATGCCATTGATACAAAAGAGAGAAAAACAAAGGGAAAAAAAGTTAAATAAATTAAATAGAAATAAAACCCAAAAGTTTCACAGCTGTATAACTTAATTTCTATTTATTGAATGCTGATTTTTACTTTATTGACATTTCTTTCTGTTGTGCAAGTGCTGATCTCTCCATACTTTATGCTGTTTCCATTTTTCATATAAAAACAAACCTCGTTTTATTCCATATTAAAAAAAAAAACAATAATTTGTTAGGTCTGTTTTCATAATCACAGGTATTTCAGTCTGGCTAATCTTTATGACCCTTCTGAACTTGAACTATCCCAGACTCTGCAGTAGAAATGGTACCAAGGAGCCAGTGCATAGGTGATCACTTCACACAAGCCCGTTATGCCATGGGGAGTGCCACTGACAGCACAGCATGTGGCACACATCAAACCTGCATTTATTCTGTTTTGGAGTACCTCTCACCTTCCCTGCCTCCACTGCTATGAAGGCAGCATCTTCTATCAGGTGACTGGGTTGGAAAAAAGTACCTGAACAGTGCAGTAGGTTTGACCTGCCTGTATGAACTCTGTTAACAGTACACTGGCCTCCATCTTTTGTATGGGACTAAAAACCTATCAGTCATTTCCAGACATCTAAGACTTTTTTTTTTTTTTTTTTCTTTTTTCCTCTCCCTTTCATTATTTTGGACCATCTTAGGATAATTTACTTATACTTTCAAGCAACTTTTAGGGCTGAGGTGAACATCCTGTGAAGGTATTAATAGAAATGAGGTCATAAACATAAATAAGTAGTGAGCTGAGATAATTTCGTTTTGTGTATAGGAAGAATACCAAGCCCTGGGACTGCTCACAACCTCTTTTGAAATCTGAAGGGCCTACAAAACCCTGTGCACCATATAACATTATTCTGTACACAAAATCTGAACTCATTTAAGCATATGCTTTTTTTATACCAGATATACATTGATAATGAAATGATGGAAGGCATTCAAATTTCTAAACACCTATGGCTAGCTCAGTGAAAACATTACCTTAATGCATTGTGATGAATATGGAAGTCAGTATACCTGAGGGTTTACAGAACCAAAGGAAAATATATTTTTGAAAGTATTAAACTGTACTATAGTTCTATTATTATACCTACACTATAACAATTATGACTGCAATGTATCACAGAGGTATTCAAGCTTGTTTTAAGCTAGCTAACTTGAGTAACAGTATCAATTAGACATGGCAGCAAAAGGTAATATATTCTGTTTCTTGGACGAGTCTTGCAGTGATTTAGTGCCTGCAACATTGGCATGCTCTGCTCTCCTCTCAGAGACTTAGCAGTCCTGGGCATATTATCTGAAAAAAACCAAAAACAAACCTAGTAGGAATAAAGAGGTTGCAGATGGAACACAATTTACTGAAAGTGATAAAAACTAATTGTATAGCCAATGACTGGAATTTCTAAGGTGAATGGACACATAGAAGGTGGGATACATTTCTTATACTAAGAAAAACACTACATTAGGAAAATTACTGTTATTTACTCACTTTCATAGCCCCAAAACTACTGAAATAACATAGAAAGAGTAACCAACAGATTCAAACATAGGAAATGGATCAAAGAACTCATTACCAAGTGCCATCAGAACTAATGACTTAAAAGACTGACAATTAAGCAGAAAGCTTAAGCATTTCTTGTCTCTCTGGAGCAATAAAAGATGTACAGTATCATGAGGTCCTGGAACTCAGTATTTCCTGGGCTCTGATCATTTGTTCAGGCTAGCAGATGTTGCTAGCCAGTGACCTTAATTAGCTGACACGTACTTTTTTATAAATTAAAATCAGAAGTGGTTAGATAAGTGTTTGCGGTGCTTTTACAATCTGTCTTTGAGAATAGTGGTAGAGAAGAACATGATCCTCTTCCTTCAAAGAATTAGTCACTAAACCTCTTCTTGAACAGACCTATAAATTATATTCTGCTGAGGAGTCAGTTACAAAGAGTAAATAGATTGGAAAAAAGGGTTCCTAAAGCAAAGGGTAAACAGAAGTGTGTGTGGCTTGAGAGGGAAGGAAAAGCTCAGGCAGGCAGGCAGGACCCTGAAACAATGGAATCATCAGCACTGCTTTACATGACACTCTAATCCAATGTGTCAGGCCATAATCAGCTCTGTTTCACAGTGCTTTGCTTCATAAAAGCAGATTTGTTTAACCACAGCCTCTATTTCAGCTTGACTGAGAATGAAGAATAACCAACGAAGCCAGGCATATCTAACGGGTTATATTATGGGCATAGAGTGAATCCATCATTTGCTGAAGAGGCAGAGAAAAAGTGACAGGCTCATTCATGCCTTAGAGTCATTTTTAGGCCTATTGAAAATTTTAATCTGTGCACTTTGGATGAACTTCCCCACTTCTTAATTTAGTACATGTAGCCATGTGGTAAAGTCTGTCTGCCTCAGATAGGGCAGACTTTCTTCTCTAGGACATCAGCCCCTCCAAGCAGTTTTCTCCTATAGATTCAGCCTGGCTGCCCTGAACTTTACACAGACACATAAGCTCTATTTACAGGAAGACTTCAGAGTTAATTAAATGCTGATATCACATATACCTGAGGGCTAAAATAACACCACTCCAGCAATATTTTTAATTTAGCATTAAAGATAGTGTACATTTTAAAAGATATTTTCTTTTGAAAATACATATCTATACTTAGCAGCATGATTCTTCTCTCCCCTCTCTCTATAATATAATAGCTCTTCAAAAAACCCCAAACAAACAAACAAAAAAAGCACACACAAAAACCCACCAATTTTTAAAATGTTGCAAATCAGCAGATTCAAGGAAATTGCTTATTTAGGAATTGTATGCAACTGTCAGGTAAAGAAAATTGTTATTAAAAATGGTGGAAGCTCAGATAAATGAGGTAAAAGCATAGGCTAATTTTTACTAAAATATTTCATGTTTGCCTGTCAGTGCAATAGATTGTACTGCACTGTTCATTTGCTGTGCGTGACAGATATGTTTGAAACACTGGAAGTACTGAGGCACATGTGTATAAACACTTGACTTAAACTTGGCAGTTCATATTCATAATATCAGGTTCAGAAAATGGCAGCATTCACAGGACACACACACACCACCATTAGCTTTTACCCTCTACAGAAAATATAAAAACACATGAAGTTAATTGTTTCCTCTCCAAAGTGTATTTTGAATGAAGAACTGTTTTCCTGAGAAAGATTTGTTTTCAAAACATTTTCACATAAAAATGTAGAGTAAATGCCACGTCTTACATACATTTTATTGACATCTCTGGGCTACAATATTTTCAAGATGGCTGCACTTCAGTGAAATATACAATTTGATGGGTCACAGATTTGTTGTGAACCTTGGGAAAGAGCAAACTAGTTTGATGTTGGAACTGAAGAAGGAACAAAATACTTACATTTTGCAGCTGGTAGAACCTTGAAAAATGTGGGTGGCTTTGTATTGCTTTGTGCTTTTGTGCCCAGGTTTGAAGTGAGGGGCTTGCTAAGTGTTTGGTCTTACATCGTTTCACTTTCTGCCTGTTTCCACCTAACCTTTCATTTCCAGGCATTTGAATTGAAGATGAGCAAGGCAAAGAGAAAACTAAATAAATTTCAGGAGACTTATTGTATGGAGAGCAATGATAATCAGCCTTGCTCCTTTCAAACTTCAGATTTACATGTGCAACAATGCCATTCGAACATACTGTGAGCCAGATGAGTGTTTGCCTGATTAAAAGGTAAAAAGTTCAATGGGTGAGGAAGACCAGAGGCACTAGTGGATGAAATTACTATAGCAAAACAAAACAGTGCAAAATCTTGGCAAAGCATGTCCAGTCTCATAAATCTTGTTTAGCAGAGGCTTTTTAAAAATCAGTTGAGCATGGAGGAATTTGGGTATTAAATTTTAAGAGTGCTTCACCTATCCTCTTTTTTTTTTTTAAGTAATGGGAATATCAAGAGCCACTGTCAACCAGATTACTATATACTTAATATATATCTTATTTTATATATATATATATATTATATAATAATTTATCTTGATGGCAGAATGACACTTGTTTCTCTTGATCTATGTGTATTTTCCTGTTATAGTTTAAAGCTTATTTGTTGCTTTCATAGTTTATCACACTTAAAGTAATTCATCATCCAGAATTTGAGAAGATTCCTGGCGGTATTAACAAAATGCACCTGGCCTTATAGTCTGTCAATATTCTAAATTTTCATAAAACAATGGTGTTATTTCTCAACAATATCATTGTAAAAGGAAATTAATAAGAAAAGGTCATTGAAGTAACATGTATAAGAATATGAAAAAATGCACCATCTTAGAAATATACTTAGATTAACTCTTAGATGAAAATGTTACAGTTGAATCTGCTTTGCTCGGGCAAAAGACATCATTACAGACACAATTAAGAGCAGACTTTCAGAAATTGATAGAAACTACATTAATTCTTTTTGCATTCTAAAGATACTACCTAAAAAATGATTCTCATCTATTGGAGATATCTGTATTGTTCTTATATCCTGCCTCACATTATCAAGTAATAGAATGGAACATCCTGAATAACACTTGAAATGGTAATGTCCATATATTTTCTATTATATGTATTTTTCTGTGATATAGATACGCTGTATTTTCTCATGTTTCATAGGACTTGACAGCCTGTATATCAAGAACTGACAACTCGTTTCTGTAACTCACATGCACAGGCTGAATAAGGGAATACAGGAAACCTGTAGAAAAGAAGCTTCATCAAAATTACTACAGTTTCTCAAATGTCACTATCCCACTTCAGCATAAAATTCTGTGCACATAACCATAAAATATCAGCTGTCTTTCATAGTAATTTGATGTATCATTCTTTACTAAAAAGAGAACTTTTAAAAATGGATATTAAAGTATATTAAAACATCCATTTTGCAAAACACATAGTTGTACATGTGTAGTAGTTAATCTTGAATAAAATAAGAAAAAGAAACCTAAAATGGCTAATATCCTTTAACATTTTGCATTGTGTGTAAATAATTCTGGCTTTCACAAATTCTATTTTAAATATATTATTCTGAAAATGGAAAAATTACCCTACGTTTTAAAATTATCTTAGATTTAAGCAGTGAATATTGAATTATTGAAAAAAAAGAGCTATTCTTTGATTTTTTTGTTTAGAAATATTATAATAATGGTATTTTATAATATACTTTACAATACATATAATTTAGATATTCTACTTAGATGTCTCTAACATTAAAATAACACTCAGTCATTCTTTTTTCCCCATTTGTGTGGCAATTACCAGGAAGAACAATTTTTATGGTCTTGCTGAGTTTTACAGTCTGACAGTTTTTCAGTATATTTCAATGAATCAGAATAATTTTGCCTTTCAGTTTTACACAGCTATCCATCACCCAGATGTTTATATGATATGATTATATTTCTTGTTCATTTTTTATATACTTATCTCTCTTTGTCTTCAAAATGAGGCTTTAGTTATAACAAGAAATGGATTACTCCGGGGATTTCTAATACTTATGTATCTGGAGATGAAATAAGGATTTCATTTGTGAATCTCTTTTTCAGATCAGACCAGGGCAGGTTATAATTTTTTTGACTTTTTGATTGTTGTACTAGGATTCAAATAGAAGCAGTTATTCAAATGATTGAGAAACTCAGATATATTTTTTCCAGTTCGTTTGGATCCATTCAGGTCAGTTGTGAGTCTGAATCAAATTTCAGAAACAGGGAATAGGCTGTAATTTCATCTGTTATTAAAATATATATCTGCCACCATCACCTGATGAAGCTTCCTCACTTGTTGAGAAATCAAATGGTTCTTACAAATTTCATGAATGATGTTTGTCTAAATTTGATGCAGATCTTGAAAATTAAGTTGCATAGAGATGGTTTCCACCTTCTATCCTTTAAATTCACAGTCCTGGGTGATTTCTGTGAAAGAAACCAAAAACATTTGTTGCCTTTTGAGCTCAGGCAAAATTTGTACTTTGTGCAAACAAATTAAAAATAAAATTTCGTTGAAATTGAAGCTACTAGTATGTATATGTTGAACACAAGACACACTCCCATCTTCTTGGAACAGGGCAAAGGAAATCGTGGTCAGCAAAGCCACATGCAGCTTTTACCCAGAAGGCAAACGTTTAGCACTTTCATCAGTTTCCTTTTATCTGCCTCTCTCTGTCGGCACCACTCAGCTCAGACTTCGATCTGATGAGAGGGCACTGGTGTCATGACAGAGAATGTGAGCTAATGAAAGTGTAAAGCTTTGGTTCAGCAGAGTAGAAAATTCCCATCTAGTGAGCAGAAACTGCAATCTGATATGATTGAGTTTTTATCAGGCTTTGCTATTATCTGCTTAAAGGTCCAAGATGGTTAAATCTGTGATCCTCTGAGCATTAAAGCATTTGATTTTTTACCCCTCTAATTATTATTTTCTTATAATTTATGAAGGTTTTTAACCCAACCCTGTTCTAGACATGTTAATTTTATTATAAAGCATAGCTCATTAAGTTACAAAAGTTTTAATTAACAATGCCACAGAAGTGAGATAAATCTCAATTTAAAGGGAGAAAAAAACAGAGATGGAGTAAGAATGCCTGATAGTTTAATATGAACTTCAAATCCATATATGAACTGTGTAAAAAAGGTTGAGCGCTACAGTAATCACACTTTTGGAGTGTAAAATCTGAGCACACAACAAATTTGGATTCTCACTTGTGAGTACTTGCTTTTTATCAGCCTGTCTCACCCCCAAACCTACTGTCCTACATGATTGCCACATTAAATATATCTGAGATCAATTTGGTTATCTAGCTATTTGCTATTAAGGTCCGTAATGTCTTGTAAAAATGTAGAAAATCAAAAGAAAATAATTTTCCTGTTAGGCTGGCCTATAAGAACAGATTTGCTGCTTGCTGTCTTACTGCTAATCATAGATTTTTCCTAAAATCTTGTTTTGTGAACACTATGAGAGGAATTCATGGGACTTGACTTAGTCCTATAAAATTTAGAATTCAAATGATTTATTCAAAACTGTTTATTTAAATACTTGCAGAGGTGTTTGCTTTATTTTAGACACTGTGATAAGTCAGTCCCAGAGTTTTCCTCTCCACTGACTACTATGAAGGAATCGAAGCTGCCAATTTTCACTAACACCCAGCTTATGCGAAAGTTCAGTACAATTAATTGAACATCTCCCTTTCTTCAAGGACTGTGCCGACTGCTCATTTTCTCTAGTCTGGCATTTTACTGCCAGCTTGGAATGCAGCTTAATTTTGAACACCCTGAAGAAGGGGGGAAAGAGGTCTCCAGTGTGCGAGAGTGATACATGATATACATTGACCTGAGAAAGAAAAAGTCAGCAAGGCTGGAGCAGAGCTGGCATTTGAAGTATCTGCACAGAAGAAATAATTCTCTTGGATGCTATAAAAAATGAAAATAGAAAATAAAGAAAATTTTCTACCCATCACTCATAGTTTTCTATTTTACCAAAAAGAGGGAGCACTTAGACTAAATTATTCCCTTGAGATGGCTGCCTTTCCATGCACCATTACACAGGAAATGTATGATTTTGAAAACCATTGATATTCTTGGTTAGCTTGCTGCTAGTGCTAGTTCTGTGCGAACATTTGACTGTCAGCATTCATTTCGTAGTTAGGAGGTATTTGGTGGTCCTAGCTCCCCAATGTAATGCTTGATACTAATATTTTGGCTTTCAATATATAAGATCTCTTCTAAGGATCTACATTTCATTGATATTTGTCAGATACCTTATCCATAGCAGAGCTTTCTTTTTAAGAAATTAGTCATTGCAGGCTCTGAGCAATACTGCTTTGTTCCAGTTTTGCATGATTCTTACTGCTTTTATCATAGAACTAGATCAATATCCATTAGACTTAGGGTTTCTGTTTCATTTTCATTTTTGCATTTGTTTAAAAACTCAGCAACATTGCACTAGAAACAAGTTACAGCAATATTAAGATAAATGTAGCAGCTCACAGGAATTAGAGTATGACGACATTTTTTAACATATATTTTAAGTACTATTAATATACTGCATTTTTTCTAGGGAAACTAGTTTTCAGAACTTGAAAATTACATTTTGAGTTCCCCCATCAATGATAATTTGTGACCACTAAATTTCCTGATGATTCTAAGAAAAAAAAAACAACTGAGAATCAGTTTGAATGGAAGGGGTTCAAATATTCAAGATAACTTGTGATTGATCTTTCAGCATTTCTAACAAGTCTTGAGATTCACAGAAAGTTAAAATGAATCAGACAAGCTGTAGGATCTTAGTTAAGGTTCTTAGTATTTTTTTTTAAATACTCATTCTCTTTAGTAGTGTGATTGTGGCAATAGGTCCAATTAACTCTTTCAGTATAAAGCTCTGCTTTGAAACTTAAAAAGTCCAAATGATTAATTTAAAACATTCAGCCACAAACAGTGACAAAATTCCCTAATGAGTTCAAGCTCTGGGTTATTTTGTATCGTGTGATTCAAAGAATAATGCGTGCAATGCTGCAGTGTCAATGATGAGGCATCCCTTAACACTGATGCAAATGTTTTTTGACAGGTGATAGTGGGCTTGATTTTTTTCACATCATTTCCACAAATGTGCAAAAGAACCAAGCAGACAGACAAATTATATTCTGTTTATACTACCTTTTGCCTTCCTGTTCATTATGTACAAATGATATTCTCTTCCTTCACAGCTAATGTGAGGCATAGAGGGTCACCACCAGGGTTACCTTCTCAAAGAGATGCTCTATATATTTTATCTTTTGTTCTACTGTTGGTGTATGGTTGACCTACTCCAACTTTCTGTTAAATCGATAAAAAATCCATCTTCTTTTTTATTGTTTGTTTGTTTATTGTAAATAGATTTTTTTTTTTAACAAGGGGGTGGGGTGGGGGGGGGTGGGGGCAGATAAAGTTCACTTTATGCCAGTGGTAGACTAAGCATCTATTTGCTTATCCCTTTAATAATGTCAACACACTTCTGTGTGTGAACAGTCTGGAAACAGACATTATCCACTCACATACTTTTCATACAGCACTTCAGCTCCAAAATAATCTTAAAAATATAATGAAATTTTTAAAAATGTAATTAAAATTATCCAAACAAAGACCAAACCTTTGAAACAACAGTGACCAGCACAGACTTGAGCTCTAAAGAATAGAAAGCATTTTGTCTGAGACAAGCCACAGAGCAAAGACTGTTTCATGCAGATCTGTTGCAGCTTGGCACAGACAGAGAAGTATCTCTGAAAAACTGAAACCAAAATATTGGGACATGCAGTTAGCTAGCTCGCTGGATGGTAGCCACGTAGGCAAACATCCTTCAGCAGGGCAGTCTGATCACTTGCAGCGCTCTCCTTCACTGAAAATATAAGCTCCTCCCTTCCAGCTCTAACTCAGAAAAAGTGTTTATTGCTAAAAGGAAGTTGCTGACAGAGAGAAATCACCTCTGTGTCTTCCACTGGTGTCCTTTAAATGGATTAATTAGGAATGAGGCATTTTAAAATTTGTTTTTTCAAAGTAGCATACATTTCTCTGACTACATGCATGGACTTCAGTCAAAGACACAACGATAATACTTCAATTTGCAAATACTTGTTAGATATACTGATGGCAAATCTTTGTCACTATCAGAAGGATCAATAGGAAGGTTGTAAATACTAGAACTGGATTTTGTACCACAGATCATATCTATTATACAACCTTGTTTCCAAAGCAACTCCTTTAAAATCTACGATGCTCATATTCTGTACTGAGGTGTTTTGTGGATACTATGTCAGGTCAGTTATTAATAATTATGCTTTCCTCCAGTCACTAAAAAAAGTGGGAAAATGGCATCTTACGTTGCATTTGTCACACAGTGTACACTTAAGCTTGCCCAAGAAAGCCTGACTTTCTTTTTTAAAAGGCAATTATTGACAAGATCTTGATGGGGGACACTCCTAACTCACTGCAATTTGTACATAGAAAACTACTTTTGCCGGCAAAATCGGCACAAAATGTGTGCTGTTTCTTCCCTTCCTACCCCGAGTTTATCTTACCTGATACTTAATCCTGCTGACACCAGTGTGTGCTTCACGCAAGTAAATGATATTCAGAACATAGCTGCAAAAACTCCATTAAAGTGTGAAGAGTGTAGTGTGGATAATGATATGTTTTACAATCAATAGGCATTTAAACTGACAGCTTCTTTTGTGGTGTGAAATTCTGTTTTACCCATCGCAAAGTCCAAAGACTATTGATTTGTATCAGTAAGGTACAAGCTGTGGTGCTAATTCTCTCCTTGGTGTCTGTTTGTAACTTACTCGGTGATTAACAGATGCTTTTAAAGCACATTAAAACTGAAAACTGTGCTTTTCTGTAAAGTGTGGTCAGAAAGTGTTGTGGACTCATTTCTTTCACCACCTTTGTAATTGCTACTGAATACTGTGAATTGTTGGTAAACTCAGCAAAAATAAAATAATCCCATGTTTCAAATTAAGTGCACAAAATTGTTTTTTATAGTATAAAGTCACTATCTGATGTCCTTGAATTCTAAGTCAGAAGTAATTGAGGGGAAACTTTGTACAATTTTTAAAGGTCAAAGTAAATGTATTTTAATTCACAGCATGCTTTAGTCCAGTCTAAACATTTCTTTCGTACCTGGATTTTCTCAGACTTTTGCAAATGCACCATAATTACTATGGTCTTGCAAATGAGACATAAAATATTATGTACTCTTTGTACTGCTATTCCACATAATAAATTTTTTTACATTTGCTAGAGTATGCGTGCACTCATTCTCATACAAACAAAAAGTAATCTCCATTGTTTAAATGTTATCCACTGGCTTGGTTTCTGTTCTTTTGCCTAGCAGTTTCTTCTGGAGCTTGTATACCATTACTGCTGCAGAGTTAATTGTATACTGTGCCAGAACTGAAATTAAAACACTAGGATTTACTTCTACCTGCCTTGAAATGAAAAAAATACCTGCTGTTGTTGAATATTATCCACAATAGATATACCACATGGTTTCAAAAAATTGCTTGACAGGAATACAGAAGGTAACTATTTTTCTTACCAGAAAAATATTTCTTAAAGAATGTATTTGAAAAAGTAGGATTTTTCCAAATTTTATTTTAGATATATTTTTATAGATCTTTATCCACAAAGTGCTAATAATAGCCTTTAGTACTCTGCTGAATGGGAATAAACTTAAATGCATGTGTGAATCGAACTTGTACAGAAAAGGTCTCTCCCACTGGCTCAAAACTCTTGCGAGCTGCTGATTCGTTTTGATATGAAGTATATGTTTCTCTTGGTATTTCAGTAAAATTACAGTAATAAACTTACTACTCTTCTGCCTAATAGAGCAGGATGGTGCAGCAGTTAGACAGAAAGACCAGGAAGTATCTTTTTTATTTTTCTGCACAGTTAAATATAAATGAAGATATTTGGGAAAACGTTATGACTGAGGGTTTGAGAAGGAACATAAAGGTTTTTGCTACAAAACAGATGGTTTTATTACTTTTTTTCAAAAGCAACTCACAATTAATCCATCTAAAAACTGAGGAAATGGGTATTAACATGATTAAAATCAGACAGTTGCTACTGAATTTTCTGAAGTCTTGTAAAAAAGACAAAGCCTTATTTTACTGAATACAGAAACTGATTTATTGAAGGTCCCTGTTGAGGTGGTATTGAGCTGCTGCTGCTTGTTTGTATGTTGAAGATACTTGGGTTGTTTTGTTGCAAACGTCAGAACATGAAAATACTACATATAATCAATTTTTGGCTATATTTAAATCAGAAAACAAGTGGCAGAGCATTGTTCACTTAATGTATTTTTCAAACTGGGCTCTTAATGAAATGGATGCACAGATATGGGCACTTCTAGGTAGTTCTCAAAGTTTGGATTATTCTTGTATTTCTGTCTTGAAAATAAAAAAGGTGTGGGGGGGGGGAGGGGGGGGGTGGGAAACAAGAAGAAGAAACCCAAGCCAAACCAAACAATGTAAACATGTAAATAGTATTTCATTCCACTCATTCTATTCATGAAAAAAAATAATGGAATAATCATGGAAACATATGTTCTAGTCTTTATGAAAGGTCCTCTTCTGTTTGAGCCTTTGGAAAATCTAATGATGGTTTTGTAGGGAACAGTCAGATGTAGAATGGTCAAATCTTAACTCTTCTACTGAGAATCTGTCCTGTTGTGAGTTTCAAGGGAGACAATATTGTAAAATAATAGCTGGAGGACTTCTTCTCTTCCAAAAAACATGGAAAGTCTCAGAGAAAATCGCTTGTAGTTCTTGGGTGCTTGATACTCTGCTAGTCTCTGGTGCACATCTACTACTAAACTTTTCATTCTCTGTATCCACTAGGGATATTAACTCATATTTAGTAAAATTCATAGGGAGCACTCCCTGCAAAAGGTTTACTAGATTAAAAACTTGTCCTTTGTATGCTCCACGTAACAAGATTGGAGGCATTGCAGACTTTGTGCTCCCGGTTCACAGCTACGTAAATACCAGAGAAGCAGCCTGCCTCTGAAGGACCACAGTCCCTTGACTGGGAGAGTTTCCTGTATGCCTTCTCATGTCATTTAACATCTGACACACTGTGCCAAGTTACACTATCATTGTATTACAATACAGGTTGACATGATGCAGCAGGCCACTTCACACACCTATATATAGGACAAATGCATGACCAAAGTCAGGAGTGGGAGGGTATTTCTTCTAGTAATGACATTAGTAACAAATAAAATATTTAAGACTCACTGGAGGGAATAAGATCATGTTGCAACAGTAGTCTGAATTGTGTCAAATGGCTCTTAGAACACCCCAGCCCCAAAAAGGAAAAATGTGTCTTGTTATCTGAGCTAACAGATGCAAGTGCATTTTATTATGTCTCTTTGCATTAGGAAGCAGCCATTAAATAAAAGAAAAGCTTTCTAAAACACCCTAGGGGGAATATACAAGGAAGTGTGCTTCAAATGCCCTCTGTGCTGTAAGCATTACTGCAAAGCTTGTTTCATACACAGTAACTTTTCTACTTTCACATTCTCTGAAAGTGACACTGCAGTTGAAATGATTTAATGCTGAATTATTCGGTTTTGTAATAATAGACAGTATCCTTGTTCCCTAATGATAACATCATTGCCTGCAACAGATTCTTTATGACATATTAAACAGCAGACATACCCTACACAGCTGTCAGCTGCTGTTTTCTGGGTAGGTAACAATTATGGATTCTTAAGGTATATACAGTAGAAAGAAATAATAAAGCAAGCCACTAACTTATGAAAAATAAAATTGAACCATTCTTGTATTAACTTATTTTTCAGAGTAGGTCACTGAGCACTGGAAATAAAACCTAATTACTCCCAGTTGAAAAGTTCAATGTCACTATTATGGTATGACCTACTTTCTGAAAGCTCTGAAATTTTTGGCTGGGTAGATAATGGTTGAATATATTTTTTCACTGTACAGGAGGCCCTCTCTATCATTTTTAATATACCACAAAAATCTGAACATTCACTTAAATAAATTGATACTATTATTAGATGAATTTATGGAAAATTTAGGTGAAGCATGACAAGCAGCAAAGTGGTACAATTCTATAGGGCTGGACTATGTATTTATGATTAGAATCAGATGCAAATTATGCTGTAAAAATAACATAAAAGAGAAAGAATATCAGGAGTTATGCTGATTATTAAAATGAAGTAAATATAGCACTCGCCATTAATTTCATAATAGGTATTTATGGAGTTTGCTTTTGAACATTTTTTATCTAATGACATTATTAATTTAAAATCTGATCCATGCATGAATATTTCCATTGCCCATTAGTTTTGTTTAGAAGTGAAGACATGTCATTGTGTGAAAAATGGGAGTTATTAATAGTTTGTTGTTCTATCTTCTGATAGAAACTATGAAATTAAATCAAGTAACTGGCTGCTTTTCAATTTATTTTCCCCAGCATCTTGACTGAAAAAAGAAATCTGAAAGTCTTTAGTGTTTTTACACAGAGATAGTCTTTGACCTGGTAAACTTAGCACATTATCCTCAGACAGATACCCTAAAGAGCTAAAACATGAGCAAGTGACAGACTGGAATGTCTTAAAAAGATTTTTTTTTTTCATGTGACCACTAGAGATGATGTGTAAAGTAAGTATGCCGAACATGGTAGTTACATAAATATATGAATGCTGAGTTCCTAAAATAGAAATGTTTAAACTTATTTTCCTGCTCAACTGTGGAAAATAAATTTAAAATCTTATGATTTGTGAGAGTGTGGAAAGTTGTGCTAATTGCTTTATAATCTCAGATACCAAAAAACTCAACTATAAATGTGATAGGAGGAAATAATTGGATGGGTGAGCTTCACAGCATATAGAGACTACCATTAAAATAATATTTTCTCAATAAATTATGTGAATACACCTTTTTTGTTAGTTGTATGACTTTAAATGAATTTTCTTTCAAATTTACTCAAAACTCCTGCATATGCCCATGGCAGACATTGAACTTGATTAAGATCCAAAGGAATTTTAAGGGCAAAAATTTCATCCGGTATACCTCTTTGTAAGTTCATTGAGACAAAGAATCAACATGGATCAAACTGTCAAATGTTTGTAATGAAGATACAATATGTGTAATGTGTTATGTTAAAAATGTGATTGATATCATATTCATAAATTAAACCTTTCCACAAATTAATTCTGATGTCTAAGAGCTTTGCTTTTTAGATGATTATAGTCTATATTCAGAATTTTATTCCACTTCCTAAAGGAGAAAAAACTGTGCACTTGCAGCCCAGAAAGCAAATCGTATCCTGGGCTGCATAAACAAAAGTGTGGCCAGCAGGTCAAGGGAATGGTTCTACCCCTCTGCCCTGCTCTTGTGAGACAACACCTAGAGGGCTGCATCCAGTGGAAGTGTTCAAGGTCAGGTTGAATGGGGCTTTGAGCAACCTGATCTACTGAAAGATGTCCCTGCTCATGGCTGGGGGCTTCGAGTAGATGATCTTTAAAGGTTTTTCCAACCTGAACCATTCCATTATTCTATGCTTCTACGGTTTTTCTACTTGCAATTGCTAGCAATTTTTTGTCAGAAAATATTAAAATCAATAGAGAAGACTACAAAACCAAAAAGATATAAATAAACTATCTGGTATTTCTTAACACAGATTTGTGCTTCTGCTTTTTGACTGGGAGACAGGGAATATTTATACATGAGAAAATGAAGAATAACCAGCAAGTAGTGGTACTCCTTTTAAAAAATAATTGTTTTGAATGCTTTCACAAATGAAACTTTGAATTATGATGTGATTGTAGTGAATGACTAAAAAATATGAAACAGTATAATCCAACAAAATATAAACTGTTCCAAGATGACTCACTGAAGTCATAGAATCATAAAATGGTATAGGTTGAAAGGGACATTCCTTTAAAGGCCATCTAGTCCAATGCCCCTGACATGGGCGGGGACATCTTTCACTAGATCAGGTTACTCAAAGTCCATCCCACCTAGCTTTGAGTACTTCTACTGATGGGGCATAACATACTTTCAACCATAAAGAAGTTTATTATAATCTGGAAAATTCATTTTTTCTGGGCTGAAGTACTCTGGCCTTAGCAAACATGTTATTTAAGGTGCAAATATTTTCATTTTACGAAAAGTATGTTTCACTGAGAATAATGTTAAAGAAGAATATTTTGACTTCTGTACATGAAAATAAATGAACTGTGTTTGAATTTAATATTACCTTAACTCCCTCATGGTTTGTGGAAAAAAAATCTCAACTTGTTAAGGATATTTGGGAAGAACTTGGATCATAATAAGCCTTAATAAACTATAGATCATGAAAACAGCTTCCTGAGGATGATTTCAATGCTACCAATTATATTTTTTTAAAAAATATCTCTAACGTTTTACTCTAATGCTCAGACTGTTTCCCATGATTACCTAAATTGATCCTTCTTCTTCTTTCATGTTTTATTAGAATGAAGTGACAAAAAGGGAGAGGGAAAAGTGTCACAAAAATCTCTCATTGAACAAGTAGATTTCATCACTAGGCAGATTTCAGTCTTCAGATGCTATTTATCAAGTAATATTCAAATAAGTAAACATTTTTTTTTATTTCGAGTTCCACTTTTTCATATCCAAGTCATAATATATGTAACTATATAAATGCTAAAGCTATAGCTATGTAGCTATAACGATCACCACACCAATAATGGGATGGCAGATTCTGTCATATTGAGACTAATAAGAAAATATTCACAGATTACAGTTTATAACAAATAACTTTTCAGCTCAGTTCTGATGTTTAAAATATTTCTTCTTTTTTTTTTTTAATTTTATTTTTTTATTTAGATACATAGTCTGTTGAACTGTTTTCTATTTATAAAAGGGAATAAATACATTCCAGCCTAATAACTGCTAGGCAGATTTTCAGCAGAACTTAACACCCATAGGCAAGCAATACAAATATCTAAGTGAAACAAAATACATCAAGTATTGTTTTTCTGATTTTAAAAAGTGTGTCATTATATATAAATGATCAACATACTATTGACTATCCAACTATTTGACTAATACTTCCTTTTTCAAGTTGATGTGTGTATGTGTCTTGCTCCCTATTACTGTGTTATGAGCCATGAGGTTTCAGCCTAGACCTGAAACCTGTCTTTGAATCATTTAAAACAAGTCTACAGACAACCCCTTTAAATCACAGAAATACCAAAAAAAACCCCCAGCTTGAAGCTAGACTGTGGCAGCTGTAATGTATTTTTAATTCTTTTTGTAAAGAATATTGTCCATATTGTTAAAAAGAATAAATGGCAACTTTGCACAATCAACTTTATCATAATTACCTCTGGTGTCAGAGTGAGCTGCATATTCTTCAGAGATGAAAGACACTATAAATTTGTTTAATTTGTTTTAAAAAAATATTAACCCCTTCTTTACCAAAGTGTTAATTAGGCGTTATATTTCTGAAATGAGATAGTTTGATTACTACATATTTTGTAATGAAATCTAATTCATTGTTTTACATTTGGAGTGACACATTTATGTGAAGAACATACATGTGTTGGTACCAAATGTCCTCTACAAAGACTACATCTTTACAGAGATTTCATTTTGAGTCTAGGACTGAAAAATAACAATTATTCCCTTTGTTTTCTCCTTTTGTCGCCTGCTTTTGGGCAGGTGTTAGAATCTTTGTATAGGCGTTTGCACATAGCAACACGCTATTACTCTTGTTGCAATAAATAAGTGTATGTATTTGTATATACTCTTTTTAATATTTCTTTAGAAAAATTGGTGCCACTGAAGTCATACATCACAATCCAAAAAATTAATTTTGCTGTGACACATTTTGACTAGAAGTTGACTATGATGGATAGCAATGTGGCTCTTTTCTATAAGATAAAGTGCGTGTTTTAATAAAGAAAGTAACTCTATGAAAATTATTTGTGTCTTTGAATTGATCTTTCAATTTAAAATGTTAGCATGTTATCTATAAGAAATTTGGTTTTAGAACATAGCATTTGCTATTTTAAATGAGAAAAAATGGTAGGTTTTCATGATAGGATCCGAAAAATGTTAAAACAGAGTAAAATCAGTAGCATGCACTAATCGTAGCATTGGGTCAAGAGAGAAATGTAAATGCAAAATCTGTTGTTCTACTCACTGCAAGATTTTTTTTTCTATATTTATTTTTTTAATGCTTTTTTTCAAGCACTTTTGCAAGCTAAATCCCTCCTATCTGCATTTTTACCTGACTGTAGTAAGAAGGGAAGAAATATACTGTATATTTTTGTTGTTTTGCTCTTTTCCTATTAGTTTTGGTTTATTTGAAATTGTTTAATTGTTACTGATTTTCTTTTGAAAGATGATTTCCCTATAAAATTTCTGTCTAGGAGTCATCAAATCAGCCTTGACAGCGGAAAGCATTGGACCAGTGTCTGAAGAAAATACTAATTGATGTTGTTGGTTGAATATCAACATAGACATGTTCCACAGGCTGCTTTGTCTTGCCTTGAATGTCCTAATTTGCAACACAGCTTGTGCTTGCTCAGTATTGTGTTTTTTTAAAAAAACCTTCAAAAAGATAATGTTTTTAATAGCAAAGATTAGTTTGAAAAGGCAGAACCTATGCAACAAAAAAAATATTAAAAAAAAAAGTAGTGAATTAAAATCCTTGTCTTGGATTTTAAGCTGAGAAAGTATTTTAACCACATGTACCATTTGAAAACATGTTGTGCATTTAATTTTTTATTATTAAGTTTAAAAGGAGGCTTAAAGGAAAAATGTGCTAGTACTATGATTGCTTTTTCTGGAAAAAAAAAGAGTTAAATTCAAACTTGCATTCTTGTGGAGGTGTCTGATTTTTTTACTTTCTTCACTTTCACTTAACAGTAATGGACGTTTAGGTAGAAAGTTTAATTTTCATACCAAATTTTTAACATACATATACCGAAAATAAGTATTATTTTATACAGAGAGTTTTATTTTGTATGGATTTTGAAAAGGTAACTCACTATTGAAGATTTAATTGTTGTTCTTGATCACTTATTGTTAATTAAATGAGATACCAAGATTGTGAGTTTTTGCAAATTAATAAAGTCCCTTCAGAGACCAAGACACTATACTTGTTTCCTGAAAGTGATGATAGATGAATCTGACATGTGAAAATTCTGGCCTTCATTTTCCAGAAGATCAAACTGACTCTGATGGGGATGCAGAGCTGGGGGGGTGCGGATGGGGGAAATCCTATTTCCTGGGGTTATAATTATTTGCCTATTTGTGTTTCTTGTCTCTTCAATTCAATAGTCGTTGACATATAGATAAGAAGAAATGGCTTGTTGTTTATCACAGTACATAGGAACTATTTATCCAAAAATTTTACCTAGATAATTCAGAACAAGCTTCCATTATGATCCGTTTATCTGAATTGCATTAACAATGGACAGACCAATAAGTTAACTTAATAACTGAGATGATGGTTATAAATTGTATCTTTCATATTTTTTTGTATGAATAGCACTTACAGTTCCTACTATTTATACATCTATTTTCCCTTCATTTTAAACAGTAATTTTGCTGCATCTCTGTTTCTGAGTTAACTGCCATCTTGAATCATGAATCATCACCTTGTGCACTGAAGCCTTCTGTTGCTAGAAGTTTTGACACGCAATCGCAACCTGTCAATCCAGTAGTGTTAACCTGACAGTCTTACTGATCTTCTCTGTTTCTTTCTTCTTTGTTTTTCCATAAAGAATAAATAATATTGTTTAGACAGAGACCAAGAAATTGAGATGTTGTCAGCTGTGGAAACAAAAGGACTAGCAAAGTTGTTACGTACATTTTAGCTATTCTGACTTTGTTAGTCTTGCTTGCTCTTTCTTCTGTTATGTATTTTCTTTGTCTGCTTGACAATTAAGGTATTAAAACTTTAGGAGATACAAAGAAAGTGAGTACAGAGTATTACCCAAAGTATTACCATCTTCAGTTATTAATAGAAAAATATTTTGGCATCTAGATGATATTCAGACAGTAAGGTTCTTCAAGCCTGATTTTACTATAATATGGATTTTTTAAAGTGAATCGTTTCTCAGTGATCATAATACTGGGAGATCCCTTTATAATAGAGACTTTTTCATAAGATGAAAGGCATAATTAAAAACAAAACCCAACCCTTCAGTCTTTTCCTTGAAGAGACTGAATTTTAAGGATACATACATATATGTATCCTTATGTTATATTTATTATGTTATGTAATATGTTTAATGTAAAAAAAAAAAAGTAACATTTTATGTTATAACAAAGTTGAAATAACAGACAAAGTGGAATAGTGATGTAAAAAACCAGTGGGTTTCTCAGTTTCCTAGGGGAAGGATTTACTGAAGATTGTGGAAGTATATATCGTGCACATTTCCTGAAAGTATGTGAGTGTAGGTAGAGTCTTTATTGTGCTGTATTCATGTTTTATTTTAAAAGTGTCTTCATGATTATAGTATAGAGTGCTACCCCTCTTCTGGAAATGTTTTTTATTAGGGAAGAATTTTAGTAGTCATAATTTTCGAGAAAACTTTGTAATTTTGGTGAGTGGTCCAGTGCAGAATTGAAACAGAAACATTTCCCACATCTGTCTTAGGCTATAAAGTAGGTGTTGTAGATCAAAAATTTAACTAAAAATTTTTAATTTCTTTGTAAAATTAAAATCTTGTTTTCCATTCATGCAAAAGGAATTATTCTAAAAGCTTCTTTTATGGATCTTGAACAAATAAACTCAGGTCTTTTGGGTTAAAGCTTTTTAAGCTTCATTGGCTACATCTATACCTATGAGCGTGAGGGAATGTCATTAGGAACTGGAACTCACCTGTGGATAATTTTATTTGTTAAAAGTTATCCCAACATAAATCTACCATGTTTAAATTAGCACACTCCAAAATAATACCCTTGAGTAATTTGTAAGTCTGCATGAACCAGAGACCATTCCCAACAGGCGTTCTGTATGAAGCCATTCAACTATGGATGGGAAAAGATTTTAATCATAAGAACAAAGTCCATTCTGTACTATGTGGCAAGTTAAATTTATGAACACAAATGTAGCTGCCTGGACTGTTCTATGAATTTGACTGCAGTTTGCATTTATTTTTGAGCCCTTTTCTGATTTTTGTAGTTTCTTTAAAGCATGCATGTCAAAACATGGTATAATATTACACCACTGGTTTTACCAATACTACCATAGATTAGGATTTCCCAGGGAAAGGGAAAGCCAAGCAGAGAGGAAGCTGCATCCTATAGCTTCCTGCAATCATCACCAACCAGTGCAGTGCATAAAATTCAGGTGAAGCAGCTACTTCTTTCCCACTCCATGAAGTAGACAATGCTATGTTGGTTTCTTAGTTGTGTACTTCAGGGATTTTGTTTGCTTCTGAACTTACCACAGCAGATTCTAAATTATTTTTTCCATTACCGTTGTCCAATCCCTATTCTTACCCCTTCTAGTATTTTTAAATGTCAGTATAATCCATGATTTGCTATTTGTCTTACTTCAGCAAAGATGAATGGGCTACAGATGTGAAAATGAGGTCGTGTTCTGAAGGATTAAATAGTTTTGAAGACAGATGAGAATGAAAGTGTTTAATGGAAAAGTTATGGGTAACAAAAAGGGGAGCAGTGGGAAAAAAAAGCATTCCAATAAATTGAAATCCTGACTTGATCAAAGTAAGTATTAGAACTTCATCTGCCTTCATCAGGGCCAGAATTTCACTTATCGTGTCTATTTAACATTTTCTAAAAGCAAAGAGCAACCCTGAGTTCAAACTAGCAGGAAACATGCTGATATAAATATGATGTAGTTTTAATTAGTCAAGAGAATAATGGATATTTTTTTAAGTAGCTGAGTTAAAAATTCAGGAAATAATAGAGCAATATTATTATTTTTTTTATTTTAAATTTCACACTAACAGTAACAAATATTTACTTTGCCCTCTTCTATATTGTCATATTTTGCCTTATGAAAATATGCTTAATAAAAAAACAATAAAAACCATGAACTGTTGAAACAAATTTCTAACCCTTGTACAAAATAATTAGCATGAAAACATAGAATGGAAGATGTTTTCTAAACTTTTCCTTGCTTATTGTGTTGCTGAAAAATTTTATTTATCCTTTCTTGTCTGTCCCAGCAGGATATCAGGATGAGCTTGACCTGTGTTTGGTGCGCTTTCAGAACAGTTTCAGGTTCCTTATACTCTGAGGTAGAGTCATAAACGTAAAGGTAAGAAAAACAAATAGCACCACGTATATTATAAGCAAAATGCTTATACATTTGTATTCCTAACATTCCGGTGATGAAAGCTACCATTTTGGGGTAGTCAGCATTTATTTGTGTATTATTTTGCTGTTTCACCTGAACCATGAAGTATAGCTGTTTTCATTTGGAATTGATTTCTTCATTAGAGTATTTAAATACTTCTTTTTCTCGTGTCCTTTGATGCTTCTTCTCTGCTAGAGAAAGTCTTTTCTGAAGAATGTCCTCATTTAGCATGCAGCCTTGTACATATGACATTTAAAGGCTTAAGAAATCATCCCATATGCAAGGAAGAAATCAACATACTTTAAGCTAATGGAAATATTTCTGCTAGCTTCTCAAGGGACCACTGCACCCAATGAGCAATACTAGATTGGTCCTGGGGTTCTTGGAGTAGTGGGAGCCCTGAGGGTGTGGGCGGGGACAGGGAAGTCCCTCAGTGCCCTCAGGGCCAGACATGAGGTATAACACAGCTGTTCTCCCTTGGCTCAGTTTTACTGAGTATACTGTTGCTATTTTGTGAGAAAGCAGATGAGGTAAAGCAATCAAGATGAGTAAGAATCCAAACAGAAACACACCTGTTGAAGGAAAGATGTCCCAAAGGTAGAAGAGGAAAATGGCATCAGAAGATGGTAAATTAGCAACATCAAGGCTCAGATGCCCCCAGGATCAGTGGTGGCTGACCTGTCTCTATCAGGCTGAAAACTGGTTGGCTTGCAAAGATTTATCAGGTTATCCACATCAGGTGTGGTGAGCATGTAATATTTAACTTAGCAGATCATTAGTCCCAGCTATTGTGTGTATTAATCAATAAATAATTGCTTTGCATGCCTGAATGGTATGTATCATGGTCATGAGGTCTCGGTCTCTGTGGCAGAAGAAACTTAAACAAAAGTGATCTGGAGAGGAAAATGTATTCTATGTACAAAACTGATTGCATATCATGCATGAAACTTCCCTGGGATGTGGCAACACTTTCTATCTATTTCACTGAACCACCCTGAGAGCTTGTCTCTGAAGTTAGATCCTGCGTGTTGTCCTTACCAAACTACACCTCACTGGAGGAGTCTGACCTCTACTTCTGTAGGCAGAATTGTAAGGGAAGGTAAATAGTAATAACAAAAAATAATATACAGAGATAAACAAATACTTCTGGGCAGAAGAAAGATTTTTCAAATTGAAAATGGAGATCTCTGTCTGAGCAACATAAATCACTTTTTCATTTCTTCTTCCTCCCCTCCCCCCACCCCCTGGCCTGCAAACAACTTGTGCATCTATCAAGAATTTCAGAAAAATAATAGTTTCGTGTCCTCTCACAACCACTTTGAACACAATGAATGAATCATTAAAGTAGTATGTCATTTGGGTATTAGATAACATTCATCAGAAGGATTTGTCACATTAGTCTGAGAGAGCAGGAGGTAAGATCACCTCCTTTCTGTGGTATACAGGGACTGAATATTAATTGGTGATATCACAGACTTCTGTTGACAACACATAACTCCTTGTAATTCAGCTATGGTTAGCCAAGCGTTTCCTTACACATCCATTATCCATGACTGTGGGCAAACATTCACATTTGAAAACAGTATCTCCATTTTTATCATGTCTAGTGGCAAAATGGACCACTTCTATATGTAGTATCTGCACTTCCAGAAGCACATTTAAATGATAAAATGGGTTTATCATAACAGCTTTTTGAGGATTTAGTGATTTATTTCTGAAGATAGACATCTGTATTATAAGACAGGAAAAGGTACAGGTCTCATATTTAGCGCAGTTGTGTAAATTCAAAGTCTGGAACTGTGATGTCTAAACTACAACAATAAACCATCAATCTCTAGTCACTTTCTTTTTGGAATATATTTCATATTTATAGATACAAAGCTGTTATTTCCTCAGCTGAATTTAAATGGTCACAGTTAAAAGGGCTTTTGGCTGATAGTTATCAGGAAAATTAGTTAACAAATATAGTAGTTTTGAACTACAAAAAGATATGGGTACTGCACCAAAGAATCATCTTTCTCACTCTCTCTCTCCCACTTACACACGCACACACACTACTATGCCTGTAAACTGTTTGGGGACCTTTGGACTGCCATTGGTACTGAAAACCAGTTCTTTTGGAATAAATAGATTATCAGAAAAATTAATTTTGAAGGTGAACACAATCTCTAGTTACCTGATGAAGGCTGAAAAGAAAGCATAAAAGCAGCTGATGTTTTGCCTGCTATATTTAATTCTACTGAAGCCACAGTGCATGGAGGAATTCTCTGCTGGCAAGGACTATCATGAGAGAAGAGATTTGATCTCCATAAAACTACAACACACTTAACTAAACAGGTCTTCATATTGAATCACTGTGATTAAAATAGCAAAAGTTTAAAAAATGCTTATTAAACTGATGGTGTGGGTTTTTTTTTTTCAAAGGAAAATAGCTAAAAAGGCTAAGCCTTCACTAGATTAAGGGCTAACATTACCTGACGTGGGTCTCCTAGGTTCCTTGTGTGGCCAATAAAAGTTGATTTACAGCACCTAAACTTAGTCTTTTCCTTTGTATATGCCTCCGAGAGGCCTCTATTGACTCTAAAATGAAGGTAGTTCTAAGCTTTGAAATACCACCTCAAAGTATGTGTTTCATCAACATTTTGATTTACGTCCTCTTTGCTGAAAAGAGTTTGGAGAAAATCTAGAATAGGACCTATTAGAAAACCATACAATAAGCTGAGCTCAGCTTTTGTCTTGGTTCTATTCCAGGTCATAACAGCTTTTATTCTATTGATTTTTCTTAATTACTTTATGGCTTTATCTTATGCACATTGAAGGCAATGTCAGTATTAATAATTCTTCCAGCACAGATGGCAGTAGTTCTGTCAGTGCAGACTGGGAAGGCGTGGCTGCCAATGTCCAAATATCAGTACATGCAAGTCCCACCTTATTTGGGCTTGATTTTGTCGGGACAGAAGTTCTATCACCTACCTATACTGTTCCTTCTGGTATGCCCATTGGTAGTAACAAAATAAAAATGCTATGATAAATCTTGTCTAATGGTAAGAAAATGTGCAAGTCCATCAGTAGTGCAAAAAAGGAACTAATATTTTATTAATAGAGTCAAAAAGAAATATCAACATCCCACACTCAGATGGCAGAATCTATTGTTAAAAAAAAAAAAAAAAAGAAAAAAAGGAATTAAATTCACTAGAACAGAACATATTTTCTCAAGCAACGCATTTTTGAATGCAAATGTATGTGGAAGGGAGACTTGCTAAGTATTACTGGTAGTGTGCTCTTTAACCCAGCAGCAAAGCAGGTAAGGTGGATTTGGTATGTTTTTGTTTGATTTTTTGGTGAAGGGATTTTTGTTTTGGTTTGTTTTTTTCTTTGCTTGCTAAGGGAAACACTTCTGTTGGTGCCAGCAGGTTATGAAGGACAAATGTCAAGTCTCAGTTGAAGGGCTCAATGAATGAAGGGAGCATTAGGTGTCTCTGGTATATGCAATACACCTGTTGCCTAAAGGGGAAAGTAGATATTGGCTCTGAGAATTTTTTATAGGTACATAGGTAGGTAGATAGATAGATAGATAAATAATATATGTATTTTAGCCACTATATTCCTCTCACATAGTTTTGCCAGATTATTTTTAGTACATCTGAATAAGTGTTCTGAAATATGTTATTGATGTTGGTTAAAATTAACATAATTTTTTATTCCTGGATGAAAAATTACTTGGTGGGATAGGCATAACAGATCAAAACACTTTTTAAAAAAAAATACATGTTTCACATAATTTGTTTGGGATAGCCTTATTTAGTGCAAATCTACTTGCCAAGTGTATCCCTAGGTAAAATCAGAGTGAATAACCAATAAGCAGGATCTATTCTATGTAACATCTGGGATTATATTTAGCTTTTCCCCCTTGTGAGTATGGCACCATTGTCGTAAACCTTTCTATGAGGTGACACTTTGGTTTCCCTTGAGTGAATGTGTGTGTCAATACATGCGTGTGTGTTTGCATTAATGAGTGATATGAAGGAACAAAAGCATGTGCAACTAAATCTCAAATGGTGTACATCTGCAAAATTGCGTGAAGGTTTATGATGATTTAATGAGGCATACACCTGAGGTTTTATCAGCAGAAAATTTCTAAATCCTTTTGTATGTCTATATCCCCACCTTCCTGAATTACATTAGATATAATTAAGGCATGTTCAATAGATTAATACATCCCTAAAGATATTATTATTGATTTTAATAATTTCCATGGTGATAACTATGGATTAATCACTTCTTAGCTTAAAGTATTAGAAAAGGCTTCTAGACCAAAATTATTTATTAGGTTTGTACTTTATGAAGTGGAGAAAAAAACACTAACAGTTACAATGAACTCATTAAAATACAGTGGTGAATACATGATAAGATAAATCTGGTTGTCAAAATGTTTCAGATTTTATAACTGTTTTATTTAAGGTTCCATAAAACCACTTAATGGAAATCCTGTGGTTTGATGAAACTCCCAAGAGTTTTCTTTTCTCAGATTAATTTTAAACAGATAAAATACTTTAGTGAACATTTCAAGTGACATTAAAGGGCATTACTAGTGTAAAAAATATTTTCTTTTTTAAACAGAGCAGAACAAGATATTTTTATGGCATGTTAATTTCTGTCTCTTTTTCTAATACTGATAAATTGTATGTAAAGCTACAGAAATGTTTGTTCTCCAAACATCATTGCATGCTAAGCAGAGTGGAAAGGATATCTGCAGAAATATCCCCTGAGCAAAGAAACATTGCCAAGTTCACATAAAATATTTTCTTTATGAAATAACATTAGTTGCTTTTCTATAGGGGTAAGTAGCAGATTTAAAGTTATATTCTATTGCATACCATAACAAGAGTATGTAGCTTTTGGATGTAGCAAAATGTAAGAATTCAGGAAAGCTTACGAAGAAAATACATTCATTTGAATTGTCGATAGCTATAGTGGTTCAGTACCTACTACCAATGCAACCAGCTTAATGCTGAATGAAGACAGAGGCTATGTAGGAATGGAATCACAATTTTTTTGGAAGATCAAAGTTGTTCAAAAATCAGGCCTGAATCTGCATATCATAAATCCTGAAGACATTGCAGAACACTACATTTTACATTTTTTTCCCAATCCTTCCTGTTCACAATAAATGTACTGCACATAGAAGAAGAAAGGAGTTTATGAAACTCCATGTTAAAACAGTAAAATTCTGAAAACCATATGAAAAATTAGTTGGTGAAGACTACTGGGTTTAAAACACCAGGATTAACGCTCTTTTGAACGAGAATCAGTGGCACAACAAACAGAAATGTTGATGCAGACAACACAGGGTTTATAGCCCTCCTTCCCCAGATGCCAGCTGGCACACGGGAGGCCTTCAGGCAGACCAGTCTCCAAATGGAGCCCACCAGGGCCAAGGCTTGGTGGGTGCAGGCACGGGCAGCACTGATGCCTGTCCCTGGGGCTGGGGGTGGTGTGATGCTGGGAGGAGGTGAGGGCTGGCCTCTGGGGACATGGGGGCCCCAGTGGAGGCTGCTGCTGGGGAAGGTGTGCTCAGTGTATGAACCCATATACTGTGGAAACAGAGGTGGGAGTACAAAGGAAAAACTTGTTCTTTCTCCAGTAAAGTAAGGCCTGTGTTTGCCATTGGAATGTAGGATTTGCTTTTAGACAGTAATTAGTACTGCACCAGTATGTACAGGATACCTATAGCTAATTACTTTCAGAAGGCAAGTGTCAGTGTGCTAGTGGTTACTTTTCTATGTCCTTTCAGCTACCATGAAGAAGGCAAATAGGTTCTTACCTCATACTTTTGGAAGTTATTGAACTGCAGTAAAACCATGAAACCACAAAATCACTAACGACACCTACATTATCCAAATGAGAAGGAACATTTCCCCATCAATCCCACAGAAACGATGTGCTTGCATGTGTTTTTAAAAGATTTTTGAGCCTTTGACTTAACTGGTTTTAATTTTTTTTAAGTTTTGATTACTTGTCATTCCTAGTTGTGCTGTCTGAAATAACAGAAATCTTTCTTTAAAAACAATACAATTTACAAGTCAGAGAAAAGAAAACGAAGAAAAGAGAAGATGGTGGTGCATAATTACCCAAACATAATTGGAGAACACAATAGACATACTGGCTGCAGGTGGCTGACAATAAGATAGCTAAGAGAAAGTAAACATGATTAACAAAGTTTCACTTACTAAATGTCGCATGCAAAATTAGTACGTGACAAAAGAATCACAAACTAAGGAATTAATATAAAAGACCTAAATAACGTAACCAACATGTTGATGTGTTTTGTATTATCAGAGGCTTTTTGTGACAAGGCTTTCTCACATCTGGCCAAGGCTATCTGCCTGCAGCACGAGAGGCCCTTAGCCAACCTGGCAGAGAAGCTTGCAGAGCCCAAAAGAGTCTGTCAGAGATCAATGAAAAGCACAAAAGAGGTCAGCATCGATAAATGCTCATGTATACCCACCTGGAAAGTAGAGATAAGGTGGTAGAAAATAATCTAAAACTAATGCTTTGTCTTAGTGGTTCTTGTTCACAAAATTGTGTAGAGCTCTTGACCTCCTTCTCACAGGTTTCTCTGCTTTAAAACCACTGGTGGGTCCTTGCCTTGCTGGAATATTCTCCTTATAAATGTTTATATTTTATGGAGCCTATGTCAATTTCTATGAAGTCTATAAGCCTTTTGGTATCAAATAGGCCACACAGAAACTGATTTTGGAAGGACCAATGTGTTTCAGCTGTTTGGAAGGAGTTTTGGCTAGCAATGTATTATTTTTTTTCTGTTCCAGCTGACAGGCCAATGGATATTTGCAAAATTAATTGCATGGTATCTTTCAGCCTATCTGAAGGACACTGTAACACAGAGCTACCTCAGCTAGCCTACCTCATGCTGTGCTGGGGAAGGAATGATCAGAAAAAGTTTAAAGAGAGGAAGCCAGCGATGCCTGGCCACAGTCCAGCTACCTCTTGCAGCACTTTTTCATGGAGCCGGTGCCAAGCTGACCCAATTGCTCTGATATCTGAGCTGAGCTGGGAAGGCTGAGAGGTACTGTGCTTCCTGGCTTGGATTTCCATGTGGACTTACTGGTATGAGACCATGTGCTAGTCTGAGTGTAACTACCTCTGTGCTCCGCTGTAGAGGATAAATGTGCCCCTAGGTACATGTGGTTCTCAGGATCACAGCTGACAATTTCACTGTGTTTACTCCAGTTATTGGTACAGTATCAGGCTGTTACAGCTCACTTGACAGCCCTTGAGTAACTCATGGGGCTCAGTATAAAGAGACCATGGTCTTGTGAGTCTGTAACAAGGCATGAAACTGACATGGTGGTCTCACACCACACTCTGAATTATTTCCAGGAAGAAGGATAACTTTTATTAATAATTATGACATAATGCAATTGTCAAGTGCTATTGAACCCCCCACATTTTCTATAAAATGGCATGATAAAAAAAGGAATTGGAATGTGTCTCCTTTTTACCAGTAAGAATATTTTTAATATCTTATTATTTCTCCTATTTAGATTATTTTGAACAGCTGTATGAGGCAATTTGAATCAGTTGAAACATAATGTTTGGCTAAATCTCATTAAAAGGGATTATAAAAATAAAAGAAAATCTTTTTCCTATATTTGGAAAGAGAAGGCTAATTCCAAAAATGGGTTGAAAAAATGAGATAGATGTGCTTACTGTAGGTATGTTTCCTGAAATGAGATCTACATTTGTAATTGATTTGCCTGCTTCAGGGTTTACATAAAATAGAATAGATTTTGCATAACTGATTATAAGGGTTTTATGCATACCAGAATATTGAAAATCACTTTTGAAATTACTATACATTTAGGTGGGGATTTTTTCAATAATGGAATGGTTGCAATTTTCTTTTATTTTTATCAATGAAACAATATTAAGGAAAAATATCATCTTGTGATGAACTGTGATTGAACCCTCAGTGTTCTTGATCCTTTTTTCTGATCTTGTCTCCTGTTAATCTTATTGTGCAGAAAAAGCTTAGAGTAAATCAAAGGGTGGTCGGGCTGATCATTGTGTAAATGCTAAATCTTTTAATATTTGAGTTACTGTGTAGAAACGATATTAACATAAAATTACTTTCTGCATTTATTGGAAAACACAAACTTTGAAGTCTAATAAGAGTTAAAGACAGATTAAGGTTTTCGTGTATCAGGAACCGTAGACACTAAAGTTTTATATTTTATGAATGAAGAAAAAAAATCTTCCTTTTTTTTGTACAGACCAGACTTAATACCTTGAATTTAATGTGAACAATGATTAAAACAATTCCACTAAAATAAAACAGAGAACATGCATGTTACTGAGTGTGATGAGTATATGTAAGTTCCTGGATAATTTGGGAAAGTATTGTTAGAAGCAGATAAAAAGAAGGATGAAGCCCATGCATTCCACTTGGAATGGCAGCTTCTCATCACACTGTTAGAATTCTACTCAGATTTTGCTGAATCTCCATGCAGCAAGCATTGAACCATTTTATGTTGCTTTGACAGTCCTAGACATATAATTTAATTTGATTGTGTGGCTTACATTGTCCAGTAATAACTAGTGAATATGCAGAAAATTTTTATTTTAACTTTTCTGGAGTTACATCCACTTTATAGCTTGCTTTGAATTATAACCATATACTTGAACTACACTTTTTGTGTATACTTAACATCTCAGTATATTGTTCAGGAGATGCTTAAACTCAAAGAGAAAGGAAATAGAGAGTATCAAGATATCTTCAGTTCATGCACAGACTACATATACCTTTATCAGTTAGGGACAATTTTCTTTATTTTGATGTATCTAATTTCATCTTATAACATAGTATCTGTGGTGACCCAAGGATGCTAGAACAGAAAGGGTGTTTACAGTAAAAATTGTTTTAAATCTGTGCTGCAACTATTCTGCACTCTTCGTGTTGTCTTGGGCAGCTGGACAAAGATATTCACCTGCTCAACTTTGAGATACTATAAAGCCTCCACTGAAGCTGCAGGTGAGAAATGAAGTATTGTGACCTTCTGGTACATGGTTTGTCTTCCTTGTTTTAGTCCCAAGATTAATATCAGAATATATTTATGTGACTAAGAGTTCAGAAGAATCTGGCACTCTTGTCTCCTACGTATCTGCCTCAGCACTTTTATTAGGCAGTGATGAAAACTTTCATGGCCACTTTGTACAAATACAGAATATCTATCTCTCTCCCTCCTTTGTTTCAGAAAATATGTGTGTGTATGTTTCTATAGATTCCTATAGATACATAGGTGTTCCTTTTCTTGAAGAACTGGTATATATACAGAACATATATAGAGAGATATATATGTGTTTCTGTGTATGTACATAGGAACATATATGAATACAGACACACACATGCACATATATTTATTCCTTTCCTCAAAGGAATTGATTTCTGTAGTATTTCTTTACTCAGGAAAGGTAGGTGACCTATTCTTTCATTATACAACACTGAATTTTTCAGATATGTCCTTTTTTTCCCCTTCAGGTGTCCAACTATACAACGCCTAGTGAATCACTTACGTGATTTAACAGAATCTTTAGCAATATCAAATACAAATATATTATTGGCTAATAAGACCATGATTATATGAGCTACCTGAAATCAGACAGAGCTCAAAGAGAGCCTGAGTTTTTTCTGCTAATAGGCTTCATGGCATTAAGTAAATAGCAGTGGACAGGCAAAGACAATTGGCTAGTCTGTATTACCTATTTGTATCTGTAATCTAACTAAATTTTACACATAAACCCCCCAGAATTCTTATTCATAAAACCAAGGATCTGGTCACCAAAACATAAATCTTGTTACTTGTGTTTATTTGTTTTGTAGTTTTTTCTCTTTAGCAAAGTGGAGAGCTACTATTTAAATACTTGTAAAAAATCAAAACAAATAAAGAAATGAACACTGAAGTTACACTATTTATTACAGGATCATTACTGTAGCATATACATTATTTACGTTTATTTTATAAGTTACATTAATTGTTAGCACTTCTGGATTAATTCTACAAATTAATATTTAATAAAGTATTGTATGTATTCTGACATACGTTATAAGATCTAAGAGAGCTTTCAATTTCACATATGAGACTATGCAATTTGTCTAGTTATCGATAATGAGCCTTTGCCTGTTTAAAATATGTAATTTTTGGATAACAGTCAACGAAGTAAATAAAAAGCCAAAAATAAAAATAAAAAATCATTACATGCAAGGAGACAGAGATCAGAGATAAACTGATAAGGGACAGAGTCTACTGCAGTGGTGTAAGCTATGCCCATATTAGCAGTTAGCACAGGGATACCTGTGTATCTGTAGAGAGAAAAAGGTAGTGTCTAGGACCCAGCAACTACCTATATGTGTTTTGCTGGTTTTTACTTCAGACTAGTTCTGGTCTGATGTTCAAAATTTCAGCTAGTGATTGGAACATGCTAGGTAAGCTCCCAAAGTGTGTTTTTCTGAATACTTGATGTTGAAAGAAATTGAGTTCACATGCTCTAAGACCACACCCTGAGGTGAATCAAAACATGATAAAGCACACCTACATCAACATTTTTATTTAGATCAGGTGTTCAATTTGGAAACATTTCCCAACTGTGTTCCTTCACTGCAATTTGCTTCTTATCACAGGGAAATCTTGGAATGTGGGAAGTAGATCCTTTTAGAGGAAACTAAATTGAAAGGTGCACAACAGACAGCAGCTGGAGGCCAGGCTAGAGATATTTCAAGGTTACCTTGCACCGTGTTGGGTCCTCAGCATCCACTGCTTCATTTCACAGAACTGTTCCTATTCCACTACACTGTTCGCTCAGTGTGGATGCCTGGAAGACTTGCCTCTAGCCTGCACTCCTGACACAGGCTGAACTGCTAACGTAGATGTATCCATAGAAAATACAGTCTGTCTGTTTTGAATTACAATAAATAACAACAAAATATGAATAAAACAACTAAAACAATGCTAGAAAAGAAGACAGAACAGTGTTTGATACCAACAGTGGCTTTGGGGGGGAAAAAAAAAGCAAGCATTTCTGCTATATAGTTTTAATGATATATTTACTGTTGTTGACATTATTTTCAGTGGTTCTAAGTATGAACTAGTTTGTAAGTAGTTCAAGAAAAGCATTTGACCTTGAGCAGTAGAATAGAGTTGTGAATGGAGAAAACATGTCAGCAACATGCCTAAAAATAAGAAAGGAAATAGAATACAGAATTTTTAAGCGACAATGATTGATGTGTATACACCTCTATGAAAATGAATGAGCAAGAGCTTTCTAAACATTGGGAAAAATGAATTAATAACAAGTAATGAGAAAAAGGAATTGACTAGTTGATAATGAGAAAATTTGATGTAATAATCATTGCTCACAAGGAGGAATGCAAGACAAAAACAAAGTAGCTTTGCATGGGTTCCAGAACTTGATCCAAATCTGCTGAAGTCAGCAGGAAGCCACTGGCTTCCACGCACTTTTTGGCAGCCTTGCACTGTACTCTCAGTGTGAGAAATCTGGCACATCTCTCAGCTACTCCATAACTCAGTCCTGGTCTTACAATACTGCTTCATCAGTTCATTCCTTTGCCCATCTTCCTAAATTAATCTCAGGACAATTCACTTTATAGACTTTTTCTGACCTCTCTAATCATGACGGTGCTTGTAATCTAAATGGTGATTTGAATAAGATTTCTCTGTATTTGTCTTTTCTCCCCAGAGAAGGGAACATTTGCCAGGGTCAGCAATAAAAGAGAGTAACCTACTGGGGAAGATGATTTTTATAATATTGTAGGTGTATCACTGAATTAATGGACAATTTTTTAACTAACCCTTTTGGCTACAGACTGTTACATTTCTGTCCATCTTACTTTTTGCTTCACATCATGGCAGGTAAGTTAAACATTTACCTCCTCCTTGGCATTTTTGCTCTTGACTAAACCAACTTCTCTATTTTCTTCCAGAAATGTCAGATCCTCAAGGAATAAGCAAAGTAAAAGGAGAATGAATATCTTCAGGTTGTCAGAGCTAGATCTGTTCAGTAGAAGTGGCAGAAGAGTCAGGAGTCTTACAGTGTTGTGAGATCCATAGCTGAGTTCACGGCTCTCAATGCCGGGATATCCTGACAGCTCCTTCCAGCTCTCCAGCAGTATTGGAGGTGTAGCTTGTGCTCCCATAGGATCCAGGCAAAGCTGTGCAGCCCTTCAACTGATGGGCTTCCATCAACATGTCATCACCCTTGACTACAGGACAACTTCACAGGAAAACAGTAATGTGAGCAACATCCTTTGACAATTTTAAAGTGAAGAAGGTTTTGCTAAAGCTGCTAGTCTGATGCTGGTTCATTGGTAAAACTACAGACCACAAAAATGTAAGAGATTTAAACCAACTCAACCCAACCCAACCAAAAACCACCACCCCCCCCCAAAAAAAAAAAAAAAAAAAAAAGGACAACCAAAGACCAACAAACAAATCCTTAGCAATTACTGCATATAATATAGTTTCAGCTATTTAAGGTATAGCAAGCTTGTCACAGTGATTAATTTTTCCGCAGTATTCTGTAAAATTAAATGCTTTTATAATGAATTCTTATAGAAGAAAAAGTATTTATTAGAATAAAATATGGGATTTGGATATAAATAAAATTGACTTCATTTGCAAAATAAGATATATTATTTTTGTCATTGGATTTGGGATGTGAAAGATCAGCATTGCATGACTGTTGCTTCTCCCTGATGGTACTGTTTTTGTCAGTTCTGACTGACTTTTAGGACTAAATCATAAATTAAAAACCTAATATGATTTTTTCTTTTTTTCTTGTATTAGCTGCTGATCTGTAGCTAGTTCTATTTGCAAAAGAAAGAAAAAGAAATTACAAAAAAAGAGATATTGTTAGGTTTTCTTTCTTCTTTTTTTTTTTTTAACTGGAAGACTTGGAAGATTATTTGACATTCATATGACAACACTGTATGGTTCTGTGTCCTTAAAGAGAGTATTTGGAATACATGCAAAATTAGATGTATAAATCAACAGCTGTTAAGTGGATCATCCACTTCAAATGACTAGTACTGAGAGACAATCACCATAACACAAGATTTTAGGTGAAGGGAGAAACAAGGAGGATTGCAAAAATGCAAGTGGCATGCTGGTTTACTTGTTTAAAATTAATTAGATACAGAGATTTCAAATTTGATAGGTGAAGACATAAGAGAAATCCAAGCAAACAAAATAAGAGAACAAATGAAGTTGTAAGAACATGGTTGGTGACATATAACAGTAAAAAATGTATATGTATATCACAGAAGAGCAGTCATTGTAAAAGAATATACATGTACATAATACTTAGTTACTATAAATAAAAAATTATTTATTTATTTATTTATGCCTGGCTAAAAAGATAGTTTATACATAGAGGTAAAACAAATAACTTTTTTTTAATGTCATCTTTCAAGGGAAAAAAAAAAAAAAAAGAAAGACCAAAGAACTTGTGGTTTGTTGCTCACAGAGATAAATTTATTTGGACTTTGAAATGTTAGATTATTCCAGAACAGATTTATATCAGCTTCAGTTCAGAAAGAGCTCAGGCTTATACAATACAGTAAAAAGAAAAAAAAAGCCAACCTGCAAAGGTCACTGAGAATACAAACACAAGTTGTTCTAGAACTGTTCCTCGTAATTGTCTTAGATATCTTTGTAACCTGTAGTACTGTAAAGTAAGAAAGTATTTGCTTGTGCAGTTTGTAAGTTAAATTGAAACAGTTGTTTTCCCCATCAGAGCTATAGATGAGAAAATGAGACCAGAGAAAAATGCAGTAAGATCCTGACAACCTGCATTTCTCTTCCCTGCTAGCTGGTCCCAAGACAGATCCCTAAATTATAGCTGCACAGGTGATACCCAAAGTAGAATAAGCAGAGACTTGAAAAAAAGTAATAAATGGATAATAGTAGTACAATTACCAACGGTTCCTCTCATTCTTTGTTACTACTTCCTTGTAAAAACATGGCAGAAAGAGCAGAATTCTAGTGTTTCATAAATAAAACTAGGTCCGCTTCGAGACTCACTTTCTTGGAGTCCATTATCTCTCAGTTAAAAGATGGAAAAGCAGACCTCTGGAAATCCTACAGAACCTGAGTACTATCATAAAGGAGGTTGGGTTTAAGTCTTCAGTAGTAAACAGCTAAAAATTAACTAGCCTGGTAGCACGTAAATTTGAGCTAGATGAATAATACAGAAAACAGTAATTTGAGACATTCTTCCAAATAAATAAATTAGATATATTTCAGTCTGTTATGGTCTAGACAGTTATCTGACTTGTTTAGTCAGGTACAAGTTAATTGTAGGAATGAGACAGTCTATCCAATAAGATTAGTACTGGTCTGTTAGTCATGTCTTAATCAAAACAAAAGGACTCAATTAGTTGCTATTGTGATTTTCAGCCAACATTTTAGGTCTATTTATTGCATTTTTGGGATGAAAATCAGAATTCTGATTAGATACATCCTTTAGTACATTACCAAATAATAAGACATATTTACATAGAAGTGTTTTAAAGACTCAAAATTATGCTTGCAGTTTTGTTCCACTGAGTTATAATGATAGTTGATTTTAACGAGACTTCCCACTAAATGAGGCATTTTCAGTGTGCAGTTGAATGAAATAACTAATTCGCTGACCAAGCTCTGAAAGATATACACAACTTCAAGATAGAGGGGTATGAACACTACCTGACATTATTGTTTGTAATGCTTTAATCTGATGATTCTGAAACATTTACTCTGTATTTATTAAATCTGAGTTTATTCCTGTTTGAATTCCCCAGCCATTGTCCCTTGCAGAAGTCTGGACATACCCACAATGAGTTTTTCTGGGACTGCCATTTTTGTCTGCTGGTGCTGGTGCAGATTTTGGATGTTTATTCCCTTTTTTATCCATTTGTTGTAACACGTAGGAAGAAGCAGAAGGTGTCTGTGCACAAAAAATGGAAATACAAGAGAACACAAGCAGAATTGTAGCTTGTGAAGTGGAAGTTTTGTTTCCTACTAATACTTACGATGTCAGTAGTAAATACATTTAAGCAGCCCTGCCTGTAAATGTTGGTTCACATATGTCTTGCATCTGGTAAACTGGGCCAAGAAAAGCAGAAAGCATCAGAGGATTATGTATACATATGTGTACACAAAAATAATTCAAAAAAATTGCTGTTCATTCTATTATTGACAATAAATAGCATACATAATATTGTCCATCATTTTTTCTCCAGTTATCAAAGGGCTCATCTAGACGATCTAGTTAAAAAAGTCAACATACTAAATATGCTTAAATCTTTCTGAGACCCAGGGTTTACATCTTTGTTCAACATTGCATGCCCTTGCAACAAAAGTAATAATTTCCTTCTACTTGAGTGAAGTGCATTAAAACTCTTAGCACATTTGAACTTGAAGCGTGAGTCTACATTTTAGCTGGACAGAGTAACAGGGAGTTTAAAAGGAAGCAATGACCAGAAAAGCGTATGTTGAACTGCCTGAATAAATTCTTTTTCTTTTATTATCTCATCTACTCAGTTACCACCACCCTCCCCCCCAAAAAAAATATCAATCCAACACAGAAAACCTGACATATCAAAACTGTAGTCTATCAAGACCAAATTCCATTTAACTACAGAATGTACAGTGTGCTGAGCTGTATTTCAAATGAATGAATGAATGACAACTCACTTCAGATTTTCATTTAAGGCTCAAATCTACAATCCATGCTGGTACTTAACACTGAAGAAGTATCACTGAATTAATAGAACTGCCTGAGTGAATGCTATTCACGGCATGAATAAGGATTGTAGAATAATTTTAAACCTGTTGGAATGACCAAGTGATTCAATCATGTCACTGAAAAAAGTTTTGTATATATTACTTCCGTGGTGTTTCAAACCTATTGTATCTTACTCCGTCTCTCATGTTCCCTTCTTTAAAATTAGTAAATAATATATGTAAAAATATGCTTAAAAGGGTAATGAAATTTTCACGTATTACATAAATAGCATTTTGAATAGTTACTTGATGCACTAAATCTTTGGTCAGTGACTCCTAATTATTATTTTTAATTAAATACAGGATTATTACCTTCCATACATTTAAAGGTTTGATAGTATGATTTGGCAACTGCTCATCCTGTTAATTCCTTCTCCTAATTCAAAGGCCAGAAGTATCTTAATGACTATTTTTCAAAGTCTAATACAATATTTTCTGAAGTTAATTTAATTTACTTGGTCTGTAAGTGACATAACATTGTAGCTAAGCATTTTCATCAATGTACAGTTAACGATTGCATGGATCACCATAGGAAATTTTATTAACTTGACTACTGACTCCAACTGTAATCTAGTTCCCTTGTCAATTTCATCTGTTATAGACAAAATCAGTCTGAAGTGATATTAAATAGAATTATGACCAATTAAGGGGGAAAAAAAACCCACAACCCCAAAAGGTGGATTTTAGAACACTTTTTTTCCTCCTTTATTTGTTTTATCTTATCTTTTCTTACATATTTTTATAAAAACTCATATAATAGTTGGATCTTATTGCATGAAGTAACTACCACAGAGAGGCAATTTTGGTAAAGACATCTTATTCAACTCTGATGAATAACCTCTCTGATATTCAATTTGTTTCTATTTTGATGATAGGCAACATAAAAACTCTCACAATTACTCCTCACCTGTATTATCAAGAGGAACTTTGAGAGGAAGACAAATGCTTACTAGTGATGCTACCTTGTGCAGCTTTACTGACTCTGTCTCTGAAATTTTTACTGTTGCCGCTGAAGATGTACACAGTCCCTCCAGAGGAAATCATAACAGTATTTATAAATATATTTATATATGCATCTATTTAACATGCAAAGAACATACTTGTATATATATATATATGGCATTTGATAAAATATGTTGATTTAAAATGTAAGAAATATTGCTTTTTTATTTGCTTGTAAATAAATAAAGTTGCTGTCTGGATGATCTTATTTATAGCTATAACAGACCTAACTTCCTTCTCCAACTTTTATGAAGTTTCGTGGTTGTGGGGACAGTATAACTGACTGTACGCTTTGGAGCACTATGAAAGCTCTTTTCAAGTTTTTGGACAGTGTAAAGTGCCTGTGTTTCACTGTAGTTTTTATTCTCCAACTCCCTGTCTTTACCTGTCTATCTATTTTTAAATGTATCTGTGTGAGAAAAAGTTGTGAGTAGGACTCTAAAAAAAGGATAGCAGTCAATTAAAAAGTCAGGGCATTTCTCCCTGCCCCTTTCAATGGACAGGTATCAGCTTACTAAATAATCGGTGAAATTACTTCAGATAGCAGTTAGACTGATCTTCCATCCTTGTCTAGTGGAAACATCAAACAACAACATACATTTGTAAGAGTCTGTACAATATAAGATTAGAAAAAAAGGCCAGGTAGAATTGTGAGTACTGTCCTCTGTTGTCCTCTGTTGAGGACTGTGCACTGGAAAAATAGTATTGTATTGTCTCTTAAAGGTTCTTTCTAGCATGCCAAAATCGTTATCATAGCATTGTTAGTAGTTACAACTTGTCTTATGTAATAGCCTGTAGGAATTAGTCCATTGTATAAAGTAATTAACATGTTTGTATCAAAATTCAAGTGTCAGTATACAGAAGGGTTTAAAAGGATACATACATATTGTCTCACTAGGCAAGAAAGAGTACTGTTGGATACTGCTGCTGTTGGATACTGAGTCAGCAGCATGGAAGATGTACTCACCTGGTCTACCAATACTAATATTTTCCAGAGACTTAACAATTAGTAGAGCTGAGAGGTGCGAAGATGGTAAAAATGCTTTCCACTTTCAAAAGAAAGAAAAGAACAAGTTTATGGGCTTGTGAAGAAATTCTTGAGTATTGGACTTGTGTAAATAGTGCACTGGCATTTATTTGTGTCAGCCAAAAAAAAAAAAAAAAAAAAAAAAAAAGCTGGCTGGGAGAATGGAAAAGTGGAAATGGAGAACCGGAAAACTAAGTTAGTGATATACTGATAACCCAATATTGAAGTAAGCATTTATTAATTGCTCTTGAATGAGAAGTAAACTGAAAGTTTGTGCCTAGAAGTGGGGGAAATTGAGCCACATCAAAAGGAGGAAAGACTTCGATGATGTTGCACGTGCAGGCTGAGGGTCCTTATAAGCCTTGTGGACTCTCTCTGTGCAGTACCATACTGGGATACAGGGGTTACAGCTGAACAAGACAACTCCAAAACAGGAAGAAACCTAGCCACATCAGTATAACATCACATTTGGGCTAACTAGTACTGCTGGAAAACATTAAACTTACTGTTTCTTTGTTTTATACATTCCTTTACCATCTCTGCATTCCCTCTACCCCACAATTAAAAATAAATTTATAGATTTGTCCTTACTCTTTGCAGGAGAACAAATAATCTGTAAAAAGAAAAAAAAAAAAAAAGGTGGGGGGGTGGGGAGATGGAGGGAAAGTAATTTTCTTCATTTTGTTCATTTAGTTCCCTGCCCTATTACAACACCTCTTACACTCTCATATGGAGGTTGCCAGACTCAAAGTTTTGCAAAGGTTGCAAGTCTCTTTTTGTGGTCAAAGCTGTGAACAGATGCACAAAGGGAGAAGACAGACATTTAAAAAAGAATCACACGGAAGGAACAGATAGAGGGAAATTTTTAAACCTGAAAAACTCCTACTGTGCAGCCAAATGCAGTGCCAATAATCCACAGATGTACAGCACATGGGTGTGCAAAGCTGTGACTGTTAGAGGTGCGAAAAGAGTTCTTAGTATGTTCATTGAATAGCAAACGTACCCATCTGTTCTGTTGAAATAAGTAAGATCTACATCTAAAATCTCATATGTTTGGGAAGTTAACATTTCTGGGGAGTGACATAACAGAGGTAACAAGGTGTGCTCCCTGGTACTGACATGAGTAAACTTCTTCAGTATCCAAAAGTAAATATTCGGAGATGAACAACCAGTTACGCATTTTTTCTCACTCATGGCTGTAACATGTCATTTCCGTCTATTAAATTTCAGCCCATGTTATTTTTGCAGAACAGAACAGCAGCATACCTGGCCAAACACCTCTTTTGTGTGTTATGAATGGTGACAAGGAAATTGAACAATCCCCACGGTAGACATTTATGGAATAGTGGATCCAAGATGGAAGCTTCTTTCTAACTTAATCACTGTGGGATTGCTATAAATCCTGAGACTTGGAAAAAACAGCAAAAAATATTTTGAAAGCACTTATTTGAATTTGAACCCTTAAATTTCCTTCACAAAGGAAGATGAGCCCACTGGCAGGTGAACAAAAAAAAAAAAAAGACTTGTCTCTTCAAACAAGATGAAGCTGGGGATCAGAACATTTCCATAAAGCAGCTACTTTAGCTTGCTACACCTCCGAGTCTGATTCTGAATAGGTCCACAGTTCTGGCCTAAATCTCATTACAATCGATAAGGAGGGGAACAGATATTTAAGTTCCCTAGGACTCAATCACAGACATTTCTTGAGCATAACTAATATATACACCCATCCTGGACTAAACTATTATAGCCATAGATCTTTGTTGAGATGATAATCATCAAAGCACTTACCAAAAACTGGGCTAACAGTATTAATTTGTCTCCATGGTTCAACTAGAGTTCTGCCATTTCAGAAGAGGAGGTTTCAGCTGTGAAAAAGCTGTTGGCTGCATATTCTCTAGAAGGGCTGTATCCCCTCCCTCTTTTGTAGTTTTAAATTTGTTTTAGAGAACAGCAAAGAATGGATAGTATTTGCAGCCAGAGCAGCATGCAAAAAAGGATCATGGGGCTAGACCAGTGGGGAGCCAGAGGAGTCCTTATTTTCTCTTCCCTGTGCCTAGATTTATTTATGCATTTAACAGTAATCAGTCATTGAATAAAAAATAAAATTATAATAATATATCTCCCCCCAAGGTATAAAGGTAATTTTGGAAGCAAGATTCATGTATTTCAGTTGAATGTCTAAAGCACGTTAAGGAGTTGCATCTCCTGTTAGATGAATACTGCAGAGTATGATGCTATCCCTTTCTTAGATATAATTTTCCTTTGAAAAAGCATTTTTTTTCCCCTGTTGTACACAAAGACAAAATGAAATTAAGAAATACATGATTCTGGAACAATTTTGAAGCCTGAATAGCGCTGATCGCTATAGAACTGAGAAGTGCTTTTTTCCTCTCTGCTTTATGGTTATAAGCTGCCACACCCCACACTCTCACCCCAGAATCTTTACCTTTCTCTTGTAAAACTGGTTTCAGGTGAAAAAACAAAATCTTTAGTGATTTCATCTCATAGAGATATGCAGTTTCAACTGTGCTGTGCTTTTCAGAATAAAAGCTCAGCTCATGGTTTGTTCGTGCTTCTATGAATTTCCATTCCATATGAATTGCTTTCATTTACCAAAGTGATGCAAAAGAGGTTTTGTGGATTTTGAGGGTGCACAGAGATACCAGGGTTCTTTCAGAAGAAAGAATAGAGCTGGATCAATGCTATGACATTTATCATTTTGATAGCAGTACTGAAAGGTCACAAAACAATGTGGGTCAAGAGCTCTTTTCTCAGATCACACCTCTGGAAACTGTGGCATGATCCTGCACCATGTAGTCATCATTTATTCACTGTTGGTGTCCAGTCAAATAAAAAATTTTGATGCTGCCAGGTCCAATAATTTTTCTTCAAGAAATCTGCTTCCCACACTTCAAGCCTAAAGCTGTGTGCTAAAAATGAATTAACACCAAGATCCACTTTAAAATATATTTGATCAAGTTGAAATTACAGAGGTTGAAATCTAAATCAGTCATAATCAGAACAGGGACAGATTAGCAATTTGCTACTGAGAAGAACATTTTGATCTACAGAATCAGTAAATGGGGCCTGAAAGCAAAAGAAAGATGCCAATACTGGAACCGAATATAATCTCACCATCTGATAGCCAGTGCCACTGTGTAAGAGTTTACAAAATGGAAGTACATTTGCAGCCTTGGGCACTGGAGACTCAGTGTGTGCATCCTGACCTGCATGATGCACTAAAAATCACCTGGCTACATGTAACTTTTACCTACAGCAGAGACATAAAATGTTGTAACTCAAATCAAAAGGCTTCATTTGCACTTTGTGATATTCATATTTCACATAATTTGTTTGATAATATTCAGGCTATCAATAGAAAAAACTGAAGGGAGACATTTGTTTCGGAAATATCTCTTCATTAAAGCATAGTGGTCCCTCACAGTCATTGCTACTATAGTTTTCTTCATTATTCAATAGCACTTTCAATCCCCATGTGTGTGACTTTCATTATTACGGATCATTTTTCCTTAGGATGTGTGATTTAATTTTAACGCAGGAATCTAAATCAAAACCCTTTGCTATTTAGTGGCTCTCTAGTGTAATAAAAGAAAGTAAGGCTTAGCCCTCTGCTTTTGTGCTCAGGAGCATTTTGCCATGTATTTGAATTATGATAAAATCAATTGGAAGAGCTCAACAGTGAGAAGTATGAAGAAAGTTTCCCTATATGAAGCTGGTGAATAATTACAGATTTTTCCAAGCACAAAAATGCTGCAAGCAAATAGCTTGTTAGTTCAGCATCTTTTACCATTTAACATTGTTTGTCCTCTTGTTGATAGAATAGCACAATTAAAAGGCTTTCCCTTTGAATTATCAATGTCTGAAGTTAAAATGGTTTGTTTTTTATGAAAGCTGTGCTCTCTGTTAGTACCATGAAGACATCTCTGAATTGTTCGCTGAGGCTTGCTCACTCTCAGCATCTCTGGGACTGCAGCACCAATGAAAGCTTTTGACTTGCTGGCACATAGCCAAGACAAGCCATGATCTAATACTGCAAATTATTTTTCTCTTTTATGCTGGGGAACTACTGTGTTAAAAGCTAGCTTCCTTTCCTAGCTCCAGGAGAGTGAAGCACAGACAGGTGTAGTCCCTTTGATTGCACTGAAACCAGTCTCAAGGTCCTCCACAGCCAATGCTTCAGCGCACAAGCGTGAAGGAGAATGAACATATTTTTCCTTACTCTCCATTTTTAAACTGTGGCCTAATCAGCAGCTTCATAAAAGTGTCTTAGTTTGTGCATAATTTTTTTTTTTTTTCTGTCTGAATACAAAGATGAATACATGGGAAATTATGTCACATAAAGAATCATGTAATTTTTACCTAGGTGCTGTCTGTCAGTCCTGACATGATCTCGAGCTTGAAATTCAAGAAATACAAATGATGTTAAAAAAACCAGACTTCAATACAGGTATTGTTAAGAAAAAATTCTTCAGCTAGGGCTTTGTGGCATAAAAGATGACTACACTGTCTGTTGTTTACTACCACCTCTCCCAAACGAAGAAGGGAAGAGATGTGGAAACAAGAGGTTCATTTGTTGAAAATACTGTGGGAATAGCAAGAAACCTGGAAACAGTGTAATCTATAATGTGGAAAAACACATTTTCTATTTTTTTTATATTTACCCCAGGTTTTCATGCTATCTTCATGCCAATTCAGCTTAAGCCGGTGATTGCAGCTGAGCAGCTGATGATTCCCCATTTCTAAAGGTAGTCCTGCTGCTGCTCCTGTTGCTGTTCTGTAATGATGGTCAGCATTTTTGCTGTAAAAAGTTTTCAACCATGAAATATAGTATCTGATACTTGATAGGGGCTTTTTCCCCTCTGTAAGCTTAAATGATCCTCTGAGGCCTCTGCACCATATGCTACTGTAGGCTAGAAGCCTCCCACTCTTGGGAGATGAGCATGGTTGACCGGATTCAGGGGGTGTCTGATTGGGGTCACTCCTTCAGTGCCGTGGCTGGAGGACCTTGCTGTTGGATAGTAGGGTCTGTTCCTCTCACTGTGTCCCTAAGCCCTTGCCCTGATGCTATGTGGTGTTGGAGGTAATACATGTTTCTGCAGGGTGATGACAAAAGCCATCATTGATGCTTTATGCTGGTTTTGTGAGGGAATAAATGACAACACACAAGGAGATGCTGAGAAGAATCGGCTCCTGCTGTTTGACGGACAAGATGCATAGCCGAGCCTTTTACCAGCTGAAGTGCTTCTTTCTGAGAGCAGGGCTGAAAACTAGCTTTGAAACAATGTTCTTTGCTTTCTGCTTTCCCCAGCAATGTTACTACTCTCTGCTTCTGATGTCTATGACTTCTCCAATGTCACGAGCATGTTTCTGTGAGGATGTAGTAAACCAAGCCACAGGTTGCCCTACCGTGCCCTCCCCACCAAACTGTGGGTTTCAGAAGCCAGCTGTTGTCCTTCTTAGACTTCTAAAGCCCTCTGTCACTTCTGGCCCTGATTCTGGCCTTCCTTCCCTCCATACTGGGCAACACTCCTTTCCAACTGGAAAGCATGTTTATTTTTGGTACTGATCGTACTGAGAGCCCATTACCCAGGGCTGTTTGGAACACGCAGCTGTAGCTGAGGAGGAGCATGAGGGCTGTTGCTGTGATGTTAAACTTCCCCTTTGTGACTGGTTTGTATGGAAAGGGACTTCAGTATAATTTCTGGAGGTCTCCAGGTTTAGGGAGCTGGTCTGTACCTCCCTTTGTGGTGATACGTAGAAATATACATCTATGAACTGTATATGCTTTAACGACATAAAGTGTCAAAGAAAAAAAGGGAATCTCAGTCTTTTGCAAAGGCAAAAATGAGGTGGAAATGTCCTATAGCAATGCCATACTCGTGCAATCTGCCAATAAGAAGTGACTGAGCCTTCACTTTGTTTCCATGATACCTCATATGCTTGCCAAGGTCCATGCAGAGGATACTGGTGGGCCTTTCAAATGAGCAGTTTTCTGCCTTTTGTGTGGTGGTCAGCTTGAGCCATTTTGCCCATCAGCCAGATGGCTTTTTTCTCTGACACATGTTTTTTCCCATTCCCTCCCTCATTTTCAGCTTGGCTATGCAAACAATATTTTTGCCTTGTATATTTGCCCATACAATTCTCCCCCAAATTTTTCAATCTGGAAAACAACTAATGAATTAATTCTTAATTAGAATCAGGACATATGCCAGACAATTCATTTTGTAATTATAATGACAGAAGAAAGATTTTAAAAGTCTCACAAATGCAGGCTTTATGCAGAGATTTTTTTAAAAAGTATCTTAGGTACATAAAATCAACCAGGCAGCTTTCATACTCATCTCACATGTAAACACACTGCAAAGGTAGAGATAGTATTGGGTTCTGATCGTTTTTCTAGCTACGACTCATTAACACTTTCTAAGCCTCGTAATTTCTACTTATAGTAAAAGGAGAATAAAAGTTGAATTTATATATAACTAATGTTCAAAGCCATCATACAAAACTGGTGATAATTCTTGGCATTTATAGGCCCAGAAGTCTCAGATGTTTCTTGTGTATACAAAAGGACTGTGTACCATCACTCTGATGAAGTAGATATTTTATATATAGAAAAACTAACAAAGAAAAGGATTACCCATGATCACCTTAATTACCTAGTAACCTCAAACTGCTGACCACAAAAGTGTCATTTAGACTGTTAGGTTCTCTTTTTCATGTCTTGCTTTCCCTCTAGTTGATTGAACACATCATTTTACATTTAATATTTGAGCATCATGAGTGGCTCTTTTACTTTAGTCACTGAGCCTTTTTTTCAGAAATCCTTGCTGTGTTACTGCATCCCATTGCTTCTAAAGGTGATATTTTTAATTTATTTTGTTTTAGTGATGTATACTATTAGTGGTTACAAGTTGAGGAAAAGAAGCCTGGTGCCAAGTGAAAGACTGTCACCACTGACATTTTTTTTAAGAGAGTTCATTGGTGACCAACTTTCAAATAATTTACATGTAGATTTCATAACTAACATTGATATTGGGTCAGCACTGTGCTAAAAAACAGCCTTTCTGATGAAAATAAATCAGAATTGTTTCAAGAAAAGTCTGCCTTTCCTCCTGTTAGTAGCTGCCTGTTTCACAGCTTCAACCCTTGCTGTTTACCTGCCAGAATGGTCTTGGACCAGGCATTGCTCAGCTGTCTGAGTCTTGTAGAACCTGTTCTGAATGTCCCTCTCCAAGCTGAAAAATGTTCACTTAAAACTAACTGCTGTTGCTTTATAATCCATAAGCACTCATTCAGCTGCCTATTAGGAATGCTGTGAAAGCTTCACACTCATACCAAATTGTCTATAACATTGAGATATTTTTCCCCTACGACATATATGTGCAAAAGTGAATATTTCAAGTATACTATTTTTTTCATCAGAAAAATGTTTGAGGGTTTTTGTTGTTTGTGGGTTTTGTTGTTGTTTGTGGTGTTTTGTTTTTTTCCATGAAGAATTTCAAATTGGAAATAATGGTGTTTGGCCTTCAGAAAGAACATTTTCTAGGCCTTATACTTTGGTACTCAGTTCAGAAACCAACCATGGGATGCTATCATCCTCTTCAAGCAAGAAAATGCGGTTCAATATGGGAAATGTCATGGCTTTCATGGTATGCTGCTGCTGCTGGATCCCCTAAGAAGAAAAAATATTTTAGTTAAGCTATAGATACGTATATTTAAAAAGCAGTATAATTTAGAATGTAAATATCTTATTTTATTGCTATTTCAGACAGAAAGAGGTGTTTTTCAAGAAAAAAAAGTTTGAGATCTAATTTTCTACCAGATAATAAAGTCAATGGAAAATTATTTGTACTTAATTCCTGTTTCAAATTGATTCCTATCTTACACTAGAGCTTCCATTAATTTTTGCCCTTCTAGGTCAGTTCTGGAACAGGTTCAAGATGCAAATGCGTATTACAAATCCCCAGGTTCTCATTTTTGTTAAGAAATGTAGTCCTACCAGCTCATTAGAATGTGGATTCTCTCTTCTCATGTTATTCCTTCTTGCCTGCTTCACTTCAGATGTATTGGAAATGGTATCAAAGTTGGTGTTTTTATGGATGCTGACAGGTGGTAGGTGTTAAGGAAGTAAATGTGAATTCCAGGCTATATCTGGTGCAGCACATTGTCCAAGCCACCAAGACAGTGATACAATTCATGGTACCATGTATAAGGCGTGTGTATAAGTAGACAGAACAGTAGTAATTCATATCCAGGATCTGTCATTCCTAGGAATGATTGCTCTTATCTAGATTTTTATGAAGTCCAGTAATCACCAGGCTGGATGCCCTTTGAAAATAAATAAAGTTTCATAATTCATGTGAAGGGTTCAGAATAAGGGCATTCTACAATCCTCATAGAACATTTCTATTCTATTTCTTTAAATTAAAAAAAAAAAAAGGAGACCTCTCTTCTTGTTTTCGTTTTCCCAAGCTTTTGTCAGTGCTTTCAGAATGCATCAGCACTGTAAGATAACACCCTGTCCTCATTTCTACACATTGTTTGTGTACCAGACTCAGAACTGCCATTTCACATCACAGTACATTGATTTTTAATGTTCTTTTAATTTAGGCTAAAGATGGAGAAATCTTAGCTCAGTTAGGCTGCATACTGACCTGTATTTGACCTTCTTACCAGCTGCTCTTAGATCTCTGACATTTCTTTAATAAAACCACAATTAGGAAAAAAAATACTGTTAAATGACATTATAGGCTGTTTTAGATTATGTTTCAACATTATTTTTATTCAGTCAATAACAAATATGTGCTTTCAAAAAGGTTGTAAGGGACGCAGGATTTAAACAGATGCAATAATCTCACTTACTTCTGTTTCATTCGCTCGTTAGATCTATTGCTGTTATCTGATTTACTAAGACATGGCAGCTGCTGTGCTCTTTTTGAGCTAGCTTTGCAAGATTAAATTCTGCCACCTTGACCTAGCATAAATATTGAGAAGCGGCGTAGCCCAGGTTCATCATGGGATCTGGTGCATGAAATTAATGCTGGAAAGTAGGATAATACAGTGACAGTGACACGGATGTGTTGGTCTGGATAATTCTGGAGTTCTGGAAGAGGGGAAAAGTTCAGTAAGACAGCATTGCCCTACTGAGTAGTGCAGAAGAAAATAACATGTTCCCATATAAACTAGTGGGGGTAGAGAGGAGCAGCAGGAGTAGGAAAAATATCATATTTAAAAGTGATTTATGTGCTCTGAAATGGGAAACTTCAAAAGCTGCTGCAGCGCTCCTTACAGCCTGATGTTACAGTTTACACTTAGTTCAGTTAGCAAAAGAATAGCAACGCTCCTGAAAAAGTTGGAGCAGTGAAACTTGGGAGCTGGTCCTATGTTATCAATAAATGTAGTTCCTGTTGACTTCACTGGATATTTCAAGCAAGCATAGACTTTAGAAATAACTGTTATTTTTTAAACAGAAAGTATGACTAAAAATGAGGGTATTTTTAGTATACTTTTGTTATTCTTACAGAGTCAATTTTAGCTTAACCTTCTTTTTCTAAGGCATGATGAAAAGCCACAAAAACTGTTGTATTCTTGGTTTCATTCCCAACGGCATACTGGCAAACTACTTGCACAAGACTGCCTTGAGCAGTATTCTGTAAACTACATGATGATTATGCGTATATGAGCACTGGGCCAGAATTTACTATTCACATTCATAACTGCTGTGTGGCATCTCTTTCTATTAAGGCAAAGAAGGCTTCTTTTTGTGCTAACACATTGAAGAAAATACAAATCAACTTGAAACCCTCTGTGCAGGAATATGCACACAACACAGTTTAATAATATCTTCTTTGGTGGATGCAAGCAAAAAAGGATGATTTGGCTGTTTCAGTACTGTAAACCATAAAGTACTAATTTATTTCGAAATCGGAATTTTGCTGTTTGATCAAACTAGACATTGTAGCTCCTAATAAAATAATAATCTGGTCTGCAGTAAATGTCATTCTGAAGTACTGTTCAGAGTGTAGGCTTCTAAAGGGCAAAATCGACTCAATTTTAGAAGAGAAAATTTACCCCCCAAAAATCCACCTATAACAGATGCTTTAGCATATGGCTAGGTTTTAAGGGAGTGCATAGTTGAGCACAAAAAATAAATAAGGGCATGACAAGACCCCCCTTCTTCTTTTGCCCCATAGATACACTAATCACATGGTCACCAGATGGCGTATACAGAACTTTGAATGCAGTACAATATTTATAGCCACCAATTTGCAGCCTTAAAGTCTGAATATTAAAATACTTATTTCATATGGCTGAAAAGAAGCACTTTAATGTTGTTTATATTTTTTGTTATTGCTGTTCAGCGCACAGAAGAAGTCTTGGTTTGTGCAGCTGAAGTGGGGAACTGTGCCTTGAAATTAGCTCGATGATCTTTAGGCATTGGTGAAGACAGCAAAGCTGGTTGTGAAGCCCTTAGCCTGGAAACCTCTACTGCTCTGAGTTGAAAGGCACTGAGCTTAATTTTGTCAGAAAGCTGGGGAAAGGTGTTCAGCTCCCCGCTGTGCCACAGGATCCGCACAGCGGAGTGTCACAAAGGCAGTTTTTCTCCAGACCCTGCTGGTCACCACCGTTGCCACTTCCCTCTCAGGCAGAGGTGACTGCACCAGGCAGACTCCCTTCCAGTGCCAGGACAGCGGCTGGACCCTATGGCATCTTTCCTCAAAGTCTTGTTTCTTGTTTCCACCCCCACACCCCCCCAGTTATTAGGGGAACAAGAGCCGTGCTGTGTGTCGAAGCAGTACCTTGTATGCTCTTACTATCCAAAGCCACAAGAGGGAGAACAAGATAACTAAGCCAGGGTACGAATGATCGCGTGCCCCAAATCATCTTTTAGCTTCATAAAGCCCGTCTGCTCTTCCAGTTTCCTGAGTTCAAGTAAATAATCATTAAGCTTTCAAAAACCTGAACATCAGAAATTTGCGATTGAAAGGTAAATGAAAACGACACTGGAACAACGTTCGCTTTTATGTTGTACCAAACACTGTCTGACAAGGATTGGATATTTGCACGTGAAATAATGCTAAATGCCTCATAGAAAAAAGATTTTTAAATACTGTAATACAAATGGAAATCCAATTAACCAGAACATATTGCTGCCTTGGACACATTCATGATAAAACAATGTGTATGTTTTTCTTTGATGGAGGTTACTGCAGAAGCTTGCACACACTGGGTTTTTTTGAGCTTTTACTAATTTGAAGATATTCAGCTTCATTTGTGGATGTTCTTCTATATCTCAAGAAACTCAGTAGATAATTCATACTCTGACTATTTTAAGGAAATTAATTTGTGTTATGGCAGAAAATTCTCAGATGCACTTGTATTAAGTAGCATCATGAATATATAGATTTAAGAAAGCAAAATGTAGAAGATATATAGTGTTTCTATGAGACACTGTGTCAGCCCTGTTGGTATTAAAAAACCTAGAATTATACTATTATGTTTTAGAATGTTTATGTAACTATTTTCATGAGTCTACACTGTCACCCAGAGACCTGTAGTGAACTTACTGTTTAACAGCAATGCTGAAGAAAGTATGTAAAGATGGGTAAAAAATACTATCCTGGGCTATAAAATACCCCTCCTATTTCTTTCTTTTGCTTTATTATTTGAATGCTGTATTGTTAATGCTGTTTGAAGACCACCAGGGGACTGTGGCAATTCATAATATTGCAACACTGAAAATAATGTGTTTGATTTATTTTTAATGTGAATACAGTAGTGATTTTGTTTGTCAGAAGCCATGGGGAACAAAGTTGGATATTATACATTAGCAGACTCTGTTTAATGTAATAGGGAATATGATTTGATCATAAACAGAGGCATGATTTAAAATGCACTCTTTTATGCTTAATGAAGTGATATTAAAATGTTCTGTTGCTACAAACATGATATGTATGTTTCTAGGAAAAATGTAGAGATTCTATGGAAAAAAAAAGAAAAGAAAAAAGAAAAGAAAAAAGAAGGGAGACAGACAATATAGATTGGCATAAGTATGTCTGCATTTTCTCACAGTAAATTTCATTCTGTTTCTGAATTTATTTTTTTGTTTTTGATTAATTTATTCTCGCCACTTTCTTGTTCCAGCATAAAAAGAATAAGCAGAGAAAAAGAAGACGAGAAAATAAATGGGTGGAATGGCTTAATGATTTCAAAGGTTGTGCCTAATCTGTGCAAGTACTCATAAAAGACCAATTACACTACATATGTAGATCTTTTTAACAGCAAGACCAATCAGTTTAGTATTTTCTTGGGAATGACAGCATATTCTCAAACTATCCTTTTTTTGCCCTTTCTTTTATTTTTTTCTCCTGTTGTTTAGTTTTGGTTTTGAAAATTCAATTTTAAGTTATACATTATTTTTATGCATCCCTATAGAAGACAAAATATATATTTTCATCGTAAAACTGTAAGGTTTTTTCACCTCTTAGTGCCAATTCCATACATAAAAGTAAGAAGGACAGTCAATCTCAAGAAAACAAGATGAAAATAATGTTGCTTTGATTGAAGCAAGGCAGTAATTTAATTTAAATTTACATGGACTCATGGACTTTGGGGTTTTTTTCTACACATTTTTTTACTGTTTAGTTTCTAGGTGGAGATATCCTTCATAGATCTAGGAATTAAAGCTTTCAAACTCTAAACTTACATTCTATAATTAGCTATTCCCTTCAGTTTTCCCATTTCTAATCTCTTCAGTTCATGGCACAGCTCACAGTTTCGCTATACCCTTTATTTCAGCTTTCTTATTTAGCACTTTAGCAGGTTTGATCATGGTTAGATTTACTCAAAAACTATACAAAGCAGCTGTACAGAAATGTGCTTTTTGCTTTGTTTTGTCTTGTTTTACTGCTGAGGGTTAGAAAACATGCTGGAAACTCTAAACCAGTCCCAGGCTACAACAAACAGTAAGTGTCACCGCTTGCCGAATGACAGATGCTTTGCTGTTGTGACAGAAGTAGTTGTGTGGGCCACCTGGAAGACTAGAGACCACCACTTACTTGCAAGCCACTGTCATAAAATACTCCTTGATTTGCCATCTGCTTTTACGAAATGCCCCTGAAATTAGGCTTCTTAATGGAAGTGCGGCATGGGGTAGTTCAGTGTGAAACTTTTTCTGTTTGTGAGTTCAGTGCTCTTGTCTATGGATGTGCTGTTACTGTTTTGAAAACCCGTGTCCTGCCTCTTTGTCTGTAATATACCTAATGTATTTACAGTGGATTTCAGCTATTACAGTATCATTCCACAGTTTTTTAGTATTGTTATTATTTCCTGAACAAAATAGTTTTTAGGTCTTAGAAATTGCAAACATGTTGCTCAAATTGTTGGTATTTATATAAAATTGAATACCACAATATTTACTATATAAATTCACAGGCAATAAGGCTATTTATTTGAATACAGCCACATGTGTGTTTCCCAGATCAGATTTATATTGCTGTAATGGATTTCATTATATAGAACTTTCTTTCATATCGTTTTATGGTGAGAATTATTTACGTGCAAGTTTTCTTCCGTAAGGAGCAGTTATGTTAGAAAGGTTTAAATTAATGGTAATAGTTCCAGAGAATTCTTAAATGAACAAGAAAAGAGTTGGCAGGAATACTTTTTTGCATATAGTTTTACCAAAAGATTTTAAATAATGTAAAGGAAAGATTCATTTTTTTTATTAATTCCTATAACTATTTGACTCCATGGATTTACTTTAAGACCACCAAAACCTACGTTCAATTCATATCACAGATTATAGGATTACCCTAAGACTACTCATGTGAAGCAAGATTTAGAAAACAGCATTGAACAGATTTGGTAAGCACTGACAAGAGAGATGTGACATGCTAGCATTGGTAACTGCAGCCTGTGCAGGTGAGGTTCTCGGTCTTTATCATGTCATCTGAGCTTGTCACTTGTCTTCATAGCCATAGCTATCACCTGAAAAAAAAAAAAAATTCCTTGCCATTACCAAAATCTTTCCATTCTACCTGTTTTGGTTTTGGGCTTTTTTTTGGTGTGTGTGTGGGGTGGGTGGGTGGGTATATGTTGGGGTTTTATGTGGTTTTTTATATATACCTTGAGTCTATACAAATAAAATATCCTGCTGTTTAGCTTAAAAAGCGCAAAGATTTGTATATGTATATGTGTGAGCATTAGTGGAGAATTTCTACATGCAGTAGATGAAGCAGGATTTGCAGGGAGAAACAGCTGGTGATCAAAAAATTCATTTGCAAAAAATACTGGTTCAAAGTAGTCCTCTGTCAGATGTGCCTGAGCTATCTGAAGGCTGGAAGGACAGTGATGCTCTTGCTGAAGCTCAGCAGCAGACACACAGCCTCATCAAAGAAACATACACAGGAGTTGAAAAGTTCAGGGTAGGCCTTAAGCATTTCAGTATTTTAGGAGAGGAAAGATTCCTAGTTTATGTGTATCAAAGAGTCATTGTGAAAAACATTACTTTTATGGACTATATAATGACAAAGGATACTGATTTTCCTGGCTGGGCTGTTGGATTTTTTTGCTTCTTAGATTTTTTTCATATTTTATTCTATTCCAAGTTCACTCATATAACGTAGGAAGGGAAAGATGTGTACATTTAAAAGTCACAGTTGTGCTTGGGTTGTGGAAACTAGAGGGAAATAGTATAGCTTTGGGATGTGTGTGGGGTAGAAAACTATTTCTTGTGTAACCATAAGTAACCATGGGAAATAAGGTTTGGGGGTTTTCTGTTATATAACAGCTTACTTGAGGAAAGTAACTGTTACACAGATGTCAGACAGAAATGCTATTTCAAATGTTAAATAAAGGTTTTCATAGTATTATATAAAAAAATACTTTATGCTGTTTATTTTATCACAGTCCTTATACAGGAACAACAGCTATTATATGACTTTTTTCCTGTTGCAGTTTGTAAGACAATATTAAACTAATGACATGGCTACCTAGTTTTATGCTTTTTTCCCCCTTTTCTATCAAATAATTTATCTCATTAAAAATGGTTCCTATAATTATAAAGCTTTGCAGAAAGATTTTTTTCCATTAATATTTATGTGTGCCAGTCATTTATGCAGGTAGAAGTGCTTCAGATTTGTATCTCTGATAACACAATCACAAGAAATAGATGGACGGTTATGTTTGTGAGGGTATCAGAATTAAGCCCAAAGCTGGCACGACCTCTAAATGTCATTTAGTGTAATTTTAAAACAGTATTTTGCAACTGTCATGAAGTGAGAGTATCTTGCTGAATCCATGTGAAAAAGAAAACAAAAAAAAAATCCCCTGTAATTGTCAGAAAAACAGGAACAGAAACCACTTTTGTTTATGGTTTCTCCAAAACAAAAACAAAGGTATGCATAGTTTCATCCCTGTTTCCTGTGAAAATAGAAAGTATTCTGTGTGGTAAAAAACACCTGGTATTATATAAGCACATACAGACACAAGTGTATATGTTTAAAGATATTTTGTTGCAAACCTCCCATCTTTAAAACAAACCCAATTTAAAAAGAGTATTCTCTCTTAAAGACAGTGACAATTTCTAGCTAAGTTAAATATGCTAACAGTATAAATTTTAAGGAGTAATATTTTAGTGCTGCCACAGAGACCAGACCTCATTTTAAAACAGGTAAAAAAGCATTGTGTCCTTTACCAACATTTTTGTCCAACAAAATTTTAAATTAGTTCCATTTAAGTCTAAAGGATTTTTCCCTATATGTGGAAACAGCTTTTCTAGTTCAGAAAGACACACTGTTACCTGTGAGACCACTGCGGCACAAAGAATGCAATAGAGATTAGGCAGAGCATGACCTTATAATAATTGTGCTGGTTTTGGCAGGGACAGAGTTAATTTTCTTCATAGTCAATGGTATGGGGTTTGGATTTGTGCTGAAAACAGTGTTGATAGTGCAAGGGTGTTTCAGTTACTGCTGACCAGTGTGTGCACAGAACCAAGGCCTTTTCTGCTCCTCACCCCACCTCACCAGCGAGCAGGATGAGGGGGGCACAAGAAGCTGGGAGGGGACACAGCCAGGGCAGCTGGTCCCAACTGACCCAAGGGGTATCACATACCATGTAATGTCATGCTCAGCAATAAAATCTGCAGGGAAGAAGGAAGACGGGGAGATTTTTGAAATTGTGGCATTTATCTCCCCAAGTAACTGTTATATATAGGTGATGGAGCCCAGCTTTCCTGGGGATGTCTGAACTCCTGCCTGATGGTGGAAAGTGGTGAATGAATTCCTTGTTTCGTTTTGCGTGTGTGCACAGATTTTGCTTTACCTATTATAACATTTTTATCTCAACTCATGAATTTTCTCACTTTTCCAATTCTCTCCCCCATCCCACCAGGGGCGAGTGAGGAAGTGGCTGTGTGGGGCTTAGTTGCTGGCTCAGATTAAACCACTACAGGGAGCAATAAAGAGCCTTGATCTTCCTTTTTCCTGAGCTCATGGCATTTTTGGCAAGGTTTGCAGTCCCATGACATGTAACATAGACACATATGCACATCTAATTAGATATCCATGTAAACCCACCTTTGGTCTTGGCTCTGTAACCCCAAAGTACGTAGGCAATATTTCCTTCTCAGCTCCCTTTTGATGGCTTTTACCTATGGTGTTTTTTTGGACTCAGTCAACAGCCCTTGAACAGCCATCTGAATGATGCATGTACAGGTGGAATATGGATGAGGTGGGGCACAAACACCCAATGTAGAAGTTAGACTGGCCATTTTTAATTTCTAAAGTGGTGTGCAAATATTAAAGGTCATTAACATGAAATGAAAATAAATTTGTCTTTATGCATCGCTGCTTGAAGTGAAAGTTTAGTTCTTGAAATTGTCAAAATGCTGAAAACAATGTTCTGCGTCAAAACAAACCTAGCATTGCTTTAAGAAACCCTACCAAAAAAGAAAACAGCAGCAGCTTTTTCAGCTTTGCTCTGCAGCTCTGAATATTGCAGAAATAAACTGTGTGTTATCACCCTGAACTGCTAGTACTTCACTATATTTTAGGGCTCTGAAATTTTGATAGTGTACTAATGACAGAACTAAGTGACTTTCAAGTGGCTTCCAAGAAAATTTCCCATACCTTACTGTATTTTACTGTAAGTTTTCATCTATATCTCTTCTGTGACCAAGTGGTCCATTGGATTGTATTTGATGCAGCATTTCACAGCTGCTCACTGATAAGATTACGAGAACTACGAGATGCACCTTAATGAAATATTTGAAAGTAAATGACAATATATTTTATGTGTAATTAAGAAAAAAATATATTTATTTGATAGGTGTGTTGACAGTAAGTTCAGGAGGGACTATTCTAATCATACAGTTTGACTTATATATGTCAATATACATATTGTATTGCATAATGTAAACCATAGGATTTCCCTAGATTAACAACTAATTTAACAGAAGTTTATACTTTAGCGCAGAGACTCTTAGACAGCCATTTTAATACACCTCTTCCCTCCCTCACCCCCACCTCTTTGCAACTGTCTTGTCCTCTCCTACTTCCTTCCCACCCCTCTAGGCAACAATGCTGCCCTCATGGCCCTCTCCCTTACCCTTGCTGTGAGATAATGGCAGCACCAGTGCTGAAACAGCACGGTGGAACTAAAAGAAGTTGACACTGTTGTGAAAAGGCGTAATCAGGTTAAGATGAGAAAGCACCAGTAAGGTAGCAATTCAGAGTGAAGGAAGCAAAAAGACTGGTACCTGAGCACCTCATTGCTGATGTCTCTTCAAAACATTGTTCCTACTCGTCTCAGTTCCCTGTGCTCATGGTTCCCTGAGCACAGCACGGACAGGCAGCTGTAACTGCCCAGTTGAGACTGTGCGAGTTTGTGTGGCATATTTTTGCCCATCTGAAAACTGAGTCTTCCAGAAAAAATCCTGGATTAATATTTTCAGAGTATGTGCTATGCCTGATATGACATTTTCTGTGGTAAGAAATTATTCTTTTTGATATTTAAAAGCTGATGATGTTTTAGTGCTCTTGGCTTGGAAAAAAAACCCACAACAGATACCATGTTCATCAAGGATCCACATAATAATGTTTTTTAAGTAGAAAAAAAATTGAGGATGTTCCACTAACCAACAAAAATTTGGTTAAAATTTTCTTCTCAGTTTAATGAATTAGTTGTTTCTTTCAGCCCTGAAAATCTGTGATACAATATTATATCCTCTAATCAGCATTTTGATTCCAAGTCCTATATAGGCACATCTATGACTTAAAGGTCTTCAAATAGCATGTGTATAATAGAAAAGTGAGTAACAATGTTGAGAAGCAGAATGAAATGTAGGAACAAAAAGAAAATGGCTGAAACAATTTTGAAAAATCTCAAAACTGCAGTATATTGCCTTGAGTATGCATTTAAACAAAGAAAAGGAAAGAACAAAGTAAACATGCAGGATGTAGCATGGAGACAGCCAGCTTGTGGCATGCAACAGGATTGTGTGAATGTGTGTTTGGCTTCAGAGAGCAAAACTAGGCTAATTAGCTTGAAAGCAGCGTTATAACAGCACTATTTCTATTGCTTGAGCTGATATCTGAACAATAGCTATAGCTAGCTATACAAATTCAAATAATCAATAGCTAGAAATTCAAATAACCATTTAATAAGTGTAGAACTACCTCAGATAAGAAAGGCAACATCTGTTGGTTACATCTGTTACGCTGATGACAGTGTCCATTTTGAGGATAGTAAATGCAACAGGTAAAGTATTCAGTATAACATTTTTGTAACAACTTAATTATATGCTTTTAGTGTTGAATCAGTGAGTATCAAGTCAGACGAGATCTAATCACTGATATCAGCAGAACAGTTTCATACGTAGTTTTTGTCTTCCATACTTGTCTCTTATCAAGAAAGTTGAAGGACCCAGGTCAGCCAAAACACCATGTCAAATGAGGCTTTATACCATGATTTTTTAGTTTCTTTTTTTAATTCTTTTACTTCCTCATTATTTCCAAGAAAAAGTGGAACTAAAAGTTAACAATGCTTAATTCTTTATACCAAATCACTAAATGCATGCAGTTTTATTGATGTCCAACTAACAGCTTCTAAACCCATCACTGATTTAAAAAAATATATTGAAATGGGAAATAATGAAGTTCATTGAAGTTTCAAGAATGTAAGCAGATGGGAAAAAGAAGGAACATGCTAAAAAAACCCTGGAGTACTCCATAATTAGACTCCAAATAATTTGTAAGGGAGAGACTCCTTAAAAATGTCCTAATTCAAAGAAAAGATTGAATCCAAATCTGCAAACCAGACATGCATAAGGTATGGACCCACAACACTCCCTGATTCCCCCAGTTTCATTAGTTCCAGAGCCCACAGAATTACGTGGGTTTTATAGGGTTGGTAGGTATACAGGACTGAAATTTGCTTGCCCACCATCAACTACCAATAATAATTTGCAGGAGTGTCATAGATTTACTTGTTACATATTTACCTAGTTATGAATGACAAACAGTCACATTAAATAATGATAAATATAATTATAATAATAATGAGAAACAGTCAATAAATACAATGGAAGGGATTGACTGCTTTAATTAAAGTGAGATTCATTTTTTACTCAAGTATTTCCATCTCAAGGAAAGAAAATATTATGATGTGAGATGTTCATAATTGAAGAGACTTTTTAAGAAGCAAGTGTAGAAGGAGAGGGAAGGAGACAGAGGACAGAAAATACATTGATAAATTTTCTCTGTAGGATACATTGACAGCAGAAACTCCATCTGTTGTTCTAAAAGAAAAACACTCCCATTTTTTGTGTGGCGAGTGAGTTTGCTTATCCGAATGGCAGGCACTCAAACTAATACTGAAAGGTTGACGCGAGCACTTGCGTTTCCTCCCAGTAGCGGATGCTGTATGGTAATCTGTAATGGTTGTATCCTGCCATTCCTGCTCAGTAGGGAGCACTTCAGTGCCTCCTCTCCAGCACTAACAGCCCTCAGCAACTGTTCACTTCCAGCATGTGGGGCTGGTCTCTGAGCTCTTCCCATGAGCTGAAGCGGAAGCACAGAAACCCAGCCATATAAATCACCCATTGTTTAGCCTATTAGTGCCCATGATGGTGTAATCCTATATGCTAATTATATAGAATAAAGTCTATTTAAAATCTGTTTACCAAATCTCTTTAGATCATTTCTAATAGTGTTTATGATAGCACCTCAGACCCTCCCTTGTCAGGAAGCCCATAGGCATTACCAGTGGAATTTCCTTGGTTTCCGGACTGTCCTGTTCAACAATTTTCTTTTGTTATGTTTCTTTATGTTTTACAGAGATGGAAGAGCGTAGAAATAGTTCAGTATGATCAAAGAAACTTAATGTATCTCTATGGCTTAAAAGAATGTTTAAGGCTCCAGGAGTTTTCTTCTTAAGTTTAGGAAATGAAGTCTTGTATTTATTTTTCTTTAAAAGTTGGATAAAGTTCTTCAGTTTCTGACTTTGTTTTGCACAGAGTTCTGATGTGGGTTTGTTGTTTTTTTTTTTTCTTTCTGAGGCATAGTGAAATTTAGCCCTTAGTAGATTAACCTCTTTCTCACAGTTTCTGAAATACACAGTATATTTTGTTTTAAGAGTCTAACTTTAATGTTACTCCATATAGATTTATCTTGACATTCTTGATTGAATAAAAGGAGTTTAAAAGGCAATTGGCTTCAGTAATTCTATTTCTGGAAGAGACACAGAAAACTGTAATGACAATCTGTGTTACGTGTGTTCAGTGGTGCTATGGTAGAATTATTTATTGTGTGGCTGAGAAAGATTTAAAAATGTACAATACAGGTAGTGTGTGTAAGTCTTTACAAGGCTATTTTAATCCAATCTGTCCTATTCACAAAATGGATTCATTTTAAGTGTTAACTCTTAAAAACTAAAAAATGAAAATTGCCCATTGTTGATCCATACTTCCTCAAGCTTTCCAAATCTGATCTTGTTATAGTTCTCATACTGTAATTAACTCTGTAGATATTCATGAGTATTCAGGGAAATAATGCATACCATTCTTGGGACTCATCAAATATTTTTTTCTCCTTCACCATCTCAGGTTCAAAATATGTTTTGGAAGCATGTACCACATAATGTGCACTTCAGACTACATAGTACTTTTGGGTTTTATGGTTGGTATTTCTGATATTGCCATAAGAATAAAGGGAATTAATACAGTCAGTACCCTGATCTGAAATCTCTTAGAAAAGTAGAAAAGTTTGCAGCATCTGCAGACAACTTTAAAGTAAACCAGAAGAACTGGGATGTTTTTATCTTTTAGAATTTAATTTAACCATAGGTACTTTCTGTCTCCATTTAATTTCAACTGGACTATGCAGGTTTTATATGAAAACCAAAGAAATTACTTGAGTAAATTCCAGTGGCTGTTGGCTTTTGAGAAGGAAGCCTTTCAAAAAAAGCATTTTTCAGAATAAAATATTGTTATTTAATGTTAATGTTTAAAAGTAAATGGTATATTGTCAATAGTGGAGGAAGGCAGGGAATGCTATTACACTTACTCCCATAGTTATTAGGGACAGTAAGGATACTATCACTGAGTAAAAGGACCAGTGAACCAAGCTGTTATTCTTTCTAGCTTCTGGGTCTAAGTGATCTTTGAGCTCTATAGTACAGTTAAAGTCTTTGTATAAGAATCTGCTATATAAACTCTTATACTTCATATTTTTATTACATCTCATTCAAATGATCTTTTGCACCTTGATTTTTAATTTGATAAGCCATGACTAGCAGCAAGATTTTCCCCTGCGTTTAAAGACATTTTTCGCCTCTTAACATGATTAAGGAAAAGATATTTTGCCTTTGCCCTCTCCAAGTTGTGCTGGAAGCAGATGTTAATATTTTATATACAATTTTCCTTAACCCATAATTGGCAATAAAGACAAAATAATGTAATGTTTCAAGATTCCTCAGTATTAACTAATTAAACCAGCAGCAGGCCCCAAGCATGGGACAATGGCAAACTTTCAGCTGAATTAATTTTATGGAAGACCAGCTGAGTAATTGGACTCCAATTACAGGCTGTTTAGCTCCCTCATCACCTTCACATATAATTAAATTCAATTGGTTGATACAGCTTCTATTTTTATGAGGGCACTTACAAGCTTTTTGAACCCCACTGTGACTTTGGATCTAGGCCAATCAATTATTACTCATTTCTCTTTCAAATGGAAATTCTTTAGATTAGTCATATCTTTTATAATGCATTGCTCACATTTAAAAGATCTGTCTACAGTACGTTGCGGCTGAGACACAGATGAAGAGCAATGTTTATGGATATTTTTGTTCTACAAATAATATATAGGATATAAGTGTATATTTGTCATCGGTATTGATGAATAGCGGCCACATGCTTTTATGACCTGTCCTGAGAGATATGATACCACATACAGCGGGTTTGATTTACTGTATCATTACATTTTGCAAACGCCATGCTTGTTCATGTTACAAATGATTACTGAAATTGCTCATTAGATCTGAAATTGCCTTTATTGGCATGTAAAAAATAAGTCATTATGTATTGCTCACTGAGAATCCCTTAGTTGTCCATCTTTCCTTCTTTAATTTATTTTCAAATGAAATTAATCCATCATTACTAATTAAAAAACACAAGTTACTGCTTACTAAGAGAAAACTTTAACAGCCCCTGACTTTTGAACAGGCACATACATTGTTAAGTAGTTTGACTAAAAGAAATAAAATATAATTTTATTTTAAGAATGGTAAAACAATTTCTATTTTACAGCATCTGGCTCTCAAGTAGTGACATATTTCAAGTGCAAACAGAAAATGAATTAATAAGTAGACTTTGCAACATTTCACCCATAACGAGTCTATAAGGAGATTAAACAAATAACTAGAATTGATATGGCTCTTTTGCATGCTCTCAGTGTATTGGTTCCAGTGTATTTATTTCCAAACAGAGCAATATATCATCAGTGATAAAAAAGGAAACAGAGAAGCAACAGTGACATCAGTGATGTTTTCCAGCTCTACTGAGTGATCAATAAAGAAAAAGACAGTGTCAGATATGAAATATTACTTTTCTTTAGACCTTTCAGTTAGGGAAATATCAAACCTATTTCTTTGCTCCTTAAACTCTTGGATTTGAATGCAAACCATTGATTAGATATGTGAAAAATGACGTTGAGGCATACTAAATTGGAACAACGTTTCTATGAAACTGTATTACTACTGATTGACTAGCAAAACAGAACATTAATGATTAATGGTGGTGTATTAAGTACCAGAAAAGTTGTGTTTATTACCTTCTCTTTTGAAGTATTGCCATTATATGGAATGTGGATAGTATACATAAGAAAGTGGCTACTTCAGATCTTCACTGGTAAATTTTGATATTTCTTTGACCAATCTCTAACTGAAAAAAATCTATATTATAAACAAAACCCCACATCCTTTGTATGGGCACATGATACACATGGTAAAAGTACAGTAAAACAATTTTTGAGGAAAATGCTTCCTATTAAGTGTGATGCTCATATTGGTTGTTATCAAATGATAGTATTATTACTAGCCATCTTTATGATTTTAGAGTAAAAAAAAAAGGTGATAGAAATGTTAAAATCATGTCAAGTGTACATTTGAGGTTTTTTGGTTGGTTGGTTGATTGATTGATTGGTTTTCTTTCTGAATATCTAAGTAGCAACTTTAAAAGAAGCTAAGAAAATCGTGGATCAAAACAGTATTTTGCTTTTTCCTGCAAGAGTAAGGATTAAATTACTACCACTATTAATGTTGTAAGTAAAGATAGAAACCAATTTTTTTAAAATATGCCTTCTGTTTTAGATCACAGATGCTTTCATTCAGATTAAACAGGCTTTGATGATACATTTGGTTTCTCCCAATCTTGCACGTCCACTCTCCATTAATCAACAGCAGTTGGTCCTATTGATGTCACCACATGTTCGTTAATACTTTCTTTCTACTAGGAAAACCCAGCATTTATGCAGTAAAGAACATAACTAACAAGATAGCACATACCTACTGTACTTCCAGGGGAGAGAAGAAAATTAGTAGTGCCATCACAGATCTAGTGTTAACTCACTTGAGGTGGCAGGGGAAAGGAAACCTTCTAGGTATTCTTTTTTTTTTTTTTTTTTCAAAGACTAGATGTTTTAAATCACAGTGTTTATTAGACTTAATCATCATTTCATTGTTTTGCTTCATCAAGCCTCTACTGCCACATATGTTTTGAAGTCTTTTTTTTCTCTCTGGATAGGTTAACTGAGATCAGAATGCACAATTGGCATTTCTTGCAGAGACATAGTCAGAATCGATTTGGTTTAGAAGATAAACTGCACAGAGGAAATGAAAGGAAAGTTCTCATTCAGGGTATAATTTTACAAGATTTGTTATTCATAAGTGAACAGCCACCTTTTCATGGATTTGCTTCTGAATAATGACAAGAATAAAAAAGAGTAAGTTGGTTCACCAGTATTACACTTATTCAGGAAATATAAACAGGTATTAGAGGTTTAATGAAAACAACACCACTACCACATGAAAAAAAAAATAAAAAAATTACACACACTATCCCCACCCCCCCCAAAAAAAAAAAAAAAAAAAAAGACCAAGAGGAGATTTTCTCATTGTTTTTAGAGGTGAGTTTTCTGCCCTTTTGGAAAATGAAGTCCAATATGTTCATGATCAGCTCTGTTACATATTGACAGAACCCTACCCTTGTTATTTGCCATCCTGACAGAGAAGGGGTTTTTTGTCCCTTTTTCCCCTCTTCTTTCCCTGACTTATGATTCAAAGCATATACTGCAGTTTGGGAAACACCTTCAGATATAAAGCAAAAAAATGTCAAATCAGAGAAGCAAGTTCCTTGACTCCACATCTGGTTTCCTTGGTGGTCAGTAGGAAGGTACTTCATTTCTTTGATAGTAATACTGATCTTAGATGCTGGGTCTGCTTCTGCACAGATCTGAACATAGCTAAATGAAGAAAACTATAAAGGATAAGAGAAGAAAATAAAAAAGCAATCAAAACATGCACAATTTATGTATTAAAAAGCAAGTAGTTTTCTGTTACTTAAATAAAATGCACTTAGGTATGAGAAAAAAGAATGACCTTTTGTATCTCATAATAGAATAGCTTTTAAGTTTAATCCCTGCAATACCGTGTGTTGGCAATGCAGCATGTCGCTTCTGTGGCTTCGAAGACACTTTAACTCGTAATAGTTGATATCATCAGTGCTCCCCTCCAAAAACATTCCTCATATACAGTACAACAAAGAACAGTGTGTGCCCATGGCCTGAGCTTAACAAAGTGCATTGAGAAAAACGGCTTCCTGGGCAGAAAAGCACATCAATAACACAGTGGGAAGTGGCACCAACAGAAGGTAAACACGGGTCAGTCAGGGAAAGCTTAGCAGGTGGTAGGGCACAGATCTTCAAGTACAATGAAGGGAATGACATCAGAGAGATTCATCTTTCTCTGTGCTTGAATTCTCAGTTATTAACTAAGGCATAACATCATACGGAACAACAAAGGCGCAGAATCAGCCAGTTTTTGGCTGCTTCACAGATGGCACTTAAATGGCAATTTCAGTGCTGCTGAGAGAATGACTATGGCAATTGTATTATATGAACCATTCAGCCCAGGGGAAAAAAAAAAAAAAAAAAAAAAAAAAAAAAAGATGCATAAATGTTCTGGTTAAGTAAATATTATTCAGACATGTAAGCCACTAGGCTTACCCAGTTCTCTGTCATTATTTATTAGGTATATGTGAATGGTGTATAAGAGTTTCAAATTCCCAAGCATAATTTTTCTGTCAAAGGCTGGCAAAAAAATAATAAAAAATAGCTCCTCCATATACATAGCTGCTTATATTTTATAGCTGAGCAGGAAATAATTTGTTGGGGTTTTTTATTTTATTTTATTTTAGCTAGTTTTAGCAAGAGACAAGTCTTCATTACAAAAGAGGCTTTTCTTCTCCATGCTGCATTAAAGTGTATTCATTTCTAAACCTTTTATCTCCAAACTTTTTCCTAATAGGGAAATTATGAAAGAATTGGGTAGAATCTAAATGCCACTGGTATCAGACAAGAAGATGATTTTTATAAGCTGCTTTGATTATGGAGAATGTTTATTTATGGAACCGTTCACAGATTTTTTTAATGTACTCTCTTCTCTTGACTTTGATTAATATTTTATATTTTATTGCAATTTAAAATTTTATTTATAAAATTTAGACAAGAGATTTCTGTACATGAAACTTTCTTGTCTTTTTAAAAGCTAAAACTTATAATGATTTTGTAAATGCCATGGATTCTTTATTGTAATGGTCTCTAAACTTTTTCGATTGTGCAACCTATCAGTAAAAAAATTTTGAGCATGCACTCCCAATATATGTACATTTTTAAAAAGTTATAATGTATGTACATGTACTACAACACTGGTATATTACATACATTATAAAACATACATTAAAACCCACACAATTAAAAAATTGAGACAAAGATGAAATATAAACTGTTTTGGTTTTTTTTAATATTTTATATAATAATGACACACAAAAACATTGTCTTCCTGCACCCAATGAATTCTCTTGCACACTCCACTGGGTGCACACACCCCACTTTGGAAACCACTGCTTTATTGAACAATTTGCCATCTAATAATTATCAGTTACAAAAATCAAAAGTTCACTATAGAAGGAATATCTTCGCACAAAATATGTACAAGCTTAATTAATTTTATCCATACTTAGGTATTTTTCCCATTTGTGAGGTAATAATTTAGTGAAACTTCCTGCAGAACCTATTTGCCTTCCCAATGGGACCTTTGTCTAGGTTGGATATTCAGAACTGTAAAAGGTTATGATTTTACATGAATAGAAGAAATGGGAAGGTATGTGCTGGAAAATGTATGTTACTTAATTCTCAGCTTTCTTATAGTTTCAATAATGTATTAAAAAGAGAAGTCATAGTAGATTTCCAGGCCTGGACTGTAAATCTGAAATTAGGCCTCCTGGATAAGAAATTGTGGCTAGTGTCAGTCACCCTTTTACTCAGACAAGCAACATATAATTTTCTAAGTGCCTTCACTTATCAGGATAAATTAGTTTCTTTATCCCAAAAGAGTCCAGGAAAAAAAACCAAACTAATTTACTTGATATGGATTTTCAGGTGACCACAACCTAGGACTGGGACTGGAAAGCTGAGATATTTAATGAAGCAGAGAAATGAGTAGAAACCTACTTCCAAACTCTCTTCATGGAGACTGTTATCCCCTGTAGTGATGGTCTTTGCCAAATGAGCAAAGTCCACGACTGAGTGTGCCTGAAAACGCTGCATTTCACAGAATCACAGAATCGTAGTAGGGTTTGTGTTGGGAGGGACCTTAAAGATCATATAGTTCCAACCCCCCTGTGCCATGAGCAGGGACACCTTCCACTAGACCATGTTGCTTAAAGCCCCATCCAGCCTGGCCTTGAACACTTCCAGGGATGGGGCATCCACAGCTTCTCTGGGCAACCACTTCCAGGGCCTTGCCATCCTCACAGTAAAGAATTTCTTAATAGCTAAACTTATTCTACCCCCTTTCAGTTTAAAGCCATTAACCCTTGTCCTATCATTGCCATCACTACCTGCCCTTGTAAGAAGTCCTTCCCCAGATTTCTTGAAGGCCCTCTTTGGGTACCGGATGGCTGCTATAAGGTCTCTCTGGAGCCTTCTTTTCTCCAGGCTGAACAACCCCAACTCTCTCAGCCTGTCTTCACATGAGAGGTGCTCCAGCTCCTTTGGACTCACTTCAATAGGTTGGTGTCCTTCTTCTGTTGGGGGCCCCAGCACTGGACACAGTGCTCCAGATGTGGTCTCATGAGAGCAGAGAGGAAGAGCCACCTCCCTCAACTTGCTGGTCACACATCTTTTAATGCAGCCCAGCATAAAAGTTTGACAACTTTACCAAAAGTTATCTTTAAGAAATAAGAATACAATCCTGCTGGTATTTATATTTATTTTGTGTATCTGTTAACCACGTGTGACCGTTATTTGAACAAACAAGCCAAATCACTCCATACAGAGAGGGTAAAGTGAGGAACCACTGCAAACAAAGCTCCTTGCTGAACCCATGAGCCTCTGAGAACCAAGAGTTTTGTAGTTCACAATCCATTAAGGTGAATGTGCTAATTTACTATCCTCTGGGAAGATGTTAATACATTGATTATTCTTTTTTCGTCTTTTTTTTTAAAATATGCACAGCTAGAAGTGGTAAAAACACTTTTTTTTTTTTTTTTTCAAAAAAAAAGGAACAAAAAAAGGTCAGGTAGGGGAAAGCATTTAAACACTTCATAGGAGTTTCTGTATTAGGGAACCTATATTGTTTATACAGTCAATGACACTTTCCTAGAGTGATTTGGAGCACCTAAAGGTTTCGAATAGATCTCTGGAGGCTCCATCAAATAAATAAAGAGCCTAACTAACAAGACACCTCCTCTGATATCGTTATCTCACATTACTCTCTGCTCCTCTTTTAAGCTAGCCATGATGAGTAGCTTTATAAAACCATTGATTTCTCATTTCTAAATAGTAGGCTGCCTTGAATATTTCGTGATTCATGGATGTTAGGAAAAGCCAGCCAAGGGTGGCGAGGTTCTGGGATTAAAAATAAAACATACTGCTTAAGGAAAGTAATGCAGCTAAAGTGGTAATAACTTTCCTGAAGATATCTTGTTCTGAGTTTGTCCTCTGAGAGCTTTATCAAAATTCCTTTGTCAGTTGTTGCATTTCCATGCCTTCAAATCCAGAGCATGATTCAAAAATGTTTTATGGTAAAAGGATATTTTTGTTATCTACTGGCTGAGGAATTATTTCAATGGTAAAAAGTAAGCAAAAAATGGCATTTTGATGTGTCTTACAAGTAATGAATCCTACAAAATTCAAGAAAAGAGGAAAACTTTATCTAAATCAGCTTCAGTCATAAAATAATTGATAGCTATTCCAACATACCAATGCTTGTAATTTTTACCTGTAATGTCTATGGCAGCAACATGTGGGTTATGTTGATTTAGCAAGGGTATAAAATGGAGACACGGAATTATCATCTTGATGAGATTCTGCAAGAACTACAATCAATCAGCAACAATAGGTCAAAGCTACAGCATGTTCCCTTTGTCTATTGAAATATATATTTCTGTTGCTGTCACCTTAAACCTCTTTTCTCCACCTGTGGATTTATTTTATGCCTGTTTCATCTAGTTGTTATCAGTGTACGACTTCTGCAGAATGGAGACAGGTTTTTTTAACTACAAGTCTGGATGCAGCCCTGAGGGCTGAATAGGACCACTGGTTCTTGTGATATATGCAAAAAGAAGAAAAACACAACACGCTTTCTCAAGGTTATGCTCTACATTTCTATAGACATAATCTGCACTTATAGGTAGGGCTGTTTTAGAATTTAATGATTTTACAAGACACAGGGATGACTGTGGGAAACTCAGCTGCCATCTCCTGTTTCTGTGCAGAAACACTGCCACGATAACTAGCATGATCCCATTTCTATCTCCTCAGGGAAGCACATGGTATCAATGGTAGGGGAGGGTGGCAGGAAATACAGTAGCAAAGGATTTTTTTCTGTTGTGAACGCATCAGACTTTGAGACCTCTCTGGGTTTAGAGACAATCCTACTGCCTCCCTCCCAGGCCTGCACCAGGAAGAATGCACTTCTTGTTGGCTTGGGTAGCCCTGTTGTATTGCAAAGTTTGAGCCTAGGGAGGACACAATGCCTCCATGACAGTAACCAAGAAGAAAGGGATGTCCATGTTAGCTCCCATCTGCTCACCTTGCACATTTTGTGAAGTGTCAGGTCTGCTGCCTGTTGCAGATTTGTAAGGGTTTCTGTTTATCTGTGTTGATTTTTTGTTGGTCACTTACAGATCACATTTGGGTAACATTGTTGTGAAGTATTACCTCCAAAATTGTTTCATTTTTTTGGCAATGATATCTGGAAGGGAAACTGATTAGAACAGTACACAGACACCTAGGATTTTTATATCATATCACAGCATGCTCTTCACATTAAAGGGGTGATAACCAAAGTCCCTATTTTTCTTGGCCATCCACTTAGGAGCTTAAAATTCAACAGGCGCTGTGGTTTAATGTTAAATGTAATGAATACAAATTGGGTGATGCTTTTAGTTCATTCCTTAACAGGTTTTCTTACCAACTACATGTCAAGATTAGACTAGACTAGTGCACACCAACATGTAGACAGCTAAAATGAAGCTAAGCTGAATCTTTGCTTGTCAAGGAAGCCATACAATGTTCATACCAAAGCATAGAAACATTACATTGGCCCCATAAAGTGCTATTAAATAAAATAATAACTTATTTCTATTAGGTGGAAGAGGTTTTATGGGCTAACTAGCAAGTCTGCCCAAGCCAAAAATAGGACTGACCGAGGAAAAAGATGTTCATAGGTTTTTCACCTAGGGAGAGCAGAAATGAAGAAAAAGATAAGAAGGTGGCCCAGATAAGTACAAGCCTCTTTGAGAAAAATGGTGGGGTTTTTCCTTTTTAAGTTGTTCCCACCCCTTTTTTTCCTCTCTCTCTTTCCCACCCTGGGAACTAGCTCATAATGAGATTGCTCAGATACTTTTCAAAGAAAATATTTATACCTACCGGTTCTGCTAAAACATTGCTAAGAAGTGGATTTAAAAACAAGTATCCTTTTTTAGTTTCATCTAAACTTTTGCTTTGATACAAAACTTTCCTCTTAACTTGTGGGAACAGGTAGCAAAGTCTGCTAATGACAGAAAACAACTGAGAAGAGTTGAATCTGAATCTGCCTCAAATAGTTGTGTAAGGATCAGACAGTACTGAATAAAATGGTGATCAAATGAAGAGGTGACAAAATTGTAGAAGCAATTACTTCCACGTGAAGAAATAAGTAAACATAATGCTAACAATATATACACCACAGGAGACTTTAAATTAGTTCTAATTACTGATCAAAAAGAAGTTCTGTGAGTCACTTCAGATCTCTGAAAATATCAGCAATGGTCAGAAAAAAGTCTTGTAGAAACGTATGTGGAAGAACAGCAAGTATGATTAACTACTTCTGGAAAGACTAAATAGATTAGGATTTTTGTTTAGGAAAGGATAACTGAGGAAACTAAACAATGCGTTAATGACTGCTTAAAAAAATATACCAAACTTTTTTCATGTGATGCAGAATTGGATTCTGGAGCTCATTACCACAGATGACGCAAGGGGCATTAAATATAGGTAAGCAGAGGCAGTGGAGGATGAGTAGATAGAGTCACTCATCCTTCCGTTAAAATACTGTGATCCATACACATTGTCCAGTAAAATATTCTGATCTGCTACCTGTCAGAGGCTGAAAGGGTCTGTCAGGGGAAGGATTAATCCCCCCTCTCTCATTTTGTAACTCTTTCCTTAGGTATCTGTTATTGATCACTGACATCAAAGATATGATGGCTGTCTAGGTGGACCTAGCATATTTGTTCTTATCCTTCTAGGGATGTTTGTGCATTTTATTTTGGATTTCTAACCATTCATAAAGCTAAAAAATTATTGCTGGTTTACCATTGCTAGTAAATGTTGTATAAAATGTTGCAAATCCTGCTAGGGAAGAAGCAGTTTATACAGACAAATGTATTTTACTAGTACACTTTATATCAGGTAGGTATTCATTCACATTGAATGAAATCAGCTAAACATATGTAAGGTATGTTCTCTCTTCACCATTTAATCCTTAACTGCCTCTGCTATGCCTGCAAAAAGACTTAAGTTTAGATTAACCCTCAATATCTGCAATTTTTTGTTCAAACATTTCCGCTCAAATAGTTTCATAATCACTTGAATGTATAAATACATATGTATGCACTTTGTACATAAGGTGTTTGTATATGTATGAATGTGCATGTTTATTTATATAACATATCAGTGTATGTATAGAAAATACATTTGATTTTACTGGAACTGAAATATCTGTTCAAATGATAGATATGGGATAAAAAACTCTGGTATCATGGTTAGTCAAAATAAAATCATAGCATTTCTAAAGAACAATCCTCAATTTAGATGGTGATACAACATAGTTGAAGAAATAGGAAGCAGTTTGATAATATTTGCATGAAGTGTCCTGGTTTCAGCAGGGATAAATTTAGTTTTCTTCTTAGTAGCTGGTGCGGTGCTGTGTTTTGGATTTGGAGTGAGCACAATGAGGCCAGCACACTGATGGGTTTGGCTGTTGCTGGATGATGTTTATACCAAGTCAAGGACTTTTTAGCTTCTCAGGCCCTGCCAGCGAGAGGGCTGGAGGGGCACGGGACATTGGGAGGGGACACAGCCAGGACAGGTGACCTGAACTAGCCAAAGGGATATTCCATACCATGGGATGTCATGCTCAGTATATGAATGGGGAGTGGTTGGCCAGGGCCTGTTGATGGTTGCTCGGGGACTGGCTGGGCATTGGTCAGTGGGTGATGAGCACTTTTGTTGTGCATCACTTCTTTTCCTTTTCTCCCTTCACTTTGGAATTCATTCCTCTCCCCCTCTCTCCTCTCTCTTCTTTTCATTATAACTGCTACTGTTATTATTAGTACTGCTCTTTCATTTTTATTTTATTTTAATTAATAAATTGTTCTTATCTCAAACCTTGAGTCTTACATTGTTTTCTGATTCTCCTCCCCATCCCTCTGGATGAGGGTGGAGCAAGCGAGCGGCTGCAGGGCACTTAGTTACCAGCCAGGGTTAAACCATGGCACTGACTTCCAAAAATGTTATGTCCTCCTGACCTAGGAGAAAGTGAGTAAACTATTGGACGTGTCCAAGGCATGAAGACAATTCCTATCTTCTGACTTCTAGATACTCTGCAATTTTTCTTCCACATAGCTATAATGAATTGATCAGTTTCATTGCTGCTTTATATATTATGCATTTCACAAATGCTAAAATCTTTATACCTGGTTTTGAACACATCTTGTTGAATTTTCAATTAAATAACAAAATGTCCTCAGAAAATTAGAGTAATTGTTATGATTAAAAGTAAAACTGAGCTCTAACTTCATTTTAATGCTAAAACAAAGCAACATCCAGGTGCCATTCATTGCATTATTTTCCAGGTTAGACTTGCTGATAGTTTGCATTAAAGATTTTAAAATTCTTTCTCTGAAGAGCTCAAAAGCAATGCAGAAATTCTGTGTAATCATCATAGCTTGTCACAGTTCCTCTCTGGTTACTGAAACGTGGCTTAATTCTAACACTGCAAATGTTTCAAATTTAGTGTCTGGGAAATATCCAAACTTGTTTTATCTTCTAGTGCACAATGCACTTGCCTCTGAGACTTTCAGAATCCCAAAACATCACCCTCTTCAACACTGGTTCTTTTGAATTTCAAAGAATGCAATTTTTAAAATGCTAATTCACTAATATTTTAGCTTTTCAGGAAGTGCTTTTATTTAAAGTAACATTTCTGGAACTCCTACAGTATTTTATTGCAGTACATTGCAGGTTAAGACTGTGAAAGGATGAGGGGAGTACCCTATAGAGAGATATCATTTCACTAATAAGAAAAATACTACAATATCTTTTCCCAAAAAACTTTACCACAGGTGCATTTTCTGTAAGAAAATATATACTTTCAAATTAAAACCATACCATTTTCATGTGTCCATAAAATTATGCTTGTTAGTCTTGGCATTTATAATCTTAAAGAAAATATGCTTCTCAGAAATACTGTAGAGTAGCTAGTGGTTCTGGAAAAAGTAAAACATCAAGGGAACTTTCAACTTAATATATATTGGCACTCATGACATTTTAGTCAGTATTGCTTATTCAAGGAGGTAAGGAGATTTTGAAAGACCATTTAACAAAAATCAGTCTGGTGGTGGATTTATAAACAGAGTACATTATAACTGTCTGAAAGAAAGATAGAAATAATATCCCATTTGCCATCAAAGCTGCTCCAAGAAACAGAAAAGGAACAATTCTGTCTGGGCATGGTCAGTTTAAATTTGACAAATTCTCAGAACTCATCAGACTGCCAAATGACATTGAGAAAGAACAGATATCCCCCCTTCCTACCCCTCTTTTCCTTTCTTGGTTCCTTAACATATTGGACCTTTTCCATCAGACAATTACACTGCAAAACATTGTTGTTGTTGGCAATGCTCTCAAAGCGAAGGATTAAACAATTTGGGTTCAGAAGCACACTGCACTGTAAAAATCATAATTCCATGAAGTACTGTGCCTTTCATTATTTAGGGTGCTCAGAGGCCACGGGTGATTGAGCTCAATCATTTCATTCATTAATAAGCGTATATGGAGTCAGAGCTAACTGGATAGATATCTTTTGCAGCATCAATTTGGATTTCTTTTCACATATGAAATAGTTCAGGGGAAATAAAACTAATGCTTGTTGGGGTCTAGAAGCTTAAATACAAGGGGGCTCTGTCTTTTCTTTATAGGCTGTTTATCTAATGTGCCATTATTTACTTTCTATACTTTTCCTCATGCACTTTGATTGCCATGGAGATGACAAAACTATTAGCTGGAATGAAGAATTAGCATTAGCATTTTACCAGGTAATGAATTACTGGTAAATAAATCAAAATGCACTTTCATTAGCAAAGATATTTCACCAAAATAGTGTCATTTAGAGAAAAGCCTAATGTTCATGTGATGTTTATTTTTTTACATTCCTTTTTCATGGAAGACAAGATAAATTTTATCAGTTAATTTTAATTTCTTTTGTAAGCATCTTCTTCTCACTGCTTTCACAGAACCAGGAAAAAAAGTACCTTGAAAACACATTTGGAGTTGAGACAAATGTGGTAAAACATTTTGCTAGTGTTTTAATTTTTTAAGGTTTAAGAAAACCATAAATAGCAGCTTTGTGCAATAGTATCAGAAATTTCAGGTATTAAAAGTTACATATCCACAGACACTGTCACACAGCTGATTTAATGTCTCGTGTTAATTATGTATTGTACAACAATGATTTCCAGAACTCTTATTCAGAAGCACCCTCAAAGTTTCTATTCATGATTTTTAATCGCAGGGACTGGAAGACACAAAGAACTTGGGCCGGAGTTCATACCTGGGAGGATCTGTAAGTTTGAAACAAACTTTCAAGAGACAGACAGTCTCCCCTAGCTGTGTCTAGAATTCCTCTCCAAGCAGTGGTTTTATTATGCCCTGCAGAATAGGAGTATCTCTTTGTTTTCAGGTCCACGAGAAGCCACAAGTATTTCAAAACCAGGGGGAAAAAAGGAAAAAAGATAAAAAAGAAGGAAGAACCTCTGTCATCCTTCATATCCAATATTTCTATTACTTCTGCTTTTCTTTCATTATGCATTTCATTATTAGGTTATTTTCTGGAATTTTTTAATGAATAAATGTGAAGGGGTGATGGTTCTAGCTGCCAACAACTGATAATCCAGGCTATAATGCATTCGTTAGTCTCTAGAATGATAACAGGAAGTGAATCACATCTGCATTTTTTCTTGATAACATAAGAAACAAGTCACTGTACTACTGAAAGAAGCTTTACAAACTATAGACAAGGCAAATAAGAAAATAGAGAAAGGATGTGAAGGGGTTCACTAAAATTACTTCTGTGTTGAATAGTATAAATCTTACAAGCAATGTCATCATTTCAGAAATCTAAGTATTTCTTATTTACCTATAATATGGTGTGGGTTTCTTTTGCTTCTTCTTTTGATCTGATTCGTTGGTTTGGGTTTTGTTTGTTTGTTTATTTTCCTTACAAGGAAGCAAAATATGTTTTCGAGCTGCTCACTCATTCATTTTCAGAGCCTGGCTTTCCGGATGGTTAATCCGAGATGATTCAGCATCTCTCTTCAGAAGTTTGTTGTGGCAGCTTCTTATAAAATTTTCTCTTGTATGAAAGAGGATAAAGAAGATAAACAGGGAGAGGTTTGGTAAGACAATATTGGTACAAGGTTCTCACCGTAACTTGTAGATTACTGCTAATTTTTACCTTATATAACTGAGAGGGGCAAAGTTTTGAAATAAGTGGAACCTTATTTATTTTTTGATTTCTTTTTAACAAAAGCAGCTGTTATAATTAGAAGAAATACAGAACTTCTTGGCCACATAAGCCCTTGTTTGGGAAATCAGACAAATATAGGCAATGGAACAAAAAAAAGATAATGGAATGTCAGCCACTAAAGGATAGTCAGAGAACATATTTTGTACTTGACTGCAGAATGTTATTACAATAAATCAGGATCAATGTCCCATGGAATGTGATCTCCCTTTAAAATAATTTTTCTGATGGCATGCCTGTGCTGTTACACCGAGCATGCTGCTTTTCTAAGCCATGTCGGTCTGGAAACCTACATTCCCATATGCCAAAAAGCAGTAGGAAGGCAAGATCATGATTAGTGTTACAGTGCAGTTACATTTGTGTACACAAAAAGTCTTTTGTTTTAATTTGGCCAGCAGCAGTTTGATTCCACTCCTTTAGATTTTAGTAATTTTTATTCTAGTATTGCTATTCACTTAAAGATTTTTTCCTCCAATCTATCTTAGGACATAGTTGAAAAGATTGGGTCAAATTTGTTCCTGAGGCAGCTCCATTAATTTGAAGGGAGATTAATTGTAAACCAGTTTGTCTAATGAAGAAAATTGAACTATTTCCACACTTAAAGGTGCTCCTATCTTTGAAAAAGTGTTCTGAATGGCATAAAAGAATCATATTTGGAAGAAACACACAAAAGTAACAAATGCACACATCCCTTTCAATGCCCCTATATGCTTCAATTTTTACTTAGATTAAGTGGCATCGTGGTTTAGGTTTACTCATGAATCAAGGTAAGAGCATAGTCCATGAGCCCTGGACAATGAAATTCTCTACCACTTAATTCTTCCTTGATTTTTGTCTGTTTTGGCCTGTGCTATCTGGGCACAGTATGGGAGAGAGCATGGCCAGGCATTGTCCACCACAGTATGTGTGGGCAAGACCACCCCACTCTGAGAGCAGAAGGGAGGCTTTCTTCAGGACCAGAGGAAAGGTACCCTGGTCCATTTCATGTATTAGTACAGACGTGACCTTTGTGACCACGGAGGATCACGCTGGGGAGAAGCCTGGTCATCGCTGGCAAAAGGCAGTTTAGTGCTGTCATGATGTTAAATAAGCCTAAATTTAAAGTTGAATCAAATTAAAGTTAAATTAAAGTTAGAATTTTACTCTGGATGAGATTAGTTGCAGGAATGTCCACAAATATTTCCCCTGTCATCAGAGAGACTGTCCCATAGCATTTCTTGCCAACTGCAGAGGTCAAAGAAACTGGACCTAAGGACTCAGCACATACATGAAATTTCACGCTGCATTTGTGAAACTGGAAATATTATAAAGAGAAGATCTAAAGAAGATCTTGGGATGTCTTCTTGCTAATTTGATAAAACTATCGCTAAATTTTATGTGGATGTTCATTGAGTGCTACCTACTGCTTTTTGCCATTTGTAATTGAAGCTGAGGGGCTTTTTGGATGTGCAGATCTCTTAGTAACATTTTTAACACAATTGCATGTTGTTGTTGTTGTTATTGTTGTTGTTGTTATTTTATTTGTCATAGAAAGGTTTGGGTTGGAAGGGACCTTTAGAGATCATTTAGTCCAGCCCCCTGCTGTTGACCTCCCAGTTGTTGTTAACTATTTTATTTTGTACAGGATGTCAGAACTAGAGACCTGAAACACAGAGTATGACACAGTGTAAGAATTTTGCCCTTTTATATTTTAATATTTTGTACAATTTTTCTAAAAGATAGATGAACTGTCACACTTCTACACTAGTTTCTTATCATAAAAACCATGTATATGAAACTGTCATATCAACTAGTTACAGAAGAATGAATCCTTTCATGATTTCAGCAGACTCAGAAGAACTTTCTATTATTTTCATTTTGATATTTTTTCAGCACTGGAAGTATTTGTAATAATTTATAATATATTTGAATATGATATTCTGATTGCTGTGAAATTTTGCTGTATTCAAAAGACACACCTAAAATTACTGTAAAAATTTTTTCTCATTTTTCCATTCTTTTACAGAATTTTGATCAGCTGATAGCAAAGGTTGAGCTCCCAGTTATTTATTTGGCTTTCTGAGACTGATTGCCCTTTGTTTAAAAAGAAATCTTAACTGATTGTATTCCTGATGTAGGAATACATACCTACAATATGTTCTCAGTCTGTTCACATATAACTGTGTGCATGTCCTGGTGACCAGTAAATTGCATAACCTCTGTTTCAGTGAAGTAAATACTGTTTTCATAGAGACTGGTGGATGTAAAACTGTACAAAAGATACTAGTTATTGTTACTATTATTTGCTTCCCAATCACTCTAAATTGTATGATCATATGGTAACAATCCTTAGGTACTAGAGAGAAACTTGTATTATGTTTTCAGATTAAGAAGCAAAAATTCCTTTTTCCTCACTGTCGACTATCTTTTAATTCAGACATCCAATAGCAGATATTGTTTGTTGCTTATGCCTTGGCTAAAGGGGGAAGATGGGCAGGAACATGGGTGGAATGAAGATTCTACTTCCTGGCTGGTACAACTGAGCTGGTTTTCATCAGGAAATCCCTGTCTTCACTTTTACGAAAGGGAAAACAATGAGTGTCTCAGAAAAGTAGCTTCTCTTTAATTTGATCTGTTACTTAGATGGTTCATGAACTTTTCCTAAGAAAATTTGTTTTGATGTTAAAAAAAAAAAAAAAAAAAAAAAAATGATGTGGTGAATGACCTTTATCTTTTCTCTTATTTTCTGTACAACTTTATAATTATTTTGATCATCTAATAATTTGTCCAAATTGGTTATCTAGTCATAGGTGGAATTGCAGATAGGTAATGTTCTTCAGGACTATATTTCCAGTGTACTGATGGAAACAGATCATTCCTTTCAGATCTGGTCAATGAGGTGCAAAGCTTTATTAAAAATAACTTGTTTGCCACTGTGTACAAAAATGCTTTCCTTGTCTCTGCTCTGTTATGTTATCACCTCTAATTTTGTGACATTGATCTCAGTGGTGCATGGCCCTTTTCATAGACTCATAGAATCATGGGTTGGAAAAGACCCTTAAGATCATCGAGACCAACTGTAAACCTAACACTGCCAAGTCCACCACTAAACCATGTCCCTAACTTTCATTCATTTTGTTCAATTGCCCTTCCATGAGAGGCATACTTTCTAGGACTGTTGTCATTGACTTCTACACTGTCATGTACACAAAACAATGAACTCAAAGCTGCCATTAAAGCTGCAGTTCTAAGAAAATAAAACTAGCAATAGCAATACTTTCATAATAAAATATATTTAACCTTTTAATCTTCAACATCACATTTGAATTTCTATTTTAAGTGCTTACTGGAGAAAATATTGTAGTAGTTTTATATTGGTAGAACTGACAACCTCTCTCACACCTTTCAATAATAAAGATGGTTAAAGTTAGGTGTAACAACGGCTGTATAAATTCTATATGTAGAACGCATATCATGTAATCAGATTTGACACAAAATTCTATTGCTTTACTGCAGAAAATGAAACTATAGATATGATGGTTTCAGCATGATTGTGACATGGAGCTTTATACCTCTGTCTCACCCCAAATAAAAAGCTGTCAAATATTTTCCTGTGTCTGGGTAAGTATCAGACACATATGAGAGCAAGCTGGCTAAGTCTCATACAATTCAGACTTAAATGATTATTGTGGGATGTGGAAAGCAACAGGAGGCTTTGGATGAGGTTATATCATCTCCTCTGCTTTGAGTGTATGTGCCTGGTTTTTGTTCGTAAAGTTCTCAACATAGGGATCTGATTAGATTTGCAGTTACTTCTAGATGATCAAACAGTACAATAGTACTAAGCCTTCTTGCTCCACCTGCATCTGGTTAAGAGCTTGTGTGATTTCCTTTCTGAGCAGAGTCCTCCTCTGGTGACTTAAAATTTTATTACCTTCATCATGGAGTAGAATAAAAAATAGTAGGACACCTCAAATTCATGCTGAAGATATGTGACAAAATAAAGCTGCCTATCTGGTAGCAACACAAATTTATAGTGAGCAGAGTGATATTCGCACGTAGAGATATACGTTGATAGCCATTTCACTTCTTTGTGGAATTTGAGGTCCATTTTGACTCAAAAAAAAATGTCCTGGTAACCTGCTAATGATTCTTTACAGGACACATTCTCTCATAGTTCAATGTGCAACCAAAAGAAAGACAGAAGCATAGCCTGAACTTCAAGGATATTTGTCCCTGGATTGCCCCTAAATAATCAGAATTTTATCTTTTCACTTTTGCAATAATAAGGATTGCAGTATGTATTTATAATTTAATGCACGTATACTGATTATGGGTGAGACAGGGTTAATTTTCTTCATGGTAGCTTGTATGGGGCTATGTTTTGGATTTGTACTGAAAACAGTGCTGATAATGCAGAGAAGTTTTCATTATTGCTGAACAGCGTGTGCACAGAGCCAAGGCCTTTTCTGCTCCTCACCCCACCCCACCAGTGAGCAGGTGAAGCTGGGAGGGGGCACAGCCAGGACAGCTGGCCCCAACTGACCCAAGGGGTATCCCATACCACATAATTTCGTGCTCAGCAATAAAATCTGCAGGGAAGAAGGAAGATGGGGAGATTTTTGAAATTATGGCATATGTCTACCCAAGTAACTGTTATGGGTGATGGAGCCCGGCTTTCCTGGGGATGGCTGAACATCTGCCTGCCGGTGGGAAGTGGTGAATGAATTCCTGGTTTTGCTATGCTTGTGCATGCAGCTTTTGCTTTACTTATTATACCATTTTTATCTTAACCCACAAGTTTTCTCACTTCTGCCCTTTTGATTCTCTTCCTATCCTACTGTTGGGAAATGAATGAGCAGCTCCATGGGGCTGAGCTGCCAGGTGGGTTTAAACCATTACAGCAATATGTATGATGGTAAATGTATCACTTCTCTGGCTTCTTAAGTATGTTCACACTGCATTTTTCTTAACTATAGCTGTGTCTAAGGCAGTACCTTACACAGAACTACAAAAATACTGATAGTAAATGGAGCAGAATACAATAAAGTCACTTATTTCATTTGGGTTTAGCTCTCACTAAAACCATGATAACTTTCCATCTTATTCACATCTTCCTCTAGTTCCCTTTGTGTTTAAGATTTGTTTGGTACTGGAAAATGATAGATTTCTTAATAATACCTGCACATCTGATATCAACTGAGGAATTTACCCTTGAGTCAAGGAGGAAGGGGATGGAAAGACAGAGGCAGGTCTACCAAATGGTCCAAACCACTAGCAAATTTAGCCAAATCTTGCTTCTAACATTGTGAGTTCTACATTATATAATTACAGGCTTAAGAAAATAGATGATCCTTAAAGTAGAGCTGACTGAATTCAGAAACATACTTGAGAAGATCTCCTGAAACCCTTGCATACAGAATAGTACTTCTTTTATACTTACTCTCTGTACTCATAGATTTTTATTTTATTTGTACGCAGTTGCCCAGTCTTAGAAAAGTAATATGTCTGCTTTTGTGTAGTCTGAAGTTCAGTGACTGTGGTATGCCATGATAGACTGTGGTTTTGAATCACCTTTCTCTAAAGGCTAGCTAAAATATAAATCTTAGATTTTTCCCAGTAGTGTTTTAATCATTTGGTCTCTATATCACAGCTGAACTATGGATCTATCTACTTTGTCCATTTCTAAAGATAAAGCCTGTTCTAACTGCTGTTTTGTAGTATTGCCGTACCTGTAACTTGCTGTGCACCCATCAAATTGGTCTCCCTTTGGAAATTATATTACCCAAATGCTTACTCTATGTCATTCTTCATTCATTATATTGGAGACAAGTATAGTTCTTCTATACTTGAGACAATTCAGCAATGACACTGCAGGCACACAGAGAAATTTCAAGCATCTGGAAATATCCAAAGTGAGGGCAACCTGTGCCTTATGCCTCAGTCTTCTTTTGGATAAGGCCTTAGATAATTTGTATTTACTTTATTCACCAGGTCCATACAATTTTAATCCCACCACATTTTGAGTTGTCTTCTTCAGTTCTGTATTCTTATTAACAGGCACGATGTTCAGATTGTCTTGGAATGATGTAATTTCTTTTTAAATGGTTTATTTAAGACTTTCCAGAGTTCTATTTTTATTTTTATTGACAGTTTCATACAGAAGCTAAACCAAGCTTTTCTGCTTAGTGGAGCATAAAATTTTGGACATTCTGCCATTTTCCTACTGGTTATCAGATGTGCAGTCACTAGGCCACTTTGACAATGCTACTTTAACACTGAAAATTGTGAGTTGAGACATAGAAAATTAATAATTATAGGGTTTTTTTGAGAATTGCATTCGATAAAAAAGTACTTTTGGAAACATCCAGGAAGTTTTGACTAAGTAGTAATATAATTATGTTTTATAGGTGGTATCAGACACTAGCCATGCAAATCAGTAATGAATGCAGTAGTTTTGGGGCGGGAGGGGGGGGATGTTGGGGGTTGGGTTGGTTGTTGAGTTTTTTGGGTGTTGTTTGTTTGTTTGTTTGTTTGTTTGTTTGTTTGTTTGTTTTCCCCTCAGGGAACAGACACCTGAGAACTGGCTGCTGAAATATTTGATTAAAAGAAAAACAACAATAATAATGTATCAGGTACTGGAAATAAGAAATATGTTGCAGCTGGGAATATGAGTCTTTGTGAGTTCACATAAGTATTGCTACTTAGATAGAGGGTTTTCTTTCTGTTAGGTTGAAAATGTTTTTTTGTTCGTAATTTCTTGGCAAGGAGCTCAGCTGTAGTCATGGCCAGGTGGGTGGTCTCAGGTGAGTTTAAACTGGGCAACCTTCAAGCAAAGGTTTAATATTCTGACCTTCTCATTGGGAAAATTCAGTTTACCTGCCCTATAGAAAACTGGTTTCCACAAGTGATATATTGGGGAAAGAAGAAAACTCCTCTCTTAGATGCTAGTCAGTTAGTAAGACTAGAATTACTCAGGTCACCTCAGCAGTCCTAAACTTTATCCATGTATGCTACACTGAAATATTTAAGATCTTTTACATAACAGAATTTGTAATTATCTTCTTCCTGTAATCTGTCTGTCAAGCATAGCTGCAGAGCAGAAATTGCGATAATGTCCTTAATTCCTTCCACAGTGGATTGAGACCAGTCAAAAACATCACAACCTTTATATTTTACTAGCATAGGCAAGTTTGCTTCTTAAACTTGTAGAATAGCTATGCTTTCATATGAAAAAGGTCAATCTTAAATTATTTCAGGGAGCATAAGTTTCAAACGAGCTAAAGAAACATTATCTACACACTTGAGTTACTTCAGATGTGTAACCAGCTGCCTGGCTACACAGACATTATGGATTCTTCCACACTAAATCATAGTACCAAGCACAGAATCTAGCTCTTGATGATAGCTGGTGGATTTGTGACCTCCTTGGAATCATTGGAGCTGTAAACCATTGAATGGATAAATGATGCATAACTGTAGTTTCCTCATCTGTGACAGATGCAGTAGTGGCCTGGGCATATTTTTTAGGTAATTTAAGTGAAAACTTTGCCCATTCTTCTTATCCCAGAAGTCTTACTTTTTAGACTTCTGTGCTTGAAGTAGCGTGTACTGCCTACTTTTAAAAATCTTAGAAAGATTATAATAGCTGTAATGGACATAACAACAAGTATAAAACTCACCTTGTTTCTCTTCATGGTAATACTAAGATCATTCTTATTTTCAGTTTTTCTTAGCATGTTATGAATATTAATTATATTAGATGATTAGACTAAAATTCCTTTAGAAATTTCTCTAGAATTCCTCTTGTGCAAAGTTTACGAGGTGTACTATGTTAATGATGTTTTGAGCTTGTTTATGTTTCCACAGTAAATTTATATGACAGACACATAAAACCTTTTATCTATGGCTGAAATATCTTCTGCTACTGTGAAAACAGTTAGTCGTATTGCCAAGTTTGGAATTAGAAGTGGAGCAAAGAGTTTTCAGTTTTCATTGGTGTAGGGTTTTTTTTAGTTGTTTTCATATTGCATTTCTCTTGAAATTATCAGTACTTCAAAATTATTTGCCATCTTATATTGTAGAGTACTGTAGCCTGATTATGATTAGTATTTGAAATAAAGAGGTTAAATTAAAGAGGTTTTATAGACTGAAGAGGTTTCATTTCTCTAGGCAACATAGAGGGTCTTCCCAGTTGCCAGATGTGATTTCATCCCTCTTGCATCCTGATTGCATAAAGGGAATTGATGTGAAAGTCTTTTCACCACACGTAGGGAAAGGAAATCCAGGGAAGGGATCTGAACGGATCTAGACAGTCTTGGCTGTCATGGTATCCTGTTTTAATGGTCTTAATCCTTGCAGCTGTGTTTGACATAAATTTATCAGAATATTTGCTTTAAAATTGACTTAACTGTTACTGACATTGTTATTGTATTTGGTACACAGTGTAAGGACAAAAGATAGGTAAAAATTAGCTTAATTTTAAATGACTGTTGACATTAAAGTCTGTCACACAGGAACTCTTATAGGCAGGGGATACCAACAGGAACTGTTGAAGTACAACCTGTAATGTTTTCCCTCTCCTGGCTGCATATGGAGACTAGCCATGGTGATGTTTATAATGTAGCCAAAGGGATCCTACTTACCCAATAATTTCAAATTATTCTACATTTTAAAATGTAGGGGTTTTTCTGCAAATCAGTCTATTCTATTCAAAGTAAATGTTTCAATTTACATTTTTATGTATATTTTAAATATTTTTCAATACATTTTTGTATTTGTACCTTTCAATAAGGAAAAAAGTAAATTTATGGTAAGAAATGGGTACCTAATAGTGAAGAATTATAGAGTACTAGAAATACTAGAGTAGTGTCATTTTCTGTTGCCTGTATTCAGGTAATGCCTAGGAATCCAAATAATGAGTTGTGACCCTTCTCTGCTATGAAGTGTGAAATAGAGCTGAAGCATTTTCTTGCCCCAGTTCAGGTTACAGTCTGAATACTGAATATAGGATGCAAACAGAGCACTGCAGAGAAATCATGAGACAAACATAGCTTAGCAATATACACTATGTTTTAGTGCGCCAATTGCTTAGGGTCTTTGTTTTCTTTTATGCATCATGGCCAATAACCGTTTTAGGAAGAGAATTGATGGTGGATTAGAAGATAGCTCTAGGGGGCTTTTAAAGGAGATCCTCCCAGGCATGAAAGGCAGTATGAGAGTAAGCCTGAAATTGGTTGCTGCAAATTGCAACAAGAGTAATGAAGGTAGTCAGGCTGGGGCTCATAGAAAACAGAAGTGTAGGTACGTAGTGTGAGGATTGGCCATTAGGGTACCTGTTAATAAGGACAAATAGTGTATATTTGATGGGTAGAAAAATCAGTGGAAGGACATAAAAGGAGGAGAAGTGAGCTGGGAAAATATTCTTTACAGTAGCACTCTGAATAGATTCGAGTGAGGCAAGATCATCTCTCAAGGGTGAAAAGTAAGGCTTTTCAATAAGCAAAATATGAGATGATGAGGATCCAGGGAGAGATTTAACTGCATAGACAGAGTATGGTATCTTATCACTATTATGCAGAATGAATCAACAAAAATGAGATGTAGCTGGGCTACAAGGCTCTGGAGAACAGGCTGAGTCAAAGATGTCACCTAGTTTATGGCCTTTGCTCTTATGTTGAGCCTTATAGGTTCTTTAACATTAAATTTGTGGTTCATCATAGTTTTTAGAGTAATAGCATAAGAATATTTCAGTAAATAAGAAAATGACAAATGTATTTTTCAAAGTAGAAAGGGAAAATTGCCTACAAGTATGAAAGGAGTAAGGGAAAACCTCCTAAATATCTGCCCTAAGTAATATATATAATCAGTTTCCTTCATTTATTACAATGGACTTCTGCGACAACCTAGGTATAGTAACAACATAAACAATAATGCAACTTTACCAGCTCAGCTCAGCAGTACAGGGGCAGATTGGAGATTGTTGCTCTCTATTACGTTTACTTCCAGCCATGTTTATTAACTCAGTGCTGACAGTATGCCTACCCTTCCCAAGCTGGGAAGCACCTTACCTGTTCTCAAGTACCATTTCACCTGGGTTAATGTGTCCTAGATCCTGAAATATGTAATATCATACAGAAACTTCTGTGCTTGCTTGTTGCACAGTTTGGAAGTGCCTAGGCCATAATGTGGTCAATATGCAGCAGTTTACTGGAAGGCTGATAGAAAATTGTCATCTGTGATGGGAAGATAATTCTAACTGTGGACAAAAATGAATACACTTCTTTTTACATATGAGCAAACTATGCTGCCTTTTCTTTTTTTTTCCCCCAAATCATTTTCCATCAGAGTTTCATTTGTTACTTTTTATTAAATGTGGAAAATCCTGTTTATTTTTACATTATCTGTGTGTCTTATTTCTCATTAATTTGGGTTATCCCAGTAACATATGTGTATCTTTATTCTTGGAGCCATGAATCCTCTTCCTTGATGTGCAAAAATGAAAAAGGAATCCTTTTTTGATATAAATCTAGCAGTGTTCATACCTACGTTTCAGACTAGGAAATTATAAAACTCTGTGTTGCCATTTGGGATTATGTGTCCTTTTATCCCTTAATATTACATTAAATATCCCTAAATAAACTAGGAGATAAAATGTCTGAGTAGAACAGTCATAGGAATTTTATTTATTTATTTATTCATTCATTCATATGTCTTTTCTAGGGAGCAAATACCTAGCTATAACTTTAAAAGAATAGGTCCAATACCACGTACCAGGTATAGCTCCGCCATCAAAAGGAGATTTTGAATCAATAAGGTAATTCTCATTAGTAGATATCGTTCAATGGGCAAGTGACTTTGACTTTACATAGCCTTTTTGCAAAAAAATGCCCCCAAAACCATACAAATCCCCCTCCAGTCAAACAATAAAAAACTTAATACCCATTAAGTGAAATCCATGAACTGGTGTGATTTATTAACTTTGACTGGTACAGTGTACAGTTCTGTGTGCACAATATGAGTCCAGATATTTACTTCTTGATTTGTTTTTCTATCAAATTATTTTCCCTATTGCATTGTGTTAGAAATATAAAGGCTCACACATAAAAAAGTTTACAATCAAGTCAACCAAAACATAGTAAAATAGTAATTAAAAATAAAAATCATTCCAGATACGTTAGAACCAGTGTTTATTGGTTTGTATTATCTATTCACTGCTTATTTAAAATATTCTCACAAAACTGCTTGTACTTACTCCTGAAAAAAATGAACTGTTACGTGCATTTCACACATTGGCCCTCCCATGAGTGCTTTTAGCAAGCTCTACCTTTTGAGCAGCCTGTGTAGCTTTAATGGGGATTGAGGCAGTGTAGAGAGGAAAGCTACAAGAAAAGGTTATAGGTTAGAAAAAAAGCCTATGATTAACTAGCTTGACATTCACTACCACTTTGCTTTGAGGAAAAAATGTGTCCCATGAAATAGCTGAAGAATCTTTTATAATCTACAAATCAGTATTTATCAATCTCAATTATTTTTTAATCTACTATTTTATAATTAATACTACAATGCCAAATATAATACATAACAAATGACTAATAATTTAAATAGGTAATAAGCTTTGTTCTAAACTTGACTTGAAAGCATTTCCTTCAGCGTTTTACATCCTGTTTTTAACTAATCCAAGTCTATATTCACTCAAAATAAACTTTACAAAGGATAACTTCTCATTTTTTTTTATTATGGACAGAGAAAATGAGTTATCAATAAATGCAATTCACAAAAGTAATCATACAGTTAAATACTAAGGCAGCTGTTGTCTCATAAACTAATGAGGAGGCTCTAATTTAAGTCACATGGAGAGTGACATCTAACCTCAGGCTGTAGGGAGGAACTTCTGTTTACTGTTGTGAATCTAAATTTGTAATTTAATTAGCTATATTTAGTACCCAACTCATGAAGAAACTAGCTGAAAATAAGTCTTTGACGAGTTTGTAATATTTAGGGGGCACTAACATCTTCCATTGCTGAGAATGCTCATTAAACACCAGTCCCCCCATTTTTAGAGGAACCTTTTAATTTTACCTGATTAACTCTACAGACAAAAATATTAACAGAAGGAAGACCTAAAACTGGTCTTTCTCTTATCCTAAAAGTGTTCCTGTAATCCTAAGTAATTTCTGCTTTCCTGATCTCTCTATCTCTCCAATGAATATTTACATATTCAATACTCATGCTAGTACACCCCACCAAAATTTAAGACTATCTTCAAAGGATGTATGAGCTTTCTGTAAATTACACCATCCTTCTTAACAGACCTCTTTCCCACCACTTGAAGTGTTATCTTTCCTCTTACTCTTTGCTAAGCAATAACTTACTCAGAAACCTGAAAATACATATTTTTTTATACAGTGGTAGGTTGACCTGTGGAACCAGCTAAACATCACACTTGCTCCCCTCTGCTCCAGTGGGACAAGGCATTGAGCAGGAAAACTAAAAATGAGAAAACTCATGGGTCATGATGAAGACAGTTTAAAAAGAGGAGGAAAAAGAAAGAAAAAAAAAATGCAAACAAGTAGTGAAGGCAATCACTTACCATCTCCCACAACTAGACTGATGCCCAGCTAGTTTAAGCAATGGCTACCTCCCCACAGTTTTTATTGCTGACCATGATGTTATGTTGCTTGGAATATCCTTTTGGTCCGTTTGGGTCAACTGCTGAGGTTGTGTCACCTCCCAACTTCTTTTGCACCCTCAGTCTACTCACTCAGGGAGCAGAATGGAAGAACAACCCCCCTGAAAAACAAACAAACCCAACAACCTCGAGGCTGTATAAGCACTGCTCAGCAATGGCCAAACACCGGTGTTATCAACACTGCTTTAGTCACAAATCCAAAACATGGTACCATACCAGCTGCTATGAAGAAATTTAACTCCATCCTAGCCAGACTCAGTACAATGAATCTATTTATACAGAAGTTTGTTATATACATTTTTCTACTTCTGTATAGCTCTAACATGAACATTTTGTTTTGCATCTAAGTTCATCCATATTAACTAAACAAAAGTGAGAGGCATATGTCCATGTATTTCCCTTCTTCTGCTCGCCTTTTCCCTTTTCTGCTTTCTTTCTCCTTTATCTTTTCTCTTCCATCTTCCCCTTTCTTTCCCTTGCCTTGCTTTGCCTTGCCTTTTCTTGCCTTCCCATTACATGGTTAGGCAAGTGGTACAGCACACACTATACACAACTGGCAATGTGTTGTTCCTACTGGTACACTTGCTGCAGAACCTCTACTAAGTTCAAGAGCAGTAGAAAATTTATCTGTGGATGGTGAGATTTATTGTGGGAATGTTCTGGGTTTTGTTTTTTTTCACTGTGCCTTCTCTCTCCTTTGGGAGATAATGTGAAGCCAGTACTGGGAAGATGGGTCATAACAATGTATTGAAATTTTCACTTTTTCTGTCTATCAGGAAGGGGTAATCCTTTGGGAGCTATAAAATAATCATAAAAACATCATCCTGAAGAACTGAGCCTGAGAGCTTAACACTGTTTCTCTAATGGCATTTCACCTATCATTTCTATTCAACAGAAAGCATTTCCTGTGGTAAAACAAACTGTGATACTGATGAACACTGACATTTGCTAACAGTATTAAGTAGTAAAACAAAGGCTGAGAAGATAATAGACCCAACAGGAAAGTACCGACAGATTAGAAGAGAAAGAATACCAACAGCTCTTAATTGTCAATGCAGCCTACTAATCCTGGATAAAAAATAAATGTGAAAATCAGTTTATTGTGATTTTCTTTCGAAGTTAGCAGCTCTGGTCAAAAAAAGAGCCTGAAGAAGAGTGGCAGAAGTAGTTTAGGGATTGTAAGATAAAGAGGAGAATACAAGGCTGAAGGGTAGGGAACAACAGCAGGAATGACAGCTCAGTTTTAAGAAGTTCTTCTTAATATGTTACAGTTTTAAACACTGGACCATGCTGAAATAAACCAAAAATTCATTGAAAACCAAATGAAACTCTGAATATATGTGGAAGAAATAATTGTGCCTTCTAAATTAAAATATTGCAGACAATTTTCCTGACCCATGCTAATCCTTGGTTTTTGGTCTGTTAACAAACGGTTAGTAGAGGATTTAGTTGAGCTGCATAATAAATTTGATATCAGCTATTAATATACATATTAGTGATTTAGGTCTTGGGTTTATTTTGTATTCATAAATGACAACTTCAGCATCCTTTGGCATGAATTTAAAGTTAAAAATATGGCTTATGTATATCACTGCATATGCAAACTTTTTTTTGTTTGAGCAACTAATAGGTACTAACTATATTTGGAATAACTGATATGTGCTTCAGAAATCTGTGTGTGTTTGTGTGTGTGTAAACACATTTTTGTGGAACTGAATATTTTTTTGAAATGTCAAGGACTGTTTTCAATGCACAAGGCTGTATAAAAAATGTGTGTGAAGCACTTTACAAAACCCTGGAATTAATAAATGGAGCAATCCAGAAGAAGTTCCTACAGATACAAATATCTGTTACAGGGAATCAAATTAAAAATTTGGTTTAAGTTTGCCTTCTTCTGGCTTCCCTAACTCAGGTGTCAATTTTCTCTGTTATAATGTTATTCACTAGGGATAAGTTGAATCTCTTTTCAAGGTGGGATACTTTTAAGTTTTATCTTTTTATTATATTGCATTCTAAGTTCTTTTTTATAAAAGTATGCAATGTGGTTTTCAGATTGCTATTTAAGTAAATAGGAATAAATATGTACACACAAACATTTTCCCTAGTACTTCATTTGCAGGTAGTTTAGCCATCAACAGTCTGAAAAACTAACAAATGGAAACATTTTAACCTGAATGAAGCTCTACAGCTGTAGAGATATTGCATGAAGATGTGGTACAGAGGACTAGGTTAGATTATGCTGAACATAAGTATCATAAGGAAGAGCATGTGGGAGAAAGGACACAAAAGAAGCTAGAGGTGATAAGCATCAAGAAACAAGGGTGGTGTGCAATTATAAGTGTGAAGACAAGAAGTGTGTGTATGGGATGGAGAGGTGAGAATGAAACAACTGGAAAGACAAACGAGCAACTGACCCAGAGCATGCAGTCCCAGCTCCCACCACCACCAGCGGAGAGAGGGGGTGTCATAGCCTGTGTTAAGCAGACCACTTACTGAACCTACTGCTCCCTAATGTGAGATGGCAGCTACTTCTCTTTCTTGCCTGTTGGGAGACAATGAGTGATGCATACCTTGAAGTATGGAAAAGTGATGCATAGCCTGTTAACCATAGCCTATGAACAGTGTGAAATCCAATTTGACTCAGCTTCAGTAGTCTTGGTCACACTAATATGGTACGAGTGCCATAATTTGTATAGGAAAAAATTGATAGTGATTTTGCCACGTATTATTTCAAAATATATTTTCTTCATTATTCAGATGATAAATAATCATGGAAAAAGCCAGAAAAATCTCTTTGCATAGTATGTAAGACATCACGCATGACTATTTGGAAGAGTTTTACATCAAATATGTTCATCTGAGGTTTTTCTTCAATGTACTCTGAATGCAGATGTTAAGGCGTAATTATTGAATTAAGGATACTATTGCTTTTTTGCAGTAGAAGATAAAAGTACACTTCTAGTCTAATGATCTTGGGTATTTTGAAAAGCAGTACATTACTCTGACTGTTCCATGATTCCAACTTTCTGAACAGTTAAACTTAACAGTCAATTACATTTAATCAGATGGCACTAGTACAGTATGTTCTTTTCTTTTGTCTTTAATCTTTTGTCTTTTATTTTTTGTCTATTCTTTCTTCTAGAAAAAGGAAGCAATTGTCTAGTTGCTACAGTATCCCCATTAGGATTAGATTGGGATCCCAGTGTTCTTTTGCAGTAATTTACAATTAAGCCTTCAGGGTTCCGTGCATTACATACTGGACTTCATAATGAATTCTCGTGCATGTGCCCTAATCGCTTTCTGAAAATGGATGGAATGTTTGAAGCAAAGAACAAGTCCCTCTTAGAGCAATGTTTCTATACATCTCCTTCACCTCATGCCCTGGTCATTCTTTATTGAAAACAAAAAAAGTACTTCATAAATAACAAGCATTGTTATCTAAATAGTGGTGCTCACTGCTTCACTATACCATACCAATTGTAATGTTGGCTAAAATGTGTTTAAGTAATCAGTGCCCACACAGAATTGTTAGAGGTATTTACACTCTCAGGTTCTGCTAAGGCATTCAAGAACACAGTTCATACAAACAAAAGGAGTTCAAAATTACTGTAGGATTATTATATAAAATTTATACCTTATTTCTGCATTCAGGTTGCAGAGCTGTAGCAATTTGTTATTAGTTTGCAATTCATACCTCACACGCAGCATCACAATCACAAGACTTCTGTGATTTCAATTTCCAGTGAAAATCCTATCATTTCCACCACATAAAAAAGTCTTCAATGTGTAAAAGGTCATGTGTCATGTGTGTGTGTGTGTGTGTGTGTCCCCTTATCATTTCATATGTTATGAATGTTGATTTGGTCAAATATTTCCCATTGTTAGACACTTGTGCATTTTGGAAAATCAGTGGAAGTCATTTGGGTTAAGTAAACCACAACCTTTTTTCCTGTTGTTTTGCTTCTGTTCTCAGCCAAGGAGCAGTAGTGCACATGTCATAATGGAGTGGGGAGACCTTGAAGAGCTGTGCCATTAAACAGTGCATTAAGCAAAGCCTCTTCAAACAGTCCATTCTGAGGAGAGGTCTGTTCCATACAAACAAAGCTCTTGAGATGCAATTTGTTGTGTTCTTACCATTCAGAAAAGCACTATTATCCTGTGTCTGTGACTCGGTACACAATATTTCAATTGGTTCCATTTCATTGGTTTTACAGGGAACTATAAAAGAGATCTCTTGTTCCTGGCCATCCAGCATGAGAACAGACCATGCTGAATCTCTATCATCAAGCATTTAAAAGCCTTGTAAAATATTTTATGTATTCATACTTTTTAGAAGCCATAGACAAACTATCTTGTTTCATGAGATCAAAATTATTTTTTTAATTACAATAGTACTGGTCATCTATTACAAACCTAAACACAAGGTTTTAGGAATTAGTGCAGTTAAACTTACATATAGAATACCAGAAGAAAATCCCTGTGTTATTTTCTCAGTTGTTTGTGTTGAAAGCACGAGCAGATGCTTTCTGACTAACATGAGAAATCAGAGAAGTCCCTTAATCTCTTTTCAAGGAAAGCTGTCTTAATAATACTGGAAAAGCTCTGTGCTATAGAATTAGCACTCTTGCTACTTCCAGCTGTAATCGGAAAAGCAAATTATTTTCGTGAGTGTACTGTAAAATCATACAAGAGAGGGCTTTATTATGTAATTCCAGTGCGTTTCAGATTTCCTTATGATCATAAGGCTGACAATCACCAGATACGTAGCATCCAGTCTGGAGAATGATGTCAAAGGAAAGCTCAAATGGTGAGGTCTGGGTTTTGTACTCAAAATGTCCTCAGTGCAATGTAAGGTGGGGCTGGACAAGCATGCATTTGCAGCCTAGGGTGATGGGGCAACATTGACCTCTGCAGCACTGGGTGATGCTTCCTCCCACAGCTGGAGGCTGAGAATTTTCAGCAGCCTTCCTGCTGGATGCATGGTGCAATCCCAGTGTAGGGAAACACTGGAACCGCTTAAGAGCCACATGGTGCTCAAAAGACACTTGCTGACCATCTTGCTTCAGTACTAATCTATATTAGCTTCAGTTGTAGAACATCCAGTCAGGAGGAAGGCTCTCTATCTTGTTTTTGTTTTATAGACTTTTCTGCTTTTTAGTGAGTAAAGAAAGTATATTTTTAAGAGCAAGTATTGTCTTAAAAAAAAAAAAAAAAAAAAAGACGGCAGGAAAACAACATGTGTTGTGCCTTCTTCTTTCTTACCCCAGTATTTTCTCTTTAAACTGCTACGTGTTAGAACAGGTTGCCATGGTTGTGCAGGTTTATTTTATTCAGTCATTAGTACTATTGTCAGTGTTTTTAAATTATGGTACATAAATATCAAATACGTTCTCTAGTTTCATGTAATTACATGGTAACTGTTATACTGTTACAGAACACATAATTATTTTTGACTTTCAACAAAAGTGCAGGCTGGGCTGTTTTCACTGAGGTCTGCTAAATGCAGCAGCTAAGTTAATTGCCTGAACTTGTAATTATTGAGTTGAAAAAATTTATTTTTTTATTTATTTATTGTAGTAAACCTATGTGGTTATTAGCAGTAAGAAAATATCAGCCTTTTAGGAGTTTTGTCTGAATTCAGATTCAAAATACCTATAGTAAGTCTGAGTTTATTTTGTTGAGAAATTACTTTTTAATTCACCTGAGATCTTGAGCTGCTCTGTAAAAATCCCATTCAGTAAACTAACATCAAGTTTATCTCTAACAAGTCCAGTCACATCAAGACTGTTTGTATGTCCTGAGTTCTTGTCAAGTATCCAGTGACAGGGCTCAGCAAGGTATGAAATATTAGGAAGTATACTGTTTGAGGAGCAGGATTGTGTTTTGGCCTTAATTTTGCTCTGTCATAGCCTTCTTATGAGAGTGCAAAGTGTTTAACCTGTTATTTCCCTTAACTTCAATTAGTCCCAACAGGATGTGGCTCCTTATATGTCTGGCAAGGGACTGTACTTCTTTTAATTATTACTAGTAGCTGAACAGGTTGGGTTATAAATATATATAAGATGCTTATGGTATACGTGTACCTCTTGAAATGACAGCCTTCAGGCTGGGAGGTATGAGCACAGATCTTATGCAATGAGTGCTATTCTGGACCAGACTTCAGTAGGACCACGTGTAGCAGCCTCCTGACCCCTCCTGTCTGTAAATGGGTTACAGTCTGTTACAAGCTCTTTTTTATCTGTAGATTGTGCTTTCAGAGGCGCAGGACTGTTGCTTGTCCATTTGTCACATAAGTTTTCTTAGCAGGGGGAACCAGAGAACCTTATGAATAAAGCAACCTGCTTAAGCTTATCAGTGGATAAAGACCATCTGGATTTAGACGCCTATACCCAGATTTAGACGCCTATATCCAGATCAGATCTCCTCAGTTCTCTTTATAGCCCAGAGAGGAGAAGAAAAAAAAAACCAACACCAAAAAACCCCAAAACAAACGAACAAACAAACCAACCCCACCCCCCCCCCCCCCCGCCAAAAAAAAAAAACCCAAAAAAACCCAAAAAATCAAGTGTGTAATTTTTCTTAAAAATAGTTCAGATGAATTACCCTCTAAACATGTCCATTTGTCCTTGACTGTAGAGGAAGCCATAGGTGACTGGCTCAGGTGTAGGCTTTTTCACTGTGATTTGGAAGGACCAAACTTCCATTGGTGGAATCATAAAATCATAGAATAGTTTGAATTTGAAGGGACCTTAAACCATCTTATTCCACCCCCCCTGCCATGGACAGGGACACTTTCCACTAGACCAAGTTGCTCAAAGTCCCGATAGATGTGTGTTCTCTTCCCATGCAGCAGCATCGTTACTGATCTGAACTCTGGAAACACAAAGACATTGTATACATGAGAAATACTGCTGACAGCAACATTCTTACCCAAAGATCTTACAGAACTGAGCTAAAATCCTGATTCCTCCTTTTATGGTGATTTATTTCAGTCTATTGGCTAGACATCCCCCCATCACAGTTCCCCTTCTTCTCCCAAAAAAGCCCTCAACAAAATATAACAGCCCCCCATACAAGAAGAAAGTAACTCAGTGAATTTTTTGAAATCTTACAATGTTGACACAATAAAGTAATTTTTTGTTGTTGTTGTTGTTGTTGTATATTAATAAAAACCTTTTATTTCCTCATGGAATGATTATACCATAAGGCATCTCCATTTTCAGCCATTATGATGCAGGAACAAACTGACCCACTAAGCTTTCAAGGGAATAAGTGATCTGTAAGTGGCTTTTTGTTAAACTGGAAGGACTGATCCTGAAGAGAGCCAGAACTTGAAAATAGGTCCTCAAAAAAACATAGGATTTATTTTTACTTGAAAAGTAATGTATTTCACAGTTTTCTATGTATATCTACTTCTATCCTTATGCATAATTTTGCTGATTCCATGTCGAGATAATTATTCTGATTTAGGTATGCTTTTAAAGTCAGAGTGCCACTGCTTTTATATCACCCGTTAACGTTAATCTTTACATGACAAAGGCATGTGGTGCCCCTAAACAAGACCATTATCCCCATCTTCAGTATAGGGAGTATTTTGCATAATAATCAATCCATACCAAGCAAAGACCATCTTCTAACTTCATTACACTAAACACAGTGGTTGCCCAGACACTCATAGCTACTGTAAGAATAGATATTTCCACTTTAAAAGCAATCATCCACCCCTTAAAACTTAGAACAAAAAATTAGAATATCTCTTTTGACATTGTAAAGATAGAAATGGTTAAGGATTTTCTTTCATTTTTGTTATTTAATTTCATTAGTTCTGCAGTATTAAGTACATGTAAAAAAAGTAATCATAAACATGTATTATCTGTTTTCACTAATAGTTGTTTTAACTGTATAACTACAGTAGTTATGACTGGAATATTTCATGGATACATTTAGTAGGCAAGAATAAGACTCAGCATATTGAAATTTCTGTAGAGATTGTTTTGTTTTGGGAAGAAGAAAAAGACAGTTAAATAACTACAATAGGCACTAACTTTTACTTTGTCTTGCTCCACTAAAGGGACTTCCAAATAATTCTGAGAAGAAAAAAAATGGTCAGATTTTTATACTGAGCTGTTTGACTTGCATAACATGTAAACCATTTGCTCTTCTTAGAGAGGGTAGTATGGCTAACTCTGTTTGGAGATACACAAAGACAGTCTCTTCTTCCTGACAGACCAGAAGTGCTTCAAGCAGGACTTGAGGTACAGCTGGAAGTAATCAAAGTAGATTGGCAGTTTTTTAATCGTTCTGTGACTGTCTGAAACAGGTCACCTTCCTTTCCTGAGCTCTGAAGTCCTTAAAACAAGCTGATACTTCTGGATATGAGTGCATGGCAACATAAATGAAAACCTGAGTACTCAGATTAAACTTCCTCAGAGAAAGCTATCATCTTTAACAGATTAAAAAAAATAAAACTAAGATGTAAACTGATCCAAAGAGCAGAAGAACAGTTGTGGTTGTAAAAGAAAAAACAGTATTTCTCATGGAAGGAAGTAGTGTGCGCTATAATTTAGTCAAGGTCTAATTAAAACCTCTGGAAGGCAAGGACTTAGCATGGGCAATGAGAAATCATGATGTCTCTGTAATGTGCTGTATATACAGTATATAAATCCTTGAGAAGTACTTGAGGAATGCCTGATCTAAAGGCTTTGAACTATCTGACCCTTTAACAAAAGCTAGCCAGTCAACTTGGTCTGTCTGTCCTGTTCTTCTTATGTTGTCTGGTCTGTAAACTACATTTCCAAAGCCCTGAGCAGTGATGTATAAAGGTATAAAACTAATCTAAGGGATATCAGGTACAGACCAGATTCACCAAGGATGGTCTTGCTGTTTTGTGTCATGCTGGCAGCAGAAAGCAGCTGCAAAGCCAACCAATGCAGAGAACTTACAGCTGCTTTGTGGTGCCAGAGACACCAAGCAGCTACAGCTCGCTGATGAATCCATTGTATAATATCCAAATAGAATTTGCTATGATAAGTATAATGAGTTAAGTTAATATTTGGAATAATTCCATAGACTTGAGAAAAAGAAATGATGAAATAAGGCTGTTGTTTCTGTTATGACCATTTATACTCAGAAATTCTGTGGAGAATGTAAAATAATAAAAATGCTATACAGCATAGTCAGTCTCTTAGTCATTTTAGGGCTGCACTGAGATTTACAGATGAAATGAGAATAAGAATAATTTTAATTTGAATCCTGTTTTATGGAGACCTCTTCTGATAGAATAAAGTTACAAAGGGAAAAGGATGGGGGAAAATGGCAATTCTATTATTCTAGCAAATACAAACACTTCACATTTTGAAAAGCTTTACTTTGGAATTACGCTTTTATCTTTTAATTAGCATCAGAACCAAACCAAACCAAAACATAACTTATAGAGAAAAAACATAGAGGAAATATTTTGAAAGCTCATGAAATGGCATTTCTACTCTGCTATAGTCTGTCTTGTCCATCATAGATCCACATAAATGTTCTCTTCCTCTTTACAATTTAAGTAATTTAGATTAACACTTTGGAAACATGAATTTTCTGGTATTTCTTTTCTGGCACTTCTTATGAGTAAACTTTCTCATAAATTTGTGCCCTTATAGAAAGTGGTATCTCAGGACTAAGTTCAGATTTTAAAGTTTTGTGTGACATCAAAAAATTATTAATTCAGAAGGTCTTTGTTCAGAGTTAGTATTGGTTTTCATATCTTATTTCTCATTAAGCACTGAAACCATTTTAGTACTTATATCTAATTATTTTTGTTCATAAGTCTGTGATGTTAACAGAGTTTCCATTAGATATTAGGAAAGTTTAGAGAACCTTTTAGAGACAGAAAAATTAGCTATGTATCTTTAGGGTGTGAACTTGTGTTCAAAAGTATGCACTACACCACTCCAGTCCTCATTTGTGCTAACTTTTCTCAACCAGACTGTAAACTGTTATGCCAGAAATGTGATTCCAGTACAAAAGATTTACTGATCAGATTTTCAATCTCAATGCAGCAATGCATCTGATATAGATACTATTTACACACAAAAACCCCAAACTCACAACTTTAAAAAGAGTTCAAACCTGTTCTTCTCATCTCATTCCATTCATTTCTTTAATTTATAAGAATTCAGTAGATGTGGTACTGTTCAGCCATAGGTGCAATAACACATTTAAGAGAATTGCAAATTTTAGCATTGTCTTAAAAGAAGAAAACTTGTTTTCTTGACTGGATTGTCAAAACAACCACACTTCAACAAGGGTTGGACACAGACACAGATGTGTGGAGCAATTCCAGGAGACAGTACAGGAGTGTGTTTCTCTGAGAAAGCTGATCTTAGATAGCCTTCAAACTTACACCCCTCAGCTCAGCATGCTGTGTCTGGTCAGCCTGAACAAAGAGGTTAATAAAGAGGATTAATTCTCTTAATTAAGATAATTAAGGTACATCTAGGACTTCCAGCTCTTACTTCTTCCTGTAGGACATTCACAGTACATGATGCAAACCTTCAGTGTGGAGCTACTATTTCTTTCACTATCCTTTATCCTTCTATTGTTCGTACTAAAAACTGCACCAGAAAGAGAAATAAGGCAGATTCTTAGAAATATTCTGGTGGAGGACCCAGAAGTGCAGAAGTTGCATTGCCCATGGTGAGTTCCCAGGTGGGTCAGAGCAACCCAAGCTGAGTTGTGGAGAGGTGTCCAGTCACCTGGGAAGCCACTTGAATGCTTAATTTCTTTGCAGCCTATGAAGCCAGGCTAATTAATAGTGGAAACTATTGGGTGGTCCCAAGTCTTTTCCCAGCATGGCATCAGGATGGGAATATGACATGCCTGTGGATCCAAATGACAGGAAGTGTTTCCAAATCCCACTATAAGGACTAGGAAATGGTCCTCACATTGACTAATACACACCAGCTTCAAGCCTGAAGGTCAGGCTTAAATAGTGATGTAGAGATATCTCCACAGACTTTCAGATGTTTTTAAGCTCCGTATATTTCACTTCCCAAGAGGATTCAGACAGCAGAGAATTACTAAAATTTAAATTGCTTTGTACACTACAGCCTTTGGTCAGTGAGGGACCAGGGCCTGGCCCAGGCATATCTACAATAGATGAAAATGAACAAATGTTCCAGTTCTTCTTTCCTCCTCACCTTCCTTGTGTGCTCCAGAAAAGAAGTTTGGCTCTGCTCAGTTGGATTTGCCTCTACAAATAAAACAGAGAGTCATTTTAACAGTTCATTTGACTTTTACTCTGATTTTGGTCTTCTTAACTTTTACAGTAAGGGATTATTTTTGTTATCCATATTCTTGATTTTGCATAGGTTTATAATCTGCTGGTCAGTTGAAAGCCGTACAATAGTGTTTGGTGGCAACCTGCTAGCTGAAACAACAGAGTTCTTCCATTTTTTCCCCTTAGTAACGTGGCAGTTACCTGTAACATTTCTTGACAAAAGAGTGTTCCAGTTGATATAATACCGGATTACAGTCAATGTCATAATCTGCGAGCAGAAAAAAATAATTACTCTTGCTGTTTTATGAACCTTTTCAGGAAAAGAACAAGGAGAAAAAAAATATCATGGAAGCTGAAGTACCTTAACAAAGCAGAAAAGTTATATTTTAAAACTCAAACATGAAGGGCTACAGTATTTTCCAGAGCAGCTGGGTAAGTTCATGGATGTCTGACCTGCAATGAAGTCTGTGCTTCTGTTGCTGTATAGAAAATACCTGATCTAGCTACTTTGAAGTGGCTGGAGTCCCTCCCCCAGTGTGAGAAGGATTTAGTTTAGTGACAATGATACTTCCAAAAAATCGTATAGGATACATGGAGAACTAAATCCTACTTCTCCAGAGTAAGCACTGTGATGATGAAAGCAATGTGCCTTATAATGATTTTTATGGAGCTATAATGATTAGCTCCAGTCTCCCTAGCTAAGCACATAAATATTTGAAGGATCAAATCCATAAGATTTCCCTCCAGGATATGAAAAAGTTCAATGTAAAATAATACACACCTTTACAAATGGATAAACATGTATAAATTAATTTTTTCTGTACACCTCCTATATACATTGAAAACAATTAGCTTGATCAAAGATTTTGCATGTTCCTTGTCATACTTATGCTGGAGCTTCCTTAAGAATATCGTAATACTAGTGGTTAGGCAACACTAAAAAAATAAGTAATGAAAAAAGACAACCATTTTGTAGAAATGCTCAAAATATGGACACAGTTGTAGCTTAATTTGTTGAAATACAGTTGGGCAATATAAAAATAATCCACATTAGCATCCAGCTGTCAGTGATAAAAATGCCTGGATAATCATTCCCTGGGCTCAGTTTCACAATGTTAAAATAATTAATACAAAAGAACTTCAAAGCAAATGCAACTTGCTGCGTTTATTAGCAGGAGGCCATTGCATGTATTCTCAGGAGTTATATTTGAATAGCATCAGTGTATCCATATCCATGATGGCTCTCATTGAGATAAAAAACCATCTCTCTCTCCTTGTAAGTACTTACAAAGAAAAGACTCAGATGCTATTTTTAAATATGTTTTAAGCTAAAGTTAAGATTGCAGGTAATTAAGGTCCACTCAAATGACAGCCCAACTAGTGCTCTGTCTACAGAAGTTCACAATGTATCATTAGGATTTCTTCATTTTTATATTTCTGTCTTTATGTGGTTGAGTATTTTACTATAATCCTGAAAAGTTTTAGGAAATAATCTCCCTAATATTTTCACAGGGGAAGTGTGGATGATGGACTTTTGAAACAATTTAGATAGCAATTTAATACAAGCTTGAATGTTCCTTTTACTTCTAGTCAGTACCATGATTAAGGATTGGAGATGGACAAGACGACAACAAAAAATGTTAAACTACATTAAAAAGTAATATTATATAATAGAATTACTGAAGAAGATATGTCCTAAAGTAAGTATTGGTGGTAATGAAAGCCAACTTTTGTATGAATAAATCTGGCATCGCTATATGGTTAACACATATAACACATCACTAAAACGATATGTTGTGTTACATGTGTTAATCTGTTCTGAGACTCGTGGTTTTAAATTCATTGTAACAGTAAACATTTTTAAATTTTAAAAAAACAAGATGTTCACTGTTCTTAATTAAGTGGCCTAACAGCTTTCAGTGCAGACGAGTTTTATTATGAAGGGCTAAACAGGCGTAAGCTATTATTAATGTAAGTGGAAATGACCTTAGAATTTCTAGGAACGGAATTTGTTCAGTTACATTGTGGGTGTCAGATGGTTATGTACCCCATTAAAGCTGTTACAGTTATAGTGTGGCCTGCTTCCTGCATCCAATGTGATTTCCCATTTTTCAGCCATAACATTAAGAGAGAGCTTTTTCTCCCTTTAGTGTACCAATACTACCTTACCTGTCACAAGGAATCTGTGAAATTTGATTGTCAGTGACATACTGCATATGGCCTGAGGCTAAAACATTAAAGTACTGCAGAAACAAGTCAGTCTGAGAGAAGAATCTTGAAACAACAATGCAGATATTTGCTTATATTCATTAGATCACTGTGAATAAACAGTAATAGTGAATTACAGAGCCCGCACATTTCCACAATAATAGAACATTGAGTTCAGAAAGCTTTTTTCTTTTTTTTTTTTCCTCATGTTTCTTGTAATGAATGGAAGAACACTCATAAGTTGCAACTGCAGAAGCAGAGCTAATGTAACTGCCTGCGGTTTTTTTTTGATTCAAGGGACACCCTCATGGTTAGTAATATGAAATGTAGATAACTCTTACCCATGTTTTCAAAGTTCATGCAGTGACCGATACAACAGAACCCTTAGGAAGAGGATATCTAGGGCACTGGAGTTGTTACAGTATGATGAGTTGCATGAGGGTGGTTTTTTATAATAGCCTTCAATGGAGTTGTAGACTGGAACATAATAGCTTTGTGCTAGAAGGAGGCATAAAATAGAACTGTTCTCTGAAATAGTATTGTACTTGCCATGTCAGCTAATTTGTCACCATTAGCTCCCTTTATTGATAGTAAGGATAGATTTTTTTCCCTTGTGGCTTAAATGTTTGAAAAAACCAAGATTGTCAGGTAATCCACCAGGTCAGAAAGGAACAAAAGACATATGCTGTTGCTGATGTCTTTATAATCTCGAACTGCTAAACTCAGATTCAATCTCTTTTATTCTATTATTCAAGGCAGATAATTTTTAGAGAAAAATGCACCCAATTACCAAGGTAGGTAGGCAGGTGGGATCACAGACACAAAATCCCTCTGGAGCTGGTAGCTCTAAATGGAAGTACAGGAACATGATGCTGTCTTGTTTCCAGTTAACTACTGTACATAAAGTGTGAGACTAGCAGTCAGGCTCTCAGCTCAGGACTTTCAAGCCTGTGGTTTTGTCCTAATGGAAAGTTAGTTTGTTATCTTCTTCTCTTCAATAGCTTTCTGTATCTTTGTAACTGGAAGTTCATTCTTCGTACAGTTCACCACAGATATCTGCCCGAATGGTAACACCATTTCCATTTCTCCTTCCTGTGACAGTCTGTAGTGCTTCAGCTGGGATGTAGCGGCTGGACTGAGGGGTTGAGACCCTTGCCTAGGGAAAAGCAGCCCTTTCAATGTGGGCTGATGCTCTTGCACTTGCAGCAGTCACCAGCTATCTGCACAAGCAGCAGCATATTCCCCTTTCCCAGGAAAGCCTCATCTTTCATGGGAGCAACTGTATCTTTTCAACCACCCTGCAGACTAGCCTACCTCTTTCTGTTTTTCCCTTAGCAGCACTCCTGCAGTGCCTGACAGGTTGATGAGTAGGAATGTGAGGTAGCAAACCAGAGTGGGCCAAAGCATGGCTGTTGTGGCTGCCCATGCCGGATTGCCGGTGGGTGCTGTGGGTGATAAATGAAGCAGTGGCAACCGCAGCTGTCCCCTTCCCTTCTCACTCTTCTGCCAGTCACATCAGATGACTAAATAGATATGTTCCAACCTTGCTTTTTTTCTTCTTTCTTCAAAACTGATCCCATGAGTAAAGTTCAGCACGTACTTTCAGGTAAAACATTTCATGTGAAAATAGCTAATTCTATGTACAGGGTCCAGAAGAAGCTGTTATTGGTCATTTCATAGGCAGAGTAAAACAGAGCTGTTTAGTACCAGATCCACAAAGGTATGTAAATAACCTAATGCCTGTGTAATTTGCTTGAAGTTAGGTATTAAGTACCTTTTGGGGTTGGGATCTTAGTATTTGCTTTCTTCTGAATATGTGTGATTTTCTGTAATTGCATTACAGGGAAAACAAAGTTTCAAGATCTTCAGACATCAGAAAGAGACATTTTGTGGTTGGTTTTGAATGTTGATATGCTATACTAATGCATGGACTCTTATTCATATGATTAGGGATTCAGAGGTTTATTTGATATCTCTATAGTCTAAATATACACAATGTAATCACAGACATAATAAACTAAATAAAAACCTCAACTACCAATTTACTGGTAAGACTTTATTACCATAAAATTGATTAATGTTTACATTTGATGTGAAGTTTTGGTTCTTACTATTAAATTGGCTGTGGATGGTTTAAAGTTCTGATTAGCTCAATGAAAAACTGTATTACCATAGAAATGTTAGTCTTTCCTTTGAAATCTGAGAAGCCAAACATTTATATGATGCGATATGTGAGTCTAATAACTAAACAGATCACTGCTGAACTGTTGAGATAAGTTAAACAGGATCGAATACATGTTATCAGAATAGCATCTTTTTATTCAATCCAGTCTTCATATTTTGAAGACAGTGAGTTACTCAGTTTTAGACTGCTTAACTATTTCACAAGAGACACTGATTCTTACTGTTAAATAACTACAGTTTAAGTTTTAGACTGATTTCGCTGAATTACATGGTTGCAGAGGAATCTCATGTCTTGAACATCAAAGACAATATGTTAATTAAATTAATAATATGAGATACATTCTAGAACAGGTTCTGTGCAACACCAGTTTATGAAACTAATCCTTCTCCAGTTTTTCTCATAGAAGATTTCACATAAATCTCAAAAAAAAAAAAAAAAAAAAAAAAAGTGGAGGATAAACCACATGGATCCTGTCTTCAGACCATCTTCCTCTCACTCTCATGCCTCCTATCTGCACACCGGTCAGAATGAGAGGTGGATTGACTTATCCTGATATGATTTTCTTTGTTCACTCTTTCCCCAATTTTAGAGACTCCTAAGAGTCAACATAACCTGGTGCATAGCATCATTTTTAGGGATATCAATCATAGGCTTGAGACATTTCTGTTTAAATCTGAACTTGTGACTCCTGTTGGTGAGTTGTTACTTTGGAGAGAGGTCTAATGTATATTTAGAATTAGTACACGGAAAGTTAGCTTTGGGCAAGAACTGTCCCTGTAAATAAGGGTGTTATATATACAAGAAGTCTGAGACTCAAATGGTAGATCAACCAAAAGGTGGGAAGTTCTCTGTAGCTGTGGTGTACAGTAGGATATGAATTCAATATTCTATTGACCCTTTTGGATTAAACTTCTATCCCCTTTTTACTTGCAATTGCAGTAGGCTGAATGTGATACTCCAGTTATCCTTTTCCAACCTTTTGATCTCATTAACATATGCGGAAAATATCTACTTCCTGTAGAAAGAAAGAAAAAAAACCCACACACACTCCTTGGTTTTTTTTGTTATTTTATTGGGTTTAGTTTTAGTGTTAGTCCAGGATACTGACATGTCAGTCAAAACTGGATAAGGGCTTTCAGCAGCATGAAACTTTCACTTGCAGGTGATCTGGGCAGTGAGGCACTGGAAATAACATTTGCCTTTTAGATCGGTGATAAATAACCATGTAATCAACTCTATTCAAGTTTAATTTCAGGTGACTTTGGGAAGAAGGCCAATATTTGGATATGTATGCATTCCAGTCTGCATTTGGCCCCAAAATAGGCATCTGAATTAGTACACAGACAGCAGCTGTGCTTCACAACAGAGACGTTTCTGCTTTTAGCAGTTGAAAAATATTGAAAAGATGAGATCCTTTCTCTTTCAAATCCATTGATTGGGATACTTTAAATTCTTCATGTCCTAATTATTTTATTTGATATATTAGGTGAATGGATGAATGGGGTGATCTTCATGAAGTCAATTTGGAAAATAGTGTTAAGTATGATATTTAATAAGCAGTTGTGGTTTAATTCGCTCATTTATGTGACAAGAGGGGTATGATGGGAAGTCAAAACTGAATTAACATGACCTATATGAATGTGATTATGAGATTTCCAGGCCTTTTCTGGGAAAAATTGCTGTCATATACATAATTATCAAGCAGTATCAAATAGCTGGAATAGCGTTGGGATGCCCTAGTGAGATACAGAAGCCAAGACATAGGTTTGAGATGGATTAGTAAGGTTTGGAGCAGACAAGGAGCTAGTTCAAGCAGTGTTGTTATAGGAAAGGGGAGCACTTGGACCATATTGACACTATGCCGGTATGAACTATGGGCAACATAACATCGTGTCAAAGCAGACTGGCTCTTTGGTTCCTCAGCAAGGCTGTTCAGAGTGGCTTGTGCTGATATCACTCAGGAATAGTGTTCGTTGGAGTTTACCAGCTGTATGCACACAACAGAGGGCTTGGCTGTTGTCTCTTCTTGGACCTGGTAGTGGTCTTGTAGCATTAGGACATAGGTATTTGTTGCTGTGAGGTTTGTCTGTTTGTTTATTTATTGAAACCTAATTGAAACCCCTCCCTCCCCCCTTTTTTTCTTTTTTTTTTTTTTTTTCTAATTTTTTTTTTCCATCTTCAATGCTTGATGAAACCACGCTTGGGCAAAATAGCAATTTCACAGCATGAGCATGATATTCAGGGAATGTTTTACCTGCTGTGGGTTATGATGTTTATAAGGGTGCCCAACAGGCTTATTCCAGTAGAAAACCTGATATACATTTACACTAATTATAAAAGAACCAGATGGAGAATCACATTAGTGTCTTTGACACTATTTGTGTTTTCCTCCTCAAATAAGCACATAAAGTATATAAATGTAATTTCTGAACACATTTTACTAATACATAAAATAATGTCATTTTCCTCTCTTTCAACGGAGTAATTATCTACAATGGTCAGTGTTTCCAGATGTGACTTATTTAAGCATATATAGCTACTGTTCTGTATTGGTGGAGCTCAGTGAATATTCTTTGTTTCTGTAAATGCCAAATACACAGTCTTATAGCAGGGTCCATACTGGAAGACAGCCCTAAGCTCAACAAAAAATACTTTTCATAGTATGGCTTTCAATATGTTAGGCAAAAAGAAATTGTTCTAGGTTCTTGTAGATTGTTCTAGGTTCAGTAGATTACGATGAAGTATAAAGCTCTATTTGATTATAAGTCATGAACTAAGCTATTCAAGATGCACTGAACTAGATCAACAAATGCTAGTGGGCTTATAACTGTGCAAAAACCCACAGACCTGTGGGCATTATAATGGTTAAGCTGATCTTTCCTTCTGGCCAGAAAAACTCTGTAATCATGTCTGTACATTAGGGCTGGTCTTGGGATGCTCCCATAGGACAGACCACAGTGTGCAAGCAGAGCAGTAGATGTGCCATGAATACATTAAATAAAGATGTAGATGCTGTAGGTCTTTATGTGTCCTGTGGGAAAGAAAATGCAAACCATGACAAGGAAATGCCAAGGGAATGAAAGGGAAGCTGGAAATTCAGGGTTGCAAATGGAGACAGAACATGAGCCATCAAGAATATTTAAAAGTTATCACTTTTTAATCATCATTTTTGTTCACAAAATTATGATAATTCATCTGCAATTTTTACTAGTATTTTTCATATTGAAGGCGTCCTAGTCTACATATTTTCTTGCTGATATAAATTAGAATTTGAAAAGTGAATCAGACACCAGTATTATAATCTAAAACTATATGTATTTTAATTTTTGTCAAAATATCAAAGAGCTTCATATCATAGAATCATAGACCTGATTTTGCTCCTATGAGCTTGTACTCTCCTTCCTCTTTCCCTTTTCTGTGTCATCATTTCTTTAATGATCTTTTTGGTAGAGTTTTCAAATTTAAATGTTGTCATATTCAAGATCTTTATACTTCCTTGTTAACAAAAATAAATTAAATTGCAACTATTATTTTTTTTTCTTCCTGAAAAATCTTCCAGGAAATGTGTGTATGGTTACATAATATTCTGTGTCAACAATTTATTTATTTTTAATGCAACTGATCGATTAATTGTCATATAGTATTAAAAAGGTCATACAGCTGAGGCTAGAAAAAGAAACTGCAAATAAAGTTTTGTGACAAAACACAACCAAAAAATGGTATCTAGTAAAAACAATTCCTATATATTTCAAAAAAATCCAAAGCAAGTGTTATAGATGCAATAAAATAAAAGCCTATAAAAATTCTTATAAATTATTATACAATTAATTATGTGAATATATTTTTAGAGAAAAAAATCACATATTTTCCTAATTTATATAAATTTTATATGTGTCCATGCACCTATATGTAGACACATATATCTAATTAGTCCATAGAATCATAGAATGGTTTGGATTGGAAGGGACCTTTAAAGGTAATCTAGTCAAACCCACCCTGCAATGAGCAGGGACATCTTGAAATCGATCAGCTGCTCAGAGCCCTGTTCAACCTGAATGTTTCCAGGGATGGGGAATCTACAGCCTTCTGGGCAACCTGTTCCAGTGTTTCACCACCCTCATCATAATAAATTTCTTCCTTCTATCTAGTCTAAATCTACCCTTTTTTAGTTTAAAACCATTGCTCCTTGTCTCACCTCAACAGGCCTCATCTTTTTCATGAGCTCCCTTTAAGTACTGAAAAGCCACAATAAGGTCTGCCTGGAGCCTTCTCTTCTCCAGGGTGAACAACCCTAGCTCTCTCAACCTGTCCTCACAGGAGAGGCATTCCAGCCCTCTGATCATTTTGGTGGCATTCTCACCCAGCAGGTCCATGTCTTTCCTGTGCAGAAGACTCCAGAGCTGGATGCAGTACTGCAGGTCAGGTCTCACCAGGACGGAGAAGAAGGGCAGAATAGCCTCCCTCAGCCTGCTGGCCATGCTTCTTTTGATGCAATCCAAGGTCAATTCATTTATTTATTCACCTTACTGATAATGCTTTCCTGAATTGTCAGACTGAATAGTGAGGTTTGAAAAATCCCATTTTAATTGATGTTAGAAGCTTCTACGAAACATTCATCAAGTAGTCAGCAGAAGTATGCTGCTGTTTATGAAACCAAGACTATTAAACTATGATAGGTAAAAGATATAATTTAATAATACTGTTTTGCTAAACTCCTGGAATCCAGATATCATCTGTGGAAGATCTCAGGAACGTTAAAAATTTACAGCTTTTTTTTTAAGGGAAAAAGCCTGTAGCAGAACTGAATTTGGTCCGACTAGAACAGGGGTCCTCAAACTTTTTAACCAGGGTGCCGGCAAGCGGATGAAGTGGCAGGCAGTCATCTGCGGCTGCTTGGTTTCCCCCCCCAAACCCCGGCGGGGGATGAGGTGGGGGTTTTCTTTAAATACCGGGGGCTGGATTGAGGACCCTGGGGGGCCGTATCCGGCCTGCGGGCCGTAGTTTGAGGACCCATGGACTAGAAGTTTTCTAGGGGTCCCCTCTAATTGCAGCTATTCTATTATTCTGAAATATGTTACTATTAAAATTAATTAATTAATTTGATTAGTGGTCAGGATATTTCAAAAAAGAAACAAAAGAAAGCAGAAATATTTATAAGAAATTATTTTGTTCAGTACAGCAAAGAATGAAAATAATGTGTTATTACAGATTTAGAAGGGAAGGAGATTTTCAGAACCTGTCCTCACTTCCAAAAAGTGTCTGATTAAATGCAGGTAATTTACCCTATATTTTATCTTTTCATTTAGGTTTCATTTTGAATTTTCATGGAAGAATGAAAACATTAATTATTTATTATCTTAATTATTTCTAAATAGTTGTTCACCCTATGGTTTTTCATGGCAAATATGGTGTTCTCAAGGAAAACTTGCTAGGAGAAAACATTTGCAATTTTATAAAAGATATAATAACCTAAAACATTAATCAATATTCTCATATTACCTATTTGGGAAAGTATTTAAAGGTAAGATGCTCCTGTCTAGGCAATAAAGGGACTTGGGCGTTTTTCTTTGATATAATTGTAGGGAGAAGGATTTTAGAATATGGTATGTAGGGAGAGCGGATTTCTATTGCCGATGAAGGATGCGAAGTAGGAATGTAACAGTTACAGCAGTGGGCTTGTTTAAGTCAGTTTTTTGCACAGCTGTTTCTGGACTGGTAAAGATGAACTTGATTTTAAGGCTCAGTTCAAGAGCTGTACTTTATCCTTTTTCTGTCAGGTTAAGACTTGCTTGATTTAGGGAAAGAATGTGGAGGAATCTCTGTAGGCAGAATCTTGGCAAGGGTCTTAGACAGACACTGTACAGGAAGGAAATAAGGGTCTCTACAAATACGGCCTGGCAGTATAGGACTAAGTGTAGATTCATTAAAAAACAAACAAACAAACAAAAAAAAGATATTTTATTTTTATTAATTTACTAACAGGAAAAAGGAGAAGAGATATTTTGGAGTTTTTTCACATCAGAGATAAAATCTTTAAAATTTGGTTCAAAATCTGAGATATTACAACCTGGGATCTTGACTTCAGTGTTTTGTGATGGCAGAAGTGCTCTTACTTCATGCTTTTATTCTTTCATGATGCAGTACCTTACCTTTTCAGGGGAGGATTGACTCAGACAGGTATGGTGGGGCATGAAATGTAGTCTAAGTGGGATCTTCAATCCATAGGGACAAGAGGAAGCATATGGGATCACTGAGTTGACAACAGCTGTTTATTGTATTGTACCTTTTTTTTTTTTTCTTTTTATTTCAGCTTTTGGCAAAGGAATTTTTTAAAAAGAGCACCTCATTTACTGACCAGAATGACCTTACAGGTGGTACGTTCAGGTGGTTTCTTTTGGAAGAAACAAGAAAGCATATTTGTTTTCTTTATCTTATAATAAGCTTTGGAAAGATATCTCAGAGGAGTGTTTGGTCTAGCTTAGGAGACACTGTAGTTTTTTGATCCCTTTTGTATCAGATTAAAATAAAAGCAAACAAATGTGGGCGATTTCTCTTTAAGCCAGTTTCAAGAATTTACCATTTCATTGGTTCACTTCTAGCATTAAGCAAGACATATAAACACTTTGATGGCTCAATTTCTTTTTAATTAAGTTTAATTATCTGCCATTCTCTTTACTTGTTACAGATGAAAGTACATATGTGGGGGTTTTAGGATGTTCATATGCAAAGGTTTGAGGAAAAACTGTGCCCACATGGGCATTAAGTGAAAACACTCAAAAAGCTGGAAAGCAAGATGTGGAAGTAGAATAGGGTGTGGTGGCTGGTTTGAGGGTGCAAGGAGAACACAAAAGCCAAACAGGCAAGAAAGACAAAACCAACCAGCAGTCAATGCTTTAAGGGAAGCACAAGCAATGTAATTCTGATGCTGTGTTGCTGTGCACAGGGGTAAAATGCCTCCCGAGAGGAAGAATAGTTTTGAACCAGCAAAAGAAAAGATGATTTTGCCTACTATCTTTGAAATGAAGGGTTTGAAAGCACTACAATAAAGCACAGGAAGAAACAAAGAATATGACAAGGATGCTCCTTACTGTTACCTCCTTTATTTTTTATTTTACGTATTTGTTTTTCCAGTCTTGTGGAGGAAAAGGTACCAGATTCTACTAAAGTCTGCATAACCAGGGTAAAAGCATAAAACTTTCTTGAAATAAGCATATTTTTAATACAAAAAGAGATTACTGGGACCTTACTGCCTGGCAAACATATCTTCATGACTTTGTAAACCAGGGTAATAAATATTAAAAGGGAGAAACACAACGATATGCATGTTAAACTAAACAGTAAGCAGCAGGAAATTATACTGAATAAGTATTGCTGTAGTTTTTTTTCTCTATAGTGTAAATACAATCATGTTCAATATAAGTTTATGAATACAGTGTGTTGACCAGGGGAATGAGGTATGAATATTGTAGTGTATTTATAATCTGTTTTCAATTTTTAAAATAAAACAAGATTTAAGTGACCTGAGGACTGTATCCTAGACAAAATAATTGAAAAGTAACAATCAAAAGGCAAAAAAGTCAGAAATAAGTGACTCCTGGCAAATATGTCTGCTAGAAACTGCTTTCTGATCACCTAAGAGGGAAAGAAAAAAAAAAAAAAAAAAGGCTATATTGACTATCAGTTGCAGAGAAGTTGTGAACCAGGTGTGCAGATCCAAAGTTTGCAGATCAAGTACTTCCAGTTATGATAGGGGAATTTTAACAAACAAGAGTGGTAAAGTCCTAATTTAATGTATCATGAACAATTTAGCCATCTGTGTATAGAAATATTTATTCAAAGTGGAACAGAAATAGAGTAAAGCTATAATGTTATGTGACCAGATCAAGTTCATGACCTTTCTGGACAATATAGGCATCTAAGGAGCATGACAGCAGGCCAGAGCTGTTCAGTCCTGCTTCCTAGTTATAGAATCATAGAATCACAGAATCATAGAAGGGTTTGGGTTGGAAGGGACCTTAAAGACCATGTAGCTGCAACTCCCTGCGATGGTCAGGGACACCTTCTACTAGAACAGGTTGCTCAAAGTTCCATCCAACCTGGCCTTGGACACTGCCAGCGATGGGGCATCCACAACTTCTCTGGGCAACCTCTTCCAGTGCCTCAACACCCTCACAGTAAAGAATTTCTACCTAGTATCTAATCTAAATCTACCCCCTTTCAGTTTAAAGCCATTAACCCTTTGTCCTGTCACTACATGCTCTTGTACAAAATTCCTCTCCAACTTTCTTGTAGGCCCCCTTTAGGTACTGGAAGGCTGCTGTAAGGTCTCCCTGGAGTTTTCTCTTCTCCAGGCTGAACAACCCCAACCTCTCAGCCTGCCTTCACAGGAGAGGTGTTCCAGCCTTCTGATCATATTAGCAGCCCTCCTTTGGACTCACTTCAACAGGTCAATGTCCTTCTTCTGTTGGGGACCTCAGCACTGGACGCAGTGCTTCAGGTGGGGTCTCATGAGAGCAGGGGGAGAATCACCTCCCTTGACCTGTTGGTCAGACATCTTTTGATGCAGCCCAGGATTCAGTTGGCTTTCTGGGCTGCAAGCTCACGTTTCTGTGTTATGTTGAGATTCTTGTCAGCTAGCACCCCAATTTTTTTTTTTTTTTTTTTTTTTTACTCAGGGTGCTCTTAATAATCCAACAACTGATCTGAGCACAGCACTGCACAAGCTATATTATTCCCCATTTCATAGTAAGCCTTTTGGTGCAAATTTTTGGTTCTCTGCTGTATATTGTAATGCACAGAATAGATGGGCCATGAGAGAGCGTGGTTTGGCTAGCAAAGACGAGTGGTGCTTGGGACAGGAATCAGCCACTTCCTACAAATACATCCTCTGTGCAAATGGCCAGGAAGGAAAATAACTGTGTTAGATAGCAGACAGTGCTGGCATAAGAAGAAATGCATTTACTGGCTGTGGAAAACTCACTCTGGAGACTGGGAGGGCATCGCTAGTGTTGGAGGACATTGAATCCTGAAAGCGCTTCCAGGCAGTGTTGGAGAAGCAAGATTCACTACTAACTTTTGTACGAAATTTTCTTACCATGAAAAAACACTAAGCTTGCTTCTATCCTCTTAATCTATACAAATTTTTCCTAAAAATTCTTGGGTGTATCTTTTATTGAAATGGCATCTTGTAATTTCATTTCATTTGCTTCTACTTGTACTTCTAAAATCTCAGTCTCAGCCTCTGTATGTTTCCATAATGCTTTCTTTACAATCTGTTTCAGGAAGACACTGATTCATACAAGGAGAAATTGTACATTGGGAGTCATATTTGGACCCAAATAAAGAGAAATACAAATTGTCTATAGAAAAAGGAAGTAGAAGGCAGACTTCCATTCAGTATCACAGCACAGATCGCTGAATGCTTAAATACTTAATAATGTGATTTTGAGAACAAATAGGATTGTGGGCACAAGAGAGGGCTAGAGAATGAAACTATAATTAAAGAGGAAACTCAGACATTTGGACACTAACTTTCAGATATCCCATTTGCAGCTAATCTTTGGCAAAAGTTCAGATTAAGACAAGTGATGCCATTCCTTGCAAAAGAAGTTTATTTACTTTGGCGTCTCTCTCTAAACCATAGTAAGAAACTGTTGTTTTCCTGTTGATGCTATCATTTACCTAGTGTGTGTGCAGATATATTGCCCTGCTTGACTTCAGAAAATTTTGTCAGTGAAATAAAGCTATGACACTTGTCTAAACAAAGCAACTGTCAGCTCATATCACAAGCTCCTTCTATATAAAGAGCTGTAGTGCTCCAAATTTGTTTTTCTTTAATGAACCCAAGCCTTTCCACTGTCATTTTTCATTCCTTCTAAAAACAATGGAAAATGCTATACATTACTCAGCTGTGACCTAGCATGTCCTAAGGTGCATATTTTATTGAGATAAATAAATGAGATTCTAGACTACCCAAACGCTGCAGTTTTCATTTTATAGAAATACTGTTTGCTTTAAAAGTTGTCATTAGCGCAATGATTATTTTCCCAGGAGGGTCTGACGATAATCCAGAGGATCACTGCTAGCAGCCTTCTTCGTATCGGTGGATTCATAGGGTGGCTAAATTATTGGATTCTGGAATGCAAGGAGGAAATATTTAAAATGTTTCCTGTTTTCTGTATTTTACTCCAGAATATATTTTTCCTTCCATTGAAAGCAAAAGTTTTAAAAGTGCATTAGTTTCATGCTTGCATAAATGCAAAACTCAGCTGATAAAGTTACTGTGCTAAACTCCAGTATTACTGGGTATGAAATTAAAATGAACCAGACACTAGGAATTTGCTATTATTACAAACTAAACTCAAATTAAAATGTACATTTTACAGTGCTCAGAGCTAGAAGAAATGTTGTAGATTTTTTCCTGTGCTTTTGATGTAAGCCATCCCTCTAGTTTTCTTCCTGGATATCAATCTTGGAAACCTATACACATGTAAATTCTATTTCCCTTATTTCTGCCTTTAGGTGGTATCCAGTTTTATCAACAGGAATTCATTTTAAAAAGGTCACTGACTTAATGAAATAGTTTTCAATGTTTATGCCCATACCTTCCTTTGAAAAATAGATTTAACTTAACTACGTATTAATCAGTACAAATTAACTGGAAATATTAAATGCTATATCATTACATGAGAAAAAGAAATGAAAAATGTGCTGTTACTGCTCTGGGGGAAAAAAAGGTAATGTGCTTAATCAGTGAGAAGCAAAAACCAAAACCATTTATGGCTTGGACATCCAAGGAGCCTAGGGGAATCCTAGTGACCAATCTTCCCTGGGGTTCTTGGAAGCTAAGCAGGTAGGATAGGTTTTGACAAAAGTTCTATTCCTCATTAAAATATATATATCACATATATTTTAATGCTAATAGTGCTGGGATATTTGAGTTAGATAAATATTTTTTTTTTAAAAAAAAGTTCATGCCAACATCAGTTTTTTCCACAGTTAAATCCATCTTTGGAAAGAATTGCTGGTAACAATGGGATTCTAACAAAGACAGATAATAGGAGATAAAAGGGACCTGATTTTTACCTGTTCTGAAGTGGAAATTAATTATTGTAAGCCTACATTCTGTGGTTGTTTCACTGCTTTTTGTGGGTTTATATAGGAAATAAACACATAGGCTATCCAGGCTGTCTGGGATTGAGGAACCAAAAAAAAAAAAAAAGAGCAAAAAAATTATTACATACTAATACATAATATTTTCCTCAAAAAAACTCACTTAGTATTGAAGTAGAGAAGAAGACATTATAACCCTGGTCATTAAGATACATATCAGAGTGAGTTTGGGACAATAAAATTCAGGACTACCAAATGTGCTGTTGCAGAGTTTGTGAGTATTTAATTCTTCTACACGGAATTAGCTTTTTGTGTACCACAGACATTATAGTAAAATTAATGATCTCTGCTTGCAAGAACTATTGTTAGGGATCTTTATGACAAATAGCCACAGTCCAATACTCTTCAGCCAGGTTCTTTTAAATGTTCTGCACATGGAGAGTGTAATGTTTGACATGAAATGTACTTAATTTAATATATTTTATATTACATGGGAATTTTGATTTAGCAGTGTGATACAAAATATACAGAAAACACACTATAAATGTACTTTGCACTTAACAAAATACAGTAATTGCAATATACAGGTCAATCTCAATACTAATGTGATTCACAGAATGGTCGAGGTTGGAAGGAACCTCTGAAGGCCATATGGTCCAAGCCTCTTCTTGAGCATGGCCACCTAGATCCAGTTGCCCAGGACCATATCCAGACAACTTCTGAATATTTCCAAGGATGGAGGCTCCACAACTTCCCTGGGCAACCTGTACCAGTGTTTAGTTACCCTTACAAAAGTGTTTTCAGATGTTCAGGAGAAAGCTTCTGTGTTTCCATTTGTGCTCATTGCCTCTTGTCCTGTTACTGGGCACCACTGAAAAGAATCTGGCTCTGTCCTCTTTGCACCTGCCTTTCAGTTATTTACGTGCATTAATAAGTTCCTCTTGAGTCTTCTCTAAGCTAAACAGTCCCAGCTCTGTCCATCACCTTCCCAGGGACTGAGGTGAGGCTGATTGGCCTGTAACTCCCTGGGTCCTTATTCTTGCCCTTCTTGAAAATAAGAATTGCTTTCCCCTAGTCTTTGGGTACTTCTCCCCATTGCCATGATCATTCAAAGGCTACTGGGAGTGGCCTCACAGTGACATCTGCTAGCTTCCTCAGCACTCATGGAAGCATCCCATCAAGGCCCATGGACTTACGTGTGTCCAATTTGCTTAAATATTCCCTGAACTGATCCTCTTCCACCAAGGGTACACCTTTCTTGCTCCCACCTTTCCCTCTGGTCTCTAGGACTTATGATTCCTGAAGGCCAGTCTTACTAAGTAAAGAATGAGGCAAAGAAGACATTCAATACTTCAGCCTTTTCCATGTCCTGTGCAACCACATCCCCCATCTCATTGAGCAATGGCCCTACATTTTCCCTATGTTCTTATAGAAGCCCTGCTTGTTGTTTTTGACATCCATGGGTAGATTCAGTTCCATTTAGGCTTTAGCTTTCCTAAATTTATCTCTGGTTGCTCGGAAAATGTCTCCATATTCTGTTCAGGAACTGTCCTTTCTTCCACCATGTGTATATTTTCTCTTTTGTGTTTGAGTTTGGCTACGAGCTCTTTGTTCATCTATGCCAGACTCCTGGCTCTTTTGCCTGACTTTGTATTTTTGTATTTGCTGCTTCTGAACCTTAAGGAGATAATCCTCAAATATTAACTAGCTTTCTTACCACCTTTTCCCCTCCAGGGCCTTATGCCATGGGACTCTTCCAAGCAGATCTTGAAAGCCCAAAGGCTGCTCCCCTGAAGTCCATGGTTGTGAGCTTGCTTTTCATGCTACTCCCTGCCCTCAGGCTCCACTATCTCATGGCTACTGCAGCCAAGCCTGCCTTTGATTTTCACATCCCCAAGCAGCCCCTCATTGTTGATGACTATGACATCCAGCAAAGCACTTCAACCCATTGGCTTCTCTATCACATGGAGGAGGAAGTTATTATCTATGCACTCCAGGAACCTCCTGGATTGTTTATGACCAGCTGTGTTGTCCCTCCAGCAGATATTGGAGCGGTTGTATTTCCGCATTAGGACGAGGGCCTGAGAATGTGAGGCTGATTCTATCTGTCTATAGAGGGCCTCATCCACATGTTCTTCCTGGTCAGAGTGGCCTATAGCTGATACCCGCTATAATGTTCTCTTTACCTGTCCTCTCTTTCATCTCAGCCAGCTCCTCATCTATCACCCAGTATTCACTCCAGCTGCTCACTTACATATAGAGCAACTACCCCTCCTTGTCTTCTGATCTTGTCCTGTGTCCCTCCGTTGCAATACTCCATTCATGGGAGCCATCCCACCATGTTTCCATGATCCAAACAGGATTGTAGACCTGTAACTGCACACAGATCTCTAACTCTGTTTGTTCCCCATACTGTGTGTGTTAGTGTAGAGGCACTTTCGAGGGGTACCCCAGGCATTCCGTTACCAGTCTCTATAATATGTTCACTGATGTGATGCTGGGAATCCCCCCAGGCGCTGGGAAGGAATATGTGGGTTTATGCCCATTGCTCTCTTTAAAATTCTTTTGTTAATTGTTTAGTTTTCATACCCTACATTGGGCTGAGCCACATATTCACATCCTTCTCCCCCATGTTGGCCTGGCTACCTCAGGGATAAATTCAGTCTCTTTTAATAAACTCAGGGAGAAACATTTATGCCACCAGCTGATCCACTCAACTGACATAGCTGTTTATCTAAAGCAAAAGTTAACCTCTGGTCCCCTTTGTGTTGAGAGGAAGTCAGCATCTTTGCAACAGCTGTGGTCAGTCACAGGCAGAATTATCTCTGAGCTTCATGGGCACGTCATCTTTGCCTATCTCCACTGAGCCTTCTTCCATTTTATTAGGGGTTTATTGGTCAGTCACACACATGAGAAGCAGTTTCTATATGTTTATAATATAGAAAGAAATCTTTACAAGATTACAGGCTTAAAAATTGCCAGATTTTACTTAAAAAAACCTTGGAAATTGCTAATAAAGGCTCTGACACTTTGAAACTATACTTCTAGAGCAGAAGCTACATCTCCTCTTTGAAAATTCTTTATTTCACTAGTACACTGAGAATTTGCAGGCGATACAAAAGGCTTTCAACAAATTTAGTACACTGAATTTTATGGTACAAGTCAGGTATGTAGTTCAAGTGAGAGAAATGGATGGAAAATAAATGCAGATGTGAAGAATGCTATTTATTCAATTAAACCATTATAAAAAAAACCCCACCAAACCCCAAACAAACAAAAAACCACCAAAAAACAACCCACCCACCCCCAGAAAAATTAAACTTAATTTGTACTCAAATTGATAAGGCAACTCCTATGTATGTAGAGTCTGATCACATCAGTAAGTAGAGAGATAACTAAGCACGAGACATGTGGCATTCAAACTGCACAAATTTCCTGAATCTCCTCAGATGATTTTAATAATTTTGACTCTAGGTCAAGAAAGAGGAACTAGATAATTGGTCCTGTGCTCATTTGTAGCTTGATTAGTCTACTGACTAAAGCTGCCATACAGCTGTGCATCACCATGTAAGTTGGGATTGCTAACTGCTACAATGGTTAGTGTTAAGAGAAGCTAAGCATGACAAAGTAAACACATCTCTTGCCCTTTCATTACTGCTCACCTTAGAAAATTAAGCATAATCTGACCTCTAGAGATAATTAAGGAGATTGAAGTGTATCATATAGCTGAAGTAATTATCTATTTTCCATATTGTTTTTACACCTGACTTCAGAATAATTACTATCAATTTACCAAGGTGTGGAAGCAGAGTCAAATCTAAATTGATTTGGATGTAAAAAAAAAAATCTTCCTGCCTGAGACTGACCACTGCTAGCTTTGTCTTATTTTCCTTTGCCAGAAATATTGTCATATTTGTCACCCCACTTTGCATGCTTACACTTCTGGTTTCACTTGGTCATACACCTAAGATTGTGGAACAAACATATTAACACTAAGTCTCAATTTTGGCTTTGACTCTGCCAGTTCAAACAGTGTCTGTTTTTTTTTTTTTTTTAACTTATACTGTTATAACAATTGGCTTTGGAATGTCTAAAAGTTAATTGAAACACATCAAGGTTGGATGCCAAGGCTGCTAAAGGACTCTGTTAAAGTTATGGTTGATTAATCAGTCTGTTCCCACAACAGACTTAAAATTCCACTGAAGTTTTCTTCTTATAATGTTGTAAACAACATAAGTGGATATAACATATTTGATCCTTCCTTATAAGTTGCTGAAACTATTATGTATTTCTAACTAAATTTCAACTTCAGTATCTCTGCTTTACAATACATTTATGGCAGCAGGGCAAAATATTAGCCATTTCCAGATCACGAGAGACCAAAGCTGATGGTCAAAGACCAGAAAAAGGTTTATTATAATGGTAAAACAAATCCATATTTCCGTAGACATAACTAATTCCATTCGGTGTGAAAAGGAAAAAAAAATATTATGCTGAAGAAATATTTTTTCCTGCTTAGCTAGTTCTCTGTCATTTCATAACCTGTAAAATATATGTTCTAATCCTGGAAAGATGTCTACATGTGCTCAATTTTATGCACCTGCATCACTAACATCATTGGGACTCATGTGTTTAGAATAAAGTATGCACAAAAATATTCTGGACTTCAGTTTAGTTAAGGATGTGAGAAAGTAACACCTTCCTGGCTGTAATGAAATGGGAGACTTTTGAATAATAAATAAGGTGATGAAAAATTGCATAACCAGGTGAAGATTGATTGGACAATTTATTTTTTTAATTCAATTTTTTAAACAATAAGTATAAATGCAGTTAAACCCTGCTTTAGAAGGAAGCAGAACTAACTGATGCTTATTTCTAACTTCCTTAGACTAATGTAGACATATGTATCTCACACGGTTGTATTACATATGTTCAAATTATAAAAAAGACATTAAGAAGTATACTTTTTAATGTAACTCTGCCTTTTGCTGCCCTTCGTGGAAGAATCATGTTTGGTTCTCACCTTGTGAGCATTTAGGCATTAGTAAAGCAGGGTTGTGTAGTATGACATCCATGGCTGTAGGAAATTTTACCAGACTTCCAGCTGCTAGCCCAGGACAGCACAAGTTCTCACAAGGTTTTACATCATATGTCACAGTCTGATGCAGATGTCTCAGATACTTGGGCGTCTCGGATGTTTAGGCCCTTGAAATCCCATCTGACAAATCTCAACAGATGAAATCTTAGCTGCAGTGTGTGTTCAGGATTCACACTGTATAACTAAATATCTGTAACAAATTATAGTCTGCAAGTTACCTCAAATAGGAAGAAAGGTGTTCAATTCTTAACAGAGGCAGGAAAAGGACTTTTAAAAATGGGAAGCAGGACAGCAGATGAGATTTTGGACCAGGTGATCAGAAAAAGAAAATATTCTAGGGTAGGAGCCCAATTCACTACTGGTTATTAATACTGTTAGATATGGAATTTAACACAAATGTACCTCTTCCTTCTCAAAATGTTATAACTGGGAATGAATTAGCAAGATGTTTGGCAGGGAGGACAAAAAAATTGGCAGAGCAAGGCATTAACATGGGAATTAAAGATCTCAATTTCTTTTTCCTATTTTCCAAAAATATTATTTGAATTTTGAGAGCTCTTTGTTTGCTGGTTTGTTGTTTCTCTGTCGGTTTGATTTTGTGGGTTGTTTGGGGGGGGGGGGGGGGGGGGGTTGGCCATTTTTTCCCCCATAATAGAATTTGTCTTGTATTGCTACATTCCATTTTTTTCTGTATGTCTCAAGATAGTAGTTCATATTTTATAACATAAATCTGGGCTGTAAGAATTATTTCACATAGAATGTTAGTATTTACTGAGTCTCAGCATTGTGTTTCGTACAGTGTTGCTGCCCAGAGGAGTCTAGAGTCTAGCTAGGCTCATGCAAAATTTGGAGATCAAAGTAAAAGGACTAACTGCAGCAGAAGCCTGGGGGTCTGGAAGAATTTGCCTGCATCAGTAATGGGAGAGTCCAGGGGCTGATTTGAAGCCAAGACAGGAAAAGGTTTAGGAAGAGGTAAATGTAGTTTACGTGACAAGAAGGGGAGAGGAAAAATAAAAATAAAATAATACTTAACTGTTCCAGCTCTACTGATTATTTCACATTTGCACCAAACATATTGATTCCTGACGGTCTTCCATCAGTTGTGTTGTTTCAACCCAAGCTTGTTGAATTTTTCATCATTACATTTTCTGTCACGTATGGAAAAGCACTTCTTTATTCTTTAGTTCTTCTTTGATATCTTTTCAAAAAAATTGTAGAAAACTTGACCACCTGTAGATAAAGGTGTGATAACATCACAGCACTATCCAAACTAGCCAGCTGCAACAAGGCTTTTATCATCACATTCCAGGTTAACTTCAGAGTACTTTAGGAAGACTCTGTTGGAGATGTTCTAGCAGAAATCCTTGGCTTTCATGCTTGACTCCACCTCAAATTCCTCTACCAGTGTCTGATCCAGATCCCCAGGCTCTCCCCACCTACACCAATGTGATCTGGGTCACAGGCTATCCCCACCTGTCTCAATGTGATCCAGCCCACAGGCTATCCCCACCTGTCTTAACATGATCCAGCCCACAGGCTATCCCCACCTGTCTCCGCTATGTTGGGCACTGCCATCACCACTCAGAACTACAAATATCCCCCAGCACAGCCATCACTGCTCATTACACTCAGTCTCATAATCTGAAGGTCCTGAGTAGGAGCCTCAAATGGGGCATCAATTGCTGCAGCACAAGCAAGCTACAAGGCTGTGAGAAGGCTTTACTATCAGATTCTATTACCCATACTGTTTCACCTCCAGAGGCCAGACCACACTGCTACTCCTCCATCCAGCCACCTCTCTCACCATCCTCAGTGCTATTTAACTGTTTAGCAGGAGCGAGCTACAACTGCACATTGTCCATGTTAATCAACCCACTGCCTTTGAGGCAAGGCCACAGCTGCATATTATCAATGCTAAACAACCCACTGCCTTCATTTCTCTACATGATAACCATTAATGCAGTGCTTAGGCCATGGCCTCTCTACTGTCTATAGCATTCTTGCTATGCTCATGTGGTCTGCACATCTGGGTTTGGTAGCTACAGGTTGGCTCTGCCTCTTCAAGGTAATAATTTGTCTTCTTTCTTTAAAACAAAAAAAAATGCTACTTAATTCTTGATATGGACTATCAGCTTTTCTACCCCACAAAAAGCCAGTAATGATAATCAAAACAGAAGCTAACAGCAAAATATTTTGAGTGTAGGCTTTTTCTCAGAAGAGGAACAAGTAGTGTTAAATTAAAAAACAAAACTAAGCAATATCAACATATTTAAAGACTCAAACTAATGATTTTATCGAAAAATATCAGGACAATTCTGATGTTATTGTTTTTTTAAAGAACAGAGGTACAACTGAAAAATAACAAAAGCATTTCACAGATGTTTTTATTAATGTTATAATTTGATGCAGAGAACTCAGGCATGCTCTTGAATAACTGCACACCAGCCTAGTGATACATAATTCATATTAGATATATTCCTATGTCCTATGTATACTAATAATATGCAACAAAACTTTAAATTAAACATTACCTAAATTCTACATGTAGGATATCTGAGGGACAGGGAGAATTTAGCAGGGAAAAAATACTATACAAATTGTTTCCTGATGTGTAAAAGATTTTTTGTGGCAAAGATGAATCGTAGTTGTATGGGTTTCCTTTACTGAGACTTAAAAGAAAAGAAAAAAAAAAATCTATGCACAACCTGTTTGAGTAATATAATAGCAAACAAGAAGTAAATAGCTAGGAGTGTTTTGACTCAAATAGTAATTGCAGTAAATGCAGTAAGTGAAATCTGTGCATGTATCTTTTCTTGCTGTTGTCTGTAACATCATACAGATTATATTACTCTAAACCACAGTTAATAAAACAAAACGGAATCTGTGAAACAATAGGGTACATGGAGTGGACATTATTAACTCTACTTCTGTGTTTTGCTTTTGAGCCAAACAAGTCAAAGCAATTTAAAAAGCAGAAAAATATCAAGAATTCAATTTTAGATATGGTAATTTGAATCTCACTGCAGAGAAGTAATTTGCCTGAGATGAGTTTGTAATCCAATAGACAAATGGCAAGTGAAACTCAGGTCTCTAAAGCCTCCTCTATGGGTGTATGATTACATCTCTTGGATTAGTGGGTACACTGTAAAACCATCCCGCACCAATTAGTGTCTTCTAAGGGTTGATCTGTCATCTGATTCCTGTTTGGGAAATGATCATGCCAGGTGGCTTTGTATAATTGAATAATGAAAATCTATATTCAAGTATCTGCACAAGATGCCTTGTGTTTTGCCACCATTGTTTAATGACAGCATTTGCATTCTCTGAAAACACTTACAGACAAATAGCTCAAACAAACAAACAAACAAGCTGGAAACTGTACAGATGATGCCCTAGTTGATTTTTCAAAATGTTTTTGCAAAAACCCTCATACAGGTTAAACGTGTTGTCATACAAACTCAATATATAGAAATTAAACTGTACAACAGGGACATCATAATGCAATATTTTTCAAGAGCTTCTAGGAAAAACAAACAAACAACACCCAAAAAGCGAAAAAACATGCTGAGATATAGAAATACTGGCCTGCAGTTTTATAGGTACCATCTGAAGCACCTGCATGCCAGAATAGTCAGCTTATTTGTAGAGGTATGCAGATCACTGTGGATGTATTTATTCTTTGTGCTGGGAAACCAGTGCTGCTAAATGATAACCAATAGCTTCGTTCATCCTAGTCAGTTCATAAATCTGTGTAACAGTGGTTCCAAGGTATTCACATGTTATGCAAAGAGATACTTCTAGAAAAAATTAATGGGAAAACTGTTGTTTAAAAGGAGCAGATTTATATATATATAAAATATAATTTTATATATTATTGGTGATGCATCTAACAAATCATTTGGTTGAAAACCCCACTGCAATTCTGATTCTACTGATATCAGCCCAATTGACTTACACCAGAAATGATTGTTAGACTCAGGCTCACACCTTGTGAAAATCTGTTTACAACCTTTTACGTTTACTTTGAAATCACCCCTAGAAGTCTGAGGCAGTGTAATTTACAAAGTGAAATGTCAGAAAAGAGAAGCATAACAGTTTAAGCAACTAAAAAAAAAAAAAGTATGAATATTTGAATGGAGAAGAGACCTATTCTTAATTTAATTACACTTCCCTCTAAAAGATCAGTATGTACCTGACCAATGTAGATTCCATTATACTCGTGTTGTAAGGAGGTCAAAGAGAATGCTACTGATGTAGACTAAGTGAATGTAATGGTGTTAATTATGCACCTTTTTAGAGTCTCTCAGCAGAGTTTTGTAGTATTTTTGTTTTGTATAATGCACAAGGCATAAAGTGCAGATGTGTTTATGTTTCCTTTGAAGTGCTGCTTTATGCAGCAAAAATGGTTATTTTTTGCCTTTCTACATGCTGCCTGCTTACATTTGTAATAACCAATCCCCCCATGTTCTCAACCCTTGCTTTTCCCTCAGTTGTCACATGGCATATTTGTTCAGTGGCTCAGAAAATCCACTGCCATGTGTTATACAAGAGAAATGTTAATGTTAAAACACAGGTTTTAAAGTAACCAAATGCCTGTTTGAAAAATGGAAATATTTCAGGAGAATAGGAACTTTTTAATTCTGCAGTTGGCTTCTCTGTGCTATGAAGCCATGAAAAAGCTGCACAAAAGCAGTGCTGGAGGCCTCTGCAATTTTTCCCTGGAGTGAACAAACCGTATGACCTTTGTTTTTAAGGAAATGTCATTTCTGTGATGTGCTTCTAGCTACTATTGCACATCTTCACGGTGACTTTTAATGCAGTCCCCCACAGAGTTAGGTTATGCACTGAAAAGAGCAGCTACATACAACATGCTTAATGATTGGGGCAGTATATTCTCAGCTGACAATGGGGCTGCATACCATATTTTTAAACCTACAGCCATAAAATGAGAAATCTTCAGTAACAGAACTCATGGCATGTGTGAATCTGGTTAGCAATAACACTTTTCTCTCTTATTTTTGCAGTCAGGATGAAAAGTGAAATGTGAGCTAATAAAACCTAATGGTAGCTCAACTGGAAAGCCTGAGGTCTGATTTAGGTCAGGAATCAGGATTCATCACCTCAGAGTCTGCAGTTCAGCAGAGTCTGAACTTTTGATTCAGATACAGATTTAGCCAAGTTTATACGTTGCTTTGATAAATGTATAATACCTGAAGACACCAAGTAATGGCTATACGTTTATTTATTGTTATTTGTCTATTCTTGTGGTTGTGTATAGCACTTTAGAAATAGAAGATACCCCTGAAGTATACGCATTTCACTTAGATATAATACTGGAAAAAATTAGAACTAAAAAATATTATGCTGTGTGGGTTGGCTCACATATTTTTTTATTCATCTTTTCTTCTAGTTCCAGAGCATTAGGGTTTTGTATTTATGTTGTAATATTATAAGCATTTTCATAGCAGTATACCAATATAAGCTACATTCTGAGTGAGGTGAGGCAGCTTATTAAGAAAAGGATGTTTTGGTGGGGCAAGTAAGTAAGAAGTGTAGATTTAGCAGTCTCAGGTAAAAAGGCCTTGAATTTCATTTCTCTTGATTGATTCATTTCTCTTGAATCCCTAACTGTTTTCTCCACTGCACCCCCTTCTTATTCTCTCCCCCAACACCAGACCCTGCTTTTGGTAGTTATCAAGGGGCGAGTGGGTTGCATGAAACTGTGGGCATGCTAGTAGGAAACAGCTTGTTGGATCATTATGAAAGGGGTGGTGGGCGTGGGCAGGGGAGAAAAAAAATACACAAAACCCCCATAGAATACAGCAATTAATGATTCTTTCCATCAGTAGATTCCAAAATAATTTGCAACAAGGAATCATATGGGGAAACTGATGGAAGGCAGTAACTATTCTAACCAGCTTTTCTGTACTTTGGTCTATTACTCCCTTTGTTAGCTTATAAGTACTTCATTAGGAGTGGAAAATGAAGGAAATCCAAAAGAAGTGAAAGTCTAGACAAATATCTGAAGAATGAAAGAGAAAAGATCACTGAGGGAAAACTATGACTTCAGATGTTTACAGAGAACTATAAACTGTGCAGCAGTGATTTAGCCTGGTACCACAACTGTGCTTAACCATGGAGAAACAACAGGTTTCAGGAAAGTAAGTAGGAAATAAAGATTTCTATAACATGGGTAGAAGGTAAAAGTGTATATCGACTGGCCGAAGAATTGGTGGAATCTTAGAGAAAAAAAAGAGGAAGAAGCAGCCAAAACAAGAAAAATATCACTGTTTACCATAAAAGAGATAGTAAGTTTATTTGATTTATCTTCCTTTCTTTCCTGAAAATATCACATTTAATGATGCTTTTAGTGAACTGTAGAAGAGATTTCTGTTCTTTTGCTAGTTGACTCATTATTTGCAGGTTTTGTCATTGGTAAGCAAGCAAAAGCTAGGACAGAAGAAAAATTTTGTTAACAGCTAAACTCACCAATTTTCCTACTAATCATGGACACAATGTTCATATGCTTTGAATCCTATGAATAGTTGGTGTGTTCCAGCCATTAAGAGGAAATGACTGCTTAGGATCCCCTTTTGAATGAGTGGACAACCAGATACACAGTCAGACTAACAACATTCAAGTATATCACAGAAAACCAAAGAAAAGAGATCCCCTAAAAATATGGCAGCATTGAAAGGCTCTCCAAGTAGTGTAACTTCTCTTATGAATTAAGAAAGAACAACTCCCAGTTAACAAAAACAGCGTGATTTGTGGCATATAAAGCTAAAACCAGCAATAAAGCTGCTGTATCAGTGTTGTAAACCATAAAAAGCTGCTAGCGTTAACACTGCTTTTAGGTTACACTTTGAAGGTTTTCAGGTACCTAGTCAGCATAAGAAAAACCAATGAAAGTGAAATATCAAGGGAAAAATATTTCTTTCTTTAATAGATTATTTGTTTTGCACTGGTATCTTTTTGTTCTAAAGACAGGAACAGTATTTGATTTTCCTCTGTAATATAATCTAATATTTTATATTACATATTCCATGGTTATTATGTATCTCTTCTAGATAACTCATGCTAGTAACTCAGACTTTATTACAGTTCTTTCAAGTGGATTTTTGTCTGCTATCAAGCTGTCCCAGTGTATATGCTTGATAACTGCCAACCTGCAGTACAAAACCTATCAATCAATAAATAAAACCCTCACAACCAAAAAACCCAAACCATCTTTCTTATATGTTAAAAAGAGATTTAAAACTTTGAAAAATATTTTGAAGAAGTAGTCTTCTTTAGTTTGGTAATGGTAATGGATGCAATTTCAATTCTTAATGACTCTGTTTTAAGGTATAACTTACCTTGGTGGAAAAAGAAGGACTTGGGGAAAAGGAATCTAGCTTAGATGAATTGCCCCAGATAATAGTAAACAAGGCAGTTTGGCTGTGTGTAGCAAATTGGCCATGAAAACAGAAATTCTATTTAGGTTAATGTTCATTGCTTCTTGGTAACCCTGTAGAATACATGGGACAAGGAACCATTTCACAGTTCTGTGTTTGCACAGAATAGGCGTTTGGCTGAAGATTGGTGTTAAGACAGTGCAAATAAGAAGTCCCACAGCTATTACCATCTGTTGTATTTACTCTGTGAACACTGAAATTAGTTGGTTCCATCAGCTCAGAACTTCTAAGAACACAAACAAAGTTGAATTTTGCTGCCTGAAATTTGGAAAATGGGAGATTGAGTGTTGAGGAGAGCAAGAAAGAGTCATGGGAAAATTATTTTTACTTCTATTTAACTGTGGATAGAGGAAAACTACTGTGATTTAGCATGTCCCCAAAGATATCAATAGCCCAAACTCCTTTTTTTGATGGTACAGGACTTTGCAGACCTCTTATACAAGGGAGTTGGTAGGTGGGGGTGGGGAAGTAAAAGAATCGTGGTTGTCTTCGTGTCTTTAGGCATCTGCATTTTCAATAACTTCCTGCTGTGCCTGCTGTCATATAGGACCTGACTGATCATCCAGGTATCTGTGGATAATAAAGAAAAGAAATGTAATAGGAAAATCAGCAGTGTTCTTCCTTCTAAGGACAGCCAGCTAGGAGTCTCTTTAAGGCATAAAAATGCTTATTGATTCTTCAGGAATCAACCTAAATGTCTGGGGCATGTCACAGGACAGGTTGAAGAAACTTACACTAGTAATTTCTTTGATCTGCTAAATATAGAGGCTTTGCACACAATTGTTCACCCAACACTTTTTGGAATCTTTCTAAAGCAATTTGTAAGTTTGCTGCGTCAGCTTTTCTTTTCAGTCTAATTGAAAGCTTTGACAATTTTCAGTATTCACTCTAAAAACTTTCTTGCAACACATTCTAAGAACAGAAAAATACTTTGTGACTTGTATGTTCAAACAAACTATCCACAGTTCAAATACTTGAAATGAATGGTGAGTAACAAGCCAGGAGTTTTGGGTAGAAAAGCTTTTTTTTAGTGTATTTTTTTGGTAATGCAATAGCAGTGAAAATTTGCTTTCAGAGATGAGGATAAACAGATTACTGGCATGAGACTTTATATACTAATGTCTTGTGATAACTAGCAACTGACAGATGTAAGCAAGTTATCAGACACTGCAGAAGAGTCTGGGGAAAATACTATGCACAGTTGCTTAACTGTTGTATTAATAGAGAAAAGGTGTCTTCATGCCTAGTAGAATAGAAATGCAGCCAAGTTATATTAAGTGGGTTTTAACTGATGCAATCCTGCTCAAATCACTGACACTATTTTAGTTTGTCAAGCACACAGAAATAAAAAATAAATAAAATTTCTCCCCATTTCTGTATTTCACAGGAGTAATGTGAGGATTGTATTGTTTATCAGCCTCAAGGTAGACAGATATTACAGGTGAGGAGGATAATTAGTCCTCAGCTAGAGCTCAATGAGTCCCGTAATTAGGTAAATGACTAGTATTGTCAAAAAATATTCGTCAGCATTTACAGAATTCCTGTCTGCTGTTCCTATCCATACCATTTTACCAGGTCAAACTAACCTCCAATGGATCAAAGACTTTTTTTCCCTGTCTAACCTGCCTTTTCTTTGTATTTTGGCTTACTTTCCTTATTTATTCCTACAGAGTAACGTAAAGGCTCAAGTCGTCATGCAGATAATCCATTCATCCCTTTTAAATTCAGTCCAAATTCTCAGCCTCTACATTCTGTTTACCAAACCAAGATATATGTTGGTCTGCCAGAACACACATTTTAGCATAACATGAGCAAAGTTTTAGTCTGGTGTATGTTCCTGTTTAAAAACAGGTTTAACGGGATGCACTCTAGCGATCTGTGACACATGAGATTGGTCTAGCAAATCTCATGGCCTTATGTTTTCTATCGAACACCAAAACAATACTGTTTCAGGATATAATAGCTTGTTGAACATCTTACAGTTCACCAATAATAGATTTAATGTTTATTTATAATGAGAAAACATTTTTCATGTCTGTGAAGAATTTTTTTTTTTTCTTGCCATTGCTTTTTAGCTGTGTACCATGGTTGTTTAAACACCAGCCCTTGCCCAAGTGAGTTGTCCCATTGCCACTGGTGTCTCTGGTTCTGTGCATTGGTGATAATCTTGGTGACTTTGTAGCAGTTTCGTGGGGATACTTACCTAGGGATTTTATGTGTAGAGAAGCTTCAGGATGTAGCTTTCTACAAGATGTAGCTTTAGATAACATTCCAGCCCAGAGTCTTTTTTGTTTGGTCAGATCAGGTTAGACTAAATAGGATCCAATTACTACTTTTTAACTTGGCTAGTTATATGACCAGTCATACTGAAATTACTGACTAATGCAATGAATTTCCTTAGTCAAATATCAAGAATAGTTAATGATCTTCATTGCTAAACTTAATGTTTATCTTTAATGTTGCTTGATAGAAGGTGTGTGCCGTAGTGTCCATTAGCGTGATTTTTCAGGAGACTTCGGAGGAACTACTCTTACAATGTTTATACCTCTTTTATCTGTTTTGTCAGTTTATTTTCTAAAGGTTTCTCCAGCTTTATGCATTAAGGCTTAAATTCTGTAGCTTGCAGCAAGAAAATTTGTTAAACTTAACATCAGAATTTACCATTTTACCAAGCTTGCAAAAAAAATATTATTACCATAGTTATATTTTATTCTGACATAATTTACACTGTATTACCAAACAAAACAATACTAACAAACACTGAAAGTATTCTAATTTAAGATAATATGATGTTTTTATTTTTATTTCAATTCAAAAAATAAGGTCATTATAATTTTATGAAAAATATCAATATAGCAACACAGTTTAATTTATTAATGTCAAGTTTAATTTCTCTACCCTTCACTTTTCTGATTGGATTTCTGAAGAAGTAAATTATCTCAGCAATCAATGCTATATTTTCAAAAAGTATGGCTGCTCTGCCTGCTAAAAAAAAAAATAAATTCCAAACTCCACAAGCCTCCTAAATCGTCTATTTTAGGTTCCTGTCTCTGCATTTAGACATCTATCAAAGCGAATGATTTTTCAACACATTCTTGTATGTGAACTTCTTGCTATTCCTTTCAAAATTAGTCTGCTACTTCCCTATGTATGGAAATTCTATAAAAGAAAAAAAAGTCTGACATTAGATACTACTGCTCTTTAGCCAGCCTCCCTTCTCTTTTCTGTGGACCCATTCAAATGCGGTATTAATCACCCAGGTACCTTTGTGGCTACAAAGGTAGACAGTTCATTGCTGTAAATGCCTGTTAATGTCATTCTTGGTTGGTAACCTTTCAGTTACCATGAAGATAAATAAAATGTCTGAAAATCTCTTTGTGGAGTCCTTTTATTATATGAACTGTACACCCACAATTATATCTTTAGTGCATATTTTTAGCATTGCTAAGCACACTGTAATTGTTAACAGTAGTGTTTTACTGCAGAGTGGCTTAACTTTATGAAAATAAACCAAAGGCAAGTCTCAGCTTTACATGAAACAGAGATTAATGGTTTTGAAGAGGAAGACATTCTAGCAAAAGAATTTTAATAAATCATTGTAAGTCCTTTGTAGTTCTGTAGTCAGTTACAGTGAATTAGCTGGCACTTTGTGCTTCATGATTTGCATCATGAAAGATGGAATGTGGGAGACATTGTCACACTTCATCTTTTCTTGAGGCACTTTTTAACCCACCTACTCATAGCCCTGGACACATGTGAGGGAGGTATACTTTACCATGCCCCCTGGATGAAGTACAGCTGCATGGTAAGCTTTACTTTCCTTTTCTTTATAATGGAGTTCATATACATTGAAAGAGGTATTAATCCACTTGGGAAGTTCCTTCAAATACTAGGGCCTTGTACCTCACCAAGGTCTCAAAGTTTATAGTAAAATATTTCCAGCGCAAGCTTACCCTGCCTCCCATAGTTTTGTTGCTGCTTTTAATATATATCTCACCGTTGTATTTGTTACAAACTAAGTGTGTAAGATGGTCAAGGTTACAGCTTAATTTTACTGATGAGTACATCAGTTTTCAGATCTCTTCCCAGAAAGACTAGGCCCAGATTTAGCCTATAAAAATATTCTTGAAGTTAAGGATTGGTTTAATTTCACTAAAGGTAATGGGAACATTGACATGCTTCGGTAAAAAAGGAGAGAAATGCCATGCAGTTTCCAGGTGTAAAAGAGGAAACGTAGGCACAGTTACCCCATATGTTGGCTTTGGGTGTAAAGATGGCTTATGAAGGAAGTTCCTGTCCAGCCACTGATTCCTGAATGTGGTTTGCTTTCCTTTCAATTTCTCTAACAAAATTCTTTGTCAAGGTGCATGTAGACAAAAACAGATTTCTGGTTTTGAAATTTATGCTTAACAGAGAGACTATTTTAGTGGTAGGATTAGTCTAAACTTGCAGGATTTTTATGAGCCTTTTGCAGTGTAGTTCCTCAAAGAGCTTTATCACCACAACTGGTAAGGTCAGGGGGATTTTTTGTGTTGCAGGGCCAGGAACAAATGGCTGGGAGGTGTGGGATGGGAGTGTGTTAAACTGTCTTTGCCACCAAAACAATGACACTGTATTACTTGCAGAAGAAGAGAGTGTGAATTCAGCATGAAATCTAAGTGATAAGCTAAGGTTACAGCTGGCATTTGTCTGTCTTTCTGAGTTCCTATTCTAGATTTATCTGCAGCAAGCAAATTTACCTGTTGTGAATTGTTCTAAATGCCAATGAAAAGAAATACAAAGCCTACTATTAGTTGCTGATTTCATCAGGTACAGCTTTACATGCCCACTTCCAGATAAGTATTTTTTAAAACATAGGTTTCATATTTTCTTTCATCCCTTTTTCTGTTTGGCTGTATCCATGCCTATCCCTCGGAATACTCAAGTCAAATGATCACAGTGTCCTCTCATTACAGCACTGTCAGACATACTCAAATCATACCACAGTGAAAAAAAAAATAAAGCAACTTCGTAATATTTCAATGTGACCACACAACTTCAAATGTTTGCAACACCAGCATTGCTTGCTGACTTCTGTGCCATAAAAGTTCAGCTAAAAAGCACTGCTAATGGAAACAGTATATGGTGCAGTTGAAGTAGGGACGGAAATTCTCTCCCGACACTTTCAACCTGAATTTTCGGAGGAGTGTATGAAGTTGGAAGCTGGGTTCAGATGGAGAAGGCAAAAATGCCTTCTAACATGAAAGCAGAATCAATGAAGATGTATTTGTAATTGTATGGTTGGAATGACAGATTTAATTATTTCTACATTTCCATGCAGCTATTTAGTAACAGTTAAAAATATGCTAAGCATTAATCACTCATTCTTATTCTACCCCTAACATGAAAAGCACCTTTAAAGAGAAGCTGTACAGATAGTCACCTTTCTATAGAAAAGGAATATAGGAAAAAGATTAACCTAAGACTTAAAAGTGTGATTTACATATCAGTAAAAATAATTTTCAGACATATAGATCAATCGGATATTAATAGCTTTCACAAAGACAAATTTTCTTCATTATATAACAGAGTTCCGAAAAAAGTAATTTTGTAACCTGAAACAGCACTTTTCCACTTTGACTTTTCAATTGCATATAGTTTAGGTAAGCTAAGGCTGAGGCTTATGGTTCCACCATCATTTTTACAGGAAATGAGGTGAAATTCAATGTTTTGAAGATGGTAGCACATTGTTGAAGTTTGTCAAGAGCCACAACTCAGTGTCATTTCTTAGTTTATAGTATAACTTTAAACCACTCACTTCTTCTATTCTTACAATGAATGTTCAGAAAGTAATTAAACAATGGAAGGAGTATTTTGAAGTATGGTAATGTATTGCACAAATAATAAGTGACTGAAGGAAAATGACTAGGAGGAAAAGGAAGCCATACACCAGTTGCAAAGGCTGATGTCTCAATATACATGCCAAATGAAGGGCAACATATGACACAGGTTGTACTGCTTTTATCATGTGCAGAAGTACTTTATTCCTTGGTTCTGTTTTTTTTTAAAAAACAAACAAACAAACTTCAAAATAGGAGCGTAATGAACAGCCTTACCTTTTAAACATAAAGGAAATTTGTTGAATGGGAGTCTAAGTACAACTGAAAAGCTGTAACAGTCGTTTATTGTTATAAAATAACTTGCTCAACTCCTCTAATTCAATGTGTCATATGAATTGTGGTTAAATAACCATAGCTTATTTTGAAACACAAATTAATTATCTATTACAAGCATGCTATTGCTTATCTCTTTCAAAGTCTCATTAGTATGCAAATGATTCTAATTAGGTCACTGTCAGACAATATTTGTGTAAAGTCACTTTCCAAGGTTTAATATGATGGGTTTTGTTCCTAAATATTTATAAACAGTGCTCCTAAAATCAGCTTTATTTAATAAGGATCATTCTGAAAGTCTCATTAGTTCAGTGGAATTAATCTCAGATGACAAAGAGGAAAAAAGTGTGATTTTTTTTTTTCCCCCAGAAGATGATATCTTTCAATTTCCAACCACAATAATAGGAGATTAGAGAAACAGTATTATATTTTTAATAGAACTTATACTTAAAAAGTCTTGCTATATAAAACTAGATATGTTGTCTTTGATCTCTTGTTTTTCATGTATGCTTTGATAAAGGTGTGAAGACAAGAAATGGAAAACTTTACATGTCATGAAGAAAGTTTGAGGTACCAAAAAATAGGCACTACAGACACAAATTGTTATGTAAAGCTGTAAATATACATGCATTAAGATACATAACCTTTAGTTACGTATGTGTATGACACTTCGATGACTTTTAAAAAACTTGGTATAAAACCAGGGAGACAGAATTAAAAAAATACATTATGAATGTATTCTGAGCTCCAGAAAATAAGATTTTGAAAGGTAAAACTTTTTGATAATACCTTGCAAAAGTAGAAAGCAGGCATTTTTCCTGTCCTGGGGAGGGGAGAGCAGGCAAGGGAAAGAGAGAGAATGAATTTGTTTTATGAGACTGGTCTCTGGATATACTCTGATTTAGAATAAAGCTGAAACTAATTTAGAAAAGTATCAAGAAAAAAATTTGTTCTCCATCTGTAGAATTTCTGTCTAATGCTTTGCTAACGTGCATTATAGCTGTTTTTCAAACTGAGAGAACTGATAAAAACCTTGATACGAGAATTTTTATTTAGAAGTAAGCAAGAAAAGAAAGAAATAATAACTGTAAATACACTGCTATTATGTGAAGCCTACCTAAAGGTCTTTTTTCAGGTTCATTCTTCAAATATTTTTGATTCATTATCATCTAAGAACAAAATTCTTCTTATTATCCATTATATGGGCAGTTTCTTACATCCCTGCAGAACTCATTATAGGATTAGGTGCACAGACGGAGTATTGAAATAGTACAATGCTCAACTTCTATTACATTTTTTTAGATAATTTTAAGACATTTAGTTAAAATTACCTTTGTATGTAAGTGTCATGGTAAAATATAGCACATAAAATACTATTTGAAGGTGGAGACTTTTTGACAGAAAGTTGCAAAACTTTGATTATAAGTTATAATTTAAAAGATCTTGCAGTGTTAATCATATTTGTTATTTAGATAACATAGTCATGAAAACACAAGATCATCCTGGTTGTGTCATAATTTGTATGATAACATCTTGTTTCTCAGTAATTTAATTTTCTTCTTTTTAAGTATAGGTAGATGAAGAAAACCTTCAGGACCTTCCTGGTAAGCAATTGGGTGGTTTCAGTCCCACTGGACAAACAACTGGCATTCCTCACTTTCCTTGTGCCTCACAGTCCATACCAGATCAGCCATCATACTGAACACCCTATAAAAGTTGACCTGGCAGAAGGAGGTTGCAGGTAAGCTGGTTGGTAAAGGCCAGGGTCTGACCAAACCTAACAGTAAGGGTTAAAATGACAAAGGGGTGAGAGACAGCCTTTATCAGCATCAGGGGGAAAGAAACATACATCAAAAATTAGCTGTCTTATTAGAAGACATGTCAAATGTCACCTAACACATCAGATAAAAACATGTTAGCTTTGAAGCGTTTCATAAAATGGTAGAAGGTTCTGGAAATTATTATTTACTGTTTTCCTCTGGGGTCTGTTGCTGATTATTAAGCACAGTGAAAACACTCTGCATAGCTTGTTCACAGTCATGCAACTGTGAAGGGTCATCTTGCTCCCTCTTTCTCTCAAAATAAGTAATGCTTGGGTTTTTCCATAGAAGATGGAACTATCCCTTTGAAAATAAATGCAACTTTTAGACAGCTGAATGAGAATTTAGCAACACTACATTAGTTCCTCATTATTAAAAAAAATAACATTCAAACACTGTTAATGAGAAGTCTGTCATTGAAGTTGGGGGTCCAAAGGGAAAAGCTTAAAGGATTAACACAGGAAGAAATTTAATCTTAAAACCCTTCTTAAATCTTATATCAAGTCCCAAAAGAAAGAATCAAAGATAGAGGCAAAGAAACCATGAAGGAGATGTGGCTTGACTTCACTGGTGTTTTGTGTTGGGTTTGTTGTTTTTTTTTTTTAAGTAGACTTTGTCAGGTTTTAATTCTTGTGCCATGAAAGTGATTACTTTTTAGTATCTTATGTGTCCATGAATTCTAGAAGCCAGCAGCCCCTAATGACATGTAGCATTTAGAAACATCTATGCGATAGTTCTACAAAATCCGTAGCCAGGATTGTCCCATAATGTGAAAAGGAATACTAAAAAATTAACTACAGTTTTTCTTTGGTCCATCTGTTAGACACGTTTACATGAGTCCATACCAGAAAGATGAAACAATTATATTTTTCTAGTGTCAGTGTTTCTACACATGAAAGGTACACCCATGTTGACTAGGTTACCTGTTACTTTGCATATTAACACCATATATGAGGCAGGGGACTCCTAGTCATTCATACCACTCATTCAATACTTTTGCTGTTTTGACATTCTGCCTTCTGTGAAATCTTGCATAGGTTATGTAATTTGAACTCAGATTTTACTTTCCACATTTTCTTTGCTTTCCGAATTATCACAATTTTCCTGGAGACCCATTTTAGAAGTCCTCCAGTCCTCTTAAGTTCTTTAAGTTAAAAATCTTCATACAAATCTTCATATAAGAACTCAATTCAAGATAGAACAGATTTAACCTAAAGTTTTTTGACATTTTTTGTTCTTTTCCTTTCCCATGGAGGCAACTATTTTAGATTGTGTTCCAGTCTAAACAGTCTAAGCATTATTATAGGAATAAGCAGTAATCTATCTATCTAGATGTCTTTTTTTAGGACAAAAATAGGATTTGGAAAGATTATTAATCATTTTTATAAATGCCAGCAATTAAGTTGGAGATTTTTCAAAGTTAGACAACACCCCCATTTTTTGCTATGACATGAGACTATGAAATATTTGTGTCTTTCATCTGAAATGAGTCTGTAACTAGAAATTTCATGTCGTACTTGCAGTGTTGATTGCAGAAATAAATCTACATGACTGAATTGCCTTCCTTTCTTTTGCTCACTCTTTCTTTATCTCCTCCCTCTTCCCTCTTCCCTTTCCTACCTTCCTTCTTGAGATATTTACACAGAACGTAATATTTTTGGTTTGGGACTTGTGAAAAAGATTTAGGAATGTGGAAATACTTCCCAGCTCTCCCTAAAGTGTATTTTACTGTATCATTTTCATTTATTAAAAGAAGCAGTCTGAAGACACAGCCCAGTGGCTAAAGAATTATACATTTACAAACTCAGTGGTTTTGACATTGACTTTGAAGGGTTCAGGATTCACAGTTGCCTTCTCAGAAGTTTTGGTGATACCTGCCATTGTAATGTTAATCCCCGTAGAAGTGGTGATATTGTGGATTTTGCTGTATTGACCATAACTATTTTTTGTTAGGTCTGTATGATACCAATTGATTGTTAAATGTTTTCTTCCAGAAAATGCGTACCATATGGGATTTCTGTAAAAAGTCACAAAGCAGGTTAATCTTTTTCTTCCCTTTTTGGACATATAATTTCAGCATTTACTTAGAGTGCATTTACTTGGCGGACAACTTTATTGAGCAATAATGAGTATAAATTGTCAATGTTGAATCAGGACACTGTGACTCACTTCACATTTCACTTGGTACTTGTTCCTGAAGGAGGGGAGGGGAAAGAGACAGAGGAGGAAGAGTATAGGAGTAGACAGAGATATGGAAGGGGGTTTGAGGGTGTAGCAGTCTTTACAAAATCTGTGACACTAATTAGAACTGCCCTCTAATCTGCTCTAAAATTTAAAAAATAATAAAAAAAAATACATCTTTGTGTTCAATGCCTTTTCTTTAAACCTTTTATAAAGCAATTATACTAATAAGCAGAATTTAAGTAGGTAAGCCTTTTCTACTGAAACTGCTAAGAAAATTTCATTTTCATAATACACAGTTGCTTCAAACTTAAGCAAAATTGGCTATGCTGATGTTTTCCTGGCTCCTGGAAAACCTCTGTCACTTGTATGGTTTTCTGTCACTTTTTTCTCACAGGCTGTAAAGGGCTGCACTGCAATTCTTTATTCAGTATGTCTGGATGAAAAAAAGATCAGTTTACATTTCAGGGCAAAGGGAGAGCTTAGCTGAGAAATCCTCAGTAGCTATTGTTTCTAATCGTAGAAGGAGAGTATTAATTAATGTAAAGATTTATAACATGTAGTAACTATTGGTATAAACTGGTATATTTATAGAATTTCATTTAGTTTTAAATAAACAAGATTTCAATATGACTAATGTAGAAGACTACTATGCAGTTATAAACTGGTTTCTGATTTTGAAATAAACAAATCTTCTTCCCCTGAAATTTAATTACTAGGACATTTTCATCTCTGTAGCTAATTGAGTCATCTTTTCAGACTGCCTTACTTGGTGGTTTTAGGGAAAAAAGAAAAAAAAAAAAAAAGATCTCCTCACTTTCCCTCTCTTTAAAAACTGTTTTCCTATATACTTGCCTGACTACTTTGTACTACATCATGAACTCACCCTGAGATGTCAACATGCTTTTGAACCACTCCACCATTCACATGTGTTAAACAGATCCCAATGTCAATATTGTGCATTACTTAACTTGCTGCCTGTCCATTAGGTGTTTATCTTACTCAACCAAATCCAGGTTTAGATACATCCTATATGAGCAGACAAGGAAAAATGTGCAATCTCACTTTCAAAAAGGGTGTTACTGGTGGAAATTAAATCACCACAAACAAAGGTCTTGGTTTTGAGAAAGATGTATGTCTCAGTAGGTATTAACACCTGGCAAACATTCCTATGCATATGAAAAAATATCTGGAAATTGTTTGCAAATGGAAAAAAGTACCAGAAACATTTTGTATATTAGCCATGAAAATAGTCTAATTTTTTAGGCACTGTTATTGTGTTTTTTAATTGGTTTATAAAATTAATTTTGAAAGAAAACTCTCCTTTCTATATTGTTAATATATGTGGAGTACAAGAATGTTAATATATATGGAGTACAAGGGCATGATGTGTTATTGACATGTGAGATGTAGACTACCTAACTTTAGAACATAATGTTCACCTAAATTTTAATTAGCTCTGGAGACTAATTGCTTGAATTCAATTGCTGGTCAGTAAAGAACAGCAGAAGCCACAGAAAACCTCCAGCAGGAGACGTTGTCTGTGTAAATGAGGTCTCTCTTCATGAGAACTAGGCTAGAAGCATTTTGGTTTGGCTTACTCAGGCTACTTATTACAAAACCATGGATTGCCTTCAGTGTTCATCATCATCCCAGCTCTCTTTACCAGAAAAAAAGTGCTGTCTTGGCTTTGCTTGGAGGGCCACTCCTCATTTTCTTCCCTTGCCTGCTCAGCTTGGATTCAGAAAAGCTTCCTGAAAAAGCCAATTTGGGGATGCTATGTCAAAGTAGAAAAATCCTTTTTCAAGGCACATATTTAAGTTGATAATGGAAGATCAACATTTAGCTTCCATACACAAAGCAAAATAAAACAAAACAACATACAACACTCGTATTGCTACAGCATGTTTCATATAACAGAGACCAGAAGAAAAGAAAAAAAAAACAATTTCATACTACATGAGGCTTTTATTTGTAATTACTTTACATTTGTGCATGACTAAATGCACGAGCTTTGAGCTTCATGGAAGAAGACTTGAAAAGAACTGTAAAAATCTGTTAAAAATTACAGATACTTATCTCTAGTCCTCTAGGGCCAGAAGTGAGAACTGGTTCCTATTTGGAAAATGCTTTTCCTGCTACAGTCCTATAGTTCTCTGTAGTTGGGAAAATCTAAAATGCCTTCTTGATTATACTGTACCCAAATTTTTATGGGACTTTTGGGGAAACAAACAAACAAACAAACAAAAAACCCCCCAAAACAAAACAAAACAAAAAAACCAAAACAAAAAACAAAAACCAAAAAACCCCCCAAAAAACCCAGAACAAAACCAAACCCCAACAAATAAACCAAAACCTACAAACTATACAACAGTAAAATATTTTATATGCATGTTTGCAAACTAAATAAATTAAGGGTTACAGTGATCTGCTTCTGTGCAAAGTGTCATAAACTCTACCACTCTGATTTTGTTGTCTTTTGCAGCTTTTTTACATTCTTGCAACAATACATGAGTGTACACAGACCATTGTGGAAATTAGTAGTGTCTGAACTGGAGAATTTAGGGTTTGATTTACATTTTGTGGAAGTCAAGAAATGTTATTCTGGAGAAGAAGAAGAGAAATATTTCATAAGTAAATCACAGCTTGGAAAAAAAATATTTGAAATGGCCTTGATATCAAAAGAAAAAAGAAAATTAACTGATGGATGTAGAGGGAATTAAAAGTAACTGAACCAAAATGAGAAAAATAACTAAATAAAGCTAAATATTAGGTAAAATGAATTCAGGATGAGCTCTGTTTCTCCAAGGAATAAAATCTCAGTGATATTTCATGAACATATCCAGATCAAGTGTACATTGTAGGGATATCTAAATAATCAATTAATTCTTCAATAGCAGTAACATGAGTCAGTGGTTTAATAGATATTTTCCATCACCAATTTTTATACTATGAAAGTCAGTTAAGTAATGGAACAATTTTTCATCATGAAATAACCTTTATGTTACTTTATTGTTCAGTGCTGTCTTGGGGAAATAGTCTTTGCAGTCTGTTAGGAAAGCTGATGGCGTGCAGTAGAGTAATACGTATCTTGTGACTTACCAAAATTATATTTAATATCAGGACTCATATTACATGTTTGAGTCTCTTGTCTATTTTACCACTTCGCCTCCTGCCTTTTGTGGTTGTCTTGATATTTCTAAAGGCTTTGTATTGAAAATGTGGTTTCCTACTCTTTGCTTCTTATTATGTTTTTTATCCAGCTGGCCTTTGAAAAGTGGCCCTCCCACTGAACATGGAACTGTACCATCTGGCTGAGAAAAGGCAAAGACTTTCGATCACTAACAGAACCCACTGAAGCTATAATACCAATCAAAAGCAAAGAACCAACACAAATAAAAATAAAATTATAGACTTAAGCATTAATTATTAATTATGCAGTGATAATAATAGTGACAAGGAAAAGGAAAACAAAGACAGCAGTTCATAAAGAAGAGAATGAGAGCAGCATTCAAACTCGATAACCCAAAATAATCCATGATCAATAACAAATTTTTGAAAGTTTAATTGATACTATTTTCTGTAAATATTTATTATGAAATTATTTTTAAAATCGTGTATTATAACTAAGATTTTAAAGTTTTTATCTTAAATAAGCTTAACAGGTGGAGAATAGTTTCAATGAAATTGCCTTTTGGGACAGATTTGTTAGTGAGGAAAGATTAAAGATTTTGTATAAATAAATCTGATTTTAACAGATACATATCATTAAGAAATATGGGTTTGAGTTAGGAAAGTAGTAGAAGTAGGTTTTGTTAATGTTATACTTCATAAAACTTCTATGCTGATTTTATATATAAGGCTTCATGAGTACAGCTACAGATATTTGGTATGTAATTTAATGTATGAATGTATATATACATATTTACATGTAAAGATGTATTGGTCAGATGAACTGTTAATAGCAGACTTCTGTATATCTATTTTCCTTGCTTTCTGTTTGATTCGAATAAATCTGTGGGAATTTTTCATAATAATTTGACAAACTATCTTGATTGCATACTTCCACTTTCATAATGCTTTAATTGATAGCTATTTGATTATTTAGCTATGCTACACTCTGGTTGGATGACTTGTGTTTTTAAGGTGAAGGAAGGTATGCCTAATTAATTAACTACTACATTCTTTCAATGTATCCTGGTTTTGGCTGGAATAGTTAATTTTCTTTTTAGTAGCTAGTACAGTGCTGTGTTTTGGATTTAGTATGTTGACAACACACCAATGCTTTAGCTGTTGCTAAATCAGCTTACTCCAAGTCAAGGACTTTTCAGTTTCCCATGCTCTGCCAGTGAGCAGGGGCACAAGAAGGTGGGAAGGAGCAAAGCCAGGACAGCTGACCTAAATTAGCCAAAGGGATATTCCATACCATAGCATAACATGCTCAGTATATAAACTGGGGGGAGATAGCTAGGAGCCACCAATTGCTGTTCCAGGGACTGGCTGGGCATCAGTCAGCAGGTAGTGAGCAGTTGTGTTGTGCATCTCTTCCCCCTGCCCTCCATCCTCTTGTTTTTTATTCCTTTCTCTTTCACTCTTCATTACTGTTCTTGTTGTTATTATTATAATTTATTTCAATTATTAAATTGTTCTTATCTCAGCTCATGGTTTTTCCCTTTTTTCCAGTTCTCCTGATCCTGCTGGGGGTGGGAAGTGAGGAGTGACCGAGTCACTGCGTGGTACTTAGTTGCTGGCTGGGGTTAAAAGACAACACAATTAAAGGATATTCCTCTTTGGCTATTTAAAAGTTAAAAGTACATAATGCTGATTCAGAGAATCAAATCTCTCACACATTTACAATGCATATGTAGATGTATCAACAGTCTACCCACTAGGTCTGCCCCAATGTTTTAGAGGAAAACCCTGCTTTTATTGTCACAAAGTTCTCTAGGAGTTTCATGGACTACACTAAAGAGGACGAAGTTGTACCAAGACAAGATGAACCACTTTTCAAGAATTATCTGCAAGTACTTGGGTATTCTGCACACTTCCTTTTGTCATGACTTTTCACAAATACTGTCCATAGGCTCTACTTTGACTTTTGAAGTCTTTGCAAAACTTGTGCTATCCATTAGACTTTACTAGGCTCTGTAAAGTTATACTTTACCTATGCAACTCTGCAAAATGCTTTTCTTACCCCATGACTCCTGTAAAGGAGGGACTATTACAGAAGTTGTGTACAGCAGTTCAGAGTTGTTACATTTCACCCTTTGACAAATATTTATATTCTATTCATGCAAACAGATACAGAAAGTTGTGTGAGATTTAAAGAAAAGTTATGAAAGCCTGAGGAACATGAAAGTTTAAGTAAATCAGCTGATTGTTGGGGGTTTTTAAAGATGACTCTGTGCATTTACCCCAAATTTTACAGACATAGGATATAAACTACTGACTAAATGTATAAACATGATAAATCTTTCCACTTGAATTGTGTCTCTCACTACAGCTATATGGTTTAGCAAAAGTGGTGGTACCTCCTTCCTGAGATGGAGTAATCAGATCTGAGCTAATTTAAACAAAGCTGACCTTGAAATATGCAAAGATCATTTATTCTAGGGAGTGAATGAAGCCTATTTAGTTTAATATAGTTGAAAGATGAATATAGGTTATCTTCAGAGACAGAAATCCTGGCTGTGCTGAAGTCAGTGTGATATTCAATGACTTCAGTGGAACCAGGATTTTGTCCAAAGTGTCGGAAGCAACTGGACTGGTGACAGCCAGCTCTCTGATGCACTTGTGTGGATTTGTAAGTGTGTTTGATTTCAGTTGTCCTTGTAGTGCCATAAATAATCTTTCATCTAGTCAGTTAACATTCTTTTGATAAACAGTGTCTGCAGCAATAATTATAAAGTAGTCTCTTTGACATGAAGGAGAATAGTGCTCAAAGTATAGACCAATAGCTAATTAGACACTCCCCCCCCCCCCTCCCCCCTCCCCAAATGTATCTCCCCTTCCCTGTCTCAAAAGAATTAAAAAGCAATCCAGTGCCACAGAAAATAACAAGGAGATATGATTCAGTTCCTCTTGTCAAGCTACAGCTTTTAATGATGGGCAGATTGTCCTGGGGTTTCTTTCGTGTGTGATGTAACAGCAAAATATATTTTAGCAGTAATTTCTAACCGAGAACAAGATTCTGCTGTGTCTGACATCTAACCAGCCATGAAGGGAGCTAAATACAGTGGCTGCCCTGGAGAGAATCCAGCAGCCACCCCACATGAGAGCAGTATATAACAGATGGGACTAGGATGACTGATTTAATTAGAATATTTTAATAGAAGAATGGAGAAACAGTGCACAGCTCTATCAGTTAGTGAAAAACTCCATTAAATTCCCCAAATTAATTGTTCCATAGGGAGAATACGTCAAATAAAGCATATCTCGTTGTAATCTTTCTCTCTTCTCTTTTTCTCTCTCTCCACCTCTCCTACTCCAACCTCTCTCCCCACCTCATTTGGGGAAATTACAGATAATCAACATGGACAAGAATCTGTTACATTCTATTTTTAATACACCTAAAACTCTAAAAGAGAAAAAAAGCATTTAAATATTTTTCTAGATCTATTAAGATGCTGAATGGCTTAAAGCACTTGAATTTATCTGATACCTTCAGTTCCAAAGATTTTTTACTATAGAAATATTTTTCCTAATCAAAAATTCAGAAAACAAATGAAAAAAATCTAAAACCACCAAACATCTGCTAGTGGCAAATTATTTGTTATGTTTCATACAAGATGTAACCTTTGTCCAAAACAAAACTTATTGTTTGGGATTTTTTCTGGGGTGTTGGATATGTTTTGTTTTCTTAATAGTTAATAGGTTGTACCATGTATTTGTTTAAGCTTTGGATTTTTTTGTTTTGTTTTTTTTTTTTTTTTTAAGAAATGTTAGATGAATTTGATATCAAAGTCTAAATTTTCCCGGTAATATCTCACTGTATCATCACAGGACAAAGAATTCTATAAACTACCTTTCTGGTTCCTAATTGAATCTAGATTAAAGAATTTTAGTCATAATTTAATCTTTGGATTTGAAAAAATGTTATATTTTAGGAAATATAGCAAGCCTGCTGATGATAATGAAAGAATTACATATCAAAAAATTTAGTAACAAAGTGCTTAATTCAGTTGTTGGAATAATGGAATCTATATCAGATAGGCAAAACAAAATCTCCTATTCAGTAACTGTTCACGTACCGAGAAGAGCAAATAGTCTAGCTGACAGCACAATAAGAGAATCTCAGTATTATTTGTAGGACCTTCTTATTAAATCAAATTATAAAGGGTGGGATTCTACTGAAAGAATATTTGAAGAAGACAAGCAGAATATTTCATCATCATCATAAGTGAGGACAGGTGTTTTTTTATTTAAAGAAAGGGCTTCATTGTTGACAGTGACTCATCTACATAGGCCAGGGTTTTATTTTTCCCCTTCCAAATGAGAATGTTGCATTATTTCAATGTGAAATTTTGCAAATCCCTTTTTTTTAAAAGAAAATAAGAATTACTTTTTTCTGTATATGCTACTCAGACTTTTTATTTTTCATGACAATTTCACTGAAACAGCTGTCTTCAAGTGTCTTTCATATTTCCTGGAGGATGTTAATGTAATAGTTTGATTCCACAGTTTTGCATCTTTTTAATCTACCTCATTCTTTCTTAACCTTCAAGAATGGCTCATCACAAAAGCACATACAGTCATTCCCCATACAGGAGCAGCTCATAACTGACCTTGAATTTGTTGGTTCCTACAGAGTATTTGGAAGGATACTTATTAAAAAAAAAAAAAAAGAAAGAAAAAAAAAGACCCAAATTTCTTCCTATTCTATGGGCTGTCAATTTGAGCTTGTACGTTTTTCACTGTGAATAATTCAATGTGACATATATGACTATATTTTCTTTTCTCTGTAGTCATCGAACATTTCAGCAGCAGCCTAGATCAGAATCCTACAGAGCTTAAAACTTGCACCTCTGCAATGTCGCTTTGACACTGAGAGTATCCCAATAAAGAAATTAATGTAACATGCAGAATGCAATTATTTTACAATTAATGCCTGTCAGAACAGCAGTACAGGTTAGAATTTACAACTTCTAATGTGTTGCTAAGTCCAAGTGGTTACTTAAATTCTCTAATTTTTGGGAAGGAATTATCTTTGCTTAAGTCATATATTAGTAACACCATGTTCTAGCTTTTGTTGTGAATACTCAAGCTCAGCGGTACCATCTCTGCTTTGGTTGCAAAAAGTTTGCTTGTTAAATTTGCTAAAACCACTGAACACAGCTCCTTTCCTGCTCTGGGCTATATATCTCTTATTAGAAGAGGTAATTTCTTCTTCATATACCCATTACTTTAGGATTAATTTGTTGTTGCTTGCATGCTAATGCATTTGGAAGGCAAACATTGCTCCAAGTTAAAGTAGAATAGGAGGAAACCTACACGTTAAGTGTAAGCTAAAGGATTTGATCTTCAGAAATTGTGGAAGAAACTGTTATTGAATCAAAGTAAATCAGGCCTCTGAAGAACTGTCAAACATACACATTGGGTAAGAAATGATAATATGAAAGGTGATATTGGTTAACCAGTAAGTCGACTTGTTGCTTGGAGTTAATTTTCAATTAACAATGCAACTTCATTATTATTTATTTATTTATAATACACATTTATTATAGTGTGTAGGAATATTTACAAGCTAAAAATGCAGAATAATCAATGAAATATATGTGTATTTTATCACAGATTTGAAACTGCAGCTATCATATGATTAAGAAAATGCCCATGAAGGCTTCTACAAAAAACAGCTACCTATGGTTGAGATGTTTTTTCTTTACTTTTCCATCACTTCAGAGTCATGGTTTAACCCCGGCTGGTGATTAAGTACCACGCAGCCGCTCGCTCTCTCCCCCTTACCCCAAGGGATGGGAAGGAGAGTTGGAATGTAAAACTCAAGGGGTGAGATAAAAACAAATTTATAATTGAAACGGAATAAAAATGAAAGAACAATCATAACAACAGTGACAGTAACAATTACAGTGAAAAGGGGATGGGAAAGACTAAACCCAGAGGACGGGAGGGGAGGAACCGGTGTTGCACCGCGCAGCTGCTCCCACCCAGTCCCCGAGCAACGACCCCCACCCCGGCCAGCCCCCAGGTATATACACCAGGCTCAGCCCGTCCCATGGTATGGAATATCCCTTTGGCTAGTTCTGGTCAGCTGGCCTGGCTGTGTCCCCTCCCAGCTCATTGTGCCCCTCCAGCATTTTTGCTGAGGCCTGAGGAACTGAAAATTCTCACACCAAAGCCAAAACACAGCACCATGCTAGCTCCTGAGAAGATAGTTAACTCCATCCCAGCTGAAACCGGGACACATTAGAAACCTTATAATCTGAATATCTGAGAGGAGAAGAAAGGTAAGACAAATGAGAAAAAAAGGTCTTTTTTTTTTGTTTGATGTTGGTGGGTTTTAATGTTTATAGAGAATAATTAGGGTCACAGCTGTGATTGCAGATTTTGGATGCTCTGAAAATTAAAATAAATAATAAAACTAAAATTTTACTACAGTATGTTTATAATTTTATTTATTTTTTTACAATGAGTCTATAGCTCAGTTGGACTACATTATTTATGAATATTTTTGTGTTCCTTTGTGTATTGCATTGTATTTGCATTAGAATGTTTTTGTATCCTTAAATACATGTATTTCTGATGCAAAATAATTTTATTTTAGAATTTGAATTTAAAGTTAAATGTGGTTGAACTGTGAAAATTTGAAGAATGAAATAATATAGATTTTATGAAACAAAAGCAGAGGTTGTAGTTTTCTTTCAACTCCTAATAACTGGCTGTCTTGTCTGTAATTTTTCAGTTGTTGCTCTTGTTCTGACTAACTGAAACTAGGAAGAAATCTAAAACATGTAATTAACATTTCGCTCCAATTGTAAATAAAAACACGTTATATTTTTTATAGTGAAATAAGACAAATTGTATTTCACATATAGGACTATCTTTACAATGATTACATAGGTGAACATACACTAAATATTTCAAATATATCTTATGATTAAAAAAATTAGTCACTGAATAAGCAGGAACATATGTTGGATGGAATCTTCAAGGCATTAAATACTGAAGTTTGATATTTGATGTTAGCATAGGATCACAGGATAATTCAGGTGTGGAGGGACCTTGGGAGGTCTTCAGTCCAAACTTGTGCACAAACTGTAAGATCAGTTGTTGCGGGCTCTTTTGAGACATGAGAAACTCTGGGAATGGAGACTACCCAGCCTCTATGGACAAATCCGTTCCACTGCCTGACTTTCCTTATGGTGACAAAACTTTTCCTTATATTGTCTGAATCTCTTTTGCTTTAGTTTATGTCCATTGTCTCTTCTTGTGTAGTTCCCCTTGCCCCAATTCATGCTCCACTGTGAAAAGAGCAGCTCTGTTCTTTTTGTTCAGGGACTCTTAGGTGCCCTGAAGCCACTTCTGCCCCAGGTTGCAGAAGTCCCTCTCCCCAAGTCTTGTTTCAGTACAATTGCTGACTGGTTTTGCAGCATCTGCTGAACTTGCTGCAGTTTATTAGTGCCCTTCCTGTATTAGCAGGCTCCAGCATGTTAAGACATGATTTTAACAAGAACAGAGTAGAAGGAGACAATCAGTCCTTTGATCTGCTAATACCATCCGAGATGCTGTTGGCCGCCTTTGCTACCAGGATACACTTGCTCATGTTCAGTTTGTTGTTAACCAAAGACACAAACTCCTTTTCCACATAGCTGAACCCAGGCAGTGTATCCCCAACCTGTATTGCTGAACAGAGTTTTTCCTTCCCAAGTGCAGGCCTTTGTTGAGTTTCATAAGGTTCCTGTTGGTCCATTCCTTCTGCCTGCTTAGGTCCCTCTGGGTGACAGATCTGTCCTCGAGCATATTGACGCATCCCTCCAGTTTGGTGTGATTCACAAACTTGATTAGTGTTCTCTGCCTCCTTCAGGTCGTTGATACACCATCTGGCGTACAGTACAGGTGCTAATGAAGACTTCTTTAGTATGCTACTTGTTAATGTACTCTGGGTACAATATGATGGATTAACCATGATCACCTGACTCCATCATGTGTAACATCACCTGTGTAACAGAAACTGCATGCATTCCTGCAATTAATGCATTACTTAAATGATATCTGAATCTTTCATTCAAGCGCCAGTATTGAGAAACAAAATACTGTTTATATGCATATGAAAATGCAGATATATTAAAAAATTATAGAGGAAAACATGCACTTTGATTTCATAATGATAACAGAAGCCCAAAAGCTAGTTGTTTCGGGTTGTTTGTTTTCATTTTTATTTTTGCAATAACATTTCTTAAATTAATTAATTAATTATTAAATTATTAAATTATATAAATTAAATTAACTCCAACTTAAATTAATTAATTCAATTGAATAAAACTGACCACTTCACAGTTTTCAGCTTCATTGAGGGAGTTTGTTACCTCCTTTTTTTCAAGAGAGAAGAGCTTCTTTCCTATATAGTCACCCATGCATCCAGACTGCAATGTTCCAATTTGGATACAAGAATATTGTGGGAGACAGTGTCAAAATCCTTCTGTACCATTTTTTGCCCACTTTTTTTACACTGGAACTTGGTCTCGAGCTAGTCTTCTGATATGTCTATTTGTTTTCCTGTGTACAACACTGTTCTTGTTGTCCTCTCTCCTGAGCTCCTTGACAATTCAGAGCTGATTATCATGTTCCCAGACAGTATTTTCTTGTTTATGGCTAGTAGCAGGTTCAACTGTTTGACCTCTGGTTCAAGCAGTATCAAGCAATTACCCTTGACAACTCCAGTGACCTCCCAGATTGCTTGCACCCCACCATGTTTCTCTTCCAATACATGTCAGAAAGGTTAAACTCCCTCATGAGAATTAAGGTCTGTGGTCCAGAAAGACTTCTTCCTGTGGTTTAACAGGATGAAGAAGACTTCATCAGCTTTCTTACCCTGTTCAGGTGGCCTGCAACAGACTCCCATCACAATGTCACTCTTACTGGCCTCTCTGATGTGAAGTACAAGCTCTCAACATGCTTGTCATCTGTCCTATAGAAGAGCTTCATACATCTGATCTGCTTCTTCCCATAGGGGGAAATCCCCCTCCTTACCTTCCCTTCCTGCCTTTGCTGAAACCCTTGTGTCTTCCACAGGAGCACTGCAGTCATATGAGCTGTCCCTTCCACATCTCAGTTATTTCAATGTCACTGGTCTGACTGCACCTGAGTCTTTGTTTCTCCTCCTTGGTTCCCGTTGGTTCCCATACATTTGATGTGCAACCCCCACCGCATTCCTGTTTATTGTTCCTGAGATCTACCTTACTCCCCTCACCCTACACCTTTGCTTTCACCTTCAACTACCTTTTCATTACTTTATAGTGGGATGTAATACCCTTCCCCTGTTGTTCCCAGTTTAAAAGTCTCCTCACCAGGTTGAGCAGCCTGCTAGTAAAGATGTTCTTGCCTCATTTGGTCAAGCAGATTCTGCCTTTCCCCAGCAATTTTTAGTCTTTAGATAATTTCTTGTAGTCATAAAGCCAAACCTCTCTGTAACTACCTACTAGCAGTGGAATAGTTTTTGACCTGAGGATCTTACTGTTCTTCTCAAGCCTTTACCTTTACCACAGAAATAGAAGAGAAGATTATCTCCTCCCTTACCACTCATCATCATTAACCAGTTATTTCTGTCAGCTTTGGATTATGACCATGATGATAGTAGACCATCCACATGGAGAGTAATTTGAACTCTATCAAAATTTCATTTAATATAAGGGGAGAGGGTCTTCAATATATTTTAATCTTTCTTTCCATTTGATAATATTAAATTTTTATTTTTTTTTAATTCTATAAAGTTTCTCTGAAAATTTCTCACTTCACAGTTTTCAGCTTCACTGAGGGAGTTTGTTACCTCCCTTTTTTCAAGAGAGAGATAAAGTCACTATTAATGTATCAGCAAAGTTAATTTAAGAAATGTTATTGCAAAAATAAAAATGAAAACAAACAACCTGAAACAACTAGCTTTTGGGCTTCTGTTATCATTATGAAATCAAAGTGCATGTTTTCCTCTATAATTTTTTAATATATCTGCATTTTCATATGCATATAAACAGTATTTTGTTTCTCAATACTGGCGCTTGAATGAAAGATTCAGATATCATTTAAGTAATGCATTAATTGCAGGAATGCATGCAGTTTCTGTTACACAGGTGTCTTAACTGTACACCTTCTTTAAAAGAAGACAGGTTATGATTAGAATTCTTGCAGTTAGAGGGAATTCAAATTTCTCTTTAGCTAGGCTGATATCTGTTCAAACACCAAAACACAGCACTATCTAAAGAGAAAACAAATGAGTAGATGCTCTGTGCTCCAGGATTGCAAATAGTTTCCAAAGTACTCTTAAATAGTTTTATGCTTGGTTGTAGGGTTCTTTGATTCATCAGCTTTCATGAAGTGGAAATCTCAGGTTTCTAGTTCAAAAGTAAGCTTTTAGCCAAAGCACTTTTGAAAGCATGAGTTGATTTCAAGTGAGTACTGGAGTTGGAAAAAAAAAGAATGTCAACCAACCACCCTGCAGCTTATTTTTTTACTTCTGCAAAAGGAGGCTGGGAAATTCAGACATATCCAGAAAAAAAAAAAAAAAAAAAAAAAAAAAAGAAAACAAAAACAGTAAATCTATTTTTTTTACCAGAAAAATATCTGAAATAACTGTTTCAGCAAAGTTTCCTAAAATCCATAGAACTGCCTTGTTCTTAGAGATGTGATAATGAAGGATTGGAAATTGCAGAGAGAAGTGTAGACCATTACTTGACAGGCTTGTCCTTCAAGATACGCAGTGGCTGTGCTATACAATCACTGCTCTGTCTCTGAAAGCACAATTGCTTTTCTTGGGAGTAAGGTGAGTGCAGACACCATGAGATCTGTGGGCAGAGCTGCACATCCTAAGTCAAGTCATTGGTTCATTTTTGCCTACTTTGCTGCTGCCTTTTTGGTTACCAAGACATAGTCTACAGAATTTCATGTTAGACCAACCTTTCCTTTTCCTTCTTTTGTACTAATACAGCTTAGCTGAAATTGAGGCCAGGCATGAGTAGAACTGACATAAGAGCTTCTATGCAATATGCATAGAGTTGCAGTTTCACCACGTTTATAAATCTTCATAAACCAAACTAAACTAAGAGCCTGATAAAGCAGAAGGTATCAAAATACATAACATTTGTTTCCAGGAAGTGTTTGGGTAGCACTGTAAAGCTCAGAACAATTTTCTCAGGCTGTCCTATTAATGAAGATAAAATTTATTAAAGGAAAAAGATTCGGAATGAAAAGGTTGATTAACAACTTTCACATGATCCTATCCAATATATAAATGGTACAGTCTCCTGTGAAACAGCCTACCTAGATTGATCAAAATGCTAAATAAGAGATATAAGTTCAGCAAAAGCTATCCATGTATTATAAAAATATCTTACTGTAAGTTGATCTAATATATGGCCAGGAAGAAGGGAGAACTGTTGTTAATCTTGCAGGTAACTCTTCTAACACCTGATACTCTGTTATACTGCACATCAAGCTGTCCTCAGCTTCCCATGAAGACAGATGATAGAGGTAAGGTTTAGGTTTAAACTTAAACCCAGGTAATTTATTATTGACCATATTTAAAACTTTTGTAACAGTGTAACAAATGCATGCAGATCCACTTGAGTATACTATGGTGAGAAGAATAAATAAAATTAAATGAAAGCAGCAACAAAGAACGTTAAATGGCTGACTCAAATTTTCAGTGAGCCCCTTACTAACTCTACACAATTTTTGAGGAAGCTAGATAGTAGGAAATAGGAAACTAGTCTTGTTTCTAGTATTTGCCAGTTGGAGGGCTCACAGCTTTGGTCTTAGATTCTATGCAATATAGAAAAATATTTCAGTGAAGACCTGTTCCTGAAGTATGAAAAGTACTGTATGCCATGTTGGCCAATACTTTCTTCAGTTCTTTCTTTGAGATTGATTGCTTATTTCAACACACTATTTCTTCTTTTTCAGTGAAACATGCTGGCAGTAAATTCACTGGCAGGATATGCCCAAGTGTGTTTAGTCTGAGGCACCAGAAGAAGTTCAAGCCCACAGTATTCTGTAGAAATCTTTCCCTGTCTTCTATTAATCAAAAGACAAATAACTTTGTCAATAATATGTGGCAACAGGAAATGCACACATTAAACAATACCTCTCTCACTATCTTGCTGTATTGCCTTACTAATATACCCTTTTAATTCACCACTCAGACCTTCTAAGACTGATCACTCCATATAGCGTATGTATCTAAACATATAATGAAAAGAAAAACACAGCTTTTCTTTTTTTCTTTTTTCTTCAGCTGTATCACACAAACTCCATTCCATTTCATGTTTTACACATTACATTGAAAACTATCTCATAATTCAAATTATGAACTCTTTAATACTGGTCCCCTTATTTCCATATCTCCTCAAAATAAATGACAAAAGTCTTCACAACAGGGTCAGGCAATTCAAAAAGGAAAATATATACAGTGACCTAATTTGCAGTTTAAACTTTTCAAGGGTCATGATGTCTAGTGTAGTCATTACTGTAGAAGTCTAGAGAATAAAGGTTTTATTGTGTCTGTGTAGACTGTGAAGTACTTGCATACTTATATGTAGGGAATGCTGAATTATTATAATTAATTTATCTGGTGATTTATAAATTAGCCTTTGTTCTCATTTTGAATTATGCATGAGCCAGTGACAATTTTGAAAAAAAATATGTTTATTTGTACCTTTTCTAATTTTAAGCTACAGTCAATTCAGTCGCTGCTAGCTCCTTTAGCCTGTCCCTGCTAGTGAAGTGGGAAAACAGCTCTGTAGGAAAACTTTTACAATGTATTTTACTCTTTTTTTTCCTAGTTTAGGAGGGTGGGGTTTTTTGAAATAGTGAGTTTACATTGCCATTGCTGTTCAATAAGAATGGAATTAATAACTGACAGTGACAATCTTGGCATCATGCAATACAGGGCTTTTAAAATCCCTAGCAGGAAGAAGCTTCCTTCATTATTATGTATTTTAAATCACAAAAGTGACTTTGTGCAATTAATGCAGAAGATATTGCCTTTAGTGAATAAAATGAAACATTCCTGACCACCCTGTGGCTTGTGCTATTTCTCTCATTTGCACTGTGGTATCCTATATTGCTGGCTTCTGAAGCCTTTTTTCTTGGTCCATAGAGTTAATAACATGCAGCAAGAACAGTCAAAAAGTGGAATGTATTTAAATATCAGAGATATTTTAGTGCTGTGTTTAATAACTGTTTTTAATTAGAACAGTTATGTATTCCATCACAATACAATACACAAAAAATATCAGTGCTTGAAATGTGTGAATTCATGGTTTTACGGAAGATTTGCTGTGTTTTTTTTTTTTTTTATTTTATGTCGCAGCTAACACTCCTGTTGGGCAACATGCTTAAATCTGGGTTTAAAACTAAATATTTGGTAAACCTCACTCAAGTCAATCCCAAAGTTACTGTGCTTTCTCACAAATTATACCTTAGACCTCAAAGCAGATATGTCAATTTGACAAGTGCTGTATGACATTATGAGCTGCTAAAATTACTACAAAACACTTCATTTAAAAATAAGTGTTTTCATAATGATTAAAATTACATCCCTGAGCTTTCTTATTTCAATGTTCAGGTAAGTGATGTGAATAGTGAAATGACAATGTTTGGCACTGTCACAAATTACTAAAGATGGTTCAATAAAACAAGACTAGTCAACGAGTTTCACAGTGCTAAGTGACCAGGTAAAAATTCTGGATTAAATTTAAGGCTGATAAAATCTAAGCAATCTGCATAAGGGAACACACTGATCTTTTATATAGAATTATGATTTCTAAATTAATTATTGCTGCTCAGAAAAGAAATCTTTGCAACAATGTGACTATAAGAAGGAAAATAGCCTATTAAAATTTACCAGGGAGCAGTAGAAAAAAAAAAGGTGTAAGTTCATTATGCCAATGAATAAATCCACAGTAACCACTACCCTGAATACTGCATAAAGTTTGGTCCCTTCCCTTCCAATATGCTACTTTGGAGCTAGAAAATATGTGGAGAAGGGCAGCCTCAGTGATCAGAGGTATGTAATGGCTTTCTTACAAGAGAAGATTTAACAGAGTAGAGTAGAATGATTAAGTTGAGAAATTTGGAAAACATCAGCTCAGTTATATCTGGGTTTATATTCTTTTCTTAAGCATCTGTTAGTTACTCTTAACAGTATAGATGTGTAGTGCTAAATAAGAGGTACAGGATCCGATCCTGGCCCAGTAGCATAGACTTCCCTGTATCATTCAGACTGTGTGTGTGTTTTGGGGAAAGTGAGGTGGAACAGTCCAAAAAGAAACCAGGGGTGTGAGCTAGTGAAACAGCCAAAAACCATCCAAAGCTTATGTGTTCTGCCTGTCCATCCTTTATATACCTATAAATAGCAGTACAGATGTACTGCTAGTAGGAGGAATATTGTCTCAATGAAAATCTGTACCAAAGCACTCAAAATTCTCACATTCTTGTGCCTACTGGTGACATGCAATGGGGATTTAGAGGTTGAGAAAAACACGTAAGAAAAACTTTCAAAGCTGCATGACTTTTAAGATTGCCTGGTAGAGGACAGTTTTGCTAGAGTATATAATGTCTTTTGTAAGACAGGATGCAGGGAGAGTACCTTATTTTTGCTGTCAGAGATATTTTCAGACTCCAGTTTGAACAAACAGCTATTGTGACTGATCTTTTGGGAGGGAAAGTAATTTTGCATAAATTTAATACTTTGGAAAACAGGCTGAAGAGATGGATGAGATGTCTACCAGAGACGGGATCATCCATACTGGTTAGGATGCACTTGTGGTGATTTTGAGGGGTTTAAGTGGACAAAGGAGATGGACTGAGAATGAAAGCACTTCTTTCCTATTCTCATGTATCAGTCAAAGGGAGCTCTTAGCTGGACCATAGGTGTTAAAAACCCCCAGCATTCAGCTTATGTTCTAATCTTGCTTTGATAGTCAGGCTGGTCAAAGGTGTTTTTTTGGTTTTTTGTTTTTTACATTTAAAGTGCATAATAGACCCTGTAGGAAAGCGGCATTCCCCAGCTGATGTGTGGGATAGAGGTCTGTTGTTCAGCAGGAAGAACAGAGGAATAGATGTGATTATAGGCAAGTAAAGGTGTTCAGTTCTCCTTCAGAGTATTCTTCCACCAGTGTCTGAGTCAATCTTTAAAGCTTGCTGTAATTTAGAGCAGGCTTCAAAGTGCTGTAACACTGTGAAGGGGAACATCCATAAGCAGAGCAGCTGGAGAATCAGGAAATACAAAAGTGAACTGAAAGATATATTACACTTTATATGCTTTGTTAAATGAAGTGCTCTACTACTGTAGTGGGTTTTTTTCTTTCCATGTGTACCAGTTTTTCCTCTTCGTTTTCAGTTTTTCTGAATTATTTTTTAACATATTCATTGTATTTTAATAATCTTTTGACTAATGAAAAAAAAGAGGAATAGACATGGCTTCCAGCAGTTACAAAAGCTTAATTAGGTATTGTGCTGATAGGAAAGCAGGTAAGACTAGTATGTGGATTTGTTTCACTTGATCTTTTACTCTAGAAGCAGAATGTTCTGAAAGTCTGTAAGTTTCAGAAGAAAGCACTCTGCAAAAGTTGCACTGAAAGAAGGTTAAAGTGCATTGGTATTGTCTTCTATATTTTTAATCTCAGAGTCCTAATTTTTTTTAAATTCCAGATCATCCATGAATTTACTACTTGGTAAAGTCAATGCAGAATACTGCAAATACCAGTTTCTGGGTTTTGCTGGATTTGAATAATTTTTGCCTGTTCGGTGTGTTAAGGAGGAGTGATAAAGTTGTAAATATAAGTTAAGCTGCAGTGCATATTTTAAATAAAGAACAACATGGGGACACCAATTACTTTCTGGTGGAAAAGAGACTTTTCCCAGTGGGTCTTTTTTCTTTTTTTTCTTTTTTTTTTTTTTCCTGTTTATCACTTGAAATATGCTGTTAAGTTCTTAGCAGCTCTTTCTTTTGCAACAGTCCCTGTCACCTTTCCAGTGTTTCAAATATGACATTTATTTTCTTATTTGTTAATTCTGAGGTTTTTGAATGGAGGCTTTAATAGCTCCTGAGAACCATTCACACCAATTTTGAGTGTTATTATTTATATTATATTCTGCCTAACTGGCCAACAATGACTTCTACACTCACTGCCATTAATAATAATAAAAAAAAGAATCCATAATTAGGTGTGAATAAATCTTTAGCTTCTCCAGGCCCCTGCTTCTCAGCTGGACTGGAACTGCTTACAGCAAAATTGTTTACCATAAATTTATTGAAATTTTATGTTGATCTCTTGGATCAAACTCCTTTCTAAAATGCACATTACCTGGTTCAAAAAAAAAAAAAAAAAAAAAGTACATTTTTGTCCTGCTGTATTTTGTTTCCCTCTTGCTTATATTTATTTTAAGTCTGCATTTGATTCTCCTTCATGAAGTTCAGTGAATTATTTTATTCTATTTCAAATAGGTATGTTATGTAAGCAATAACTGTTTAGATTTCAAATCTTTCCTGTAACATTTTTACACTTTAGTTATTTCCTGTGTACATTTTTGTTTTATTAGAGTTCTTTACAACTCAGCACAAATTCAATTTGGATCCAAAAAAAAAATGTTAACAACTAAAAATGTTATAGACCATTGACAGCTGCCTGCAGGAAATAAACTCACCCTTCATACATGTTTAAAAGTTAGCTCAATTCTGCAGCAGTTAAGCTGGAGATCCTTTCCACAATGGAGTTACTACAGTACCTCTCCCATTGTCTACAGAAATAATTCAGGGCAGGCTGTTTTGAGACAGAGGAAATCTGGTTCATAAATTGAACAAGGAAGTAATTTAATAGAAAAAATACCAGAAGCAGAAGACAATGGAAAATTTCAGCAACTGACTGATAGCTCCTATAAGGCATCTTTTTTGAAGTTTTCATAGATCTTTTTTCCCTTGATTTTAACTAAAATACCCAAATATGTCAGAACTGCCAGTTCACAGTTTTGAATATGGGGCATTACAATAAAAAAATATTTTTAGCAGGTTAAAATGTGCACAAAATTTCCATTTAGCTATAAGAAATAATAATTAGTATTTTCTGTGTTGAGAGCTCAATTGCTTAAGTTTCTACCATTACTTGTTTGATTTCATAGGTTATGCAAATTAATAAAATATCAGACCATATTTGCTAGTCCTATGCATTACCATCCTTCATCAATGTTATCATTCTTGTTTTATATTGTATCATATATGGTAAACTTTGTAGAGTTACAGAATCATCTGAATATTTCACAAGACAAAACCTTATGGATTATCAATTTCCTGTCTAAAAGGAGAATGAAAGCAACGAGGAAACAACATGTGGAAGTACACACTATCCGTTGGAAAAACAGTTCCCCGACCATCTAAACAGAAGTCCCACTGGGATTTTGATAACACACTCTTCTCTATAGTTAAACGGTTTAATGGATTTGGCAGCTTAACAAAAATCCATTTCTTTCTAACAGCCATGATTTTGGGTGGTTTTGTTTGGGTGGGTTTGTTTTTTTTTTTTTTTTTAAGTTTATGATGTAGCTCACACTCTTCTCACATAGAGGGCAGCTTATACCTCTCTATAGCAGATCCATATGCCCCTTGAATCAACCTTTCCCCAGACAGACAAAACTGACTAATGTCCAAAACATTATAATAACATTTGTATCTGTAGTTGAGGAGGGCCAGCACATATTAATTTGTCATTTGGTGCACATTTATCAACCAGATTGCACACTATTGCCATACTTAGGCTGTTAAAAACCTTCATTAAAGCCAGTGCTGCTGAAATCAAATGGCCCTCATTTTCCTAAGTGTATACATATTTTCACAAAAAGTTTATTATGTATACTATAGTGTGTTTCTAAAAGACAGCAGGTTCTGAAAGGCTGATAAAAAATTCACCACAGTGTGAGGAAAGGAAGCATTTTCCTTTCCTTTGTTGCATTACAGCTCTAGGATATCCTTAATGAAACTGTATCACTGGTGGAACTGGTACAATAGCAGCCAGTAGTTAACATGGCAATCATAATTTATTTTTTATTTTTTTTTAGCCCATAATCTTTCTGACACTGCAACAATTGCAGAAAATATATTTAACATGATGTAGATTTATAATTTAATAAATATTTTCATTTCTTTGTAATGGAGTCCATCTAGAAAAATAGAGGAAATATGCATGTTAGTTTATCTTCATCCTTGTGACAATTTTTACTTGATGAGAATGAGTCTGTACCCATTCATAGAATAGATGTTTGTGCCTATGGGGAAAAAGTGTATGGCCTACTATGCTGCAGCTAGATGAAAGACGTCCTTACTGCATTTTATCACACTTACTTTTATATACCATTAAGGTACCTCTTCTTGAAATTATTGTTAGCAAATGCATAAAGATTTTAAAAGGTCAAATAAAATATTATATATGTAGTCCAGATTATTATATATTAATTTATATTTCACAGCACACTGTACTCCTTCATTGTACCTCTCCCAAAATAGTTCTGGTCTAAAACACAGATTCTGTAAATATTAGAAAAGGTTTATTTACAAACCAGAGGAACTCTGTTTTCTCATTTCCTGTTGCTCTTTATTCATATGACTGTTAAAGTATTGACAGGAAGATACTGTAAAGCAGAAAAAAATGAAGGTATCTACTCATTGCCCCAAAGGTTTTCAATGAAGGTTCTAGTGGAACAAATTGTGGCATTTGCCTATGTAAATTAACTGTATGTATTGAATACAAATCCCCTGATCCAATCAGTGGTGGTCAGTGAATCACAAACCATCATATTCTTATGCATGTTTCTGTTCATTATATATACAGTCAGTTTTTCAGGTGGGTGCAATTATATTATGTAAACTCTTTTCTCCCAAACCTTTAATTTTTAAATATATGATTTTTCTTTGAAAAAAATCTTAGGAGAAGAGTGCATTTGCAGAGTAACTTAGACTTACATTGGATATACTTCTTGCTCAGCATGCTGTAATAAGATCTTGAAGAAATGAAACAAGTATTCAAGTTCCAAAATTTTGTCTCACCTAATTTTGACTGATGAGGCATATAGTCTTATGCAGATTATCCCTGTCATAAGTGGAAAGAGGCAGGTAATTCAAAAGGTTTATTTCCACCTCTACAGCAAATACTATGAGAGCCTAGAGGAATAAATTTTATTCATGGATAAATTAATTTGCTTATGATTTGAAATCAAGTAAATATTTTATGTGGTCAGTTTATAATGTCTGAAAACTTTTCAAGCTGTGGTGTAGCAAGCACTTTGAGAGTGAGTGGCAGATACTGCATGATGAGTCACCTAAATCAAGGGACTTTGATATTGCCTGATGGAAGAGTAACATAAAGTATCACATTTGCAGGTTTGGAGTAGTTTTCAGAAACATTTTTTCATTAATATTACCAAAAAAGAAGTATTCACTGATGCAAGTAATTAATAAGTTTTAATAAAAAATCATGTTTGATTCTGTTTCATCTGTTCACTACTAGGAAGGGTGTGTTTTCTCTTAGAGGTTCTCAACACTTCTCCAGATAAATTACCTTCAGGACGTTTATCAGCTCATTTCTGCTCAGGTCTCTGCGGTGCATACCATTTTCCCCAATATCCATACAGAACAGTAAAAATCACAAACACTGATTTCAGTGAGGCGTAGGCTCAAAAATGGTTAACTCCCATAATAAACTTGTTTTCTAACTGAAGAAGTTCCAGCTCTAGATTTGTCTGGAGGATCAGAATTCTGCTTAAGTCCTCACATAGCCCCAAATGAAGGCAAGGAGATTTTGAAAATTGTTATGAATGCATTTAGTTCTTAATGGAAAAAAATAGAGGCATGGGTTCATTTAGCTGCTTTTTTGTACATGCTGACTTTAGTGGCCTATCTCATACTTGCAATACATGTTTAAGATCTTCCTGTAGACCCTGCATGGTAGACTACCAGCAACAAGAGGGAGAATTACGGTGTATATAAAATCACAGAACAGAATAAAGTAGGATTGAAGGGACCCTTGAGGTCATCTACTCTAACCCGTTGTTCAAAGCAGTTCGACCAAGTAGCTCAGGACCTTGTCCAGTCAAATTCTGAGTATCAACAAGGGTGAAGCTTGCACGGCCTCTCTGGGCAACCTGTTCCAGTATTTCACCACCCTGTGTTAAAAAGATAGATAGACAGGTAGACAGACGGACAGATAGATAGTTCGATACTAAAATCTACAACCTGTTTTTATAATTTCTTTCACGTGTATGACAAATAATTTGTCGAATATTGGTCAGTCATTTGTGGATTACAATAGTTTGACTATTCAAACACTGCCTGTTTGTCAAAAATTGACAGGTTAGGCTATTCCTTTGCCTGCCTACAGGTGTTTTAGACATGGCTCTGATAACAGATATTTTGACTGCCACCTGGCATCTGACATAAAATGTACCCTATAGCTAGAAACTTCTCATTTTAGACTGTTGTGTACTTTTTCTTTCAGTATAGCCCAAGCATTCCTCATGGAAACGGTAGGCAGTGCCCCACACACTGAGAAAGCAAAGACTTCATTCTTAGATGATCTGGGAAACGTGTATCAAAGATCTCAAGCAACAACCAAAAACACCCAATGAACTTCTGGTAAAATGGGGGAACAAAAGAAAAAAAAAAAAGGAAAAAAGAAAAAGGAAAAAAAAGGACTCTCAACCAGTAATATATATAGTTGGTTTTAACATGCATGGAAGTTTTTCACAACCAAGGCATTTAACAGAAAAATAAATGAAAAACAAAGTGAAGGCAGCTTAGGAGAATAGACAGTACTATACACTTTCACATTAAAGACAAAAATTTTTACTGAATTTTCATACGTGCATAGTGTAAAAAGTAAATGCAGCAATTAGATATAAAAAATACATTTTTCCATTTTGTCTTATATTGAATACAAATATTTACTAAATAATCTTAGTTTTTCTATGAACTATTGACAATTTCATTATATTCACGCTGAACATATGAAAAAAGGAAGCCATGAATTTCACCAAGGGCAAGTGCAAAGTCCTGCACCTATGGGGAACAACTGTGTAGCAGTAAATACTGGGGGTCACCAGGATGGAAAGCAGCTCTGCAGACAAGGAACAGGAGGTCCTGGTGGGCAACAAGCTGAACACAAGCCAACAGCACGCCCTTGCCACAAAGAAGTCTGGGCCTACAGACACTGGGCAGAGCATTGCCAGAGGGTCAAGGGAGGTAATCCTTCCCCTCAGCACTGGTGAGATACATCTGGAGTGCTGAGTCCGGTCCTGGACTTCCCAGTGCAAGAGAGGTATGGACTGACTGAAGCAAGTTCACCGCAAAGATGATGAAGGGACTGGAGCACCTGTAGGAGGTGGCTGAGAGCGCTGAAACTGTTAATCCTGGAGGAGGCTCAAGGGTTCTTATAAATGTGTATAAATACTTGATCCAGAAGTAAAGAAGACTGAGCCATACTTTTCTCACTGTTGCCCAATCAAAGCAAAAGAGGCAGTGCCCAGACACTGAAATACAGAAGGTTCCATCTGAGCATAGGAAGCAGTCTTTTACAGTGAAGGTGGTTGAACACAGCAATGGGCACACTCTGAAATAGAGGAAATGCCATAAACATAACAACAAACATTTTTGGTGTGAAGGTGGTTAAGCACAGCAGCAGATTAGCCAGAGAGGTTATGGAGTCTTCATCTCTGGAGACATCAAAAATCTGTTCAGATATGGCTCTGGGCAACCTGTTTGAGTTTGAGAAGAGGGAGTTGGAATAGACTGTTTCCAGAGGTCCCTTCCAACCTCAACCATTATGTTATTCTGTGCAGTAGAAACTAAAATGAAAACAGCATAGTGATCAACAGTAATAAAAAGATTTAATAGCTAGCAAAATAAATTTGAGGCTTTACAACTGAAAGCTTACTTTTTAGTAATAATGATACTAAAGAGAGAAAGAGAAAATCTGATAGAACTAAGAAATCTCAGGAAGCATATAGGTCTAGCAACATGTAAACAAAATCATTTTGACAGTACTGTGCAGAAGAAATAGGAGAATTTATTAACTGTTTAAAACATACAAATAAATAAAATACAGTTTTTAAATTTTTGTTTCTTTCCTATTTGGATTGGGCTTGCCAAAATTTTATGGTATCAAACCTCTATCAGTTCACTAACATTACAAACCTTCTGATTTCAGCTTTAGTGAATAAGGATGATAGATAACATCTATTACCAGTTATTGGTTTTTTTTAATGAGCCATTTTATATAATCATTCTCAGAAGCATGACACAGAATCATTTTTGGACATCAGTCTTGGTGATAAGTTTGGTTTTTGGGAGATAAGTTGGGGCATGGATGGGAAGCTGTATGGACTACTGAGAATACTGTGGAATACCAGAATACTGCTAAGGTAATAGTACATTAAAAAAAAATAAATAATAGATGACTTTACATTGGATAGACTGACATCAGCTCTTAAACAGTGGAAAAACCTTTACAGGTTTCATACTTCTTAAGAAGCTGACATTTTCATCAACAGAGCTCTTGCTAAATTCAATAAACAACAGTTGTTAGCAGTGAATTGCTGCAAAGGAATCTGTAAAGACTGTACAAGGTTTAATGCTATTCAGTCATTTCTCTGACAGCTGGGAACTAAGTGTTCAAAATCATGGGAAAACCCATGTTCAGTTGTTGGGCAAATACTCTAATGATCCACGAAACCCTCTGACTCTGATGTAAATCCGCATAGCATCACTGAAGCTTATGGAATTACCTCTTTATAGCAGACAATAGTTCTCCAAGGACAAGGGGTGCACAAGGATGAAAAATAAGGTAGTTTGTGTTGTGTGTGGGAAGAGAATTCCTGCATAGCCTCTCCTTTACGCACAAGAGATTGAACAACTATAACAAATCTGCATAACTTGTAATAATTGCAAATCCCATCTTTCCATACACAGATAGAAAGTATCAACGATAATAAAAATAAAAATAAAAAAATAGCACAGAATCAGTATGTCTGAAAATCTTAATGATTAACAAACTGGTAAAAATTTGCCTTTTCTGCTAATTCCCCAGCAGAAACCCTACTGATATCAGGAAAGATTTTAATATTTAACTGTAGTCTCAAAAGAACTCTTTTTAATGTTTATTTAAGAGTAGATAGAGGTGTTCATATGAATTTCACAGAAATTCACAGAGAAATATTTTTGACAGCTATGAATGAAGAATGAATTATTTTCTATAACCACTTGGTCTGAGGATGTTTTACTCCCTGCTATGACCTGACATCATCTTATACCAACTCACTTGTCCTGCAGGATTTTGGAAATCTTTCTTTGCTTTTCATTTATTGAAAGTTCTTGACCACCTGTAACTGAATCCAAATTTTCACAGAAATGGACTTTTTCTGGGCCTTCCCCCTGACCAGTTGTCATACCTAGTCCTGTCTGGAAGGTTTTCAAGGACAAGGAGTGCACAAATTCCTGTAGATTCTGTTGGAGGTTTAATTTACGGAATGTAAAACTCTAAGACAAGCATTCCATTTGTTTTCTTCTGTGGAAGAAACTTCAAGCTAACTTTTTGCCTGTTAAACATTTCAGGCAGTAAACATTTCAGTGACAGTAGGAAATATTTTCAGTTTTCCACCCTACAGCACTTACAGGGATTTTTAGGATTTTTTTTTTTCTGGAACTATTTTCATGAATGTACATTCAACTAAGTCTGATTTAATTCTTTTCCATTCTTGGTCAAGCATTTCACAGAATCTGGTTTGATGTGTCCAGCTCTGTACATTGACGTAATTTCAAGAGAAACTTTTGAAAACTTTCTATTTGGGATGATAGCAGATTGGTTAAGATATTTAAAAGAAAATTTCCACTTTTTTAAGCAGGTTGTGACTGCTTATATTCTTTATATTTTTGTAAGTATAGACATTTTCCATCACCTGCAGTGATGAATGTTTCACAAATACTACTTAGTCGACCTGCTGGCTACACAGCTTGCTATATACGCTACACTGCCATCACTGGATCGTTTGATTACTTCTTAGGAACATCACACACAGAGAATCTTCTATGTCTGGAAAAACATAAACAGGCGGAAAAAATAATTAAGAGCTTCCTAAAGCAGAGAAATAGATTTTATTTTTAGAGACAGGGACAATCCAGTGGCCTCTCAGGTGACTTAATTTAAGTTAAGCTTAAATTACACCTCTGATAAACTGAGGAAGGATTGTAAAATATATTGTTTCAAAGTGACTGTTGAAGAAATAGTTTAGCTGATTCCTAGCTCAGCTAATAGGACCAGCTTTTACAATGGTCACACAGCATGTGGGAGATGGCAGTCAGTCCTTGAACTAAGGTCACCTACACCCTATATCTCCAGCCTACACCCTATATCCAGATGTACAGATATTAGATATTATAGAAAGTACCATGATCTTTTCATGCATAGTAATGACCCAAAATTGTGGCTTGGGCCCCAAAGTAGTTTCCTGAAGAAGCTGAAATTTATGTTCTTCTGGAAAATTTCATTTTATTAAGATGAAATTTTCTGACATTACATGAGTGGCACACTAGCTAAATTATACAAGGATCACAGGAAAACACCGGCTGGAAACCATGGAATAGCTGGTTAATTCATGACTGCTGTACTGTTTCCTAATTCATAAACTAATCTTTCAGCTGTTATCATTGCCTAATTTTTTACCAGTGATAGATGTAGAATTGAACAGTGTATGTTTCTAGTAGATCATGAGCAGCCTCCTAGTGGCACTTCAGCAAGATTTTTGCAGCTTACGTAAGGGCCTCTTGTAGCTAAAACGACAATAGGTTTTTGCATCACTTTCATCTTGGGCATAATTTTATGGAGTAGAAATGAATTCTAATATAAAATGACTCTTCAGTGTAAGTTGCACAGCAGAGAATGATGCCGAGAGCTTTCAAGTTGCTTAAGGGCATCCATACTTATCTCCAAAGCTGTTTGTACTACCAGTGGAGCCTTTGGTATATATCCTCAGAAAGGCTTTCAGTATTTACTGGAGGTTAAGGCTGGTTCAGAAATGTAAAGGATAAGCCTGCATGTGGATCATAACTTCCCTTATGTGCCAAAGCCAAACTTGTTTCTACTCTACATTTCAATTTCAGGCGTGTTAAATAGCTTTTTGCTGTGTAGAAATCAAACACAAAAGATCAGAGATATTTGCCTTGGCTTCTGAGAGGTCAGCAGTTGTTTCCTTTTCAGGAGAGAAATGAAAGGATGAAGACATATAATGCTTTACTGAGTCTGCTTTTATGTACAATATACACAACCTCCCTGATGACTGTGTTTTTGAACAGAGGTATGAAGTAATCAAAACAGACTTCAGAAATCATTTGTTTTGAGTTCCCAGCGAGACTGTAGAGAAGCTGCTACAAAACAGCATCATATGAGCTAACATACTGAGCCCTTGTTTTAATAACTAGTTGCTTTTGTTATCATTCCATAGCAGTTGAGCTGGTGAGCCAGACATCAGTGAAAGCTCTTGTTCATGGATTTGGACTTGTATTTCTAAGGGAATTTTGCATCTTCTGTAACTACAGCAATTTTCAGTAAATAATTTTCAGTAAACCATTCCAGATAAATGCAGGAGGAATTTTTCTGTCCTGTGATCATGTAGCACTGATCTTATATTCCACCATGATATTCTGAAGTGAATTCTGCATAAGACTATTACCCACAACCTGATGACCAGCAAATTTAATTATTCAAATAATGAAATTAATAAGTCAAGTAAAAGCACTTAATAAGGGTATTTGTATGAACTGTAATAACAGAATGTTCTCTTTTTTCTTACAGAAGAGAACAGAGGATCAGTTTGAAGACTTTCTCAAATATTTGTAAGACTAATTACATAAAACTATTTTGATTGTGTTTCTGGTTATGTGTTTTGTTTTTTTTAATAAAGATTAAGAAGTATATGTTAGTGATTAGAATAATTAATGTTAAATTAAATTTAAAGTTATTTAAATATTTTTATACTAGGATGTTGATACCGAATGTTACCTTGATTTTAACAGGCGGCTAAGTAATACAGGATGATTTATTCCTTCAATAAACCAGACTGAATTTCAAATGTGATTTTTTTTATTATGAAAGCACAGATACTCCATGCCATAACAGTTTCATTAGATTTTTTAGTAAATGTTATGAACAATAAATTCATAAAGAAGTTCAATTGTTTGACAATATACAACGAAATATACTTTTTGTTCTAAATTACTTATATAATTCTAACCTATGCTATACTGAATGCATTTCATATTCACCGGGATAAATTTAACATTTGATTTTATGAAACAACCTGGATACTTGCAGCCGCACTCAGGGAAAAAAATATATTTTTTCACTTACTGTGATTTCTTCACAAACATCTGAAAAGAAATATGTTTCATATATCACTGAATTATACTTAAACTGTGTGTCCTGGCTTTAATTGACATTTTGCTTTACTTTAATACTCCCACTGCTACCATGTAGATCTTAGAATTACATTAAATCCAGGCATATGGATCTACTTAACATGGTTTCACACTAAATTTGTACAGTGCTTGATCTTCCCACTATATAATGGCACTTTTTTGTTGCCAACACATTCATGGCCTACAGCTGACTGCTTTTATAGCTTTTAATTAAAATCTGAAGTGGAAAGTGTCTATTAGTCAGTGTGTGAAACCAGTCATAAAGAAGAGGTTGTACAAACCCTGAATAAGATGGATAGCAGTTACATCACTTTTCCCACCTTTGTCTTCATGATGAAGAGCAGCTCATTCAAGTTAATTATATCAAAGTGGGAGGTCTGGGAGGCAGCGCCTATTTTGACAAATGCCCTCAATTATTAAGGAGCTACAAATAAATTTTCAACCCTGGAGTTTTATCAATATTTTATTGGCTTTCACAGCCTTGTTAGAGAATTTCTCCTACAGTTTGTGAATTTATTTTTATTCATGTGGCACTTTTTCTTTTAGATTGACAACTGACCTTGTATGTCATGTTTCAGCTTTGGATATTAACATTTTCTCCAACGTATATGTTTTCAGAATGCATGGAATCTACACGCACATTTCCACTTGTGAATTTGAAGAATGTTAATTTGTCACACACTCTGTGATACAATTCCAGGAGTTTCTTTACCTTATATTTGTCTTTGACCATTGCATAGATAGTTTCAGAGCTTCTTCTCATGAGCAGCACTGCTGCTTCATTGCCTCAGTAAGAGAGATTGAAATTTATCTCATTCTCTTGTAGACATCTCCTCTTCCAATTCATAAGCACATTGCTAAAGCACCCACAAAAGATGTGAAATAAATTAAGAAAAATCTTAATGTACTTTAACCGCCATTGCTAAATAAGTTTTTGGTTCATTCTTGGAAAGAAAAAAACAACACTAAAATATATTGCACATTCTGATATTGCTTTGACTTTCAAATTCATACTTTCTTTCCTTCTCCTTAGTCTGCAAATAACTTTCCGCTTTCTAATGCCTTTCTCCTTCCACAAACTTCTCTTGCCACCTTCCCTCTGTTACATTAATTCCCCTGCTGTTGTCCTTTCAACTCTGACAATGTTTTGAAGATTTTCTTCTTCTCTGGAATATATTTGTCATGAAGGTGGTTGCTGTTCTTGGTGCCACTGGTGATAGACTGATTTTTTTAATGCTTTTTGATTGCTTTTGGAATTTGGCTTTTTCTTTGTAGTAAAAGAAGTGACCATCAAGAAAGAAATCAGTATCTTGTGGTGAATCTTTGTAAATGCTGGAAAATCTAAATTTTAAAAACTCGTTAAAAACAGAGTTACATAAAATGAAGTAATAAAATGCAGTGTTGTCATTACAGTGCTCATAACTTTATATCTTCTCATATTTAAATTAAAATCTGGATCATAATATATTTAATCAATTAGAAATTATGTATACATTAATAAGATCATTTAATCTCACTATTAATTTATAAAAATGTATATGGCAATATTTTAATTTTTAATTTAATGAAATAAAAATCTGATTTTAATTTCTCTATTCCAATAGAAAGATTCTGGTTTTTTGAAATTATCAACCCAGAGCCCAGATTAAGGATTTCAGGCAATGAATGCCAATAAGCACACACAGCCTGTGGCATTGAATACAGAAAGACTGGCAAAGTAACATGTATTGGGATTATTACTCTAAAATTTACATGGTTTTTAAAGTTATGCTTTTCAGCTTGGCATAAAAGACAAACTCCCTATAACTTAAGTCTAGAGAGCTTGTAAAGATTTGGTAATTATATGAAATATGTGTTCCAGCAGTTTTGTTGTGTAAACTACTTTTGGTATTTATTAGTGTCATTCTGTGCTCTTGCAGTCACTGGCATGCATCTAAATCCTAACTGACCAAGTCCAGTGCAGTGACAGGTTTTCCTATTTTTGAATAAAGGAGGCAGTTTTTCTGATTTTGCTTTGTACTGTGAAAGAGGAGAGATTGATTAGCCGTGGTCTATAATGCATTTGCTAGAGGTCTGCAATGAATTCAGTCACATGATATAAACCTTCCTTTTGCTCAGCTGTTTCTTCATATCAAAGAAAAAAAAAAATGAAAGAAAGAAACAAAAATCCAAACAAACAACAAACAGATGTATCTTAACTTTGACTTAATTTATGGTCACAAGTTCATAAAGTCATAACTTCCAGGAATGGAATGTCTTCCCTAGTCATTTTGAGTAGATATTTTTAAATTACTCTGGTCTCTTAAATGAAAAAAAAAAAAAAAAAAAGATTGTATGTGGGAAAAAAAAGTAAACCTATTATGCATAGTAATTTTCATGAGAAGTCAAACCATAGTGTTCCTGTACATAAAAATCCACAATAGTGTGTATGCAATGTTATGTCATTCTGTGTTAGTAGCTTTTAATTTATCAGGCAAAGAAACAAAGTATTTGTATCAAAGATCAGTGAGTAGGTTATTGACATTTTTGTATTAGGAAAACTTATGATACTTATTAACATCTAAGCAGCGAGAAAAAAATAATGTTTGCAGTTATATCTGGTTTGGGCTTTTAGAATCTTTACAGCTATTTGGAGGTTCAAAGATCCAATTATACACCAAGTGCAAAAGATATAACTTCATTATATAAAAATGATTGAGTTTCAAATTATTAAGAAAAAAAATAATTTCATAAGAAAATATCTTGTAAGTACTGAATTTTAATGACTAAGAAATATTTTTTCAGGTGCAAAAGGATTATTGCTTTAATTGGACAACATGAAAGATGAAAGTTTGTTCGACAATATACAGGACAGGTGGCAATTTAATTGCCTAATTCTTGATCAAAGGAGTTTAGGAAGCTAATAGTAAGAAATGTTGAATTATACAGTGCTCTGACAGCCAGTCTGTGCCAAGTCTTTATAGTACTAAGAGCTACTAAATTCTGGATTTCATATCTGGAGGTCAAAGGAAAGCAATACTGAAGTCCCAACTCAGTTTGGCATTCTGAAGAGTAAGCACAGAGATGAGCCTGAGGCGCCTTATCACTTCCTTTGAGGGGATTTGTGAGGACTGTATCAGAAGGGGTTTTTTTCCCAGAATGGACTTGTGCAGGCAAGATTAATTTGCCTAATATTTCTTATAAAAAAAACCCAAAACAAAACAACAAACCAACCAAAAAGACCTAACACAAACAAAGCAAAACCTTAACATCTCAATTCACTGCAGTAATAGAGAAAAGAATTGAGTGCTAGAACTTTTAAATCTGAACCAATATTTAATTTCTATTTCATTTTTTTACTCTTCTTCCTAAGGTTATGGTTGTTCCCTGTCTTCAAGAGGGGAAAAAATAAAAGAAAATGACAGAAATGCATAAGCCGCGTCACTGTTCTGCATCTGGCACAAAAGCAGATCTCAATGTGCAGTGTGAGAAATGAGGTTATATTTATAGCAGGAGTTAAGTAGATTTAGTCCAGGTTGGATGTGTGTAAAATATCTTAGAGACCAAAGATTCAGCACAGAGCAGGACTGTCATGGAGGTTATTATCAAGATAAGTCTGTTGTGTTTGTGAGTACAAAGAGGCTACTATACTGGTAACTCAAGAGGGACTTGAGGATTGCACCTTTTCAAATAGTTGTGTTTTTTATCAACTGTTTTCTGTACACTGCATATTTCAAAGGAGTGTGTTTTGCAGGAGGTGCTACAGTGACTGATAAGTGAATACTTCATCCATTCTCACAGAATGTAGTCTTAACTCAAGCAGTTGCTTCCATGCAGACATTCTTCAAATTACAGACTATCACTAGTAATTGTGGCTGAGAAGGCCAGAGAAGAAAAAGGATGCCAACAACATGTATTTGACAAAAAAGGAGTCAGAGACAGGCTTTCAACATAAAATAAGCTATGCTTTGCTTTCTACAGGTTTATTTTTTTTTCCAACTTCATGAAATCATAGGAGAGCAAGTAATTTGTTTGTTTGTTTTTTTAATGACTTACTGAAAAGAAACGTATTATCTTTTATAGCTCTTCAAACAGCATGTTCTGTTAATATTGTTTCTTAAAAATGTGTTTCCCAGCTGATAGTTTTAAGAAATTCCAGGAGTAGTTTTAAAAAGAAAAAAAAGTGAAACCTGCTATATTGTCACATGCACAGACTCTGAAACAGTGAGAGATGTTTATTTCCTGTTAATTTACTTCTTTCAGTTGCAGTCTTTGTAGTTAGTGTATGTGTATACTAAGCTCGACATTTGCAGACAGAAGCGTAACATAAGCTTACAGCGTCCCTTTATATTGCGAAGTGGGAGCCACAAGGAAAGGGTAAAAGAAAATAGTTTCTGTGGAACAGGCAGCCCATTTACCAGCAATAGCTTTCATTTTATATATTTCATGTATGACCTGTTGTGGAAAATCACTTTGTTCTCTGAAACATCTGTGGTATATTGCTGAGAAGAGAGATGTATTATTGTGTTATACATCAGATTTTTTATTTTTTCATCCTATGTGGGTTTGGTGCCAAACAGCAAAATTTAGGAACATACATGTGACAAATCCAGTCACTATGACTCTATTTTCTCCTCCTCCATCCTCCCAGAGAGTAGAATCCAGTACACACTAAACAGTAAACTTTCCTCTGCGTTGAACTACCACATACTTAGGAACATGTAGCAAAGAGCAAGTTGCAGAAAAATAAATACAACAAATTCCTCATTTGCTAGACCTCATTATATGACAGCTTTATTTGGTTCTCTTTTATACTGAATACTCCTAGCCCTCTGGTGACAAACAAATATCCATCAATGGGCTTGCCACAGGAGTGCTGGAGATTTGGGGATTTATCATACACTAACATTGAAAAAACAGCCATCCCTTTGCTTCGCTTTAGGAAGTGTCACTGCGAGCCCTGGAGCTGAATGCAGACAAGGATTTTTCATATTTGTCACCTTGTGGCAGTAGACACTGCAGATCTGTGAGAGGGGCAAACCTGCCATGCGGCGGGAATGCTGGGTGATCCCAGGCAGGCCTGAGGAGGGGGTGCTGACTGGGGTGCTTGTGGCAGCACATCATCCAGACCTTTTTGTTGAGTTTGGCCTGGGATCAGTGCCACCTGTTGCAGATCTATGGCAAATGGAATTGGCGTGTGTCCAGTAGGCTGATTGATATGCCAACTACTGTTTCTAAGGGAGTACTTGTTTTGTGGTGTGACTTATTTTGTAGTAATTTTTTTGTTGTTGTTAATTCCCCTAACAACTGCTGCCTTTTTACCAGTCTTCAATGAAAGGCAAATAGACTGGTTTAGCGTTTTCCTTTTCTGCTATGAAAACTTCAGCTTGTCATTTTAATTACGATCTATGGAGTACTCATAAACAAAGCAAATTGTGTCTGAAACTGCCTGGAGCACTTCATAATCTATGGGTAATGCATATTTCAGTTAGTTACCAGCACTGACTATTCATGGAAGTATAACACAATTGGTTGGTCATTTAAGCATTGTTCTCATATTGTCACATAAGCCTTACTATCAACTGAAAATAAATTATAATTTACATCAATGCATATTAATAGCATCAGATTGTCATAGCAATATTAACATAAATGTTGTCTGTGACATCAGATGGTCATATGACTTTTGCCCCCTAAATAATTATGTCTTTTAATAAACCAATGATTTAGCTAGACAGACCTTTGCCCTTTTTATTCCATGAGCAGTGTCCTCATCTATAGGTACTGTGTGCACATGAAGCAGTTCCTGATGGATAGTGAGGTTTCTGAAACAGTACAACACAGGTCTGCATATCCTGGTATTGAATGATGAAGATCTAAAACGCTTTTCTTTTTTTTTTTTTTTGCAAAAGTACATATACAATTGCAAGGTCTTAATCTATGCAAACAGTATCCTTAAGTAGCAGCCAAAGTTCTGTCATTCTCTTTCACTCCTATGGCATTAGAAGTGTGATAGAAAATACATGGCCTCTGCACCTTCCCAGTCCCAGATTCTGTCACCAAATTAGTATTCAACTAATGTTTAGGGGCTTAGCCATTGTAATTAATCATGTTGTAACTGTAGAAAGATACCTAATACCCCATCCCTATGCATTATTTAGATTATTTCCTTAGTGAAAGGCACAGACAAGAGATTAATTAAATCAAACACTTTGGGTTCTGTTTTCCCACTGATGAATGAAGGATGTATATACAAAACTCAGGCTAGCATTAATATAATTTGTTGCATAAATCACTTAGGCATTGATAGGAGCAGTAAGACTTTTATTGACTTCCTTACTTTTGTACATCACTACTGTTTAGATGGTCATCCTTGTTAGTGAGTGAATATTATTACAATGCTTTATTGGACAATGTAACAAGCAATTTCAGTCATGAACTGTAGATGAAAACTTACTATACAGACACTTACAATAAATACAGGCACAAGCAAGCTTTTGATGTCATGATAATTGTGAATAGTTTATACATCATACCTGAAAAATAACACTGGTTACTTTCTTGCTGGGTTTTCCTCTGGAAGACACAATCTTTGCATGGTGTCAAAAACCGTGAAAAGCAATTAATCATCTAAAGAGTCTTGGTGATGGGTAACCTTTCTTCATATATTGAACTGCATGATACGAGCAAATAATTTACAAGGTGAGTCACGGTGAAATGAAACCCTAACCTATTTTCTGTAGATACTTGAAACCTCTAGTAACATCAAAGTAATTGCTGAGTGTGAGTCGGTTACCATAGCATTTCCTTAATTCTTTCTTTTTCTGAGGTGAACCCTTTGCTCTTCATTTCTTGGCGGTTCCATTTTATAGCAGCTTTTTCATGATCTGCAGATATTGATATTTTACTCATTCTCAGCATTTTTGCTGATTATTTCTCTTAGTACTAATAACAGCAATGTTATCCTATAGGACTGATAATAGCAATACTTTACCCAACATGGATGAACAGTACCTTTCCATTTACTGCATTCTTCTGTCTTTCCATTCCTTGAAGGAAAACCTCCTCGATTTGCAGTGTTCTTTCTAAAAATAAGATAAAAACTTAAAATAATCTTTGTAAATAAGCCATCTTTTCTCACATATCTGGGCATGCCTCTCCAGGGTTGGTCTATATCCCTTGTAGTCTCATTAGTGAACGCAATGTTTTGACAAGTTCACAGTTTGACTTTGAATTCTGAGGAAGTGGGGTTTTGTATTAAAAAAAAAAAAAAAAAAAAAGTTTATGAGAGATTAACTGATTTGATAATCAGATGTGAGGTTTTAGGTTTTGTCAGCTGCAATAAATCAGCCTACTTAACTATCATCTTCATAAGGTGAATATTTTAATATATTATTTTATTTTTTTAAAATGCTGAAATTAAATATTTTAGGTTCCCAGTCTGTGAATAACTGACTGTCAAACTAACACTTTTCAGTGTTTTTTCAACCCATTCTTTAACTGCACATCTAGAATATTATAAATTATGCCATTTAGAACTTTCCTAGTGTTTTAAAACAGTTTTGGACAGCAAACCTCACTCTCCAGTCTGGTCTTCATTTCTTTCCTCACAAAACAGGCAAAAAGTAAAAACTGATATGGTAGAGGGTCCCTCCACTAGCAGTAGTTGTTAATAGATCAGGTGGCATTTTATGGTTAACCTTATTCTAGGGAGGAGACTTTCCACCTTGACTATTTACTTAGCTAGTTTTGTGCTTTGTAATCATTATTTATTTGAATATATTTTGCTAGCCGGGGGAATGAGCTGTAGAAGGAAAACTTATCTATTAGAATTTATTCAATGCCTGTATGCCATTCCCGAGTGCACAGTCATGACCATAATCATGACCTTCAGTGTGGCTCCTTCTGTTGCAACACAGCCAAAGAATAGGTACCTAAACAATCATTAAAGTAGCATCACTCTGTTACTGTGGTTCATTACTGCGTCTATGTATGCATATGATGTTGGAAATTTGCTTGCAAATAATGCCTTCATTACCACCAGGAGTTCTGTCGTCTGATTGTTGGCTGTATATTTTCATGATATTTTAAAGACAAGTGCCACTCTTTACTGAAAATGCACAAATGAGATATCATAAGCTATTTTTTAAAAAAAGTCATTATTATGCAAAGTGAAACAAATTACTTAGTGTTGGAGGTGTACAGTTCTGAATCCTGAATTGCTTGGGGAGTTGTGGGAACGCAGCAATGAATGCAAAATGTGGAAGCAACAAAAAAGCTAGCTTTTTGAAAGATGGATGACAGTAATTATCATGAGCAATGACTGACTATAGGTCTCCATTTTGTCTCTCCATATTTCTTTCTTTTTTTTTTTTCCCTCTTTTGAAACATTAACTCCAGACACCTAGTTGCAAAATGTTAACATTTTTCAATAGTCTAAAAGGCAGTTTTCACTAACACTTCCTAAGACTTGCTCTATCTTCTGCATATCAGAGAACATCTGTTAATACATAGTTTATAACATTGATAACAGCTTATACTTTAGTTACCACCTGATAAAGAATAACTTACTTTTCTTTTCTTTTACATTAGAACTGCTTTAAGTATTAGCTTTCCTGAGTTCTATTGCTTATTCAAGACAGTGTTTGCATAAACGTACTTAAAATGCTGAACAACTTTGTCCATAAATTATTAAGTCTACATTCCTGTGTTTGTTCTTGCCATGTTATCCTCCTACTACTCACATTTATGAAAACATGAACAATGTTGAAATAGGTATTTTAGTAAAGAAAAGAACAGTTAAAACATGAGTTGAAATGGGAGAGTTTACACAGAGGAATACGTCATAGAAATGTCTGGGTGAGACATAGCATGGGAAAAGTCTAGCAATAACTGTTTCAGAATCTGCTGCCAGCAAAAGTGCTAACTTCTCTGAACCAGCTATGCATTGTAATGAGAGGGGGTGGGAAAAGAAAGGATATAGTGCTGATAAGACATTTGTAAGAGTGACAGAAAGAACCACTGACTAAAGAAACATCGTGTGGAGGAGGAATAATTTTAAAAAGAAAATAAGAAAAAAAAATAATTCCCAAACCCAACCAATAAACCCCAACAAAACAAAATAAAAAGCAACACACCTTTTGGGGGGATGGAGTCAAAGAGAAAAGTCAGGGAGGACAGCTAAGACAGGAATAATAGCAAGAAGAAAGAAGATTCCATGAGAAAGAGTAAGGACTGGGAAGAAGTCAGATAAGACATAACAAACCAAAATTGAAAAGAAAAGGGAGGGAAATGGAGGAACGTAGCACCACAACTGTATACAAAGAGTAATATAGTGGAAATAGATCAGCTTGGAAGAAATTAATCCCCTTTCAACCACAGTTTTTTGTAAAGGAGCATTTTCAGTCAAGTGGTGGGGTAAACAATAGTTTCTTGAGGATAATATATAGACTAGCTAGAATAAAACTAGAAGGCTGAGTTGGGAGATGCAGAAAGAATTAACTAAGTGTAGAAGACACTTTGCTCTTATATAGAAGACTGGGTGGCAAGGAATGAGAGGGAAAACCTGATACGAAATATGAGACTAAAGTGTTGAGCAAGACAAGAGTAAGAGAAGAAGCAAATGAAAGTGGCATTTGCAAGGACAAAGAAAACTAAATGACAAGAAAATAGTTAGGGAAAGCATTTAAAATAGTGAAAAACATCAGAAGGAAAAAGATAAAATACAAAATGGGTAGGAAATAGAAAAGTAATCTAAAAGAAAGAAAAATGAAGAAAAATGAAGAAAATGTACCTTCATATACAACTTCATCTCATGTAATCTTTCAAGAATATGGCAAAACCACAAACTTATTTGTTGGGCTCAGAAATGTGTAATTTAGGCCTGTTGAAGGTTAGAAAGGGTCAATACTCCTGTTCTGGCTATTCTCTGACTGCAAAGATTAGCATGGCTCAGGAAGTTGTTCTGAATTAAACAGTTCCCCTGTCATCTATAGTGTGTGTTGCAGCAGGGAGCTGTGTGTAACTAGGTAATGTTGGCAACCAGGCTCTTCAGTGAGCAGTGGAAGGGTTTTTCAGCTGGAAGCTGCATTTTGTGTTCAGTGCTCACATTCTGGGAGGGAATAGTTTGTTACATTTCCTCTGAAGCACCTAGCACACTTCTGAGTGGTGTAAAACAATTAATAATTAGATATTAATATGCTATAACTGAAATCCATTTATGGATGTCTGAAAGCTACCTATTAAAATCAATCCTTGAATATTTTTAAATCTATTTAGATTAGGCATTAGATGCATGCCAGCTTCTCAAGTTGTCATTGACTATGTTTATTGGACTAACTTCTAAAAATAAAGAAGCAGCTTTCAGAAATTGCATTCACTTCATCAACCCATGAGGACAGAATGAAAATACAGTAAATAATACAGTGGGAAGTTATTGATCCAGATCTTATAACTTAACTAATTCCAACAAGAAACAGGCAAATGCAAAGTCCATTACAGACTTTTTTCTATTCCTTTTTTTTTTTTTTTTTTTTTTTCCTTTTTCTTCCCTCTAAGCTTGGCTGCCACATAAGCTTAATGTAATTCAGAGTTTGAAACAGCATGAGTTAATACCTCTGTAGACAGTTTACTAGTTACCTCTTTCTTCGCTCACCAGTTTCCAGTAGTCTCTGTACATTTCTGAGATTTTGACGCAATAGTTATGATTAGAAAGGCAGTGTGGCGTGTCCTCTAGTTGAAAATGACTAGTGTTTCTCTTCCTGGTTTCTTTTGTCAGGAATAAACTAAGAATCACATGTTACAGACTGTTTGTAAGGATGACTTGTTTTTCTTTTAATTTAGCATTACTTGGTTTTTAACAGCTCCCACAAATTATAAAGCATATTTTTTTAGAAGTTTTAAAGACCTTTAAGAATCAAACACATTCTGTTGGGTCTGACTGGGGACAGTTTACTTTCTTTCTTTTTAGCTGGTATGGTGCTGTTTCATATTTGTGTCCAAACCAATGCTGACAACACAGCAATGTTTTACCTATTGCTGAACAGTGTTTGCACAGCGCCAAGACCTTCTCTGTTTCTTATTCTCAGTGAATAGACTGGGGATGAGCAAGAGGAGGGTTTTATGAAGTTAGCCATCTTTTCCTTGGGAACTGGCTGGGCATCAGGCTACACATTGGATTTGGTAAGTGAGTGCCGTTGCATCATTTGCTTTTTCTTTCTCTTCCACATCTGCTTCACACACTACAAACCGCAATTTGAGTTCTACTTGGTCAAATAGACTTCTTTCTCCTATCCTTTCTTTGCAGTCCTAATGCATTGGCTTACTGAATTGCCCTACTCTGCATCATTGGAACCTTTCATTGTGCTTTGATAAGTCATTTGACTTATTTTCTGAAACACTGAGTTGTGCTGAATGTGCACAGCTGGAGCAGATGTTGTTGTAGCATTCCTGGAGAAGGAAAAAGCATGTTCTTTCATGGCTAGTTTAACTGAAGTACTGTTCAGACTAAAATTTGTGTGGCTGCAGTAAACTTTCACTGATTTCAAGCTCATATAACCAGCCACATTGCTAACTTAATTATTACTGGCGGAGCACTGTATAATGTGTATATACATACCTTTTTGCATAGATCTGACTTCCATGTGCCTGCTCATTGAATACAGGGAGAGTAAAATCAATCATACTGGAAAAAGAAAATGCTGTGCAGAAGTACTCAGACTGTCTGTCTGCAGAGATGTGTATTACCTAATACAGATCTTCTTATGTATTGGAGAAAAAGTGGAATTTTTAGACATGGTTTGGCTAAGTAGGTATCACATGGTATTTCTCCTTCTATGTCAACAAAAGAGGACACATCCACTCTTATCTTCCCTTGTGATAAACTGTATTGCATTATCATATGTTGTGGTTGTGGACTGGTACTTGCAGTCCAGACAGCTAAGTGACTGGAACAATACATTTCCTGCATGTGGACACACATGGAGTTTCCATGATTTGTATTCTGTTCATATAGCCTCCATTTCCTGCGTAATTAATAGATAATACTTTTCTCATAACCAATATTTGTGATGCAGGTACTATACAACTAGAAGGGTGGACTATTTTCTAATAATTAAATCAATTACCTGTTATATTTTGTTGTGGAGGTGGTTTTATTACTTTGGTTTTAAAATTTTTTGAAAGTCTTATCATTACTTCTGAACTTAGTACATTGTCTCAGCAGTGTGAGGTGAAATACAAGTCCAACCGGGCATACCGTCACTTATGTCTTCTTCAGTAGTTCAAAATACTGCTAAATGTACAAGCTATAAAATAAGAAGACAGGAAAGAAACAAGAATGGAATTAATTATAGAAACAAAGTAACAAATTATATCATCTGGCATTATAATCTGGTTCCTAGACTCTGCAATTATGAACAGCCAGTCTCCTACGCCTATATTATTAAACATTATTAAAAAAACCTGGTGTGTTTTATAAAATAAGAACGAAGATTCTTATAATATATAAATATTGTTTTCAAAAGTCCACCATACATACAGAAAAGTGTACTGAAACATTTAAGTTTGGTGGTTAGAGTAGCTGCAATGATTGCATATCACTGGAGAAATACTATTAAGAAAATCCTTGCCTTTTGGTGCAGCTCTATTGGTGGATTTTTCTATGGTGCAGCCTGTTCTTAAAGCTGGAAATAAGGTGCTGAATGTCATAGACTACACGTAAATTGAATAATCCAGTTTAAATATTTACTTGTATTTATAATTTCTTCATTTTTAATTATTTCTTAACCTTTTTTTTTTTTAATCTTTTACTATGATACCATAGCAAATACTCTGAGTATTCCATATGATGGTGAAAAAAATGATCTCTGCCTTTATTCCACTCTTCAGCCACCTCTTCCCCTTACTTTAAGGAGAGTAGGAATCCATAGTTCAAAGAAAGATATGAGCGCTCTCCTTCAGTATATTTTGGGCATTCAGTTACTTTTATGTTAATTTTTTTTTATCTTTGGTACTTGTGTTCTTCCAATTTGCCAGTCAGTAGCTTTATTGGCTCTGTCATTCTGTTGATTATCTGTCTGTGTTGATTCAGTTTTCAAGATAGCGATTAGCTCTTCCATATCTAAGATACTTCCTTGTGCCTCTGCAGTTGTAATGCTCATCTTCCCTAATTTATTGTCAATTTTTATTTCCAACACAGTAAATTTTGAATGCAAAACAGAGGTAGAATTAATGCTAACGTCTGTGACAATTTATTTGCCTGTTTATCTGGGAAGTAAGGTACTTACCCTGAACATTTCCTCTTTCCTGTGAAAACTAAGTATATATATAAACACATAATATCATTGACACTTAAAACACAACCTTAAGGCACTGGTAACCCAATACCTTTACCCTCTCAACTCATCTAATGCTTTGAAGATTTTGTTCAATAGAAGCAAATTCTAAGACTTTTTACAGGCTTTCAAAGAGTTGGTTGCCAGAGAGAGTAAGGCAAACAGTACTGCAGCAGCTAATAAAGTTGTGTATTTCCTACAGCTAATAAAGTTTTGGGTGTCCCTTACAGTAGGCTGATATAAAACAGAATCATCCATTTAAATGATTAGTGTGGGGATATTGATATATGAATTAAAGAATTTGCTGTCAGTGTGGGCAGCAGACCTGGGGCTTTATATATAATACAAGCTTGATGAATAATCAAGTGTAAATATTAGCTGATGTATAATTGACTCCAAATTTACAAATTATAACTTCATTGTTACTGGAAAAAATTCACCAAGTTTTTATGCATGCCAATCTCACCTAAAAGCACGTGTCACCTAAAAGTAATAAAATTACAAGAAGTAGACTTGATTCAAGGGCTTGCTTTTATATTTTTTTTTTTTTCTTACTGTTATGGAAACTGGATTTTAAGTGAAGAGACTTAACCATTGCCTGCTATCCCCATCATCATCCTTAACAACTAAAGCAGTGGTGGTATTTTAGGAAAAAATTCTTCAACAGCGACATCACTAAGACATTTGAAAATTTCAGTGATGATACTGGGGAGAGCACTTCCTTCAAAATGTGATTTTGATCCAAACACTCAGTTGGTATGAATCAGTGCAGTTCATTGAGGAGGAAGGTATAGCTCCAGTGTCTGAAGTTTTCCCTTTACCTGGGTAGAATTATGGGTTAGACTACCTCTCTGGGTGGAAAGCTATGTGAGATATTTATTGCAGAACTGAAGTGCTTTTTAACAATGACTAGTACAGTTAGCAGATCTGTCTGTAGGAAATAAAAGGAAATGAAAGAAGAAACAGTTACATGAAACTACCTGTGACCAGCTCTCATTTCTCCTAGTGAATCAGTTTACACATACTTATTCAGAAACTACTGTGCTCATAGCTCACACCTATTCCTGGTGCCAAGTATGCTTGAACCTGAATGTAATTTCTCCAGACAAATAATAGGTATATTAGATACTTCTTGGAAGTTATTATGACTCTGTCTAGACAAGCACTTACACATGAAGTAATAAGCTCCCAGTTTAATGTCAAAGAGATTCCTTATCTTTTTAAGGTTAAGCAGGTGGTGAGGTGCCTGTGACATCTAGAGCATTATGACTTCTTGTTCTCAGCACTTAAGCTGCCTTTTCAGACTGAGGCAGCTTCACTGAATTTCCTTTGAACACACCCAAGTTAAGAAGAATGTATTCCTGAAATCAAGACCTGATGATATATATTTCTCCCCTTCCAGAAAGAAACCTGTTTAAAACAAACAGAAGTAGTTTTTAAATATTCCATTGGCCTTCGATACAGAGTTTAGTGCTACCATCTTATTAATGGGCTACAGAAAACAATCCGAGTGAAAATGAGATGTAACTATCGAGCTCATAGTATTTATCTTGCTCTCAATCCTTTTAATTTAGAAAGGTATAAATGCGTATGAGGTTATGCTTTGCTTAGCAAATTGTTCTGTTTTGAATTTGTTTCATTATGGACATCAGATTGCCACAAGAAAAAATAGGTTTCAGCTGATGAGCTGTTCATATATGGTTGTCTACAGTTGCTGACTAGTCAACGGGAAAACAAAAATACATTTACAACGATATTTTTCTCACTCATTCTAACACGGATGTCTAAAATCAGATTAACTATGATCTAAGACTGCCATTCTTTCCTCTCCATTAACTGTAGAGCAGACATCTAAAGTAAGCTGAGAGAAATCCAAAGCAAGATATCAATCAATTTAGGTCTTAATTTTTCAACTAAAAATACAGCACGTATCATCTTTTAAAAAGCCCAAATATTGAAATGGTTAGTCTTAAAGCTAAATTTACCTCTTCCAAGCACACTGCATGCCAGAAAGTGGACCACTGGTGTGTACTAATAGATTCCCTATTATGTTAATATGAGATCAGTTGCTCCGACATGATACATCGGATTGATTACTTGTATTTGTCTCTCTTGTTTCTCCATGAAAAAAACATTTAAATAAAGGTTATTATTTTTGTACTGGAACTTTTATAAAATATATTTTGTGTTTTACTTACAGAAGGTGGATTCATCTGTCAGATCAAATTCACCCATCAGCCAATGAATCTTGCATTACCATTTTATAAGGTTTTGTAGAGTGGTCTTTGTATAATTATTTATACTTCTTATAGAACAGCAAAGATGGTGCTCTTCTGGCCAGCTAAATATTTGTTGCATGTGCGTTTGGTGTATCAGGAGGTTTGTGTTTTGCTTTTATAGTTACATTTTTATATACATAGCTCTTTATAAAAACTAAACTTGAAGATTGATTCAGTTCATATGATAAAAATCAGTAAACACGATAAGAATTTGTTAATTAAACCTTGAAATAAACATCTTTGCTGTTGAAGTTATGTGAGTTTGAAATTATACCAAGTAAAGTTTACTTCTTTTTATTAATATTATTTTTCACTTAAAAAGCCCCACCTGAATATGTCCATCATTAATTAGGAATAGTTCAATCCCAAGCATAAGTCTTATAGACAAACCTGTGGCAATGACAAAAAAACCAAACCAAACCAAAACCAAACCAAACCAAAACAAAACATGTGGCTGAGTTCAAACCTTCTGAATCAGTATCTTAATGCAAATTCTATTTCAGTCTAAACTATAGAAAAAATTGAAGTTGCTTCTGTAGCTATTAAAATCAAATAACTAAGTTAAAGGAATAGCAAACATTCAGCTCTAAAGCCTTTTCACAAAGGAACAGTAAAGGTAGTGATTGAAATACCATGTTGCAAATTCCCAGTAATGAATGTAAATCTCATCTTCTCTCGCTCTCACACATACACACATGCTTACATACACAGTCCCCATCATTAGTTACTTCACATATATTCTAAAGAACTGTAAGCCTCTCTAAAGCTATTGATCTGCAGACTTTCTGAAATTAAACTGCCAGGTATCACTGTGCTTTTGATATGTTATTGATTTTCTTTGGAATGCTTTGTGGGAAAAAAATGTGACAGAGCTGTAGGACAAATGGAAGGTCTCCGTTTTATTCAGTAGACAACTTGATTATGCAGCAGCTGACCACAACATTTTTGGGTTTTTTTTTCCCAGTTTTCCTTTGAGAATTGATACTAAAATGATCGCATTTTCAGGGTGTTAAAAGTAGCCTCCTGAATCGTCAAATCTTTATTTGTCTGATTCACAAAGGTTCTGAGCCCCTCAGGTGGCAGAACGCTCACCTGCTGCTTTAAGGCAGTTTTGACTTTACTTTACATCCTTCATAGACTCAGGAGGATGGGGGTGGGGGGGGGTGGAGGAGAATAACATCCAGCACATCATAGACCTGCCTTTTGTTTATAGGCATCTTTTTTAAAATTACCTTTTCCTTAAAAGAAAACAACAGACAAACAACAAACTGAACATGTCCATAATTAATAAGGAATAATTCCATAATTAATTAGGAATAATTAATTTCACAACCCTTATACTGCTTTAGGTCTCATTCATCTGTAGTTCTTACAGTCACCTTTATAATTTTTTTTTTTCACAATCAGTTTGCTGATGCAGTATTGCTGATTCAGAATCGATTGCATATTTTTGTTCGTAGCAGCAGAATCATTCTTTCAGAAATTCTACCTGTTTCAGCCAAGGAACCTGTAGTTTTAAAATTTTACTTCATCAAAACTCTTTTTGAAGTCTCCGGTTTCTGGCAACACTTTATCTTCATTACTGGGAATGAAGAGTTTGGCTAGATATTTACTCCTGTGTTCTCTGGTGAAGTGTGCTATGTGAGTATGAACACATACTCTCTGTACTCACTAGTATCTAAAGGCTTTACTTAGCTTGAAGTGTAGGCATCCTGCTACGAACTGCTTATAAAGTAAGGTCTATTTTTCTACTCATTTAAGATTTCATTAGGAAAAAAAAAACCAAAAACAAACAAAAACAGAAATTGAAATTGATAACAATGTAGAATGGGGATAGAGAACAGGACGTTCTTACTGATGTGTAGATTTGTAGATTAAACTTTTTTTTGCATTTAATCCAAAGAATTTACTTTTTGCTTTCTTATCAATAATTCCTAACCAAATAGCTATTTGCTGCTTTCAATTTTCGCAGCATTAGCTTGTGTACAATTATGTTCACCATTGTAATAGACATCTGTGTTTCTGTACTGGTTCTGGCTGGGATAAAATTAATTTTCTTCGTAGTCGCTTGTATGGTGTAACATCTTGTGTTTATGATAAAAACAGTGTTGATCACACAGAGATGTTTTAGCTGTTGCTGAACAGTGCTGCTTCTCACACCACTCTGCCAGTGAGTAGGCTGGGGGTGCACAAGAAATTGGGAGGGGACTCAGATGGGACAGTAGAACCCAACTCAAGAATGGGATATCCCATACCATAAGACACCCTACCCAGCAATAAAAGCTGTGGGGGAGAAGGAGGGGATGTTCGGAGTTGTGATGTCTGTCTTCCCAAGGAAAGTAATCGTCGTGTGTGATGAAGCCCAGCTTTCCTGGAGATGGCTGAACACCTGCCTGCTGGTGGGAAGTGGTGAATGAATTTGTTTTACTTTGATTGTGCACACAGGTTTTGCTTTACATATCAAACTGTCTCTATCTCATACCATGGATTCTCTGTACCTTTCCAGTTCTCTCCCCATTCCACTACTGGGGAGTGAGCAAATAGCTCTGTGATGCTGAGCTGCCTGATGGGGTTAAACCACCACAGCTTGTTAGGTTATCTATAAATCACTTCTCCTGTTGATTTGCTTGCTGCTATTGGTATAGGTAAAGGTTTTGCTGCTCCCTGCTCCCTGCTCCCCTCCCCCCCCCCCCCCCCCCCCCCCCATTCCCCATATCCTCTATTATTTGCTCTGTGAATTTCTTTCTGCCAGGTTAAGAATAAGCAGCTATAGTTATTTTGCCTGCTGAAAGTAAGTCTGTCTTCTTGGCTTATTATCCTGCTTAGAGTTCTCTAAGATGACATTCATTCTGTTTATCTTCATCCTTTTAAAACTTTGGTGTCAACAAGGAGAAAGGTTCCACCAAGGAGTAATAAACCTTTTGTCATGGTAGGTTTTATATAACTGGGTTAAATCACCTTCTGGAAATACCTTTCTCTCCAATTACCAAGAGAGTGCAGAATGACTAACTGCTTAGCTTTACATAGATGAAATATCTTTTTTTTTTTTTTGGTGGTAAGGTGTCCTGGTTTTGGCTGGGATGGAGTTGACAAGTGAGATGGTTGCTGACAGTGTCTAAAGGACACTTGGTTTATCTCCTTCTAAACAACCTCTTTTTTTTTTTTTTTTTTTTTTTTTTTTAAGTTCCACTCTGAAGTGGTCTTTTTGATTTTGTTTGTAATGTGTCACAGAAGGATGCTGAATGTAATTATATTGAAAATGTTGTCTTAATTACTAAGTTCTGTTGAATGAAGCACAATTTACCTCATCTAGTTGTTGCCATCTGAAGATTAAGACTTGGGAAAGAAAGCAAGTCTCTTGAAACGTATTCCAGCTCTCTGCCATGCTCTGTACCATAAATGCTTATGGCTTTCATGTTACTATACAGAAATTATAGCTTGAAATTAGATAGCTAAAGTGACCATTAGATACCACATCTGTAATTTATACACTGTAGAGGTAAACTTCACCTATTTCTTTCCTTGAAGAGCAGCTGGCTGAGCTTGGATCCAGTCAAAGACATGGAATACCATTTAATAATACCTTCCTCTATTCTTTTCCTTGAGTATAAAATGACTTAGCAGCTTCAAAGTCTTTGGATGGTTTTGTAGTACACAGCATACTTATATATCACTAGAAAAAGATTATTTCAACACCTTTGTGTGTTAGGACTTTATATAAAAAACCTAAACTCATACCACATGAACTCAAATGTATCTAGCACCTGCAGACTGTGTGAGTTTGTCAGATGAGTTTCTCCACGATGTCACCACCATTCACCTGTTCTATGTATGCATTTTATTTCAAAATCTCTTTGATAAATGTTCTGGCCCAAAATAATAAGGTTCTTTCTTAGGTAAGAAAACATAAAAAATAATTATGACTCCATATTAAGTGAATGTGCAGAAGAACCTGTCCTATGAAATCACTTATGTTGCCATTGTGATTATTCAAAAGAACTGCCAACACCTGCAGCTATTTGGTGAAAGGCTAAGAAAACATACACTTAATATACCAAAAATTAGTTAAAAGGAAGAGGTAAAACTAAATACAAAGATATTACTACAACTTACAAGTTCTAGTAGATATGTAGAACAGTAATATCTTTTGAAAGGTGATACCACTTTTTAGTTTTTTTCTGCAAAATTCTCTCATTTATGGCCACTTTTTGTCATAACTAATCGTTAGCGCTTCAAAAGTTTTTCCTTAAATTATCACCATGTGAATGATTTTGTCACAATTTGGAAGGTTTTGTGAAATTTTTTGGTTTAAAAATTCTGACATTGTTGAATAAATTACTTATTTTGACAGGAAAAAATGAAATTCACATAGTTAATACTTAAAATTCTTTCTTCAAAAGGTTGCATTATTTTGAGAATAAGTAACAGCAGTATCCATCACCGCCTACAGAAGTGCTTCTACTTTCCAGACCAATTTTGAGCTTTGTAAAAAATATAAGTCATTGGCTGTTGATAAAACCATGGAGCACTGTACTTTCAAACTAAAAGATTGTATGCAATGGTGGAATGGAGCAGAATCCTCAGATTCAGGCATTGGAAGCAGTGATGGGCCTACACCTGTAGTAAAATCTTGGAAATTTTAGTTTCTGACAGTGATGAAAATTATATTATTTTCAGTATTTGCTGTCTGTCAGTATATGACAGACGTTCATAGTTTCTCAGGACTTACAGTGGCAGAAATAACTAATGGAAAGTTTTCTAAATGGGAAGGAATTGCCTTACATCTTTCTAAACTGGCCTCGTATTTTCCACAAGAACAAAAAAGCATTACATACTACTTATCCACCCACAGTTCCCCACATAAAGAACTAGAAAATGTTAAAGTTATGCAAAGTTGTGGTCAAGGAGAGGTTTTAAGCTCCATGACACAAAGTTTAGCCTTTGCATTGGTAACTGCCACAGCACACATCTGAATACATGTGAGAATCATAGCATACAAAAAGCATGGAAAAACTTTGAATAAGTATAATATGATGCTAGAAAATACTTGAAGTAGTACATATGGTTGTAATTTCTTCTCAGTTTTTTCTTTTTTTTTTTTTTTTCCTTTTTTCCTTGCATGCTGAAACTCTTTGTTTTGAATACCTGTTCTTGTGTACAGACAGGAATTTTTTTTTTTTTGTTATTTGGTTTTACCTCTTACTCTTGTGGTAGGTACTTAAACATTATGCTGTTTCCTGGAGCCTTTTTGTTTGTTTTGGTTTATTTTTTTTTAATTTTAATTAGTTTAAAGTGACTGATCAATCTGTCTTACTAGCATATTTTCCTTCTTGTAAACAGTGATTTCTGAAGACATATCAAGAATATTAACTAATGAAATCACCTACCAAATCAGATTGAGAAATAGTGTAGTCAAGATGCTCTCTCTGAATAGGGTATGTGAGGTTTCTGAACGTACTTACAAATTTAAACTGAGTTGCATTTGTTTGGATTTAAAGACCTAGTTGTTTACATGTTTCCACGTATATAGAGGTAACACCTTTCTGCCTTTCTTACAAACCAAATGTGTAATAGATTTTTTACCTTGGGCTACTTTCCCTCTTGCTTCCCACTCTACATGACACAGTTTTATGAAATAATGTCAGATAAACTATTTTCACAAATAAATTTAGATGTGTCTAAGCACCTTGTAGAACCAGAACCAGTTACAGAATTGTAGGGGTCATTAAAATTATTTCACCATATAAATCCATTTAAAACAATTAGTCTTTGTGTATTTTAAGTCCTTCCTGTGATGGATGTCACTGATAATATTTTTATAATATTAGAATGTGGACCTTGTAAAAGTATACAATGACACTTTTGAAGCTATAGCTAATTCTTTAAATAGCTGCCCTACAACAAGGCTACAGTTGTTTACATAATAAAAAGATGTCTCATGATTCAGCTGAATTAGTGTTGAAATTGGTTAAGTACAAGCATTGCTTAACTGTGGTACACAACTTTGGAATGTACACTTAATTTGTAACAGCTAAAAGATGTGCTCCTCCAGTCCCTTCAATAGCTGGGCATGCTATACAAGATATCAGCCATTCAATCTTTCTGCCAAACTCATACTCTTGCTGCAGGGTATTTAATCCTTATCACACTTCTTTAAAAGGTCAGTTTTTTTAAGTCAGAAAAGGGGAAAAAAGGCAAGTTTTGGTTTTTTTTCTTTCTTTTAACATTAGCAAAAAGATCATTTACTGTTTTAAAATTGCAGATGCATTTAACAGATTTTTACATGATTGTATCAAAGGCATTCCATTTGCTGATTACTCAAATCTTCAAAGAAAAATACTATAGAGAAAAAAAATCTTTCAACCATCACTGAACTGCTCATGCTAGTAGAAGTTGGAAGCATAACATGAGGACAAAACATGCAAATGTGAACACTGAATCACAGAAGTAGTATATGATTCCTTTGCCCTTTACTGTTTGGATATATATCTAAGACATCAACCAACATCCTGATATCTTACCTTTTTGATGTATTCTTTTGCTTTCTGATGCTTTAATTATTTCTAAAAGAGCAGTATAATTTCTTCTGACATGATGTGCTTGGTATATATCACTAATTCAAGGGTTTCAGAAGGACTGAAGTATTTCTTTCCAAAAACAAGGAGATCAAAAAGGTGGATAAATGCAACAAAGAGAAATGGGCCATGAGAGGAGATTAAACCAACTTTTATTTTGGTGACCAAGATGTTAATAAAGTCAACATTATGAAGAAGTGTATGCAATGAAAGTAACAGTCAACCTAGAAAAAGGAATGTAGCTACTGTTTATGACTGTTACAAGAGGTGATATAAAAACAAAAAACGCAATGCCTAGATTTAAACTGAGATCTGAAATTTAAATCAAACTGAAACCAATTTGCCTTGTAAATAGTCTCTCTGCCCTCTAATAATCAGACTTAAGCAGTAAACAAAACAAAACAGAAAACTAAGTTTGGTTTGCAAGTCAAGAATAACTTGAATTCTTGGAGGTCTTGTAATCAGCAGAACTGCATTTACTGTAGGGGAACTATAACAATTTATAAAATTAAAAAGGGAAGAGTGCAGTATTTCTGATATAAAAGAGGGCGATGACAAGGTTGCTGTGATTACAAGACAAAACAGTTTCTAGAACAAGCTTATTTACATTGAAGATATATTTAGAGAGATAATTATACAGAGATAGGAAAGTTTAGATGGCAAGCATGCTATCATATATAAAAGTGCACAAGGTTTTATGTTATGGCACTCTTTCTTAAGTATTAAAGTCAGTTTAGCTCAATACTCAGATTTACTGAACTGATATAACAGGTCAACAGTGACCACAGATAAGGTGAATCAGATAATACAGTGATTCTGTTGGTTGTTTTATACATGTGTAATTTCCATATTTTTGCTTTTGTAAATATTTGGTAGATGTGTCAGGACAGTTTATTGATACACAATGCAAAATATTATATTTCCCACTGCTATAGTAGCAAAAGAGCCAATCCACCTCCCCCACCCAAAAAAACAGCTTCACCCTCCCCCCAGTTTCTTTCTTTGATATATGAAAAGTGATCAAACTGTCCTCAATTAAATGAGTGTAAATTTCTTTACCTGCTTTTGCTCTCAATGGACCCTGCTATACATAATGTAATTTGAAAAAATAGTTATAGAAATGCATAACCTGCTTTAGAAACAGTAGTCAAAATTTTGTTTTAATTAGTGCAGTTCTACTCCTTTCCCTATCCACTTGAAACAGAAAATACTGCTTTCTGTTGTGGAAGGTTAGCATGAGCATAGCTGACCTAAATATAATTAATGAGCACCGAAGTGAAGAAGGCATTGAAGACGAAGCTTGTTGATGACAGAAAACATTTGTTGCAGGTTAATAATCTTCCATTGATTGGATTATTGATGCTATTCCCAAGATGTGAGCATGGTAATTTACAGAAAAATTAATACTTCTTTGTTTCCTCTCTTAAATAGTATTAAATCATGACATAACAAAAGAAGAGGTTGATATGCCACCTAGGTAATTTAACTGCACTCCATTCCTATGAATCACAGCCAAGTAATTAACCTTTTACCTAGGAAACAGTACTAGTGTTATTAATAAAACATGGGGACAATAATAAATTTATATAAGGAAAAGAAAGTACCTTTTTTAGGGGGGATTAATAATTTGGCAAAATATGAAGAAATGGAATTTTGCTAGGAGCGTATCAAATGTCTCATTAATGGATATTGCTACCGTACAACAGACATACAGATGCAGGAACCGAACCTGGATGAATACATACTAAATCTGTAAGTGTTGCAACAATAAGATTTGTAGAATGTTTTCTACTTTGTATGCAGCACATACTGCATTCAGTCTAATTAGTTTTTCATGGATTTGGAGACATTCTACAGATAGGAGTGCATCTGTTTTCCCCAAGAACCACATTATTCTGATTAAATATTTGAAATTAAGATGGAGTGATTTCATGTGTTAGTTTTGATTATGCTGGTTGGTTCAATAAAAAAAATAAATAAATGGCAATCTCTTATAAGTGTTTCAAAAATCTGAAGTGGCACGACTTTGTAATTAAAATGGTTTAATTAGCACTTCCTGAAATACTAGGTATTAACCAAAGAACAGAATTACTCTTACAAATTATCTGAAAGTTTTATGCTAAAAGAAAGTGAGGTTTTACATTTGTGCATTTGTATGTTGTTTTTTTCCCCGCATACTTGCATCAGTAGGAGACCAAAGTAGTTAATTCTGTCTCTATAACTGAGGTAAATTTTCTTGTTAATTTGCATTGTGTGCTGATTCCTAACATGTGGCCTTGTATTCTTTACAGCCTCTCTGAGACTTTTTAAACCATATTTGCTGAGTGTGTACTATAGGATCTATTAAAAAAGCCAAAGCAGAACAAGCTCAAATTCTTCTACTTTCAGAAATAAAATCATGGAATACTTTGGGTTGGAAAGGACTTTTAAAGGTCATCTAGTCCCACCCACCCTGCTATAATCAGGGACATCTTCAACTCAATCAGGTTGCTCAGAGGTCCATCCAACCTGACCTTGAATATTTCCAGGGATGGGACATCTACAGCCTCCCCGGGCAACATGTTCCAGTTTCTCCACTCATATCATAAAACAAAACTTCTTCCTTATATCTAGTCTAAATCTACCTTCTTTTAGTTTAAAACCATTACCCCTTGATCTACCGCAACAGGCCCTGCTAAAAGTCTGTCCCCATCTTTCTTGTAAGCCCCCTTTAAGTGCTGAAAGGCTGCAATAATTTCCCTCCAGAGCTTTCTCTTCTCTAATCTGAACAACCCCAACTCTCTCAGCTTGTCCTCATAGGAGAGATGCTCCATCCCTCTGATCAGTTTTGTGGCCCTCCTCTAGACCTGCCTCAACAGGTCCATGTCTTTCTTGTGCTGAGAAACCCAGAGATGGGTGCAGCACTCCAGGTGGGCTCTCACCAGAGTGCAGGGGCAGAATTACTTCCCTTGACCTGCTGGCCACATCAGTTAGAAATATGTTATTATGTTTATTAGGAAAATCAATACCAAAAAGAGATTACTGACTTTTCCATTGAGCAGTTCTAGAACCCCCACAGTTTAAAGTAGAAATTTGACATTTACAAATTATTATTTTTTTATTAGGAGCATGTTTTACTGCCCTTATAAAAATAATAATAAAAAAAATATTGGCCAAATGAGAAGGTGCTTAAAATATTAATTTGCTAGTCTTTGCTGGAGGCTTCTTGGACTTTCACATAAAAAATGTCCAAAGACGGCAATCAGGTGAGCTGGATTTTCTCTGACTGTTCCCAGATGCTTCAAGATCCATAGCAGACAAACACTGAAAACAAGAAAAGGAAATTGTAGTACTTTCACCCTCTATTATTTACAGAGTCCAAGAAGCATAAGCTGGTTTGAATACAAAGAGAGGAGCCACAGCTGGAAAAAGGTATGTAGCACAAAGCCTGAGTGAGGATCTGGCATGGGAGATGATAAAGTATAGGAAAATGGAAGAGAATGCTTGGAGAATTAAATTAAATAGTAAACAGAAACATTAGATAACGAAATAACAACTGAAACACAGATGTTGAAAAAAGGAAACAAGTGGCACTGAGCACCATACTGGGGGTAAGAATGCAGGCAGATTCGTAAGAAGCCAAATTACTAGTCCTTTCCCACCATGTCCTTCAGAGACTCCAGGTACATTAGACAAAGATCACATGAGGTGAAGATATCTGTTTCTGTGTTCTGGCTAGTGTTTTCTAATTTTTAATCACGTAATATGGTCTACAGCTTTTTTGGCAGGTAATGGCATTTAAAAACAGATAGGTTTTCTTCTCATGAGTGAAAATTCCAACATGTTATTTTGAATCATTTTCTTATTATATCCTTGGGTGTTTTTAATGCACATTTGTAATACTGCCTCACATCTGAAAATAAAAAGTATGTAGTGTAGAAAAGGTAGTAGAAATGTTTCACAAAGAGCAGATGAATTTTGAAAATTCAGACCTTGTGGACTTTCAGAAGTATTTTCTCTTTGCTTTATATATATATGATACTTTCCATGCTTCCATGTTTTAGATTAGGAGATCTAAAAAACCCCCCAAATCCCAACCAACAACAATGACAAAAAACCCCCTCCAACCTACTGACCTGTTAGATAACTTGGATTACTTGTTTAATATTTCAACTTCCATCAGAAGTCGTCTGCTCTTGAGATTCCATATATATTCTGACTGGTTTAGATGGCTGTCTAGTATTGAGCTTTACTTAATTATGAGCTTTTCTAAGACAGGGAAACCTGGAGGAAGCTATGAAAATAAGGGCAAAATATATCTCACCTAACTGTAGCCACTTAAAAATTAAGGATGTTGTCTGCTCTTTCTTTAATTGATAGAAATAAGCATATTCCCAGAGCAAATTATTCCATACAAAGGCAATCATTCACTCTATTCTGAAATTGCATGAATCATTGCTTGGATGTGATTAGATCATTTTCCTCTCCATTGCCATAAGAAAGAGAATAAAGCATATTAGAATAAGATAAAATATTAGTTAGGTAAAGCATCCTAAAACATCCTTTCAGATCCTTAAATTATTATTTTTTGATTGGTTTTTCTTTAATTTTTTTCTTTGACTCCTTCCCCCAGTATCCAAGTATTGAGATTTCTCTTTGTGAGTTACATATGTAAGTAAGTTTCCAGGCTCCAGAAAGGATACAAATTCAAATGTCTTACAGTAGTAGAAAAAGTACTGATATCAATTACATAGTACACATTACACAGAAAACTCTTGGAACGTGTTAATGAGAAAGAGGCAGAGGTCACCGCTCTAACTGGTAATTTAGGATGAGGCATTTTGACAAAAACTGGATGACATAATTCAACAGATGCTTCAAACACTACATTAAGTATATCTGGATGCTTCTGCTACAGAAGTTGTTTTATAGTTATAATATCTTTTCCAGAGGGAGACAGAGTTAAGTCCCATTCCTTTAATCTTAACTACAATTATGTGAAAAACAGAAGTGCTGCATATATTTTGTTTGCTGAAAGAAATATAGCTTGTTTGGTTTGGTGGTTTATTTTTTTTTTATATTTTTAATCATTATGAAAAATATCACCAATGCAGTGGGTCAAGCCATTCTATTAATAACACATTTGAGTTCTTTTTTGAGGGACATAAAGGATTTTTGACTACATTTAGAGCTGTCATTTTTTCATTATATACATTAATATTAAAATTAGATAATTTTTAATTTTCTTTTGCAAATAAAAGGATAATTTCCACTTACAAATTCCTAGCTGATCAGCTGTCATAATTAAAACTTTGTAATTTTGGGGTGGTGGTGAGAAGGATTGAGAACTTAAATATTTTTCTACCTAGAACTCTGACAACAATAAACAAATCATAATTAATGAGAGTCCTGACAATTCTTTTGTTTATATCTGATGATAATGCCATGTTATTGTACATAAACAGAAAAAGCTAATCTCCTTCTGAAAACATAAACAGTGTAAAATTCCAACTTCACATTTCATTAAGGCATTCTATATAAAGTGTCTTATTGTCTGCTTCCTATCTAATCCTCTTATCAAATTTTGACTAAGTAATTAAGTGGAAGTCAATGCATGTGATGTTAAGCAGGTTATGCATGTGTCAGTGTATGGATGGGAGGAGAAAGAATGACAAGACATTGGAATATGCAAAGCACCCTGAACATCCAGGCACTGACAACTAGCAGAATTTTCTGAACTTTTAGAAAAAAGAAAAAAAACTCCAAAGTTAAAAAGGTGTGAGCTGGGTAGTACAGTTGCTAACTGAATATTTTAATTAAGATTTGTATTATTATATTTCTTCAAAGAAGATCACAAATTATATTCTTTTCTTCTTTGTTATCTATAATTTAATTACAGAATTTCTATCCAAAGTTAGACAAGACTTTTTCTTTCTAATACTTTCTGTGAAGCAGAATATCCTCGGACAGTAAAATAGTAATTCAAAGCAGAAAACCCACAAAAAACCATTAATTTCTTGGAGCATGCCTGTGTATTTTTAGGATTTATGCCACCAGACAGCCCTACAATGAGGACTGCTGCAGAGACATAACGGTTTCAGCTGATGGTTCAACCACAAGGAAACCACTTGTGCTGAGAGTCCCCGTAAAAATGAGCTGTGAAGGTGTTCAGGGATCTGGCTTCACAGTCTGATGCTGGGATAGCCTGTTGATAAGAGCTGGGTTGAATTGAGCATCAGCCAGCTAGTGATGGGAAGGTCTGGCTCTCAGACAGGTCTATCAAAGGGGAATCTCAAATCCAGAGAGCCACAAATTTGAGGGTTTTATTATATCTTCTGGATTTTGGGGGGAACCAGCCTGGGCTTATGATTCAGCACTTCTGCCTTTCAGTCCTCAGTGACACAACTGAGTCTTCCATTTGTCTTGTTGAACTATCAGGGTTGGTTTTTATCCTCTTGGTCATTTTTTTCTACTCAGTTCAAGTAGGATGAGCTCATTTGGAAACAAGTAGGATGGGCTCATTTGTAGTTATTTGTGATAACAACTTAGTCAAACATAAAAACATCCTCTTCATTTACATTTTATAGAACAATATTATATACAAAAGGAGAATTGGGCTGCACTGGACTTCCCTGTCATCCTAACCTTTCCCCTTTTAACATCTCAGAAAATAAGAACAAGGAACTAAAAACTTGGCTTTATCCAAGTTACAGAGAATGCAGCCATAGCAAATTTAATGTAAATTGTTTAAAGTATGTCTTTGCACATTCCTGTTCATAGCTATCCTAATGGAACACATGGAGGTCAGTTCTAATTTATGTCAAGCCGCTGTGGTCACAGAAAGCTGAAAATAAATTCCAACACTTATCACTAGCAGAAAGGAAGTAAAGAAAAGAAGAAAAAAGTAGTGATGTGAGAGTCTTTGTGGGAGGTCTAAGCACTGGATACTTATCCTTGATCTGGGATGATCTTCCTTAGCTATCCAATGTCTATCTAAATATAAAATATGTTTGTCAGCCTTCAAAATATCTTTCTACCAAAACTGGTTACTGAAGCCTTCTCTTAAACTAAGCAGATAATACAATTATTTGAAAATAATATGACATAATATCCCACCGTCTACCTACTAAATTGGACACTTCAGTTGTGTCAGGACAGAGAAAGCATGATACCAGTAACTCACAGAAAGACCAGCTGACACAGAACTCTGTGCAAGGTAGGAGAATTTGTTCTTTTTTTTTTTTTTGAGATTAACTTCACTTTTGCAAAATTTGACAGTAGTTCAAATTACTTGAGCATCAGTAGACAAGCGAATGTATTAGTCATATAGAGGGGATAACATCTACCCTGCCTTTAGCGTGTAGGCTGTGTGTTCTGCATTAAAATTAATGCAGAAAAAAATATTCAAACCTACCTTATCCTCATCTTTTTTATTAGCCTGTGTATGGTAGTTGTACAACTGTTGAATATTTTTGGTATAATTCTTCATTGATTAAAATCACATTAGAAAATTAAAGGTTTTCCTCTACCCTGGACAAAAATATCTTCAGTCCCTGAACAGTCCTTTCACTCTGGCAGGAGGTTCTAAAAAAGTAATTCATATTTATGTTCCTTTCAGACAAAATTTCTTGAGAAATGACATGTACTATGGAACTGGAAACTTCATCTTCCTGTCAGAGCTGATGCGGTGAAGTCAACTGAACAAGACAATAACATATCTCTAGTGAAGATGGAAGGTGAGACAGTGCACAGGGGAAGAAAGATGAAAGAAGCTTTCAATCTCAAATCATTTTGGAACAAGCAATGATGTGTTAGCCAGTCTTAGCTGGGTAACACGATGAGTGCCAGGTCTAAGAATATTGCATATGTAGGTAAAGTTAAATAAGTTGGAACTAAAACACAAAAAAAAATCCCCCCAAAGACATTACAACTATGCCTCTTTGGTACTATGAGGAATATTTTCATTTTGAGAATGGCACTTGATTATTATTAAAATATATTATACATGGGATACACTTGAAAAGAATTTTTTAAAAATAAAAGAATTAGTAAGTGTGATTTCTTTTTTTTTTAATAGTAAATCTGAAAAATCATTGAAGACATTTGGGGGAGATTTAAAATGTCTAAAATAATAAAAAACTTTCATTATAGGCATACTAAATGTTGTATATATTTGGAAGTAAAGGTTTATCTTGGAAAGCTAATATGTAAGTTTTGTAAGTTTTCTGAACAAGTGATTTCCTTAGCATTTCCTGACTTGTGTATAAAATGCAGGAAAAATTGCTGTGGTTAAAGTGAAACAGTATAGGAAATTGGATGACCTTGTTGCACTCTGCTGTGAATTTTCTTAAGCAAGAATATACTTACTCATTTTCTCCAGTGACCTCATTATTTAAGGCCGAGTAGGTCAGTCTCTAAGAATTTACCTTAAAAATCTAGAGTTGATCTTTAATTTCTTTCTCCTGTCTGTTAATCTCCACTAAACAAAATTCTCTTCAGAGATGAGGGTGTACTCTAGTCTTCTAGATAAACCCTTGAACATACTCTCCAGAGTTCACTAGCCTGCTCTTAATTTTCCCTAATGTGACCTTGAATTCATTCAAGGGAACCATTCATTCAGAATGACACCATCAAGCTTTAAATCATCCAAAGACACCCCAGCTCCATATAAGTACATATAACCTATACAGATAATAAAAAGCACTATCTTTCACTCAATGGGAAAAACTGTGAAAATTAAATAAGCAAAACGGAAAATCAACATTAGATGGCTACAAAATGTGTTTGTGGTGGTTAAAGGCTGTATGGTGTTTATTATATAACAAATGGTGCCAAGATTAATTCCTTCTTCCACTGTCATTGGAAAGCTGGAATTTCAAATGTGTATGATTATTTTATCTCTCCTCAGCAACGATATCTTTTGCTATGATGGTAGCATCTAAGCCTCTCCTCAAGTCAGAGATGTTTTTATGATTCTAAGTGTTTGGAGTTTTTGGTGGGTTTTTCTCCACACACATACACACACACACGCCCCACCCATGTCTTTCCCAATCTATGGTATAGGAAAAATCATTATAGTTTTGGGGGCTTTTTTCCTTCTTGTGTATCAGTACTATAAAATTATATTCTTCTACCTGAGACTGCATAGCTGCTCTGGTGTCTTGTAATGCAAAGTGGAAGCTGACAGTCATTTTCAAAGCATCTTCTCCGAACCACCCTGAGGGACCCAGCCCAGAGGGCACTCCTGGAAAAACAGCAGCCAGGAGAAGGCTACATGAAACAGTATGGTAGCAACAAACGGTTCATTGTTATGCTTTTTCATTAAAAAAGCCAATAAGGATGAAATAGGGATTATGAAGCAAAAGATATGATAAAAATGTTTAGATTGTGTACTCTTTCTGTATATCCCATGAACAATCAAGTTTTGGAAAGAAAGTGGGGAGGCACAACCTTTGGATTTTGTAAGTCACTAAAATAAGCTGTACTGCCTTCCCATTTTTGGACCTGTATAGAGAAAATCATATTTGTATGGGTATGGTAAAAACTAATGGTTTATCTTCTCTGAGTGGAAAAATAAAAATATACTGCAAAGTTCAGGAAACACTATTTTTTCTTCTTTCATAAGTTATCCTTGTCTCTTTGTGATGTGTTTCACAGTGTAAGTAGAGTTTCAGACATCTGTGGAAATCTGCAGGTGGTAAAGGTTTAAAGGCTTTCTGTGGGCATGTTACTTTTTATTCTTATTCAAATGCTAGAAAACAGATATGAAAAAATGGCACTTTTTTCTCTGTCTTATTTTCAGAAGTCTAAAATGAAGAGGATCAGAAGATGTCATGGGCTGTTAGAAGAAACTGAAGGAAGGGCGGTGGCTCTTCATGAATTTTTTGATGTGGAATTCTAACTACACATAATGCTGTGATAGATTAACACCTTAAAAAAAAAAAAGTTTATTTTCCTATTTAAAAGGAACCTTTTGGAAGCAGTCTTTATATCCTTCTCTATATTGTCTCTGTCTACCTCTACTTACTTATTTTATATTTAATTCTTTGCATCTATTCAGTGTCAAGTCCTATTTCATATTCAAGCCTTTTAAATATTCTGTTGCCTTCTGATTATTTGACTGTTCTCATCTTTAAATAGCCTCATCTGAAGACATGACATTCAGGAATATTTTAGGAAAATCTACAACGGTAAAGTTGTCAGTTCCTTCTTCCATAGCTGGATAATTTGGATTAATATTTGAACTTCTAAGTACTTAGAATTAAAGCAAAAAATAAGTCACAACCCTTCCTCCATATTTCATAATAATTGTGAACACATCGTTCAGAAGTTCAGAAGTCTGCAGTTCAGAAGAAGGTATCTAAACTATCTGAGCTTCTGTCATTAATCTAAGTAGGAAAAAAGTAAAAATAGTATAGCTTCCTGAGACAGCAAAAGGTAAAAAGTGATCATTCTATCTCATAAGAAACTTTGAAAATTGCTGTTATTCAAATACTGGGGAAAATTCAAAGCAAAAGCTAACGAGTAAAGAAGTGTGTATCACACTAGAGGGATCCACCAAGTTTCAGTGTCCAGAGGACTCAATGAGACATGGAAGACACAATTTTCCTTGGTCTACCTGATGCTGAGGAGAAGCTTGTATCTCTCTCTGTCACATCTCATCTGAGGACCCTAACCACTAAGGAAATGAATGTTACTGCAGGAGCAGGGTTTTTGCATCTCAGTTTGACCGGAAAGCTTGTATATGAGGGGGAAAATTTGGTGTCAGTAACCTGGCATTTTGAAGAAAACAGTCTGTTCAAAGCACCTGAGAACCCTGGTTTCTAGCAAAAACTTTTGTATTTTATTCTGTTCTGAAATACTATACTGGAGTACTGGACCTATTTAATAATGGTAATTGCACAATTCAATACTTGAATTAGAAATACATTCCCACTTCAGTGTTACTTTTCCAGGTTTCTATCTCTTCCTGCAAGGGAGGGCAGGGAAAGTCATTTAGATTATATGTTTTTTGTCCTCTCTTGGATCAACGATTTAACCATGGGATTTCATTTTAAAGAGGACTCACAGGTCTGCTACTGCCAACAATAAGATGACCTGGTAATATTCAGAGTTCAAAGTTTAATTGCAATAGATCAATCACTGCAAAGTTCAAAGAGCGTTATTAAGCAAGCTGCATATTCCAGGTTTTGAGGCAATATAGGATTAATTGTCAGGAAAATAGTGGAAAAGGAAAGCACTTTAATCTTCTTGTCCTCAGTGTGACATATGTCAAGTTTCCAAATATGCAACATGATATCATAGCTGCAGGAAGAGAGACCAATTTAGCCAAGGAGAAGGTGCAAAGTGACCTAGAGGAGCTTTTGGGGTTTTTTATTTTGAAGTTACTAAAGCCAGGGATGGTTGAAGGTACAGTACCGAAATTTTCTTCCAAACTTTGGCCACAAACTCTGAAGATATTTACTGATACTAACTCTTTTGTTTTTCTCATGTTCATATAATTGAGTATTTCACAATATTATTTCTCTTGAAATGCTCAGGATAATGAATTCATAACAATGAATTAAGGCTGAATTCATCTAAGTATTAGAAAAGAAACTGCCATATTTCTTACAATGAATCAAATCTACCACACCTTTGAATCTCCTGATGTGTCTAAGCAAACTTTTTAACTGAGTATGCTGTACCCGTGCGTCAAAGATAGTCTCAATTACTAAAACAGATGAAAGCTTATAAAGCCTTGACTTTGCGTATATTGTGATTTTTCTTTAGAGTCTTAAAAGGGGAAAAACCTGAGAAAAAAATTTATGATCTCTTAATCAAATTTTCTTTTGTTTACTTTTGCCTTGTTTTATTTTCTTCATGAGACCTGGGCTTACTCATTCTGCATCGAATAAGTGTTATGGTTTTATAAAGTAAAAATCCTGCGAATGACATCCCAGCAAAATCAAAATGAGCTACAATGTCAGACTCTTGGGTTAAAAGAAAATAAAAGTTATACACAGTTGCTCATACATCTTAAAAATCACGTACAGAAGTATGAATGATTTTTCAGTCTACCAACAAAGTTTTAGCTGCTGTAATATGTTGACTTTTAGTATCACTTTTAAAGAATGATGGAGAAAGTCCAGTATAAAGTAATATAATGATCAGTGATATAGAACCTCTCATAGCTGAGGTGTACTTGAAAAAAACAGAGGTCTTATTGTTTAAAAGGAAAGATAACTAAAGCTATGACTTAATCATCATTGGAATTCAGTTGAGAGCCTGTATTAATAGTCTAACATATTTTGCACAAACCTATTGGTCACTCTAGTATGTACTAAACTCAAAACAGGTAAATGGAAGCTGAGTCAGGCAAAATGTAATCCAAAACCCTGCTCTTAATACTCAACATGCTACCTCATGTTTATGGGCATAAAATTCAGTGGTCTTTTGATAGTTTTGATTTCTTAACTGAGAACCTATGTCACCACTGTTTGAAAGCTTTAAGTCAATGAAAAGACTATCTGTAATATCTCACAAACAAAGCCCAGACTGGTGTAAAACACCTGTGGATTTGGTTTAACCTAGCACATTTGCCTTCATACTAAAATGGATTTATACCATCAATTACATCTGAGAAACAGTTTAAGCAGCAAGTATATCCAGTTGTTGATGACTTCCTTTCAGATGAAACAGGCCATCTGACTTCCTATGTATTTTTAGTCCCTTGAGAATGTTTTAAATAAAATGGTTCAAACTGATTTGTGTGACTTTACCTGTAGGCTAACTACAGTCACTCAGAGTACCTGTTCTCAACCTGTTAATAACAAATTGCTAGTAAATACTATCTTCTTAAACTGTTCTTAAGAGGAATTCACTTAGGTCTGCTGGGTTATGAAAGGTGAGAAGTTTATATACAGCATTGCAATAGAGAAGGAACATTCCTAAATGCTACAGTAGGAATGGATAAACCATGATACCCAGTATGGTAATGATGACGGTGTTTTAAGTTCAATGCTTGATTTCAGGATGAAGAGTTTACCAGGGTTCTTATATGACTTGAAAGGAAATGCAATAAAACCTTCCAAGTATGTATAAGGTTTCAGCAATAAATAAATATATATAAAGGTTTTTTCCCCCCACATATAGGACAAGAAGTAATGGACATTTGTTTCAACAAGAGAAAAACATGGTTCCTGACTTTTCAATTGGAAGATCTTTTCCTCTGTGAGGATTCTTCCTCCTGCTTTATGCTTCAAAACTGTACAAAGTGGGAATAGGTAAAACTTTCAAAGCCTCTGTCTGTATAAAGACTATGGGGCGCCCAGCACGTTTCATAGTGATATGTAACGATGCTGAGAAGATCTCATAGGTCATGTGTGGTGTTGTAAATGCTGGAGGGAATTCCTGTGACTTGCTGTAAAGACAATGATGTAACCATTGTTAAGGCTGTCTCTGCTCAACAGTGCATTGGACATGCAACATGGAGGCCCTGGAAGTGAAGCTAGTTTGCATGTGATCTAAGCTAGATTATTATTATGGAAGTTGTTCTCAAGAACAGCTAGTTATGTCACTATAGATGTAGTTAGTCTTGCCCAACACATTGTGTCAGCCCTTAAGAAGCAGCTACTTATTAGAGAAACTTTGAACAATTAATTATTGATCATGAATGAGCCACTAGAAACATAAAAGGCTGTAAAAGACATTTGCACAAGGCCTGTATTATCATTTAAACAGTAAACATACATTTGTCACAGCATGCTGTACTGGAATTGGTGAAAATCTATCAACTCTTTTGTCTAAACAGGAGTCAATAGTCAATTTTTCTCTGGAAATATGGCTTCAGTTATTTATACTATACATTTAATCTATATATTGTGGTGTGAAACTACAGTTTGAATTGACTTCACACATTACAAATTTAAACAAACAAACAAATAACCTTAGAGCGAGAAGAATACACTTTTGTTACTCAGTTTATTAACTTTGTAATAGCAAATATAATAATTTTAATTAACTTTTAATATTATTTTAGGAGTCCAAACAGAGCTTGGGAAAATATTTTTTGACATAATTTTTTAAGCCTAAACTATGCATTCATTTCTGAGAATTAATGTACTTAAGTATGAAATCTACTCCAGCTGAGTACTCTTTTTAATCCTGTTTAGGCAGAACATGTGTTCAATAAAGTTTGGACCCCTTTTCTCCTCAAAAATTAGATTTGCAACAGTAAAATTAATGTAAACCTAAGTCTAAACTAATGATGTGTCTGTAGAAAGTACTTTAAATGGCATTATACACTGTGTCTGTTGTTTGAAAGTGTTTATTTGAATTATGGGTCATTTCTGCACATAGAAGCTTGTAAAAAAGCACAAGAAGACCCAAACTCAAACCTGTTTTTGTTTTTTGACTCTGATCTAATCATTAATTAGGGTAGTTTGAAGTTTCAGTAGGTCACACAGAGACCATTTTAGAGGGTGTTTTAAATGCTGTAATTAAATTCTAGGAGAAATATTCTAAAAAAATAAAAATCTTAATGGAAAAAAATCTTGCTATACCTATTTGGCCAAATGCCTTCTTGTTTTACCTCCCATTTTCACAGCTCTGACATGTAGCAGTGCATATTTTAACATAAAATAGCAAGTCTGAAACTCTGACATGCTGTATATTTATTCTTGTGTGAAGTAAAACTTTTTTTAAAAAAATAGTACAGATGATTATATCTATTTTTTTTCAAATGAAGTGTTTCTTTTAAAGTGTAAGGTTTATTTTCACACTTCTGATTGCCAGAGAAACAGGAAACAGAGCTGTACATCAGACATTTAAATCCAGACATTATGCAATCATGATAACAAGGATTAATAAAGATTAATTTAGCTCCCACTTAAAAGCCCTGGTGTTTCAGAAGTACAACTGTCTAGCTTGTAAAAGGGGAATGATTATAATTTTGTTTTCAAATGTGCCTCTTTGTTGCATAGTAGAGAGTTGTCCATGATTTGAAGATGATTTGTACCAAACTGTTCTCTAGCAACTTATTCTTTAAGATGTAGCTGTTCAAATCAAATGACAGTTTAAAAATAAACAAAGAGAACACACAAAAAAACCCTAAAACTAAATACCCTGAAAAGCTTATTGTTGTCTCTTAAGCATAGGAACAGATTTTATTTAACTGCAATGCAAAAAATTAATTTTCTTCATTGCTCAAAACTGTAAATGACACAAACAATTTCCAAGGACCTTAATTTTAATAATTTTGAAGAAGATAGATATTGATGAATATAATAATTGTGTTCAATTAAACCCACTCTGAAAATAGTATAGCTGGATACTCTCTAAGAATGTAACAGGTGGCCATAGAAATAACATTTCATGAGACCTATGTATGCTTGCAAACAGAAACACAAACTTTCAGCTTTAAAGTCTTCTGCATTATTTCTTTCAACATCATTCCTTTGGATTAAATACTGTTACATATTTTCCATTTCAAAAATATTACTGTAGTATGTGCTATTTGTCCTTTTCCCACAGGGACAGTAGCAATACTTGTCTTTTTGTTTAAAACAGTATTGCAGAGACAGTCATGTTTTCTTTTCAGAACAAAAATGAACAAGTGATCCCACCAACTGTTGTGATTTGAGGCTGGCAATGTAAAGATGATGAGCAGCTGAAATATGTCTTTCCTTCAAACACTACACCTGGATCTAGAATTTATCACCTTCCATGGGGCTGTAAAATATTCTGAGATTTTTTTTTTCTTAGAAGTTGGGAACCTGGAGTCAGGACTCCTGATCTATCAAGGCCAGAGAATGTGCTAGTGTGGATTCAGAGACATGCTGTATTGAGAAATACTGACCTATTAAGCAAATATTTGGCTATTTGCTTACACAAAACAGGCTTCTCAAAATGTTGATAAAAACCTAGAGTGTTCACACTGGGCTCACCTTATTCTTGAGGAAAACCAAAGAAACATAAAGTTACCACCATATTCTGTGTTGACACTAGAGAAACTTGGTAACTGCATTGACATGAATTGCCAATAGCTTCAATTCTGTAATTAACACTGTGATCAGCACTGGATCACAGATTTGCAAAATTGAGGTAAAGAGAAAAGGAAAACCTCCTTTAGCAGTAAGAAAAGGCCCATGAAAAAGCAAGGTGATGTCTTGGCTTATGCAATCATTTAGCACCTACAGAATGCATGTTTCTCAGCCTGTTTTCATCTCTTGATAATAGGTTGTTACAACTAAAATCTCTGAATAAAACCTGATATCTTTACAAATCATCTGTAATTGACTCACAGATGTCAGTCTGAAGCTGATTCATAGTTGTTTCCCAAATAAGAGAGTCAGGTATTCTGACTGAATAACAAAAGGAAATTGAGAAAGTGAAGAAGTTTGTATCTTCACACACAGAGATGTGTGATGTTTTCTAAGAGTCTACTCCTACAACAGGACATTTATTTATAGGTTTGCCTAAATGGAAAATGAATGACATTCTGGTTTGTTGGGTTCCATCCCAGTAGACAGCTGAACACGTTAAGCATTTCAGAATGAACTTATGTCCCCAAATGTCTTGGTCTGCCTCAAAAATGCTTTTTAAAACATTAAAGGTATAGACAGGTAGGCAATTCTGAAAGCAAGTAAAAGAATGGAGTAGAAAACCCTAAAGTAGGTTGGCTAAATACATAACAGGGTGGAAATATAATCAAATAGGAGCCACACTAACTATCTCCACTCCTTGTACAGCATGTTTTTTCCAAAAATAAAGATGTAGCTTTCATGTAGATGGGACCCATTTTCACTGGTAAATAACATTTGTGGTTATGAAGGAGATGCAAGGAGCATCTGACAGAGGATGCCAGAGCACTGCTAATGCAAGCCCTGGGCACCTGAGCCTGAGACAACAGCACTGGGAGAGCTTTTTGTGACAATGGTTAATAAAAAGAGACTCTGGACTCTCCTACTTTTGAACTACTGTGTAGATCTAATCCCACGGAACTGTGAAAAGAATCATTGTCTGACTTTGAATTGATTTGCCCTGTGTAACATTAACTCCTGCAAAGTACAATTACAACTAGCTTAGGTCAGAGGTACTAAAACTTAATTTCTTAAAATTTCTGCTCTTTCAGGAAACAGTTTTGTTATTAGTATGTTAGTAGGATGTCATCAACAACAGCTAGCTTCTTTTTTATCTTTTTTCCCTATCTAAACAGTCACATAAGACCATACTATTTCTGTTAAGTGTTTGAGATAAAAAGAAAAATAATACCATGAAGAGGGAAGCAAAAAGGACAAAAGAAAAAGGATAAAAGGAAAAGAAAAAAAAAAAGAAAAACAAACATCAAAAAAAAAAGATCAGGAACATAAAACCAGTGAATCAATAAATAAATTTTAAAAACAAAACAAAACTCTACTTCACAAAAGAAAAAAAGTATATCAATGGTAGCAACAGAGTTAGAGCTAGGAGGAACTAAACTGAATTACAGAACTGAGGACAGGATTGTATTGTAAAAGAACAAAAGACAAAAACGCGGAAATTCATATCCACAACAACAAGAGTCAAATATGCATTGCTGAAACCTGCATGTTAGGCAAAATTCACAGTCTGACCCTAAAGCTGTTTCAGGAACTGGACTGCATTGTCAGTGGGATAACCGGCACTGTATGAGAAAAAATGTGAGTACACTCAGCTGTAGAAATGGAAGCTCAGAATTCCCAGGCACACAGAAATAAAGAGATTTTAAAGATTAGAAGCCATCCCATACTACAGCTATGAGAACAGTTTTAGGGGTATTTGATTACTGGGATTCAAGATTTATTTTTTTTATTTTATTTTTTCAAAGTGAGCTCAATCTGTGTTTCTGGGAAATAACCTCCTGGAAAATGAAGGCTGAGATGAAGAGTCGAACACTAGGCACGGCAGAAAGCAGGGGAAACAGGCACTGATGAAGGTTTTTGAGGATTATGAGTTTCCATAAAGTCTGGTTTGTGCTAACACTCTGGATTATATCAGTCAACAAAATGTGTTGAAATTTAACAGTCCACAGTGCAAGGACTACTAGTGTGAATTTTTGTTATAAATTTAGGAAGAAGAACTCATATGTAGTAGTTATCGCAGGATGACTATCATATACAGTTGAAAGAGAATGTGATTCCAAAATATATGATCTGAGTGGGATCTAGTAACAATAAGAATTATTAGCAATATTAAGACCCTGAAACCCTAAGACTCCAAGTCTTGAGGAAGAACTATCCCCATCTTTTTCCTGAAATGAACAAACTAAAAACATTTCCTATTTCTGCAGTTAATTTTTATGAAACCAAATATCTAATCTAAAATAAACTTGAGATTTATGAGAAGCTTAATATTAGACCTGAAAACAAATGTCTCAGCATCTATGTGGCCTCTTCTGAGTCCTTTCTCACTTCATCTTTCCTGTTGAACAGTTTTCAGAGATCTCCTGGATTAGATTCCAGACAATACATTTATGCAATTTTCTTGTTGCTCTCTCATCTATTTTACCTTCACCTTCCATATTGTCCCAATAGAATTAGCAGATTAAAAAAGTCTGAACTGTTTATAATACAGAGATAAATATATTTATGTAACATCTGTGATGAGAAAGCACTGAAACTTGGTGCACTGAGTTCCTCCCAGTTTCTGTGTTCTAGACTAAATCTAATGCTAAACAGGTTGGTAAATAACAGAGCAAAGCACAGTTTCATCTTCCTTTCTCTAAACCCAGTGAATTCAATGAACACATTAATCTGATACTGTAGGCACAAACTTTTATGCTCTGCTGGTGCTGAGTAGCAAATGGTGCGACAGACTCCAAATTACTGCGGTACTCCCTCTACTGTAATATGCCTTAAGGAGAGTTGTTCTCCACAGGAATGGTGTATGGAGGAGCCAGACACTAGTGGAGGCTAGCTGATCTAGAGCCTGACATGTCTAGGTTCTTCTGAGGAACCAAGACCCTAAATTAATTTTGTATGTAGGAGATGTTAGTGTGTGATGAAGTCTTGTATGGCTGTGATATCCTACAGAATATTATGCAGTAGTCATGTATTCTATTTTTCATTTGTTTCATGGTTTGTCTGAAGTTTTGTCTAACTATCTGGATATTCACTTGCTAAGTATTAGATAATACTGTTCCAGTTCAAAAAAAAAAAAAAAAAAAGCATTATTTTTATAACAAATGGCAAGTACTGAGAATGTGTGAAGTCCAAGACAAAAAATATAGCCTGAGTCTGATCTAGTAAAAATACTTCAAGATTATTTCTGTATGTGTTCTGTAAAAAGACTTTTTCGGTCTGTGTAGTCTGAAGCCCTGGTTCATTTCATGAAGTTCAAAGAATCTGAGTATTTTATTTTTCTGTTTGATTTATACATTAATATGAAATTACATAAACTTATATGCATGTATATATATTGTATATATAAACACACATACACACAAACATATATACATACACAGAAAAATCCAATACTTTCAGTGAAGCATATACTATTCTCTAGTCCTGTTCCTGCCTGGCTGACAGCTATTGCTCCAGAATGGCATAGGTCTCCTGTAGTTCCTGTGTCCTATCTGACAGCCCCATGTGAATGCTCCAGAGTGATATGTTAAATGCCACTAGATGTGTATAGCCAGTCACGTTAATTAGTGCACTGTCAATGTCATCCACTGAATTTTTTTTTTCTTTTGATGTCACCTCTGGCCTCGATTTTATCTTTTTTTTTTTTTTACAAGAAAGCGTCTTTTCAAAACTAGATGGATTTTTGTGGTGTTTTTTATGTTATTTTACATTTTATTTCCTAGGTCAATATATTTTTAACTCCTGAGTCATAAGTATTTGATATATTTAGTTCTATATTTGGGGGTGTGTATAACTCCATTTCTGTGGAGTAATGATAGCTAATACCAGTGTGAATGTTAATCCCTTTCCCCATACTCATCGTAGTCTGATAGCAGAGACCATGGCTGATAATGGCTAATATAACTTGACATTGTCTATGGCATAAGCAATTGAAAGGAGTATACTCAAATTTGTGTCTCTTGATGAACCAGTTGCAGACAGCTAAAAGACCTGGAGTGTTATAGTGTCAATGTTTACACTATTGACACTTGTTCACCTAGGTTTTACTTTAATGTGATGTTATAAATAGATCATTTTAAAAATCCCATTAAAAATGGAAGATGGAAACTTAAATGCTTTTGTTTTTCAGTAAAATTGTGAGCTGCTGCACACATCACCATAGATTACATAAATCTAACATTTACTGTAGCTAATGAATTCCTGGAGACCAAGACTGTATGGCCAAAGGACAGAACAGACAGGCTTACATGGCATTACTTCTCTCATATATTTAGAGACATCTGCCTACAACAGGTAGACTTACTCATCAGTTACCTGTCTAAAATTCAGAGTAGACACTACAATATATTCTAGCTATGTGGTTTGAAATTGCATATTTAAAAAAAAAATAATCCAAAAAACCCAAAAAAACGCCCTTGTCCTCACTTCTGATAAATACTCCAAATGATGGGAATTCCACATTTTGTCAAGTTACACCGTTGACTATAACGCAAACAACATTATCATACTTCTGGTTGCCTGGCCTTGACTTGAGACAACAGAGAGCTGCGGGCATAGTCACACGTTGGAAGGTTCAGCACAGGCAGAACTGCCAGCTAGAAGTTCCCTCAGCTCTGGCATGCAACAGCTATTTAGTTTTATTACTCTTACTTACTTTCATCCATATGGTCTGCTATATTTGACAGTTTGTCCTGAATTCCCAGACTTTGGGCAATAACTGTGAATAGGTTTTTAGGTCCAGACAGTGACCAGTATTTTCAGTTGGTCTCATCTGTTGGAAATAAAAATTGCTCTAGATGAAAAGCTCTACAGCATAATACACTTTTTAAGTCATTCACATTTTAACTTGACATTCATCATAACTAAGAATTAGTTATGATGATCATAATTAGCATTGCAATTACCCAGAATGTAAAAAAGCTCAGCTAAGTGGGATGTTTATTAGTCATTGTGTTAACTACAACAAAAATTGTCATGTTAGACATTTAACCACAAAGTTTTGGAGGTATTTCTGATTATGAAAGTATCTCAGTAATCATTAGTTAGGAAGTGACTGCTGGGTGACATATTATTTTCAGAGTGATCACCTTCCAGAAATGATGCATTTCTTATTATTACTTTTTATAGCACTCTAAAGGTAGTCAGTGCTTTGCAGTAACTATGAAAACAAGCTCACTGTGCAGAGGATTTGGCAATTGAGTATATAAAACGAAGATGAAGGGAGGAGAATAGAATGTGAGTGAAAACAGTTGAGCATATATATGCAATTAAAGATACATATACACAAACACCTACAATATGTTTCATTGCATCACAAGATTACTTTCAGTATCTGGCCCTCTTTGTGCTGGGTGTCATTTCCTCTAATCTGTGTTCTTCCTGTCATGCTCTCAAGTTTTTAAGGAATCCAATTTTCTAGGGCTTCAAAATAAAATTTAAACAAACTAAAATATTTAATTTTTATTGAAGAGGAGGGCAGAGAAATTTCATCTTTTTATTGCCAACTGGCATTAATTGTGTGTCTTGCAAAATGTTAACTTTGTCATTCATAGACATAACTTAAGTGTAGCTAGAACAAACCTCTAGTCATTTTAGAAGGAAAAATAATGGAAAAAGTAATCAAACTTCATATATATTCCCTACTGAGTGAGGAAAATGTGTTTTTATCTTTAGGATATTAAGGAAAAAAGCTTTTCAAATGTAATATTTTAGTCATTAGAGGGCATAGTAATTTTTTTTTTTTTTTCAGTAAGCTTATACTATCAAGTATAAAAGGGTGTGAATCAAAACACTAGATTTAATACCCTGAACTCTGCGGTGTACAAAATCTGATTTTTGCAGCTTGATTACACCTATATAACTACTGTGACAAAGCTACATGCAGAGTTTCTTAGGTTTTGGAATGTGTTTTATTTTCCTGTTTCCTTTTCCTTCTGATTTTCTGTAGGTCATTTCTCTCTCTTTTGATCTGTGATGTATTTGCTCAGGTGTTTCCCATTTTTATGGCAGTGTCAATTAACTCCCTTAAATTTGCCCCTGTTGCTCTCAAAATGTCTTGATGTTCCCTTTGAAGCCTCCCTCTCTATTATCCACCATTTTCAGCATCAGAGACTGACCTCAGTGAGAGGAAAGTTTGCTGCCAATAATCCTTGCCCTGCTAGTAGATGTGTGTTTAGATGAAAGAAATGAAATTATGTAATGAACCTAGAAAGCAGCAGAAGTACAGCCTAAGTACTCTAGACAAGAGTCAGAAATAGCTCAGATCCACACTTCTTTCTCAACATTCAGGAGTGTTTGAGTATGGGATTCAGCTTCCACTGTCGTAATTAAAGATAGTGTTATAAACATTTAACATTAATTTCCTTGTACGTTTTTGAGTGAAGGGGGAAAAAAGCAAAAAAGGCTATATTTTAGTCAAATACTTTTAAAAATCCCCTGTTTGATCTGTAAAAGAAAATAGTAGGAAAAAAAAGTAGTCATCTTAAAAGTTTTCTGTAAAGAAATTAAGAGAAATATGGCTCATTTAGTCTTGGTTTGATTATTTTTTTAACAAACCTGTAGGAGCTCAGAGTTGGAGAACTGGCATAAAATTGAGTGCAGTTGTGTCTGGTCTGACTTTTTCCTCCTGAAATGACCAGTGCCTTACTATCTAGTAAGTTTTACAGATTTCCCTTCCACCTCCTTTTCTCTAATATGACTTTTTCTTTTCTGAAAGACCCTGATGGTGAACTAGAAACAAACTTTGGGTTATAGATGATAGATTATGGGATACTGCTCACACAAAACATGACGTTTAAATGAGATCTTTACCTTATTTCTAACCAAAGAAAAATTTTCCTTTCCTGTTCTAATTCACATTATGAAACTGAAACAGATATGTAAATTGCATTGACTGCTATTATACTTCTTAAAACATAAAAGGTATGTGGTCATATTAAAACTATGGCACACAGATGTACAGTAAAACATGGCACATATAAAGGGGCATACTTAAGGTTTTATTACTGGAGGGATCAGAAGTCATGTTGTTAAAGAGGGAAATTCAGAACAAAGCTCCTCTGTCCTAGTTTTTATTGCTCTTTAACATGCTTGTTGCATGATCTTAACTGAATCACTTATCGTAAAAATTAAATAGGTCCAGTAGCTTCTCACTATTAAAAGGTTTGATTCTTAGCACCCTCCAGCTCCTTGCTTCCAACCACAAGCTATTGCCATATACCTTGAACCAACTCTGGCACTTTTCAGAACCTGCCATCAGCTGATTCAACTTCATGGCCTTGGAGAACACTTGCTACAAAGTCAGCGTGAGTGATCGTTGTAAGGCTTGCAGAAGGCACTGCTGGAAGCATATGGGAATGCAGTGGAAATGCAAGGCAAGGAATAAAGGCAGAAGAAAGGAGCAAAAAGGAAAGAGGATCTTCCTCTTCTTTTTTTTTTCTTTTTTTTTTCCCCCTTTTTTTTAACTTTTAGCACTTAAAGGTTTGCCATCATTATGTAGCTTTATTCTTAGGGTAGGTTTTTGGAGCTGTTTGTCTGCAACTGACTTTGATATGAAGTATCTGCAGCATGCTAAAGTACTAAAGGGTTGACAATTTTACTATTTGTTTCAAGATTAATGAAATACGATTGATGTGGAGATTAATAGAATAGGAACAAGAAGGAGTTTGTCATAAACCTCTTGGGTAAAATATTGGAATATTATTCCCATTTCCAGAATTGTTTGATTCTTCACTCAACAACTAAGTTTAGTACAAAGCTTGACCATGGAGCATTTGGTAAATTCTGTGAGGGAAATCACTGATTTCTGAAAAGCATCCTCACCTAACGGGCATTAAATCTTCCATGAATATGGAACTGCTGACATTTCAGTCATTACTGGATTTTTGAATTGTAATTGTGTGCTCCCAGTTCTTCACCATTCTCATTGCAAAATACTTAACGAGACATACATTCTCTTTGTTTATTCTTACTATTTACGTTCATTCTTATGGATATAATATTTATTAAAAATAAAAATAAATAAAATAAATATTTGTTTAAAATCTATGTATGTATCTATATGCAAAACTATTCTATCTTATTAATTTTTTTAAGAAACTTCAGCCACTGCTACAAGTGCATTACCTAAGTATGCCAGAAAACACATGATTTATCTTCTTGAAACACAAGGTATATTTTCTAGGCTTGCTTGCCCATTTGTTTACCATTTAATATGTCTAACTATAGCAAATCAGTAGACTGTGTCTGACAGTTTATGTAATTTACCTCAGCTTCATATTTCATTTTAAACTGTGAGTAAAGATATTTGCTGTTTGTTTTTAAAGAAACCTACGATCGCTTTGTTGCTTGTTTTTTCCCCACCTTCTTTCCCTTTCCCTTCCCTTCCCTTCCCTTCCCTTCCCTTCCCTTCCCTTCCCTTCCCTTCCCTTCCCTTCCCTTCCCTTCCCTTCCCTTCCCTTCCCTTCCCTTCCCTTCCCTTCCCTTCCCTTCCCTTCCCTTCCCTTCCCTTCCCTTCCCTTCCCTTCCCTTCCCTTCCCTTCCCTTCCCTTCCCTTCCCTTCCCTTCCCTTCCCTTCCCTTCCCTTCCCTTCCCTTCCCTTCCCTTCCCTTCCCTTCCCTTCCCTTCCCTTCCCTTCCCTTCCCTTCCCTTCCCACAATTAGACAAAAATATACATAGTTTATAGGTTTTGGGTTTTTTTGAAAGAAGCACAATGCTGTCTCCAATTTAAAATATTCTGTTAAGTAGTGTTGTAAAAGCAATAGAAGGATGTGGGTAATGAACAAATAAAACAAGTAGTTTTACAGATTTAATTATCAATACATGTCTGTTCATAAGACAATATTACAATTACAAATCTTACATCATCATGTTCTGACTTCTATGGCTAGGCTGACTGAGATCAACGTTATATGTAATGTCCTCAGGTATGTGGTATACTATTCATCTTCTCAGTCTTTCTTTCAGTTTTCAATTACCTTTATTAGATTGTGTGGTTCGGAACACAGCAAGGAAAGTGCACAGCCACTGCATTCTCAACAGGTAGAAAATTAGTGTCTCAAGCTGTGTCTGTTGTGTCCTTCCAGATTTCTGTCCTTACTAATTATCTTTTCAGAGGACATTTACTGGTTGCCAAAAAGAAAGTTATTTCATACAGGATTGTGACTTCTGAAATACAATCAATGAATAATAAATGTCTGAAAGAGTAACTTTCATTACACCTGAGTAATCTTGTTTAAAATTCTGAAGTATCTGTTGGACCTCAGTTTTGCAAGACCACTTATCTTAATGTATAGCAGCATTTTCTTTTAAGGAGAATCAGTTGATACTTTTAAATGTTGCATGTATCCCCTTCTGAATACTTAGTTTATCTTGTAATGTAATTTCGGTATCACAGTCTCTCTGGTATGTGTTTAATTATCAAAGCAGAGTCTGAATTTAAAAGTATAGAAAAATCCCAGTGCATCTAGACCAGGTATGTAAACTATACTTCTCTGAAAACAATCAAAAAAGGTTTGTATACCTCCCTGATTTACATTGTAAGTTTCACATTTGACCTTGGGATCTTTCCACAGACCAGGGCAACTGGGGTGCAATGTAGGCTTGCTGCTCATCATTCCCTCTTCAGTCCAGATCATTTTTATGGCCCTCCTCTAGACCTGCCTCAACAGGTCCATGTCTTTCCTGTGCTGAGGAATCCAGAGGTGGACACAGGACTCCAGGTGGGGTTCCACCAGAACAAAGCAGAAGGGAAGAGTCACCTCCGTTGACTTGCTGACCACATTTCTTTTGATGCAGCCCATGATGTGGTTAGCTTTCTGGGCTGTGTGTGCACACTGCCAGCTCATGTCCAGCTTTTCATGCACCAGTACTCTCAAGTCCTCCGCAGGGCTGCTCTCGATCCATTCTCCACCCAGCCCATATTGATACTGGGAGTTGCCCCAGCACTGGTGCAAGACCTTGCACTTGGCCTTATTGAACCACATGATGTTCACATGGGCCCAGGTCTTGACCTTGTCCAGGTCCCTCTGGATGGCATCCTGTTCCTCAGGTGTGTCAACTGCACCGCTCAGCTTGGTGTCATCTGCAAACTGGCTGAGGGTACACTTGATCCCACTGTCTATGTCATTGATGAAGATATTAAACTGCATTTGTCCCGATACAGATCCCTGAGGGATATCACTTGTCACCCATCTCCATCTGGACATTGAGCCATTGACCACTACCCTGAGCATACATTAAATAAGCATACATTAAAAGAGGCAATGTTGAAGGACTTAATCTCAAGAAATAAATCTATATAGCAGTCTCTCTAAATCATATAACATTGTGTCCAAAGACAAAACCAAAGCTAAGTCAAAATGTTATAAATATACACTTCAAGGAGTAGTTAAGAGTATGGTACAGCTAGAGAAATTATAGTAAAATAGGTTGTTTTGGATTAGGACTGAGTATCCTGTTAATTATAACATAGTATTACATCTATTCTCTTTCAAGAATTATAGATAACTTGGTACATCTGATACAGAATTCCAGCTAAAGATATGTTGCTTCATTCTTCATAGGATAAATAGGGTAAGAAAAAAAAATGGAAAATAGCCTGTGTATAAAAATAAATAGATTGAAGAACAAACCGATGATACTTTTTAAGTCAAAATACTGAAAACAATTATTTTATTGGTAACTGTTTCCCAGTTTTACCTTAAAATAAATAATGCTATATTTTTTTGTTATATCATTTCTTTTCACTTTTTTTAACCTTCAGTGTTCAAAGGTAAATGGTATGCATTATATGCAGATATGCTATTCTACCTTAGCAACAGTGACAGAATTATAAAGAATGTATTTCATTTTGATGTACAGCTCTAATGTACATCTTTTTCTGACAAAGATAAGGTCACCCATCATAAAATTGTATTTGCTGTCCAAAATGTGATACATAATAATTGAAAACTGTGAAGCAGTTTAAAACCTAAGATATGTAACAGAGCTGTTGACTTTTTCTTCAGTAGCGGTAATACAGATATAATTACCAATATGTTTGTTGTTTTTCATAATATATTGAACATCTCTATTTGCAAATTAAAGCTAAACATTTTTAGCAAGTTTATTATACTTTTTTTTTTCTTTTTTTTTTTTTAATTTGGGCTTTCTTTTACCTTTATGTGTACTATTTCTTTCTTGTCTTTCAAAGGTCAGTTGTAAAAAAGGGGGTTTATTACCTCAAGGAGGGTGTGCAAGACCTCAGATCAATATTGAAAATGCAGAAAAACTCCACATATTCATGGGTTTTTTAAAATTGTTTTTTAAGCTGAACAAAGCAGACATGAACCATAGAATACAATTAATATGTAAGTTGAAGATACATTTCCTTCTCTCCCCCCTGCGTCCCTTAAAACAAGAAAAGACATCTGAAAGCATTAGAAGATACCTTTAAATTGGATAAAAGGAGATAATTGTTTAGCTTTTGGGATTTTCTACCTCAAGTTATCATTGAGCTAATCATGATTAAGAGAAAATAGTGGAAACTCATACAGAAAATGAGATCACCAATAATCTATATAAGTCTTAACATTCTAGGTGTATGAACTCCTGTTTCAGAGTGTGAGGTAACCCCATTTGAGGGCTAGTATGAAATTTCCTGTAAATACCATATTCCCTATATTTGTTACTTGTGGGGTTTCTTTTATTTTTACTATGAATAAACATTAGGAAATGAATGCCAGATTAAAAAGACCTCTTTCATTATGATGAAGTATCATAATGACTATAATTCTTTTTTCTGTACAGCAGAAACAAGAAAATTTTACCATCGGTTTTATTGGTAGTAGGACATAATTTCAAATAAGTGTATAGAGGAGAAATTTGGAACTACCTCCTAGAAGCAGACTTTCTCACCAGACTCTACTAGTACAGTTCAAATCAAGAACAAATCAAGATGTTGTCCCGCAACAGAAAACAAACAAGACGAGCCTCAAAACTGGGTTCAATAGGCTTATTTTTTCTGTTGTCTTGTTTCTTGGAGCTTTGTTTTATCTTGCTTAGTTTAACGGCAATTACCTAACTACCAGGTAGTTATGTTAGCTGGTTTAGTTTTGGTTAGTTTTGCATAATTCCGGACTGGAATATCTAGTGTTAATTTTTTTGATATAGGTAGGAATAATAAGTAATCATGCAATGTAGAATGAACTGTCTATGAAAATCATCATGCTGCATAAAGGAGGAGTAAGGTCCTAGGGTATCAGCTTGCAGGATGGTTCTGGTGTCTTCACTAACAATGAACAAGTGACCCAACAGTTTTCAGTCACTCTTGGCAATGGGAACTTTGGTGAGCTGCATGGTGCTTAGTTGCTGCCTGGGGTTAAACCAAACCAGTCCTTTTGGCACCCAACATGGGGCTCAAAGGGTTTGAGGTGACAATTTGATTGGAATGTACAAGATCAAATGTATAGCTGTTATTGCTGCTTAGCTATTGAAGGGCAGGTTTCTGTGTTTGCCATGGGGCTTGCTTGTCTTACCATCTATTAGAGTCTGGTGCTTGTCAGTGGCTGAATTTTGCTTTTGCTTCTTGTACCGCTGCACTGCCAATTGTCTTACTGTTCTGTGCCTGGGAACATTTTGATAACAGCAATGGCAATGTGCCTGGGCTGGTAGATGGCCAAGGCATTACTGCTGTTTCTGTGATGCCGTACTGGACAGGCTGGAATTCCATTATGAACTTGAGTAGAAGGGACTGTGACCTATGGATGAGTCTACATAGGAGCATCTGTGGCCATGAATAAGTCTGTGCCAGAGCAGGTACATGTTGAAGTATTTGTAGCCATGTTTATGTTTGTGCCACAGCAGGTACACCTCTGAAGGGATTGTGGCCCAAGGATAAGTCCATGCTGGAGAAGGTACACCTCGAAGCATTTGTGGCTATACATGAGGTCATGCTGGGGCACCTTAAGATGTATGGCCATAGATAAGCCCACAACAGAGCAAGTGCTCCCCTGGAGGGACTGCAGCCATGGGTAAGGTCATGTTGGCACAGGTTTACTTGACTGTGGGTAAGGCCATGCTGGAGCAGGTCTGTCTCTGAAGGCACTGCAGGCCATGGGTAAACCCACAACAAAACAGGTACATCTCAAAGCAACTGTGGCTATGGATAAGTCCATGCTGCAACAGGTATACCACTGAAGAAACTGTGGCTCATAGATCAGGCTCCACTTGGAAGAGGTGCAACCCTAAGGGACTGCAGTCTGTGGATAAGTCCAAGCAGAAGCAGAAGCAAGGGGAGGAGTTCATTGCAGTGTTAAATCTGATGGTCTGGTCCAAAGGGACCGGGGTGGAGATTGTAATGGAAGTACAAAGCATGCACCTTAAATTGTTGTAAGCCGTTATTTGAGTTACATGTTATAGGAATTACTACAGCAGAAACCACCTGAACCGAGGGAGGACAAGCCTTACAAGAAGCAGTGCAAGTGCAGCAGTGGCCTGACCTGACCTGGCTTTGGTGCCCATTAACTCCATGGAACACACTACCTTTCCTGTCCTGAGTGACCACCATAACAGACACAGCCCAAAGTCACAGACTAAATGAACTCAATGTACAGTTTGTGGACATTTGTGGACATTCTGCAGACATTTTACAGGGGTGGTGGATAGACTAGGGGAATGATATTTGTGTATTATACCAAAGGATGGGAAGGGAGTGATGGCTGATGAGAATGTGTTGGACAATGTGGGACCTGAGCATGATGTAAATGTTATAGAACAAGGGGTGGATACTGTCCTGGTTTTAGCTGCAATAGAGTTAATTTTCTTATTAGCCATACAATGCTGTGTTTTGGATTTAGTATGAGAACAGCATTGATAACACACCAATATTTTAGTTGTTGTTAAGTAGTATTTATACCAAGTCAAGGATTTTTTACCTTCCCAGGCCCTGCCAGTGAGAAGGCTGGAGAGCATAAGAAATTGGGAGGGGACACAGCCAGGACAGCTGAGCTGAACTAGCCAAAGGGATATTCCATACCATTGAATGTCATGTTCAGCATGTAAGCTGGGGAAGGAAGAAGGAAGTTCGGGGTTGTTCAGTGTTACGACATTTTATTTTTCCAAGTAACTGTTATGTGTGACCGAGCCCAGCTTTCCTGGAGATGGCTGAACACCTGCCTGCTGATGGGAACTGGCAAATTAATTCCTTGGTTTTACTTTGCTTGATTGCGATTCTTTTGCCTTACTTACACTAAACTGTCTTTTTCTCAACCTGCACATTCTCTGATTTTACCCTTCCAGTTCTCTTCCCCATCCCACTGGGTGGTGGGGAATGAATTCACTGCAGTGTGGGGCTTATTTGCTGGACAGGGTTAAACCCTGGCACCAGACAAAACCGATTTTAAGAGTAACAGAAAAGACAAAGAAGAAGCATCAAAGAAGAAGATCTAGAACTCTATAACCCAGAGTTATCATCAATATAGAAAGAACAAGGGGAAAATTATGCTATAGACCATGCTTTTGATAAACATGGCCACAACCAGACCCAAAACTGAGGAGAAAGTAGTTGTCGACATCAATATCAGAGGCCTCCCAGCAAAGAGAAGGAGGAATCACCTAATTTTAACATCTTACTTCTGATGAATGATTCAGGACACTGCTCCCTTTCCCCAGCCCTGACTGAAACTGTTGAGTTTAAAACCCAGAGAAGCAGCAGAACAGGAACCCTAATGCAGCAGTAGATGCCAAAAGACTTTTTTTCCTGTATAGCAATTTTTAATTGTAATATCGTTAATAAGATTGTTTTAAATATTAATTAGATAATGTCGACTCTTAGTCTACTAGTATCATTGTAACTGGACTAAGAATAATAACAGTTTAATTACCCTAATGATGAATTCTTGCTTGCACATATAAGATGTGTTCATCTTTTTGTCTATAAGAAGATTATAGATACAACAACAGGGTTAAAAAAGGAGGCAGGTCTGATGGAGCATTGCTTGAGTACTTCACATTGGGACCATGGTTAGGTAAAGAACAAAAACAACATTGGGAAGAGGGACCATAGCCCTACCTCTCCTAAACAGTGCATTAATGCATTAAATAAAGCATAGTATGGAATTAGTCTTAGGGGTCAAATTTTTTTGAACTTTCCTAGAAATCTGCTAGTCTAAATAATAAAGGTCTCTGAGATGGTAATTAGATTAATGTCTGTCAGAAGATAGCAGTGCTTACCCATCTAAATTTAAATAAATAAAATTTGTTTCCTAGAAAAGTTTTCAAGATATCTACAGGAGTGAAGGGTACTTGATTTATACCTAATTTTCTGGCTTTTCTACATAGGTAGACTTTGTGCTGAAAATCTTTATGCTATTAAAGAATCTCTTTAGAGCATAGAAGCCTGTGCAAGTGGGAGTGACAAACACTGGCAGCGGTTGGGATAGGAGAAACTCAAGGAGCTTACAAAAACAGACCTAAAAGCTGTCTGGCATTCCAAACACTTTAAAAGGTATAACTTTGGAGAGATATCTTTTAATCCTGATAGATTTCATCAGAAATATGCATGACCTCATGCTTTCAAATGCCTTTATATGGGCATATTTTAGTTACTCTGGTGTTCCTATGTTCTGGTTTCTATCAGCTAATCAACACCCGTTGTCAGTGTGGAAATAAAAATGCAACCAACCAAGTAAACAAACAATGCAAGTAATTTTAAGATTGATCCATATAAATTCTGAATATTTCTATACAGCATAGTTTCCTATACCTGAGGATGCACACGTTGCCTTCTTACATAACTTGTACTTTAGATCTGTTTGCCTCTGATGAGCAATCCTCAGATCTCATTGCATCTAACTGTCTATGATGTCTTCACAGTAGCTTCTCTGAAAAGTGCTCATACCTTGGATATCTTTACTATCCTTCATGCTTTAGAAATGTTAGAGAGAAGGAGCAGCAGGTATGTAGTAGGGGGTTTTGGTATTCATCTTGTTGAACTCTGTGCAACTACAAATACATTTTCAGTCTCCATTGCTGCTTGTCTATAATTAAGCTAGAGGTATGAAACAAAAAGAAGAGGAGCTAAACATCAGTTGCAATGCAAAAAGTAATTGGAAACATCTGATTAATGTCACCAAGAATGTCAGGTACTAACTAAAGGATAATAACTCAAGCAAAGACCAGTAAAAGTGCCAGTAGTTCTAGGCATTTGTAGGTATCCAATATATTTTTTACATAAATGTTTACAGTTGTATTAAACTCCAGCAGTGAATTAATTTAGCTACTTTATGTCACAGTAGCAGCATTTATCTGAAAACTAATGAATATACTGTAGAATACAAGCTTGCTTGGATGAGTTTTTTCTTTTATTTTTATTGGTTATGTTACAAACTTGTGTTTGACTTTTATGTCCATGAGGTTTCCATTGTGCCTTTTTTTTTTTTTCTTTTTCCCCCAAAACAATCCTTATCTACCAAAAGAAAAAAAGAGTCGGAAACTAAAGAACTGCTATACTTAATCTGAAGTATCATTGATATGCATTTTTAATAGCTTCCCGAATACCAGCAGTAGTTAATTCTCTATTATAGTTATTAATCTGCTACATTAAATATTTTCTATTAGTTTGGAATATAACAGCAGTGGCAAAAGGACATTTTCATTTCTATGGTTCTGAAGATAAAAATGATTACGGAACATTCCATCAGTAAAGGCAAGAGATCTATATAAACCACACACTGATCTTCACTAATGGATATTACCAGATCAGGTAACTTTATCTTTTTATGGAAACAGACACTTTGCTGCCAGCTGCCCCAGCACATCAGCCAAAACTGTTTTAGTGATGGCTATTACTTCTCTTGCAGCATTCACTTGGTTAATTGAAAAAAAAAAAAAAAAAGAAAAAAAAAAAGGTTGCAATGAAAACTTTGTTTCGTAATTCCCTCTGGTTTAAATGTGTGAGTTTAGTTACTCATAGAATCAAAAAGCTGTCCAAACTCCAGCTATGACCCCTATTACAATATCTACAAAATTAATGATGTTGGCTTATAAATTGAGCAAACAATATACTTGAGCTTTTTCCTTTATTAATTCAGAAGCTGCCAGAATGTGCACCATGATGACGGATTTCCTGATTCTAGCCTCTAATAAGAATCTCTCCATTGATTATGATGGCAGAAAAACACTACTAGCCAAAAACATTTTTATAAATTATGAAAAATATAGATTCTAAGAAGAAAGAAGTACAAATGTACCAGAATGATTTCTTAAAAGAATCTTAAAAGAATCACTGTTGTAACACAATAATAAATATATAACACTTTAGGATTCTATAAAACAAAAGATGGAGATTGAGATTAATTTCTTAAGTATATTAAACAATATTAGGACAGGACCCAAGAATCTTAATAAAAAATAAAAATAATTAATTATACTTTTGGTTAAAAATGTGAAGAGGAAATTTCCTTCACTGGTACAGCCCTCAGATTATTATCCATTCCTGATTTATCAGGTAGGCAGCGATAAAGCTGCAGCAAGAAGTCTGAGGGCAGTCAAGAGAGACTTCAGGGCCTTGGGATGACTGGTTAAGGGATCTGGAGCACAAGTAGTGTTCTCCTACACCCTTCTAATTGCAGGGGATGACGGGGGAAAACTGCAAGAGCCAGAAGATTGATACCTGGCCTGAGCCTGGTGTCACTGACAGAATGTTGGGGTTTTGATCATGGGTGGCTTTACATGACACCAGGCCTGCTGGCAACAGATGGGGTACCCCTGTCTCAAGAGGAGAAAAGGGTCTTTGCACAGGAGTTAGCAGGGCACATTGAAAGAGCTTTAAACTGGATTAGAAGGGGGAAAGGGATAAAACCAGGCTCGCTGGAGATAGGCCCAGGGGCATTACGCCAGAGTTTGAGGGAAGGTGTGTAAGCAAGGTCCTTTGGTCTGCAATCTCAGTGGAGGTAGGAGATGGAGATCCATGTGGCAGCAAAGATGCAAGAGTCATTGATGGGCTAGGAACCACGGAAGCACCTGAGAATGGTCACGTAGGGATCAGGGCTTCCTCTGCCACAAATGTGGCAGAATCAACAGCCCAACTGAAATGCATTTACAGCAGTGCATGCAAGATGAGCAACAAGCAGGAGGAGCTGGAAGCCACTACCCAGCAGGAAAACAATGACATAGCTGCCATCATGGAAACATGGTGGAATGACTCACACAACTGGAGTGCTGCAGTGGATGGCTATAAACTCTTCAGAAGGGACAGGCAAGGAAGGAGAGGCGGAAGCGTAGCCCTATGTGTTAGGGAGTGTTTTGACTGTCTAGAACCTCATGATGTTGATGATAAGGTTGAGTAGTTACAGGGAAGAATCAGAGGGAGGGCCAACAAGGCAGATATCATGGTGGGAGTCTGTTATAGCCCACCCAACCATGATGAAGAGGCAGATGAAATATGCATTAAGCAGCAGGGAGAAGCTTCCCAGTCACTAGCCATTGTTCTCATGGGGGACTTACCAGATGTCTGCTGGAAACACAATACAGCAGAGAGGAAATAATCTAGGAGGTTCCTGGAGTGTGTGGAAGATAACGTCCTGACACAGCTGGTGAGGGAGCCTACTAGGGAAGGTGCCCACCTGGACCTGTTGTTTGTGATTAGAGAAGGACTTGTGAGTGATGTGATGGCTGGAGACCATCTTTGGCACAGTGATCATGAAATGGTAGCATTTTTTGATTCCCAGAGAATTAGGGAAGGGGGTCAGCAGAACTGCTACCTTGAATTCCAGAGGGCAGACTTTGGCCTGCTTAGGACACTGGTTGACAGACTCCTTCAGAAGTCAGTCCTGAAGGGCAAAGGAGTCCAGGAAGGCTGGACACGCTTCAAGAAGGAAATCTTAAAGGCACAGGACCAGGCTGTCCCCATGTGCCAAAAGATGATCCAGCAGGGAAGAAGACCAGCCTGGGTGAACAGAGAGCTTTGGCTGGAACTCAGGGATAAAAAGAGTTTATGACCTTTGGAAAAGGGGCAGGCCATTCAGGAGTGCTACAAAGATGTCATTGGGTTATGCAGGAAGAAAATTAGAAGGGCCAAAGCCCAGCTAGAGCTTAATCTGGCTATTGTCATAGAAGACAATAAAAAATGTTTCTATAAATACCTTAGCAACAAAAGAAGCTCTAAGGACACTCCCCATCCTTTACTGGAGGTGAGCGGAAACATAGTGACAAAGAATGAAGAAAAGGCTGGTGTCTTTAATGCCTTCTTTGCCTTGGTCTTTAATAGTAAGAGCAATTGTTTTCCTGGCAGCAATGGGGAGCAGAATGAAGCCCCCATAATCCAAGGAGAAATGGTCAGCAACCTGCTACACCAATTACGCACAGCTTGATGGGGCCACATGAGACCCACCCAAGGGTACTGAGGGAGCTGGCAAAGGTGCTCTGTGAGCCATTTTCCATCATTTATCAGCAGATCTGCCTAACTGGGGAGATCCCCACTGACTGGAAGTTAGCAAATGTGGCATTTATCTACAGGAAGGGCCAGGAAAAAGATCTGGGGAACTAGAGGCCTGTCAGTCTGACATTGGTGCCAGGGAAGTTTATGGAGCAGATCATTTTGAGTGCCATTGTGCAGCGCATGTAGGACAACTGGGTGATCAGACTCAGTCAGCATGGATTTATGAAAGGCAGATCCTACTTGATTAAGCTGATTTCCTTCTTCCACTTAGTGGATGAAAGAAAGGCTGTGCATGTTTTCTACCTGGACCTTAGTAAAGCTTTTGGCAGTGTTTCCCACAGCATTCTCCTGGACAAGCTGGCTGCTCTTGGCTTGGGTGGGTGTACTCTTCACTGCATAAAAGTCTGGCTGGATGGCTAAGCACAAAAAGTGGTGGTGAATGAGTTAAATCCAGCTGGTGGACAGTCATAACTGGTGTTCCCCAGGGCTCACTACTGGGGCCAACCCTGTTTAATATCTTTATCAATGACCTGGACGAGGGGATCGAGTGCCCCCTCAGTAGGGATAAGAAGGCTCTACAGAGGGATCTAGACAGGCTGGAATGATGGGTCACAACAACCCCACACAATACTACAGGCTTGGGGAAGAGTGGCTGGAAAGCTGCCTGGGGAAAAGACCTGGGGGTGCTGGTCAACAGTGGCGTGAATATGACCCAGCAGTGTGCCCGAGTGGCCAAGAAGGCCAACAGCATCCTGGCTTGTATTAGAAACAGTGTGGCCAGCAGGGCCAGGGCAGTGATTGTCCCCCTGCACTCAGCACTGGTGAGGCTGCACCCCGAATCCTGTGTTCAGGTTTGGTCCCCTCAATATAAAAGAAACGTAGAGGTGCTGGAGTGTGTCCAGAGAAGGGCAACAAAACTGGTGAAGGATCTAGAGCACAAGTTTTCTGAGGAGCAACTGACGGAACCGGGATTGTTTAGCCTGGAGAAAAGGAGGCTGAGGGGACATTTTATTGCTCTCTACAACTACCTGAAAGGAGTTCATAGTGAGGTGGGTGTCAGTATCTTCTCCCAAGTAACAAGCAGTAGAATGAGAGGAAATGACTTCAAGTTGCACCAGTGGAGGTTTAGATTGGATATTAGGAAAATTTTCTTCACTGAAAAAGGTGGTCAAGCATTGGAACAGGTTACTCAGGGAAGTGGTTGTCACCATCCCTGGAGGTATTTAAAGGATGTATAGATGTGGCACTTTGGGACATGGTTTGTTGGTTGACTTGGCAGTGTTAGGTTTACAGTTAGCTTGCTGATCTCAAAGGTCCTTTCCAAACTAAATGATTCTATGGTTCTCTGAACTAGTGGACCTGCAGTTTGACTAAATTATATAGAAAGATACAGAATCATGAAGTCAATCATAGCATGAAAATTATTCTGAAATATTAGCTGTTGACTTTAATGAATATTAATGATGGCCACTAAATATTGTTTTGTTGTGAAGCTAAAATGTATATTACATAATGAGGAGATTGATTTCCAACAGTGATTAAAGCTGCCAGTTCTAAAGATCATAGTGAAAATAGAATAAACATTCAGATCACTTCTGCTGACAAAGCTGAAACCCTTTTTTGTAGGATCAAGGTCTGAGGTATTTTATAGCTGCTAACACTAACCTTGAAGTATCTAATATTATAACATACACATGTAAGTCCATCTCATGTCCATTTAACTTAGCTGAATTTGCAAGATTTTGTTCTGACTGCCTAAAAGTGACTTAAACATATATGTGCTTAAAAGGCTGCATGTGAACAGAAAATAACTGTATAAATGTCTCCCACTTAGTAGTCTTTAGTAATTTTTAATTTTTTAATTACTACATGGGTTTTTAAGGTGCTTTTTTTCATTCTGTGTGTCTCCTAACATTAGCATATCTAATTAAATTATCTTTCCTTTGTGTGTGTTTCAAAACTTTTCTTATTATATCAATAGAAGGGGGTGGATTTCTTGTTCACCACATCATCACAAGAAAAATCCTGAATCTGGTTTAATATTTTCTGGAAGCCCCACGTCTTTCTACATGCCATATTTTTAACACAAGTAATTTAATTGTCTCTGCTGTCTTATCTAAGTACGTATCAGAAAAAAACCTTTTGAATTTTTGACTGCAGTTTTAATAGACACTACAGTGTGGCAGTTCTTGAGACACAAAAAGGACTACTGGATTTTGTTACTATAATGTTTCTACCATCTAGGATTCATATAAAAGGCCTATTAATAAGGTTGAATGTCCCCTGGCTGACCCACTCCTCCCCTTGAGCTCAGTGTTCTCCCATAGACATTCTGCAGTGTACAATTTTTAATCAACAGAAAAGCAATTGGAAAATGGGAAGACCAGCGGGTTTTGACACAGCGATGCAAATGCAGAGATGTTCTCTTCCATGTGTACTTTGCTAAGAACAATTGGTCTTTCAAACACAAATAATATGAATGACTGAAAATTTCCACACTTCATTTTCAGTGGAAAATTGGAGTTTTTCACAAGTCTTTTAAATTTAAAAATACCTAATTTCCACAGAACTTGTAAAAAAATAATTTTAAAACCCCTGAAACTCAAAACTGCAGAAAACTGCTGTCTGAAAGTTTTAGGTTTTAATAAAAAAATGATGTTCTCATTAACAAAATAAATTTCAGAGCAAGGCAAAAATAGAAGTCTTACTAGCTGTAATGAACATGTATATGTATATATATATATAGATAAATAATATTATAACACTTCAAAACCATAAAACTCTTGTGAAACTCATTCATTAAATGGAATTTAAGATAAGGAAAGATTGTACATATGTATTACTAATGACTGATTTTATACTTTCCAATCATACGCATGAAGTCCAAATATGACACAATATGAACATTTGCTCCCAGGAAGACTTCCAATTTCAATACCTGATATCTTCAGGGCACAGGCAGTGTAATTCTTTATATAGCTGTTGTTACATGTTGTGAGTGTCCTGCTGAGCAAAGGGCAAAAGTAGGAATAGCTGGATGGTAGAAGTTTTCTGATTAAATCTGTAATTGTCAAATTTAAAATTAAAAAAATCTAGACACAAAATATTATTAAAGTTAAACCCAAATATAGAGATAAACTTATCTGAGTGTTTTGTTGTCATATCATTCTCTTCACCTTTTCTAATTTTCTATTTATCTTGACGGAAGGAAGAAATCAGAGAAGGAAGTTGTATGAAGACTAGTCTTATGTTACAAATAATTACCACCATGACTGTTTTTTTCAGTGTGGACATCATGCACTTCAGAGTTAAAAAAATGTTTTGATTATTTGTATTTTTTTATTTTGATTCATAGGTGAACTGTCAGTCCTGCAACTGAAACCTGCAACATTCCTTTGAAACATTGACATTTGTGTTTAGTATGAACATATCTTTAGAATGTCGTCTGATCACAGAGCTTCTCTCCTGTAGAGAATATATGTGGCAGCACTTGGTCTGAAAGATATATTTCAAAAGTTCTTTTGTGTGTGTCTGATTTTTAATTGCAGAATTAGCTAGAATATGAAGATGACTGCTGTGCAGTAAAGGAGATTTGCTAGGCAGTGTATATTTTGTAGCAACACTGTTTCCCAAAGTTTTGTATGCATTTACTTCAGAGTAGAAATTAGCATGTAGAAAGAAGTCTTATGTTTCCATTAGCACTATTTCTCTCCCACACTTATCCTGGAGAAGTACATAAACCATATAAATGTGTCAGTTTAAATACTTTCATAGCTTTCACTGAACTGTCCTGACCTGCTGTTTGCATTATATTTGCCAGTGGCTTAGTATGTGGTAGTATATAACAGATTGCTGAATTCGGATGATCCTTTCCCTTATTGAAATGTTTAACCTATTTTCTTTATAAAGAGACACATGGTACTCTAAATCATGAAGATTCTATATTTTTACCATTTTCTAAAGACAAAACTAGGAGATATTACTTTGCTTTTGCTTTAATTATTGCAGAAATAAGATGTACGGCACCTCATTTTTATTTTTATTTTTTTACTTGGGCACTGGTGTGATACAGATATTGTGACTGGAGGGTCATTGAGCATAAAAAAGTTCACCACAACCATAGATTTCAAATTTGACCTCTTTTTTTAAATACTGGTGTTTTCACATCAGCGTCAGTATATAGCCTCAAACGGAGACTGAGATTGCTAATTGGGTAAAGAGAAAAACTCCTTTAAATCTTGCCAGAAACATTGCAACAGTTTAAGTGTCAAGATAGAATTTTTACACGTTATAGCTGTGTGTGACAGAAAGCACTGGACCAGAGAAGGGGAGAAATAGTTAAGTGTACTTTTGATTTACTGACGTTTGATCAATCAGTGGAAATGAACACGAGTATAGTGAATTTGCACTTGCCTCTAACAATGTATGATGTTGCTTCTTGACTAGGTGACGTGTGTCATACGAATACAGTCAATTAAATTAGTGGCAGAATTTTCAAGAAATAGAGCCACAAAGGAAAGTATGGATGCTCACCTATGGTTGTCAACAAGTACTTGATTGACTTAGGCCTCCGCATTGCTCCTGCTAGACAGCTTTCTCCAGCTGTTTGGCCTGTGAAATAGGAATGCTTAGGCTAAGATTTAAAGGCATACAGCCTTAAGGAAGCAAGTTTTATTTTATTTTTCTTTTTTTGTGGGGAGTGAGAAGACAATGTAGGTTCTTGTACAGGGCTGTAAGGAGGTGTCTTTATTCCATCCAGCTCCTAAGTGTGAAACTTTTTCCTGGTGGTAGAGATTGATCCAAGTCCATAGTTTTTTAAAACATTGTGGGAAAAGAGGTGTAGAGAGTTAAACTCTAGGAGTCTTCCTCTGACCAAAGAGCACCTTAAACTGAATTTCCTTCTAACATTCTCTACTCAATGTGTTATTATATAAAATAATGTCACAGGTGCCATATTTTTCCTTCTCAGTAAAATGAAAAATGTTGCAATGCTTTGCAAACATCATGTTTTCTTCTCAGTGAAGTATGCTTAAAACAAATCAGGTGATAGACCAAATCCTTTAGAGGTGTTAAATAAAGAGATGCTTAGGGTATGAAAAAGTTCAATTAACTTTTTCCAGGTCAGAGTTTGACATATTCTGCAAAATTTTTAAGAGTTTGTTTGAAATGGCATTTAAGTGCTTCCAGTGTTAGGTATTAACTGAATTGACCTTCTCTTTGAGTCCCATTATGTAGTTTATCTATATTTATATATGAGGATGTGTACAAAAGAAGGAAAAGGATTCATGCCATTATACATATTCTTATCTGCTATATCCTGTGTAGTTCTGCTTGTTCATTTTGTTGGCGAGAAATGTTATTGAAAAGAAACTTAAAACAGGTAAAGTAATTGGAGAATCTTTTCCTTTTTTTGAGTGGAAACTCAAAGGAGCTGCTTATTCAGAAAAAAACCCAAACCTAACAAACAACCAAATGAAGTGGGTAAGCAGCAGCAATGGAGCAGGAAGTTTTATGTGAAGCAGGGTAAGATTTAAGACATCTCTAAGATGGAAATTTGAAAAAGCTCCTTGACATACTTTTCAGAAACCTTAGTTCTGGAATAGCCTTCAACGGGAGCAGTGAGCAAAATGGTGGGAAGAAGCAACCTGGTGTTCTAAAGCTATAGCTTCATATTTTCATGGAAGATGTATTTCTGTACCATTTAAACTTGTTCTATAATGTGAAAGTACAGTGACAGAGAGTTGGATTTGAGGACATAGGAGACATCTTCCACTCCTATGAGACTATGAAATGTATACGCTACATTTCCTATAAGTAGTACAAGATAAAGAGAGGTATATATGATGAATGTTAAGGTTATTGCATCATTCATGCATTTTCAAAATTTATTTTATGTCTACAAAGAGTTTATGTATGCTTGCATTCAAATATGGTCATTCTTAGATTCACATTAATTCTTTTAATATTGCTTTTCTTTTAATTTACTTGCCATAAAATCATGGCTAATTAGGTACCTATATGCCTGGGATTTAAAAGGAATTTCTTATGTTACAGTGGCTAAATTTTATCTAAAATTATCTAGACACTTAGTCTGATAGGTGTTTTAAACTTAATTCTCAAAAGTAGAGAATTTTATCTAACTTCTCAAGAATCCAGTTGGAACACTGCAACAAAATTGCAAGGCCGTGTGAATCCTTGACAGTTATAAGAAGGCCTGACTCATTAAATTGGTTTTTAATTATTTCAGAACCACGTTGTTTCTCCTTTACATTACATCTAACATTTTGTGAATATCATGCTAAGAGAAAGGAGTTTCATTTTTAAAAGGTTTATTTTTTGCCATACTCTGAAATATTTGTTAAACACAGAACATACCTTTTTCTCTAATTCTGTTACTGGACAGTATTTTGATAAATGACACTTAGTTACAATTTTATACAGGTTGTAAAAGAGACGTTTTCATTTATATCCAAGTTTTTTGGTTTCATCAGAGTGCAGTATAGTTTATTATTCTTGGATAGAAGACTATAGGATCCTTAGAATTTCTATGCTGCCTTTTGCAATGCACTGATAACATAGTATCTGATATTAGTCTCATTTCATATGATTCTTATTACGGGATGTTCTTTCATTGTGAAGATTATTTTATCCATTCATAACACAACTGTGGCTCACATTTAAGGGACTAAATGAAAGAATTCAATGAAAAAAAATGGTTTTAACTGGGTAAACATAGAAGTCACAGTTTCTTGAAAGTCAAACACTGCTCAGCCAGACATTTCTATCCTCTCTTCTCAAAGAAAAACATCACAATCTTATCTTTTGATAATCAAGCTTATTGAGAACAAAACTCTTATCTGGAGGCACAGAAGCGAAGAGGTTTAATTATACAGGCTTCTGTGGAGGGAAAGAGTGGGATGTGTTAGAAATAACTATAATTTGGAAGGATAACATCCAAAAGGGGAGAAGACTGAAAGTTTTCTAGCTAATTTTTTTCTAATAGAAAGCTATATTCCAACCACATAAATAAGTAAGTAGAATAATGGAAAGTGTTTGCCTTTGTCCCTAAAAAAAAAAAAGAAAAAAAAGAAAAAAAAGAAAAAAAAGAGATATTCCTGAGAAAGGAAGGAGGAGAGTGTGTGTGTATATGAAAAATACTATTGCAGTGTTTCTGGGAATCATACTTTTCTTAAAGTAGTTCACTATACTAGCTCACTGTATGTTCCATGATGTATAGTTTCTGAACTATACATCACATTGTATACTGGATTTCTAATTTCTATTCATCAAACTTAGATTTCTTTTGATGAACAGAAATAGGGAGGAGAGCAATACTGAGAAATGTTGTTGGGTGTATTGAGAAGGGGAATGGAGACTCCTATAAGTTGTGCTCAGGTAAAAGGTGATACTTTACACTTCTCTTAATTGGTATTATGGGTGGTGAATACAAATAATATTAGTTTTGCAGCAATAATAGTATGATTTTCAGAGGCCAAAACTGGTGGTTATGGTAGTTATCTGATGCATGATTTCCACATATTGTTAATTACTATGAATTATGTCATTCATGCTGGAGAAGTAGTGACAGGCTTTTCAATGAACATGTACATTCTTTTGCAGAATTGATTACCCAAAAAGTAGTTGATTATTACAGAATGCCTCCAGGAAGACTTGCCCAAAATTCACACAGGACAGAAATTAATTAGTTTCTGCTAAGTCAACTCTTTTCTGTCCACATACTGTATCTGCTGTGTAGTCTATTTCCCACTTTGGGGAGACAAGGAAGGGGCAGGAATCTTGTTATGTCCTTTGGAAAGATGGGTTCAGTAACCAGTAACAGAAACGACTTTTCCCACTAAAGAACTGTTTGATGATATGAGAATGATGCCAGCTTGAAGATACACCAGACAGCTCTTAAAAGTCTCTCTTATGTAATGCCTGCTGTCTATGTTTAGTTCTACTGTGTAACAATTTTTATGGATATTTTTGTTAGTTTGCAGGGGTTTTCTTTTATCATTGCAATTCCCCTGAGAAGAACCATTACACCAATTAATTTTCATTATAAACTATTTCTTCACATCTCTTTTATCTTTCTGTTTATGAGAGCTAAGTCAAGCATCTATCTCTTGATACATGATCTAAGCCTCTTTATTCTTAGATTAAGTAGGATCCTATGTTGTTTACATGAACAAAGCCAAAGATAATTATATTTTATTTTTTAAGAAAAGTCAAGCCCATTAATGTTATGAAATGTTTTCAAAAGGTATCTTTCACCAATTTGTATACTTTATGAAAGTTACAGCATTCAGGCCTGTTTTGGTGGCAATTTCTGAACAGTGACAGGTCATCAGTCAGTGAGAGATGCTCATGCTGTGGACAGACAGCTAAAGTTAGGAGCTGAAAACACTTATCCTAGTGGCAAGTGAACCCACTAAACTTTACAGTGTTTAAAAAATAGGTCTAATTCAAATCTCCAGAACAGTGAGACATAGAAACAAAGTTGAAACAAAGATTATAACAGAACAGATTTAAACAAAATATTATAACCAAAATAACTTCAGCAGATTTCAGGATGAAAAGACTTTTACTTATTTAGCCTGACTGCTTCCATAACAGAAGTTCAAGAAAACATTCCTCCTTTTACCTGCACGAGTTAGCAGCAGCATCAGTCAGGCTTAATGGGGGTGTCAAGTCTTCAGTTTAAAACTTCTAATGAGGGAGACTACACTACTTTAAATTTGCTCTAGTAACTAATTATTAGGCCTAGTGGAATGTTTTTGATTAAAACTGCTTTGACAGGCTCTTGGATTTTCCCCTCAATGACATACTTTGAGAAACATTTGCTTCAGACAAATCTCCCCCCACCTCCTTCCCTCAATGTGGATTAAAGATTTTTCCTACAGAAGTGAATCTACAAAATGTCATGCAACTTTTTTTTTTGCTTTTCTAATCTAACTTTTCTAGAGTCAGTTTTTAATCCCTGGCTCCCCCAGTTTGTTTTGCTATCATGAGTCCTCTCACATGTTAATGTATTTAAATTGTGCCTGCTGCTTTGATCTTTCAGTAGAGCATTACTGTCCCTACACCCCAAAGTCAAAATGTCAAACTTAAAGTGAGACAGTGAAAAGCCCATAATCTGAAAAAAATATTAATTTGGTATTTGAATTGATACCACTAGATGGTAAAGGGGGAAACAGAGGTAGTTTGTACCTGGAATCAGAGAACACCTGGAGAGCTCCCAATGAAAACACAGCTGGAGCAAGGTGGATTAAAGACAGCAGTAGGACTCTCAGGAATTAAAAGGAACAGGAGAGATTAAGAGAATGAAGGCAGAGTTCTAATTGGTAATTGTTGGTGTGTGAAATGTCAGCAAATCTGTGATAAGCCTTAAGGAAGAGGAGACAATGAGAATGTGGGAAATAATAACAAATCGCATATCAAAATAAACTCTAAGACTTAATGAAATTATAGCTAAATATTGTTTTCCAGTATGCCAAGACAATGATTGCTGTTTCTGAGATCTTTAACAGAGGATATTATAGGTAGATTTCTTTCTGGGGTAAAACTCGAGGTTAAAGTGTTGTGATCACATGGCTAATCAACTGGTTACTGACCTGAGCAACTATCCTGTTAGCTCTAAAGTCCCTTAGGTAGATGGAGAAATATGAACTGGAATAATTACTGATTCATTGAAATGAACACTAAGGAGATTTTAAGAGTGAAGGTAAAAAAGAGGCACTGGGAATTTTATTCTGAAACCTGTTTTACACTATTTACTACTACCAATCTAAAATGTAGGTCTTCTCTCTTCTTCATGGAGATTCCAGAACACTGGCATTTACTGAAGAATCTTTCTGAAATGGGAAAACAAGATAAGAATACCTGCAATTTACTTCCTCAAAACCCTTCTCCCATTACTTCTACTATCTCACCAGGAAAATTGGAGTCAGGGATCACAAATCTAAAAAGTGACCATGTGAAGGGTCTAAACTTCATTGAAATAATTATAGGACATATTTTTGTGGATCAGTGCAGATTGACCCAAGGTGGTTGGAAACAGTTCTGGTTCAGCAGAAGTGTACCTGTTTTAGCACAGTTCTGTGCCAAAATTTCTATGCCCAGATCTCAGTAAAACACAAGTGTTTACATTTATCCAGTGGTCTGAAACACTGACTGAAATACTAAAGTGATAACTGCTTTTCTAGTCCATATGAAACAGAAACAGGAAATAGAAAAAGGAATCTTACCAACAAAGAAATTAAAATTACAAAGATGTGGACAAGGACATGAAACTATGCTTGAAATAACAAGGAATACTCAAGTAATTAATTGAATTAAACCATGAAACAAAGCACCAGTAATCATAGGACTGTGGAATGGTTTGGTTTGGAAAGGAAGTTCAAAGATCACGGAGTCCCACCACCCTGCCATGTGCAGGGACATTTTACACTAGGTCAGGTTGCTCAAAGCCCCATCCAGCCTGACCTTGAACACCTCCAATGATGGGGCATCTACAACTTACCTGGGCAACCTGCTCCAGTGTCATATTACTGTCATATTAAAAGGTCTCTTTCTCATGTCCAATCTAAATCCTTCCTCTTTAGTTTTAAAACCACTGCCTCTTGTTTTGTCACTACAGACTTGGTAAAAAGTCTCTCCATCTTTTTTATAAGTCTCCTTTAAGCAGTGAAAGGTTGCAATAAGGTCCACCAGGAGCTGCCTTTTCTCCGGGCTGAATCCCAACTCTCTTGATCTTTCTGCCTAGGAGAGGTGACCACCTCTATGATCATTTGCGTAGCCCTCCTTTGGACCTGCTTTAACAGATCCATGTCTTTCTTGTACTGGGAATGCCAAAGCTTGACACAGGACTTCAGATGGGATCTTAAAAGAGTAGAGTAGAGTAGAGTAGAGTAGAGTAGAGTAGAGTAGAGTAGAGTAGAGTAGAGTAGAGTAGGGAGAATCACCTCCTTTGACTTGCTGGCCATGCTTCTTTTTATGCTGCCCAGGATATGTCTGGCTTTCTGGACTGCAAGAACACATTGCTTGCTCATGTCCAGCTTATCATCCACCAGAACCCTCAAACCCTTCTCCACAGGGCTACTTTCAGCCCATTCATCCCCCAGTCTGTATTGCTACTGGACATGATTTCTCACTATCCTTGACTTCAGAATCTGCCTTTTCTGCACACTCTAAGTCATCCAGGTGGGCTTTTTTCCCACCACAAAGTCTCCCAGAAAATGCCTTTATGTACACTTTATTGTCCATGCCTATGTTAGCAAAGTAAAGAAAGAGTCTTGGTCACTGGATAGTGGTCATCCACAGTTCTAAATCTTTAATATGCTTTCTGGTATAATTTTTAATCCTGCCTGTTTTGCAGGCAACACTAAATATCTTCAGAGTATACACCAGGGATCAGTCCCAAAAGGAAGTCTGGTGACAGCTACACTGTTCGGCTCTTGCAATGCAAAGCCATATCATTTGCTTTCAGAGCTAAATAATTGATGTTGCTCTGTCTTATTTACACACAGATGCAAGCAATAAATGGAGATGTATAAGGTATCCGCTCCATTCACAACCATTCATAAGATGATGGAAGAAAAAACACAATACTACTACATGAAATAGTCAGTGAATGTCTTTAAGTGGTAATTAGCAAGTGGAAGAAAAGAAAAAATATAACAGGATGGATAAAATACATCTTCCTTTGGTCTTTGGAATTTCTTGTTGACTTTATAAAATTGCTCCTGTGATTGAAAGAAACCAAGAAGTAATAATAAACCTGTGCATAGAACTTTATAAGACAGTCCTGAGGCAGTAACAACAATTTACATGCTGGGTCATGATATATGACTTATTGAATGGTTTTATATGTTTGTAGCCAAAACTAGTATATAAGTGAAACAAATAAACCAGACATACAAAGAAAAGAAAAGTCAACAGGTAAAACATACAAAAATATACATATAACTTATTTATGCCACTTTTCTATGATGGATCATCTAGCAGGCATTCCTAGATTTCATTCTTTTGTCATTCCAGTTTTTAAGTGATTACACTTTGAAGGTTACAAATTTCTATGTCATGATTTTAAAGCTGTGAAAGAAACTCACATAGTATTGGATATCAGAAGTATTTTTTTTTAGTAGAGATTAGTAATGATAAATTATCAAGAACATTTCTGTGATGTTTCAACTTCATTCAAACACTGAATCGTCTCTGAAGGACATTGTAATTTAATCATAATGAATTAATATTGATGTTTCTTTACTTTGAACATTATATTTCCTTTCTACAGATGCAGTAAATTAGAGCACAATTAGCTTAAGTAGGTGATTTTGTAAATATAACAGATCAAGCATCTTGTTGAAGAATGAAATCCGAAGTTCAATTTCTTTGTGATTTTTTCTTCAACATATTTTGAAATAAGTTTCGTAGAGTGGAACTTATCTGACTAAATGATGACATCTGCACAGTTGAAAATGTATATGTGGTAGTCACCTGATGCTGGTAGAAAGCATGGCAAAAAATTATAGACAGTCCTGAAAAACACTTAATTTGTTCCAAGTACATGTCTAGTATGTGTCAGCTGAATTGTGTTATAAACTGTATTTACTATATGGGGATTGTAAAGTGTCAGATTTAGACAACGAGATTTAATCTCGTGAATCCACTGAACAGATTTGCAAATGATATGGTAATTTGACCACCAAATCTGATCACACTCCCCAGCACTTAAGAAATAAGATTTTAGAAACAAATTAAAAATAAACAAAAACACCCCCAGAAAATCCAAACAAACAAACAAACAAAAAAAACCCAACCCCAAAAAACAACAAAACCCAGGGAATAAACTTTCACCTGTGTTTTTACCTTTCTTGCAGAAACAAGAATAAGAAAATGCAGAAACAATGCCAGGGATTACCAGTTTTGAATTTCAGAAAACCTAGCTTAATGGACCAAAACTAAGGAAGTGGTGTGTAGCCAGAAAACCATACTACAGCTCCCTACTTTACCATATTTGCTCCAGCAAGGATTTCCAAATATGTTGGCCCAAAGTTAGTAAATAAACCCAAAATACACAATAACAACATATTGAAAATAATAAAAGTCTTCATTATCTCTTCACTGAAGTTATCCTAGTTTAAAAGATCAACAGATAACAAATTGTCATTCACCACAAATTCAAATAAGCTTTACATTTTAAAATAAGCACGGTCCTTCGGAAATTCCATCCCACATAGCAATAATGTACAAATCAAGTGAACAAAGAAATAAATCTTGGAAACTAGGAGTTGATAGATACAAAAATGATTCAAGTCTAAAACTATACAGCTGCCCATCAAAAAAACAAGGAGCCTGATGCCAAAGTGAAAACATTCTGAACTTCAAGTTCTTTCAAATAGAATCCTGAAGTAAAATTAGCTGTGTAGTCTCATTTTCAAATTTGATTTATTAATACAGTTGAAGTCAAGCAAAAATGACAGATATGGTCAAACCCAAGCATATTATAAATTGCCTTCCAGTAAAATCAACAGTTTTAGCAACTAAGCTTTCATCATTTTAGAACAGAGCAGTATAGATGACCACAAAGTATGGCAAATTTGATAAAATGCACAAAAGATACTAATTTAGATCAGTGAAATTGGTAGAGAGACAACTGGACACATTCTGTACTCTGTCATTATATTTGCATGTGGCCTTGGGAAACCAGTGCCACTTGCCCACCTCCAGCTTTTTATGTGCAAATAGGAACAGTAATACGCTCCTGATACCACATTCTGTCATCTCCTAAGATCTTGCTTCTGCAGAAATAAAATAACTTTAGCTATGCTGACAGAGTTAAAACCACAAAATCTCTCTCAAATGGACAGAGTTTATTGTTAAATGAGTTTTTTACTCAGTTATATTCTGCTTCTGTTCAAGAAGGGTAGCACACTATGCAGATGTAAAATGCTTTCTTGCAAAGAAAACTACATACATCCCTCAGGTGTCTATCAGCATTTTTCTATATCCTTTGTGCAGTGCGGCTCCAAGGCTGCTTCAAAGTCCAACAAGCTGTCTGCGCTGCGTACGGGTGAGGCAGCCTCAGGACTGACTCTGGCTAATTATATTCACAGAAAGGAATGGTACGACAATAATCCAGCTGTGCTCATCACTCTCCAGTGCTGATGTATTTTGAAAGTACTTGGACTTTGTGATGATGCCATTTCTAGCTGTTATCACCTTTCTCTGTTGCACGACTTCAAGAGAAAATATTACCTATAGTTTTTCTTTGCAGGACTTCTGGGATTTTTCCATCTGAGATCTGATATTACCTACCTCAGAGGCAGATGGGATTTGTATGCATCTTTATGCACTGTGGCAATCATAGATAGGGGATCCCTGGAGACATCACACACTCCCCTCAGCCCCCTACTAATCCAGTCTACTGATGGACAATGTGACCATTTTTGTACAAAAATGCCCCACATCTACTAAATGAAAACAGTACATATATTTCACACATATTTAAATTCCCTCTCTTTAGACTGTCAGGATTTCAGAGTTTTAGAGCTAGAGGAGTATATGACTCCTAGCAGTTGTTCTCATAAATGCTATCTGAATTTTCTCAGTAGCTCTCTCCTCTGTTTTGGTGTCCCACCCGCCCCCGCGCTCCCCCACCCCCCACCCCAAGTGTCATTATTATGTCTTTGGTATAAATTACAGAATAATTCTTTTTGCTTATAGGAATTAGTTTGCATGGTATAAAAGAATGTAATTAGTGTTAGAAATTACTTAGCTTGATCAAAGTGGATGGAGGAGTGATAATATACAGGACTTAGTGTAGTGTATGTTGACAGAAGTTAAGCATTGTCCCCTCATCGAAACTTTAGGCTAAATGTAATGCTAGAATAAGAAATACCTTTCTATCCATAGCAATATGTTACATTTGATATTAGGATAATAAAAAAAAAAGATAAAAAAGAGCATTTAAATGGGTAGATTATACTGAGACTTTGTCTAACAATATTTTCTAATAACTATTCTTAGATTTTTCTGTAACATCGACTCAGACAGACAGACTATTTAATTTATGAGTTACCTTTTTTCCATTGTCTTTGCAAGTGTATACATACATATAAAAACAGGAATATAAGAAGGGAGACACTGACCCACCCATTCCATGGTGCAGTATCTTTGTTATGTATTCTTATATAGCCTGTGTGGGAATCTGCTGAGGTTTTTTCCCATTTGGTTGTTTTTCGGTATGTTATTTTTTTTCTTTTTCCTTTTCATACACATCCTTCAAAGATAATTTATTGGGTTTTAAATACTTTCACTTCTTATCCAATAATTTTTTTAATGATTCTTACCTAGGGTTCAGAATGAGTTTGCATCGTCAGTATTTCCTGCTAACATCCTTTCAGTAAGTCATATCTGGTTTGGCATAATGTATGGCACCATTTCTGGGGATTTCTCTGGGTGTGCTTTTGATAGCATTTTAGTTTGGAACAAGAACAAGCATTTGACATACAGCCACAATAGAGCTATTCTGAAGCAAATCCCACTGAAATGCTAGCGAGTTTAGCCATGAGGTCTTCAGCACTATGGTTTTGTTCTGCAAAGCCATTCCTATTTTGCCATGCTACTGGCCGATGGGGAGAGTCTCTATAATGCAGACCTCGAATAAACATAATCCCTTTCTCACATACAAGAATGATTGCAACATACTTTGCATGTTTTGTTGTGTTGTTGTTTTGTTTTTTTTTTTTTCCTTTTGACTACCATCAGGTTTTAGCTAGGTCCTGAATGTCTTCCCTGCAAGAGGCCCCTGCTGTTTTACCTAGCTTTGTCAGCTCAAAGGCAAGGGTGACCCCTAAAGAAATGTCTGTCTTCTCCCTGGGCTCCATATTTCATCAGTCCTGTTTCCTTTCTCTTTGTTTCTTTTCCCTACATATGTCTAAAAGCCTTTTTTCCTTGTGTTTCATCAGCCTGGATCTGGTGGCAAGGCATCTCCTCACTGCTCAGCTCCCTCTTTTCCACCCAGCTCATGCCCCAAGCCCACTCAGGAATGTGCAGCTTAGTGCTCTGCAGAGGCCTCTTCTTGTATTGACAGGGAAAAGCTTACAAAAGAAAAGGAAATTGCAATAAGAAACAGAATGTAAATGGAACTTAGAAAAAAAAAGTTATTTAAAAAAGGTAGGAAGAATTGACAGGCAGCTGAAGTCACTGAATTTATTTACTTCTCTTTTTGCTATAATTCCCCATCTTAGCTACTAGCATACTGTGTGGGTGTGTGAAAATATTTCTGATTACACTGTTACATTCAATTTTTTGATCTTACATTAATTTTCCCACACTGGCTGTTACCCTCACTAATAACATGACTGTTGTATATGTATTCTTGTTAAGAAGTGTAGTATTTTTATACTTGACTTGTATATATAAATATGCAAGTATTTTCACCAGGTTATTTTGTACATTGCCTTTGCAGATATTTTGTATGTTTAACAGATGTTATATGTTCAGAGCTTATTTATTTATTCATTGCTGCTGTCAAATTTCCTATGAAGCATGAAAAGATAGATCTAGATATTTAGAGCTTTTTCCCAAAAAGGAGGTAACTATTGGTACTTGTAACAATAAAATGTCTCCAATTCTAACCTGTGTTTTTAAAAGACTTACACAGAATATCCCAAATATATTCTCTTTCCCACCAGAGTTTTGACTTAAACAACATAGATAGGATGCAAAACAGGTTAATTAAATGAATGTGGAGTTTCTGAAACATAAGCAATGCTAGATGAATGATGGCTTCAATATACCAAATAATGTAACTGACAAAATTTAAAATATGACAAAATTTAGAGAAAACTCCCTGTTAATTAGAAATGTGCATAATTTAAGAACAGAAAAAGTGTTCTTTGATTTGAAAGTTTAAGCAAATAATGAGACTTAATGTTATAATAATTTATTTATTTTAAAAAAATCTGAAGTGCGATATGACTAACATACAGGTATTTGCATTTTATGACACTAGTGAGTTAAACAAAGTTTCTGCCTTTTTTTTACCAGACAAATCCTGTAGAAGTGTTTTATTTTTCCACATTTTGTGAGCAGGTAGTGTCTGATCTTACCACTTATCTAGACTCATTAATAAATTATTAAACTTTCGTATAAACCACTGTCTAAGTTCAGCAGTCTTATGTTTCTACTAAGTCATTGCACTATTCAGCTGAAGTTCAAGTCCACAGTCTGTGCAAATGGCATATATAGGTAGGAACTCTTTCGGTACATAGAAGCTGGTTGCTCTAGTGAGAAGCATCAAAGCAGGACTTGTGTATACTTCCATGGGATGGACTTGAAAACACATGACTCCCAGCTTGAAGAATTAATTTAACTTTAACCTTACCTTTAATGAAGTCCCTGACAAAAGTCCTTTCTTAGGCCAAACTGCCATGAAGTCAATGAAATTCATTTTATGTCAGCAGTGAATTGATGTCTATTTTTTGCCAGAGAAAGCTGGTATTCTAATGCTTGTGTATGTTATTTTAATATTCTCTTTCTTATCAAAGTAAGCTATACTGTTGCATTTAGACCTTACAGATTCATGAGACGATGTTTTAAAATTCTTTAATAGCAAACAACTTAATATTAAAGAATTCACATTTCAAACTAAGTGTAATGATGCCTAGGCTAAAAGATTGAATTAATCAATATGAGCCTGCATTCAACTGATATATATGTGTATTACTCATTTGAAATTATTTTGGATGTTTACCAAACAAGAACAATCCAAGAACCTAGGTGACTGATTTAAAGAATAGCATGGTTTGCTTAATTTAACAGGCTATAGTTTTTGTCCCCTATACCTGAGTTACTTCTCCGTATTTCTTTGAAAAATGTGTAAAAATGTATCTTATCTTTGAAAATGTATGTTATGAAGTGTACCTTTGGATTGTATTCTAAGTTTTATTGGGAAAAAAGAAGTTCTTACTGATATCTTGTTTAGTTAATTCAGCACCAAATATAGACAAAACCAGAATGTTACAAATGTCAGCTATTCCCTTCAAGCATGGGGGAAAATATGTAATAAACATATGGTGCTTTTATCTAGCTATTAGGGTGCTATTGTAAAGCATCGTTAAAGCTTGGGAGGTATTTTTGTCAAGTGTACCAGTTACAGATTGGAAGTGTTCCATTAAAAACATCTTGGGTTCAGTTTGGTTTTGTTAAACCCAAAACTTAATTACATCGGGATCCTTCCTGGGTTCCTCCTGGGGTTGCCCTATTGTTAAAATCTCAGGAAGCAGAGGAGGTGGGCCAGGAGGCTCAGTGAGCCCTGGATTGCAGTACAGCTCTGTGGGACACAAAGCTTTCACCTCAGAGCTTCTAGCCTCGCTGTTGACAGCTCAGCCCCAACACCATCTCTCTGTGACCAGATTTGGACTCACCTCTAGATTCTTCTAAATGCCCCAATACCGTCCTTACCATACAGCCACCATAACCCTGTCCTACCGCTGTCACGTCTCCATAGCAAGAAATCAGGTGTGCACACTAGATAGCACCTATGGAATACCAGAAATTTCTGCGACCTGAATACCTGTACTCTTGACCCAGTCATTCTTGTGACTTCAGAAAGATAAAATGTTTTCAAGGCATTTTATGAAAATTTGGTAGGATTGACAGAAACCTGGAGCAAATAAATATCATATTCCTATGTAGTACAATGGAACAAACCTTTTAGGAACTGGCACATCCATGGTGACCAGGAACACAGAGTAGCACATTACTGTGGTTTAATCCCACCCAGCAACTAAGCCCCACACTAAATGACCTGCTTGCTCACCCCACACGGAGATGGGTGAATCAGAAGGGTAAAAGTGAGAAAACTCATGGCCTACGATAAAGACAGTTTAATAGGTAAAGCAAAAGCCATGTGTGCAAGCAAAGCAAAACAAGGAATTCATTCAACACTTGCCATCAGGTGTTCAGACACCTCTGGGAAAGCAGAGCTCCATCACATGTGACAGTTGCTTGGGAAGACAAAATGCTATCAGTCCAGGTGTCCACTTCCTTCTTCTTCCCCCAGCTTTGTATTACTGAGCAAGATATCAAATGGTATGGGATGTCCCTTTGGTGTGTTGGGGCCAGCTGTCCTGGCTGTGTCCCCTCACAGCTTCTTGTGCCCCCCCAGCCTGCTCGCTGGTGGGGTGGGGTCAGAAACAGAAAAGGCCTTGATGCTGTGTAAGCACTGCTCAGCAATAATGAAAACATTCCTGCATTATCAACACTGTTTTTGTCACAAATCCAAAACACAGACTGATTCAAAACTCAAACCAATACTAGCTACTATGAAGAAACTCTATCCCAGCTACAACCAACACACACATGCTTGAACCTTTGCCCTGATTATTACTCAGTCTTTTAGGTACAATGAACTGCAATAAAAAAATAGAAGTGACTACAATTTAGATCACTTGAACATCTCTTCCTTTGATGATGTGGTAAAGGAAGATAGCTATGTCAATCTACTTGTAGTTACTGGTAGTGTAATAACTACACTAAAAATTTACAGGTGAGAGAATCAGAACAATGAAAAGCCAACTGGCTATGGTACTGCAACCTGAATTAAATAAACTCCTAAGAATATGTTTAACTTTTAGCGGTGTAGAAAACAGCAAAGGTGCCTTAAGAGAGATTTTAGCACAACCTAGCTTACATGAATAAGATGATCTTGTTTGGTACATAGGACTGTTTTCCCTATCTTATTCAAATCACATGCACACAGAGAAATAAATTCATAACTTTGCATAATATTGTGGCAAAAAATGTCCTGTAAATGTGCCTGCAAGTGCAACTCTGATTATGATTAAAGTTTATCTTATTATACTCCAGCTAAGAGGATCATTATATTACACACTGTGCCATGATTAAAATGCTTTTTCTTAAAGTACTTTGAATTTATGTTCAGACAGCTTTTATATTCATAAGCTCACAACACTACTCTACACATCCCCAGAGAGCAGCCCAGGAAAGACTAATCAGAGTATGTGCACTTATTTTACTACAATGTGAATTACTTTCAGTACTGTAGTAACGTTATAGTCAAATCCACATAAGCCCCTCTGTATAACATGTTCAGTTTCAGCTGTGATCTGGATTAACCTTTAAAACAGAAAAAGGTGCAGAACTGTATAAGGTGCAGAACTGTATAAGGGCTTTGGACATTTGAGTCATATATTGGGCTCAGTCTTGTCATCTGCATGCAACAGATATTTCGGTTGAGCCATGACTGGAAAACTGCTCATAAGTGGTGACCAGAGGAAAAAAAAAAAAAGTAGTGTCAACCCCCGCTTTTCTCTTTTTTTAATCAGAGGGGTTTTTTTGTGTGAAGAACAAAATTATGTCTGCAGTCAGCCTCTTGGCTTCAGATGTAACAATATTTTGTTGGGTGTTACAAATAGCAGGAAAAGCCCTGGACTATGCGTGGACTTGCATATATTCAAACATTCAATATTTTTGACTAGCTGGAACTAATGGAACAGGTTTTCAAAGCAAACCTTCCATCCTAGCAATTTAAATAAATTGCTAACAGGAAAGTTTTTTGATGGCATTGGGTAAAACCTTGAAATGTTCAGTAGTGAACTGAGGTGTGTTTAAACCCTGTAACTGAGCACAGGCAGAGAGCTGACCTGAGCTGGTACTTCCACTTGATGCAAACAAATTGGTATGAAAAGTAATTAGTTGTTTGGTCCCAAACGAAGTATAGTTGCATAAGAATAGCTCCATATCTACAGTAATAAACCTTGCCTCACAGATGTTTTCTTAACAGTACTGTTATAGAAGTGGATATTATGCTATGTATAATATCATGAAAGAGAAGATACAAAGCATTTTTTCTAGTCCTAAAATGAATATAGCAACTCCTGCACATTTAGGTGAACTCTGAAACAGTAACAAAAGCAACCATGTTATTTTCAGTCTTGATTTTTTCCTTTTTCTCCTTTAGACACTAACTATTTCTGAGGCTTAGTCTTTATGGTAGAAATTCCAATGCTCAGCACATTATGTAGGTAAACAAGGCCTTTGGTACTTGGCTATTTCTGTCCTTTGAACATAAACAGAAAAATTCAGCATTCCAGATTGTCTCTTTTGATACATTCACACTTCTCAGTTGGGAAGCTTATCCTATATGTTAATACACATTTATTGTTGAAATAAAAGGGTTTGCCAACATACTGTGAGAGTAAAACAAGCTGCAGCTAGAATAGGACCCAGGAGAGGTATGTGTTTCCTTCCTTCTCAGGATCTAACAGGTCTTCTGATGATGGTAAATTTGACAGGTCAACTCTTTTTCCTTTGCAGTGTTTATCAAATAGTCGAAATCTCTGAACCTCAAGGCAATTTCACCATGGTTTTTCCTGAATGCTGAAACTATTAGGAAAGTGCTGAACTATTTATTCCTCCTCTTATAGATTTACATAGGACATCATAGAGTGGTAATTTTTTTCATTCATCTTCTTCCCCATGGCTTCTAAGGTTAATCAGAAGACTGGGAAAGTTGCCATATCTTAATATTACTCATAAGCTGATCATACTTTGGTCTGTTTGTTAAAGTCAGATTGTTCTTTCTTCTCTTTTGCTGTCTGCCAGTCTAGGATAGATATGTAACTGGAGAGATCAAGCCTGGTATTAGTATTCCCAAGAGTTTTTGGAGTTCTGATAAATCCACAGCTGCTTTCCAGGTTCAAATATTATCAGAAAAACTGCTGTTTCTGGGAAATCTAAAGTTTATACCTCTTCTTCCTGATGAGATCTGGCCAAAGAAATGTGGATTTATTATTCTCTGAAATCACTATCCACATTATACTGAGATGTTTCCATAAATAAATACATAAATTCTAACTGACAGTAGATTTCCACAAAACAAATCCCTAAGTCAAATCACCAGCCAGAGCAAATAAGAAGCAGATCCTACTTCCTGAGCTCAGGTTGCTGCAAGGAAAGGCTTGTTTCTACAACCTCTAGTCATGGCCATGTAGAATCATAGAATCATAGAACAGCTTGAGTCACAAGATCCTTCACAGATCATCTAGTCCAACCCACTGTGCCAGCGGCAGAGATATCTTTCACTAGATTAGAGTGCTCAAAGCCCCATGTAACCTGACACTGAACATTTCCTATAATAGGGCCTCCATAACTTCACTGGGCAACCTGTTCCAGTGTCTCACCATCCCCATTATAAAAAATGTCCTACTTATATCCAATTGTCATGGTTTAAACTCAGACAGTAATTGTGTCCCACAGCTGTTTGCTCACACACCCTCACCCAGAAGGATGGGGAGGAGGATCAGAACGGGACGTAAAACTCGAGGATTGAGATAAGATAATAGTTAATAGATAAGTTAATAGTTGAAATAAGATAAAAATGAAAGAACAATAGTAATAATAACAATAGCAGTTATAATGAAAAGCAGTGAGAAGGGGAGAGGAATCAGTTCCAAACAGAAGGGAGGAAAGAAAACAAGTGATGCACAACACAGCTGCTCACCACCGGCTGACCGATGCCCAGCCAGTCCCCAAGCAGCAATGCCCTGGCCCCAGCCAACCCCACCCAGTTTATACACTCATCATGATGTCATATGGTATGGAATATCCCTTTGGCTAGTTCAGGTCAGCTGTCCTGTCTGTGTCCCCTCCCAATTTCCTGTGCCTCTCTAGCCTTCTCACTGGCAAGGCCTGAAAAACTAAAAAAGCCCTTGAGTTAGTATAAACTAAGCAATAACTAAATCCATCAGTGTGCCATCAACATTGTTTTCACACCAAATCCAAAAGACAGCACTGTACCAGCTACTAAGAATAAAATTACCTCTGTCACAGCCAAAACCAGGATACCAATCTAAACCTACCCTCTTTCAGTTTAAAACTATTACCCCTTATTTGTCACTACGGGCTTGGTAAGAATTCCATCTTTCTTATAAGTCCCCTATAAGCATCAAAATCCTACAATGAGGTCTTCTCAGAGTCTTCTACTTTGCAGGCTGAATAACCTCAACATGCCCAGCCTTTCTGCGTAGGCGACATGACCAGCCCTCCGATCATTTTCATGGCCCTCCCCTGGATCTGCTTTAACATGTCCATGCCTTTCTTATACTGGGGACCCCAGAGCTGGGCACAGGACTACAGGTGACAGCCCAGGAAGTTATTGGTTTTCTGGACTGCAAGTGCATTGCTGGCTCATGTCCAGCTTTTCATCCAGCAGTACCCCCAAGTCCTTCTCCACAGGGCTGCTCTCAATCCCTTCAGCTCCTAGCCTGTATTGATACTGGAGATTGCCCTGACTCAGGTGCAGGACCTTGCAGCTGGCCTTGTTGAACTACATGAGATTCCCATGGGCCCACTTCTCAAGCCTGTCAAGATCTTTTCAGATGGCAACCCTTTTTGCAAGCATTGTATTGAGATTTGTCTGTGTGGGGTGAATACAATCAGAATGTTTTGTGCTTTCATATCCTTTGTCTCCAGGGCTGGTGTCATTTCTCCAAACATTCCTGTATTTCCAAAAGTCTTCCAAAACTTATGTTATTGGAGATAGAGCAGTTGTACTTTGAGTCAGAGGAATAAATACAGTCAAAGCTTATAGGTTGAGGGAACTCTTTGAAATTAAATATAACTAACTTCTGCATGGCCATTATGCCAGATGATGTGAAATTAATTAGCCTGATAATTATCTTTATGAATGGCATGGTTTACATAACAGACATTACCAGCATCAGGTAAGATAAACACTGTGTGAAGGACTGAACTGGGAAGAAGGCTGACTTTTAACCAGGGAGTGAAATATGTATGAAAAGATTTTTTTTCGTTAGCTTATTCAACAAAAATTGTGTGCTTTTTTTTCATATATTATTCAGTATTTGAATAAAGGATGAAAATAGTTTGACATCTTTTGAGATGGGAGGTCATTTAAAAGTAACACTTTTTTTCTTTAATCTTGAATTGTGTGTTGTGAGCAGCCTTTCCAAAGTTTGCTGTCCATGTTTTGAACAGAATTGTCATCGTGTGTACTGGAATAATGAGGTAAATTTTGTTGTCTAACTACTTTGTATATCATATCTTTCAAATAGTTTGCCTACAGCTCACTCACAAACTGATGATTTTAAAGATACACTTCCTGATAGATCTGCACAGATCAGAACAATGCTTTGGGAATACACAATGTGCTATCACAACAGGAGCCTTTAAAAAAAAAAAAAAAAAAAAAAAAAGGAACACTTCGTTTGTACATGAGAACCTCTTAGACAGAACTAGTTCTGACAAACCTGCATACCACTAGTTACTCTCTTATTTTTTTCTCATCATGGATTAACCCATAAAGGTTTATGTTATTAAAAGCCAATGATTCTTTTTCCAGACTTTGAGTGGTCTATTCAATGATATATATCTCAACAGATTCATGCTTTTTCTTTGTTTTGAAGGGAAGCTAATTATCATCATGATTTAATGATTTAATACTATTTTTTTTCCAACCTATGCCTGGTAGAGAGGTTTCTTGGCTGTATTGGTTCATAAACTAATCTTTTTTTTTGTTTTATATTAAATGAGATTTTTAGCAAGTTTCCCAGGAAGAAGTTTGGTTTTTAACATTAAACTATCTTTTTTAAAAATGAAAGATTTACCTGGAGCATTTCAGGGCTTTTAAAGTTAGAATTAGCTGGCCTATCTGTTTTTTTAAATAATTTGCGGTAAACCTAAACAGATGGAAATTCTGAAATCTTTCCAGTCCACATGCTACATTAATGGTACTTGAATCTTTACTTCTGGAACCAAATGTGGCACTTGCAAGTTTTGTATAAAATGATTTTCCACAGTTGCCTTGGTGTTCTTTTTGGGGGAGAAATAATATGAAGTAGTTCAGTGAAAAAACATCAGCAATGTGCCAGACTTTGAAGTTCTGTGAGAAATTCCTACATTCTTATCCTGCTGACAGAAACAGTGTTTGAAAATGTCATTAACAACTGGACTGCTGCAATGGATGGCTTCAGGATCATTAGGACAGATAGACTGGGAAGGCTGGGGTGGGTGGTTGGCCCTTTATGTAAGAGAGAGGCTGGAATGTGTGGAGACAATACTTTGGGACAAGTCAGGAGCCAGTCAAGAGTTTATGGGTCAAGAATAATGGGCAGACCAACATGGGTGTTTCCATAGTGGTTATCTGCTGTAGATCTGTACTGATTTTGGCTGAGATAGAGTTAATTTTCTTCACAGTAGCTTGTATGGTGCCTATGTTTTGGATTTGTCATGAAAACAGTGTTGATAACACAGGGAAGTTTTTGTTATTGCTGAGCAGTGCTTACACTGAGTCAAGACCCTTTCTGCTCCTCTTCCCACCCTACCAGAGAGCAGGCGGGGGGGGGGGGGGGGGGGGGGGGGGGGGGCACAAGAGGCTGTGAGGGGGCACAGCCAGGACAGCTGAACCTAACTGACCAAAGGGACATCCCATACCATATGTGATTGTGTTCAGCAATAAAAGCTGGGGGAAGAAGGAAGGGGGGATGTTTTGAGCCTACCCAAGCAACCATTACACATGATGGAGCCCTGCTTTCCTAAAGAGGGCTGAACACCTGCCTGCTGATGGAAAGCAGTGAGCGAATTTCTTGTTTTGGTTTGCTTTTGCCACAGCTTTTACTTTACCTGTTAAGCTGTCTCTGTCTCAACCCACAGGTTTCCTAACTTTTAGCCTCCTGATTCTCTCCCACATCCCACTGGGGAAGTAATTGAGCAGCTATGTGGTACTTAGCTGCTAGCTGGGCTTAAGTCAGAACAAGGCTTCCAAATCAGACAGAAGTAGCAGGTTAAACCTTTTTCAGATGACTGGAAGAAACCCAACATTTGCAGGCCCTGGCCTTCAGCAGGGATTTTAATCACCCTGATATCTGCTGAAAAAAACAGGACCTAAGCAACCTAGGAGACTTCTGAAGTGCACTGATGAGAACTTCCTGGCAAAAGTGATCCAGGACTCCAAAGAAAAGGTGCTTTGCTGGACCTGATACAACAAGAAAAAACTGTCCAGGGATGTGCAAGTCAGGGACATCTATGGCTGCAGTGACCAGGAGATGGTAAAGTTCAGGATCTTAAATGGAGGGAGTAGGGCAAAAAGCAGGATGACAGTTCTGGATTTCAAGAGAGATTTCAAAGTCTCCAGAGAACCGCTTGAAGGAATCTCATGGGATATGGCCCTGAAGAGAAGAGGGGTACAGGAGAGCTAGCTGATCACCAATGTGATCAGAGATCACCTCCTTCAACCTCAAGAAAGGTCTATTCCAACAATTAGGAGATCAAGCAGATCTACTTGGATGAGCAAGAAGCTCCTAACTGAACTCAGAGATAAAAAGGAAGTGTGAAAGAGGTAGAAGCAGAATAAATATAGAGTTGCTGTCCAACCTTGCAGGGATGGTGTTTTAAAGCCAATGCCAGTCTGGAGCTGAATATGGCAAGGAACATGAAGGGCAACAAGAAAGGATTGTAAAAGTACATAAACAGCAAAAGGAGGCTGGGGAAAGCATAGGCTAGCTGCTGAGTGGTACAGTGGAGCTGGTGAGAAAAGACACAGAAAAGTATGAAGTACTCAATGCCTTCTTTGCCTCAATCTTTATCTGGTAGTACCGGCTGCCAAGAATTGCAGGCCCCTGAGGTCAAAGAGAAAGTCTGGGACAAGGAACTACACTGGAGCAGGACCAGGTAAGGGGGCATGTAAACAAAATGGACATATTAAAGTCCGTGGGACTGAGAAGGTGCACCTACGAGTGCTGAGGGAATTGGCTGATGTCATTGTAAGGCCAGTCTTGATTATCTTTGAAAGGTCATGGTGATCAGGAGAGGTTCCTTAGTACCAGAAGGGAGAAAATGACACTCCTATCTTCAAGAAAAGCAAGAAGGAAGATCCAGGAAACTAAAGGCCACTCAGCCTTACCTCAGGTCCTGGTAATGTGATGGAGAAAATCCTCCAGTAGATGATTTTAAAACATGAGGACAAGAAGGTGATTGGAAGAATTCAGCACGGATTTGCAAATGGTTGCGCCACCATTCAGAAGGACCTTGTCAAGGTGAAAAGATGGTCTGACAGCAACCTCCTGAAGTTCAGATACAGTAAATGCAAATTCTGGCACTTGGGTGACTAGTACAAGCTGGGGCCAGACTGCCTGGAAAGCAACTCTGCATAGAAAGAACAAGACGCCCTGTTATGCAACAAGCTGTCTGTGAACCAGAAATGTGCCTGAAAGTCAAAGAAGGTCAATAGCTTCCTGGGCTGTATTAAGTAGAGTGCTGCCAGCAGGCTGAGAGAGGTGGTATTTCCCCTCTATTCAGCACTGGTGACATGCACTTGTAGTGCTGGGTCTAGGTCTGGGCACCCCAGTGCAAGACAGACACTTGCCGGAGCAAGTCCAACAAAGGGCCACAAAGATTATGAAGGCACTAGGGGAGAGGCTGAGAGGGCTGGGACTGTGCGTCCTGTAGAAGGCTCTGGGGGATCTTATCAGTACATATAAATATCTGATGGTAAAGAAGGTGTACACAGACCTTTCTCAGTGGTACCTACTGAAAGCAAAAGAAGCAATGGGCACAAACTGAAATACAGGAAGTTCCATTTAAAGAAACTAGAAAATGAGAAAAACTGGGGGGGGTGGTTAAACTGTGAACGTGATTAAACACTGCAACAGGTTACCTGGAGAGGCTGTGGAGTCTCCATTCTTGGACATATTCAAAGCATGACTGAACATAGTCCTGGGTAGCCTGTTCTAGGTGACCCTGCTTCTGGCAAGCGGGTTCAACTAGGTGTTCTCCAGAGGTCCCTTGCAACTGAGACAGTTCTGTGATTATTTCATTAAATTACTTTTACCTTGTTCATAGCACATGTGCTCACATATACACACAGACACATATGCACACATACACACATCATACACACTGTCTACATAGATTAATTTGTTTGTAATAACCCTTGCTAGTACAAATGGGTTTCTCACTGCCAGTTTAGTTAAATAAGCAAACACTGACAGTGCTATAAGCAAGATAAAAATACATAAATAGTTGACATTGACTTGCTTACCTTGGCTTTTTCTAATATGCACCATTTTCCTCTCCTTTTAAAATGAGGATGTGAAAGCTGTCATAAAACAGTTACATTACAACAATAATTTGTTTGTTTGTTTGTTTTTAACAAATCCTTGATTATTCCAAGTGATAAAAACTATTGCTTTGTCAGTTGTGAATTTTTAAGGTGTGTTTTTCCCCCTGGAAAAAAAAATATTTTTGTCACAAAGTTTAACTTCACTAATAGCAACAGACACTTAAAATTGATTATGTTCAGAACTCTAGTAGCTACGGCACTTCAACATCAAAATTATGCCATATGGTTTTTGAACCTGAGAGTACCAAAGACCCTTCCATGATGAACCTTCCATTGAGCAGAGCACGGACAGTCCATGATGCTTCCCTTAGAAGTCCTTGCCCCTGTGACCAGTCTTATTAGAAGGAAATTGATTTCTCTGTTATACTAGAAAGGCAATTATTTTGTTGTTGAAGACCAGAACAGTTAAGCTTCAGGCCTTGAATGTTTTGAAGAGCTGAAGAAAATTTTGGCAGACACTGTGAGAAAATAGTAGGAAGTGTCCCTTCAAGATCTAATTGAGCCAACTTTTGCTGCAATGGTTGATTTATTACTGCTGAAGAGATTCTGTTTCTCAGATTACCCCATTTCCAAAATGAGTTCTGGTAGGAAAGTTTCATATTGCATCCCAATCTTAAATTGTCTAATCTCTAAAATTGTGTTTCTGTTATGCTGTCATGGAAATCTTTTTGTTGGAACAGTTTAAATGCACCTGTACTAAATTACTAGTTTTACTAGGGTTTAGGGTTAATTAGGATATTATTTTTTTTTTGTGAACTTTATCTTTTAGCTTTTATAGAAATATTTTTATTTCTAACTAAAAATAAATAAAAATAGTCTATCATATTATCCTGTTATTACCCAAAAATTTCCTTTGTTTCTACTTCATCAGTGCTTTAGTTTTGTATTTTCAGTGTGCACTACTCACATATTAAAACTGCTGAAACAGTTGTTGAATCTGAGCTTCTTATCTGGAGGTGTACAGAGGAAGAAAATTTTCTAAGTAACCATTTACAACACATGACTTCTGCAGAAGGATGAAAGTAAATTATGATTATGAATGTATGCACACTTATCACAGAATAGATATAATATTGGGTAAATTAACAATAAACTCAATACAAATTAACAACTATGTGCCAATTGTACATATCTTCCTGGATTCAAAAATCTGCTTTTTCATAGGTCTTGTGTCTAGAGTATTTGGTTTAGGTTATTATTAGACTGTATTTGGACTATTATTCATGTGTCAACAACATTGCAAATATAGCTACAACATCTGACTCATTTGGGAGATGGATTATAAACACCAAATACTAAGTTCTCAGTCTTTTGAAATCTGAAAATGAAACAACTGCCCTTTATAATAATGCCTGTTCTTTTAATGACAACATTCACATACTAAACTAAAAATATTACAGTAGAAGAAGTACATCAGATTTGCCACCAGCTTACTCATATATATGACAGGAAAAGAAGAATAGCAGATATAAAGAAAGAAAATATACTAGCAAGATTATTATCTAGAATTTATTTAAAGTCCCTTTTCTTGCCAGATAAACAGACAATGTCTTTCCAGTGTTGGAATTGTCTTCCTCAAAATAGCATGTTACTATTACTAGATGGACTTCAGTACAGCTGCTGTAGGGCTGTACAATCAATATGAATAAAAACATTTTGTAAGATGAAGCATCGCAAATTTATGCATTTTGTAGTGTTATTTTATTAATCTATTGATAAAGTCAAGGTAAATAAATTAACATTTCTGCAGACCTTAACTTGACACTGCGTTTAATTATTTTGTGAATGCATAGATGGAAATTACAAATTATTTTAATAGTATACTATCAATTCTCAAAGTAAAGCATGGGGATTAAACTATGTGAATTCTAGTAATGTCAAAGTGAGCCACAAATCTTCAACTTTGGAAATTTAATGTTTTGCATCAGAAGAAATTTTCTATGGTAAATATAAAATATATATATAAAGTTACAAAAAACACATTTGAAAGTAAAATTTTAACAGAATAATTCCACTTACAACTTTATGAAAGTGACCTGGAATAATTTCCTGTAGTGTATGTTCTCCAAATGAAAAGTTTGGATACTTTCACATAATGTTTTCTAATTATTTGCAACTATACATGTACTATGCATTCTAATATTCATTTATTGAGTATATTATCTTTATATTTCTTTTTTTCCAAAATAAGAAGAAGGAAAGAGTGGTTATAATTTGCAGTTTTCATTTCTGCAGGTAGTGTGTCATCTTTACTACATAAAGACAGCAAATATTTAAATACTCTGGGCTACAAATGTAATGCATTAATGAAGAAGGAATAGAATTCCATCCTGTGTGTCTGCTTACCAGAGGTGAATATAACCACTACTTGAATCAACAGCTATTAGAATTTTAAATTCACTTAAACATAGATCAATTAACTCTGCTTTTAACAATAACTCTCTTAATCTAAAATAGCCTCTAAAAGAGGCAATTATTTATATCTGGATTTATACATGAGAAATATAAGCTATTTGTAAAGAATAAATAATATTCAAATTAGCTTCCTCCTTTCTGTCTTTTATATTACAGGCTAATTTAGAATAAAGTCCAGAAGTTTGGGTGTCATAAGGTAAAACCATCTGTCTCATGCTTTTGGTTGTAGGTAGGATCTAAGAAAATAAATTAGTTAGACTAGATTTAAATTTATGAAGTTATGTTGAGTAATTTTCAAAACCACAGAAAGCTGGTCTTGGGGATGGAAGAGGCAATGAAGTGGATAAGTAAGATTTGTTCTGTTTTAAATTGATTCATGCACTACTAGGAGGCAGGAGTATGCAGTTTCAGAAGTGGAAAAATCCATATTGGTTTTGTTCCTGTAGATAATAAAAATTATATAGCTAGCATGGTGTCCCAAAAGAAAACATTCACAGAGTTAGATTTGCAAATTAAAGGTGCTCATACATGTGCCCATATGCAGATGAAATTATTGTCTGATAACATACAACTAAATACCAAGTAATTTCATATTTGCATTACAAAGAGGAAGATAAAAATTTATTGGCTATCTCAATTTAATGATTATCAGCCTTTCCTCTTGAATCAGGGTCTTGAGACAGGAATACAAAACATAGATGGGAAAGCAAATAAGCTTCCAGAGTTATGTGAATATTTCTGGAGTCAGGATTGGCTTGAATATTGCTGAGGCAATCCTGCTTTCTCCTGGCAGAGATGGTGATATGCATAATTGTGGCTATACATGGGAAAAATTCAGCTGAAACTATAATGCGCCCAATACTGAAACCAAGTAGAAAGAATCTGCACGTGGCAATTAGCCTGATGTGTCTTTGCTATGCCTGATCTGTGTTCACATGCAGACCAGTTCAAATATGTCCAACAGACTACTTCTGATATTTTTGCACCTGTCAATATCAAGGCATTTATAGACTTCTCTGTTTTGTTTGCTACCTTCAGACAGGTTTGTAACTGGAAATTGTAACTTATAGGTGTATTGAATCTTTACACTGATTTTTCAAATTCCAGTGATATTAATAGAAGCTACATGTGCACAGAGTGAAGTACAATTTAAGCTTCAGAAAGTAAATGCATGAAAAATTTGGCTAAGAAGAAAAAAATAACTGTTCTTTTGGTTGCTCTTCAAAGTCTTATTTCTATTAATTTTTACAGATAAAACTGGGGAAGCCATTCCTCACATGAGCATGCATGAGCTCATCCCCCTTCCATTTACTGAAATATGTGCCAGGTATCTTCTGTAGTGGAAACCCATGAATCTCTCTCCTGATGCCCTCAGCCATGACATGGGCAGTGAGTCAATGGATTTGTTTCAAATGTACAGGACTTGAAGGGAAGTAGAAGATATCTACACACACTGTTTCCCAAACTAAATAGTATAACTGAAGACTAAACAAGTTTAACACTTGTTCAATTTTAGGGTCAGTTATACTTCAATAAGTATAACTACTTGCTCAGTTTCAGGGCCAGTGCTCCTTAATATGCAGGAGGATGCAGGAATTGAATGCACGTTAAGTACATTTGCCAGTGATACTAAACTAGGAGGAGCTGTGGACTTCTTCGAGGGTACAAAGGCCTTACAAAGAGATCTGGATAGACTAGAGAGCTGGGCAATCACCAGCCATATGAAATGCAATGAGACCAAGTTCTAGATTCTCCACCTGGGGTGGGGTAATCCTGGGTATACCTACAAACTGAGGAACAAGAGTTTGGAAAGCAGTGCAACTGAAAGACATCTAGCAGTTTGGGTTGATGGCAAGTTGAATATGAATCAACAGTGTGCCCTGGCAGTCCAAAGGACCAACCCTGTGATGGGTGCATCAAGCACAGCATAGGAAGCCGGTCGAGGTAGCTGATTGTCCCACTCTACACCACACTGGTGCAGTTCTGGGTGCCTCAATATAAGAAGGGCATCAAACTGTTAACACGTAGAAGGTAGAACAAGGTGGTGCAAGGCCTCAAGGACAAGATGTACAAGGAGCAGCTGAGGTCATGGAGCAGCGGAGGGGGAAGGTGCTGATCTCCTTTCTGGTGACCAGCGATAGGACACAAGGAAATGGATTGAAGCTGTCAGGGGAAGTTCAATTTGGACATTAAAAAAAGGTTCTTCACTCAGAAGGTGGTCAGTCAGAGAACAGGCTTCCTGGGGAAGTGGTCATGGCACAAAGCCTGTCAGAATTCAAGGAGCATCTGGATGACACTCTTAGTCATACGGCTTAGAGTTAGGCAGGCCTGTGAGGAGCAGGGAGTTGGACTCTGTGATCCTTATGGGTCCCTTTAACTTGAAATATTCTATATTTCTATGATTCTGTATTGTTCAGTGTTAAGAAACAACTAGAAACATTCTGGTACTGCCAGTGTTATCTACTATATGACCAGTGTCGACAAAACAGATATAAAATGATAGTATGTGACATATTATTTCCCAATCATAAAGACAGAGATAGGTCTTATTGGAGGTGTTCAACTGGAAGAACTAGAAAAGAAACAAGAAAAGACCTTAATGCTGTAGAGAGAGCGGTGCTGTAGAGACATGCAGGGTAGTCTTCCTCACCAGGCAGGTTTCAACTTATGAAGAAGTTAAGAAGATCAAATCTAGCTGATTTTTTTTTTTTTTTAACTGAATGCAACTGAATTATTCTGAGTTTGCAGAATAATTTAGTTCTTCATCAAATAAGCCAACAATGAATCACCATGTGCCAGCATGTTCCAGCAATGTGCCCTTGTGGCAAAGAAGGCTAATGGTGTCCAGGGCTGCATTAGGAAGAGTGCTGCCAGCAGGTTGAGGAAGGTGACTGGTGAGGCCACACCAGGAGTGCTATGACAAATTTGGTGCTCCCCAGAAAAGACAGACATGGACATACTGGAGAAACTCCAGCAAAGGGCCAGTAAGATGTTGAAGGAACTGAAGCATCTCTCCTATGAGGAAAGGCTGAGTGAGGCAGGACTTTTCAGCCTTGAGAAGAAAAGGCTCAGGAGATATCAATTGTATATAAATAACTGAAGGGAAGGTGTGAGGAGTACAGAGCCAGGCTCTTTTCAGTGGTGCCCAGAGAAAGGACAAAAGGCATTGCACACAAACCGAAGCACAGGAGGTTCTGTTTTTACATCAGGAAATACTTTTTTACTGTGAGGGTGACTGAGCACTGGCATAGGTTGTCCAGAGAGGTTGTGAAGTCTGCATCTTGGAGATATGCAAGAGCTGCCTGGCTTTAAGTGGTCCTGCTTGAGCAGGGGGTTTGGACCAGGTGCCCTCCAGAGGTCCCTTCCATCCTCAATCGTTCTGTGAATCTGATTCTGTGAAACATCACCAGTTGACAATTGTGTCTAAAACTCCAGTAGTGAATATGCTGGATATGTCATTTCTAGGACACGTAGGTAGGCCTTTAATAGTGTTTCAGATATTTTCTGTCAATACAAACATATTTTTCATGAAAGCAATTCCTTTTGCCATCAGGAACACTTAGTTTTGTTCATGCATCATAAAAGTTATTATAAATTTTCATAGTTTTAATTATATGCATATATTTTTCACTGTGTGCTGATCAAACTATTGGTACCAAGAGGATATCATAAGGAACAAAAATCTTGAACACTGAACTGTAAAATAACCAGTCTGATAAAATCTCAATCTTTTATCATAGGAAGAGAAGTAGTATAATATGCTCTTTCTGTGAAAGATAAGACTATGAAATACATAGAAATATGATCAAAAAAATACATAGAGTATGATAAATAGATTTTAAAATATATAGAATGCATGTAATGTATTGAAATACATAGAAAGTCTGGGAAAATGCCAAGACACCATATTTTTTTTCTGACAGAAAAGAAGTTCAGAGACATGTCAGGACTCTGCTCTTACTTTTATGGAAGTTGTGCCTTCTTAATGTTCCTTAAAAGACACTCAATATCATACAAAGATTGGGCCTAAACTATAATTTGGGTGCATTATAATTTGTCAGATGCTGGAATTGGAGAGTAGACATCCTGATTTCAGCTTCCTTAACAGATTCAAATAACTTCATCCCCACATAAACCTAGGTTGTTGGTTTTTTTTAAATGAACTTTCAATTAAAATTTCCCTATTTATAAATAGAGTGAAATTTTAGTACCATTTGAGCTAGTGGAAATTTGACCATTGGTTTCAGTGGAACTGTTTTTTGGGGTTTTTTTTACTGCTCATGGCCAAATGCTGTTTTATGTCATAACTGCTGCCTTTACTACTGCTATTTTATATTGCTTTCCTTTTATAATTCTCTGTAGAAAATAACTCCCTGTTTCTAGCATTGTTCCTTGTTCATGTTTCTTCAAAGATAATATTGTCTAGGTTTTCTTGAAATTAGAATCCTAAGTAAACTTCTGAATTTTACTCGTGGTTAAACACTACTCCTTAAAGTTCATCTTACTGTTATCTGCAGAAAACTTGGGATTTTCTTATGCAAAAAAAAAAAAAAAAAAAAAAAAGAGAGATTTACTTTTATCTGAAATCCTGAAGGAACAGTAAGAATTGTGTACAGTTCCTTAAACTTAATTCCTTATATTATATTCTTTTTTTTTCTTCTTTCAACATATGTATAAAATATATGAAAGCATATTTTTTTCTGTTTTGATCAAGAAAATAGGGAGAGCTACACTGAACCATTTACAAAATCTAAATAATTTACCACAGAAAATGGCTGCAGTCTATCCAAATGTACAAAAAGACTTTCTCAAGAGTATAGACCACTTATAAGATATTTTCCTGTTTGCACTCAGGCAAGAGAAGATGTTGCGTGATGTTTCATCTGCTCATTGTAGCCTTAAATAAATGCCTCTGCAGGTTATCACTATGCCATCAGGGAGCTGAGATACATGTGTGCACAATTGTTCTCAGCATATGCAAAAGAAGAAGAAAACTGTATGTTTGAAAGTAGACAAACAAGTAATGGAAAGAAATATGGGAGAAACTTATTACTCCTGTATGTATTATACTTCTGTATGTTTTATACTGTACACTCCAGCCTATGTGTTAGACTGAAATTTGTATCCATAAAAAATAAGGCTAAAGACACAGCCAAAGCACTCACACTGGGATGTCTTAGCATGTCAAGTTTCCATCAAAATCAGTCAAAAAATACACCTGGTGTGACTGAAGAATCTGTTTTAAGATTCTGAATACTTTCTTATTTTTCAGCCACAAATTTTTATTTTCATTTAAGAATGTTTCTTTATATAATTTTCATAAGAATAACTTATTTTTATATTAGTACATAACTGAGTAAAGTGAGAAACTTTGTATGGATCAGTATTTTCTAGCTCATTCCTGTCTGTATTAGGAACTTCTGACTTTCATGCTTCCTCACTGAACTATTCTAGTGTCTAGATTTTGGGTAAGGAAGCAAGAGAGAATGTAAGTGATGGGAGTCATGAAGAAGATTAAAAGTTAAGCAGAAGGTGGAGCTAGATAGGGCTCACTGCAAATGTTTATAATGTAAATTCTTAGAAAGCAGGTTGGGAAAAATTTAACAGTGTAATCCAGAGTCCTGACTCTAAACCTGCCTTAAATCTACAGATTGTCCAGCTCAGCCTTTTCCCAGTAGAGACAGAGGTCTGATGAGCCTAAAAGGACATAAGACTGGGTCCAAATCAAGAACTTACATTGAATTTAAGTGTCTGTATTGAGCTATGTGGCTCAAAACCTCACTTCTTGTGGTTTAGGTCCTTAAGGATCCTGTCTTCCCATAAAGCTTCTTCACTGCCTTCAGCGCTGTATATAGAAATGGCAGTATCTCTGTGGGACTCAGTGTTTCCATATCTGTGTCATGCCTACAGCTATCTTTGACTCAGAGTGTAGTGACACTGAACAAAAAAAGTCCAAATCTGAAATTATGAGAAAACTGATCTCTTGTGTAACTGCTGAGAATGCTTAGCAAAGCAGAAATTATAATAGCCACTACTTCTATTTAAAAGGTAGTGAAGAAGGAAACACTGCCATCTATCATTTAATAGCACTGATTAAAGTGCTTACCCACCAAGTCACTCATATTTTCAGCATTTTCAGCTGTGTGATGATGCTTTTCCACAAAAGTGTTCGGGACACTTTCCTGGATAAACTTGTGGGTCAATAAGACTAAGCCTGTTACTGAATTCATGTCTCGCACTTCCTTTGGACTGCTTTATTAAACAGATTCTAAAAAGTGGGCTTTTACATACTCCTTTTTTAAAGAAAAGTAAGTCTAACTATGAAGTGATAATTTATATTTCTATGTTCCAAAAGAAATTTCAGGCTCGGATATACCATAAGGATATTTCTGGACCATTAAAGGCCCTTTTCCCTGCTTTTAAGAATATAAGAGAATTTAGGCTTCTAGTAACACGATGTGTAAATTCCACAGTTGGAGCCATCCATGTCTTTGCCATACATTACCCTTTTTAGGTCATTTTCTTCCATAACATAAAAGCTTAATATACTGCAATTTGTAATATTTACGTCTACAATGTAAACCAAAGATATGATCTAGAATCTGTTTCAGAGGATAAATATTTATTAAATAACCTCACATGCTTACAGATATTACTAAATCATTTTAATTAAAAAAGGGCAGAAGGAACAGATCCAAAGTTGGAAGGAAATGCCAGTATATTGCAGATCTTAAAAAAAACTCAAAATCAAACAAACTATATGAAATAAAATTAAAATAATAACATCTAAAATGAGGAGGAGAAGAAAGCTAGATTTTGAAACAAGAAGACAAGATAAAAGATAAAGTGGCTGAGTAGCTCTGTGAAATATGTTTTGCTTGAAGAAAATTTCATTAAAAGAGTGGACTTAATAATGACAGAGGTGAAGACATTACTATGTTCCTGAAATTAATCTTTTATAAAACATCTTTTATCAACATGAAATAAAAGCTATTCAAAACAAATAACTAGCTAGGCATGTTATATTTTTACTTTTTGCATCAAATTCACAAGTGTTTTGATTTGGGCTCAGTAGATTTAGAGTCCTTCAGAACCTATACTTACAAGCTGGAGGGGACCAGAGGTGCTGGTATAACCTTAGTCTTGCAAGTGTTCAATAGCTTGTACTCAGCTACAACATGCCTTTGAAATTATTCAGTCCTGTGCTGAGGATTTCAGGAGATGAAGAATTCACCATTACTGCTGGAACTTTGTTGCACAACTTGGAAATGTAGTTATTGTTAAGTTCCTATTATCTAATTTTTTCTGCTAATGTATAATCAGAATAATTAAATCACTATTCTGTCTTTCTTTTGATAAATTAAATGGATTAAGCTCATTAAATATTTGACTGAAAGACATTTTCTTCTTCTCTGGAGTAATTTGTCTTAAATTTTGATATTTTTTTTCACTCTTGTAAGCTTTTCAATATACTTTAAAAAATATCCTTATGATACTGACTTCCATATCTTGATATCTATTTTAGCAATACTTCCTTAATTTTCTCTTACTTACATAGCAGAAGATCACACAAGACCTTTTTGTCACAACTTTATCTTGGGAGATCAGGTTGGTTTTTTGTGTGCTGAATCACTCTCAGAACTCCCCCACCCCCACCCCCCCCACCCCCACCCCCCACCCAGAAGTCATTGCTCATTCCTAAAAAATGTAACTTAAGCATCTGGCTGTGTTAAAGCCATTTGTTTGAATAGTCAGAGTTATGGAAGTACTTACTTTCAATAACTCTGTATGACTGCTTTGTCTTGCTCATCGATTTAGTATGCTGCCAATACTTGTTCCATCAGCAAATTTTATCAAGAATGTTGTATTGTGTTGTTTTGGTTTGGGTTTGTTGTTTTTTTTTTTTTAATTTACTTCCAGAGAACTGAGGGGAATAGTGACTGTCATTTACTGGTACCAAGCCTTGTGAAATCCAACTAGAAATAACCATGTTCAACTTTGTTCTTCATTATTCTGAGATAAAAGTACGTCAGCTTGCTTCTTTCTAAACACAGAGCAGAAATATTTATTGAAAATTGCAGCCATTTTTCTGCAGGTGTAAATTAAGCCTAATACTTAGGCTTTCTCCCTTAAATAATGCCATTTCTCCAGTTTTCCTGTTGTAGTATCATCAGTGGCAGTGCTGTGGTCTCTTTCTGACTCCCTGCCCTTACATATTGGATGTGCAGTGCTGGAGACACAACACAGTGCAACAGGTAGGAAGTATATGCCGCTTTCTGACTGAAGTGTCACAGGCTGCTTTCCCAGGAAAGTATGCCCCTACTCATTGCAGAGAAGGAAGAAACTCACATGTATATCTGTGTATACAAGATTGGACTGAACAGTGATACTTCAAAAATTACTATGCTTTTGAAAGGTTAGATTTTTTGTTTGTTTGTCTGTAGGCTAACTGCACATTGATATTTTTGATATATCAGAGGAATATTTGTAGAGGATATGACAAAGCACACATTTCCTAAGAACACAAAAGACAATATATAAATAACCATTGCTGAATGCTTAAGACTGGGCACTTCTGAGTTTGTGAACTCTGTGTTGGGAAGAGAAAGGTTCAATTGTTGACAGTTGTATTAGCAACTTTGATTCACCAAACTCATCCACATAGTGAATATATTCTAGTTGATTGGTTGCACCTAGGAGTTACACTACAATTCAATGAGTCCTTTACATTTATCACATCAAAGTTGCAACATTAGCAAAAGATCTTTTGTGGTACCAGCAATAATTAATACATATGACCACTGTGCAGAAAATGGGAATAATCTTTTCCACTACAATGAGTACAACTACTCACATTCTTTTAAGACTGATTTATGAAAATGTACGTCTCTTAGTACCCTCCAAAAAAATTAACCATTGTAGATCAGATCTTCAGATTGTATAAATCAACATAGGCATATAAAATGTGAAAAAGCTATGTGCATTTAAATTAACTAGTGGTTCAGCACAAATAAAATGTGAGCACATCTATGTGTGTATTCATGGTTCTGTAACAGTCTACCCATGAAACCATATTTATAGAAAATTTGAGGTGATACTCAACTACATTCAAGAAAGATCTGGACCAGATTTTATCCTCAAGACTTTGATTTTACTTTGTGTGCAATATGAGCAGTCTTCCAAAGTGTGACCACCTGTGTCGTGAAGTGTTTCCTTCTATTTTCCAAATTGTGCTATGAATCAAACTTTGTTCTTTCCTCCAGGAAGAAAATTAAAAATGGAGGATTCATTTTCTTACAAATATTCTTAATATCTCAATTTTATTTTTTTAATATACTATGCATACTTTCCTGTTACTGTCCATTGGTAAGCTGTTCTTATGATAGGTTGCTAGTATCATTTTTACGTTATGCAACACCAAGGTGGTGATATGTGTTAAAAGAAAAAAGGTTTTGATTCTTCCTAAGTGTTTTCTCAAGAAATTGACCCTTGAGTTATCCTGTGAACTCAGTATCAGTGAAATAGTCACAAATGTATGCATTTAACCAATAGCCAAGTAAAAAATGCTAAAGCTAATCAGAACAATTTTATATTAATTCAAAATATATTAGGATAAAGAGTTAAACATGGTACAAAATAGAGAAAAAAATCCACTAATATTTCTAGAGGAAGGAACTAGGGGATGATAGAGCAGAGATCAGCAGAATGGGAAAATAAAACTATAGGCAAACAACTGTGACTCTGACTTATTGTAAGATTCCTTGACATATTAAGTTCCCTGTGTGAGCTAAAGAGAGTTGCACCTTTTTTTTCTTCATCCTCCAACCAACAGAAATGCTTTGAACTAGTAGAAATGTTTTGGGAAAGACATTTTTGTCTTAATAAGAGGTATTAATGAGTGTTGAAACTTTGCAAGAATCAGTATTGCTGAAAAATGAAAATATAGTATAATGAAAGAAATTTAAGGCAGATATGCTGAGTTTTAAAGGAACAAGTCTTGCACTGGCTTAAAGTTGACTGACATAGAAGGTATAGTAGCCATGAGTCTGTTAAGGACAAAGTGGTTGTTCCACTACAAAGAGGTTTTTTCATATTTAGAGGAAAAAGGGGTAAGAATTGTTTCTCAAAATAAACTGCACTGTGTTAATTATGATTTCTGTTTGTTGCACTAATTACCATTTCTGAGAGTAAATTCTTTGTCCTATTTCAGATTTTCTCTATTTTAATAGTAAGGGCAAATAATATTTGAAGTAGTATTGAAAATCCTAAGATAAAACCAAAAATCACTGCATAGATATATATTTAACATAACTGCATAAGTATAAAATGTTGTGCCACTTCTGTGCTAAATGTGTTTCATATCTCTGTTGAGAGTAAGAGAAAAAAGAGACAGAGAATTCAAATCAGATACCTAGAATTCGAGAAACAGAAGGATTGATGTTACCAGAGAGATGTCATAAAGAGGCACACCAGAAGCAGAGAAGAAAGCCAAAAGCTGAGGAAGAAGTCGCTTCCAAGACTAATGGTGTTAGATGGAACTATGAGATAGTGAATAAAACAATAAAAACTGTTTTTCATAAGAAAGGGAAAATAAGAGACTATTGCTTTATATTGTTAGTTTCTTAGACTTTGAGAAATGAAAAAAAGTGTATGAGTCATTGAAAGCTGTGAAAAGCAGGTAAGAGTTGTTCTGTCATTTTTTCTGTAAGATTTTTTTTGTCTGTCTCCTTATTAATAGATCTGCCATGGGAAAGATGATGAAAGATTTAGCAAAAATGTCTGAATGTATGCAAGGGGGTGGGGTGGGGGGTTGGGGGGGTGGGGGAGGAGAAAAGTATGTCCAAAAAATTGAACTACTAGTTATTAGGTTCACAAAATGGAGAGTCTAGTAACAGTTGCATCTTAGCCAATAGTATAGCCACTCTAGCACACATCAAACAACAGTGATATTCTAGTAAGCATCCTTTAATGTCTAGTGTTACCCACAGCATATTAGGATTACGTTCTGTGTCCTGTATCAGACTGTATTCTGATCTTAAAGTATATGGATAAACTTCACAAGAAAAAGAGTTATTTCCCCTGTTCATTGTTGTTGATTGTTGGTAGTGTCTGTCTCTGTATAAATAAGCATTTCAGCAAATGCTGGAACACAAATGTCACATCACCTCTCTTTAGACACAAGGTTAGAAAGTCACTTGTTTCCTCTGCTTTAGTGTATGGCCAAGTGACTATATTTTTAAAATGTCATGAAGCAGCTCCAAGAGGAAAAACTTGACAGTCAGCCAGAACACACTGGAAGTTGGTAACCAAGGTGTTCTCTAGGAAAATCTCAAATGTGAATCAGAAGTGATTTCTTAGTTACAGGCAAAAAAATCCAATATTCCTAAATAAAGATATTCCAGAACCTAAAGGAAATCCAGAACAAATCCAGTCCTGATTTTCATATACTTTGGTTTAGTTTCTCTTTATGAATGAGGGAAAATAAGTTGTTTTAGTTTTGGCTAAATACAATGTTTATCTCTTTTAATGAAGGAAACAAACATAAACAATTTCATATAGTTCAAACAGAAATATTTAAAAATATTTTTTGTTCACTAGCCAAACCAATGAGTCACCCAGTATGGTCTCAACATGAAACAACAAGAGAGACACAGTTCAACAGAGACGTATTTGCTTGAACATTGCTAAAGCCAAACTGAGAAACTGTCACTGAGTCAAATTAAAAAATTCCAAGCATGAAGAAATTTCAAGAAGTTTAGATCACAGTCACATTTTGTCTTCTAACAGATATAGCTGTAGGCCTTCAACCCAGCTTCAGGACTTCACTGTTGGAGCAAAATATTTGTTCTTGCTCAAATATAAGATATGCCTGAGTAGCTCAACTGTCCTCATTGCTGCTGCTCTGAGCTAGAACAACCAAAAGTCTTAGTTCTGCAGAGTGAGTGTTGGTGCCCAGGATCTGCTGTGGCAACAAACAACTGTTGTAACAAGCACAAAGAAAATAAAAGCATGGGAGGTAATGGTTTTTCTAGCTGTTTTTAAAGTCAATGAAAGTTCAAGTCCTCCACGTTACTTGACTTTTCTGCACAGTTCATTCCAACTGAGACATCTTTTCATTTTTCCTCCTGTTGCAGGAGCTGGATTTGACCAAGGGAAAGCAGAACTATGTCTGAAGCTCTGTTTCTTTGATGCAAACCTCTTATTTAAATCAAAGTTTATGTTTGACACTCCCCAGTGCAGAGATCAAGGCCTCTTTATCTCTACTTTCTTCATGTCATGATTGTCTTTTTCCTACCTTGCTCAGTTCCCCTTTCTCTTTTTATTTTTGTAATCCACTAGCTTCATGGTTTTTTCCTGTTTGAAAATAATGTGCTAAACCTATACGTCTATATTTCAGCTGATTTGCACTTCTATAACATTACAAAAGCAACAAAACCTCATATTCTTGTGTTTACATTACATTTATTTGTGTTGTCAAAGTGACCTAAAGTTCCCAAAGCAAACTAGAAAATTGAAATCCCTGTTTTCAGATATCAGAGTGAAAGCACTTAGACAGTGGAATCTGATAAATCTGTATTTTAATATTTCTTTCCCTTTACATTTATTCTTCTTTCTATTTGTATGCCTGCTCCTAATCACAGCTATACAGCTTATATACTGTCTCAATCTTGTAGACTCTAAATGCTTACAAAATTAAATATGATAATTTCAGTGATACCTTGAAGAAGAAACAAACCTGAAGAGATTCTGAAACCAATATTATAATAATAACAGACTGAAAGAAAGATACTGCCTGCCTTAGCTCTATGCATTTCTAAAAATTATACTTTTGGACATGAACAAAAAAAAAAAATCCAAGATTTTTATTTGCAATAATTTAAAGAACTTCTAGGAAAGGAATAGTGTGAGTAGGAACTGAGAAGTACTTGACTTTGTAACTGGAACTTTCAACCCCAATAGCTATCATAAAGTCATAGAAAAACTTTGTTTGGAAAGGACCTCCAGAGACCACCTAGTTCCAACTACCCTGCCATGGGCAAAGACATCTTTCACTAGACCAGGCTGCTCAAAGCCCCATCCAACCTGACCTTGAACGCTACCAGTAATGGGGCATCCATAACTTCTCTGGGCAACCTGTTCCAGTGCCTCAGTGCCCTCACTGTAAAAAATGTCCTCCTTATGTCCAATCTAAATCTAACCTCTTTCAGTTTAAAACTGTTGCCCCTTGTCCTACCACTACAGGCATGGTTAACAAGTCTTTCTCCGTCTTTCTTACAACCCACCATATGTATTGAAAGCCTGCAATGAGTTCTCTCTGTCGCCTTCTGTTCTCCAGGTTGAACAACCTCCAGTTCTCTCAGCCTTTCTGCACAGGAGAAGTGTTCCATCCCTCTGATCATTTTCATGGCCCTCCTCTGGACCCGCTGCAACAGGTCCATGTCCTTCCTGTACTGAGGACTCCAGAGCTGGATGCAGTATTCCATGTGGAGTCTCATGAGAGCAGAGTGGAGCAATAGAACCACCTCCCTTGGCCTGCTGGCCACGCTTCCTTATATGCAGCCTGGGATGTAATTGGCTTTCTGGGCTGCAAGGGCACATTGCTGGCTCATCTCTAATGTTTCATCCACCCGTATTCCCTAGTCCTTCTCTGCAGGGCTGCCCTCAATCCATTTATTCCCCAGCCTGTATTGATATTGGGGATTGCCCTGACACAGTTGCAGGATTTTGCATTTGGCCTTGTTGAACCTCATGAGGTTCCCATGGGCTCACTACTGAAGCCCGTCAAGATTCCACTGGAGGGTATCCCTTCTCTCTTGCAAATCAACTGCACCATGTGGTTTGGTGTCATCCAAAAATCTGCAGAGTGTGCATGCACTCAGCCCCATCGTCTATGTCATTTATGAAGATGCTGGCCCCAACACTGACCCTTGAGACACACAGCTTATCACTGGTTTCCATATTGACATTGAGCCATTAACAGTAACTCTTTGGACACGACCTTCCATCCAATTCCTCATTCATCTAACAGTCAATACATTACACCTACTCTAGGTAGATGCTTTCCATAGCTCTTCCTTTGTCCAGTGATGCAGTCACTCTTCAGAGAAGGCCACTAGATCAGTCAGGCATGATTTGTCCTTGGTGAAGCCATGCTGGCTGTCTCTAATCAAATCCCTGTTTTCCACGTTTGTCATAACTTCCAGAAAGATCTTTTCCATGTTCTTCCCAGACACTGAGGTAAAGCTGACTGGTCAACAGTTCCCAGACTTCCCCTTTTTATCCTTTTTAAAAATGAATGTGATGTTTCCCTCTTCTCCAGTCACTGGGGAATTTGCATGGCTCCCATGACTTTTCAGATATAATGGAGGGCATCTAAGCAACATCTGCCATTTTCTTCAGGACCCTGGGATGTATCTTGTCAGGTTTCATGTCATAGAAGCCTGCAGGATTGATGTAATTTGGGATTTTACTTCTTTCCCCCTTTTTTCCTTTATTTTTCTGGTTTTGCTTTTTGTTTTGTTTTGGTTTTTTTTTTTTTGTTTGGTTTTTTTTGGTTTGGTTTGGTTTGGTTTTCAGCGCACTGACAAGCATGGGATCATATATTTGCAGTTTTTACAGCTCTTGTAAAATCATCTTCCTTCCATTATCTATTGCTATTTCAAGTTATTTCTCTTACTGTGTGTACATTCCGCTGTGAAGACTACTTTGGTTGTTTCTTTTCCATTTTAGATAGCTGTTAGATTTTGTGACTCAGAGAGGTGTTTCTGTGACCATCTCTACTTTGATGGGTATTGCCTTCCTTTGAACGGTTTTAGTACTTTCTATTTTGCTGTCTTTTTTTTCATCTGGTTGAATTGTCTCTATGGATTGAGGCAACTCATTCTTTGTGAACAGAAGGTGAATGTCAAGAGCATGATTTGTCTCACCAAAACCAGAAGTTGCAACATAGATATCCATGCCTTAGCCTACACGCCTAATAGTTCCATGTAGAAAAACATGCCGCTCAAAAGGTAAGATTTGTCTTGTCCTAAGGCAGAGATATCTGAAGTGACTCCGAAGTATTACACCCTGCATCAGTCCTTTTCTCTCCATTTATTACAGAGAGAGATGATCATGAAAAGTTCAGATGCAAACAGCTACATTTGAGAAAAAAAAAGTGAGCTGAACATACAAACATCTCCAAGTGGGTTGCTGATTTTATCCAGGAAAGTGGAAAGGAGAAGCTGAAGGAAAAGTGTATACTACAAACACTAATATAAACATTTACCATTATTACCAATAGATTAATTGGTCTTTTTGAAAGAAAAAACTTTTTTTCCCCTGCTTTTTGTTTTCTGTAAATCCCCAATACCATCTTGCTGTCTTCTATGTTTTAATACTAGGGCTTTCAGAGAAAAGCCTGTCTAAAGATCTGACCAGAAAAGCTCCTTATTCTAGCATCTTCAACATCTGTGGGAAACAAAAGTGAAACACAAAAATTAAACTCTGCTAAAGAACCTGACTCTGCAGGGAGGATTTTACTAGTGTGTGAATAAATAAAACCATTTGTCTTTCTGGACTTATGCTGACTGTGCACAGAGGAGGTTGGGGTTGCTTCCCACCCCCATTCAAGATGTTGTTGTTAGAATAAGGTTATCTGTTCACCAGCTTGTTTTTGTTTCTTTAAAAAAAACAAACAAACACAAACCATTTATACAGTAACCTTAAAGAAATTTAATTCAGTGGAAGCAAATGAGGAAGGAACTATATAGAAAGGACATATATTTACAATGCTGTGATAAACTGTCAGCTGCTTTTACCATATATTTTCTATAGAATTATTTTAATTTCCATAGAAAAGACATCACTGCCCCTTTTTCCATATTTCTAACAGATTTTTCATCCTAAACATGACTTGTACCATCATTTGTTATTAAATGTCTGACACTTTCTTTTTTAAAAATTATTGTTAGTTATATGTAAATTCATACAACTATAACTGTGAATGTCCAAGTTTTCCATGATGACAACCTGCTTCATGACATTTCTTTTCTTAATGGAGGGATCTTGTAAGTCTATTTTTACTTAAATGCATGGTTTTACTTGCTTTTCCCTTTTAGCTCCCCTCAACCCATTCTGCTCAGTCTCTTCTCACTTTCTTAATGACATGGTTTCAGAGGAAAACCTTGTGTAAATGTCCTATGATGGGTTTTCAGGCTACCTTTGATCTAGCATTTCCAGTTTCTATAGAAAAAACAAGAACACTAAAATTAAATCAGGTTGGCTGGGGAAAATTTATTTAACCATTTAAAAGTTTTGCTTAAAATGTTTTTCTGTGTTTCATATTTTTTGAATGCTAAAAAGCACAAGCTTGTGGAAATCCATCCAGTTTGGATAGGACTTTTGAAAAGTGTCTGTACATACCTTGAGCATGGAATCTCATTTTCAGCAGCTAAATATTCTTGGAGTCTATCTCCACCGAGCACGTACTTATTTATTGCATCTTTTAGTGCTGATTTATTAGTGTAAGCAAAAACTCTGCAATCTTCCAGAACTTGAACAGGGCATTAGATGACATTTCTGGATGAGTAGTATTCCTGCATGCTGGCCAACAGATAGAATAGGGTTAAGCAGTTACACAAAGTTCATTAAGAAGAGACACAGAATCCCCCAGACTATCCTGAGTTTAAAATAATTTTTTTTGCCTCATTTTCTGCCCTTGAAAGGAAAGTACAAGATAAAGGAGGAAACACAATAAAACAAAACCAAAGCAATTCCCCTGGCAGCAAGCCATGATAGTGCCTGCTTTGCCATCCATCAGGTTTGATCCTGCTCTCTGAGATTTCAGTGAATATTTTCCCCTTCTATTTCAGTCTCCTCTCTTTAGACTTTTGTACCATTCTCATCACTTTGGCAACTGCTTCATTTCACTGACTTAACTGAATTTGTCTGTACCTGAGTTCACAAAATGAGCTGTGTTCTGTCACTTACCATTTCAGCATGCATTCTATACAGTTGTACCTTTTTATCTTTTTTTTCCTATTATAGAGAGAGTGGTTTTTTGTGGTACCCACATTTTTCTGTGCAGGTTACAGACGCTTGCATGGCTTTTGCAAGGGTAGCTTTTTGTTTTTCCTGAAGTGCTTTCAGGAAGCTAAGACATTTCAAAATAAAATTCTTTCTATATGAAACATTCTTTTTTTTTTTTTCCACCCATAAAGAGAAAACATAAAAACTTACATATGTTAAAAAGAAAATGCCTGCTATATAAAGGACAGTTTTTTTCATATGTTAAGCGAGAACAGTCCATTTTGATCATATTTTTGGTTCCAGAAAATCACAGCGCTATATTTGAGGAATTCTTTGCAAGTGGAGTTACAGGAACAACGAGACCCCCTTCCACAGCTGCTGCTTGTCAATAGCATTGCTGTATCAGCAACATGCTTAAACAATCTGGGATGACAGGAATGTTATTTCCTTTCTCTCTCCAGGTGGGGGCCACTCCCCACTCTTTCTGTGATTGAAGAGAGTGACCCCAATGTCAGCTTCCTGGGATTCAGGAAATATACCACCTTTTTGTAATGACAGTTTTAGGATTCCAGGTTTTAGTACATGAAAGTAGGTTGGGTTTTTCTTGGGGGTGGGGGGGGCCGGGAGGTGCGGGGGGAGATAGAGGAAGGGGGAGCTGGTTTGTGTAATCAGTATGTTTGCTGGGATAATTCTTAACCTTGTTTTTAAGCAAGGAGTACATAGTGATGTGCTAGCTCAGTTGTGAACTATATTCACAAAGGACTTTTCAAGTGCTTTTCATCAGAAGTACCTTGATGCACATCCCATGTAACATGCATGGCTCTGCTTAGTAGTATTTTTTCAAATGCAGTTTTCTATCTCCTAAGTCATAAGAGGGTATGTCGTAATTGAGTGTCATCATGCTAATTTCATTCCTTTGACTTACTGATGACAAGGAAGTCCCATAGGGATAACACAAAGTCATACAATGTCCTGCATTTTACTACTAGCACACTGTCTGTGCTCACCAAAAACTTTCTCCTCAGCCCTTGATATGCAGTGACTTAGAAGCACTAAGTTTCACCACCATACATTGCTTTTCCAAGGAAAACTTGTATGTATACCAAGTATGACTTGGTCATACTTGGTATATGTATATATATAAACAAAAGTCGAATTTCCAAGGAAAGTCATATGTATACCAAGTATGACTTATGCTTTCAGAGGGGGAGGTAGCTGCGTTATGCTTATGTCAGGAACTAGTGCAACTTGCTAGGAGCAGATATGTGGAGCAAAACAACATTTCTGAGGACCAAGTGCCCATCCTATGCGATTCTGGGGGAATCATTTCTGAATAATCTGGTTTGGTTGTGTAGCCTTAATGTTCATTAACTGTTAAAGACCACAGAAAGATGCTAGTCATTTAACTTAGATGCCTGAACTAGACACTTTATAAGTGCATGAGCTCCTCCAAAACCTTCAAAACACCTGTTTCTCATAGACTGTACAAATTAGATGCAAGAATTTTTACTATAGAAAATGCAGAAGCTTTCTTTGGAAGGAATGGTTCACTAGGCTTTTCAAGACAGTTGACATTCATATGCAAACATTGTATGGGCTGGATTTTATACTAATAGCGGTGTGAAAAGATCTTGCAGATGAAGTCAGAAATGTCACCTAAAAGCTTTAGTCTATTTTTTGGTTTATAAATCTAATTTCCAAGTTCTCACTTGGAGAAAATACTGAAAATTGAGGTTGCAAAAGATAGAAGGAATGCTAAGTGTATCTGAACACTCAACTATAAATAGATGCAAAAAAGGTATGTCAAATACTTGCAAAAGCCATGTGGAATTTAGCAAGTGAATAGAAAGCAACTCAAAGGATCAGCAAAATAAAATGTTTCCAATTCCTGAAGAAAAAGAAACTTTCTGCTTGACAAATAGATGTGAAGAATTTGTTTTTTCCCTCCTCAGCTGACAAACAAATTACCTGTACACTAGGCATGCAGAAAGAGGAGGAAAAAAATATTGGTTAGATTTCTAATCTTGTAAACACTTGAATGAAGCAGGACACTGGATTTGATGTTTCCAAATAAATCTCCCATACCAGATCTTTTGAATATTATTCTGTCATTGAGTGCTTTCCCAGAATTCTAATGTTACAAAACTGAAAGTGTGATTACAGCCCAATTTAGATGGACCAAAGCAAGATTCAACTGTTTTTCTGAACCTGACCTTTGCAAAAAAAAATTGCAAGTGGAGTATCTCCAAGACCAAATAAAAAGGTAAACTTGGTTCCTCAACTATTACCCTTTCATTACAATATCATTGGACGAGGTTCAGGCTGTACTAATTGGTACATGCCTGTTACAGAAGTTGGACTAGCAACTTACAGCAGCAGGAGGAAGAGTTGCTATGAAACTAATTACAGCTATCAGCAGTGGTTCTGTTTTAAATGGCCTATGAATTAGGCAGTCTCCTAGAAGCACACACAAGTGAATTTACCATTAACAATGAACTGCTCTGTGAAAAGAACACAGTATAAATTTACTTAGTCCATCCTGGGATTAGGCAGACAGCTCTACTCTTATTTGGCCTCTGAAGTAAATTTCAGTGGAAAACTTAAGAGGCTTTTCCCCAGCAAAGTGAATTTTGCCAAATACTTGGTGCCTTATTACAATACAGACTGTATTCCAATTCCAATTACACTAATGCAAGCTGTGAGTAACTTCATTGTGCTCACTGGAATTACTCTAGATTTACAACAGTGTTATCTGAGATTTACACCTCTATAAATTAATCTGAAAAGTGGCCACATGGTCTAGCTGGTTGTTAGCTTAATAGGAAAAACATAGTTGCATAAATAGCTGATGTCTTTCATACTAATTTGGGACCTCCTCACAGCTGCTTACTTGCCCATGTATAATAATTTACTACACCAGAAACATGTCCAATTAATAAGAGAGGTAATTCACTCACTGTTCATGATTAGAAAAACTTTTTCCTTGACATTACACCTATGGCTACATAATATTTATCTCCCTGCAATATTTGATATTATTCATAATGCCTTAAAGATGGTGGAGGTTTATTTTATTATGGCATCTTGTTTCTAAGGCTGCTGAATTAATCAGCTTTTTTCACACTGGTGACCAAACAAATCACAGCTATGGATTAGAACTGACCTTGCAGTGAAACCACCACTTTTATGTATTCAAGGAACACACACAGTGGAAAAGGACTGTAATATTAATTAAAATTGTCACGTGGGATGTAGGTCACTCAGTCACACTAGATTTCTTTAAAAGTCTCTTTCCTGTTTGGGATCTAGAATTTTCATAGCTATAGTTACAATTAAGACAAACCACATTTTCTTGTATATAAAATGATTGCCTCTAAAACTTGAAGGAAACTAGATATGCCCTCTATCTCCCTTCTTGCACCTTCCATTGATTTTTTACGAGCTGTTTCATAGGAGAATTTTAACAGAAGTTGCAGAAGAAAAATCATGCAAATTATGATTACACTAAATTAAGCTGTTCTCAGCTCTGTTAGTAAGGTGCAGCCAAGTTGAGTTGCCTCCCAGAGGCCTCATTGTTCACTCTTCTAGGCAATAAAATAGTTGTTCCAGAGTCATTACTGTATATGAGACAAGTTGCTGCTGCTCCCCTCAGTGAGGAACCTGACCCAGGGACTTTATAGAAATAAATCATCCAGTTTCTACATAGATGCTTTAACTCTTGCTTCTCTGAGTCCAATGGAGTAAAACAGCAGTGATGCTACTGTAGACAAGGGCTTTCCTAAGCTACATGTTGGGAAAATGTCCTTTCTTAGATATGACTGTTATGCCACCATATGGGGGTAACAGCATGTCAAACAATCCACTCTGGCTTATCATAATTTTAACTGTGTACTCCAAAATAAAGAAACAATATGCACCACATACCAAACCTGCCGGGGCGGGCGTGGGGTGGGGGTGGGGGTGGGGGTGGGGTGGGGTGGGGTGGGGTGGGGAGGGGAGTGAATTCCAAGGAAAATGTGTAACAGGAAAAACAGGTGATTTGTTTTCACCTTGAGCACTGTATGACTACTTGCACAGGTACAAAGTTAGAGGTCTAATGTTACTACTTTGATTTAAAGGAATATAGTCCTTTGTGTTCTCATAGAATAAATGTAGTGTAAAGTAAGAAGAGAAAATATTCAGCAGTTGTAAATTCCTGAAAATTCGAATTTTGAACTTCCTTATTATTTCTTTCATAAAATTAATTAAATTGGAGATATAAGATTGGGTAAAGAAAGTTCTTTTCCTTTGCTGCTTTGAATAGTACAATGAAACATATTTCATTTTCTGTTCCCTAGAGACTGGTAAGTATGTTTTGATACCAGAGAACTTGTATTTTGTCTTACCAACACTGGGGCAATGAAACAAAACAGTTTTTTTTTCTTTTCTCACACATACCTGTGCAAAAGCAAGAATATACCCTATTTAGCTGAGTCAGATTCTTAGTCTTTCCCTTTTCCACTGAGGTAATAACTCATGAAGATAGAACAGAGGAATTATTTTTTTTTCTTTTGTACTTGCTGAAGTAAAAGATGTAGGGAAAGTTCAAAGTTGGAAAAATGTCTTTGAGCTATACAGTATTGCTGCACAGTATTTTGATCTGAATGTTCATTAATGCACTCATTACAACTGTTTTCATCATAGCTATTTTTTGTTGTTGTTGTTATTAACTTTTTACTTAGTTACCAAGATCAGTGTTACTTTTATATATATATATATGTATACATATATAGATAGATGTAGATATAGACATATGTAAAAAGTGTTGGTTTCTTCTGTTTTTATTTTATTTGCAAAACTGCTAACATGGCTACATTCAGACTGTCCTAGAAATCAAGTCAGCAAGCAGCTACCCAATGTACTCTATACATATACTTAGCCTGTTTGCATACCGTAAAGCTTCTACCAGCTTCCAGAACACAGACAGGGTAAAATCTTAGTGCTGGCTATCCACTGGAAAAGTGACAACTCCTGGAGGAAAAATTGTGATTAACATCAAACAAATGGGGCAAAAAAAAGCAATGGCAAAAATTGCCAAGGGCCACATAGACACTCACAAGATAGCTCAGGGATGTAGTAATAATGAGCAAATCAGTACTATGCCACCTCATGAAAATGTACAAGATATGCTGTGGCTCTTGTGCCTTAACTGATTGGAAAAGACTTTGTCCTAGACAACCAAAAAAAACATTTTTCAGTTAAATTATAATGGTACTTTCTTCTAGTTTAAATGTCATTCCTCAGGTAGCAAGAGTTTAATTTGACTGCATAGCTTATGTCAGTTAACTTAGTGGAATCAACTGCCAGGAAGAAAGAAAAAAAAAAAAAAAAAAAAAAAAAAGAAGAAGAAAGGTTTTTTCTCTTTATTTAGTTGGTATAAAAATGTAAATTTTTAAAAAAGAAAAATCACATGTATATCAGAAAGGATTTGTGGTGTAGATGTGGTCAAAATGCTTGCAAAGTGCTTGAAAATAACTAGTAAAAGTTTGAATATTATAATTCTTATATTATGATTTAGGTTGCAAAGTTCAACATGATTTATGATTCTGGCTTTCTATTAGACATCTTAGTCTACTTGTATGGTTGCTTTCTCTCCTCTACAACTATGCAAACTGAATATTCCATAGATAATACAGTGTTATTATTATACTTAGCTTATGGGCAAGGAGCTGAGACTTGGAAGATATGATGAGTGGATTTGTCATACATCACAATGCAAACTTGAGATGATTCAAATATGCATTTGGTTGCTATTCATTGCATACTTAAGGGACGTAAGTCCTCAATATCAAAATTTTCCAGGCATCCAAAAAGTGTTTCTCGACATGCCCAGAAGTCTTGACAGTGCTTAAAATCTTGATAGATTACCTTATGCTAAAGGTCCCTAAGGAACCACAAACTAAATATTTTTCTTCCTGTCTCATCCATGTACTTGCTTTAGTAGATGTTCCCCGAACAAGCCTGCTAAACCACACTGTGCACAAGAAACAGCTGCCAGCTGTGGTGCCATCACTATCTCCGAAGAAGGTAATAAGAGAAAAACTGTCATTCATATACAAGAAATTATGTTTAATTTCCTCTTCTCACTGGGGGAATTTGAATGAGTGTCTCTGAAACACTGGAGTATGAATAGCAAGTAACATAAAATATACGGTAGGTTCAGATGGGATATTTTGTCCTTTTAAATGTAATTCAATTTATACAGAACAATTAGACAGAATAAAAGTAGCAAGTTAGAGTGTGAATACAGGAGTGGATGTAAACAGGCTTGGTCACAGATTCACTTGACAGGATGGGTATGCTGCTGTGGTGCTCTGTCCCCAAAGACACTAGACTCAAGCTGGCTCACACAGCTGCCACGGGGCACTGGAATAGCGGCCTTGTGTCTGCCAGCAATTGGTTATGGTTTTATAAACTGCTGAGTATTAAATTTGCTAGGGGGGCTATCCTGCTCTCCAGTATTGCCTTAATGCAGAATATGTTTTTGAGAATTAACGAATAGATTTGAATCTCTTGATTACAGACCACTGAATGATTGGCTATGGCTGTCCAAAAGGAAGTTCTTTTTTTGCTTCTCTGTTGGTATCTGGGGCAGAAAGACAGAGACTACAAATTATAAGCAGACAAACTGTATTTTCTTTAGAACTACAAAAATGTCAAAGCCAATATGTTTAGCCACCCAACAAAACAAGAGGGGGTGTCAAAAATGGAAAAAAGGTATCACAAGTGCAGGAGTCACTGTAAAAACCAGTGTTTAGCTATGACTATGTGTCAAGGATATTTCAGCTATTTACTATAACATGAAAAATCTGTCTTATATATACACACATGTGCTACCTCTGTTCAAAACCTACTGCTTGGTAAGAGGCCAATATAGGTAAAAACAAAATAAAAAAAAATCAATGCATTCTTTTACAACTTACAGGGGTGATTGTTGGAATTAAGATAGATGTCAGGCATGCTACAGAATAAGAATTCATTGTGATAATAAGACCATGTGATCTTTCTGACATTTTTCAGGTCTCAGCATGTGCCAACTGTTTTCCTGGCACACACTAAGACTCAGGTTCTAGTGTACTTTCATCAGAAAGAAAGAGACGGATATGAATGACCTACTTTTTGAAGCCTGGGAAAACAGTCACTCATAACTTTAGTAAACTGATCCAGCTGACCATCTCTACGTATAATTGTCCTTCAGCACTGATAGCTAAGCTGTAATTCCAGTGGGGAAAGAACTTGCTTGGAAATCTAGACATAGACTTTAAAAATGTCAAAATGTAAAGCTAAAAAAAAAAAAGTCAAAGAAAAAGAAGTGAACTTGCGAATGCTATTTTTGCTGACAGCTTTAAAGAAGAATAACACTCCTTTTGACCTTGACAATTATCAGTTCCCTATCTGGCTTTTCTTTTTTTGTGTGTGTTTTGCCAGGTTTTACAAAGTTTCGACACTGAAGAAGATAAATGGCAATGAATGGTATCAGGTGTCCTTCAATATTTTCTGCAGTACCCAGGAGTTCCACTTGTTTTTAGTATACTCAGCACAGAGATGAGCTGTGCTAAGCAGTTTATCAAATTTGTAGTCAAGGTGCCAGTGCAATAATCTTCTTCCGTGTAATTTGCCTTCTGGGACAAAATTTGTTAGCCAAATATCCTCTCTTCTCTGTTCAAAGTTGAGCAGCTTTGAATGAAACTGAAAACCTGAGCAAAATTATTCCTAAATTTCTACTGTCCTCATTTCCATTTAAGAATATCCTAGAATAGTTCTCAAGAAAAACAAGCAAAAGGAATCTTTCTTTTTCAATACTCCTGTCTGAGGGAAAATTAGAAATATTAAAAATAAACAATAAACTGGAAAATGTATGAGCTTCAATGCAAGATGACTGAAATGCATGTTGGCCAATAATTCACTCAAGAAGTTTTGCTGATGTCATGATGTCATGATGTCATGAACTGTGAAAATAAGATTGAGAGTATAAAGCAAATAAATCTTTTTTAGATCAAAAAGAAAAATCTTTTATTGGGAATTTGAAAGATCTATAATGCTTTGGGGAAAAACTCATCCCATGGAGGGTGCATCTCCATATTTGGATATGTGATTTTTTAGATAATTTTGAGCACAGTGTTTTCTCAGATAATTTCCACAACTATCAGAGATAACTTTGACCTCCCATTTAATTCAGAGATTCTTTCCAGCCATGCTTCAGTATATGCAATATGTAAGCAGTACACAGTGTACAAATATCACTCTGGTCAGCTGCAGTACAGCTTTCAACTTATTTCAGACACTTTGAACTGAAGAAAATGAATGCACTAAAGACCTAGTTATGATTATAACATTATATGAATACCACACATGTGAACAGAGAACAGGCAAATCCAAGGGCTATATGGTAGGGACATAGCTAATACTCCCTACAGAGAGCTTGTACAGCGGATTCAAACCAGTCTAAATCCTTTGCCAGGCATCACTTCTTCAGGCAGATTAGTTTAGCAGTGTAGATGTAAATGCTTATCTCTTCAACCACTTTCTCTTGTATATAAGTATTTCATTTGCTGTTTACCTCAGTTTATCTGAGATGGACAAGTCAGAATCCTTTCCTGTGAGCAAGCATTGCACCCTTTCTTTTACAAAAAAAAATAGTTTTTTCTGTCAAAAATAAATTGTGCTTATGTTTAATATAATTCTTTTTGATTCAGAAGTGGATGATCAGGATTAACTGCTTTCCTGAAACTGTTGGAAATCTCCCACAGAACTGCTTTATCAACCCAAATGTCTGATAGGTCTGAAGGTAGAATGACTTCCATTCCTCCTACGTTGTGGCTTAAAAAATTATAGATGTGATTTGTCAGAAAACCAGTACAAGAGCTAGACGAAGGAACAGAGCATAGGAAGAAAACCCTTTCTTCCAGCTAAAGCACTGAAATCAGTAGGCAAAAATCTACTGACCTTCTGAGGGGAGTGGGAAGTATGATGCTCCTCCTTCACACACACACACACGCTCATGCTTAAAAAAAAATTGCCATTCACACAATTTATGAAATGTCAAAACCTGTTGATATGAATCCCAGGCTAGACGGGGCTTTGCAAGACAGCTGGGTCTACTGTCTATGTAGGTAGGGGATAGTCACCAAGTTTCTCAAATGAGGGAAGCTCTTACAGACATGGAAACAGAGAGCAGCTAGGAAATTCTGAAGGCAACATGGAAATGATAGCTGCAGTTGCAAATGCCTCAGATCTGCATTAGTTTCATTAAATCTTTTACTGTTTTCTGGAACATCACTGATTTATGTGTCAATATGTGGTATTTATTTGATTGCAAGAAGCTAAAACCACAGATGGTTTCATCTTTCAGGGTATAAAATTCACATTCCTTCTTTCGCAGACATGAGCTAGGCTCACACCTCACTGAGCTCATGACTGTGTGAGCTCTGCGTCACATTATGCAGCAAAACTACTGTTCAAGTCAGTAGAAATAGGATCATCTCACCTAACTTCTGGAATGTGATTAATCTGGCCTGGTTTGGATGCAGGCTTTAGGATGAGATGAATCACCTTGTAGCAGCGCCTGTTTTTATCCACTGACTGCAAAAGAACTCTAGATAACTGGCTCAGGTGCAGGTTTCTATCTCTGTGTATCTGAAGTTAGGTGAGGTAATCCCCAATTGAGTGTTTTGTTTGTTTCAGTAAAAGCTAGAGTTGAAGTACATGCAGCAGAGGCTACAAAGTCTACCTTTTTGCTTACCCATTCCTCAAAAAAAGCATGGACTTCATCAATACATCTTCTAGCTAGGTTTTTGAAAGAAGTACTGGAAAGTTCCTTTCTAAGGAAAAAAAAAAAAGAAAAGAAAAAAGAAAATGAAAAAAAAATGACAGTATGCAATCCTCTGTGTGTAATAGTTGCTGGTTTTTTCCCAGAAAGTTGTCAGGCTCAAGTAACTGTCAGCAAGAGCTTAGTTCCAAAGGAGGATCAAAAAGAGTTGATATTATGCATAAAATGTATGTTTCTAATACATCACGAACATTTAAATTACAGTGACTACAACATTTTTAGTGCCTTACCATTATATGTAATAGGCGTTAAGTTAGACCATTTGGTTTCATTTTGGGGGTTTGATTTAGTACATTCAAATTTAGGTATAGCCATGCTGAACATTGGTTTCTAGTTTAGCTGAATTACTCTATTCACCACACTGTATTTCTGTTTTTTCTACTGTATTTTGACCTACAGTGAGACCTTACTGAAAAAATAAAAGTTGAAGGGATTGAAGGATTCTCAATCAATTGACAGATTGCCATCAGCTACACAGTAATTTTCAATTCTTATGCATGAATCTCATAACAGAGCATAAATATATTTATCACAAAAAATGTAATATATATTTATTGATAGCAGAATGCATCTGTAATGTTTTTGATTTTTTTAATCTATAGAAGGTGTTGCCTAGATAAAAATACTTTTATATAGTGTGTGTAGGTATGCATATGTATGCATATGTACTCATATACACACAAATACACACATGCTTATATATGTTTATATGGCTGAAAGATGGAAGGAAAACAGTGACATTTCTTATGAATTACAAATGGCAGTTTAATCTTGACAAGGCTTTATTTGTTCAAGAATCAAATCCCTTCTCTGGCTCCTCAAAAAGCCAGTTATCAGAAAGATTCTGTTCCGCTACTGTCATTAACAGATAGACATTGACGACAGTTTAACTTGGTTTCAACATAGCTCTTGGGCCACAGCTGCTTACCAGGCAATCTAAGTACAGCTCAAACGCTCAGTTGCAGATTGACCTTGTGGTAATTGAGGTTATGAAAAGGCTCTTGTTCTCTAAAATCTCAAATGAACACCTCTTCCTCTGGGAGACAGCAGGATATTCAGCCATAGCAGCCCTGCTGAACCTGTAAGATTCTTTCTGCTGCCCTGGTCTGTGCCAAGGTCAGGATGAGAAACAAATGTCTATGATGGGATATGAGGAATGTAATAGAGTAGCAAGTAAGATGAAATTATCCGAACTGCAATTACCTTCCCTTAATCGTGCCCTATTCTGCCACCCCAAAAAGATCTGCTAAGTATTTGGAAACATATTTTTAGCACTTTTCTCACTTGTATCAAAAATAATACTTTGTATTCTTATTCTTGACTTTGTTGGCATTTTCTCATTAAAAAAAAAAAAGAAAGTGGGAAATAATGACAGGTTAAGCTCTCATTTCTTTAAAGCATAGAACCATCTGCTGAAGTTATCAACGACTTCAGTTTACAGCACGAGCCAGCATTTGAACATCTCTGCCCCTGCCAGTAATTAACATTACAGTCAATGGGAATTAATGTTGAGGCTTTCAGAGGAAATGGGGGTAATTAAACTAATCACAAGAAGTATACAACAATTATTGTTATCATTTTAAATCTCGAGCCAATTAGCTATGTTAGCCACTTTCTTTGGCAAAAGCTCACTGTTTATGGTAGCTAAATATAAGATTAAAATCAGTGATGGCAGAACATATTTTAGCTACTCAACTTAGGCCAGGACTTACAGTATTGTTTTGAATTAAGTGCTATATACAAAATTAAGAGAAGGCTGTCCAGACGCAGAATCTTTTTTTAACAACCTATTAACAGTTATTGGGCCTGAAGCCCTACTTGGGATAAAAAAGGGGTTGACTCCAAAGTAGCTGAGGACAAGCATGGATGCTCAACATTGAAAATCTGATCAGCGAGCACCGTGAATTTAACGGGCTGACTTATCTGAAGATTTTGATCCATGTAACAAGTATATTAATATACATCAATTATTCTTAGACAGGTGAAGTCAGTTGCTATGTTGTGTAACTTAGGGCTTGTTTGAAGCCAATTATTTTACACAATCAAGTGACAAAGTTTTGTTGGGACTTCTTAATTTCATTAACCAGCCTTGCTATCTAGATTACATTTGCAGGCAGTCTTATGACATAGCTTTAATAAAGATTTGCTTGGAAATATATATTGTTATTCAACTTAAAGAAAAAAAACAAACAAACAAAAAACAAACAAATAAAAAAAAAACAAAACAGGAAAACAAGTATGTAAGAATCAGAGCTGCTAGATATCATGGTGCCTAGGACACAACAAAAGTAGTTGCCCTTCCATCCCCTACAGCTGCCTGCCATATAGGTAAGATATTTTCTCAACAAAATGTTGCCCCCTTTAAATCTAGACCACAACAAGAAATGTTATGCTGAATACCTGCATCAGACCTTGGATAATGTAACTTCCATTGGCTTCTGAGCTCAGCGGAAAGTGGATGCCAGAACCACATTCTTCTCTCATTCCTCTGCCTCACTCCATATTTTACTGTTAAGGTTTCATGGAAGGTTGCTCTAGGCAGGAGTTCCTCTAAAAGCAGAGTACTTTGTATGCCTCTGTGTGTGTGTATGTTTGTATGAACTACCACTTAAATATTTCAAGAGAACAGTCTCTTTTTTAAGTTTTCTTGCAGGAACAAAAGGATTTTTGCTGCAGCATTTTAGTCCATATGCTGATATGGACAATACTGATATTAAAATCCATTACATCTGAAAAAGGACAAATGCCATTTATTTTTCTGGAGGTTAGGCTGGGATAAGGGGTTTAAATTATTTGCTGTAATAGAAATATAAGTAGGCTGATTGTACCTTAATGTAAATTATAAAGATAATAAAGCTGGTTCTGCCTAGAAATATTAATTTATATTTCTTTTCTAAGTGAAAGAGCATCTTATCTAAAAGGATTTTTTTTTAGTGAAAATGTTCATTTATACTTCTTCCCAATATTTTTTTAGAAAATTAACTTTTTGTAGATTTTTTTACTGAGTAGTGTTTTCAAAATACTTTTATTTGTTTAAAAGTTGACATATTATTACATATTTCATGTATTAGCCTTTATTTTCCTTTCTGCACTTCTGCTTCCCTAAATCTTAGGGAAATGCTAACATTGCATTTCTAAGAAATTAAATGTTAATTTTACCAATATAGCCTCTATTTTCCATGTAAGAATTTTTTTAGCTTTGTGTGAAATTTCTTTTGATGAAATACAGCAAGCAGAATGCATATTCTAGTTCTATTGTAAACTGTAGTCAGACAACTATTTTCTCTATAGTGCAAAACCTACAATTTATTGTACTGATCAGACCCCAGCCTTCATTTTTCACATTTACAGTCCCTCCCTCCCCCAAAACACACATGTACTATCCTAGTTAACAGAATAAACAGCTTTCAAGTGTTCTCTTGTCTTTTTTTTTTCTTTCTTCTACCTTGTTTTACATCAGTCTATGAAAGTCAACAACATTTAGTTCTGAAATGAAGAAGAAAAATGATCTTGTTCTTTTTTATAAAAAAAAAGTAAAAGGTTCTCCCACCACATGGTCTTGTTATCGATTCACACATTGAAGCATGTTGCAGGAAATTATGAATGAAAAGATAATAAAATGGCTTTCGACTGTCTCAGTAAAACATGCATGCTGCCAACATTTTTGCCATCAATAATTCTCTCATAAACACGGGTCTCTTCTTTCATTATGCAGGCTGTCATGCTTTATTGAACCACATAATTTCACCTAATTAAAATAAGCAGTGTGTAGTTTCCTCCCCCTTCTGTTTTTTTAGCTGGACAAGTGCCAGTAACAATGTTTAGAGTATCCTAAGTGGACATCCTATTAAATATTAATTCTTATGCTTGTCTTTGCAGTCAAAAGTACAGTAACTCCTGCTGATTTCCTGTCTGAATACCAAGATTCACTCTATTTATCTGATGATTTAATATATAGTAAGCAGTCTAGGACTTGCAGTTAAGGAGACTGGAAAGGTTTATGTTTGTTAAAATGGGTAAAAAGATAAGAGACTATGTAAAACAGTTGACTGATATCAAGCCAGCAACATAAACCGTTAAGTCTCTCATAAGTAATTATGCTACAAATCACTACATAATCACTCATCTGCTGCTGCAGCAGGTTTTTGTTTGGGTAACTTGTCTGAGACAAAATTTTTGGTTTTTCCTTTGAAAACAAGATGGCTCCATAATTTCATGCACACATAGAACCCAAACTAGAATCATATTCTAGCTGCCATATACCATTGGGAGCAGAAATAAATCTGATCCAACAGTGGTGGCAGACACCAGTATACATTTGGCAATGTAGAAATCAGCAACTTCTTGCGATAGCACATGCTTTTTATTTTAAGAGGTGACATTTTTAGTTAATTTTTCTTGAATTAAAATGTGTTTAGGCATAAATATAGGACAAAGATGGTTTCATGAAAAGAACATCAGAATTGGAGAAATTAATGGAAGGATTGTTGAGTTAGTGAACAAAAGGAAAGAGAAGCGTAGTGTACTTTTCCAAACGGGCTTACTGTCACAACTAACATTTTCATCACAAAACTCTGCTTTGTTTTACACACACAGACATGAAAAAAAGATGGCAATAATATATGCTAATACTTTAACAGATCCTGCTATGCGTCACCTTTCTGAAGCTGGCTTTATAAATGATGGCAAAAATGTGGCACATGACATTCATTAGACTCATAAGTTTTCTTCATGCTTAAGTAAGATGCTATTGTTCAGAAATGAAAGGGAGCTCAGATTTACCATATTGTCACATTTTTTCCCATTTGTTCACATCCATTAACAGCTTTTAGCTTGTAACTGAATATCATTTTCAGAAAGATTAAAACACAGATGGATAATCAGAAAGAGAAAGCTCAAGAATATCGGAAGAATCACTCTTTAGAATGTCAGCTATGACATGAGTATCACGAGCCCCAGATTATATGAATTTAGAGGATTTTGAATTAAAAAAAGTCTATAGCTTTCATTCAGGTTGGTAAAAGCTTTATCTGTTTACATTTTCTGTTTATACCAGGAACTTCTGTTGAGGTTTGGTCCCGTAGGAATTATATTACTGGAAACATTCACTTGCCTTGCATAGCAGTGATGGGTTTATGCAGATGCTTAGAGTTCAGCATCTGTTTAGAGGTTCTAGAAGACTGTGAAAGCAGGTAGCAATACTTCCTTTGCATAGCCACTATTATCATACTTGAATATATTGTAATGTTTAAATTTTTTCTCCCCCTCACCAAATTCCTGTGAAAGATGACAGCATTTTCACTGCTATTTTGCTATGTAAATGAAAGGCAGAAGTAAATTACCCCAACTGAAATAAGAAGTCTTCAAAAGAATAAAGTCTACCATATTATAAGTTACACATTTACAAGAGGTTTTTGGTGAATTCTGTTTGATTTCTCTAGCTACCTAAGATATGTGAAATAGGAAAAGTTATTTGTGGTGTGTTTTGATAGTACCTATAGATCCTCCTCATACAAGAAGTAAGTAATAATAGAAAAATATTTATAATATATTTCTTAATGACTGATTGAGCATATATTTGAGATTTTGTTCTTCCTATATTTAGAAAATGCACAAGCAAAAGTCATGATAATTTGCAAGGTAGCAAATCTTTGTAAAAACTAATGGTTACCTACTAAAACACAGATGCGATTTTTGATACCTGTACATTCTCTTTCTGCATGGAAGGGCACCATACTAACTCCTCCAGTACCAAAAAAGGAATAAATTACAAAATACATTTGAATCATCTGTTAGTTAGCTGTTGATGGATTTTTCCTGTTCCACAGGAAAGATCTCACACAAGCTCAAGATTATAAAATAGATTATATCTCTCTGTATATTTTTATATATATAGCCATTATAAAGTTAGATAATAGTGCATTGTATAGTTATAATTTCATTAATAATAATGACTCAATGTTTTCATAAAAATAAAATATACAATTGATACTTTATTTTTCTAAGTTGTTTAGTTAACAATATTTGGTAACTTCATAATTTTTAGACTTAGATATATAATAGAAAACTGTGCAAAGCTGTATTTTAAACACTGTAAGTTATGCTACCATTTTCAAGTAGTACCAATTTTATTTAGTGAATAGGAAATTTAAATGTCATCTCTCCATAGTACAAATAAGAGGCACTCATCTGAACATTGAAGTAATTTAAACCCATACAGGCTTGAAAGTATTATAAAGGTAGTGTTAAGCATATGAATCAAAGTCCAATGATGAATGAACTCGTGGTTCATGCCTTACCTTAAGGAAATTCCTTTACTAGATCGGAAAGACTAAAATGTCTTGAGTTTTGACAGCTTGCTTATTTATTTGTTCTTTTGTTTGTTTAACCTTTGTTTGGGGCTTTTTGATAGGATTAAGATCTCATTTAAATTACAAAATCATGAAAAAAACTTCCAAAACTTGTGTCTATTTGTATTTGTACATATAATTTTTACCTTCTACAAATATCATAAAGATTCTAGTTAACTGTGTATTTTACTTATGGTAAATTATAAAGCTCTAGAAAAATAAAAGGCACCATAGACCTAATAGAGCTTGCTATAATAAAAGAAATATTTGGAAATTAATACAAAATCAATAATAGTAATAGTATTAGTGAAAATTCAATACTAGCCTTACCTTTGACCAAAAACGATAACATCACAGAAGCTGCAAGAGAAAATGGACAGAGAAAAATTGAGCCTTAACCAACTTCTCTCTGCTTTTGAAGTCAAGAAATTAATCCTGGTCAGGCAATACCTATGATTCAATTACTATTTTCTTGATCCTCTGCACCCTACTGAAAGAGTTTTTTTCTTATGTCATTCAGCTTCCTCTTAAGCCTCCTCCATTTTCTATCAGCACTTGATTTAACAATAATTTTTCAACAGCATTTTTGCAAAGCCCACTCTAGGGGTTTTAACCTTGTCTCTTGGGTGAAATGTTGGAATAAGAGTAATGATGTCTTATTAAAGTTAGCCCTAATAAGAACAGCTCATCCTTGCCCTGTGGTGCCCTTCAGAAACACAAGGCTAATGTAAGAAAGAGACTCTTCCTAGTGTGTTATGCTAACTTGAATGTTCTCAGTCTCCTGTTTGTTTTCCCTTTATAAAACGTTACTGGTATTTATACTGTTCCTTTAATTCCTCTTCATAAATATTTGCTTCTCTGTTTCTTTTCTCTCAGGGAAAAGGACAGAAGTGACTCAGATGTTGCCAGAGATTCAAAATAAAGATGACAGTATGTTGTACAAGGATGTATTTGGATTATAAAATGTAGCATCAAATGTGGTAAGGAAGGAATTTTCTTTCATTTATTGTGTGGCAAAGTGACAATGTGGCTTACATTGTGTATTTTCTCCCATTGTTTCCTCACACTGTATTGCAAACAATTTTTCATTATTCAAAATAGTAAGAAGTGCAGCACAAAGCATTTTTGAGCCTTTTTGGGGGTGGAGTTTTTGAGGTGCATAAACATGTCTGTGAAAAAAGTTTCTCTAACTACAAGGTGTGTTGATAACATCAAGATACTTGTAGTTATTTCATAACAGGCTTTGAGGTTGACCAAACATGATTCTTTCGACAAAAGTCCATGATGATCACTCCTAATTGCTTTCCTGTCCTTAAAAAGTTTGGAAATAATTTCCCCAAACTATTTACTCTAACACTTTTCCAGGATTCAGGTGACAGTGACCAGTAAGACTGAGGATAAACCCACTTGATCTTCTATGTGCTTGACCCTAACCCCCCAGGGCCATGTTGCCACATTTACTTCAATCCAGGTCTCCTGTGGTGGTATTGTTGGTGTCCATGCAGAAGAGCAGCAGGGGTCAGTAGAATCATAGAATGATTTGGGTTGAAAGACACCTTCAGAAACCACCTAGTTCCAACTACCCTGCCATGGGCAAAGACATCTTTCACTAGACCAGGCTGCTCAAAGCCCCATCCAACCTGACCTTGAACGCTACCAGTAATGGGGCATCCATAACTTCTCTGGGCAACCTGTTCCAGTGCCTCAGTGCCCTCACTGTAAAAAATGTCCTCCTTATGTCCAATCTAAATCTAACCTCTTTCAGTTTAAAACTGTTGCCCCTTGTCCTACCACTACAGGCTTGGTTAACAAGTCTTTCTCCGTCTTTCTTACAACCCACCATATGTATTGAAAGCCTGCAATGAGTTCTCTCTGTCGCCTTCTGTTCTCCAGGTTGAACAACCTCCAGTTCTCTCAGCCTTTCTGCACAGGAGAAGTGTTCCATCCCTCTGATCATTTTCATGGCCCTCCTCTGGACCCGCTGCAACAGGTCCATGTCCTTCCTGTACTGAGGACTCCAGAGCTGGATGCAGTATTCCATGTGGAGTCTCATGAGAGCAGAGTGGAGCAATAGAACCACCTCCCTTGGCCTGCTGGCCACGCTTCCTTATATGCAGCCTGGGATGTAATTGGCTTTCTGGGCTGCAAGGGCACATTGCTGGCTCATCTCTAATGTTTCATCCACCCGTATTCCCTAGTCCTTCTCTGCAGGGCTGCCCTCAATCCATTTATTCCCCAGCCTGTATTGATATTGGGGATTGCCCTGACACAGTTGCAGGATTTTGCATTTGGCCTTGTTGAACCTCATGAGGTTCCCATGGGCTCACTACTGAAGCCCGTCAAGATTCCTCTGGAGGGTATCTCTTCCCTATGGCATACCAACAGAAGTAGCTCAAGGGCTGGACAACCATGACAAGTCTCTCTACAATGTCCTGGATTCAAGCTCCTGTCCATCAGTAACCTTGTTAGACAATGGGGCAGGATGGCAGACTGGGGCCTCCATCCCCATCACAGAGTTGTCCACTGCAGTCCCTTGCTTCTTTCCACTAGAGCTGCTGTGTGGCTCAAGCTCAGGCAGCTCTGGTTTCATTGAATCAGCTCTCAGCCCATCACCTGCTTCCAGGACACTGACCAAGTATTTCTTTGCTGTGTTCTAGGCCTCTGCTTAGCATCTGCTGAAGAGACGCTTGACTTTCCTTAATCGGTTGTCAGGTGGAAAAGAAAGCTCTAAGCATCTTTTGTTCAAGAGCAGCTCACAGCTCTTTAATAGCAACCAGAGTCTGCTAGAAGTCTCAGCCTTCTGTAGTTATCCTTTTCTGAGGTTCCTCCAGAATTCTGATGATCCCAAAATATATTCTCAAAAGATCTCAAAGCCATGCCCTGAAACTGCTGTGCAAATTGCTGCACCTGCTGGTTGCGTCTGTTAGCTACCATTTCTGACATGGGATTGAAATGATGCAAAGCGTGCACTTCAGTGACACTCAGTGGCTTCCCGCTGGTGGATACTGAAAAATTCTGAAAGAAGCATGGATTGATCCTCACAAAATTAGATTTTGACTCTACTGGTTTTCTCCTTTGTTTATGGACAAGTAAGTGTCATTAAAATCTCTCAAGTTTTAATTTAGAACATTTACATTAGTGCTTTGGACTCTTAAATATATTAGTTGCTACTGCAGTAAAACAAAATATATGTTACCTTGTATTTTGGCAGTGATATATATTTGATTTTGGGTATCAGTTTTAGTATAATATCCCAAGTGCCAAATATATATTATTATGATCCTGTTACTGATGTTAGGTAGTTGAACAGTGATGTTTGGTGTAGAAAGACTGCAAATGCTCACAGCAAGCTAACATCTTGAAACACTTTTACATTTTTACTGGAAGACACAAAAAATGAAGAAAAGCAAACAAAAAATTAAAAATAAAAAGGTGGGTTTCAGTTTGACAACCCTATTTTATCTCCTTGTTATATTCAGAATGAACAGAAACAGTCAACATGGATTCACAAAAGAATAGTCATGTTTAACTAATTTGGTATCATTCTATGATAGGTTCACCCACCTAGTGCATTAAAGGAAGGTCATGGGTAAAGTTTTTTCCAGCTTTTAGTAAGGCTTTTTGTACTGTCCCTCACAGCATCCTTCTGGACAATCAACTGTGGGATGTGTGAGTTCATGGTGCACTGGGGGAAGAACTGTCTGAAGGGCAGAGCACAGAGTTGAGATGAATGGGGCTGCATCTGGCTAGTGACCAGTCACCAGTGGTGTTCCTTGGGGCTCAGTTCTAGGGCCAGTTCTGTTCAATATATTTATCAATGATCTGGGTGCAGGAGTTGAATGCACCACTAACAAATTTACTGATAATACTAAACTGGGATGTGCTGCTGACTCTTGAAGGAAAGGAGGCCGTGCAGAGGGATCTAGACAGATTGGAGCACTGGGCAATCATCAGTAGCATGAAATTAAACCAGTCCAAGTGCTGGATTCTGCACCTAGGATGGAGTAATGCCAAGCATAAGTATGAATTGGGAGAGACTGGCCCTGCAGAAAGGGACCTGTGGCACTGGCAGCAGGCTCAGGATGAGCCAGCAGTCTGCCCTGGAAGCCAGAAGGAAAACCACATCCTGGGGTACATCAAACACAGTATAACCAGCCAGTCAAAAGACATCATTACCCTGCTGTATTCAGCCTTGGTGCAGTCTCAGCTTGAGCACTGTGCGCAGTTCTCAGTCCCACAACTTAAGAAGGATGTGAAGGTCCTTGAATGTATCCAGAGGAAGGCAACAAAGCTGGTGAAAGGGCTGGACGGAATGTCCTATGAGGAGTGTCTGAGGACACTGTGTTTCTGTAGTCTGAAGAAAAGGAGGTTGAGGAGTGACCTCCTTGCTGTCTATGGCTTCCTGAGGAGGGGAAGAGGAGAGGGAGGTGTCGGTCTCTTCTTCCAGTTATCCACTGATAGGATGTGGTGGGAATGGTTCAAAGCTGCACCAGGGGATGTTTAGACCAGACATTAGGAAGCATTTCTTTCCTGGGAGGGTGGTCAAAGACTGGAACAGGCTTCCTGGAGAGGTGGTCAGTGCTCCAAGCCTGTCAGAGCTTAGGAGGGATTTGGACAACACCCTTAACAACAGGCTGTAACTTTTGATCAGCCCTGTAATGGTCAGGCAGTTGGACTAGATGAGCATCGTAGGTCCCTTCCAAATTAAATAGTCTATTCTATTCAATTTATCTGATTAAGTCTACTAAGATTACTAAAATTTGTGGTAGTTTTGATCTTGTGCTTTTTCCTTTAAAATGAAACAAAACAAATACACATGAAAGGATAAGGTGAAAAAAGTGTGAAAGATGAAGGTTGCCTTCTGTTTCAATGCTGAATCCTGTTAACAGCTTTCCTGCAAGACAGTTATAGTGCTCGTTCATCATCTTGACAGACATTTGGATCTGGAGGAGTTCCAGTAGCCACACCTGTTTAAGACACTAATTTTTGCTGTGGTTTAGCCCGCAGATATACAAAAAGGTGTTGCAAAATCTGATTTAATTAACAAAGTCAGTTTTTTTCAACAGACAGCAAAATGTGAAAGAAAAGCAATAAAAAATAATATGGTCAAGTTAAAAAGATAGGAGGAAAAAGGCAGGAGCATGATCAAGGTCACAACTGCAATTAAGGATACAGCTTATGCTTCCTTTATGTATGTCCAGATGTCAACATCAGCTAAATGTTCAAGCTTGCTTTTGTGAAAGAGGCAGTGGACAGAGCTCCAGTCAATGAAACCTAGAGAGCTCTTAAAACGTTGAAATGTACTTATTTACTTTAGTGTAAGTTAAACAGCTCACTAATCTCCATTAACTGTTTTCACCTCATCTCCATTGCCTTTGATGGAAGCTCAGATACCTAGCTTATACATAGGCAGCTCTGCTTTAAACATCTACATTTCAGGGCTCTGAATCTCATCTGGACTGTTGTTCATGACTTAGCTGAAACTGTCGGTGACAGCAGTGTCATCCAGGTTCTTCTCTGTTGTTGGTCTGTTCTTGTCATTTCACATGATAGAAAGGTGAAGGTCCAACAAAGGCTGCTGGCATTTCAGGACACAATGAAAGTGGCAGATGTGACAATAAAGCCTGTTTTGCTTTATGATGGTGGTGTGGGGTTTTTTGTTGGTTTGGGTTGTTTTGTATTACCGTAAAATTAGGGAATATAAAAAGGGGTTACTAACACTACAGCATACCCTTCTTTTCTATGCTCATGAAGCAGGTTTAATTTTAATATGCTTTTAATTTACCTGTTTCCTGTACTGTTCTCCTATTTTGCCAAATAATCTCAATGCCTTTTTTAACTATTTATGTTAAACCTGAGATTTGGGTTCATTCCTTATTTTTATCTTAGTCTTGATTTCCCTTACATTGTAAAAACATTTTTATGTAATTAATGGGCTGACAGTCTGAGCTGACTGTTTGTTACATTATACGTTTTATAACATACAACTTTATAATATACAACAATAAATTTCCTAGTTCTTCCCTCCCTTTCCGCCAGTTTTTGAATAGATAATTCCACAGGAGTTTCAAAAATATTATTTGCATATGTAGATCTAAAATTCATTCCTGTACATGTTCCCAGTGTGACTGTGAAACTAAGGTTAAATGTTCCTATAGAAGTTTTAAGGGTGAGTGAATAGGAAAAAGAAAACAAAATACCTAACACCAAATCAATCAAAAAATGGTCAAAAGATGTATTTGATAGTTTCTAGTTACAATACATCTATTCCAGGAATCACTAACTGTCATGTTATATATACTCTTACAATCATTATTTTTTTTCTTAAAATGAAAAAAAAACCCTGTTTATATTTGAAGAATGCATGTTGCTCATATTTACTGCTCTATAGAAATAAAATCTTTGGCAGACTACAGAGTTTGTCCTTAGCTTAAGTTTTGATATTCAGATATTATTGCCAGGATTAAGTATTCTTCCTGAGGCTGAGTTTCAGTATGTGGTTGAGGTTTTTTTTCAAAGCACAGCTTGGGGTTTGTCTCCATTCCAGATTGCTGTATGCATGTAAATGATCCAAGTTGCATTTAGATGGTAGGCATTTACACTCCACAACAATGAATACCCAAGAAAGCAACTTGTAATTCTAAGACAGACCAGTGATTCTGAACTTAAAAGCAGAGTATTGGTACTAGAAAAAGAGAGTAAGTGATAGCATGGATTTTGGTTGTTGACTGTGTGCTTAATTTGGAATGAGGAATGTCTCTTTCTATCCTTATTTTGCTGACAGCCTAGATCACACAAGCCTGTCTTTTGTAAACTCTCTAGGTAACCTGAATGTGTTTACTTGCTTTTCATGTGCCACATTAGGTTTCAGAGGCTGCAGAATACTAGCAGACAGAGTTAACATATTTTTTGACACTTCTGTTACTGGGAATTTATGAACTATTTATACCTAAAACTGTGTCAATTTATGTTAATTAAACATAAATTATCTGTTATCCCAGGTATTTCCTGGTATATTTGAAACATTGTATACTGAGTATTGAGGTTTAATCCTTCTCGAGCATATAGTAAATCTTACAGACATTTGGGGAGCAAAGTCTAGCAGATCATATCCTGTCCCTGACACACAGGAAGCACAGAAACTAGAAATAAAGTTACATTTTTTATTTCCATATCTCAGAAAAAAACCCCAGTCACATCAATGGGTGGCAATTTCATTGGAGTTCAGTGTGTATCAGAATGCAGACAGATTTTAGAAGGAGACAGAAGTTGGATGGGGCTAGTGGATCCAGAGTTGTACTTGTAAAAATTCCCAGTACCACTGCTTTCTCTCACTTAGTCATTGTCACTTACCACTCTGCAGGGAGAAACTCAATGAAAGAATTGCAGTGTAGAGAGCCATAAAACTTTTCCAAATGCTCTCATGAAAAGGAAAAATAATTTCTTCCAGATAAACAAGTCCTGAATGGATGACATGTGCACCTTGGCTTGACTGGGCTACCTTTGAGGTAAGTGCATCAAGAAATCTATTGCTCATTGTTTCTCATCCTTGAAATAAAATGGGCTTCATCTAGAATGCTACAGCCAGCCTGATTTGCTATTAAACACAGTTAGGTGTCTAGATACCCAGAATTCAAAAGAACTTTGGCCCTAAACATATATAGATATTCTCAAACTGTCTTAAAATTTCTTTTCAGGTACATCATTGTCCTGGTTTCGGCTGTGACAGTGTTAATTTTCTTTTTAGTAGCTGGTGCAGTGCTGTGTTTTGGATTTGGTGTGAGAACAGTGTTGATAGCAACTGATGCTTTTGGTCGTTGCTGTTTGTAGTTTTTGTACTAAGTAGTGTTTGTACTAAGTCTTTTTAGTTCCTCAGGCCCTGACAGTGAGAGGGCTGGAGGGGCACAAGAAATTGGGAGGGGACACAGCCAGGTCAGCTCACCTGAACTAGCCAAAGAGGTGTTCCATACCATATGACGCCATGCTGAGTATATATAAGCTGGGGGAAGAAGAAGGATGGGGGGACATTTGGGCTGATGGCATTTGTCTTCCCAAGTAACTGTTACACATGGTAGAGCCCAGCTTTTCTGGGGATGGCTGAACACCTGCCTGCTCATGGGAAGTGGGGAATGTATTCCTTATTTTGGTTTGCTTGTGTATTCGGCTTTTGCTTTACTAATTAAGTTGTTCTTATCTCAGCCTTCGAGCTATAAATTCCTTTCTGATTCTCCTCACCATCACTCTAGGTGCCGGGGAAATGAGTGAGTAGCTGTGTGGTACTTAGTTACCAGCTGGAGTTAAACAACGACAATCGAAATCATGGGATCACAGAAACATTTAGCTTGGAAAGGACCTTTAAGATCGAGTCCAGCCAAGTCTGTTAACTTAGGACGGCCAAGTATACCACTGAATGATGACCCTAAGCAAAACATCGACATTTAAACACGTCCAGGGATGGTGATTCCACCACCTCCCTGCAGAGCCTTTCCCAATGCTTGACCACCCTTTCAGTGAAGACATTTTTCCCTTCATCCAATCTTAACCTCGCCTGGCATGACTTGACATCATTTCCTCTTGTGCTGTCACTAGTTATCTGGGAGAAGAGACCAACCCCAGCTGCCTACAACCTCTTTTCAGGTAGTTGTAGAGATCAAAAAGATCCCCCACAGAGCCTCCTCCAGACTAAACAACCCCAGTTCCTTCAGCTCTTCCTCAGAAGACTTGTGCTCCAGACCCTTCACCAGCTTCATTGCCCTTCTTCGGACACACTCCAGCACCTCAATGTTTTTCTTGTAGTGAAGGGCCCAAAAGTGAACACCGGGTTCGAGGTGCGGCTTCACCAGTGCTGAGTGCAGGTAGGCAATCACTTCCCTGGCCGTACTGGCCACACTGGTTCTGACACAAGCCAGTATGCTGCTGGCCTTCTTGGCCACCTGGGCACACTGCTGGCTCATGTTCAGCCAGCTGTCAGCCAGCACCCCCAGGTCCTTTCCCACCAGGCAGCTTTCCAGCTGCTCTTCCCCAAGCCTGTAGCGCTGCGTGGGGTTGGTGTGACCCAAGTGCAGGACCCGGCACTTCTCCTTGTTGAACCTGGTACAATGGGCCTTGGCTTACCAATCCAGCCCATACAGAACCCTCTGCAGATCCTTCCTACCCTCAAGCAGATCAACACTCCAGCCCACCTTAGTGTCATCTGCAAACTTACTGAGGGTGCACTCCATCCCTTTGTCCAGATCATTGATAGAAATATTATAACAGGGTTTGCCCCACTACTGAGCCCTGGGGAACACCATTGTGACTGGCCACCAGCTGGATTTAACTCATTCACCACCACATTTTGGCCAGCCATCCAGCCAGTTTTTAACCCAGTGAAGAGTACACCCAGCTAAACCGTGAGCAGCCAGTTTCTCCAGAAGAATGTGGAAAACGGTGTCAAAGGCTTTAGTAAAGTCTAGGCAGACAGCATCCACAGCAGGTCACCTTGTCATAGAAGACTACAAGTCCAGGTGGGCACCTTCCCTAGTAGGCTCCCTCACCAGCTGTGTCAGGACGTTATCTTCCACACACTCCAGGAACCTCCTAGATTATTTCCTCTCTGCTGTATTGTGTTTCCAGCAGACATCTGGTAAGTCCCCCATGAGAACAATGGCTAGTGACTGGGAAGCTTCTCCCTGCTGCTTAATGCATATTTCATCTGCCTCTTCATCATGGTTGGGTGGGCTATAACAGACTCCCACCATGATATCTGCCTTGTTGGCCCTCCCTCTGATTCTTCCCTGTAACTACTCAACCTTATCATCAACATCATGAGGTTCTAGACAGTCAAAACACTCCCTAACACATAGGGCTACGCTTCCGCCTCTCCTTCCTTGCCTGTCCCTTCTGAAGAGTTTATAGCCATCCACTGCAGCACTCCAGTTGTGTGAGTCATTCCACCATGTTTCCATGATGGCAGCTATGTCATTGTTTTCCTGCTGGGTAGTGGCTTCCAGCTCCTCCTGCTTGTTGCTCATCTTGCATGCACTGCTGTAAATGCATTTCAGTTGGGCTGTTGATTCTGCCACATTTGTGGCAGAGGAAGCCCTGATCCCTACGTGACCATTCTCAGGTGCTTCCGTGGTTCCTAGCCCATCAATGACTCTTGCATCTTTGCTGCCACATGGATCTCCATCTCCTACCTCCACTGAGATTGCAGACCAAAGGACCTTGCTTACACACCTTCCCTCAAACTCTGGCGTAATGCCCCTGGGCCTATCTCCAGCGAGCCTGGTTTTATCCCTTTCCCCCTTCTAATCCAGTTTAAAGCTCTTTCAATGTGCCCTGCTAACTCCTGTGCAAAGACCCTTTTCTCCTCTTGAGACAGGGGTACCCCATCTGTTGCCAGCAGGCCTGGTGTCATGTAAAGCCACCCATGATCAAAACCCCAACATTCTGTCAGTGACACCAGGCTCAGGCCAGGTATCAATCTTCTGGCTCTTGCAGTTTTCCCCCGTCATCCCCTGCAATTAGAAGGGTGTAGGAGAACACTACTTGTGCTCCAGATCCCTTAACCAGTCATCCCAAGGCCCTGAAGTCTCTCTTGACTGCCCTCAGACTTCTTGCTGCAACTTTATCGCTGCCTACCTGATAAATCAGGAATGGATAATAATCTGAGGGCTGTACCAGTGAAGGAAGCTTTAACGTCTTTAACCCAGGTCCCAGGGAGTCTAGCAGACTTTCCTAAGTGTGTCAGGTCTGCATATTGGGCCTTCTATTCCTTTCAGAAGGGAGTCTCCTGTGACAATGGCCGGTGTTTCTTCTTTATGGAAGCAGTTTTGATGCATGGTGTAGGCAAACTTAATCTCAGTGACACCTCTAAGCTTGGTAAATTGTTATCCTCATTATTTTTGAGTTCCACTTGCAGAGCCTCCTACCTATCATGCAAGGGCACCTGGGCAGGTGGGGTACTCAGAGAGGAGATGTGCCTGCAGCACCAGGCAGGAACTTTTTCCCACTGCCCTCTATCCCTGAAATCACTGTGTTCATCCAGGTAGAGAAAGGATAGGGAATTGTCTGCATTATGTGTCCTGTCTGCCTTTTGGGCTTGTCTCAGGGAAGGTAAAGGGTGATCGCAGCAGTCTCTTTCTTTCTTGTCGTCCCTGATACTCCTCAGCCTATTCACCTCCCCCTGAAGCTCATCACTAAGCCGAGGAGGCACACCTCCCGCAGATATATTTACTCTTGCCATCTGGTACTGGCATAAGAGCAGGGCACAGCTGGCAGCTTGGCACCTGGGTGGTCATGTGTTCCCACGAGAGATCTCTCTGGACAGCTGTGTCAGTTGTGGTGGGTGCAGAGCTTAGAAAGGTGTAGCTTTCTGCTGGGTGGATCTGCTGGGCTGTCATGCAAACTGCCACACTGTACCGTGTTGTCAACAATCCTGCTTGATTGCACTCATCAAGGGCTTCTTTTATACATGTGGCAGTCTTGGCCACCATTGCTCCTAGCCCTGCGTAGGTCCCCAACAGCTGCTGACTCGCAAACTGTGGGCTCCCAGCATCTGTCTTGCTCCCCATGACATTCCCCTGGTTTAGGAAACTGCTGTGTGCCATGCTGGAGCACTCTGCTGCACGTCCTGCCGGCACTGGAGCTGCCTCTCTTGGCAACTGAGTGGTAGTTTCAGTTACACTGCATTTAAATCTCCTGCCATTGCTCTTGGCCCTGCCTAGGTTTCATTAGTCAAGGTACATCTCTCAGTTTTCTTTTAAATAATAAAGTTAATGAGAAGGATAATTTGAATGCCAAGTTATCCTGACTTTATTGCATTGTTCATGTTTGAATAGGTGTTTACTTGCACAGCAGAAACGTCCAAGTCAAACAGAAGCTCTTCTTTTAAGAGAAAATTTTGCCAATGTTACTATGAAAAGGCACTCCAGATACTTTTTCATTCTTTTACTTTTTTTTTATTCATATTTCATACAGGATGTGAACATGTGGACACAGAAATATAGGTTGATTTGGCTTTGATATATAGGTTGATTTAGCTTTGATAAGCTTAAAGAGGAAAATAAGAAAATATAGGAAAGCAAATCAGAGAAAGAAAGAAAATAAAAGCCCGGAATTAAACTAAAATGTCCTTATGCTTCATATACATTTCTTTAGGGTACTTTTATGCTTAGGTGAATAACATACATCTGTTTTTATACAGCACAACATATTCTGCTTTTCAGATTTGCCCCTTTCAGATGAGGGCACATCATGGTTTTATATAGTGCCAAATTGATGTTGTCTGATTTACTCTTATTCCCTAATAACTCTTTGCATTCCTTTTGATCATTTCATCACTTCTGAATAGTAGGCTTAAATTTAAATAGAACTATTGTAACAGTCATATTTGGTGGTTATGGTCAGCACAACTTTCATGGCTAAGTAAGTAAACTTAGTATTGCTTTTCTCATTTACATCACTTCATATGGGGGAAAGGAAAATCTTTACATAAGGTGTCAGGGCTTCTGGGAATTACTGTGAAAAAATAGTAACTTTTCCTCAATACCACCTCATAAACTAGGTAATTTATTTGGGTGCCTACACTTCCAAATGCTGCTGGGCAGATCTTGCTTCTGGGGCACAGATCTGGGTATATTTACACCAGTAATTTAGATGAGATGATGGGTGAGCTTCTGAAGAGACTCTTCTCTTTGTCTTCACCCACTCGCTTTGCTTTATGGTTCTGCTCCTCACTAAGCTGTACAACTTGCCCATATATATGTAGCCAGAGTTTCTTCAAATAAGTCTTGTATAGAATTAGACTTTCACGCGATCACGGAAACATGACATTATTGGCAAACAAGACAAGACAATCACTTTTTCACTATTGAGCAGCACATACAAAGAATTATGTGTTTCCTATGTGTGCTATATATAATGCTTCAATATTTTTAAGAATGTATTAATTTAATACAGTCTTGATATTAGGTATTGCTGGCAAATGAAAAAACTGCTTTCAAGGATATTTTAACTGAACTGTGGAAAGTAAATGTTGAAAAGTTATTGTCCTGAAAATATATAAGTAATACTACTTCAATTCTAAGCATTTATTTTTGTTGCTTTCCTTTTTACTTGGTGTTGTGGATTTTTCAGCATGAAAAATGCCTTTAAAGTTTTATGTCAGGAAACCAATGTTAACTACTTTGTTCAAAAATCTTAGCCTTCACATTAAACAACTGCTTAAAATCGTGCTCTTTCTTCAAAATTGCTTTACTCTCAGTCTGCACACCAGCAAATAGCTGTGGGCAAAGAAAATTACCTTGATTTGTAGTTTTAAGGTAAGCAGGTATCTCAGTTTGAAATGCAAATGTATTACCACGAGCCAGTATGGGTTACACTAAAGCCTATTTGAACCTTAAATCTTTTAAAGTAATTAAGACTTTAAAACTACACAACCTACACAACATATGGACTTTGCTTAGGGCTGTATCAAGAGGTTTAATCTGAAAATGTGTATTGTGAGAAATGCGAACATTCACCTATCACATTGCACCTTAGAACAGAAAGAGATAATGTATATTGTATCAAACAGTTTCACCTATCTTCTTGATGAAATCATCCAGTATTAAAAACTAAGTTAAGTGATCATATCCTGAGTGACTTTTTAAAAAAATATCTCTCTCCCAAAGCTGTGGAGTTTTCAAGTATTAAAAAATGTAGACCAACATCAATAAATTAAAATACTGGGAAGGGTTGTTATATCAGATCCCAGCCATGGGAGCTGGTACTGAAAAGGCAACACAAATGAAACAAAAAAAATCTGGGAGCGTTTTTTGGTTGTTTTATTTTCCTCTCATATAAATCATTATAACCATAAAGATGTTAAAAAAAAAATGATAAAAAAGAGATAATTTGGATTTGCTCTTTACATTTTTACACTATGAGTCTTATTCTTCTAGTGCTTATTTCAGTAGCAATAGTCATAATTCCATTAAACTGCTCAAACAGTCCTAATAAACCTGCTCACAAACAGCTGAAACTATATTCAAAGAAAAGAACATGGATAAGATATTGAATGTACATGATTATTGCAGCATAATCCTATCATTCCTTGTAAATAGTATAAATAGAACCTATGGGCTTGGTATTATCTGGATATTGCATGCATTGTTTGGGGTTTGTGGTTTTTGATTTTTTTTGATTTTTTTTAATTTTTGGGGCTTTTCTGAGAAAACATTTCTTTTCTGGATGATCACTGAATGTGTTAAATTGAAAATTAATCAGTAACTGAAGATTTCTTTGTGCTTTAAAACTGAATTAAGTACAGAACTAGCTATATGCCTATTTTGCTATTTTGGGTCCAATCCCCATGAAAGTTTAAGAAACTTTAAGATAAAATTAATTCTTAGCAAAAGTAATGGTTATTTTCTTATTTTCTTCTTTATTCAAAGCATATACTACAGAAAAGGGAAAAAAAAGTAATTAAGACACTGGATGTTTAATTTTTGAGATTATTTTTCTTTTTTTTTAAAAAAAAAGGTGTTAATACATCTCTTCCCCCCCCCCCCCCCCCCCCCCCCCCCTTTACTCTGCATTGTCTCAATACTAAAGGCTTAGCAGAGCTACACTTCAATTCCTGCAAGCGGAAAAGATTCAAGCCAATACATTCGAAGGCAGGTGAACAACCTTTCTTAGTAACACAGTTTTGACAATAATGATTATAATCTGCTCTAGAATAACTGTGGTTATCACTGTGTATACTAACACTGGTCCATTTAGGCATAAGCACAATTTACATAGGTTTCTTCTGAATGACAGAAAAGACATGTGAGTAACAGCAAAGATACGCAGTCATATTTTAACATCATCCTTTCAGTCCTTCAGCTTATTCTCCAGGTTGAATTGACTTAGATAAACCTATTTTTAGTTATCTGTAATCACACTTCTCCTTGCACACCTGCCGGAGCTGCCCAGTATGGCTTCCTGGGCAGGAGGGCCAGGCCTGACCAGTGAGGAGCAGCTGCATGTTGCAGGCCATTGTTCTCAGACACCTCAGTGTGAAAGGCCTCTCCCTCCTTTTTATGAAGTTGGAAGAAAGAAAATTGTTGTCCAACCCCTGAAAAGTTTGACAGATTTGGAAAAAGAATATTTTACTGGGGTTTTTTTGTGCACAAGTGTTGTGGTTTAACCCCAGCTAGTAATTAAGTGCCCCGCAGCCACTCACTTGCTCCACCCTCCCCCCAAGGGATGAAGGAGAGTTGGAAAGGAATGTAAAACTTGAGAGTTGAGATAAGAACAATTTAATAGTTGAAACAGGACAAAAATGAAAGAACAATCATAACTATGACAATAACAGTTACAGTGAAAAGGGGATGGGAAAGACTAAACCCAGAGGACAGGAGGGGAGGAACCGGTGTTGCACCGCGCAGCTGCTCCCACCCAGTCCCCGAGCAACGACCCCCGCCCCGGCCAGCCCCCAGGTATATAGACCAGGCTCAGCCCGTCCCATGGTATGGAATATCCCTTTGGCTAGTTCTGGTCAGCTGGCCTGGCTGTGTCCCCTCCCAGCTCATTGTGCCCCTCCAGCCTTTTCACTAACAAGGCCTGGGGAACTGAAAAGTCCCACACCACAGCCAAAACACAGCACTGCAATAGCTCCCGAGAAGGTGGTTAACTCCATCCCAACTGAAACCGGGACATCAAAACATCTTTTCTCAGAAGAAATGACATTATTTTGTTGGTGGTATGTGATTTGCCAGAAGATGTTGTTTTCTATGCAAAACACAAACATATACAAAAATATGAAATAACATTTCAGAGACTATTTATTCTTATGCTTACATAAATGATACAGAAAAGTTCTACAAAATTATTAAAGAGCAAGTACGGTGTTTCTTATTGCTGCAGAAGCCAGTCTGGAATAATATGTGAAGTTAAAATCCAGAAGACTACATAAGAGTTTGGAACACAACTGAAGAAGACTTTTGGCATTTAATATATTAAAAAAAAGGGGTGGGAGGGAGAGAATAAACTTTATGCCGTTTATCTGTACAACCACATCTACGATCCAAAATTGTGAACATATGCAAAATTTTTCTTCTTTAATTGATCTAGCTGTTTAACTCCTGCCCACATCCCTTAGGGTATGACCAATTCTGACAGACACCACCAGGACTAAGCATCTCAAAAAGTGTTTATTTCTAATACAAAAGATGAGTAGAAAGGTACCATCATCCAGACCTGGACATGCTACACTCCCTAGACTGAGAAGAATTCAGGATTCCCTTTTCAATAAACTAGAAAGAGGACTCCAATCAGCAGATTACCATTTAGGTAGGATTCAGCATAGATCTGAAAAATTACTCTTCATTTCCTTTTTGAAACTATGCTTTCATCTTATTTGTACTTCTGTGTTGCTATGCAGAATTCAGTCCTGCACATGCAGGGCTGGAAGGGGAGTGAGCAGGTGGTGAGCATTACTTTGCTAAGTTACTAGGACTTCCAATTTTGAGCAACCTAGTCCCTACTTCCAGCTTAATTTCTGTTTTTGCTGTTTAATTTCATCCCTACTGAGTAGAACACTAAAAATGAAGGCTTAATCCCTAAAACCAACATTGCTAATCTGCCACACATTTTCCTGAACCTTAATTTGAAGCTCTTTTCTGTTGCACATAGATAAGCTTCAGAAGAGAAGAGAGAGCACTGGGTTTATACATGTTTAAGGTAAGGCATTCCTGATGATCTGAAGCTACTGTGCTTACTTAAACAAGGAAGAGAATCATGTTGCACTTGAAAAGTCATTGTGAAACACTGAAACTAATGGTCCTGTAGGCTATAAATCTGTATTTTTTCTTCAATGTGTTCCAGTTTTCTGTAGGTGGTGTTACCAGGCATCCTGTGTTACACGAGATGTCCAATACTGCATTTTTAAAATCTCAGCCTCATGTGATAAAATAGATGAAGCATATTTTTTCCTATGTTCTCGTTGTAACTGGCAACATTTTAAAATGCTCACCATGATGGAATGTCAAAAAATGGTTGGTTTTTCACAGACCAATAAATCATGTGAATGCAGTATCTCCCATACTGAAGATTACTGATCACCTACCAGGGCTTTGGCCTGTACTGAGCAAGTCTGATACATCTGAGTAAAAGTAATTTCTCTATCTGAGACTGTCCTGATTTTGAACATTTAAAATTGTCAGTCATAACAAGTGTAGGGTAAAGAGATGTATCCAATGGTTAGGACACTTTTCTGCTAAGTGAAAGATGATGGGCTGAACGTCTTCAGATTGAGGAGTATATTGAACCCCATTCTTTATTTCCATGCAAAAATTCTTTAAACAGTATTAAAGAAAAAAGGAAAGGGTGTAATGTCTTTTCCTTTAGTAACTACTGAGTCAGTCTTTTGAAGGGAGATTCTGAATATTGAGTGAAGAAAATTATCTTCAGCTCTGTGAGTAATACCAGGATTTGGAGAGGAACAGAATTTCCTGCATAGCTCTGTGGTGAACACCTTGTAAAGGTTAAAAACTGTTCAGCTGCTGTGGCTGATGTTGTATATATCCTGTCTGAAACACCTAATGACCTGTCTCCAGGCTTTATATAAGGAATACAGACACCTAAAGGAGCTTTTGAGGTCCCTAAAGGAGGCTTAGATTCTACTATAACTGTTAGGTAACTAAAACATACATTCTGTATTATGTGGCTACTTGGACCTGAATCCTCTAAGTTCTAGAGGAATTAAGACTAGTTCATATTAAAAAGAAAGCATGTTATTCTGAAGATGTAATTGATGATGTGCATTTATCTGCTTTGTAATGCCAACTGATTTTGGGGCTTTAGGCTTTCCAGCATTTAATAAATAGAAGGGAAACTTCTAGAGCTGTTAAAAATATTAACCCCTTCAAGAAATTCATATTTCAGAATTTCAGCTCTAGCCTTGAAGAGCCAATCAGAGATCCTGCAGAGGTCCTGTGTTTCCTTTTGTGTCAAATACCTTCCCATAGTATTGTTTTTTTCCTGGCTGTACATCAATAGCCTTGTAAAAAGAGAAATGTAGGAAGTGTATGGAAAACACTGATCCTTACTGCATGAGGACCATAATGCTCCAGGGGCCACACATTTCCAGTCTGCATCTGCTCCCTTTTTGCTGTGAATTACAATGATCTCTTACATTGGAAGCTCTCCCAGTCTTCCCCAGTTTTGATGAAAATTCTTTATTCTTAAGTTCATTTGATGTAAATTTTGAAACTATGTATTAAACGTGATATTGCCACGTAAGTAAGATTAATACCCATCTGTAAAGAAAAAAAAAATCCTTATAATCTATTTCCTTACATTATTTTTTGTTTGAAGAAAAATACTCATCTATTAAATTATTTATAGGGACAAATATTGTCATGAGACACATCAAAAATTTTATGAAAATCAGGGAGAGGTTTCTATGTCTGATAGCAAGATATGTTCATGATACTTTAGCGTACTTTGTTGTGTTGCTTTATGTATGAGTATACAATCTAAATAAAAGCCTATGCTACTGTTATGGATTTAACAATTTCACAAGCAACCCTGAATGACCTTCATCATTTCCATCATGTCCAAAGTCTACTGGCTAGGTCGTATTTCCTGATCCATTTACACTTACTGTTTTATCAGAAGTGACTGCCTAGCCACTTGTTGAAAAGAAATCAATAAAAATAAAACGAGTGTTTGTGTTAGAATCAGCTTTTGCAGTAATATTTTCTCCACCAGGAAAGAAAAGTTAAAATAAAAGAACTTCATTACAGCGAGAGAGTGATATTTTTAGTAGAGCTCTAGCTTTTTTTAAAAAAAACAAAAACACACACACCCCAAAAAAACCCCAAACCAAAACCCACACACAAACAAAAAACCATCCCTTTTCAGTAGCTATTTAAGCTTGTTGTTCACTTCCAGAAATTCAACATGATGCCAGTTTGATACTGCCAGGTTAAGTAGTAACAAATAGACCATCTAATAGACTTGAACTCCAAGCTTACAGTTCAGTGGAGAATGGAATGGTCCTAGGGGTTAGAAATTCATTATGTGTCTAGGAAACATCAAAGCAAAAAAAGTTAGGACTGCATTAGTGGCTAAAGCCTTAATCCAGCAAAATCCCTAAGTGCTGCTATAACATTATGGTTGTGAAGTGAGCCATTTAATGTTAAAAAATGAGTATGCAGTTCAGTGATTTTCTTGATCATGAAGAATAATTAAAAACAAAGTTCATGCTTGCATGGTTAAAACATAATAAGAAAATAAGTTTGGACTACTTTTGATTAGGGGAATCTCTCAATATTTCATTGCTTTGCCACAGGTGTTAAGCGAGCATTTTTCATATACGGCAGCATCAAGACCAAAGCAATCTTTCTGAAATCTTAAGAGATGGAATGTGGCCATTTTCTTCATCTTTTGCACATTTATTTTTTTTCTGTATTTATTTCACATTATTACAGTGTGTCAACCCCCATCATTGAGGTCAGACAACTGCAGCCTCCCTGTGTTGTCAATGAACAACTTTCTTAAATTAGGTGGTGAAACACCAACATTAAACACTAGGCAACCAGCACAGATATTACAACTGTTCCCCTTCTTTCTGTAGGTCAGGAACTGCACTTCACATTCTTGGCTTTATATTCCATAATACGTGTTAAAAAAACAAAAAACAAAAAAACCCCCAAAAAACCAAAAAAAAAGAAACCAAAAACCATAAGAACAATGTTCAGAATAACAGGTACAAAAGCCAAGAAAAAGAAGTACATATTTTTATACTCTTAATTTATGAAACACATCACAGAATATTTTGGGTGGGTAAAATTTTCATGTTTCAAATACAAAGACACTGGTTTTGATTTGAGTAGTGGTAACAAAAAGAAAAACTGCTCAAAACTGCAGGAATATTCTGGGAAAACTGTAGTCTTACACTCTTCCTTAGATATTCATAAACAATCATGGTCAGATAAATCACTAGAATAGATGGATCTTTGATCAAAATTACTGTATTCCTACATTATATTCTTTACTTCAGTTAGTCACTTACTGTGTGCAGTTAAATATATCAGGACACATAAAACTGATGACAACAGTTTAAGGTAAATCTGATTTTAATATTTCCTGGTTTTGAATACTTGACTATGCAATCTTAATAATCTGTATTTAAAGTATTATTTTGCTTTTAGTGGAGGGTTTTTAAATATGCTTGAGTATAAAATGTTACAGGAAGAAAAAATAAAAAAGACATTGTACCAGTCTTGTCATTTATTCCATGGTAGTGATTTGTATAAGACTATCCCCCCAAAATGTGAAGCCAAGGTAAAAAAAGTTTTCAGCATGTCCTATGGATGTGGGAATAACAAATACAGTTTCTATTACCAGGAGTGTACTAAACTATGTTAGTGCTCTGAAATACACAAAGATATTGATTAGAAAAAAGTACTCAGTTACTTTCATATTTATTGTCACCATTTTATCAATCTAGGTTATGTAGAAAATGTAAATGTATTTACAACATTAAAACTGCATCTTTGTGAGATCAGCTGTCATAGTTCCCTCTATTTCTTGACAGAAACATAGTCAAGTTTAAAATGTACTTTATCCATGTTAAATTATGCTTTGCATGACAGTTATGCTTGTCAGTCACTGTAATGACAAATTTAACAAACTTTAAATCCATCATGTAGTTTAAAATGTAAGGTCTCATTTTACACGTTTTAACTCTCAATAATGAGGGAGCTACCTGAGCCTCTTCAAGTGTTCTAAGAATTGAGATGTAAATTGGTTTTGTAACACAGTAATGTTACAATCAATAGGGATTTCTCAGTCCTTAATTTCAGCTGATACTTCTTGGCACTGAGGCAACAGAGTTGCTTCTAATAAAGTAGCAAGCAACATTCAGGTTTCAAAAAGTACTGAGACAGTGAAATTACAAGCCAATAAAGGTTTATTCATTCTGTTCCTGCTTTTTATTGCCTGTAACATCAATGCCATCATGCTGTCCCCTAAGACATGACATTCTGTTTGTAACCAAAGCATGCGAACTAGAAGCTATATATGCAGTATATCTTATTAATGTGTATGCTACGTCTGTTTCTGCAAGAGAACATTTGCAAATTGCATAACTGGGCATATCTGACTAATCCTCCACACTCATAATTGTTTGATAATAAAAAAGGATGAACTTTTAAAAACTTTTTTATTATCTCCTTTTATAGTTGCACATCATTTTATGATGCTTCTTCCTTCTTCATACATTTTCAAAAGGGATATTTGGTAGAAATGCTACTTAAAAGTACATAAAGAGTCCTAATAAAGCTGCATATTTCTTTTTGTCTAGAGAGGAATTAACACAATCTGTGATGGTATGTGTATCATATACTTCCAAAGTATATGGTAACTATTAGCAGCTGTCCAAGATTATAAATTAGAACACTTGGTAAATTCCTATTGTGCAAAAGCCTACTCCTCCCTAAAAATACGTTCAACAGTCTCATGACAGTGGTGGTTGTACCTCCATGTAGCAAGTCCTTCTGGAGTATGAATGACACACCTGATCCACTTGTGCAAACAAGGAAGGAGGTTTTACCTTTATAAGAGTTCTGAAAAAGTTTAAAGTCTTTCAAGAACTTAAGATTACTTAATTAAGACTAATCAAGTGTGGGTTTTTTGTTTTGTTTTTGTTTTGGGATTATTTTTTTTTATTATTGCATTTCATTGAGTATATGGAAGCTGAAAATAATTACTTCCTGTTCAAAAGACTGTGCATAATGCACTGGCTTGCACTATACCATATAACCCCCCAAAAAAATTCTGTCACTGACTTTGTAATTTCCTTTCCAAAATCCTTCACATCTTTCTTCCATTTTAGGCATTTTTACCCCTTCAGTATCCTTAAAGTTTGCAAAATAAAAAATAAAGACACAAATAAAAAATAAAAAACAATCAGTGGAAGGATATAGCTGGCACTCATTAAATAAATGGTTGCTTTGTTCTTTTATTCTTAAAAAAAAAAAAAGCGAGGGACTTACATTTGATAGAGTTTCATGTATCGACATAAATCTAATTCTGCATGGGTGGAAAATTTTCAAGAGTGGGGCACAGGAAAAAGTTTGTAACACATTTTACTTGAGTAAGGTATGAAAATATGCTAAACAAACTTAATGAATCTAAAGAAACCAAAATCTACATTTAGAGAATATGAATAAATCTAAGCATTCACAAATAAAAATGATTCTGTTGGAATTTAGTATTCTTTGTGTAATGTTCAGTACTTGTGTTCTTTTAGCTAAGAATAGCATTTCATTTCAGCAGCCACACCAAGCCTGTATTACAAGAACACAATGCCTGATCCTGCAATATGATCCTCATGGGAAAGGGGAAAGAATCAAAAAAGGAAAGGTGATTTTGTTTCCCCAGCAAACCTGACTGAAGGCATTAGTTTGACATGGATGCAAACGCAGTTCTACACAGACAAGAAATATATGACTGTATGTCATTAGGAGATAAAAATACAACCAAAATGAAGAAACTAAATATGAAGTACTGTAGTATCACACAGTAACCCATCAACTATATCAGTCATAAGCAAACAAATTTAAGTTCCTGCTGATCTTCCTGTGTGCAAAGGACAGGACAGAATTAGTTGGGTTTTTCTTCCCTATAATTCCAGCATTTTTGTATGACTGGTTATACATAATATATTTCATGTCAAATATATTACTATATGATATTAATTATTTCTTTCTTGTGTTTCATATTTAAACATATTTAAATGCAACAACTACTCTGTTAAAATGTTCTTTCTCCATATATATTCCTGTACAGATATCTACCTTCTTCTTTCTCATATATTTATTTCTGGTTATGCAAAAAATGTCACTGTATTTCTTAGTGATTGTTATGGATAGCTTGTTCTCCAATGGCAATAAAAAGATTTTTAGGACCAATTTGGAATCGAGGAGGAACTTCACTTCAGAAATGATTCAAGAACCTCATACATGCACAATGTAGAGTATAAAACAAATTTCAGGTCAGTGGAAGGGCCAGATACTCAGTAGCTGTGCAGATTCACACCTAGTATCCCATTTCAATCTTTAGCATTCTCTGTTTGCATCACATCTCAATTTAGCATCATCTGTGAGTTTCATTAACATGATATTTGAACTCCATTCTAAATTATTAATGAAGATGTCAGACAAAGAAGGAGGCTGAAACCTTCCACACTAGTATGCCTCTAGACATCTCTTCCTATCTGATAAGTTGTCGTTCATCATTAACTACTGTTTATGGCTATTGAGCTACTTTTCATGCTATATCATACGGTTTGTATCCAAGGAAATCCAATTTTTCAGAGTAATATTTCATAAGACTCTTTACCAAATGCTTTGCTAAGATGTAGATTTGTTATGTCTGCAGAACTGCATTCCCTTCAGTCACTCATTATGTTATTTCACCTCAAAAAAATTCATGGTTTACCTGTAAAAAAAAATAAATTTTAAAAAATCAATGTTTCCTAGAAAATGGACTATTTTTCATGCTTTCATTACCTCACTTACTTCAGTAATGAAGATGTACAAAGTTCAGAATCCTGAAAGGCCTCATGTCTATAATTGACTTTTAAATTGATTAAGAATTCTTTTTAATATCATTTTCTTTTGGTCTAACTGAAGAGATTCATCCACTTAAAACTAAATTGGTAGTTTTAAGATAATTTATAGGACAACAGATATCCTTTCTAGTACTGAATGCTAGAAGATACTTGCATTTATAAAGGTATTTATTTGTGTATAAACTGTAGAGGTAACTTTAGAACACTGACAACAACATTGCAATTAAACAGATGAGCATGTGGACTGTCATCTAACATCCTGCATTTTTCATTATGTCTCTCTTGAATAATCTTTTGAGAAAATAATTTCTTTTCATTTGTATTATTCAAAAATCAGTACTAATTTGTTTTTTAGAAACTAAACCTAGTTTCAAGGTCACGATACTCTTAAAACAGAATGCAGAGTAGATACTTTACAGAAGTAACCTCTAGATTTCTCTTGTGTTATTTTTTTAAACAGTGGATATTGTTGTTTCATTTTAATCCAGTACAGTGAATTCCTTTCTGAAATCCACAAGAGGAAACAGTATAGATTATAAATATAAAATTAAAAAAAAAAAAAGAAAAAGAAAGAAAAGAAAAGAGATTACCACAATTTTATTACCTTATTCCAACAGTGGTACTTCTACTTGTCAGTTTAGACACATATGATACAGCCACGGAGATCAAACTATTCCTACTCAGCTGTTGATTTAATACCTAAACTAGGAACCTAATCAGCTTAAGTTCCCTCTATAGTCAACGGAAATAGGTAGAAGGGGCCCTTCAAGAAAGTACTTTTATCTCACGTGCAATCTGAACTGCTTCTTCAATGTGTTTATCTCTCCCCATTGACATGAAAGGGAGTCTAAGCTGACTAGGCTGCACAATTAGCTTCTGCAGTCAGGCGGGAATATTTTGGGATCTATAATGTCTTTTACTCTGATGCATCATCAGGCTTTTAAGAGGGGCACCTGGGGTCCGTGTTTGGTGGCAATTCCCAGTGAAGGTGGCACAGTCATTCTGAGTGCTGGCCTTCCCCTTTGCTTCTGATCTTGGGCTGCTTGGGGCTTCAGAGCACCTCTGATTTAGGCTGGTAGGTAACTGTTCTCCAGTGGCTGCTCCACTTGGCCTCTCAAATTGTTTCTGTCCTTTCTCTACTTTTTATTTGTCTACATGCCCAGTAGTTGGTTGACAGTAGAATATTTTTATGATCCCCATGCATCTGAGCACCTCTTCAGCTCCTGGTCAATTCCTTACTAAGAGATGCCAACGCTCAGGTAAGAAGCTATATGTATTAACAGGAACATATGTAAGGCTCAGTTAGCTAGAGCCCTGAGTAGCAATACTTCATTGCTTCCTGTGTCCTTCTGTTTGTTTTTTTTTTGGTTTTAGGGTGTTTTTTTTGTTTGTTTGGTTGGTTTGGGGTTTTTTTTTTTGTTTCCTCAGTTCTGTGAAATACCATCTTTCTATTGGCATGTTATGTGGTGGCAGAGAAGTTAATAACCGAGAAGAAAAGCAGAGCATGGGTACTGTTGCACTCAAAAGTATTTGAAATGAGTGCATAGTAGTTGAACCTCACAGCCTGTTGGTTTTGGATAACTTGTTTAGGGAGCTACTGTGGATAAAAAAAGCAACACAGAGAGCAGGTAAGTGGCAATAACAGCAGTTTCTCTTCTTGTTTCCAGTAGTGGGGAGGCACTTACGATAATTACCAGCAAAGTGGAAAACCCAGCTGGAATTCTGAGCAATTTCTTTTTTCTAGACTTTATCTTTATTAAATTGGTATATTTCCACCAGGTTTTTGCTGGCATTAGAAGAGAGAGCAAAAAGGACAGAAGTGAAAATTGTCATAGCGGGATGCCTGAAGTTGCGTTCCTTAATCTTCATCTGGGCACCCAACTAAAAGCAGAGCAATTTTGAAAGGTGTTGAGAATCTTTAAACTCTGCTTCTGCTATAAATCGAATAGATCAGAAACACCCCTGAGAATCAAACTGTTAGGCTTACTTGTCTTTTAAATGTGGTATAGTATTTTAGATTCCAATACATAGATTTATACAATTCTCATCAGCTGATTTTGTTTCCTTGTATTTAGCCTAAATCTTACTTAATTTTCTTCTTTGCTTAAAGTTAATCTTTTGCTATAACAGTAAAAAACTCAAACAGAATATAAATGATAGGTACTCTAGTGCATATAATTAGTGTATTGTAATTACCATTGAGGCAAAGGTAAAAGTATATTAACTAACGTAAATGCTTGGAGAGTTATCAGAACAAAGGTCAACAACACAATACTGTGCATAATGAATGTTTTAGAGAGTTTCATACAGATTGCTAAAAAGCATACTTTTTACTGTTAAAACTAGTCTTTCTAAACATGATTGGTAACAACTTGACAAGAGTCTCCTTATTTTTTTGTGTTTATACTATTCAGTTGCCTAAACACATTTGTAATGAGCCTGCATTAAGCACAATCACTTAATGAAGCTATGCACTTTATTTTTTCTTTTGTCCCATAACATCTTTTTAGGTTTAATTGCATAGTTACAAACAGCTGTGCAAAGGTCTTGATATGCCCTTGACGCCATGCTTCAGAGTAGTGCTTCATAAAATGTCTTGGGGAACCTTACACTTAAGAGATCTGTCCAGCTGCCTTATGGATTCACATAGAACAGCTATTTACCTGTACATCTGAAAATATATCATACTTGTGCTATTGGAATAAAATTTTTTTCAGTGGCCTATAGTCCTGCATGATTGTGTTTTTATTCAGTTCTAAAAGTACAAAACAGTGGGAGAGCAGAGTGTTACATGAAGATCAGTTAATAGGCCCTTTGATAAACTCTCATTTGAGGCAACTGCTGACAAAGGGTCTAGAACGCATCCACATGGTTGGGTGGTAGCTTGAGGCTCCAACAGAAAACTGTTTAAAGACCTTTTCCTCCACTCAGTTGCTTACTCTGCAAGTGGAGAATGCTACAGAATGTACTGCAATTTAGGCAAGATGAGTTAAGTGGGAGGGAAGACTCTTTATTTGCTGATAATATATATTAGGATTATCAGAGTTGGGTGGGAGGGCCGGGGCATTGCTTAACTTTTGGGACATGGGCTGCTTCCTCTTTCATGATCAAACCACTTATATTATTAAGGGTATTCAGAGATACTGAGCAGAAAAAACCCCATGTAATACTGTTTATTTAGAAAAGGATGAAATGTCAGATGAACTGAGGGTACACTTGATACCATGAATCTGGGCCAAGTACAAACTGGACAGATCCAGGAATTTACTAGGGAAAAGTAATGTACCTGCAATGCAGCTTAGACTTCCATTGCATTAGTTATTTCTGACTATTGGCTCATAGTGCACTTTCACTTAAGCAATGTTAAGCTTCTTCACCCCACCCCCCACCATCACCACCCAGAACCACACTAATGAATATACTTGGGGAAAAAAACTAAAACAACCCCAAAACTCAGCAATATTAGAATAAATTATCCTGTATATTAACTGCAATAAAATCAAATAACATGGAGAGTCTTGTGGGTACTAAACTCACTGCAGAGCATGACAGCTTGAGCTCATCTTATATTCAGTGAACTCTGCACAAATGTTACTAATATCCCAGAAGCATTCAGCTGTTACTTTTCCCCAAGACTCACATTTTTACATTTTTTTGTAATTCCAAACAATGGAAGCAAGAGGGAATTATTATCTGAAGGAATCAAAAATATTTGATGGTTACTTAGTATCAAAGAGCAAGGATAGGTGAAAATATTAGGTTAAACTTAAAATCTATTTGAAAACAGTGTTTCAATTTTATAACAGACCTCATCCTGCAAGAAACATGTTTTTCACTGCTAAAACTGTGGTGCTCTGCAGCGGCATCATTTTTTTCCTCTCTCCCTAAAAGAAAGGAAGAAATATTTTTATTCTTTATATGTTTGAATTTAAAATAAATACTTAATTCTTTATGTTTCTTCTTATTTTTCCATAATCCAAATTAATAAGAAAACTCACCTTGAAAACAAAATGCAACCACATTCTCCTACCCTCTGTTAAGTCATTTTTCTGCTAGGTCTCAGATTACTGCTACACGCTTTCAGTGCTTAACAGCCAGGTTTGATGAAGAAAAACCTGACAAAAAAGGTCATTTTCTTTTGTGTATTTTCAGGGAAAGAAGAAGAAACTGTTTACCTTTGAATAGACTAACATAAAAAGATAAAATGTTGTTTTTCTCTTGTATTCTCAACTTAAAAATAGTTATTGTTCTTCTCAAGGTGGTAGGGAAAGTATACTCACATTTACTAGGAATGTATCTAATTTTCAGTGTTTCTCTTCATAGTTGTACAACATAGGATCCATCATCCTGAAAAATGAATCCACTAAATCCATTGCCTTGAGAATGTATGGTAAACATTATTGTATTGTATTTACTTTCTTAATACAGTAAGCCAGATGTTACTTCTTACTCAAAGTTCTACACATAACTATGAATTCAAAATAAGCAAATTATTAATATCTGCAGATGTCTTTCTAAACCTCCTATTGTTTCATCTTCTAAATAGGAAATTTAATAGCTGTTTTCCCATCACTTTTCCTTTCCTATTTAAAATTCACATGTAAAAGCACATTTTATGGCATGGTATGCCATGACATGGCAGTTATGAATCAAAATAATGAATGATGTATATATTATGGCCCAAGACTTCACAAATATTGTGAAATTGTTTACTTTTTAATAATATATATATTGGTTCAGTTTATTTTTCCCAGTCCATTTCTACAGAATTATAAAAGAGGTACAAGAAGTAAAGATTTTCAACCTTCCTTTTTCAGGCTATTTAAATAGGAGAATAACTTCCAGAAGCAGTGCTCAGACTTTTAATGATATCTCAAGCACATCATTACTCTATTACTGAGTCATGCCAGAAGGGCAGAATTAACCAGCAGCTATTTTTCATGGCTCAGGAATGTAGAAAATCCCAAGGTGAAATTTGCTACTGGGACAAGTCTATATATATTTTAAGGCTTTGTTCTTTTTATGCAAATTCAATTTAAGCATTCAATGAAAGAAACTGTATCACATGATCACAATGAATATATTATTAGGTTTATATGTTACTACCCTTCAGAATATGCTTTAATGTTGTTCATTTCATTATAAAATTCAGAACTTTGGTCCTAATGAATTCCTGAAAATTTTGAGCCTTTTCTTGAGTGTCTCAAAATATGATTCCACAAACAGAAGTACATAGAAATAATCACTGGACAAAGAAGAATCTTTATTTTCTATGGAACATATTTTAAAGAAAGGACTTTGTGCCAAGAAGAAGCAGTATTCATACCCCAAACAGTTTAGGCAGTAAACTGAGATGCCAGTGTTAGAGGACTTGTCAGCCTTAGCTCCTTGTGTCGCCTAGAGAAAAAGGTTAGCCTTTTAAGACAATCTTTAGCAGACAATATCCTCTCTGAGAGTTGTCAGCTTCTGCTCACTGAGTGCACTTATAGCCTGGAATGATCACACTCCAGTCACAAGCACTGTACTAATACAGTTAAATCTATAAGATAAATCTAATCCTGATCTGTGCAAAGGTTCACTAATACTATAGAGTTGGCTCACTCCCTTCCTCCCTTTTTTTTTTTGCTGGTGCTTTGCTTAGGCACATTGCTTATACGTTCATTCACACCGTTCTGGAGCAAAACATGAATTTCCTGCTGTGAACCAGATCACAGCCCATGATAGGACCCAGACCTTAAAGCATAAGTTAAACCAGTCCAGAACACTTGACTATCATGCTTTCTGTTGATGACATCAGAAAAACCTAGATGCTGCCAGTGAGATAAAAATTTCCCCCAGTGACATGAAAAACACACCAGCTGGTTAAAACAGCTCTCCAGTGAGATAAGCATAATCTTTCAAAGAGGCAAAAGGAAAGACATTACGTTTGAAAGTGAGCCCTGAAACAAGATGACATTTATCTAGACACATTTTATCTGGAGATGATACATGAAGTAAAGGCATTTAACTCTTTTAGAAGCATGAATTGGTAATTTAGGTGCTTAATTTTGGCATTAGGTCTGAGAAGAAATGGGAACATCTGAAAGGATAACAACATTGTTTGATTCACATGACTCACTTCGAGTGATTTAGTTCATCCTGCCAGGAATCTTGTGACTTGTCAGCTGGATCTCTGTGTCTGCTCTGTTGGCTCTAATGGGAGCTATATGTTAAATGTAGAGACACCAATTTGGATGTCTTCCACCTCAGCTACCCAAATCAGTAAGAAGTAACCTAGAAGATCCTTGGAAAACTCTTTGGTCCCAGTTTAAGTGGACTGGCTCTCATTCTTTATTTGTAAGCATCTTAAGTTTTAATGCTATGTGTTGCTGTTGCATTTCTGTTGTTGGGCTTCTGTGTGTTTTGTTTGCTTGTTTAAATGATCAGAGTGAAGAGAGGTACATACATGTCTTGGTTGGCTCAAAAGTATTACTTGCTTCACAATGCAGAGGCAATCTGCTGCAAACTGTACAGTTGAATGAATACGTGCATTGTCTACATTGACCCTATTTTGCTTACAGACATCACCTTTCCTCTTTTCAAGCCTCCAGTCTCTGAGTCCATAATTCAGAAGTGTCAGGCTACACATGAAGGATGATGGTTTATTAAATTTTCAAAATTCATTCCATATGTAACAGACCTGCTAGAAATAGTGAGAGTGATTATTTGAAGTAAGGAACTTGCTTGTCCTGTTCAATCATGACTGCAATAGCTGCAGGCAATTGCTTTTCCTATTGGCCAGTCTGCATTATTGACTGGATTAGTAGACTGGGTGCAAGTTAAGGAACTCTCTTCTTTCAATATTTCTGTAAAATGGCAAATGCAATTCTCCACTGTGGTTGTGGTCAATCTAATAAAAAATAAGGTTAAATAAAATTAAGATTGTTCAGTCCCTGAACAGAAAAGACCAATAAAATTCACAGCTGGGCTAGATGCTTCATTTGGACCATGCTACAAATGGAGAAAAATGAACTAATGATAGAGTTAAAACAGTATGTCAGATTTAAGTCTCCCACACTTTGTCAGTTTGGAATTAGAAGGCTTTTGTATTGCTTTGGTGCATATTTGTTATTTGGCAGTAAACAGAATGCCATTGTTTTGGGACTTTTTTTTTTTTCTTGTGGAGGATTAAAAAACATATTTCTCTGTCCTTGAAGGCATTAAAGTAGGAACATGCATATTATTTAGCTCTTTCCTCAATTTGTCATCTGCTATCATTCTTGACACTGGAATCAACTCACACTAATTACAGTTTTCGGTCTGGTTTGTTTTCCAATAAAAGAAAATATTTAAAGCAGGACTAGAGTCACTGTAGGTTCTTATTTCAGTATTAAAAAAAAAAAAAAAAACCAAACCAAACCAAACCAAACCAAAAAACCCAACAACCAACAAAACAAAACAACAAACACAAAAAGAAAAACAAAACAAAACAAAACAAAAACCAAAAACAAACAAAGAAACAAACAAAAAATCCCCCACAAAACCAAAAAACAGCTCAGAGGTTAGTTGACAGATACAGCTTGACAAGTAAACAGTCAGTTACAAAGCTCATTGCATTTGCCACATAAAAGTAAAGGCAGAAACAAAAGAATTATCTGAGATGCTATAGCAGCTCCATTTATGCTCACCACTAAAGAATTATCACATTCACCACAGTTTGTACCAAGGTAGATGATTTACTGCATTTATTTACCCATTAACTGTGAGAAAGTAGGCATGTGCGCTCTTATGTTGTATTGTAGCTGTTGATTCATATTGATCACTAAATGGTGAGTGCCATGTCAAAATTAGGTGTTCAATAATTTTTTGCAGCTAAGATGAAGAGAGTGAGCATTCTGCAAATCAGCTCTAAATATAGTTTATATGGGACTGGATAGGATCCACCTGAGGGTGATGAGAGAGCTGTCAAAAGAATTTGCCAAGCCACTTCACCATTTATCAATGGTCCTGGCAAACTGGAGAGGTCCTACAGCACTGGAGGTTAATAAATGTGATGCCCATCTACATGGACAGGAAGAAGGATGTAGGGAACTACAGGCCTGCCAGCCTGACCTTGGTGCTGGGGAAGGCTATGGGAGCAGATCACCTTGAGTGCCATCATGTGGCATGTACAGGACAGCCAGGGGATCAGGCCCAGCCAGCATGGGTTTATGAAAAGCAGATCCTGATTGACAAGCCTAATATGCTTCTACAACAAGATGACTCGCCTAGTGGATGAGGGAAAGGCTGTGATGTTTTCTACCTGGACCTTAGTAAAGCCTTTGACACCACCTCCCACAGCATGTTCCTAGAGAAACAGGGTTCTTATGGCTTGGACAAATATACGCTACACTGAGCTAAAAGCTGGTTGGGTGAGTGGGCCCAAAGAGTGGTAGTAAGTGGAGTTACATCCAGTTAGTAACCAGTCACAAATGGTGTTCCCCAGAGCTCACTACTGGGGCCAAACATGGTTAATAACTATCAATCATCTGGATGAGTGGATTGAGTGCACCCTCAGCAACTTTTCAGACAACACCAACTTGGGCACAAGTGTTGAACTGCTTGAGCATAGGAAGACTTTGCAGAGGGGTCTTAACAAGTTGGACAGATGGGCCAAGTCCAATTGTATCAGGTTCAACAAGGAGAAGTCCTGGGTCCTGCTTTTGGGTTATAACAACCTCACGGAATGCGGCTCCTCCTGCCAAAAATGTGGTAGAATCAATAGCCCAACTGAAATGCATTTACAGCAGTGCATGCAAGATGAGCAACAAGGAGGAGCTGGAAACCATTGCCCAGCAGGAAAACAATGGCATAGCTGCGATCATGGAAACATGGTGGAATAACTTGGCAGTCCTGGTTTAACAGTTGGACTTTATGATCTCAAAGATCTTTCCAACCTAAATGATTCTATGATTATATGATAGTTGAATCACCTACTAAAGTTGAGTTTATGACTGCTTTGTGCCACTGAAGCTACACAAAACAGCCAGAATGCAGTGGTAAATCTTTTTTCTTAAAAAAGACCTTTTACTTTCATAATCTATTTTAGATGCATATATCATTTCCTATCCTTAATATCTGAGCGACTTCTATGTACTCTGAATGGTAACATCCTTTCTCAGACACTGTGTATGCAAGGTACTTAAGACTCATTTTTATATCCAAGTTTCTCTCCTTTGCTTTTGCCTTTGCCTTTTACTCCTGAGGATTCTATCAATATACATTATTTTAAAGCTTCTTTAGAAATACTAAGATAGTATATGCTAGGGATGTGTGATGTACAATATGAAGAACATTTTAATCCATTAATAGGACTTATAATGAAAGATGCATTATTTGATATGTAATTAAACATAAATAAACCTAATAAACTACTGAAATATAAAGGGAAGTTAGATAAAACTGAAGATCATCAGAGGAAATAAAAAATATATCCTTTATAATGCATATTATACTTAGAAAACATCATTAGTAGGTAAAGTTATTCTCATTATCACCATAAACAGTAGCTATGGTCCAGACCAGAGGGAATTTGGTCCCAAACAGATCTGGACAACCTCTGCAGCAGCTCTGCAAAAACTTTTCCTAAAAGCTACGCTTTCCATTACAGCTTTGAATATAATTGTGAAAAATCTAACAAATTATGAATTATATATGATTAAAAACAAGTTTCACAAAAGCCGATCTATTGAACAATACCCTGAGCAGTACCCAGATGTTACTGGAAAAATCCTACCTCTAAAATTATTCGACTTCTAGCAATTTCCATGGATCCCAAGCTTCAAAAAATTGCTTCAGCTGCAATTGATGAAACTGTTTAATGACTCGGTGTCTCATTTACCATCTTTCTGATTTTCTCAGAATATATTTAACTATTCCAGAAAATGAAATTATTTAGAATCATAGGATATCTTATGTTGGAAGGGAATTATAAGGATCACAGAGTCCAACTCCTTGCTCCTCACAGGCCTGCCTAACTCTAAACCGTATGACTAAGAGTGTCATCCAGATGATCCTTGGACTCTGACAGGCTTCATGCCATGACCACTTCCCCAGGAAGCCTGTTCCTCTGACTGACCACCTTCTAAGTGAAGAACCTTTTTTTAATGTCCAAGATGAACTTCCCCTGACAGCTTCAATCCATTTCCTTGTGTCCTATCACTGGCCACCAGAGAGAAGATCAGCAACTTCTCCTCTGCTGCTCCCCTTGAGGAAGTTGTAGACTGTGATGAGGGCACCCCTCATCATCCTTCTCTCTTCCAGAGGAGCAGCCAAGTGACCTCAGCTGTTCCTTGTACAACTTGTCCTTGAGGCCTTTCACCACCTTGTTCGACCTTCTACGTGTTAACAGTTTGATGCCCTTCTTATATTGAGGCACCCAGAACTGCACACAGTACTTGAGGTGGGGCCACACCAGTGCAGTGTAGAGTGGGACAATCAGCTACCTCGAGCAGCTTTCTGTGCTGTGCTTGATGCACCCAGCACAGGGTTGGTCCTTTGGACTGCCAGGGCACACTGTTGATTCATATTCAACTTGCCATCAACGTGAACTCCCAGATCTCTTTCTGTAGGAGCCATTTGGGTTGTCCCATTTCAGCCAGAATATCCTACAATCTACAATGATAAAAATTGTATTAGTTTAAGAACCCAAAAAACCTCAACTAATTCTTGCTGTATTTGGATATTTGCTTGTCTTGTGATGTGTTAGCTAAGCTGCATAGAGTGAGCACTTAGGAGAGCACTTGTTGCTCCATGAGTATCTTCAGGTTAGAGCCTAGTAAGTAGACCTGCGCTGAGACTGTTGCCGAAAAAGGTGTCAATAGCAGAAATAGGCAGATGAACAGTTAACTGAAGGTGTTGAAGGGGTTTGCCTTTGAGCTAGCACATACTTGTAAGCCTATAAAAAGGTGTCCTGGTGTAACCCCAGCCAGTAACTAAATACCATGCAACCACTCAGTCACTCCCCACCACCCCCAGTGGGATGGGGAGGAGAATCAGAAAAGGGTAAACCTTCTAGGTTAAGATAAGAAGAATTTAATAATTGAAATAGATAAAATAAAATATAACAAGAACAACTGTAACGAAAAGAAGAGTGAAAGAGAAAGGAATAAAAAACAAGGGTGGGTGGGGGTGGGTGGAGTGATGCTCACCACCTGCTGACCCATGCCCAGCCAGGCCCTGAGCAACATTTGGTGTCCCCTGGCCAACTCCAATTTATACACTCAGCATGACGTTCTACAGTGTGGAATATCCCTTTGGCTACTTCGGGTCAGCTGTCCTGGCTCTGCTCCCTCCTGGCTTCTTGTGCCCCGCTCACTGGCAGAGCATGGGAAACTGAAATGTCCTTGACTTAGGGTAAGCACTACTTAGCAACAGTTAAAACGTCGGTGTGTTATCAACACTATTCTCATACTAAATCCAAAACACAGCACTGTACCAACTACTAAAAAGAAAATTAGCTCTATCCCAGCCAAAACCAGGACAAAAGGTCATTACTTCAGACCCTTATACACAAAGAGGTTTGTACTGACAGACAAACAGACATGATTTTTTGGATAGCTTTAGGGACTTAAAATGCAGTTAAATGGCCAAATCATGCCTATCTAATTTTATGAACCCTTTCACAGAAAAAACCTAAGCTTGGTTATTGTTGGTTGTTTTTTATAATTCAGCTTCTCCCTTTATGATGCTGTATATGTTCCTGTGGTTAAGCATATTCATAGCATTCCTTGTAAGAGGTAGAAATAAGTATACTTCTTTTAGAACCACTTCTGGGTAAATTCTGAAGTAGTTCAATTGCCAGTTTTACCACTAAATGCTTGCCAGGCAAAACTATAATAAAGTGATCACATGTTATTATACATTGCAATGTTAAATAATATTCTTTGCCTTGTGGAAAAGTGGGTAATGTAATACTTTAAGTACTGGAACATAAAAGACATCAAAGAATTAAATTTGGCTCAAAAAAATGTAAAATATTATATTCACTCTACATTTCCATTTCCAGCATCAATGTTCAATGGAGCGTTCTTCAAAGGGACTTCTCTAGTTTCCTTCCTTCCCCCAACTCCTTTTTTTCATTTTCTTCTTGATATTAAAACAGTTTCTCAGTTGAATCATATCTTTCTGGTTAGTAGCCTACCATGCATTTTCTTGGGATGATTTTGTTTGATGCAGTAGAGCACATTGTTATGATCTACTTCTGAGTTTCAGACAATTTGCATGGTACCAGAGCAGGTGTTTCAGGACTGTTCTCTTTGTTCAGGTTCCCTGGTTCCAGAACTGTTGCAACTGGAGCTAACTTGAATGTTTTCCACCACGAAGTATACACTTTTGTTACATCTAACACCTAAAGAAGAATGTGAAAGGAAAGATGATTTGCTGTAGTCAACGGACAGAGTATCTTGACCTGTATCAAAACATGAGTCACCACCAGTTTCAGGCTCAAAGTCAGGTCACGCTCACTGTTCCTGACTTTGCTTTCTGGAAGGAAGCAAAGGCAGAGCCTACAGCTCATTTCCCCATAGGCAACACTGTTCTGCCTCACCATCACAAATCTGGCCATTGCTAGGTCACCCTGCCTTTTCAAGTCTTGGTGTTATTTCTCCTTTTCTGATTTAATATTAATGAAAAAAAAAACCAACCAGCAACAACAACAAAACCTCCCAGAAAACAGCCCTGAAAACAATGAAACCAAAAGGTTTCAAGTACTTGTAGACATGAAGAAATCATCGGTTTCCTTAGCAACTGAATGCAGTTCTATATTAAGAAAAAGAAAGTAATTAACCCTCTAATGTGAGATAATGCTGGAAACACACATTTAAGTCTGCATAAATTTTTGGCTATTCCTCTAGCATATTAAAATTTTAAATGATAAAGGCTAATCGCTGGTTAGCCATCCTATTAAAAAAACTGAGAAATTCCCTGGAACAGTGATATATGTCATGAATGGAAAATATCCAGATTGTAGGTTGTAATTGTTGGTCCTGACAGAAGCAGCTGTGTGGTCCTGTAATTTGGTTACACTGTGAGATAGCTTTCTCTCCTCTTGTGCATGCAGCTATGATCTGTCTTAATAGCTGTTTGGAGTGACATATTGTTATAGATTTTCTGTTTCAGTGTCTGCTAATAGTTTTTCCTCATCCTTTACTATGAAGTTATGAGAATCTTGCACTCAGATATGTATTTGGGTATGAGTTTGCTCCTGTGAAATTAAAATCTTTAGAACTAAAATTCAGAAATACATGCTTTGACAAATACAGCATGATTCAGTGAAATATTTAAACATCCCACAAACTTTAAGAACCAGAACAGTTTTACTCATTTCTCAGTTACTACCTCTCAAGTGGCAATGAATGTCTTACCACGTGATTTTACCATCAAAGCACAAAATTATGCAGACTTAGAAGTGGTTGTGGCATAATCATCTGATTTCAGAATGCCTATTTATGTAGGTGTTTAAATTTGGTGCAAAATTTGAACCTTAGATACCATATTGCTAAATGTCATCTATGATTTATAGAAATGACTGCAGTATACACAAACCTCTTTAGAGGATCTCATTCTATTACACTGCAAACACACAAACTGAGGCTTAGTGATTGCTAAATATTATTAAATAATACTAAAATAATACAGGGTGATTTTAATTCATTTTTACTGGAAGAATGGTCACATCAGTTATCTAAAGCCCAAAATTAAATATTATTTGGAAGTTTGATTGGTGTACCATGTTAATAAACTTTTTGCCTGCTTGTTCTTTATTTATCTAATACTGTTGGCTAAAATACCAAACAAGGAAAACTAGTCTACTTCAGTAATATCTGTTTAATGCAACAGTCTTTTGTGGTATTTTAACAAAAGACAGGATTTCACCTTCTAGCCCAATGTCTTTGCAGTGTATCCTTACTGGCTTCACAGGATTTTTATACCAAGAATCCAGCCGACCCCTGCTTCTTTTGTGGCGTTGTGCCAAGGCTTATCAGAAGGGAAGTCGGACTCTGCTTCTGAAGCAATGATTGGAGGTATAACATTTCAATGTACTCTTCACTGTGAGGATCTTTCAAAAACAATTTGATCAGGCTGGTTCAAAGTCACTATGTACCTCTGTTTCTAAGCTGTATCTAACTGTCAAGATGGCTGAGATTACATTTTAGATATGGTCACACTTCTGCCCTGTCTGGCTGATCAGATCTTATCAAGGTGAGGCTACAATTTCTCTATTTTTTTTTCTTCTTTGTATTGTAAAAGAGAAATGCATTATAAGGGTATAGGCTATATGCAATGTTTTGTAAATAAAAAAAAATACAATTCTAAACGTTTTCCTACATACTCACAGACAGGATCATCTCTCAAATGTTTATTCCTCTACTCATATAAGAAAAAAACTATAAAAAGTTTTAATGTACAATTCTATCATGATACCTATAATTTATAGTTTTCACATGTTCTGTGATGTGTATGAATATGTAAGAATGTGTATACCCATGTGGGGGGGTTGTTTATTTTCTTCTGGAAAATAGTCTTTTAGCACTAATGAAAAGCAATCCGCTTGGGAACCTGTAACTCTTTAAACCTTTTCAGTCAGACTGAAACAAGTATAAAAATCTCTTTTCATTTTCAGTGAAAAAGTTTTTAGTTGCACTTTGTGAGAGTACTGTACAAATATAGCCACCTTAGTTTTATATAGACAGTGATGCTTTAAGGACACTATCTGATAGAACTGATCATAGGAAACCCAGACTTGTACATACAGTTTTTACCTGAAGGGGTTAAAACACTTGTTCTCTGGCCTAGAGCACTGATTTATAAACACATGTAGAGCAGCTAAGGGGTAGGAAGGCAGGAAGAAAGGAAGGCAGGAGAATGCAGGGAAGGGAAGGGAAGGGAAGGGAAGGAAAAAGGATGGAAGGAAAGAAAAAAAACTGGAAGAGAGAAAGAAAGGAAGAAAGAGAGAGAGAAAAGGAAAGAAAGAGGAAATCAGAGAAAAATAAAAAGAAAACCATCTCTCACATTTCTATTTGTCAACTTTATCTTGATCATTGTATAGTCTTATCTGTCTCATCGCTTATTTTCTTTCATGCAGATACCTTTTAAGGATGAAAATATTCATTTATTTTGTGCCCTGTTATAGACAATTGTGACTGTCATCAACCATCTGAATAATAGAAATGACAACCAGTGGTAATCTTATTAACTCTTCTCCACAGTAAGCAGTGCAGTTTGGAGTAGTGAGTGACTTTAAGGCCATCAAAAATTCCGCTGAATATGCCTTTCCTCTCTGTTGTCATTGGATGTCCCAGTAAATTGTGATTTATCTATTGGGGATGAATGTGCTGAGAGCAGCCCTGCAGAGAAAGATTTGGGGATACTGGTGGATGAAGAACTTGTTATGAGCCAGCAATGTGCACTTGCAGCCCAGAAAGTCAATCATACCCTGGGCTACATCAAAAGTGTGGCCAGAAGGCTGAGGGAAGTGATTCTCCCTCTCTGCTCTCATGAGACCCCACCTGGGGTCCTGTGTCCAGCTCTGGGGTTCCCAGTACAGGAAAGACATGGACCTGATAAAGCAGGTCCAGAGGAAGGCCACAACAATGATCAGAAAATTGGAACACCTCTCCTATGAATGAAGGTTGAGAGAATTGGAGTTGTTCAGCCGGGAGAAGAAAAGACTCCATGAATGTCTTATTGCAACCTTTCAATATGTAAAGGGGGCTTATAATAAAGATGGAGAAAGACTTTTTTTCCAAGTCTTGTAGTGACAGGACAAGGGGCAATGGTTTTAAACTGAAAGAGGGTAGATTTAGATTGAACGTAAGGGGGAATTTTTTTACAATGAGAATGATGAGACAGGTTGCCCAGAGAAATTGTGGATGCCCCATCACTGAAAATGTTCAAGGTCAGATTGGACGTGGCTTTGAGCACCCTGATCAGCGCAAGATGTCCATGCCCACAGCATGGTAGTTGGACTACATGGTTTTTAAAGGCTTCTACCAACACAAACCATTCTACAATTCTATGATTCTGTCATTTCATGATTCTTTGTTAAACACAATTGGACCCAGTATCAACACCTGGAGTCACTGCTGCTTTGTGGTGTCCAACTAGACTTTCTACCACTGGTCACCACCCTCTGATCCCTGTTGTTTAGCCTGCTTTCGGTTCACCTCATTGTCTGCTCATCCAGCCGATACTTACAAACTTTGTCTATGAGGATCTTATTGAAGACAGTGCCAAAGACCTTACTGAAATCCAGGCAAGTAATATTCATTGCTCTCCCTTCACCTACGAGGCCATTCATTTCGTCATAGAACTCTAGCAAGTTTCTCAAGCATGTCTTCCCCTTGGTGAATCCATGCTGACTACTCCTGATGACTTTTTTGTCCTTCATATGCTTGTAGATGTTTTCAGGATTTGTTGTTCTATCACCTTCCCAAGGATCAAGGTGCATCTAATGGGGCTGCAGTTCCTTGGGTCCTGCTTGCCTTCTTGAAGATAGGAGTGATGTTTGCTTCCCTCCAGTCTGCAGGCACTGCTTCCAATTGCTATGATCGATCAAAGATTATCAAAAGTGGTCTCACAATGACATCTGCCAACTCCCTCATCACTTATGGGTAGATCCCCTTAGGGTCTATGGACTTAAGTATGTCCTGTTCACTTAAGTATTCCCTGACCTGATCCTTTTCAACCAAGGGTGCATCTTACTTTTTCCAGATTTGCCCCCTGGTCTTTGGGACCTGGGATTCCTGAACTCGTATTCTTAGTAAAGACTAAGGCCTCCAGAATTTCCTTTCTATGAGAATAATTGTGAGAGTGAGAAGGAGGCTGAAATCTCTCAGTTCTGACTCTTAGACCAAGGCCGAGATTTGCATAAAACACAAACATAGAAAATATTCCTGGGTCCCCTCTACTAGATATATACCCTAAACTAGACATACAGCCATAGTGATGCTACCCACCTTCTGTCTGTTGTTTTTGTAATTATATCCCTTACCCTTTGATTAATTTTGTACAAGTTATGCCACTGGAAGCAAAACAACAAATTGAGGGGTGACAAAATAACTAAGCCAAATGATAATTTCTTATTTTCTATACTCTTTTAGCAGTCTTTCCCTAAACTTTCACAAATTCCCTCTACTGTTCCTCTACATTTTCTGCTGTTTTCAGGACTCTCAGAAACTGTTTCTTAACACTTTCATCACTCATGCTAATTGGATATTTTCTATCTGCCTCTCTTACAATACTTTCTATGGATGTGTTCTTGTGATCAAGATTCTTACAAAAACCTCTGGAGAATGGATGGCTTAATCTATATGCTCTAATATACTATTGAGGAGACGATAATGGAATTGATAATCCATTATCACCAGTACCTTTATGACATTTTTTATGAGATAGTCCAAAACATGATGGCACTTAATCTCCCATAAACAGCTGGCAATAAGATAACATTATGAGCTTGAACCAGAAAGGTATAAAGGATGTATATCTTTCTGGAGAAAGACATAACTCACTTCCTTTTGATGTTTTAAATAGTAGCGTCAAAAGATTTCCACATCCAGGAGGCAATGTTTATATCAGAAGAAATAAAAGAAAAAAATCAGGAAATATTTTTTTTTTTTCAGTTTATCAGATATAAGTCTTCAATTTATTTTGTCAGCATATTACTGGCTCTTAAAGGATAAACTTTTCATGAACCTCGATGGTCATGTACTGGAAGTCAAATATAGATTATATTTTTTTCAGTGTCATTTACATGTAGAGTGTTTATCAGCTGAGGTGAATATGCTTGCATTCTTCCTGGTTTTTGAGGTTTTGTTTTTTTGTGGGTTTCTTCTTTTTTTCTTTTTTTTTTTTTTTTTTTTTTTGGGGGGGTGTTGTTTGTTTGTTTTGTTTGGCTTTCCTTTTTTTGATGGATTTTGAGAAAGAAAGATGTTCAATGGTTTAAGATGCCGTGAAGTACTATTAAGAATGTTTAACTTTCATATAAACAAATGTGGTTGTGTTGACTGTAATATCATGTTCCTCACTATAACACGATTTTCATTGTCTTGTGATAGGTTTGCCTTGTACTATCTACCTGTGACATTCTTGTATTTCCTATATTACTGGATAACCTCAAATTGCCTCTGAAAATCAACTTCCTATTTGGGTTTTTTGGTTTGTTTATTTGGTTTTTTTTTAGTTTGTTTGTTTGTTGTTTGGGTTTTTTTTTTCAAAAAAAAAACGAACAACATCTAGTTAAAGGAGTATAGTAAATAAAAATGCTTTCATCTAAAAAAAAAAAAGTTTGGCACTGTATTCAAATATTTCATTGCTGAATTGTTGAATATATCTAATAATGTCACCAAAAAGTGTTTCATTAGAAACACTTCAAAGAGATTTATAATTTTAGCATGCATGTAGCAAGAAACTGCACTGAAATAACGACCTAAGGGATACACAGATATGAACTGATATTAGACTTTCAATAATGTTAGCGTCATGCACATAATTTTAATACCTTTCTAATAATGTCTTTTTTTGTTCTGATTGTGTTGTTTAGTTGAGACAGGTGAAAACGTCTATTTTTCCTTCTAAGGCAGATGCAGTTGGTACACTTTTAAATTGTCATTTACTACTTTTACTGCTTATGAGATTTCTGTCATATTTCACATTCGGAATAAGATATCATAGATATAAAAATTAAACTTGGCACTGTATTAGCAGATAATAGGCTTGAAGACGCCATATGTAGATGTGACTTTGTCCCCTGGATGAATGTTCTCTGAAGATGAAGATTTTACTACCCAATGTGGTACACTTGTTTCCAAAATGAAAATGATACAATGGACTTGGAGGATAACATTTTACTTGAGAGTCGTACACTTCCTTCTCTTTTTTTGGAATTAATGCCAACATTCAAGAAGGACTTATTTTTAAAAATTAGGCTTGTTATATCTTTGGCTGTGTCTCCCAATAACTGATTGTGAGTTAATGGCAATGAACTACCCATAGCTTCATAGAAACCAAAGGACTCTCCCATGCTTACATATCATCCCTCCAGGTATAGGTCCCCTGCCTTACTCAGTTGAAACCAGTCTTTCAAGCTGTGAATCTTACAAATTTGTTGTCATTGGCTGTTTCATACTTTCCCCCGCAAACTGAGATACTGTTGAAGGTTTTCTAATTAAATATTTGATACATATGATTCAAACTCCAACCAGGAGTGGTAATGGAATACCATGTATTTAGGTCCAGGTCATAATGAAGGTAGACCTGAAAGTAGGACAGGATAGGATAGGATAGGATAGGATAGGATAGGATAGGACAGGATAGGATAGGATAGGACAGGATAGGATAGGATAGGATAGGATAGGATAGGATAGGATAGGATAGGATAGGATAGGATAGGATAGGATAGAGTAGGAATATTTCATTTGGAAGGGACCTACAATGCTCATCTAGTTCAACTGCCTGACCATTACAGGGCTGATCAAAAGTTACAGCCTGTTGTTAAGGGTGTTGTCCAAATCCCTCCTAAGCTCTGACAGGCTTGGAGCACTGACCACCTCTCTAGGAAGCCTGTTCCAGTCTTTGACCACCCTCCCAGGAAAGAAATGCTTCCTAATGTCTGGTCTAAACATCCCCTGGTGCAGCTTTGAACCATTCCCACCACATCCTATCAGTGGATAGCTGGAAGAAGAGACCGACACCTCCCCCTCCTCTTCCCCTCCTCAGGAAGCCGTAGACAGCAAGGAGGTCACTCCTCAACCTCCTTTTCTTCAGACTACAGAAACACAGTGTCCTCAGACACTCCTCATAGGACATTCCGTCCAGCCCTTTCACCAGCTTTGTTGCCTTCCTCTGGACACATTCAAGGACCTTCACATCCTTCTTAAGTTGTGGGACTGAGAACTGCGCACAGTGCTCAAGCTGAGACTGCACCAAGGCTGAATACAGCAGGGTAATGATGTCTTTTGACTGGCTGGTTATACTGTGTTTGATGTACCCCAGGATGTGGTTTTCCTTCTGGCTTCCAGGGCAGACTGCTGGCTCATCCTGAGCCTGCTGCCAGTGCCACAGGTCCTTTTCTGCAAGTCCGCTCTCCGCCACTCCTCTCCCAGTTCATACTTGTGCCTAGCATTACTCCACCCCAGGTGCATCCTTTCCCTTTTCTCAGCAATGGAGAGACCACACCTGGAGTACTTTGTCCGGTTCTGAGCTCTCTAGTACAAAAGAGACATGCTTATACTGGAGTGCACCCAGCAAAGGGCCAGTAAGATGCTGAAGAGACAGGAGCATGTCTCCTACGAAGAAAGAGAGAATTTTACCTGATGGTACAACAGGACTGTACCTGAAGGGAGGGTGCAAAGATGAAGTCAGCCTTTTTTCAGTGGTGCCCAGTGACAGCACAAGAAGTAATGAGCAAAAACTGAAACACAGGATGTTCCACCTGAACACCAGGAAACACTTTTTTACTTTGAGGGTGTCTGAGCAATGGTACAGATTGCCCAGGGATGGTCCACAGTCTCCATACTTAGAGATATTCAAAAGCCATCTGGCCATGGTCCTGGGAAACTGGCTTTCAGTGGCCCTACTTGAACAGAGGGGGTTAGACCTGATGACTTCAGAGGTCTCTTCCAACCTCAGCCATTCTGTGATTCTATGAGGTTAGACTTTACAGTCTCAGTTATGCTTAGTTGGGAGGGGACAAGGAGGAAGGATATATACTCGACGTTTTTCATTGTATACCTGAAGAGATAGGTCTAGAAACAACCAGAAAACCTTAAAAGGGTTGATACTTTATAAAGGAATGGCTGCTTTTCTCTCATTTCAAGATTCTCCTTCTCCAGGGATTACTTTCACAACCAAACCTATGAAGTTGAAAATACTTGTAAATGTCACAGTAAAAACATCAATTCCCTTTCAATATTAGATTTTTAATATTTTTTTCTGTATGTTACTTAGAGGACTGGCAAAGCAGATCAGATGACTGGCTTTGCTCTTTCTCTTTTATACTGCTTTTTTTACAAGTTTTGTCTGCATTGCTAGACTGCCTCTGTCTTAGAGTTGTATAGAATTTGATTAAGTGACTAACTAGTTCAGGGTTTTTCTACATGTCTAATACTATCACCATTCTAAGAAAAATCATGGAACAGCTGGTGAAGATGCTTATAAAAGAGCACAGTGTGAACAGATGATCTCATACTGCTCCAGCTTCACATCTTTCATTGCTGTTTATAATAAGCTTTAACGGATAAACTTTGGGAGGTCAGACACACATTGATTAGGTCTTGTGATTATGATAGCATGTTGGCTAGTGTGCAATCTTTGTTAAACAGAAAGATGCAAAATGCAGCTCACCTTAGAAAATTGCTGTGGGTGATTGAAGGCAGGTACACTTTCAGAATTGTATGAAGTTTGCTCATAGATCATGTAGTCAGGTGGTTGTGCACATATTTGCAGAAATATTCATACAGCAAGTCTATTGCTTCATCTCAAGGTCTTTTTTATTAAGCTGGGAACTGTATTGCATAACCTCTAACAATGAAGTAAGTGTGTGCAGCAATGTCCACATTAGAGTGGAAAGCTTACTGAAAACTTAACCTTTTCCATCATAAATGAATCCTCTTAGAATTTACGTGGAGCTGCAAAAGTTCAAGTACAGAGAGCAATTTGATATTCATTTAGTAGGAATAAGAGATACTTAAGTATCAGGATACATTTTCATTGATAAAATTGTAGTTGCAATGAGCAGGTTTTGATCCTGTGCAAAATATACCCATTTTTTTATGCCTCAGAATACATTCTGGTGGAAAAGATAAGCAGCATCATGAGCTGCCCCATCATAGTCTCATTTAAGTAACAGGAAGGTGGACCTTAGCACATCTCACATCTACATCTGTTTACCTCTAAAGCCACACATTTTTTCTTGCCAAGTTCTTTATCTCCCATGCCAAAGAATCAGATTACACTTCATTATGTGTGTTTCTTCATCATTGTCTTATCTGCTGTGATTTCTCACAGTGATCACAGTTATGATTTTGGACTGTCTTCATGATGGGACCTCACAAGCCTACCTGTGTTAGTAAAGTAGAAAGGGGGATTTGGGGATGATTTTACCTCGTGTCTGTAGTTAGTTGGTATAGTATGCACTGACATGATCACTGGTGTACTCAGGCCTGGTCCTCTCCCACTAGTACCAGACATAAATCACATACCAAAACTCCAGGTAGAGCAAAGGGAATGCATGTTCCCCTAGCAATTAGTGTTCCACACACATACAGGACTTTTTAGCAATGGCAAGAAGACCTGAGACAGTTGGGAGAAAAACATCTGTTTCTTAACACCTGATAGATATGTGGTAGGTATCTCATGTCAGGGAGGAGCTGGAGCAGGGCTGCTCTACAAAGGGTGATAAGCTGGGGGTTGAAACAAGCTGACCCTTGCTCAAGTGTGCAGTCCCACAGCACCTGCACAGGGGGAGCAGTGTCAGGGTGGTGATGGTGACGGTGATGGTAACAAGTCCCACCACAGGCCCACAACCTTTGACAGTAACAGGGCCTACCACAGGCCCACAACTAGCAGGCAAAGGCAAGAGGAAAGATAAATTCCCAGGTCATGCTGGGTTGTCCAGCCAAGTCAGGAGCAACAGGGGATGAGGCTGGGTGATGACTTGCTTGTGGTGTCATTCAGACCTTGCCTGAGTGCCCTAGGTTGAGGTGCAATAGTGTTCCTGAGCCATGGACAGTGGTGCCAGGTGAGGCTGAGCAGGGCCATTGGGGCCTGTGGGTGTACTCAGGGCCCCATACTCAGTACTCACAATTGGCATAAACCTCATTCCTCATAAACAGGTGATGTGGTTGTACAGTCCTAGAGCCATAATGGAACAAGGCAAATCACACCCCAGTCCCTCTCTCTCTGTGCCACCCAAGTCTCTAAAGAAATATTCATAAGCTGTAGAAGGAGCCATTGCAGGATCAATGTTTTATTTTCTACAGGCCATACAAAGACGTAAAAAGTCTGGGAAAGAATTAGAGTTTGTTATGAACCTACAATAAATTTGAACTAATAACTTTGAGAAAAACTCGTACTCAACTACTATTCCTTTAAAGCCACCAAATGTTTTATGTGGTCTTATAAGGATTCTTAGAGGATTATGTTAGATTAAGAGAAAAGTAAACAAGAGTTCTAAGTTATCTTATTTAAAAAAAATAATCCATTTTTATTACCTTTGTCATCTCTCTAGAAATGTAAAAAATGATACATCTAAAAGAAGAATATAATGGAAAAAGTTTACTTTTTTTGAATTTCATTGGGGTTTTTGCTTTGTTTTGCTTTTTTTTTTTACATCCAACTAGTGAGACATTAGTGACAAAATTGATGGTTGCTGACACTCTAATTTGAATGTCACTACATGAATAACAGCAATCGTCTTTTATGTATTCAAAGACTGCAGTATCTACCTATAGCTCTGTGACAATAAATTAGTCATATAGGGTAAGAGCTAATTCGGGCCCAGTTCCAGCTAATGTAACGAGCTTTGCTTTCACTTTCCAGCATTTTCTTGAGCAATTTCCTTTGATATTAAATGACATTTCCTATTTCTTCACCACAGATAAGTTTCATTTTAAAAGGTAAGGAGAAATAAGACCTTTTTTGCATCTCTCTCTTTTTCTTATATTAATTTATGCTATTTCCTACTTCCTTACATACTGTTTTGTGGGTGAGAAGTAGCTCATTTAAGGACATAATGATAAAAGTAGTTCAGAAACCTAAGCCTGTGGGGAGAAGGTAGATCTTGTTGTCAAAGAACATCCAGACAAAGCAACAACTTGTGCCTCATTTTGTTAATGGCATTTCCACACTCTTCATAGAAAAGTTGTGGTCAACTTCATAGAAGCCATTGTGATCAATGGCTCAATGTCCAAGTTGGGAACAGGTGACAACTGGCATTCCTCAAGGGTAGGTGCCAATGCTATTTAACATTTTTGTCAGTGACATTGACAGTGAGATCAAGTGCACCCTCAGCAAGTTTGCTGATGACACCAAGCTGAGTGGTGTGGTCAACATGCTGCAGAGAAGGGATGCCATCGAGAGGGATCTTGACAGGCTTGAGAGGTGGGCCCATGGAAACTTCATGAAGTTCAACAAGAGCAAGTGCAAGGTTCTGCACATGGGTTGGGAAATCCCAAGCACAAATACAAGCTGTGTAGAGAATGGATTGGAAGCAGCTCTGAGGAGAAGGACTTACGGTGAATGAAAAACTCAACATGGCCCAGCAATGGCAACCATGTGCACTTGCAGCCTAAAAAGCTAATCATATCCTGGACTGCATTAAAAGAAGTGTTACCAGCAGGTCAAGGGAGGTGACTCATCCCCTCTACTCCGATCTTGTGAGACCCCACCTGGAGCACTGCATTTAGATTAGGAATCCCCAACATCAGAAGGACATGGACCTGTTGGAGCGAGTCCAGAGGAGGGCCTTGAAGATGATCAGAGGACTGGAACATCTCTTCTATGAATGAAGGCTGACAGAATTGGGTTTGTTCAGCCTGGAGAAGAGAAGGCTCCAGGGAGACCTTATAGCAGTCTTCAGTACCTAAAGAGGGCTTACAAGAAAGGTGGGGACAGACTTTTTAGTATGGGCTGTAGTAAGAGGACAAGGGTAATAGTTTTAAACCAAAGGAGGGTAGATTAGATACTGGGAAGAAATTCTTTATTGTGAGGGTGGTGAAGCACTGGAACAGGTTGCCCAGAGAAACTGTGCCTTCCCTGGAAGCATTCAAAGCCATGTTGGATGGGGCTTTGGGCAACCTGGTCTAGTGGAAGGTGTTCCTACACATGCTAGGGAAGTTGGAACTAGATGATATTGAAGGTCCCTTCCAACCCAAACCATTCTATGATTCTGTGATTTTGAAACTGAAAGCATTCCAGAGATCATGGACACATGGACTCAGCAGCACTGCAAGTTTGTAATTTATTTTTAACCCTTACGTAAACAGCATTGTCATGATTGATATGATGATTTAAGTGAGATTATTTACATCCTACTTTCTTGTTTGTCATCTGTCACCTGAAGTATAGGGGGTATAATGCATAATAGCACTGTCTAGGAGTCTCAAACCCAGAATAACCAAACCATCAAAGCACTCTGTATTTTTCATGGCTTATAATAGAGGACTATTAGTTTCAGACTACCTTCAAAGAGTTGGGTGTGGTGCCAGATGATATATCTGATATAAATGAAGGAACTTCATAAAAACTTACATCCCTCCCCTTTATGCATTGTTGTTGCCCGGTATAGAACCTTTTGTTGGTTATAACATGCAAACAAATGATATTTAATTGTCTTACCTGGAAAGGCTGCTGGCAAGGCATAAATTCTGAAAGCCAACTCACACTTAAGAGAAGTCTGGGAAGATTGAAGAAGAAAGAAAGATAACACTTTAAAATTAAAGTCAAATCCTTCTTACAGGTCAAATCTTTCTCACATGAGCATAGTATGTATAGTGAAAATGGAGTACCTGATGAAGGACAGGGCTTTCTCACTAAGATTAGCTGAGATTAGGTACAGTCATGTTTCACAGCACTGGGAGAGAAGCCACTCTTGCTTTCTGGGGTCACCTGAAACTTCTCAAACCCCATTCAAATTAAGTGCATGCAGAAGCCTTCTTCACACTGTGGCTTTGGGGAAGATTCCTCAGAGGAAGACAGATGATGTAGCTATAAATCATATTGTGGTTTAACACTTAAAAACACCCGAGAAATCAAAAGTGCTTCAACAGTTATGCTTAGACTAACGAAGCAAAACAGGGCCGCTGTCACCTCTCTTCCAGTTTGAAAGCTACTGTAGAAATTGTGTGGAAGGTGGTATTGCATAACTACAAGATTCATACTTCTCCACAGGGTCAGAATATTCTCACAATGCTTATTTTTTTTACAGATTTGCAGAGTGAATACCTGTGGGCATAACTGACCTCATAACTCTCAAATTGCTGACTACTTACTGGTAAAGAGTCCACTCAAAGCTTTGCAAGTGATCTTACATTTGTTTTGCTGTTACCAAGTACTCCAGAGAGGGATCCATCCTGTAGTAGATTTTCTGGGAGATTTGAGGGAAGGAGGAAGGACTCAGACAGTTTGACTTTGTCTCATGGTTGCTGGTTAGCTCAGAGAGAGAATTTCAGCCAGTATTTTAATAATTACCCTGGGCAGTTAAAGTCCTAATATCCCCAAAGAAAGTGTTTAAGAGACAAGAGCATATAAATGCTCTTGCCACACTGTGAAAGGACAGAGCAGTAGAGGGTTCCTCCTGATTTTCTGAAAAGACATTACCAATTTAGCTACATTGCATCTAGAAATTTCCTGATATGGGTCATCTACCCAGAGACTTCAACAGTATTGTTGCCTTTTATGTATAACTCAAGTCTTGGCATATTTACACAGTCTAATTTCCTAGCATAATTCTGCTAAAACTAGCAGAGTTAAATCAACAAAAAACATGACATCTCCTTTGTGTTATGCATTTAGACATAGGATCATAGATCTGATTTACCTATTCACTTGGAGTAGTAGGTCTGCATTATAACACAGTTGTTCAAAAATATACTTCAAAAGTGGTAAAGATACTATTTTTAAAAGTGATTTGCAATAGTGGAGCACTGCAGAAATGAACACTTTTTGGAGGAAATGTTATCATAATTTGCCATTATTTTCAGCAATTGCATCTTGTCATTACAGTTAGGGTATACCTAAAAAGCACAACTGTGACAGTTTAATGCAAAAGGAATTATACACTATGCCAGAAGTACTAAAAGTGTGTTCCAGTGGAGGAAGAAATAGTGAAAATTCTAGCATTTTAACAAATTTACTGCATTTTTTCCTTAGATCTTCAATGTAATTTGTCAAAAAAAGCACAAGAATAAACCATATCATTTGGTTGTTTGTAAAATGCATGACTTTTATGTATAACTTTAGCTTGTAAACCCCTAATCTCTTTTCTTACAACAATGGAGACTCCAAAGGTAATTTGAAGCCTGCAACAATAGATTTGGGTTTAGTTGCTTGTTTCTCATGGACTTTCTTAAAAGTACCCTACAGACTCTGAAGACAGCCCGTACAGTGACAGGCTTCTGCACCCAGGTCAGTTCTCGTGCCTCCTGATTACCCTTATTTCTTTTCACTCATCATTCTACCAAGTTGATTCTATTTGGTACCAAAGCACTCATTATCTGATTTCCAAATCTCAACTATTACCGTGCTAATTATCTGTACCTCAACACTTAGATATCAAAAATTTGTTTAAGCAACCTTACAAAAGCAAACTCTACTTCATTTGTATATAGACACAACTGGTTAAACTTTTAGTAACAAAAATTGACAGAGGAAATTCAAAGCACCATTAAGCACATAAACATCAGCAATTTTACCTAAATGCAAAATGCATTCTGTATTTTTTCCCCCCATTCTTCATCTCTCCCACTCAAAGTAATTAGATACAGCCTTTTCACTTCAGAAGTTTCAGTGGCACTATGTTTTCAGCATATGTATTAAAAAAAATATAGGGTTTTTTTTCAATTCATTGATTGTTTTTCTTTCTCTTTCTCTGCCAATTTAATCTCTGATCCCTCATTGCTAAAGGAGTATCTGCAAGCTGAGTCTCATGATCAACCAGACGAGTAACAATCCCAGTTATACTAACAGCCTTCTGAGGCTGAAATTGCATTAGCAGAGTATCTGAGTTACTTTAACCTATTTCTCTACTTTCACCGTGGCTTCTCATAAGATAAAGCTTCAAGGTAATTGAATTATACTAATTACTACACATCGGAAAATTGGAATGCTATTTTCAACTACTACCACAGTCTACATTAAGAAAATATGGAAATATTTAGATTGCATAATAAAGTAATTTATATGGCAGCTGCCTCTTTTTCCTTCCTGATTATCAGAATTATTTACAGACAGAACAAAAACCTGAATTGTGTGTGTGTTGGGGGTGGTGTTCTGTTCTAACACAGTCCAACAAGATTCCTGATGTCATTGCTTACCTTGTGATCGACAAGAAATAGCAATAACTTTTGCTTTAATGCCTACAGACTCTGCCTCCAGGTGTTTTTCAAATATGAAATGTGAATTCTAAGCTCTATTATTGTAAATTTAAATCAAATAGTTCAACTAAGTTCATGCATAGATATTTCAAAACAGGGGAAAAGAGCAGCAAATATTTAATTGTATTAATTTGCATTATTTTTCCATGAATATTTAAATTTATTTTTTTTATAGCATTCTTCATTTATCTTGCAGTTTTATTATCATATCTCTATTGTGAGCTCACAGGCATTTGACGTATATGACAGATGGTGTAATGAAAACATTTGAAAATTCTTATTTGTTTCATGAAATTACTTTCATCATTGTCTTCATAAACTAATTAAAGGTTTCAGACATGGTGAAATATTTGGAAGCTTAGGCATTGTACTATTTGATTGTTCTGCTCAGGCATCACATGAAATACCTAACTGATTTGGCCATTACATGAAATCAATAGCATTACTCTTACAGTCATGTTTGTAATATTAATTTCCAGTATTGCTGTAACAAATAGAACCTTCTATAAGAAATACCGTCCCAGCGATTTCTTACTGATCAGAATATAAGGAGGCACATATAAATGTTACAAAGCATTTCTCATTGCCTCTCAGTTCAACTAACTGTTATAAGGTTGAAAAAACTTTTTGCTGCCTTCCTTTTCAAGCACTTCCTTCCACAAAGAATTGCTTTGATAAGATTTATCTTAAAATCTTTTTCCACTTTAGTAATTTATTTCATGTACTTTGATAGAAAATAATGACTAAACTTCACTTTCAGTAGTTCTCTGAGTAGTAAGTCGTGCTGAACAATTTGTTAAATCCTATTATCATTTCATTTCCACCTGGAACAAGTTGTCTCAACTATGAGCAGTACTGTCTTTTCAGCATTCCTGAAAGAAAATATTCTGGGACAGGTAGTAACATAAAAACTTTAATTTTTTAATGTGACTAAAAAATATGAATTCCCTTTCGTTGCTCATCTGAAGACAGACAGCTTGAAGGATTTTCCACTGCCTTAAAAATCAAACTGCTAAAAAAAGCCTGAACATAAAAAACATAAAATAATGGAAGTATTAAAAACACTAGACACTGAAAAATGCAGGCACAGGCTACAATAGGCAATCTGGACTCTCAGGAGTATCTTTGACTCATAACATTTATTTATTTATTTAACATAACATGTTAAATGACCAAAGCTTGCAGTCTCTCCCTTAACCTTTTTCAACATTCCAGAATACAAATAAAACAAATAAGGAAAAAGTTCAGCAAGATAGTGTGGCTGTAATAAGCATTATTGACATTCTTTACCAAGAGCCTGTCATTCTTTCCTTAAGTACCTTTTCACTATAGTTGTAGTGAGTCATTTGCCCCTGTGGGTCTGTGATATTTAGGTCCCATGCTAACTGCTGTTCACCCTTTAGGCTTTCAATGAAGACAGAACCTAAAAAAGCCTGCTAAAAGGCACCACTGAGCCACAGGGAAATTCAAACTGCTCTGCATTCTGTAGCTAACAGAGCTGCTAAAATCAAGGGATAAAGTTCAAAATGATATCATTTCAGTGCAGTCTCCTTCAGAATGTGATTTATTCTGTTTTGTTTTGTAGCGATTTGTTGTCTGTTTTTTGTTTTTTGTTTTTCCTAAAATGAATTGCTATAAATGTGAACAAAGGTTTGAGAATCTCAGGATTTTGTGATAAAGTAACAATGTCAATAAAATAAAATCGGAAAGAATGCTTTTCAGGTATGTTGCTTTCCATCTTGAGGTCTCAAAGCGCATCATTAGGATTTATGCTGAACTGATTCTTACAGCAATCTTGATAAGCAGGCCCCATCTCATTTTATATACAAAAGCTTTCAAAACAAATTCCTATATACACCAGTCTGGGTTGTGCCTTCTGCAGTCACATTCCTCCTCCAGCCCTACCTGGCAACACCATTCCCTTGTGCCTCCACCAGATGCATGTCAGACACTAAATGAACTGGTTCAAAGATACACAGACAGAAAACAAATTGTGTTTTTGTAGACTCAGTTTACAGACAGACTGTTTCATCCAGCTCGGTCACTGCAGCCTTCAACTCATTGTCAAACCATGGTTAAAGCAAAAGGAAGGCTGGGAGACGAGGTTAGAGCAGGACTGTAATGACCTTTTCTTATTTCACTTTAAATTGTCTTGGGAGTATACCCTGAGGACAAAGGCCTATGTCCCAGAGTAATTCACAGACCTCCTTCTATATCTGTGCCAGAGAGATTGCATGAATTGCCCAAATTCAGGATAGAAATCTGTGGTCAGCCTCAGAAATGTTGCCATGCCTGCACTCTTTCAGGGCTTGAGATACAATACTGGCTCCCAAAGGAGCTCTTCCATCCAGTTTTCAGACTCCTGTTTTTAAGTTTTCACTAACACTAGTACTTTTAGAAGCTCTTCTTTTCCAGGTGGGTGGGGTTTAACCCAACTGAAAACTAATTATAAGGAAGGGCATGTTAGAACCTGACCAAGAAACAAAGGGACAAGAGACTAAGGCTTCTCCATTTTTCTTGAGGGTTTTTTTTTGAGTGGGGTGATTATTTTGGTTTTCTCTCTTATTGTTGTTGTTGTTGACACCCACATTTGAAGTGGCTTAAAGCAGTTCTAGTGCTAGGATCAGGACTCTCAATTTTGCTTCCGAATTGAGACTGAGTGTACAATGGGCAATTAAGTACAGTTATTATTCTTTAAGCTTTAAAGAATCACATTTAACTGTCATGAAGGATACGCATCTCATCTATAATGCTAGGATTTTCCATGACTTTCAGCCTAATTTTAGATCTCCAGTTTGGACTGGGGCTGAGTAGCAGATTTCCTCCATATGACAACCGGCTATTACCACCTGCCAGGGACACTCTGTCAACCCTGGCACTCTTCCACCCTAACAGTCCAGTATCCCCCACTTCAGCAAAATTTAAATAAAGGAAATTTTTACTAGTCTCAGGATGAATATGAGGCACTGAATAGAAAATAACCTAGTAATAAATTTTCTCCTTTTTTATATTCAGGAATGAGGATGAAACCCTGTACTACTGAAATCTAGGAGGACCATGATTTTAATATGAACATCCTTTCTGGAGCATAACTGGATCTAGGGAAAAAGCAGAAGATAAATATAAGGACAAATATTGCATAATAACAATATTTAGCTGACTCTAGACAGCTTTATCATGCATCTGGATAAATAGTTATAATACTAATGAAACAACTTATGAAAAATATGGATTTGAGGTAAGTGTAAACCATCAATCTTTTTTGAAACTTTTACTGAAACCTGTCTTTTTTAGTTTCTCCAATATTCTCAACTGTAAATACAAATTCTATTGTATTACCCTTCTACCTTTTTTTCTAGTAACCACTTCTCTCCAACCCCCAACCCCTTTTATGTACAGATAGAGACACACGATGACAGTTTTGAATGTGGCAGAAGTTCTGTCAAACTGAGGCTCCTTGTGATAGAGGCTAGCAGATATTTTCATGGTTCAGTTTTCTATTCACTCCAATAAAGGGAGAGCATAATGGCTGAGGAAGTGGCTGTGTTGCTAAGACTAAAAGTCTGGTCTCAAAACCATTTCAGTGAACTTTTTCAGACCATGAGAAAGGAGGATCTGAATAAATGTGTTATGGCTGAAGTTTCAACCATTTTTCTATTTTTTTTTTCAGTTTTTCCTAAACAAAGAATAATCTTGGAAAGAGAAAAGCAACAAAAATAAATTAGGTTCCTTCAACTGTTGATTTTAAAACTCTGATCTCTAACATGTGGCTTACTGGCAACATACTGCTGCAAGATCCTCTGATATTGCTGTCAGCCTCAGGAAACTGTCACTGCCGCTGTGGTCCAGGCTGACAGGCAAGTAAAGAACAATGTTGCCTGCAGCATATTTCTTGTTTCCCACTGTTGTCCACACTGCCACTGAGAACTGGAATTCAGAGTTCTAGAAAATTCAAGATGTGACTTTGCTTGTTCCTTGGTTGTGTGAAAGGCCTGGATCAGAATCTAGTAATTTTTGCAGAGGCCAATTAAGATTGATATCCAATACAAGTGAAATTCATGGAAGAGCTTGTTACAAAAAATAACATCAAATGGTTTTAGAAATTCAGAATACTAAATTAGTCAAGAAGACCCTAAATTCAAATCAAGTAAATTAAAGATCACCAGATACTTCCACTTGCTAAAGAACATTTTGGCAAGAACAATTTTAGAATTAAACCAAAACAAAACAAACAAGCAAACAGAAAACAAAACATTTTTTTTCTACACACAAAAAATACTGTTATAGTCACAGGCTCGTTAAAAGGAAGAAAAAAAAAGATTACTGCTATCAAATTGCTATTCTTCAAAAAACAATCATTTTTCCTTTCACATCTTTGTTGGAAATCTAGCTTGCTATGAGGCTTTTATATGGCAATGATGTTATTATGTTCTTTTGCACTTAATGATGCTATCTTGTAATGAATTTTGATGTCATTACAGCAAGGAAACAGATGCTGCAATTAAAACCACTAAATGGAATTAAGTCCTTAAAGATTCATATATTCTGTGTGAAATTTTGATACTCTGTGTAGTATTTATGACATCATTGGTCAGAAGAGGATTAATAATAGAATTTGGACTACTGTAATGGTGCAAGGTACAAATTGTCAGAGAAACTGAGACACCCTTTTCTCTTCTCAGACTGTAAAGCAAAATGGAGCTGATTTGCCTTTGCCCTGAAATTTGTATGATGAAGAGTGGAACTGCAGCTAAATCAGACTCCTAGAAATTTTCACCCACACTTTTCAGATGCCAGTGACAAGGTAGGGAGAGTAGAGAACCGATATATTATTGTAGTTGACATCTATGACACTTTACATATACTGCAGGAAAGATATTTTTCTCTTAAACAAAGTAACATTGCTAGCATAACTATTTGACTGTTATTGATGTAAAGCTCTTAATTCATGCTTCTTTCTTTTTTTTTTTTTTTTTGTAACAGCTATTGATTACTATAATGCTCTATTTGCTGAAATATCCAACAATTTGTTAGAGTGGTTTCAGTTTTTAAAAAATGAATTTTCTGACTAAACACAAAAATCAAAGTGCGCTGAAACTTCTTTCACTAGTGTTTGGTCCCAAAGGTGACTTCAGAGTTCTTTCTACTTCTGCCTTTGATGATCCAACCTTGTCTTTATATCCCACAAAAGTTGTATTCATTCACAAACAGTTAACTTGTAGGGGTAAAGCTAGACTATTTTGCTCTAGTGATCTTAAAATATGGACGTTACATCTAAATTTTAGGTTAATTTCTAAGGCAACTTAAAATTTGTTTAAAATTAATCATTAAATGTTTCTGAATATTTTGTAGATTAATATTCTAAATAAGTATTATGTCTTGCAATACCTGCAGGATTTAAAACTTGTAGGACACAGGGAAGCTTTTATTAAATAGTGATGCAAGGAATAAAGATGATTTTTTGGTCTGTATGTTAACTCCCACCACTACTAGTAAGTTTTCTGTTTAGACAATTACTGCTGTGAGACAAAAATGTCAATTTATCTTGAGTGAATTAAGGCTTAATTAACCGTACTTTCCCTCAAGGACATTGATCTGGAAACAGCAAGTCAGTAATTGAATGTTGTAGCTACCACAACTCCCAGTTTCTTAAAACATGTGATTCATTTTCCTGAACTACCATAAGAGCAAGTGTGTTCTGGCTCGTAACAACCCTTTTGCTATAGCTTTCAATCCCACAAAAAAGATTCAAATTCATGATGGTTCTAGTATGAAAACATTCTGTTCATTTTACGTAGTGACATTATAGGACATGTTTATTTATTTTTTTTATAATCTTATTCAGTGGAGTTGAATAAACTTTATAGTCACATTAGTGTAGATTGATCACAGATGGTAATTTCTGTTATAAGACTTGCTAATATGTTGAAAGAGAACAAACTAAATTTATCCCATTTGTACCACTGTATTTTTTCCCTGTAAAGACAACCATATTTATATTAAATACATTGTCTATTCAACACCCAAATATTAGGGATCATCACATATTTGAAGACCCTTATTTAGATTGCTTAAACTGGATTATGGCCATAGATTTATTATGGACATATAAGATAAAAAAAAGCTGTCATACTATGATGTTTTGGAGTAGCATAAGACAGTTTTGGTTTCTGTAGTGTCATTCATTGTGTCAACTAAATAATGCTACAGATGGAATCATATATTAATTAGATTTGCTAGTATTATACATAAGATGTGCATCAATTGACCTTAGCAGACTTACTCTATGTTTTATTAATTTAGACATTTTATTTACTGTTGATACTTAGTACAGAGAAACACAAACTTCCATATAACTGAGGCTGTCAGGCCTAACTGCTTTTATAGGATCTGCAGAAGGCATTTCACAACAGATGAAACCACTTCTCTGTTTTACTATCCTGTCTTACTAATTTTTACTAGTATCACCATTTAGATCTTGAAATCATCTCACAGTGTTTGGCGATTTTCTGTCTTTATATATCTTTCTTTTAAACCTTTCCTGTATCCTTTTTGTCATTTGTCCTGAAAAGAAAAGCAACTTTAGACTCCTGATAAATTAAACGGGTTTTCTTTTAATCTTCCTAGATAAGTTCCTAGACCTCTATTTGTATAGATTCATGCAATTTGCAAGCAATCCACTATAGGCACATAGCTGACTGAAGAATGGCACTCTGAATTGCTGGAGTTTCATCAACACTGCTTGGTTTCTTCTCTTTAGGAAAAGCACATTTGTCAAATTAGATTTTTATGATGACTCAGATTACAGTTCTTCCTGGGAATCAAGATCAAATCTATTTTCCATTTTTTCTGCCCTGAATGTCTTCCTTCTCCTCTTTGAATCATCATTTTAGGAATTCCTGTTTTGTTAACTGGTTCTGAAACTAACCAGGAAGAAAGACTGTGGCTGTGTGTATACCATTAAATGTACCAGGACTGATCTCTGACCTTAAGGCCAGTGGGCATGGACCTTTCTGTACCCTGCTGCATTGCTCAATGTCCCTCCAAAACAGACCCAATCCCTGGACGTGAACTGGATCTTGAAAGCAGGATCTGGCCTGTGGTGACTCTTCAGCTAAGCCGTGGTATTACTTGGGATCATGCAAGTTGGGAAGGACCAAAATTGTCCTATGGTAGTTCTAACTACATAACACTAGGTGCAATAAGGACCAGTACCTGGAAAGTTTCCTGGCACTGTCTAGTTTACTGCTGTAGATGTCACCTGCACTCAGCCACAGATGAATGGTGCATCTTTTGCCTCTGTCAGGCCTTTGCTCCTGTGATCTGGATGGGCTGTGATATCAGCCTTTATGCTGGGGACGGGGACACTGCTGACATTTTTAGAGATTTGTTATTGGACTGCAACAACAGCAAAACCCTTTCATACTTTTCTTGTTTAAATAACAGAAAAAATGTTGTCTATTCTTTATGGCCTTGTAGAAGAATAACTGCATGGCAATTTCTGATGAACTTTTCAGTTTGGCAGATTGGTAAGTGAAAAGATTCTAAAGGTAAGACACAGATTTTGCCAGCCTGTAAAATGCTTCTGAATCTATTGAATAAAAATCATATGATCATTTAAGTTTGTGGTTTTTTCTAAGACAGGAATTATTAAAAGCTATTATAAGCCTTTGAGAGTGCATGTATGAAGTGATTTCTAAATCTATATTCTAACTTTTGTGTGTGTGTGTGAAAGTGTCAAAAAGGCATGTGTGTAATGGTAAGAATTTTCAAACCACTGTATGGATCTGAGAAGTGACAATGTTCTTTGCATGAGAGATACACCAGCAAAAATTATGGGTATCGTAAATACATTGAAAATTTTATAAGAATTCCAATAAACTATTTTCAACATATCAGAGCACAGACTGAGAAGTCATAAATAAATTGTTCCAACAGTACTGAAGCTCCAGGCAAAAACTGTATTGTTGTGTGAACACAAAACTTTGCTGGAACAGAACATCGAAATAAAGATATCCTAAACGCAGCAATAGGATAGTGAGATGTCACAATGATTTCTTGAATAGTATGATGGAATGAAGACAGCTCTGCTCCCTGAACACAGAGGATTTCACTTCTGATCTTTCATTCATGACAGTTTTAACATGCACTCTGATGTTACAGTTCTGTAGTTGACATCAGATTACATTTAATCTTCAAATCTGACAATGCTTTCTATTTTGGTTCCAGATCTAAATAGACACACAGTGCCAATTTCAACATCTAGATTTTCTGTGAACCTTATGACTTGTATTATTAAGGTCAGATTTTTTTTTATCCTAAAGTATCTTCCCAATGTGGTTCAAAAGGAACCTGCACCGGCTGTATTTGCATTCTTATCTGAAGACCTGGCTCCAGCTAGGTCAAATGTTTCTCTCCATTACTTTTACTACCCACAGTATGAATGTGGCTTTTCAAGATTCAGGGATTTTGGTGGCATATAGGATCAATCCAGTCTCTTCCAGCCTTAATAGGTGGCATGACAAAGTGTGATATAGCAACCTCACCTTCTTTAAAACATATACAAACTCATAAAACTGAAGTATTTTCAGTACTATGGATTTGTAAGTACCTGTCATCTTTGAACCACTTTTACTGGCTGCTGTTGGGAAGTAATTAATTCCAAAACATAAGCAATTTTTCAGAGTTTATGCAACTGAGCTAAAATTATTTTGCCATGGTCTCCATTTCATAATAAACTCTAATGTCCTATCAGACATCTCACAGAGCATCTATAGATGACACTCCTCCCTGTTAGGACAGTGTCTGCATGAAAATGCCTACTAGTCAGTTTTGGGTTTGGTCTGTTCTCTGTGAGAGTAATTGCTTTTGCCATTGGCCTTTTACTTGTGCCAGGGCAGGCTGATGATCTGGCAGAACACTGTGATCCATGGTACTGAAGAGTCCTCATAAATCCAGTGACATTGGCCTGAAAGTCTGCATTCTGTTCTCAGGCAAGAGAAGACAATGAATAGTAATAAATGTTCATCAAGGAACACTTGTGTAAAGAAGTACTTCAATTTGTGTGTATGTCAAAATAAAAACTTCTCTGCATGGCAAACTCCATCTCCTTCAATGCCAGTTTCTAGTCTCAAACTTTGCATGCATATTCTCAGATGCTGTGTTGCTAGTGCAACACTTTTCATCTAGCAGGTGGCTGACTAATGAAAAGACATTTACAGCAGATGCAGACTGGCATTTACAGATGCAGGCTGTAATCTTGGAAAAAACTTTAAAAATAGATTCAACTTTCTACTTTGCATCATTACATGTGGTACATGTAGGAGTCTCCTTGCTGTCCTAGGTGTGAGGTGTGGGTGGCCTTAAACTTTTTGCATGTGGGTGTTTGGAAATAGGAAAGCTGTTTCAGCAAAACATTACAGAGACAGCTTTTAGCTAGACTGAAGCTTCATTTTTCATTTATCTCGTATTTCATTGGTTTCAATGCATTTAATCATTAAATTTCAAAGAAAGGTGGTTCTGCTTGCAAGTTTTCTGAAGAAAACTGAAAAAAAATGAACTCACTAAGAACTTAGTTGAAATTTCTTTCTTCTGCTATGTCCCTCTATGTGGCAGCTGAGCTCAGACTACTACTTTTTACAGATCATTTCAGTAGGAAAGTTAATCAAAAGCAAAAATAATATTTTTCAGTGCTATTTTGCCTCCTAAAAAGGAAAACAAAATAAAGCAAATCTAAACCCATTCAAAAACACATTTAAGGAATTTAAACACTCTAAGCATCGCAGACTTACTTTCTGCTAACAGATATGGGTCCAACAAGTTCTGTCTGGAAAAATCTGTATAATTTGAAAAGTTATGGTTAGAGCTGTACTATTTTGGGGTTCATATTAAATTATGTCTGTATGTTGAAGACTTTTCAACAGCACTGACAAATATACTTCCTTTGTGTGCAGTGCAGAAAATAAGATGAACTTGAAATTGTATAATGTATACATGTTATATAAATAAAATGACAAAAAAAGTAAAAAAAAAAAAAATTGAGCTCTTTTGCCCTTGCCCTTTTTATTTCAATAACCATATAAAGCTGTTGCATAAGAAATGGGCATGTTTTTTCTTAATTATGTAAGACTTACCGGGCTTACAGTGTACGTACACACACATTCATTTAAACAGAGATTTTCTAGTTGATTCTTCAATCCAAAAAGCACAGTAAACACCACCAGAGGATCGAAAAGTTATTTAAAGGGAGATCAGTTACTCAGCATTACACAGATAGAGCCTGGATTATGTACAGTGCTAGAAAAACAGAGTGGATAGTGACCGCAAAATGAAGCAGAGAGCAGCCTAAAGAAGAAGAATGATGTCTGGGAAAAGTTAAATGTAAATATAAGGTGAGAAATCCAGACATGAAAAGCAAATTGAAGCCCTTCCTGAGAGTTCTGTCAGCTGAGAAAAATATTTGTACAACTATGTATTTTTTTCTACGTGTTCAGTAATCAAAAATATTCTAAAGACAAATGTCTATGCAAAGAGTAGACATTTATGATGATTGTTGAGCTTTGATCAGAATAAGGAGGACAGCATTTTGATGTTCTAAATAATCAAAGTTTCTTTGGTTCACTGAGACTTTCAAAGTGAATTGTTCTCTAATGTTAGCTGCCTATGTTTACATTGACTCCAACAACACTTACGGTTGTCACCAGTAAAATCACATGTAGGTTTGTTTCAGTACCACTCATGGCAAGTCCTGCCATTCACTGTACAGATTTTGGATCATGGTTCATATGCACAGACTGTTTTCTGGTTTTCTTTTATTTTCTGTTTAACTTTTCCATTCTAATAGATTTGTGGTATGCTTCATTTTTCTTACTTTCACATGTACCACTTATGGATCTTTTATTTGACTAGTCTTTTAATCATTATGACAGTTTAAAATTAAGTAACTGTGTGGAGATGAAATGGAGACTCAGATACCAAAACATTTGAAAATACAGATATATGCAATTTCATAAATTACATGAATTCACTATTCTGTGAGAGAGATGATGCAGTCCAGAAGAGTCAGGCAGGCAAGCTTACTCGTATCCAATCTACACTGTATGATGAAATGCATTGGTGTGATAGCCCTTAGCCATCTCTAAGTTGACTACTCTATCTTCATGGCAGAAAGTAGCTCACTCACTAAGGTCCCAGAACAGGAGATGATGTCCTCTTCCATTTTGTTATTACCTTTGGCTAAACAGTGGCCAATTCCGTTACAGTTTGAGACCCTGATACTTCTCCTGGGAAACTGAATTACAACATTGCAAGAGAAGATATTCTTGTTGGTATGAATGCTAATCACGCACAAATAATGACTGTTCATGGAAAATCAATTAGTGAGGTATATAACCAGGAGAACTGATGTCTCATGAGGGAATCAAAGAAAAAAAACAGTCAGTCATCTAAAAAACATATAAAAATCTATGATTATATAGCAGGCAATGAAAGAAATCAAACTGAGGAATCATAAATCTGATCAGCTTTCCTTTGTATCAGCCTATCTGTTGACATGATTTTTATTTTTTTACTTGTTTACAATGAGTTTGACATTAAGTTGGGATGTTGGTATAGTATTTTTCTCAAGTAATCATTCAGAAATGCCATGAACACTTGAGGAAGCATATCCACAGAAGTTTTGAAAAAAGTCCTCATGTTCATCACCAGGAAGTCCAGGGAACAACTAAGCAGAGGGGACTGTCGAGTTTCTAGACAACTTCTTTCATGCCTGCACTGCATTTACCTTGTGTGGCACAGTCATATTCTCAAACTCAGTCTGTGCTAGAAACCTGTTTCTTTTCTCAGAAATTGAACTGGAAACTGCTGAAGTTTCTGGACTGAAGTATTGATTGTATACTGTTTTGGAACTACTGGTCTGCCTGATTGGTACACCTACATAAATAAAGCAGCATACACATTGAATATTTCATTATATTTGATTTCCCTTCCATTAGGCAGTCCTACAAGATCCTGTAATTCTGCTGTACTGAGTAGGTTGTAGTGCTATATGACATTTAAAATTATTATTTTGGACAAGAGAGGGGTGGTTACAATGTACCTTAACATTTTGAACAATTAACTGGATGCTGTTTCAACGGCCAAGTGCCAGCAACAGGATAGTGCTGAGTAGGACAACAGTAAAAGCTTAATAGTTATATTTCTGACAAAAACAAGTTCAAAAAGAAGGGAGAATTTCAAAGATATGTAACTATATACAAAAAATCAGAGTGTTTAAGTACAACAAGCATTCAAGAGAGGGGAAAAACATGAGCCAGATATTTCTATATCTTTGTTTTCTTTCAATTTGAACTCTTACTTTTAAAAGAATATATCTAGGCAATTTCCATAATTTTTCAGAGAAATAGTAAAATTTGCAAGATAACTTTGAATTTATTTTAAGTGGAAAGGTATATTTTCTTTCTTCATTTACAAGCAGACATGTATCCTGTGTCAGTGAAGGCAACAGAAATGCTGTTCATTTAAAACTAAAGTATATTTTTCCACTTGGAAATTTGATTACAAACATGGGTAAGTGATAGTCTGTACAGGGGAATGGAATCATCCTGTTCTTAACACAAGCAGAATTAACAGCACATCTGTGCCACAGCAGGCACCTTACTTAAGTCACAGTGTCTTTCTCTTACTTGATGTGATGCAACTGTTAACTGCCATCAAACTCCACTGATTTGTCAGACACAAAACCTCACCATATACCTAGTTGAAAAGAAAACTTCAAACTGGCGTGTGTCCATGTCTTGAACCCCACTTAGCATCATTCATCTGACAGAGTTAGCTTGTTATTTAAACGACACAGAACTTTCCACCAGTGTCGAATGTACTAAGCTGTTAGTGTACCCTATGACTGAAGTCAGAATTTACTGGCAAGGCACGGTAACACATACTTATTTAGCACTGAGCCAATACAACTGCCATTGAAGGTTTGGGGTTTTTTTCACCACCTTTCCTTACCTTCTAAAACAGGTACTTGTTCCCTCTTATCAAAGGATATAAGGACAAGAAAAAAGAAATCAATACTGAATGCTAGGATATAATTCAAGGCACCAGAAGTTCTGGGGCATAAAATCTAAACTGAACATTCATACAACTTCAGAAGAAATTGCCATCCAGGGACTGGTGAAAAGGAAAAGAAGGTATGGATCTTGCCTGCAAAGAAATGAAATAACCCAGACAGCCATGACTAATGTTGAGATAAAACAGTCATTCAGTTAAAAGATTTAAGGAAGGAAAACTCCTTCATATCCTGTACCTGGTCCAAATATTTTCCCTGTCTCTCATGCTCCCCTTGAGGTTTCCCTTGTCTAGGAGCCCCTCCAAAGCAGACTACCCCTTGTTAAAATACAAAAACATGGTATTCCCAAAGCAACAGAAAGAAACTTTCTGCATTCCTAGCATGATTAATAAGCAAGGTGACCCAGTCACCAGAGAAATTGTACTGAAGATCAAAACAATGAGGATTCTCCTGCCTTCAAACCCTGAGAATCTCCCAAGTCTAATAGAAAACAAATGAATAAAAATTTGAATACTATAGCAGACATCAGTAATTTGGGCATAAATGTGACTTAGGTAGTGCTTTATTATACATGCTCTGTACAGTTTCAAGCAATCAGACCACCACCACTAAGCTGTTCTTTCAAACAGCAAGTACATTTGTTTTTTTACAACCACAGGGCAAGATTTATCAGTTAATATTTCTGCTTGTGCCTTCTACTCAAAAAAAAGCATAAGAGGGTTCAATATTAAATTCCTTTGTATTTTTATAAACCATGTTAAATGTCTTAAATGCTTAAATGTTATCGGTATGCACATGCAAAAACAAAGTAAAAAATACAGTAATGAAATAACAGAGGTTCAAAGGGGCCAGATGTCACACTGTAGATATCACATTCTTCAAGTGGTGTTCAGCAGCTACTTGTACAAGCCTGGATGTGTCTGGGGAGATAATAGAAATAGATGCCAAGCCCTAAAGTCTCTGACTGACTGACGTTTTGGCAGTTACCAGTAGATGGCTGCAATTTCTAGTTGCTGAAATGGCTCATTCAGAACTATTATGTTCCAAACAGCTGCTGGAAATGAACCAACCACTAGCTATATCTTGGAGACTGTTGCTGCTGGGCTTGTCCTGTCTATGCAGCAGAAAAATACGTACCTGAAAAAAATAGAAGTTGATAGACTACATCCATGTCATTCAGTATCTGTAGGTTTTAGTAGATATTTATTACTCTGGGTCTCAAAGGCCCCTCTTATTCTCTTCTTACGTTAGTTATGAAGCCCATTAGGCACACATTTCAGAAATCTATGTGACACCCTCAAATGATGTCCTCCTTCCACCCCCAAACAATACAATGTGCAGCTTCCTTTCCACTGGAAAATGTGTGCAGAAATTGATATTGCAGAAGAAAACACGTTTTACATTATTCTATGTAATCAGAATTAACATTTTTTTAAAAATAAACACTCCGTTCTGCTGATGTGCTTTATATCCAGTTTTTGCAACAACTTTTAATCTAGGGACTTTTCTTCAGTTTTGTCTGGGTCTGAATTTAATGAGGTTAGTTTTATTTTCACAGCATGAATATCTAACAGCATGAATATATACAGTCCTATCTTGGCACAATAAATTTTTAGGATGTTTTGCTTATAACAGTGCCTCAGTATCACTTTATCTGTTGCAAAGACATGTATGATGTGTGTAAAATGTATCAAAGAGCAAACTGTAACTAAAGAGAGCAAAGAAAAAGATGGAGGACAGTTACAGACTACAAAAAGTACAGTTCCAATAGACAGTGACATGGGCACTTCACATTATTTTTGGAATTTTCAAATGGAGAGGAAAAATTGCTAAAGGAAATAGTGTCTTAGAGTCAAAGAAATACCACATGACATCCAAAGGAGATCTTGGTTAACTCCTATGGGATGCAGACGTGTTGGCTAGCTGGTCATCATGGGCATGTGTTAAGTAACAGACCTGGACCACAGCAGAGCTGGTAGTGAGCAGTGTAACTCCTAGGAGTGAGGTGAAGAGACTACAGAACCTGTGGGTGTACACAGAACCCTGAAAACTTGTTATTTCATGACTTGAAAGTCCTCTCCCCTCTCCTCTGACAAATGAGTGAAAAAAACAGTAGTCATTTCAGTCTAATTTTCAAAAGGCATTAGAAACACAGTTTTAATGACACCAGGCTCATATCTGAATGTGCTGTAGTTGTTAGGAAGGGGATGTCGTATCATCTCCCTGTTTTTCCTAGCTGGGGATTCAGTGAAATGTTGAAACAGCACCATGTTTTGGTGATGCATGTTGTTTAGTGAGCATCTTGATGGATACTCAACAAGTATACGGCTGTCTCCATATTTTGTGGAACATCAAGAAAAGAACTTGCTTTCTCTGAATAATTAAAATTTTATAGCTCCTGTTCAGTGCCATTCAGGTAACGCTGGTAGGTAGATCTAACATGTTACAAATTCTTCAGATGTCTGCAAGGAGCACTGAAGATTGATAATGCTGAACAGAATCAGTCCAACATATTTCAGTTTGTTATAAAATACTCTTGAAACAGGATTCAAAAAGAAATATATAGCAAAAATAAACATTGCATCTGCAAAACATGGAACATCTTTGAAATTGTTCTTGCCTAGTGCGATCACTACTTTTTTTCCTCACATAATTACTGGCAGTATGCCTTATATCCATTAAGACATTTGTTTTCCTAGTCTTGTGATTGTTGTGTGTGTTCTGTGTCACTCTCTCCCTACTAGAAGAGTCAACTCAAGTATACACACATTTTGAGAAGCTGGATATTAATACAGAAGTATAAAATAAGAAATGGTGAATGGTGTAACAAAATAAGATTACTTGTATGGACACATGTGTCTGTGTATTAAAATCCCTGTATCATACTGTTTATTTCTTCCTTACCATGAGGATAGCTAGTGTCTCTAAATAGTTTCTGTCATAGCTAGAAAAGTAAAACAGAATAAGCACTGTAATAGAAGTGGATTAAAATAAGAATAAACTACATATGTGTGTTAAAAGGGGGTAGTTTTTCCCCACTCTTTGAGATAAAATACTTTGAAGAAATGGTTCTGGTGCTCCTGAAATGCTTTTCTTAACAGAGAAAACCTTAACTGAGGTCAGCTTTGCTAAATGCACATCAGTCCTTGACAGTTTAAAATAACTCAGAGTACTGGTTGTTATTATTAAACTGTGTTGTAATATTGTGTCATACATAGGAACAAATATCTGCAGTATACACTCCATTACAAAGATTTCAAAATAACGCATTACCACTGTCTATAACAAATTTAGGGCTTTACTTATTATTAAATGAAAAAAAAAATATAAAAAATAACAGAGAAATTCCTTGTAGTAAAAATTATTAATTGATAATTTTTGTTGATGAAATATTACAAGATATAAGCATAAATTATTTTTACACATGAAAAATAGAAGGATGACTCCTTTTGAAGCCCCTAGCAGGGGAAAAACTCTCAAAAATAATAACTTAGTAGGACCAGGAAAGCTATTTGCTCATGAACATTGAATGTCAGCATATTTGCAGTCTGATTTAGATTAAATGTTTAACTTTAAAAACTGCTGTTTCTTGTCACTAGTGTTAGGACTTACAATATCATCTTCAGACGAAAGTCAGATAAAAAATGAGTAACTCTTTTAGAGGATTTTATTCTGGTGGGTTTTTTTGTTGGTTTTTTTTGTTGTTTTTTTTTTTTTAAATCATACAGGAAATTCTAGTAGAGGAACAGACCAAGTTTTTGTGTTCATTTGTAGAGCACATAGTACAATAGTGCCAGTATCTTTAACTATAACCTGCAGATGACACCACAATGTAAATAAACATCAGTGTAGCTTCTGATAAAATGAAAATTAAAAAATCAAATAACCAAATACTACCTTAGAAGATCTCTTTGGTTGTGACCCATTGACCTCATTGTCTTCTCTACCTGGTCAGTACTTCTATTATTGAAATCAGATAAATAGATCAGATTGGGAATTCTTTCATATAAAGAGATGGAATTATCTGTGGCAGGTTATTTGTGAAAAATTCAACACTTGGAATAAGCTGATCCTTCACTTTTGACTTTGGAAGTTAATTTGTGAAGAGTCTTGGGAAAAAAAGAAGGGGGGGGGGGGGTTAACTCTTATGCCCCAAGCACGACAGAGCATTCAGTTTTATTGGTTATAATGTATAGAGAAGAAGATGACTGTGTTGAGGCAAGAGTTAAAACTGCTATTTAGTTTTCTTTTGCTCCTAGAACTTGTGCCACAGACACCTGGAGCTTTGCATAACTTTTTTTTTTTCTTTATTTTTCTTTCCTGTTTTTTTTTCTTCCCCCCACCCCGGTGTTTGCATGAATGAATAAAATAATTAAATTAGTAATACTGAAGTAAATAGTAGAATCAGTAGACAGTACCTGGTACGTAGACAGCAAATTAACCTACAAGGATACCTTGTGAAAGCAAAAAAACCAAACCCAACCACCACCATCTCTTTTATGCAGAACACCACTGGCACATATAATCCAGTAAAAATATTGTCACATTTCCAAAAAGAATGTGGAATAGGAACCCTCTAGCGCTTTTCATTTTAATTTTAAGACGCTAACATATAATCTGTGAAATTGCATAAAGCTTTCATTAATTCTGCCCAAGTCTGATTTTCTTCTAATAGAATTATTGAGCAAGAAAGGTGACACTTGTTCTTACCCATCCCCCACAATCTTTTGATCACTTTTCACAACATACATGTCAATTATTCTACTAAGTGTGGAAAAATCAGTCTGAAACATTGTTCAATGAAATATATGAAGCCTTGAGGAGACACAGTAGGTAGCTGAAGTGAGAATTAAAAATGCCATGTTCCTGAAGCTCACATATTTTTAATACTACCCTTCAAAGATAGCAATGATAGCAAGATCATCCCAGCCTCATGATATAATTAATTGCTGCAATTTCAGATATTTCAAAAGTGAAGAAGACATTCATGCTATGTTAATGAAAAGGAACCTGATGGAGCTAAACATTTGTTTTCATAAAGGTTTGGAAAATATTGTTGTTGATAAGGGTGCAGGTTGACTCTATTTCTGATTTTAAACACAGTGGACAAATTTTGACCATTGCTTACAATTACCACACCAACTGCAAGACTATTGATTGAGATGTTTCTTACATTGCTTTTCCTCTCCAGCTGAATTACACCAATTTAGAAGTTCTTGGTTCTATTTCTCTTCAATTTGCCTACAGATAAAAGTTCCTCTTCTACTTAAGACGATCTGTAATGTCTGTTCATTCTGACACATTACTAAGTAAATTAATTTATTTTTCTACTCCCCAGAAGACTTTAAGCATGCCATAGCTGCTCTGAATTTCCTCACTACCCAGCTTGCTTTCTCAGGGTTTCCCTGGAAAATATTTATCACAAAGGATTTGAAATTCATGGTTTGAAAAAACATAATTTTTGGTGAGTGTTATAGTATCATTTGGTGCAACTTGTGATGTACTTCCCATTCTCTGATTGGATGAGCAAGTTTATAATTGGGAAGGTTCAAAGAAGTTACAGAGGCTCCAAAACTCCAAGAGGGAAAGAGTAGTTTAAGGCTCACGGAAGATTAGTAACTTTGGAACACTTTAAGGATTTTTCTTTCTGAGCAAGTCACGTCTTAGGTGAGGTGTTATTGCTAAAGAAAACAGGCTACTGAAAGATTTACTGGCTGGGTGCACAGTTAAAATTTTATTTTCTCTTGTCACAATCATACAAGTTAATTGTGAAGGTAATGGTGGCTTTGAAAAGGTGAGGTCAGATTCTCATTTGGCCCATGTATTTGCCTCTGTGCCAGGGTTAAGCCAGAAGTTTGGGGAATGTCATGTCACGTAGTACCCCATTCCAAGTAAAATACACCAAGTGCACTGTATTTACGACTCTGTAACTTTCTGTCATCACCGCAGTCATTAACACAAAGTAACGCTTGTTTATACATGGCCCTGTTCTGAAAGCCTTAGTCATGTACTTTGATATATTTACTTGCATCCGTGCCAAGGCATGCCCAAGATGGGGTATTAGGAATTTGCTCCTCACACACACTTTATAATCACAGAAATGATAGTTCACTCCAACTGTCTGTGGATCTTGTGGATGAACCTGGTGATTGCCATGATAATGAGAGTGCAGTAACTTCTCAAGCCAGTATTAGCATCCTGCTACCAGCACTTTAAATATTAAGCAGTATCCCTTTCTACTGTCTTAATGGCAGCTCTAATGGTGTTCTTGTTCTTGGCAAATAATCTTGTATTAGATGTGAGTGTACGTGCTTGCATGTGTCCTTGCTCATGTATAACTTGAGGGAGATCGAATAGAACAAAGTGATAGAAAACAGGAACAGCAGGCCTATCTCTGATTTAGAGGATGGCTGGTGAAATCCCCTCTGAGAGCCACTCTGCAAGTACCATGCACTCCCTGTTCCCCTGTGCTGTGGTGCAGAGCATGGTGTTCATGTGTTCCATCTGCTTTCAGCATCTCACCTTTACTGATACCTCTGTGCTTTATGTCAGTCTGACAGTGTAAGTACTCATCATCAAACCCTAATTTTCCTGTAGTCTTTCTGAAAATTAATATGGAACGTTTGGCTAAACAAGACTGTGATGATGACACCCACCCTGCTTTACGATAGCTCTGTCTGGGGGGGTGGCTCCACTGAGGTTAATCTGCACTTGTGTGGATCACAATTTTCTCTTGTGAACACATCAGGCAGGGCTTTACTTTGTGCTGACAGCTCAGGATGTATAGATCCCATTTCAAAGAACCCCTTTATCTTTTCCAATTTATTATTTTGCGTTCTAATAAAGCCTGTCTTCAGAGAGAACGTGTTTTTGGTGTCTTTTGGCATGTCCATTTAGGGCAAAATGTCAGCTAGGCCAACCTCACAGTTTAGGCCAGTGAAAGGTAACCTAGCAGATTGGAAGGGGGGGGGGGGGGGGGGGGAGTGACAGGACACTGGGGGGCAAGAAAAAAAAGTGAGCAATGTGCTTCACAGGAATAATCATTTTACCTTATTTTACCTTTGATATAGTCATTTTAAACTGTTCAAGACATAAATAATTCCAGATGCGTTAGTTAACAGCAATAGACACAAATATTTTTTTGTCTTTTTTAGGAACTAAAATATCTTCTGAGATGTGAGCAAGCTCCACCACTTTTTTATCTCTTGTGTCTGCATCTGGAATTAACTCCATCTGCAGCTGAAGAAAGTTACAAAACCACCAGTTTGCACCTAATGAATACTGGTTCATTTCAGAAGCATTTTGGACTTCTACTTTGTTCCCATATGTAATTCCAAGTGCACAATTTGACTTCTAACTCCATAGGCCCTGATATTTCTGACAGACATTATTTCAGAAATGTCTTGCAACATTTTCTGTAAGACAATGGGGAAAATTTCATCAAAATCTTGTTCAGAATATATCAAGATAATATTTGGGTAAGATTTTAAAATTTCAGATCAGCTTTATATTTTACTAGTGGTTGTGGTTTGTTAATCTGGAATGGCATATTATGCAGAATGATTGAATTTATACTGAAGTTAGGGAACATTATCCTTACAATTTCTCAAAACACAAGAAAGTCATGCTGTAAAATAATGAAATACAAACAGATCTACCCATTAATTGTAGAATTTATTTTTTTTACAATCTAAATTAGTGTCAGTGTCTGAGTTCCTCAAGGATGAATAGCATGCAATTCTTTTTAACATAATGTTACTGTTATTATTTCAGATCTCTGTATTCTCTTTAATTTTTTTCAGGGTACATCTTGATAATGCAGATAAAGGTAAAATGTAAGACAGAAAAAGTAAACAAATGTTTCCAAATATACTGAAAATGAAATAAAAATGAAGGAAAGGAACTACCATTTTTCAGAACATGAAAAAAATAATTTAAAGAATTAAAAACACCTTAATATTACCAGTATGCTGTATATTAGGAGGAAAACAACAACAATAGCAACAACAAAGAAACCAAAACTCCCAAACTCTCCAAAATCAGTCTTCACATTAAGCAATGTTACCAGTGTTTATGGCTCAGACCTGTGAGACAGTCAGCACATGACAATATGAATACAATTTGCATCTATGTTTTATAGTTCAAAATTTTATTTTAAAAATGAAGTAAAAGTTCATCAGATAGTGTTTGTTTTGTTGCTGGTGTTTTCTTGTTTGCTTGTTTTCCCTGCTATTAAAAGAACCTGCACACTTTCAGGCTCAAGGCTCATGAAAATGTGGGAAATAGTCAAAATAAAATGTTCAGCATATGGCTTGATCAGTTTCTTTTTTTTTTTCTTTTTTTTTCAATGCAGAAATCTCAGGGACAGGAGCTCCTCAGTTTTGGTCTATGAATTCGTAATTATCACTGCAAATCTGAGTGGTCACAGACTACTAACCCACCATAAAATCCTGCATACCTCCATTATATATGGGGTTTATCTGAGTTTTCACACCAATCAGCTTTCCAGCTTCTCTGTGCAGTTAATGAAGAGAGACTGGGAACTCCAGATGCACCTCCTTTTACTTTTCAGGCATCTTTTACCAATAAGAAAAGATTCTGTAAATAGAATACATAAAAGAATACACAGGAGCTATGTATTGGTTGATACATATGGCAGGCATGAGTATTAGGCTATTATGCTGCTCAGATAATCAGGCTTGCAGTATCAGTAGAGACTCCCTGTGAGTTTTTACTGTCCATTTATCAGTCAAGTGGGGAATATTTTCTTCCAGTGCTTCTTGAAAAGGTCTGGTTTTATCCTCGCTTCTGCTGAATTGCTATCTTCTGACTCTGCTTCTTTTCTTGGGCTTTTACACTCTTTCATGTTAGCGTTTTTCTTTTAAGTTTTGAAATATTGTTAGTCTCAACAGTTCCACTTCTGCCTATGTTTTTACTTCCTTTATCTTGCAAGCTCTTAGCTTGCATAATCTTTTACAGTTCAACATTTTTTCTCGTTAATGCTAAGCCAAGGTCACACAGCTGGGCTGCACCAAAATGCATAAATAAAGGTCATGGGTAGTTGAACCCTAGCACTGTAGGTTACACAGAAGGCAGATCAGGTCCCAATGGCTGAAATGTCCTCTGAAATGTCTCTTTCCCTGATAAAAGAGGAAGGTAAAAGCAGGTAATCTCCAACATCATGGACCTATTAAACACAAGATATTATGAGGGATTAATTCAGGTCTTGATATGACTCCTTTTTTTCTCCATAAAACCACATTCAAAGAAATCCACAGGCATAGGAAATATGGTCTTAATAATGCACGCAAGAATATTGCAAGAGGTGATGGTGACAGGTACAAGGGAAAATTAGAGGAGAAATGATAAACATATCTTCTAATTAAATTCTAACCCATGCTGTGAAAACATAAGACTCCACTTTCCAGGAGAATATAAGGTTGAGAAAAACATTCCCTTTCTTTAACTTTAGGATGTCATGAAGCATTCTGGTCTTTACAGGAGATAGGAAATTAACAAAAAGTGTATGTAAAGTGAAAGAAAATGGGCATTAAAGCTCTATGTTCAGTACTAACTTTTCTTGTCTCGTGAATATAGAACTCAAAAAACCTAATTTTGCAAGAGGTTTACAGTACAATTTCTAAAGGTAACATAATTGAATTTGAAGCAATCTGCTATGTCATTTGGGGAAACAGCTAAGACTTTCCAAATCCTTGTTCAAAGCTCCTTGAATAGACAACATGGTCGAATTTAATTGAAAGGTCAGATAGGATACTAGAGAGACATACTTAAGGGAACGTATCATATGATTTTTATTTTGGTTTCTTTCTGACAATCAGCAAATTAAGAACATTTATTGTGCACTATTTTATTTTTTTTTTACCTTATACTTTTAAGATAAATAAAATTGGTTTGATAACAAATTGGTAAATGTAATATTTCAGACAAAAATAAAAAAACCTGTTAACCAAATTAAACTATTTTTTATTTGTAAATAATAACTAGATTTCATATGTACTTGTAGTGTTAGTAGTCTTTATCTTCCTCCAGTTTTCTATACAGTTTGGAGAACTGGGCTATTCCTTTAGGTATCCTCAAATATTTGGACTTTGTACAATGAGTCAATGACACTATGTATCTAAAATGTAGATGCTTGCATTATATGGACTAGATAATGTTTTCCATTATCTTTATGATCCAAAATCTGTTGATTTGCCCTGATTTAGTCATTCTCAATTAAATGTTTTCCCATCATTTAGTAGCACTCACAAGTATTACCAGTGTGGTGGTTCCTTCCTTTTTCATCCAGATCTAGTAGAAGAAACGACTGGAATATTTAGTAACGGGAGCTATTGTTTCCATATTAAAAATGGTTTATTTGTTATATAGTATGTAGTTTAAAAACTCATTTTAGAGTACAAAAGAAATGACTGAAAAGAGGGAGGAATGACATCTTCTATTAATTTTCATCTTGTTATTGGAAGCTATGTTTTGGCTGTAGACTTTTGTTAGTTATGGGGCCACATGTAGTCACCTAAAACATGGATGATAATCTTTCAGATAGTTATTCTAGATGATCTCTTTATCATCAATGTAAAGTAATTGGTACTATTTCAGACGTCTGGAGTAAGGTGGTGAACAAATAGCTGTCACAAATATGATTCTATTTGCCAGCAATATGAACATTTACAGGCAAAATGACAGTTACTTTTTGCCATTAAAGTTACATTTTGCCATTTACAGGCAAAAGGTAAGTTACTTGGTCTGTAGAACAATGGAAAAATCTAAGTCCAATGCCTGCTGAAAATCTAACAAAGAACTACTGGAGTGGAGCACTGCAAATAGCAGGTAATTCTCAAACTTCTGGTCTATGACTAGCTAATAAGCCCTTACAATGGAAGAAGGCTCAGTGGAGATGGGCAAGGGTGATGTGCCTATAAATCTCAGGGACTCAGGCAGGTTGTGACTGACCAAAACTGTTGCAAAATTCACTTCATCTCAGCCCAAAGGGGACTGGATGTTAGCCTTTGCTTTAGGTAAACAGTTCTGTCAGCTGAGTGCATCAGCTGGTGGTGTAAATGATTCTCCCTGAGTTTGTCCAAAAAGTGTGAATGTCTCCCTGAGTTAGCCAGGCCTGTATGGGCAGAGTGAATATGTGGCTCAGCCCAGCACAGAAATTGACAGTTAGAGCAACTAATGAAAGGATTTCAAAGAAAGCAGAGGACTTGAGCTGTCTTCAACACATGTATTACTTGCTGGCAGTTAGGGATGCCCAGCACTATGATAGTGGGCATATTATAGACACCAGTAATGGGAATCACATTGTGACTGAACTGTGTATTGTGATTGTTTTGTTTTGTTAAATGTAGCTTATGTTTTTATGGTGTTTTCAGTATATTTTGTATTGCTCTGCTAAATCAGAAATCTTGTTAAGAAAATCTGATATTAAACATTACACCCTCTGCATGTGGAATGTCTAAAATAACCTGCTCAGTGTGGGACTCTGACACAGTCTCATGGAAATTCTGAAGGCCAGTACTTCAAGGGTTGACATTTGATAAGCGCAACATTCATAAGGTGCTGTAACTTTCATTTATTGACATAAACACTTAATATTTATATCTTTCTAACAAAGATTTTCCTTAGTGCTAATGATGCCTAACTAATCAGATTAATATATACAGAAAGGGAAAGAAATCAGATTTATATCTAAAAATTTAAACAGTCTCCCTCAGCACTTCTCTGTATCTAAGTGTTGAATTCCTTAATTAGTTCTTTCCTGGTATTCCTACTCAAAAGGGTATACATAAACATGCATACAGGACAAGACAACTAATAAAACCCTAAGAAATTCTTTGCCAGTTAGTGTTTCGGCTAAGCTTCTACATGAGGCTTTGTAGTTCTTGTGGGATCAGTTGTGAATGAATGTCTTCCTTTGGAATGCCATCTTTTTAACACTGAATGACAGTTATACTCACTGCATTTTCTTGTGGGAGCAATCTTTCTCATTTCTTTGTATACCTTACTTTTACACGTGGAAATCTTCATGGAAGATGCATTCTTCAGTTTTACCCTGGAAATAAGACAAATAGCAACAAACATGACTCTCTCCAGGCAGCTGTGTGTTTAACATTTATATAAAATTGTATTTTCTCAGTCCTGTAGTTTGAATTGGGAGTCATTAAAAAGATAATTATTTCTGATCCTCACTTATGGTAGTAAAAGTTAATCCATCTCTATGAATAATAAGACAAAGAATTCCTACAACAGTCTACTGTAACTTGTTTCTTTATTAAAGATTGGAGTCTGAATTAAGGTATCAGTCTTCTTACACAGTTCAGAGTATGCAAACATGTGACAGAACTAAGAAAAAATAAACTGAAGGTGATTTAGGTTGTAGCATGGTTATGATGCAGAACAGTATATGTTTATCTCTGCAGATTCTGAACTCAAGCTTCAAACATTAAGATAAACCTTGTTAATGTTTCTGAATAATATATTTGAAGTCCTATCACTTTCTAGTATTTCACTGGATATATTATTATTAAATGTGCCATTATAAATGTGATAGAATAACAGACTTCTCAGATCTTTACAATCTTTTTCAAAGCTCTCAAGGAAGACAGAAAAATCCCATAACCGAAATACATTTAGAAGACCTATGAAATCTCTCACAGAAACTTAAGTATATACACAGACTTCATAAGTTTTTATACATGTAATACTTATGTATTTTTTAGTTAGCAATCGTAGACAAATTTCATTAACAAAGCGTTTTAAAGAAATTCTGGACAGATATTTCCAAAAAAGTAGGGGAGAAAAGGAGGAGATGAAACAAGAGCACAGGTTAAAAAGAGAAAATAAAACCCAACAACTTAAAGGAGTTCTTCCTAAAGTTACAACAGATGTTTGATCACCATCAGTCTTGTGGCCTCTTAACAATTAAGACACAAGTGCATGTAGGGTTTTCTGCTAATATCCTTTTGTGCACTCACACAACCTAGATTTTCTTCATGTCCAAGTAGGCCCAGAACCTTGAAGAATCTCGATCCTTAGATTCATAGTAGTCTAGGGTTTGTTCAACAAACTGGGACTGTTTAATCAATCAATTAATATGTATTATTTTAGATACTTAAAAAACCTAAACAAGCAGTGTGCCATCTCCTTATAGTTGTTAGAAGTATTATATTTCTAACATGTTAAGTAAAGTATGAGCATGTAGGTATATATCACCATCTCAGATTATTTTTTTTTTTAGAATCACTTAGTTTTCCAAAATTGATCACATGAAGAAAGTTCGTTTTGCCTCTTTACAGGGAAGTCTTCCAGAATTACATAACATTTTCCCTTTAAAGCATAGAAGAGTTCCAAATCATACAGAAAAGTTAAAAAAAAGTGTCAGTGAGTGTATGCTATGCTGACTTTTTTTTTTTTTTTTTCTTTTTCCAGGAAATGCTATCATTCCTCTGAGGGTTTGGTTATGCTTCACAGTCATTGCCCTGAGTAATGAGTGACAGGTATTAACCACAGAATCATAGAATCATTTAGTTTGGAAAAGATCTTTGAGATCATTAAGTTCAACTGTTAACCCAGGACTGCTGTTAATCCAATATTAAACAACATCCTGAAGCACCACATTTACGTGGTTTTTTTAACACCTCCAAGTATGGTGATTTTACCACCTCCCTGGGCAGCCTGTTTCAATGCTTGACCGCCCTTTCAGTGACGAAATTGTTCCCACTAACCTATCTAAACCTCCCCTGGCACACCTTCATGCTGTTTCCTCTTGTCCTGTTGCTGATCTGGCAGAAGAGATCAACCCCAACTGCCTACAACCTCTTTTCAAGTAGTTGTAGAGAGCAATAAGGTCCTCCCTGGGTCTCCTCCTCTCCAGGCTAAACAAACCCAGTTCCTTCAGCTGCTCCTCATAAGATCTGTGCTCCAGACCCTTCATCAGCTTCACTGCCCTAAAAAAAGATCCTCAAGATAAGCTACTGAAAAATTTGATGTCAGGCTAGTAATGGAAAAAGACCAGCCTTAAGTGGCTTATCATTTATCTTATCACATACCATGAAAGCATGTTCTATGCCTAATGGCCATCACATTTTATTTTTCTGGTTATGACATTGGATCAGACAGAAAATTTTCTCTGTTGATACCACTTCTATGCCTTGTAGCACTCTTACCTTCCTTCAAGCACAGTCATGGGGACAGTGGCATATTCCTCTGAGTGCAAATCAGGAGATGGCGCAAGGGTCAGCTGAAGGAATGCCTGAATGTAGGTTTTGGGGAAGGTGGCAATCATAAAGTTCTGCAAGATTGTAGCATTTCTGTGGATGTCATTTGGAATTAATGGTTGTGTCACTATTGGTAGCACTGTACTTCGACCTCCTTGTCTACTCATGTAAACATGCTCCATAATTAGCAGGAAAAGCTGTACCCATTTTAAATGTACATAGCTATATATAGTTGACAACTTCATGTGAACAACATTCAAGATCTCATGTACACTGATACATCTAAGGCCTAAATCTGACTTTTTTGCTTTTAACATTCCCTGATGGGACATCACAGATTCTCAACACTGTGGGTTTAACATATAAGTGGTGCTTAGCAGTCTTGGCTGATGACTAATCTTGGAGACAGTTTAGAGAATTACAGATCAGTGACATTACAACAAAATGAAGAAACCTTAGGTCTAGACCGATTTGTCCTGCATGTTGCTTAGTTAACATATAATCTGCTTTTGGTACCTTAGGTTGCTCAGTTTACTTGGTATGGGACTGAACTGTGGATAAAAACCCACATACTTCTAAGACTGATTTTAATAATCAGATACGTTACATTATTCACCAATTGTGATACTCGCAGGTATCACTTATAATAAATGTCTGGCCTCCATAAAAATGTTTTGTTTTTTTTTTTTATCTTTTCTTCTTTTTTTTTTCTTTTTTTTTTTCTTTTTTTTTTTCTGATTGAACATTTTTATGGGTTGTTTCATTTAACTGACAGGGTTAGGAGGTTGCTGTTTGCTTGCTTGCTTGCTTTTCTGAATCCTCTTTCTACTTCAGTTTGAAGAAAAGTTTTGAGCTCAAGACTGCCTATAGGGATCTTTCACTATTAGTCTAGCGGCCAAACAAAACTGAAGTTTTTTAGGGTTTTCCTAACCTAGCTAGCCAACTAGCTGGGCACCGTGAAACATGGTTTTAAGTGTTTGATTTTACATGTGTATTTAATGATTTGCAGATGCTACAGCTAACCTGCTTCCAGTACCTTAGGTAACTAAGCTTAGCATGGCATTCGTAGGCTACCTGATTTCTGTGTATTTCACAGGTCACTGTGCACCGGAACATTACACACTTCAGTGCTTGAATTCTTTTTTGCATATTATCCTAATCCATTATTTCCTTTAAAACTATCAAACTGTCTAAATAGTCACTTTTTTATGTAGGTATTTTGGTAAATTTTATATAATTCAATAAAACAAGTTTGCCAGAAGTTTCTTGTACCATGTGTAAATAAGCAAGAACCAGATTTTTGCTGTAGCCTTCATCTGCTACTGTAAAATTATTACCGATATGACTGTTTTAATAACAAATCTATAGAATTTACCAATACTTTCATATTCAACTGCCTAAAATTTATATCCTACCATTTCAAGTAATCCTGTTTTCATTTGTAGGAAATATTTATATTGTCTGAGGTTCAAATAAGAGGAGCTGCAGAGGCAGTCTACACCCTAATTAAATCAATAAAATCTCCATAAGGATACATTAATTTACAGATAATTTGTTTTAACATGAACATGAATACTTCCTTTTATTAAGCAAGGAGATTTGTTCTGCCAGAAAAAGAATTTCCTTGACATTTTTATTATGCTACTTATTTTAATAGGGAAGTAACAGTTTCCCTGCTAGTTAGAAACATTATTAGTATTTCACTTTACAAAACTTTTTTTGGATATGCATAAATTCAGTCATACCTGAACACTTGAGTGGATATTATGATGGAGGGGGGGAAAAAAAGATAACTTGTTTTGTCATATTTGCACATTCATTTTGTGTAACTAACATTTTGAAGTTTCTATTTAAAAAAAATAAAATACCCCTAATAAATCTTGAATTTATCTAATTTTTTCTAATAACGCATGTCTAAGTGTTATTATTCTTGTTTCTATCAAATATGGTGCTTTGCTTATATAAAAAAAGAGCCACCAGCTTCTCATTTATAATGTTAACAAACCACAATAGATATAAGGGAGAAAAATAGAGGGGAAATTATTGCTATTTCAGATTTCTAGGAAGCATATTTTCAATGTCATTAATCTATGCATTAAGTACATTCCTTTCTTCCATCTGGATAATGGTGTGGTAGGTTGAACTTGGCTGGCTGCCAGGTGCCCAACAAGTAGCTCTGTCACTCCCTCTCTTCAACAGAACAGGGAGAAAATATGATGATAAAAGCTTATGGGTTGAGATAAGGACAGGGAGATCACTTACCAATTACCATCTTGGGCAAAACAGACTTGACTTTGGGAAATTAATGTAATTTATTGCCAACTAAGAGCAGACGGGGATACTGAGAAATAGGAACAGAGCTGTAAATGCCTTCACCCCACCCCTCCCTTCTTCCCAGGCTCAACTGCACTCTCAGCTCTTCTACCTCCTCCCCCCAAATAGCATAAGAGGATGAGGAATGGAGATTACAGTCAGTTCATAATATTTTGTCTCTGCTGCTCCTTCCTTCTCCCACTCTTCCCCTGTTCCAGTTTGGGGTCCCTCCCACTTTCATTTATTTCTCCAACTTCAATCCTTCCCACAGGCTCTAGTTCTTTAAGAACTGCCCCAGCATTGGTCCTTTCCATGGGGTGCTGTCCTTGAGGAACAAACTGCTGCAGGACAGGTCTCCCATGGCGGTACAAACCCTGCAAGCAAACCTGCTCCAGCCTGGGCTCCTCTCCATAGGGGTCACAGGTCCTGCCAGGAGTCTTGTCCTACATCGACTCTCCACTGAATCACAACCCCCTCTGAGCAGTAACTGCTCTGGTATGGGGTCCTCCATGGGCTGCAGGTAGATATTTGCTCTACCATGGACCCCCATGGGCTGCAAGAGGACAACCTGCATCACTATGGTCTTCACCAGGAGCTGCAGGGAAATCTCTGCTCCAGCACCTGGAGCACCTCCTGCCCCTCCTTCTGCATTGACCTTCATGTCTGCAGGGCTGTTATTCTCACATTTTCTCACTCCTCTCTCCCAGATGGAGTGTTTTTTACCCTTTCTGAAATATGTTATTACAGAGGTGCTACCAATGGGGCTGGTTGGCCAAGCTTTGGCCAGTGGGAGGTCTGTTTTGGAGCCAGCTGAAACTGGCTCTGTCTGACATGGGGGCAGCTTCTGGTGTCTTCTCACAGAAACCACCTCAGCATCCAGCTTCTCTGCTACCAAAACCTTGCCACATAAACCCAATACAAATAGCCAGAATGTGGTTATGCAGAAAGTGCTTGTCTTGTTCTACCTGCAAAGCACAAAAAAATTTTGATTTTGTTATTTATATTCAAGCTTTTCCCATCATTAGTCTTCTGATTACGTGCCTTGGAGAAGGAAAGTTAGATATAGCCTGCAAAAATTCTTTAAACATCCACCACTGAAACAACTATATTAGGGAATAAATGGCATGAGTAGGGATGTTGTTTGGTTTTCTTTTTTTTCTTCTTTTCTTTTTTTTTTTTTTTTTCAGATAAGGATGTTGGTGGGGTTTTCATGTTGTCTGTCCTGTGTCGTGCCCATCTGTGTGTTGTCCCCCTGCCCACCCGCCCCCAAAACTCTGCCCCCACTTCACAGAGTGTATAAAAAAATTATTTTTCAATAATGTAGCTTCTGGTAGGTCTACACTGAGTGTGTGGTCATGCTATGACCCTGCTACCTCCCAGCTGAGAACTGCTGCAGGATGTATCCTGATGTGGACAAAACAGCAGCAGTTCTACGAGTCCACCAGGTTAAAGCTCAGAGTTCAAGTCCTGGACAAACATTCAGTACAGAGTTTTTTTGTTTTTTTGTCAAATGAGTCAGGCAACTGTAGAGATTAAAAAAAAAAAAAAAAAAAAAAAAAAGTGACATGACAAAGCCACAGAGAGCTATAACAAGGGGTTGGGAGTAGCAGCCAGATGCTGAAGAGGAACCTTGCCAAGAGTCAATAAATAAATAAAATACAATTACAATACCTCAAGACAAACCATTAAGTCTACTTTACCACTTTAGAACTGTGTCCTATTCAGCTCTTTCTCAAGTACAAAAAATTTCTTATATTCTGACTGCAGTGGAATCTTTGCACGTATAATAAAGAATAATCTTTTAAAATTTAATAAAGAAAAAAGTATCCAAATTAAAAAAAAAAAAAGACAACAGTACTATGAAAGACATTTAGAATTGCTGAAATTATGCAAACAAAAAAATGTCATACTACAAAAGAACAACCTTTTTATGAAAAGGAAAAATGCAGTTAACTTTTATTGTAGGAACAGATGAGAATGGGGTTCTGTGTTCTGGGGAAAAGGAAAAGGCAGATTTACTGAGTTTTATTTGTTTCATTTACCTGTCCTTTAATAGCTATGGCAAGTGATAAATTACAGTTTCACTAACTTTCATACTAATCCAGAAAGTAAGTGTTCATTTTCAGAAACTGTAATTCTGATAGATTTTGCACAAATCACAGAGTAATAGAGATAAAGTAACTACATGGTGTTTTTAAAGTCAGGCCAGACTTAGCACTTGCACAACACCAAAACTAGCAACAACAAAGAAAAGCATAAGATTAAGATTAAGATTAAGAATAAGAATAAGAATAAGAATAAGAATAAGAATAAGAATAAGAATAAGAATAAGAATAAGAATAAGAATAAGAATAAGAATAAGAATAAGAATAAGAATAAGAATAAGAATAAGAATAAGAATGAGAATGAGAATGAGAAGAAGTAGAATGAAAAGAAGAAGGAAGAAGAAAGAAGAATGAGAAGAAAGAAGAAGGAAAAATGAACCATCTAGAGCAGTATAATCATGGTGAATAACAGATTAATTGTGTTAAGTGGAAAAGAAAGCTCTGAGAGGAACAACTGTGGCTATATTTATAGCTTGTTCAGTGAGTAGGACTGAGCAGATTTCCAGGCTCACGGCACATCTAATCATTCCTTTGTTATGTTCACTTCTTGTCCTCAGAGGGAAAGGCAGGGCTGATGTCAAGATACCCAACACAGAAAGCAAGGAGACAGGTGGAGCTCAAGATGACTTTGTTCCTTCATTTGTATTTTTAGCTTTGCCCTCCCTGTTGAGACGTGATTCTTCTGCCTGAGCAGGTCTGGGTTTGTCCTTCAAATCGAATATTGGGGAACAGACTGCTAGCTGGAGAGCAAAACTGTGGGACCTTGGATCTTCATTGCAGGATTCATGCAATTCACTGAGGATGAGTACCCCAGATTTCTGTGTCACAGTTTGTAAGGAATCTGCCTGCAGACTTTTTGAGGGTATGGAGCTATAGCCACTGAAAGTATACCTGGAAATTTCAAATCAGCCTTTTAATAGAGCTACTCATTTATCTCTGTTAATGCAGGTACTCTGCTAAGGCAGGTACTACACAGTGCTTCTGATACTGTGTTGTGGTTTAACCCCAGCCAACAACTAAGTACCACACAACTGCTCACTCAGTCCCTGTGCCTTCTTGGTGGTATGGGGAGGAGATTCAGAAAAAGGTAAAACTTGTGGGCTGAGATAAGAACAATTTAATAATTAAAATAAAGTAAAATATAACTAAAATAATAACAACAACTGTAATTAAATATATATAGAGAGGAATAAAACCTTAAGAAAAAAAAAAGTGATTTGCAATACAGTTGCTTACCACCCACTAACTGATGCCCAGCCAGTCCCCAAGCCCAGCGGCTCCCGACCGACTCCCCCATCTTATATACTGAGCAGGACATTCTATGTTATGGAATATCCTTCGGTCTAGTTCGGGCTAGCTGTCCTGGCCTTGCTCCCTCCCAGCTCCTTGTACACCCGCTCACTGGCAGAGCATGGGAAACCTGAAAAGTCCTTAATTTAGAGTAAGCACTACTTAGCAACAGCTAAAGCATCAGCGTGTTGTCAACTTTATTCTCATACTAAATCCAAACCACAGCATTGTACCAGCTACTAGCAAGAAAATTAAACCTATCCCAGCTGAAACCAAGACAAACTGTTAGATCTCTGTTAGACTGTGGGTGCTTTTCTGGGTGTTTAAGGAGTATATGGAAGAACTACTTCACCATTTCTTGAGAGGAAACAACATAGTTCATTAGAATGAAAGGATATGTCTATAAATTCTGCTTTAAGGAATAATTTCTGAAAAAATCCTAAAAGAAATTAAAAAAAGCAAAAAATAAAAGAAAATATTTATTTCTGATATCTACAGTCATCTCAGCAAGCAGCTCCAAAACTAGCTTGTGATCTGTATTTAGTTAGGCTACCAAACAAAATAGTTGTGAGTAAACATATTCCTTCTCACTTATCGTACTGTAAACTGGATTATAGGATAACTATATATGTATTGAGGGACTGGTGCTGATGGTTTTTCCAACCTAAAATTTACAATGCGGTACTTGAACATATTTTGCTATTCAGCTTTCAAAATCTAATTTTAATTGTCAGTGGTACACAAAACCAGCTCATTGTTACTACTGAAGTGTAACTAAGGGTGAAAAAATCTGAAGTTAGAACAGGTGAAACCATGTTACAAATTAAGTATATTATTAAATTTAAAAGCTGACATTAAAACAGGTAGTCCAAATTTTAGACCTTTTTATTAATTTATTCTTTTTAGGAAGTTAATGCAGCCTTTCTTCCCAAGTCTGGGTAAATTGATTTTTTAAATATTCCATGGATAGGTTAGTCACTGGGACAGGGAAATATAATTATACAGTGAAAGTAAAAGTAGGAATTTTGATTTTTGCAAAAGATTTTGACTAAGGGAATTTTTGACCAAGCAGTAATTTTGATAACTGGATTTGATAAATATGAACTTTTGGAAACACAGAAAATATTTTCATTGACACTTCCAGATAGTAAGTTCTCAGAATAATTGAGATGGGTAGAAAATTTAGGAAGAACATATGTAAATCCAGATCTATCTTTTACTACAGGTCCCTCTTGATCAATCCCAGAACTCCCATCAGCTCTTTGTACTTGACCAGTTGCTTCTTTATAGGAAAGGCAAGAAAGACACTGCCTGGTAATCACTGACTGATATAACCTGTACACCTTACAATAACCCAATATTCTTCTTATCCTTGAAGTTCACACTAAGCCCAGGGATGAAGCTATATAAGTAGCTTTCAGATAGGTAAAATTAACTCGAGGTATTCAGATGGCTCTGATGTACAGTGTTTTGAGAAGGAAGGGACTTTCTTGTATAATTATTTTCCTTTGCAAAAGATCACACTGATATATATACATGTTTTTCAGGAAGGAAAATCATATTTCTTATAAAATCAACCTCTGAATCAACTTTTTGTCTTTAGCAGCCAATGTATCAGATTCTTTCTAAGTTTTGTCGATCTTTTTCTGAGATGAGTCAGCTGGAATTCACAGCCAATGTATATAAATTCTTCTTTTATATAGTTTGAATTACAGAGTTTTCTTTAAGAAATGCTTGCTGATGCTCAAGTTTCCAGAGGCACCTATAAATTAGTCAGCTATAAAGCAAGGAACCTTTCTTCATGGTGAGTACAACTTACTATTCTAACATTATCACTTCATATCTGACCTAATTAAACTCCATCATGTAATACTCAAGTTATAGCTGCATAACCCCTCATGTAAAGTGCTAACATAAAATCTATCCTATAAGGTTATGAAGTTCACTATTACAGTTGGCTGGAAACTTAAACAGAATGTGTTTGAAAAAATAATGATGCTTCAACAGAATGAGAACATTTTTACTGTTGATTCTGTTGACTATTGCAATGCAATGGCTTCCTAGCTCAGAGAAATGACAGAATAGGTGTCCAACAGACCTGATCAGAGACACCAGAAGAGGAGAGTAAGAAAAACAGATTGGGTAAGTAAGACTTGTTTTCTCTTTTAAGTGGAAAAAATGGTCTTTCACTGCTGTTTTGTTTTATAAAGCCTTGTAAAAGGTTTTGTCTTCATTCCACAAAAGAACAAAAACAAATGTCAAAACCACGGAAGCTGTTGACTTTCTGTCAGCTCCATTCACAGCTCCTGTGCAACAAAGACAATTAGCAAGGTCCAGACTTTTCTCTTTTCTGTTATAGACGATAACTAGTTAAAACTGGAGGATACATCAAGAAGCATACCAGATATTCATGTTTATTAAATCTTCCAGCAGAAACTTTAGAAATGGGGGGGGGGGGGGGGGGGGGGGGCTGCCATACTGACTATTCTGAAACTGGTTAGACCACCAGAATATAACTGAACTCACACCTTCTTGCTGTTTCACTGGAGACCTTGATATTTTGAAAGTCTCGGACAGCTCCACTATTCCGATTATAAAACTGCTGCCTGCTCCAACAGTCAATAATTCTGGAAGTCTTAAGCTGAATACAAAGGTGTTCAAGCTTCTCAATAGTTTTCCATAACATTTAGAATCATAAAGGGGGAATTCATGCTTCTGATCAGCCCTAACCTCTGTGGCTGAACAGTAGTTTTTGAGTCAATCGAAGGCAAGTAATACCGTGATGAATCTTGCATAGTGCTTGACATCTTTTCTGACTGTCCATGACTTTGAAACCTTAGTACCAATAGGAAAGGATCTGTGCAGTGAAACAATTTCTACTGAGTATTGACATCATGCTGTATTAATATCAAAGGCAGATATTTTGAATTCTGCTCTGATCTTGTGGGTTGAATATTTAATAAGGCCTCATGTGCATAGATGCACTCCTGGAATGCATCTTCTGGCTTTGTTCTCTTCATAAGGCACTTAGTTCATGCCCTCCAAGACATCTCCATCATGTGAATCAAAGACTGCTGTGAATCAAAGAGGTGTCTCTATGATTCAGTTTAAAAGTGCATTTTAAGCCTGGTAAAAAGCCTATCAGAGATGCACGCTGATTGCCAGAGGTCTTAAAGTAGTCGACTGCATTTGAAAGTTCTAGGAAATAATATTATCAGTTTATCAAAAAATTATTTATATGCAAATAAAATCAAACCAGTAGCATTTCATCATATACATGTATATGTACCCAAGAAGACCTGGAGACACTAAATAGCCCTAAATTACTGAGTTATTTTACCAGACCAACAAAACCTACTCATTTAGACTAATTTACTTTTGAAGTCAGGTCACAATATAACTTAATGTGATTTAAAAGCACATTTCCATAATATATAGGGTAAGCCACTAAAATACTTAAGTTGGGAGGCTACTCCAACTTTTCACTCAACAAAATACTTGACTTTCTTCAGACAGCATCTCACTGCTACATTTGTCTGCATGCTCTGAGGTACAGTAATCAATGACCCCATCTCTAGAGATGCTGAGAATTACTCATGAGATAATCCTTCCCTGACATTACAGCTTTGAACTCCTGCATTGACGTTTTCAGAAGTTAAGAGAAAAATTGGGCTGAATTCTGTTTCAATTAGAATGTCAAGATTTGTTGCAATATCTTTTCCCTTGTTAACTTATCAAATATAAAGCAAGCTTTTTAAAAAAATTTCTCTTAAACAAATTTCTTGAATAAGAATCTCTATAAATCAGATGAGGTTTTAGACTTGTCTATTTATATTTTAAATTTACAGTGTTTTAATACAACAGATTAACCTGCCAGTAAGTTACATCTAATTTAGTTTGCTACTTCAGTATGTATTTTAAGAAATTGAGCTTAAATGCTCTAAGAATATGTATTTACTAACTCTTTTTCTTCTTCTTCCTATTAATTATAATTATAATTAATATATAATATAATTTGACAGGACTAGTTCAGGAGTTTTTACTTCAGTGCCTGAGAAAGTAATGGAATTAGTCCTCCTAGGACCTATTACTAACCACATTCAGTGGATGATTGGGAAAAGTCAGCATGGATTTACCAAGGGCAAATCATGCCAGACTAATCTGATCAGCTTCTACAACAAAATGAGATCTTCTATTGACTTGAGAAGAGCAATTCATGTTGTTCACCTGGACTTCAGCGAAGTCTTTGACATTGTTTCCCACAGCCTTCTCCTGGAAAAACTGGCAAGATGTATATTGGATTAGTGATCTGTGAGATGGAGAGGATATTGGCTAACAGGTCACACCCAGATGGTGATGATCAATGTTTTTTACTCAGGCTGGCAGCCTGTCACAAGTGGGATCTCCCAGGGATCAATACTGGGCCCCATGCTGTTCAACATCTTCATAAATGAACTGGATGATGAGACTGAAAGCACCCTCACAAAATTTGCTGATGACACCAGACTGGGTGGTTGAGGTGGACACAGCAGAAGGGTGGTGAGAAGGTGAGAAGGACACAGCAGAGCTGTCTTAGAGACCTGGCAGGCTGGAAGAGTGAACTAGCAAGAACAGTATGAAGTTTAACAAATACAAGTGCAAAGTCCTGCACCTTAGACAGGATAACCAAAGAGCCCAGTACTGGCTAGGATCTCTGTGGCTGAGGAGTAGCCTGGCTGAAAGGAATCTGGGGGTCCTGGTGGACAAGCTCAAAACAACTCAGTAGTATGCTGCTGCAGCAACAAAAGCAAATCAGATCCTGGGGCATTATTTGCAGAGATAGGGATGTGATCACCTCACTGTACTCAGCACTTTCCAGGATTTGTCTGTAGTAGTGTCCAGTACTGGTTCCCACAAATGAAGGAGGATGTGGACAGTTTGTAGAGGTCTAAATGAGGACCATGAAGGTGATCAAAGGGTTGCAGAACCTTCCCTGTGAGGAAAGACTGAAGGACTTAGATCTTTTATTCCTGGAGAACAGAAGACTCGAGAGGGATTTCATTTCAGTACTTAAAAGATGGCTACTGAGGGGACAGAAGCACTGTCTCCACAATGAGCCACATAAAAACAAGAAAAGGGACAATGGGTAAAAGGATCTGCACAAGGAGAGGTTTTATTTTAACATTAAGAGAGAACTTTTTTTACAGTAAGAATAACCATTCACTAGAGCAATCTCCCCAGGGACATGGTGGAGTCTCCATCACTTGAGATTTTAAAGATGTGATTGGACAGGATGCTAGATATTCTCATTTAGGGTCCCTTTCCCATGAAAGTTTGGACCAGATGATTTTTCAGGGTCCCATTCCAACCTTGAATATTCTGTGATTTTTTGATTCTAATTATCTAAGAGTTATTGCAATTGGAATAGTGTTGGAAGTATCTCTTTCCTTTCTTCCATCTCTCTAGTGTTGAATACAGACTGGACCATAACAAAAATTAAGCTTCCCAAAAGCCATTTGAATAAATTTATGTTTGCAATGAAGAAGAAGTTCAGAAGTAAGATACAAGGATTGTTTTTCACTTGTCCCATTATATCTTGTGTGTGCAAGAGATAAGACCTTCCTGTAATGAGCTGGAATATGTGTCAATTTCTAGCATTAACATTTGGGTTTCTTAATTCTGTGGTAATAGTCAAGTTAAGAATACTATGTATCATTTAAGTATTTTTTTATGTTATGTAAATGTTTAAATAAAGAGTACATGAAACAGAAATATAAAACTAAAGCGCACTATTTCTCTGGATAGTCAGTAATAATGTTTAAGGTCTTTAAATGCCCTGTCTACTACTATCAGTATGTGAGAAAGCATGAAATTAAGATTACCTAATACAAAGATTTATTGCTGTAAATTTGAAGAAAACATGCTTCTTTTGTAAATACAGATGAAATAATTAAACACCCTGAAAATCACTTCAGTGCAGCGTGAACTACTGTATACTAGCTGAACTATTCGAGATATGGAAATAACAGATGAAAATTCTATTTCAGACTGTAGGAACATTAATAGATACTACATATACTTGTACACATTACTAAACACTTATTCAATGTCCCTCATCTTTTTTATTTCACACACACTTACTTCTAGATTTTTTAGGTTTTCTAGGACAGAGTATACAAAATGGACAGTTATGTAGTAATACTTACCATAAATTCTCTCCCAGCATCTCACAGTTTTCAGGTTAGGAATTTCCTGGGCCAGGATACTACATTTTTTTATAAAAGACATCTCATTGGATTATTTTCATGAATTTTCCTGTTATTTTTTCATGTCATGTACATTTTTTCTAAGCAAAGTCTCCCTCCAGCAGTAAGTTCCACAACTACAAGAACCTCTTTCACTTGTTTTGAACTTAACTTGTTGTTATTGAATTTATTTTCCCTTTGCTCCTGAATTGACGAAATGTGCCAGCTTACCTTCAGTACACACCAGTGACACCAAAAAATCTCATTATTTACTCCCACAGTTATGTCCTTTCCTATTCCCTAATCTAAAGCCTTTTTATTTATTCTTTTCTGCCATGATGATCATGGACAAGTAAAACTATGAAAAGATATTGGCATGATTAGCCCACCTAAACTTTAGTCTGAAAGAAGTATGGTCAATCTATAACTGTACTAGGAATTTAAATGCCAGAGAAAGATACATTTGCTACAGAGAAGAATGGATATAAACTATGAATATGAATAGCTGAAAATAAGTAAAAAGATTTCTTACATTACACCTTTTTGAAAGGATCTTCTAACCAGAACAGACACAAATTAAGAAAAAAAAAATCAAACATCTTTTAAAAATTAATATGGTTGTGAAAGAAATAATAATGATGTAGTGCCTAAAGTAAGAGAGGAGTCAAAATATTCTAGCTCTACACTGCAGTCATTTAAATATTTCAAGTTGGGGACTATTTTGTTATGTTAATTTGATATAATCTGCATTAATGTTATTACTGCTGCTACAAATAATCTGCTGTTAGTCTGCTTCTGTAACACTAAAAATTCATGATCCCTGAAGCTACTGGAAGATGAAGACACATTTGTAACTATACTCAAATTGTCATTGCCTATAAAAGAATTGCTCTGCAAGTAAATGGAAGATTTCACCTTTCAGGTATGTCAATTTGGCATCTCTTATTAGCATTAAACTCAACTAAAGAGAAAGAAAAATACCCTGGTAAATAAAACAAATGATAGAAGGTGTCATTGAGTTTTATGCAAGACATAAAAGGGATCAAAAAGTGCTTAATATCTGTATTTTGTTTGCTCCAATATCCTCAGATTTAGTTCAAATATACTATTTAATGGTTTTGAGGGGAGGAAAAATCAGCTCTGGTTTATAGCCTTCACTGCCAACTTTGAGCCTGAAGGAAATTTTTACAGCTGATTTATAAACTCCTAAATATCGGCATTTATAATGGCAAGGTTGACAGACCTTTAATTTCAACACTAGCCAGTGTCAGTATAATAATTTGAAAAAGATAATAATTTCAGTGAGGTCAAATCCAAGTTTAAAAAGTATGCCTGGATCTTGCTAACCCACAAGAACACATATATCCTTAATTGCACCCTCACCTAATTTAGAGCTGCCTAAAAAGCCAAAAATGCCTTGATTTTTTAACTATATCACTATTCCTAAGTATTTCCATAACCTGACATTTTCTGGCCAGACTATAGTCAAAATCCTAAATGTGTTTTTTATGTAACCTTGACTGCTTGGTTTTGGATCTCCAACTATTTTTTCTTCTGCTTCCTCTCTGTATAAATAGAGCATGTGGTAATTTATTGACTAATTAAGAGTTATAAAACATGTAAGTCACACACACATTTAGTCATAAAAACACCCTCTTCTTTACTACATCATGCAGTATAATCTTATTGATGTTATTTCCATTTTTCCTCCTACAGCTCCCACACAACTTCCTTGTTTCCCCCTCATTTCATCACCTCCAGGGTAGCAAGCCTGAAAGCATCTTGGGTGAAGCAATGCTCTGTCTGGCTTTTGGAGAATATTAATGTGCTTCTGAATGTCAGTAGAAATAGCAAATATAATTCTAATAATCTCTAGACCTCTGAGATCCAGACATGCCCCTGCCCCCAAGATCCAAAGAAGCTTTCCTAGCTGTCCCTAATGATAGGAAACATTCTTCTCTGCCTACAAAAACAAAACACAGACTTACTCTTCTCTTTTGAGTGTCTTTGTGCATTGCTCTAGGGAATAGATTACTTTTTAAGGAGTCCCAGTGTACTCATTAGGAGTGACATTTCTTTGTATTTTGGACTGCCTTGGTGCTACCTGTCTCAGCTATGAAAAGGCAAAATTCAAAGAAAAGTTTTTATTACATATATCCAAAATACACAAAAAGGCCTCATGTATTTATAAAAGGCACATGTGAGTAAATTAAATAAAACCTCTCCTAGTCTACTTAGGCAAAGATCTTATCTAAAAGATACATTCTTCTGCATGTATTCAGCTGCCTTATCGTACACAACTTCCTGGTCTCTGTAGTCAAGGGCTCTTCCTCTGTCTCACTCCACATTTCAAGTTGTATTTATCAAATTATATGCACAACATTAATATTAAAATAGACCAGAGAGTGAGTTTTATCACCTGACATCTATTGTCCATACTTGCAGCTTAAATATTGCATCCATTCGCTCTCTGCCAGGAAAATATATATATAAGAGTTTAGGCTTATGCAATGTGGACCTGCCAGCACCATTTGGTCTCACTTCTGTAATGATCACTCCTTGCCCTTTTTTAATTTTTATAATATACACATAGACAAAGATAGTCATACCAGACATTATAGCAAATCTTAAGCTCCTCTTGTGAGTTTCTATCCACTTATTGTGTCTCTTCTTCAAAGCCAGCCCAACTTTCACCACTTTAAGAGACAGGAGAGATGATATTGATATTTCTTCCATCAAGTTATGGCATATCTCATCTCACTGAAGATGTGCATATTGCTTTCTAAGTACAGGTGTGACATCCTATGCACAATACATCAAAGAACCTTGACTCAATAAGTTGAAACGCATAATTTTATGTGAAATGTCCCTACTTACTGCACATTACGGTTTATATCTGCAAATAATTGAGAAATTAATGTCTAAACAATAGCTTTTGATTTAAATCAAGCACAAAAAAAGCGATTCATTGTTACACCTAACATACTTATTTGACTGATATCCAAAACCCACCTTAATGGAAAACACACAAAATATAGTCATAAAAAGTAAATAGGAAGACAGACTAAATCTTGCTGTGCTGAAAGCCAATGACAAAACTTCTCTTGATTGTAGTCACAAATTAACAAACCATTGTACTTCTTCAAGAAAAAGATACTGTCTTTGTGGTTTTATGAAAAGTCATTGTGAGAGTAAAGTTAAAACTTTAGGTTTAACTCCTTTCATTGTTCATGTTCACTTTGACCCATGAAATCACTTGCATTCAATCAGCCAACAGAAACAGCACTGCAGACCATTAAAAGAGATCTTGAAAAATATATTGCAAGCACATAAAAGAACACAAGCTGAAATTTAGGGCTAGATACTGTTTAGCTCAGAAATAAATGCCCATCTCTCACATGGACATCATATGCCTACAGAATAAACATTAGTTATCCAAAACTGGCATACATCTACCTCACGCAGTCAATTGCAAAACTGCCATTTATGTGCTTACACACCTGAGAACCTTTAAACAGAAGCAAACTTGAAAGATGAATTGTTCACAATCCAAAGAACTAAAACAAGGGAAACATCTGTCATTACTGTTAGTTGGTGGGGATTTTTTCTCCTTTCCCTTTCTTTTTTGTTTTGACTTTCTTATGCTAGTCTGTGAACAGGGTTTCTGGTTGGGTTTTTTTTTTGTTTGTTTGTTTGTGGTCTTTTTTTTTTTTTTTTTTTTTTCTTTTCCCCTGGAAGTTTTCTTTCTAATTCAAATCTTCCTATAAAGAAGCAGTTATTGAAGAGTCATGCTGGGATAAGTGGAATATTATTGTGCCTTTCTTAAAAAGCTTTTCAGCATTCAAATAGATCAGAAGGTTTTAAAGGTACCAGGAATATCTACTTTTATAACCTTAGTTAGTCACTCTGATTTGATGCTTGGAAGGAAGCTATCTGGTTTGGAAAAGCTAAACTGTGTATCAACTTCTTACACAGCTTGTCAGTTGTATTTATTGGTAATGGTGAGCAGAATGCTTTTTGCCATTTCTTTAGTGATTTTTTTAAGTTGTAATATATATGACAGGGAAATGCAAATTCTTCACTAGTTTAGATCTAGATTATATATATTAGTAATATATATGACAGGGAAATTAAAAAAATTCTTCACTAGTTTAGAACAGATCTAGATTCCAATCAAGTCAGATGGAAACTAGAAATAATATATTAGAATTTCCTTATGCTGTGTTAGACCAGTAGTAAGACAGTCAGACAGCAAAATAAGAATCTGGACTAGATCAAATTTTGAGAATTAGGTTACATATCTCCCAGAATGTTTCCACTTCTGTGGCTGGTGAATGAAAAGTTAGATTCACTTGCTTTGTGACAACCATCTCTAACGTCTAAGCAATTTAGGTGAACATTTAAGAAATTGAACAAATTCTTCAATAGCAAAAATATAAACAATTGAAATTGATGGACCTGTGTAATTTAAGACACTAAAATTTGATTCATAAGGGCATTCTTTTTAGTGTTAATTGTGTTTCCACTCATTCAATCATGTGCTATTGAGAATTACAAAGACCTTCCGTAATATTTAAAAACAAATAACTGGACCCCCCAAACCCCAAGCTTCTTTTTGATATTCAGGATAGCTTTAAAAGATTGTGTTGTATAAAGAGAAATTAAATATCAAAGGAGATTATGAAATAGCAATGACAAAGTTATTGACTAAATATCCGTGCTCTCAAACATAAGTCTTTTTCTGAATAAGCAGTTTAGAGAAATCAGATATGTATGCCTTTGCTTTAGATTCAGGGACAGTTAAAAATACGCAGACAAGTCATCTTAACTTTCAGCATTTTTATTTTTATAACAGAGCTATTTTAAGCATGGAAAAAAGAGTAAACAACCTTTGAAAGGTTTTAGGAAGCTTCTATGGCATTACAAGCTTCTGTGTAGTGTATGGTCTCTCCATTTGCAGAACAGGTATGCCAGCTCAAACAGTGCCTATATTTAAAATAAGAGAATTGCCAGTAGATAGCAGAATGTAGTTTAACAATCAGTTATTCTTACCCATAAACAATAAAACCAGTTCTATTTTCTTTTACCTTTTTGGGTACTATGTTCTAATTTAGAAAATGTCTGTTGTACAGTTTGTTCCTGCATTTCCTTCCATCCCTTGCCCATATTCCACTGCATTTAAAAAAAAAAAAAAACAACAAAAAACCAACAACAAAACACCAACCAAGCAACCAACCAACAAACAAACAAAAAAAAAAAACCCACAAAAAACCCCAAACCAAACAGAAAAACAAATAGTAAATATCTGTGTGTTCTTACTTGGGGTATTATGTTTATTAGTTTTGTGTGTTCTTACTTGGAATATGATGTTTATTAGTTTAAGATGGTTTCTAGCTGAGGGCTTATTTATCTTGAAGAATGGAACATGTGAGCTGCATTCTTCCTTATCGAAGTCAATTTTTTCATTACAAACCTATGGGAAGTAATAAAAAATAAAATAAAATAAAGACATATCTTGCAATCACTTACGCATCTTTGTACCTTTAACTGGCACCGATGGGATTATTCCATCTTGCAAAAGTCTTGCAGGAAAGTATTTGTACTGAAGACACCATTAACAAGAGTAAACATGAGGAGGCAGTGGTCATTTCTGTTCATCAAAAAGCACCATCCCTGCATCCTTAGTCAATACTGGGCAATTTCTATTGCTGTCAATCTATCACTTTCAACTGTACTAAACACACATTTAGGAAAGGAAAAGAAGTTTAGAAAATTCCTACTGAAAATGGCAACTGCATTAAGCAAAAACCTCCATGACCTTTGCCAACATTTTCCAAAGTGCAAGTTTTCTTCTTACTAAGAGACATAAAGACTTTAGAAACACATCAAAAGCCTTAACTGTTGGTTTGTACTGTCCCCATACCAGCTGTTCATACCTAAATAACTTCATGAACTATGTACAGCAGGTCAGCTTTGAGCATATAGCCCTCAATTTCAATCTAAAAATGTGATATTTCATACTATTTTAATACAGTCCATTCATGACACAGAATATTGCATTGTATTAAATTAATGTAGCAAAATGAAAAGGAATACTTACAGGTTTTTTTATATAAATAGGTAACACTCATTTGGAAGGACAAAGTTGTCTCTAACGTATTCAAGTTCAGATAAACTTCATGTACTTAAAGCATAACAGTTTCTATAGTCAGTGGTATGTCAAAGAATAACATTGACAGCATTGGGCTCCACCTACTTGGACTATCCAGTGTAAACGATGAAGTAAGTTTTGACAGTTTACTCTGTTAGAATGACCATTTGTGCTTCCAAAGCTGGTCCTTACTGGCAGCAAGACTCTATGTTATATAGCAGTGCTTAAGGTCCTATACCCCTATATGTTGAACAGAAAGGTGAAAGCTAGAAATGGAGATACAAAATGAATGACCAGAGTGAGATGTCTAGTTAGTATGACACTTATTTTATTTACTATTCGGTGTTTGTAAATTTTGTATTTATACCTGTAACCTGTGATAAAGGCATGTTCAATTTACATACAGAATTACTCTTTGGGATCTTAAGTTCAAATGAAGTTCTTCAGTCTTTGCTTAGCTTCTTAGATGCACCAGAAATTAACAGACCACCTTTTTCAGAGTAATCCCTGGCCTATCCTCTTTCTCAGTCTGTACACTGATGCTGTCTAGCAAATTGCTAGCTGGCCTAGGCCAAAACTGCCAGCAAGTGTATTGGTCAGTGCTAATCCTTGTTCGTGTTTAGTTTATGGTATAGACATAGCTAAAGAAAGTTGTAGTAATGTTTTTTATCCGTGTAAAATGACTTCGAAGACATGTCCTAGGAAAACAGATCTTTCGTGTACCTAAATATTTTCTGGCCATCTTCTAATAAAAAAGGTTCAGGAACACATTTCAAAAAAACACTTCAGTCATATTCATTTGGTATATGAAGTCCATAAAAACTTCTGATTTCCTGTTGTTACATCTTAAATTGAATGCAGGTTTTATGTAACAGGTAGTAAGCAAAAGCACCTCACTCAGGCCAAAATTGAAGTCTAATGGGAAGTTCTTTTTCTCTTTTTTATTCTTGGAAAACAGACTCAGGGATGAAGTGTGTGGAAACAACTAATCACAAAAAGTGTGCTGGGAAGACTTCCAGAAGACTTTCTGGCTGTGATCTGTCTCCTAGTCAAACTAAATAAAAATCTGCAGGAGTCGGCCTAAGGGATCCCTGACTGTTATGGACCCTCAAGAGTTTTGAGACACACATAAGGGGCCACCTAATCCTGAGGGACATACAAAAAGTAGCATATGAGTTTCCATCACATCTCTGCAATCTACATACATATAGCAAGTTATCTAAGTTGCATTCTATGAAAAGAAAATTGAACATTTCTTACATTTTCTTTTTCTTCTCCAGTAAAGAGGTGAAAACAAAAATAGAGTTTTATTCTGTGGCAAAATAAAATACATTGTAACTAGAAGTAAGAACAGAAGAGTGTTTTTCCTTTAAATTTGTTGCAAATACACTTACCTTTTTTAATCACATTTAAAAATAAATAAATAATGAGAAAGGATTTACTACTGATCTGTATCATTACAGATCCATCTCTAAATGTAACTGTTAACCTTTTACTTATGCGAAGGTTAGAAAGAAATTTCTAATGAAGTAAGTTTTGAATTATTTGCGCTGTCAGCACGAGTGTATGCTCACAGTTCCTTCTCAATACTGCTAGAGATTTAGTAACTGGTGATTGCAGAACATCTTTAGTGCCAAGAAGTGGAGAGACATTTCTTTGTCAAAATAAATCAGAAAGGGTCATGTCTTCCACTTGTATAAATTGTAGTAGTTCAGTTAAAGTCAACGGATCTTAACCATTTTATACAAGCATGTGGCTTCATCCAGTTTGTTTCTTCATTTCTTTGAAAAAAGAAACCCTTCAAAGTAAGAAAAAATTAACTTGCAATGAATTGATTAAAGATCAAAATATACAACAAAATCCAAATTTATTTAGTGTTTTTTGAACGCAAAGCAGCTTTAAAGCCCACTGTATCTTCGATAGCCAATTGAACATAAAATTTATGCATGGATTTTGCTTTAAAGCAACTTTTGTACTGAATTGTAACTGAAGGGATGAAGTGCATAATCCAAGCAAGGATATGATTCTTGGTTTCTAACACATAAAAGGCATTTTATATATTATACGTTGCAGATCTAGCAGGGGTTTTGTTTTAAATAACTGACTTTGGTTTTTGGTTTGTTTTTTTTTTCTTTTATGATGTCATATCTGAGAGCAGTTAGTCAATGAAACCTTAGCTGTGAAAATTAAGTAAATACTGTGTTCAAGGGAATGCCTCCAGTTTAGGCATTCAGAATCAGATCTTAGTTGATTAATCCAAACTTATTTGATCTCATAGTACAGTATCAAGATCCCCATTACATTCAGTCAGAAGTGTTTATATGTTATGGTTGGTCATTTACCTTTGCAGTTGATCAACAGTTTGATTCATTAGTCTAAAAATGTATTTGCATACCAAATTACAACCAACAAATGCAATACTTGGGTCAACAGATAATTAACTGAGAATGATTGTAAAAGAAAACAGGCTTTTTCATCTATGCATGGGACTGTATTGCATGGGTTCATACTTGAGATTATTTCTATTTATAAGAAAGCATAAGACTTTATGAGATTTGAGAAGGTCAATATATGTACTTCCCACCCACCCTACCCCGATCTTGTACACTAATGTTTATCTCAAATAATTAATATACTATTTAGATTATGGTAAATTTAGTACCATATCTTTATATGAAATCAAGTTTGAAGCTGATTTTATCAAGAATATGATAAAGCAGTAAAAAGAGATGAAAAAATATTAACTGGTCTAATATGTAGTGGAAATTTATGCAGCCACAAGCTGTCTGTAATAAATGTTAATAGATTACAATTTATATTTTTGGTCTTCTTCCCAGAGACTCCAAGCTATTAAGCTGACTTGAACACAGCCAGAATACTGTAACAATACTTAGTCACTAAAAGCCTTAAGGGGAATTCAAATCTCTTAGAATAAATGTAATAGCTTTATCCACCTTAAAGCAGGGAGTAAGGCAGAGAGAAAACAAAACATTAAAAAAAAAGAGTATTTTTTATATTTACTGAATTTTAGCAAAAACTTTTTGTGCTTGAATTTGATATATATGTGTTCATCTTTTTAAAGTGGTAAGAATGTATGTTGTCTATTGTGCTGTTAATGTAGAACTGGACGCAACATTTTCTGAAAGGGCTATATATCAAACAAGTGGCTACCTATTATTATTATTATTGAAGATTATATTCTATACAGTATTCATATATAGTATTACAGATTATTTTAAGCCCTACTGAGTCAATATCAAACATCAAAATGTCCTCCTCGGTTTGCAGCCCTTGGTATCATTAGTAGGTTGAAGATATCTGAAATAACAAAGCACCTACCTCTGTTCTCATATGCGCTCTTTTGCCTCCACAGCTGTAGAAGATTGTCAGTGATGATGGAGTCACCTATACAAGCATGTCATGATCAGACTTCTTTCTTCTCAGCAATAATTTTCCCTCTTTCCCCTTTAATGGCTTTTAATTGATGCTATGTATTTTACAGTATCTCTGTCTAACCTAGCTTTTTATGTCTCAAGGTTCTCAGATTTTAAAAGGGCAACCAAATGATAAAAATAATAATAATCTGAGTTTATTGAAAGGTTTGGGGTTTGTGTTTTGGGTTTTTTTTTTTAATTAAGATTTTCATACAGGTTTCCACTCAAACAACATGATTGATTGTATCTACTGTATAGTGAAACTAAATGTAACCTTTACCTTTTCTCTTTTCGTATTTTTGGATTTCTTGCAAGCACCTATCATTTAATCTGTCACACAGTTATTTTTCTTCTTTATTATCTTAAAAATACCAGCACCTCACTGCATACTTAGCAGCTTGGTCTCTACTCTTCGTTCACAGACACAGTAAGTTCAGACCTGCACTTGATACCAACACTGAGCAAAAGTCTACTTTTCATTGTCTGTACAAAGAAGGAGGATGGGATATTGTCTCACATAAAACCTGGGAGAACAATAAAGATGAAAGAGCACAGGTCTCATGAAGTATTCAGGGATGAGGTGCAGATTCCCAGCAAAAATTATGCTGGGCAGCAGCAGTCCCTGTGCTCTTGCTCAGGGGTGCTGAGAGGCCTTGGCTCCAGCCACAGCATTCAGGTAACTAAATTCTTCCTGCCAAGTGTGAGGTGAGCTTGACACCCCCAGAGGGGGATCCGAAGGAAAACAAGAAGGCTGTTGATTGTGTCATCAGGAAACAGCTGAAAAGAGAGATCTATGTGAAATCCAGACTTTGTCCAAGGGATACCCATGGTGCTTTTAGCATTAACTTCATTCACTTGAACCTTTCTTGGGGGAGAAAACCACTTGTGTGGTTTAATCCACACTGTGCAGCGGTGAGAAAGCCCCTACCAGGCCCCTTAGCCCACCCACAGGGTCCCTGTTCCGCCCAAGCTATGGCAGGACTGGCCCTGTGGGAGCCTCAGCCTTGTGCCAGGCTGGGATGGATAAGACCTTACCTCTTATCATTACAAGGTCTTTCCCCACAACTGCACTTTTCCCCTCATTGATAGCTATCCTGAGCAGCCTTCACCACCTTACCAGAAATGCAAATACCTTCTCAGAATGGACAGCTTTGGATGTGACGCTCACACACAGTGTTCGGGGTCTCTCTCATCTGTAGTTGGTCAAGTCATGTTACCAAAAGGAGGCCTTGCAGGTTCCTTAAAATTCATATTTTGGAATGGATATAAAATTCACTTGCTTCTTTACAATTAAGCAAAAAACCAGAGGCAATTGGTCTTGTGTTCCCATCAGTCAGACTACTTGGTTAGGAAATTAATCTGAGGTCAATTCCCTTCTTACTTTGGCAGTTTTCACATCCATCTCTTTTACCTCATGAATTAATGAGTTAATCTGCTCCATATGTGCTCTTTGGGGTGTAGTGGTCAGGGTGAAAGGCAAATTAGCTGACTGATAAAGATGTCCTACTCTGTAGAAAGGAATGTGAGAATAATTTAAACAAGAGAATGCTAGAGAGAGTAGGAGAACAATAAACATGAGCTTGACAAACCAAACCAATTATGGCATTTGCTTTAGAGAGGGAGCAGTTTGCATTCCCTAAACGATCTGCAATTCAAGGTCCCATCCATCACAGCTGGTCCCTGGATAGCAGAGGTGACCAATGGCAGCATACACAGCCAGTAGCTGCCTGAAGTCTCCTGGAAGCTTCAGAAGCCCCAAGAAAGGCAAGATGCCCCACAAATCTGCTACAGTGCACTATGAGTCCTTTCTCACTAGAAAGTCTAAATGAAGTTAATGCAATTTCATCTTAATATAGGCTTCAAGAAGTACATCGCTCTTGCTAAAGAAATAAGTTGGAAGGGGAGAAATGTTGAAAAGTATAGAATGAAAAAAACACCAGTATAAGAACATGTAAGTCTTTACTTGAGTAGAAAATCTTTAAATTTTTATAATCATGACAGGAATTCCTTTACTCATTAAACTTGCCAGCTGAAGTTTAGGTTTTGTCTTATATGCTGCAGATATGTTGTTTCTGCTGCATGAATGGACTAACTTTGCTTCTAGCTTGTGTTGTCCTATTATTAGAGAACATATATACATTTTTTTTTTTTAAAGAACAATAGTAAATTGTGACATTTTTTGCCAAGTTTCTTAAGATTCCAGTCTAGTGATTAATTATAAAGGCTCGTGTTCGACATAGCTATGCATATTAACGACAATGACAATGGTTTTAGAGAATCTGGAAAAAAATTGTCACAGGGAGGTAGCCCGCAGAGTCATTAAACATGTATCACCCTTGGGTGCTTACTTAAATGTAATTAGTGGAATGTAATTAGCATATAATTATAATTCCATCTGAAAAATCTTGGGGTTTTTTTGCCATATTTTAGCTAAAATGTGGCAGGAAGCATCCCAAATCTTACGATGCTCTTCTTTTGGCCAAAGATATCACATTCTAGACTTCAAAAAGATGCTGACTTGCTTGGATTTAAAATTAACTGGTTTATTTTTATTATCTTAGGAATCAATGGGTGATCACAAGAATCCAAAGTGATTAAATACATAATTACTTGAGTAAAGCAATAAGCACAGCCCACAGCAATGAATGACATGAAGTCGGCCAGTGAAAAAGTGACCACCCTGCAGGTGTCACTGTGGAGACAGACCACAGTGCTGTACGACTTCCTGGCTAATGGAAGCCCTTTTTGTGAGGTAACATAATAAGCAGTGTAAAGTATACTAAGATCAATCTATTGAGCTCCAAAAGTATTTAAAGTATAAACAAGATTCTTCGACGGATTTGGGTAATTTTAGCTAGTAAACCAGCCATGTTGTTGATTTTTCACCTTGCTGAGACAGGCTGAAGGAATAAGAAATTTGAAGGTAGATTAGAAGAAATTGAAAAGGTAAGAAAGTAAACAGAAACATGGTGGATAACAATGGGAGAGAGGAAAAAAACATTAAAAAAATAAACTTCTTTGATTACATCTATCAAACTGAAGTCTTAAAAAATGTAATTTAATAAATGCTCCCTACATGGTGTAAAGTAAAACAAAAAACATTGGGCTAAAATGAAAACACTATTATATTTTCAGATAATGATGAACTGTAATTCCATTCAAATGAAAATGTTTTCCCACAAACCTGCACTTAACTGTATGAATGTCTAGCTCCCTATTCCTAGAATCTGGCCTATGGCTTTGGTGCTGAGTTCTTATTGTTGCTGGGTTGAGGAGTTTGTCTGTTTGTTTGTTTTGAATGGGGGGATAGCAGATTCATTTGTTACAAGTAACAACACTGAAAAAATGTGGGATTACAATAAAAACAATTATGTTTAAATTATAATGTTATCATGATGTTAACATCATCATACTCTTTATTTTATACAGTTATAAATTCTAAATTATGTAATTTGGAAAAATGTTCATTTTTCTTTTAGATTTATGAACCAGCATAACCTAAAGTCTATACACAAATAGCTTAGGTTATCTTTTTCTGAATAAAAGACTCCTTTTAGAGTTAGGACAATTAGTACCATATCTCATGTAGTCTTTGTTACATTAAAATCATAGTATAAAAAAAAATACATTTTTATACAATCTCCATCCTTTTGATTTGCCTACAAGTTTTAGAATGCTACTAAGCAGTTTTATGAAGCATTATAAGAATGGGTGTTTTGTATAATTGCTATTTTCCAAAGATAAGAAAGGACAGTTGCTATGAAAAATAAAGCAATACTGACTCCTTTGTTATATTTTAAATTGATTATATTTAACTACATTTAATTTGCATAGTTAAAATGATTTTGCTTATTACAATAATGAATAACAAAAGGCTGTGTAACATACTTCAGTTATATCATGTATGTGTAATTCAATCAACTCTGAGAATTTACATTCAGATGAAAGTTATTTGATTTCAAAAGTAATAGTTAATTTTTCTGTGTCTGACACAGTAGTAAGCTTTGTAACCCTATGCAAATTTTCGAAAAAAATATTTCCTGAATTGTTTTCCAAGTATCTTTTTTTTCAGATTACTTTCTTTTGTAGCTAATATCTTCTTAAATTACTAAGAGGGCACAACATAAATAAGCATCTGTGCATCTTTAAGATTATTAGACCTGACCAACTGTTCTATATTCTCGGTGTCCACTCAAATACAAACTTAAGGAATAGCAAAAAAAGGCATTACAAAAAGCATGTTGCTGTTATGGATACAGTATGGGTACTATTCATGACACATAAACTATTATTATATAAGCATATGGTTGTCAAGGTCTAATTTCAGAAAACTGTTATATGATACACAAAAAATGTGGGAACTTATTTCATCCATTCACAATGCTCCTTTTGATTATAAAAGATTTATTTCTTTTATTTTGTTCACTGGAATTTATATTCAAATATAGAAATTGCCATGGCCTTTGTGGCCTAGAAGGCTATATTATCAGAGAATTGGAAGCAGAATTTTAGTGTCATTTTAAGATTTTATGGGAACTCTAGTGTCGTGTATTTTACTGACAATCCAGTGAGAAAAATAACTCTTCTCTTAGTCTTCAGTCCAGTGCTTCCATTTCAAATCTGAGTTTGCCAGACTGTGAAGTCTTTTTGGACATGCATTAACAACTTGATGAAAATTGTGATCTAATTTCTTCATGCATCGTCAAATTAAGTTTGGGGTGGTTCTTCTCACAAAGTGCATACAAGGTCAAGCTTTATGGTTACTGACACTGAAAGGAGAAGGTTTCTGCAGTCTGAGCCCTTAAGAGCTATGTAACCATCCTGTAACAGTTTCTGCCAATGTTCTCTGCTGAGGCCCAGCTCTTTCTGTAGCTGTGTAGTGGAGAGGGATGCTAGTGGCACCAAGGAAAACAAAGCATACTTCTATGTGCAGCTGTCCCTGGAAGACTCACAAGGAAGACAAACGAAAAGAATCCATGGACAAACAGGGAATTTATCACATACTCTAGCAGCTAAGAGGTAGCACATCACAGACCTGGTTGTTTTCTACTATGAAGATTTTAAATAGTACTTTTTGGAAATAATGAAAAAGCATTTTCTGAATGGGTTTAGCATTTTACATGACTATTTTTCATAACTTCCTCATATGTGAATTCAAACAGCTCAGAAAATTTCTTCCTTTTATTTGGTAAAGAGTGCAAGTGTGCTTTATTGTTTCTGTGGTGAACCTGAATTAAACTTGTAGATGTTTTTAGTTTTTCGTTAGGGTTTGATGCAAATGATAAATAAATAGTCGGTTTGCAATTGTACATATTAGCTATGCTCTGACACAATAGCATTAGACTGGAAAATAATGATATTAGCATTACATAATGTCAGTATGTTTAATGAGTGTGGCTCCAAGCTTCCGTGATTTTTCATTATTAACGTTTTGCTAAAATAATTGTATCTGGTAGCAAATACTTCTCCATTCAGAAAATGTTTCTCTGCATTGGCTGACATGAACAGCTCATAAACAGAATGGCACATCACCATGAACCAGCTACAACCCAAGTTGCTGTGAGCTGTTTGTTAATGCTATAGTGCCTGCAGGAGAACTAAGAGCCTCTGACAAGATTCTTCTTTGAGGACTTAAATATCAACTTTTCTCACAGAATGCCACTGGAACCTGGCAGAAACTGTCATTCAATTCCTTGACCTCTTTGGAGAGTTAAGTTAGGAGATAAATTTCAACGATGCCACCGCCTCTATCTTCCTGCCAACACTGAAAATCACCCCACTTCTAAATCAGACTAAGGTCAAAAGAGAGGAAAATACTAAACTTTGTTTTTAGGCAGTTCAGGTGTAATTCCCTGCAGCTACAATATCAACCGTGCTGCATTTTGTGAGGACATGCTATAGATCTGCTGTGCTCAGTATTCAGTTTTAGCTATATCTTGAGTCCTGTGAACAACCTCCACACTCAAGTCACCTACAGACAGCTTGCCATAGAACTTTGAGCAAAAGAAAACAACAAAACAGCAATTATCTGCTATGCCCACCCTTGGTCTGTGACTCCTGATTTAAAGGTGATCTTTTGAGATGTGTTCATGATCTAGTTCTCCCTTGCAAATCTTGTTTCAGAAGTGTCAGGGTGAAAACAGGGTCCTGCTCCGTCCTGAAAGGCTGAAAGTTGACTAGACTCACTCATAAGGTAGCTCACTGAAAGCCACTGCATTCTTGACTGTGAACTTTTCTGAGAATAAAAGAAGACAAGGCCAACAGCACTTAATCCTCTATTAGAAAATACTGTTCTGGACAAAATATATTTAATTTTATTTTCATATTATTTTCACGAATCTCCAAAATATCCAGATTTTTGTCTGAATTGTTAGTCATACTGTTTTCATACAACTTATTGGTCATGAATTTCTCATTCTCTTACTCTTACAAATGACATTGTAGGAGATGAAGTGGATGGGCCTATTCATCAGTCACATTTCATCCACCTCCTCTCAAGCATTACAATTAAATCTTGCTTTGGTTGTTTGAAATGAGCTTATTTGTTTACCATCCTTATGGTAGATTGTTACTGTTAAACCCCTCTCTCCCAGTCCAGTTGGTGGAATGTCTTGCTTAAAGCTCTTTCCCATTTAATGACAATCCAGTCAAGTACACTGACATATATAGCTTATTAGTGCTTTACAACAATTGCCATTATTTTTCTTTTTTATGTAATGGGCTCCTAATTTTCCATATGATATTTGAAGATCCACAGCACTCTCCAAATATCAGTACGCTGCACTTGAAAATCCAAAAGATTTTTTGGTGCCACAGAATTTGACTCTTTGCAAATAGTGTCTGTTTCTACTCTTTCCCTAGTCCTAAAATTTCAATCCTAAGTGTAAGTAGGCAGAAGAATGATGTAACTCAGTTTCAAACATCCCAGATCGAACAAGTTTATCTTAGGAGAACTTCCACAATAGTTCCCGCTTCTTAGGATTTTCTAGAATACATAAATTGTCCCATAATATCTAAACATATTCCATGTGGGACTGAACAATAGCCAATTAAAACAATCTCATGACAAACACACTAACAGATAGGTTTGTAACAAAAATGTTGATGGACACATCAAGATAAATGAAGACTGAATCTATGTTTCAATATAGATGTGTCTGATAATGAGAAAAGCTTGTCATCAGAAAATAGATAAATGCTGGCTTTATCTTACTCTATTGTGTTGCTGAATTAATTTTTTTTTTTTTTTTTCATTTGGGATTAGACTTTGTAACATACTTTAAAGTTTTCCATTCCTTTTAGAACTGAACACCATCTTTCAGCCAAAGAAGGCAATAGCTGACTTTATTGGAGTTTAATTAGAATACAGGTATAATTACCAAAAAAAAAGAAAAAACAAAGAAAAAATAATATTAAAAAAAACCACAAACCCCCCCCCCCCCCAAAAAACAACAAACAAACAAAAAAATACCCCCCACAAACTCTAAAAACCACCCCAACAACAAACTGATTAAGAATGAGTACTTAAAGGTAGTCTCGAGCTTTCTTTAAAAGTGGTTTCAGTGTTTAGGGGAGAGAGAGTTAGAAATATGTGGCTATCTGTAATTAAAGTAGTTACCTATACTTTAGAGAAATTGTGACTGTGTTATCCACAACCATGCTAAAAGGGCTTGAAATGGCAAACCCAATCCTATACTACTGGGTGAAAAAAAACCAAAACACAAACCAAACCAAACAAACCCCAAAACCCCACAGGCATAAATACAAGTTTCCAGTAGTCTAGTCTAGTCTAAAAACTGCCATGGATTTTGTAAATCAGAGAAGCCTGTATGTCAACCTAGGGTAATAAATTTTATCAAAGAAAATAGTTCAGAAACAGACTTTTTGTGGCTTCAGAAATTCTTTATGAGTGGCTTTGAATATTTGAGATTGTTTTCCAACTTTCCTAATTATCCACTAAGTAATGCCAGCAAGTAATTTCAATGTATGAATCACTCACAAGCAGCTTATTGCAATTAGCTGATACTCAGAATCCAAGATGTACTAGTTAATTTTTATTTGATTTTTATTTGATAGGACTGCTGGTGATTACAGGACCTAAGAAATTCCTGGGTTGTCTGTATTTCTGTTCAAAGGGACAGAACATAGCACAGTTGTTTTCCACTAGAAAAATATCATGAAGGTTCTTATGAAAGTCAGAGTAAGGTCATAATAAGCTGCCTAAAATTATGGAACAATAAAAATCTTTTAGATCTTTATATAGTGAGTAAGGCTAGCTCAATAACTTACTCTGATTCACTTTAGCAAAGTTTTCTCGGAATATGACAGAATCAGTATGTTGATTCTCTGAATATCATCTAGCTACAGTCTTAGGTGTAAGTTTGGAATGAGGCTTGAAGGGTTGGACCTGAGTCTGTTTACTCACCAGGATATAGGATATGTTGATCTTTGAATTTAAATTAACCATGGATCTTTTACATTGTTAATTACTTCCACAAGTACTTAAATAATGGAGTATTTAAAAGGCGACAAGTGTTCCTTTGCTTTGGAATCCATTTGACTGCTAATCAAGCCCACCTTTACATCTTACAGCTCAGTCCTGACTCACCCGTAGGCACTACTGACCAAATCTTACTGTTTCACCCTTGCAGCTTTGGATCTGACCTGGTTCAGTAGCATGGCTGGTGAGTTCTACATTACAGAGTTATATGGTATGTATACACGAGTGGTTTAGTTTAGATCAGGTGTATGTTTAGGTAACAAAACACCTGATCATCTCTACTTACTCTGTTTTCTTTACATCATGGAAAGGTCTGGGAGCTCAAGAACTAAGTTATTTGACAATAAAACTCAAATGAAAAATGTATTCCAAGAGTGCACTTAATCTACTCCAGGCACAAACAGGCTGGACTAGAGCTGTTCTGGAAAAAGAACCCTGAAATTGTGAGTACACCATGGATTTGGGGTCTTCAGTACCAATTATTTTACTTTATAGATCCATTCTGTTTATAATTCCTTTTTATTGTAGTAACAACTTGTAGAGTCTGCGTGGGTCTATCTGATTGTTTGTTTATGGTGGAGGTTTTTTGTTTGGTTGTTTTGTTTGTTTTGGGGTTTTTTGGGGGGGGGCATAGTTAGGCCTTTTTGACTTTTTTAATACATTCTTGGTACAAATTTGCAACTATTTACAGCAGCAGCAGTGAATCTTCCCTGTGTTTTTCCCTGTATCTGCATTAGAACTTCTCCAGTATGTCAAAAGTTCTATTTCTGATTAGACAAGAAAAGTGGCATGTTTGAAATCTGGTACCCAAGACGACTAGCAGGGATCAGCTGAGATTTCTGAGACTATTCTAGGAAGCAGAATGACCTTTCTTTTTCTGTCTTTAAGTACATAAATTTAGAAGAAAAAACCTTAAAGTGATCAAAGTGAATCTGCTTGGAGCTCAGTAGATGTGCACCCTGGGCTTTCTGAACCTCACTGGAACTGGTCTCGGTCTCCTCATAAATCAAATCCAAGACATAGTGAAATAAATAATTATAAACTTGCCATTCCATGAGCAGCATTGTTATTATTACTGGTCTTTGGTTTTACAGTGTGTTTTTAAGGAGGAAAAAAAAAAAAAAAAAAAAAAAAAGTGTCTTTTTCCTACCAGGAATACACATTTGAACAAAGCTCATACGAAGCAAATGTTTTGGTCAAATTCAACAGAGACGCATAATAGAAGAGTGACATGTCAGCATACTTGCACTCAGAAGAGATGAAGTGATGCATAAATCTAGAGAGCATTTTCAGCTGGAATTGTAAATTTTTGCCAGATTATTTACTTATATGGCAATTTTTTCTAGATTTCAAACAATGTTTTAAGGTAGAGCAACTAGTGGACAATGCCCAGAGAAACTAATAATAATGAATGGAGGTATGTAGGAGTGTTCATAGAAGGCTAACTATCTCTAGGTTCATTCTTGCACTTTTCTTTCTATTTCACATTAACAGGCAAAACTTAGTTTCAGTATATTCAAAATTCCTCTACAAGTTACTAAACACTAAGAACTTCAAAAGCAAGTGTTGATCATGTATGCTGTTTAGGAAAACCAACATTAATGGATTAATTATTTAGATCTTGTTCCTATTCACCATAATAAAATAAACAGCAGGATTTATATTATTTTCTTAACTTGGAATTCTGATAAATGAAGCCCAAAATTTAATAAATGTGAATGGAAAATTTAAAATTTGATTACATTGGCTGTCATGACACAACATCATACTTGCATGTAACAACGGAAAATCATTAAATAAAAATCCAAGTAAATGTGAGGATCTGACCAATTAATTTGCCTTTTTGTGTTGTTGTTGTCATTGTTTAGGTGAGCATATATATCAAATTATGCTTTGGTAAATATATAGCATTTTGCTTCCCTGATTAAATATTTCTTTTGGATAATTATTATTGAGGAGTAATAAACAGCAAATAAGCAAAAAATTAGCTTCCTGTTAGCCAACTGTTAGTTGTTCAAGTACACATCTTTTAATTTTATAATAGAAACTTGCAACAAAAATAGGCAATCATTTCACCTAATACCTGGTTTCTTTTTAAATGAAAATGACACTCCTATATGGATCAAGGAATTTGTGAATGTTCCAAATCAGTTTTAAGGTTTTCTCATGTTCCAGCTACCAAGCTCTTCAATGTCTGGGGTTTCACCACAAGTAGCTGGGCGAAGGCTTTTATCCCGTTCAATAGTACTACTACCAGTCCAGTCTGGGCTCTCTGTGATTTTTCTGCCAGGTTTCTTTCTAAGTAGACAGTCTTCATCTTCTACTTGATCCATCTCTACGAAGGTTTTGTTTACTTCGGTGTAATAAAACTTTGGGGACCAGAAGCACTAAGCTTGACCCAAGTCACATTAGTTACAGAAAGGCTTTTTTCATAGTGCAAGGTAAGGCCAGGACCTATGGACTCCTGTGGCTGCTGTTGCATTTCCAAGATAATGGAATTTAAACTCCTTCTATAGTTTTCCAGTGAGCTGATCACAAACGTCAGTGTTTGTATGACTTTAAGTTCAAAAAAAGCAGGTGAAAGATAGTAAAGATAGTAGTACTCAGATTAATTTAAACCCAAAACTCAAAAAAAAAAAAAAAAAAAAAAGGCAAGCTCCACGGATGAGAAACTGTATGAGCCAAAACTAAAATAAAGAATTTTATTAAATCTTATAAGCCTGTACAAAATCCTGATGAATAGATGAATATCATGCAGCTCTAGCACTCCCAACAACTTGCAAATGCCTAAAAAGACTCTCTTCTTGTTTTGTAGCAATAAGAAAAATCACAGCTGTTGCCTATTACCTTAGAGACAAGGCTAACTGTTGGGATACAATAAACCCCTGATGATAAAGGGTGTAAGTGTTACCACATCTGACTATAATAGTGTGAATGGTCCAACTATAGTACAGCAAATGACTTGACAACTCCTACCCACTGAGCATTACCGCCCATCACCACTTCACCAGCAGCAGACCAAGGGATAAGAAAATTCTTGTTCTGCATGCAGTGCCCCTTGGGAAAAGCACAGTCCTATTAATTTACTGATGACAGTGAGAGAACAGTTGTCAAAATGCCTGGAAGCAGACCAGCAGACTGTTGACTTAATTACGCTGGACAACAGAGCCAACATTTTAAAGCTGTGAAAGACGGCAATTTTTCACATATCGCCTTCCCCCATTTTTTTTCCAGATAGCCAGACTTAACCAATTCACGTCATTCAAAGTATTAAATACTAAATACAGAAGTTATCCTTGTGCCTCTTCCAAATGCAAAACAAAATAAACCCTCACAACTAGAATTAAGTCACTCACTAGTAACTTTTATGTTAGGATTTAGTGTGAAGACATAATGCTATCGGTCAAATTATTATTTCATATTAAGTTTAAAGAAATAATGTACAACCATGGTCTACTTTTTAGATCCCACTTTCTGAGTATTACAGAAATGCAACCAGAGGTTGATAAATACTAAACAGAAAGAAAAATGTTCACACATTTTGATATCATACATCTATATTTTCCAGGCTTTTCACTGCACTTATGTAAATTTTTAATGATGACTTCTAATAGGTATACTCTAAAGTATGCATATAAGAGCTAAAAGGTTCATCTTTTCCTCTATAACTGGGCCACATAAGACTTACTTCACTTTTTAAGTGCCTCCTGCTCAAAAGGCTATGCTACCAGACCATACTTCAGATTTGTCTTTAATTGGCCTGAGAATTTTTCTGCGTAATTACTCTTTTCAGTATGGTGTTTGCATGACTAAAACCTTTATAAAACTCATCAACTGAACTACAATATACATTTACATCATAGTTTCCATCAACATATCTCATTTCTTTGTACACAAATATGTATGAGTACCATAGCATTATAGATGGGAAAATAAAATTAGATACTAATACTGTGATTTATTCTGGTTCCATAAATCTATAGTAACATACATGTAAATCTATATGCAAGACATTTTAATCTGATATTATTTTTACGTGTGTCAAAAATGCACAGCTATTTAAACTGTTTCATAATACTGAAGTCTACTTTCAAATCAGACTTTTGGTGTAACCAATTGCAGTACTGATTTTTTTTCCTATTGATACAAATTAATCTTTAGTTAAATTTAACTATTTTCAAGAATCTTGACTTTGTTGAAACTGGTGGCTTGTATTCATAACACTTCCAACTCAAACTCAAGAACTCAGACAAATGTGAGCTTATTTATCAGGGCTTCTTCAGCTACAGTAAGTACTTTGATACACTGGAATTTAAATACATGTTTAATGATTTCATATCTAAGTACAGAAACGTTGAAGACTACTGGGTTGAAGCAGAAGATGCTGACTGCTATTTGCCCTATGATATTTTTGCTGATTCCAGCTAAGGCTGGAGGTAATTTCATTATAAAGGGTGAATTTATTTCCCTTTGAAGCAAGTAACAAGTGGATCATCAGTAGAAAGCATTTTCACTGTGTGGACTTCTACTTATTATTAATCTGTTTCATGCAACTCCTGGCCCTGTATTCTTGTTTCTAAAATAATATTTCATGAATTTTGGTTCAGAGATAGTACCCAAAACCACAACACAGTTAAAGCACAGATGTCCTTATAAAAGGACAGTGAACAGGATTTATTCATGCTCGGTTTTTCTGAGTGGTGATATTTATCTATAGAGAGCAGAATAAGACTTAGAAATCAATAGAATTTGAATTCACATTGGTTAGCAGATGTTGTTCACCTAAGCCTGAGACAACTAGATCTGTTCAAGTCTACTATGTAGCTGAAACATGACAAGTGCTCTTTAGCACTACTTCCTGAATCTCTGCTCTCTCCTCCCAGTCTTAACTGATACTTTATTAAAAATATTCTTGAATCATTGTGGATCCTTGATATCCTGATTGAAACACATATAATTTTAAAATTGATAGGAAACTTGTTATAAATACTTTAAGTACTGAATTGTACTGGGCTTATAAGGGATCTATAATACAGATTTAACTCTGCATAAAATCTGAAAGCAAATAAAATACTTCTATTGACCAGTGTTTTGTTATTAATTCTTCTTGAGTAAGATGCCTGTCCTTAAATAAGTAGCTTTGATGTCTCACAGAACACTCTATTTTTTGTGACCCACAACATGTCTAAAACATCACTGTCTGTTGCCATGGAATTTATTTCCCTGCTGGATCAAGCACAAGAAAGCTTAATTTAAATGTTTAGATCTGAAATCTAGAAAATTGCTAAATACTGTGTATGGAAAACAAATGGGAAAAAAATTGACTAAAAGACTAAGAATATTTCTTGAAATACAAAAAAAAATCAAACCAAAACAACAAAAGCAACACCAAATTCTCCCAAAATCTCAGCAGCTTCTGAGAAAAGTTTGCAAGTCATTGATTTACATTGAAAAATCCTGTTTTGTGCATGTTTGAGCTGTGAGTGTTGATACTATCTGTTTTCTTTTTCCTTCACAAAATTCCAAGGGAATTAAAACTGCAGTTACCATTTACTTGTTATTCTAATGAAAACCATGATGCCAAAACGGCACAAAGTAACTACTCGGAGACGAATCTTGTCTTTAAGCAGCAAAGGTATTTATTTCATGCAACATTGGGGAGTTAGCTGATTCCCACCAGACAAACTACCTCCAAAGTTTTCAGTTAAAAGTTAGGCATTCTATACAGTTTTTGTGAGAGGTTAGAACATCTTTACATACACATTAATTTGATTTTGACACCCGATCATTCTATTCATAATAGGTGGGATCTAGGTGGAATGGACCTTTGTTCAACGATTTCCTGACTTGATGGTCTCCTCATCTCCTTCAGGTGCCCACCTTATTTTTTCTAATTATTCAGAGTACATTCCTTTCTCAACACAATCAGAGCATCACCCAGAGCATTGAACCAAACTCATCCTGACTAATCCTTTTTTTAAAAATCCTTGTTCTGTTTCAGCCAAAAGAGGGACAAAAAGACAAAATTGTATGTCATAAATGAAATGCAATGGCGTAGACTCCACTTCACGCCTCCAACTTATTAATGGTCACATCAATGCCATGAAAAAGATATGAGAGTTAAATAGGAGAGCTTCACCATGTTTGTTTGTTTGTTTGTTTTTTCCTGAAACAAATTACACTGCAATTATATACTTTCAAAACAAGAATGTTAAGGCTTGAAATTTCAAGTAATTATTGGGAATATAAACCTTTCAAAACTGAATAGTTAAATGCGATATTTGGTCTGCATACAGCTGTGGTTGTGACACCAGATAATTGTGAAATGGCACAAAGTAAGAAATAAAACAGGCAAGTTGCAGTGGAATAGGCATCAAGAAATATAATGAACTTCCAATAATGTGATAAGTTAAATTTAATATAGGCTAATATTTATATCCAATGAAGCTTATAATTGTTTCCAATGGATAAAGAATAGAAAGAACAACAGAAAACTGTGTATTTGAAAATAAAAGAAGTGAATTACATTTGGTGTATGGCTTGAGGTTCCTGGGATGTAGAAGCCGGATGTTAAGATACCTGATAAGATACATGCTAGGATTTTTGTTTGAAGGAGTAGCAGTGGTGGATAACATCAAAAAGATCTGAAGAAACAACATACGTAATGATAAATCACATTTATACATAATTAAAATATTTCTTTTAAAAAAAAGGATTCTTCCTGCTTGTACAGGTTTTCCTGATAATTGTTTTAATCATGTCTTCATTCCTAAATAAAGGTGAGATTTTGGCTTCAGTGTTTGTTAGGTTTCTTTTACTGGACATCTGTGATGCAACTAAGACATATAACTTTTGTTTCCTGGTTTTTTCCTTTCCCTTGATTTTACCAAGAAAACTTTTCCAGTCATTCATTTGTTTTTTTTGTCAGCTCACAACCAGATTATTACAATGTCATTCTGGTGTCCTGGTGTAGCATGGTGCTGCAAGTAAGCATCAGGCAGTACTTTCCTCTCTGTGCTGGAATTCTTTCCCACACAAAGTTCTGGCACAGAGATTAGGCAGCACTTAAAGTCGTTTAACTGTATTCTGAGGACTTGGAGAGAGGTTTTACAGGTTTTATAAAGTCAGTACTGGCTGTCTGCACAGGAAGGAACTTCACAAGGAAACCATCTGACATCTGTGCTCCAGAAATTATGGTGCATCATTCATAACGCTATTTTTGCTCTTTAAAGCATGTCATGTTTAGTTGCTGTACATTTTCAAGTCTCTTTTTCCTGTTGCCTGTACTCAGGCAACCTGAGAAAACCTGAGAAGTAGGATGTCGATTGGGACAGTACCTGATACAATCTTTAAGGCACGGGAAGTAATGACTGTGTGCCGTTTTAGAAACATGCTTTCTACAAGTGTGTCGCATAGGGTTGGGGGATAAACATAAAGCTAAGAGTTTAGAGATCAGTAAGGAGCACTACTCTCAAGCTGGAGGACTTCTCAGACCAGTCACATAACCATAGTTTAATTTGCTCTTAACCCCTTCATGGGGTAGTCTTTGCACATGAGGTTGAGCATTTCTTTCTTAGGAACAGCACTGGGACACCTTCAAAATCTATGCATGTTCCCTAATTCTTTCTGAGGCATGAGGCATAAGAGGCAAATTTGAGTTTCTCCAGTCCATTCTAGTTATTGAGAGTTGTTACTATCTGTTTCCATTACAGCATTAAAAACACACACTAAGGACTCTGATAAATCTAAAAATAACAATACTTTTAATTCCAAATATTCTGGCACCAGAATACAATGTAATTGCCCAATTATATATAGTCTTCATAAATTGTATTTCCTCTTTTTCTTTCTTTAGAACACATTGGTAGCAAGTTCTGAAGTTTTATGTTCTTTTCTTTTTCAGTACAGAACAGGAATTCCAGCTAGTTCAGTTAAAGAAAAAAAGGTTTGCTGTTTTGCTGTTAAAGCAGTTATATGTTGTTTTTTAACTAAGGCAAAATTTACAGTTTTTGGTAAAGGTAAAATGTGCACAGTCACAATCACAACTGTTAAATAGCAGACTTGAACTAGGTATAATGTTGAGTAAATTCTTAATTTTCACTTTCTGATCCTGGTGGCTTCAGAATATACAGGAATACCTCTAGAACTGAACATAGCACATGAATTTCACTAAACACACTCACAATGGAAATTCACTATATTTCAAAATATTGGAAATTGCAAGAAAGGGTTACGAAACAAGAATAGACTTCATGTAACTTACACTGATACCGAGGTCCAAAGCAAGATCCATTATTCTAAAGTTAAAGCTTCTAAATCAGTTCTAAACCAGTATTTTCCCAGAGGATTCCTTTAACTGAAGTTCAAAAAGCTCTGCCTGGATGTCCTGTGGGGCCAATGAGACCATGCAGACAGACTTGTCATTTATTTTGATTAACAATATTTTTTTAAATATTTTTGGAAATAAAAGAAATAAAAAAAATACTATGCAAACTCTCAGAGTCTTTCTGCTAGTTTCATATGTGATGGGTTTTTTTTAATAGGCCCAGTTTCTAGAGTCATGTGACTATATCACACTCCACTTTGATTAAAAATAAATACATTCCTACTCCACATTGAAGCTGAGAATGCATAATTTTAAATGCCAGTTTGCCCAAAAGCATTAATGGTACAGTAAAAATAAAATAAAAGAAGAAAAAACAACTCCTTTTAAAGAGTGTTTTGCAGCCTGCATTTATTGTTGATTATCTTTGATTCACTGTTTTATTATTTCGTGTACTTTTCTGTAGCCTCTTGTACTCTGCTCAAGATGTGTTTTCACTAGTAAAATATTAATGGGTGATCAACAAAGATATAGACCACTATACCTTTAAAAAATAATCATTGATAATGGAGACTGTCTGGAGACAGCTTACAGCTTTAGATAAAGCAGTGTTGAGATTTTGTAGAGATGTATGTGACAAAGTTAATTTGAAACAGCCTCTCTTAGCTAGTCCTCCCTATCCTTAAGAGGAAGTTGTGACTAGTATACAAACCTGGAATGTTTACTTCCTGTCACAAGAGATATTTACTGTTTAAAAGCATTGCAGATATTTTTTGCTTGGTTGGTTTGTTATGAAGATAATTTATGTTAATTTTTAATGACCTTTCATTTTCCTTATGTATAAGTGTGGCTGATGATTAAATAAATGAAAAGAGCACGATAATTCACTGCTGATATAATCTGCAAGGACAGTGATTGAAGGTGTGGCATACTGAGATACATTAAGTCTTTCTTGTGTGTCCTGCATTTTTTGCAGCTGGGCATCTGTGAAGCAACACTAACATCAGGCAATCTCAAATACAACCGTTTTTTCTAGTCAACTTCTTACTGTACAGAGTCAATATATACAAGCCGATTAGTCAATTCTACTGCCGTTTTTTGTGTTGCTGTCTCTCAGCTTGATCTGGTGGGTTGTAACAAGTGCAGGAAGTCAAAAGCTATCTAGAAACAATACTGATGCCTACATTTTTACAATAAAAATGTGAAGTTAAAACTGTTATATGCAATTTGTGTATGTAGAAATATTACTGAGACTGCAGCAACAAAGCTGAGAATGAGAAGGACTTTCTAGATCCCAAAAGAGGACCCATTATGTACATTTAATAGACTCAGTGGTTCATATCAGAAATAAAAAATATTAAGGTAACAATTTTTTTTTCAAAAGACCAGTATGTCGTCCAGACAGTGTCAATAGACTAGTATGTTTTACAACCATGTGTTGCATAGTAAAAGAATTTTTGTATTTTATATCATCATGAGTCCGATTGCTCTGTACAGTTCATTGTTTAATTCTGAAACTGCAAAGATAATCATATGTAATAAGAAGATATTTCAGATTTGAGTCTAAAAAATTAATTATCCTATCAAGTGAAGGTGGTACAGTAGGAAGTAAAAGCAGTCATTTCACTGAGACGGGTGGATACATAGAGGAATTCCCTCAAAGCTCACATGTTTTCAAAGGAAGAAGAAAAATTTGATGATGACAAAGAAAAAACTGATCCACACAAAAATATTTTTTTTTCTCTTTTTTGTGTTTGTTAAGAGTCCAACCAAACTATAGGTAATCAGAGTTCCAGATCCTCAGGTAAGGTTTTGTAACACATAGTGGGAGGACACTTGCCTTACAGACTATTTTAGAAAGCATGGGCTGTAATAAAGACTAATAAACAGATGACACAAAACCTCAGACAATAACTACAGCTTTCAACATTTTAAGCATGAAAGCATAGTGATTTTTGTGATTTTTACAGGACACTTTCTAGAGTAACAGCTGAAGGCCAGGATAGAGTAGGACAGCTGAGTTAATTCTAGAAATGTGTGGGCAAGTGGATCAAGCTTTACCTGATGCAGGGGTGCTGACATTACAAATACATAAACCTAGGTGTCTGCATCTGCATTTGAATCCAGCTCTGTATTGCTAAAACTTTAGCTAACACAACACAGTGTGATATGAAATAGAGTCTGAAGAAATAGAATAATTTTCCAAGGGTAAAATCTGTGACCAGCATGATACATTGATACTCAAAATAAATACCTAGTTCGTTGCTTATGGTAAATTATTCTGAAGACTATTGCAATGGGTATAACATATGTCTAAGTGTTTGAAACATTTTTCGAGTTTTAAAAGATGATATTCATCACATTCAGCTGTACTCTCTAAAACAAGCAATGGAAGAGTCATCGTGAGAATAGTGTGACTTGCTACTGAGGCTAAAAGCCACCAAAAGACCATCTGATTTACTATATAAAGAAAGGAAAAATCCAGAAAGACCTATAAAGTAGAAAAGAAAATGGCATAATGAAAAACTGAAAGGCAGAGAAGATGTTCCTTCTGAATTCAGTTCCTGATTTCTTTGAAGTTAGTAGCCAATAACAAGGTGAAATGATGGACAGTTGCATGCTTTGTGGTAAAAACATAAGATATATGCTAGAAGCACATAGAAATAAATAGTAGAAAACTATGATAGATTGATCTAGTAGATTACATTAAATTTACAGCCTACTAGAACAGATTTTAGAACTGTAGGATGCTTGCCAAGACCATGGCAAGATCTTTAGGTGAAGTGAATATAAATTGATATTGGTTCTGACAGCTGACAGGAACTAACAGCTGCTCCGAAGTCTGACAAACTGGCAATTTCAAAATGTTTTTGTTTCAGAGATCTTGTACAGAGATCTTCTAGCATGGTAAAGTGTCATCTGGAAAACTCAAAATCAGCATCAGGGTTGACAGAATTTGAGTGGAAAGTGTGGAAAATCATGGAAAATAGTTTAGGAAGTAAGTCTATGAGATATTAACTTTATTCGCTATTCTTAGGAATTATCAAACTGAAGAGAGGATGTTAACATGAAATGTCAAACAGAAAATGGTCAACTGTGACATAGTACAGAACAAAATTATTCCGATTCTTACTGATATAGAAAACAAAGTGATCTTAAATCTTCTCAGCTCAAAAAAATTTGTTCAAAATAGTATTCATCTCTTTCTGACACCTAGCCAAAGAAAAATGGACTATTTATATATTCATTTGCAAAGACTGCTGTTGAAGAGAGATAAAAACTATACTGAAGTGCTGAAAGATTCAAAAATATCAAGGTATGAACTGTACCAATTGGCTCCAGTGATCTTGTCCATGCCAGCAACTCTAGGGAGTGTTGAATTGGCATTTTCAGGTTTTCTCATTGCAAAGATTCAAGATGAAGGAGGTAATCTGGAATTATGCTAGTGAAACTGAAGGATTTTAGAAAATTGTAGTACTGTCAGCAAAACATAATATAAAACCATTGCCATAAGCATACATTTTTAGTCCTACTGCATAAAATACGTTCTTGTAAGTGTTACTATTGATCATTCTTATTAGTCATCTTTTTATCAGAGAAGTATAAGCGCTGTACAAGCATGATATTAATTGTCATGTTAACACAAGCTATGAGTGTTCAATATCCTTTTCTGGTTTTATCAGTTCTGTGATTTCCTTTTTCACTTATTTCTTCTTATTCGGTATGTGATTTCTGACTCTTATATAGTAAAAATACCATTGAGGTAATATTGTTATAACATACACTTAAGATACATTCCAATCCCTTAAATGCCCCTGCCCTTATTTCAGCATCAGCATTATGATAATAGAGCAGTCGCAAAATATATGACTAGTGATACTTTCTCTCAGTTATCACTTTCTCATATTAAATAGTACAAATGAATAAACCTAAATTTCTCATATAAGTGCTAGTTATAGAAATGTTCTTGACACAACATCAGCCATTACCGGTGTCCCAAATGTATTTCTTTCTGTCTGTGTGAATCAGTTAAAAATGGTAGGATGAACTCAGCCCGTTATCAAATGTTTCTTGATCTAATACAGAAAGGTTTTAGTTACAGCTGAACCTGAACTTGAACTCATCTCAAAAACAAACAAACAAGAAAAAAAAACCCCACCTTTTTTCAACTCTTGTTATAGAAATTCCTAACCTTTTCCTCTAAATATGTGTGTGTGCACGTAATAAGAATTAAGAAAGTATCACAATTAAACACCACTCAGTGATTGAGTGTGTAAATTGCATATATGTATACACTGGGAAATTACAAAATGGAGGTATTTCACTGTTGGGTTAATATTTGTTAGATGATTTTTTTTTTAACTGTCTGTTTATTTAGATGATGATTTTACAGGATTGAATATGCATAACTTTGAACAGCCTTGCCCTCAAACTAGTTTTTTAAGAACAATAAATGGAAGGTATTACTCTGCTAACAGCCAAAATTGTTCAACAATAACTTCATTTACCTAAAGAAAATATTATTTCTGTCATTGTGTTGCTTGCTTCCATGAGTTTAGGCTGCTTATCTTATGTAATTCATATAATAACTACTACCCCTTTTTTATAATGTGATGCTGAGGAAAAAAAGCTTGCTACAAATGTTTGACATCTGTAGCTATCTCTTACAGGGATGTTATATTGAAATAATTTTCACATTAAAAATTATAGACAAACCCAATTACACAAATTAGCACAGAAAAATTAGCAAAGGAAAATTGAACAGATATGCATGCAGAAACACACACAACACCTAGATTGCAGGTAACATTTTCTGTTTTGAAATTTTCCAATAAATGCAAAAACCTCATTAATTGTTTTTATCTTGGTATTAATTGCTTACCAGCTACTAGCATAAAGAAAAGAGTCTACTTTAAGAAATAAAAAATATTACTTAAAAATAGAATTCACTTATAGGAGTTTGAATTGCTGGTCAGACTTGTTACAACCTCTAAATATCCCATAAGTGATAAGATATCTTTTCCCATGCTGCTTTGTCAGCATCTACTTTATAATAATTTACAAGGAGAATTGCAAATGTCTCCATTATTTGTATAAATGAGTGTATTTGCTGGCTGGTCTTATCCCCTAGATAATGTCACAGAAATCAGATAGTCTCCCTTCCCCAGTGTACCTGTTACTTGCATGGGCAAACCAAATGTGTGGGAGAACAGAAGTTCAGAAGTTTGAGAAAAGTTTGAGAAGTTTGAGAAGTTTGAGAAAAACAAACTCTTAAGGAAATAGTTTGCTATTACACAATTGAGTGATAGGCAAAATTCACAGATTCTTTTTCTTTTTAAACACTCACAAGCAAATTTTCATTTTTATTGGTGAGTTCACTACTTCAAAGCATAAAATTATAGATGTGAACAAGTATGTTTCAGGCAACAAACAGCCAAGCAAGAAGTTATAAGCAATCTCATATGCATAGTAAGTTGATCACAAGTTTCTGTGGTGTGCAAAGTAATTATTAGCTCAAAGTGAAAGAAAGATCAGTTACACACTTTCTTTTTTTTAGTGTTGGTGATCTCAGTAATCCTATGGATTCCCATTTGTTAAAGAAAGCTGATTCTTATTGTCTCTGATACAGGACACTGAAATATTGAGAAAAGAATTGGCATTTCTTCTAAAACATACTGAGCTCATTCACTCCTTTCCTTTCTACAAACACATCTATACACCCACTGGTTCTGGGAAGTATTCCAGCTAGAATGAATTCAAAGTGAGGAATATGCACAGTTGGGTGGCTTGTAAGGTGGTTGGCTAAAGATTTAGAGGAGAAAGAAAGAAAAGGGAACAGAAAAGGAAAATCAAAGAAGGCAGAAAAAGCAAAGGAGCCCTGGAAAAAGATGGGGGTGATGTTTAAAGGAAGAGATGAGACTAAACACTTGCTGACAGAAGGTACAAGATGGGTTTGGAGGAAAAAAGAAACAAACCCACAACAAAAAGCTGTAAAAAAGGAACAAAAAAGAAAATAAATAAGGACCATGATGAATACAGGTGAAATACATTGTTCCTTTTTCTCTCTATTAATGTTCGGAGGGGTTGTTTGTGGGGTTTTTTTTCTTCTTTTTTTTTTTTTTTTTTCTTTTGGTTACCCATGCTTCGCTATCTTGTGACTGAATCTTCTATTCCTAAAGGACGTTGTGAATTTCACAACCATGACTCAGAACTATGCCTGCAAGTAGACTTTGAATCATTCTTCTCAGGAGTACAGACAATCTTCTCTGTGGATCCTTATGGATCCTTTGACTGTGTAATGTCAAACTTTCCCTATCCCCCATAATTTTTTGAAAATTCCCAAACTTCATAGTATTTTTATAAGATAGATACATATATACTTAATGAAATACTGTCAAATTATCATAAGAACTTAAGAGTTCTTAAGGCTTTATGCTAAAATGCCAGCCAAGGCAACTAGCAAAACTAGATTGTGCTTCTAGATGTTCAAAAGTGCAGAAAAAACACTTGACTTTTAGAGGTCTGTGATATTGTGTCTAGTTCAAATGTCTTGGGTACACATGAAGAGACTTGCTGTCAAAAACTGACCAGTCACACTCACAGTCTTATAAGAACAGTGAAGAACTCAAGTGTCATGTCTGCTGGATATTAATTTGAGAATGTCTGTTTTACATGAAAAGGAAACACTTCTGTTAGAAAAACATTTGATAGGATCATCCCATCTAAATAATTTTATACAAAGAAGACAGAAATTTACTTCTTAGCAAGTGAAGTAAAGAAGAAATTTCCAAGTAGAAGTCATATCTAACCAGAGCTGGTTATTCCAAGCAACACTTTTTTTTGGCTATTTATAGGTATATCTTTCATTTGAATGTTGTCATGTGCCACACAAGTGATGCTATCATTATGGAAAAGCTGATGCATCTGTTCTGTCAGGATCCTACTTCATTTACTGCATGTGTCTAACCCATATCATCTGTCTGGTAGGTGGAAGCTTTAGAAATCCCTCAGGAAAACTAAAAAAAAAAATATTGAGCTTTTTCTCAGCTTTTTTTCAGTGCTAGGGATAGAAAAGTTAGCTACTGAGATTATCTGAAGCAATCTGGCATCTGATCCAGTGGAAAAACTATGCAAATTATTGTGTTGCTTTTGAGATTTAGGTAGTGGAAGTAATGGCAGCAGTAGAAAATTCAGCTCCAAACTGATTATTTGAGATTAACCAAATGATGAGAGACAGACACTGGTACATTTCATTCTACTGTAACACAAGTCTGGGGATAAGGTGGGCACATATATGTTTTATATAGCATACTTTGAAAGCCAAAAGTCATGCACAAATCTATATGTCTTAAGGAAATGGAGTAAATATTACTGTAAATCCATGCTCACTCTTTGGTAGAAGCTTTTAGTAACTTCCTTGATATTGGATGACAGGCAACATGTCACTGCATTGTAATAAAAAATCTTTAAGAACATGAAAACTTTTTTGGAGAAACTTATAAAAGACCTTATTGCTAAGAAAAGATGCTCATGCAGCTAGACATTTTGAAAATGTGCAGATTTTTCTAGCTAAAGTTGGTATTAGTAAATACAAGCAGTCCAAGATAATGCACATTAAAGAGCTACCTTGACTTCACTGTTAACGTTCCTCCTGTCAAATCTACTCTTTCCACTGATCTTACTCTAGATGCTACTTGTAATAATGTTTAAAAGGGAACAGTTCTGCACTTTTCTGGCTGTTATCTCCAAAAGAAGAAGTCAGAAAAATCAGCTTCAGTCATAAAACAAGTTAAGGACACATTCCCTATATGAAACAGGCAAAAAGTCCTAAAGAAATATTGTGCTTATGTTGTCACCAGGACTTGAACAGTAACGACAAACAGCATTAAGAACCTAGTCACATAGTAAAGGACCTCAGTGCATATGCAATATATTTGAAAGGAACAACTTAACAAGACCTGCAACCTACCAAAATTCCATGTCCAGCAATTTTGAAAATGTGAAATAATGCCTTTTTTTTTTTTTAATTCTCATGACTAGGCAAGGTGGAGCTATAAGTATCTGTGGCTTATGGCTGAGGCTATGGCTAAGCAAATTCATTAAACTTACCTGAATGCATGAATCTTGATATTAGGTCTGTCCTGCATGCTGAGGACGTGTTGTCACACAGAGAGACCCTGAATCCTGCTGTGGGGTCCTACTTCATCACACTTCACTCTGAACTGCTGTGCATCTTAAAAAAGATTCCCTTCACATAGAAATCTACATGCAGGGTAGGAGTTCATGCAGGCTGTGAGGACATATCTTCTATACGTACTCTGGAGATATGCAAAATACATCAAACAGAGCATTAGGCCACTTTGGTGCACCTAAGCCTCAATAGTAATGTATACTTGATTGCTGCTTCTGCATATAGTGTTGGCATATCTGGAGGGGGCCAGAAAAAGATGAAGATACAAATAGGAATGTGATCATGACAGTTCCCATTTCCTGATCTGTTTTCTCATGTAACTTCCATACAGCTACCTACAGGCTATTTTGTTCTGCTTTGAAGGTAAATAGGTAATAAGCAGCATCCCTACTCTTACTATTTTTTGCCATTTTTGTTATTTATCTGCATTTTATCTTTACTTAAGCTAAAATATGTATTATTTCTTTTAATTTCTGATTTTTGGTTTACAATTGAACAGTTTTTCTGCTCCACTTACTGCCACTGTTTTACTTTAACACTGACTATAAAACTAAGCATTCACCTAGCACTTTACAACTTTTCAAATACATAGCTCCCCTTTGTGAAATGGTGAAATATTTGATATTCCCTGGATTTTATACCTTCTTCAGATACAGAAATTTATCAAAGAAGCAATTTAAAATCCAGGAACAAATGTGTGATTGTTCCAGTGACTCATCTTAGGATAGTCTAGTGTCAAAACACTGTCTAACATTGAGGGCATAGTATCAGGATAGGGGAAAGTAAAAATCACAAAGCCCAGCTGGCTTAATGATGTAGTTAGAAATCTGTTCTGAATGTTTTTTATAATTTTTGATGTGAAAGAATTCTCCACGAAAGGGTCTCAAATTTGTGGGCAATGGATTTTTTTTTAAAGGAAAGGGCTTATAGATAGTAAAACAGCTAAATGAAGAAAGGAAAACTCATTTCTGAAGGGCAGGTATGGGCTGTCAGTTGTAGAAGACTTTAGTCTGAAGCAACATGAATACAAATATTTCTGCATCCTAGAACCTGATAGCTAGTTATAACCACTTTTAAAAATCGGATATGTGCATTTCATATTTTTTGTTTTGTACCTTTCCTGTGAAGAACTGGGCTGAGAAAGACCTGTACTATTTATAGCACTTGTGTGGTATTTTTATGTATATGATCTGTGAATAATTATTTCTTTTCAATTCTGATTCCTAAAATGTGTCAAAATAAAAATGCAAAAGTGTACATTAAACAATTAAACGTTTTTCTTCAACTTGATGTGTATTGCATCAAAAGCATATATATATATGCTCTAGGGCATAGGTATGCAAGCACCAAAACACATATAGATTGAATTGTCTTATTAACTTCTCACTTCCTGCCATGGAAGTTGCTCTTGCCACTTTCCATTTGACTAAAAGTGACAAAAATATAACAGCCCAAACAGGTGGCAGTCACAGTCATGCACAACTGAGAACTGATGTGCAATCTATCAGCACATCTAAGAGAAATTAAGAACATTATCTATTGAGAAATCTGATAAAAAATATTTAGGATATTTGACAAACTTCTAAAGAACAAATACTGTAACAGGCTGAGGAACTGCATTACCTACTAGTTTTTAATTTCACAGCTCAGCACTCTATTATTCTTGGCCTTTACTTTTTCCTTTAGCTAGAAATAACAAAATTATTTATAATAGCACAAAGGAATTTGGAAAAATATGCAATAATTTTATACATATCAGGAGACAGACACATATATTATACACACCCTGAACAGCACTTCTCCATCTTTCAACATCTGGGAAATTTTGGCCTATCTTCTTATTCAAAACAGAAGTAATTGGAGCTGAATAATATTGGATAAAAGCTTTGGTTAAGTGTGATTATTTGCTTTATGCCACTTCTGAAAGATTTCTTTGTTTCTGTCCTTTTACTAATAACTTCAGATAGAAAATGTCTAGGTATGTATACAATTTATTTTGACTAAATGATGTATAACTACAGGTGACATTTGTGATACCAGTGTCTATTCTACTACTCTATTTTAAAAATAAAAGCTGAAGAGACTGCAATTTTATTTGGCAAGGAGAAAATTAAAGACATGAGAGATTGAACTAGAAGGTAGAGAAATGTACCTTTCACTTTACCTTCAATGTAAGTCTTTGTTGTACAGAAAAAGTCAAAATGAGTTCGGGTACTCTTTTAAGTTTGAAAGAACAGCTATGCTATCCCTGGTATCCAAGGCAAAGGTACTTCTCCTTTCTAAAGTTCTAAACTTCAACTACCTTGTATATATGTATGTATAAGTGTATTTTTAAACATAAACATTTGTCCCACTTCTTTTATACCTCTTCTGTTTCAGGAGCTCTCATTCAGTGTCCTTTCGGTGTCCTGTATCTCTCCTCTCCTCCTGAACCAATGTGGGGATGCTAAGGCATAGGTCAGACGATGTGGGGATTAAGGTAAGGCTCCAGACCAGGGGATAGTGTATTTGGTGACAGGGAGCTAGTGCAATTATGCATTTCATGTAAACATTTACATACAGGGATTACAATGGGTGGGACTTAAGGCTAGACTGTACCAGTCTTACATCCCAGTTCACGTAAAAGCTTAAGGAAGAATTCGTCAGTCAGGCAGCTTTTTTCCTATTCCTGCAGATATAGTGGAGTTTGATAAGAGACAGATATCCAGACTAATGCTTTCCTCTTGCTTATGTCCCTTGCCGCTTTGTTGAATCTAGCATGAACACGGAGTATGTAAATTTAAATGGATTTAAATGGATTCTATCCTATTCTACCCCTACCTACCTAACAGATCATGACCCAGCTGGCACATTTTCTACAATCATTAAATATAAGTGAATAATATATGTAATAAAATACAAAACAGTATAGAATAATATCTGCAATATAAAATACCCTATAAATAATATATGATACATATTATATAATATAGTAAATGTCTGTGATATGTAGTCTTATAATATCTACAATATATTAGAATAATATCTGCAAAAGATTGTTGATCTAACAATACTAAAAAATGTCATCCCATTCCATACACATTCAGAAGAATATAATTTTCTTAGAAATGTAATAAAATATTTTGATCTACTTGTGATTATTCTGTAAATGAGATATGGATTTATTGAGAAATTTGGGGTATGCAGGATAGCTCTCTTGTCTGGCTCTTTTTAGAGGTTTTTTTTTCTGTAATACGTAAAAACTGAACAAAAAAATTGAACTTGCATATCATGAGAAGCTCTTAGAGCAAGGCAAGGCAAGGAAACGTTCTAAACCTCCCAAACCTTCTGAAGTAATGTGATGGAAAACTTTAACTTCCAATAACTTAACAAGATTACCCAAAATGTCAGGGTCATGCTTAAGAGTAGAATGAACAAGATTTTTCCATCTTTACATAAAGCTAACTACAAGATAGTCTCTGGCAAAAAAGCAAAACATGAATTTGGTTGCTGAAATCTGACTGAATAACCAATGGTTCCATTTTGTCCCAGTAAACTTGAACATTTGATCAGGAAGTGGTATTTACACAGTACTAAGAAACAGAACAGATCAGAAAGACTTTGGGTAATACCAGCCTGTCTGCTGTAAAGCTCTCAATAGCTACCAACATTTTCAATACCTCCTGCTAAGTTGTGTAATGAATAAAATATCAGTTAGTGCTTTTGCTGCCTGAACATCACACAGGCTCAAAATGCATTAAATTTTTAAACTCTTTTTAACGGCTTATGTACAAAAAGTGTCTTAGGACTTCAATGGAAAGTAAATATACAACATACAGTTTATAGATCACTTAGGTATTTGTAATCATAGAAATGCTTTACCAGTGAAATAAATATTAGGGTTAAATACTCATGAGTTTAAATAGAATATATTTCTCAATTTAAACTTGGCAATTGAAAATAATTGATATATGGAATATTCTGCTATAGGCAAATTTAGCTTGACATTAATCTTTTTTCTGTGGAAAAGACAAAGAAGGTGTGAAATACAAGGAAGGAAAGTCTGTTGTAGAGAAAAGACAGATAAAATGCATTCCCCTATTCAAATCAATTTTTCCTTCATTGTAAAAGAATTATATTACTCCCTGTGAGTTGTCAATTTGTATTTTTCCATTAAAAAAAAAAAAGCCAAAATATGTAGGATGTTTATGTCTAGGAATGGTGATATGCAGTTGCAACAGGTGTATTTGTAACAGTTTATTAGGATAACCACTCCTTTGTTTTCTTTTCAGTCATTTTTAATTAGTTTCTGTCATAAAGAAGAAACTTCTTAATCAATACAAATAATCATTTTTATCCTCTTATACTAGGAAATATCTACAATGTGAAATATTGGCCAGGTTTTTATAAAAAAATTCTGAAGTTGTCATAGCTATCAGATGATCTCGTAATTGTTATGAAACCCTCCAGTGTGAATTCTAATTTGTAAAATTTTTTAACTATAATAGTTTTATTAGTTATTTTCTGCAGTCATAGGAAGTGAATTAAAATGTTTTCATGAACATAATTTAGGTAATCTTTTCAGTGTTTGAAATTAAACATTTTTTTTCCCTCTCTCATCTTGTATATCTACCATTTGTCAGTGCTAATGCTGATAAAATAGACAAAAGAAAAAAAGGCACTAAAGCAACATAATGAATGATTTTTACTTGCAGATAGCAAGACTTCTGCAGGCTATATGTAGCTATCCACAGGCACAGAAAACATTCAGTTTTCCAGTCCAGGGTGTTTTTCAGTATAGTATCATTGAATTGATTTGGTCGTTATGTGGCCAACTTGATGACAATTTGCATAAAATAACCAGGTGTTCATGTAATGTTGATGGAATTCTCTCACACGATAATTCCTCATCCTCAGGTCATCTCTTCATCATTCTAGAAATCTAAAAACTGTACAAAGTTGTTGTTTTTTTACAATTTTCACTGTTCCTTAATAAAAATGGCATTAATCAGTAGTGAAAGGTGCCTAAAATGAATAAGTTGTTTTATTTTTTCCAGAGAGCAGAAGACTATCTTTGCTGTGCAATGTTGCAGAATGCAATGCAGAAATTCTTCTGAGAATGAATAATATCACCTACACAGAAAAAATGTCCTTAATGTAGTCTTCATAAATCAGGCTTCCCACATTTTTTCTCCCCTTGATACCGCTCAAGGCATTTTACACTTAAAAATAGAATGGAAAGGCGAAGATACGTAGTAGCTGCTGTGAGGACAGTCAAAGAGAATTCATGGGGGAGAGGAAAAGTAACTGAGAACAAAGAACCTCATGAGAATAGTTGGGAGAAATGAAAAAAAGTGTTGAAAGAAGGTTTTCAGAAAGGAGTAGCAGTACCTTATGGATAGACAGTGGGAGTGAACAGGGAAGTTGACTCGTCTGCCCAGTGGTCTCCCTGATGAGATCATTTCATTAGTGATTTGTTTCCAACAAACAGCTCTAACTCCATCCAGATTAAGAAAATCTTCCCAGCATATGCTCTATCAGTCTATGATATTCAAATATTCCTACTATGGTTATCTTATAAACAGAAAAAATAGAAGTTTGATATAATAAGCTTGAGATACTTATCTACAAAAGTGATGCGGTATTTTTTTCTTGCTTGCTTCTGTAATTTTTGTTCAAACAAGATAATCTGCAACTCTATCTACTTTAAAATCACTAATTCCTTTTGTATGTATCAATATATATTTTTTTTTTTTTATTCTGTCTGCACTTACTATATCTTGCTAGATTAGTATTTTTCACATAACAGCTATTCACTTAGTTAACAGTGTAGGACCAAAAGGTTAACATTGACAGTGCTTATGTGAGTTTGCTAACACTTGATGGCTTGTCATATACAATGAATCATGCGATGTTCTTCCCTCACAGTATCCGTGTGGGGAACACTGAGTAAAATTTTATGTTGAAAAATGTCTTCATTTTTCTAAAGGATTTTTTTTAAAAAGTATTTAAAATACTCTGAATATTCAGAGGCAGGCAAAAGGTTGACATGAGGGTCTGAAGAGCCGTACGTATTTTTGCAGTTTGTTTTTTTTCATATTAAGAGCATAAGTGAGGTGGCACATTTAATGCCTAGCTATTTTAAATATATTTCTGTCTTCATGAATTATATGAGAATACATACAATACAAAAAATATAGAAAATTTAAAATATTTTATAATGGTTTATGTTTATGAAGGCATTTAAATGGCTATAGTTCACAAGTTAAAAGTTGAATGGGGAACTGGAAATGGAGCAGAGGTAGGGGATGTCCCCAGATTTGAAAAACATTGACTGGAAAAGGATGTAGGGAAGAAGAGGACTTTTCAATGTCAGCAGAAAGGCCTTCTTTTGTGAATCTTAAAATCCACAAATGAGATTTCTTTCTTCCAGACTTTATTAAACATATAGAAAAACAGTTCTTTTGACAAAATAGACCTTTATGGCTGAATACAACAACAAAGTGGGGAATGTTACCAAAAGTGCCTGAACTAATGCAACTTTGCATACACAGGCTGTCCTTTTTGACAAGTAGGGATGAAGCTCTTTGCAGCAGTAGCAGCAACTGCAAGGCCATTCTAGACAGCATTTATCTGACTTATTTGCAATGATAGAATTGTAGACAGACAGGTGAGGAATTCAGAATAATGCAGTTCCCTTTCATTGTCACTTTTCTTCTGCTTTGTTCTAGCTTTTACTGATGGAGCTATGACAACCATGGCATTTCTACTCTATTGTTCCTAATGTTCTTGTGGGATTGTTGCAGGCAAAAGAGTATTGACTCATGGAATTTTACTAAATTTAAATTACTTCCATCTAACATAAATATTTAATTAGTGATTCAGGTATAGAGAAAATAAGATAAAAGCAGTTAAACAAAAACATAGGGAAACATCTTTCTTCCCTGTCTCCCAGGCTCAACTTCATTCTTCAGTCCAGCATGGATCAACCATGGGGGGCAGTCCTCAGGGATGTCCTTGCCCTGCTGTGGGTGGTCACTGTTCTTCTGGTTTGGAGTGCCTCCTTCCAAGAGTGTATCTCTAGCTGTGTCCACAACAATGTTCCCTTCCATACATCTTCTCTTACTTTTCCCATTTCTCCTCTTGTATCTCCTCATGTGTGTCCTGTCCCTCATGGCTGCTGTCCATTCTTAAATATGCCTGAGCTGGTGCACCAGGGGGGGTCATGTCAGACTGAAGTTTCTGTGGTCAACAGCCTGCTCATACCTGTGTCAGGTTGGACTGGGATCATCTGAGACCTAGACAGGGAGTTTATTCATCTCCTCCACACAGGTCATTCCTAAAGTGCCCTGCCCCAAATACCTGTCACTCCTGGCCAAACCAAGGATTTGTCATTCCCTCCTTCTCCCAGCTCCCATTTTTTATTTCCTCAATCCTGTGGGCAGCAGGGCTCTCCTTAATGCAAGGAGTGAAATTTCTTTTATTATCACAAGTTGTTATAAAAAAGGGGGAGGAAGGAAGAGTGAAGGAATACTCTTTTAAACAGTAAGATAATCAGGAAAAAAAAAAAAGCATCCCATTTAGTTTAAGACACAATAGGTTAATAGACAACCAGGCAAGCTCTCTTTCAAAATAAAAACAAAAATGCCAAAACTTTAGGAAGATATGGGAAAAGAAACAATATAGTTAATTGAAAAAAAAAAAAAAAAAAAAAAAAAAGAAACAGCCCCAAATAGTCCATAGTTACAAAACAACAGCTCATGCTAAAGAGATATGAGTGACTTTTGTTAAGGGAACATGCTGGCAAATATATGTGTGCAATCATTTTCTTTCTTTTGCTTTAGGGTTGTTGTCTTATAAAATCAATACACAAAGAAAAAACAAAAATCTGCGTTTTAAGCTACATAAAAAAGTGTCTAGAGCTCAAGTGTAGAACACTTCCCTTTGTAGTTAAAAATCTAAACAAAACAATGTAACAAATTTTTTATAGCACTATTCAATTGAGATTCTGTGGTTTTTTTTCCCTTTAATATGGAAAAAAAGCTTTTGTAAAAACTATAATTCCCTTCGGGTAAGCTAAAATTCTGTAAAATATTTAGGGTCTCTTTCCTTTTCTGCAGAAGGCACATACAGAGATTTATTTAATGTAGGTATATGGAGATTTACACAAAGTGGTCTCATTAGCACTAATGGAAACAAACAGCTGTGTGCTAACTCTCTCTTAACATCTTTTAAACAGTGTAGAATAAATATGTATGCCAAACACCAAGGGAGATGCATCTAGAATCAATGAAGGGGGAAGGAGATGTTTTCCATGGCCACCCTTTAATTTAGGTTAAAGTAAAAAGTGGAGTTAAAACATGCTGCATAAGTTTGAGCTCAACTTGCCATTTCAAAGGCAAAATACCCTAAATGTAAGCAAAGATTATCATTCCAAGTCAGAGCTACAGCAATTCTTACATAATGTGGTTTGCAGAGGTTTGTTGGCAGCAGCTTTTTGATTGCTTATTTGCCTGCTAGGTCAGATGGACCTTTATATGCATGTGTATGCACACAATGCACACATTTTACCTAAAATGATGTTTGGCTTCTAGATTTAACTAGACAGATTTACTTAGTGAAGAGTCAATTAAAAGAATGACAAATTGTAAGAGTAGATCTATTTTTAGGAAGCAGAAGGGTTCAAACTTCTAGTGTCTGGGAAACAGTGTCACCTTCAATAACATAAAATGATTGATGCTGCGCAAAGAGGTAACAGGGATTTCAGGAATTGCCAAAGCCAGTTTTACAGTTCTCAGAAAATGAACGCTCTCCCCTTCCACTTGACACTTCCCATCCTGTAAGTATTGTTTCACTAAAGGAGAAACAGATTAAATTCCAGCTGCTGTCAGTTCTTAGCCAGGTCTGTTGAAGAATGTGGCTTTTGAAAAGTTGTATCAATACTTCCCTTTCATTATTACCAAAGCAGGCTTAACTGTCTTTGATGTCTTCTTACCAGCATCATTACAGTTTTCTACAACCAGTGAATAGTGGGCTTTATTTAAGGTCACGTTGAAATTCTGAGTTGGAATTGCAATGCATTTGGAGACTGGATTGTTCATTGTTTATAATACCTTCCTTTTTGCAGTCTGTATCAATACCAAATGAAAGAATGGCTTCAATTTTCTTTCACAAACATGGACCAAGTTATTAACCTGGACCACTAGATTTCAGAGGGTGAAAGTCAGCTCAAACATCTGTCTTTTTCTTGTCTGCAGGCTTAGCTTTGTTTGGGAGAAAAAAGAAAAAGAAAAAGAAAAAAAAAGTAAAGAAAAAGAAAAAGAAAAAGAAAAAGAAAAAGAAAAAGAAAAAGAAAAAGAAAAAGAAAAAGAAAAAGAAAAAGAAAAAGAAAAAGAAAAAGAAAAAGAAGAAAAAGAAAAAAAGAAAAAGAAAAAGAAAAAGAAAAAGCTGAAGAATCAGTTATACACATGATGTTTTGGTAGACAGTGTACTACATTTTATATGTGAACTTTTGCCATACCCTGTTGATCAACATATCACATATTTTTGTGTTTTCAGTATCTAATGATAACAGGGTAAGGTGGGAAATTTCTCTGTAACACTATACATATACGGACAGGGAGCATTGCACTCCAGTTTGTGCACACTTTTGGGAAATCAGTCTAACAAAGAGAATATATTTAATCATCCACTCTTCTGGTGTTTGTACAGTGTTGCTGCTCAGTTATAAATCAAGTGCATCACTTCTGCTCTACCAGTGTTAACAAACTAACAGATAAATAACAACAGCAACAGCAAAGCCCACAGAGCAATAACAATGAGACTGTTGGTGTATGTTGGTTTCTATGTTCCTTTTGGGCTATTTGGCTGGAATAGTTTGGAAAAATTCTATGCATAGCATGGGAAATCTTGCTTTTTATAAACTGTGTGTAAATCTAACCCATGTTGTGAATTCAAGCAGACATTTGCTGATGAGCATATGTCGTAGCTCACATCCTATGTCAAAGCAAGGCTATAGTACAATAAAAAATTACTGAAAAATGAATGACTTTGCCTTAAAGACTGCATATGTTGAAAAGATCTCTTATAAGCCACATTAAATTGTTTGCCTACAAGGTGGTAGCACATAGCTGCAGAAGGTAGCAAACAGTCTCATACTTTTGGATAACCTATTAACACTGGAGCTGACCTCTAAAAAAGGTTCCCTTGTGAGGAAAGAAATGATAAATTCTCTTCAGGGGAGCCTTGGGACTCTGAAAACAATGATAAAAATAACAAAAGCGCCTGAGAATATGTGGAAAGAAAAACAAACTGAAGGTAGCATTTGTGCAAATGGATCATCTTGTTGGAGTGGTAATCTGCACGTCTCCAAAATTTTCTAGGAAATACAAAGTAAGATCCTATCTAGATCTCTTATGTTCTACCTAAATTGGAAAGAAGCACCAAAGCCTGGGCAATTAACTGGGTTCTTATTTCTCAGCGCTAATATTCCTGTTAGGAGAAACTTAGTGGATGACTTTTCAGTTTAAAAATTTTCATACTACTTACAGCTTACTCATCAGAGTTAAGCATGTCACAGAGCGCTGTGTAGTGTTGGAGGTCTGTCTCTGTTGGCGTGCTGGGAAGATTATCCATGGATTCAGCACTAGTTTGGGCATCTGTGGGCTGTGGATTGTGAATCACCACTGCACATTTTTGGTTGTCTAAGAAGACAGAGAAAAGTGTCCGCCTGCTGTTGAACTTCTCTGGCTTAGTAACATAAAATTCAGAGTCTGAACCAAAGTGGAAAACTGCTGGGGAACTTTCAGTGGTTCTGTGAAATCTATGAATAGCTCATAAGCATTCTAAAATACTTAGCTGAATTTCAGCCTTGTGCTGAGAAGTTTCATTTTTGAGGAGTTCTGAACTTGATTTCCTTTATGTTTGAATTTAAATTGCATTCTTATTTCTTATAGAAAGCTTTGAAAAAACAAGTTTGTGTACAAAAGAGAACTTAGAAAAAGGCGTAAAAAGGATCACAGCTAAAGGACAACCAAAATGAATGAGCAAATGGCTGCCTATACTAATGCTGACCAATATTATGTAATTACTAGAAGTTTAAAATCCCTCCAATACCTTAAAAGACATAAAGAAATCTCTGCTTATGTATACTGTGTTTGGCTAAAAACGTGCTAATTTTGGAATTTGCTCTCAACATAATTCATTATGTACCCATATGTGGGATGTCAGCCCTGCTTTCAGTAGTGGCTGACAACTGCCTGATTGCTATTAGTAAGTCAACAAAAAGCCTATACAGAGAGAACAGGTGATGGAGAACAGCCTTCTGCACTGCAAAGCTATTTACCATGACCCTTATGAGATGCTTATGCAAGTGATTACTAAAGCTTGTGTTCATGAACCTGCAGTCATTTTCTGTATATCTATCCAATTTACATAACTAATTTTAGAAACTTCTTAAAGTTGCTACTGATTTTATTTTCTTCATGTCGGCCATTCAATTATTCACCTACATGTCCTTGCATGGCTGGGACCTGGTCTAAATAAAGATATTATCATAAGATCAGCTAAGTCATATTACCGAGGACAAAAAAAATGTGTATATCAAATCTTTGGCATCTTGCTCTTTTATATATTAATTCAATTAAGTAATTTATGGAGTTCTATGAAATCTGAAATCTAAAATTCCATCACCATTTTTGCCTTTTATGTCTGATTAGCAATGTTACAATTCACTGCACTGAAAATTAATGACCGCTACATGACCCTGTTTAAATCAAAACTTTTTTTTTTTTTTTTTTTTTTTTTTTTTTTTTTTAAGAAATATCCAGATAAGGATGAAAAATGAAAGGTGTTTTAAAATGTTTTCTGCAATATATCTTCCTGGAAATTTTTGTTGTGTCTTTTTCTTGGAATATGTAAAAGAAATAACTTGCAAATATTTTGAGATGGAATAGAAAATTGCAAATATTTCATAGGGACAGAGGTTAATTTATAGTGAAGGGAAGGTTAACTGTTACATTAAAGCGATTCCCCAAGGATTTTTTCCATTAAGTTTCAAAAGACAATATAAATTATGCACAAGGATATCAGAATCACAGTTATGCAATGCCACCTGTTTAAAACATTAATGTCTCAATAACACTATTATATAGCTCAGTCTAAGCAGAGGAAAACACAACTCTTCTAGCACTCTTGGGAAAAAAATAGGAATTTTAGGAACACTAATATAGATACCCTAACTAGGTAATATTTCTCATGTACTTAAGAATTTTTATACTCAACTAATCTGAAAATATTATAGTCAGTTTTGCTTTGTCATAACATTTGGATTTGGAGTTAGATACTATGTTTGTTTTCAGACAGGTAAGAGATGACATTAATAAAGGTTCCTTTTAAAAGGCACATTTGCTCACTGCTGCAATACTTGACCTGGACTACAAATGAAAAAGATAAAATTCTTTGCTTCTTAAAAAATACTGATGAATATTAATAAAACCATAGACACTGAAGGTTTTTTTTGATCGTTAGGATGGTTTTTCTGTTTGTTTGGGTTGGGTTTTTTAATGCCCTACATTTTGAAAAGAAAGTGAAGGCATTGATTAAAATAACCAGTTTCGCTGATGTTCTTTGATGTTCCTTGCTAGCACACGTATCAAAGTATCTCCTTGGTATTTTGGATTTACTGGTGGGAGATCGTACCATCTAAGTTCAAGAATCAAATAATTAAAAATATAGTCTGTTATAAGTTTGGAAGATCAAGCAAATGGTTTCCAACATCATAAAGTATAGTCTGACTTTAGGATTTAAGTTTAATCTTACCACATCAATACAGTCGTAAAGAGAAAGTGGTGTAGCAAATTTACATTAGTGTTCCTGGAAAACAGATTTTACAATTATTGCCATCACACCAATGTATTTCTTTTCAAATTGCCAATTACAAAATAGCTGTATACTATTCTATGACACAAGATTACCTTACTTGAAACCATATGTTTCAAGCTAGGTGAAATCCTAGGCCATTAAAGGTCGGAGAGTGAGAACACGTGTTTATGGTGACTTTGTGAAGGTGATAAAGCTGCAGCCACAGACAACCTGAAGGAGCTGCACATTTCTTTATTTAAGCTTGATGTAGAAATCATTCATCTCTTTTCTCCAGGCAGCCTTGGTTCAATACTGCAGAGTAAAGGCATTATGTTTCACAGCCTTTAGCTGGTTTCTCATTGATCAGTGACATTAATATATCTGTAGCATGACACAGAGCAAATTAATACAAATTTGAACTTGAACAAATTTGTCTGCTGTGGTGGACTATAAAAAAGTAGAGTATCTGTGCTGTAAAATAAAGCTGATAGAGATTTCTGCAACTCATTTTGTTAAAATGTATTTTTACCTTCTCCCTCCCCCTTTTTTGTTATATAATGTTTTAAGTACAACAGAGTAGTTTTAGTATGGTATGCCTTTGGAAAGATATGCCTAAGTTAAACACAAATTTATGAGATTATTGTAGGAAACTTTGGACAATTAGTTTTGTTTCTTTAATTATTATTGAAGACAGAAAAACAACAGCAAAAATAGAAGTCTGAACAACAAATATACATTGAGTTTTGTTATCTGATTCTCTTTCAGAGTGGGTGTATTCCCTGTTACGCCATCACTGATGTCTAACGCTTTTTAATGTGCATACCTTTAAATTCTCTTTTTAGAGGTGAAAAGTAGTTTTTTCTCGATTTCACTCATTCACAACTAAGCTAACTCTCCCCAAGTTTCACAAAGTCTTCATGACTAAGTACAGGAATGAAAGAGGGTTTTAAAGTAGGAACAATCTTTCCCAGAGCTAAAAAATTCCAAATTTCTTTGCCTTTATTGCATCATGTTTTTGAAGACTATGCCTTTTAAATGACTTGGAGGTACTGGACTCAGTTCTTTTAAAGAACAGGGACCTTCTGTAAGCAGAGTTTCAAAAAAGTGGAGTTAGCTCAAAGCCTCTATGAACCTTAATGTGATGAACTACTTCAGTTACAAAACATGGCTTTGGACAGTCTTGGGGGTCATGTTGCTAAATTTCACAGGCCAGTATTGAGGGCAAAGGAAAAGACTGTGGCAAATAAAACAACCAGAAATGCAATGAAAGAAAATATTGATAAAGGTTGACTACAAGAAGTAACACAAATCAGTGCTTAATTTGGTTAAAAGAAAACCAAATTTTGCCAAAAGTAGTAGTAAAAGCTAATTGGCAGGCAAATATAACATCTCTGTTAATGTCAATACATTTTAAGTAAGCAAACGAGCTAAAGGAACTGCTAAGACCGCTGGAAGGCAGAGTACACTGACAAGCATTTGTTCAAACAGTGATAAAACCTGGCACAAAAGACAGAAGAGATTCAAGGTGTTAAAGTGTGTCAATTCCAGCTGTGTCCAGAAAGTACAAGAAGCAGTGAATGCACACCACTCAGACACCATCCTTTGGAGAGCTGGAAACAGCTTTTGCACTCTTCTTTGGGCAAGTTGCTTTCTTTTATGATGTACTGTCCTGGTTTTGGACATGTACTGAGGCAGCAATTGGGACATAAGAGCTAAAAATTGTGACACGCAGCAACCTAGGTTCCCTGTGGGACAGAGCAGTAAAACAAGGGAATCTCTTGGAATTCCATCTCATACAGAGATTACAGGAAAACAATAGTTGCAATAACAATGAAATGTCAGTATTGGAGTGTTTATTTTGCCTTGTGTATTTTATAGACAACCATCCTGAAGCCATCTTCTATCAATTTTTAAAGCTTATTCTTGTTTTTAATAGCCCAAAAGACAGAAGGATAAACCTGAAACATCTTAGCTTCTAAAGGTTTGGGCATTTGTAACACATACCTGCATTTTCAAGATGCAAAGGAAAAAAAGACACATTAAGCTGTATATGATACCAGATTGATCATGAAGAGGTTCCAAAAGGATTCTTGCCAGATTTGCCCCAGAGATGCATTAATCAGACACTAAAAAACAAGTTGAAAGGAATACAGGGAATACAAAGGGGGAGGCAAGTAAATTGAAAGTGACTGACAGCAACTGATTTTCATTATCGAGAGTCCACCATGATTTCACCCTCAAAACAATTGCACTCTCTTCTCCAATTTGATAAGGCCACTGCAATTTTTTCTGCTTCTTACTTAACATATCACCTCTTGCCCTACTGATAATATGCTGTGCAAGAGATCTGTCTGATGAGTGCCTGCAGCAATGTGTTCTGGAGCTAAATTGCTTTCATAAATCTTTTTACTAAAATAAAATGAGCAGCAAGATGTTTGTCATTTCAGCTGTAACAGAATAAATATTTTATCATCTCTTCTTCAAAAGCTCATCTGTAACTCAATAGGTTTACAGAACCATTTAATTCACTTTAACTTTGACTACATTACATGGGCTATTGTATTGAAACATTGAAGTAATTTGTGACTGGAGTTAACTTCAGATACTGTATGATTTCAGCTTGATTTTTATTTGCTTTCCTCAGGTACACTGCCACCTTTTTCAAAGGGGGGCACAAAGTGTACCTAAGCAAAATAAGTCTATCTTTGAAATAATTTCCATTAAAAGACAATTTACAGTTTTGTAAGGAGGGTGCATTTTTTCCCCCCTTTTTTCTTAGAACCTCTCAAAAGCATCAGAATTCAGTACACAAGTGATAAAATATTAATGAAAAGGCATGCTGAAGCATCTGAAGTGAGGAAAACAATCACTTCACTTCTCATCAAACATGCAGAGAGTTTAATCTGGTGCCCTTTAATACAGATAAGCAAGAATTTTATCTAATTATGATGTCACTCCCAAGTCATTAGAGAATGGCTCAGCGAAGGTCAAGATTCAAGGAGCAGAGCTTCAGGCCACATCTGTTGCTGACCTTGAACGCTGCAGGAGATCAAGAGCACTACTGCTTCACAGGACTTTGATTTGCAGCATCTTATTCCCAGTAGTACCAGTTCGTACCAGGTAAAACCATGTGACCTGCTAAGATCAGTAGATATAATAAGCACAATGAAGCATAGGTATGATGAGGGCAAAAATGAAAATAAAAAAGAGCAACTTGGCTTGTTTTATTCGGTATGTAATGGTGACCTTTATCAGAGAGAGAGAACTGAAATGGCAGAGTGAAAAGGAGAGTTTAGTTTGTAATAACTTTTCATACAATTTTTCTTTCACTCTTGGTGAAAATGAATAAATAACAATTTTTAAAAAGTTGAAAGTCTAGAATAACTGGTTTCGTTACTAGAACAAACTTTGTGTCTTTGTACAAGACTGCAACTAGAGTTTTGCTTAAATAACTCTCACGGATGACAGTAAAAATGCAAGTTTCAACTACAAAAGGGAAAATTTGAAATAAGAACCCTACATGTAAAGGCAGATGAGACATCCCAACTTGTAGCACCCCTGTAATAAAAAGGTATTAATATCATGAAATATTTTATATCCCGGTACTCACATGTCTTAAAGTTATTTTAAGGTTGTCTCTTCTTCAGTGTTTTTGCCTTGCCTCACCTTGCCTTGCCTGCTTTGCCTCACCTCACCTGCCTTGCCTCACTTCACCTTTCCTTGCCTTCTGTCTTGCTGGTGTCTAATAGTACTGACATTTATTTTCTGTAAAATCACATCTGTTCAAGTGACTGTCGTTCATCCTTCCTGATTATGAGGTTCTCCAGCTCTTTGTACAGATCTGCCTTTGCTGCTTACTTTACAGCCTCTCCTGTAGGAAAATTTACTCCAGGTCTGCTTGGCATAAAGTGCTACTGTTTAAGTGTCAGTGTGACAGATGAGGTAGGAGGCCAAATGCTATCTTCATTTATGATTGTGAGAACAGAATAAATCTCTTTAATTCCAGTGTGGGGGACACAAAATTCCTACAAATAATCTTAACTTAGAATGCAGTAACAAAATCTGTAAAGATGATATATTAGCCTCTTCTTTATTATACTTTAATTCCACAAGGGAAAAGGGTCATATCTGAAAGGGAAAGAATAATATATAAATCCTGTACATTTTTAACAGTATCATTCAGTTTATTTTTTTATAGTTTGAAAGTTAAAAAACCCTCTGTCTCTTGTTTTGTATCATGTAACATGTATGTTCATATTTTGAAACATTTGTATAGTCCATATTTTGCTTTCTTTGGGTCCCAATGTAACCACACCTATGTTGTTTTGTCATTTATTTTGCTGCTTTCTTTTCTTTTCTTTTTTTTTTTTTTTTCCCCTTTTTTCCTCCATTTTTCTTGCTTCCTAGGAAAACCTAACTGAGGGTTTCTCACAAGGGCAAGAGAAGACTGACTTGTTCTCTACTCTCTCTTTCATGATTACATAATGACCCCATGGGTTCCATTTAGGGTGAACCATCCATTACAAACTCTTGCTAATTGCCTTTTAAGCTTTCAAGAGTCTGTCCTAAATCGCTCAGTCCCAAAAGGGAAGGCCAGAAGTTCATAAAAGTTTACAAACTCTGGCAAACTCTGCAATGCTTTATACACACAGCAAGTCTGGGAAGATTAATTTCTTTTCATCTGCCATTTGTAGTATGGAAGGAAAGTTTCATTCCCCCATAGGTCTCTTGTCAATTTCACTACATTAAAACTATATTCTTTTCCCAAAACTGTTAAGCCTGAATAACATAACGCAGATCAAAACTGCAAGTCAGAGTTGAAAACTACGGTACCTCTTGGTTTGGAATCTGTCTAAATCTTACTCGCATGATTGCTGGCACTCAAACACAACTGAGGCAAAGACAGATTGTGGCTCCAAATTAGAAAAATACTTGAAAATGTTCTTAACATAAAGCATACAATGTAAACATGGCAGATTAGATTAGATTATCTATGGTAAAGATTAGAAACATCTCTAGAGCACAGAAAATTCTTGAAGTCTCTTGAAAGGGATTACTTATTTAGCTCTTGCTCTTCACACCAGCCTCCAGCTTGTAAGTACTCAAAACTCATCTTCCTGTATGGTACCATAGCCTTGAAGAGGTTAGCAAATAGAGGTACTTCATTTGTAGTTTTTAAATTCCTGTAGATATTTATCAGTTCTTCTTAGAACACATCATTTATTTTTACAAACGCTTCAGCTTTCTTTCACCTATTCTCCACCATCTTCCCATAAAACAAACAATGACTTGCTTTTGTTCCCTCATGCTTAGTGCATAAGTCTCCACAGAAATCTTTATGAAATAAAAGTTAAATTTCAAATAATATATGTCAAACCGCTAAAAGTATACGACAGATGTTTGTAATCCAGGTCTTCTCTCACGCAGAAGTTTGTTCTCCTGCAGAGTCAAACCTGCTACTAGTCAATTTATATTTAATTATTTGCTCAATAATGGAACACTTTCAAGACCACTCAGTGTGGCAGAAGATGTTATGGGCTCGTGAAGAAGTTAAATTTCTTCAAACAAAAGAAGAAATTGAACCTTATACACTCAGAATAGCAGTCTAAAACCTGAACTAAAAGGCCCTGAAAGAAGCAGCAACAGCCTGTATTGTAGTTATTTTTTCAAAGGAATTATCAGTGCTGTTTTAACTATACACACACACATTTTCTAAATTGTCATTAACTAACTGTCCAACACTCTTTAGCATTTCTTTCTTCTTTATGTACTTTATTATGTAGTAATGCACTTATTGTTCTGGGCTTTAACAGCCATTTACAAGATTCTTCATTCATTCCAGTAGCCATCATCAGAAGATATCTGTTATTAACTACTGAAATTGGGCTGTTCTACTCAGCTGGCGCTGCAAGGAGAATAATCTTTTATCTGCTTGCATCAGTGAAAAAACTTACACCAATCCTGTTTTTGTAAACCAGCTTTTCAGATGTGAGCAACTTCCTATGCATTGCACAGGAAGGCAAGGCACTAAGTTGGGTTCATTTCCCTGTCAGCTCCATTCTAAAGCTAATTATTCCAATCTGCAATGTTACAATCTCTATGGCAGAGTCATCCATACATTAAAGAAAAAAAATAATGTTAAATGAAACTTTTTTTAAAGGTTACATACATTTTTCTAGCCTGGTAAAGGGTAAAAGAATAATACTAGTTTCTATACATACCCTTGTAGTTCTACAATCTGTCTCTTAGCGGCCAATAGTGTTCAGAGCCATAGAACATCTACTGGCAACTAGACAGGACAAGAGGTCCACCTTTGATACCCACCTTCATCACTCTACATTTCCTCCTGTGCTTTTCATCTATATTGCCATTTTCTGCCTCCAACCACAAATGCCATCTGTTGTTCAGTTTTAGAGTTCCCATCTTCTTTCTAGACCCACACAGTGCCTGTCCCTACCTCCACTTATGCATGACACTTATGTTTCAGATACTCAAATATTGTATTTGAGAAATATTTTGAATGATGTAAGAAAAATCTTTAAAAGGTTGGCAGGTAAGCCAACAGGAAAATATGTAGGATACAATGGGCCTTTAGAAATGCATCTGGACAGGTGTGCCTACTTCGTGCTCTATGTAAGCATTTTAGAATTGCTCTCCATATACTCTGTCATCATATACATTTAATATCTTTGGACAGACTAATTTCTTTAGTGTTTTCACACAACTATTAGTCCAGTTGTACAGCTATTATTTTACATGCTCTAACGAAAGGGAAGTTACACAACTGTCCCCTTGAAAAGTTCGTACGTATCAATGCACATTCTACATACCTGCATACAGGCTTGATTAAGGAAAATGTTGTCTGTATGAGCTATACAAAGTAAAATCTAACATAACTAAGCATAATCAAGAGAAACTTTTGATTCTTTATGTTTAAGTTGGAATTCATAGCTCTACATCCATCATCAAAGGTGATCATTCATCTTAAAGAAGTGTTGCTGTTTGGTTATGTTTCTTTCATGTTGTTTTTATTCATTTGTTGTCAGCTTTTTTTGAGTAACAGCTTTTATGGAAGTTAGCCCAGATTCACATTCACAATGTCACACTCATCAAGAAGATGAGAATGCTGGTATGCTTCTGTGATTTGATTAGCTAAAAGATAATTTTGTTGTGGTTTTTTTTGTTTTGTTTTGTTTTTCAAACAGTCTAAATTGTGCTTTCTGCTGGTAAAGGTGCTACTAGTTTTTAATTGTATGAGTAATGACCTTTCCAAGTTACGAAGCCAGGTCCCATACAGACTGGTACCATTTTTGAGTCTGTGTTTTCAGAAACAAAAAAAAAGAATCTGCTTTGCTAGAATGTTGATAAATCAGAGGTTTGTTTCTATCTCAATCTATTGTTTGGTGTATACAATAGGCAGAATAGAATGAGTTAAATATATGATGTTTTCATTTGCTTTCCATTGTTGTTTACAGAACATTTATAACAAGCTCTTTGCAGCTCCTTGTAATGGTGGGGAAACAATTTGTTTTGGGAATTAGTTTGTTGAATAGGAAATGTTTTCAGTTTGCTTTCCAAGCTATAATGATGTGACTGAATTCAGAAGTGCCCTTGAAAATCTCTAATGTAGAATCTTATATACACAAAAATATTTCTATACAGTGCAAGGAAGCTACGAACAACAAATAAATACATGCTGTTTTTCTTAGCATAATAATTGGTACTGGTTTTGATTTCATTTTCTCATTTTATTTCACCTCTGATATACCATTTTCGGTAACTCACTGATATCTCAAGTCACCACAGAATTTAAGTACAGGTTGGGATTTTAGCACAATGAATACAACTCTGCCTGTTTAGGCTGATGATGCTCTAAGGTGCTACTCAGTGTTATGCTTTACATATCCTGTGCAGGCCTTGAATCTTCTTGATTCTTTCAATCAGTCTATTAATTCTAGTTTCTGAGAGCTCAGGTCCTATATCATGGACCATTACTGATCATTGATAAAGAAAACACAGTCATTCCCTTTTACTTCTCTCGCCTGCTACATTAATGAACCAAATTAACAGCTTAGACTGAAGAAAATTAAACATCGCTTTCTATTTCTGTAAGAGGCTGCTGTGCACTTTACCTCTCTGAACACCTAACCTACAGTCCTTGTTAAGTACTAAGTATCAATGCTGAGTCAATTAATGAAATAGTTGTAAATGCCTAAATATATGAGCAATATTAATGACCTGCTTATATTATTAAACAGAAGACAAAACATTTGCTACTCTGTGAACCTTTGAATTATAAAGTCAGATGCATAGCTTTTTTTAGTAAAAAAAAAAAAAGAAAGTGGCAAATGATCTTATCATTGATGCAAATTACAGAAGTAAAGGAAAAACAGTAGCACAATTTAACTCACTTCTCCAAAATCTACTTTCAGGTCTTTAGTCATCTAAAATTGCTAGAAAAAAAAAAAAAAAAACCAAAAAAAAATCAATCAAAGGTCAACTTGCCAGCTGAGGGGGGAAAATGTCATTATGAAGGAAACAATTTATTCAGAAAATTTAGTGGTATCTTAATGTCTGAAATATATACAAAATAACAACTCCAACAAATGAAAAAAGAAGTTCCAGTCATAAATATTCACTTATCTTCAGCTTCTTTACCCTTGCCGTCAACACTTTTATCCACAAGTAAAACAATATTGTATTTTCTATAGAAGAAAATGTGTAATACTTAATTTCAAGATATGGAAAAAAAGCATTTTCTATGCTACCATCTAATTGATAGTGCTACTTCTGTTGAAGCAGGCATTTAACTAGGCATAAACAGGCATTAGTTTAAAGAGGCTTGGGGATATACCACGTGCTTGATCCTGTCGCCTGAAGATTCCTGAATTCTACCAACACTGTCATTTTCTTTCAGGAGTCTTTTAGGACTCTCAGTTCTCATTGGGCTTAGTAGGCTCCATGGGATACCTGTCACTCTTGTGCTGCAGTGCATTTCAAGTTTCAGATGTTTGCATTTTCCATATTAGTAGTTTTCTGTATAAGAGGAAGGTTACTGTATGTGTTAGGTTACAGGCTGGCAACCCCCTAAGGTTCAGCCCAAGGGGGAAGAACTTGGCCTTGAGGCTATGCTCTGATGTTTATATCAAACTGATGCTGACACTTGAGATCAAAAGGCAAGAAACTTACCAACAAATAGCTGCTTTGAAAGCAGCTTGTTTTGTATCCTGATGTCTTTGTTTTGCTCTGTTCAGCAAGCTGACAGCTTGACATAGGGGGTGTTGCCTGGTACATTTTGTTCTTGATACAAGTATACAGACGAGGACAGTAACTCGTGTTTGACTACATCTACATCTCTACCAACAGTCTCAGCCACAATGCCGACATTCATTATTCTAGTAACAATTTTATTCCAAAATGCTCTCTCCCACATTCCTATTAGTCTGGTCTTTCAAACATCATTACTAAGTTAATCAAATAACAAGAAAATAAACACAGCTTTTTTTTTTTTTTTTTTTTTTGGGGGGGGGGTGTTTGTAGTTTTTGTGGTGTTTTTATTTTACACTTAGTACTTTACTTACCTCTCTCCCACCTTCAATTTCCAGTAATTCATCATAGACTTAAAAGCAAAATGATGACATAAAATTCCTGCATGTATAACTTTTTGCATATTATAAATAATACATTTTACATGTGTTAAAATATTAATTACTATTTGAGTTTTATGTTTCTTACATTATTGCAAGAACATACCTTTTTATTTAATCTAATGCCTTGGAATTTTCTTTGAGAATATATTAATATCTTCCTAGGGAGCTGCTGTTCTTGACAGTAAAGTGTTTGCCAGTACAATACCTAATAGCTTCCAAAGAGGTTTCAGATGAACAATAAATGCTGAATTCATTCTGGACACTATACAGAGGTAGCAACAGGAAAAATGTTGCTTCTTGAGACAGAAATAAATTGCCTTTGGCTTGTCTTAGCTCACCTCTGTAGACATGTGGACAAACAGACAAATAGGCATGGGTTTGATCTCAGTGTTTCCTTTAGGAAAATCTAGAATTGTTCACAAAGCTAGACTTTCCCCACACTCTTTTTATCTTTCTTTCTGGTTCAGCACTGTCTTCAGTAAAACTGGCTTCTCTGAGCCAGCCTCAAGTTCTGTCCAAAAGGAATCCAAATAATTTATACTTACAAATTATCACAGTGATGTAAGAGACAGTGTATGAATTTTATTTAAAAATATATATATATATAAAAATAAATACTTAAAGTTATACTTTCATATCTTTGTAGTCACATGGATCTACACAGCTTAGGCAAATTGAACATATGCAAGCCCCTGGGATCAGATAAGATGTCTCTGAAGTTGGCTGATGTCATTGTGTGTCTACTGTCTGCATCTTTGGCAGGTCATGAGAGTCAGGGGAGCTTCCCAATCACTGAAAAAAAGGCAACATCATGTCTGTCTTTGAGAACAGCAAGAACAACTATTTGGAGAGCTACAGGCTCATCAGCCTAAACTAGGTCCCTGAAAAAATTATGGATAAATTCCACCTAGAAGCCATGTCCAGGTACCTGAAGAACAAGATTGTGGTTGGGAACAGAGATCAGAGAATTACCAAGAACAAATCATGTCTGACAAATGTATTTGCCTTTTATGATGAGATTCCTGGCTGTCCTGTGAAGGGGAGAGAAATGGATGTTGTACACGTTGACTTTTAACAGGGTCCTTGATGTGATCTTGCATAGAATCCTTACAGTCAAATTGGTGATGTATGGATCGAGTAAATGGACTTGAAGGTGACAAAAAAATTGTCTGGTCCTCATGATTTTGTGATGAGATAGCACAAAGGCAGATGTTAGTGGCATTCCTCAAGGTTTCACACTGGGGCTAATATAGTTAAACATCTTAATGGCCTGTACAATACAACTGAATGTCCCGAGCCATGTCAAGCTGTGGGGGAGTGCTCTTCAATGAGATCTCTACAGGCTGGAAAATGGTCTGAAAAAAACCTCACAAAGTTCAACAAAGGCAAATGCAGTTTTCTGCTAAGGATAGGTGCAATAATACTGTATTTGGATACTAGTTGGAGGGGGGTTGGGGGGGTGGGGAAGGCAGCGGAAGCAGCTCTGCAGAGAAAGATGAGAGTGTCCTGGTGGACAGCAAGTTGAACATGACTCAGAGGCATGCATTGGCAGCAAAAGCAGCCAACTATGTAGTGTATTACCAGGAGTGCAGCCAGCACTGGAAGGAAGTAGTGACTCCCAACTACTCAGCACTTGTCAGATTGCACCTGGGGTATTGTGTCCAGTTTTTTGTACCCCAGTGCAAGAATGACACTGACATACTGGAGCAAGCTTATTAGAGGTCAGATTGTCAGGGGACTGAGACACCTTTTACACAAAGAAAGAACGAGGGAACTCAACTTGTTTAAGCTTAGAAGAACTGACTAAAGGGAGATGTTCCAAGCTACAGAGCTACCTAATAGGTGATATGAAAAAAGCAGAGATAGACTGTTCTCAGAAGTGACCAGTGCTAGGATAACTAGTAACTGATATAAACTGCAAGAAGGGAAATTCTGATTATATAGTAAGACTTCCCCTATGCCCCACCTCCTTTCCTAATGTCAAAGAGTCAATCAGTTTCCCCAGAGAGCTTGTAGTCTGAGACTCTCCAAACCCAGCTTGACAAGTTTCTAAGATGCCTAGTATCCATTGACCCTGCTTTCAACAGGGTTTTGGTCTAGATGGCCTTTGGAGGACCCTTCTAACCTGTTGCTCTGTGATTGTGTATCTCCTCCACTACAAGAGTACCAAGAAGCACCTAATATGGATGACGTTCCCACTGAAAGAGATAGATATTTTTTAAAATCACATAGACATGGGATTCCATTAGCTTTTATGTTGAAAAGGAAGTGTGGGCTAGTGTGAAATAATCCAGAGCTGGAATGATGGAAGAGGTTCTTTGTAAATCCTATCAAATTAGCTAAGCCAAAACATACATAATTTATATATACTTGATTAGAACAAAAAATCTGAATAGGTGTCTGACTTCAGGGTTTTTCTGGGGGGAAGAGGGAGGGAGAGAGGAATGTCGAGAGTGGGACCAAAAGATCCCAGTGTTAACACCGAAAAATTCAGCTGCTTATGAATATGAAGAAATACAAAGGTATTGCACTGAGAACACACTTGATTATTCAGTTCATTAGTTAGAGCAAGACTGGACCTTAGCTCTCTGCCTCATTATTACCTTTCCTTTGATGAAGCCAGATGAAAATTTCACTATAATTAAGAGCCATGATATGATTCTGTAAAATTATTTGATATTTTCTCTTGAAATGAAGACACATAATAAAACATTTCTCAACTATGTTTTGAAGCTGTACAATGAACACAGTTTTAAGTACATATTACAGTTCAGTGAATCTCAGCTAACTAATTAATAGGAAGAGTCTACAACAGGAATGCAAATCTGTGTTTTAAAACATTGTTCTGTTTATATATTTTAGAAGTATTTTTTTCAGACAATAAATCATTTAGGTCAGAATTGACAATTTGAATATGTATGTAGAAGTGTAACTATTAGTGAATGGAATGATTTTTCTTTCCGGTACGTCATGAGCTCCCTATAATTTCTGGGTTTTTTTCCCAAAAGATAGGCAGTAGAGGCTTAAAATCATCATTCTTGAGCCAAGGTAGTCCCTCCAGCTAGTAGAATTAAAAAAAAAAGGGTCTTTAAGTTTCAAAGAACTCATCAAAGGTCCTTCAAAGAAAAAATTCTGCCAAAAGTTTGGACAGGAAAGTGCTTTCATGGATTCACAATAATGAGCTCTTTCACCAGAAGCTGGTCATGACACTTGTCTTTAAATGAGGTTCTAAATATTGCTTCAATATGTAGAAAAGATTCTTGTGAGAGCTGGTCACTACCCAAAGCCTGAATGATTTTCTCTGACAAAATGGGGAAGGAGTTTTCCATTACTAACTCTTTTTGCAAGTTTCCTTACTATGATCTGTGACATAGCTTAGATCACACCAAACTGGTGGTGGCAATGCTTTCTCCTGAATCCATCTGAAGTTATGACACAACTCAGCTGTGTTAACTTACCAGGGACAGAAGAATTAAGACTTTTGAGACTCTACTAGAAAAAAATTAAGACCACCAAAAATTAGAATAGATTAAGTGTGTAGTTAAAAAAGTCTGTCCTGCTTGTAATTCTATTCCTGAAAATTCCTTCCAATCACACTGTTTCAACAAAATATAATTCTCTTCACATACGTTTCCTTGGGATTGTCAGAACTGCTATCAGTTCAGCACTGTCCCTAAATATGAATAGGTCGTTACTGCCAAGCACCATTGTATCAATTATCTGGATTTCATTCACATAGAGAACAAAACAGCTTAGATAGCTATAGCATTAAAAATTCAACTCAGTGAAATTTCAAAGGTAATGCTGAATGAGACTGAAGGGAATAATTGATTTTGTGATCCAAATTCAGGGCCATGTTGAAGGGTCAGGCATGGATTTTCCCACATACCAACACAAAAGCTCAAAGTAACATAAGCTGTATTTGGTTTCATCATGCCATTCTCAGCTTAGTGCTGTGTTGGCATTGTGGGTGATTTACATTTTGCCCAGTGTAAATCAAAGTCCTGTTTAATTATTCCCTGGACTCCGAAATTTTTGAAACACAATTTATCTTCTGGGTTTCTCTTTAGTGAATACAGTGATACCTCTTTGTTCTGGATATAGTAGAAACACCCACCTAAAGCAATGACCACATGTCTGAAAGCATCGTCAGTTTTCAAGCTTTTAGTCTTCTGCAGGGTACCAAAACATTCTGAAAGACTAGTAAATTTGTGCATATATTTGGACTCATACTTAATTACAATGATCCTATATGCAGAATAATGTGTTACCTGAGTTCTTGAAAAAGTAGCATGGAAGAAAGCAGAAAAAGTTATTAGACTGAAAAAAGTCTTTACTCTTTCATACTGCTGCACAGAAACTCCTCACTATCATCTTTTCATTTTTATTAACAATGAATTTTTATTACCCTGAGATTAGACATCTCATGTAAAATAATTTCCCTCTTACACTTGTGCTGATGTACCACTTATACCTGTGCCTTTCTCTTGCCCAGACAGTTTTGTCTCATTCCTTATTTTCTCCCTGGTATTGATGTGGGTCTAGCCTCTAAAGCTAATAACCAATTTCATCTAGCTTTATGTTTTTAAATAAACAAATATAAATCTGAAATAATTGCCTGATAGATAATATCACAAACCTGAATATGTTTCACTGTATGGGCAACTGTTAATTTATAATGCTAGGAAGGGCTTCCAGAACTATGTTGTAATGAATGGCAATTCTCATATACTTTTCCTTCTCTCACAGTGTCATGCACAGCAGGAAAACCATAACATAATTGCCATCATGGAATGGGTGGGATGACTCACACAACTGGAGTGCTGCAATGGATGGCTATAAACTCTTCAGAAGGGACAGGCAAGGAAGAAGAAGTAGTGGGGTAGCTCTGTATGTGTTACCTTCTGTGGAGAAGGAGAGAGGCGTCACTCAGATTCACTGATGCTCTTGGTTAGAGTAAGGTGCACACAATACCAGAGTTCCCTAGGTATACAAAGACTTTTATTCCATAGTCAGGATCATTGGTAAATAATTGGGTAGCAGAAATGCTTATCACTTGCCAAGCATATGAAGTTTTATGCCTTGCATTACTTACTAGAAAAAGGTAAAAGACAAAGTGGAAGGGGGGCGGGGGGGGGAGGGGGAGATGAGGTGTGGATGGGGTGCAGAGATATCAAGAGAAATAGATATCACCAGTCTTGGATCCAACATTGGGCCTGCCAACAGGGAGTGTTTCTTGTAGGATTTGTCATTCAGAAGTCCCTTCTTCTTTTATTCTTATTCTTATTGCTTCCTAAAATGGCACTTGTCTTCCTCTTTTATTCTTATCCTTCAGTGTGGACCCACCTCATATTAAAATCAGCATCACTTGTCACATAAACTAGCATGCATGCTCCTTACAGGCATGGGGGGGGGGGGGGGGGGGGGCGGGGGGGCAAGTCTTTTTGGTCTTGAATCGGGTCAGTGGTCATGATCTTCTTGTGCTGCATTTACCTTTCCTCCATTTAAGGCAGAAATCTGCTGACTCTGTTGCCATTATTCACCCTTTGGCAGGTTGTTCCCTCTTATCAGTCTTTGGTTCATACAAAGTAACCTTTTGTTTGATCTTGCAGTTGTTTGAGACATTTCTTGAGTATTTGAGATCTTGCTTGGACAGGCTCAAGGGATCTCCACCCCCTATTCCTTTAACAAGTTTCGTATACTGCTGTTTGCACTCTTCTGAGCTTTTCTTGGTGTTAGATTGTTTTTCCAGTTGGTCTTCCACAGCATGTTAGGGAGAGTTTTGATTATCTAGAGCTTACTGGTAGTAATGATAAGGTTGAGTATTTATGGGTAAGAATCAGGGGGAAGGCCAAGAAGAAGATATGATGGTGGAACATGATGGTCCTGTTCAATATCTCTATTAATAATTTGGACAAGGGAATCGAGCACACCCTCAGTAAGTTTGCAGAACACACCAAGTTAGGTGCCAGTGTTGATCTTCCTGAGGGTAGGAAGACTCCCCAGAGGGATTTGGACAGGCTGGATCAATGGGCCAAGGACAATTTATGACATTCAACGAGGTCAAGTGCTTGCCATGCAATGCTACGGGCTTGGAGAAGAGTGACTGGAGAAAAGGAGCTGGAAAACTCCCTGGCAGAAAAGGACCTGGGTTCCTTGGTCCACAGCCAGCTGAACATGAGCCAGCTGTGTACCCAAGTGGCCAAGAAGGCCAACAGCATCCTGGCTTGTATCTAAAACAGTGTGGCCAGCAGGACTAGGGAAGTGATTTTCCTCCTGTACTTGGGCCTGGTTCAGTTTTGGGTCCCTCACTGCATGAATGACATCGAGGTGCTGAAGTGTGTCCAAAGAAGGGCAACGACGTTGATGAAGGGTCTAGAGAACAAGTCTTCTGAGGAGCAGCTGAGGGAGCTGGGCTTGTTTAGTCTGGAGACAAGGAGGCTTGGTGAAGACCTTATTGCTCTCTAAAACTACCTGAAAGAAGGCTGTAGTGAGGTGGGTGTTAGTCTCTTCTATCAAGTAACAATGATAGGATGAGAGGAAATAACCTCCAAATCCCCTCAAACACCCCCTCAGCAAGTGGAAGTTTAGATTGGATATTAGGAAAAATGTCTTTACCAAAAGGGTTGTCAAGGATGGGAAGAGACTGTCTATGGAAGTGGGTGAGTCCCCATCCCTGGAGGTGTTTGAAAGATGTGTAGATGTGGTGCTTAGGGACATGGTTTAGTAGTAGAGTTGGCAGTGTTAGGTTTACAGTTGGACTTGATGATCTTAAAGGTCCTTTCTAACCTAAATGATTCTGATCATTGGCTCTGAAAAATTCCAATGCAGTAATGCATGCATAGCGATTATCTTTCAGGCCTCTTTTTCAGTCCTATTTATATGTTCTACCTCTATTATGACTACAAATTAGGCCCATGATTTTGTTAATTTTCTCACAGTGTAAAGCCATCAATTTGTGATTGAGTTATGAAATAGAAGCTTTCTTTTACTGTCAACAGGAACTGCTGTATTTCACAATTTTTAATTCTTTCCTTCTTTAAAAATGTAAGAACGGCTCTACTTGCTCAAAATAAATCTTTATTTCACCTAGTTCATTCTTTGTTGATTGCTATCTGAAGGAAGAACTAAAAAAGATACTAAGAAACTAGGCAAATACAGTTATAGATCACAAACTTACTCAATAACAGATGTAATCACAAGTTTTTTGACTGATACACTCTTCCAGCTATGACAAGCAATTTTTAAAATACTTCTTGAAATACAGATTATACCTAACCCCATTTTTAAATGTATAACAATTACTATTTTCTGTGAATTTTCCTAGTCCTTTCAAAAATTTATTTACAGTTCTATTGTCTGCATCATTTGGCATTCATGAGCTCCACAGTGTAATTATGTTACACATACACAAGTTAACCAATTTTGTTTGCTCTAAATTTATTGCTTGATAATTTCAGCCATCCATTTTTGTTGTTGCTTTCATTACAACAGATACGGAATAATTTTGTATTCTTTTTTTTTACAGAGAACGCTCATGTTTTCTCACTATCAGTCTCTTTTCCCAAGATTTCATAACTTAATCTGTGCCCTGTTCCATGTCATCATTCATCCTTTTTGCTTATCCATTCTATACCAAAGTATTTATTAAAACAGGATTTCCTCTTCTGTTTTATTATTTAGCATGAAATATTCCTTCCCTTCAGCAGCCAAATATAAAATTAGCGATCACGAATTTGTATGAAATTGTATGTCATGTGTAAACTTTATCCCTTAGTGTTCACCATTTTCTTCTATCTGCTATGAATATACTAATAATGCCTCTCAGCAGATATTCTGGTAGCATTACAGCATTGGTAAACTACACTGGAAATTAATCTCTTATCTTCTTGGTTTTTTGTTGTTTTTTTGTTTGGTTGGTTGGTTTGGTTTGTTGGGTTTTTTTTTTTCTTAATTCTTTGCTTACCAAGGCACAGAAGAACCAGTTCTCTTAGCTCATGTGGTGGTTTTGGCCGGGACATTGTTAATTTTATTCATAGAAGTGCTTGCACAGCATCATGCCAAGTGCTTCTCACACTGCCCAACCAGCAAGAGGCTGGGGGTGCACAAGAAGTTGAAAGGGGACGCAGCCAGGACAACTGACCTGAACTAGACAAAGGGACATGCCATAGCATATTGTGTCATACTTAGCAATAAAAGCTATGGGGAATAAGGAGGAAGAGCAGGATGTTTAGAGTTGTGGCATTTGTCTTTCCAAGTAACCATTATATGTGATGGAGCCCGGCTTTCCTGGAGATGGCTGAACATCTAACTGCTTGATGGGGAGTGATGGATGAATACCTTATTTTGCTTTGATTGCCTGTGCAGCTTTTGCTTTACCTATTAAATTGCCTTTATCTCAACCTACAAGTTTTCACACTTTAACTCTTTCAGTTCTCTCCCCACCTCACTGAGGGAGGGTGAGAGGCTGGGTGGGGCTGAGCTGCTGGCTAGGGTTGAACCACAACAGCTCATTAGAATTTTATCTTTTTACAAGCAATTGATGCGAGACCCTCGTGAAGAATTTTTAAAAGCAGCTTTATCCACAAGCTCACTGATTCTATAAAGACTAAGCATGCAAAAAAATGGCACGTGTTCTTCCATTTAGGAGGTTTATTTACATATATGCTATTTGTTTTCACTGTTCTCACCAACACATGACAGCGGCCTACAAAATTATTTTAAAAAATGTGTCATAAAAGCCATCTTCCCTTTGTTTGCTGTCATGGATTATTTGATCCATAGATTGGTTTAATGTACTAATTCAGAGACTTAAGATTCATATCTGAGATTCATAGATGCATAATTTAATCTTTGATGATTCTATGAGTATGATCCATAATGTTCACAGATTTCATATCTAAGTTTCTTAAGCGTGTCTTTAGAACTCATTGAACACCATCTAGATTGAGTTGGGCAGCAGGATCCTAGATTGTGCCATTCCTGTTTTGCATTATTCATTAACTTAGATATATATTTGAGCTACCTTCTTGTCTAATAGTAATTTATGAAAGATACCCTCAAACACCTTGTTGTAAGCTGCAGTAATACTTAAAACACCTGCAAAAAAACCTCTTTTGTTCTGACAAAAAAAAAAATTGCTTTTTTAAAAAAATTATCTATATTTTTTCTCCAGAAAAAAACATAGAAAACCATAGACATCATTGGAGATTTCTTGCTTTTACACTTCTGAAATGCCTTTTAGCTATTCATGTTTCACCTGTAGTGTATTAGATAAAATATACCATGATTATATCACTGATAATTGTTGCTAATATTTCAAATATCAAAGAGTAATTCTCCACTGATGGAGTTATGCCACTGCAACCTGGCCCCATCAGTAGAGGCTCATTTCCATTTGTGACAGATTAAAGTCTTCGGAAGCATGGAAACTTCAAAGACCATAACACTGAGATGCACAACATTATGGATGCATAGATTCAGAAAAAGGCTCTTTTATCAAAGTTGGGGGGTAATTAATGTAAATCTCTAGACTTTCAAGCAGGTAAGTAAGCATGAAAACCTCACTCATTTCTGCAAAACTGCATATATTGGTTTGGTTCAAGAACCTGATAAGAAAGTCTAAAAATATGGCACTTGTCAGGAACAAGACACAGATGCATTTTCTAGACTGTGAACTAGATTGTAGGTGCTATGTAAATATGATAAATATTAATTACAGCAAAGTTGGAGGGAAGTCTGAAACTTAAGAAATAGTTTTGAAAGAATGGAACATGGTGTCATGAATGTCTAATTAATAAGTAGAAAGCAAGGGATGGGACATTAATGTGATACCTGTCTTTAAGTCACTACTATGACTCCTTTTATTACTTAGTCAAGTGGTATACAATAAATAAATAAAGATTAACAGAAAATGGGATTATCTATTTTTTTGGTCACAGCACTCTCCAAACTAGCTGTCTGCAACAAAAGTCTTTTACTGTCACATACCAACATACTTTTCATGCCAGTGCCTCTGCTGCCTTCTTCTAGTCTCTCCTCATCCAGCACACACATTCTCTCTTTTCTCTCTGCTTCTTCTTCCTCTCTCTCCCTTGGCTGCTCCACCTCTTAACAGAGCTAGCCACAGCTGCACCTTATCTACATCAGCCAACCCACCACCCCTGAAGCCAACCCACAGCTCTATATTATCAATGTTAATTAACCCAGCCTCATTCCTCTACATTTTTTTTAATATTGTCATTTTGCCTGTAAACATAAGAAAGTAAAACCACAAAGATTTTCAGAAGAAATAATTTCCAAAAGGACGTTCACTTTGAAACAAGCTAATGTTATTTGTAGTGTATGCGGAAAAGGAGTATTGCACTTTTATGGTCATTAACAATTCTACATTTTGCCTCCTGGGAAAAGTCACAATCCCCCAGAATTTCCCAATAAGTTGCAGGAAGGTGAACACTTGTTTATAGGTTATTTATGCTTGTTTTCACCTCACTTTTAATACAGATACCAGAGGCAGAGAGTCAAGATACAAACCTTATAGCTTCTAACAGCCCTTCTTGGAAGATGCACGCTGTTTCAGCATTTATCTGAAGGAAAGGAGACAAGGAACTATAATTTAAAGAAATCAGAATATATTCCAGGAAAAAAAAAAAACCACACAACAAGCGTATTTTGAAATCAAAGGTAACTTCAACACTAACGTTCATCTTTTTGTCTAAAAAATTTTAATATCTCTTTAGTTGAAGTCACTGCTAGAAATACATCACTGGATTCATCAAAATGTTTCAATGCTGACAGGCATGGGTTAATAACTGAACACATAACCCCCCTTCTGTTTCCTCAGGACACAGCTAAGCATTGTGAAAGGTTTCTTTTAATTATTTTGTTTTGCACTGATCATGATTTTTTTTTTCCTTACCAATTACATCATTGCATCATTCAATAGATTGTGGAAGTGTTTGTCTTAACTTACATAACAGATGGGTAGGTATCTTACAGTCCTAATTCTTTCTTGCAAAGGTTTCACTTTATTCTTTTAATTTTATCTGCTTTTCTTTCCCATAATACTGAAGTTTTCAGTGTTCCTCTGTGAAAGTTCTGCACTGACATAACAGGAATTACACAAATTTATGCCAGAGTTCCAAGATAGATCCTGATTTTCACAAACAGGTTTCTTTGGTGATTCTTTTTACACATCTTTTTATAAGATTTACACTACCTTTTATCATGTTAATCTTCTAAAATATATTTAAATAAAGTTCCATAATAGCTGTGTTTGGAGTTTGGCAAAGGTCCATATTTTTTGTTTGTTTGTTGGGGTTTTTTCCTTCTCTTAAACCCCATGTATTTCACCACTTGGTTTTGTTTGCTCACTCTGTTAATATATGATCCTCTTTAAATAAAGCTTTATGCTAGGTTTCTATCAGAGACTTTTCTAATTTATTGGCCAGCTTTTGTTGATTTTTATTTCTAGCAGCTAATAGCATTTTGCCAACTTAACTAATTTCACACAATAAATATTTCAGTTGCAAATAGTTTGGCAAAACAGTAACCAGAAGTCGGTATACTTATATGCTTAATAGAAATTGAAAAGTTTTTACCTGGTCTCTTTTTTTTCCATGCATTTTACATATGCAGCAATAATATTACTAAAGCATACAATATTCTTTATACTTACTTAACAAATTATCCAAAACATTTTTTCTTATCATTGGAAGACAGATCTGTTTTAAGTTCCAAGGTCATGGATCAGTTCACATATCAGAAATCAAGAGTGACAAGCCAGGAGTCATGAATCGAGATTAAAGGCCATAAATCATGTGATTAGAATAAGACTGAACAGAAGGCATTAACTTCCATTTGTCTATCATGTCTAAAAATGCTTATGGATTTTAGAAGTATCCTCCTGCCAGCTGGTAGCTTCCTTATTTAAATTAAAGCTGATGTTGGAAAGTTGCTGGAATGTGCAGTTTTGTGGTACCTCAATAGAGGATGAGAGAAACTGAGGGTCTAGGCCAGGAGTCCTCAAACTACGGCCCGCAGGCTGGATATGGCCCCCCAGGGTCCTCAATCGAGCCCCCAGTATTTACAGACCCCCCCTCGCCAACACCCACCCCCCCACCCCCCTCCAGGGGCTGGGGGGGGAAACCAAGCAGCTGCAGATGACTGCCGGCCACTTCACCCGCACGCCGGCCCCCTGGTTAAAAAGTGCGAGGACCCCTGGTCTAGGCAGACGTCAAAGTGGTCTTCTTCTGTAGTCAATCATAGCGGTTTCATTGTTCCAAACATACAGTTGTATATATGCTCATACAACTGCTCAGTAAACAAATGCATTATGATTTCTGCCTCCTGTGTAAAATGTACTAAGATTCACAGAATCACAGGATTACAGAATGGTTGGGGTTGGAAGGGACCTCTGAAGATCATCTAGTCCAAACTCCTTCTAAAGTAGGTTCACCCAGAGCAGGTTGCAGAGTTACATCCAGGAAGGTTTTGAATGTGTCCACAGAACAGAAGGAGACTGCACAGCCTCTCTGGGCAGCCTGTCCCAGGGCTCATTCACCCTCAAGGTAAAGAATTTTTTCCTCATATTCAGAAGGAACTTCATGTACTGCAGTTTGTGCCCACTGCCCCTTGTCCTGTCATTTGCCACCACTGAAAAGAGCCTGGCCCCATCCTCTTGCCTCTCACCCTTAAGGTATTTGTACGCATTGATAAGATCCCCTGTCTGTCTCCTCCAGGCTAAACAGGTGAAGCTCTCTCAGCCTTTCCTCATAAGGGAGATGCTTCAGTCCCCTCATCATCTTCAAAGCTCTTCAGATCCAGATAAATGGCAACTCCTTTACCCTCACTTTAAGGTTTCTAAATAAAAGGTTTTACTAGACTCATTCCTCATATGAGGGAAAACAGCATTCTTGATCTTGTCTTCATTATAGGGGAGTCCTCTGGTACGAGGTGTTTCTGTATACATAGAATTGCATCATTTTTGAAAATGGTGTCATGGTCATAACATGGCTTCAGAATGTAGACAGGCCTTCCAATACTCTTACATTCCATGTCAACACTGACAAATAAAATGGCTTATAGGCAGGAAGCAGTAAGGGCAGCACAGTAGCCCATGCCTTTCCCTGGAAGCTGCAATTTTCATTCTTTGGTCCCAGGTACAAATTTTTAAGGGTCACAATGTTCTGATACTGTCCTGTCTGCCTATTAAATGAAAAAATATCAGTCCACAATGTCAAAGGAAAAAGTTTTAGGACTCTGACACTACACAAACTCTTGGAAAATTCTACCTGCTCAGGTTTCAATTCAGTGGTAGTGGCTATCACTTTGTGTGTAGCTGGGATTCATCTTACTCACTATAGTCTTCTGAAAAGTAGACATTGGCACGAAGAGAGTTGAGTAAAAACAACAGACACTTGGAAGAAATGTGTATATCCAGAGACTTATTCAGCTGACTAAAATACAGAGGGTGAATGTTATCCTGGAGATGTCTTTCTCACTCCTTTGATTATTAGGTAATGACTTGAGACTACACACTTAATTCTAACCATTTACTAGGTGAGATTCATATGCTCACCTTCATATGTTGTATGCCTTTCATCATTCTACACACTCATTCTTATATTACATAATCCTTAGGGGAGGGAAACTATTACTCTCTTATGATTTACATGAAACTGAAACAAAACCTCCGTTTAAAAAATTTGCTGCAGTGAATTCATCAAAGGTAAATTTCCTAAATCCCTGCTCAGCAGTCCGTTTATGATAGTATCCTTCATTTGATCACAAATAGATGTTATAAACTATTTTGATACAGCAGATTTTTCTCCCCCTAAATTTAACTGATCACTACTTTCTTCTACTTTTTTGACTATTAAACCTTGCAGATGCTTTGAAATTTACCATAAAGCTTTTTGGAAATTATTTCTTCATTCATTCCATCTTCAGCAATCAGTTTTATGTTATGCATTCCTTTTAATAAGCTGATTCATGCCAGGTCCCACTTTTTCTCATCTTCTTTTAAGAAACCAAATGACAAAGAAAGTTAATGATGAAAAACTGCACCATTGGGAGGTCAGAGAGTTCATTTTCTGACACAGACTCATTAGATGATGTGGCACACACCAAGGGTGGCATTGATTACCATAGCCTCTGTACTCTTAAAGGTTAATGATCAGGATAATTAGCTGACCTATTGGAACCAGATAGCGTTCAATTGAGATAAGTGACAGGTGACTGTAGTTATTAAAATAGAGCAGAAACAGACATTGTTAGTCATCTCTGGCACTGCGACTTATTAAAAACTCATCTGTAAAAGAAACTGTGGAAGACATTAGCTGTTTCTTTTAGGAAGGTCTAGTTTAATAGTTCCTATTCCCTCTATTTTACCATTACCCTATCGCCCAAAATAGCTTGTCTGTAAAAAATATTAGAGATATAAAAGTTTAGGAACAGTTACTCTGTTGGAAATTTTAAAATGTAACTGTAACAAGGGGACTTAAAAGCAACTTGTGTTTATTTTCACAGCATTATTCTACAACCACAGTGAGAGTTTATAGCAGCAGTCCCAGGAGAAACATATTTTTATTTTTTAAAAAATTATCGTGTTCTATTTAAATGCATGGTGTTGCTGGGAAAAATGTTTTTTTCTTTTGCTTTATGTTTAGGAATTTAAACTTGGAGACAAGCAAAAGTAAGTATGGAAGGTGTTTGGTGAATATTTTCCTACCTCACAGGAACAAGCACATTCTTGACACTTAAGAGGTTTGATCCAGAAAACTCATTGACTTTATGTAATTGGACAACATGTCTCACCTCTGGAGGATCCCTGTACCACTGTGCTTTTGTTATTATTGTTTTGCTCCTGCACTGTGTCAGTGTAGACAACAGGAGTAGTAAGATCTGCATAAGTCATATTTTACCACTCTAGCTGATGTAACTGGAAAATTGGACAAGAAAGGTATATATCCCCATCCTTACTTGTAAGACAGAGATATTGCAATAGAAATTTCATTAAGTCTTATTATAAAATTCACAGAAGAAGCATCACATGTAGAAAGACAGACCTAGGAGGGATAACCAGGGCAATTAAAGCCAGTCCCATCTACGAGGTGGAACTTTAGAAAAGTCCACAAGATCACATATTCTTGTCCTGTTTCATATACAGATAGTTACAAAATGCTCTCTTCATAGTACTTAGGATCTTTAGCATGTGAAAGCCAAGAACTTAGGAAAAAACAGGCAATGGTAAAGATTAGATCTGGAAACAACAATAGTTTTGGCCTCAGAAACTTCAAGAGATTCAGGAGCTGTAGATGTCTCTGCTTCGTCTTAACATAAGAAAAAACAGATCCTATGAATATAATTAAGGAAAATTTTGTCCCCTGATATAAAAACAAATTACTCTCTAGCCCTGAGAATAAGAGAAGCGGACATCTGAGATTTTTTTTCCCAGTGTCAGTGCAGTCACTGCACGCTAATCAGTATTTCCTGTCTAACTACAGATGCTTCAGGGGAAGACCAAAAAAACCCTGCCAGCCAAGGAAGGGAAATTCTTGGCCCAAGTAGATTCTTTTTCACTGGCAATTGGATAATTAATTAAACACAAACCAAAATGGAAGCTTCTTAGGGATTTCAAGAAGTAATTAACACAGCTGTCTTTTTAGGATCACACTTTCACTTAGGTTAAGGTTTTACTGGTTTGTGTTCTTGGTACATATAGTAATGTTATGCAGTCATCCATTTTTATCAGGAATGTTTGGTATCATTTCTTAAGGACAAACTAAGCTTATACTAGTAAATTAAGCAATGGCAGGGAATGTTCCTGGTTACTGGAACATGATCACCTGAACTGTCAAACTTAGAGCTATTGTGGCACAGTGATGGCCAGTTAATTATCACTTTTCTAAAGCATTTCTGTGCATGTTTTTGCAGCTAACACAGGGTATTTCAAAAAGTCTGCTTCCATGTGATGACACTGTTTTGTGCATAAAAAGGTTCAATACTGCTGTCACAGACTCTTCTTGTGTCAGCTGGCCTCAGTGCTACAGGACAGTTCAAGATGTGCTAAATTTCCTAATAAGGACTCTGGCTTTAGTGAAATCCTTAGATCCTAGATTCAGCCAGTCTCATATGAAAGATACATCCTTTTCATCAAGAACACTTAGTTTCTAATTCTGGCATGTGTTTTCAGGGGAATGGTAATGTTTCTGATGACTGCACTGAAAAAATCTGGAGAAGCAGGAATGATCTGAGATTTGGCCGATGGGAAAAGACTAAGAGCTGGGCAATTCTCTCTTCTTAAGGAGATTTCTAACCTATAAACTTGTAAATCTTTGTGCCAAAGAGAAAGAAAATGTTCTTCAGGGCCAGTGAGATTAGGACAAGTAATGGGCATATATAACAGTGAGGGAGATTTAGATCAGATGTTAGGAAAAGGAAAGTAACTGAAGGATTTTAGTGGCCCTAAAATAGATCACTCTAGATTGCTGAATGTTCATTGCTGGAACTTTTTAGAAACACTGCATAAAACAGTAAGGATTTTTTAACTGATAAAATGTTAAAGAAACAATGTAGAAGGCACTGAAGGTGCTTTCTAACCCACTTTCATTAGAAATTTCTGATCATGCTAATTGCATATAAAAAAAAGGATCTATTAAATATTTTATGTCAGAGAATTTTATTTTGCTGGAAAAATGCAATAAAATTGAAAACCTCTTATTATTTGTTGACTAAGTATACTTTTGTTTCAGTATTAAGTAATGGCTGATGAAGGAGGTAAAGAAAATAAAAAGAAATTACTTAATTTAAATTTTATACCATATTTTTGCACTTATCCTATATGTGAGTATTCATGATTATTTTTTCCAAGTACAATGATAATGATAGGGGTTTTTTCCCCTTCTTCTGCATAACACTAAATTTAAATGTTTTCTGTCATCATTGTTCTAATCACTTTAAAATTAATTCCTTTTTTCACATCTTAATATTCTAGAAAAAGACCTCTTGTTCCATTACTATACTTTCTTGCTCAGTTTCTTTGGTTATGCTGACTACTTCAGAAAGAGTAGCTAGAAATTCCACAATTTCTAGCTTCTAATTTCCTTAATTTCACATTCAGTTAAAGAGATTATTTTACCACATAATGTCTTTCATAACAAAGGAGAAAGCAACCTTATTTCCCACCCCAACCCCCCTCTGTCTAGGTTTTTATTTCGTTGCCCTAAATCTGGCATGGCTGTTTATAACAGCTGTTCCACTTTTCCTTTCTTCAAGTACTGCAAGCTATAAAGCTTCATTCTAGGCTCTTAATGCAGTCAATCATTTACCTAGTAAAATAAAGAAGACTAATGAATCCTTCCCATATAAAGCTTCATTTAGCTGGGCTTGACAATACAGTAGTATTGCTCAAAGATGTGTGAACAAGCGACTGGCATACCTGGAGCCAGATACATTTAAGTAGTTCACAGTAGGTCATATATAGGAAAAGGATTACAACAGTAGAAGGAAAAGCAAAAGGTTTTGCCTCAGGCTAACTCTGGGGCATTTGAAGTAATGTAATTCTACCAGGACCAGAGAGTTGAAGCATGTATTGCAACATAAGCTGTTCATAAAGTAGTTGTAGAGATTAAATGTCTTCTAAATGCTTAATTTTAATTGGAACGTGATTAGCCTGAAGGCATAAAAGTATGTCTAATATTTTTCATAAAAGTATGTCTAATATTTTCTTCTTTGAACAGTTTAATAAACAGTTACAGGAAACACTCCATGAGAATTTCATAACAGTATTAAAAAATAGCTAACTTTCTCAGTTTCCTCTTGTAATAAAAAAGTTACAAAATCAAAGTTTTAGGCTAGTATAGAAAATTCTTTTTAATTCAGTCTCACAATTGATCAAAGTGGAATATTGAAGATACTGATTCAACTGAGTATTTTGCTTTACGTGCAGAATCTTTGCAGAACAAAACAGATACAATTGTAAATATATATGTCTAATATGTCCAAAAGAATATTCTCTTTTGAATGAAATGGCTGTATGCAATTATTTAATAGGAGAACACTGTTCATCTGAATAATGCCTTGAATAAATGCATTTTAATAATTTAGAAAGAAGTATCTTTTTTCTATCCCTTCCCTTCCCTTCCCTTCCCTTCCCTTCTTTCTTTTTCTCTGCTAAGTCATTCTCTAAGTCATTTCTCTGAGAGGGAAAAACAGGCAGACAAACACTTTGGGGTCCCTAGTAACTGAATGAGCCACGGTTCCCTTTGTGCCAGAGTAAATTGTACAGTTCTCCAGCCCTTTTTCTTGTTTTCTTCTGTGTATTACATAAACTAAGCAAATTACATGGCATTTTAAAATAAATTAAGGATCAAGAATTATCTTTATGAATTAAAAAGCAGTCTTTTCTTCTTGAAGCTTAATACCAATACAGACAGCTCCTTTAGCAATTTCTGTGCAGATATTGGTGCCACTCTTGATATGTATGAAGGGTATATTTTTCAGACCTTTCTCTGTGATAATACTAAAGATAATGGTTACAAATTCTGTGGAAGTGGAGGCACCTTCTGTGTTCCTTCCACACAATAGGGAACAAGACCTACTAGATCTCTAGGAACACCTGTCCAACTGTGACAGATTGCCATCCAGATCTAATCCATTAACTCCTGTAAGAAGATAAAGACACACTCATTTTGCTTTTTTGAAAAGGCAGTTTCTGTGCCTCCAAACAGACTTTAGCTGTTTGGCTGACTCCTGTCTTATCAACAGAAAGAAAAAAACAAAACTCACTCTTGATTTTCATTTTAGAACAGTAATTATCACTATAAAACTATGCCACACTTCTTTTAGGGAGGAAGGGGCTTGATAAGTTAATTTTCATTAATGATTGATGTTTCTGGGCATCTGAAATATCAGCATAACCAAGGCTAAGTTTCTGTGACAGCCCTGACCCCTAATTTTATTTATGGTGCTTTGTGTCAGACCTAAGTTGGTTTCCTGAAGGGCACTGCCTCATTCATACAATCTAAAATCCATCTTCAGGGTACAAAAGCTTTCTTCCTGGTGTTACTGATAAACTCCTTCCCAACTCTTTCAGTCTTGTCTTGGTTATTTATTTGTTTGTTTGGGGTTTTTTGTGCATGTATGATTGACATTTCTTCTGGACCTCCCTACATACACTGTCATATTTTAAGGCAAACTTATACCGTATATTTCCAGCATAGTTCCCTTGTAAGTTCACTTAACTTCCTTTCACACCTGTGCTATCACTAATTGCTAGTTTACCTCCCTGGCTATAAACATTTATAGTCTACAATTACTCTGTGCACTAATTATGTTGAATAGCTGGTTTGGGGCAAGGGAAGAAGTCAATGGGAAAATACATATCCTTGTTTTCTATCACTGGAAATATATAGTCTTCCTGTAACATTAAGATGTTATACTCATTCTGGTTTTCTGAAATTAATTATCAGCCTTTTTTTTTTTTTTTTTTTTCTTTTGCCTTGAGCTAGTCTAGTCAGGTAAGTTGAGATATCCACGGAAGACATAATGTTTGCAATTCGTATAGTGTACAACAATGAAAGCTTTCTTGAAATCTGTGAAAATCTTTTATTAAAATTCACAAACTAATCCTTGACTGAACTAAGTGGCAGAGTGGGAGAATAGATTTCAGCTATGAATGTTAATTAGGTTATGAGGAGTTTTCAAAACTCTTTCAGTGGCAATTGGAAAATATTAAAATCTTCAAGCAAATGCAATTGGCATGAAGGGTGAGATATACTCCTACAGATCTTGAGGTCTCCTCTGTCCTTCAGTCGAAAGAGAATATTTCAGTTTTTACTATGAGGAGCCTTTAACATGAACTCATTCATCTTTGTTTCATTTTGCCACTGAAACACTTCAGTCATCCTGTACAGTTGCAGCCCCTCTTCAGACTGCCTAGGTGATGCTGTCTCGCTAACATGCCTGTAGCAGAACCTGAATGTACTGGCCTGAATTTGCTTTCAGATGCTCCATGCTGTAAGGATCAAATATCCACCCACCTTACAGCATTTTGAGACTGCTAGTCGGGGTTAATAAGCTGTCAAGATCATGTAAATCAGGCTAACTGTGAGAAACATTAAGGAATATGATGCTAAAGCAACCTTATTTTGACAAACCCTTTGCTATACTTCAAGTTTTCCTCTTCTCCATGGTTTTTCCCCATCTTTTTTCTTGTTTGCTTTCTTCCCCAAGTAGTAACAGAATGTACAAATTATCTAACAGTTTTGGAAATTTCTAATCAAGGAAAAGTTTAAGTTATTTACAAGTTAAAGTTAAACAGAAAATGAAGCAGCAGCTCCCTAGATTTTGTGGGAATTCCTATTATTATTTGGAAAGGATAGATGTACATTTACAAGGAGGAAATCTTAATCTACTTGTCATCTTCTGTTCCATTTTCCTCCTAAGATTCATACTACCCCTCATTATCTTTAGTATGTCTTCATAATAATATTTTCAGGGTTCTTTGATGCCTTCCACCTCCATGAGTTCATACAATCTGTCTTTCTGGTGTACAATGCTATATGACACCATATCGTGGGGACTGCCGTGGAAATTGCTTTCTTAAACATCAGTATCTGGTTCTGCCTACCTGGCCTCCAACATTTTTTTGTTCCATTACTCTGAGGGTGTGTATTTTTTCATATGTTCATAGTTTATAATGCATTTATTAACTCATCTCCTCAATAATGCAACTGACATTTTTATGATGTTTTTATTCAAGTTATGTTCAGTGTTTTTTCCTGCATGAATTTGTCCACAGCTCGTTAGTTCCCTTATTCTTCTATTATACTAAAAACACCTGAAACAGTTGTTCTTTGACATATCCTTTTATTTTTCATTTATTAAATGTGCCTTTTAGGCACTTCAGAACAGATCAGTGGGAACTTTCAGAAGGGGTTGAGGACCGAATAAGGTTATAATTCCAAAATGAAATTTCCTGATATTCATTCATCTTATTTTCTTTCTTCCTCTGCATACCAATTGGAGTAGTGACGTCCTGTCCACTATGCAATCTTGTGCTTCATTTTAGACTAACCATTTTATTCCTTTGTTATAATAGTTTATGTCATGTAATTCTTTGCAAGTGAAAGTCGTCCCCTTTGGGAGGACTTAAGCCACATTTTCTCCATGGGTATAATGAAATATTGTAAATCTTTCTGCAGACAGAGGGCACATAGTATATTAGTCTGATACTGACCAAAAATTAGTTCATGCATGTTCATAAAAACATGAACTCAGTTATTAATTATAGTCATTAAAACACAAATCTACAATTACTGGAAGCAGTAACAAACATAAATCAGATTAAAACCCTCTGCAAAATAATCAAACATTTAATATTCTCTTTTCTATTTCTGTAGCTTTCACCTCTCACAGGAATATTTCTCTCCATCCTTCAAACTTGGCTGAATTTTTTCAGTACAAAGCATCTCTGTTTTGCTAGACTTCTGTATTATAGGGAAGGCTTTCGAATTGGTTCACATCATAAAACAAATATGACTGGTAGTTCTACTTCACCAGACATCAACACTGGCACAAATGTTTACATTTTCCTTGGATAGCCAAATCGGTCACTAAGGCATTAAAAATATCTGAGTCTATAGCCTACTGCAGACTTTGACTATCAGAGAAAACTAACGATCTGTAACTTTGTAGAGTTACTGCCTACTTAGGTACAGCATCATATTACAATCAATTGCAAAATACATACAAATAAAGTGTTCCCTTTGCTTTATACAATGAATTTGTTGGAGGATGAAAAACTGGAACACGTCACAGTGCTTAGTAGGATTGAATCATATTAATTTTCCTTATTGTTACTTAACTTCAGATATAGGACAAAGGAAATATCATTGTTTAAAGAAGAACCTCAAGAGCCATCAGAATAAAATCACTACAATTATTTTTTTATAATTAATGTGGTTTTCATAATTTTTGTTACGAGTTTTTAGTTTCATTATTATGAAGGAGAAAATAGGATGAGATCTTTGAAAAAATCATCAGCTAATTTAAGAATACTAGTGTACTTCTGATCTGATATATAATCCTGTATCATACAGGATGGTTCATCTAATTGAATAAAAAGGGTAAGTAATTCAGGAAAATACTCTACCCTCCCTTTTTTACTCACCATAAAATTGTGGTGGAGGAAGTTCTATAGGTCTCAGGAAATATTGTTACTTTTTAAGCAAATAATAAATTGACCATGAGAAAACAAAATTACTGTTTTCTGAGCATATATAAATAATATACTGTTCTTTTCTTATAAAGAAGAATTATAGTCCCCTCCAACATTCTTGCTGCTAAATTGGAGAAACAGGGGTTTCACAGATGGACTGTTAGATGGATAGGGAATTGGCTGAATGGCCCTATCCAAAGAGTTATAGACAATGGCTCGATGTCCAAGTGGAAACCAATAACAGGTGGTGTCCTTTAAGGGTGTGTACTGGAACCAATACTATTTAATACCTTCATCAATTACATAAACAGTGGAATTGAGAGCACCTTCAGCAAGTTTGCAGATGATACCAAGCTGAGTGGTGCAGTTTGCTAGAGGGAAGAGATGCTGTTCAGAGAGACCTTGACAGGCTTGAGGAGTGGGCCAATGTGGACCTCAAGAAGTTTATCAAAGGCAAGTCCACATTCCTGTACCTGGGTTAGGGCAATCTTCAGTATCCATACAGACTGGGTTATGAATGAGTTGAGAGCAGCCCTGAGAAGAAAGACTTAGAGATACTAGTGGATGAAAAATTTGACATGAGCTGGCAATGTGTCCTCGCATCCCAGAAAGCCAACCAGATCCTTGGCTGCAGAAAAATGATCATAAAGACAAAAGTGAGAATGCTAGTTTTCTCAGTTCCCAAAAATGTTCCCAGGGCTAAAGAAATAGATGATAACTGTGACAGTCTAGTAAGAAACCCAACCGCTGATAGTTCAAGGCCATGAAAGTTCATTCCAGTTTGTAAGCAATATGAAAATGGCATGTATTTTACCAAAAATCATCCCTTTATGTATATACATATTAAACAGTTTCCATTTATTATCAGTGTTTTGGAACTAAAAGTACTCATTTTCTCTGTTCTGTGTTCCATAATGGCTGCAATTGATTATGCCTAAAATTTGTAACATTGCTGGTTATATTTGGTGCATCAATAGGAAGAGAAAGTGAATAACTGTTCAGTTTATTAAATGAACACAAAAAACATGAATATGCTGTGTTGTCAATGCATAAAACAGCACAGGATATATAAATCTATGGCAGAAGGCACAGAGTTCTGTTGTTATTATATCACTGCTGTTATTTCTTTTGCTGCTCTTTTACTTGCATCATTCCCCCTGGGTCCCAGAGCCTTCATGGTTCATTTTCTGTTGATTCTCAATACTATTCTAGGAATTGGATAGATGAAGATATATTCAGAAGTGAGCAACAAGCAGTCAGAAGCAAGTAAATTCTTTATGATGTAACTTGAAAAGATTTATGGCAATGTGCTTTATATTATATTAGAATTCTTCACTTAGCTCTGCCCTGAGTTCCATTTCATATATTTTACAAGGCTTGCAGTTTATCTGTTCATATCAGTAGACCTTTTTATTTAATTTTCTCAGACACTTTGACATTTAATAGTACTGAATAATGAGAGCTTCCCACAATGGATATCCTGTGGTTATTTATGATCTCTGTAAACATACAGTTTTAGCTGTTACAGTATTCTTTGAAGCACCCTCAAAGTCATAAAAGGCATCCATAGTTATAGTTTTCTTCCCTTTTCTCAGATCTAAATCTTGAGGAGACTGCTCTTCCCATAAGAACAGACAAAACCTATCCTTAGCCAGATTTTTGAGAATTGTGTGTAATGCTAACACTTTGAAATTTTCTTTACTAACCTTAATCAATTTTAAATGTTTAAAGGTCTTAAAAAACTGCCATTGACATAATAAAGCCCTTTTGACTACTGATTTTCTCAAAGTGGTGTTCCACACAGCCAGTAAATAGCCAATGAGAACAAACATCTGTAGTGACCCAAACAACATCTGTAGCAGCAAATCAATAACACCTTCAATTTAATTTTATTTAGAACAGCAGGACATTAAATTAACAGCAATAATTTAGAGCAAAAGCTTTACTGTAGCAAATGTATATACATATGCACAGGCACACAAATATATAGAGATACATGTATATATTCAGATATCTAACTTTTATATAAATATACAATACAAATCAAAAGCCTTAGTAGTCAAAATAATTGGCTAAAGTTTTAGGCAGTTAAAATTCATTCAGCAGTGCCCAAAAAGAGAGCTAGGCACATCCAGCTTAGCTAAAATAAAGGCATTAACGTAGCCTAGTAAATATTTATAGAAAATGCCATATCATAAGTTCAGGTATAATCATCTCAGCAAAGACCATTCAAAGTGTCTGTAGTAATAACTGGTCTGTGTTGCAGCCTGCTGGAGTGGATTTTTTACAACATAAATGATATGTGAGAATGCATAAAAGAAAAAAAAAAAAAAAGTGGGATAACTTTAGAGTAATACTAAGCAAGAAAAGAGGCAAACCCAGCAGTGTAATCCATGCAGCCTATTGAGAGAGATCTCTAAAAAAGCCTTTTCCCAGAACTTCACCTAAGATTAATTTTAAAGAAATGAGATGTCTTCAGAAGACACAGGAAGTGTGCTAAAATTTTCTGATGTAGATGATCATGGGTCAGAATGAAATCATCTTGTGGAAGATAGGTTGTTTAGGAACACAGATTCTGACTATCTCAGAAAAAAAAAAAAAAAAGAAAAAAAAAAGACCTCTGGGCTGCTCTAATTATTCCCACCAATATTTTGCAACTGACTTATTCCCTAGTAGCATCTTCAAAGTTGGAAAGGATCTATGTCACGCAAAATGGGAGGAGAACATTAGCATAATTAGGGAAAGGAAGAAAATAAGAACAACAATAAGCAGCTGTCAGAGTTAAGAGACAGGCTTGTTGTTCCAAATGAGTAACTTCTAGTCTTCTTGCCTCTTGAATTTAAGACTTCTCATGCTATCAAGAACTTCTAAGAAGTGTTACACTCCATGAAAAACCATCTTTTTTGTCCTCCTTCCAGGTATTTCACAATAATTCAATCATTTTTTCTAATTCAATGTTTAATGAATAACACCTGAACGTATAATATAAAGGTACTGAGTAACCTCCAGCACAAATGATTCACAACTGTCCTTAAGAAGTAATAATCCTCATAGACAAACACTTACACAACTTGTTGACTGACTCAAAACCAGGTTCTCCTGCCTGATAATAGCATCTGGTCAAGTATGTTGTGATTTCCAGAGGAAACAGAGATTATACCAGGGAAAAATCTTTCAAACAGTAGCGGTTGGATGAAATAATTAACTGTCAGCTCCCGTTTATAGTCAGCAAAGACAAACACTATCATATTATTATATCAAATTGCATGTTTTGCAGACTAAAAAAAAAAAATCCGTGTAGTTAATTGACTCTTTTTTTTATTATTATTTTTGAGAAAAGGGAGAACTTAACAAACTGTTTCCAATTATTTGCTGTGGATTAAGTTTTGCTATTCATATGCCACGTAATGTTTTTTCTCACTAAAATGTGTTTTCACAGAGGAAAGATGCTATTTATCACATGTAAGGGTAATAGAATCCATTCTTAGGCTAGATTAAAATCAATCAAGCTGAGAGCTTAGGTTTCTGAACTCACTGAATGCTGTTTATTTGGTACCTACTTCTCCAAAATCATCTAGTACTTTATAAAGTTTCTCTTTGAGTTTTTGAATTTAATTGTGTGTGTATTTGAAAGGTAATTATATGCAGCTACCTGATTAAATGTTCATTCACATAATGACTAAAAATGTCTTATGATGACAGTTGTAGTATGTTAGGTTCAGAATTGAATATTATCACCTAGTGATTGTAGAAGTGAATGTCTATAATGGGAGTAATTTTATAGCAGCACTTATTACAAACTAATACTGTTCACATATTATAGTGATTATTTTGTTTTGTCAGATACCTATTTGAACAGAAAAAATATTTTCAGCCTTCATTTACCTATTGACAGACACAGAATTAGAAGGTAAAAAATCAGAGTATGTTATGCAGTTTAAAGTATTATGTCTCCGTAGGGGTATGGTCAAAGTAAGCACTCTTAGAGACAGCCCAGGAGCATTAAGAATCTTTAAAAGAGTGTTCATTTTGTAAATTTTGAAAACAGAAATGAGAGAAATTGTGTTAAATGGTATAGCTAATGATATTATTATATAACTGTATTGCAAAAATGAAAACAGTTTCCACTATCAACAAAAAATTATTAAGAATATTTTTATCATTTTGGTTAAAATTATTTGGCCTTTACCACAGATTTTCCCATTTCAACACAGATCGACAGCTTTTCTGGTTTTATGTTTTTTGTAAGTGGAGGGAATAACCTAGTTTTTGTCCATTTTCACACTTCTCTGTGAAAATTCAGGATTCTCAAGAATTTTGAACATATTTGAATGGCATTATTGTTAGCTGAAAAGAAAGATGTATTAAGAAGGAGAAAAGGGTTCAGGAATGGGTTTCAAACCAATAAAATATGCATTACATATTTTAATGCTTACATTAATAGTATCTGTATTAGTATCTAAAACCCTTCTAATGTAATGAGATAAAAATGTATTTCAATTGCTGGTTTTCATTCCTGAACAACAAAGAGATATTCAACAATCCCGTAAATCAGTACATTGTTAGCAACCTCACATTGCAGGAACACAGAAAGCCCAATCAATAGCTGGTCAATAGAAAGCTGACCTTTGCTGGAAGTCATAGAACGATTCCCTTTTTGAAGGTTAGAACCTCTTAGTGCTGAAGCTACTTAATTATTACAGATAATTGGAATTTGGCCTTTCCTGAAATGGTATAAAACAGAAACTGAGCTCAAATTGCTTGCACTGCTTATTCTGTTTTATCTTACTGCTTCTCCAGAACCATAAGAATAGGATGATGTTAGGACACTTTGCAACTAAACATCATAAAATGCTACTTCTTGGGTCTTGATCTTAATTCATTTATACCTTCTTAAATGAGAAGTATTTCTATCGAAATCTATTGATTTGTACCAGATTTATACAGCTGACAAAATCTGTCAGTAAGGAGTGTTCGGCTTGGTTCAGTTTGGTCTGGTTTTATGCATGAATATAGCACCTGCTTTAGCAGACATTGTCACATGACCTTTCCCTTGTTTTTAGGAGTTGGTTGCTTTTTCTTTTTTTTTTTTTTTTTTTAAATTATTATTCCTATGAGCACTCTGCATGGCCTTAGATAGCTAATTATATCAGCCTATGGAAACTCTTTTCCCACATTTGTTCAACCGGTGACATATACCGTTTCAGTGAAATAGGGATAATTCAAGGAAAAAGAAGGGAGAAGTCCTAGTAATTTCATCCACTGAATGAGCACTTCTTTTTTCCTAAATTAAATGTGTAATTTTAAAACTTTATCTATACTGTCATATGTTTTAACTTTTATTGAACTAATTAGGATCAAGCCTAAAATTCCTTGCTGATTAACTTGACGAAACAGCTGCAATACTTTCCTCTTTAAAGAAGAAGCTGGGGGAAATGTAGGCAATTCTGTGTTTAGAAGTTATTAACAACAGCACACAAGACAGACAGATATTATAAAAGGATCAGCTACTGAGATGACCTACACAGAAGAACTTTTTCTTCTATGAATTTCAAATCATCCTAATTACTGAAATGGGATAAACATGTATGTAAAATAGGCCATATTGTTCTACTGAGGAACAGTGGGGAAAAAATAAATTTTGCATATTTATTCTGATGTCTAGTGTTTTTCAACTATTTATCCTATGAAATTTGCAAAACTTAATTAAGACAATAATATGATGACATGTGCTCACCTCCCACAGCAGCCGTGAAAGTCAGATGCACCTCATTTTCATGCTAAACAAGTTTGCTCAGACTAGAACAAATTCCCCAATATGTAGCCATCATTTCTAACACATAAGTGTAAATGTATTAAGTAATTGTCAGGGAATGAACTCCCAAAAATACTTAATGAATGCATGTGACAGAACAGTTGATTCCTTTTGTCTAAAAAACATGCTGGCAGTAAGTCTGAACATATTGACTCTCCTATTAGGGTAAGTTATTTGAACACATGCATCCACAGCTGCTAATCAAACTTCATTAGGACAGCCTTTCTGGTTTATCTTGTAGTGATGATGAACATTCACAGACACTAAGTCAATATTTTGAAGATGATTAAAAAATAAAGCACTATGCTTTTACTAGTCAGACAGCACTCAGTTATGATCCATAAATGTAAGATTTTACTAGTTCTGAACAATCAAAACCAATTGCATCTGGAGTCATTATTTTGCAAAAACTGGCCTTTTCAGTGCACTGCCAACAAGCAAGAACAGGAAAGGATGACCTTCAAAGTGTTAGTAATTTTTACCAATGTATTTCATGGTCCAGAGTCTCCTAATTTCACTCCACAGAGGCAGCCAAATATCTATGTGAAGACAATCTGCCTGTGTCTAAGTGATGGAGAGGTTCACTTCTGGGTGGAGTCTGGAGCCCTGCAGTCACCTAACCCAGGAGATCTAGGGGAGCTTATTGCTCTCTGTATATCTTCATTGCTCTCTAATGAAAATCGGGACATAAAGATATGCTAGGCAAATGGTGCAAATCCAGACCAGTAAATACTCCATATCCACAAAAATATTGAATTTGTTTAGAAATTGACATACATTTCCCACTTCTTGCTGGCAAGCTATTTTGTTCTGTTCTTCCTCTACAAAGATCACCACCCCTGAAGCAGGATATTATTACAGAGTCAGCTGTACTTCATTTTATATGTGCATCATAGGCATGTGCACTGATAAAACTTAACACACACACCTGCCCCAAAAAAACCAACCGACAGCAACCAAAAAACCCCAAACCCAGATGGACTTCAAATACGTTGTATTCACATGCTGGTAAATCAACCAAAACTATAGAAATTTCCTCTGTGAGTTTTCCTGGTTTTAAACAGATGAAGACCACAAATTTTGAAAGCTATGCAAAGAGTTCCTGTTTAAGCTTTAGCACTGTGGATGTGGTATGTAAGATTCTTATTACTACACAGAAACAGCTAAAAAAAATCCCCCACCCAGTCACTATTTATTTATATTTTTTTTAGGTACTAAACATTCCAGTTTGCCCTGCAAACTTCTAACAATTCAGGGAGAATTAGATGCCTTAAAAAAATATCTTCAAATGCTGGTCAGTTGACAAAAAACATATGTAATCCAGAAAATAAATACAAATATACATGATTTTGTTATCTTACAATGAGGCACTCTAAGAAAATAGCTAAATTAATTAATTTTGTTCAACATGGTTACTAATTAAATCTGGGGAGTAAACAAAAAAAACCAACCCCAAAACCCTGAATGGGAATCCTTGTTTTTTAGACAGCTTTGGATGTGAGCAGTTTATATCAGATTGAGGTTCCCAATTATCATATATTTGTGTGTGGTGATCAGGAAAAAAAAAGTTTTCATATAAATTATTCCATATATTTTGTGAGGAGGCAAGGAGGCAATGTGGTATTTTCTACTGCAGAACTATGACAATATGGTTCTAAGACTAGAACTGTAGTATGTATCAATTAATAAGATAAAACCTGATAACTTTATCTCTATTTCAACATCAAACGGCTGGCCTGAAGAGAACTATTACTCTTGAAATGTCATTTGAAGCTGAAACATTGCTAAGGTTATATAAAAATAATACTAAATATTTTCTAGAGATTTTTCTTCCTTTCCCTTAAAGCTTGGGATGAAGTGTTTTACTTCCCTAAAAGAGTCTGCAATCACTGGACAATTGTTTTTCTTCAGACTGAAGACTTGTGCTTCATCTCAAATAACATGTAATGTTTTCAGACTTTTCCTTTGAGGAAAAATTGAATCTGTTTTCAAAGCCACTTACTGCAAATGAAGTGTGTTGGATCATTCTTCTTTCTTTAATGTATTGGAATGTTATATTACAAATTTAAAAAAGGATTAAATGGTTCCTATCAGTTTGAATAGTGCTTAATCGACGTGAATGTTTAGCATTTCTCTGAATTGCAATTCTTCGTGTCTTCCTGAAAGAAAAGATTTACTCTATTTTCTAGTTATAGATGAACAAGAACTTTGCAAATGCCTTCAACTTATGTTTTTATCTGCTGCTTGTTATTACAAGATACAAAAAATCTGAGACTGTTCCCATTAATGATTCATCTGGCATCAGAAAGTAGGAGTTATTTCCTACTGGAACTCGTAGTATTTGGTTGAATGCCTTTGAGATAGTGGTGAGAGAATGGCTGTTGACTGAACAAGTAGTTGAATGCCTTTGAGATAGTGGTGAGAGAATGGCTGTTGACTGAACAAGTATTTCAGAGGGGAAAAAATCATATAGGAAGTCAAACTGCAGACTTTGCCTTAAATGGAGGGTCTATATTGTAATACTATGTGCAGTCAGAAAGGTTTTATTTTTATTTGGAACATGTAGTTTTGTATACAATCTGTGAAGAGGAGAGGTCCATGGAGGAAAAAATGTGTAATAACAGTGTTCGGTATACTAGATATGAGACTCTTTAAAGTACTGTAGAGTAACGTTGTTCCGTCTTGATGTTGTAATAATTCCTCACAGAAAGTCCAGATAAGGCAGGAAGATGTGGTGATCAAGCTAGACGTTTAGCAGTCATTAGTGGAAGCTACTGGGAGGTGACTGCTTGTGAGAAGCTGCAAGTCCATGACTTATGCGTTCAGATGAATGATTAAGGAGAGCAGCATTGGAATACTGATTGGAGAATAAGATAATGGAAAATTCACTTTCCTCATAGATGGACAGGAGTGGAAGGAACAATAGCTATGTGAAAAATTGGTAGAACATTTTATGATGTGGAAACTATGGGCAGCGGGAAGCTCACTAGATACAAGAGGAATAAAAACAAATACAGAGAAAGAGCATTGGAAGAGTATCACAGAGAAGAGAGCTAGTAAAGGGATGAATGCTCATGATAACACCGGAAAAACAGGTGAAAAAATTGGAAAATATAAAAAAGCAAGGAAAAGTGGCTGGAGTGAGAGAAGTAGGAGAGAATACATTAACTTTTCATGCATACAGAACAGAATGTATGCATCACTTTGTTATAATCAAAGTAATTATTTTATCTAAATAATACAGAAATACAACTATAGCAAACATTCTGGAATACAATTTCAGTGTAATAGGTGTTGTTAAGTATTCCAGAAAAAAATCATTACTTCAAACAACAATAAACATGAAATAAATCATATAAGTATAGGTTAATTAACACTGTTAATTTAAAATGTAAATTATGAGAAGAGGCTCAGAAGATAAAAGCTCCCTTCCATTGGTATGCTGCATCTTTTTTTCTGGAAAACTGCTAACCAACTCTGACAGAAATGCTTTAGAAGTGTTTTTATAACTAAGATTAATTATTTATTTTTATGTTGAAAACCACTGTATTCTACCAAGCTGTGTTAAAATACTAATATAATGGAGAAAAGATTTGAAAAGTTCTCACAAACTTATTAATACACACACCCCCTCACTCCCCATTTTCTCTCTAGGAATTATACTTTCTAAAATCTTTAAAAAACTGTTCCTGTGTATTTGGTCTTGCAAATCTGGATTTGGGTGGTTTGGAACTGGAAAACTTAGATATTTATGTGTATAATTTGTGACAGAAATCTGGACATCTCTACCCTACATCAAGAAAAGTGGCAGATTATTCAAGAAATACGGGAAAAATGTGTTGGAAAAATTATTTATGAAAAACATATTGATGAGCATCATGAAATTATAGCATCTGAGCACTTTCAGGTTGTAGATTTTTTCTCTAAAAGAAGCAAGAAGTGAGAACCACAAGCAGCCATCTTCAATCAACACATTTTATTATTTGTAGTATCACTAGAGCCACTTCTAAACCGATTTAGTCACATGAAAGCATTTTTCTTGTGTAGACAAGGCACATGCTTTAATATACCTTGTTCCCCACAGTGACTGATTTATGTGCTGAGGACTCCCAATTACCTTTGAAGTCATTTCTTATTTTGCAGACATCTGTCAATTACCATGGTTGCTTACCAGTGGAACATCTGATTTTTTATCAGATTTGTCCACAAAACCTTTGTGACTTAACTGAGAATTTGATTTCTGCCCTTGCAGAGAGCTTAGTCAAAACCTCCTTTGACAGATGTGACTGGTTTTTGTGTCACTTTCTATGGCCTTCATTTCTGTCACCTTGCTGTAGGCTCTTAACTGAAAAACCTGCCTGAGGAGTGGAACCATTATAATCTCCTTATAGGCAATGATCATCTGCAGGGGTTGAATCAGCCCAGCCTCTGAGAGGGCAAATGTATTGCTTTTCTGCATGAGGGGCTCAGCTCAGCTGGGCTTCTAATTCAGGTTCAAGCCTGGGGAATTTAATCTGGTCCCATTGTCCTACGGACATGTATTTTTGTAAGCAATGACGAAAAAGCCACAACACAGCAACACTGATTTTATGCTGCACTTTACTGGATCAGCTGGTTGGATGATCCTCTGACAGCTGATCTTCTCTTCTCTTTAGGAGCAGAGAGTAGAGGATAAGCTGCTGTGCTGTATGACTGCTCTGGTATGTGTCCCAGAGAGGCTTGCTTTGTGTGTTGAGTGGCCTTGCTGGAAGGAGTGTATAGAAGCTGCTGCTTTCTACCCAGGTTATTATGAGGTCTGATGCTCAAAAATGTCTGTCTTCGCAAAAGAAAACTGAAGTGGATCACAGTTTTACAGGGTTCTTATAAATCCGAAGGGGCAGAGTCACATTTTCATTTTGTTCCACAAGTGAAACTCTCTTTCATTAAATAAGTACCCCAGTACATGGTGCTAACTATTTTGTCTGTGCTTTCAGAGGATTTCTTCTTTCTTTCCTCAGAAACTGCATTTTCTAGAACATTTCATAACAGTCATCTCTCTGCACTTCTTTTGGGAGAAGTTGCTTAGCAAAAACAGCCAAGCTTTATAAAAACTATATATGATTTTAACGTAGTAAGAAAAAAATGCAGAACCACAAACCAAAACAAACCCACACATAAACCACCAACCAAACCAAAACAAACCCCAAAAATGCTGCCACAATCACTAATTTCCTAAAGATGGCCCTAAACATAGATTGATGGATTTTTATTTAGGCAGTTAAATAAGTGGCATGGTGTTAGTGTGAGCTGCTCATTCTCATGTTTTCTAATTTTTGTTTTGGTTAAGTCACTTTCTCATTTACGAATCTAACCTTAACTGTTGTCTTCTAGGAAACTTGCCATATACTCTTTCATTCTTGACTGACTTCCCCGGCTATGAACAGTGGCTGCAGTTTCACAATTACAGTATATTTTTCAAAAGGACTTGGGCTTCTAATTGCTTGAGAGGATGCGCTGACTTCCTTTCTTCTGGGTGTTAAACAAGAGAAATGGGAGATGATTTACCTGGCTTTCAGTTAAATTAGTAATTACACTACTGTCATATAATAATTAGGCTATATGGTGCATAAATAAGGAGTTTAGGAAAGTAGAATGAACTGGAAGAAAAGATACAGGGGCAAAGGAAAGATGTCTTCTCATTCTACCACTGTGGTCTGATTGGGAAATGAGTCTCCTGGTGCCCTGAAACTCATTACACTCTTCCGCTATGGTATTGCACTTTGGAAGTAGGTAAACTAATCTAGTAAGTCACAGTCATTTTGATTTATTGCATCTGTGTCTTCCTGTAGTATACAACATATCCATACACTGAGAAATTCAGAGAAATAAATGTATCTATGACCATATTAATGTATTCTGCGGATGATGGTGCTGATTGTATTTAGAAGTTTAGTGCTTCCGTTGAAGAGCTGTAAAAGAGAGATGCAGGGTGGTGGTCTGATACAGGACGGCATCCTTCTATATCCTTGCATGCATAAATTACTGGGTTTTTTTAACATATATAAGCAGCATCCAGGTGCACCCAAAGATGCATTCTGCATGTCTTTTTATCCTTTATAGAACACATCTTTATAACAATGTCAAAGAAAAGCAGAACAAATTGGAAAATTTTAATCCCTTCCCTACCTTGGGCAGCTCTGTACAACTCTACACCAATGTCATTCTTGTAAGAAAAGTAAGTGAAATATGAACTGGTTCTACTTCAGAGAAGTCAGAAGATGAAACCATTCTTTAGGAACAGAAACAATATCATCACTTTCTATAAACAGCACATGAAATGTTCCAGTTGTATTACCTAAAGACATTCTGATCATGCAACATCTGAGAAGAGACACAACACAGCTATGTCATATTGTCCTTCCTGCACAAAAGTCATTGTGTCCCATACACCTGAAAAAGGGATTATTTTTTCTGTATTTTAAACTCCACCAACACTGATGAATGCTTGGATATGGTTTTGACCAACTAAAGGATAAAAGTGGTGTTGTCTATGACTGCACTTACAGACATTGTTTACCTGCAAAAGTCACAGAAATCAACAAATAAGGAGGTAGACTTTCTTAGTCTCATTAGTAAGATACACTTTCTTACTGGAAAACCAAAAGCCTTACTAAATCTCTAAAGACCAGCTTGAAATGTGAGGAATGATTAAGTCTGCATCCCTCCAGACAGTGGAGAATCCAGCCATAATACAGTAGTTCAATAACAATAATTAGAATAATGAAGAAAATAAATAAATAAATAAAAATCCAACCCCAACCCCCCAAAACCCAATTTGAATAAATTCTGTTGCTCACCAGATTATATTTACAGGCATTAGACCAATACTATTGCATTGTTTTCCTTTAAATTTGGAACACAGTTAGCCCAGTTTGGATGCTACTTAGGTAGAACAATATATTATTCTATAATTTGTCATGAGTATGAGTCTGCAAGGATAACCCTTGTCTGACCAGTCTTGGACATCAGCAATGCAAACTGCTACCCTAATGCTTTGCATTCTAGATTACCCTCATAATCAATAGAAAAAAATCAATAGAAATAAATAAGCAGTTCCAGGACATGACACATCTACCTACTGCAGTAAACACAGAGATAAAAGTATAGATACTACATAAAATATCTATTTCTCTGAGCTGCCTTCCCTAATTTTTCCCCAAAAAGCCATAAGGACCTGATGATAAAGTGATAACTCCTAATTTTTTCAGTCACTCAGATTCTGTCCACAGTACTGATAGGATCATGTTATGAATGTAACTACATTCTTCAAGTGATCATCTGACACGTTCAAAGCTAATATGATTCAGCTTAACCAGAGAGCAGCATTTATTTCTTTTTCCTGGCAGAACCATGTGTTAACCAGGTTGGCCTGTCAACACCTAGTATGCTAAAGGACTGGGTTTGTTCCAAAGCATTCTGGTATAACCTGGGCAGCTTTCCCAAGCTGCCAGGTGGAAGAGATGGAGAAATGTGGGTGCTGGAAGACTATAAGCCAAATCGTGTCAACTGCTTCTTACTGTATTTTTTTAACTGGAGGAACTCTAAAATTGAAATGAAACTTTCTTGATTTAAAAATAAATAAATAGATACTGAACATCTTTTTTCCTCTCAGAAAGTGTATGTGAAAAAAATCAAACCTAGTAAACTTCCTATTAGGGAACAGGGAACAGATTGGTTCCTGGTGATTAAATTATTTGAGTTTGTATTTTTTTTAATGTTTTAAACTGATGAATGGCAAAATTGTGGTTTGTCTCCTGCCTCCATCTAATTCCAAGTCATCGCAAATATATAATTTCATAACTCACTTGTATTATTTTCTTGTATATTTCTTTTCTATCTGGTCTTCAAAATGGAAAACTGGAAAAGATTGTCATAATGGTACTTCTGTGCTCACTTGATTTGTGCAACATTACAAACATTCTAAATTCTGAGCAAAAAGTGGTGGATATGTTAGGGTAATATGTATAAAAGTTATCAGCCCCCTTGCAATTCCAATTAAGTCCCTAGATTACTTATCTACATCTGTGTTAAACTTCTGGATTTATTCTACTAATTTTGTAGTTTTATATTAATTTAAAAAAATATTTTAACTGCTGTGTAATTTTTACTGAGTAATTAACAAAGTGGAGGATGTATAGCAGAGAGATAAATGGTAATCTAATATGCTAATTATCTCTTTAATCTAATATTTCACAGTGGTATTACACAAGAAAAAAATATCATGCGTTTGTTCAAATAATATCAAGAAAATAAACAAAATAAAAACCAAAACAAGATTAACCAATGCAATGTAATAAAATGAAATCTATTCTCTGGTCCTCAGATGGAGAGCTGAAACAGACAGCAAAAAGAATTGCTGAGATTGTAATACATTTAGTATCCTGGATATAATAATGAAATCCTATGGAGTATGCTTTCATCTGAGTCTAGGCCAATGGCTTCTTTATTAAATCTTGTGATGCATCCTGAGGTACACACCTTCTCATCTGTAATCCTTCTTTACAACAAACTCAGAAAAGAAGATTAAAAAAACCCACAAACAACAAACAAGCCTCAAAAAAAACAAACCAAACCAACAACAAAAGACACCTCCCACCCTCCCCTGCAAAAAGCTCAGCATGGGAAAAAGCTTGAATGACAAAGCAACAAGAACATTCATAATGAAAGCAAATCCTGATTCCATAGAAAGACTGAATAAACAACTTTATATGAGGAATCCATTGCAATAGACTGCCACTGGAAATAAACCTTGGAATTAATGACATGACTATCATGACTAAGTGAGTTCATCATGATCCACAATATCTTCATTCAGCAGAACACTTAAACAGTTGAAGGCATGCCCTTAGACCATGGAAATATAGGTTTAAAATCCCTTCAAAGAAATGAAAACTGTATTTCAGCACCAACTTCTCAGAGAGTATGTGGGACATCTCTTTAAACTCTCATCAGCCTTGTGGGTGAACATTCCCATTCTATTTCTAGGTAAAGCCCAATCAGTTATTTTAAACAACCTTCAATAATATTAAACAGTTTCTTTTACTTTTTTAAAAACGGGCTACAGTTGTTCCATGTATTACTTCTTTACCTGCTAGTAGCTAGAGATCAGCTACCAGGACATTTCAGAAGTCTGTTCCCTCCAGTGTAATATTTTAAGCTACACTTTTGACTTAAATCTTACTGTAATGTATGATGTTTGGATGCCTGGATTGTAAGGCTGGTGAGTGGCATAGACATCAGTTTAAGCTGATCATGTAGACATAAATGAAGCAAATTCCATGTCTATAAATATAGTTTCTGATGTTTTTCTAATTCTTTACCTAATCCTGTTTTTCTCAGTATGAGTAATTATCTACATTGCTCTATAGTGTTATTCAATAATTCTCTGATTTAAAGCCTCTGAAGTCTAGGAACATGATTCACTTGACTTGATATATTTTACATTAAGCGTAAGAATATTTGCACTTTTTAAAATTTGCAGATCCCAAAAGGAGGTCTTAACATAAATATAAAAGGACATCTTTAGTTCCTAATTTCTAGGGTAACATTAACTATTGCTGTTGAAACTTTTACACTAAATTCCACTGTCACTACTATGAGATTTCCTGGCTTTAATAATTAATTCAAACAGTATAATCCATATTATTTAAATTTCATTTTAATACAAAAAAGTATAATCCATTTATAGTGATACAGTAACTGCTTATTCACACTTTTATGAGTGTATCTAATAAAATACTGCAAACCTTTTAATGCAAATAGGACTTTTCTGTATTGATTGTATTTACAGCTTTATGCCTTTGGTACAATTCTGCATGACCAAACTGCATTTTGTGAGGGATCTCCATAAATGTGTACCTACCTGATTAGTAGAACGAAATGATGAGTATACATATCTGTACTTATCGCTAATTATTTATGTTTTATTGTTTTAATTATAAGGAGCAGTCTTTGCAGTGGCTGCAATGCAATATTCATATGTAGAACACAGTTAAAAGAATTAATGTACTTTTAAATTAAACTACAAATTAAAAGATATTTATCTGGCATTAATTTTAGGTATCACTTAGGGGAGCCGAGATGTATTTTTATTGCAGAGTAAAGCAGAAAGTAGAAGTTACATTTCACTGTTAACCGACTGTTACATGACAAGTAAACAAGTTTAATCGTGTTATTCACCTCATTGACTTTAATGATTCAATAATAGATGTAATAGGCACCTCAGGACCAGATGGCTTAGGGAAAAAAAAGTCCCCATGAACTACCACTTTTTCATCGCAAGTATCTGATAAATATGTTAACTCCCCACACTGCGCTGACAGCCGGAACTTCTCACCAGCTGGCCAGTTGCTCTGCACAGTGGGTGCTATCATCCTCAGATGAATGTTGAATTCTCAGCTCTGTAGTGAGGTCAGGACTTGTGGGGATTTTTTTTAAAACCACAGTTTTTATTGATTTCACATAAACATTGTAATAATCGACAAAAGGATAAGTGGATAAGGTCTTAGAGAGGGGTGGATCATGAGTTAAGGCTGAATTCAGCCCGTGCTGTACTTGTAACAATGCAAATCAACTACATGCAGTAGCAAAAAGCATTGAATGTGTAAAGAGAAAGTGGGGCTACAGCTGCCTCTCATCAAGTTGTTTTACTACCCCAACCTTTTGCTCAGTATTGTGCTACCTCTAGCAGAGCCTGCATATGATCATGACTGGCAGACATTTCAGCCAGAAAACACTGTTTATTTCTAGCTGTCATCTGTGCTGCTGCAAGAAGTGTGCCGAAGACCCCCCCCTTTCCCAGGAATGTCAACGAAATGGACAGTTTGATTATCTACAGCCTGTATCAGCCAACACTGTTCAGATTGAGGCAGTATATAGCCTACTGTCTGCCACTATTGCTTGCATTTGGACATGTTCTTTTTAGCATCCTGGCTTGTATCAGAAACAGTGTGGCCAGCAGGGCCAGGGCAGTGATCGTCCCCCTGTGCTCGGCACTGGTGAGGCCCACCTTAAATACTGTGTTCAGTTTTGGGCCTCTCACTGCAAGACATTGAGGTGCTGGAGTGTGTCCAAAGAACAAAGAACAAAGCTGGTGAAGGGTCCAGAGCACAAGTCTTCTGAGGAATGGCTGAGGGAACTGGGGCTGCTTAGCCTGGAGAAAAGGAGGCTCAGCGGAGGCCAGGAAATGGCATCAAACCCCTCTCAACCCCCCTTGAGGTATTTAAAAGATGTATAGACATGGCACTTAGGGACATGGTTTAGTGGTGGACTTGGCAGTGCTGGGTTAAAGACTGGAGTCTGCAAAATCCAACCATGTTAAAGCCTAACAAGACAAAAAGTTGGTGGGTTTGGGTTGTGGGTTTTTATCGTATGTGTATGTGTGTGTGTCTTCACAGAACGTAATTTCCTTTTTGTTACCTGACCTCTGATTGGCCTTTGTAAACTAGACCATACTTCGTTCCGCATCAAGGAGAAATTTTGCCCAGCATTTTGGAAAAGAAATTGAAAGTTACATAATGAAAAGAGAAAGGAGAAAAAAAAACCCACAGATGCATTAGCCATCTTGTCAGCTAAGGGATTCTGAAACACAAGATAATTCTGAAAGCCTGTGCTAAACTAATTGTATGTGTACTCAAAGCCCATTTTTAAAGCAAGCTGGAATTTCTCAGCAACTTTAATTACATCCAAGTTATATTAAAAAGCCAGGAAATCCAGAATAAATGTCATCACACAACACTACAAAACTTTATTTTTCTTTATGGGTGAGTGTATCTGTTACATGCTATTTATCTCACTTAAATGTACAATAACAAGTTCTTCATATATGATAATAATAATAATGAAGAATAAGACTCTTATCCTACCATAACAATATATATCTTCCTGTGACAGTATATAAATTCTTAATAATTTATTTATTCATGCAAAATCACTTTGTAAAAGGGTATTACTATTCTTCTGTATAAACATCCTTTGTTTAAATAAACAAATCTGGAAGACATTGACAGTAGTTGGACAGTCTTAATCATGGAGAGGTCTCTATTCACATACATTTTTATGAAGTATATATATATATGTGCCAAAACAATACCTCTGGAAGAAATAGTTTGCTATCAAAAAAGAAGCAGGAGCAAGAAAAAAACCACAACCAAACCAACAACAAACAAAAAACCCCACAAAACCGAAAGCCAGTATAATGAAGTATTAAAGTACAAAGAAATTGACATTCTTGAAACAATAAAAATCAATACAAATATACATCAACTATAGCAAGTGAAGTGTATAAATACAAACACAAAAAAGAGGAAGGTGGGAATAGGAAGAACAGCAATTTAAAAACAGCAACAGAAACAAAAATAAAATTTTCAATTATGTCAGGACCAAAAAGTCAGGAAAGAATTGCCGACTTGCTTATTTACTTGGATATCAGAGGCTGAAACAGATGGTTAAGAAAATCAAATATAATAAGTATTCTTTGCATCATCCTTCATCAAAGGAACAAAAACCTCTCTTTACTCAGGTACATGAACTGAAGTACATGTATAAAAATTGTGATGGAACTACCTAATGAACTGCTCTTAGGCCATGCTGAGAATTTACTCTTTAGCACTATACAGCTGCATGCCAGGCACACAAGCTAAATGGTTCAGAACAGTCCATTTCTCCAGGGAGAACTGATTTTTTCTACAACAGATAGCACAGAGCACTGGATTTTCTTCAGCACTATGTTGTGTTTCTATAACTGCCACATTCTATATATGTGGATTTTTACAGTTCAAAGTGTCTGATAGTAGGCAAAGTCTGTGCAGCCCAGATGGTTGCATAAACATCAGAGTGAAAATCTTATTGAATGAAATGGTTATATATACTTTATGCTTGGGAAGCACTTTGGAGCACTTGGGGATGCAGACTGTTCTGGGAAAATGTTGGAAAAGTGCATGGGATAACAAATATACAAATCTCATGCATTTTTTTTTTTTTTTCATATGGCCTTTCAGGACAACTCAGAAAGAATAATCTGGAGAATCATAACTAAGATTTGATTTGAAGGAGCTAGTTGGTTCACTGCAAAAGGGAACTATAAGTGAATTTACACTTACACAGGACCTAGGAGCAAATTAGGCAACTACATCAGCTGGCAACGTAAACAGATACTAAAGCCAATGAATAACAACATCTTCAGATTGTATACATCTTTTTCTAAGCAAAAGACTAATCCAAAAAACTGTCAGGAGTGAAATTTTTATAATACTAAATCACAAGAATATGATGTTAGTTTGGAAATTGGGTTGATTTGACAGAAGGAGGATTTGGGGACTGGTAAATGGTAAGTATTAATCCAAACAAAATCCAAACCAAAATGAGACAGGATCAGAACCAGTCTTTATTCAAGAACTCCGTGGGTTTATTTCCTCTCCAGAATGACAAACTGAAGAATATAATATCTTCTGAAGTTTCCCATCTGTCCCACAGTGTCCCTTATGTTAGAATGCAGCATGTTCTGTGATAGGCTTCAGCTTCATTTATACTGAAATGCAAAAGTACTTCATGGTGTGCCATACATCCCAGTCTTCCAAGCATCTGAATCAGTCATGGAAAAGAAATGCACTGCAACTCTTCTGAAAATCACATGGTTTCACCTCTTCTAAAGCCCATATGGAATTCTCTTTACAGGGAAAGCAAGACATGGGCTGTAAATGTTGGTGCCGTATTCTTACTCTGATATGGAATCAAGATATATCTGGAGAACCCAGGTTCTGAAATGTTCTCAGGTACCTTGTTAGACATCTTTGTCAATCAGTCCTGTTTAATAACTCCCACTCTTGGCAGGACAATCATGTTGGAGCCCAAAGCTTAAGCCTTCCTCCTGCCTTAGCTGTCTGTTCAGCCCTCAAGCCCTTCTTCCTGAGGATTCACTTGGTTGTAGGGCAAAATGGTTTGGAAAACTGAATTGAGTTAAAACTGACTTTGTATGTGTGCTTTGATTTAAGCGATCATGAAGTTGCAGCCTTGGGTAAGAGGTGGTAGACCATATGGTTCAAGCCTCTTCTGTTGTGTATACTTAATTATGTATACTATGTGCAACAGCAAGCTTTTGGTTTGGTGTTTAATCACATAGAATTCAAACTTTTTTAATGATGTCTATCATGGATAAATGCTTTAAGATAATAAAAACTACTGTATTTTTTATTTCACTCTAGCTCTTGTTTTCTTTTGTTCCTTTGCAAGTGTTTGGTATGAAAATTTCACTTATATTTCAAGTACTCTTTGATGTCACAGTTTTGAGGGGGATAATTCCTTTTCAGTAAAAAATCAGTCAAGGTGAAAACATATTTTTTCCCCAGGGACAGCATAAAGAATGAATTATTAGGAGTGCTTTCACCATGCTCCTGATAAGTAAGGATAACTGTACCTGGATTAGTAACTAATGGAATATTACGTATGCAATGGCTGGATGAACGAATAAAATACACCTAAAGGGGAAGTTTTCCTTGTCCGGCCACTTCTAGTTTTAGTTCTTTTGTCTCCTGTCTACCAAATACTGATTACATAGTTCTTTAATGGTCAGCTGGGTTTTGTTAGTAATTAGCCTCAAAGACAAAGGCTAATTGCTCAATTGTCTTTGGAGACTCTGATGGGAGAAATCAGAGCTAGTGGCCAACCACAAAGTGAAAAAGGACAACTCTCCAGAGTTAATAAAGGAAACTTGTATTAATGCCTTTTAACTTTCATTTAACAGTATATAAATTTTCTCTTTCTAAACACACATGTCCCAAAACCCAAACTACTATATCAGATATTGTAAGTTTACACTGATTTGTAATATTTCTGGTTATTTATGAGATAAGCTTTTTAACTGTTTCCTATCATGGTGTTTATATTTAAAAGAGGGCTTTGTTTAAACTCTAGTGAAGATATAATTACAATTACCAGTGGGAGATTTCAAATCTGTTTTTAGTGATGGAAAGGCTTTCTAAAAATACAAAACTCTGGGTGGTCAGATGTACTCAATACGTCAGTAGTGGTACTATTACTGTTATAACAGAAAACTGAACAGATGTAACAGACAATATCCAGAAAACCAAATAATGGACTATCTTTTAACCTGGTAGCATTATGTTTTCTAGGTAGTGATAGAAAGACATAGGTTACACGAACAGAAATCAGATGAATCTTTTCTACCAAGTGTACCTTTCTTTCCAGACAGGATTAAATTTAGAAGGCGGCTTTGGTGCTATTAGTAAGGGGCTTGTGGTCCTCTTAATGTCTAAATTAAGTCCAGAAGTATCCTAGAAGTATTTGTATCATCTACTAGGCACTAACTCTTTTAATGACCTGTTATTCAAATGAGTTTCCACAACTGACAGAATTTATGTCAGATTGCTTTTTATAAATAGATGGAAAGGTAACTAAACTGCCTCAAAGATCCCAACTTAATTAGTTTTAGTATCTATTATAATGATGCCATTTTTAACACAGCCTCTATTTTCCCTAACCAATTTTCCATATTCATGGTCTTACATCTTGCTGTGATTTTATAGAAAGCTGCTAATTAGTAAGAGATTAATTTGAATTTGTTCATTCCTACCACACTTTATAGTAGCCAACAGACCTTATAATATTGCTAAAGCGAATCATCAGAGAGTTCAGTTTTATGATTATATTTAATAATGAAAGCACATTATCCCAAATCTTTTAATTTTGAGGCACATCCACAACATGTAGAAAAAGCAAATGAATTAGACAACTGAATTCAAAACCTAGAAAGCCAGGATTTTGTATTGCCCAAAAAATACTGCGGATACTGAAAATAAAGTAGGTTAAACATACTGTTATCGAAATCTTGGAATGAAGAACTTATCAACACCAATGTGATATAGATAAGCAGACACTTCTTTATTAACGGCTGGGTGCATGAGTGAGGCCTCTCACAATCAACGCACACCAAGTTTCAAAATCATACACCATATATAGAACTTATTCATGCATATTCATTAAGTATCATGCATAATCATAATATTTCCTGAAAATCATTAACATACTCTCCTCCCATATCTGATTCTACGCAGTAAAGTTAAGAAAAGTCTAGAAATGGGTCTGGGGTACAATTTGGGTAGGTGGTATATGAGTCAGTGGTCGCGATCTCCCCCTGCTGGAATTATCTTTTACTAAAGTTCACTGTTTCTTGGCAGGTAACTATAAGCTGTTCCAGTCGACTCTCCCCATTTCCCATTAATTCTGCATTCTGACATTTCAATGCATTCTCCCAGTCTACCTGTAAATACTATATCCAATTATCTTCAATCATCTTGAATCTTAAGTCTATTGTCTAAGTTCTAATTATTCCTACTAGGTGATTCTGACCTATTCTTTTGGCCTTGCTACAGGGCTGTACAGAGGATTTCATAGCAGCTTTTGCTGCAACAACAAGTTTCATTAAAATATATTTCTTATTCCAAATGATTTTATAGAATCAAATAAAGTCAATTAATTCTAACTTATTAGCAGATCTGTAACAACACTGCACGCAACACTGCCTTCACTTTAGTCAGTGAGGCAGTGGGATTTTCATCCTGAAATTTGGACTGGCAAGGGAAGATAATAGGTATGGGCCACAGTTGCACAACAGACCTATTTCTCCCTTTTTCCTGAAGACAACAGATGAAACAAGCCATCATATTTCCATCCCATTTTCCCCAAACCCTTCCTTCTGACCCAGGCTCAGAATCTGACAAAATTAATTTGGTACATGGCTGATAATCCTTGAGCTAGCATTATCTGTGGCACGCTAGAGAGAGGCCTCATCTATCAGTTCAGTTAATAAGTAGATCAAGTAAGTTTTCCAGATGCAATATACATCTTCCATTTCAAAATATATAGTGTTTTTCCACTGAAAAGTAATTTTCTGAACTCTGCAGATTAACTGCACAGGACAATGAAGTCTAGAGTTTTCATTACACACTTAACTGTACCATGGTTCTGAGACATCCCTACAGGATGCAGAGTTTAATACTGTGACTATCAAATCACACAGTGAACAACTGACAAAAAAACCCCAAAAACACGGGGGGTGGGGTGAGGAATTACAAAAATGAAATACATTGAGGATTGGAAAAAATAAATTAGGAATTTGTTGCACAGAATTCTCTGAATTAATATGAAGTGATGTATGCAAATAACTGAGCGGCAAGAATTATTTTTAATTATTTTAGGCTTACTTGTGAGTACCTTACTCATATCAAGCAGTTCCTGTCTGCTCAAATTCTCCAATTAAGTTCATGGAGTGAGATATTATTCACTGGAGAAGATGTAAACACCTTTCTTTTCTGGGTCAGATGCTACCACTTTGATGGAAGTTATTAAAAATCCTGCCAAAAACATTGACACTGAACTATTGCATCTGTAGAATGATACGAGCAGGCTTTGTACTATTATTAGGAGTATTTTAAAATTCAAAATATAATAGAAAGAAAACATAGGTAGGAACATAAGTGTGTGTGTGTTTATATCTTTACGTATATAAAGACAGGTACATTATGTAGGCATGAGTATTTGGTAAGAATACAATATGGTTAACAGGAACAAAAAAACCCACCATAAAATATCCTGTAATAAAGTTCAATAATTAAGATCCTTTAGAACAAGATCTAAGTGGTAGTACAAATGATACTGAAGGACTTAAGATCACTTTTCATCTGCAAAATGTACATAATTATTATTTTCTAGACTACACAGTGTGCATGATCTGTTTGACAGGGAAACATAGTCTTTTATGAACATCTGCAAGTTACCATTTGTTCACCAGATATGCAGCAACTTTGATATTTCTGCCTTGTAACTGGTGTAGCGAACTTTTCTAGACAAACTTGAAAAATCCCAACAGTTTGCTATCTTCCTGGAAAATGTCAGGAAATCCAAACACACATTCAGTTGTAGAGAAGTGTCATGTCTAGAAACTACTACAAGAAAAAGGGGTTATTAAATTTATGCTATAATTCATCAGATTCAGTTTGTGCAACCTCCAAAGAAGGCATGCCATAAAGAAAAGTTGTGTCGTGTCACGTATTATGCAGTTTTGTATTACTGTAAGCCAGTGAAGTATGTGTAAAGTATTATTTCTGTAAAATTATTTTTTCCCAAAACCAAAAAACTGTTCCTATGTTTGCATTCCTTTTCTACATGAATCTCAGAACTCAAACTTTTGCATAAATCAAACATCATCCATATTTGGTTCTATTGCATTTTATGGTATAGTACATTACCATAAGATAACCTATGTAGAACATTAAATGCTGTAAATTACGTAAAGTAATATAACACAATGTGATGCTGGGACTGTAAATCACTGATATTTGCTAGTTCCCAGACATATGTTGTTTTTCTTAAGCTCATGGTGTCAGAAGTTTGTGGTTTTTTTCTAATTCACATACCTGGCCTTAAAGTATTCTGTTACCAAAACCCAGCAGGTATACCTGAGCATATACACACAAATATGCATGTAAACATGTATGTGAGCTATCATTTCTGATTTCAATGAAAAGGGATTTTGAACAGGTAGAAGTAAATCAAAAAGCATAAACTATTCTTTATTTAAATTGGTCTACAAATATGGATCATAGCTTAAAGTAATGAAGAAGAACCTATTGAGTAGTTTTGATAGGCTTTAAATAATGGTCTTGTGCTACATCATTAAGCTGAACTGATATTATTACCTTCTCTGTTATAAAATCATTATATAAGATTTAAGCATTTTTCCAGGGATGTCAGAATTGTCAAATTTTCCTAAAGTTTCCTTTTCTGTGCTGCTAGGTTGAGATTAAATTTACTACTGGGTATTTTCACCCTGCTTTGGTTGTAATTTGTCACTGAAAATAAACAGTTTGACATTACGAAATCCTTAAAATAACTACTTGCAATTTAAATTGATCTAGGCATGTTTCCCTATCTTCAGTGTGGCAACACTGTTGACTTTAAGTCCATTTCTGCTATACACTGGCGTAGGCAGGAGCCAACAGCTCTGCAAACAGGCAAAGGCTCCATGCAGAGCTGCTAATCAACTCCGTTCAACAACTAATATTAGTTAGGGAACTAGTGGATTAGAACAACGTATTTGCAAAATGTCAGATCTGTTTGTTTTGAGGCAGCAAGAACTACTTCTGAGGGAGATTAAAGATCAGCTGAGGTCCTGTGAGGGAAAAGAAACAGACAATTCAGTAAGGGCTCTGTGTTAGAAACAGAGAGTAAAATATATTAAATCAGCTCCATCTCAAAGAATCTCAATTCAAGACAAAAAAATAAAAATCTTTGCTTAAATCAAGAAACCAAGAGATATACCACATCAGACTACACTGGGAAGGAATTTAAAGCACAAAGTCTCTGTGTTTGTGTGAAGTAGAATATGGGTTTAATCTTTCTTTATAAACAGACTTTCGATTTCATTAGTTTAGTAAAGGCAAACAGGGCACATGCTCTCCTTACGGAGTCAGAATAGTGTATAATTTAGAGTGAAAAAAATGTTTGCATATGCAAACCAGATTAACAACCTGTTAATTTTTAAAAGGCCAGGAAGATAAATGACTAAACCGCCACAGTACTGGTATGTATTTTACACTGCATATGGAGTTTAAATCTGTGGCACAGCCATTAAGCGTGCACGTGAAGGAACTGTGCTGAACCCACAGACGCAGGGACCAGGGGCAGCACAAGGTGGAGGAGCCCTGGCAGCCAGCTGACGAGAAGTGAGGCAGAGGCACCTCCTTCCTCCTGTCTGGCTCGTGCTGATTGCAAAGGGTACCAGCCTAAAGGAAAGACAGAGATTTTCCAGGATCAAGTGGGAATATAACAAGCCAGGATTAAGCCCTCAGACCAAATGCCGTTCTACTTTAGGCTTGAACAGGAAATAATTCAGCCCTCTCTCACGGGCTGTCGCTGACCTAACCTGCAGGCACCATGTTACCTTTAGGATGGCTGTTTGCTCTTCAGCCTGCAGAGGTAGTCTTAATAGCAAGGCAGCTAATTTTTAAAGGCTGATTAATTTGGTCCTTAGTGTCCATCTCCTAGGTGCATGGGTACCAGGTGACTAATTGCCACTCCCAATACACATATTGTACCTGTCCTGCTCTTGGAAGAACCTACCAGAGTGTATGAATGTTAGCATGAACTAGATATTCTGGCAAAATCCTTTCTGCTTCTTCAGCATGGGTAGGATCTCTGCTGAGTAATTTGCCTCGTTTTGGAGTTCACATCTAAACAAAGCTTTGGACCAGTGTGACACAGTCTGGAGAAAGTTACAACTATGGCCAGAAATCTAGAAAACAACTGCTTGTGAGGAAAGTCTGAGAAATTCAGGTAGTTTAATCTGAAGAACTGAAAACAAAAGGGAGACAAACTAACAGCCTTCAAATCTGTGGAAGATTATATCTGAGAAGAATAAATAAATGTCTCTCTGAGGAGAGAGGAAAAAAAGAAATAGGCTGAATTGCACTGAAGGTGATCTAATTTATACATTAAGAAAAACTTTCCAGCTGTGAGGATATATAAGCAACATGACTGATTGTTCTGGCAGGATGTGGGATCTCTCCCTTTAGATGCTTTTAAGAACAGGTTAGGTAAACATCTGTCAGGAGCAGTTTAGACATAGTGACCCTCTCTTCAGGAGGAAATTTCCATAGATGAATTCCTGAAATGTATGGAAGTTTTTCAGCCTCATCTTCTATGAATTTAACACATCTCAGAATTGTATGTTTAATGAATTTACAAATTAATTAACAGAAAAGAACACATAGGTCTATCCTCTAGTCATCAATGTTGCATTCTTTTTGGAGCTGGGTTGGGGTTTTTTTCCCTCTTTGTTCTGTGTTATATTACCAAATAATCCTTCTATTGCGTAAAAAAATACCATATTTAAGAGGTACATAGCAGAGCTGCACATAACTGTAAGACAGAGCAGGACCCTGCTATTATTATTTATGAACAGTAATACTTAATGTATTACACAGTTGTTTCACTTTGGCAGAGAGATAAGATTCCATTTACAACACAAAATTAACATTAATCCAATAAATAGAGTAGCTGAAATTTGAACAATATGCAGGCTCTTAAGAGTAAGTAAAATATTTCCCATTTTTGTAGTTGTAATCCTCCTTGTTCCAGGCTTATTCCTGTAATAAAATCTTGGAATACTTGCCTTATAAATGTATTCTAGTTAATTTATATTCTGCTTAAATGCATGATTATTCTAGAAGGTTAGATTAAGAAGGCATACCTTCCTTTTATGATTAATGTTAACTCAAAACACATAAAAAGCCATTTATCAACAGATGCGTTTTGACACCTGATAAAGTCTGTTCATCCAGATTTTTTTTCCTAAAGCATACTTATATAAACACTCTCTACTGTATAAAATATGGCAGTTCTGCATAGCTTTGAAAGTGAAAAAGGTATTTTATTCAGCAGATGAGAAATGTTTTATTTTCCCAAAAGAGCATGGCTATTTAATTTATGTTATTTATACAGCACAATTCTGCAGCAGTGTGTACCAGTATTAACAAGAAAAAGGAAAAAAGTAAAAGACATAGAGGTGTCTTTTTGATGCTCAACAGTGTTCACAAGATAGATAGATAGATATAAAATTTAAACACAGCTTTGTCAGTAAGTTGTTCTCGTAAAAGTAAACTACAAAAAAATTATCACCAGTGAAATAAGGGAAAAGACAAACCTATCCTTCATACAGTAGCAGATCTATTACTCTCTTTACAATAAATGCTCCATACAGTAAATCCCATAGATATTTTTCTTAAACACTGCTGTATTAATCACTTAAAATAAACCAGTCAGAGTGATTTCAAAATGGTCTGTGGGCCTAAAACAGTGGTGCAGGACAGATGTTTATAATCACCAGTGCCTCTTATTAATTTTTCCAAATGTTTTTCCAAAGCAGGTACCTAAAAATATTTGTTTGGGTTTATTTAAGGGAATTTCAAGCCCAACTGATGTTCCAAAATTTACAAAATACTTCTATTAGAAGCCTCTGTTGTCAGAAATCTTGTAAGGTCTGGCAAAAAGGGCAGTTCTGTATAGAAAACAGCAACATTCAATAACCATAACGCCAGTTAAAGTAGGGTTGAGTAATGTTTTATTTTGAAAGTTGGGTAGTAGTTTGTGCCAGATATGCATAGGAATACTGATAGCAGAGACTAGGTGATACTGATGGCAAAGTGCTTAAAGTTTGTTCCAGCTTTCATAGATTAACTATTTCATTAATCAGAACTTGTCCCCCGATTTTCCATATGCTTCTCCTCATATGAACTGGGAGAAGTAAAAAGAATTTCAAAGTTTTCTGTGCAGAAAAGAAATAAACATAAGTCCACTGAAATAAATTAAAACATAATGATGAAACTTTTTAATGTTAGGTTTAACATTAATAATAATACTTTAAAAAGACAAAGCCATTATTTTAAACACCAGAATTTTTCATTTATTTTTTTTTCTAATTGAAAAATCAAATGCAGACTTCCCCACTTTAAAACTAGAGTGAACTGTAATCAATAAAAAATTGCTAAAAAGATGAAAGTCTTAGCAATTTGTCTTATACTTCTGGAAAAAAGTATACATCATGAAAAAACTAAGGCTAGAACTAGCTATGATGTAACTTCCTTATTAATAGCTGAATGTTAATTAGCAACTGTTAAACAATGATATTTGGGTAGGTATGACCAATGGAGGACTGGTTATATTTAATTTGAAGTGGTACAGTATTATCCAGTAAAAAAATGAGGTTTAAAAAACCCTCACTAACCAGAATAAACCAGGTGCAAGTTATTCTGATTATAAGACAAAACAGAAGTTTGAGAAATGTGACTGATCAGTGACTACTGATACTGTCCTTTTACTTAATGCAGTAGAGTGCAATGAAATTACTTCAATGATTCATGTGACAGATGCACTGTGGAGACTCCTGTGAGGGATGCTTCTGGTAGAATACCTAAACTGGTGGGTCTCTGGTGCTGAAAGTTAGCCTAGGGCTAGTTTCCTTCTAACAGGTGATTTCAGGACAAGTGTTATCCACCATTTGCAACATCCACCTGCTGTTGGTTTCATTAGGAAAACGTGCTTGGGTACCTCAGCTATTCTGTTTTCAAATTCTGGAGTAGAAGTGAAAGTTTATATTGATCTACAGTTTATGTGATTACAGGTACCAACATCCACAACAATTAAATTACTCTGCTAATGTAATAGAAGATAATTACATATAAGAGATGGTAAGTGACAATTCAGATCATTCTTTTTACTCCATTTTAGTGCTTGCCAGCACTTTTTAGCTCACTACACACTACTATTATTAGTGAACACTTACATAGTAACCTCATAAATGAGTCGGGCTGTACTGTGAGCAAGGGCTGCTGGAAGGCATGTAATGGTTAGTCCAACATGTCATCAGTCAGCATGAAGCTCTGGTATGTTTAATTACTGGGTGCAGGAAAATGATAAACAGTAGAGAAAAAAAATAATGTATGTTATATGTATATGTATAGATATCACACGTACACATTATGTATACGTTAATATGCACATACACTACATACCCCTTCTGTCCTGTTTGTGTTCTAAAACTGTTCCCTGTATTTTTTATTGAGAGGAATGATAGACAATCTCAATGATGTTATAGACTTCTAATAAAAAAGACACCCTTTCTTTTGGAAAGTCCCACAGCATGTAATAATAAAAACATTTTTTGAAGATTATTTGAAATGTTGTTATTAAAAAAATATGTATGTGTGTGTGTATATATATATGATTTACTTGATAATCCTATAGATGTTTCCAAGGGATCAATTATTTTTAAAGTATTGATCCACTTTATTAAAACATGGGTCATCTAAGTTGATTTGAATTAGACTTGAATGACTGTCATTTTACCCATAAACAATAGGCACAAACTGAATAATCAAGTAAAAATTTGAAGTGAAGAGCTTTTTGAAAGCAATAAGGTTGAATGTGATTTTAAGTAAGCAACTGATGAATAAATACAGAAATAAAACTAAATTTTTAGTGCTTAGAAAGGCTGATCCATTAATACCTTATGTTTTCAAGTTTCCCGTTGCAGTTAGTGTAACTTTCCCAGGATATGGTCACTCAATTTTTTAACTGTGCTTTGTGCTTCTCATGCTTAGATGGTTAGTTGACAATATTTCTACACTTCTTAAATATGGAATTATCTGAGAAAAAAAATTAAAATATTGTTTTTTTAAAAAAATAATTTATTAAATGTACCCTTTATCAGAGCTGTACTTCTAATGGTATCCAGTCAATGCGCAAGTTGCTTCACCTTTGCTTTGCCTTTTTTGATAGCATACTGTACATGTTAGCCAAGCTAAATTACATAAGTAGTTCTAAAAAAATCACTCTTACGCTGCTGAAAACTACACAATAAATTAAGAAAGGTATTATTAACAACTGAAGAGAAACAGGATATATAGACAAATTAGCTTGACAATCTACCCAGATTAAATACTATTACAGAATGCAAGGAAAATGCTCATTTTTTATAAGGACAGTGTGTTTTCACACCAATGCACAGATTAGAAAACTTTGGTCATGATGACTTTGAGAGGAACACAAATGCAGTACATTCCCTCTACAGCCATTTGGAATCAGTATAAGGATCCAAAATTTTCAGTGTGTTATGATTTAACCCCGGATGGTGATTCATTACCCCGCAGCCGCTCGCTCCCCCTCACCCCGAGGGATGGGGAGGAGAGTTGGAATGTAGAACTCCAGGGCTGAGATAAGAACAATGTAATAGTTGAAACAGGACAAAAATGAAAGAACAATCATAACAACAGTGACAGTAACAGTTACAGTGAAAAGGGGATGGGAAAAACTAAACCCAGAGGACGGGAGGGGAGGAACCAGTGTTGCACCCCGCAGCTGCTCCCACCCAGTCCCCGAGCAACGACCCCCGCCCCGGCCAGCCCCCAGGTATATAGACCAGGCTCAGCCCGTCCCATGGTATGGAATATCCCTTTGGCTAGTTCTGGTCAGCTGGCCTGGCTGTGTCCCCTCCCAGCTCATTGTGCCCCTCCAGCCTTTTCACTAACAAGGCCTGGGGAACTGAAAAGTCCCACACCACAGCCAAAACACAGCACCATGCTAGCTGCTAGCTCCTGAGAAGGTGGTTAACTCCATCCCAGCTGAAACCAGGACACAGTGATAACTTGAGGTCATGACATATACAAAATTAAGAATCTCCTCAGGCCAAAGAAAATGTCTTAAAATAGCAAATTATTTTATATCTTTTTTTTTTTTTTTTTTTTTATTCTTTCCTAACATTGCTGGGGTTTCGACATTACAGCAACAGTTGGTTTCAATACTACCTTTGTTGGGTCTTAGAAAGGTGGGGGGTAGTTGATTGATTTTGGGTTTGGTTGTGGGTTTGTTTTTTTTTTAACAGCCACTAATGTTAAAGTATGCTTGCACTGATAATCATTTTAGTGTCGTCCTAGTAATTCCGACTCTTAGGCAAAATAATTTTAGTGGTTAGTTTTCATCTCTGTTTCAAGACAGCTTTGTCTTAAGGCTTCCATGTATAATAATGTCCTACCCTTCTTAAAAACTACTACTGCAAAGAAAGAAATGGTTTTGGAGTGGTTGCATATAGGTGCATAGCTGAAGCCACAACAAAATGTAATTATAGAAAAGCTCAGCTTCAGTTCCATTTAACTCCAACCCCCATCCCCCCACCCCACCCCCAGCTAAGAAATGATTTTCAAGTGTACTCCCAAAATATGCTGTAGGATGTTTAAATGCTCAGTTTTGCTATGGCACAGCTTTCGGTGAAATATTATCATTATAAAGCAATGTCTGTGGAATTCTGTTAAGTGTCATATTTCAGACCCAACATGTTTACATGTTAGTAGTTCAGTTGCTGGTAAGGTATTGGTATTTTTAAGTTTCCAGATTGCTTATGCTGTTTTTACTTTCACATTAAAAATATGTTTCTACTTGACACTAGTCTAGAAAAAAACCCCAACAAAACCACAAAAACACATAGAAAACCAAAACAAAATATTAATTATCTTGCCTATTCAAAATAGTGCGAAGACATGACAAAAATAAGGTATCTTTTCCCACATTTATCAAACTTATAGTTAAACAATAGTCTGTACTTCTTACTGAATAAGTCAGGTAAGTTGATCATGTTAAGAAAGGAAGTTATACCTGTGTTAAAATTGGTTCAAAATATCCTATAAAAGTTTTCATTGAATACTAGATTTCAGGACACATACACCCCATACACCCCAAATGTCTCAAATGTCTTGCTTTGCTACAGGAAATGTTAACTCTGGTAAAGATGGAAACTTTCTAATTTAAAAAAGGCAAAATTCCACTTAAGAAAATCTGTATATTTCATTAGTATTGTAGCTTAGTGTTACTATAATACAGTAAAGATGAAAAAGCGGTGCTTTTTACAGTGATTGATTTTATCTGCTGGAATGTAATAGCAATCTGTTTATTTAATCAGAATTCTTATTGTGGTCCTTGAACCACATGTGTTCTAATTTGATATAAAAATGTTAGGATATTCATATGAACTTATTCAAAACTAGTTAAACTCAATGCATTCCAAGCGTGTAAAATACAACATATGGATTTCTGTTCTCTAACCTTATGAACATTTGCACATGTTCAGGAAAGCCCACTGGATAAAATTTATGTATTGCTAATGATTTTTATAGGCCCCATGGCCCAAAGTGATGGCAAAATGCCCAGGAATTTGAAAGAATCCTGTTTTACTTAGTAGTCAGAATGTAGAGAGCCATAAAAATAGAAAAGGGTTGAAGGAAGTCCAAATGCTTTCTAACTGGCAGAACCAAGGTTGCTTGTGCTACACAGCCTTTTGTTGACAGATCTCAAAAGCTTTTTTTTTTTTTTTTTTCTTTTTTTTTTTTTTCAGGGGATATCCTAGCTCAACATATCAAATAATGATATAAAGACAGAGTGATGTCCTTGAATTCAAATTTTTCACCATTTCTTGGAGGACCAGAAGTGGAAAAACCACATAAGCATAAATTGAGAGGGAAGTAGAAAAGCACTAGAGTCACTGCATCTGTTTCTTTGTGTGGGACCATTTGGAAATCTCTCTGTTGGAGCTCAGTATCTTAAGGACACTGTTAAAATTTGTGGGGAGAGAAGGCATACCACTGGAATTGAGATGTGGCTTTCCACATCATAGTCACCTGTGGCTGATCCTGAGGGTGCTGATGCAGATGTTTGTTAAAAAGTTAATACTGCTTCAAAAAGCAGTACAGTTTGCAGATTCCTTTCTGCAGCTGCAACTGTACAGCTAAGGAGGAGTAGTCAACTAATGGTAGGCTGCTTTCCATAATAGTTCTGTTGACAGGGGGTTGAGTCCAGTAGCTATGCAAAAGCACTGGGGAAACTTTCTAGTCTGTAAAAACTCATAAATGTGAAAGGGTGGTCATCCTTTCCCATTTTCTTGGATTATATCCTTGATCCTACTAGAAAATTTTCCTGGCCTTCCACAAGAGTGTTGGGAGAAGGGTAGGAAAGTTTCCCCTTTCAGCAGTAAGTAAATCCCAAGAACAAAATCCCAAGCATAGTGACAACTCAACATTCATCTAGACAAAAGACTGGTAAAGTCACTGAGATGTAAAATGACACAGGAAATTTGATGAATGGTAAATTTCACAGAAAAAATCTTTACAATTATTGAAATCATCCAGCCTGAAGCTAGTTTGCAGTATTTAAAAGAGGACTTTGCATGCCATGTAGGTGATCACTTCTTACTGAGACAAACTAGATAACTTGACATAAAGACAAAGACCAAAAATATTACTTAATTACTAATGCTTTTTGAAGTAGTTCATCCCAAAAGACATCCACGTATAAATTCATGTACAGTGCCTGAGTTAAAAAAAAAAAAGCAACAAACCAACTTGGAATTTCCAAAGCAATGACTAAGCTTTCATTTGTATTTGCATAACCACAATAATGAGATCAGGCTCAAAAATATGTTTTATATACATAATGTGTTTAACTGATGGAATCACAGAATCACAGAAAGGTTAGAGTTGGAAAGGATCTCTGGAAATCATCTAGTCCAACCACCTGCTAAAGTAGATTCTTCTGGAGCAGGTTGCAAGAAGTGTGTCCATGCAGGTTTTTAATGTCTCCAGAAAAGGAGACTCCACAATCTGTCTGGGCAGCCTGTTCCAGTCCTCTGTCACCATCAAAGTAAAGAAGTTCTTCCTCATATTCAGATGGAACTTCCTCTGTTGCAGTTTGTGCTCATTGCCCTTTGTCCTATCACTGGGCACCACTGAAAAAAGCCTGGCCCCATCCTCTCAACACACCCTTAAGATATTTGTAGGCATTGATAAGATCCCCTCTCAGTCTTCTCCAGGCTAAACAGGGTTATTCCTACCGAGGTGCAGTACCTTGAACTTGCCTTTTTGGAACCACATTAGGTTCCTCTCCGCCCAGCTCTCCAGCCTGTTCAGGTCTCACTGAATGGCAGCACAGCCTTCTGATGCATCAGCCACTGCTCCCAGTTTTGTATCATCATGTGCACATTCTGTCCCTTCATCCAGGTCACTGAGTAAGTTGAACAGGACTGGGACCAGTACTGACCTCTGGAGAACACCACTAGTTATCTCCAACTGGACTCTGTGCTGCTGAACAAAACTTTCTGAGCTCTGCCACCAGCCAGTTCCCAAAATGCCTCACTGCCCACTCATCTAACCCACACTTCCTGCGCTTACCTATGGGGATGTTATGGGAGAAGTGTCAAAAGCCTTGCTGAGGTCAAGGTGGACAACATCCACCACTCTTACCTCATCTACCCAACCAGTCATTCCATCATAGAAGGCTATTAGGTTGGTCAGGCATGATTTCCCCTTGGTGAATCCATGTTGGCTACTCCTGATAACCTTCTTTTCCTTCACATGCTTAGAGATGACCTCCAGGATGAGCTGTTCCATCACCTTTCCATGGATGGAGGTGAGGCTGACCGGCCTGTAGTTTCCTGGCTCCTCCGTCTTGCTCTTTCTGAAGACTGGAGTGACATTGGCTTTCCTCCAGTCCTCAGGCACCTCTCTTGTTCTCCATGACTTTTCAAAGATGATGGAGAGTGGCTTAGCAGTAACATCTGCCAGCTCCCTCATCACTCAGGGGTGCATGCCATCAGGGCCCATAGGTTTGTGGGTGTCAGGTTTGCTGATGTGATCTCTAATGTGATCCTCCTCAACCAAGGAAAAAAATTCTTTTCTCCAGACTTTTTCTCTTGCCTTCAGGGTCTGTGATACCTGAGGGCAGGCCTTGGCAGTAAAGACTGAAGCAAAGGTGGCATTCAGTAGCTCCTCCTTCTCTGTGTCCTTCTTCACCTGGACACCCACCTTATTCAACAGCGGGCCCACATTTTACCTAGTCATCCCTTCCCTGCTGATATACTTAAAGAAGCCCTTCTTGTCCTTGACATTCCTCTGCAGATTTAATTCCAAACCGGCCATAGCTGCCTTCATTGCCTCCCTGCATGTTCTGACAACATTCCTATATTCCTCCCAAGTGGCTTTTTTCCACATCCGTAAACTTCCTTCTCCTGTTTGAGCTTTGCCAGAAGCTCCTTGCTGAACCATGCAGGCCTCCTGCTGCCTTTGCTTGATTGCTTACTCATAGGGATGTACCAGCTTTGAGCTTATGGAAAGCGATGCTTGAATATTAGACAGCTCTCTTGCCCCCCCCCCCATGTGGTGCTTTGTTGCCAGCTTGTGTTAAACCACACAATTCCAGAGTCCTAACCCATGGAATACCTCCAAGCAGGTCCCTGAAGAGGTCAAAGTTAGCTCTCCTGATGTCTGGGGCTGCAATCCTGCTTATTGCCCTTCTTTCTCCACACAGGATCCTGAACTCCACCATCTCATAGTCAGTGCAGTCAAGGCTGCCCCCAGCCTTCAAATCCCCAGCCAGTCCTGTTAGTACAAGGTCCAGCAGCACACCTCACCTTGATCTGTAATTTTTTGTTTGAAAGACTGAGTTTTTGTCCATCAGAATAAATTTCAAGAATAAAGTACTGTACATTGATATGTTGGGATATGAAAAGTAGCAAGAACATCTGTGGGGGGTTGTTGGCTGTTGGGGTTTTTTTTTCCATTTACCTATTTCTTACTTTACGTTTATACACAACTATTTTCTCCTCAGCTATTTGTTCGAAGTGGACCTGAAAATGCAAAACCTACATGCACCTCCAACCTCCTCTATATGAACTGCCCCATAAAACACAGAAACATAGCATTCATTCTTAATACACTGACATTGAAATTTGTAGACTGGCCATAAAAATTAGAAGTTTGTTGCTTTCATAAACATTCCCTGTACCTCCTTAAAATGCTTTGTGAAACCATTTCCAAGGTCTTAATATTGCAGTATCAAAAGTAATCTAAGTAAAAAGCAATATAAGGCAAAGAGGTACTTTATATAAATTTAAACTAAAGGTTCTTGAAACTCATTATTTGAAATTGTTAGGAAAGTTGACGATAATGTCTCTGATGGTAATACCTCTGTCTTTGAAAATTTTGGCAGAGACAGCCAGAATGGTTGCCTGTGTTAATTGTTTTGGTTTAGACTATCAGCACGGGGTATACTTCATTCATATTACATTTTTGTTAGTGCCCAAAATCATCTGCAAAGTCGATAGACTTAAACTTATATATATACACTAAAACTCGGACTCAGCCTTACTGTGTCTGAAAACTGACAGACGAAGAGTTATATCAAGTTTGTATGCTGGTGCAAAAAATATTTCTCTTCTTCCAGGGAACATCAACTCCACAATGTAAAGTGGTTCCAAGGAACTTCCACTCAGAATGTGGTTTAAAAAGCAAACAAACAAACAACAACAAAAACCAACCCCTCCAAAAAACAGCTGAATGTCTAGATTATAGTTTATCATTATAAATTATTTACTGTTGATCTACTTTGTACATTTCTTATGCTCATATGCTGTGACTTCATTAGTAAAACTGAAAACAAAATTTAGAGGTTTTATATTTGGAAATCTTAGACATAACTGTACCTTTTCCTCAACTAGAATTTAGACTTCCATGTTTACACAGCAAACATGAAGCAAGAACACAAAACAGTATTTTGTTGTTAGACAATTACACCATTCATTTTCACTAAAAATGCAGAATACTTCACCATATTTAAATTTTGTAAAAAATAACTAGGAAAGTTTCATACATTTTGAGAAAATGTTTACTAGTCCTCTTGAAATCTGCACCATTTATGGAAGGACTAATGACAAAAAGAATAACAGAATGTAAGGGAACAATTATTCCTTATATAATTACCCGTATTATCACTGTAATAAAAAATATTATTTTAAATAGAGGCAATTCATTTGCAAATATCTGCAAGAATTTTGATTTAATTTACTGCAAGTGTGAAGAAAGGATGTAAACTCAGGCGGTATCTAAACTGTACATGTACATCACAGAAAAAATGGAAAATTGAGAATTCAGCATAGCTTTTGACATAAAAGAGCAGGAAAGGACAGGGAAAGTTTCATTCTTACCTCACAGTGGATCTACTACATAGTTTTAAATAAACTAGAAATTTGTTGATTTAAAAGTTGTTTTTATTTTCTAGTATTGTAAGTGAAAGAAAAAAATATCCTTAATATGTTTTTTTTTTAATTGCAGAAGTAGTGGTGGGATTCCTTTCTGCAATGAATCTGAGAGCATACACTGCAAAGTCCTTAATACTTGTTATAAGGAGTCACGAGCAATAGGAACTCATCTGATAAATTTTAGGCCACACGTGAAATGAACTGTAACTCAAAAGTTCTTTCTTAATATATAAAATAATCTAAAGACTAGTATATCACTGTTTCCAATGACTGCCTACATAACTATGGTTTCAGTATTCATAAGATAATTCTCAATATTTTTAGACTAAATTCTTCTTGAAAAAATAGAATGAAAATAATTATCCTTTAAAAAAATCACACAAATGTAATTTGTGCATTATTAAGAATTAAATTGAAAAATTAATTCTTTACAGCTTGAAAAGAAAGAAGTTGTAGGGAATCTTTATTTAAATAGTTAAGTACAACTCAATGCCATTTCACTCAGCACCTTGGGCGAAAGGAAGGAGTGGAACAAAGATGAACATTATCTCAGAAAATATATTTCCTTAGAAGGCTATATTAAAAAGCCATGTTTAGGCAGAGAATGCACCTGGCCAAATATGAATTCTGGCAAATTAAACTGTAAGAAAGATATAAATGATCAAAAGGGTTCTTCAGTGTAAAGACAGGTCTTTAACCTAAGTTATAGTTTATATTAAAATCTTCAACTATATTTATAATATTATCATTAATAATAATAATAATTAAAAAATACCCCCTAAGAATCCAGAATTCCCTTATTTGTTGCCTTTACAAAGACACCAACTTAATGTGAGCTTAAACCAGAGATCACACTGAGTGGCAAGATGAGTATTATTTTGCTCTTCAAATATGCTGTTAGAGTTTTTAGAACCTGAATTCATGAACTTGCTTCTATTTTTAGCATGGCCCTTTTTTGTTGATTATAATGATGGCTATTTTTGCTTCCTGCCTGCTTTTATTCAGATGTCCATGTTGGCATACTTACTTTATGATATATTTCTAGACAATTTTCCTAAAGTAATTCCTCTCTCTGATCTTTTACAAATAATTGAAAAATCTTTATTTCTTTTTTTTTTTTCCTCTTCAGTTTCTTTCAAAGGAGAAAAAAAAAGGTCTTTGCTAAACCAAATCTTTAGCCAAGTCACCTGTGAAAATGTTTGGTTTTCTCCCAACACGAGCCCATTTTTTTCGCCAAGTCTTTTGTCTAACTGTGATGTAATTTCTGGCAGCTTAATAGCAAGACCTTCCCTGCACTTTTATTCACAGCACAAATGATCACAGATAGATACAGTGAAGGCACAGCATTTAGTCCTGTGGAGAAGCATATTCTTAAGAATTGGAAAAGATCACTTCATTCTGCCTGTTGCAAATAAGTATAAAGCAGCCATGAACTGAGTAGAGCTTGAGGAAATTTCTTGTCTTGCTTCAGAAAATCAAGTTATTCAAGAAACAAGGTGTTTAAAGACAAATCACTTTATTTAAAAATTCGGAGGTATATGATCTATCCTTGTATCATATGGTATTTTTATTAGCAGTGCTGGACAAATTTATTTAAAGGATAGACTTAGCAATTTATTTTTTTATTTTAATTAAGTGCATCTTTTGTATTTTAGAATGGGATGGAACCCTACATATTCTGCTATTTAACGAGAGAAAAAGTAATACCCATCAAGCTGTTGTTAATTAGAAACACAGCACCTAATTATTGTTTCTAGCTATCCAATTACTGACATAGAGGTTTGGAAATGTTGCTTCAACAGCTCTGGAATTCAGATGTCAGCTACTGTTAGGTGAACTCTTCTCCTGCATGACTGAAACAGATGGCAACTTCCCTGAGCTGAAGGAAGACAGCCTAAAAATTTCCTCATACATTTGCTCATGCATTGAAAAATTTTTTGAGTAGATTCTTATAGGAAAATTCTAAAAAAGTTGTGTTAAACTGGCAGCCTAGGGGGTCTGGACACATAAGATAGTGCATACTTTGAATCCAGAGGTTAGTTACGAGAGCAGTATGTATGTACTAGTGATCAGCTTCAGTGGAAGCATGTTAACTGGTAACTTGCCATACATGTTTGGTGTCCCTGCAAGTCAGCTTTAACTTGCAGATATTTTGGATAACAGAATTTGAAATATGTATTTGGTACTGGTGTCTAATTACATTTAGATTTGCTTATGGATATATTCTCTATATCCATGCCTACTAAGCAGAGTGCCCTGATAAAACCGATGACTCTGTCATTATACAGTCTTTAGCTACCCGCAGCAGAACATTTTAAATGTCGTAGAGAATTTTGCCAAAGTAACATCAAACAGTAAGATGATGACCAGACATGGACGTAAAAATGCTAGTGCTTTTTAGCGTTATCTGCTTGGGATACATACAGAATCAGACTTGGACTATTAAGTAAGAAGCTATCAAAGATTAGGAAAGTGAATCACTCTAGAATATTTCACTCCTCGAGTTCTGAAAAAAAATTAAATAATGAAATAGGCAGATACTCCATTCACTTTAATGAAGATCTTCCTGGGATCACTGGTTTGGCAAGCTTTTCTTTAAAAGGTAACTTTGTCAGGCTGCTTACATTCTCTAATAGCTCTGCTACTGATGCAACACAAGCAGGCAGTTGACCAACCATGGTGACATAAAAGGGAGCCCTGCTCACACAAAATTCACATATTGATGTAATATAGTCTTAAAGAAAGGTGGTTTTAATAAAGAATTCTCTTTATACTGGAGGCATTTTTTTAGATTTATATCCTGTAGACTATGATGACAACTCAATAATGACTGTGCCAGACCCCTATATTAATAAGATTTAATATAGCAAAGTTTCCAGAAATGTGTTTTTTGAAATATTATGAGTCAAAAACTGTTCGTCTGAAGCTGAATCTCATCAACAGTTTTTTATGAGTTTGAATTCAAAGAAATATATATAGTATGAAAAAAAAAAAGAAAAAAAAGAAAGAAAGAATAAAAATAAAAGAGCAAGCAAATTAATTAACTAGTCCTTACATACAGCAGGTATATTGTTGCTATGCCATACTCCTACTACAGAAGCAGATCACTGTAACAGACTTCTTTTCTAAATCTTTTGAAGTTTATGTTTTTGGAGTTAAGAATAGAATGAAATTCATTTTGACTGCATGTGTATTAAGCTATAAATGCTAGAAGTTTTGCCTTGAAGTATCAGCTATCTCAAAAAGTATTGCAGAGCTAGAGTTTTCTAAACTGGTATTTATGTGACTGCACTAAGGTGAAAAGCTCTAAGTTCCCCAATATTAGGAATTTAGCAATACATCAATAGCTCAATAAATTAAACTTTTGTTTCATCCCCAAATCAATGTGTTTGTCTCCTAAAATGTCATACATATTTGAATGTTCTAGGAAATTACATTTAGGATAAAATTATTAGATCAGTGCCCGAAGTGCAATTTCTGTGTGGGTAGTCTCTTTTGATGGAGTACATTAAGTTGACTATCTCATGTGCCACTGTAACGTTAATTGTAGACTTACACTTTTAGCCTGTATTTTTCTGTATTATTTTCCTCCAGTTTACGTCAGAGTACATTGTGTCTCAGCTTAGAGCTGCATACGACCAATCACTAAGGTGTATGCGACTGCGTATTCATACAAGAACCTAGCCTGGCCAGTAAACTTATTTTTATTTTTCTATTTAATTATGTAAGACTCGATCTTAAGTTCATCATTCCTGTAAGTCTTCCACTGTCTATCCCAGTATGATCTTTGATTTTCCTATATAAAATAGATATGTGTATATGTATAATATGTTGATGTACATGTATATGTGTATTGTATTTGTGTTTTATATATCTACATCTGCACACAGATCAAAAAGAAAGTGTAGAACTGAGTTGTATTTTGGAACAACAGTACAAAAACTTTTTAACAATATAATCTCAAAATATGTACAGCAAAATAAGGATGTTTGGTGCATATTAGACTGATTCGAGAGAAAAATATCAAAGATGCTATGGCTGTGCAAGTTGAACTAATGCAACATCACATTCTTAGATCTTTCTTAACATAAAAACATTTCAATAAGTAGCTAATTTTAAATGATATTTATTTTAAACCAGAGTATTAGCAAATCTGCACAACTGCAGGGAGCTGTCTAGGAGTTTAAGGCTCTCCAGCCTCCTGGAAATCTTCTGTGACTGCACATTTACCTGAATTTAGTATTAGGTGTAGCATTAGTAGTACCCAGGTGTAGACATTAAGAGAAATGGTAGATGGCCAGTGGCTTTGTGCAGCTGCTATTCTCCTGAGCCTGAAGGGAGTGAGACAGTCAGGAGTGGGACAGTGGAAAAAAAAAATGAAATTACAAGTTTTACTTTTTCCTACATAATTCTGTCACTGAATAAGTCTCAGTAGATTTGGTGGAAGGGAAGAGATCTGCTAGTAAAAGAGTATTGCAGAATTCTCCATAACTAGGCAAAACTTTGGTCCATTGTGACTGAGCCAGAATCCCTTTTTCAGAACTCATCTTTCATTAGGAAAGCTAGAGTTAAGTCTTTATACCTTGTGTGTGGGGAATCCCACTAACTACCATTACTTAAGCAATGACATATCTTACAGTGTTTGGAGATGCCAAAGGAGCTGGAACACTCTGTATGGTTTGGAGCAACTGTCAAGTTTACATCTAACTGAATATTCTGCATTGGACACAAGCCTCTGGCAAAAATTTGGGGAAGTGAGTGTGATATGTGGCAGGTAATGAGTGATCTTTCCACCGAAGTCTTCCCATGGCTTCTTTTGCTTAGCCACAGGAAAAGTACATACAACCTGGCAATACAGTGTGTCTAAACCAGGGGTCCTCAAACTTTTTAAACAGGGGGCTGGTAAGCGGATGAAGTGGCAGGCAGTCATCTGCGGCTGCTTGGTTTCCCCCCCCCCCAACCCCCAGCTTTGGGGGGCGGGGGGGTTCTGTAAATACCGGGGGCCGGATTGAGGACCCTGGGGGGGCCGTATCTGGCCCGCGGGCCATAGTTTGAGGACTCCTGGTCTAAACATTTTGAAAGGCAATATTTCCTACCAGAAGTATAAAAAATACAAAGGAAACATCATAAAGTGTTTTACCTTGTATGTATTTTCTTTGGCCATCATTAAAAAAACCCCAAACTGGATAAAATACATTTTATTCATATTTCAGCTGCAAACAGGAAACACAATAGATGAAAACAACACGATGATGATTCACAACACTTCTCTGATGCATTTCACACCTGCTAACTGAGGTCAGTAATAAATTGCAATAAATCAGGACACCAGGTTTTTTGTTGGCAAGCAAACAGTTTTGCAAGTCCTTTCCAGATTTAGATTTGTAACTTATCTGGGGTTGGCATTACCACATAGTTCAGTGATACTAACCTAATATGTTGCTAATAGATGTATGCATGTCTGTATATATAGAAAACAACATATGTATGTGTATATACATATGTAATGTAATACATGTGTGTAAATACATGCACACACCTTTTCAAATACAGTAAATAACAGTTCTCAAAGGAAAAGTCTGAGGTGCAATCAGTTACTTGGGTCAAAGTTTCCAAGGGAAAGCACTTAAGAGCAACCTGGTCAAAAAATCAAGGCAGGGGGAGAGGGATTTTTTTTTTTAAAAAAAAGTTTCTTTTTTATATTTATCTTTTTAATGCCAAACATTATTAGTAAAACTAGGGAAAAAATATCCAACTTTTATGGACTTAATTGTCATTTTCAAAAAATTAAGGGAAAATTTGGAGTAATTATTTTTCTGCTTAGTTTTAGCCAGTTTCTTTCCTATACCTCCTTGTAAAAACAAAAACCAAACTCACAAAAGCAAAGCCAAAAAGGAAGAGTCAATCCTTTTTAAAAAAATAAACTGTGTACATAAATTTCAAACATATCCATTGATCGATTTCTATAAATTAATGTGATCAAAAATCCATTTTCTGTGATGTGTCCTATTAGTTCCACCTTCTCTTTATTCAGTGATACAAATCTGTAATCAGAGTTACATAGAAAGAGTATTGGTGTTACTTGTCCTCATTATTGTGACAGACTGTTTCTAACCTAAGGTTAATGATTTTGCAGGTTTTCTTTCACTTGTGTTCAGGAGGTAACATCAATTCTATGCAACTGTGAGCTAAACTAGGCTTCTCTAATACCCACTCTAGTTCTATCAATGAAAAAATAGAAATATAGAATCAGAATGGTTTGGGTTGGAAGGGATCCTGAAGATCATCTATTTCGAACCCTGCTGCCATAGGCAGGGACACCTTCCACTAGACCAGGGTGCTCAAAGCTCCACTCTTTCCAAGCTGGAACTGAAATTCATTTGAGGTGGGAACAATTTTTAGGCCACATCCCTCAAAACTTGCAAAAGAGTTTGAGTATTTTAGATAGCAAATAAAACTTAACTGTATTAGGTCTTTCCTATGGGTGATGAACTTGTCAAAAATTAAGATGGGATTTCCTGAGGTCCTTTCAGTTAGGCTAGTGTGACAGAAATGCAAATCAAACCAATATTTTTTTTTTGTAAAACAAACAATCTCCTCTTTATTTCCTTGAATACTTATTTCCCACAATACAATACAAAATATTTTTAGATTTTATTATATTCATTCATATATAAAATTAGTTTCTTAGATGTATGATTTATAAAATGCTCTCCTGGAATTGTACTTAGTACTATTATGTACAAAGTGAATTCATACAGGCCATTTATAAGGACACAAATATTCTACTAGTGGGAAACAATTAATTCATCTACAGCTTCTCAGTGTTATTTTTTAACTGGAAACATAAAAACTGTTTAAAAAACAGGCCAGGAAACTAAATTATTAATTCAATTGGATACTAAAACTTATGGTTTCATAGGACAGAGCAGCTCTAAAGCAGACTTTTTAAGGCACACCTTTTTTCTTCCAGAACCATCATCAGCAGAAGTATATCCTACAGGAGATAGCAACATAACCATCTTTACCTTTGCTAATATGTCATTCTGCTCCATAGGTACTATCCTGTGATATATATAATTGATTGGCATAATCAAATTAAATTTGGAACCATTGTTCTTAACATGTTTTTACCTAGTAAGTTATCAATTCTACTTCAGATCAGATAAAATATCCTCAAAATAATCTGTTTTTCTAGCAACATAAGGTTTTCTACTCAAAGATGTCAATATCTCTAATTTTAATTTTACTTAGAGCACAAATAGAATTACAAACACCACTCATTTATCTAAAAAACAGCAGCTATAGTACAACTACAAGAACCTTCATGAAAAACAAACAAAAAGCATTCGCTGGTGCTCCATGCTAGAACTTAGAAAAAATGAAATTAATGTGGGGTTTATGTAGATGTGCATTAGTATGTATCTTTCCATATCTCTCGAGTCTCCACATCTCAAGGCAGGGACTGGGGAAACGCAGTCCCACCCATCATAGGACAAGATTAGGTTCAAGACCGTCTGAGGAATCTTAACATACACAAGTTCATGGAACCTGATGACATGTACCTTGATGACATGATGACATGATGACATGACATGACAGAGTCCTGAGGGAACTGGCAGATGTGGCCACTAAGCCACTCTGTAGCATATTTGAAAAACCATGGCAGTCAGATAAATTCCCCAGTGACTGGAAAAACAGAAATATCACACCCATTCTAAAAAAAGGTAAAAAGGAGGATGCTGGAAAGTACTGACCAGTCAGCCTCACCTCAGGGACCAGCAAGATCGTGGAACAGAACCTCCTGGAAGATATGTCAAGGCATACGGATGACAAGGAGGTGACTGAAGGCAGCCAGCACAGCTTCAGTAAAGGCAAATCGTGCCTGACTAATCTGATGGCCTTGTACAATGGAGTGACGGCATTGGTGGATAAGGGAAGAGCAACGGCTGTCATCTGTCTTGACTTCTGCAAGGCCTTTGATACAGTCCCACACAACATCCTTTTCTCTAAACTGGAGAGATATGGAATTTGATGGATGGACTGTTTGATGGGTGAGGAGTTGGCTGGATGGCCGCATCCAAAGAATGGCAGTCAGTGGCTCAGTGTCCAAATGGGGATTAGTAACAACTGGTGTCCCTCAGCAGTCCGTATGCGGACCGGTAGCATTCAATATCTTTATGAATGGTATAGACAGTGGGACTGAGTGCAGCCTCGGCAAGTTTGCGGATGGTGCTCAATTGAGTGGTGCAGTGATATGCTAGAGGGAAGGAATGTGATCCAGAGGGTCCTTGACAGCTTTGAAGAGTAGGCCAATACGAACCTCAAGAAGTTCAACAAGGCCAAGTGCGAGGTCCAGTATCTGGGTTGGGCAATCTTCAGTATCAATACAGGCTGAGTGGTCAAATAAAAATTCAGAAATCTTACTTCAGTACTCCAAAGTGTTTGGATAAATGTATTGAAGGACTTTTATTGAGATCTATTAGAAAAAAGCCAAAATCTGTCTGGTCAAAAAAAACTTGACGAAAAGCCCTCCTATGAGTGCAGAGAGGGCTTTATTTACTGAAATGAGCACTAATAATTTACATTTTGCAGGTAGGAAGTTTAGGCCTATAAAACTGGCATCTATCTGTCCTCTCTTCTTCAGCTTAAAAACCCTGACATTTTCACTGATGCAAATACTGGGTTTGATTTATGCAGTCTAATGGTAGATAGTGATTCTTCTTTCTCTCCTTCATTCTTCTCTGCAAAGCATTACTCCACTTTTCATTCTCACCCAAGAGAACACAGAAATATTTCATCTGAAAAACCTCTAAAGTGTGCGCAACTGTCAACTGATGCTATGGGTACAGAACAAAAGCGAAGAATTTGTAGTGTATGTTAGTGTTGTAACTTCACTGCTTTCCCAGGTGAATTTTTCAAATAGCATAGAGTATAGAGAGTATGAGGCTGACAGCTTTTTAGCACAGCTGAAAACGCTAGCAAACACATTTGCTGAACTTTCAGTTTTCAGCTAAATGCTTTGTCATCTCATAATAAGGACAAATTCAGTCTTATTTTCAAACTTGTCTCTTCAGGAGCTCTTTAAGAATTCTGCTGTGTGGTTAACTGTGGAATTTTATCTAGAATTATTGCTACTAGGGACAGAGGAATGAGGAAGGAAAAGTTGAGATTTTTTCTTATATATTTCAAGTGTATGTTAGAGGCGACTATAACAGACAAATGTTTATACAGTGGGATTTGGTTGCCCAAAGGCTCACCAACATCACTGTTACACAATGTAAATGAAGTATATCTAATGAATTTAAGGTATGCATGTCCACAAACTGAGAGGTTTATGGCATCAGTCAGCATTGCTTTCACCAATCTCTGGCCAATATAGAAGCAAGTGTGTGACTGATGAAATGGAATTAAACATTAATTTGTATGACTTGAACAGTGCATTTTATTTTCTTCAGTAACTATGAAGGTGTTTTAATCATGGTTTTTATTTCAAATAACTAGCAGTTATCTTGCTCAGTCATCTATGAATTCGCTTATGATGTTTAATTCTAATGTTTGTTTTAATTATTTTTGGGTATTACAGTTAAAAATTTTCACAGCAACAAAGTTAGTATAAGCAAGAGAAATAATGAAAACTGTATTGATGCTAATTTCAGTGATACTGGAAATCTTTCTTTCTTTGTGATTTTTCCTACTTATTCTCCAAAACCTTTCATTTGTACGTAATAAATAGTGAAATGTTTAAAAATGTATGACTTTTATAAAATCCAAATGAACATTTACAATGTTCTGCTGTTCATACACCCTCTTTTGCTATTTGCACAAAATGAAATAATGAGATTATTTTTTACAGCTTTTGTTGCTGAGATGACTATTGTACTGTTGCCCTTGCATATACTTTGCTAGACATGGGAACAAGCTAAAATATCTCAAAATTAGAGAAACCTTTCTTTCCTGTAATTCACTGAATGTTCCTTCCTCCTACCAAACAATGAGCCTGTGAAGAAACCTTTTTGATATCACCATCCTGAATTACTTCTGGTTTGCTTAATGCATTATGAGATCAATTTGAAATCTATTTAAATCTGTCCCTCTGCATACAGTTGTGCATCATTACACCTAATCTTGTTTATATTTCTTCTGTAAACAAAGCAGTTTTTGCAAAGTTCAGGTCCTTTTGATGCCCTTGTGCTCCCTGTGCTATGGAATTACTTACACCAGCCAGAGTAATATCAGATGTTAGATGTGTGCCACTCCTATTAGCAAAAAGAAGTATGATTTTTTTCGTGCTACACAGATGTAATCTTAATATGTATTTTTAAAATGTTTATTTTGCTGGCGATCTAGAAAATCAGCTCAAATATGTTGTCCAATAACTTCATCAGAATAAAAAATGCATGGTCATGATTTTTTATAACACATTTACAGTAAAAAAACCCCAAACCTGTTTTCAACTCTAATTGTGAAGCTTCACATAATTCTAATATTATATTGAGAAAATTATGATTAAAAAGTCAGGTCCCGATGCCTTGTTTGGAAAAGAGCTCTACCATGTCAGGTCATGACACATTATTTTCTCTAAAACTCTAATGTCTGGCTCTATAAGAACCATGATTAGTATTCTAATAATGGAAGGAATATATGAGCTCTATTTCACTGGGGCTCAGTTACAATATTTAGACCCATGGTGACAAATCCTTAGGATTAGTCATGAATGAGACTGCCTTGTAGCAAAGGAATTTGGTAAATGTCATTGCAACAAAAATATCTGTTGATGAGATAAACCACTGAAGAATCCAAGTTATGATAGTAGTGTCCACCTGTGATCTACATATGAGAAGTACTGAGTTGCTAATGTATTACATGATGTATACATACGTGTGATTGTGCATTGCAACTTACAGATAGAAAAAATATTGACATAGATTGCTTGCAGTGCAGAGTTGTGAGGGTTTAGTTGTTAACAGATATGAAATTTTGAGGTCCACAGATGGTAGTTACTCCCAAAGTGCAAAATATTATCATTATTTTATATGTAGAAGACTATTACTCAATCTGATTACATGCATATCCTACCAGCCTCATGACCTGGTAATCAAACACTTCTTGAACTAGGAAGCTTTGCAATGCATTTGTTAATATAATACAACCTACTGAGCTTGTAAGTTGTATACAAACACTTATGCATTATTCAGAGTTTTAAATAATATTGCTAGGCAACACAACTGCTTAGTGTAAACTCTAAAAAAATAAACATAGCAATATAAACAAATACTACTCTCTTTAGTCAGAATCAATAAATGTAAGGGGATTTTTATTAGTGTTTTCATCTCATTAAGGTTGAAACAAGAGTTGCACTCATAAGAACTGGCCTAGTCTGATAGCTTAATGAGGACTCAAGCAAGGATTCCAGAAAGGCTGTTTGGTACTTCTGCATTATGTCCTCATAAGTTTTCTGCATTAAAGATAAAGGAAACTAAATTTCATTGACCTGGGCATGGATTCCTATTGCCAGACTTCAAACACCTGAAAGTTAGGAGCATAATCATCTGTGGAAGGAACGAGTCTAATCTCTGGAAAAATTTAATTCTCCCCATTGCCTATAGGGAAAATGTTCATATTAAGGTGTGTGTGACAACACACGCTTCACAAGAAAAGACAGCTGAAGGGATTACTGTTTTCTAGTACACACTTCAGTTCTGCACCTCTTAATTTATTTAACATTGCAAATTGTTAATGGATGTGGTTACCTGTTTCACCTATCAGTTTTAAAAGTCTCCCGACAAACTGAGCAACTAAATTTTTAGAGGTAGAGGTTTTTTTCACACAACATACCATATCTTAATACATGCTTTACCTCACGTAATGTTCTGTTCAGAATTTCTCCAGCTCTATTGCAGAAGCATGTTTGAAAACACTGCTAACAGAGGGTGTGACTTCCACACTTCTCCACACAAAGAACAATTGTAAGGCCAGTGCCATTTTTCTTGTTTTAATGAATTCCTTGTTTGGTGTTGGAAGAAATACCTCAGATATTTTTAAAATATTCTAATATGAATGTTATGTTGTACCTAAAATGGGCTGAACTCAGACTAAATAAGTAATAAAACAAATGCCATATTGACTAAGTTTTCAACCTTACATAGCAAAGCATGCCTGAAAGAAATGTTTACCATTTTACAGATTTTAAAAGAATCTTAATACCAAAAGCAACTAAAAATCAATTAATTTATGCAATATAGAGTAAATCTGAAATATTCATAAATGCGAAGAGAGATAAATACAAATTTATCATAATTTTCCTTAAAATAGTTTAATTCAATAAACCATTTCTCTCAAATTTGGTTCCCCAGAAAAAGCATAAAAAGCTGTAATAGCTCTAAACAAGCCAATGAAGAGATATAATCTGAACAATTTGAATACCAGTAGAGAAAACACCTAAGACATCATTCAATGTAGATGATTCTTATTATAATAGAGAAAAGAAAATAGGAAAAGGTGCTCTCTGATTCACTGAAAATCTTTCTTTAATTTTTTCTTTGGTTTTCTTTCTTCTCCTGTTTCTTGATGTTCCTGAAATACAGTTCATATCCTTACAACCTTCCTGGCAATTTTTCAAAAGGAATACTTTAAGGAATGGATTACTATTTGTTTCTCTTAAGAGAACGTACGTACCTTAGATTGCTGGGGAGGGCTCAGGGGGACAGTATTAAGGGGCTGGGGGGGAATGAAAAGCACACATCCTCATTACTTGCACTTATAGTTAAGGACAAATGAACAATTCCACTATTAACAATTATTTAATTTTCTCCAGAAGCAGCAGAGAATTCCAGAAAAATACAGCTGCTGAGCTACAAAGTATTTTGGAATGTGGTTTTTTTTTTCTCATAGTTGTCAGGAATATTCTACACCTGATACTGAATTGATTTTGCACAATCCAAAAGCAGTCCAACAATGTAAATAGTACCTTTATTCTCAAAACCGTGAAATTAATCAATAAGTCAAGAAGTATATTTCTAAGGTTATCTATATTCTGTACAACCTGAGATTCTGGTGTCCCAGCTATCCATACCAAGGAGTAGATCTCATTTGCACTGGTTTCTGTTAAATCTAGGTTATGTCTACATTGGGAAACAGAACTGGAGACTGCACAATGCTATCATGTCAGAATGAAGCTGGATGTTCAATAATAACTTAGAACTGAAAAGTGGACAGGATTCCCCTGCTCCACCGTTGAAGACATGCTTCTATGCTATCACTTTTTGCTTACTTTTTCCTATTAATTTTCCTTACTTTCTCCTCACGTTTTTGTATGATGGAATTCTAAATCTCCCATCAAGTCATTTAGGAAGGGTAGAAAAGCAGAGTGGGACAGGAAGGCAAAACTGTTTGAACTTATTTTGCAAACTGTAGTTCAAACTTCTCTTTGAGGGTAGAGACGACATCTCTACAATGCAGGAAACAGGGTTCTCATTAAGCTGAGAACTGGAAGGGTCCACAGAGGCAATGCAGCACATCACAACCCTTGAGTCACACTTCACACACTTCAGGAGCTCTCTACACCTTAAAGTAGAAATAGTGGTTGTTAAATATTACTACATAATTATGGTTTGGAATTTGAAGTACAAACCAAATTTTGTAATGTACACATTTTCTGGTATTCCTTGAAGTATTAATGAAAAGAAAATTCTATGTCATAAAGACATCAAACTATATCACATTTCAACATCTACCTTCAATGCTGCTAGTACACTGGATATTTAGTCATGACTGGCTTCCCTACAGGCTAAAACGATCCCATCCCCTTGATAGTTTATTTTGCTTCTGTTGTTGAAGAAGGGTAGCTGAGGAAGGTAATGCTAGTTTAGAATTAAAGTCTCAGTCCCCTTTGAACAAAATTAATTTAAACAGTCACTCACTCACTCAGTTTAGAGTTTCTGATATTTATAAATGGAAGGGAAAAACATTCTGAGCTTCAATGTGATTTTCCGGAACAGTATTGAATCTTTTTACTGATTTCTAGTACTCAATGTGATAAACGCAGTCATGATTCATGTCAAAAATAATTGTTGTACCCTGTGTAAATCTGGGACCTGTATCGCAGTTGTGGTGAGTGGGCGTGTGTGGTTCTCCTTTAAGACAATGTGATGGCTTCCCTTTCCCGTGAGGCAATCGCTGCTTGGAAAAAGCCCGCCAAAGGAGATAAGGAAAGCGAAACCACACAGGGAAGGCCCACTGAAGGAGACAAAGACCTTGAGATTTGAAAAAGTGTGCCAAAGGAGAGCCAATAGGAGGAGAAGGCGTACCCTAACGACCCAATGGGGAAAGACCAGGACGAACACCCGGAATTGGTCAAGATCCGGGCATAAAAGATGCTGCTTTTAGGATTCAGGTGTGCGTGTGGTGGAACTAACTGAGTTCTCCACGCACCCAGTGCTGTTTTTGCTTATTGTTTCTCAACCTAAATTGATTGAACCCAAAATAAAATTGTTTTGATTGTTATCGTTTATAACACTCAATGAGCTGGTCTTTTTTGTTTTGACATTACAGAAATTTTCATTGCTAAGAATCCACCTTAAGAAATATGCTGGAAGTAACTCTGGAATAGAAAATCTTGGTCAGAGCTAGGACACTGTTAATAATAGGCTCAATTCTCTTCCTTTTGTACTGTTGTAAATCAGAAGTGACTGTACTGAATTCTATGGATTTCCACTAACATAAATAGAGTAATTTAAATCCTCTAATGTCATCATAAGAATAAGGCATTTATTCATTGCCTCATGCGGAACAGCATTAACAAGGACAAGGGAAAAATACATCTAAATTTTTTAATTGAAAAAATAAAATTTTGTAGCAGCACAGGCCCATTTTATTATTAAAAACCAAGCCAACCTTAAAGCAAAACTTGAAGTTCTAAACCAGTGCTGGCTTATGTAAACTACTTATTCAGAATGCACATTTGAAATTTAATCTAGCAGGCATTGTTAGGAAGAAGAGCTCTACTGCACCTGGTTTTGAAAACTGCTGAGTGCCCTCTTTTTCTACACTGAAGTTGAAAATCACCGTTGATGTTCCCTGTTTTAACATTCCTTTTGTGTGAAGAGATTAAAGTAGGCAGCAGTGGCAAAGATTTAAAGAAGATTTAAATGGAGGTTGTGAATCCATTAGGGATCCCCAAATCCTGGAGTATGTAAACAACAAAACACATAGTCTAATCCCCTCCTCTCTGTGAATAGGTGAACTCAGTCCTCTGTATTACAACTATTTATCATAACACAGAGATTTAGCATCCTATTATCATCCAGTTATTATTAATCCATTTTTATTCTCGTTGAGTTGCTCCTTTTTTTTATTTCCATTCTATAAAGGGAAGGCCAATGTTTCAAAAAAATGATGTGTTGCTCTTTTTAGCAATTCACATGAATGCTTAAACTTATTCATAAATAACTCTGACAGTAGGAATACTAGGGTCTATATATGCTAAAAAGTTTCAGGTAATTGAAGAATACATAGATTCTGAAAGGAGCCTTTAAATTTTATACACAAACACACATGCACACATAAACACACACCACTCCACCATCCTCCCATAAAATAAACGTTTCACTTCTTGCTTCAACTTATTACAATGATTTCATACTAGAGCTACAGGCTGCCCAACTCTGAATGAGTTTGAAATCTTATTCAGGGGAAACTTTAAGCATAAAAATCATAAAAGCTGAGTGGGTTCACAGAACTTATATAAGTACCCCTCTAGTGAGGAACCAGGAATAGACGAAGACATGAGGAGGCTCCATATAGATGTCAGGAAACACAAGGAAAGGAGATGTACAAGACAATAATGGGATAAATGGGATTGCACTTCTGAGAGAGAGGAAGCATGGAAATGGGTCAATGGACACAGTTAGGAAAGAACTGAACTTGGGAGAAGCAAGATAAAACTGTAGTTACTTTCTGGATCATTTAACAGAAATTGTTTTAAATATGACTAGAGGATATAAAAGATTATGAAATGTTGATAATTTTGGATTGAATAAATCATAAAGCCTCTTAGCAAAACAAACAGACACTGCTATAAAAAACAATACTATGAGTATGTGGGAATCACAGAAGGTGCGCTATCTACGGCTCAAAGGAAGAAAGAAATAACTGTTAATGTCCCAACTGCATAAAAAAAGATTGAGAGCGGTTTCTAGCTGCTTCTTACTTAGGCACAAGTTTAATGAAGGCAGTCTCAGGAAAATGAAGTGGTGCTTATGTGAATATATGAATATTTCTATTATTCATTTATTTCTCCTAATATAATGTTGAGGGTTTTCTAACAAAGATTTGTAGGCATCCTCCTTCACTGTCATTTTAAGTACCATTTTATGTTTTTGAGATCATCTCAAGACAAATTTCCTCAGAGTGCAACACCTACAAATGTAACGATCACAGTTGTTTTGTTCCAGAGAGTCAGAGCCAACTAATCAGAGATATATCTTTAATTTATCAGTCTTACTGACCCCTAATTCGAGGCATATAAACCCAGGAATATGAGGAACATCACCCTTCTTTGGAATAGGGGAGTGTCCAGTCAGAACTGTTTTATTTTTCTACCACATGTTTAGGAAGATGGACATTTTCATCTATTACGTTCTTCAAGACCTGTACAGAATTTTAATGGCTTGTTGTTTTCCTCAGCTGAAAGTCTTCAAGACCGTGAGAACTAGAAGGATGAGCCACAGTTAAAGAAGTCTGTGATCTAGTAAAGGAAGGCTTTACTAGTGTGTAAAAGAAGTGTGACAAGCTAAACTGTCGCAACTTGGGGAATTTAACAACTTAATTTATTTCCAATTAACATAAACCTTATATTATTGATTCAGGTGTTGAGGGGAAAAAAAGAAGATATAAGCAGTTAAAGAAACACTTAGTGAAGTGCCTTTTGTACCCCACCCCTGGGCTCTGCTTCAGTCAAACACATCTCCTCTTCCACTTCATAGTCTCAACTTCCTTTCACTTTGCCATGTTACACTCAGACATTTCCAAACCCTTTGGTGAGATGACAGGCAGCGCAGGAGGTTGAGGTTTGCACTTAATAGTTTCTTTCTGCTGCTTTTTGTTTCTTATTTATTTTCCTCCACTGCCTCTTGCTCCTTAATACTCCTCTTCTCTGGCACAGTTCACCTACAGTTGCTCTCCTGGTGGTGTCCCTGCCCCAGCATGGCTCCTCCACAGGCTGCAGTCCCTTAGGGGTGTCCCTGGCCCTGGTGTGCATTACCCATGACCACGATCCCCTTGGAAGTATCTCCTCCATCGTGGAGAATCTTCTTCTAAGGTAGTGACTCCAGCTGTGCCTCCTGTCCCTTGCTGCTGCTCTTTCTTAAATATGTTTGAGTAGAGGCACCATAAGCTTTTCTTCCTGATTGAAGTTTTCGCATTCAGTGGTCTCTTTTGATCTGTTCCACAGCCTGGGACTGTCACAGGGTGTGTCACTGTCTCCTTCCACACAGCTCACCCTGGCAGTGCCCTCCTACCAAAACTCTGCCATTTATGCCCAATATAAGAACACAAACCATAACAATAACGAAGGAGCACATACACAGCTCCAAATGGAACATGATGCCTTCACATGTAGGTTAGGTATATTAGTGCAGGGATATGAAATGACAAATGACAAAATGTTTTGAATTTGATCTCTGTTGAGACCTTGAAGTTGTGAGCAGACAGGCCGTTCATGAAATAAACTGACTGTGTTTGTTCACGGTTTCCAGAGCCAGATGCGCTCAGAAAATTTGGGTTATGTCTACTAAAGGAGGTCACTTCACACTTTCAGATTCAAGTAATCTCTCTGAAAATCAGTAACACCTCTAACCCATACGTGCACCTCAGAAAGGGATTTGTGCCTATTCAAGCTTTTGATAATGCATTCTTAAATGCTTTTGCACTCAGATGATTTTTTTCCAGTGATAAATTCCTGTCAAATTAAATATTTCTGTGTTATATAGTGAGGTGGCTGTTCAGAGCAAATTCCTAATCTGATCATTTCCAGGTTCTCAGTTTAATATGATTTATCTACCTGAAAGAAGCAGTATGGTTGTTATCAGCCACCACCAATCAACGTATGAAAATAACACGGTATGTACTTCTACTGGCCAGTCATACAGTCTAAATATAATCATAAAAACCCCTGCTACAGCTCTGGTACTCCTTGCACCGTGATGAAATGAAAAGTCGCTAACAGATATGAGTGTGCAGATTTAGTATAAAAGAATGTCTGTAAGCCAGCTGGCCTAATGTTTGTGCACTGTAAGGAGGTCAAAGGCCTTGTATGGTCTTAATAAATAGAATCAACTGACTTCATATGTATTTTGGCACTAATATGTGGCCTATGGCATCATTTCCTGAGGTTTAGTACAATATTAATAAAAAGGCTATTCCAGATTATGTCCAAATCACTGTTATGGTGGAGAACAGTTTTTCTCTTTCCTCAGTCAGAAAAAAAAAATAAAATTAAAGGAATAAGGCACAGCTGCTCATGGCATTACTTTGAAATACCCACACAAACACAAATCCTCAAGTTAAGTTGAAGCTTGCTTCATTTTATTTATTTCTCATTAGTTTCCTTTAAATCACTGACTTCTCTGGGAAGGAAAAAAAGGAAAAGAAAAAAGAAACAAGTCCTTCCCAGGCCAGAGAGATGAATAAAGCACATGCCAACAATAAATCCAGGTTTAGCCTTTGGCTTTGAAACACCCTGAATTCATTACATTTGTTTGTGCAGCCACTGTTAATCTGTTGTGACAACAAATTAAATTCTGATTTAAATTAAAGCAAATCACAAAATCATTAGAAGCTTCTTGCCTCTCATACCACTTTCCACCTCTTCATCCATTATCCATCCAAGTTAGGGATTCACCACCTGCTATCTGATGCTTCAGAAGGTTTATCTGTTAGGCTGATAAGAGAACTGAAATATCCATATTTTTCACAGCATCATGTGGGAACCTTACACTTTAACCACTGTTTGACCTGCTTTCCTTCAAAGACTGTTACTTTAGATCACAGAGGAAAATACAGCTCTTGATTTTATCTTTAGCAGTCCTAAGTGCTTGTTCCACACCCTCATTAGCCATTTTTCTGAATTTTTGTTATGAGTGCTTCTCTGAAAGACATTATTTTAAACAATATTTTTTCCACTGTAATGCATTATATTTCAGTAATGAGTTGTGTTATGGCTCACTGTACAGCACCCATGCCCACAGGTGTGCTCCTCATTTAAGAGAGCCTATAATCCTGCTCTACTTATTATTTTATTTCACTTTTTCTCATTGGTAAATGTCAACGCCAACTTTGTATTTAAATATGGAAGCATGAATATGGAAGTAGGTGTGGAAAAAGAAAGATGTTAAAATTTTGTATCCAGAACAGTAAGTATGATTTATTAATCGATAAAATGTGCAGTTCCTCTCTATCTGAATTGTACAAGATATCTATGTTTAAATTAGATTATGCTTAGGACTTATTTTGAAAAGTGAAAGAATCATATCATTTCAAACCTTTTTTCACCAGGATGGATTTCATAAAGTGAGTGTGTGCATGCCTGTGTATGTGTGTATGAGTTTGTTGTGGTGGCTGAGGAAGGAAGGACAAAAAAGTTACAATTTCAACATTGACAAGTGAAAGATCCTACTTCTCTTCAGTTAAGCTAAGGCAATACCTTACATTCAATGTAACTTTTTTCTTTCATGCTTTTTCTTTCTTTTTTTCCCCCAAGAAAGAAATATTGTTTTTATTAAAAGGGTGGGGTTTAATTTCCTATACTTGGTTGCCTGGTGCCTTTTTATATGCCATAACGTATCCTGTTTTGCCTCCAGCTGCAAATGAATTCTAACATGTTTTTAAAACCATTTAGAAGTGAGAAGGAAGTGATGTTGCCAGTGGTAAAAAATATTAATTAATTTTGAATTTTCAGTGTCTGTATGGTGAATTGGTATTATTAACATATATTCCAGTTTTGGAATGACGTAGCTTTCAAAAAGTTGTTTGCTAGCTTTTGCTATATTAAGGTATGACTTATTTTGACTTGCAGATGAAGCTAGGATAATTTTAAAAATATACAGAAAATTTGGGGAATGGCAGCAATCTTTTGAATGATGCTTTTCAAATCATAAAAACTTGTTGAAACAGATGCAACACATTCCTTTTTTAATTCCCCAGATTATCTTCACATTTGAGGTCACAATATCTTCACCACCCTTACTAAATCACTGGAGTTACAGTAAGGATTTATAAAATCAGCCCTTCTAAGACTTAGGCTATGGCATGTATTCAGATTATGAAAATGGAACAGAAAGATTTTTGTTAAACTTGATTCTCAGCTTCTTGAAGAAATATATTACTTAATACAAACATCTTGTACATGTAGAGTGCTACATATTCTTGATTCTTTTTCTTCTTTTTTAAACCTTACAAATAAAATTGAAATAATTCTTCAAATATACCTGCAATGAAGTATTTTCAGTAAAACACAAGAACCGAAACACTTTGATACTAGTTTGTTATGTAGCAGATTTCTTGAAATTACTCGCTTTTGGAGAATACTGGTTTTAAGGATACTAGCTAATAAGTGGTAAGGTGAAAAAATGTCTCTCATCACTCGCAAGGAGTGCACTTCTCAAGATTAATTAACAAATTGATTTTTCAGTACTTACAAGGACATGAAATTACATCACAAAAACATTTTTATATGCCCCAGAAAAAAAAGATTACACTGAAAAGATGCCAATATTGGACTTTTAGTCATGTGCAATAAGTGAATTAAGGATTAGCAATAAACTGGTCACACACACGCATTTCAAATGTTCAAATGAGTGAGCTTGTGTACTCACTAGAGTATACAGCTCTAGTGTTAAGTTCCTAGATAAATGTTTTTCACTTTCTAGCATTCCTAATTATGCTATGATTTCATCAATCCACTTGATAACCAACATTACTGGAGCAAAGAAAGCTGATTATTTGAGAAAACAGGAGAAATTAAAAAAAATCCTGCCCATAAATTTTGTAATCCTCTCATAGCTTCTCTGGTCTGTTTTCCACTTGATACGGCATCTCAAATGGCTTCATATCTTCCAATAATTTATTGAAAAATGTAATTACTTTCAGGGGAGAATAGAGATGTTTTCTGGGTTAACAGATTTGAAGCTCAATGGAAACAAAACAGAAACCAAGATGCTTTTTGAGAAATTGTAATGAAATCTTATGGATTAAGTACTCCTCTGACATACCAGAAATAATAACAGCAATGCCAGCATTTTATGATCCTAGCCTCATTTAACATTAAAGTTAATTCCTTGGTGGCTCTGTCATAGATGAAGATAAATGATAAAGAGAATATTACGGAGAAGAGAAACATATGAAGTCATACTTTAATAGATGGTATTTTAAGCACTGTATAACTCATTCTCTGTTTAGCCACAGATTATGTTGATGTGAGTTGAGAAAAATCGGTCTGAAGGTAAAGAAAAACCCTATCTCCTTTTTTTTTTGGATCTATTGATATGTGTGTGTACTTCCACTAGGTAGAGGTGAATAGTCTGCCAAAATGTTCCTAGTGCTAAAAAGAAACAGCATTTATTTCACTTGTCCATCTTGACATTTTAATTTTTCTTAAAGAGGTCAAACTACATTTAACCTAGAAAACAGATAAAATTCCATTTAAGCATCTTGATGTACTCATTTCAGAGCTCACAGAATACTACTAGGAAATTTCTCAGCTTACCTGAGTGCTATTCATGTGAAGTATGAGACAGCTCAGCTCTATTAGTCTTTATTCAAATATGTCTGAAGTCATTACAGAGATCAGCAAAATAGAATGAATTACAAAATCTTGAGAGTGCTCAAACTCTCTGTGATGTTTCTACTACTTTCTGATGTTTCTAATATTCTGTATTGAACAAGACCATTGACTAACCAGTTGTCTGAGAACTACTGTTCAATAAGATAATGTTATGGCAAAAGTTATATGCAGGAGAGTCCAAAGAATATAGGTATCAAATAAAATATCCTTTTTCTTTCATGCAATAACTGAAGAAATAACCTTGAACATTGAGATACAGATTTGTTATCTATTTTATATCTTCCTTTTCTGTAAATTGAATGATGTTCTGGCTCTGTATAAAGATGGTATTAATTCACTAGGTATGCTATTGTTTCACAATTATACATGAGGATGTCCTTCATTTGTGTTTACTGGTTTTTTATACATGGGTGAGACTCCAGCACAAAGCACAGATGACTGTTTGAAAAGCACTTCTTATGGACAAAATATTTAATTTCTATGATAGAAATATTTCTATGTATTTTTCAGGTAGTTTGGCAGGCTGGTTATGCACTTCAAACCTTTTGTTGGTATTGGTTCTATCTTGAAAATTAAATGGCTTCTTGCTTTTGTGGAAAGGGAAAAAGCTGTCCTTCCAAGTCAAAAAGAAGCAGCATACTATAGGAAAAAATGTTGATTTGACAAAGCATCTTCTTTGGAGTATAAAACTATTTCCAGAGGTCTGATACACAGCTTTGGTAAATTACAGTTGTTCACTTTTTACCATAAGAAAGTATTTTAAAGTTGATTGAGATTTTCTCAAATAACAGCATAGCAAGCAAAACAGAGAGGTTTTTGGTTTTGCTAGAATAACCAATAAACCAGGAATAGGCTAACTGGGTTTCACCAGCTAATATATAAGACAAATAATTCCAAAATTTATTATAGTTTCAGTTTGTGTGCACTAAAGTAGCAAAACCTATGTTAAAAAAAAAAAAAAAAAGTCTGTATACAACACTAGAAGTTAATTAAAAAGCGTCACTTTCCAATAAACTTAACATCTGTCTCCCAAAACTAATAAAAGTGTACCTACGGCTATATTTAAAAGAAATGCAAACTACCATCTATTATATAATCTTTGTGACAAAAAAATCCATTAGCATTATTTTTCTTCTTCACTTAGCTTATTGATTAAACTGTCCTTAAGGAAGAGTTTGGGGGTTTATTAGGTTTTGTGTGCTTTTTCAGCCCATGAATGCCACTCATGCAAAATTGCTGGTAATTCAGATAAGAAAGCTATTTTGGCAACCATTATGACTCCAGTAATACTAATCACATTCATAGAACACTTAAGTGTTGGAGAACTGAGGTAATTTTAGACTTCTGCACTGCCTTTTCTTCAGAGCACATAAAAAATTTTGATGTAAGATTTACTTTATCCAATTCTGAAATTTAATGAAGTATTTGACATGTGGTAGTTTTTCTTTCTTTTTTTTTTTTTTTCTTCCTGGCAAAAAGGGAGAAACCAGGATTCAGATACACATTGAAATTAAGTCATTGATTTTCAGGTAAGTCTTATTTATAGTTCCTATATTTTAGTGGGATCTAGACCCTTGTAAATGATAGGTATTCATAACTAATGTGTTCAGTGATGGAAAGGAGAAAATAAATGAATATGCATACGTAGCATAACTTTGTATAATTCATAGCATAAAGAACATTTTGCACAACTGATTTTTTCAACAAAAACCTTACATTCCCTTAAAGAAGTTAATGCTCTGAGCACAGGGATTGGCTGATATTAATCAAGACCATATCAATTCATTCAAATCATATCAGTCTTTCTCCTTCTCCTTTCTCCTCCGTTATTCCCCCCCACCCCCTTGTTTTTTTCAAGGACAAAAAAGAGAAGCAGGTTCCTTTTTACTACATTAAACCACCATAGTCATGCAAGAAGTTCTACAATAAATACATTGGCACAAATGACACACAAAATTTTAAAGCTTAGTGTTTTAAGAAATATAAACCCCAATATAATAAAATTAGAAAGCAAAAAATTAGCCTGTTCTTTCAGAATAAAACTGAGTATTTGTCTTTGAAAATGCTGCTGGTTCAGCAGTCATCCAGAACACACAGACACTCAACACCATTCCAGACTGAATTGTTTATTTAGGCAGCTGAATACAGACTGAGGATTTTTCAGTCCCCTTTCTTGCTGATTGGGTGTTCTTAATGTCACCTTTCTGGACAGCTGAGCTTTTGGAAGAAGAAAACAAAGGAAGATTAGTGGTCAAGCCATGACAGTCATGTTTGCAAAGTTCAGAACACAGCAGTGACAGCAATGATGCTTTCTGTAGATGGAGAAGACTGGGCTAGAGCTCTTTCATAGACCCTTGCCTGGTGCTGATCTGTGCAGTGTAAATCCTCTGCAAACCAACTTACTATTAAAAATAGTCAGATCCAAAGAATGGTTGCTTCCTGAGTTGACAGGATTTGCTGTTTGTTTTGGAAATGCTTTGGAAATTTTATTGTGGAAATGTAGTTACTGATTTGTTTCTAGTGATTTAAGCTAGCAAGAGAGCATGGTTCTAAGTATATAACAAGGATTAGTTCACCCTTTTGATCCTCTGAAGTTTAATGTGGGAAGAGTGCTTGTAAAATCAAATTCTTTCCGCCAATTTCAGTCAATCACTTTATAGTGCTTTTATTTATAAGCTATATTTTATTTTCCTCCTGTAGGAAAATGAAAGAGAAATCTGTTGAAGACTGAAGAAGTTTGTGACCCTGCCCTTTCTTATTAAGAGCCTGCTCCAAAGTGATTTATATCTCTCCTTCCCCTTCTAACATTAAGAATCTGTGTCCACCCTCCCGGACCGGAATGGGGGAGAGAATTGGAAGAGTGAAAATGAGAAAAGATGGGTTAAGATAAGAACAGTTTAATAATTTAAACATAAATTATTGTTAATAATAATAACAATAATAATATGATAATAATAATGACAAGGAAAATAACAAAAAGACAGAGAAATAAAACCCAAGAAAAACAAGTGATGAAAATGAAAAACAGTTGCTCACCACCAGCCAACCAAAACCCAGCCTGTTCCCAAGCACTGCCCCCAAGCCAGCTTTTCCCCTAGTTTTTATGCTGAACATGGCATCATATGGTATGGGATATCCCTTTGGACAGTTGGGGTCAGCTGGCCTGGCTGTGTCCCCTCACAACTTCTTGTGCACTGCCAGCCTCCTTGCTGGCAGGGCAGCATGATAAGCTGAAAAGTCCTTGACTTAGTGTAAGCACTGCTCAGCAACAACTAAAATGTCAGTGTGTTATCAACATTATTCACATACTAAATACAAAACACAGCACTGTACCAACTACTAAGAAGAAAACTAACTCTATCCCAGCTGAAACAAGGACAATGTAGGAAGCATCCAAGTAACAAAAATTGCCAGAGCAAGGACAAGATAAGTCAACAGAATGTAAATAGGCAGGACATTCTGCTAAATACACAAGACAAAATAAAAAAAGCAGTACTAGGAGCAGAGAAGACACACTACCCCAATCTCCCCTTTCTTAAAGGGAGGCAAAAGTGGCATAAATTAGGAAAGTCAAGGAAGAAAGAGAAGACCAGTTCCAATTTCTCTTGCCAATACGCTCTTAAGCTTTATCACCTCAGCCTTGGCACCTAAGGACAACCAAGGATCGTCTTCATCAGTGTTATGTTTACAGCATCAGCAGCTCTGTGGTATCGCATACTCACCATATGTTTGGAATATGGTTGTTAAATACTAGCAGCTTTGTGTACGTAGTGACGGTTAATATTGTGTAAGAGTTGGCCATAGCAAGAACTGAGTTTTCAATGACTAAATTTAGTGAAGTTTCATTTTGAAGATTATATCTGGCCTGATTCATCTCTTAATTAACCCATCATCAGCCTTAGGTAAGCTGAGCATATTAAGTGAGTTAAACTCTATAATTCTGGTGTGTCTAGCAGAGTCTCTTGAAGTTTATGGCATCATGGTATCTATCAGTGAAAATTTTGCATGCCACAAAGGAAGAGCTGTCCTCCCTGACTTCATTCATGTCTTATTTTTGGTAAATAAGTGATGTGCTTTGCAACCACTTATGTCACACTAGTAAGCCTTTAGCTCTGGTAGCCATAAACTCAGAGAACACACTAGTGGTGGGTCTAATCCCAAGAGTTATGAGACAGCTCATCCTGACTGAATGCAAAAGTTCAGGAGGAAGTCAAGGGAGATTTCAACAGTTAAAGAAACTGTAAAAATGAGAAAGCTGAGGCTAATGACTGTAGAGGAGGAATGCTGAAATCTGGAGACAGGGAAGAAAAACTATTTGAGAAAATATGGAAATACTCATGTCCTTTAAAATGGGAGTGGTATATGTAGTCTCACAAAGTGTTACTCTCTGTTGAAACCAGAACCAGGCTTCTGTGATTTCACATGCTGTTTTATTCTGCTTACCCCTATTCTGATGAAAGGAGCCTCTGCTGTCCTCACAAAGACAATATATCTGGATTTAGAACCTTGTACTTATTACATAAAAAAACCCCCACAAACCTGACCTGCAATCTAAATGCATTTCCTACTGTTGTTATGCAACAGTTGACCTTGAAGGCTGGTATAGGTAGAATTGCTTGAGTAGACACACTAGACAGAGCAGCTGAGAAGAAAAAAAATCACTAAATCTCATCTCTCTAAATCAAGTAGATGACTGTGTTCTGTTCCTGGCTGAAGAGGCCTGGATTTTTAAACATCATTCACAAGTAAGACATACTAGACCATCATAGAATTATAGAATGGTTTGAGTTGGAAGGGACCTTAAAGATCATCTAGTTCCAACCCCCCTGCCATGGGCAGGGACACATTCCACTAGACCAGGCCGCTCAAATCCCCATCCATCCTGGCCTTGTTACTGCCCAGTAAATTGACCTGGCTCTGTATTATAAAAGTGGTAGTTCTTTACACAGATGCAGAACTCCACTGGATGTCAATTGAATACTGTACAGATACCCTCAATGCAATATTGGGAAAGATGTACCAAGCAAAGTCATGGATGTCTTTGGCAATTCACTGGTGCCCAACAAACAATAAGTACTGTATTATAATTACCCTAAGAAAATTTTCCTTGTGAGTTCATTGGCCACTCCAAAAGGATAGATAGATGCCAGTGGGTGATGATAAACCTCTAAGAAACAACTACTAGAGGCATAAAAGAGGTCTGTTGATATCCTTGGGCCATGCTGGCACCACGTCTATGATTTACTGGCTGTAAATTAAAACATTTCCGATAGTGATTCCTTCCTTGTGGGAGTTTCAGGATTGCTGTTTATTAACCTGAAAGATCAGGTAATGTCACTAGTGCTTGTTACGTTCTTCCCTATCAATTTCTTCTCATGGCTTCATATTTTTATATGGATAGGCATTTTGAAAATCAGAAGCCTCAAAAAGGAAAGGAGGCTAGAAGCCTAGGAATTGCTCAGTCCATCACTTCTTAGTTAATTTAAAACCTTTAAAATGGGGAGTGTTGGTCTGGTGAAAGTCCTCTGGGTCCTGGCTAAAGTTTGGTATAGCTGAATGACAGGAGCTGTAGCAGCAGCTACACAGAGCCTGTGCTCCCACACAAAGTTCAGTGTGGAAGCTGACCGATGGAAACAGGCCCTCTGAAGAGCCTACTGGAGAGCTGTTAAGTGAACACTGACAAGAAAAGACAAATGGAGTTGGCACACTAGAAGAAATGATCAAAGTTCAAAAGTGGTGTTAGTTTAAAACCCTAAGCTCATGCCTGTGAAAGCACAGAGTTGATGCAGTTTGAACAAAGGTCAGCACGTACAGTCAACTAGCTTGAGCAAGTTGAAACTTGAGCCCGGATTCATTCCACAGATCTCACTCTGTGCTGCAACATTATATGTGTATCACTATGAAGTTGTCCAGTATGTGTAGTTCACCATGCACCTTCTCTAACATAGTGTTGGAGGGAGATTACTTTCGACCATAAAAATAATTTTAAAGAAAAAAATAAAAATGTGAAGGCATAATTCATTCTGTTATTTAAAGAAACAAAGGAGTGTTTTATGCTTAGCCTGTATAGATAAACTTCACTGGGTCTTCAGACAGTTAACACTAATATATTTACAAGTATGCCTTTCATTCTGCATGATGATTACACAGAGAAAGCATTCTTCATTAGCCATATATAAAAGCCTTGTAAATATCTAAACAACAAACTGTTTGGAATAGAACACTATATAAAATGAATTAGTATTTGCATGGTGCAGCGTCACATATTTATTCATCTATTCCAAACATGCTTGAAATTATGAATCCTTTACTATAGGTCACTCATTGGTTGTTTTTGGGGTATTTTTTGTAAAAAGAAAAAGATATTTCATATGAGTTGAATTAAACGGAGAAAGTCTTTGAGTAGCAAAAGATTAGGATTCTCTTTTAATATATGCATTATTTTTAATGAGATTTACACATTATTTGTCTTACTTTGATAAAGTAAGAGTATTAAAACTTCTCAGTTGAACCTCCTGGTAGGAAACCACCTGCATCTGTTACAGTGGGAGATAGTGCAGCCTATTTTATGAAACGGTTTGCAAGAAGTAATAAGAACAACAAAAGGTTCATTAGAAAAGCTATGGTGTTTTGGTGTTTGTTTGTTTGATGGGTTTTTTTGGGGGTGTGTGGGGATATTTTTTTTTGTTTCAATCAATGTTATAGCTAACAAATTCCTTTCACTCCCAATTTTTCTTTCCATTTTGGAGCCTTAAAAGTACCTAAAGGCTTATTTTCTAATATGTCTGTGACATGTTATGTGACCAAATATTGACCAATATAGGCAAACTTGACATAAATTTATTTTTCAGTTTTCTATTGTACTTAAAAATGCTTCATTATTATTGACTAGCATGACAGCCTTAGCCTTGATGTTAAACAAATCTAATATCATTTCTTATTTGTTTTCTTTCTAAGTGTATCAGCAGGGTCTGCGCAAGTATTTTAAGTATATACATCCCATGCAAATTATCTTTCTGAGCCAGTATCAGCTTTTGTTATAATAATATGTGGAAGCTTTGTCTCTTATAGTCAGGTGGGTTTTAACTATTTTTTTTCCCCTTAAGCTCTCAGTTCTTATTTTATCTGCTTCAAATATTGCGTGCTGTCAGAAGCAATAGTAATAGAAGCTAAAGTTTTGGAAGGTGGACTTATCAGTGCAGGTTTGCCATTTTTTTCTTCTGTTGACTATATTAGGTGACAAATTATTGCAATGAAATTACTATTGATCTCTCTGCATGATGCTTTTTACAAAAATGAGATTGGGAGAGGTTATATTCTGTAGCATGTCTTCTTTGTCTTGGACATATAGAAACAAGAACACAATAAAGCTATTCAGATAGTTTTTCCACTGCTCAGCATTTCTCAAATTTGGAGAAAGAAGGACAGTGTATGCTTATGCAAGTATTCACATAGTTTGGGTATTTTTTAATCAATATTCACCTTTCTTCCCTTGGACAACTAAAGAAAATAGGAGTTATGAAACCACAAACTGGTAAAAGTATTCTTTCCTCTTTCATTTGAGAGTTTAAAAGGACAGACTCTCACCCTACTCCATAAACCTAAAAAGCAAATGGATTTGTTGAGACTAATTCTTGCCCCTTCACCTTGCCTCTAATGGAAACCATAGTTTATGCAAAATACCTCTTAATTTGCTCTTCACTTGAAGATTAACCTAAACAAAATAGTGATTTCATCCAGGAAAGTTAGAGATACAAGAAAAATAATTTTTATTACATACTTCCTCTCTGTCATTTCTGACTGTAAGTAATGAAACTGCAGAAATTGAACAACTTGGTTGCTCCCTTTTCTGTGTTCAAAAGAGGTGAAGCAATAGCCAAATTAACTGACACAACTTGATAGCTTTTTTGCATGCTTCCCATGATGATTGGTAGAAAGGATGAAAAGAGTTCTCCCTTCTCTCCACTACAAACAGTGAGAGAATCACCTGCTTAACAGGAAGCTAAAGAAGGGTAAGTTCCACGCGGTAATTGACATGGAAACTATACCTACTCATAAACCATACCCCTGAACTTCAGGCAAGGATCCAACAGTTCCTCTCTTCTTGTGTATTTCTGGAATGTATTATAGGGTCTCATGTCTATACATTTTTTATTATAGTCAATGATAATTTTTTCCTCCTTTAAGTATCAACATGGATTAGTAAATTATCTCTCTCACTCCCTTTTGAAGACAAATTGCAACATATATAGCCTCACCTTCCCTGTGAAGGAAATGGACTCCAGAAACCCTTTTTCTGATAGTACTCTGTTTTGGCCCTCTGAAACTGATTTGTTCAGATAATTCTTATATGTTTGGAATACTCTGGCGAAGTTTTGAATAACAACAGGCTCATTCCTGAAGAGGAGGGTGGAGAGATATGTATGATTCTTCTACTTACAAGTTGTCTTCCAAACAGGCTGAACACACTAAAACATTTTTTTTTTGATTCTTGAATATACTGAAACATATAATTATACTGAGATTAATCGAATTATCCCCATATGTTAGCTGGATAGAAATCTAAGTGAAGAATCAACTAACTAAAAATACTTTCCTATTTGTGACTCAACAACTGCACTTGTAGATAACTTCTCTTAAAGGGATTAGATATCAGAAAATCATGATTGAGAATGCTCTCATGAGAATGAATCGCATGCAACATCCTCAGCACAGAAAAAACCTAAGAAGGTTGAAAAAACCTCTCAATCTTATTAGCAACTGAAACTATCAGGTACCTTGTAGCTCATAGAAGAGTCTGTGTTTGAGACAGTTATATACTCACGTTTCCCAACACATTTAAAGTCTATATGAATAATATAGTTTCTCTTCAGATATGAATTTTTAAACAACCACAATCTCACTAAATATCACATCTCCTTTGCCTCTTCAAACCGTATACCTTCACATGTTCTAGCAGATGTCATATCAAAGTCAATGAAAAATTTAGTAAAACAATATTTCAGTTCCTAGTCCTTTAAATAGTCCTGTGTAGCTGGATAAAATTTAGGTACTATCTGATGTTTTAAATAACATAACTGCTGATGATAAAATAAATGCTGTATACAAGAGGAGCATTATAAAAAATAAGAAAAAATAATATGGTTTAAACAATAAGAACTTTAAAATGTCATTCTAAGAAAAAAAATTAAAATGTTAATTTGTGTAATAATTTATTGGTGGGGTCAGAATTTGGTCCAATTTAGTTGCAGTCACAATTTAAAGCACAATTTTCAAGTGTAATTCAGACTACATGGATTATTATGATTACATGCACCTTGATCTTTTAGAGTATTCCATTAATTGCAGCTCTGTAGTTTTTCCTTCCAATCTGGTTTTTTTTTGGGGGGAGAAAATGGATTTCAGATGGTATAAAACAAGAAAGAGAGGAGGAAGAACATTGACCTGGATTAATAAGAATTGAGTACAGCCTGCTAGTTCAAAATACAAGGTCATATGTTTAGAAACTAATAGACTGACAAACAGTTGCTGTAATCTTGGAAATGATCATAAAGGGCTAACATCAGAAGAGTCATCACAGAGTGATTAATATTGATCACAATGTAATGAAAAGGCAGAATTGGTCTTATAATGTTTCAGGGAAACTTCTCAGGGAACAAAGGAAGTAGTACTAGGAAACTACTTTTGGTTCATAAGACACTGTCAATGTTTCTTCTGGAATTTTACATGTTTTCTGAGTTGCTTATATTCAGAAGGCTAAAAGGTGAATATAACTGAATGAAGACACCAAAGAGTGGAGAAAAAGAGCATAGTTTAGTTATCTTAAGCAGAGGAATTGCTGGAGAGAGAAACAGTTGAGAAAATAACTGAAAATAAGGAAAATTGCTGATCTGGGAACAGATCAGTATGGATTAATGAATGTTTGGGCTAGACATTCCCAGCAGTTGTTCAAATCATGAAGCTCTGACATGGGTTTTCAGTGGGAGCAGGGGAGTCAAAACCCCTACATTGTTTTAAGATGGATCATGATATATTAAAAGGAATATATCGTAATTATTCATGAAAGCATTTGGATTTAATAAGCCAGGAGTTTCCTCCAAACCATAGCTTTCTAGCCTGAAGTATGACCTAAATTTAGAGCAGCCCAGTCTTGTAAACCGTCTTCTGATGTCATCTTTATTGCCAAACCTCCTCAATTGCTTCTGCACCATTATAGTAGGTTATTTCACCTGCAAATGAGATTCAGAATCCCTAAAAAAAAATCAGTACTTGAAATGCTTATGAAGGACTTCACTGAATAAAAAATAGCACTGCTTCATCATTAAAATTCAGAATCAAGTGACACTTCACACTTTATTCTGTTAATTTTAACAGAGTTACACTGTTATCTTTAAATGTGTAGAACAGAGAGAATTTTACATATTCTACAGAAACAAGTATTAGACATCTTAATCAGGTGTAGTAGTCCATGATAATCTATTCCTACTTTACTTTTGTTAACACAATACATTGAAGTAATTAATGCTGTCATGGATTATCTACGTACACTCCTCACGACAAAACTTATTGATATATCCATCATTCTTCTGAAATGTACTCATTGTGAATATGCTAAAACAACAGTGCATTAGCAGGTTTGCTAAATAAAATAACGTCAGCCAGAGTTTGCAGATTTCTCAGCTCTTAAAATAACTAATCAAGAGAACTGCACTCATGCATTTTGGCACTAGAGTTATAAATTATGCATAACACAGAATAACATTAAAGTATTAACATAATTTAACAATACCAATCTATCAGTTCCTAAGTGAAAGAAATAAGGGTGTTGTATCTGAGTGTCTTGACTTGATTCACCTAGTTTGTACATGTTTAAGATTTATAGTAGTAAGAATGATTATTTAAAAGTTTTCAGTCTTTACTAATATGCCCTTACTTTTTTCTTTAACTGTGTAATAGACTGTTTACATAAAGCCTTTATGTGTAATTTTTTTCGTGTGGTCCAACTAGCACACTAAGTAATGTCTGCTTTTAACTTATAAAACTGTACAGTTATCTAAGACTAGCTGCTTTAAATACAAAATACATCTGTGAATTACATCTAATTTCATTCTGATCATTTATGAGGTATTAAAATGTCTAATAGCCATCACCATCAAAGATAATTCAAGCAGTTTAGCTAACATTTAGCAGAAGAAAATAGATAATACTTTTCTTCATTTGTGATGATTGTCACAGGACTAGCATTCCTGGTGGTTTTAAATTTTCAGCTGAATGTTTTTCCAATTCAAGTGTCTAGCCAAAAATATGGAAGATTGTGTGATCTTGTGGATTTTTTGCAGACTTGGAAACACAGACCTTGGATTGACATAAGGATTCCTGAAAGCTCACCTGATCTTTAATAGATTATTTTTTTTAATATTGTGCTATCGTCTTATCTCATGTAGTCATAATTTACATGTACACCACTGGGAAAGACTTTTCTGTTACACGTATGAACATAGTAACTAAAGGCAATATGCCTGTAATTGATCTCTCAGGATGTTTGACACCACTTTACAGTGCTATGGTCTTAGAGAATCAGAGAAATTGCTATACGAAAAAAAAAAATCCAACCCTTTTTTTTCTAAAGGTAAAAAGACTTTACTGAGAAATTAATTTCTTCTGTACAATTGCTCCTAATGCCAGTGTTTTGGGGATGGTGTCCTGTTTCATTGTATGAAGCATTACATATAATGATGACAAAAAGTTCAAACTAGTATAACTAAATATCACCTGACCATATATGACTTACCTTTATTCTCATACCCGTCTGCAATTACTTTTATTTTAGATTAAGAAGAAAAGAAACAGAAAGGCTAAACTTTCATAGCAGCATTAGATTTTGACTCTTCTCTGACATCTACAAAGACAAAAAAGGTAAAAAAAACCCCATACATTTCTGCCATGTTTTCTCTAGAAGTAAGAAGCAAAGAAAATCCTCAACTATATCTATCCAGCATAGGTACTTACTCTTAGCAATTTTGATTTTCATGATCACCAAGGTTCATCTAGACACCACAATCAGTTGTCCACACTAAGAGCACAGATTAGAACTCAGCATCTTCTATGGCATTATAAAATAGCCTTACACTGCCTGGTGTGCTCTCAGGCACTCAAATCCTCTTTGTCTACAAAAATAATTAAATATTTTTCTGTGAAAATGGGAATACATAGCATAACGTTAAAAGTACTCTTGCTGGAAGTGTTCTTCGGGAATAACAAGTCCTCAGTTTATGTCCTTGTTCTAGATGGCTTCATTATTTTTCATTCAGAATTGATTTTTTACTCAAGACCGATGAGATAAAACGCAGGAGAATGCTCTCACCAGCATGCAAGGGTCATGCTCCTTCTTATTGCTTTTTCAAAGGTTCATGAGTCTTGTAACCTCAGCTGCACTGTGGGCTAGATTTTGCAGAAAAGGTGGCTACAAGCCTAAGCTATAGTTTAGAAGATGGGTATGAATTTGTTCAGGCAGAAGAGGGCACTGAATGCAAATTTAATTTGTTGGACAAGTAGTGTAACTTTTGTTGTATTACAAAATGTAAGCAGGAGTAACAACACAATAATTACACACTGCTCTCACGCTAAAAGAAATGAAAAACCTATTAATTTTTATAAAAAGGATACATTCCAGCTGTAGACAAGTGTCTTAATTTCAAGGGAAAGGCAGAATTTCAAAAGTGCTCTTCTCTTGCTTTTGGACATGTCATCTGTTAGATATCCTTTTTATGCCAAGGGTGCTGTCTTCTATGAATCATGTAAGTAGGTGTCACTATAAAGTGAGAGATAAATACCTCCATTTGGTATTTAGTCCAGCTTCTAATAGACGTACAAGGCAGGGGAAATAAATCCTTGAAAGTACATTTATTGAAAAAACCCAAGATCATTAACTCTTAGATAGCTCCAATTAGGTATGATGAACGTTACCTTCATTGCACAAGGAATTCAGGTTCATAATTCATGTTTTTTAAATTTCATTTTCCAAAGGAGACACCTAAAACTGTGTTCCACAACATCAAACCAGAGGCTGTTGTGGAAAAAAAAAAAAAAATACAGCCACAGAAAATCCAAAATTAAAATGTATAGCTCCATATTCAGAGGACAATTAAGGTGTAGAAATGGTACTCAGGATTACACCCTAAGTGTTTCTAATGATTCAATGATTCTTTGGTTCTAACTTGAAGAAATATTCATTAAACAATTCAGAAAGTATCACAGAATCATAGAAATATTTAGGCTGGAAAAGACCTTCAAGACCATCAAATCCAAATGTCAAACAAACACTGCCAAGTCTGTCACTAAACCATGTCCCGAAGCACCACATCTATGTGTTATTTTAACACTTCCAGGGGTGGTGACAACCACCTCCCTAGACAGCCTGTTCCAATGCTTCACCACCCTTTCAGAGAAGAAATTGTCCCAATATCCAGTCTAAATCTCTCCTTGCACAATTTGAGGCAGTTTCCTCTTGTCCTATTGCTGGGAGAAGAGCCCAACCTTCACCTGCCTACAACCTCCATTCAGGTAGTTGTAGACTCTCAATTCTTTGCATATAACAAAGATTACAAGTTCCAGTGGATGGAGGACGAGACATGGCCATACACTAAAGGAGTATATCGTAATCCAGGGTGAAATGAACCATGGCTGTACAGTGGCATCATTTCATTTTATAATTTCAATATTTTGAATACTGCACATACAGCTTTAATACATAAACAAATATATGCATATAGATTCCCTAGACATAGTAGGATAACAAAGTACTTTTTTAAACTTCCTACTCTATCCTTCTGTAAAGACTTCTATTATTAATATTCTGTTTATGATTAATTTTTTTATAAGAAGTGGGGTTTTTTGTCAATGAATAAATGCATTTTCAGTATAAGTTACGGACTATTGAAATACTGTAAATGAAGCTTCGAAATAGAGAATTAATAGAAGCAATTTCTATCCCTGAAGACAGTTTTCTAGCCATTTCTTCTTGTCCACTTTGCATAAAAACTACACACAGTAGTATTAATATGCTATATTTCATTGTACTCTCACAGTGTCTTTTCTTTTTAAATTAACTTCTAAGTTAATGTTCCATTACACACTTGGCACAGGAAATACACAAATACAATCAGGGGAATACATTTCTTTAAGCTTCCAGTATTTCTGAACTATGTATTAGCCTTAGTGACTCTCTAGTGGACAAATGTTGATCTAGCACTGAGTTATAATCAGCACAGCACATAAGGAATAATGGAAGCCTCAACACTGAAACGCATTGGCATAGAGACTTATCACTACTGTTTCTGATATGGTGGCAGTTTCCAATATAACTTGACATATAGCATTTGATAGAAATTCCAAATATAGATAAGCGATTTGGAGTAAATAGCCGGGACTTTTGAATTGCAGTTTCTTATCTGTATCTGCTGCAGTCTGATTAAGCAGTATCAGATTTTTTTAGAAATGCAAAGGTCTCTAATGTTATGTCAGCTGTGCTAAGTTTACAAACATGGTCCTAAAAACATGGTCTAAACCTGAGGTCTAAAACCAGGTCATCTTCCTACTTCACTGGCTTGGTAAGACTTGCCTATCCAAGTACAAAAATATATTAGTTAATTTTTCAGTTCAAGCTGTAACTCCACAAGTACTAGAGAAAATCTTTTAATACGTGGTAGATGAGGATGCTGCATTAGGCACAGGCAGTGTATTAACAAAAAGTCTTAAAACAAAAACAGAGTATTAAGACTTGTTTTGTGTAATCTAAAGCTAAGGCAGCATTCAAAAAGCAAGGGAGTTTTGGAAAAGGAACTGAGAAATTTAAATTGAATAAAACCTTCTGTTACAGTGATCTTTCTACAGGCTTCCTTACCTGCCAGGGTAAAGTCTGTACTGAAGATTATCACAGCACTCTCCAAACTATCAAGCTACAACAAGGTCTTTCACCATCTCATATCAACATACTCTTCATGCTAGTCCCTCTGCTGCCTTCTCCTCATCTCACCTCACCCAGGGCCCACTCTCACTTCTTCCTCTCTTTCCTTCCTCAGCTGCTCCCTCTTTGTTGGCTGCCCAACCACTTAACAGAACAGCCACACCTGCCCCTTATCTATATCAGCCAACCTGCCACCCCTGAAGCCAGCCCACAGTTGTATATTATCAATGATAACTAACCCAGCTTCATTCCGCTACAGTAGATGTGTTTGAGCTAGAGGGAGACTTTAGTACAACTATGTGTGTTTAGAACTCTTTCAAATGCAGTTTGCATATATAGGACAGGTTGTCATTACTGAAATAAGGTACACCCTCCTACTACATATTCCCACTTTAAGTATTACCTATGAATATTTATGTAGCATTGTGTTTTACAGATTCATATAGGAATATTGAAATTATTAAAAGAAGATAAAATATTAATTAGTTCTTTCATATTTAGACTTCTACATTAGTCAACAGAGGTTTAAAAACCCTTTTTTAAAACCATTGGAAATAAAGCTATGTTTGCAGCAGACATGATTAAATTTAAGGCAGAGAAACACAGCAAAAGTGAAACTTAAACAGGCAGAGTCTTATGGTGGTAACTACAACTTCTTTACTTTCAACCATAGGCAGCAGTTGCATTAAATTAGGTCATAACTGGAAACCTAATACAAAAGAATCATCAGTTCTGCCCAACAGAGATTCCACTCCTTTATCTACGTGCCCCCACCCCCACCCTGCAACATAAAATCTCTGGTGTTGCTTTTGTGAGTTCAATTTAATATATTTATCTTGGTTTGTTTGTGAATTTATCCATATTTATCTGAACTCCCAGGGAGTAAAAACTTCCAGATTTCTAATATCAGAGGAGGTGAGCCACTTGTTGCTAGCAATATTATTATTCACAGAATTTAAAATTGCAGACAGTAATCTTATCTGTACTATTAACTTCTAAAAGCCTTAAGGGAAAGTTTTATTTTTGTGACAGGTTAATTGTAAAAGTCCAATTTGTGACATCCTTTTAATTTCCTTTGACTTATCCTGTATCTTCAAAGTTTTTCTAACTTTTCATAGTGAAGTTATTTTCAATGAGAAAGTGGCATATTACCTACTTTGGTCATATTGTACAATAATCCCACCTATATTAAATAACCTTAGATCTCATAAAACCAGTCTACCATAGAATGACAAACTTTCTAGGGTATTATGACACTAGATTTATTAGATCAGCTCATAAAACCAGAAAAAAAGCATGACAAGATTTTGGGTACACCAACCATTTTTAATTCTTATACTCTTATATCTGCAAATTTACTAAAATAATAAACACTACTAATTTAACAGTGAATCTCGGAAGTACCTAAGCACTCTGGTATTCCCAGAACAAAAAAAAGAAGTGACTCATCAGAAAAAAAGGCTATATTTAACAACCTTTTTTTTGTTGGTTTCTTTAATGGCTCATGCTTTTCATTTTTTCTCTTTGATTATTTGTCTTTTAGTATACGGGATAATCGTGCAGCCACAGGACTCCAAAACCTGAAGCAATTATTTTCAGATTCGAAATTAATTTGAAAACTTGGCAATTCTGATCATTCTATTTCAAGTAAATTCTAAAATATTTAGCATTGAAATTAAAAATCAATAACTATAAGCAGTGACGGAAAAAAGCCTCAGAAATTACAAAGCATTTATCTGATTGTGTTAAGTAGAACTAATCATACCCACACTTCAATTAAAGAAAATGGTCAATCATCGGCAATCATAAATATGAGGAGAGTAGTTTCCCATCAGTTCAAGAACTTTTTTTTCTGCTTCAGACTTTCTGCTTTAGACTACAGAGTCTAATTTAGTCATAAAGTTTGTTTGTTGCCTGAGGAAAACCTTTACATTTTGAATCTCTTCTGCAAAGATGGCACACCTTTTGGTCATTCAGTGTAAGTTGTGTGTATATATATATATATATATATATATATTTATTTATTTTTTTTTGTCTGGTAAAGTTATTCTTTAGCTAACTGGTGTCTACTATGCTCTATCTCCAGCTGTCATACTCTTAGGTACTGTTCAAGCTTCTATACCTACATCTTTCACATGTTGAATCTGTCTTGCACTTCTCTTGCAAAACTTTTTTCTGTGCCAGACTCAGAATTTTATTTTATGATTTTAATCAAAGAATGATAACTGTGCTGAACTGTTTTAAAGATCCAGTTGCATAGATGCTTTTACTGATTCAACTGCCATCGAAGTAACTCACTAAATTTGTTACATATCCAATTGCTGTTCTATAGATTTCTTGATTATTCAATTGCTGTTCTATAGATTTCTTGATTATTACTAAATAATCTTGGTGTATATAACTTTAATTCCTCTCCCTAAAGGTATACAATTCCCTTATAGGCAGTGACTTAAGGAGTACCCTGTATCACCTGGATTACCAGTTTCTGAATAATTAATGCAATAGTTGTAATAGCTTCTAATACAAATACGAGAAATGACAGCTCATAGAGACTGATTTGAAGTCTGGAATATCTGAGTGATATGAGCAAGCTCATTCTCTGTTGTGATTCAGCTGTCCACCTTCAGTCACTAATTTGATACACTAAATGGCTGGGAGAAAAGGAAGGATAAGTCCTCAGTCACTGCTCCTGTGACTGGAAGTTTTCTTTCTCTGGCCATTGCCAGAGTATGGGCTACATTTATGTCTGATTATGAGAGCAGCCTCAGGTTCAGTGCTGATAGCATTAGCTAAGCATTTTCCTTTCAGGCATGTACATAGTTACAACTCCCCTGGCTTTGATTTGTTTCAATATTAAGAAAGGAGAAGCTATCCCAAGGGAGGAATTTATTTCACAAAAACAGTAAGTTAATTGCTATTCTTGATAATGTTGGTGTAAAGTAGGATGAAATCCTAGTTAAATTCACAGGAGTAGATCTAAGTTTACATCTCAATAGTAGCAATAAGAATTTGGTCAAGTATTCCCTAAAGCATATTCTGGAAATTAAGTTTCTAAATTTATTAGTCACATGTAAAGCAATTGATGAATTATGTCCATTGAAATTGCTAGCAAACTATTCAGAAAAAGAAGTGGTTTTGATCAATGACATGCAATGTAACAGAATGGATATTTTACTTACAAATAATTTGAAAATGTTTATTATTCTCTGACTTTGGTAGGTCAAAAATATTGATGGAATATTTCCCTTCTACATTTACTCCTCTGTTCCCAAGTGAAACCATCTCAAAGAAAGAGCAAAAGGAAAAAAAAAATATGCTATGATCCTTCCAAATTAATTAGTAATTTAATTATTTTTAGCAAGTTATTAGATTAACTCAGCTGGTTTTCATGTTTAATTAGTATTTTGGTTTTGCTTGGGTTTGTTTTTGGGTTTTGGGTTTGTTTTTTTAAAGCATCTGGTTTCAGTCCTGGGTCTATCGTATTCTTTTTGAATTTTTAAGTATTTCTCTTTGCTTGAACTGTTAAAATCTCTATTTATTTTTTTATGATAAAAATTTCAGTACCTGCCATATCAGGTTAGTAATTATGTACTAGGGAATCCTGAAAGATCAGAAAACTTTGCAAATTATTGGGTAAGCTGTATAAAAGGTAATATTTTTAAAGGAGTAGAATTCGGTATTACTACAAAGATGAATCACCATTTAAATATTACACCAATGTTTGTCATTTTCACTACATTACTAATGCTCTTCTCTTTAAAAAAGAGCAAATACAATAAAAGTGTATACGGATAGCTTTTTTTAAGTATCTCAAACACTAGGTGTCTAATGTAATGTCCATGTTTGCAAAAAAACTTTCAATTGGTAGCTGTTAGTGTTTATATATTAAAATCTCCATATATTGACAATATTTCCCTATAGCTTTCACTATATATATTTTGAACACAATTTCTAATTGCCAACACTGTGACTGATATATGAAACTCTCAATGGGATGTTTTTATTTTGAGTGTACTTTACAGCATGGCTCACAGGTTTTTCAGGTGTTAAACTGAATCTAGCCACATAAGGTTTATTTAAGAGGCACTGACTATATAATCCTTGCAAAGAGCTATAATATGTGTTAATGGTGTATTTTCAACTCACAATAAAATGCCATCATTTAAAATATCCCGTTAATCTGGAAAAAAAAGGCAGTTCATTGTAAAATCTTTTTTTGAATTGTGCACATTAATGCAAACCCACTAAGATTTCCTACTACTTCTATTAAATCTGATATAAAACCAACTATTAATTTTGAAAAAAAAAAATATGCAGTGGTATGTAGTAACATCACTAAATACAGGTACATTCATGCTTTCTGTTTCAGGTATTAGTCTGTATATAGCAGAACATTTGCTTTGTGCAAATTAGCCAAAGGAATGATCATCTCTTGAACATGTCTGTATGCAAATTTTTTATTAATCTGAGAAAACTTACTTTATTGATCATGCTGTGCCACATGGACTCTTAACATGGGTGGTAGAGTTTTGGTTAGCATTCAATGGGATAGATCCGTAACAATATTGCAACATAACTACAAATGATGGTTTACACTCCTGTAACCCCCAGATTTGATTCCTGAAGGCCTTCTATGCCTTGTTGCTTGCTGGTGCTTTATCTTCCTGCATGGTCCTGGGAAACAGGTAGAAGCCTGGAAGAGGCAAAGTAGATTAATTAAAGCAAAAACTTTGGGCTCAGCACCACGTGGTCATGGGTGATGGTAAAGGGAAAGAGATTAGTAGTGAGGCTGTGGTAGAGTAGCAGGTGGCTGTACGAAGCACAGCTGATTGATGTTGGCCAGCTGCCTGGTAAATTAAACTGAGCTGTTTAACCTGGGAGAAAAATCAAGAGCTCCAGTATCAGGCAAATAAGAGGCATTTTGGGGGTCATGGGAAAGAACCAATTTCTGGGGGATAACACTGCATGAAAGCAGGAGAAATCTTTTTGGCAAAGTTTGAAATTTTGATGGATCCAAGCCTCATTAACCCTAATTTGCCTGTCAGTTCCACTGTACGTGGGTTTTGCCAAGCCTTTCCAACAGATCTGATTCATACATCATGGCATTTCTTTCTCATCAGTGTCCTTTAGACTTCTGAACTTTCTGGAAAACTAAATAAATAAAGAACAAACAATGGCATTTCTTTCATAAATTCCATTATATTAATAAATTTTATACTGAAATACTTTTAAAATATTTTATGCACTGCGGAAGAAATTCTGTTGATCAATGAAAACCGATGTGTGGCTCTGAGCAGCTCTATGTTGTAAGGGTTTCTTTTTAAGAAATATGTCAAGACAGTTGTTGGGTTTACCCATATGATTTATTCAACAGGTATTGTAAAAGATGAATGTAGCATACAGGCTTATACTGGGTTGTCAAAATCCTTATATATGTTTTGCACATCAAATAATGGAATATGACTCAAAATGCTTTAAATTATAATCTGATCTTTTAAAGATTCTAAAGCCCTGAATTTGGTTTTAATAATAAAAAAGCAAACAAGACTTTTCAAAGAAATATACCCCTGCTTTGTCTAAGTTTGCTTGATACACAGGTGAAGAAAAAGAAAGCTTATCTTGTTTTTTCAAGTATTTGATAAACGTTACTAACAGATACACCTACTTCAGCAATAATTACAGTAAAAAATAATTCTTATTCCATAAAATACTTGGGAAAATCTATGTTTATGAAATATGATTCAGCATGGAAATATTTTATTTTTCAAGACAGAGAGATTTTGTATTAAATACTTTATCTTCAAACCCATGCTAACATTCCAGCAAGTCACCAAAGGACTACTGATATTCTTTAGTTTAAAAATAAAGTCTGTAATTACAAATATTATTCATAAAAGAAATAATTCCTTTGCAGATTGTTAAAGATTCCATTCAGTTGACCACACCAAGGTTCCTCATGTCATTTAAGATGCTTGAGTTTATCAGAGATATCCGCATGACAGGTAGACTGATAAATATTTCAGGAGAGGAGACTTATTGGAAGCTGGATTCCAGAGAGAACATCCTAGAGCATCTTATATGGCAATAGACACTACTGTGAAGCAACTCAATGCAACCTTAGATTTCACCAGATCATAATAGAAACTTAGACATCTAGCAGTAGACGTAGAAGCTACATTCACAGCATTGCGTCCTCCCTGTCCCAAAACACTGTTATAGTGCAAATTTTCCATAGGTACTGACTTATATCCCTGAAAACCGGGATCTTAGGTACCCTAGAGCACCTCAGGTGGCTCCAGGTGCATACAGAAATATAGGCAACCAAAATGAGCCTTAGTCTTCACTAACTGTAACAAGAACCCAGGCATCTAGTTTACATACAGAAGTCAACATTCAAATGTCCACAGTACATAGCTGAGTACTACCCAAAAATACCAGAGTCAGGACTGCCATATCTCAGGATAACCCCTTCAGCAATATAAACACCGATTATACTTTATGGTCCTTTGCGTTGTATGTAATAAATAGTAATCACACAAGACTCCACTGCGAAGAATTCCAGTAAAGTACAGAAAAAAGCTGGTAAAGAGAAGAAAAGCAAGATGAGTTTTTTTCCTAAGTTTTAGTTTAAATGTTTCAAAGACAAAGAACATGTATAGCCAGCTTCTCACCGTACATTGCCAAGAAATGCTGACTGTACAGCCAGACTGATCCAGATTGACATCAGTAGTAGGAGAGTCCAATAGAAGCTTTCAAGAAACAAGATATTCTTGGCAATAGAACTAAAAATATGACTAGTTATACCAGTTCTGATATAAAATTGGCAGGCTTTCTTCACATTTTTTAAAGGCATTATCAGTTCAAAGCAATCCAAATGGTGATGAGCAAAAAGTGAGCACCTGCTTTTCATTGATAAACACGTACTGCTCAAGATACGAGTTCCTGGCTAAAGGCACATGTGTGTGCTTCTGTAATAACTGCCTGTTCAAGTGTCTGCAAAAAGAAAGTAAAGAACAATCAGAACAACATGACTGCATTAAAAAGAGACTTTCATGCTGATATATATTAAGAGGATAATTTGTCTTGCCATTTTTAATCATGATCAACAATAGCTGTTTCTACAAGGCTTCCTTCCTCAGCTCAGCTGCCCCTCCTACTTTACTATTCAGCAAGACTTGAAGTTAATTTTTAAATAAAAATATTTTAATGATAGAAAAGAATGTTAACAGTCATTTAAATTGAGTACTTCAAAACTATAATGACCATGTTCCTTTGCTGAGCACTGTTCCAACTAGATCCCTGCCTGAAATAATACCTAGGGAACCTAAACCATAAAATAGAATCCGCTATTAATATCAAGTGAAAAGATTACAGATATGTGGAACATTTATTGCCAAAGTTATCTATCTCCTTTTTTTCTTACAAAATTTGCCAACAATTGAATATGTAAATCCTCCTCAATGTGCTGTTGAATACTGAGACAAATTTACCAAAATATACTGAAATCAGCTTAGGTAAAAAATACTACTCTTCACATCTGAACTCATGAACACTGATTATTTTGCCCTCAAACTTAAAAGATGACATATGGTGATTAAAATAAATATTAAAAAGTTGTACTAGATTATGCATTATGCCTTAAAATATTATTTGCATTTTAATAACCATAATTTTAAAAATATAAGAACAAGTATAGTTTAAAAGAGGCAGATATAAAATATATTCCATTCTTCTAGCACAGAACAAAAAGATGTTGTTAGTACTTGTCATGTTACCAGCTTTCAATTAACTTGCCAAGAAAGTGACAAAGAGGTGATCTCTAAAAGTGCAAGATAAAAATGCACACAATAAACTTCCCTGTAGAATTCTACCCAGTCTGAAAATGGTTAAATGTATTCCATTGATAATGCAGGGAAATGACAGTTCATGCATAGATTTAACATTATACAAATACAGATAGAGTGGAATAGATTTCACCCCAAAACAGGATAGAGAAACAGTTTTGAATGGGATCAGACAAGCACTGGGAAAGAAGGAATTCAACTAGCTAATTTAATTTACATGAAATCCTTAAAAATCCTCTGTTAGAAGAATGAATGCAAGTAAGAAACACAAGACTTGAACACAGCACTCCTATTTTCAAGTTGTAGAATTTAGGTATTTGGCTACTGAAATATGTCTTGCCTCATTATCATAATATAATATCAAACAAGCATTATATGATACTAATATAATTTTTTGATTAATTAAATATAATTATAGAATTTTAGAATGGTTTGAGTTGGAAGGGGCCTTTAAAGACCATTGTGTCCAATCTCCCTGCCATGGGCAGGGACATCTTTTACTAGACCAGGTTGCTCACAGTCCCATCCAAACTGGCCTTGAACACTTGCAGTGATAGAGCATTCACAACTTCTCTGGACAACCTGTTCTGGTGTCTCGCTACCCTCATAATAAAAAATGTCTTAATTATATTTATTCTAAATCAACACCCTTTTAGCTCAAAACCATTACTCCTTGTCCTATCACTACAGGCCCTGGAAAAAACATGCCTCTTCTCCTTATAAGCCCCTTTTACGTACTGAAAGGCTTATACATAAGGTCTCCCTGGAGCCTTTCCTTCTCCGCTAGCCTGAAGAACCCCAACTCTCTCAGCCTTTCTTCATAGCAGAAGTGTTCCAGCCCTCTGATCATTGTCATGGCCCTTTGGACCCACTCAACAGGTCAATGCCTTTTTTTGTTCTGGGGACCACAGACTGGACACAGTCCAGGTAGAGTCTCACAAGAACAGAACAGATAGGAGAATCACTTTTCTCGACCTGTCAAAGTCCCTCTGGATCACATTCCTTCCCTCTAGCATATCACTGCACCACTCAATTGAGCACCATCCGCAAACTTGCCGAGGCTGCACTCAGTCCCACTGTCTATACCATTCATAAAGATATTGAATGCTACCGGTCCGCATACGGACTGCTGAGGGACACCAGTTGTTACTAATCCCCATTTGGACACTGAGCCACTGACTGCCATTCTTTGGATGTGGCCATCCAGCCAACTCCTCACCCATCAAACAGTCCATCCATCAAATTCCATATCTCTCCAGTTTAGAGAAAAGGATGTTGTGTGGGACTGTATCAAAGGCCTTGCAGAAGTCAAGACAGATGACAGCCGTTGCTCTTCCCTTATCCACCAATGCCGTCACTCCATTGTACAAGGCCATCAGATTAGTCAGGCACGATTTGCCTTTACTGAAGCTGTGCTGGCTGCCTCCAGTCACCTCCTTGTCATCCGTATGCCTTGACATATCTTCCAGGAGGTTCTGTTCCACGATCTTGCTGGTCCCTGAGGTGAGGCTGACTGGTCAGTACTTTCCAGCATCCTCCTTTTTACCTTCTTTAGAACGGGTGTGATATTTCCGTTTTTCCAGTCACTGGGGAATTTATCTGACTGCCATGGTTTTTCAAATGTGATGGAGAACAGCTTAGCAACTACACCTACCAGTTCCCTCAGGACCTTGAACTTAAGGATCACAACAGCACCATTGGGCTTATTTCAAGTGTCTTCCAAAAAAATGTATAACACCACCAAAGCATTTGTTTCTCTCTTTTAAAGGAACTTTAAATGACCAGCTTGGCTTGTCTTACCAAGTTACTCCTAACTGTTCCATATATATATATATATTTTTTTTTTATTATTATTTTTTTTTTTTAAACAGCTTTAACAGGTCTACTATGGATATCAAATATTATGGAAAACCCCTGCAAAAATAAGTCAATAATTGGTCCATATTTTTATTTTCTGTCTTCACTATGACCAGGACCATATACTGGTTATAATGGTGTGAATACAACCATTACATAGAAAACTTCTTCTCCATATATTTTGCATTCATTTATTAACTAGACCATGAAGGCTCAGTAATCACATAAATACTAATTTTTTTGTTTGTTTGTTTTATGGCCTCAGGTAACTTGTGGTAAATATTAATACAAATTCACTAAAATGATATAATATTTGGCAGAATATTTAATTGTTTTACTTTTCAGTTAAACTTATGTCTCTGTGATCTAACATTATACTTAAATAGTGAGTCAGAAGTCATGATCTACCTAACTATAACTTATACTATCCATTAATTGATATGCCTCCTTATGTTACTTTTTATTATTGTGCACTCCTGAGTAAATAAGACCAGTGTTTTCACAGTGAAGCTTTCTCTTACCCTCACCCTTTTCTTCAAAAGATAAGCATAAAAGAAAACATAATTCTAATATGTTTGAACTGGGATGACTTAAATGAAATTCAATATTTCAGCTGAAAAAGTATTACAGCTTTATAGAAATTAATTATACTGTTTCCTTCTTTTTTTCCTATATTAATCTTGTTTCATGCTACTTCATTTTAAAACATACTTATCCTGTCAGTTCCAGTTCTCAAATGGATCAAAGTGAAGAGCCAGCAGTGTATGTGGTTGATTCACATTGTCAGCAGTAAACATCTGTTGTGCTATTCTCTTACTGACTTTGTCTACATCCTCTCAATGTCCTACTAAAACTTCTCCGATTTTGAGTGATGTAAATTAAAAAAAATGTGTTGTCTGTACACGTATTCCCTTTCCCCCCTGTATTTACCTTTCTAAATATTATAATATTCACTGAATACATTAAATCATAAGATAGCAATGAACAACTATAGACACAGCTGTTAAAAAAGGACATAACCGTATCAGATGAGTCTGTATAGTAATCATTGTATTACTTCTTTTATTCTAAATGCGTTACCTTCCTTAGTAAATACTAATACTAATACTAATAATAATAATAATAATAATAGAATAGATTCCAAGTCTCCATGTCTTCAGGCTGTGCTTCTAAGCTTGCACTTAGACACAGTGCACTTAGATATAAGAGTTTGTCATCTTTACTAGGCTTTGCTCCTGGAACAAAATGATAGCACCAGACTTCTTAACTGAACATCAGGAAGGACTTTCTGAAAGTTTGACGTGATTATATTAACTGTTCCCTTTTTCACAGAATTCTCAGTGACAAGCAGAAGATTCTAATGTGGAGGTTGTCAGATGATTTTGATTGAATATGCTATTTGAGAGCCAAAACACTTCACAAACACATATTGCCTTTTTTTTAAAAAAAAAAAAAAATCCTTTTCCCATCCTTTCCTACTCATATTCCATTGCAAAATAGATTTTTCAAGATAGTTCCCTTCAAAATATATTTATAGACACTGACAATTTTTGTGAAACTGTTGCCTCCCAGCCATTGCATCTAGTTGATAAGTACTTTTTTCTTTTTTTTGTCTTTGTTGAAAGACCATGTTTTTCTCTAATCATCCTTTGCAATTTCCACAATACACTTGGAGGCATTCTTTGGCTTTTCCCATTTATGAAGATATTATTCCAAGGCTGTAAATGAGTAGAGCAGAGCGCACTGTCACCACACTTATGCTGTCTTCCCCAGTAGTAATCCTTGCACAATCTGAGACAAGAACTTTCCCCAGTTTTAATATTCTTTTTAAGCTATCTAATATTTTTTATCAAACCTATATGTAAATCTCTATAGAATTTTAAATTCTATTCTGATTATGAAAGTATTTTTTCCTGTGAATACTGTCTTTACTTGTCATATGATGGATCATAATACAGAGTAAATGTGAAAATTTACCCTGTAAGAGATAGGTTTTGTTAATTTTGTAGACATGACAAAAAAAAATCTGTCTTTTCTCCTGTGAGTTAGAAAAGCGGTGGGATGAAGAATGAACCAGCAATGTTAATATTCAAATATGAATTGGTGGAGAAGCAGCCTATTAAGAACTATTAAGTACAGCTCTTAAAAATCTTGACAGCCCATGCTGCAAAACCTGTCTTACCAGTTTATACAAACCTGAACTTACTTATTCATTATGTAACACATAAGAAAGTTAAAACTGTCTTAATCAAATAGGAGAACATAATAATGTCTAACCCTATTTAGTTTTACCCTCAGTATTAGAATAGCAGGCTACAGTAAAATTTATTCTGTAATTTTTTATAGCACTATTTACTTTAAAACAATATATTTAAAGCAATCTCTTACAAGTAAATTGAAAGGTTTTAGTATTTAAAATATTATGGAAGCATGTATTTTTCAGATCAGATGAGTGGAATGAATTTGCTTAGTTTAGACAGCTAGGGATAGAATCAAATATTTTGCTCTGCAATGTGTGATGAATCGCAAGGAAGATATAGAAATCCTGATTTTATTCTCTCTCTCTCTTTTTTTTTTTTTTAATGTAGAAGTGATCCTAATGATTTAGTTACACTCATATCTGATTTGAACTCATACAGTGAGAAAAAAAACCAAAACATTCCAGGCTCTCCTCTTTTTTGTTCCCTTCCCTTCCCTTCCCTTCCCTTCCCTTCCCTTCCCTTCCCTTCCCTTCCCTTCCCTTCCCTTCCCTTCCCTTCCCTTCCCTTCCCTTCCCTTCCCTTCCCTTCCTTCCAATATTTACACTGTCCTTTTGACATAGGACACAACTCCTTAAAGCCATGGAGATTCAGATATAGTGCTTTTCAGAGAACCACCGGTGAAGGACTTCACTAGCACAGAGATTCTGCCTGATTTTATCAAAAAATAGAAATAAAAGAGAGGGGAAATTCAGGAAAAAATCAAACCTCAAGTCCTAATTTCAATATTATAATGAAGCACAATTGCATTTCCAGTATTAAGAAAAGATGTTTAGTACTTAGCTATATTACTTCTATGGAGCTAATCTATGGTCTGTTGCTTATCATGCTTTTTTTACTACTTTGTGCTCTCTCCTTTTGGTCAAGCATCTTTTTGATGGTCTACTTTCCGAGGTCTCCGGTGCATCTCAGTGTAGTCTTTTTTAAAATACTGGTGCTAAACTAATAAAAGGTACTATAATTAATAGTATAAATATGAGGCTTATAAATTACTGTTGCAGATGTTCAAACTATTTATAGTATAAAAAATATGCAAATGATGAAGGAAAACTTGATTGGATAGATCAGTATCACCACTGAGGATACTGATTTTGTAAGGAAGTCAGCTGAACATGCACTGAATTATATTTTTATCCTAAGATCTTTGCATAACTAAAATAAGATTGATACTGATCCACTTCACAGTGGCCAGAGAATACCTTTCCTCTTCCTGCCTGATGCCAAAGGTTAAGGAGGTGATTTGTCTGACTGAACTGCACCTTTGGAGGGCACCAGTTTCAGAACACAGGTTACTTATTTATGAACAGTATTACAGAATTCACAGAAACCCCCCAAAAATTAATACTGATTGTGCAATATTTTTTTTTCTTTTTTTTTTCTTTTCTATTTATCACCTTTTAAAAAGTCACAAACTTCTGAGACTGTTCTTCAGTTTTTGTGGCAGTTTTGAAGAATCCCTCTTCAGTCCTTTGAGCTTTATGTGATGATAATGAAGGACTTGCTCAGCACAAAAGCAGTCGTTTAGGGAAAGAACTGGGATATCAGTCATTTGTCAGCCCTGTAGAAACCCATCCAGGTATGGAAGAAACAGCCTCGACTAACAGACAATCCCATCTCCCACCATTTCTGTAAGCTATTTTCTGTATTTGCTTTTTGTATTGTCTTCACTGTTAATTTTTTCTCTGTCAACAGGCAGCCAGTAGCACGAGTACCTTCTACTTCAGTGCTGCCAGGAATGCAGTCTTGTATAAACAGTGTCTCACTGCAGAAATAAGAAATATAGCTCTTTCTCAATCTAAAAGTGTCCAAAAATCTCACTTTAATCATTCAGAAGTCAGAATTATTGTTAAGAAAATGTAGCTAAGAGTTCAACAATTGATGAAAAAACCAAATAAATGAAAAAGCTTAAAAAAAAAAAAAAAAAAAAAAAAAAAGAAAAAAGGTAAGAGTCAGTCAGTCCATCACAGCTTAAAGGAACTGGTGAGTAAAATTATGAAATTGAAGTGCTGGATCTTTTATTAAGTCAACGCCATATATCAGCAATTAATTTGTAACAGAAGTGTAGTTATAGCCAAATTTCAATCTAACCATGAAACTACACAGCAAGAGAAACATGGGAAAAAAATATTTGAAAATCATTGATGTAAATACGGTAGCTAAAGAAAGAGGTTAAAGCATAAAATGAAAAGAAAAATGCTAAATGTTGATGGAAATATTTTACTGTCCCTTGCATTACATAAACCCTAGTTATTTCAGTGGCAGTATTTACTTCCTAATGATGTGCACCTGTAATATATCACTAGATCCAGATTGATGAGTTGGTATGCCAGATTCATTTCATGTGTGTGTCAGTTTTACATTGAAGATAAATTGCTAAGCAAAGTTCAGTCAGGCTCAATGCCAAAGGCAGAAGGTTTTAAATGTAATACAAGCCTTACAAAGGTTGGCAAAGTAGACTTGCCTTGTCAGAATCAAGATAAGAGAAAAATCTGTATGTATGATTTGGACTTTATTAGGTAGGGTCCTTCCTTGGACCTTTTAAAAATTTGGAAACACTCATTGGTAAAGCCAGGTTGTGCAAGTAACTGTCGTCCTCAAAACAATTTGTCTTTTCTATCTTGCCATTCTGTAATAGCAGTGAATAAAAATATTAACATATGGGCTTAAAAATGCAAATGAAACCACACTGAAATGATTTTTTTTTCCCCCATGTAATTTAAAGGCCATATTCTCCTTAGCTGATACTGCTTCAATCACAATATTAATAAAAGTGCTGAGAGAATTGGCAGAGAACTTTGTGTAAAGATCTTTCAGTTTTTTCCAGTCTCCCACATAGACCAAATTTATTAATGTCCAAGCAATGGTAGGGCCTGTTTCTTTCCTGAAGGTAGTTTTGTTTGAAGATCAATAGCCATGTTAGTTATGCAGACTTATCTGGACATAGTTGGTTTTTTTGTGGTTTTTTTTTTGTTTTGTTTTTTATATTTTATTTTATTTTAGGAGTCAAAATGATATTTTCTAGAAAAGCGCATACCCAAACAGCAAATAACCCTGTGGTAAATCACAAGATCAGTCCATGTTCAAGTGCTCGTCTGTCTGATTCAATTTGCTGCTTTGTTTGTTACCATCGTAACCATGGACTCTTCTGAGGCTTTTTTTTAGGACCTCCAGAACGGCTTTACTGTAAAACGGACTGTCAACACATATCAGCTACTGAGATAGGGATATCAGTAATATGCTCACAGAAGTCTGCAGTATCATCAAGTAAGTCTGCTACCTCTCATGTAATAGAACAGCTCTTTAATGCTCCAGATATCTAGGTTCAAATCAGTATTGTGTAATCCATGAAACTACATCAGACTTTAATGGGAACTTTGTCATTACATGTTCAGTAGTCCATTGAGTGAGTTTGGGAAATAGTATACTCAGCTGTACCCTGTGGTATACTCTGTAATAGTGAGTGATTCCTTTTACTGGTTGCACTGTGTCTTGGATACTAATCACTTTCAGTGTTTCTCTGAAACCCTAGGAGTGACTATTCTGAAAGTGGGTATCCTTTTAATGAAAAATAATATTTCATGCATGTTTTACCATCTGTGTAGCAGAACAGGTGCAACTGGAAGTGGTAGGAATCCAAACCTCTTCTATTTATCAATAAAGCACCAGGAACAGCTTTCATATGTTACTGTGGATAAGAAATAAGCAATATAATGAAATCAGAAGTAAAGTAAGAAATGCCTAATTAAATATGATAGTGAAGAATAAAATAAATTGGTACATATCCAATCCAGCCTCTGAAAATAGCATTTTGTGGCTGTATTTCCCTTCTATTGGTGTTGATTTTAGGGTCCTTGTCAAAGTTCTAGGCAGTAGACACATTACAATTAAATAAAAGCTATTAATTGATAGGTGTTTTGGTATAGTCTCTGATTGCAGGGTAGATTCTCAAAAGCCAGCAAATGGAAATCAAAATGCTGAAAGGATCACAAAAATAGCTATCAAGTACAACTTACCTTCACACTGTGTGTTGGGTGAGGAAGACAGCATTAGAAAACATTGGAGAAAGTTTCAGAGGATTTTAAGATATTATTGAAGCAATAGCATGAACAAACATAATTTGATTAGAACCATTCAGTGCAGGTTTAAGAGGGGAAACTCATGCTCAAGCAAGTTGAAAGATCTTCAAAGATGTTATTGCCATGAAGTTCTGAGTGACTTTGGGTGGTGGTAAAGGGATATGGACCTGTTCACTTCTGGGTCATTATTTCAAATTTAGCCAAGGTCAATGGCAACCAGAAGTTGTCAGTATCTTATGGCTTAGTGACCTGTTTGAAATAAGCTGAAGGTCTCCTTGGTACGCTTATTGGACATTAGCCCACATTAAAAAGGTGATTTTAACAGTGATGAAGGGGCTGCATGGGCATGCAGGCCACACCCCCTTCTGAATTGTGGAGGGGATCTTTCTGGGTCAAGACTGCAACATGTTGGGAAGCTAAAGTAGAGATACTTCTAGCAAGAGTGCCTTTTCTGTACTTGTGCACATATGTGAACAACCTAGCTCAAGCACTATATGAAACCAAGACATTAAAAAAAAAAAAGGAAAACAGAAAAAAGAAAATACAAAAAAACAAAGATGGAAAAAAGGCACAGTTCTAAAAGATTGTGCTTTGTTTATTTTAGTCTATATGAATAGTTTCCAAAAGGAATTTCACAGAGGGCATAGAGAATATTACATATTTAACAAAAATACTCCAGAATATAAAGCTCATCTAAATTTGGACATGAATGTGTGTCTTGGGGAAATTTATCATCAAGACACAGAAGGCACAGGTTTTTAAATTCAACATATATGTACAGTTGAAGTTTCAATGAAATATCTGTACATATGAGGCAGGCATAAAATATATTTTAAATTTCTTGGGAAATATAAAATCTACAGGTATTTATTAGTAAAAAGTCATTAATGAGCAGTTTTGTTCATTTCAAGTTATTAAGACACTGATCAAGGATAGTGATCTAAGATGCCACAGAGTGGAAAATAACCCAAACCAAAGCTGAGAACATTTTTGCCTAAGACCTGATGCCTAGTATGACTGCTCTGGGTACTGTTTACTTTTTGTTGCTGTTCTTGTTGTTTAATTACTCATTCACCAACTCAGCTCATGACTCTGCACAGCTTTGTCAGTTTATTCTGGAGTCCAGAAGAAAGAGTTCTCGCCAAAAAGCAAAGCAGTCATTTCCCTCCTCCTCTCTCCATACTCTCCAAGCCACACTTCCTGGGCTTTAACCACGAATTCTGCTATGACTAAGATGGAAACCTCTTCATTTCCACCCCCAGGGACTATGTAAAAAAAGAATGTTCAGAATCCCAAATGACTGTAGGTGCCTTCTGAGGCAGGCACCAACTCAAGCATACCACTTGCCTGATAATGAACATTATCTGGCAATAGATAGCTCCCTAGCCAGCATGTGGTACTGCAATGGTAAGTACTAAATTCAGTGATCCATGTATGATCATTGCAGAAGTAGAAATATATTGTACATGCAGCAGCAGATTTCAGAAAGGAAGATAGCTGAGACAACCCATGTATGTTAGAGAACACCTAATGCTGACAGTATGTCAAATGAGATAGAGAAAAAACAGCTAATATAAACATAAAACCAGAAAGGATGGAAAAACAAACCTATTGAAAAAAAAAAAGAAGTCTTAATCTAGCTCTTCTTTTAAGTGTATGAGTATTTTAGCTGGCAGGCTGCAGGTTTAAAAAACTGGTAGGCTAAGTAAACTTGTTTAAGTTAGCTTTTCGATAAAGATATAGATGATTCCCAATCTTAAATGCAGCTTTCAATCCTGAACAGTTTTATTTTAAAAAAAATTGTACATTGTGGCAGAATGCTGTAGAATGTATAATAAACAGCAGTCTTCAAAGAGAAACATTCCTTCACTTTTAACAGATCTTTTCCATCTCTAGCCTCTATGAATTTATGACACTCAAACATACTGTAGTCAGACCATTTAAGACCATCGCCCTTTTGCACTCTCTCTGTGTTGGCATGTATGTGTGTACACATGTTGTTTTGTATAAAAGTAAAGCACCCCTTGTTTCAATGGTTTTACCCAAAACTTTATAATGCATAATATTCAGCTATTCTGCTCTCCCATGGATTACTGTGTTCAGTATTCCACATTATAATAATATCAATACTTAAATTTTCAACACTTCATTCTCTTTTACCTTATCCCTGAATCATACTTGCTTATGTATGTTATAAATGTGCACCTACAAGTGAGGGAAGATAAAATACAAAAGTCCCCAAAAATAATAATTGCTGTATTTTGAAATGTTACAGCAGCCTTGGAAAAGGTAATGATTCATCCAGTGCTGGCCATAGCATATAAAGGCAAATGTTACATATCCCTCATCATTACAATTGACATGATGGTAAATGAAAGAATTTCCTTTGCTTTTATTTATTTATATTTGGCTACATGGTCAATGGAACGTCTGCTTAAAAACAGAGAACACTTCACTCATGCTTACTTTTTTTCCTCATTTATCTTACTATCAACAAGAATCAGCTTTCCCTCTGCAAAATCCCTAAATGCTTATCATCCAGATGATATGCAAGAAAAAGCTCCACATTTGTGGGCAAAATTTTATCTGCGGCATGCAGGAACACATGAAATTATCAAAATAGAAATGCATCAACATTAATGTCAGTGAGGAAAAGGGAAACAGGACCTGCCACTTTGATTAAGGGATCACCTGACAGAACTCCTTCCTGTGCATGGAGAACAAATATGAACCAGGCAGACTTGCTGTTTTCTCAAGTCACAATTATTAATTGCTTCTTAATCTTTGTTGCACCTCACTCTAGTTACCCTATAGAACATAAGACTTAAGGCCAGACTTTGTTTATATTTGCTCCCTAGCAAGTATATTAGACCTGTTTCTTCTTAGCCAGTAGATTAGCTTTCTACAACTGTTTATGCCTCTCCTGTAATGAGCCTTTTCTTTAGTATATTCTATGAGTGGTTTTAGGTAATGGACTTTCCAGAACTAGCAAGATCATTTTTTTATGTCTGCCTTCTTGTTTTGTGAAATAACCCGGTGTATGCAAATGATAGATTTCTTCTGTCAGAGTCACTGCTAATCAGGAACTATACGTGTACTTAAAACCCATGAGATATCACTATGTTTGAGCTGTTAGCCTAGTATCTCATATTTAATACACTTTCCCAGCCACTCCATTCTGCATGTTGATCAATAGCATCACAAATGGGTAAGTGCAGTGAAATGGCACCATCAGAAACTCATAGCCTAGTCCAGTGCCACAGGGACTTAGACAAAACACAGTCCAAGTGTCTTTTTATCCAGCTGTTATATACCACTGAATATTCTGTCCGTCACGCCATTTAGTTTAAGACAGTCCTTGTTTTCAATAAGTGTCCTGAAAAACTAACAAACTATTTTGTTCTCATTGCAATTTTTCAATTTTATTTTCCACTCCACCCCCCAAAATCATGGCAGTAAAGAACAGAGAGGATTGAAAGCCACTGGCAGCCAAGGGTTTCACATGTAGGACCAGAACTGGTTACTAACTGCCTATGTTATCAGGATCTTGGCTTATTTATATATGTTCAGTTTCTGGTAAGGCAAGCAACAGACCATACATGATTTGACTAACTATCCCCCTCAGCAGTCATCAAGCCTAATCATCTTCTAGTGCATAGCCCGTAGAAGTGATATAAAACAGATTTTTATGCTGCCCGTTCAAAATATAAGCAGAGTGAAGTCAGACCCTATGACATTTGGGTATCCTATACCAAGTACTAACAGTGTTTTTGCTGCTCTGCACTTAATAAAACTCTGCAGTAAGCCTATAAAGAAATGTCCTTAAGAACATGAAGACTATTATCATAAGTGTAACTAAAAGCATTACATTGCTATTCTTAAAAGGTTCTGGGTAATCTAGTGTTGAAATTGTACTTCACAGAATACCTTTATCAATATATAATTTCATGGAATGCTATGTTTTTCTCTGACTTTCACTGCCCCATCAGATTACTTCCTCACCCATAATTTCTGAAATCTGTTTGGCAGCATATAATGGCTTGGGGAAAATGCATGTTGCTTTTTGTGTCCTTTCAGGCTATTAATCATTAGTAACCTTGTATTCAGAGTTAGTTCATTAAATATGTATGCCTTTTGGTAATCTGATGCCTAATATATATTACAAACATTGTGCACTAACAGCAATTATATTCTCTCTAATGGGTTTTGTAATTGTAGTACTATGTTGGAGAAGCCTGTGAAGTCTAAAATTCTAAAAATATCAGTAAAACAGATTCTGCTAAATGATAGCTCAGTAATAAACACATGGAAAAAGTTATTAGTTTGAAACATGATAGAATAAACTATGTAGGGAACTAAATTACAAAGATTCACCTTTATTTTAGTCTGATGAAGAAAAAGAGATGAGAGAATAAACCCATATCACATACATCACATACATTGTAAAATATCAGAACATTATAATGTCCTTGTTTAGTTCACATGTCTTCACTGTGTTAAACCTAGCCTGCTTCAAACTTGTTAAAGCTTTCCCCTACCTTCCCTTCCCCCAGTGCAAATGATCCTTAAGAGAGTTAGATAATCAAGGACTGGCAGAATACTCTTGCTGGAGATCTCAACAGTTTTTCCACTTTCTGTAACTAAACTACACATTGAATATTTACCAAAAACATTTGAATAACAAGAAAACTAATATTTCAAGTGCCTTTAATCTATTTCTTATGCTAGCAAGATATGCCTTTCAATAATAAGGGCAATACTATGTTACTAACTAAAAAAATATAAACCCCAACCCAACTATAGACCTTTATTGATGGGACTTTTTTCCTCTGTACTTTTATGAACTTTCATAGAATATAAGAGCTGTCAGCAAATATTTGACATGCTTCAGAACTGATTTAGAAAACTTATCTGGATTATAGCTGGAAGTAGCTAGTTGTGTTGTTTAGGTGCATAATAAAACTTTGCTCTGATTGTAGCCTAACTGAAGAACATTTATTTCAAAGGGAGTGATAAGAGTATTCTTTTTTTCAGTTACAAAGTTTTAAATATAGTTACTTATGACATTCAGAAATATCCCTGACATACAGCAAGGTCCATGAAATTTGAGGAGTGCTGACTCCAGAATTTCCAACTTACTACAGGTGGTGAGGGATCTTCTGACTGAGATTGCTAAAACTATTCTGGCATCTAATATCTTACATTTCCATGGTGCAAGAACATCTTCTTGCTAGGCTATGTTAATAAAAAGCTGGCCTCCACACACACAAAGAAGCACGAAGAAACAAGGGCAGGTAGGGAGCCAAAGTAGTACTCTGCCCTGGCTCGTCCCATGCCCACCACAGGAGAGCCATCAGCCCATTAAAGGTGCCTCTGTGGACCCAAGAGAGCCACCAGGCTACTATAAGCTTCTCCACACACACAAAGATATAGAGAGGCACAACAGATGGTGGAACCTAATAACCCAGCCAGAGACATAAGCCCCCAACCTGTTCCCTCCTGGGTCTGCCTCAAGGAACCCTCTGGCCCCATGGGCTGGAGGACCATGAGTCATCTGCAGCCACTCTCTGGAGCATCTTTTGGATGGCAGGATGTTACTGTCTACAAAGGTATGAGACACATTGGAAAAATATTTTGGGATTGTGTAACACTGATTTGGGGATGTTTAACAGATGAACCTAACATGGGGAAAGGAAGTATCAAGGTGGTTTAGAAGGAATAAGTGTCGTAAAATAGAGACATAAGGGGATAAAAGGGGCAAAAGTGCATGAAGATGTGTGGCTGATAAGTAGCTTGCCTAGCCATGTTTGGCAGCTCATATGCCCAGATACCAGCATCTGGGGAAACAGTGTCTCAGGCCAGCTACTGGAGGGATCTGCACTGTATATGCATTTATATTTTTATTAAAAACATTCACACTGATCAGTCAAAGACAGTAACAGCATCAGACCACTTGTGCTGTGTATTTCTGCATGTGTTGATCTGCATGGCTGGCTGTATGTATAGCGTAAGTGCACTATGCAAATGTGGTGGGCCTATCAAGAACAGCTTCTCAGCCTCCCTGCTGGTTGGACCCAGCAGTGTGGAGCTGCTGTAGCCTTGCCTCTCAGGTTGTTAGACTGAGCAACAACCTAACAGATCTGAGCCCTCAAACATTTTTAGATTTGTGTTTAGTTTTCTTAGAAGAATATATAATTTCTAGGAAGGGCTTGTTCCTTTTTTTTTTTTTTTTGCATCAGTTTGCAAATAGTCATCAGCTTCTCAGCCCAACAAATTGCTGTTAAATTATTACACTGAACAAACTATGCATCCTGATAAAAGTATTTTATATGATTTGGAAAATTCAAATTAATTGTTTTTAAAAATATGTTAAATGTTTATATCACCATTTACTAAGAGCTGTACTTGCCCATCAAGAAAGACTCAGTGGAGTTAGAGAAGATATAGAGAAAGACAAATAAAAGAACAGAACAGCTGTTTCTTAAGGAGAATTTGAAAAGGCTAGGACCCTAATTTGAAAAGGTAGTGTGTAAGATTAATATAGAATTGTTATTTGGAAAATCCCACAGTGCTGGACATAGGGGGCTCTCACTGGAGCTAGTACAAGATAAACAGATAAAAAAGTAATTAAAACATTAGGCAATACATTTCTGGAATTCATTTCTATAGTAGTTTGTGGGTGAAGACTATATCAGCAGATTCTAAAGTGGATTAGAAGAATTCATAAATAGCAGGTCTAAAGGCAGATATTAAACCAGATGCACAGTAATATACCTTATAATATGCCTAATTTAATGACTGTGGATAATAGAGTTTACAAGGGAAATGGACTGCAGTAGCCAGGCTTGGATGCTGTTTTGGAATGGCATATTCTATCGACATTAGTGGAAGTAGGCCTAAGTGGATGGTTACTCTGACTCCAAGAATGTTTCTTACATTCTTATTTTTCTTAAGTGTTACACAGATGTATTTAAGAAATTTGTGATTTAAAGTCCTCATTTTCCCACATGAAGATGTACTTTTGCAAACACAGTTTGTCTAATTTCCACTGTCACACCAATGTAGTTAAAACAATACCAGGTTTATGGCCTGAGACTATTCAAAGTTACAAAAATATAAAATGATAATTAAAGAAATAGGTTTCAAAAAGGAGTTATAGTGACAGCTAATCAACTTAGCATTAGCAGCATGAATAAAATATCAGAACAGGAAATACTGCTTAGAACCACAATCTTAAAATATAACATTAAAAGCATTTTAGGCATTTGCTAGGAAGTAGCCAGGTACAGTCAATAGACTTGTATTTTTAGAAGATTCTCTAGAGGCAGACAGTAGAATCTTCTGGTTCGGTCTCACTATTTGAAGAAAGCTCTGCTGTGAGGTCAAATGGTTTTAGTGAATGCTGTTTCCTCACAGTACGCAATAAAACACTTTATGGTTCAACATTTCTATGGCAGAGCACACTCCGTTCAGAAAAGTAAGAATTTATAGTAAATGCAGTATTGTTAATGGATAAATTAGAAGTATTGCTCTTCCTTGACCTTGGACAAGATCATTACTATTTAGAAAGAAAGACCTTCATCAATTTATAAAACTTATTAATTAGCAAAGACTTTATTAAGAACTTACGGGGGAAAAAGTATTTTCCTTCATAGTTTGGTTTGCTAATCCCAGAATTTATTGCCTTTTTAGTTGAAAAGAAGATTGATAAAATGTTCAGCTAGCTAGTAATAAGTAAGCTGTTTTCAGTCCAGGTATGAAAAAAAAAAATAAATGTATATGCAATCCACCCATAAAAATAACACTAGAAAGACAAGTTATGATATTATATACCTGATGATTCAGTACCTAAGACTCTCTTTAGTTTGGAAATCACCCTCATGTTACCCATTTCTTTACAGAGCTCTCATTTAAAGCAAATGACAACCAATGATATAATTTTAATATATACACATCATTAACATGTCTAAACACTATACATTTAGAAAACAGTTGTATGCTGTGAAGTATTCTATGCAACCATAATTGTCTTAGCTTTAAGCATGAGTAACCCTTTAAGCAGCTGCAGTATAGTGTTTCTGATACTACTGCTGCAATATTTAAAGCAAAACCTTTGGAAGTATCTTCTGATATGGAATACCTTTTCTTGGGTGTAAGGCAAGACTTGAAAATCTAAGGGATACTTTAAATCAGTGCTGATTGCCAATTGTTCCCAATATTCAGAGACTCTAAAATTAAGCACATAGATCATTTAAATTGAATACTCTAGAAATTCTTTCCTAACCTGAGAGGAGTCTGAAAAACTTGGGCATCAACTGCCTGCTGTGTGGGCAGAACCTAAATTAAATATTTAAATCTATTGTCTGGGTCTGCAGGTGCAAAAATGATGTGTAAAATCATTAACTGTCCCAAAAATCACTCTCAGAAAAATAGATGCCCAGTTTAAATAATCAGAACTAATAACTCTGTTACATCTGTAACTTCTGTGATTCCATGATTGCTGTAAAGATGTTTTGAATGCATCTATTTCTATGCAAATTTAGTGTGAATATGTCTGTTTATATGCAAATAAAACAGCATATGAAAATGGGATTTTTTTAAAGATTATTCACTTTTTAAATGTAACCACTAAAATACACTGTAATATCTTTGTTCTTTTGATGTAATTGCTATAATTTCTTTGAAAATTTCCTTTCATCATCTATTGGGTGCTGGGTATGTCTTAGATAATAAAATCTATTAACATAAAATTAAGAACAGCATCAGAAGCTTGCAAGCAAAATTCACAAAAACATCAAGAGTTGTGAAAAATATAGAAATAGGAACTTCAGAATTAAAGGCAACATTAGCATTTCAAAGTAAGAAAATGTATAGTTAAGATTCCCACATTACCTTAACCCCCTCTCCTTAGACATCCCACTCATACTCCTCTTCCTTCTTGTCTTCAAGACACGTTATTCTTGAGTGAAATTTTTCCTAAAAGAACCTTAACGTATATAAAAGTCATGCACTGATTGTTCACTTTTGTAGCTTAATGTTAAGCATGTTTCCCACAAACTATAGTCATCGGATGGTTTTCATGCGTAAAAACTGGGTCTGTATTCTGTGAATTGGACAGCATTTTACATTGCCAATAACACATTATTCTTAAAGAGCACTGGAATCTCAGATGCTTTTCAGGACTAGGTGGTGAAGTCCAATTTATCTTCAGGCTAATGTTCCTTTAAAGGAGATGCAGCAATGTGACTGTGTTAAGCCCATCCTTAAGTACTTGGACTGGAGAGCAGTTCCTGTGTAGAGGAACTTTTAATCCTCTAAAACAAACCCTGCTAGAGCAAGATGACTCTGAGAAACAGAATAAGACTAAAAGGATGGGATCCTTTTCACTTCGGTCATCTAAAAGAAAGTCGTCTAAGCCTAGACAACTTCTATACCAAATGAATCATCTCCAGAGATCAACTCATCCTATAGTTCTTAAAAGAGATGTGGCTTATGGACTGTATCAGTGAATTTCTGCTCAAAGAGGCTATAGCTCAGATCAGGGTCTTGTTCAGTTAAATTCCTAATTTACCCAAGGATTAAGTGTTTGGTAACATTGACAGTGCAAAATGTTTTTGTAGTGTCTGACTGGAGTTTCCTTGTATCCATTGCCTTTCCTCCAAGCAGAATGAACCTCCAAGAGAGCCTGGCTCCACCTACACCCTTCCATTAGGTAGCTGAAGACAACAGAAAGGTGTCTGTTTCCCCTACCCTACTATGGGTGAACAAACTCCACTTCCTCAGTCTCTGCTCATACATCATATACTCCAGACCTCACTAGTCACCTTGGTGACCCTCTATTGGACTCCAATATGTCCACATCTTTGTTGTACTGCAGAGCCTCGGATCAGGTACAGCACTCCAAATGTGGTCTCACGAATGCTGAAAAGAGGGAATGAATCAGCTCCCTCAGCCTGTGGGCAACACATGCTGAAACAGCCATGTCATGGTCTTCTTTGCCACAAGGGCACACTACTGCCTCATATTCACCTTGTCCATCAGAACAACAAGGTCTTTTCTGCAGAAGTGCTATCTGGTCAATCAGCTTGGAGTTTCCCATCCCAGGTGCAGGATTTTGCAGTTTCCTTGACTGAACTTCATGGGTTCCCATCAGCCCATTTCTCCAGCCTGTTGCCCTCAGAACAGCAGTTCTACTCCTCCGTAGCCCATCATCTATGTCCTTAATTAGGAACTTAAATACAATTGATCTTGGTATGAACCCCTGAAGGTTACTGCTAATATCCACTGGACAACTGGACCTTCTAATGATGACCGCAGCACTAAGCCTGTCACTCCAGATATCTTTACAGTCCATTTATGCAGTTAATGTCTCATTATTGAAGTGTGCTTTGAACTTAGGTCTCTCACTACTTTGACAATTGATTTATTTACACGTGTATTGCTGATACACAACAGAATCTTAGATTAAACACATATTTGAATAGATTTAATAATGTTTGTATTTATTTAAAACAGTTACATAATGTCCTCCTAGGGGGCTGATCTGTCTCTGAAGCACAGTCATGGACTCTTTCGATGTCCAACCCATTATCTGTGTGAACCACCTACCTTGCTTTTTGAGGTAGGATCTCTCATAAAACGTATGTATGGGCTTTAGCTTAATGGTGTATTAATTGTCTCTCATATCTTCAGGCAAAAAAGCATACCTGCATGAAGATTTTGATTGTACTGACTTAACATTGATAACAACAGAACTAACTGATCTCCTTCCTACAAACTGAACAATCTCCAGGTTAAAGACTAAAAACGTGATAAAATTAGGTTCACCGTCTGGATTGGGAAAAAAGAAAAAGAAAAGAAAAGAAAAGAAAAAGAAAAAAAGAAATAAAAAGAAAAAAAGAAAAAAAGAAAAGCAGCTTAATGCATCTCCTTTTTAAACAGAAAATCATGAATCTTTGAGAATTTCAACTGCAAATAGATTCCTTATTATAAAATAATTATGAATTCTCCAATAACTTATTCACAAACTAGCTATCTAATAATTTATCAGCAGGAACTAATGAACTCCCACACAGTGTACCATTTCATTTAAGCTAGAAAAATACACGTTAAATTGAAAGTCATCCATACAGTCTTTATTCGAAGCAAAAGTGAAAACTTAAATATGGAGCTGCTATAACACACAAAATAAATAAACTACTTATTTTAAATACTCTGCTGATTATCATAAAGCAGACTGAGAAACACTGAAATTGCTTCTTTCTTCCAATATTCCATTTACTTTAATGCATTGTCTCAGTGTTATATTGATATAAAGATGTTTGGAAGTGGTGCCTGTAATCTACATTTTTGATCTGTTTAAAGAGCTGCTGGCTTCAGCAGAACATTAATGCAAATCTAATGTACCTGCTGGTATGATTAGATGAATCAAATGATGGCATTTAAGTAACACCTAAATAATCTTAATTAGGATCTTCAGCTCATCTTAGCACTTGGAACTCTACAGATGGATAGTCTTAATTATCAGCCTTTTGATTAGGATAACAGCTCTAATCAAGATGATGTGGTTCTGATAGACAGCATATCAGTAAATTAATGACTGTTGTTAAGAGGAAAACATAAGTGAAAAACAAGAGCTGTCTGCTATCTGGAACATGGTAAAAGAGTAAAGTCTGCAGTTATGTGAAGAAATTAATGTTTTGTGGGAAGAACATAAGTATTCACATTTGGCATGTGTGGAATTGAGCCAATAATAACGCCTACTCCTAGTTTTCTCCATTCTACTCCCCCACACTAAATATGGCTGAGTTCTCCTTTGCACAGTCACAAATCATAAGTAATGCAAATTAGTTTATAAACATTCCTTTTTGACACCTTGTGATTTTATGAAAGTCGGATGGACACAGGGCATTTGAACCAATGCCAGTGAAAAGGTTCCATATGTAGGTAAAAGTAACAAATGGCTTGTTAGGGGGTGCTGTTCATTTGAAATAGGGGCTATAAATTTTAAAGTATTGCTATATCACAAGAAACACAAAACCATATACGGGATTGCAACACTTTCTTACAGCCAAGTTACATGGTGTAACTTCCGTTTCTGAGATGTTTCATTATTCACTGCTGGAAAACTAATGTAAATGTCGGACTAATTAGGGTATCATGGTAGAGTATGGCAAAGTGTTTGTTATCCAATATCCAGATACTGAAATCATGAGTTAAAAGTGTTTCTAAAAAACTGTTTAATTAATCCTAATGAAGCTAACCATATATTTCATTTTTATACCAGTGACTGTTTTTAGAAGTTATTTTGTATTAGCAAATGAAGGGCATTGAAATGTCAGCTGGTTTTGCCTAGCCCAGATCATTATACTGAATCATTTCTCCACTGCCTGATGGGGGTGAGACCTATAGGGAAAAAAATGGCTTTAATTTTAAATTAGTATCTTGAGCTTACTTTCTGATACACATCAATTTCCTTACTGAAATAAACAAACTTCACCACCATAGTTTGGGGAAAGCAAAAAAAACCAAACAAACAAACAACAAACAAACAACAAAAAACCCACACAGAAAAAACAAAACCCCACCAAAAAACAGTGAAACAAGAAACACCCCAAACCACACAAAACCAACTGAACTCACAGAGAAAGAGCATAATGAAGATGGAAGATAGTATCTGGAGGTGAAAGACAGGTATGTTTTTGGGGAAGAAATAGGACTAGAAAAGTAACTGACTCCATAAATAACAAACACTGTATCAGTAGCTTATGTGCACTGGCTTGTCAATGTATTCTTTGAATATTCAAAGAATATGATGGGAAAGAAGGCTTAAGGGTTTGCACTTCTATTTTTTATTTCCAGGGAACACTGGCAAATCCATGCTGCCTCTACAAACACTTAACATGGAAACCAAACACTATACAGAGAATGACCTATCTTCTGTAATCAGACTAACCCCACATGCCATGACAGTTAAGGAGCTTATCTGATTAGGACTGTCTATGAGATCAAATGACCTGAGAAATGCTGGCTTTGGACATAAGAGGGAAGTTTTCAGGGGTGAGTGCCAGTCATAAATGATGTTGAGAGATAAAATGAAAACAATTTTAAAATTCTGACACTGGTATTAGATGGCCTTCTTCCTAAAATAATCCTTGGAGAAAATATTAATGAAGACTCAGTGTTTTCCTGTATATATGACCTGACAGCCAGTCAGGTCACACACTGGAAGACCTCCCCTTGAAAGTGGAGGAGAGCAGTGGGACTGACCTAAGAATGCTCAGAGTGTTAATAGGGACAGTTTTCCAGTGATGTAAGATTTTTACCTTAAATTAGCAAACACTTGATTGATTTATATAAAATACCAAGCTAAGGAGTCCTATACAAACAGTATTCATTTTACAAACTGTATTTAGCTGAGATAAAAAAAAATAAAAATATATTATGGTTTGTGTAATTTCATACATCTGTCCCTCCTCCCTCAAAACCCCTCCCCATCTAATCCACAAATGCTAAAGTGAAATGATCTAAAGGAAAATTTGGGGGTTAAGTTCTCCAATTATGCTGTCAGGTGGGAAATGACCAAAGGTTTATCTTGAAGTTCTAACACATGCAAACACCAGACAGCTTGTAACAGACTAAGAGGAACACAGATGTTAAAAGAAATGCCAGTAAAGCTAGATTTTGAGCCTCAATATACATAATGATTTTAGTACAAGCAAAGTATGCTTATTGGTGCATTAGTTTGTTTCTACTGTCTGCCTGTCCTCCAATTTTAAGTGTGCCACTTTGGCCCACTGCAAATGTTCTCACACTTCTGATACAAATTTTAGCCTTAAGCATTTAGAAAAAGCAAGGAATAAAAGAGGAGACAGGAAAATATTTATAATAAACTATTTCCTCCTTTTCTTATGTGCATACTTTTAAATATATCCGTCTGTTATATAAAAATCAGACAGGTTTAAAAAGTATGTTACATTCTCTACATGTCCCCAAATCCCTTGTGAATTGTGTTTCACAAGGACAGGATCCAGAATCAGCCAATACATAAAAGGCAATACCTTGATAATCCTTCATCTATCCTCGGTCAGTCTAGTAAATCCTGTATTTAGACAGGTAATATATGTTGAACAGAGTAAGCAGAAATATGTACTTTATTAAATCAGCCATTAAATACAATCTAAAATGTATTTATTTTATACATCATACAATCTATTTTAATTAATTTATTTTTAATAAACACTTGCATAGTGTTTGCCGTAATGTCAGTTAAATGCCTATTTGTAAGTAAATAACCATTACCAATTTACATTTATAAGGTAGGGCACTAATCCTGCAAGTGGAACCACACTGATGGATTCTGTACTACACTGTCCCCAGTGGGACAGCATAGAAAACACAGAAGAGCTCACGACAGCCCAAAGGAAACAAAAAAATATCTGGGACAGTTTTTGCTTGGGGTGTGTGTGTTTTTCCTTGAGACCTACCACACACCCCATTGCCTGGCATGCTGCATCCAAAACCCTGAGAGCAAAAGCTGAGAAACTGCAGGCTGGGTCTATGTGGAGCACAAGCTCTTTGCCTGCTGTCACCCTTGTGTGCCCACTGCTACACGGTCAGCATGGCGCTGGCCCCAGGGGTCACTTGCTGAGTATTGCATGTGTTTGCACCCACATTTGTGTGGCTACATCCACAGCCAGCCCTGCAGACCTTAGAGGTCTGCTGACTTAGAGTCTTGATGACTCCCTTAGAGGGCTGCTTCTTGTTCATCTTTGGTGTTATTTCATGTACTTAAAGGATTTAATTTTTTAGTGTTTTTCTGATGATATAGAAGTCATTGAAATCATGCTGGTTTGTACAACTAAATGATATGAATTGGGGCAGGGTGTGGTTGGAGGGAAGAAAAAGAAAAAGAAAAAAAGGCAGCAGCATAACAAGACCCCGAATGACATTTGATGTTGAAATTGCTCACCATTTGCCATGGTACTAATTGGTCTCTATCTAAGACACTTCCATTTAAAATTATATGCTTCCCTGCTGTAGGTTATGACTATCAATTAATCATGGCAACGACATTTACAAATGAGAATTGGATCAGTGTCAGCATTGAGTAAATCCTTAAACTCCACCCCCCCCCAAAAAAAAGCCTAAAATTATTCAACATTTTAAAAGATTTTTTTTTAACATTTTTTTTTTCAGTTACACTGCTGCTTACAAGTGTTGTTGCTGATACAAATTATCTGATCGAAAATGTTTGTGTTGGAAAGTTAAACCCATGAAATGTTAATGCCACACAAAGCTAACAGGAATGTGGGAATTAACTGTTCTTAAAGGTTGTGGAAATAATTTCTTACTCATCTTCCATCTGGAAGACTATAGTATTTTCATTTATTTTTAGTTCAAGCTTTTAACACAGAATTGGATAATTAAGTATCAATTTAAGTAGAGAAAATTAAACTAAGTTAGCATACAAAATGTGAAAATATTTTTAAATATATCTGGAATATAGTAAAGGTGACTTGATTTTAACTTAAAGTAGATATGTTATATGCACACTTTGTGCTGACATGGTGCCTGAACAGTAGGTAGATAATTTTATAATTATTTTAATAATTTTATTTGTTATTGGGTTATTTGATAATGCCTCTGTATAAAGACTAAATATATAGTGACTATAATATGTCACAGGTTTACCTATATACTTATGATCCAGTAGCTGCTGCTAGATACTCTCAAGCATGCTACATTTGAAATGTACTTCACTGAATTTTGAAAATGTTTTGATTACAGGACTGTAAGCATAAAAATGATATCTGAAGACATATGAAAATCTCATGATGGCTAAATCTCATCAAACTCCACTGATGAACTTACCTGACTCCTATGTTTCTTTATTTCTTTTTTTATTTTTTTTTTCCTGGGAGGAGGGGACATGCCTAAGGTATAGCAATATGAAATATGTTCAACAGTTCAAATACACACCAGGCCCTTTTTAAAATGTAGTTCTGGTTCATCAATGAGAAAGGCTTGGAGTGGTACTCAGTGACACATCTTCAATCACATGTAGGCATCCAGCTTGATCCTCAACTATTCTTCTCTTTTCCTGTCTGTCTTTCACAAAATCGTTATCTCTCCTGTTACCTGTTCAAATTCTTCACACTCTTTGTTGACTAAGATTGGCTGAGGCCAGACCCGAACCATGCATATAGAATTACAAACCATTATGTTCCATTGTTATTAATACATACTGTGCTATATAATAATGTTATGCTAATCTTAAAATAATAATGATGATGTAATGATGTTAAAATAATAGCCATGGGTATTACAATCAGTAGCATCCTTAGGCATGACACTATGGTGACCATTCTATCTTTAGAAAACAATTGCAATGTACAGCTGGCCAGAAGCAACAATTGCATTTGGCAGGGTGGGGGTCGGGGGATGGGGTGGTGGTGTTTTTAAAAAAGCTAGCATTTTATTTCCTTTGTATTGAAACCAAGCCCTAATTTTATTTTCTATGTATATACATTATAAAGATATGTAGATGTATAAATATATATAATATATATGCACACACACACAAACACATTACACTTACCTATCTAACTATTTAATATGTTCTCTTCATTTATGACTATAGTCATAAATGGTCAAATACATCCTTATCCTGCAATAATCATTAGTTTCCTTTTCTTATGTGGCATAATAGAAAAACAGATTCAAATGCCTCTTTTGCACATGATGGAAAAAAGAATTTGAATTTCATTCGTCTAGGCTGTTCCAAACTGTCCTCAAAGGGGTGAAACACCCAAAAAGCATTCCCAAAGGCTGAAACACACATTTTCCCTACATTTTTTTTCTCCAAAACCAAATTTGTTTGGTTTGATAAATGAGCTTTTTCAATTAAAAATGAACCAACCAAACAAAAAATGTGTTCTTAAAAATTCATAGTTGTTGCAATATAGAGATTTTTCTACATTTAAGAACTGGGCATTCATTAATGGTGTCTAATCATCACTTAAACTGCTTATCTGAAACTAATTATAAAATCACTGATTTCAAAGTAGTTAGAATAATGAGGGTGGACATAACCATTACTGACTTTCATCATATACTTTTCATTTATGAACTGCTGACAATGTTTTTATCCTCAAAATTCCAAAGTAATAAAAGTTTGAAAAACTTTTCTAGCAAATAAGTTGATATCTGTAGAAAAATGCTATGTTTTAAGCCAGGATTTTCCTATATCTTTTTAATTGAAATTTAAAATAAGAAGTGACATTCATATAGGGTTTTAATTAATTACTCACTTTAAGATATTATATTATGATTTCTCATCTTCACCTTGACCCTTGAACTAGTTTTTCAAATTTTAGCTCATACAAACTAAGTCAGGTGTTACTTAATTCATACTTAAATCATGAAAAAAAAAGGAAAAAAATAAACATAATTTACTTGCAAGAGCTTTTAGTTTCAAAGCTATAACATGTTTATAGTACTCAGAGTGGTCTTATTAATTTCAGGAAAAACTGATTCTGAACTCCAGATATTGGAAAATTAATCTAGGGCAAACAGGGCTTGACACTAATTGGTTACAATGCATACGATAACAGACTGTTAACAGCGTAGACTTAGAGTGTCAATCATCAACTAGCTGGTTGTATCAACAACTAAATGCTTATTTAAGCAAGTTGTAGAAGGTATTCTGAGCAGGGTTGGGGTTTATTTTGTTTGAGTGGCTTTTTTTGGGGGTGCATGTGAAGGGAAAGAAGGAAGGAAGGAAGGAAGGAAGGAAAGAAGGAAGGAAGGAAGGAAGGAAGGAAGGAAGGAAGGAAGGAAGGAAGGAAGGAAGGAAGGAGGAGGAAGGCATGTACAGCAGAACATATTTGATGTAAAAAAGCCCATTTTAATAAAATTACAAAAGATTTAATTCTGATATTGACTGGAAGTGTGCAAATATCCAGTACAAAGGTACATGCTCAGTGTCAAAGAAAGTAGTTAGATAACTCATCCAGTGAGTGGGGAAAAATGAGGGTGGTTCCTTCCCTGTCTGCTGAGGTTCAAAGTCACAAGACCTGTGATAGTGAACCAACCACCAGAAATTTTGGCTAGTTCTAGAGAATGCTTTAGGGAACATAGCATCTACCTTGGAAGATGAAGAGTTGTGTTTTAACTTCCTTTTGCCAAAGGAACTGTGGGTTTGCCACTTTCTGATGACAAAGTTAGTGTATAAAGGCAAGCCACAGTCTCATCCGTTCCAATAATTCCTAAGAACAGTAGCCAGCACTGCATTTTGTTAGAACTATCTTGCTGGTGTATTCTCAACGTGCTGGCTGTGCCCCTGCTGAGTTAGTTCTCGTTAGAGGTTTATAGAGAAGGGTGCCTGCTGCCACATGGCTTTCTCATTTAGATGAGAACTGGACACCAACTGGCGATGAGGTCCTCTCCCACCCCCACCATCTCTCTTCCTTTCTCTCTCCTCCATTTTCTTTCTCTTCTTGTCTTTCTCTTTCCTCCTACAAGTGTCATGTTCTGAAAGAAGTCAGATTAATAGCTGAGTCCTCTGTTTTTATGTAAAATAGGAGATACCCATCACACAAGAATAAAAGAAATGTGGCTCAGAGGAAGAAAGATTTTGTTAAAAAGATATCCATAAGGAAAAATTCAACAATATCTTTGTAACATTACGAAGAGTCTAACTTTGAGAATAACTCATGGATTGGAACATCCATCTTGGGTAGAAATGCCTCCTGTACACATAGAAGCAAAAGAGGTGTGGGTAAATCACGTTATTTAAAATCATGTGGTTTATATTCAGTTTTACTGGCTTGGGTGGGAATTTACACCAGGTCAGAGGACACAAAGCACACAAATTAGATATTGTGCATAAACCATTCATGGATCTGAAGTCTGCAGGAACACCTGTGTAACTTCTGAATGTTGACAGAATCATACTGGGAGTACTGTATGAATGAGACCTTTTCCTCTTAGCTTTTGTTGTATTTTAGCGACTGCTGGAAAACCTTCATGAAATAAATATTTTTTAGTAAAATAACAACATTTCAGACTCTGGTTTTACATGCCTCAAAGCTGGGTTTACCTTACCCAGATTACAAACCTAGCTGACATCTGTCTAAGCTACTTCAACTGTTGAATTATTTATTCTTTGTGAGTATGTTAACTAGTTATATACTGGGGACAAAGTACTAAAGAAAATAGTACAAACACACTTAAACAGAACCATTAATATCAAAGTCAATATTTACATGCAATTTAAAAATGTCAACTGCCAATAGTAAATCCTAGGAAAATAAAACAAAACAAACCCATTCATATTAGGAAAGAAAGGCAGGGTTTGTGCATTTGCACGGTTTTTAACTTTCCTAATTTGATTGTGTGAACACATTTGTATTCATGAAGTTGAGAAAACAGAGGTACAAGCCAAAGCCAAAAATAGTGTTTGGGGCTTTTTTTTTGGGTTTTTTTTTTGTTGTTTGGTTTTGCTATAAGGTCTGAGTAGGGCAGTCTTAAATAGACAGAGACCACCACATTAATTTTCTTTTGAAATAAGGAAAAAAATACCTATTCACTTTCTTGTATGTTTTTGTTTTCTTTTACAGATAGGTTCAAAGCCAGACATATAACTTCAAGATGGTCTGGAATGCCTGTACTTTGGTATGGAATTTTAAAGTGCATGGATTATATATTCTAGAATCCATTACTTTGTTATTTATATTTAGGAGAAAAATACTAATAGAAGAAAAGAAATAAGTAAGATATGTGAATCAACCTTCAGATGTAAGATTTAAGATAAGGTAACAGGCAAATCTTATAGTATACAGAAAATTATGAATTTTCTTTTGATCACAGGAAAATCCTTTTCTGATAGTTAGAAAGGCACAATAATAATGAGATCCTTTGAATGTCAGTGCTCTGACAAAATCTGTTGCTTTCAGTAAAAATTACTAGTTTAATGGAATGTTTTAAGATAGCAATAAGATTTATTAATATCTTCTGTGTAATCATGTTTGATCTTGTAAAAAGTTAATTGCATTGAAAGTATACAAATACAAATATATATAAAAAAATTATTTTACCAGATATGGGAAAGTAAATGCTTATAAATTTCATTTTACTTAACATTTCTATTCTTTCTCCATTCTGAAAAGGATTATATCTGTTTATGTCTTTAGAACTGCACATGCAATTTGGAAGCTAACTCTAATGATGGCAATGGAAATACTTCTGTTGACATCACTAGCTCCTGAAAAGTATTGTAGAGTAGGAATATATAGAATGTATAGAAATATACAGAAAAGCTACATAGTGCTTCTACTAAATATATGTATGAACCCGATTTGAAATCAGCTCTGTATCAGACTGAAAGTCTTATTCAGTAAAAAGTTAAGTAAATTAATGTCTTTTATGTTGCCAAACTTATTCATAGCACACAACCAAAACCTGAAAACTACTGTGTAATTCACTGGTATCTTCTTACACCTATACCTGGTTTAAATACTCCTTTCTTGCTCAGTCTCATACCAACTCCATATCAACAGCCATCTACTGATTCGTATTACAACTATTCCATGCAGACAGGTGTTTTATAGAAAAGAGATATGCATATACTATAAAACAACCTATAATAATAATGCTTAGTATCTATATTCTGTATTTGATTGCCTTGTCAAGTTGCCTCCCCCAAAGGACATTAACTTTGCAACGGAAAGAAAATGGTCGGGGAAAGAAATTACAGTTTCCCATAGGGAAAGGAGGATCAATATTAAGGATAATACTATTGCTTTGGAGACAAATAAGTTAGGAGTTCTTTAATACTCCCTGAAATATGTTTTCATCCTTTTCTTGTACTGTATTACCCAGTCAGTCAGACCATTGCTATTTTGTACATGACACGGATGAGGAACACCTGGGTCAGGTATCCTTGTGAAAGCCGTATCAATCAGGAGCACTGCTGTCAATTTGTGTTGGTGTTTTGAAAAGAAATCTCACAGGCTGTCTGCCCTGTAGTTCTGGGTAGCTCCAACATCATTTGTCATTATAAGCATATTCCAAATAGAAGTATTATCAGGTACTTATTCCATTTCTACCCAATCCAGAATTTGTAAAGCTGTTAGCTGTTACTAAGTGGTGTTGCCAACTGCTTACTCAATGTTGGCATTAAGTTATGTGAAAATTAAGCTTCTGTCCCAGAGAAGGCATTTCCTCAAGTTCAACCTGAAGGAAAGAAGCAAAGAGAGGTAAAAATTGTAACTTCAAAGATCAAGGACCTTTTGCTTTCTAATAAGCCTGGTAAAACTGCTGAGGGTGATACTGCGAGGAAAATGGATGGTATGGTAAAAACTGGTGTGAGAACTGTTTGAATGTCACTCAGTCTGCTGAGGCAGCTTGACAAGTTCAACTTATAACCTGAGGCAACATGTCTGATTTTACCTAAAGCAAACTACAAAGCACTCAAACACTATTTTTCCAGAGGAATGTGTCTGGGTGATGGTAACACCTTCAGCTGACACTACAAGATCTTGACAAGGCTTTATTTCTGTGACCAGTGGGTTGGGTGGTCACAGGAATATATAGTGCATCCCGTCGACTGCAGTCAGGATAAGGCCCTTTCTAGTTCTCCTTGATTAGTAGTTCTACTTTCCTGAAGGAATTTGCCAAGGCATATATTTAATTTGAAAGAAATAAGTATTAAGTTTAGATTCTCAAGTCCTTACAGAATTTCTATAAGCAAACTTATTTTCTAAGGGGTTGTTCACTCCCTAGTTTCAATGGAAAACTTAAAATACTCAACCTTCGCCCTCCCCCCACCATCCATGTTTTCATCTTTAATAAATATAAACCACACCCTTTTACAGGGCTTGTGTCTGTCAATTTTTTTCTCTTTAAGACTGTATACAGCTTGCAACATACATTGGACATCATTGCCCAACCCTTAATCACAGATCCATTAGAGGATACCTTATCACTGGTTATGCAAGGCCTGTTATACTATTATTATAGTTTGTTACTACATGAGGTGCCCTACAGCTATGTAGCCACAGAAGTTTAGCAATCACGATGAACTCAGCTTGATCAATTAATAGAAAATTCCTTGGGAATGTACCCCTCCACTCCCTTTTGCACACAGACCCATAAACCCATATTTAGCTGCCAAAAACCCAGACCAGAAGTTTTAGGCACATTCCCATGTCCTATCCACTAGACTAAACTGTCCATCATAGGTATAGCTGACAGCTTAAAGAAGAGTGTATGAGAGATGTAGAAGCTACTGCAGTACAAAAAATAAATGAGAAAGACTACTGCCAAAGAGACTAGGAAGTTTAATAGGAGCACTGAGTACTAAAACATATCCTGAACAAACTTAAGTATATTGCATAACTAACCAGACATTTGTGCAATATCGTAACAGAGTCCAATTTTTAAGAAATTATTTCATATTTCTTTGTTTATAAATGTGGTTTCTGTTAGAAAAGGAAGGTAATTGTTTCCTTTTGACATTATTTGCCAAAAGGTATTAGCAGGTGGTACATTTCCAATCTATGATCCCAACCTTTTAAAATTTATGCATAAAATTCAAATCTGGTAGGAAATAAAAAATGCAGAATGTCTGTCTTTAAAATAACCAATAAATTTTATTTACAATAATGTTATTTTCCAAGTTGTAAATGACTTGTTAATTTATTTATTACGGAAAAGCTCACTGTATTTGGGAAGTTGTGCTATATATCCATACCAGCATTTTGCAGGTGTTGTCCAGATGTTACCTGTTGCTCAAGTAATGCAAATTTTTGGCTTAATCTATCATCAGGGAAGAGGTAGAAAGAGAATATAATGTAAATCACCACCCTGTTTTACTATATTACATCATGCCACACTTTGATACTGTACTTTATTATTAAAATGGTAATTTGTTGCCTGATAGGATAAGGAGCAATGCTTAATCAAAAGTTCTTTTCTGTCACTTATTTAACTTGAAATACCAAATGGATTCCTAGAACAGTTTCTTATTTTATGTAGTAATTTATGTTTTATTTTATTTTCAAGTTTTATTGATATAGCTATTTTCTATGGACTACTTATATCCACCTTTCTAATAACTAAGGATGTCCATAAAACATCCTAAAGTTTAGTTATTTCATGTGTTTTCAATGTATATCACAGAATCACAGGATGATTGAGGTTGGAAGACACCTCTACACATCATTTAGTCCAAACACCCGGCTCGAGCAGATTTAGCTACAGCAGGTTGCTCAGGACTATCCCCACATGGGTTTTAAATATCTCCAAGGAGGGAGACCTCACAACTTCCCTGGGAAATCTTTTCCAGTGTTTGGATGCCACCACAGTAAAAAAAGTGTTTCTCAGAGGGAATCTCAGTTTGTGCCCATAGCCTTTTGTACAGTCAGTGGGCATCCCTGAGAAAAGCCTAGTTATGTCTTCTTTACTACTCACATCTAGTATTTATACACATTAATAAGACCCCCCCAGAGCCATCTCTTCTCCACACTGAGCATCCCCATCTCTCCCAGCCTTTCTTCCTATGTGAAGTGCACCTGTAGAGGAATGAAGGCAGTGGGCTGATTGACATGGATGATGTGCAGCTGTAGCATGTTTCTGTTAAGTAGTTAAATAGCTCTGAGGAGTGTAAGAGAAGAGGTTGGGTGGAGGAGGTGTAGTGTAGTCTGGCCTCTGGAGGAAGGAGAAACAGCATGGACAGTAGAATCTCATGGATGGTAAAAGCCTTGTTGCAGCTTGCTATCTTGCTTGTGCTGTGGCAATTGGTGCCCTGTATGAGGCTAACTGATTTGGACTCCAGCTACAATGTACACCAGTACCTTAGCCATCTGTGTGGCCCTTTGTTGGACCCTGTATCAATATCTCTTCTGTACTGAGAAGCCCAGAACTGGGGTGAATAGAGGGTATCACCTCCCTTGACCTGCTGACAGTATTCCTAATGCAGCCCAGGATGTTGTAATTGTCCTTTTTTCCAGGACACTTTGATGGCTCATGGTCAACCTTACAAATAAGCAAATCTTATCGGTAAAGCCAAAGTGAAGAAGTCTTGAAGTACCTTAGCCTTTTCCATGCCTTTTGTTTCCAGGTTGTGTGCCCCATTTGGGACTGGGCCCATGTTTTCCCCAAGTTTGCTTTTTGCTGCCAATGTATGTGTAAATGCCCTTCACATGGCTTGTTTGATTCAGCTGCAGGTGGGCTTTGTCTTTCCTAATGCAATCTCTGCATGCTTAGGTAGCATCTCTACATTCATACCAGCTGAACTGTCCTGCTTCAATTTCTTGTATACCTCCTTTTTACGTCTGAGATTTATCAGGAGCTCCTTGTTCATCCATTCAGGCTTCCTTATGCTTTTGTTTGATTTTGAGTTCATCAAGATGGATCACTCCTGAGTTTGAATATCAAACTGTTCTCTTGAACCCCTCTTCTGTCCAGGGCCATATATCATGTGATTCTTCAAGCAGATCTGAAACAGGCCAAAGCCTGCTCTTCTGAAGACCAGGGTGGTGGTCCTTCATTAACCTTGCTCTCTCCTTGCAGGATCCTGAACAGGACCATCACATGGTCACTGCAACCAAAGCTACCCTTGACCTTCATATTGCTAATGAGTCATTCCTTGCTTTGTAAATATGAGGTCCAGAAGAGCACCTCTACTAGCTGGCCCCTCAATCACTTGTGTTAAGAAGTTGCCAACAGCGTACTCCAGAAATCTCCTGGATGCTTGTGCCCTACTGTGTTGTCCCTTCTGCAGATATTGGGGTGGCTGCCATCCCCCATGAAGACCCAGGCCTGCGAAAGTGAGGTTTCTTCTAGTTATTTGAAGAAGGTGTCATCACTTCTTCATGATCAGAAAATTACAACAGTGTCACACATATTGGTCAACCTACAAAACCTGATCTCAGTCAGCTAGTAACTCATCCCTAGGCAGAGCTCTAGGCATTCCTGTTGCAACTTCTCCTCTTCAAGTTTCTGTCTCTTTCATAATTTCTTTTTACATTCAATGAATGTCCTGGTGATTACACTTCATATACTGATCTCTAAAACACATTAATTAAACATTTATCCCCAGAAAAAAACCAAAACATTTTCCTCTGATCTTATACATAAATGCAAATACACTATATATGCCAATTCAATCTGAAAATACCATATTGCCTACAGAACATAAGCAAATGAATTCATTAAATGAATTGATTACATTAATTGGAATAATTAAAAGTATTACTCTAATACAAATTTCTGAATTAATTTTGGACTAATATTTGGATAATAAAATTCTTAATTCTTCTCAAAAGATGGTATTGTAGCTAAAATTTCTAACCGTAAAAAGCCAAAACCTAAAAAAGATATAATTACTAGATAAAAGAGAAGTCTTCCTATCTTTGTTGTCTTTCATCTACCTGGTTACTTCTTCTGAACCTAATAGCTGTTTCTGATTGTTGCTGGCTTTATGTTGGTTTCTTTTGGTTTGGTTGGGTCATCTGCCCACTCCACTAAATACTTTGATAATAATCCAGGTAGAACAGCAGCATTCTCCTCCTCTTTACGGTGCGTACTCTGGGATTTTCATTCATTTTAGCTTGTTTTCCATATACTGTAGTTTTTTAAGAGCTAGAAGTTACCTTGCAGTTCTTCCTCTGTAGTTCAAAAAAACATTTTACATCTCAGGTAGCCATTCAAACTAAGAAATGGAATGTCTCAGGCCCTGGCAGCAGCAATGCGTTTGAAGCAAGCCAGACTTTCCTGTGGTATAGAATAATTTTTGGGGAAAAGCAGAGCCAAGATACATAGATGCACACCATCCTTACAGCTTTCAAGTCTGAAGACATTTTTGGAGTATCAGGCAACCACATCATACTGTCCCTATTTGGCCTGTTACATATTCGTTAAAAGATCATAATACACAGTTATATTGAGTATAAATTATATGTGTTACTCTAAAGATCACAGAGTCATAGTATCATAGAATCATTTAGGTTGAAAAAGATCTTTGAGATCATTAAGTCTAACCATTAAACCAGGGCTGCCAAGTCCGTCACTAAAACATGTCCCTAAGCATCACATCTATGTGTTTTTTCAACACCTCTAGGGACGGTGATTACATCACCTCTTTCTGCAGCCTGTTCCAATACTTGACCACCATTTTAGTGAAAAAATTGTTCCTAACATCCAATCTAAACCTCCCCTGGCATAACTTGAGGCTGTTTCTTCTTGTCCTGGTGCTAGCTATCTGGGAGAAGAGACCGACACCTACCTGCCTACAACCTCCTTTCTGGTAGGTGTAGAGAGTTATAAGATCTGCCCAGAGTCTCCTCTTCTCCAGACTAATTCCTCATCTGCTTCCCAGAAGACTTGTGCTCTAGACCCTTCCCCAGCTTCATTGCCCTTCTCGACACACTATAGAACCTCTATGTCCCTCTTGAAGTAAGTGGCCCAAAACTGAACACAGGATTTGAGGTGCGGCCTCACCAGTGCCGAGTACAGTGGGACAATCACTTCCCTTTTCCTGCTGGCCACACTGTTTCTGACACAAGATACATTATCCTTTCTTCTTACATGTCAAATACAGCTCTTAAACTGCCAAGAAATTGTCTGGTACACAGAACACAAAGTAATAACAATTTTAGTGAAAAACTTCTTTAGCTCCTGAAAACCTCATAAGCTGGGAGGCATTCATGGTCAAGTGCCTTGAATGTATTCAAAACATTTGTACCACCTTATACTTGGTTTTGAATGCCTAAAAGAGAAAAGCCCTGCTCCTCGGAGAATTCCTTCAGAGGGATATCCAGATAGTATTTTTCTCTCAGGAGTCAATGATCTTATGAATTTTGCCCTTTTTGCAAAAGTATAACATTAAAAAGTATTTTATTGCCGATAATATAAATAACCTGTTGAAATATATTTTTCTGAGCTACACGAGCTAGTATTTTTAAACCTTTATTAGGTTTTAAACTTCTTAGATAAGAAACTTGCTTTTAGAATAGGTCGATTCCATCCTATAGACAGCAGTAGCAATGTGGAGAAACTCTAGCTAAAGTAAAAACTGATCACACATTTTGAAAACAAAACAAAACAATCAACAAAAGTTAACTTACTTGGCTTTTCACAACACTTGGGATTTTTTTTGTGGGGAGGGTGTGTGTGGATCTGCCTAAGCTGAATCACATCTATTTGACTGCTTGCTGTATGCAGCATCCCAATATCCAGTCTCTGCAGTAAGAAACTTATAAGGAGATAAGAAATGCAAAGGATTAGGGAATAACCACAGGAAATAGTGTAACTTGCTAAAAATCATGCAGGTGGCTGTTGGCAAAACTCACAACAGAACTGAAGTTTTCTGGCTTCCTGCTGACCCATTCACTGAATGACAGTGTTTTCCATGAGATGTCGAGTTAATTCTCAATCAAGCAACATTACATACTTATTAAGTCTTGATAATATCTTTTAGGATGAAATTTCCTCTATTAGTATGAGGTTACATTATTGTATTGTTGGAAGTTAATGTGTTTTTCACTATAACTTTAGACAACCTAAACTGGCCTGTTTCAGAAGTACTTTGGTGTAGTCAAAATTATTCTTTCTTACTTGTTAAACTATTTATTTTTAGGACAGAAAAGGCTGTTGAAGTGTAAAAAGTAGACTATGTATTTTATTACTTTTATTGAATTTATTGTGAATAATGGTATGCATTTTGAATAAGTAATGATGCCTTATGTCCTACAAACTGCTTCTGGAAACCAAAATAATAAATCTCATAAACTGTGTATTAAAATAGTAAACTGCACATTTGTAACATATCCTCATTTATTTCCATAAAAACTTCTCTAAAAACAAGGGGATGTTTGCCAAGGGGTCTTTCAGGTAAGCCCATATGTTATTGATTCTTCTATTGCTCTGCATCATTTAAAAATATCATCAAAACTGAAAAGCATAAAACCTTGCACTTTAATGTGCTTTAAATCCATTTCTTTCATCTTGTACTGTCTGTGGCAAACAGGCATGCAAAATCTTCTGGGCTCATTGAATTTTTAAGGTCAGCGTTAGGTCCTGTTCTAGGATTTTGGTGTCATTATTTACTCAAAACTCAGTATTTTTCTGGTTTTAAGTAACAAGCTTATGCATTTATGATAAGTTTGTACATAGGAAATCATATACAACTAAATAGATAGTAATTAAACAGAGAACTTACAAGCCAGCTTGTCACAGTTATTGATTTGGCAGAGATGAATAGAGCAACGTTGACCCCACGAGTGACATATACATATTTTCAAGTTCACACGCATTGTACTAAAGCAAATCTATGGGGCACACTAATGGGGAAGATTTGGGATTTAACACAAGTTCTTCAGCTATCTGAATGACAGGCTCATGTGTCTGCTTTCTTATACTGTGGATTTTACCAGCCATTGAATCTATGACACACAGCTAATATTGGGCAGATATGTTGCCTTCAGGTCCTTTCCTAGAAATGTATAGGCAATTTGACCTCAGATTCCTGAAAAGAGTTTAGAAAACTCTGTAGATATGTCATACAAAGCTACATAAGTACATAGTAACAACATAACTGTTGTTACTAAACAGGTAACGTACTTGTTAACCCAGACAAAGCAAGAATCTATGAAAAGTAGAAAAGTATATTGCTTCAGATTTACATTTTTGCCTTTAAATCAGGAGACTTTAACAGCTCAAATGAGCTGAAGTTTTCAGCTGTGGCATTCTTTGCCTTTCTTCACAACACCTTTTAGCTGCAAATGACATGCAGCGCTAAGAATTCCGAATTCCCTAGACCACTGAAATTCAAGAAAACTCGATGCTCTATATTGCAGGAAATCAACTACATTTTGCTTCTCACTTCATCATCTGGCAGGTTTTATTAGTTACAGTAACTTTTTTCCGTGGATTTGTATTTCAGTTTTTGATTTTTGTTTTTTGGGGGTATTCTGTTTGTTTGTTTGTTTGTTTTAATTTATTACGTTGTTACTTGTTTTTTGAGATTTGGCCAGATTGCAGACTAGTATGAGTTTTGAATTATGAAAGGATCTATTACTAGTTTTTATGAAACCTAAAAAAATTTGTGCTTCTTTATGCTTTAAAAATGTTAAATTTTTAAACTAAAAACTATGACAATACCACAAACAAATAATGCTTTTTTCTAAGGAAGAAATATAAAAGCTAGCAGATCCTAACAAAAAATAAATATCAATTACTCGATTATTAGAACATCTTGAAGTACAAAATTAATTTATGTGCATTTCCTGCTGTGGAAGTTTTGCACAATGCAGAGATAGACACGTCAACCGCTTTGCCTTATTTCATACCTGTTAGAATATCTTGGGTTTGAAGTTAGGATTGGATTTTGAATATTTGGGTTATGTTCTGATAGGATTTTCCAAAGGTAATAGAGTTAATTGTCACAGGGAACTGTGACACTAAAAAAGAAACCTTTTATAAGAGCTACAACTCAGGTTTCTAAATCATATGTTTACTATAAGAATTTGGACCTTGCATGATAAAAAATTATTTAGATTTTTGTCATTGCCTGTGACAGAAACAGTTCTCTGAGCAGAAATCTTGGATAAAAAGTTTCCAAAGAAACATTTCTATACTCATAATTTATTAGTTAAGAGAAAACCCTGATTAACAAGAGAGCTCAAGGTTTAAAATGCGCATATAGATGTATAGACATCAAAGCATACTTACATACATATGCATATATATAAAAATTAGATCTTAACTAAATTTTGAATTACGCACTCCAAGCAAAATCATTCTTATTAATAAGCTAAGTTACAGTGCCTATAACGTGGGGTGAATGTGCAGACAAGTGGTTGAAAAATCATCACTAGCATCTTTTCTAGATTCCTTCAAGCCTTTTGTTGATGTGACATTTTAAAAATGTAATGTTTACAGCAAATGCTTCTAGAATTGTGCTCTGTCTGTATGTGAGTTTTGGATATTTTCCATTGTTTTCAAATGTACTCATCTGAAAAGATAAAATAATTAAATTGTAAACTCTTAATTATGAAAGACAGGTGGAAATGCCCGTATGAAGAAGAGTTCGTAGCAGGATATTGTGTTCCCTCTGAAATGTCTTTTTAGTTTCTTTATCTAACATGGTTCAATTACATGGAAAGATCTGAAATGTAGTGTTACTAATAGTACTGTGTCTTGATCCTGTGTAGTTGCAAAGGAGCAAAAAGAAATATTATCAGCAGTGTTACTCAACTTTTTGTCATAAATTAAAGCAGAGAAGTGCCTGCAGCATCCAAATAACATGGTAGAGGATAAAGAAATATGGAATAGATGAGCAAAATGTGAGCACAAATTTCGTTAATGATATGTTACTCAAACTGGAAATTCCAGCAAATGGATGTAGTAGACCTTTATAGGGTAGTCACTTAGGCTGGTTATTGTCAGTCATAAATAGCAACATATTTGTGCTTGAGAGAGGCACGCGGATGAAAACATAAGCAGAGGCAGCTGTGAAGGCAAACCACGGGCAGATAAGTTAGAATATTTCCAAGAAATATTCTCTGTCAGCCCTTTCCATGCACTACTATAACTGTTACGTACTTTTTGTCGTATGCAACAGGCTTAAAGGTCATATTTTATTGGGATTTGAGTAACTAAAACATTGAAAAGGCTGTCCTGGGTCATATCTATGGTCCCTCTACCTGAGACTTATGTTTCTAAGAGTGGACAGCAACAGCTCCTTAGTAAATTGACCGGGTACATGTACAAGTTTAATTTCCTTGGAAAATTATTTCAGCAGAAAGTACATAGAAACAGTTAGAGCTAGAGGACTGCATTTCATGTCAGGTTTTAGATTAATTCCATTTGGGTCTGTTTCCTCAAAGCAAATGTCTGAGGGTTGACACCCCAGCCTAAGTATTTAAAAGGTGTATTTCAAAACTTGTACTGGGTTATACATGACAATTATACTGCTGTATATTTTCACTAACATTGGTTATCTATTTATCCAATCAGGTGATATAAGCAATTCTGTCTGACTTCTTTTGACCAGTCACAAATATTATAAGCAACATACCCTTTGGATAATTAAATCCAATCTTTTAAGAATGTAAATGAATATTAGTTGAATGAATTTGCATAATGAATACATTTAAGAAAGTTGTGATCACTAGGCTGTATCAAAAAAAAAAAAAAAAAAAAAAAGGAAAAAACCCAACAGCTAAATTCATTGAATAAATTATTCATTGCTTTTTTTTCTCTTAATTATTCATTCAGCTCTGAATAGCAAGTAACACACCTCACGTTCAGCAGTTTTATTTGTGTTGGAAAACCAATGAAACTCTTCTTTAATTTACATGCATAGTTACCCCTACAATTCATTGCTAGTCTGTTAATTTCTGTTCTGGCAGTTTACTTATTTTATGAATAATTTTTCCCTTGGAAGACAGAAATTCACCCATTTATTTAAACCTGTTCTCAAGGGTTATAGGTGAGATTTTAGTCCTGTATCTGCCTGGACAACAATACACACAAAGGACCCACTTGGCTCTTTTTCTGGAGACACCTAGCTAGTCTCAGTGAGAGATATGGTAAGATAGTTCTTTTGACTGTAATTGATTAACTTCCTCTATTTATATTATTAAGAAGACCTCTGACAGTGTTACCAAAGTTTTGTCTTTAGAGGTTTTCTCCATGTTTTGTTATGTCCCTTTGTAACATTGTCTTCACTTGTTTTTCACATTTACTGCAAGATTTTGTGATTAGGAAGAAAATAGAAGAAAAATCCCTTAACCTTTCTGTGGAGTCCAGATCCACATCCATTACCTATTATTCCTTGGGAACACTTTCTTTTATTGACAAATTTCCTCTGGTGTTTTCCATTTTCTAATAACTGGTTATGGGATTATTGTATTAAACTGCGTGGCTCAGCGAAAGTTGGCCATTAACACATTTCCAGAAATACTTCTATGTACTATTTGCTGCTGTGGTACATATCAGGATGCTTGAACTTAGATCAGATCTAGGAATATCTGATTTTATATATATAGCTCCTAGGATATTCTGCTTATTAATTACACTATGGCAATTTATGGAAGGTCAGAGTCTGATTGCCATAAAGCGCATCCACATATGATAGTGTCTATCCACAGAATGCTACAAGTTAATTCATGTTACTGTATATTGTAAATTATGAAGTCCTTCCATAACTCCTTTGTTGGCAGCTGCAAGGACTGCATCAGGTTTTGGAGAATACTAATAAACACCACCTTGAGCTCTTACCAAGACACCTGAGAAAATACTGAACTGCAGCACGTGCTCTATGAGCTTTCTATCCTTACTCTCAAAAGATTAATGAAGTGGCCTAGCAAAATATGAATTTCTTGGTGAGAGAAAGTAAATAGACAACACAAATAAAAACAAGATTATGTAGAAAGGCTGTCTGTTCCTTTTCTTTAACGTGTAATGTTCCCCTTCTAAGTTCATGGCAAGACAACTAACTGGCTATTTCTCTCTGGTGACATCTTACCCAGTGTTTGTAGCAGTAAACCTGAGGGATTTGTTATCCCTCTCACTGAGTACCAAAGCTTCACTGAAGCCAAGGCTGACATTTAAATGTGTAATATTCACCATCCACTGTATCTAATTTTTCCCTTCTACTAGTACTCCTATTTCTAGTACTAATTTCTGCTTGCTAGTGAACTTACAGGTAATGTACAGGACTACACACAGTGCTTGTTTTAAACTCTCTCTTCTGCTTTTGTGTTTCATTTACTGCCTTTGGTTAAATGAGCATTCACCACAGGAACAAAGCTGATTTGTGAAAACTTATTACAGGTTGGTTGGTTGGATCGGTTTTTTTAATAACATTTTGCAAATGTTATAATTCTCTCTTTATAATATTTTTCTCTCAATCACTTTAACAGAACTGATCAAGATACAATAAAATATAAACACAGATTCAGTGAGTTGCAACAATTCAGCTTGCTTTACCTTCACCAGATATCTCTCTTCCTTCTGAACACTAATACCTTCAGAAGCAGGAGGATGGAACTTGCTTGGGAATTTAGCAAAACAGAATTTGAAGAGGTCTCAGGAATCCAATGCGAGTGCCTTGATCACTGGTACTATTGACTGAGCAGAGAGAAGTAGTGTAAATGTTCTGGAGGTTTTGTATTCTTATCATTTCTTTGGGCTTTTATTGGACCTGGATGGCCAGTATGCCTGCCTTTTGTTTCCTTTCCTGTGCTATCTCTCTGCATTTGCCTTCCCCATAGGTCTATTTTCTTTTAAACCACAAGTATGACAACATATATGCTAATGTCTGTATTGCAAAATGAAACTATGAAAAAATAATAAAATTATACTGAAGGTTTAGTGATTTGAGTGAACCGTTTAGACCTTGTAGAGTCAAAATGGGAGTCATAAGGATTTTGCAAAATCATCCCTAGGTATCAAAGTCATGCTGAATTTTGAAAGTAAATGTAATATATGAATATATGGAAAGTCTGCATAGCTTATTTAAGTGAAAACAAACACTGAAAATTAATTCATCATTACAATCTGCAGATCTATTTCAAAACCAGCACCACCTGTTCACCAGGAACACAAAGTCAAGCATAGACTCAGAATAGCAGTAATGTTAAAAATCTTAGATAAAAAGTTCCAGGTACCAAAACACCCTGAAACTCTGTCCTGTAAAGTGTCTTTTCTGTTTCACATTAAAACTTACAGAAAATTCCTGTCCTGCTTAAAACCTGCATGTTGAGTTTCAGGATTTGGTTTTGGTTAGGCAAGAGCAGGCTCCTTCAAGTCAGTGAGAGTAAAACAGTCATTAAAAGATTTGTCTCAGCCTTCACCATGGGAGAGATTAATGCCCTTCCAGAGTCACTATCACTAGACACAACCCCTCCATCAGACAGATTACTTTAAACACCTGGTCATACATGCTGACTGCAATTTCACTTTTCAGCAGTCAACAGCAGTAAAGTCCAGGAAATAACAACATGCTCAAACAGCCCAAAGACCTGCAGTTGTACAGATATTCCAGAATGGACTGTATGTAAGAAAGGCATCTGAACAGTAGTAAAGATAAATTTACCTGTCTTCTCTAGCTCCCCTCAATGCAAACAATGGAAACACAGGTCAGTGCCCATTTCCTCCCTGTGAGGCTCAGCTCCACAAATACTCATCCCAAAGGTAGAGCTAACCACTTAGGAATTTGAAAGCTAATAAACTGTTAAAGTGAAGAAGGGCAATGAATAGCTTTCTGAAAGACAAGTTGCTTATCAACATTAGGTCTCCTTTCCTTAAGGAAAACAGAAGCAGACTATATCTCTGTCAAGCACTGAGTCTTATAGTTTCTGAGGAGAAGTCAAATGTCATTTCTCTTTGCTTGTCAAAAGGAAGAAATTATCCTCCCCAACTACACGTTATTATCCACCATCTGGGTGATAGCTTCTCATAATTACTTACATACAGTGTCTATGAAAAGCCCTATTCCTGATAAACAGAAAATAAAATTAACTCTCATACTAGATCAGTCACTGAGAAGACTTGGAATAAATATAGTAGAGCTTTAATTTTTCTCTTTCAGAAACCTGACAAGACAGCTGCTGAAACACATACTTAGAAATCTTTGCTTAGAAAGAAATTCTAAATGAAGCTACAGCCTTTGAAGACTAAATGTGCTGCATGGTCAATTGGAAGGAATCTTTCAGTTGTTTCCTTTAAGAAATGCTTCAACAGCTAAAAGAATATAAGATAATGCAATTATATGATAGTCAAGGTTGTTTGCTTTCTTCTTTGTCACTGAATTTTAAAATCTGCACCTGGGTTAGGCACCAGTAACACATTCAGACAGTTTATTTAAAAAAAAAAAATAATTGTTTTGGGGTTTTTTTTGCGGATTCTACACATCTCTTTCACCATACTTTACCTTTAGAAGGTTAACCCTTCTGATGACAGATCAGTTATTACTCTATTAATGATTTATTGATGTTATACTCATGACTAAAAAAAGTGATAACCCATTCTTTCCTGAATTGAATAAATGTGAATAAAGAAAGAAAATTATATGCTGCTTGAAGCATATCAGAAACAGTTTCATAGCTCCACTGATTGGTTTATTGTGCAAAAGTATAATTTACAATGAGAAGGACTGTATCTTGTTCCCTTCATAAAAAAATTGAAAGTAATAATGATATTTCATATACATTAGAGCCATTCAACATTCTACTGAGGATTAACCAATTAGGTCAATTGTTTATTTAGTCTTCAGTTTTGGACCTGAAGTTTTAAGTACAGTCCCTTCATTATTCTTTTTAAACAAATATATTTATAAGTGATATTTATTTTTCTGTGATGTCTGTCATTTTTGCACTGAAACTTTACTATTGACTTCAAGTATCCGGATCTGGTAATATAATCTAAGTAATTTGGAATAAATGTGATTCAAAACAGACACTGAATTAAATCTACAAATAATGAGGCGGAACATAAGATTATAGGTGAACAGTTGTTGCATCCATATAGATTCTTTTAAAGGAGCAAAATTATATCTCATCAATAACATCAGACTGAAAAAGTCTTCAAATAAAATATAGAGGAATACATAAAGTTAAACACTTTTTTTGTCTTCATGGCAAGACTACTTGTTCTGTGACTTAAGACTATTAATTTTTCTGAGCCTTAGGGAAAAATTTAGAACCTAGAGTGAGGAGTTCAACAATGGAATCTTTTTGAATTTTAATCTTAATTACAAAAGATTTGATTGCCTTTTTTATTGATATCCATTTGTTCTTACTCTCCAGGAAAAGCATAATGAACAAACTAATTTACATAAATGTTTTAAAAAGGCATTAAATTTTGGCAAATATTAGCAAGCACTTGTAGAAAGTGATGTAAAACTATCAAGTATGAATTGCTACACTGGAATTTAAAAGTTTTATTAACCAGAAAAATAATTGAAAAGGATACTGTGTTGCTTATAAATTCAGTACAGCTATCACCAGGGTAGAGAAATTATTCTGAAAATCTGAAGACCTTCCCCCAGTCCAATACACCATACAAACATGTGGATATCTTCTAAAATGCATTTGTAGTGCAACATTTGTAGTATAACATACATTTGTTAGATATGTTACGTTTATTTCCCTGAAGACTAGCAAAATGGTATAAGACCAAGTGTACTGGGTTTAGCTGGGATAGAGGTAATTTTCTTCATAATAACTTGTATGTTGCCATGTCTTGGATTTGTGATGAAAACAGTGTTGATAAAACAGGGATGGTTTAGCTATTGCTGAGCAGTGCTTGCACAGTCAAAGCTTTTTCTGCTTCTCACCGTACTCCACCAGTGAGCAGGCTGGGGGTGTGTGAAAAATTGGGAGGAGACACAGCTGGGACAGCTGACCCCAACTGACCAAAGGGATATCCCATACCATATGACATTGAGTTCAGCAATAAAAGCTGGTGGAAGGAGGTGAAAGGGGAGACATTTGGAGCTATGATGTTTGTCTTCCCAAGTGACCAAGAACAAGTTTTCTGAGGAGCAGCTGAGGGAACTGGGGTTGTTTAGCCTGGAGAAAAGGAGGCTCAGGGCAGACCTTATAGTACTCATCTACTTGTAAGGAAGTTGTAGTGAGGTCAGTGTTGGCCTCTTCTCCCAAGTAATAAGCAGTAGAGCAAGAGGAAACTGCATCAGGTTGCTCCACGGGAGGTTTAGATTGGATATTAGGAAAAATTTACTCACCAAAATGGTTGTCAAGCATGGAAACAGGCTGTCCAGGGAAGTGGTTGAGTCCCCATTCCTGGAGGTATTCAAAAGATGTGTAGAGGTGGTACTTAAGGACATGGTTTAGTGGTGGACTTGGCAGTGCTTGGTTAACAGTTGTACTCAATGATCTCAAAGGTCTTTTCCAACCTAAATGATTCTATTATTCTTCCTTTCTATCATGATATAATTAAAAAAATTATTTACTTTTGACCTCTGTGTTGTCTCACCCTTAAAAAAGTTTAAGAAAAAAGATAAAAACAGAAGAACTAAAATAAATCCTATTTATTAACTAAAATGTATCTTAACTTCACTTTAATTATAAAAGTTCATTGATTAAGTTTGTTAGGTATAAATACAAAGGTTTGTAAGCACTTATAAACCATATTTCTTAGGAGTATAAATAATGGTATATAAATACACACATTATCAATATTCTAATATGTCAATATTCTGGGGCATATTGAAAAACTTCATAGCCTGTCCTTAGATCTTGCAGAGGATGACACAGATAGTGTCCATTTCACAGAAAGTTAAAATGTCTGTAACGCCCCAAATAAATACATTAACCAAGAGCTGATACAATGAACAGTTACCATCTTTTTCTTTACCTACTTATCCACTAAACTCTAAAAAGTGTGTCCTTAAATGAAGGGCATGTCAAAGAGCAATTAATCAACTAATAAATTAATTTCCCATAATTAAAAATTCCTCTTGGATTTCACTGAACAATTTTATTGGATTCAACAGACTAAGAACAGCCCAGGAAATCCTTTGCCTTTCAGGAAAATAAAAGTAAAGTGTGTGTGTATGTGTCCTTGTTTTATCAAGCTGACTTACTGATACAGGAGGCTACTGAACCTCTGTTCAGAGACTTTCATAAATCAATTATTCAAACCAAATTATTTGAATAACATTATTACCTTTCATCAGACTTGTGTCATGGTGATATGTGAGGATCTGGAGACTATATAAAGTGGAAAAAAAAAGACTACAATGAATCTTATTACAGAGACATGCCAATAGAAACAATAAAAACACAGCTTACTGTATCCCAGAATATATTCTGGCAGACAACTTAAGAAGGAATTAATGTCCTTATAATGATGACTTGTCTATGGCCTGATATCTCCTGTCTAACCTTCCTCTGAAAATTTGTTCATAAGGGATTTGGATTAAATGAGTATTAGTCGGTATGTTTGTTCCATCCTCAAATTAAACAATACATACTTAGTGTAAAATATTGGCATTATGCCATTTTGAAATGTGTTATACACACAAAAAAACCCATGTCATTCTATGTAACTCAGTGCTAAAATCTGTAAAGAAAGGTTTCTTCTATCTAAAAAGTTATTTATTTCAATTTCTTATGATCTTTTTCTTACAGGAGTTCAAATAAAATTCATTTTAATAAATCACTTTTAAATTGAAATAAACATCCATATACAAATAGCTGTAGGAATTTAAAAAAACAAAGTTGAAAACTTCAGGTAAACAGATACAAGTTAGTGCACAGAAAGCTTGATTTTAATTAGTACAAGACTAAAAACAGTTCAGCAAGACAAGAAATTCCAATTCTTGGGTGATCAACTTTTGTATACACTTACCAGGACACGGAAGTGCTCCTCCATTTGATTTGAAGAGGAAACTACATATATCCTGGAATGGGGAACCTTAAACTGTCTACTTAGCAGTAGAGTCCATGAAAAAGAATTAAAGGAAATCTGGTTTTAGAACAGTTACTATATTGACTGTAAAAAACTAGGTTGAATTCCCCAAATAATTTTTGCTGTCATGGAAAAAAAAAAGGGGGGTGGAGGGTGGGCAAAAGAAGTCACAGCCAAACACCCTAGGTTTTACATACTGCTGGTAACTATTTATGTTGTATGTTTTGAGCTTTAATTCTAATTGGGGCTAATCAAGTTTGAGTCCCAGCTGAATCTAAAGGGATTAAACCTCCCACCTTTCATAAAAGACGCTTTTACATCTGACTATAGGATATTCCTAAGAGAGATCTTGTCCTTATTTCTAGTGATGTTTTTCCCATTTTGCAAAGGCTAGTTCACTGAGAAAAGTTCTGACCTGTCTGTGTGCTCACCAGCAACTTAAAAGTCATTCATTTGCTATTGCTTTTGTTCAGTGTTCATGTAATTTTTGTTTCAAAGTGAAACTAGCATTAATAGAAAATGGAAGATAATAAGGAAATAAAGCCCATAATATCCAACAGCCTCATGAGTAACAGAAAGCATAACCTTTAACTTGAGCTGAAATAGCCTCATACATGGCCTAATACATAGCGTAAGTATTCATTATTTTTCAGGAAGTGATTTCTTCTTGATGTCTTTCATTTTGTATAAAACAAATACTGAGAGGCAAGAAAAGACTGTTGGAGGAATCATGGAAGAAGATATAGGAACAAAAATAACTGACTCTACTGTCCAGTGCAAGTATCTCTTTCACAGGGAATAAAAAATTATGGTCTTCCACAACTTGTTTCAATTAACCAGCCAGACTCAATAGGGTGGAGAAGTGTTTTCCTCATAGCATCTCATACCATGATAGAGCACACTCTTAGAATACAGAAAAACTCCTTGTTTAGGAACAGATGTAAAATCTTCTACAACTGAAACTAATTAATAAAGTCACTGAGTAAAACCAATCTAAATCACTTTGAAATTAACCCTATGCTTAATTTGCTTTTGTCACAAATGCCACAGACAAAACATTTTAAAAATGAAAATATTAAAAATATTACTAACTTTGGTTTCATCGGCTATGTTTGTTTGCTTTGTTGTTGATGCTTTTATTCAGCAGCAGATATGTGCGCAGCACTACTACACAGCTGAACTGTTGAATAACTTCTTGGAGTAGCTAGAACAGGTGTAAGGAACTTGGGTGGTCCAAGTTTGAGAGGCATGCACTGAGTGTTGTTTATTTATAACCCTGGGACAAACTTCTTATTTTACTTCTCATAAATTTCATCATTGCCTTCTGAACATAAAGACTTAGCTACACAGTTAACATCTTTTATTAATAACTGTCCTGGAAACATAAACATAATGTTAGTTTTCTACCTCAGTCGTCTTCAGCTACAAGCTGGATATGGAACTAAAAATAATCCAGTGCCTGCAGGATTTTATTTACAAATTTAGGGATCAAACTGAGTGGCTTAAAAATTAGTGCTGTTTGTTCTTTATTTCTAGTCAGCTGGATAACCTGGTTAGTGATAAAAAGGGGGTTTTCTGGAATGGAAGCGTGTATCAGTCTATGGCATATATACCCAACAGTTAGGTCTGTAGCATTAGTTCTTTCTGGTTTGGGGATATTTTGGGGAGACTGGGATTTTTTTTTGTTTAAATCAGAACTCAGAGAGCTTTAAAAAGGGGTTGAATGGAATGAAGAGCAGCTGTGGGGAATGGGCCCTGGGGGAAGTGAGCTTGGCAGGAGCCAGCAGCAAGCCCTGGCAGGAAAGATAGCAGCATCTGGGGCTGCCTCAATAGGAGTGCCACCAGGGGATCAAAGCAAATGTTTGCCCCATCTACCCAGCATCCACACATACTACATTCAGTCTGGGGCCCCACATACAGGAAAGACATCAACATGCCATAGTAAGCTCAGTGGAAAAGCACCGAAATGACCAGGCTGGAGTAGCTGTGCCATGAGGAAAGGCAGAGAGAGTGGGGCTTGTACAGACCGGTGCAGGACTGTGAGGATACAGCTGCACTCTCCACAATGGTTCATTGTGACAGGATGAGGGACAACAGACATAAATTGGAAATGAGAGGTTCAATCTGGATACAATAAATAAATTTTCTCACAGGGAGAGTCAAGCCAGAGACACATTGCCTGGAGAGGTCATACTGGCTCTGTCCTTGAATGTTTTCAAGAACCCAGCTGAATAAAGCTCTCAAGATCTGGTCTGACCATGCTGTTAGCACGATGTTGGTTCCAACCTGAATTATCCTATGTTCCTAATGAAAAGAATACAAATATGGACAGTGACTATCCTAGAATATGTAGATAGATCTTAGATTGAACTGAGTTGTCTTTATAATTTCCATAGAGTTTTAATTATTCATTGTATTCTTATGGTCAAAAGGAACCCTAATTCAAATGATGATTGAATCTCTTGAATTTCTACTTGTAATACTCCTTACATATCTTAAACAGTAATTCTTTAATGAAAATTGTACAAGCCATTCCTACCAGTCCTGTGGGACCCAAAACCTGCAGCTGAAATAAGAGATAGTGTTAATGGTCTGAGGTATCCTCTCTCTTGCTTCTTTTCTTTTTGGTACCATGAATTCTTCATCTTGTCTTGGAGTTAAACTACGCAAAAGTACTGTATATCGTAGAAAGTGCTAATGGTTTTGGTTGTGGGTTTTTTTTGTTTTGGTTTTTTTTGGTGGTTTGGTTTGTTTTTTTTTTATGCTGGAGTTTGGGTATTCAAGTATGATTACTAACAGGCCATTTTATCTATATCGTTGCAAAACCCTAGAGTGATTGTTGTCTAATGAAATTTTATCTAGAAAAGTGACTCACTTAAAGGCCACTTTTAAACAGTTTTTACTAAATTCTAAATCTACCTTTATTGCCTTCTACCTAACAGATGTTGCTATCTTCAAAGGTTGGAATTAGCATAAGTATGTGCAATGTAAAAAAGCCCAACCAACAAGATACAAGTAGATATACTTCCTATTGACAAAGGAATTATTATCATAACTTGTATACAAGAATGAAGAAATCTTTATTAAGATATAGAAAATTCATATACCTGTGCAGGTAACTTTCAAGCTGCTATTTACCTTTAGAACCTGTTTTCAGTAGTTACCTGGTTCTTAAATTAAATCAAGTTCTAAAATATGTACCTAAAATATGGACAGACACCCTGACTTTGTAAGGCACTTCTGTGAGGATTTTGTCCCACCAAAAGCCTTTTTTATGATAGACTGATCTGAACCATCTATTAATACATGTTTTAAAGAAAGAGACATCCGATATAATACTGTTCATCTTTTTCATTTGTGATGGTTAAGGCACAAATGAGTGGAATGCAGTAAGAGTCGTTAAATGTTTGAAGCAAAAATCTGCACTGTAATATTGCTGCAAAATTTAAATTGGCTCTAAGTTTCACTTAAGGGCAGGGAGTTTAAGGAACATCTGGAGATTCTGAAATAACCTGCATTCATTTATGTTATTTAAGTTGTAAAATTATATTCAATCTTGACCCACTCAGGAAATCTAACGTAAACGTCCTGCTGATTTTGACAGTCATACAGCAAAAACACCCTCTAATGAGTATTTAATAGTCACCAAAAGTTCTGCATTAAGTACAAAGCCCTTTTGATTACTTATTCCACTAATTTAAAGTAAATGCTTTTACAGATGGCATCTGTTAGGATGCAGAGCGTGTGCTGCATTTATATGTAGTCATTGAAAATAAATTCCAGCTTTGGTATAAGGATTGTACAAAAAAGATCAAACATGAAACACTGAGTAAACATTTACTAGTGCTATTTTTAAAGCTCTTCATAAAAGCTTAACCAATACCAGAATACAATACTCAAAGTATACGAAGTAATTTAGAAATACTTTGGCAAATTAGCACCTAAAGAAAAATGACTGAGACAAACTAATTGAGCTCTTCTATTTTGTTTATCATCTTCCCTGGGGTGCAACGTTATATTTCATTATCCCTTCAAACTATATTACCTCATGAATAAAGGAGAAAAAAATCCACAGTTTTAGTTACTAGAGATTAATGGGAGAACAATAATGGCTCAGAATTAAATGAGAAAAAAAGAAAACTAAAGGAGTTATCTGCTTTTTTGAAGAAGGATATGGGGAAACATCCATTTATTTCTGTACCATCACTAATAGTTTCATCAACAAAAGTCATGTTAAAACATGCATGCAAAACTGTGTAAATTAAGAGTGATTTTTGTCAGTCTACAAACATGTTCCCAATGACCAAATATTTTAGTTTGATATTTCTTTAAAGAAACTTGTATATTTTAGAATACTGAGATATTGAGAGCATATTGATAAATAAAACTCCCAATATTTTTAAAGAAAATGTCAGTTAATTTATATGTAAAGTATGTAGCTGTGTCTTGTGGTTATTTCCAGTAATTGTTATTGAAACCTTTATTTCTTACAAGCTATTAACATTACTACAGTGTGTGCGCTCTCACACAGAATATACCAGGTGAATATTAATTTCAGAGTAAAATTAAAAAAACATTAAAAATTAGGGAAAAACTTTGTAATAGAATATCAAGTTTTTCCAAACACTCAACCCCCCCCCCCCCAATCTGATTTAATCATTGCCTTGAGTCAAGCACCTAAATTTAAGAATCGTCAGTTGTGAAATTTTAGTTTTACTTGTCCCTGTGTTCCAGCATGTAGAGTTGTGGTGCTTGGCCTTGTCTCAGCTCTGAGGAAAGTTACACTCCACAGGCTTTTTCATCAAGACTAGACATTTTCCCAGCTTTGTCCCTTACTATACACCTAAAGTTCCTTTAGCATTGAGAAATGTGTGTATTTGTGTGTGTGTGTGTGTGTAATACGTAAACAAAGTCGATCAAGTTTCATACCAATAGACAAGAAACAATTAAGATGCCCACGTGAACCCAGAACACAAGAATACTCACTTTCAGTATTTTGGATGAGATCTGTGTCTCCTTTCCCTACTTCCAATAAAACTACCTCTCCTAGAATGCCAAAAAAAACCAATAAAAAATTATATTGTTATACTCAGATAGCAATTACTGCTCCAGTCTTTATCCATAATCTTTATCTTCTTGTAATTAGGATTAATTGTGAAATAACCCGTATTAATGACTGCAGTTAAAAGTGCAGTTATAGGCAACTCCAGAAATGATTGTTCTAGGACATTGTTATACGTTCATTGTGACAACTGAGCCAGGTAATCGGCCAGACCAAGTTAACGCAAGATGAACGTTTCTTGTGTTCTTATGAAGGATGTTCTTTCCAATGAAATTTATTGACTGTGGGATGTGGGAGGTGATATCACTAACTGAGGGAGACACAAGGGAGGAAGAAGATGTTCTCTTTTCTTTCTCATAACAGTGAATAATGGCTGTGAAGGAGCTGCTGAGCACATGAAACACCACCATTACAAAGAAAATTTAACAGACAACAACAGCCTATATTTCATCCAATTTCTAACCAGTATGCCCATAATATGATACTGAAAAAGCCACATCTTCTGGGAGCAAACGGGTAACTCACTGTCCTTCCCAAGTCTATGTTTGGTTGTTATCAGTTTCATTTTGCTGGAACTATTTCAGTGTAAGAGAGTAATGAACTTTTCATCCGTGTAGACTACAGCCTATATTTATTTTCCTGTCTCTATGGAACAACAACTTAAATGGATCAAGTACATACCATAGAAACCCCATATTCATGAGCTAGTTTTTTCTACTTACCTTTCTGTAAGATCACAGGTTCAACACAAATTATAGGTAATAGAAGACTTGGATATGCAGCAATGTAAACTAAGGTCATATAGCCAGAAGTTTCAGTGTTTTGCTCTTGTAATTGATGGTTGTACAAAACAAGGACAAGAAACTATGAACTTAGAACTTTACACCAAATCTGCATTGCCTCAGTATTAGGCGTCAACATCCTGAGCCATAAGAAGCCTTTATGTTTAAACATAGTTGATCTTGATCTTCTCGTCAATATTTTAGTGAAAAAAGAAATTAAGTAAGTAGAATTAAAATAGTTTAAAGCTAGTGTTACCAGAGAATCAAGCCAATTATAACCACTCTGTATTTGGTTTGCATAGCAAGATGTGGGTTGTGGGTGGTTTTTTGGTTTGTTTTTTTTTTGGGGGGGGGGGGGGGGGCTTCTGAGAGAAGCTGCTAGAATCTTCCCCTACGTCTGATAATGCCAATGCCAGTCATCTCCAAGACGGACTTGCTGATGGCCAAGGCTGAGCCCACCAGTCCCACTGGTAGCGCCTCTGTGATAACACGTTTAAGACGGGAGAAAAAGTTACTGTGCAACAGCAACTGCAGCCTGAGAGTGTAGTAAGAATATGTGAGAGCAGCAGCCCTGCAGCTCCCCAGGCCGGGGCCGGAGCGGCAGGGGGGCTCCAAGTGCTGGAGCAGAGGCTCCCCTGCAGCCCCTGGTGAAGCCCCCGCTGGGGCAGGGGGTGCCCGAGGGAGGCTGCGACCCGCGGGCAGCCCGGCCGGAGCAGCTCCTGGCAGGGCCTGTGGCCCCGCGGGGGGGAGCCCGGGCCGGGGCAGGTTCGGGGCCTGTGACCCCGCGGGGGGCCCGGGCTGGAGCCGGCTGGGCCTGAAGGGCGGCACCGCGGGGGGGCCCGGCCGGGGCGGTGCGTGAAGAGCTGCAGCCCGGGGGAAGGGCTCCCGCGGGGGAAGGTCGCGGAGGAGCCGCTCCCGTGGGAGGGACCCCGGGCTGGAGCAGGGCAGAGCGTGGGCAGCCTCCCCTGAGGGGCAGGAGCGGCAGGGACGGTGCGAGGGACTGACCCCAGCCTCATCCCAGGCCCCCGCGCCGGTGGCAGGGAGGAGGGAGAGAAACAGGGAGCGAAGTTGTGAAGCCCAGGAAGAAGGGAGGGGTGAGGGGAAGGTGTTTATAAAGATTTAGTTCTTGTTCTCATTATCCTACTGTGATTTGATTGGTGATAAATTAAATGGATTTGCTCCACGTTGGGACGGTAATTGCTGAGCCATCTCTCCCTGTCCTTATCCTGACCCATGAGCCTTGCCTTATATTTTCTCTCCCCTGCCCTGCTGAGGCGGGGTGTGATAGAGCAGCTTTGGTGGGCACCTGGTGTCCAGCCATGGTCAATCCACCACATAATCAGGGTATTGAAAACAAGTAGAAAGCCTACGTGGAATAGAAACTAACAATGACTAGAAAATAAAATTATAGTCATATGTATCAGGAAGTATAGGGATAAAATGCATATTACTAAATAGTCAGCCCTGAAAAGGAAATTAATAGAAATAATAAAAGCTCTTTGCTATATAAATAAAAAGAGAACAAATACAGAAGAAGGTGGCGGTCCCTATTCAGCCAGGATATAGTAGGAATTAAAAATAATCAGTGTACTATCTAAAACTCAAAGTAATATCTGGCTCACTTTTCCATAAGAATAAATGTGTGGCACATGAAGGAAAAGTCAGGTTAATTCATGAAGTGAGTATGTGAAAATAAAAATATAATTACGTCTTAGGTAAAAGCAAAATTTCAAGATCTTAAAGTCAAGGTGATTGTATGGTAATCACTTCAGAAAAACTAAAAAAGCTGGCATATGAAGTCATAGATGCAGAAATATATTTTTTTAAATGGACCCATCTTTATCATGAAGTAATAGCAAATGTAGTATCAGTATTTACTTAATGGAGATGTGACTGAGTAAACTGCAGGTTCATTAACCTGATATGAGTTATGTGTAAGGTTTTAGATAAATTGTTGAAGTACATAATAAAGACAGGAAAGGAAATTGAATGTTGTGACATGAATTTGCCAAAATACCTGATGTTAGGCTACCATCTTTACTGTATGGTCTTAAATATTTTCCTAGCAGAAGGAAATGTGGAAGAGCTGGTTCATTACAGTTGGCTCATAGTAAAAACGTTATTAACAATATTCTCAATAACCATAATTACTATTCCATTCTTCCCATGACTGATGAAAATTTTGAATAGTTAGTCAGTAGATAGAACCATGTGCAACCAGCCCCAAACAGCTTTCTAGATTTAGCAAGAGAATGCTGACACATATAAAAAAGATTTTTAAAAAAATAATAATCACGGGACAGAGACTAGAAGGAAAGAACTGAGTAGCTTTGAATATATTTATAATGCATATAGTTCATCTTCTTCCTGAAATCTATTTAAAGTCAAGTCTGTAATCTAAAGTTACTTGAACATACAATCCTACCACTAGTTTATTTCAAATACTCAACTTTTAGGTTCTTAACACCTTTCTTTTGTTAAGAGTTTTTTCTGTCACCCTGCCAAGGACCTAGTTTTCAACCTTATAAATACCAATCTGTCACATCACCGGTTGTCAAATGTCCACTCAAGTACTGAGAAAAATAAAAAAATCTAAGTTAAATGTAGCACAATATTCTTATCCTGTATTTAGATTGAAGGTTGTTGCTTTGTCTTTCTAAGTTTGTAGAAATATTTGCATATCTAAGAGTTTGTCTGTTTTAACTATAAGTTGTTTTAATTGAAGTGTTGTTAGCTCAAAAGGAAATGGAGGAGATATTAAGAACATTTCTCTGGCTGTTGACACAGACCAGATGAAAGTTTGCTTTAGTCCTGTGCAGCCTTTGCTGGTATTCCTCTGATTGCAGATAACCTGGGGTAAAAATGCAATTTTCATCATATGAAATAGAATGCACACAGTCTAATTTACATATCTTAAACTTAGACATTAAAATCTGAGGTAATCCATCTGTGTTCCATGATAATTAAAGACATAAAGGATGTTTGGACATCATCTTATCCTAAGACAGGTGTGTAGGACAGGTCAGTTGAAAAAATGAGATTGAGGTGAAATGAAAACACCGGGACCAGCATATTATTGCAAAAAGCAAGTCACAGATTAGCACAGTTAAGCCTGGAGATGGAATTTTGGGTGCCATGTTACATCAAGGGCTGGGGTGCTGTATAACAATTGTCAAACTGGAGATGGTCTAGAGGAAAGCAAAACAAATAATGCAGAAAGCAAACTAAAGTTGTCTAACCTAAAAAATAGAAGACTAAGATAAGATCTCACACAGGCTTCAAATAAATAAAATATTTCTCAAAGGCAAAAGGAAATAGTTGTTCCTTTGAGTCCACGAAAGACAGGAGGTAGTGATGAACCTGCATTGAAAAACAGAAAATTCAGGCTTGAGCTGTGAAACAATTTCTAATGGTTTAAATAGTGATATGCCAGAATAGATTGCCTACAGAGGCTGTGGAATTTTGAAGAAGAGGTGGGGAAAATACCTAATAACATAGCTGCTCTTTGTTGAAGGCAGCAGATGGACTAGATGCCTTCTTGAGATCCTTTACAGACAATGTGACTTGAAGAAAAAGTATGATGGGGCGATGACTGAGCCCCTCAGTATGGCGCAGTCATAGGAAAGGTAATCTTTGTACTGTTTTTTCTCAAAGAGACAGGTAAGAATTTTTTACTCCATCCCACTGGTTGCACTTCACTTGGAACTCTATGGACAAGTCAGTTACTGATGTTCCAGAATGGTTATATGAGATGGGAACAAGACAGAGAAGCCCTACTAGGATCCTGGGACAGCAAGGGAAGCTAAAGATGCACCTACCTAGAAGGATACAGATGATTGGTTTACATTTACTTCAAACTGATAAGAAATGACCCAGCTCCAATATGGAAACCATTTATCCCAATTGTGTGACTCTGCAATACTAAGATGACATTCTTCCACTTACTTGCACTTGCCTCTTCAGACATATTCTAAATTACTTATTTGGTCTAGGAAAATGAAAGTCAAGTAGAAACATTATTTTCTGTATAAACACATCAACAGTATAAATAGCAAAAGAGGACCAGAACAATTTTAAACTAAGAAACAATTCTGGCTTGATAATCGATGTTGTAAAGTGACAGTGAGAATAATTTAATTGAAAGTGTAAGGTATTTATTCAACAAACGTGCAGAATTGTCTTTCATTAAAGTAGTACAGGTGAAATGGTCCTTCCTCCAATACTCCAACTACTTTCAAAATAGATTTTTATCAAGTTTTGAGTCAGATGGTGTAAATTAACCTGCCTGAAGTAGTGGGGACTGAGCTTGATATTTCAATTCATTTCAGTTAATTCACACAATCATGTGTGTGTTTCATTTCTTCTTTGTGCAGTTTTAACCCTCTTAAGCTTAAGTTTAATTTGTGTTGCCTGTTGTAATGACCTAAAGGATTACTCAGTCTGTGGTTGTATAGAGATCGCAACTGTGGGTTCATAGGATTCCATAATACACAAGGACATGGAGACTTTATCCTCTACTTTGTTACACTACTTGTATTTCTCTACTTTGTTACAGATTACCACCAACACTACAAAAATCACCACTAGCAAATATACCTGTGAGAATAAAGTGCATCTATCTATATATAAGTATCTCTCAAGTTACTACAAATTATTATCAGCAATTAATATCATAGCAATAACCAACTATAGCAGAACCCAATAGCAGTAATCAAGTAAATATATAATATTACAGGTTGCTACAAACTTATCACTAGTGAGGCAAATTTATTAATAATATAGCAGCAGATATGATAGCTTATTTACATATATGTGTTGCACCAAGCACCTTAGACAGATCTGAGAAGGGACTGTCTAAGAGGGAAGGACAATCTGATTCCATAAGGGAACCTAACCATCACAGAAGTGGGAGACCAAACACTACTGAGCCCAGAAGTGGACTCAGAAGACGACCAATAGTACAGCAGGCAGTCGCACTTTGAAGGTGATCCACGTAATGGAGTTTGGAGTCAGCAAGGTGTCCCCGGTGAGGGTCCAAGATCTTGCAGAAAGTTCATGCAGACCTGTTTAGGAAAGGGAAAGGTGTGCAGCACAGGAATTTTTCAGAAAGAGAAGCTCCATTTTGGATAAAAATTAATCATTTTATAAAGACATAAAAGGACATAGGACACAACCACTTCAAGCAGCTGATAGATGCTCTTAATTTCTATTTTTCACCTGTAATAGCCAATAGGTGATGATGTTTTCTGTTCTTCCGGACGAATTATTTTTTTTTCTAGACTGTTCTGCTGTTCTGGCAATTAGAACAGCCAACAACAGTTACTGATTCTTACTTTCTTGGGATGTTTTCTCCTTTTCGCAACCATTTTTTCACCTTGATTTTGTGTTTATTGATGGTATTTCACGTTGTCTCCAGTTTCTAGATACCCAGAGGTACTTCAAAGGTAGCAGCTGCACTTCTCAAGGATGCTTCTGGTTCACAGGCCTAGTTCCCAGGCTAATGTTTCTCAAGCTGTCAGGCATTTTCTCTGTCAATATTTCAGCAGACATTTCTTTTTATTTAGTAAATTTCCCTTCTAACCAGGTTGCCTTTCTTGCTGCTCATATCAACTGTGTAATTAAATATATCCTGTGGATAATAGCATATTTGTCAGAGGGGGTAATAGGATTAAGAAATATATAAATATCATCCATATATTGGATAATTATCAAACAACACTAAATTCTGTTTGTTTCAAGCTCCTTCATATTGATGATTCACATGTTCTACCTTGTATATGAATCAGGAGAACACATGGATCCCAAGTGCTTTAAGTGCTGGACTAGTAAGGGAGAAAATTTGTGCTTTACAAAAAGGAAAAAAAAAGACACAATTAAAAAAAAAAACAACAACAAAAAACAACAACAAACAAAACCCAAGTCTTTAAACCCCCTTACAGTCAGAACAATGTTCTGTACTGTGTAGTTTCAACACATTGAAAAAACTCCATACAAGATGCAGAGGGTTTTCTTCCCATCCAAGCAATCTAGGTGGACCACTACCCACTTTGGTCTTTGCTTTGGATCCTCACATTAAGCACTTACTATGCAATATCTACTGCATGGAGGGTCTCATGAGATAAATAATTAATTTCTAGTCTTTACACTCATAATGTTATTTTTGCTTTCATAGGAAACCTCTTTCCAGTTGGCTAAGACTCCTTTGAAAGTGGGACTTGAACTTCTTACAGTTAAAGCTTACTATTAGAATGCATTTACTGTATATAAACCTTTGCATTAAATACTCTATCATAGTTAGACTAGCTAACAGCTATTATAGATTTCAGAATATACTGTAACACAGAAAACACTATGAAGTATTAAGCAAATTCCAAATATCAAATTGAAATGTGCAAGTACATAACCTGATAGTCAGGTTTCCCAAAGCAGAAACCTCTTGGAATTTCATTTAATAAAATAAACATGACATCCTTTAGTAGCCTGTACATGACCATAGAATCACAGAATCATTTAGGTCAGAAAAGAGCTTTAAGATCATCAGGTCCCACAGTAAATGTAGCACTGGGGACTCCACCACTAAACCATGTCCCTAAGTGCCACATCTACGCATCTTCTAAATACCTCCAAGGATGGTGACTCAACCACTTCCCTGGGCAGCCTGTGCCAATGCTTGACAATGCTTTCAGTGTACATAGTATCTTAAAAATCAGATGTATTTTAAAAAAATCTCAAACCTTTTTTTTTTTTTTTTTTTGAGGTTTATCATTCAGTTATACCATGTAGATGGGCTGAAAAATTGCTCCCAATATTATTGCATTACCACTGGCATATATAATGTTTATAAAAAAAAATAAATAAGTTGGAATGAAGTACTATACATCAATAAAGATTGATATGAACTTTATGAAAAAAACAGCCTGCCATACTTATACATACATACATATACAACTCTAACTGAGAAAGAATACAGAAATGGAACAAAAAATAAATTCTTTAAGCAAGACATTGTCACTGGGGAGTATTTAAGTACCCTAGTTCTTAGTGTTAGAACAATTCAATGTATGTGACAGCTGCAAATAGCTGTCACAGTCTTACTTCTTTCAGAATATTAACAGTCCTTTCAGACTTGTTTGAGAAATCATGTCTTGTTACATTCAAAAGGACCCAGAGACTCAGCAGCTTAAAAAATGTGTTGCAAAATTTTATCTTGAGTAGAAACTTCAAGGATTATTCCTCTGAAATTTAGAAAGGGAAAAAACCGAAGTGAATTAAAATCTATACATAGAAGTGGAATAACAATTTGGAGGAATATATACTGTGGGGAGAAAAAAATATATCCAGTGAAGAAAGGGTTCTTCAAGTACATTTGAAACAAGCTGGAAATTTGGCTGTGTGGGAATACATAAGGAAAAGGAACCACAGGAGGGCATTTGTAATCAGGAAGTAATTTTAGTTTTAATGAGGGGAAGCAGTAGACAAGACAGGTCTTTAAGTCACCACCTGGAGGACTTTAAAGGAAGAGGAAAGCTCAGAAAAGAATACCAGCTTAATTTTTTAATGGAATGGGGTTTTTTTTGAGAAAACAGTGGAGCTGCATAATAATATGAAGGGCAATAAAGCATGAGGCACTTACTGTTAAATCCAGGAAATTACTTATGTGGGAGGTGGTATGACTGAAGAAAGACTGTGATCAGAAAAGGCTAAGGAAGTCAAGAACTGTAAGGACGATAGAGGACTAATGATAGTGATATCCATCACTAATCTAATTAACCTTTTTACATTAAATCATTCTTATTGGAAGTAGCACTTTTAGGCAAATACTTATAGCGAGAAAAGAGATTCACCATGGGAGAAAGGAAGGCTGAAGACAGCATAGAACATTCTTGTATGAGAGCCCTCTAAGAGTAGAAATAGTGAAACTGGGAGCAACAACAATGGCTGCAGTCAAAAAGAGGTTAAAATGTTCAGAAAAATGAATGCAAAAATAAAACAGGTAAGACAGAAGAAAAGGTGATAAACAGTTTTAATAGTTACAAGTTTTATGCCTGCCTTTTTGTGTGTATTTATTTATGTATTTTTACTTCTATTATTTATTATTATTTATTTACTTATGTATTTATTTATATGTGTATTTTTAAGCTGTATTTCCCAAGAACCCTGGAATGAAGCTTCTTATTTTTGTGTACAGAACATTGGTGTGTATTGAGAGCATTCCTTGCTCAATCAGGGTCCTAACCCTTTCTTCTGGAATGAATTTCATTCCATAACATTAACTGCTCTTTGAATGAATTCTTTGTTTTCTATTACACTGTGCATAATTTCGTGAGCTTTTCACTGCCATGCTTTTTGGAATTAAAATGACATCACAAATTATGCCCTGAGGAGTAGCTCACTTGACTCATTCATGAATAAATTAATATTTTAATGTACCCAATTTTATTGTTTTAAAAATTTATTTCAAATATTTTACATTTCTAAAGGGAGCTTTTTTGATTTTTTTTTCTTTTTAAATCCATGACCTCAAGGCACCCTGCATGCTCTTTCCTACCAATAATTTCATTGAAATCAATAGATATGTAAGGGGTTAAAAAGCTTTCAGCAGAGTTGCCACTTGAATAAATTCTTAAATCCAGAAGTAAAAATATGCATGTGCATACTTTAACTGTTATTTTAAAATCAATAAGTTCTGTTTGTAGCAATCTGTTTATCACTTTGAACCCTAACTTCACAACACTGTTCAATAAATAGTTCGAATAGATATATTCTGTTCAAAATTTTCTAAGAAAGTTTGCTAGAGAAACAAATATTTTTGAAACCAATTTTAGTTTATATTAATATTAATAAATTCTTGTGTTCTTGTTATTTTGCATTCCAAAGGTACTGTTTTCTTGAAGAAGCTGAGTAGTATGGCTTATTTCTTTATAGACATATTTCCATTTAGAAAATAATCAAGGTTTTTTTCTGAATTGTTGCACAGCTAACAAAAATTCTTCTATAAAATTCTCATTCAGGTTGGAACAGCTGGGTTATATCTTTCTGGATATACCATCCTTCCTTCACCAGAAGGAATAATGAACAAGGTCAAATAAACATGTACTTTTGGCAGATGACAAATAAAAAGCAAACAATCAATGTTGTTTCTAAATACAAGAACTAATGAAAATATTATAATGAAAAAAAAAGTGACTCAGAATTATAAATACAGCAACTTGCTATCTAAAAATAGTTTTTGCTTGCCTTTTCTGCTCTTTGCTCCCTGTCTGGGATGTAAACTTCTATTACTGTTACCCAAATGCCATTAAGTAACTCTGAGTTTTTATTGTTTTAGAGAGATAGTTCTGGTTTTATCTGCTTAATTCTAAAATTAGGCTTAAGATAAATTGATGTCACACATGTACTTTGACAGTACGGCACTTAAAAAATGTCAACTTGCTTTAAAGAACTTGAACTGATCAATAAAGTTCACACTGGAACCTGACGGCCAACTATCTTTTTTAAGATACTAGTGGATGATCAGAAAATAGTTCTTATTTTCAGTATCTAAAGGAAATAACACTTGCACAGCAACTTGCATTTTCATTGAAGTGATTACAGGGTTGTAAAATTGGAAGTAATAAATTTTTTTACAACTATTTTTGTTCAGAAAAAATCTATCTACCAACTATAAGAATCACAATATATTTGGACCACCCTATAAAACAATCAACCCATAATACAACAACAGGACAGGAGATCAATAAAGATATGCCTGCGCTGAATCATGGCTATATGACCTATTATCTGGTGACTTGATGGCATTTTGATCTTGCAATGCATAGTAATACAGAAATGAGATGACAGTTCTGAAGAACCAGTGATAATATTTGTATAAACATAATTATCGTATTGATAATTTACAATATATAAGTGACCAATAATCAGTTACAGACTAAATTATATTATATAGCCCTAAGTATATAATTTATTTCCTTCAGTAGTTTCTTCTGCCATCCAGGCCTAAATGAAAATCTGAAGCACTCTATGGAGTTCAAAATACTTTAGTAAACCTGTAAAAAGTGTTTTCTGTCCTTCTGTTTGTCTTGTGGGGTAAGTGAAGCAGCAGAATATCTATCTGTGGAATGCATCCAAAGAAAAAACATTATCCCTAAAAGATAACTGAATTTCACTAGCACTGGAAATTTTCTGAGAAACTGTACTGCTTTCCCTCGTTCATCAATATTAACATCAGTCTGACATGATCCATTTTTACACAGCATTTGCATCAAAGATTTATCAACGGTTGCTCATGGAGGCTTCCATGGTTTTGCTTCTGTGTAGAGACTCCTGATATTCATTACAAAACGTGTTAATTTACAGTTTGTTACAGTTAATTCTCAGAAATGCTATGATCTACTTTTTGTGGAATGCTTTATATGCCCACTTTTCTCTACTGTCTTGCTACCTTAACTAGCCATCAAAACTATTAGTCTGCACTGAAAAGAGAAGAGCTTCCTTTTAAAAGTTACTTTATTCTGTAGGTACAAGGAGAATGCAGGAAAAATGTGAACTGAACTTGGACTTTGAGGGTTGTGTTACATCAGAAGGTGTCAGAGAGAAACTAACCAAATTTGGGTCATGTCTAACCTGCAAAACGGATGAACCAAAGCCACAGAATATAGCCTGCCATCTAGTCAGTCCAGATTAAAAACTATATATTATTTAGTCTAGGTGTCGAGAACAGTGAACCAGCAAGTTCATTGGCGTTATAGATGACTGACTCATCTAAAGAACAAATAGTTTTAATTTTGATGGATTTTGAGGAATTAAGGCATGAAAGCATGAGTATTTTGACTAAATGGCACTTTTGCCTAAACATTTGCCATTCCTAAGGTAGGCACACTACTTTTTGTGGGACTCCTGTTAATACCATTTTTCTCAAGCTTTCCTCACCTCCTCTCCCCAGATATTCATGCTTGTGGATATAAAATACTGGTTTTCCTAGTATATGACAGGTGTAGCCCACGGCCTCCACAAAGTAGAACCCCTTCTTGGGAAAGAGATGTGACAAATGTGAGAAAAATTTACAGTTTTATTTCCTTAATGTACATTTCTCTGTAGAAAGGGAAGCATTCAAGAAACTTGATCTCATCCCCTTTTGAGCTCTTGAAGGGTTCAAGAGCCACACTAAGGACTCCTCCAAAAAGAAACGTTAAAAGAATACCTGATTTTCATTGAAATTATTTTACATGGGGAGTGCTTTATGATCCTTGGTCTGAATTTTGTCTCAAACATGTATCCCCAAAAAGAGCACTGCTTAATTTTTTTTATTTTTATTTTTATTTTTTTTGTTTGAAACTAGGCTTCTCAGCTTTTCTCATTCGCTAACTGATGCTGTATTTTCTGTGAACGCCTTGTGAGATGCTATGGCAGACAAAAGGACTTCAGGCCATTCCATCATCCTCATCATTCTTTCTCCTGTGTTTCTACCAGTGAAAGCAAATGTACATCTCAAGAACAGAAGTTACTAATGTTTACTGAATTATGCAGTATGGGAAAGACTAGAGATACAACAAAAGTTTGGATAGCACCAGATGAAATAATTAGGTAAAAAAGCTTCAGCACACTTTTAACTGCAGTCAACCATGTAAACATTCTTCTGTTTAAATAAGATTTTCAGGTAATTCCTTTTTTTGAATTACAGCAAGGCTAATATTGAAGCAAAATCAGTGATTTTTTTCCAGGATGAAGTGGACTACTGGAGCTCTAGGTGCCTCTGAAATGTACTCTGCCAGGAAATAAGAAGTCAGCTACGGTGATGTGAGCAGCCATAAAGGCAGCCTGGTTAGAAAGGGAAAATGACTGAACAGAAAAAATTGTCTGCTGAAAAATAATGACAGAGAAAGGCCTGCCAGCCTGGAACTGAGAACTAGGCCTGTGAACCAGAAACATCCTTGAAAAGTGCGGCTGGCCCCTTTGAAGTGCAGCCAGGGTACCTAGAAACTAGAGACTTTCTGAGATGCCACCAATTATCACAAAACACAAGGGACTGTAATGTATACTTATCATCTGAGAAGCTGGAAAGCAGTCTGGATCAATAGAATTGCTCAGAAAGAGCAGAAACATCATCGTTTATTGTCTGTAACAGGTGAAAAATATAAATTAATAGTATCTATTTGTTGCTGAAAGTAGGATGTTCGACACCCTCTTATGTCCCTGTTATAAAAAGGACTTATTTTTTTTCAAAGATAGAACTTCTCTTCCTGAGAACTTCCTGGCTGGGATGCCTGGCTGACTCCAGACTGTGATGAAGCAGATCATTTTTGAGGTGATATGCTATTACCTTCTTGGTTTGGTCTGTCCTCAATAATTTTGCAGATTGTTGGGTCCCTCTACTCCAGGACTGATTTGTCTGTTTCTTTTGGAATGGTTTGGCTCCTTCTGAAATCTAATTAACTTCACTTGTATATTATATATAGTCATCTAAGTAATCTATATTAAGTATGTCTGCTGTTATATTGTTGATGTTTGCTTCACTAATGAACATAATCACTGAAGTTGGAAGGAAGAGCCAACAAGGATATTCAGAAGTTAATTAGGAGCAATATGAGAGGAAAACAACAATCCTTCAAAACTCAAAGGACTTCAGAGGGACACAGATTCCTGTGAAGTTGAGATGGAAATATGAAGGGAATACCATGGAATATGTCTGGAAGAGAGGAAAGAAAACTAGAGGAAAAACATTAAGAAGATAGGATGGCAAAATGTAATAGAAGGAATGCCAAGGGAGACAAAAAATTAGTCTAATGTAGAAAAAGCTGTATTTGGAATTCAAAATTACACTTTCTCCTGGATGTAACATGCTCAGAAGGGCTATTCAAAATTATCTTTCAATTTTGTGTAATGGTTCAAGAACAGTAATTTAAAAGGCCCTTTTAAAGGCCTTTAAGTATGACCAAATGCTCTAAATTTTAGACTACGGTATGCCTTATTTTAGTAGGGTTTCTTCTTCCTTCTTTGTTCTGAAAGGAAGAGCATGTGGCAGCTACAGTTTGTGCTTAAGTTATTTTTTCATTAAAGCAATGTAAACTATACCTTAATGAAGTGGAAAGTGATTTCCTTTCTGTAAGAAAAGATACAGGGTATCTGAAAGGTAATTAAAGTCTTACTGACATCAGCTTTTTAGTGCAACAGCTGCAAGTATAGGAGGCCTGAAAGAGATAATACAATCCTACAGTATGTATGTTTTGCCCAAGTCATCTTGGAATCACCTACCTTGTCTACTTTTGGATTGTTCAAACTCCACTATCTTTCTTTACACGCATTTTACAACCTATGTCAATGCTATTGGTAAGGCTGACCCTCCACTTACTTTGGTGAAAATCTAAGAGGGTATAATTTAGATATGCATATGGAAACTTCTAAGCATTGTAGGTTTATTTCATGCTGAGGTCCTTCAATGACAAGAAAATGCCCTAATGAGAAAATGGTGCTCTGGAATGCTTTCTTGATAAAGTAATCACACCAATAAAGATGATTTCATGCAAATCACAGTTAATAGCATCAGTGCCTCTGTGAGAATGACTGTTTCTCAGCTTCTGAAACCTATGCACCTAAACAGAAATTCATAAACCATAACTTATAATTAAGCAATAAATGGAAAATTGTCTCACTTTTACTGAAGCAGCTGATAATATATGGGAACAGACTGCTGAAAAATAAGTAGACATCTCTGTTCCATATATAGCAAAATTGATGTCTTATAAAAAGGCAAACCTTTGCTTTCCTTAGCTATCTTTACATGAAAATAAGTCACTAAAGCATGACCATGGAACAGATACATTTGGACTAATCACTTGTGATATTGACCAACTTTGGTAGCTGAGGGTTTGGGAAGAAAAGGAATTATTACTCCCTACTCCAATTCCTTAACTCTTGAAGATCACCATTTCTTAAATTGACTATGTGTCATGTATAACAATAGAGTAAGTGAAAGAAATTGACAGCTTCTAAATCATGCACTTTAATCCCTTATTTTCATTCAGTTCTAAAATTAAAAAATAAATAAAATGTTACTTTCTAGAAGGTTTGATCACAAAGTTTGCACAACATATTCTACATATTAATCTGTATTCCACATGGAATGCTTTTAAAGTCAATGTTAATTCTTCCAGTAATAAATTGTTTCTCATTACTGTTTCCTTCATATTTCTTAAATCTATGGGCTATACAATGCAGCCATTTCATGACAAAATGAGCTTCTTACAGCTATTTCTAGCTATCATAAAACCAAATAATATCTTGGCCATCAAGTAATGCCCTTATTGCAGAAACATTGTGATTTGGGTATTTTTGTGGTTCTTTTATTTATTTTCCCACTCTTGATGCAGTTTCACTGGAGCAGAGAAAAACTACACACTCCCCCTCTCCCCCCATTTTAAGGCATCAACATTTACTAATTGGAATCGCATTCCTCTTGCAAAAGATTATTTGGCTTTAGGCTCACCCAGGAGCTTGGCAGCTCAGCTACTTGAAGAGTGGGATATAGATCACATCTTTGGGTAAATGTTCCCTCTCAAGAGTGTTCCAGTTATTTTCTGGGAAGGACTGACTTACCCTAAACTTATTGAATATAATGACCTTAATGTTACTCTAGACCTTCCTTCCATGAAGTCTCACAAGAGAAATATCAAAGTTCCCTGTCAAAGGCAGCTGAAGGCAATGGTGCATTATGATGCATTTTGCAAGGCAAAGCAAGCAAATATAGAGAACAGTTACATTTTCAACCACAATCTGTGAAAAACAAGTGTGTTACATTTATAGCATAATCATCCCTGTCACTGTATTTTTAAGACACAAAGCAGTCTAACACAGACTAAGGAAAAAAAAAAAAAAAAAAGAAGGCGGCTTAAAGGCTTAATTACCACTCCTAGTCATTGCATTGCACCAGATGTTGGCTTAATTGAACAAATACTGACTATTATGATTACAGCAAAGCATATTGTAACTATGGTTATAACAGACACTGGCACAGATCACCAGCCAGTATAAATCAGTAGAATCCCATTGACACCCGTTTATGTAGGCTGATTTTCACAAGCAGAAATTTTGGCCTATAATTTTGTGATTATAAGAAAGAAGGGGTATATGGAAGGCATTTTCAACATTACTTTAAAAACACATGTGGGATTTGTTTTTTGTGGTGTTTTTTTTGTTGTTGTGATTTGTGTGGTTGGTTTTTTTTTCCCAGGCTGGAAAGGCGCATATAAATCATTTCAGCTATCTGAGTGCAGATTGTAACCAAATACCTTATTTGTTGAATTAGCATAAGCTGTCATATTACCACACCTGATAACTTCAAATTTTGCCCTCAGAAATTAAGACAAGGATTCTATGTTCTCCAACATAAAGCTAAGGTAATCCAAATTTCTCCAACATAAAGCTAAGGTAATCCAAATTATTGATTAAATAGGTTTATGAAATAGTGTAGCACTAATATCTGTGTGACTGCTACATATACATAACATTACCCAACCATAGTGAAAGGTTTTATATGTAGTGATCCTCTGGGGTTTATAAATCTGTCTTTGTTATTAAGTCTGCCACAGACTAAAGAGCTCATCTGACATAAATTACATTTTGAGCATTCTTTTATAATATTTTGCAACAAATGGAGTATCTATAATAAAACTCAGTGGACTATCACCTATTTAAAATTGGGATTTTATATTTCAAACCATTATGAGATAAAGCAACGTTAAAAATATAGTCAACATCAGGATTACAAGGAAAAAGTGCAGAAATCTTAATCAATTAAGACCTATTCATACATATGGAGTTCCAAAAATACACCTAATCTGAAGGCTTTTTCAGAGTAAAATTTCACTATAATATTTACAGGTACAGTATCAGTACATACCTACTAAATGCCATTTTTAGAAAACAGTGAAATAATCATCTTCATTGTCTCACTGACCAATTATGAAAAGAATAAATCATTGTATGCAAACAGGATAACATTAAAATGTAATGTTGACCTCCGCTCTCTAATAAGGAGGTTCAGTACTGAATATATGCTGTTTTGAAGGGCTCCTTGAGCTCTGATTATTTTATTGTGAACTCTGTGCCTAGAACCACTTAGTGAAGTCAAAAGATTAGGTAGAGGCCTCCCATTCCTACCAAGGTCTGGTACAAACTGTAGTTAACAGATTAAGTTGAAGGGCCCTTCTGGGTGCTTTCATTGTTTCATTCCTTGGAGTACTGCAGCTACAAGACACCAAGCTGCTTACATACATTATAAACAGTCTGTCTTGTTTTGAAATTTGTATGTAGGGTAATGAACATTGTAAACATATGTAAAACTTCACACAAACTTATTTTAGAGCTGCAGTTCGGTGCTTATTAAAATTCTGTCTTTCTGGCCTTTATCAGGCAATGCCTGCCATTCAGCTATAGTGATTTCGCCAGGGGTGAAATATGCCTTATTCAGAAATGGAAATCCTAAATTCCAGGAACACAATGATACAAAAGGGTCAGGCTCTCCCTCTAAACTATGCATGTCACTTATTTCCCAGAAACTGAAGTAGGCATAAAAAATCCAGTTAAACAAAGAGACTGCAGCTAAAATTCAAATTATCTCCAACTAAGGTGACAAAAATGGTTAAAGGAACAAGCATGCTGCTCCCAAAATGGATTATAATTATAATTCTTTATAATTAGCACCATCTTTGAATTTTAAAATATATTTATCCGTTAAAGATATTCAGATCTCTCATTCTCCACAGACCCTCACCCTTCTTCTTTATCTTTCTTTATAAAGCTGAAGGAAAATTAAATGTTGGCAGTTAAAGTAGCTACATAAGTATGGCAACCATCCAAAATTCATACAGGCAGATTTGGAGTCATCTTTACATGTGCAAAAATAGTTGAAAAAGATTTTAGCACTCTAGACATTTTATCTGGGTAAGTTCTTACTCAGTGGAAGGTGATTGACAGCAGCTCTTATGTTTGAAGATTTTAACAGAGAATGTGCGATGTCTAGTACATGGTGCTCCTCACACAGTTCAGCCATTTATTTGTTTGGAAAGCCACATGCAGAGCACTCTGGGTCAGATGCTGGGGAAACGTTTCATTGCCTTATGTAGATGAGGCTGTCCTTTTGTACATACCCACTATATTTACCAAAGTAATTGGTAATTGTTACATAGAATATCACTTCTGCCACAGAAACATGACCACTGCAGATTTAATGAGCTAAACCTGTCTCAAAAAGAAGCAGTTTTATTTACTGCTATGAATTTTGTTAAATATCCATCAGTGTGCATTTTTTGCTCCAAAAGACTAGTTTACACAAATCAGTCAAATACAATCCACTGCAGTTTCAGATATACTTCAGTTGATTATTAATACTTCCTCACAACCTACTGAAACCTGCATTGGGAATTTAGATCCTAAGAACAGTTTTAAAAGGGTGATGAATCAGACTACAGGTATTTTAAAAGGACCATCACTGTAAGATATGTCACTTTCAAATAATAAACTGCTGTCAGAAGTTTTCAGACTAGATGCTGCCCTCACAGTAGTGTCAATCAAGAATAAGTCTTCTGAAACCAATGCAATTATTCTGGATTTAAATCCATATATCTGAAATCACATGGTAGCTCAGTCCTCTCGATAAATTAACCAGGGTTTGGTTGTGCATTCTTTGTTCAGACAAATATATGTTCAGGTAAGTATATAGAAGTCTTTGCTTGGGGAGAGAACTATAGATGGTTATAACACAAATAACTTAATTCTAGTTGAAATTCATTTCCTCTGACAGTCCCCAATGCACATGCACAAACACAGGTACACATACACACATATACATATATGTACTTTTGTAAAAAAACCTAAGGACACAGACTTTGTTCAAGGAGAACCGCTGAGGCTGGATAGTAAAATTGTCATTTACTAAACCAAGAGAGAGGCAAAGAAGCAGTGGTGAGATTTGTGCCCATGAATTACAATAGTGTCCACAACCCTGTGTTAGCAGCCAAGGCCTTAGGACCCCCTGTAAGATAGAGAGAGACACTTACTCTAAGTAAAACAGAAAATCTAGCAGTTGTGTGAATGTTATTAACATTTTACATTTGTTGTAAGCATAGTATAAAATCCTGTCATAGGAAAAATGGAAGAAAAGCTTATACAAAGCATGCATCATAAAAAAAGCTTCAAACAATTAAAACACTGAGGAAGTTCTTTCATTTATCTTTATTATTTTTAAAGTGTTATTCAAAGATGTCATCTAATTCATCACTTTACTATTTTTAGTTTACTCTAAGCATACAGCAAGGTACTTCAAATGCAATGGAGCTTCCTTCTGCCTTGACGAAAATTTATCTCCAGCATAACACCAATGAGTCAAGATTAATTTTATACCTTGTTTGCCTTTCTATTGTTGCAGAGGAATATAATTTTGTTTAATATCCACTCTCCCCTTCTTTTTTAAAAAGTGACATTTGTATTAAAAAATATATTAAATAAATCACTCATGGCAGAAATAGTAATAATATTGACCACACGTAACTATTTATCATTGTGCTTACCATTGTGCTCGCTCTCTTCCTGCCCTACATAAACTTCCCGCTATACCTTCAGTATCCAAGGACAGCAGAAAAGCTATGCATCACTGTCACAGAGGAACTTCCACGGTAGAACTGGCAGAGATATAGTGTGATAAATACTAGTGACAAAATGCTAGTCTGTCTTGATAGGAAAGACCTGGCATAACTCTTATGGACTTCAGCAGTCTTTGGTTTAGACCTGAAGAAAAGGTGAAAGCACAGAATCATCAAAACAAATGCTCTAAAATGTAGTGTTGCAATAAATGTGAACATTCCTGGCCACCGCAAGAGGCCAAATAATCAGGCAGGCACACCATTATTTCAATGATTTTAATAATCAATACACACTTACTATTTTGTGCCTTTTGGATTTTTGAAGAGTTCATTAATTTCATTTTCTACCAGATCAGGTAGTATTTACTGTTAAAACAGCTAGTGTGTGTTGTTCAGCTCTTCTACATATTCACACAATATCATTTCTGTGGGTCTGCTCATCATTCCAGGGATGATGATCTCCTAGTTAACCAGTGCAATGCTAGCCTATGGCTCAAGATTGATTTTCATGTTGCCAGAAGTTTTTGTTATTAGAAATTACACAGAAAAAATATTTACCTTCTTAATCTTTTCAGGAAATTAATGAGTCTTTGCTGATGGGGTAAAAAAGACTATAAGCTTCTTAAGTGATAAAAATACAGGTATGGAAATGCCTTAATTTGTGGGATAGAAGACATATGCTCTGTCTAACCCTCAAAACCTGCTTCTTTCTTATGTTGACAAGCTAGTTTCTGGGTCTTTTGAAATTATTCTCCATCCCACTAAAAACTGGAATCCAGTTATCAAATGAACAGCTTCAAACTTGCATGTTGATGGCGAATAGAACTTATTTTCTTTTGACAGTCCAGTTTTGTTTTGCTAAACTGAATTTCACAGAAATAACAGAAAATCCCATAAATTTGAGATTTCCTCTTTTATAATAAATCTAAATTAGTTGGAGAACTGACACAATTAATTTGCTTACTTGTCTGCATTAGAGAAAAAATGCTAGTCTCTCAAATTGCTATTTAGAAGAGTAGCTTACTCATTTTGTAATATTTTATGTGTGAAAGAATATTTTCAAAATACTATTCTCATTGTAGAAAGATAGATTATTTTGGAATTTTTCTGTACCCATTAATGACATATGAAGTAATAACATACAAGCTGTAAAAGTTAAACTGGTGACTCATAGTAAACATGACAGCTTTCAAATGTTATTTAAAATTACAAGTGTTGTTAACTTTTCTCTGTTACAAAAACTGTCCATCCTTCTTTGAATTTGTTTTACATCCCTTTCCCACAGTGACAACCTCATAGATTGCAATTGATCTGCAGATCTATACACTTTGATGGCTTGCAACTTTTTGTCTCAGTTACACCAGCATCTATTTTATATGCAAGGCCTAGATCTGTGACTTCATCATATCCATGTCCTGCCACCAGATACAGAAGCGCTTTGTTCTGCCTCTTTTCATGCTAGAGGAGTTTTTCCTAGGGGTTGCTCCTTGTTCTGAAACATGAAAATGTGTGAAGCATAAAACTCCAGCTGTGAATACTTACCTCCCTGCAGTGTTAAAAAGTTCAATATACAAAACACCTGGTTTCAAGCAAAATGTACACTAAGATATATGGCAATGAGACAGATTTAATATACCCCGTAGGGCCCTCAAGCAGTTTTTAAATTAAAGACACAACATAGTTTGGTTTCTTTTTTCTTTTCTTTTTTTTTTTTTTTTTGAGCAATTACTATTTCACAAATAATGAATCGATACCTCTTCCAACTGAAGAGAAAGTCATAAACAAAAAAGTGATTTGTAGTGAACAAAAAGGATGAGGATTCATTTTTATGCAAATAAAATCTGAAATATAAAGTTTATATTATGAACAGAAAAAAACCTTTGTCCCATGCTGAAAAATTGCAGTGGCTCCCTAGAAAAGAAGCTGGTGATCTTGACATGGAGATTCATTCTATGGGGCAGGTCTACAATTCAGTTGTAGTTTACTTATTAAGGATTCAACATGTTTAAGGTTTATTTTTGTAACAATTCAGATATCCAAATGTCAGTACACTGACATGTAGAAACCTATTAGAAGATGACAATAAAGCAGAGCCTGTCCCTCCTACACTATGTTCTGCAGACACTATCTCACCTTTATATTTGACTTCCATACAGAGCTGTTTTAATGCCCAGGATTATAGATGTGCCTTGAAATACTTGACAAGAAGTTCGCAAGAAAAAATAATAAGGAAATTTGAAAAATCTTAAGTCATCGAATGTTACTATGATTTCATGCAGCAGATACATATGTCCCCATTGTTCCTGTTTTTGCTCAGTACCATTTGCTCCTTCTACATTATATCTTGCCTATTTAGTAAGCCTTTCCTCTGGACAGTACCAGTTTTGTCTTCATAGAGTAACATGTATAACAATGGGAACACAGTCTTGCCCAAAATATGGGCATGTGATCAACAATGCGCTTGTTTTGCTAAATCATCTACATAATTTAGTTTTTAAAATGACCGAGTTCTGGCATATATAAGGCATATCTGTAAAGTTTAAAAGGAAAAATTCAATATTTTTTTCAGAAGAATCTTTGGAACTCAAGTGTTTGATACCCTTGCAGCTAACTGTGGAGTTTATCATCAAAATGCTAAACCATAGGACCAAAACCATAGGACCAAAGTAATTTTCCATGTGATAGATGATAGAATTTGTAACCTGTGAATGCGCTAAACAGTTGGGGTAGGAGCTTCACCCAATAGCCGAAATCCACCTCTACATTGTCCACAGCTAAGCCAAGGCCAGAAACAAATCTCTCAGAAGGCATAGAAAGCTCTTCCTCTGTGGGGGAGTGCAATCACAGTTCAGTGGGATTTTCTTCTGACTCATCAGTATGAATTTAATATTCAAATAAGTCTTAAAGTCAGGTGCCACTTTGGAACTGCAATATAATGGCAGCTGGATATGAATACTATTAAAGAATGCAGACATGAAGCCTAAACGAGTTACAAGAATGTCATGCAGAAACCAGTAACAGAATCAAGATTAGAATTCATGGAGACATTTAATGAATATGGTAAAGAATGTTATTAAATATATTTGTTTAGCTGTATTTTCCATTTTCAGTGGTCAACCACTGAAGAATTAGGAGGTTTCAGTCATATTTATTTGGTGGATTTTTTACTCTCTTTCTGCTAACAGTCAAGGTACGTTAACACATAACAGTTAAATATTCTCATCTTAGTCGTCATCACCAAGTAAAATAAATTGATTAATTTAAAGCTCCTTAATGAAGCCATTACCTTTATGTATCTCTAGGGATGGTTGAAGAAGAATTATTGGAATAGATAAAGAACAGCTGTAGTGAAGCTACCATTATTAAAGAACATTTTTATAATACACAGTCTCATTAAAAAATATATCAAATTACTACTACTTTCATGTTTCTGAGGAACTTAGTAGCTGTGTGCACACTCTTAATCCATTTCAAATTCAAATTATCCTTAACTTTTCTTAAAATATAGACTGTTTAACTATGTATTTACCATGTGCTAAGAGAATAGACACAGGGCAGTTGCATTGTTCAAATTATATTCCATAATACACCCGTATAGCTGCCTTAGTGCTGCATTCTTTCATTGTGGTTGCATAAAAAATTGTTTTATCTTTATGCTTAGACAATAAAATTAAATTTATTTTCTGCATAGCATTATTTAAATCAACTTTACTATTATTAACAAGAACAATCTGGTTTTGTTGATCATGCTAGTATCAAAAAGTTTCAGTCAACATTTATTTAATAAATACAGTTACAGGCTTCTTGGAAGGTAGTAAAACAGTATCCTAAAGTCTTTTTTCCCCCTTTTTGTTCATACAAAGTGTGTGTTTTAAAGGCAATATGAAGTGTGCAGTCTAGATTGAGAAGGGTTTCTTTGATTAATAAGAGTTCACACCATGGTCTAGATAAATGGAAATTTCTGTTTCTACAGCATATTGAAATATTCATCAACCTTTTTTGTGTGTTTGGTGTTCATAGACTAATTCTAATTTCAATGAGTTCATTAAAATTTTGTAAATTATAACGCAATTGAAAAAAATGTCTATGAGATCTTTGATTCAGCATACTTATATATTTCTCATAATTAATTTTTTAAATAAGTATCACCAATCCCTTAAATGATGACAAAGATTTTTAAGCAGAAAAAGTATGATCAATGCCCAAGAAATAACATATCAGAAATACTGTTACGTGTGCATGACAATTCACTGAAATAACAGGACACTTTTAAGATTCAAGGCTCTTTCAATATATTCAGTCACTATTCAAATATTCACAAATAGTATGCTCTCAAAAATAAACTCTATATAATCTTTCATTTATAACATTCCTTGAAATTTTTTATTATTTTTTTTTAACATTGGAGGAACTATTCTTGAGAATTCGTTTTCACAAAGGTTAAAAGACAAATTTACAATTCATAAATGTTCAGTGAGGTCTTAAGGTTTCAATGAATGGGAATGTCATGTTAAAATTGTATATTTTAGCAAGTGTTTAAGAGGTAATGTCAGAACTCTTAACAGTAAGAATATCAGTTACCTTTAGAAATATTGTAATTTTGTTTGTTGTTTTTTAATACAAGTAGACTCAGAACATGTTTTGAGTCAGTTCAAATCCTTCTTTAGAACCAATTTTTGATCATAATTTATTTGCAAGAGCAAGCTGATTTTCAACAGTAAGAAAAGGAGATCATCAGATGAACACCTGCAAGAAGAGGTATCTGCAGATGTTCTAAGCAGCTGTTTCTTTTGGACTGCAGTTGCCTTCTTACTCAGATTTCTAGGAGACATTCTAGAAACACAGGCCTTGAAAACATTACCCATATAAAATTCAGTCCTGCATTCAGGAGAAGTATTGGAGGGGGGAGGGGGGGGGGGGGAGCGGGAGAGAGCAAAGATAAAATATTTTTATGGAGGATTAATCTTTACTCATAGTATTATATTACAAGAGATGCTATAAACAAAGTTGGATTGGGTAGGATAAATCAGGATAGTGTAATTCATGTACCTATGAGAGAGCCACTATGCCTTGACTTCAAATAAAGTTTTAATAAACATTTAAATTATGATTTGAGGAATAAGTTGGCTGTGGGAGAGGGGTGCTCCAATGCAGAATTTTCCCCATTTTAGACAGTTTAGGTGTTTTTTTCATTATTTATATTTTATAATGAAGTATGTAAAAAACAAAACCAAACCACAAAACCCCAGATTGTGGTTTTTGGTGACTACATTGTTATTCAGTGAAAAATGATTTCTTTTAAGGTGTGTTATCTTGCTCTAGGAAAAATTCTCATGCATCTTACATTGATACTACATACTTACAAATGCATACATGTACAAAAGCTGAAACAGGCTATAACTTCTGTGTTCTGGCAAGGAATTCTATATGCCTATGTGCCAGAAGTAGTGTTCACATGGAACCTGCAGAAGATGATGCTTTTATTTCTGTCAGCTGAAATACTAGGTTCACACTGCAGTCACAGAATTCTGCATCTTGAAGAAGTTTCTTCACCTTTGGGGAGGTATGATATTGTGTGTTTCCTCTGGAGAAATATATTAACACCATTCCTTGATCTTGGCTGTATAGAAGAGTCACGGTTTAGCATTTTGATGATAAACTCCACAAGACATGAATTCTTTCCTTTATCTTTGTAAAAGACTGAAAATGTCCTCTGACCTGTGTAGCTAGGACAGTACTGAAAAACAATTAATCAAAACTCATTTTCCATCTTTGCAATGCCCTTTTGTCTAAGTACAGAAAAAGACACAGCTTGTCTTTATAGTCCACAGATGTTAACAGCATGAAACAGCACACTTAGAAACCTAAGCATTATATGAAAAGAATTTATTTAAAATAAAGTTAATTATGATAGAAGATATTTATATATTTCTATACTACAAAAAAATTTTACTGCCCCCTTAGATATTTATTTCTGTTATAGCTGAATTCCAGTATTATTCCACAGTTATCACTGAAAATAAGGATAAATTAAATAAACACATAAATGTAAGACTTATTCTCGTCAAGATGATGTTAAATACTCAAACATTATGAACGCTCTGGGAGGCTTAACATTGTCTAGCATACACTGACAGAAACTTCCTTTTCTTTTACATATAGCTTTGAAGACAAGGGCTTGCTTTTGGGGGGATTTTTTTTGTTTGCTTGGTTGGGGTTTTTTTGCTTTGCTTTGTTTTGTTTTCCTTTGGAATAGCATATTCCAGCTTCTCTTGTTACCATATTCCCTGAAAATTACAAGGTTAGACTATCACATTTAAAATAGTATTGTAAAGATGTGAATACTTTTGTTGTGTTTTCTTTGACATTTTTGTCTTGTTCAGGTGTCATTGGGCTGCTCTTCCCAAACACTAAGCCAGTCAGACCAGTCCTTCAGATATATCTACATGAATTTCCACTTGATATAAGCATGTAGAACACTATCAGAAGCCAAGTAGCAAAGGGGAAAAAATCTAGTTTAATTATGCTACTGACATACTTTTAAAATCGGTACTTGCAATCACAATCCACTTGTCTGTTCTTTTATCCCTCTCCCCCCTTCCCCTTTCTTTTTCTTCTTTTTTTTTTTTTTTTTTCCTTTTTTTTTATTTTTAAATTTTCACCAGAGGAAAGATTCTGGCTTCAAAAAGTTTTTTTTTCGACTCCCACTAGTTAGATCTATTTCAGACAAGCACAATTTCAAATAATGTTAGAACTGTAATGGACTTTTGTGGACTCGTAAATTTTCCATACCAGGAAAAAGTTTGATACATTGATATACTCTACTTTGACTGGATACCTAATAAAACTTCTAGATTGTTTTTGTACTATGGAAGCCTTAATACAGAAGCTGTACACTTCTGGGGAAAAATGTTAAAACATGGTTTGTTATAGTTAGTTGAAAGATGGTAATGGTACTTTTGGCTACATTTATACTAATAAACTAAGCAGATCTGGAAACCAGTTCACATGCAGCGCCAGACTGCTTAGGTGCTTGAATGCCTCTTAACACATATTTTTTATTATAGAAAGAAGCAGTCTCCTATGCAAACTCACACAGAGTTTGGTGGAGGGCACATATAGACCAAGAGCTGTAATTAACAGCAGTATGAATAATCCCTTCTTTTTCTGGAACAAAAAAGGGTATAGCTATATGGATATGGGCTGTGTTATGTCACCTGTCTTCAGGGTCAGAGAATACAGCCTGTCCCATTGTATTGATGTAGATATTTATTGCATCTAAAACATTTTAATAAGCTGCCTGAAGAATGTATTTAGCGAAAATATTTTCTTGCATATTCCCAGCCCTCCATTCTCATTCCACATTATCTTTTGGTTTTGTTTTTGTGGGGTTTTTTTGTTTATGGTCACTTTTCTTTACAGTTTTGCTTTTGCGTTTTTACACACATTTGGTCTCTCCTTCCTTTGAAACAAATGATATCTTCCTTCTGAAGACACAACAATTTATGATTTTTCTAGTCTTGTGGCCCTAGATACTTTGGGTAGACTGTAGTTTCTCTGAAGTTATATCCTGATTCATCCTGGCTTTCCAACACCTCTGATCCAAATACTGGTATGAAGTACCAGCAGTAACAAAATGCTTTACGATGATTTCTTTACATTTAACTTTACATTTAATTCTTTGCATTTAACCAGGCCTTAGTATTTGACATTACTTCACGTTAAGATCTGGAGGAGTCTAGTCTTCTTCTTTTTTCCTTTCTCTCTCTGGAAAATTGGGGAGAGTATAGACGAATACCCTTATTGTTTGTGCTCGTGGCCCTCAAAACTTCTTAACTGGGGACCAGGTTAATCCTACTGTACCATCATGTTTGCATTCACAGGTTACCTTTAAACACTGCTGGAATCAGTGAAGATAATAGGGGGAGAAGTGAGACCAGTGTGATGAAGTTCATAACCTGTTTGCACCAAGAGAGGAGAAAAATGTGGATCATCTCAATTGTCTCTGAGCAGTTAAAGAACCCATCTCTACCCCAGAATGCTTTCAAAAATGACTCAGTTACCTGGTGCCAAAGTATTTTTCATGTTTGATGCTCCCTCTACATGCCTCTAGATCTAAGAACTATAGTGAAGGTGTTGGCATAACATTTGCTTGTAGCTCCCAAGGCATTTAATTTTCCTAAACAACTTGGCATGTTTTCCACCCCTCCTCTTCCTCTCCAAGTGGTTTCCATAAGAGCAGAAAAAGGTCTTATGTTAAAATATTGTAAGATCCAAGTCCTGAACACAAGAAATATGTGCCTTAACATCCTTATTTTAAATGAATGAAGTGACAGGTCTGTATGCTGGCTGTCTGATTATTCCTTGCTTTAAGAATAAATTCCCCTACATCATATACAGTATATTTATTAAAAAAAAATCTTTTAAAAACTGATTTATAAGAATTCAATGAGTAGACTAATTTAGAAGTCTGTAATAGGGAAAAAGAAATCAATGGACAAGTATTAGGGAAAAGCCTGTAGTGCCAGTAATCCTAAATATGCTAGGTCAAGTTACATTTGTACTTCTAACAGAAAAGTCAATGTGCCTACAAGCACAGACTAATGACAGTAAAGAATAATTTGAGTAATTTTTTATAGGATCTATTTAGCATAATCTAAGACAGATTTACACATTAGAAAAATAAAGAACCTAAATTAGATAACTTCTTGGAAAACCTACTAGAAAAGCAAGTATGAACTGATAAAATATATCTTCTGTGGATGATACATCTATATGAATCTATGTGGTGCATCTATGGATGATATCAACTGAGGTGATTCAGTATTTTCTAACTTTATATTATATATTTACACCCAGACATGGATGAATGACTGAATCTTTGTTATAGATTTCCCCATTTTAACTATCTGCTGATAATAAATTGTCATTAGCTATAACACACACAATGAAAAAATATTGTGGCATTTCCTTTAAAGAAAGTAGTGGGATGAAGAAAAAGTATGACTCATAACCACACAAAGATTTCTACAGATACTTCTAAGGGTGCATTTTTGGTATGACTTGTATAGGCTTCTGCATAAATTCATAGTATGGTCTTTTTACATAATTTAAGTGGCAAAAAATAATTTCTGCATGCAATGAGGAGCACACGTAAACCAGTCTCTTGTCTAATAGCACATAAACTATGGTATTTGGTGAAGAAATAGGAAACTGATATAATCTTAGCATTCGGTGCTTCTATTTGGACTCGTTTGCATTTTATTTCTACTGTCTAGAAAGAAAAGACAGCGACAGTACTTTATTTCTCTGTGTAGCTAATGAAAGTGCTGAGGGAAAAAATAGTCACAAAAAGGCTGCTACTCCCATTTATATACTCATGCATAAACAGGAGCAAGTGCATGGAGAGACTGGACAAATGCACTAACCAGATTTTTTCTGCTTCTGAACTGGGCAAAATAAGGCTTACCCACATCTCACATATGTCAGGCATCAAAGCTGATTGCTAATTTATTTACCATGGTACACTATCTATCCTAAACAAATATTTACTTTTGTTTTTACTTTCTCTATTTCTTGTCCTCCTCTATTTTCCCTATATTTACTCCACCTACCAAATGTTATGAGATGAAACTAGGTGGTTCAAGAAAAAAAATGCCATTCCGACCTATCCATGGTCACAGACCAAGGGCAACAAAGCTGTAATATTCAGATGCACTGTTCAGTTAGATTTTTGATTTTGAGGCAAAACAAATATGAAATTCATGTCCTTTAAAGGGTATAAAAGTGTGCAATTTATGGAGGAATACTAGCTGAGTACGAAAACTGCTAAACATGTGCAAGAGTCACAAAAATCAATGACCTATAATGGTATTTTTAAACTGGGGTATTACTGGTCTCTTTCTGGGGGTATTTAATGGTTGCTTTAATATAAAGCTATCTTTCCACGTAGCTTGATAACGAGAAGTAAATATTAATACTTTATGCATTTAAAATCAAATACCTGTTCCAAAGTCACTTTTCACAATAATTGATGATGATTCATTCTGACGTTCCTGTAAAATATGCTCTATAACACTATACATTATTATGAATTCTAAACTTAGCATTGAGGAAAACAAGATCATTCCCCTATTCTCAAATAGCAAAGAAACACAATGAAAAGAACAAACAACAAAACAGGTAACAGAATGGTAAGTAAATGAATGTATTTAAAGGAAAAAGAGTAAAACTAGCACTTTTTCTTTTACTACATAGAAAATCATTTGCTGATACAGAATTAATTCAAAATGCTGTTACACATCTTCTGTAATGATTTTCCAGGAAAGAAAATTTGTTTCTTAATAAATATCTTGTTAATCTGAGTGCCACTTACAGCAGAAGGGAGAAGGGGATACTTTAGCCATCTGGTTAAAAAGAGTATAATCAGTAATTTTGAACAGCTGTTTATTTTGGTTCTAAATGTTTTGAAAATGTGTCGTGCATTTCATCTGAGACACAGAATCAGAGTGTCAGTTCAGGAGCCAGGCTCTCCCAGCTCGGATGTGAACTTGCTACCCACTCTGGGAAGACACATCCATTTTCTCTTCTTGGGTGTTAACAGAGAGTCTTTCAGGGTGTGTTATACTGTGAAACCTCATTCTGTGTTAGTGATATCCAGGCTAGTCCTGGGTTGCTGGTTATAGGTGTACTGAAAAATTCAGGGTCATGTGGTGATATTAGTCTGAATATCACTTTATCTTGGCTAAATTTGTCCCCTGTTCCCTAATCTTGTAAGAGAAGAGCCACACAAATAAACACTACATTTTGTGAGACAGCAATGTTCATTCTTGAAAAATCACTACAGAATATGATATTTTGAATGAAGTTCTAGCCTCCAAAAAGGGTGGTATCAATTTCCATGTATTAAAAGAAATTGCATACACTACACAGCTGTTGTACCTGATCTTTACAAGAAGTGAAGTTAATTAGCCTTGGCACAATGACACGTTGACATTGTTACATTGCTTGGGTTGTGTCACAGTAGCTCAGGTATCTCCACAGAACTGCACAGATCAATGAAGGCATACACAACAGGAATCAAATTCTCACTGCCCATACTCCACTGCTTAGATAATGCCCACTCTGAAATGAAATAATGTCAGAAGCATTTTTAGCAGGAATAAAAAGTCATTATAGAAGATTGCAGTTGAGTAGAGAGGAGAAAGAAATGGTGAGGACACAAGCCTAAGAAGTAAAACGTGAAGAAGCATGTACCAAAGTCACGCTTACCATTTTAGATTCTTGTTCTACAGTATAGCTCAATACAATAATTTAAACCAGAAAACATAAAATTTCAGGTAATATAGTAAATCCTGCAGATACCATGAGGGTGAACAGCATTCCAGATGGCTGAGACAGAGGAGTGCTCATGATCTTAAATTAAACTGCTAATTAAATTTTATTTTCTTCTGAAACATCACAAAAAATTACTTTTTTTTACACAGCATTCACATGTTTTCTGGAACTTGATCTCACTATAGAACAGGCAATGAGACAATATCATGCAGAAGTATGACAACTTTTTGTCATAAATCATTTATATTTGTATCAAATACATGTTTATATTATATATTTTTTATCTCCACTTATTTTATGTCTAAACAACAACTAAATATGTTTTCAATTATACCATCTGTTAAATGTTTATATTACTACTAATATGGTAACAGCTATGTAATCTAGACATTTTGTGAATGTGGTCCTTTAAGTTCCAAATGTACACAGGTATGTTAATATTAAGATTGAAAAATTAGATTTTATTCCTCTCACCCCAAACCGAGTAGTTCATTTTTTCCTAGTATTCTACATGGATTTCAATGGCACGTGGAAAACATTCAACGTGGGAATAGTTACTCATTTAATATTTCCTTTACTTTATGCAAGCAAAAGTTCAGCGAGTCCAACTGGCAATATGCTGTCTGGATCCAACCCATAAGGTGACTGCCTAATTTGTCTCAAAAGAAACATCTGTCAAGGTAACCTGAAAAGGCAAATGGCAAAGACTTTTTGCTTTTAAAGACTCCTGTGAGCAGACTGGTGCCCACAGCTGCAAGTTGCCACAGGCAAGTAATCTGATCCCGCACTTGGGATTTGGCTGATGTTGGACCATCAATAAAAGATTCCTGGGTGGATGAAGGGCTAGGCAGAGCTCACCTGGAGTAAAACAAAACAGAAGTGGCAGAGCGGATTTGGCGCTGAACGCTTCACTTCCTGCATTACCTCCCACTCGCAAGCAGCGTGTATGGCTAGTGGCCTGATCCCTTGTGCAGCGCAGGGAAGGCCTTTGTACCTTTCTGTGGCTATATATACTGTGAGATTGGCACTGCCAAAACGGTTCCAAAAGTTGGTTTCTGATTTCTTCTGTGGTTCTGTATGTTGTCCTCACTGGTTACATAGAAAAAAAATCTAGGGTTTTCAGTGGAGCACACCGTCAAAATTCCTCCCTGTCTTTTATCTCAATTTTCTTCCCTTGGACTTCGTTGTTGTGAGAAATTCACTCCCGCATTCTTTACCAGTGATGTGTAGCAGGGATTCTGGCAACATTATACCTGCCTTTGTGCTACAACCAAAATACATCAAGACCTTCAGGCAGCAATCAATTGTTATCAGTTTGTGAAAGCAATCAGAAATCCTGGAGACACAACACTGCAATAATGGAAGGCTTAAGCAATGCAAGTAATTTTAACATGACTCAGCTTCCACTTTAGTATCTATCAGGAATTATTAATGGAAAGAGGGAAAAAAATCTAAACCAATTAAAATGTGTGTTATCTAGTTAATCCTGTACCACTGCATAGGGTACTTCCGTCACAACTTTTTTATATTCTTACTTCTTCGTGTTAAAGTCATCGACCAAAGTTACTGCCATTCAGGGACGTTTTTTAGCAAAATGAGTCTGTGTCAGAGCAGAGAGGAGGAGAGGCTTTTAATCCTTTTTTGTGTGTGTGTGTGGCTATTTCAAAGACTGTTATCAGCATGTCAGAGTGTGTGGCTTTGGCGTCGTCTGGCTGTGAAGCTACACAATGCATCCTATGTAAGAGCTGCAAGGTGATCTCGGGTTAAACCAAGCCTCTCATACCTACCATCAAGGGTGACAGGTAGAGGGAATTTTCAACTAATTCATGACTTCTGTCTGCAATTCAAACTCACCATAACATCAATGTCCCAGCTCAAATTACTCCACTTCCCTTTTATCAAGTATTTTTAAATTGAAAGGTGCTGAAGAATATTTCTAAATGATTACTTTTGCCCAGGAGCATAACAGAAAGCAGAATCATGGATTCCTCAGTGTTAATAAGCATTTGGTATGGACTTAAATTAAACACTTGCTTAAGTATGAGCAAATGCTTTATTCTTCTTTTCTGAGTCATAATAAGAAACCAGTAATCTCTCTAAATAAGATTCCTAGATGTTTAATACTTTTATAGTTACATGTATTTATGTACTTTGAGGTACATTTTGTGGAAACGAAGTGCAAGGTGCTACACTGGTTACCTCCCCTGTTGTGTGGCCTTGTAATTTCTCTCAATTTTTGAGCAGATGTTTGCAAAGTATTTATATTTTGCAAACTGGCCACACTGTCATGCTCCTCAAAAAGGGGTTTGAGACTTGTGCACACAGAGTGGAGAGGAGTTGAGAGTGTGCACATAGAATCACAGAATCATAGAAGGGTTTGGGTTGGAAGGGACCTTAATGGTCATCTAGTTCCACCTCCCTGCCATGGGCAGGGACACCTTCCACTAGACCAGGGTGCTCAAAGCCCCATCCAGCCTGGCCTTGAACACTTCTGGGGATTTTGACAAAGATATGAATCCCCTCTATCTACTGTTTTCCCCAGATGAAATATCTGGGGGAAAATATATTGTATCTATATAAAAATATATATGCAGACATAAAATATATGTAAAATTAGTACATCGTAATCTATGTTTAGGGCAAATTCTGGCCAAAGTGGAACCCACAGAAAACCACCAGGATTTTCAGGAAGACATGATTTTTTTTACCTTTCCTGGCAGCTGATATTTTCATCTGTAACTCTGGTATACTGACACCTGATGAGGATGTTGCAGCTAAGCCTACACCAACAAATTGTATTAATCAATAGCATAACATCCATGCTATTTCAAACACCAGCTTGATCCCTTGCAGAATTGTAGACTACAATGCAGTAATACTGTTAGGAAATACCCAGGCATGGCTCAGGACAGAAAAGGCAGCCTCTGCTGAAGCCATTGTATTTTTATAGGTATATATATACACATATATGTATGCACACAAATTTTTATATATTTTTCACTTTAAAATTCTAATACAGTAAGAGTTCTGCCCTTGTTTTATTATGCATTTAACATATCTCACAGTTGCTCTACCCTTAAGATTTAGCTTGATGTGTATAGGTATGAAAACATGGAGAAAAAAAGATAGAAATATTTATGATATTGTAGTTTATTATGCAAAAAACCCCATACTTTGATTTAAGACCCATAAAAAGTTAAACAAATTCAATTAAAATATTACTAAAAGTTAACAGAAGACATTTACCGAATGGATTGAGCCAACAAAGAGATGTGACGCTCTATGATACTGCATAAATTTAAGTGTCAATGCATTCCTTAGCTTAATTTAGAGAAAATATAGGAAGGGAAAGAAACCCTGAATTTAGCATTTGAAATCAGGGCTAAATCAGGAAAAGAATTAGGGAGCTCTAAATTACTTGTCGCTGCTCAGGAAAAAGATATTGGAACTATTGCGGAGTCTCTAGGTATGTCAGATACACACTTAAATCCATCAAAAGGGGAAAGAGATGTTAGAAATGGTTAGGACAGATATTGGAAATAAACCAAAAATATCAGCAAGCTGCTGCTATCTATTCTATAATTTGTTTCTGTCTTGAACACTATTTGTAGTTCTGATAACCTTCTTTCTAACAGGGTATCTTAGAAAAAAAAGTTGGAGAATCATGACAAGGACTATTAAAGATGGGATGTGAAAGATGAACATAAAATCATTAAAGATTCAAAAGGGTGAATAAGGGACATTTGCTCACAACTTCTGACAACAAAGGACCAAAAAGGAAATTAAATACAATATTTGAACACTATGTTTACTACAGGCATAATAATATCTGTTTTCATACCATCTGCAGTTGTGGAACTCACAGACTCTGGATGACAAAAAAAATATGAATGCATAAGTAGTTCATTGTGAATACAATCCTCGCTCTCAGGAAACCTTTATTGTGGATTTCTGAAAGTGGCAAAACTCTGCTTAGGAATTTTCCCTATTTGTCCTCCTCTTAAATTCTTTATTAGTGTACCAGTGGACATATAAGACACAGACACTATAGCAAGTGAATCCTTTACCTCAGTCCAAATAGCTGTTTTTTCATATTATCCTCTATAACACAAAAATATACAGTAATGATTTAGGAAAATAACTATTTCTGGAAGCACCACTATCTTTGTGATAGATATCACGCATATGATTTTCTTATATAAACAGTTTTTTGTGCTAAAGTAAAAAAGCCATGTAACATTTTAGAAAACCAGCAAACACCTTGTTAGACTTGCACATGCCATGATGTGCCTAAATAAATCAATGAAAGCTAACGTTCAGAGTCCAGCAAGTGATATCTGCATTTAAAAATAATAAAGAAAACTCAAATTCAAATAAACTATATTTAAAAGAAGATGCAGGCAATGTTTCAGAGTGAGTAGTTATTCCAGGAGGTTTTGGTCAGTAATTTTATTTTATTTTGATGGGTTCTCTACCAACTACCATAAAATGCAGAATTGTTTAAGTAAATGTGTATCAAGACTGCATCCAAGAAAGCTTAAAACTGGCTATTTCTTTAAAAATGTTTGTGGGAGGTTTTTTTCTAAAAGAAAAATTGCTCATCAGATTAATAGTTCATGAAATCTGAAGTAAAGGAAAAATGAACATAAATAATATGCATGTGGAATTAATTAAAACAGAAAAAATTCTCAGGAGAAACAGGAAGAGAAAACCAAGGAAAATCCTACTTCTTATTTCATGCATCTTAACCTTTGTCCAGTATTGTTGGAAGACAATGACATGGCAATGAAGAGGAAACCTTTAGATATGTGATATTTTAATTATATATGGAAAGAAGATCTGTGCAAAAGACTGCAGGTATGTAAGAAGAAATTGTATAATATGTTTTGTTTATTGGTAGAAAAGTGATGATATTTTCATGAATGCAGAGAAATGTCTCAAGAATTCCAGTGGAGGCGTACACTATGGAAATAATAGAATTAGCTGCCACTAACTAACCATGAGGTACGGACTGAGACTGTGAAAGTGATATCCTTTTGGTCTCCACTGTGAAATCACAGACCTCAGGTTATAAGAATGATATCTTTTATTAAGAGTGAATCTAATAATATGAAGTAATGAAGGTGAAGCCTGAAGTCCCATCAGCATTTGTCTATGCTTTTGAGAAGTTTCTGTTGCCTTTCACCCTAAATAATACATTATTGTACTGTCACCTGCACTTCATTACCTATAAACATGTCTGGCATCTCCAAATAGCAGAGAATTTCTGTATGGTTTCATTATGAATCCAATTTTCTGCACTTTATATAGCGTAAAAACCATTTTAAATCACATTGGCCAGAAACTTTACAAGTGTATTTTAGAGACTAACATCCCAACCATGGCATAGAATCCTAGGCTCTGACATAACGTGGACCATAAATAACACACATCTAGAAATCTGGACAAGTGTCTTCAGTGTTCATTAGGATAAGTCTTCCACATCCAATTTCAGATGCTTGTGTGTGCACTGAGTCACACACATCTGCTATAGCTGCTGATCACCTTGCCACACCAATTTTGAATATCACTAAGCAAATCTTTGTTTATTTAAACAAGGGAGTGTTACTGTAGCAACATTTTATTTGAAGATGCAAACTTCTGGTCTGAAATGCTGTTCATAAGTAATAACATTTGTCTGCATCTCACTTCTACTGCTAATTTATATATATGTACATAAAAGTTACAGGAGACTCAATATTAGTAATTACTTCTCTGCAAGAAAGTAACCTGTAGAGCAAGAATAGTAGCAGAATGCAGAGCAATGCTTCTCATATTTGAAATAATGAGTAGTAATGGAAGAAGTAAATCAGTAAAAAATGTGAAAATTAAATAAAGAGATTAGATTCATAGCATGAGTAGGCATTGTATGTTTAGAGACTAAAATTAAATTAAAACCTGTTGTCTTGGTTTCAGCTGGGATAGAGCTATTTTTCTTCTTAGTAGCTGGTACAGTGCTGTGTTTGGGATTTAGTTTGAGAATAATGTTGACAACACACTGATGTTTTAGTCATTGCTAAGTAGTGCTTACTCTATCTATATCAAGGATTATTCAAATTTTCCATGCTCTGCCAGTGCACAAGAGCAGGTGTACAAGAAGTTGGGAGGGGACACAGCCAGAACAGCTGACCTGAACTAGCCAAAGGGGTATTCCATACCATAGAACTTCATGCTCAGTACTATAAACTGGGGGGAGTTGGCTGGGGGCTGCCAATTACTGCTTGGAGACTGGCTTGGCATCAGCAGGTGGTGAGTAATTGTACTGTGCATCATTTTTTTCCCCTTGGGTTTTATCTCTCTCTCTCCCTCTCCTCTTCATTATTATTATTATTATTATTGGTTTTGTAGTTATATTACCAACGTTGTTGTTGTTTTGTTGTTGTTGTTATTATTATTACTACTACTACTACTACTACTACTGTATTTCAACTATTAAACTGTTCTTATTGCAACCAACAGGTTTTACCTTTTTCTGGTTCTCCTCCCCATCCCACCAGGGGGAGGGAATGAGCAAGTGGCTGCTTGGTACTTCGGTGCCAGCTGGGGTTAAACCACAATGCTGGTTTATTTTATTCCAGATCTGTACAAAATGTCCTGGAATTTCCTTTCCATTGAAAATTTGAATATCTCTGAAATGACCTTTCATCTTGTATTGGAATAAAAAAATTGACATTCCAAAATAACCTTAATAATTTCTAGATTTTTTTTTGCTTAAAAATATTTACGTGATTACAGAGACATTTTTCAAAAAAAAGTTCAGTTTGGAATTTTTTTGACATCTCGTCTTTCCCTTCCTATGACTTGAACTTTTATTTCTGAGCTTACTTTGATGCTGCCAAATGTCAGACTATTTCAGTAGGATTCATGTTAGTAAGGAAATGGAGGGCTATAAAACAAACCCACATAAATCTTACAGGTACCTTATTGTAATTTATTTTGGGTTTAGGTACAATGAGAGAAAATTAAATGGAAATACACTAATACTACTAAACAATAAATATACTAGCTAATGTTATCTAGTTTCATGTTATTTATTCTATCCAATCAGTCAAGACAGAAGAATTATCCTAGACTAAAACTTTTGGTGCACTTTATGAAAATACTCTGGCACTGCAAATATATGAATTACAAGTATATTGTGGCCAGTTAAAGAGAGTTATAGACAAGTTTACAACTATATTGTTGCACATTTAGATGTCTGACACCTCAGATGGTTAAAGCCGAGTGTCATGATTCATCCCTACTAACTAAATTAAAAAAAAAAAGACAGAAAAAAAAAAAAACCCTAAAAAAGCTTCTTTTGTAAATAGATTATAGGATTTTTTTAAAAAAATGCACAAGAATTTGCGTATTTCTTGAAGCAAAAGCAAAGAAACCCATAAAAGCCAGCAGCAGCATAACAACCAAACCCCCAAAACCACCACTACTTATTCAACCTATTTGTGATCCACCAAATTTTATTTCAACATCAGATGGTGCTCATCTATGTGACCTTACCTCAGGGCCAAATTCTTGAAATTAACGTGGAAGTATACTAGCACAGGATATCACTGTTTTTTGCGGAATCCAAAATATCCAGTCAGAAACTTAGCCACAGGTGCTCCATGGCTGAAGGGTCCTGTGGCAGAAGTTATCCTCCTTTTGATTCCAAAATATTCATTTTTTGGTGACAGGAAGTTCTAGGTAGCTGCTAAGTGGTAAGGATTTTATTTGTCCAAGAGCATCTTTAGCCAATGAAGAAGAGTTTCCTTGCAGACAAACTGAAGCTATAGCAGACAAATTGGCATGGGCTAACCAGCCTCTCCAGTGAAAAAATTGTCCAAACACCAGTGCTAGTCAGATAAGCTTTCCATAAAACACGCCTTATAAACGTGTTGATAACAGCTTAGAAGCAATACACTGTGTTGCAATCACTTTCTAAATGCTGAAACTGTATCAAATGGGCATGCATATGGATGCAGCAGCTTGAATAACTCTTGATGGATTAGAAAATACAAATGACCAGGAAGGTAGGAATAATTTCTAAAGCAAAACACTTGGAAGAGCTCAGGATGCAATGTTTAAATAAAAACTGCAAAGATCCACAATTTCATCTTGGAACACTTAAAGTCAAAACACCTTTAAGTTGTTTTCTCAGGGTTTTGTTGTTGTACTTGTGATTCCTAAAACTGCAGTGTTACAATAGCAGATCCAGTGCCTCACTTAATAAAATAGTAGCATTTAAGTGTAACTTTAATATATTTTAAAATAACTTTTAAAAATTATAACCAGAGAAAGTGTAACCCGCTTGGCATATATATATATATATATATATTATGCACATGTATTTGGCAGAATGGCCAATGATTGTATAATCATCCCCAAAATCAGACACCTAGTATAGAAATCAATCTTTCTTTTATCAGTTTGTCAGCATCTGATATTTTGTGTACATATATGCTACTATGGATGAGGTAAGAAATCTTTATCCTAATATGTACTGAATCTTTATGGAGTCATTGGCACAAAGAATTGTTTCTTCCCAGCTTTTAGCGACAATATACCTCACTCCGTTTTGGTTACAAGCACGTCACGCCTCCATAACAGCTAAAGCAACTTGCGACAGGAGTCCAAATGCTTGGCAACTCCTTAATTTATCTATGGATTTTGATATGATTTAGCAATGTGTTTACAGAAGCCATCCCAGACCATGCAACTGCATCTAACCCTCCTCAGGACAGGACAACAGCAAGGGTTCTGCAGACCACAGTTAGAGTTTTTCCCAGCTAGACAGTTAACATCAACATGGGTTTGCCAGTGTTTAATTAGATTTCCAAAGAAGTCGTGCATTGCTCTTTAAAGGTCAGGTCTGTTTTTCTCTCCAGTTATTGTGCTACTGCTGAATAGCTTTCATCTCTAGTGGCAAGAAATGGAAATTAAACAAATATATGTATGCAACTGTAAAAGAGCTATTTCTTAGTGTCTAAGGTTTTCCAGCTTTCTTCCTTGAAGGTACCTGTGTATCTATATAATAAGTATAAACACAAAAAAAAGTACAAAAAAAGGAAAACACATGCCTAATGACTCAGATACAATTCAAGCACTCATGGAAACAGAATAAGAATTGTTTGGGTAATGGGAACTGTTGATATTCAGGTCTTCTCCATTGCTTTCTGACACCTTCTGTTTCAGGGACATTTATTGTAATTTTGTAGTGGATAGTCAGGGATTCAAAAATGAAATTAATTAGATCTGCGAAAGTAAAGCTCTTGAAGTATTTGATGGTGAAAGCCCCCCTCTGATTGCTGGAACCAAAGTACATAAGGTATTATTTTTAGTATTTAATAAAAGAAGAAAAAATACTTCTAACATTTGAATATTAGCTTAACTCTTATATTTTTAAGTCTTAATGTTCTGTTTTGCTGGTCTTCACACATGTATGAGGGACACACTTCATCCTCAGATTTTAAAATTAAATGGCTATATTTATTTTTTAAAAATGAAAACGGTTCAATATGCAAGGTTTTATACTTACTTGTATGTGTTCAGTGTTACTGGTTCTTATTTAGAGTAAGATGACCATTTTCAATGTCATTAGTCTAGACTTGAAATTCCAGTTTAAATACCGTACAGAATCTTAATATACTTTTTAAAAAAATTATTATTTCCAAGGATGAGTGAATAGCTGTTCTTTTTCTCTCTATCAAGATACACTCAATAACTATGGTACTCAGGATCTTAACTGATTACAATCCACTATATATCCACTGATTGAGTCCACTTCCACCAAGCTGTGATTTCTTTTAGATTCTTCTATGTCCATTAATTTCTTTATCGACTTCACAGTGCCATTGTTTCTCCCATGTTCCTGTATTTGCCTGTTCTTCACATATTTGATATTTCAGGTGTCACATTTTTACTTTCCAAGTGGTCTTGTACCCCATTCCTCACATTTTGCTATCTGTGGTTATATGGCCTTGGCAGCAGAGGTGGCATCTCTAACAGAAAAATCAGGAGGGGTAAGGTAAAGTCTCCTACACTGGCCTGGACACGCAACACTCCGTACTTGCTTATATATTAGTACATGGTTAGGCAAGGTTTCAGCCTTCAGAAAGTAACTGTCTCCCACATAATGTTCAGGCACAGTATGGGCTATAGTATGAGTCAAAGACCTGTTAGGCTGTATGGGTCAGACATATTTTACAGAAGAGAGGAGAGAGTTAAATCACATGTGCTGTTCCACTAGTTCTCAGGGCAAGGAGCAGGAGAGTGCGTTGCAGAATCAGCATTACATAGGTTGGAAAGGACTTTAGGAGCTCATCAACTCCAAGACTTCAGTCAGTGCTTTACCATAGTCAAGCTATTAGGAGCAATACATAAGCACTAATGTTAGCCACATCCCACCAAACAGGTACCACTGAGTTAAATGAAGAAATACAGACTATAAAATTAGAACAAGAGTTTGCTAAAATAAACAAGATTATATAGTTTTACATTAGCTTCTGAAAATGAAAGTTTTCCTCTCAAGCTTAGAGCTGTTGCTTTTACAGACTTAAATACAGATAGCAAAGGAAACAAAAAACCAAAACAGCCACCAAACTATTAAATAAATAATAACAAAAATAATTACAACTATAGTTTTGAATTAGTAAGCTATTTGCAGAGTCCTACAAACAACTTTATTTTAAAAGGTGATGTCTACCTTTATATCTTAACTTGTAAGATATCCAATAAAAAGAAACCTTATCTGAAACTTCTGAAATATTTTTCTAATTACATTTATTTAAAATTTATAAAAAATTATGAAATTTAAATTCAGTACTTCAGCATGCTGATAAGTCTTAAATTATTTTTATCACAACAGTTCACTTACTGAAATGACAGAAGACAATATGTGCTATATGCAACATAAACTTTGAAACAATTTCCTACTTTACCTCAGTTTACCTTTTATGTCTGCATTTCCATATGAAAATACTCTAAAAGACAAATAGTGGTTAAATAATTATGAAGTTACAAATAAAAGATCGAAAATCATGAAGAACTCAAGCAGCTGTGAGCTAAATGTCTACAGGAAAAACAAAACGTGTTATAATCAAGTATATAGCACATTTCCAGCTCCTGAACACACTGTCATTAAAAAAAATCATGTAAAAAAAACCCAAAACCCAAAACCAAACCAAAAAGTGAATGCTACTTGCTTCTCAAAGACTGATTTGGCAAAAGATTTTTGATATTGAGTATCTTTACACATAAAGGTAGACCTGATGAGATATGTGAGAATGTGTTTTTGTAAACATAGTCATGTTCAGAAGCACCAGGGGGACTGAATTGTACTAGTAATATAAACTATCAAGAAACCTTCTGAAGGGAGGGAATTTACCTGTTGTAAGTGAAGGGAAAATCAGATCCTTAATGTGTATGTCTCACCTCACGGTAAGTAGCACTTCATTGCTTTAAGTGAAAACTAACCTCATAACAAAGAGTGCATAACTTCGTAATTTCTCATTTTGTGAAAATGCTATCCATACACAGACATCAAAAACTAATATAAACTATTAACACAATACTCAAACAAACTGAAGTGGTAAGTACAAATAGAAGTATCTGTGTTGGCTGGGTCCTGGAGTGATGGCTGATTTATCTCACAGAACACTTAGAAATCAGAATTTAAGTCTCTTTTTCTCAGCTCTAGATCACAGGTCATGTACTTAACTACACAGATCTATTTAAATAAACAATGTGCTTATCTGTTGTTATTCACTTTGCATGGCCACAATCCAACCCAAAGTGGGGAGGGGCAGGAAGGACATGGTAAAGGAAGAGCAACACCGTTATATTTGTCAGAAGAAATAAAGGGGGAAGACCTTCAACTGACATATTGTAGTATATTCAGTTGCTGTAATACTTTAATCCTTATATATATGTAAGTATATATATATGTAATACTTATTCACGTTGCTGAAGGCTTTGGAACAAAGTAATTTATTGAAATTTATAAGGTATCACTGGAGCAAATTGTGTGTCACAAAATCTACATTTCCATAAACATTGGGCCAAGTACTCAGATGTTCAAACTGGTACATTTCCAATATGAGAAGCAAATGAGGAAAGGTTATGTCACACCAATCAAGACTTTTTCACACAAAGAAATTAATATTTTTATCATAACCATGTGACCCATGAAATAACAGGATATGAATTCCATTTGCCTTTTAGTTACAATTATTTCATAATTAAAAATATGACATAGTGGTTTAGATATGCTTATCATATCTTCTTCACATATTTTCCATTTAACTAAGACTAGCATAAAATCCACACTTTAGCCCTCTGGGATTGATCTAAGGCATAATAATTACTAGGTCATGGTCAGCCTTCCATTTACAGTAGGTGCATGGTCAGATGCTCCCATTAGCTCTAGCTACTCTCCATTGCCCTCTGATGACTGGTAGCTTGGAGTACCCCTGAAGATAAACAGTAAAATACCCTTCCAGACTAGTGCTCATGCTCAGATTAATAGCTTTTAGATTTAGTGAAAGACTGTAGATTTTTACAGATTCCAGGTATTTTTCCAGTTACTCTTTCTGGTAGCTGGATCAATTGGGACAGAAAATACTTTTTCTTTTTTTTTCTTTTTTTTCTTTTTTTTTTTCCCACAGCCAGATTGACAAAGGCAGAGAAGGTCATTGCTACTCTTTTCCCATCAGTTCTATCTTTTTCCGTCAGTTCCAATATTCAGGTATGCAGTTGAGGATGTCAGCTTCAAGGTGGTTGGTTACCTTCCACACAAAAGATCTCATTGTCCAGTGTTAATTTACTGGATTAATGCATTAATTTAGAGGACTCTTTCATAGCATGTGCTTCTCTGAAAAGAGAAAATGAAATGTGAATCAAGTTTGGGTTTTGTTTTTTTCTTGTTTTGTTGGGGTTTTTTAAATGATCAGATGGTTAGGAACATTATTGCCTTTCCTAATAAGAAATATTTAGTTTATGCATCACATGAATATAGGTATAGATATCAAATAAATTATGTTAATATAGTTGTGCGCTTTTTTTTTTTTTTTTTTTTTTTTATGTTCAGGACGTTTCACTAGGTGTCATATCATCATGCTCTTCAGGCTTGCTGTTAATGTATAAAACAACTACCTGAATGTCAAGATATTTTCTTTCCAGACACATGCAATAAAGTTGCAGAATATGGTCTTTTACAAATTAATTAATTTCCCTACTGTTAGCTGACAAAAAATGTACAACTAGGATTAGTCAGGTCTGCAATTCATTCTACCTTCACGTCACCTGCATATACTGTATTACTGTACAACTAATGCCAATAGACCAAGACATACACATTTATAAAGTTCTCAAAATTGCCTCTCACATGTGCAAGATTTTCAGCCCCATACTGATGTTCTCTGATATTCCAGAGTATTGACCAGGCTGATGAGCATAACAAGTCAGTGTATAACATCAGCTCATAGCTTCTTAAAGGTCCTAGCTTTCATGGCACTTCAGTAGTTTAGAATATTGTAGACAGGGTCTTCTGCCAGGCTCTGAGATTAGGCTTCACATGTAGAGTGGGAAGATGACAGTAGGCACATATTTCCTTCAAGTTCTAGGCTTTCAATTTTCTTCCATTGCATCAGACATGCTATTCTTTTACACCATGCAAAGCAGTGGAAAGAAAACAGCACTGAAATTGCAGTGTTTTCAATGTACCTGAGGCTGAAACATGACAAGCTATGGGCAATCTGACACTTCCACTTGAATAACGAATATGCTTTTCAACAATTGCTGGGTATCAGATGGTAGACTGAAAAATTAATTATTATTTCATTATTAATCAAGGACATGAATACAGCTTCTCTTCTGGTAAAGGAACTCAACATAACGATTTTTATAAAACAGTGCCTTTGTGTCTCATGCGATGAGACAACAGTCTGTCTCCATGAGCTATCTGGTAACTAAATAATTATGTAATTCAAAATGCACAAAAAGGAAAAAAAAGATATTAAAAGTGATAAAATAATATATACTTATACAAATTCTTCCATCTGGAGTGTGTCATGAATTAGATCAGTGAGCTGATGCAGAAGTTAAAAAAAATATATTTTTGCCACTGAAGAAACTAAATATATGCCCTGAACACCAAAGTCAGTCTCTGGTTATGTTAGAAGTAATTAGGTAAACATTAATAACTAGATAAAATTGGTGTTACTGTAACATCTCATTCAAATGGCAGCAATGTAATAACTGCATAGAACTCCATTAACAGTGAGCAAGAGTGCATTACTTTTAACAGAACATCTGTGAGCATTAGCAAGAATACTTTCATTACATTTCAGGAAAATCTCTTTTAAGTGTTAATAAGATAACAATTTTAATTGATAAAATGAACCTAGAGGAAAGAACTTCTTTAAAAAAAAAAAAAAAAAAAAAGGAAAGGCATAACAAATACATCACATTTATCCTTAGCTCTTACAATGAAAATTGTATATATATATATATTAATTTTTAGATGAAACTTTTCAAAGAAAGCATCCTTGAAGTTTACTTTTCAGTTAATCAGAAAGATCAATGAAATTAGTCCTGTGACTATCTGAACTAAACTTCTTGTAAATTTGCAATTGCTAAATACAGTCTAAGGGATCAAATGAAACCTCTTTTTTTCCCCATTTCTGAGGAATTCTGTGCTGCAAATCAAACCTGAACTACATAAAAAATGACAGGAATGACAGGTTTTCTTCCTTTAAATGCATATCGCAATTTAGGACTGTCCAAAACCCACACTTAGTAAAAATAAAGGAACAACAATGTGAAAGGGACTGTAACCATGACTTTCATGGTCCTGAAACCACTAGATGACATCTGAACATATGTAGTAGATGAAAGAAGTGTGAGGTCATTTTACTCTCCACCAATCCTGAAAGATTTTAATATTGGGTGAATTCTAGCAGAAAGTTTTGTGAACTGATCCTTCTTTTACTCATTCTGAAATCCAGAATTTCCTGTTGTTATGCTGCATAAACTTTGCGAGAAAAAAAACCACCACAAAACCAACCCCCAAACTGGCTTCTCTTCAAGGTTACTTTGCATTGCTTTATAGAAGGTGGGAACCTCTGTTGCATATATGTTCTGGTTATCTAGTTCTGATCCTAAAATAAAGCTAAAACAAGTATGAGAAGCTATGGTTGTCATGTTACACCTGTAAACATTTCCAGGTTCACAGGGCTGGGTGCATGCTTGGTTGTGCTCACATTCAGACTAACTCCCAAGGGCATATAAGTGCTTCCCTTTTGCTTCTCCTCAATGAATATACCCCAGTTTTCATTACAAAGAAACCTCATGTATGAGTAAATTTAGACCCATGGTATGCCCCACCAGAGTACCAGTGCAGGCAGCACAGACGCTGAGACTTTGGGACATGCCACAGCACATCCCAGTGAGTTCTGCACTAATCTGAGTAAAGACAAGACACCTAATCTAAATTTCAAATAAATTTATGTAAGATGAATTCCTCAGCTTTCTATAATGAACACTAACTCTTTTCAGTGTTTCCTGTAGCAAGAACAGAGAGAATGAGACAGATTTCCCTTTAATGCCCTCTTACCCTCATAGTGTTTCATGGAGTAACCTGAATGTGTATGTTCTCAACATAAACATGCCTTTGGGAAGTAGTGTAGTTGGTTCCTGTGCTGTAGGAATCAGCGCTGAGGAGACCCTGCTCCTAGCCCTTTGCAATGTCATTCTGCTCCGTATGACCCAGAACTAGTCCACACCATGTATTGTCATGTTATCATACAAAGTAGTGGCAGATATTACACAGATATAAAAACTCTTTTTCATCCCTTCATACCATGTTAACTTACCTCATTTATTCAGGACAAACTCAGTATTATTGTTACTGTTTTAGAAAATGGCAAAATTCAAGTGTTCCTATAGCCAGCAAAAATTGTTAGCATTATGTTTGAGAATATCGGTAGATGTATTTCATATACATCACTTAAAGAGGTATAGTCCTAGGGTTAATCTTATATCTAAACACAAAAAATAACAAACAAAAAAGTGAAATGTATCTCAGAGGAGCACTGACTGAACAGTTGCAGACTTTTCTTCATCTCTATAAGCAGCCTTTCATTTTTGGTGGCTCTCTGTTCTTGTATCACCAGACAACATTTTACAATTTATTAGCATCTTTTTTTAATATAAATATTTATTTATTTTCTGTACTGTCCATACATTTAAAGTTAGCAGGTATACATGAGAAAAAACATGGGCTTATGAGAAACTTTAAGTATCATAGCAATTACTTCTTTTTCTTTTTTTTCTGTTAAAGTTTGGACCCATATTTAGCCTGTTTCATTGTCTGTAAAGGAGGTAAAATGTAGCATGTGAGAGTCAAAGACCATTCAAATAAAATTTATTAACACTCAAATGAGAAAGTAGTCCCACAATGAAACATGAGTTTACCTACAGCACAACATAATCTGACTTGGATCCAAGAAGCTTCAAAAAAATATAGATCTAATACACAGAGAACTAATATAATTTCAACAGCTGTTTTAAATATACATAAAGAAATAAATGAGCATTTTTCCCCCTGGATTAGGAAAGAATTCATAAGAAATTTTCACCGGATTAATTTCCCATTAATTTGTCTGTGCTAGTATTCTTAACATATGTTGAACACTGTATCTGACTGCTCTGAGATAGTTCAAAGTGAGTGGTCTCAAAGCAGAGGTGGAATAACTGTAAAAAATAATCCTCATTGTCATTGTTAATTAAAACCTAAAAAGTGGAAAAAATATTAAAAATTTTTTGTGCTACTGAATTAAAATTATTTGTTGACTCTTATGCAATCATAACTACTTTGCAGATACAGTTAGAGCTATTAATTTAAATCCAGTTGCTCTTAATTTAAATCCAGTTCATATGACAGCCTGTCATGGGAAGCACTGGTACAATAAAATATCTTGAAGTAATATGGCTTAGTGAGTTCTTCCTCTTCTATGCATATATGTACTCTGAACATAACATTGGACACAGCTAATGTATTTATTGCTCCATTCAAATAAAATAATAATACCCAGAACTTGGCAGAATAAAGCATGTCTTCCAACCAAAGTATAAAAATGTATAATTACTCTTAATTAACTAGCTTTATTGCAAACATTTCATATACTTAAGTTATTACAACAGGAGCAGAGGTTGTTTGGATAGAATGTGTAAAGGAAACATGACAAATCAGTTGGGAAGCGTGTTTCTTTCGTTCTTTTTTTTTACCTCCAACAGAATAGTTCAATATCTAAGTTTATCATGCAGATATAGAACATGTGGAGGCATCGATAGGGTCTTTGATTCTAAACTTACAAATCTTAGAGTATCTCATATGAGCACATATCTACTTTTTTAATGAATTTATGATGAAGGTTTATTTGGTACTTATTTCCAAGTAGCTATAGCAGATCAACATATAGTGTAAAACTTCACACAATAGAAGACTAGTAGTATTAAATACAGACAAAAGGGAAAATCAATCATAAGGTAAAAAGAATGACAATCAGGAACATAATGATAAGCAGAATTTAGAACATTAAATATGCTACATCTCTTATGACCTTGACTTTTTTTTTTTTTTATATAGTTTCACAAAGAGATATTTACTGTAAAAAGTAAATTACTATAAAAAGGTGCAACGTAAACACTTCTTACAAATGCGTAGCTGAGTAGTTTCTGGTAGCTGCTGGTGAGCAGAAATAAAATCTCACATTTTGACACTTAATGAGGAATAAAGATCATGGGTTTATTCATAGAGTGTTATATTTTGAATGCACTGTAGTCTTATAAGTCAAAGACCATGCTCAGATGAAATAACAATTTTACCATCATGTGAATCAATTCAGTTACTGTATTGTACAATGATATTTGGCACAGACACATATCTGCACTCACATGCACAAATACAAAAGAAAAAGATTAGTGTCAATATATATTATGTGCAACTAATTACTCACAGTTCAACCTTTCTAATTTTAGATGGCTACACTGAAATGCTGAACTTCAGTTATTATTTCCCTTGCATTTCTTTTTTGTTCAGCAGACAGAGATTGATTACTTTCGCAAGCACTGGCATGCAATACTCTGCACTGTTAAACAGTTGGCATGGTTCCTGACCTAGTCTGACTTAGCCAAGCAGCATGTTCAGAAACAATATCCAGGCACAGTTCAAGATCACACAATTCCAAATGAATGCCCTGTGGCTGGGGGTAAGAGAATTTACCTGCTGAAGCACAGTTCGTACCACCGTAGCTGGCCTTTGGGAACATGAAGTAGTCACTGTCCTTTTTGTGATTCAGAGAGACTCAGAGACAGTGGAAAACATTGACTCAATATTATGACTTTTGATATCACACTTAGTTACCTAATGCATTTCACTTATAACAATACCAAACTAATACATACATAATTTTACTATAAATCCTATAATACAATCTCTGCTTAAACCTATTGTAGTTTAAGGCAAAAAAAAAAAAAAAAAAAAAAAAGAGCTTTATAGTTTGATTTGCTGATTCTATAAGAGCATTAGCTGTTTAATAACATTCCTTTCTCTCTTGTCTTTCTTATTTTACTTATGATCCCTTTGGAATGAGACCACATATAGACATAGTATCTAACATTCGTTGCTTCTGCTGTGGCTTGCAATCACTACCGCTATGCAATGGATGGATATATATTATTTGACAGTTGTGATGCCTAAAATATTTATCCTACTGGATTCTAAACACTTGAATTCTAATTTATGTAGGGATAAGAAGTATTTCCAGTGATTTCTCCTTGAACTTAGAACTTATATTTGACGCTGTGGTACATTGAGGAACACAGGTGAAAGAAATTACCTAGTATTACTTTCAAGGATTGATCACTAAAGCACAAAAAGGACAAGAAAAATAGACAGGTAACATGAAAATGCTGAGGACCTTCAAGGAAACATATATAGTCAAGAAGTCTATTTGTCTTTTTTGAATGATATTGACAGTAGGTCAACTTGGGTGAACTCATACATTTTTACAAGGTTGACATTCAATTGAGTTTAACTTATGCAAAAAGTATTTTGGTGCTGCATTTGCTGATACTATCATATTCCTTTCCTTCTTTCACTATTGCTTAGCTTTAAGAATGGCTAAGAGTCTGTCCAAGGGCATATTTTTATTCATAGTCATTGTCAGAGAACCTGAGAAGCACAAAGGCACTGAAAAAGCTCTCAGAATTGATGAAGTAAAGAAGCTATTTAAAAGCTGATAAAAGCAGAGAACCAATGTATGTCAGAGATATAAATCACCAGTTTGTAACCATAAAGGCTTCATGGTTTGGTCTAATGAGAAAAAGTGTTAGTTCTGTAGAAATAGCAAAATGAGTTACTTCAAATGTGTTTGGGAGAAAAATGAAGCCCTGTGGGTTGTAGTGCAGGAAGAATCCATGACATCCCAATCTGCAGCTATGGAAGCCTATAAACAAGAACTTAACATACGTAACATGTTTTTCTTACAGAAGACAGCAAACATGGTAAAAAGCAGCAAATGTAAATGTTGTAGCACAAAGTTTAAGTGGCTTCTAACATCTGAAGACAATTACACAGACTCCAGCAAAACTACCTTTATAGCTCTTCAATGCTATGTCCGAATATTTCCACAATAGGCTGCTTCCATTACTTTTCCACATTCAACACCCCGAAGTTTCAATATATTTTCTACCTTAATCTATTGTGTAGTTTCATGGCTGAACTCTAGAAACAGATTATTTAAAATATGAATAGTGAGAGCTGACAAGCTGCAGTCCATCCTAAATCTTCCTTTTCAGATACTTACAATACAGGCTGAAGCAGAAGCACACAATTAATGCCATGAATTAGAGGTATTTTGTAATTATTTAAGTAGTTTGTGCTTCATTTATTCAAACAGTCAGTTTACAAAGCCTGAAAATTTGTTATTGAAAATTATATGCAATGTTAGATTCTTCATTCGTTATTTTTTTAAATAATCACTTCCATAAACATGCCATTTTAAAATTACCATTTTACTTGATACATCAACTCAAAGCCTCCCAATGAACACAGATTATTTTATTATTCTTAGTGCAATATCCAAAGCCACAGACAGATAACAAAGACAATAAAGTACATTTTTTATGAAATTTCCTCTACACCTTCTCCACTGCTTTTAAAATGCTATGTATTGTGTTTTTCAGCCCACTCCTTGTTTCTAATGCACCTGGGCAACTTGTGACCTATTTTTAATCATGAAACTAATTTGAATGCATGAAACATCCCCACCTTACCTTTATTATTAAAAAATAGGAAATTTAACTGCCTTGACCAGACAGGAAGATTTTCCTCGTCTTTGAAAATAGAAAGTATTTGTTCAGCCATTTATTCTAGTACTTTTTTACCCTGTGGCCAGGCAGTTTTTAACTTCATTTCTTTCACTGTAAAAAAAAATTGAAAAATAAAAAAATCAGAAATGAAGGCATGAAACTGTTCATGATTTGCCTTACTTAATACAAAGTGAAAGTTGAAGTGCTTCATCCATGGCTAAAAAGAGTATGGAAAGCTTGAGTCAGTAAAACTATTTATTATAAATATGTTATATAGTGAAGGTATTTTTTCCTTCTTTGTCAGCTTACAAGCTCAGAGGTTTAATTATTATTAATTTTTATTATCTTTTTTTTAAAAACTGATATATGAGTTTGTTATTCCTGTACATGTACAAAAATAAGTATTTGTTTTGGGGGTGGGGTTTTTTGCTCTACGTTAGGGATTTTTTTGGTTTCGTTTTGTTGTTGTTTTTATGTTTACACTTTCTAGCAAAGTGATTTGTGAAAACTGAAGTTACACCATGCCAATTACATACATTCTGAATCAGAGCACTTTTTTTCGCCTGTTTACTTTTTTCACTAAGGAAAAACTTTAATACAGCATTCAGAAAATTTTAACATTTTCTCTCTGATCTTATTGTGTGCAGAAGTGATTTTTTATCAGCACAGGGGATGCTTTTCAGTGCAATATAGGGAATGAAATTAAGATTCAGGGTCTATGTCAACAAGGGCAGAATGAAAAAGGGACTGCCTTAATTGTATTTGTTTACTGGTTTCAGTAAACTATTCATTAATATTTATCAAAAAAGATAAAAAATATGTAGATAAAACTGTACAATATCAATTTTATGTTATTGCATGCAAGAAATTACTCCAGAATTGAAACGCATATATTCAGCACTATGCTTATTTCAGAATTCCTAATAAATGAAAGTAATATAAATAAGTTGTTAGCCTTTCTCTATTTAAATATAGAGTAATGTGAATAGTAATTCTTAACACCATCATTTATGCATGATCCTTCTTTTACTGTTAATTTTTAAGCTCAGGTGCTCTTCAGTCATTGTCAAATGGAAAGAAAACTGCTAATACAGAAAGGTTTAAATTCACCCTACAGTGGAAGCTAATGCCTTATTTATATGCCACTTAAACCTTATTTTGAAGATTTAAGTAGGATTCAAGAGCTGAAGCGGCCTGTGCCATATCACTACATAAAATGAATTTCCCTTTAGCAAAAGCTCAGCTGTTACAAAAGGTCTTGAGTACTCCGTGAACTGAGAAAAAATAATCAACTCAGAGCTCATATACAGAGCCATGTTAACTGTTTTCTTTCTGAGGCAAAAACCACATTTCTATTATTGATAGATTTTAGCAGAAGTAGTTACACTTACCATCCCTGATATTGTATTTTATTTTATTTTTTTCTAAAAGTAGGGCCTCAGAATTAATCAGTCCCATCTGCATGCACAAAAGACATGACACACGGAACAAAAAACGTCTGAAACAAAACTATGCTTCCTTTCACAAGCAATAGGGGAAATTAATGTCATCACTAAGCTGAAGACATAAAGAGATTCAAAATTAAAAATCCTTTGAAAGCTTCCAACAAGATTCCTATAATCAGCTGTAAGATAAGTAATGATCAAAGCCCTTTAAAATAATATTGCTCACCCCATTAGAACTGCTTAAATGTACCCTACCATTCATCAGAAATTATACAAGATTACTGCAGAAACTATGCCATTGTTTCAGTAAGAAGCCCAGATGTTTTAAGGGTAGACTTCACAACTCACATAAGGTTAAAAGCCAAGACTAAAAAAGAAACCAAACCAAACAAAAACATAACACCACCCCCCCAAACCAGCTGCAGTTATAATCCTTAATTATCACTAATGCAACACTTCATAGGTGCTCAATTGCTTTGACAAATTGCCGCATATTGAAGTTGAGTCATGGAAGGGGAAAGAAAGTGAATGCCTTTCCCAGTGGAGTGATATTAGGAATTTGGTTGGTTTGGGTTTTTTTCCTTTAAGCAAAGGCAGTATAAATCTGGTGTAATTCTGTTGGTTTTAATTTTCTCCAAAGAATCTCTCTTTTGTTAAATGTCATCTCAGCTACATTGTGGTTGGTGAAAAGAGAAAAGCACAGTTCTGCATACTTCATCTCCAATGTGGCCCTATGAAATAGCCCCAGGGATGTTACACATAGCAGTGTCAAGGTAGGATCTGAAAATATTTCTGGGTAGAAGTCCAGAATAATGTATGTTTGATGGTTCTACTAAACATTTGAGATTTATTATCTGATGCACTGTGCTTTTAATAGCAATATTGTTATTGCTTTTGTCGATAACAATTTGCAGTGGTCACCTTGTCTCCTCCTTTAAACATTCAGAGGTAGTTCATATGGCATTGTTTATCAGCATTACTTGTAGATGGAGGAAGTTTGCAATGTTTCAGAAATTGCTTGATGCAAGCTGTTTCAAAGGGAATGTCAACTTTCTGTATAGGCCGTGTGCAAAGTCAATTTGATTGTCACATTTATTTACTTAGATTTAAAGGCACCTATCCCGTGCTTTAACCGTGCAACTGCAGTGCAAAAATCTGTATGCATTCAAAACAGCAGCATACTCTTCTCAAATACTCAAACCTAAATAAGACAAATATGATCCAAATCAATACATCTCCATTTTACCTATATCCAAATATTTTGTATACCCTATCTCCATCTATTTTTGTTATTCTGTAATGTTTTTTAACAGTTTTGAAACAGCAGCCTCTAGTCCCATGTTCATGATTAAATTGTCTTGAAACCCAGAGAAATTAAATCACCTCCATAAAATGACTCTGCGGCAGAACTCCAAGAAATCTTTCAAACAAGATTAATCTATGCCAGCAAACATCCAGCCAAAATTAATAGGCAACTACTGCAAGTCAAGATAGGACGGGACAGGACAGGATAGGACGGGACAGGACAGGATAGGACGGGACAGGACAGGATAGGATAGGACAGGACAGGATAGGATAGGACAGGACAGGATAGGATAGGATAGGATAGGATAGGATAGGATAGGATAGGATATTTGCAGTTGGAAGGGACCTACAATAATCATCTAGTTCAACTGCCTGACCACTACAGGGCTGATCAAAAGTCACAGCATGTTGTTAAGGGCAATGTCCAAATTCCTCCTAAGCTCTGACAGGCTTGGGGCATTGACCACCTCTCTAGGAAGCCTGTTCCAGTGTTTGACCATACTTCCAGTAAAGAAATGCTTCCTAATGCCCAGTCTAAACATCCCCTGGTGCAGCTTTGAACCACTGCCACACATCCTATCACTGGATACCACAGAGAGGAGACCAACACCTCTCTCTCCACTTCCCCTCCTCAGGAAACTGCAGAGAGCAATGAAGTCACCCCTGAACCTCCTTTTCTCCAGACTAGAGAAACACAGTATCCTCAGCTACTCCTCATAGGACATTCCTTCCAGCCCTGATGCCAGCTTTGTTGCCCTCCTCTGGACACATTCGAGGACCTTCACATCCTTCTTAAATCATGAGGCCGAGAGCTGCACACAGTACTTATGGTGAGGCCACACCAACATTGAATACAGCAGGATAATCACCTCTTTGGACCAGCTGATTATACTGTGTTTGATGTACCCCAGGATGCAGTTTGCCCTCTTGGTTTCCAGGGCAGACTGCTGTCTCATCCTGAGCCTGCTGCCAGCCCTGTAGGTCCTTTTCTGTAGGGCTGGTCTCCAGCTACTCCTCTCCCAGTTTATACTTGTGTCCAGCATTATTCCATCCTAAGTGCAGAATATGGTATTTGAGTTTGTTAAATTTCATCCCACTAATCATAGCTGAATGCTTCAATCCACCTAGATGCCTCTGCAATACCTCCTGTCCCTCAAGAGCCAACAGCACGTCCCAGTTGGGTATCATCAGCAAACTTATTACTACTGCATTCAAGTCCTGCACCCAGATCATTGATAAATATATTGAACAGGACCTGCCCTAGAATTGAGCCCCGAGGAACTCCACTGGTCACCAGTCAGATGTAGCCCCATTCACCACAACCCAAGATGAATGTGTTGCACGTTGCTAATGAGACTGTCTTTTATTCATCAAGAAGATTGCCATAGATTTTTCAGTGTTGACTCCAAGCTTGTATAATCCTGGTCATTGAAAACATACTGCACTATCTTATCTCAAATAGAAAAAGGTCAGGTACCAATAGCAAGTGCTGGATTTCATGTGAGAGTGTGCTTGTCGGGGTCTCCTCGGGAAATAATTCTGGGTGAATAAAAGCAGTTCTAATTACATTTTGTAATTATCTGGAACAAATATAAGGTTGATAACAAAAAAATAGGTCATGATTCATTTTGAAGTGAAGATAGTCAACCATGTGTAGACCAGAGCAGTGTCTGCCAAAGCAGGACAAAACACCAGTTGAGAAAGGAAATCAGATTGTCTCATTGCAGCTTGTTGCACAACCTTTACCAGAAATGGGTGACTAGATATGAGCCACTCTACCATGTTAAGAGATCAGCAGAAAATAAACAAGTTTCCTTTAAAGCAACCAATTATTTTCTAAATTAAAAATGAAAGCCTTTTTCAAGAAAGGAGTCAGTATTTTCTTAACAATTCAAAATACCAGGAGGAACAAGGACTGAAACCTAAAAATATGGAACAGAATTTTCTCAAAACAATTGGTTCTCACTGCTAATTGAAAAATAAGTAAATAGTTCTTCTCCTGAATCAGGAGGCACAGATTTTAATTTCCTAATTTGTAAAGGGGAAAAAAAAAACCAAAAAACAAACCGCAACTGCTTGAAGAACTTCACTAAATAATCAGTGACACAAGAGCAGATGTGAGATGCAGGGGATGCCAGAATGGCAATTTCTTAGACCTTTATACTACAGAAAGTCCCAGTAGACCAAGTAAGGTAGCTGGGGAAATCATTTGTAAAGGTGAAGGGGAAGGAACCTGTGACTTAACCTCTTCCTTGAGCATCTGTTTAAGAATAATAACAACCTTTCACAAGTCTCCTCTTAAACTGCAAAGGACATGTGCTATAGATTTGCTGAAATGTGAGAATGCTCCAAGCCTGATTTAGCCAGAGTAAATCTATGGTGGCCTTCTGGCTTTAATGGATATACACCATGTGTGACTTTGGCTACTGAATAGGATTTCATACTTTCTGTTTGGGGCTATTTTAGGCATCTAACATTGGTACAAGCCAGCAGATCTGTAGTTAGCAGTTGATAGTCAATAGATTTAAAAAAATAAAAGTGTTTCCAGAGAATATTCAAGAATATTGAAGTCAAAAAGGCCAAAATTTGTCACTGTGAATAATTTCCCTTTTCCTACCTTTCACATATATCCTTTTTCCTAATACATCATTTTAATATGCAAATTCACATGACCAAAATCCTAATAGTGCTGTCCAAGAGAGTTGTGTTTTAAAGAGATGTATAAAGTACTCATATCTACCCAAAACCATACCTCTGCTGAAAGGTTTAAATCAAAATCATCTCTTGTATTCAGTCTATATCTAAATGTTTATATGTTGCCACCGCTTGCCATGGGCAACAATTCAAATATTCATCAAAGGAATGATTTCATTGACAAACAAAATTCCATAAAGTTACTAATGACATGTTTGTGCCGAGAGAAACCTCATAAATTTTCTAAGCCTAAGCTGAAGATCATTGAATTGCAACCCAGAAATCTGGAATTTTTAATGCAGATGGCACTGAAGTTTGACTCAGAATCTGGCAATCATACATGTTTTTGAGGTTTAGTTTAACACATCCCCGTAATCTTACTAAATTAAGCAATGGAAAAATCTTTTAGGTGTCACATTTCTTACTGAACAGTAATTGAAATAGACCTATGACTAGAGCTTTATTAGCTGAAAGGATTAACTGAAAAAGTTTGATTTTGCATGAATCACAGGTTGTAGAGTCTAGTATTTTAAATTATATTTCAAAATTTAATTCAGCCTCCTTAGATTCACTTCTCTTTGAGATTTTTATAGAAGTAACTAATTTTAAGGTATTAATAAAGAGTATACTGTTAGTGCTGTATTTACTCCAATTCAACAGGTTTTATTTTTAAAGACATAGTATTGAAAATTGTCAAGAGGTGTATATTTACCTATGAGTTACAGTAGTAGCTGAAGTAGAAAATTAAAACAACCTTCAAGCTCTCTAGCAAGTGGTAATTGTGTTAAACTTTAAATGAAGTGTGCTTGGGTATTATGCTTCTTGTGTGAGGACTGAAGTCAGTAATAAGCTTCAAAGTTATGTTGCCTGCTAAAAGTATTTAAATTAAGCCATGCATTCGAATGGATAGCAGTTAAAATGAGTCAGCATAGAGACATATGTAAATGAAGGACACACTATGAATATGGCAAAAGATCATAGAGAAAATAATTTGTGGTTTAATTTTTTTTTGTTTGTATATTTCTTTTGTTTTTGTTTGATTTTGGTTTTGGTTTTTTTTGGTTTTTTGTTTTTTTAGTTAAAAGCACAAACAAAATAGTTCCATAAGCAAAATCAGATTAGGTCTGGAAGAAAAGTTCTTACATATGTTCTGGACATTAAATTCAGGAGTCAGCTATGTGATTGTGATGTTCGTCAGAGGTGACGTTTGTCCATGGGATCTAATGTGCAATCTTCCCCCACAGAAATAAACAAGACACTTGTAATGGACTTCATTGAAATATGAAGTTTGTTATGAACAGTCACACACTTCATTGATTTCATATTTTATGGGAAAGTATGATAATTTAAGTAATTAAGATATTTTAGTAAGATACTACATATGCTTTCTAAAACTCTATACAGCATCAAATATATTTTCCCCTTACCCTGGCCCGATCTGGATCCCACACAAGATAGAGGTATTCAAATCATACTATTTTATCGCAATAACAATTTTAAATATTTTTTAAAGTATGTTGTGAAATGCTTAAAAAGATTCTTAGGATAGTTCATTACCATTCTCTGTCTTGTTAGGCCAGCTTCCATAGCCACCTAGATTAAGCTGATTGTGGCTCAGATCTTATGCATCTCTCTGGTTTTGGTAGGGTGTTTTTTTACAAGCACAAGTAACATCTGTCCTTTTCAGTCTCTTCACAGCATCCAACCGCTCTGACAGATGTTTCCAAAAGCATACTGTCTGCTAACATTTAAAGGAATACAGTATTTGCATAAACACTGGGAATTCCAGTCTTAGTACTTTCCATACTGTTTTAATTTTTTAAAATCAACATTTTTTGTTCTATACCCATCATTTTGTTTTACTCCTCATAAAGCAGACATTGTGTGCACACATCTGTTAAATCTGGGCTGCATTTATTACAGTTCTGCTCTTCCAGAAACAGGAAGGATTAATTACCACAGACCGGCTCTAGAAGCACCCCCGTGTTTCTTAACACACAAAATTAATTCAGAGTTGACAAAACTCTTTCAGGCACAACCTGCTTCCTGCTGATGGTGCTTTATTAGCATATTCTTCCCAGAAAAAAAAAGCCTCATAGACCCTTTTTACCTCTCCTCAGAGTTCAATTTGTAAAGCACTGAGTGACAGGCAGCAAAATGGCTTGAATATATCCACGGCAAGTTGCCAAATCCTCCTGATAGAAGCACTTTGGAGCCTTTGTTCTGAGTACATTAAAGTCACAGAAGGTCCATGTACTGTAGACAGTACAGGGCAGGCAGGATGTTCACAGTAAGACAAAACAGCAGGTGATAAATGACATTAAATAACAGTGAGAATTTACCACAGACTAAATTAACTACTGGAGTGAAATGTTCTCAGCTCTAAGGCTATATTAACAGTGAATTTATAATCAGGTGATTATAATTCTTTTTACTGTTCAAGGAAGTCTATATGTAAAAATGATCAAGACAGCTCTATTCAACTCAAGAGACAAGCTGCTGGAATGGGTTCTAAAAATGATAGAGAATAACTCTTCTTTCCACCATTATTGAGCAATTTATACAATAAGTACTTTAAAGTTAATTTGATTGTTGGATACCTGGCATGCTCTGTTTCATGAAAAATTAGAGCCATACTGAGTTGCTCCTAGCTGCTCAAACTCTTGAAAAGAGAGTCTGTCATTTCACTTTAAGAAATTTACAAATGAAAATTTGTTAGCTCTGAGGTGAGGCAAAAACCTTGAAATCCTGTCATCTACATAAATTCTTATTGAGTTTTATGTTTTGTAAGAAGATTAATATTATAATTTAATTTAATAACCATATCACCAATTAACATTTCACAATCTCTTGATACTGTCTGGATACGTGATTTTTATATCAGCATGTGTATTTATTATAAATCAAAATCAGAATCCCAGGGAAAAGCAAAGAATCTATTTTCTTTGTGTTTCTTTATTTAATGAATGTGTTACTGTTCATTTGTTTAGTGCTCTTTGCATGGAAAGACAATTTTTCAAAATTCACTACAGACTTTTCCCTGTTCGGTTTGCCTAGAGTTAACACAGCTTTTCTAGACTATCTGGCAGAATCTGCACATTTTTTTCCTAGAAGAACACAAAAACCCTAAAGGTAGTAAGAGAACCCAAGCAACTGCTGAAGATCAAAATCAATAATGAAAAAAACAAGACAAATGCAAGAGTAAAAGAAACACTGGGTAAGAAGAACTCTTAAGGGCTTAAACACTGTGTTCTGAGACTTGGTGTTATTTCCAGTTAAAATTCAGGGGTTTTACATAGGACCCTTGTGCTGATGACTGTGGGTGTTTATTAGGATTCACAGGAGAAAGGAACAAATTAATAATAAATATTTTATATTAAGCTAGGCTATTTTAATAAGCCTAATTTGACCTAGTGGCCTGACATGCAAGGATTTAAACTTGGCTGGTGTCACCATATACTTTCAGCTGAACACAGCTTAGTGTATCAGTCTCCTCGAAGGGTTCATCGATTCCTGTGAGGAGAAGAAATTGTAGTGGCAAGCAGAAACCCACTCTGCAAAGATTCAAACCATTCTTTTATTCAAAGGTTATAGTATAGTCCAGTTGCATTTGAGTCCTCAGCTTGGGTCTACTGCAGACATCACTCTTAAAAGGTAATAGATATCAAACATACTTTGTGAGTGTATAACCAATAGTGTCTTTAACATGGTTACTTGATATATATGGTATTCTAACAATATGATATAGTTTACTGTCCTCACAATGGCCACTAGGCTTGATAGAATGGAATTAATAGGCATAAAATAGTAATGTGTCGTACTGTGCTATTATACATATTAATACCATACACTATTTCTCAAAAGCTTCATAAATGTTATTAAAACTTACAACAGAATGCTTGTGAACTGTTGGGGGCCAGGGGCCGGGGCATGGGAAATCCTAAACTGAAGAGTTTTGACCTACAGTAACACTATAAAACCAGTTTTAGTAACTATACTATCCAATGGTCACAGGTCACCGTGGACTTGTCAACTTCCAAAGGAAAAAACAAAAACCTCTGGGTTACTATGGTTTCTCCAGTGGTTAGATAAAGAAACAAGACAATCAATTTTCTTCAGACCTTTCAGTATCACTACATGATCTCTATTTGTATTCTGAATAAAGAAGGTCTTAAAAATGTGTTGTCTCTGTGCATAGCTAATCAGGCATAAGGATATTTTTTGAATTACGCTTTTTATTCTCTTTAATGTATACATTTAAAGGGAAAAATACCAATAAGTATTTCATTCCAGAAAAAAGTAGGAAACAAGCTATAGCAAAGGTGACGTTTGTAAGCATTAGCAACTTCCACACAGGAAAAAAATCCCTCCTGTGTACTCACGGAAGTTCCTGAGGAGTGTACTGGATCCAGCTGCCAAACACATCATATTGGGTTAGATCATGCTTTTCAGTTTGATGCTTCACTGTAACACAAGATCTTGCCAAGTCTTCTGTTTTTTAAAAATACATTCTCTATGCCAGATACTATTATAGGTCTTTTTTTTTTAATTATTTTTAATTAGAATATTTAAAACATTACAGACTAAGATTCATAACCAATCAGTCATTTAATCTTGTAAAGTTGTGTTAAAGAGATATCTTTTAAAACCAATGGGAAATTAGAAGCCAAAATGCAAAAAGTATAACTTGTTTGAATATTGAGGCTTCCTTATTTAACCAATCCAAAGGCTACCTTGGAGTTCACACAACAGAGTCTTTTATAATTGTCATATTTTTATGTTAAAAGGTTTTTCTATTCTCAAATTTCATCTTACAACATTATCAGAATTGTCCATAATTTCTTTTCAGGTGGAGCAGTATTGTCAGTGACCAGCAGGCACAGATAAAAGCATATTCTGAATAGGATTTCCTCACTCCTCCGTTTTCCTGATTTAAAACAGCAACAACAGAATTGTAAAAGAAAGTCTCTTGCCTTTGTACAGAGGGATAAGCTTGAGGCTCCAGGGCCTTTAGAACATTATTGTTCAATTACTTTCTATTTTAAAAAAATACTTGGGATCATCTTGCCCTTTGATATGGTTGGCAGATAGTTCCCTGTCTTTATTCTATCATCATTTATACAAGGCGCTTCCACAGCTGCTTCAACAAAACAACAACAATAACAAAAGCATGCACAAAGCATGTAAGCTTTCAATCTGTGCCTTAGCATCCAGGCTGACTAGTCTTAGCTTCTCCATCAGAAGGTCAGCTTACACTACAGGGCTTTCGTCAATTGTTCTGTGGAAAGGTCTTTTGTGTTTCTGATCTTGATGATGTTGCTAGGGTGGATATTTTTTGTGTGTTTTGTTTTGCTTTGTTTAAGACCTTATACTTAATACATTGAGATAAATATGCATATGATGCAGCTCTCACTAGACACAGTGCTGCACCCTGTGCCTCTCAGCAAAGCAAAGGTATGTAAATTGGCAACAGCAGTTAGCTGTCTTTTCTCTGAACAGATTGGACCCCTAGACAGGCCCTCTGGCACTTTTTGATTCTGGTGCTGATGCTTGCCATTGTGGAGTTCTCCCTGGCTTGTTCCTTGCTGTTAACAGTAGGAAATCTCACAAGCATTCAGAGGAAAAGTGTCAAGGGTCGTTCCAAAAAAAACCAACAACCCAAACAATCTCAGTGTGTTTTTAAGAAATGTTATATTATTATTCTTTAGAAGATACACTAAGCAGGACAAAGAAACAATAAAAATATATAATACCTAATTCCATGATGATTCTTTTTGTTTGAAATGAACCTTTCAGGATTGTGAATATGAAATCTCAAATATTAGGTGTTGCATCAGTCTTTAAAAATAGAATCAAGAAATTTTGATTGTGCAAGCAGACAGCATTAAATTTATCACATATTATTTTCAAAGGACTAACGAGATTACTAAAGACTAGAAAACAGATAATTTAAAACTCTTTTGGGAACATTAATTATGTTTTTTTATAGTTATGATCTGCCAATTTCCCCCTGAATAAGTAGCAGCTAATTTAAATTTTCTACAGACTTTAGATAGCTGTGCCTCAAAAGAAATGCATGTTCCACAGCCCTAATATGCAGCAATGGGCAAATATATAGACCGTGTAGAGTGTACTTCTGCTGCCTGTCTCTCACAATAGTGCATGCTTGGGAATTTGAAAACTAATTTTGCTTGGCTTAGAACTCAATATGTGCTACAGTTCTTTCAATCTCTAATGTTAAAATCCTGACAAATGCTGTGTTTGATGACTCTGCACTACTTGCAACATGCTTATTACACAGGGAAAGGATTTTATATTAGCATTTTTTTCAACATAAAAGCAGTTTTGGATCACAAAAAAAAAGCCAAGAATTAGACTCTTTTATAATGTAGTATCTGGAAGCCTGCAGCCGTTTTTCTGACTTTGTGAATATGGTTTCAGAGAAAAGAAATCAGAGGCTGCATGTATCTATAAGATGTTTCCTATTTTATGCTTCCACACATTTTCTTCATGTACACCTAGTTAAGCATGACTGCCATAGTCAACTTTTGCTGAAAATGATCCTGATTCTTTTATCAGTTCCAGTCAAAACCATTGCAAGCAATAGGCAATTTCTGACTCCGTCATAATTCAATTAAGCTCTCAGAAGAGGTCAGTGATTTTTGGCCCAAACTTACTCCTGCTGGAGCAGTTGTGAGACAAGTGTAGACCCTTAAAATCTTGTTTCTTTCTTGGTAAGAAAAGCATAGGAGTAAGCTGACCTCAGTGGAAGAAACAAATTTTTTTGTGTGTGTGTGAAAGAGAAGTGGAATCACTGAAGCACTAAAAAGTGACATTGTGCTGAGCACAGGCTATTTATCTTGCTAAATACACAGGCCAAGTCATACAATCTTTGTTCACTTAAAACTATCACTGATTCCAAAAGAAACTGACTACATAATTTCCCTCACTATGAATAATTCTACTAAATGAATATATTTAATGCACATGAATATTTATCACTTCTAGCTTATGAAGTATTTCTAGTCCTGAAATAATTTTGAGAGTAAAACAATATTCTGCATTTAAAAGGTCTTTCTACTATCTCTGTGTCTGTCTGCTGTTGAAGAAATTCTACAATAATTTCAGTGAGCTTGACACTAACATCTGCAGTGAAGTACAGATATCAGAAGAAAACAAACGGCATTGGACTGCTTACATGTTTCTGCTGACATTTAACAAAATCAGTGTTTCTTGTATTGTCCCTGCCCCAGTAAACTAACAATGCTGAACATAATGGCAGTACTTGCATTAAATATGAAAGCAGAATATTTTATTTCTCATCATCTAGTTCAAAATTTATCAAAACACTTATTCAGGTTATTGCTTTATAAATGACTTATCAGTTACGGGATTTTTTGCATCAAATGTCCCACAGAAATTTGAGATTTGGGAGCAAAACAAACAGAACATATTTTGTTATTTATCTATTTCAAGGGAGTACATAAGATTTTTTTATAGCACATTTTGGAAAAAAATCTGAAAATATAAATTATAGTTTTACTGTTTTCTCTACTAAAAGCAGTTATGTATTTATTTACATTTTTTATTCATGTGTGGGTGTGCAAATACATTAAATATCTACACAGTTACCATGCCATATGGAAAAGTCTACAGCATCTAAACTTTACCATAAGGCTGGATGTTTTTAATGAAGTACAGTTAACATTTGAGAGCTTCAGACTGTCTGATAGAGCTACTGGAAAGGACAAGAGACATAGGGTTGTTTATTTTTTTTACTTCCTGTAACAAAACCAAAGAACTTACCAAGCTGTGTTTAATTTTATTGAAGTGATGCAGGAAGCATGGGTAGATCCAGCCATAAAGTTGATAGAGAAAAAGGATCTCTTATTTGGTACAATTTTAAACTCATCACATGACATAGTTTACAACAACAGCACCCCTAAGATATACTATTTCTATCTTTCAGTAAAACTGTGCTGGAAATTATTTTTAGTTGCATAGCCCCAAAAAATCTTTTTTTCCTCCAAATATTAATGTTTCTTCCTATAGGTACTCAGGCAGAGTATTCAAAATCTGGTCAGCAGGTTATTGAGAATCCCTATAGAGACAGAGAGTGCTGTGTGGCCTGGACTGGTCACATTTTTTCCATCTTCACTTGGTAGCCAAAATTCTTGTTTCATTAAGCAATACCAAGGCATTATCCAACTGGAAAGCAAGTGTTACAGGTATCAAAATCCCGTGAACTGAGGTCAGTAATTAATACTGCAGAGTTCTAAGTAATGTTGGAAATTGTACAAAAAAAGTAAACCAGAGTATTGTGACTTCGAGACTCAATAGTATTTTGAAACATCCACTTAGCATCTTTCTTTTGATATTTACTGGAAGGTTTTGAGTTTTCACTAGAATTTCCTCTTTGAAAAACCCAATATTTGAAATAAATAATTTATTCAATGTATTTTATTTTTCCTTTTCAAAAGATGGCCAAGTTTTTTACTTTATGTGGGCTTCAACCCCAACCCTCAAAATGGGCTAGTATTTTATTGAGAACTGACTCCCATTCTTTGCAAGACTGGAATGTTTTCTGAATTTTTACTTTTAGAGTTTTAACATAAAATATGATTTTGCTTTTCTTTCTTTCTTGTTCTTCTCCAATTGCAAAACAGTTTCATAGCAAGCATCATGAAAATTAGAGGGTTCAAAGCTTTAGACAGAAGTCAATGCAAATACAAAATTATGAGATATATTCTCTGTACCTCACTGTATCTTCCCATTCCAACAAAAGCATATATTTATAAAGCATTTATCTTTATAGCTAAAGAACAGTACACACACACCAGTTATGTCATATTTTTATATAAATATTACAACATTGAATGTTTCTGAGATTAACCCAAAATGGTAAAATTCATTACATCTAACAGTCTAAAAATCTTGTAAGCTCCTTCCCTGCTTGAGAGTAAATTATCCCAGTTATTCTAGAATTGTCTGAATTATCCTCTGGAAATACATACTACTGCCTGTTAACTACAGAAAACTAGACAACTGATTTTTTTATTATTTAGGTTAAGTGAATATGACTGCTTATAAATGGAATTGTTTGTGTCATGGCTGAGCTATAAACTAAGAGTAAGAAAGCTTTATTTTCCTGGAAAATTTGGGAAATACCATAAGGAAAGTTAGATTACAATCTTTTAGAAAGTTAAAACTAGGGGAAATTAATTCTGTCTGAACTGCAACCCTGAAGTACCACAGAACACAGGCCAACTGTGCACATTGTAATTCCATTATCTGAAATCCAATTGTTTTTTCATGTCTCAAAAATAAAAACTGGCCTCATAACAAGGGGTGCTGAAACTTTAAAATGATTGAGATGATTGGGAAATTCACCAAAGTGCATAAGCAGATCTTTCGTGTAAATGTTATACTACAGAATCCTAAGTATGATCTAGGAACTGAAAGACAAAGTTGGTCTTCAGCTGACTTGGTCGGAACTGCAGCAGTCCTGCTTAGCACACCAGCTTCTTGTCCATATTATGGCCTTTCCTCTCATGTCGGCAACATTTCCTTCTCTTTCCTGTCATATCTCAGGTGACAATAATTTCATGCAGTACTATCTTGAGAGTGCTTTTCTATTCCCATGTTTTGTATACTCCCATGATGCTCCCCAAAGCATCTTTCAGTCTGGAGTTGCTGTGTTTTACAGTGCTGAGTAGAAAACCCCTCTCTGTCTCAGAACTGAAGAAACAGAAAAAGTAGTGGAAAATAAAGTACAGCATCCTAGTTATGTTTCCTAAATTACACTGTCTTGTTCCCTGTTCCTTCTCTTTTACCAGTCATGTCAACCTTAAATGCCATTTATCTCAGTGGTGCCTTCAGGTCTTTCCTTTCAGTGCTTTTTTTTTTTTTTTTTTTTTCATGATATACTCTAAACTCTTGGCAGCAAGCTGATGTCTTCTTGTTTAAATTCCTCAGGTTGCAGGACAACTCAATTTCTCCTTGATTAGCTGTGAGAAGGGACAGATCCATATGCCAGTAAATTCATACAAAGGTTTCTTCCAACTGATTTCCGATGAACTTCTTATAATGAGTATTTTAAAATAATTTGTCATTTTTATGCATACAATAAAAAATGAAACAACCTCAAATGAAAGAGTAGGCTATATGTATATCTCAGTTGATAATTTACTTAATTATACTGCTTTAAATCACAAGCTTCTCTTTCATTCTTTGCTGTTCATTGTATCTGTTATCTTGCCATCAAGTAGAATTGTTTGAAAAATGTGTCCATTCTTCCATGAAAAAAATTGATGTTTTTCTTATTATGATCTATAGTAAAGTTTAAAACTAAATTTGGTTAAAATTTTAAATGGTAGGATTCACACAAAGTTAAAGTTCTTTATTCTTTGCAAAGGAAAATTGTTGAGACCTGTGAAATATAAAGGAATAGGGATAATTAAAACCTTATTACACATACAACAAGTTAAAAGCATCATTAAAAGAGGTGAGAAAGATTATATATCTATATCTATATCTATATCAATACCTATATCTATATTTATATCTATATCTATATCTATATCTATATCTATATCTATATGAATTCCTCTTCCTTGTCTTTAAGAAAGTGTACATATGCAGACAATCTTCCAAGCCTAGCATATTTCTGGTGAATTCTTTACAGTAATGTGCTTTCATAACAGAAACTTACTTCTGACAATCAATACCCTATTTTTATAAAACATTAATTTCAATGTCAACTGAAATTTCAGAGTGCACTAGCTGACTGGTTTCTAAATATTGCTCCAGCACTTCTCTTAAATTTTTATATATTCTTACATCTGTTTTCTCACAAGTGGTTTTAGAAAGAAAAGTATCAGTTTATGTCACCTACCTAAAACATCTGTCTCAGATTAATAGTGACAAAATGAATAAAGCCCCATAGGAAACACTAACATGTATGAACACGCTTTCTATAGGAATTGATGTGCTATTCAAAAAATCAGGATCAAGTTCAAGAACACTATGCACACCAGAGGGAAAATCCAACTCCACTCTCCGTGTGGGCAAAGGCCTGCTATGAGTTGGAACCACCATTACTCTGCAGCTCTGTTCAAAAAGGGCTGAGGAAATCAAAGGTGATAGATAGCTGGCTCACAGCTCACTTTTGTGGGGTTCAGTGCTTGACTGCACACAAGAGGGACCAGTGCAGGGCCCTAGGAACGGAAGTTTCATGCAGTGTTTTATCCCTTTCACTCTGGTAGGGGTGTGGGAGCATACACTTCCACACCAAGCTAGAATTCCCACTTGATTTTTTTCATTACAGAGAGCCAAGCACAGAAAACATGTATCCAATCCAAAATAGATATGCGTTCAAAAGATTTATCCATTTTATCAATGTATGCTTTGTACTCTTCAATCAGATATCTACTTCATGACAATAATGAAAGTGACAGTGAAGTAACTAAATACATTGCTGCTGCTACAGAAATCTCTTTTATGTTTATATCACAATTGATTCACCTGTCTCTCCAATCCTCGCTGAATCATTCATATGTCTAAGTCTACGCTTACGACTCTGCTTTGTTCTTTGATAGGTATTATGGAAAGAAACTAGGCTCAGATCTGGGCCTGTGGTATAGAATCACAGAATCATAGAATTGTTTGTGACTGAAAAGACCTTTAAGATCACCAAGTCCAACTGTAAAGCCAGGACTGCCAAGTACAACACTAAGCCATTTCCTTAAGCAACATGTCTACACATCTTTTAAATACCTCCAGTGATGGGGACTCATCCACTTCCATGGGCAGCCTGTTCCCATGCTTGACAACCCTTTTGGTGAAGACATTTTTCCTAATATCCAATCTAAACCTCTCCCAGCATAACCTGAAGGCCATTTCCTCCTGTCCTATCACTTGCTACCTGAGAGAAGAGACTGACATCCACCTCGCTACAACCTCCTTTCAGGTAGTTGTAGAGAGCGATAAGCTCTCCCCTCAGCCTCCTTTTCTCAAACCAGTTCCTTCAGCCGCTCCTCAGAAGACTTGTGCCCCAGGTCCTTCACCAGCTTTGTTGCCCTCCTCTAGACACGCTCCAGCACCTCTACATGCCTGTTGAAGTGAGGGTCCAAACCTGAACACAGGATTCAAGGTGCAGCCTCACCAGTGCTGAGTACAGGGTGACAATCACTGCCCTTGTCCTTCTGACCCTGAGATTTCAGACAAAAGCCAGGATGCTGTTGGCCACCTTGGCCACCTGAGCACACTTCTGGCTCATGTTCAGCCGGCCATCAACCAGCACCCCCAGGTCCTTTCCCACCAGGCAGCTTCCCAGCCACTCTTCCCCCAGCCTGTAGCACTGCGTGGGGTTGCTGTGACCCAAGTGCAGGACCCAGCACTGAGCCTTGTTGAACCTCATACAGCTGGCCTTGGCCCATCAATCCATCCTGTCCAGATCCCTCTGGACAGCCTTCCTACCCTCAAGGGTAACTGCTCTTTCTGAAGTCTGTGCAGGCTTTTCCCACTTGCTCCTGAGCCCTCGATGTGGAGGTGAAAGAAAAGGCTTTCTTGGTTGTCTGGGTGCCAGGACGCAGAGTGATTATGCCTTAAAATGTAGTGAGGAAGCAACTAGCACTAAATCTGGCTTTGTGAACTCAACTGCAAATTAATTCTGTGCACACCTGTCTGCAATGAGGGGCATGCCCAAAGCCTCCCACATCTTAAATCCTGATCTGGGAAGAAGGGATATCCCCAGATGAGCATGGAGGAAGTAAGCTTGGTGGAGTGTGAATTGGCTACAAATGTGCTTTGCTACACATAGGCACATTCTGGGGCAGAACTTGGGTGGATAAGCGATTGTACATAACTAGCACTTACGTTTGTAATAAAGGATCTCACTTGGGGTCCATGCCTTCATACACCACACTCAAGCAGATCAACACTCTCCACCAGCTTGGTTGTATCTGCAAACTTACTGAGGTTGCACTCAATCCTCTTGTCCAAATCAATGATAAAGTTATTAAACAGAACTGGTCCCAATACGTAGCCCCGGGGAATACCACTTGTGACAGGCAGCCAACTGGATTGAACTCCACTCAGCACCACTCTGGGCTTGGCCATCCAGACATTTTACTCAGTGGAGTATGTATATTTTTTCACCCAGTGAAAAGTATATGTATTTGAATTAAGAACAGGCCTGTGACTGAACATGACCTGATTAAGTCTAGCAGTCCCAAAATTAAGGATTTGCTTGACACTGTGCAGAACATTAATACCATCTGTGTTAGGTGTCAAAGTTACATCAGTTCTTGTCAACAGAAAGAGTTCCTTGTATACAGCAAGTTCAGGCAAGAAATTAATACAGATGTTCTCAATCAACTATCATAAAAACATCTTCCCTTCCACAAGTTAGATAGAGACCCCAGAAAAAACTTAATTTGGTAATAAGAAATATTTCAAAAAATGAACAATGCTTGTAAGGCTCTTGAATTGCCTCAGTTGTAAGTCTTGTGTTTCTCCCATGTTAACCTAAAATTTATCAAGACACACTTTTACAGACAGCTATTTCAAAATATTTCCTTTACAAAAATCTATAACATCTGGATTTGAGCTGCTGTGTGAAACACCTCTTATTCAGCATTTCAACAACAGCAATGCAAAGGTGAGAAGACTCAGCTGGAAAAAAAAAAAAGTATGGAAAGGAAGAAAATTCAGGTCCTGGTATCTCCAACCTATGAGTAAAATTAAGGTCCTCCTCTTGTTAGTCATCATATGGAATGACATTGAAAAAGTATCAAGAAAGTTCTTTCATGACAGCAGTCCACCAATGGTGAAAACAGTGCAGGTCCTTGGAATGCTGAAAGAGTTGACACCGCAAGGAGTAGGAAAAGGAAAAAGGGTAGAGCAGTACTAATTCCTCTTACAAAGGAGATCAATTTCTCCCTTTTGAGGGAAAGAATCAGGAACCCATTCTGTTTTTTATTCCCTGTTCTTGTCCTTCCTTAACAGGTAATACCTATTGCTGCCCATACCAACGCTGCCATTGTACTCTGCAAGGCACTGTTCATCACCCTTTACCCTTCAGCAGACTAACCATCTGACACAATTCTTACAGATAGGTTCTTTTCCATCAGATTTATAAGCATTTAAAAAAAAAAAAAAATCCTCCTTCAATCAACAGGAATTAAATGTATTTCAAACACTGAAAAAAACCCTGAGTTTTTTTCATCAATAAGTAATTCAATCCCTAACATGTCTTTTTCATAATAATCATTGAGGGACATAAATAAATAACTACTTTTGCTGGTTTTGAAACCAAACACAATAAATATAAAAAAGAATTTGGGGTTATTTTTACTTGAAATAAAACTGTACATTTCTTAGATGAGAAGCGGTACAGTCTTAAAAGAGCCCAAAGTACTGTCTATTACCAGACTTTTTTTTTTTTTTTTTTTTTTTTTCTTTCTTACAGGCAGGAATATGTGTGAAGATAAATAGACAGAGAGAGAGGGAGGGAGGGAGAGGGGGGAAGAAGCTGGAAAAAAAGGAGAGAAGACTACAAGCATGCACTTATTATCATGCATAATAAATGTACATAGAAAGTTAAAGAGTGTTTTGGGGAAAAGTGGAAATATGTTTCATTCAGACACATACCAGAACAAAAGTTCTATCAGTTTCTTTGATATTTTAACAGTGCACTCCATTTCACTTAAAATATCTATGTGCATTTAGACTTCTACCTGAAGATATCCTTTGCAATTTTGGTACTGTTGCTTCTTTTCCTTTCTTGTTTGTGGAAACAAATGCAACAGTTCAACAAAATGTCAAATTGAAACATGTCTTTGCCAAAACAGGCCATGTGTGCTTACCTCTTACAGGACAACCTTAGGGGTGTCCAGTAGTAAAACATATTTCCAGACCTGTGTACTTTCGTAACAGACTTGTCAGGAGTTCACTAATATCTCTGGGTTGGGCCATGTACTGTTCAAACAGTCCACTCTGTTTTCTAAGGTTGTGCTAACATGAAGTTAAACATTGTTCACATTTCCACATTTAGTGTCTAGATATTTATGCAGGTATTGCAGCTGATTTACTAGTGATCCCTCAACCACTCAGCAAACACAGCTCTGGATGCTTAGTAGTGGTGATTTGTGCTTATTTATAGTCAAATGTAGCTCCCATTCAGAGGAGAAAAATCTTAAACCAGAAGAAAACAGATTGTTTTAACAATCTTTTTAAGATTTACCTTCCAATTCTCTCCCTGTACAGTGATTCCTTTTATATTGAAACTCTAACTTAATGCCATAGTTGTGTTAATAACTCATAATATTGGGCATTCTGGTGGGCTTTTTGTCTAATTTCATGTCCAGATTTGGAGTGATGGAGTGGAACGATATTCCTGTGTTTTGAAAACATTCAGGTATAGAAGTTTGATTCTCTCTTCTGTGATATATTTCATGTGTTATTCAGAGGATCCACAGAAGGCAGATCTACATCCTCCACAAAATGTGAGGTGGAAAGTGTAGTCACCATGATACTGCCTTGGTTGATAATCTCAATCCCCTTTGAAGAGTTTCTGCTCATTAAAAAGACAAGCTATTTTTCTATTGTTCAACTAAAGAACACTTGGCAGAGACTGTTAAAGTAATGGAATAGAAATTGTCCATTTTAATTAAAATAAATTATTATTAATAGCAGTAATTATTATTTTATTATTATTATTATTATTATTCTAACAACAAAGTTAAAACTGAAACTAATATTTTTTTTCTTAAAATTTGCTTTCTACCAAAATTTATTATTTTCTAAAAATATAAATTGAAAGCACATCTACTTTCATAAAGAGGAAAAATACCAAATTTAAACTGCTTAACTGATGCTAAAACTAGTTTTAAAATATACAAAAGTTATCAAATTCAATCATTAAAAGATTCTCATTGGCTTTTTTTTATCCATGAATGTTAACTGCATGTGGTGATAAATAATTTCACTTATTCCTTAATCTGCAGTTTTACTTCTATATTAACTATTTTGTTCAAATTCTTCAGTAGTATTTAGACTTTATGTCATAAGTTGGGAAAAAGAGGCCATAGAAGAGCAAATGCTAAGTGGAACATTTGGCAGAAGGATAGTGTCAAGTTGTTAATGCCTTCCAGATTAGTCAGTCATATGATCATAAAAGTCCTATCAGAAACTCGTATGTCACAACATACATCTGAAAGAGATTTGGCAAGTCTGTTTTTACTTCCTTAACCATATCTTTGCTACCTTCTTTCTATTTTGCCTCCTTTGTTTAATGAATTCCCTTCTCTTTCACGCACATATCACATCACAAATATTTTCCGTATCTGCCTTCAGTGAAAATTTAGTGGGATGGCAGCACATAGTAAATGTTTAAACCTGGCATAACTTCTCTGTGTCTTAAATTTTATTTGCTTCTTGTGCACAGCCCCTTAAGCTGAGTTACTTCCAACATCACAATGTGATGAATTTCACACTACCACCTATTTTTGAACCAACTCATGGAATTTTGCTGTAGTCAAGCCCCAGCTGAGCTTCTCTTTCTGGTAAATGTGATTAGAATAACTCCTACCTTAGTTGCCTACAATTGCAAATGTTTTCTTATAATTTTTCTTAGTGCACCAGTCAGCACTATCTTCTCACCACTTTCACTTTCTAAACAATTGCCACCTCTTCAGCTGATAAAAAAAAAATGGTTTAATTACCTCTCTGTCTTTCTGAGCTCATCAGTGTGTATTATCACCAGTGATACCTAGTGCCAAAGATGCAAGAAGATACATTTCTTTAAAATGTATTTTTATTCAAAAATAGAGAAAGTAAACCACGTCTACTTTGTCTATTTTTTGAACGACATTATGAATTAAATTGGATGTCCTATCCTTTTTCTTTCTAGATACTGGTTTTCTTTTTTATTTAAACATTTATACTCTGTATGGTCTTTACAATTTTAAAACCCTTCTATTAAAAAGCTATGTCCTGCAATATTAAAAAAAATTTACAATGCCTCTGTGTACCCTCTGTATATATTCTCTGCTACTTATGGTAGCTGAACCTCAACAAGAATTTATTTACTTGCTAGACTGACTTCACTTGTGGATTAGAACATGTGAGCCTGTATATAGTATTGAGAGATCAGTGTGAAATACATATACTGAAATGGTAAAGCCACCACACAAATCTCTGTACATGAGTAAGTTATTAAATTCTTTTCTTTTACTCCATGGAAAGTCTAAGTATATATTTGGATGTGGTTCATCTAAAGCAGGTCAGATGAATTAAGACCTGTAAGACATGTGCAAAGGAAATAATACGTTTTCTAAAATACATATGTGACAAAGATAAATCGAAAGGACTTTCTCAGAAGTTGTTTTGGTTTTACCTATAACTTGTCTTTTCTTTCATTAAACCAGCTGGCTCAGCAGATAAAAATCTTCCACTTGCTAAGTATGACACCATGGGTTCTCTTTCTCACGGACTAGAATAGTACAGTGCAGCTAACACACCTTAAAAACACTGTATTTTGCCAACAAGCCGAGGCCTACTATCTGTCTGTTTTGGTATCTTGGCCCTGATAATTAAGATTAGTAGATCTTTCAGACTTTTTAGAGAGGGGTATACAAACCTCTGCAGAAGATTTACTCTAAGTATACATATCACAAGGTAGTTTTACTTTCATCAGCAATATTTAAAAGATAGTTTCTTTTCAGAAAACAGATTTTTCTCTCTTTTATTTAAAAGCTCATCTTCAGCACACTGTTGACCGCAGTTTCAGCACAGATTTTGACATGTTTTGACCCGATGCCTTTAGGGATGATAAACAGTTTGATTTACAGTGCTTGAAATAACAGCACAGGACAAATGACTTCATGTACTCCCTTTTCACAGGTTTTCACATCAAGCAGTCGAGTATGTATCAGTACTATTGGAAGAAAATAAAGCAGGGAGCACATAAACCCACAAAGAATACTAGAAATATTTCAGTCATTTGTATGCAAGAAATCTGTCAAAATGTCAGCGTACGGTATTGTCCAAGACCTATAATAAAGTCATTGATTGTCGCAGCACTCTCCAAACTATCCAGCTGCAACAAGGTCTTTTACCATCACATACCAACATACTCTTCATGCCAGTCCCTCTGCTGCCTTCTCCTAGTCCCTCCTCATCCAGGTTTTTTCTTTCTTTCTCTCTCTCTCTCTTTCTTTCAGTGCAGAGCTTAGTGCAGATTGATGATATGAAAGCCAATGAAAAACACTTTTAAACAGAAAAAAATAACATTAAAAAATGACAAAAGAAACAGTAATTATACCTTATATTTTGCAGTTGTAGAATATTGTTACAAATTGTAAGATATCTTTTTCTGGCTTAAATAAGGTGGAAAACCTGTACCTCCTTAGCATGAGTTCACAAATCATGGTCCATGAGACCACCTTTTTTGGCAGTGTCCCAACTAAGTGCACAGATAGACTTTCAGCAATGGCGACCTCTTGCTGACAAAAAAGAAAAGAGCCACTTGAAGTTGCTCACTGAAGACAAAACTAATTTTAGAGTCCCATTGATTATGTTGTAAAGATGACCAGAAAACTATACTCATTTCTTCTGAATGCTTTAGGGAGAAGGAAGAAATCTGTAGCACTCAGGAGAGCATACAAGAAGTAACAGATAGACTACATAGTATTATCTTAGAATCACAGAATGTTTGAGGCTGGAAGGGACCTCTGGAGGCCACCTTGTCCTGCTCAACAAAGACCACCCAGAGCCAGTTGCCCAGGACTGTTTCTAGATTATTATTTTTTAAATACCTCTAAGGATGGAGATTCCACAACTTGTTGTCCGTCGGGAACCAGCCAGTAACCCCCTACATGTACTGGTACGTGGGGTTATTCATGCACCATGGGATGCACAGGCACATGTGTAAGACTTTGAATTTCCCCTTGTTGAACTTCATGAGGTTCCTGTCAGCTCTTTTCTGCAGACCGTTGAGGTCTGTCTGAATAGCAGCACTACTCTGGCATATCTGCCATTCCTCTCAGTTTTGTAGCATCAACAAAATTGCTGAGAGTACAAGACGCTCCATCATCCAGATCATTAATAATGATATTGAATCTTAAATTTTTCAAAAGAACTTTACTGACACCTGCCAATTTAAAATACATACATTAGTATGTGTGACTGTAAAGTGTAAAAGAGAAAAAAATCTGTTTTCTGAAAAGAAAGTATCTTTTAAATATTGTCAATGAAAGTAAAACTACCTTGTGATATGTATACTTAGAGTAAATCTTCTGCAGAGGTTTGTATACCCCTCTCTAAAAAGTCTGAAAGATCTACTAATCTTAATTATCAGGGCCAAGATACCAAAACAGACAGATAGTAGGCCTCGGCTTGTTGGCAAAATACAGTGTTTTTAAGGTGTGTGTTCCCTTAGTTTTTTATACCACCCACACCTATATTCCACTTCCAGCTCAAATGTCTGCTTTTCTGCATAACTTTTGATTTCTCAGTAACACAGATGAGTTACAGAAGTTTTTATATGCGGTTATTTTTGTAAAATCATTGTAAATTCTTAAGTATAGCACATTCCCCCCAAACAGTTTGCTTTTGTTAATAGATTTATTTTACTGACCTTCATTTTAATTGCTTAACACCATAGCCTTTACTAAAATTGCATGGGCAACCTTTAAAAAGAATAGTGCTAATGTCAATCACCCAAAAACAACACACAAAAACCTTCTGCGGAATGATCAATTAAGACCTAAGTACAAGTGCAATGTAGCTAGGCAGACTGGCTGAATTTACAGCCTCCAAAGCAAAGTATACAATTAGCTTCAAATGCCAAACTTCACATGCCACTGAAGTAGCTGTACATTAAAAACAACAACAAAAAAATCGTAGTGAATTTTCCATTCATGATGAATAGACTTAAGAATTTTGGTGAACAAAAGCTATTCTGCTACACTCATTTGCAAAGGATATAATTAGTTGTTCTTTCAGTTTCCTGGATAAAGATGGCACATATGAAAAATAATAGGCTGTCAATACCCAAAAGGGTTAGAAGTATAATTTTAACAAAGGAATATATTTAGGACAACAACAACAGATTTTAGCTGAATATCTGTAGTAGTTTAGAAGATTTTATGCCAAGAAAGATGCACTTGGAATTCATATGATATGTGGTATTTCTGCCTTGTTTATTTTAGCCCTCTTATTCTAAAAATGTCTGCAATGACAGTAGCGTTTGGCTACTGCATTTGCTGCAGTTTTGGGGTCACAAACTCAGAGCAAAAATTCACCTACAAGTAGAAGAATGTTAGAGGCCGCTTTGTATGCATACCACAAAAACATATGCCCCCCAGAAACTTTAAAAGTTTACTTGTTGAAATCCATGTCAGCGTAAAGGAGGTCTAATTCATGCCATTCAGTGTCCATGGCTGTGACAGACAGCATAACAAACTAGAAGAAGTAAGTCTAAAATGAGAATAACAATCTGTGATTTCTACCCAGATTTTAATTATAGTACGCATATTTGTCTTGTGGATTCATATTCAAGATTCCATATTAAAAACCCCATATAATTACAATTACTCATTAAAAAATGATACAACTGTGAACACCACCAAGAAATAACATTTAATTATTTTTGCTTCTATGATTTTGCAGCTATATTCCTCAAAGTACATATAAAATAAATACACATAGATTCTTTCACATATCATCATGGCTGAGCAGAGATAGCCATGAATTTGTAAAAATTTGGGTTTTTTTCTAGAGAATTTTTTTATTTGGTTATAAAACCAGAAGTATTTAATGGATCTTGGAAGTAAAACTGTTTCTGACATCTGTGATAGTATCCCTGGTCAAAATAGGGGAGGAAAAATTTCTGTTTGCCATGCAGCAAATAATAGACTCCATTTTCAGATCATTTTTAGACTGTTTTGAATTCAGGATTTAAACCTCATATTTCTCATATGTTGCGGGCTTACCCCAGCTGGCAACTAAGCAACACGCAGCTGCTTGTTCACTCCACACAACCCCTGCAGTGAGATGGGGAGGAGAATCAGGAAAAAGGTAAAACTCATGAGCTAAGAATAATTTCATAATTGAGATAAAATGAAGTAACAACAGCAGCAATAATAACAGTAATAATAATAATTGTAATGAAAAGAAGCGAGAGGAATAAAATCCAAAAGGGAAAAAACCCACAAGTGATGCACAATACAGTTGCTCTCCACCCACTAGTGGATAACCAGCTAGTCCCTGAGCAGCAACCTGCAGGCCCTGGCCAAACCCTGGGCACCAGTTTATAAACCCAGTATGACATTCTATGGTATGAAATATCCTTTTGGTCAGCTCAGGTCAGCTGTCCTGGCTGTGTGCCCTCCCAGTTTCTTGTGCCCCTCCAGCCCTCTCACTGGCAGGGCCTAAGAAGCTGAAAAGTCCTTGACTTGGTACAAACACAACTTAGCAACAGCTGAAAACATCAGCGTGTTATCAACTTTATTCTTGTACTAAATCCAAAACACAGCATTTTACCAGCTACTGAAAAGAAAATTAACTCTATCACAGCTGAAACGAGGACACATATGATGAGTCTTCCTATTGGAAGTATTCATCACTAGTTAATCAAGTAATTAAGCAAGAAATGGAAACTGCATCAGGGTATTTCAAGTGAATGTGCTGAACTATGTAATATTCTGGAGTTGATCTTTGTATGTTGTATTTCAAAAAATACCCTGTCTTTTCTTAGTTCAGAATAGAGGAACACTGGAAATTTCATGGCTCTAGAATTTCATGGATCGCACAGTAAAATATCTTACCTGCCTCATGCAGATTGCTATCATTGACTGTACAAAGACAAAAAATGTGAAGGACATTAAAAAGCCCCCAAAAGTTTAAATCTCTGAAATAACATTGTTAGGTCTATAGGGAGATGACTAGCTTGCCAATTTATCTCTGGCTTGGGGTCATGCTGTGAAGCAGAAAGTGAGGAACTACTGGAGACTTGCCATGAGAAAATGGTGGTGGACATGGAGCACAACCATACTGACACAACAGAGGTTAGTAATAGCGTCATGGTGAAAAGCTGGATGTCATAGCTGGGTAAGGGGAAGTTACTTTAGAAATGGCTTTAGAGATAGCTGTGAGGGGGTGGGGGCGTGGGGAGCAGATTTATTATAACTGGCTGTAGCCAGTTATTATCAGCATAACAGTTACTGCCATTAATAATATGCAAAGCCAAAATTGGCTAGATAAATATATTTTGGTATGGATTTAGCAAATCTGAGAAAATGTAGATGGGGCAAGTTGTTTATGTGGGAGATTTGGACAAAGAAAGGGAAGTATAAGGGCAATGATAAGGGGCATAAGGAAATAGGACAGAGGACAAATAAAGTATGGAGTTAACATGATTGGGACTGTGTGGAGACACCTGCTGCACAGCCCTCTGCTTGATCATTGCAGCTGAAGCAGAAAAATAAATAAAACTTATTATTCTGACCATGCCACCTGTTGAACCTGTTTCCATAATGAGGAGAAGGGGTAAGAGGAAGTGGGGCGTTTTTCCTGGCTAGAAGGAGGATGGCCAGGACAGAATGATCAAGCATCCTCAAGTCACTGTGTCATTGCCCGTTCCAAGCTTGATGTCATCAGCATCTTGCCAGCCACTTCCTAGCAGACATCAAGATGGATTGCTTCAAGAAACAGAGAAATTGACCCCTCCTGCCCCATTAGCAGTCTCTCCTCTGCTTTCATCATGTGAGCCAAAGGGAAAAGAGCCTTTTTTTTTTTTTTTTTTTTTTCCCCAGAGTGACACAATATCAAGCAGTGTCAATGTCTGGTTTTCTATTTATCCTACTGTTCTCAACCAGGATAATGGTTCAATCTCAATTTTGAAGAATCCAGGACATGAATACATTTCATTTTTTGATGGCAACAAGGTACCTTTGTTTTCAGTGCAAGAAAGCTGATTCTACTGACTTCAGATCTTCAGCATTTTAAAAAGACAGTCTCATTTTTCTGCTACATACAGGTACCCGGCTAGATCTCCACAGAATGCTCTCTCCTATTCAGATACCCCTTTTTATCTAGCCATTACCAATTAGCCATTTAGTAAATCATTACCAAGAAATGACTAGCCTATCCAGTGGCTCTGACTGAGAACAGCAATAGCATAATCTCACCATACACAGAGATTCATTCCCATTAAAAAAAATGCATATGGAAAAGTATAATACACTATTCTGTTGTGTCAGTATATGATCCTGAACCGTCTTATTACCCAGTTGCTCTACCACTACAATTAGTTTCCCAGACTCTCTAGTCTCTGTTGAATTATCTGAGCTTTTCTTCATATGCTTCATGCTGTACATTCTACTTCCAATTCCCCTCCATACTTCAGCCATATCACCTGTGTGACTTCTAGAAGGGCAAGAGGCAGACTGTTCTGTGGGTGATCCAGGGCTATGTACACAACCAACTTGTTAGCTGCACAATGTCAAGTAAAATGGAGAGTAGTAACAACCTCATTTTCTCTGCTTATCAAGGGAATTGATAAGATTTATTTTCATTTAGTTTGGCATTGTTTTTCACAAAAACTTGTAGGAACTTCATACTTTTGAGACTTCAGACCCTCTTGTCAAATTTGGTTGAAATCAGCCAGAGTCCACCTATTAAAAGGAATAGCTAGGGAAGACAGAAAGATTACAGGGTAGTCGCATATCTCTTTGTTTTCTTGGAGAAATTTGCTAAAAACTGTTCCAAATGTTTGTGGTTTTTTCATGACATTCAGCTAATGTATCATAATTCATGATATGCACTGACTGTTCCTTACAGCTCCCAGGTATAACTGTGAGAAGCACAGAAAATTCATGGAGACCAAAGGATCCATATTGCTGGCAGTATAAATAAACTTCAAGAAAAATAATGATAATTTTGTTAACAAATAAAAGCACTTCCAGTTCCTTAATTTCACTTTAACTCTAAGAGTAGATTAAATGTTTCAAGACACAGGGAATTAAGCCTTTGAAAGAAAAATCAGCAAAGCATCAGAGGACATGAGTGCCCAGTATCATCATGCCACCGGTTTGAGGGATTGCGCTACTAGTCAACACAAACTGTGGATGGTTTTTATGCTAACTAGGGATGCATGTGGTATGTGAAGGGTGGATTAGGGAAGCATGGATGATGATGCATATGCCCACTTGGTATTCTAGAGGTTGGTCCTATGATTTTTTTAAACATGATCACATTTCAAACATGATCTTTCACAAAGTTTAGACCTGTTTTGTCACTATCGAATTAAGCAAAAGATGATAATGTTACATCCAATGTATTTCTTAGTCAAGACAAGATTTCTATGGCATGGAAAACCCATTATCAGTTTAGAGTTAACAGAAAATTTACATGTGGCAATAAGCATGATATTCTATGTTTTCAAATGGTTCTCCTTATTATTATAGCTTATATTATATATTATATTATTTAGTGTTAGTGATTATAGCTTTTTAGTGATGTGAGTTTTGCTATATTACCTACTTTGTTTCACTTTTTCATGTAAGGATAGCCTCCTTCAGGACCTCCCTAGGGGTTGTAGTAGGAACGTCATTTTTTAAAGTAGGATCCTGACAGATTAGTTTACATTCACTGATGTGTCAACAATAAACTGGACTTTAACATGGGTGTAGTGTAGATTAAAAAAACACTGAACTTCATTAGAAGAGCTGATATTTGTAATCATCTGATTATATTAGTAAATCCATATATGATAGTACATTCATGTTTATCTAAGCTATGAACAGAAAATTCTGACTCTAAATGACTCTCTTTTATAAAGTAGGAAACTGCTTATTCACACAATGTATTTTCAGTGTTTGTTTTTTTTTTATATTTGAATGAGAAGTTCTGCCAAGTCCTTGGTTTTTTTTACATTTTCTGTACAATATAAGACTTTAAGTTTTACCTTAAAAGGGTAAAAAGTATCATTGCACTTCGCTGAATTGAAAGCATAGCTTAAAATTACGTAGAACATACCCTATACAGTAGTGAAGAGGCAGATTCAAGAAAACTGTGTTCCAACACAGCAGGATTCAAGAAAATACTGATTCAAAACCACTTCAGTGTCTCAGAGGTAAGGCTTAACAACTCCGACACAAACAGGCATCAAAACATCTAAAGACCCATTGCCCCATTAAAGTGGAGCACAAGAGAGGCAGACTGACTTGACTGGGTCAAAGTACCCATAGAAAAATGAAGCTGTGTTCACTTACGTCATTGATTTTTGACTTTCAGAAGTGAGGGGGCATCCTGATCAGCCCAAAGCTTCAAAAAGCAGAGCATTATTACATCCCTGCTGAATATTTAATTTCCTAATTTTTAATTAGCCATATTTTACTTCATTTTCTTGAGTGATAATACACGCTTTGTATTTTTATTTAATTCTCTCAGTACCCCTCTTCCTATAAATAAGGCAAAATTACAGAAAACATTTAAAAAAACCCACAAGAAACTCTACCCCAAAAAATTTAAAAAATCAATAAAACAATAAAAAAAAACCAAAGGAAAAAAAAGGAAAAAAAAAAAAAAAACCAAACCCAAAATACCCAAAATACACACACACACACACACACATATCCTGGTCTCTTGGTTGTCAGGCATTATTGTTGTGGAGTGGTCTAAACAGTGTAGAGTGAGAGACTAGGCAGGATCCAGTCGGTTGATTACATTGGGAAAGAACTGCCTATAAATTCACTTAATGCAAGTAGCTAAATGTCTTTTGACCAGCACTTATGATGAGGCAACAAAGAAACAAAAGACACTCTATCTGCCCCTCTTCTGACTTCTGGAAATGGCAAACTTTGGTGGAAGGGATTGGTGAGAAAGAAAGAAGACCTAGTTGCTAGTTAGAAGTAGGGCTAGACTGATTTTTCTCAAATATCTCAGGAATATAACAGCAGCAGTTGTCGTATATGAAGGTAAAGTGGGTGAAACTGCAAATGTGGTTTCAGAAAGAGTAGCAAAAATATGCTTCACTATGTTTTGAGCAAAGTGTGTGCTATTACAGATCCCTATGTGAAAAGTTATTTCTTCGTTCCCTTCTATCAATTACCCTTCCACAATATCAGATTACGTTAACAGGCAACAAAGTTTTATTGTTAAAATATCAACACACTCACTTCCTTAATTTATAGACAAGCCAGCAATACAGTTTAATTTATTTACAGCAGCAAAGATTACCATTATGTGATAGGAATACATGAATCTTTTCATCACTTACTGTTTTCTACAGTCTTTGCATAAGAACCTTTAATTATTCCTTTATTAGTCTCAATTTAGAATGCTTGCCTTCATTCTTAAGAGCAGATAATATTACCCAGTTGAAGAAGATGGTAATATTTTTTTTTTTTTTTGTCATAGAATTTTAAGGCAAAAACTTGATCAAGTTTTCCTAGAAGATAAAGAGGGGACAGGAAAATCACTTCTGATATCTGAAATACCAATTCAAATTCTGGAGACTACAGACTTTTCTTCTTATACTAATCTACAGAAGCAGCAAAGGTTTAATTAACTACATTTGGATTTTATCATAGAATCAGAGAATCATTTAGGTGGGAAAAGACATTTCAGATCATCAAGTCCAACCATTAAACCAGGAAAGCCAAGTCCACCACTAAACCATGTCACTAAGCACCGCATCTATGTGTTTTTTTAAACATCTCCAGGGATGGTTATTCCACCACATTCCTGGGCAGCCTGTTCAAATACTTGAGCACCCTTTCAGTGAAGAAATTGTTCCTAATGTCCAACCTAAACCTCCCCTTGCAATAAGTAACTAAAGGTAATTTGCTGATCAAAGGGGTTTTTAACAAAAGGAATGATCTTGCTGTAACAGATTTGAGAATGTTTCAATGAGACTTTCAGAAGTTGAAGTTGAGAATAAAAGGGCTGTGTTACTTCTCTGAATTTGTGAGCCTGGATGGAGCTGTGACTCCCAGGCCGCCCAGCGCTGTTTTTGCTTTCCTGCCTTAATAATTACTTAGTGAATTTATTTCGGACTCTAGCTATTTCAATTTGAACTATAACACCCTGGTACAACTTGAGGCCATTTCCTCTTGTCCTGTTGCTTGCTATCTGGGAAAAGAGACCAACCCCTACCGCACTACAACCTCCTTTCAGGTAGTTGTAGAGAGCAGTAAGATCTCCTTGGAGTCTTCTTTTCCCCAAACAACTCCAGTTCCCTCAGCTGCTCCTCAGAAGACTTGTGCCCCAGGTCCTTCACCAGCTTTGTTGCCCTCCTCTAGACACGCTCCAGCACCTCTACATGCCTGTTGAAGTGAGGGTCCAAACCCTGAACACAGGGTGCAGCCTCACCAGTGCTGAGTACAGGGTGACAATCACTGCCCTTGTCCTGCCGCCCTAGGCAAATGAGACTAAACTGAATTGTAAGTTTTAGAAAAAAAAAATAATAACATACATTAAAGATTTATAATGTTCTCAAATATCTAAACTCCCTTTTTGTGATGACAGATGAAATAAAAGTTGGCTAGGACTTGGTGAATTGCTTAGCTCAACTAGCTCATTTAACATCACAAGCAGAATATCATACCTGTGTTAGTCTTACTGGATAACATCTCTGAAATGTAGACATTAAAAACCTAAAGAACCACAAAGTGAAATAATTTTCTTTGAGCCAGCTCAGAGGAAAAAATAATAATTACATCAATAAATATTTTCATATCACTATACTTACATATTTCAAAATATAGTTTACTTTGCTTTTTCAATAAATTAATGAGTCCTACTCATAACTAGCAATATGAACTGAAATATTTACCGGGATTGCTTATGAATATGATAAAGAAATAATACAAGTATTCCATCATTAGTTTACACAGAGAAAGGTGGGAAGAAAAGTGAGGGTTCACATTCTAATTGTATGTGAATTTTTATGATTATGTTTTTATTTGTCCCCATATGAACAAGGATTAGAAAATAAGCTTGTACTATTATCATGATAAAAATTATCACATTAAAAAAATTTTAATATTGGTTTTCTTAGCATATAGTATATCAAAGTAGAAAAAATAAATCTAAACCAAATGCTTTGAAATTCTGGGGTTTTTTGTCTTCTTCACCACTTTAATCAAGAACATGAGGAAATATTCTGAAAAATCTAACTGGATGTGTATATATATATATATATATATATATATGAGGCAAGTTTTACGTGTAGCTAAATCATACACTGACATTATTACATGAATGTTGGGAGACTTCATTGACCTGAATGACCAATAAAGACACTGAAATATTTTATAACTGATAAATATTTTTTGCAGTAACTAGAGAGAGTTTAATCCTTTATGTTGTGTAGGGTGTACTATAAATAGAACCAAATGAATTCTCCATGAATACATTCATATTATACTGTAAAATGTAATCATATGACAAGTGTCTAGGAAAAAATGCTATGGAATCAAATCATCAACAGATACACTTTTGAAATAGTTAGGATACATTGCATATTTTACCACTAAACAAAATTGTTATAAATAGAAAGTAAAACTCATGACTTGGTATGCATAGCATTAGATCTGTATAAATAAACAGAATTTTTTTTTTTTCCATTTGAACTTAGAAAAAATTTCTCATTTATGCATTCATACAATATCATGAAATATGAGTTACTGCAAAAGCAATCAGCTTAGACAGCTCATTAATCTTTCTCATACAAATATTGTGATCCCTTTCTCTTTCCTCAATGATTTTTGTGTGTATGATTTAAGGATCAAAGAAATGATAACTATTTTCCATGACAGCTTGAGATACAATGTGTTCTGCAACATGATGAACAATTAAATTGTGATTTAATTTCCCTTATTATTTTATGGAAACATAACATTAACAAAATAAATATGCTCTGATTGTGCGACGTAGGCGAAGCAGTTTCCTGCCTTAACACTACATTCATGCATTTGCTGAAACTAACCAGATTTCCGCTAGTCTAAATAATCTGTACTGACACAGTATTTCTTCACAGAGCCTAAAATTATGTCTCCACAGCCCTCATTTTGTAATGATACCCAAACTGGCTCTCATGGAGCTATCTGGTATACCAGCAGCAATGCAGCTGCAGTGCTCCTCCCAGGTTATGTTAAGAGACTGTTAAATTGGCTCCAGTATTTGAGTCAGCTTGTTCAGAATTCACTAATTTAGGCATTTCCAAGTGGCCCTACTTTGCTAAATGCTCTGATGGAAATATTGCCATTACTTCCAGCAGACTTCAGACCATGGTCTGAACACCTGGTAGCAATAAATTGTATACATTTAACATAAGTAAACTAATTTTTTATTTTGTTCTTAATATACTGAGCACTGACAATGTGTTCATTACAATTGTAGAGATCGAGTCCCTTGTTCAACTTGGAAGGCTGGGAAGAGGACAGGTAGTTATCAGTATTTATTGTAGAGATGTTTCTGAGGTTTTTATGGGGCATTCACTTTAGTACGTATTTGCATTTTTCCACTTAGAAATAATACACAGAATGTGATGAAAGAAAGAGAGATCTCTTCCCACATTGCAGCTTGTGCCCATTGCCTCTGTTTATGTCACTGGATGGAGGACCATCAAAGGGAGTCAGGCTCCATTTTCTTCATACTCTACTATAGGAAGTTGAGGAGAGTAGTACAGTGTTCTCTAACCTTCCCTTGCAAAGGCCAAAGAAATTTACCCAACACCTCCTTTTATGTCATATGCTTCAGCCCTATTAATCACTTTGGTGGCCGTTCACTGGACTCACTGAACTAGCTCCACTCTTGCTAGTACAGACACAATATAACAGAACATAACTGGTTTTTTTCCCTGCAAGTGCACACTGTTGACTCGTGCAACCTGTCCTCCAAGACCACTGCTTTTCTTTGGTTTCTTTTGTTGGTATTTTTTTTATCGTCAGACCCTCTCACCCACCTTTCTTCTCCCAAGCTGCTTTCCAGCCAGTCAACCCATTCTCCCTTTGAGATTCTGCATGGGGTTATTCCATCCCAGGTGTGTACTTTCCTTTTTTTCTTGGTTGAACTTCCAGATGCTCCTTTCAGTCCATTTCTCCAACCTGTGGAGGTCCTGCTGCATAATAGGCCGACTCTTCAGAGTATCAGATGCTTTTCTCCAACTTCTCATCATTTGCAAATGTGCTGAGAGTATGCTCCACCTATTTTGAAAATAATATGTTTTTAGTGATGCTGCCATGAAGAGGTTAGCATAAGGACATAGACAACCAGTATAAAATACTGCATCCTACATAGAAAAAAATGTGTCTAAGAAAATGAGAGCACATGCACCACATAGATTTAACTATATGTGGTGCTACTGGATCTTCCATATTCTTTGGTAAGTCTATGTATTTATAGCTTTATCAATACACAGTTCCTGAAACTAATTTATAACAGGTTTTCATTTGACAATGAAAACAGTTTTCAGTATTTTATTTTCATTCTCCCCAGGAGAAGATATTGAAGGTATAACTGCTATGAAATAAGCTACTTCGTTAACTGTGAGATACAAATGATTCTTTTGTCTACTGCACCACTGAAGATGTGAATTCTAGTAACTAAAACCATTTTACAAGCTTTTCTCAGGTCAAGTGTTATAAAAACAGTCATTGAGCAATAAACACACAGGATGCTCTGTCCTATAATCTTTTAAGCTATAATTATCCTTAATTTCAACAGTTTGTTCCATAAGGAAAACTGTGAAAGTAATCAGTACTTTTCAATACCTTGTAAAACACAACTGCTTTGTAAAGAAAGGTCGAAACATTTTCACCCAAAGGAGTATCTGCTCATTTCAGGTGTTGTTGAATTTGCACATTAATACACAACAAAACTATAGGTTTTTATCCACTCTTTTTCCCAGCTCACTTTCCTTGAGTAGTCTGGACTGAATAGCTAACATGTCATAGCAAGTATTGCAGGAAACAACGACATTCACAGCTACTTCTAGCTAGTATGAAGATGTCATATGGAGTTACAATGTGTACACAAAGTGAACCTACTTACGTATTCGGTACTCTAAACATGGTTACTCAAACCTAATATATACTGCAATGAACATAAATAGATATATTAAAATGATGTTTATTCATTTTTTGGCCAACTGTGATTCATTAAACAGCACCAATGAAGAATCAAAGTAAAGCCTAAGTGTCAGACACATAATTTTCAAAACCATTAAAATCAAGTAATTTTTACACAGAGGGATGGATACATAAATGGATGCTAAAATTACCACAGATCTACACAAGAAAATACACTCTTTACAAAACAGAGTTTACAACTGCACAGAGTTGAGCTTTTTTGTTTGGTTTTAAGAGGGTATCCTTACACAATTCAGAGAAGAAATCACATCCTTAAACCTGAAGAGCTTGGGTTTTCAGTCAGTTTAACATATCCATCTGATAGGTGGATGTACAACTCATACACCAGTTATCCTTCCACAATTAAATGATCTTTATTAAAGAGTGTCCAAGCAACTATTACTTGTTTAAACTGCAACAGTTCCAAAAATAGTCTGCCTTCCAAGGAGAAGTGGGTTCTACCCCAACAAGCACACATTCCAAAACATGAATGCAATTAAGCAATTAAAAAAAAAAGTGCCAGTGGCTTACTTGATTATACTTAGATAGTCTAACAAAAAAACCTCCAAACATGGTGCCCCCCCAAACCACTACTAAAACCTAATAGGTTTTTCCAGACTTTTTGAGCATTTTATTCAGTTAAAAACTATATTCAAGCCAATAAAATAATATTCAGTTTATGTTGAAATATTATTTTAAAATCAGAAATCTGATTTCATGTGCTCAACAAGAGCTGGAGAGGGTAGATGATTTATTTTATAAGTCACTGGAGATACAGTATTAATTAGTCACATTAATTCAGTATTATATATGTATTTAATTCCTTGAGAAGAAGCCTGTAAAGGAACCAAAATTCTACAGATGCAATGAAACTAACATCACTGTTTTGGTTAAAATGCTGTGCATTCATCTGCTGAAGGATCTGCAGAGAAACCTTGTTGTATAGTTATGTGCTTTACTGAGATCTTTGATGAATAAAGAGAGAAATAATGATGAAAGGCTTTTGTAATATAAGTTATCCTTGTTTTACTTGCATTCATCACATTCGAGAAAACATGAATTCTAGAGGTAGAAGGAAACACTCAAAACTAAAATTCCATGAAGCATACATTAATCAAATAATCAAGAACTGACCAAAGTCAATGGAAAATTCCAGTTAACCTTGTTCTCTTATCAAAGCATATTTTGAATCTAGTGATGCTAACATCACTTCCAATGCATGCAACATGAATAAAACCTGAAAATTTCCTAAAATCAAGCCATAACTCATTACAATGAAATCAGGTGTTCACTAGACAGCTAAGAGTTGTAAGATCCAAAAAAGAAATAGAAAAGACAACTTTGCAGTAATTCTGGTATGGATTGTCCGACACTTTTGGCACAACAAACATTTTTTCTGCATGGAAATTATTTGTTGAACTATAATCAGTAAATTTAGATTAGTATGTCAGTGCATCATTAGCAGCAAAAGAATGCAGAGATGATTTTTGTCATGGTTCTGCTAAGAAGTTTTCTCTAGTCTTTGGAAAAAGATACCAAGCATGGAGTTAATCAACACAATCAATAACTACAACTCTTTAAAAAATAAAGCTCCTGACAACCATCCTCTTTCCCTGAAGCAGTAAGTGTACCTTCTGTAAATAAGAATAATCAATGGCAATTACCAATAATTTACTCCCTAGGACTGTTGAAAAATACTATACAGAAATCTGTCATAAAACCTCCATTGATTAAAATACCAATGAAAAACACATTATGGGACAATGTATACCAGTATAGATTGTAGTTAATTGCCTCCTGTTGTAACCTCTATACACAGCAGGCCAAATCATGGTCCCAGTTATGTCCCTGTAATGTCAGTGAAGTTAACATGACTTGCATGGACAGATCAAGAAGATTTGGGCCTTGAATAGTCAAGAGACATTGCAGTTTGATATATGAATGAGCTCTGTCTTGTTGATACATGAATGAGCACTTGACATACTTCTAAACTTTTTTCTAAAAAAAAAAAATAAAGCAAAATCCCCATAGAACAAATATCTTAGCTATTTTTCAGAACCACTGCTATGAGGGAATAGTGTATTACTTTTTCCCCTCTACAAGCAGACTTTCTTGAGATTCTAAACCAAACCAAACACAAATGCACCAATGGAGAACCAAAGGGATGGAGGAAGCCAAAGAAATGAGACTTCCCCACCCCCACACCCCCAAATCCCAGAAGATTTCCAGCTGTCCCTGGGAAAAAGTCAGATTGATTTGGTTTGATGCCAGTGAATAGGTAAAGAACTTTACATTTTTAGGTATGACCCAGTCCTTTACCTCATGTTTACAGCTCCCAGCATCTTATATAGTTAGAGAATTTCTGGATTGCTAGTAATGAAAGATGAATGTTTAATGGCATTTCACAAAGAATGCACACTGAAATAATGTGTACCATCTAGTGCTGAAGATCCCTATCAAAGGAATATTTAAGACAGTAATCTGTGTATCATAAATGGTATTTTCTGTTTGATTAACTAGCTTCCTATATGAGGCATGCTTTTTCTCAACTGTTGTCATGTGCTCACAGAACCTTTTAGCTATTGTCCAGTCTTCCTCTTTGGATAAAGAACATGAAGACTATACAAGTTCATCAGATGACCTAAGGAAACAGTAAATAAATTTTAAAAAAGTATCCTTCAAACTTTTTCATATTTTTGTTTGACTGTGACATGACATTACTAAATACATTACATGTAAGACATAAATGAAAGCTATTAGAGCTGTTTGAACAGATCTGGGATGCACATACAGTTTAGGAAAGGGGAATTGTTTGCACTGTCTGTGAGACTATACTTTTAGAAATTAAAATTTAATACATAATAATATGAAATTTACCTTTCATAATCACATCATCAGTCTTTCTTCCCATTGGGTCTAGCTCTCAAGTTTCTGTCCAGTCTTGTGGGTAGTTTGTAGGTTTTTTTGGTGGTGTATTTTGTGGGTTTTTCTTTCCTTTTTTCTTTTTTTTTTTTTTTTTGGGGGGGGGGGAGGTGGTAGTGGTGGATTTTTTTTTTATTTCATTTTTATTTGCTGCTTTGCCCCACCCTTCCTCAAACCCAGAAAATAATCCAGTTTTGTTCCATTACTCTTAGGATACCTGTCTTTGATGATATTTCTTGTTGCTATTGTAAGCCTGGAATGCCTTCTAGAAAAAGAAACCTTCAAGATCTATGGTAGGAGGAAGAAGAAGAAATATTTATTTATTACTACTCATTGCTACCTTCTGAAGTTGTTTATGAATGCATGAATGGATGAATGGCATCAGCTGCTGAGATCAAGCTATGAAATAAAGGTCTACTGAACCAGCAGAAAATGGAGGAGAGATGGACTACTGCTGTTATTAGTAGTAAGGGTGAAGAAAAAATTGGCATTGCTTCTGGGCAAATGCAATAAAGCTTAACACAAGACTGTAGGGGAATGCTATCAAATACATATTCATCCCTTAGGCACAATGCAAACACACAGTCCTTTGCTGATATGAATTGTCATAACCCCAAGTACTTTAACAGAATTGCAACAATTCAAATCAGCTGGCTCCCTTAAGAAGCTCTTAAAAGTCACTGATATACTGGTAATCCTTTCCAGAACTTGGGAACAAGTTATACTAACTGGATGGGGACATGCCACAATGTACAATTAATGAGAGAGAGGATAGTTCAGGACTGGAGAAAACCTTTTGTAGACTAACAGATGCAGAAGAGCAAATTGAAATGGAGAATAATATTTTAAAATCCATGATGCTTTGAGTCACAGACTTTGGATTCTGAATTTGGTTGTAAAGTATAAAATAACATACTAAAAAAAAAATCAATCTCCTGTCATAATTATCTTTTTATGATAAATGGTCAGCCTCTCATCAGAGGTAGATTCAGAGGTTCTCAAGAAAAAATAATTGCTGATATGAATAGTGCTGCCTTCACTGTGAAAAAAAAAACCCACATACCAGGTGTTAATGGAGAGAAAAAAAGAGGGAAAAGAACTTTAGTAGTTTTCCATGTTGACAGGGAAGTGATAAAACTGTTCTTAATTCCTATTTGTTTTGGTAAAATAAAGCCTTAAATTCTGATAGGCAGATATTTTAATATTGTGAATATGTGATAAGGCCCTGCAGTTTTAAGTCAGCTGTACGGTTTGGATGCAGTTCTCCCAGGCTTTTTGTGCAAAACAAGCAAGACCAGTGAGACAACAAACAGAATATTAAAGAATACCTCAGCATAAGATCATCATATTGGTCTTACATTATTTACTGTGGGATGGTAACACAGTATGGAAAGATGCACCAGAGGCCAGTTTCATTATCATTTGAGCAAGGCCAAGGTTAATGACACTGGAGAATGGTCAAGAACTGTGTTGGTGCAAACTCTGCCTGGGGCTCCTGGGCAGCACCTCACTTCCTGCGCTGCTCAGCCACTGGGCAAATAGCGGGAGCAAAAGAGGCATCTGCACTGCTAATACACAGAAGAAAACAGGCTTGCCATAGCCAGCAAGGCTTTACCTTGATGTTTACATAGCTTAAACCACTAGCTGCTTCTATTACTATTAAAAAAAAAAAAATTGAAAGGGAAAAAAAAAAAGTGGAAAATACAAATGTAACTTTCATTAGACAGAGTGTGGTTTAAGGAGGGAAAACAAACCCACCACAACACCTATTTGTTGGCAAATTAGTTTGTAACAGCTTTCCGATAGAAACTCACCATCTGACCCTGCGTAGCAGTGCATTTTCCCCATGAAAATATCAGAAATCTTACCATATTTTAACGATCTTGGAGGAAAAAAAGTGTGCATGTGTGTAGGTGGCTTTAAATCACACAGTTACTGAAATAATGTAGGAAGTAGCATTTGTGCTATTGATATTCCATGTCTTTATAAAATACACCCATTTAGGAAATTGCATAAACCATAAATAACTTGTTGAAATAAAGTGTGTCTTAAGAGGATGGACCCATCCACATTCACACCATTTCCAAGACAGAACAAACAACCCCCAGCCATGCCACCTCCTCCTGAAATTTTAACAAAATCTTTGTGTAGCCAAGTAGTTTATTTCAAAAATTATAGTCTGCAAGATCTTTCAGCAATCTTGTTGATACACGGAAGACTGCCACACCTGAATTACAACAGACTTTACAGACATATTTTCTCATATGAGCAATCACCAAAGGTGTCTTTACACTTCCAATGATAGAAAAGCAAAGATAAATATAAAGCTGGATAGCTGACAGCTGGTATTAAAACCAAGGCCAAGTATTATCCACCAAAACTGGCACAGTCGTTTGACTTCAGCTCTTAGTTTACTTCTCATTATTCACGTTTTTAAGTGAAGATTGGACTCCTACCATTTTTATATTTTTTTCTTCCCTTTTACATGGTAAGGGAAACCTTTAGCTGAATATTTGCTGACATTTTTTCCAGCACAACGGATACAAAAATGCAAAACACTGAAGACATTCATTAGCCTTCTGGCAATAGAGAGAAGAAAAATCATCCCATTCAGTTTCTCTTGCAGGATAATGACAGTGAGGAGATATTCAGGAGGTCCATGTGAGAGAGGAGGTAGAGACTGATGTTACCTTTATCTTCTCAAATACACTCTATGAAAACTAAAGCATGTGAACTACAGTTTGTCATCTAAATAAAAGTTTGCAGTCATATCAGACATCAACATAACCACACACAAAAAGGACATGAGTATCTCCTCCAGGATGATTGCTCTTTTTTACAGGCTTTACAATTCTAGTAAGGGTAAGTTCAGTTATCAATCACTTGGCAGGAAAATACCACAGACATATGATCCAATGCTGCAACTAGATGTCTATGCCCATGCTGAGCTTCCTTGGTGCACTTCTAATCACAACGGCACCATCTGTCTCTGCACTCCACACTGATTCAGCAGTCACTACCTCCAGGTTTTTTACCTTTAAGATCTTAGTTCCCTGTCCTTGTGATTTGGCTGTTGTTGAACTCTAGATCACAGTCTCTTCATTCATTGACATTTTTGTTCTGCTGCTTAAAGAAAAAAAAAAAAAGTAGAGTACAAGCTGAGGGTTCAATTACAGAGGGCAGTTGCATTGCCCCAGGGGGTGGAGAAACCTATAAACTATGAACCAGAGTTACAATATGCCTCCTATTTCTCTCCTTCTATAAAATCATTGATGTACCCCCCTACACTACCCCTACACTTAATTATATACTAAGGCATGTATGATTAATTAATTATACATGCTCTGATACAGCTGTACTGGCTGTAACACTGGGAGGGGAAAAGCTGAGCCTACCACCTGTGCAGGAGGGAAAATAATAGCTCTATTGAGTCTACTTTTGCCTTCCTTGCTGTACTGTTCTTATCTTTTTCCTTTAAAAAAATAAAAAGAAAGACAGAAAAAAAATTAGAAAGTAAATACTTTTTCCAGGAGTTGTTCTTTATTTTACTGGACTTCAGATCAGACTTTTTGTTTGGAAATCGTGTGTAGATGTAAAACTAGTTTGTCTATCAGGATATACATTTTCTCTCAAGGGGCCGTCTGACAATCTGTTAACGCAGTGTATAATGGAGAGGGTAGGGGGCAGATCACAGGCCAGATTGTTAGCTGGTATAAAAGAGGTGTTAATGCCATTGACTTTAATAGGGCTACGTCAATATCCACCAGCTTAAGATTCTCTGTATCACAGCCCATAGACCACTTGAGGCTTGCAAAGCCTTTGTATTCAGTCCACAAAGGGACTTTTTAATTGTGGCTATACTTGACAGAATCATAAAAATGTACTATTATCAGTTTGCCCAGTGATTCTCTAGCATTCCTAAGGATTAACCTCTCTCCTTGGAAGCACACAGAGTTGTGAGAAAACCTTCTCAGCTAAATCCAAGTTGAATTCAGAGGTGACCACTGAAAACTTTCGTTAAACTATGTATATTGTGATAACTCAATTTAAACCCATGCTGTCTCAAATTATTAGCAAGAAAATTTAGATGTGAAAATCCCACCTTTGAGTAACTTAAGAAAATACGGTGGGCTTTTTCTAAAGTAACTTTGTATATGTAATATATCACTTTATAACTGTTAGACAATAAAGCAACACAACTCCTGTAAATTTTGTAATGCTGTTCTGAGGGTGATGTCTTATCTGTTAAGAATTCCAGCATAACATAACTTTGGTGATTCCTCCTTTATATGCCAATTGTTAAGTAAAGTTCTTTCAGTATAGAAAATATCTAACTTGGAATTATTGCTGTGGAATGGAGATTTCCACTGCTTATTTTTGAAAGAAAGATGGCCTTGCTCTCTAGAAATTGGTAGGAAAAAAAACCCCAAACCCTGCATGTTTTTGTTAAACTAGAATTGCAATAAGGACTTAAAAGTCATATAACAGCTTTCCAAAGTTCCCTGCACAGATTCATTCTCTCCACCAGATTAGAAGTCTAATTAGTGCAAAAATTAAAACATGTCTTTTTTCTATTGGTTGTGGGTTTTGTGACTAAAAGTCTTCAGTGCTTCAAGCATCATCTTACACCACCCCACCCCACCTCCCCAACAGTAAAAACCTTTTTCTTTTCCAAATAAAAGCTGTATCTGCATATATGAAACTTAGAGAACAGCTGGGCCATTGAAAAATTATCAAATATTGTGCAAGCTGGCAACATCAAAATTGTTTATGTTGGACTAACTTTTCCCCAAGAGGTGGGTGCACTTTGGCAGTCACTGAAATGATCCCTAGATATCTGTCTCCCCTTGCTGTTGAGATTTTAAACTAATAAGTACCCAATTCTGACTCCAGAATATACACGTGTCAAAAGCTGACATCAGTGGGGAACAGATAATCCTCTGAAGCAGTTGAGTCAATAATTTTTTTGAACTCTCTTGAAGTTGCACAGATTTCTTGGGTAGTATGACAAAAAAATTAGAATGGCAAAGCTTTCCTATTATTAATAACAGTGTTATCCTAACATAATAACTTTCAAAAATAATCTAAGTTTATCACAAAACTGCTAAAGATTCCTGCAGTTATCTTTGCATCATTTTTTTTTAATATTCTGTGTTAACCAAATTTGCTTTATAGACTAGTGTCATTTTTCCTTCTTTTTTTACCCCTAGGGCTCTGCTGAAGGTGATATTCCTACTTTAATGGTGCTGATGCCTAATATGCCAGATTAAAGAGAATCTTTTTGTTTCTTTTTAATACATGGATAATGTAAATCATTAATATACATAGCTGTATTTCTTTCAGAAAATGTCCCCAGTGCTCAAATTCAGGGTGAAAATTTAGCAGAATAATCCTAGATTGTCTTCCTATTTTTCTTTCTTTGTACATAACAGATATTGGTATCAATTGAGCCAATTTAAGATACTGGTCAGCAAAATTTCAATGCTTTTAAAAATACCTGGGTCTCAACATCAGAAAAAAATTAGAATTATCTGACTGTAAACTCTAATGTTAGTATAGAATTTTTCCAAATCTTGCTGCTTAATACAAAACTTCTATTCCATATTCATGCTATATTCTATTACTCTTTTACCAGCATAAAGCATTAGCTAATTCAGTATTTCAAGTAAGCAACTATAATCAGTTAAATAAAAGAAGACAGCTACACATTAACACACATACAAGGCTGTGCAACAATTTAGTACTTTGCCTTTCCAGTCTGTTTCACTTTGATTGAATATAAAGGTAAGAGAGTTATGAACACTGTCTGAAGCAAAACCTGAACATAACTTCTGACCTTTGTTTAAGTTGCTACTCTATTGTAACATGCATGTATTTCAAGACAAAAACTGAAATAAACTCACTCAGAATTTTGAGTGGAGTCATAACATTCCCAACACTTACCTAAGAACAGATGCAATTTACTCCACTTCACATGTAGAAAAAACTTTTTAAATGAAAAATGAAACACTATCCCATTTTATCCTTTTATAAAACTACATATCGAAGAAAGTGGAGTTATCTATGGTAACTAATGAACTATATACTTATCATTCTTACTTCTTCATGCAATTAAAGTACTGATAGCAACATTAGCATTTAAACAAACACAGAATATGTAATACAAAACAATAAATTTCTCATTGGTATTCTGTCAAGGTATATCTAATTCTAATGATGTTTAAAAGAGTAACTGTAAAGCAGAAAGTAGTAGTATGTGAAAGCTGGCATGACTAAGATATTTACAACACAGAGAAAACATTCAAGAAAACCCACAAAATGATTGGTGTTTGAAACCTTTTTTCCCTTTCTGTGGTAAAAATGTTTCTAACCAGGTCCATTTCATAGCTGTATCTGTTTTTATCTTATCTCAGATGATGTAATGGAAAGAAGATTCTAAGCACAAATACTGAGCCAAATTATCTGTACACCTATACTTCTGCAGTAGTACATGTGTACTTCTCATCTTTTCAGTCTTTTCCCAGATGAAGTTTTTAAGAGACTTTTTAGCTCAGTTCAGAAATCCTCATCTCCATTTTCCTCTTGCAGCTGTTTCACAATTTGCAATTTACTGGGTAGCTGTCACCATTCCAGAATGCATCACATTACAAATGACCTTGTCATTCCCATTATCTGCACCCTTTCAACTACTCAGTTCATCTTCTCCTGTACAGAAGATTTCAAAGATTTTTATTTTGTTGTAAGAAAGAATTCTTTTCCTTTTATTAGGTCTTGCTTGCCTCTTGAGGTAGCACCATTGCTTAAGTGGAATTCTTTTGCCAGTCTCCAATTTTTTCCCTCATGTAAAAAGTCCCATTGTTTTTTTGTGACTTATGCTTTCTTTCAGTTCATCTTCCTCAACTGCAAGTTTGCACTCTCTGAAGCAAATAATGTCTTGATTTAATGTTAACTACCTAATTAAATGGAACAGGTTTTGCTGGTTTTTTCGTAAATGTTTTCAAGAGGGGCACTAGCATGTTATAGGCTCTACTGAACACTCTTTATAGAATTTTTTACTGCAATAGTAAACACATGCCTGGAAGGAAAATAAGCAATATTCTGTTCTGATTCATTCAAACTCTTTGCATATTTAGATGCCTAAAACATCTGATATTTATCTTTCAAGGAAGGTCACAAAGTCACATGGGAAGTCAGGATATCCAAACCCAATAATTAACCAGTGGACCAGCATTTTTTTGTTTGTAGCTGAACATCTCAAAGCCTTAATTTTTCAGTACTGCATTTATTTATTTCCAGGGTATTTTTTTTCCTGCTCTGTGCAATTCTCAAATAGTTGTTTTCCTATACAAGATTATTATGGGACAGTTTATGGGAATATGTCCTCTCTATAAATGATACAGTCTCAATGTCCCTGGGATGGCAGCAGTGCTGTGGCATCTCTTCCCAGCCCATTGTAACCCCTTGCCTACCCTTACATGGGAATTTCAGTGGGATGTGTCAGAGCAGAAATAAGACATTCTCCATATTAATGACCCTTCTTTTACTCAAGTCTTCTAAGCCAAAATGAATGATATAATTTATTTTAAAATTTGTTCCAATTACCTCTCTGTCAGCTTCTGATAAACCCAAGATTCTGGTCAATGGCAAGAGAGCTCTGTACGGGCATATACAGTCAGAAATGGGCTTGCTAAGCAGAAAGCACCAAAATCGAAACTCATTCAAACAGATGGCTCTTGCCTGTGACCAGCTGACTGGGTCTTCTTCCACAAATTGCTTTGAAGATTAAGTGATCTGGACGATTTGTGAGAGAGCTGAGGTCTCTTTTCAAACTTAGGAAGAGTGATGATAAGTCAGTCTAGTGTGAATAACATCCAAACAAAAACATTACGAGGTTCAGAAATACATTATTTTCATCACTTATGAACCTCACATTTTTTTTCTGATGCAGACTGATAACTAGGAAAAAAAAGACAAGGAAGTTTTTTTGTTGTCCTGCCTGCTTATACAGATCCCTATGTTTGGTTAACTCACAAAAGTGACCCTGAAATAGCCTGAACTCAACACATATTGCAGGAGTCAAGGCAGTCACCAGGTCCTGTGTGGCAGAAATTCCACACTTAAGCTATGCTATCAATTAGATGGGTCCCACTGTAATGGTGTGTCTTCTGTCAAACATTTCTGAATAGACCCTTGTTCCGTTTGGTACTTTCCTGAGGGAGCTTTATCACAGTTCTGATGTATGGTAACCTGATAAGCCTTCATTTAGCACCCTTCTATCACTATTTAACCTTAACAAGCATCTAGAGACTACCATCAAAATGGCAGTTTTTTGTGATGATGGAGTACTCACCCGTGGTTAAGGCAGATTAATCAAGTGTTTTTGTTACAAAATAGTCTGCATCCCACACTTGCTAAAGCCTTGCTAACGGGAGTTTCACCATCTAAAAGGCTAGCTGTTCATACATGATAAGGTTTCTAAGAGCATAGACATCTCTAAACAAACCAGTTCTGTGAAAGAGGCATTTGTAAGGTGTCAGCATTATTGTCAGATAATGCATTAACTAAGCTATCTATAGTTGTGTCAGGATAGTAAGAAAATACCTTATTAGAATCATGCTTGAGAAATTCAATTCAACTATTTCATGGAGAAAACAAAAAAATCAATGTTTCAGGTTATTATATTTATTGTTAGTGCTACTTAAATCTAAACCAAAGTAACCTTAACATTTAAAATATGCCAGAAAGTTCTCTAGTTAGTTCAGAAAGTATTAAGATCAATATTTTAAACTATTGAAAAGTTATTAATCTGTCAGTCAACAGTACAGGATCAAATGTAAAAAGAATTAAGAAGATGCTTCAGAAACGTCAGACTTTTTTTCTTTTTCACTCAAAAGCAAAAAATAACATTCAAGAAATTAAATCAATAATTAAATCTCTGTTTATATATAAGTATCTGTTTATAGATAGAAGTATTATATATATGTTTATATATATTTAAAAGTCTGTTTATTCTGTGGGGGTTTTTTTGGGGGGTGAGGGAGTGTTTTTAAAGCTTTCCACTGCTTCATGTAACTTCTGTACTGCTTGCTGCATATATAGCTAGTTTATGTCATCCTGACATGGCATGAGGTGACTAGTACTTTATTCTACACACCCTATGGATTTCACTAAGTCCAGTAAGCATTTGTTGTAACTTTACAATTAAAAATTACTTAAAGCTTTACTGAACCAAAAGTAGATGGATCTGTGTGTATAGGGGAGCCCCGGTGAGGTCAATGGGGATAAGCAAGGACACAAGCCTTTGCCTATGCAAAACTTTAGTAATAAAACCAAGCTTCTGTTTCTACAGTATGTGACAGGAAATATAAAGAGCATTTCAATTGTACTTCTGCTACCATACTAATTTAGGCTACTGCTAATAAGCAATTATATCATTTTCTGGAGCTAAAGAGACAAAAAAGCATGTCAGAATCTAGGAACATTCCACGGAGTTCAGTATGGCTTCTGAATTTATCATGTTAAAATAAACAACGCTATACACTTATATAGTATATACTTTATACTACACAAATAACTTGTATACATGTGTCTAAATGTGTGCTTATGTGTGCATTTGTATAGTAACTGTAGAGGAAATTAATAATCAGTGTCAACATAAATATTGTTATTTATATCATACCTTATAGGAAAATAAAAGATTTTAGTCATTGGCGTTTTAAATCACAGATTTGAACCAAACCACAAATTTCAAGACTTTTAAAATTTTAACTATTTTTTTCAGAATAAAAAAAGATAAATCAGCAATAGCAAATTATAGATTGTGATATAAATCAAAACAGGAAAGAGGTATTTTCTGTATCCATGATGTAAGTGGTTACTAATATACCCATGCAGATGGCAGCAAGGATATGAAAAAAGGGGTTAAATAAACTGTTTCTAGGACAGTAACTTGGTTGTGATTCATAGTAATAACAGCAAATATTTTTCTGATCTCAGCAGGCTAAGGAAAGAGGGAGTGCTGTTTCTTCAGTTTTGGTGGCTGAGGATAGCAGTAAACTGTCTGAAAGTTACTATACCACTCACACTGATTCCTGTACCCTAAACTACTTTCTTTCAGCAAAGTTAAATAGTAACAATGCCACATCATGATGTATTTTTGTGATTTTACCTGTGGTTAGTGTCTTTTCCCACACTCTCTCACTGATCAGATACTCCATGGCATCTTCACTCTACTATTTTTGTCAAAAATTATTAAAGCAACTGCTGAGTGATTGAGAGCTCTCTCACCAGGTAGTAACCTTCATCTAGTGACATCCTGAAACTGAGTAAGGGTTACAAAAATCTGTTTAAATTTTCTTACTGAAAGAACTTGTAAGTATTTTATCTAATAAATTTTTGAATCAGCATCAGACACTGATAGAACAGACACATTTGAGAACAGCACAGGAGGAGATTTAGAGTCAAACTGGGCCAATTTAGAAGAGAATAAACAGCAGGTATTTTTCTTTGAAAACTGTTTATTTCCACAGGAGGTGCGGGGAGGGGGAAGGGAAAAAACATACCCTTCTTTTTCTAAAGAAATAATTTTCTAGTTGTAAGACTGTAAGGATCACATTGCAAATCCCAGTTGATAGTTTGCATGTTTTCCAGAATGTGTGCGATGTCTGAAACAATATATGCTAAATGTCAATATTTTTTATTTCCTTCAGTAATTCAGGTCTAGTGTTTAATAATGTGCATAAAACCCACATGAGTAGGAAGAGAAATAATCATATTCTTTCATAAAAATTGTTCTTCATAGTCTGTGACAGAAACTTTTCTGACTGTCTGCATAGGTAGACTTTGAAATGTATCATCAACATACTGGAGGGAAGAGATGCCATCAAGAGGGACCTTGACAGGCTTCAGAGGTGGGCCAATGCTAACCTGATGAAGTTCAACAAGGCCAAGTTGAGAGTCCTGCACATAAGTTGGGACAATCTCAAGCATTGTGGTTGGGTGTTGGTGGATGAGAAGCTCAGTGTGACCTAGCAATGTGCAGTTGCAGCCCAGAAAGCCAATGGAATCCTGGGCTACATCAAAAGAAACATGGCCAGCAGGTCAAAGGAGGTGATTCTCCCCCTCTACTCTGCTCTCATAAGACCCTACCTGGACCAATGAGTTCAGCTCTGGGACCCCCAACAGAAGAAGGACATCAACCTTTGGAGTGAGTCCAAAGGAGGGCTAGACAGATGATCAGAGGGCTGGAGCACCTCTCATGTTAAGGCAGGCTGAGACAGTTGGGGTTGTTCAGCCTGGGGAAGAGGAGGCTCTGGGGAGACCCTACAACAGCCTTCCAGTACCTAAAGGGGGCCTACAGGAAAGCTGGAGAGGAATTCTTTCAAGGGCAGGTAGTGATAGGACAAGGGGTAATGGTTTTAAGATGAAAGAGGATAGATTTAGATTAGATACAAGGAAGAAATTCTTCACTGTGAGGGTGGTGAGGCACTGGCACAGGTTGCCCAGAGAAGCTGTGGATGCCCCATCCTTGGCAGCGTTCAAGGCCAGGCTGGACAGGCCTTTGAGCAACCTGGTCTAGTAGAAGGTGTGCCTGCCCATGGCAGAGACATTGGTAGAGGATCTTTAAGGTCTCTTCCAACCCAAACCTTCTATGTTCTATGATTCTATGCTGAGGAATTAGGAAATACTCTCTTTGTTGACTTGGATTTTTCCCCAGATAGATGATATACATGTTTCTAATAAATAATGCTTTTGTGAATAGAACAAATCCTGAATTTTACTATGCTATGTACATAACTGGCTCACCAGAATACATAAGTGTTCTTATTTGATATATATTAGTGAAAATGCCTTTGGTGAAAATTTACCTTCAGGAGTCTAAAAGCCATACACATTTATGCAAGGTTACATGGGACCTAAAGTGTGGATTAAATTGAACAGGGGGATTGCAGCAAAAGTTTTCCTGTGTTAGACTGCTTTGCCTAGGTACACAAAGTATACCATCACAGGGGTGAAGTGTATTAATTTGTCAAACCGTGGTGAATCATTTATGTACCTGAGTCGTGAGTTTATAAGGCTGATTATTTTGACACTCTTAAAGAAAAATTTATATTTAAGATGAATCTCCATTATTGTAAACTATGTAAGGTAGCGCTCGGCAGTTTTGTATTCCTTTGTTAATCAGATAAAGTGGTGCCAGCTGATGGCCACAATGTGGTTTTCACTTGACTCATCCCTTTATGAGTATCAAATATAAAAAACTATATTGTGAGATACGAGTCTAATATTTTGAGAGTTCAGAATAAAACATTTGTCATGAATGAATGTTTTAATATGTTGCAAATTTTTCTATGAATTTTTATTTGAAAAGACAAAAAATGTGATATTTTTATCAAAACATTGATTCTTTGATGTAGAATTGATTCTTCAGGCTCTGAAACTCCATTACACTTATAAAAGAAAACACCTACTTTTAAACACTGTGTAATGAGTGAGTACAAGTTTTTTCAGCTAACTTCTAAAGTACGATGGCTTTGATCTTTTAGCTATAGTCCTCTGGAAATCACAGCATAGAAAGAAACACAAGAAAGCAGTCAGATTGAAAACCTACTGTAAAATGTTATGGAATAACAGTTACTCTTTGCCTTCAGAAGACATGCCATACCACGTTGCATTAAAACACAGAACCCAGTCCTGTGTCCTGATTACTCCATTGTAACACCAGAGTTGCCCATGGTCAAAATAGTAAACCTGTACCTGTGTCACTTTAGCGGAAACTAGACCTGTTTGCCTTTTTCTGTGAATCCTGTCACATTCTAAATGGAAAGTGGAGAGCTTTGTACTCCTATTAAATACTATGCCAAAGAGTTAATTTACAAGGACATTAAAACTAGAAGTCATCAACTCATAATGGAAGAGAGACAACTGGAAAGTGGTTTTCCCTCTTGAATGACAGACACAGCATTTGAGAATTGGTCCAGCAGCTAAACCAAGGAAATTCATCTTCATTTTCACTTAATTACCTTGAAACCTTATGCAATATCATATGCAATTTAATTGGCAGAAAAACTTCTGGACAACTGTTTGAACCCCTTGTTTATTCCCTTGCCCTTGTGGGCAAAGGATTACTCACAGGAAAATTCTCCCTTGTTTCAATAAAATTAGTCATGATTTAGTACTATACAATGGAAGTAGGGCATTTTCAGTCTGGTCGTTTGCCATGAAATATTAATAGTATGAAAGACATTGATTGGCATTTATACGCTTTTGGAAGTTTGGCCTTTTTAAGTAGGGCTTCTTGCTCATCAAAGCAAAATAGTATTTGCAGTTCATAGACTTAACTCATCAAGTGCAGCTCTAGTAGTCAGTAAGAACTATAGGTTACAGGAAAGGCAAAACTGAGAAATCCATGTTCAAAATGTCTAAATGAGGTCTGGATGAAATCACCCCCATGAATAACTCTTAAATGCCATATATGCCTCAAACACTCTTCACAGTTTCGTGATGATGAGATTTGTCCTCTGAGCAGATTCTCGGGGTGTTGCTACTTCACTCATTTGTCATATATGACAGATACTGCAATTTCTACATGACTTGCACTGTGCAAAACCACTGCTTTCTTTTAACTTTAGAACGTGCAGGTGTTTGGTTGTGGTGGGTTTGGGGGTTTTTTTCTTCCTTTTTTTATGGCTTATGGAAACTAGAGATAAAAGAAAAGGCTGGAGGAAAAAGGAAAGCAAGAAAATGCTCTTTGAGAAACAAACTGCAATTGGCAAAATAACAATTGTTAAACCACAAACTAAGCAACTATTATTTTCTGTCATCCTTATATATACTAAGTATTACTTTATAAATTTCAGATTCACTGAATATAAGCATGGAGCGTAGGGCTATTTGGCATGACTATGATCAGCAGAAATTGTTGCTTGAGAGGTTTTACAAAAGATTAATCCTATATCCTGGTGTTAATTTATTTATTATAACATTAACTTAATAAGAAAAACTAAGATGACTTTCATACTTTTTATTAATGTAATTTACATGTACAATTTTTATAAGACAAAATATTAAAACACTTTGCATCCAAAAAAATTAAATATATTTCAAACTCCAAGCTTCCATTCCATAAATTACCCCTCAAATATGTTAAAGATTCAAAGTTTTGCAGCTATGTATGATTCTTTCACTTAGCCCTTTAAGAACTAAATTAGTGGAAATATGAATGTTGGAGTGCTTGGTTTACAGCAGTTTTCATTTACTCTTTTTATCTCGTTTGTTGCAAGGATATTTTTTAATTTTTTTTAGAGATCTTGATTCACTTCTCAAACAGTTTTTTCTTGTACCTGTTCCTTGTTTTCTATTATCTTTTGTGGTTTTGAATGAGAAATCTCTTACAAAGGACCCAGTAAAGTAACAAGATTACCACCTGGATTTTTCACTTTCTTTAGAAAAAGGCTGTATAGGAATTCCTTGATAGTTTGAAAAACTTAAGTCGTTTATATTCAAAACCGTTAACCAAACTACTTATTCCTTCCAGCCATCTCTACAACTGATTTTACTTTGAGCCTCATGAGTAAGACCAGTTTTGTTTTCTTAGAAGCATGACTATTCACAGTCTAATTTACATACCGGTAAACAAAAATTGCAGGAAAGAATTCTGAATGTGTTATTCTCCTATCTTTTATTCAAGTTCAGCAAATATTGTATACAACAATGCATTGAATAATTACCAGAGTTCACATTCAGAGGAGACCAATGATCAGAACTCCTCTAAAAGTGTTACAAATGTTCTAACAGACCTTAACATCTAATGGATAACCTTATGCACTAAGGGGAATGAAGAAGCAAACCTAATGATTGAGACACCTGTTAGCTTCTTTCAGGAAAAGTTCTGCCATGATCTAACATTCATAAACATGATGAGCTGGAGCAAGCAGCTTGGAGAGTTTAAAAGGCATCCAGCTACAGTGTCATTTGCCATTTCTTGTCTTGCCTATCCAAAGATCTTAAATAAGAACCAAATCGCTTAAGTGAACTTTCTGTATTGTGTATTGGTTGCATTTATTAGGGGTTAAACAGGATACCTAACTTTGAAAATGTGAATGAATTCACTATTACCACTTTTCCTAAAGAGATGACACAAATAATTAAATAGAAGCAGATTTTCCTTTTTTAAGAAAAATATTAAGAAAATATTAAGAAAATTTCTCTAACTAAAAAAAACCAAACAACCTACCTAGATTTTTTTGTTTAGTAAAAAATTAAAACAGATGAATTTTCCAGTGATTTAGAACAAAGTACTGAACTCCAAATTCACATTTCAAATAATGTTTCGGTTAGAAGTTTATTGGCATTTAATTAAAAACATAAATAAATATGCAGGAAAAGAAACCTGCTGGAATTTAAAGCAAGCTGTGTTCCTTTCTCCATTCTTTCATTTAACTGCTACCAAAGTCCCGCTTAAGGTAAAGCCAAAGCATTATTAATCAGACAGATTATACTTCTAGTTTGTTATTAATTTTCCCTGCCCATATTGTCTACATTGTATTTCCTTATACTTATTTTGTATCTTGGTTTCTCTGGGGTACTGTGAAGTCAACATTACTAACACTACCTTTAACATATTGAAAATACTAACAAAAACCTTTCTGTTCAATAGCGTATTTTCTTAGAGTTATATCAGGGTTGAGAAGTGCATTATTTCAACTTCTCAGCAAAAGGAGAGTGATAAGACAGTTGCTATTTTTAATTTATTATATTTATTAATTTTTGCTAGAAACTAACTGAAAGATGCATTGTGCATAAAAAAGCTTGGAAGAAAAAATGCAAACTTGTCTTTATGAATTATCCTAAATCTTTCAATGAATTGATAATACAGAAATCACCTATCTATTTGAAATTAAACTGTTGTGGATATCAAGAAAAATATTTGACCACTGTTGCAGTTTAACCCCAGCCAGGAGCTAAGTACCATGCAGCCACTTGCTCACTCTCACACACCCTGGTGGGATGGGGAGGAGAATCAGGAAAAGAAAAGAAAAAGGTAGAACAGGTAGAAAAAGGTAGGTTGAGATGAGAATAATTTAATAATTGAAATAAAGTAAAATCTAATACTAATACTAATAACTGTAATGAAATGAGAGATAACAAAAGGAAAAAGAGAAATAAAATCAAGGGGAAAAAAACCCCAAATAAATCCACAAGTGATGCACAATACAGTTGCTCACCACTCGCTGAATGATGCCCAGCCAGTTCCAGAGCAGCGATCCCTCCTTTCTGGCTAACTGTCCTCACTTTATATACTCAACATGATGTTCGATGGTATGGAGTATCCTTTTGGTCAGCTCGGGTCAGCTATCCTAACTGTGTCCCCTTCCAATTTCTTATGCTCTCCAGCCTTCTGGAGTCACTGGCAGGACCTGAGAAGCTGAAAAGTCCTTGACTTAGTATAAACATTACTCAGCAGCATCAGTGCATTATCAACATTATTCTCATACTAAATACAAAACACAGCATTTTACCAGCTACTGAAGAGAAAATTAACTATCGCAGATGAAACCAGGATACCACTTATTCTAAGCCAAAAATGAGGTGAGAGTTTAAAACAGTCAAAATATTAATGCTTTTGTTAGACTACAGGTAGTACATTAAATCACAAATGTCCTCTGTGGGATATAATCTGTGGCATTAATGCCAGCTTTATTTTACAACTTATTTTTCATGTGATGTTGGTGCTGGTTTTTTACAGTATTCTCAGTTGAACCTTGATGTGAGTTTTCTCCATGCGTTTTTTTGAGCAAAAAGGTCAAATGAGATTCTCAGGTGCCAGCATTATGAATTTTGAGTAATCCTATTGATGTAAAAGTTACCACAAGTATAGATAGACCTCTGGAGCTCACTATCACATGACCATGTTCTGTAAAATAAAAGGATGTGCACAGCTAAATACCAGACACTTGGCTCTCAGTACTGAATACTTAAGCATGAAAACTAATATAGAACAGTTTTAGATGACAAAAGATTATTTGGTCTTTAACTGAAGATTTAAACTGACCAAAATCAAGGAACTCTACATTTTTATACCAGGATAATAATTCAAGCTTCCTTGACAGGTTTAATGTTGCTTTGCCTAATAATTGCAGATAATATTTAAATAATATATTCATGCCTCTATGTATGTTTATACATCTACAAGTGTCTGTGTATGGATGCGTGAGTTTACATGAGTGTGTATGTAAGCCTGATGGCTAAGATCCAAAATGGAAGCAAAACCCCATCATTTCCCTAATACATTTCAGAAAATCAGAGGCAAAGGCAATCCAGACTTTTCTGGATTGTACTTTGTAGTTATCTAATGGAACTAAAAGGAGATAAATGGAGGGAAAAAAATGGGCATGGATTTAAAAAAAAAAAAAAAAAGTTTTTCTTGCATTGGTTGTTAGGTTTGAGGGCTATTTCTGTTTAAAAGAGAGAAGTTTGTAATTGAACAAAAGTCTTGGCTAACGTTCTACAAGTTCATGGGGTGTTTAGGAACATTAAGCTTTGGCAATAGTTTCCATTGTGTGGGTATGAAGAGTGGAACTTATAAAAAAACCACCTTAAGAATATGCTTATGGTTTTCCTAACAATGTATGAGAGCAAGAGCTGCTTTAACATTTTCTAACTTTCTAACTGCTTTAACATTTTCTTGCATTTAATTCTAATCCTTAAACATCTAATCATTAAACAGGTTAGCAGGACTAACCAATCTGCTGCCATTTACTAGAGCACAGAGGAATGAGGAACAGCACGAGCTGCTGCTGTGGGATTGCACAGCTAACAGGAGCAAAGGCAGGCATGAGGTGCAGCTGGTAGAAGATGTATGCAATGAGGCTAAGGGTAGTGAAGGACAACGTGAGGTGTAGAGTGAGATCTAGCTAACAGGCACAAGGCTAACTAATCAGGAATAGCTGGTGACACAAAGCCAGGCACTAGGGAACAGCTGTGTCATGCGGCACAGCATGTGCAAGGGACTCCTCCTACGATGTGGTGTGACTTGCAGGAGCTGCCAGCAGGGTCAGCCATTGCCTACAGGTGCAGCTCAAGGGAGCAACATGTGACTATTAGCAGACTTGGCTAATGAAAAAAGGTAAATTGATGGATCAGATCAACTTATACTGGGCCTCACTACCCAGAGGAACCTCTGACTGGGAGTTATTGCAGAAGAGAGACTCTATGTTGTTTCAAGGTGCAAACCACTTTGCCCAAGAATTTCCTATTCAGAGAAAAAGATCATAAATTCTTATTCTAATACTATAAGAATGAGTTACTGTTCCCTCATTGATCTAACATCCTAGAATTTTCATTTTCTGTCTTTAACACAAATGTAATTTGTTAGACATTTGATTTATATTTATGAATAGGGTAAAGTATCTCACTGAACAGCAAAAAGCTGAGTATAAATTTTGAGGCTTCTGGCAAGCTTTTTTTTATTTAAAGAAACCCTTAAACTTGCTTATGCTGCTGCCAGTGAAGTCCTGGAACAAGGTTTACGAGTATAGTATATATTTATATTATATAATTTATACATACACACATGTATATATACCTATACCTTTTTTAATTTTTATCATTCTACCTTTTCCTGCATATTAAATATACACTATATTGTTAATTATCTTATGAAGTACGAACCATGGTCTCTGGTACTTCCAGCCATTTACAATTTGTCTGTTTCTGCTCATCACTGTAAAGCAATAACCCTTTGGAAATGAGTTTGAAAATCAATAATTTGGACAGACTGTTAATTATATATTTCTACATCACTTGCACATTTGAAAGCAATTCCATATAAAGTTGCATTCTTTACTGTTGTAAAGACCTTTGCTAGGACTTCAGGTATATCATTATCTTTTTCCTGTCATGGTACGCTTTCATATCTTTTTTTAATATATATTCAAATTAGACATATATTGAGACCGAGTGGGGTAATAAACATATAAAGTGATCAGAAAAACACTTTCTAAAAGAAGTGAGGCTTTGGGGTTTGGGTTGTGTTGGATTGGTTTTTCAAAGAAGTAGATTTGGTTTTGCATTTGTCTTCAAAGCATGTGACAGAGTAGGTGAAAATTTTCCTTCTTTGGAAAGCCTCTGCTCAGTGCTCATCAAGGAGATATGTTTCCAGTCAAAAGGAGTTCAAATACATTCATGAGGCTGGTAAAAATTCCCTGGAGATTGATGAGCCGTGTTAGTACCTTTAGCTTTGAAATTACAGTTTTCTACTTTTGTGCTGAAGCTTTTCACAAAACCTAAGTATTTTGTTGTTTGAAGACCTGAACTATAGGTGTTGGTCAATAGTTTCCTCCAGGATCATTATCTATAACATTGATTAAGCAGCCTTTCAGGTCTAGGAAGTTTCTTATTCGTTGTATAATTCCTAAGAGTTTCTCAAATAATGCTGTTGAAAAGTTATTTTTTGCTATTGAAGATAGCTAGAGATATGTATTATTCACCACACCAAATTAATTCTTTGTCCTGAGCATAACTTTAGTCAGTGAAATCCCATTTGGTTATGTACTACACTATGCGCAGACATGCAGGTTTATACTCTAGTCCTTTTAATTTCTTGTATTGAGATTGTAGATTTCACTTTTCTGATTTGTCATAATTATTTGCATAAGAATATTATGTTTCAACCTCTGAACATAGGCTTCAACTCCTCTACCCATTAATGTAACTTGAACTTTTCCATATTTCCAGAAAAAACAATTTTTCTGTTTTCATTTTCTATTTTTATAACTGTAAAACTTCATTGCTTTTTCATTTTCCTTGAGCATTTTGATCTACAATTGAAGAGTTATTGCCTGTTTTCTTTATTTTCCCCCCATACATTGCAGAAAATGTATTTTCCAACCTGTATTTCAGATTAAGAAAAAGGACACATATTATAGCTTATCAAAATATCAAAACATCTTATGTACTCTCAACCGATTTTTCAGTGATGACTGCCATTACAATATGTTATTTGATGGTCTGAATCGACAGAGTATATGCCCCTTCTCTCTTATTGTCCAGATGCTTGATATTGATCCGCTTGTTAACAGGAGTCATGCATCTCTAGTGCTGACTGGCTAATACAAATGAAAGGAGGATTAAATTACTAAAAAAAAAAAAAAAAAAAAGGGAAACTGATCTTGCAGCATTATGCAACAAACCCCTCTTCATTTATTTTTTTTACCACTCAGAAGTGTAAACAACCAAGTTTGAAATAATGTGTTAGCAGGCTGTTTAGGCTAATAGATGCTACTAGTGCCTGAAAATTGCTCTTATGATTTGAGAATTCTATAAAGCAATTTTGTTACATACAGTTCCCATAAGAAGTAAAATGTCACAGCCTGTTAGATACTTTCAGTCACTGGCTAGCCAGCCCTATACCAGTAAGGACATCACCCAATAAAACACGAAGAGAGAAAGCAGCCACTGTCAAAATTTAACCCAGTTGGTGACTAAGCACCACAAGGTAGTTTGTTCACTCCACAGTTGGATGGGGGACAGAATCGGAAGGGTAAAAGTTAGAAAACTGGTGTGTTGAGATAAAAAATAATTCATAGGTAAAGCAAAAGCCACACATGCAAGCAAAAGCAAAGCAAGGAATTTATTCACTACTTCCCACTGGCAGGCAGCTATTCAGCCATCCCCAGGAAAGCTGGGCTCCATCACATGTAATGGTTACTTGCTAAGACAAACGTCATCACTGAATGTCCCCCGCTTCCTTCTTCTTCCCCCAGTTTGTATACTCAGCATGATGTCATATGGTATGAAATGTCCCTTGGGCTGGTTCAGGTCAGCTGCCCTGGCTGTGTCCCCTCCCAATGTCCCGTGCCCCTCCAGCCCTCTTGCTGGCAGGGCTTGAGAAACCAAAAAGTCCTTGACTTGGTATAAATATCACCCAGCAACAACCAAAACCATCAGTGTGCTATCAGCATTGCTCTCACTCCAAATCCAAAACACAGCACTGCACCAGCTGCTAAGAAGCAAATTAACTCTACCCCAGCTGAAATGGACGCACTTAAATGCAAAGAAGATGAGAACAGAGGAACCACACTGATAATCTTAGTAAAAGGTATTAGTGTTCACTTCTTACATTAGTTATAAATGTGTGAAGGTGATGAAGACCTACCTCAATCTCCTTTCAGTAAAATACAAAATGTTTAATTTAACTTAATAAGTGGTACAACTCTCAGACAACTTTAAAAATAACAGTGCCTAACATATAATTTTCATTGTGACAATACCTCTTTAAACAATACCTCTGGAATGTCTTGGGGTGCTGTTTCTGATACAGATATTTTCAATAGATCACCTAACATACACATACTATTGTTATGTGTTACAATATGTAAGAGTCCATAAGGAAGACTCTACAAAACTTCCTACCCAAACCAATATTATTATGTGTCATTATTGTATCCTAAATCACCAAGCCAACTTAAAATGGATGTCATGGGCATAAGGTGATAAATTTTAAAACCTGGTCCCAGAGTAAACTATTTATGTTTATCTCAGTTATATATTACTTTCAAAATTACTACTTTAATCCTCCAAACTAATTTTTTTTACTGGATATGTTTCTTCATTTGTAGTCTGTTACAATTTTACAATGCCAAACTAACCCAAAATTCCAGAGATAATGTTATCTTATTATAGTTAGACTTTATTATGTTCCCTGTCTGCCTCCTTCCTCACCTTCTTCCATCCCTTGGTTCTTTGTAAATAAAATTTGTGTGGCATATGCCCCATTATCTATCATTTTGCCGCAGTAAAGTACTCGCATTCAAAGTGGGTATATTCTGCAAATAACTAGTGCATGTGCTACAGTTCTTCACTCTTTGCCTGCTTTTCTTGTTTCTAGGTTTCTGTGCTGGAGGTCTTAGTACATTTGGAATAAAAAAAAATCATGATAAATGTCTTTTTTTCTTTTTTCCTGTCTTTAATTGTTCTGATGAACAAAGGTGGAGGTTTATGGTGCCTAATTGTGAGTTCATCCTCAGGAAGGTAGTCGTTTAGGCTCTGTATACAAATAACAGAAGTAAAGGGCCTCTGTTGAGGACAGTTTAGAGCAAGATATCAAGTGCCTTGAATCAGTGTCTGGGGGAGCCTGTACTAAAATACAGGGATAAAAAAATTGTCTGAACTCTTATAAAGAAAACTCTGAGAAATGGTTTGACACAATTAGAAGTGGGTAAACCAGATATATTTAGACGATTTAGGATATTACTGATAAAAATGCATAGAGAAAACAAAGATGTTTCATTTAAACGTAAAGGAAGAAACTAGCCTTCAAACTTAGACACAACACCAAGAGACTCAAAATGTCTAGGGGTTAGCTCTACTGCCTCTTACTGAGAAAATCAGGAAAAATAGCAATCCATTCTCTTATTCTAAATGAAAATGGCAGAAACCTTATGTTGCTAAACGAAAAATGGAATGAGTTGCAAGAAAATATCCTTGCTGGTGACATTGTAAACTTCAATACTATTTAGAGCATTTAGACAGCACTCATTGTGAAATATGGCAACTCATTGACATTTTCCCAAGCATTGTTCTTCTGGTTTTGCTTTTTTCTCTCCAATCTCCACACAACGAGAAACTTCCTTGCATCCTTAAAAAATCTGAAGTGGTAATTTGCATAACAATTCAGTCAGTTTTAAGTAAATAGGAAATTGCAGCACTAGTGTGTTGATAAGACCACTTGGGACAGAAATGTCAGTGTCTGATACTAAGTGTTAAATTTCTTTTAAAATAATTTAAATTAATTTTAACACATAATAATTACCAGATTTATTTATACATTCTCAGAGGACTTCCTCTGTATTCAGGGATTAAGAACTGCAAATCAACGGGGGAATGAAAGCATAAAGTTCAAATAGTCACACTTCTTAGAGCTGTATTTGTTGTATGAGTAGACTATCACCGTCTGTGTTGTTTGCGCAATAGGGAAAGGGATGTGGGCCAGGACATGCTTGAGGAGGAGAATAGATTTGTTACAACACTCTTCACTTGGCACTGCTGTAAATTACAGGATCTGGAGAGCTGCTCCTACTGGCTGCAAGCTTTGCAGCTGTGAACACAGAAAATACAGAGTAAAGAAGTTTTATGCTGTGGGTTGGGGGCTTTTTATTCCTCCTCTCACATTTTGTGTCCTGGCAGTGTAGATAAGCCCTCGTTAGGGATTAGGGTGCCATTTACCTAGACATTGTACACATCCAAAGGAAATATATTCCTTTTCCCAAAGAGTTAATTTAAACATTGGCAACCTTTAAGCTACGTTTGTTCTTGCCTCAACCAGGCTTGCAAATGTATACTTTACTCACATCAGATACAGCTGGGAAGCTAGTTTTGTTGTGTATATTTGGGATATAGGAGGTTACTCATTGTGCAGCTATTTACTGCTTTCACTTACCTATATTTACTACCATTACTTACAGAGCTATTTGATCCTACTGTTATAATTTTTTCAAGTTTACCACAGCATTTCATTTGTGAGCCAGTCCTTCTTTCTGTAAAAGTCTTTCCTGTTCTCCAACATTCATGATATAATTATAATAAATACTTAATTTTATTCAAACAATTTTATTCAATCATTCATTTGTTATTCAATTCCAGACACCAGTTACTTACGTTACATAGCTGGTCAACTAACTTCTCCATTTTCTATTCCCAGCTGAAGGCACACAATTATTATTTTTAAAGTACAGGAAGCAGGGGGAAATAATGAATAAGAAATAATATATATTAATAGTGGCAAGACTTTCAGGATTAGTTCTACCTATATGAATCTTTACTGAATCTGTCAACAGAACAGCAGACCACTGATTATCTAGACTGCATGACTATTATGCATTGTTTTAACCCTCAATATTACAAGACTTTCAGCTTTTTAATGTATGACCAAAAATATATTATTAAAAGAAGTTTCAAAATCTGATACTTGCAACTGATTTTACATTTTCTGGTATAAACTACAAAAACTCAGTAGTGAACTTCACTTTTCCATTTTTGTACAAGTAGGTGATTGTTGTACTAGGATTGTCACCTGGATTCATCCCCCCACACCCTGAATTCCTCACTGTAATTTAAAAACAGGCCTTTAAAAATATAATTAAAATGTTCACTTCACATTTGATTTTAAGCAGGAAATAAGTTTTGAGACTGATTTATTTGTCAGTTCCATCTTATACTCATTAGAGGGGATTAATATTTCATTTACTATTGACTGTGGTGTTCTGCAGTACACTTCGGTTGGCTCCATCAAGATATACCATCTTTCTGGCTTTTTGATGAATAATTCCTTATTATTTGATCTTTCTCCAGGGCATAAGTCTTCCTGGTGATATGTAGAACTGCACAGCCACAGTATTCTGAAAGGTACCAAACCAGTTTAAACAGTATCTTTTCACAGGTATTTGAATGCCACCATTTACATCTACTTCTGCCTGAAATAATTGCTTGTTATTTAACAGTCCCTTGAGCCTAGAAATGGAAATATTGGCTTACTGCTAAAAACTGACAGTTTTTCAAGCCTCTTCAAGAGATGCACATTTTTTCTTTCTTTCTTTAAAATCTTTTATAATGTGATATACTTTTCAGCATTGTATGGTATGCTATGCTCTGACTATATATATTTTTCCCCTTGCTTTTAATCTTTGTACTAGCTTTTAAACTCATGCCTAAACATTCCTGATGGAAGATTGGTTATAATAAGATTTCCTTTACAATAGGAGTTTTCAGGAAATAAAAAGTTCTAAGAGCTTTTAATATCATTTTTTCCTATATTTTTATTAGAATTATTATTCATAACTTTACATCAACTTTAGCAGCCAATCAAGACTTCAGGCCTCATTCCTGTATGTTTGATACCCGCACACATTTTAAGGTGTTTTTTGCCAAAGGGCTGACAGAAAAATCAATGACTGTGGTACAGTGCAGATTTTCTTGTAGCTTGTGATTAAAGAAAATTAATTTATTTATTTTGTTGGGTTTTTCTCCATGACTGTCCAAAACTGAGATTTGATTTTAACAATGCAATATTTAAGCACAATTGTACTTCAGATTAGTATCTTTGCTACTACTGCCTATTTACTTCCATCCCCATCTTCTTTTACCTAGTTCTTTTTCATTTTCCTAAAATTTAGAAGAGGTTTTATAAGTTATAATGGAAAAAAGTGCCAAAGGCAGCTTAGAATAACATTTATGTTATATTTTGTAGAGGAAAAAGGGATAAATAAAAGAAAGCAAAGATCAAATAAGTGATCATTTAAAAAAAAAATGCCACCTTTGTCTCTGAAAAATGAAATAATTTTCTAGTTTTACTTATTTTCTCTTTTAAAAAAATCATCTAACTTTTTTTTTTTTTACCTTATTCTAAATAGAAATAGCATTTTCATTGTCTCTTCTCATTGCTACTTATCTGTAATCAGAATTCAATTATGAACAGTCACCACTTCATTTAGGGTCATGATATATTGTAGTGAAATATCATGAGTGAAATACTGTCCCTGTAGATGTTTGTCATTGACTTCAGTGGAATAAATTTTCATCCTGTGGCAGAACAACCTGTAGCTTTACAATCTGGTTACTTTGACAGATAGTGTGGTAGTGTAGTTAAAAGGACAAAGCATCTTTTAAATTTTTTTTTCTTGGATGTGGAAGATGAAGAAGTTCTCTTCATGTTGAACCCAGCTCTGAACTACAAAATAGAAGTTGTGTAAGTCATATATCAAAAATGACCTTGTTTCTAGATGACAAAACTTGAGGGAATGTCAGTTTGATACAGAGACAGTTTACACCTGACACTTGTTAAAGTTATTTGGGATCCTGAAAATTCACACAGAGAACTTCCAAAAGCTATAGTAGCTCCTACAAAATTAAGCCTGTGAGTTGCAGTCCCGATGAAGGTCCACAAAAATATCTTCCTCACAATAAGTTCTTTCTGAGTTAGGCGTGGAAGATCTCAGAAATACTGAATAATATGTTAATGTACTTTGGGTAATCCTAGTCTTTCAAGAGATTCAGAAGAAATCCAGGAATCTAAAGCAAGAATAACTGATGGGTTTACATTTTTCATTTTGAACTTTAAAGGTAATTTCAAATTTCAAATTTCAAAACGGCTTTGGGGGGTGAAGCTCTTGATTAAATAGATTAAATTCAACTATTTTTCATCAAACCTTCTTGTCTATAGTAGACATTATATTTTTAAAAGAATGTAGCAATTTAACTCTGAAAAATTACCATTAGAAGGTCAAATACTATATCTTTTATTTTCCTTTTCACCTCCAGATTTGTGCTGGAATAATTATTCTTTTATTTCTGTGGTGCTCCTTAGCATTTCTCTTACTATATAGCAGGTATTTATTATGAGAACGCCTGCAAAGTTGAAAGCCCAGAACTACAGCTCAAACTACAATCACCTTTACATATATAATACCTTGTTATATACCATTGCCACATCAGTCTGAAGTCCATTATCTAATCAAATACTCAGGAATCATAATGTTATGTTCCTTTCTTATCTTTCTCTGTAAGAAGAATTCACAGATATGAGAAACCTTTAGCTGCAATCATCTTATTCAGTGCACGTCCAAAGTTCAGCAGCATACAAAAAGCAGTCATTCTGATGCTCTCTCTGTTGCTCTCTCTACCTGGGTGGCATCAAATCCATGCCAAAGCCAAATGCTGGCTCTGTTCTTCAGTCTTGAAAGGACTGGGCCATGACTCCTTCATACCTGCTGCTTACTCTGACCCAGTGTGGCAGCTGTAGTCTTTTAGTAACTGTGACAGACGGAGACCAGGGTTAGGATCCTGGCAACTGCCTTTGTCTGCTTTCCAGACAGGGAATTTCTTCTCATCAATAATTAGAATAAGTTCTGGACCATAGCATCTTATGACTGAAAGTGAAGACCCATCTCTTTTCATTTGCATTCATGCAGTCACCTCTGAGCAACCCAACAATTTTCCCTTGGAGAATAAGACAGGGGAAAAAACTGATATGTTCAGATGGCATAAGCAGAGAGGAGTGGATAATTTCAGCCCTCTGACTGCTTTATTTTATAAAAGACTGTTAGTGCCCAGATACTGTTCTGATGGATTTAAAATAAACACAGAGATTAGATAAAATACCTTAGATGATAGACTGTTTATGCTTCCATTATTTTCATACCAAACATATTCCTGCAGCAAAACACATTCCACAGGGAAATTAGTTCATCAAGAAGAAAAGCATGCTGTTGCCATTAGCTGTTTCACAGTTTTTTTCCTTTCTTTCCCTCTCAGTTCTTTGAACTCCAGATCCACAGTGTTTCTTTGCCCCACTTACCTCCATTCTTTATCGCAGAAGATCTACAAGTTTCTGCTTGTTCTCACCTATGACTATATGCCATGTATCTTGTACTCAGACTAATTTTATAAAATACACTTGTGTAAGCAAAAGTGAAAGCAACTTTCCCTATCTATCCTACTTAAAGCAGTAGGAGGGTTTTTTATATTTACCTTGCTCTCTGTGTTGCTTCATGTCAGTTCATCACTGTAAATATGGTTTAAATATGCCTACATTTCTGCAGCTTGTACATTTTGCCAGTCTTCAGGAAAATCCTGAAATCCTCATGTCTTTCCCCAGCAGAGCGAGGCACAAATAATATAGGGCTTCATCTGCTTTCTTTTGTCCCTGATCAATTTCAGTAACTTTATTAGCATGTCAAGAATTAGAGGAATTTCCAAATTAAATATATCAACCATGTGTGAGCATAACATGGACCCTTACAGAGAGGGGCAGAGAGGGGTCCTGTGTCTTTCTTGCATGTGTATCAAGTCCTTTCATCTTAACACTCAAGCATAACACTCATAAACCTATGACTGTTCAGTTATTCTCAGAAAGTAAATGACTTCTTCCTTAGTAGGAACTGAAACTTAAGCAGACAGTACACTGCCTTAGTTTTCAGTTGCTTTCACTATTTTTTTAAATGACATAATCTGTCATCAAAAATGTATTTACGTTTGCTATATCATCAGCTGCAAGGTTTGCTTTATACCCTTTTCCATGTAAGAAGGACTGGGGGTACCTACCTCTTCTTAATTAACTCCACCTGGCTTGAGACTCTGCCTTTCAACAATCTGCATCAATGCCATTATACAGGCACAGCAGGAGAAAGCCACAAATCTAGTAAAATTAAATCACTCACCATAGAAACATCTTGAACAATAGCATGAGAACATGGAGCCAACCAATCATGTTCAGACACATGGAAGAAGGAAAAAAAAAAAAGTTGCAACAAAGATAAGTGTATGGCAGCAGCGGCAGCAGTAACTAATACACAAAAGAAAAAAGATAAGCTTCAAAAAGGAATTTGTTCTCTAGCAAATAATGTGATAATTATTCCCACCTTTGTCTCTCTTCCCTCTCAAATAGTAGCAAGAAGTCACCACTATTGTTTGAAGAGAAAAAATACTGAAGTGACTCCCCTTTTGCAAATGTTATATACTTAGGGAATGATCCAGGCATATGTCAAGCACCACTAAAGGGCTATATCATCTGTAAGAGGGCTCGGCATGTCAGGGTCAAGCCTCTACTCACTCTTACTGGAATAAATGCCAAATTTTGTATTGCTTTCAGTGGTTCAAAAGTGAGGAAGAGCAAGCATAGATGATATTTTCCTTGTTTAACAAAGAGAGGAAGAGGTCTAATCTTTCTAAAAGGAGAATGCTACAATGAGTGCAAAACCAACCTACAGAAAAAAAAATACAGAAAAAAAATGTGCAGGTATTGTATTATTTCTAAAAAAGGTTATCGTGAGTCTAACTGCAGAATGACAGGAGAACTTTCCCAAACAAATTAACAAACCTGGTGTTTTCTTTTTGAAGTGAGTCTATTAATTTTCAAGTTCCAAACGTGAAGCTACAGTAAGGCTGTTTAACATCTATAAAGAGCAAAAAAGAATAAAAAATAAAGGTTTTGGCCAGTAAGACACATACAAGGCCAGATTCTGCCAGGTTTTCTCACAGTAAGTGGCACATTACTGTTGCAGTAATCCTACTGATCTCCCTAGGATAACTTCAGAGTAAGAAACTGGTTAATACAAGCAGATTGGCAGAATTTGCCTCTGAACTATCATCTCCCTTACATTCAATATCTGTAGGTCAGTACTGTCACTTGCCAAATGTTTGAAGTAATAATTTGTAAAATTCTGCTTTTCTAATTTCTAGAATCAACAAATACTGTGAACATTAATTTACAGCATGCATTTCTAATTGCAAAATTATATTTTTTTTAGTAGGTGTCCACCAATAAGAAAAATGTTAGTTTATCTCTTTGTAGTCTTCATGCCAGCAGAATCTTGAAAAAGAAAAGGATGAGAGATCCATTTTTCACAACATCTGCACAAGTAATTTATAACTAATATTTTATTCAATTTTATTTTAGTATTCTTGTGTTATGCAATGTATCTTGATATTTTCCAAAAATACTCTTGATTTTGAAGTGGCATTTTCTCCCTTAAGGGGAAATCACAAATTTCTGTCATGAATATTCACAGCTATAAATATACAACTGGCCAAATATTCATGTCTGTAACTGAGAAACTGATGGACAGTGAATGTTTGGGCCAATAAATTTTGACTTTTCAATGTTTATGAAAAGCAGACACAGTAAGTGTGTAAATAGCTGAATCAGAGTCTATTAAAAAAAAAAAAAACAACACATCAGCCAAATTTTTAGCTACAGCTCTCAGAATCAGAGTGCTACAGCATCACACATGGAAAATTAATATATACCTATACTGAATACATACATGGATGTTGGTTTGACATCAAAGTGTTCATTTATAAAAGAGTTTTTATTAGGAATTTAGTTTAATAGAATTTGTAATTTAAGTACAGCAAATTGCATGAGCAGTCACCCCCTACCGAATACTCCTGTTATGAAGGTAGTATTGAATCTGCTTTTAATATCTTTTATGATTTGTTGCTGTGTATTGCCTAAGACCTATCTCTTCTACACTGTCGCTTTTGCCTCAATGTTCTTTTGCTAATGTCAAATCATTTAAGAAAACACTGAAACACATGTAACGTACCTACATGAATAAATTTAATATTTAATGGTTCAATGCTCTGACCTTTCAGATTACAGTACAGGACAATGAGCACAGTTTGTTAAACATGGAGGCTAGTAGGTGTGCATATTCTGAGTGAAGTACTTCAGCAAGGGAGAGGCAAAGTCAAGTCAGAACAAATATTCTGATCCCAGAAGGCCTGCTACTGAAATCAAATTATAGGCTTGGACTATCATAACTTATTCTTAAAAAAAGTCATGCTGTGCAAGAATATGTCATGCACTTGGATAAACATGTTACAAAGAGCCAACTAACTGTTAAGCAGTGAAGTGTCAGTCAGGCAATGTGAGCTTCTCAGATGCATACGCATGCAACCAGATCATCAGATTGCATGCATTATCTCACACCAGACTCCTGTGATATATCGCACAAGCTTGTATGTGCCTTAAAGCCAAACCTACCAGTAAATTATGTACCAAGAATCACTAATGGTGCAAGACCCGTATATCTATTCCCCTTTTCTTTTTTCCCAGTAACTGCCTGACCATGCCAGAAAACTCTACCTCTTCTTAGCAGAGCAGAGTGTTATTTCTGAATGTACCAAATCTACCATCAAAGGCAGCTTCCTAACCCTAGAAGCCTTAAAAATACTAAATACTAAATATTTTTTTACATAAAGGAGAAAAAAATTAGAATGGACATGTCCAGTAGGAGTGGTAAACATCATAATAGCTCTGCTTGTGATATAGATCCATAAAGTTATTTTAGTTGAAGACCTATAAATTCTACTCTTTAAATCATACTGTATCTATTATGTATCATGCAAAATTTTTATTCTGATGGAATACAGCCAGCATGGTACAATGTGTCTTTCTTTTATCTGTTTGATAAGAGAGTCTCTTGTGCTGTTCTAGGTACTACAAGTTCATACCCTTTCCAAAGAGCAAATTGTAACAAGAAGGTTACTGTGCCTGTTTCCCTGAACATAAGCAAAATGTACCACAAACAACACATACACATAATAATTAGAATCATAGAATCATAGAATGGTTTGGGTTGGAAGGGACCTTAAAGATCCTCTACCAATGTCTCTGCCATGGGCAGGCACACCTTCTACTAGACCAGGTTGCTCAAAGGCCTGTCCAGCCTGGCCTTGAACGCTGCCAAGGATGGGGCATCCACAGCTTCTCTGGGCAACCTGTGCCAGTGCCTCACCACCCTCACAGTGAAGAATTTCTTCCTTGTATCTAATCTAAATCTATCCTCTTTCATCTTAAAACCATTACCCCTTGTCCTATCACTACCTGCCCTTGAAAGAATTCCTCTCCAGCTTTCCTGTAGGCCCCCTTTAGGTACTGGAAGGCTGTTGTAGGGTCTCCCCAGAGCCTCCTCTTCCCCAGGCTGAACAACCCCAACTGTCTCAGCCTGCCTTAACATGAGAGGTGCTCCAGCCCTCTGATCATCTGTCTAGCCCTCCTTTGGACTCACTCCAAAGGTTGATGTCCTTCTTCTGTTGGGGGTCCCAGAGCTGAACTCATTGGTCCAGGTAGGGTCTTATGAGAGCAGAGTAGAGGGGGAGAATCACCTCCTTTGACCTGCTGGCCATGTTTCTTTTGATGTAGCCCAGGATTCCATTGGCTTTCTGGGCTGCAACTGCACATTGCTAGGTCACACTGAGCTTCTCACCTGTCAACACCCCCAAGTCCTTCCCCTCAGAGCTGTCTCAATCCATCATCTGTCCAGCCTGTATTTGTGCTTGGGATTGTCCCAACCCATGTCCAGGACCTTGCATTTGGCCTTGGTTGAACTTCATGAGGTTCACATGAGCCCACCTCTGAAGCCTGTCAAGGTCCCTCCTGATGGTATCCCTTCCCTCCAGCATGCCAACCACACCACTCAACCTGTTGTTATCATCAAACTTGCTGAGGGAGCACTTAATCCCACTATCAAATTCTGTTCAAGAAGGCAATTCATTGCTCTTGTATTTGTTACATCTTTATGATTTATTCTCATTTAAATGTGGAAACAAGTAACAGCATGGAATATCCTTATGCTCTGCTACAATAAAAGTTAAGTAATATTTTAAAAATACAATAATAGATGTGCTACATAAAGAATAGGAAGTCAGTTGAAAGGTTTAGATCAAGAACAAAATATTCTGTCCTGTATATAAAAGCATTCAAGGTTTCAAAAATGTAGCTCTGTTAAACACACTCAAACCTTCTCCTACAGGGAGAGAAGAAGGCTCTCATCCAATGCAGAATAGTCCATATTCTAGTAAATCTCATCAGAATTATTATATATATATGATCTTTACACATAATTTAATAAATTACCTAGTTCAGTCTTCTATATAAATAATTTGGTGTTGGAAAGACTTCAGGAATAAACCCAGCCAAAAAAACCCTCAGTTCCTCTTAAAAAAAGGTTCCCTAGACAATAAAAGGCAATAAAAGGAGGATATACCAAGTAATGACAAAGCTACTGCTATTAATTCTTGTTGATTGAATAGGGGAGTTAGTGAATAGTTAGGTTTATTTACCTTTTCAAAATAGTAAATGCTAGTAGCCCGGTTGCAAATGCTTGATTTTTATGTTGGTGACCATAGCAGTCTTATTCCTGTGATTTAAATAGAAAAGGTCATGTAAGTCTGTAATTCCTTAATGTGAAAAATAATTGCTTTTACCAGCTAACACACTCTAGAATTTTGGTATCTCCCATCATAAAAAAAGCCCATAATACTTTTATACTGTCTTCCATCCTATTACACAAATGGAGACTACAGCAAAGAAAACCACAGAGATAATCTGGTGTTCATATGTAAGCTATAAATTCACTTCCGGTACTTTGAATGTTAACGTGTTTATTAACCATATAGCAGATATATTTCTGCCCTTCCTTATATGTCAGCAGGGGTGATATAGGGTATAAATCAGAACAACATTTAGCCCAGTGTTCTATGTGTTCTCAGAAAAAGAAAAAAATCGATACATTTCACTAACACATGAATATTTCTGTGCAGATATTTCTTCATGAACACTTTCTCTCCCTTTGGCTTTTTGACTGAGTCAAAACACAGTGATGACAATTTTACGATTCACTCTGCTTGCCTATTCCCCAGTACCTGGTCTTAGTTATGCTTTATATCTTTACGTTTTTCCTTTCTGTCATATAGTGTATTTGTCCATGTGATGACCATCTTAAAACTTTCACTATGGAAACAAACTACTGGTCAGTGGTTAGCATGAAGAAATTATGCAGGAACAAGAAAATTAATAAAGATGGGGAAGCAGCAACACAGACATTATGTATATTTCCAACTTTTTCATTATTCCTAACCATATACTTCAGAATTATGTTCTGCATCTGCTTTTATCCACTATATTAGGGTAATCCAAACTTTCTGTAAGAGCGAAATAAATTCTTCAATTTTAAAAAGAATTAAGCACAGAAGGCATAACGTACTTCCCATGGTATCAAGTAATTTAACAGTTGTATGGCTGTCCCACAGTAGTCACAACAGATCTGGTAATGGCTGGGCAGTGTCATATGCTTCGCCTCTTCTCTCCAGGTTTCTTACACTTTCCAGAAGGACATGTGCAGAAATGTGACACCATCAAACAAGTCACCTTCCAAGCAGGCTAGAAAGGTGCAGGAAAGCATCACTATCATGTGAGTTGGTCTTTCTATTTCTTCTCCTCTTTCTGTGTATGATTGCCTGTTTTCCTGAGCAGCAGGGCCCTGTCAGGGTGGAGAGGTTGCAAGGCATGATCCTGGGACCCTGTCATAATCAATAGGGTTCCCTCATTTCTGATGACCCCATTTAACTTCTCTTGAAGTTCTCTTGCTGAGAAATGGTTTTCAAACTAACTAATGTAGCTTTTCCTCACTCAGAGATGCAAAACAAATTTTGTCCCAGGATCGCAGATGAAATGGATATGGAAAACAACATAAATTGTGTAGCAACCCTTTATCAGGTAGAGGCACCTCCTTTTCTGAACTTTAGAAACACATCTGAAGGTAAAAGCTCTATACCTGTCCAAACCATGCTGAACTCCAAGACTCAGGATGCTGCAGAAGAGAGAAGGACAGAAGGCAATGCTCATGCTTTCTGAAGCCAGCTGGCAGGGCAGGAAAATCTTCTGCAGGTCCTCACCTAAAACTTAGAAGCAGCTATGCAGGTACTCTCTTTACACAGGAGCAGAAGAACATTTTGTATCTAATGAAGTTGTGATCCATGAAATCATGTAATTTCTATTCCTAATTCTTTTTAGAATAGAATAGACCTCATTCTATTCCTAATTCGTTTTGTCTCTACAATGCAAATGAGGCTGACACTTCCAATGTAGTAGCAGCTTTGATTTGAGGTACAACTCAGCTTTCTAGCAGTAGACTTCTGTGTACCTGCAGCTCCAGCTGGAGAATAACAACTAGCTGAAAAAATGTCCATTCCAACAGCACAGCATCGCTCAAAAAAGGCCCATGATTAGGATTTTTAAAATTATTTATTTGCTGCTATTAATGTTTTTGCAAATGTGAAATAAATATATTTTGGAATTAAATACAGTGTGTTAAATAATTATAAGAGTGAAAATTTATAGTCCCATTGCCCATCTTATCCCTTCCACTCTCCTTCCCTGCTAGTGCTGGCGAGATGGCAGACCTTTCAGGAGCCTGAAGCAGGAATCAGTTGAAGAGAAAGGGAGTGAGGGAAGTAGGACTGATGGTACTGTTGAAGATTGGGCATCTTGGGAAAATAACAGTGTGAATTGTTCAGCATCTGCAAAATCTGTGCATTCACAGGATCTTTGCAGGTGCATAACACAACCAGTTTCAAGCTGTGGGAACTGATTTCTTGGTACTAAAATCTTTCTAACACAAAGTGACCAGCATGGAGTATAGGCAAGGGAAACAGCAATAGTCTGAAGCCGTCGTTTACACCCCTGACAGAACATTGACTGATAAGTGTCTCTAACAGATGATGGTCCCTCACAGTCATAAAACGACTGTAAAACTTTATGAAAATCAGGCAACTATGAATCAATAGCAGTGGTGAGAAGCCTGTTCTTTCACTAAGTAGTCCTCATGTAGGTTAACAGTACCTCTTATGGAGGGACAAATTACTGACAGGATGCATCCTTTATCGAATGCTTCTTGTAGAGGTGCACATGCATGGCATCCTATAGGACATGGAGGTAAGCATACAGAAAGTGTTGTGAGATACACACTAAGAGTTTGCTTCAAGAACTTTTCAGTGTGATGCAGGAAATCCAATCCAGAATGGGATAGCCTAGGGCGGTGTGGAAATCTATCTAATCCCTGGTAGATCAGATCAGTAGGTCTGTTATTGGCAAGTTGCCTTGGCAGTAAAGTGATCTTAGAAGGAAACCCAACCAATTAACCCACCAAAATCTCTTAGAAATTTAAACAATGAAAATGTAGCAATGTAAGAAATATTGAAGTCTAAGTTAATGTATAAATACAAGTAAAAAAACACCCTAACCTAGTCATCAGAAGGTGATCAATTGAGGTGAGGTGTCTGTAATTCATGATTTGAGACTGGGTTTTGCCATGCTAGATAAGGCAGGAAGATTTCAATCCAGATCCTTCAGAAACAGAGAACATATTTTTTTAACTTCAGTAAAATTGAATCATTATATATGTAATATACATATATATAATAAATTAATAACTAAATAACTAAATAAATGTATTGGTAGAGATTTCAAGAAGTTACTATGCTTCACTCTAATACCTGATACAAGGATTTCTGGTTTCCTGTCTCTACTCAGAGATGGTAAAAGTCAGGACTAGCTAGAAAATCAAGCACAAGTGGGTATTTTACAGATTTTATGAACTTTTCAGCTATTCCTCTGCTCATGTGCCACTTTGGCTCCTTTCAGGGCAATTGTGTCTCATAACTATATAACTGCCCCAAGGGCTGGCAATATGCCCTACACGTTGTAAGAACATCTTCAATAACATGCAGAACAGTATTGTGTGCAGCTTCTGGATATGAAACTTTTCATCTTATATGAACATTTGCACTATTAATATGTGATACTTAATTTGACATGTATATGAGATTGACTTACATGAAATGGATGATATTCGATAGATTTGAACCCACAGTATTTATTCTGAGAATATTTTCTATGTAGGATTTTAAATTACCTGGGTTTTGGTAGTTTTTAGCACTATTTACATTTTTTAAAGATCATTTGTAAGAAGAAATATAAAAATATTTCAGGAAATATAAAATTATTTAAGTAAAATATTAAAATGATTTTTTTATATTTTACATCCAGATTCTTTTTTAAATGTTAAGAACAATGCCATTCATCAAACCTGTTTTGGGGGTAATATTTTATTCTGGTCTTAAGTTTAAAAATAAAAACTTATTGAAATTATTAAAATGTATAGATTATTCCAGTATGAAGTACTTCCAGTACTGAAGAACTATAAAAATGATATATGAAATATGAAATGATAGCTTTAATTATTCCATAGCTAGTAGCACAACATATTTTTAGTTATGACACAGCTGCAGACAAATACTAGGTCTTATACCATATTGTTTATTAAACTCATCAGTTCAAATGTAATGGAGAATTCCCATATTAAATAAACTTACATAAAATTTATCAAATAAAACCATTGGCTTTGAAGAAAAAGGGTAAGTTCATTAAATGGGAGAAGGAGGGAAAACTTGTTTTAACTTGTTAAAAATAAGTGAAGGAATGTGATCTCATCCAGATGGGCAGGTATAACTCTCACAAGAGGTTGAACTGTCTCAAACAAAAACTAACATAAAAGGGATACCATATTCTGAAATAGGAGTGAGAAATAGGAGAGGAATTTCAAATATAGATAAATAGATCTGCAATTTTTTTTTTAATCAGTAGAAATATATCACATATGGTAGTTTACTGAACTAAAGTGAACTGCTGTGACATGTGAATCCTAAACTGCTATCTCTTTAACCCAAGTGCACTCTTAGAATTTTGTCTAAGAATAAGAATTTTATAAGAAATGTAATGTTCAGTGTTATTTAATCACTCCCTAAAGATGTTTAATGCCTAATAAATATGTCAAGTGGTATTTTTATTACCCTGGCACTTTGCTAGCCTTTTAGTTTAGCAATAACAATAAACCAACAAAAGCAGATGTTGGTGAGAAAATCTTCAGTGCAAGAGTGTTAGGAAATGTGACTATATTCTTACAATAAGGCACCACTTCATGTAACAAATGCACAGAAATAAAAATAAAAATTACTGTAAACTGTTAAGTAATGCTTTAAATTAAAGGTCCTAAACTTGTGTTAACATTAAAGATTTTAGATAATAGTTATTTAAAATACCATTTAATTATTAAAAACATATTTATTGGAGGTTTAACCACTATATTTTTTCAGATACTGCTTAAACCTCAGTCTGTTTTCCATAATAATTTGTTGTGTAGGAGCATACTACATAACTTCCTATCCTGCAATTGACCCAAAAATCCATCTGTTCTGAAGTCTTCCCTCTGAATAGTGTCAAATGCTGAGAGAACACTTTAAAAAACATATCATATCCAATAATATTTTTTTTTAACCTGTGTTTTTCTTCTTCTCCCCCACCACACACACATTGAAGAATTAAAATGTGATTACATGCAGCCTCTGGGACCTAGTCTGCCAATCCTGTTTCCAGAAAACAGCATTTCAATCTTATAAAATAATGACAACTATAATGATGACAGCAACAAAGACAGCAACAACAATATTAATAAAAGTGATAGCAGTTAGTGTATGACAAGTACTAATTGATCACAGTTATGTGGTTTTAAAATTAAGTTTATAAAAATACATGGGTGAAGTCAGTCTAGCCCTTCCTCATTTAGAGAAGAGTCTTCAACATTGATTTTCTCTGTAAAGAAGTCAGCCCATGGCACATATTTTTATCTTGTGTATATCTATAAAGTACATGAGTGATTGTTTCCAACACACTATTTATTATCCATTAGCCAGTTAACAATAAACAACAAATCCTGCATCATTTACTGTCCCCTAATATGTCACAGTTTCATTCCACTCAGGTCCGCTGTCTCCCATGGTGTAGGTAACCACCATGTATGGTATCAGGAAGCAGCAGCCCAATTAGCATTGGAGATCACCGGTGGCACAATAGTGTCTTTGGCCAGCAGCCCACATCTCCGCAGTCACTGTTTCCCCTAAGCCACCACTGAGACAAAGCAGCTGAGCCTGGGAAACATGCAAAACAAGCAGCTAACCTTTCAGAGCGCAACTCAGACAGTGGGGTAGGCAGGAATAAAATAGATTGTTGGAATACGTAAGATAATGGGCACACTTGTCACTTTTCATGAACTGCTTTTATCTCAGAACTTCTTCATTATCACTAGTCAATACCCATGTGTTAAAGAGAAAACAGAAAATAATTTTTCATCAGAAGAATTCCTTTATTATGAGTTAAACTTTTTCACACTTTGTATTGTAATTTCTCCCATTGTGATATTCTCACCAATTATATATATACTAGCATTATGAAAAAAACAACCAACTGAGCAACTAAACAAAAACCCTAAGATACTTAAGGAGATAATGTTTAATGGGTCAGTTTTCTATTTACATCTAATAAAAAAGATGCAACTTTTCCTAAATGAACTTTCATACTCCTACATGCGAATGTACATTTTATGTAAAAGACATATGGAAATAGAAAAATGTTGTGGGACTAGCCACACATAAGACAGTCAAATAAACAGCAATTCTGTTGTAACTTTCATTTTGCTTTCCTCCAAAACTGCTTGAAGCCTCTGTTCTTATATCCCAGAGATAAAGTTGGAAATCCTAGTCTGGAAGACTTCACAATTCTCATCAGTCTCAGCAGAGCCAGAACAGATCTTGGTTCTGTAATGTGGGATCATGCATTCTGCAAGTTTAAAGAGCTTGTGGATGACTGTTGCTCACATACTGGATATGACCTAAGGCTCATTAAAGCAAAAAAGATTAGTGTTGCTGGCTTTAATAGGCTGACAGCGGACACCAACTGAAATATTTCTGGTTCTGTAAAGCATCAGCCTATAGATTTCAGTGTTGCATCACTAATTTTACTTGAAACATCTCAAGTGTATTACTGCTTTGTCTAAAAAAAAGTTAAAAAAAGAAAACCTTTTTAGGAAGACACAGTGAAACCAGTATTTGAATAATTGTCTGTCCTCTATGTCAAGATTTTCTGTAAAGCAAGTAGAGTGACCAGTGTCAACAAGCAACTTTTTAAAATCTGTTTCTCACCAATTCAGAATGGTTTCTGCCACCCCTAGGGACACTGTTTATGTCTGGCAAGAACATTTCTGTCTGACAGCTCCTGATTTTCAACAGGGAGGGGGAAAAGGCAAAACTAATGGATGTGAATGAGCTTAAAAGCTAGTGAACTTATCAATCATAGGAAACAACTGTATTTTGGGAAGCAAATAGAGGTACTTTGGCAAACAGAAAAAAAGTCAATAGGTATTTTTTGAGACACTGATAACTATGATCAGGGTTTGGTCACACTATTCTGGTCTCATAGTACTCCTGTCAGCATCAATTATTACATAAAACTCTTCATGCGCTGCATGAAATGCATCGCATACAGTACTATAAGCAGGTCAAATTTGGGAGTCTCAGTTTAGTTTTTAACTATGATAAAATGTTTTTCTCATTCAGTAGGATCTTGTTTCAGTAACAGCTGAACAGAACTCAGAACTGAATGAAACCTTAGGATCTGAACCAATAATCCAATTATATTTACAGCGGGTTTGCATAGCTAGCCTACCGTTGTTCAGCTGTGTGAGGGTTCATGAATGTGTTTGAAAGCTTGTATATTTTACATTTTGAGGAATCAGATACCATATTGCTTTACATAAGCAGTACTTCGACTGCTCTTTCTATAGAATTTAAATGAACAAAGTAAAAGGGGAATTCCAATCTATTACTGTAATAGTTATTACCCAAGTTGTTTATTTTTTCATTTGGCACCTGATCTTACTCAGGTATTATACACAGACATTAAAAGGGGTTGGAGTTATGATGGTTTGGAGAATGAGATGGATTGTTTGTAACTTCACTGACTATGCTTAAGATATTGAGAACATTCTCAAACCAGATTTCAGACAAAAGGTTCAAAGATTCAGGGGCAGGGGGTGGGGGGAAGCTTTAAAATGAAAAACCTAAAAATTAAGATTCAATAGATGTCAACCTTTTACAACTACAATTAGCTTAATTTCCAAACAAAATAATTTTGAACTATAAAACTTGACATTTTCAATAAAAATGTCAAAATAAAGCTTTCTGAAAATTTTCAAAGCTTATTTCCCTAATGTTTGGAATTGACAGAAATAATGAAAAATAGTTTTGGCAAATCAGCATTGTCAGCGACAAATATATGAGGAAGAAAATCTCAGACTCCCTAATATATTCAATGATTTATTATCTCTATGTGCTATAAAACTCAGTTGGTGAGATCCTTTATCTGTTCTTGTAAGGCTTGATTGTCATCCACAGGGAATACTTTTCAGAAACTTCCAAGGGAAAACCAACTGTTCTGAGGTTTGTAAATTCGTCTTGCTTTAAAGTAACTTAACATTGGCAAATCCAGTGCAAAGTTATACATCTAAGTGGTCGGGATTACATATGCAAATTAATTGATTGCCAAGTAATTGCCAGTATATTATGTTTATTGGCATTTACAAAACTTTTCTTTGCCTCAGCTTGGAAAGGCGTGGTTTATCCCATTTTCAGAGACCAGTACGGCACTATTTCCCGGGCTGCACTGCCTGCACAACGCTCTGTCTCTGCAGGCCCTCAGGCTGGAGTGAGTTTTACAAAGCAGGGAACCTGATTTACAGCCCTCTCCTGCTATTTTTTGTCTGTGGCTGTTGTAACTGAGATAGTGCTTTGAAGTGGATTGTTTGCTACTAACTGAATGCAGTTTTAATCTTATTAACTCATCTATTTTCTTCTTCTGTGTACGTATTTCTTATAACTACCTTCAACATTGTAGATACAATGCTGGCTCTCTTAACACACTCTTTAATTACAAAACACAACCAACTCCAGAGGAAGGCTTCCCAGCCGAGTCAATATTCATGTGAATGCAGAAGCAGGCAGCTGAGCTTCCTAGGTTATTACTGAAAAAAATAAACCTTTTCATCACTAGAAATGAGTAAATTCCTGGATGCTGCAGGTGAAAGTGATCAGTCGCTGATGGGAGCCAGAGGAGGGGAAGGCAGACATCGGGGTTGCAATCTCGCAGCTGTGAAGAAAAAGACAATGTGTTTGTGCCTGGCTTGCGCTGAGCTGCCCTGAACAGGGTGACTTTTTGTCTTCTCATCCTACTGTAAACTTCTAGTCCCACTTAAAATCTTCCTGCGGGTGGTGAAGGAGGGGCTGGGAGGTCCTGAATTCACAGTGTGGCTGTAAAGACCTTGCTCTTGAATGATTTATCTTTGAATCCCAAGTTGACTACATCCAACTGCTTTTCTCACCAGTGGTTCCCTGCTTCTGAATTCTGCATCTAAAAGTCCTAAACATGTTCAGAGCAGCCAGAAGTGTTCTGCATACGATTACTGTATTCTGCTGTATTTCTTTTTCCCTCAGGTAAACCTGAGGTGCTACCACCCTCCATTCAAAGTTAGTGCTTTAAGTAAGTTGTGTTACAAATAAACAACAGGGAACATGTCAGAAAAGAAAAACAAATTGATAAAAATGTGAGTTTGTTTTTTCAGGGGAAAAAAAATAGAAAATTTTAAGAAGTTAGATAAACAGCATAGAATTATTTCTGTTCTGTTTCCTCGAACATTTTCAGCTTACCCTCTCCCCACTTGCACTTTCCAAAAATCCCAACTTTCTGCTTTTTTCCACACAGTTTCATAAACAACAGCTATTGTTCTTTTCCTCAGAATACCACTGGACATTAAATTAAGTTTCATTTTTCACCCCCTTGTTTTAAGTCAACACCCCAAAGAATAGATGTAAGCTGCTTCACTTCTGCTAAAAGAATGCTTTAGGGCAGTAGTTGTTCCACTGACACTAGCAAGGCGCTGTGCTGGGGAGAAAAGAGAGGGAGACAGACAGACACACATACACACACATGCATGCACGCACACACAGATCTCTGTGTAAGTAAGAGCAGTCCCATACATTTTCAAGGTATGCCCAGAAATCACTGAGCATGTTGGGCTGTCTGGAAGGGCTGGAATGTCAATTTTCTTATCAAATAAGCTGGGTTTTGTGGTGAAGACTTACTGTTCCTGTTATCTATGGGCTACTGGTCAGTAACTGATAGCAGGCCATCTCCAGAAGTCCAACCTGGCAAATTTTACTGTCAGGATTTTCAGTGTACCCTCAGGCTTATTGCTGACCTTTACTGTTGAACCCATTAATCTAAATGTGTCTGACAGGCAATGCTGCAAACATTACAAGCTGAGGTTCAGATTAAGGAAAATATTAGTCACTTTCACTTATTTGTGAGATCCAATGGAAGTATAAAGCAAGTAATGGCCACTAAGACAGCTCAGACTAGCCTTTGCTTACAGGTCTGGGTCTTACCACCTTTGCCACCATTAAATGAACTTTACATGCATTTAAGGTTTCCCAAAACGATCAAACAAGACTTCCTGGCTGCAAGAGACAGCCTTAAGAGGTTGTGGACTATTTTTAACCCTGTAATTTTAAGGCCACATTTAACCATCTGCTGTGCCCAAACAAAAATAAAACCCCAAGAATATATCTTGAGAATCATTTAACATACTAGATGAATCAAGAAGGTCCTAAACTGCGTCTGGTTGAAAGTCTGTGGCTTAAAAGCAATTTCAACAAAAAATATTTTCAAGTTGTCTCTCTTTTCCTTTAACATTTTTCTGGTTTACTCTATTTTTTCACAGGTACTATATTTCAATCCTATTGAGTTGGTTTTTTCCTTCCTTGAAAAGGTTAATGTTTTGCAATTTTATTTTTTTTTATTTAAATGGGATGTCTTGCCTGTCAGTGTTGGGTAAGTTTTGAAATAACGTAAATGAAAGTGTTAAGTTTTGCAATTTTAATGAGAGCTCTCTCATAAAAACAGTAACAAAACTAGAAATGACAAATTTTTCACATTACACCAGATGATATTCTGCGTGGCACCTATCAGTAAAGTATACCAGTGTGTATGTGTAGATATATGTGTATATATATGTGTATGTGTGTAGATATATGTATATACGTATGTTTCAAAAGACATTTTTCCCCCTCTGTGATCTACCATGTAGGTCACTGTTCTATTGATCCTGTTTTAGTGATTTTCAGCATCAAGTAATTAAATTCTATACTTTGGGATATTTGAGCATAATATTTTTCTCTCTTATTTATTGCTAACATAAAACTCAGAAAGCAAAATTCTCTGAGAAACACATTGCTCTAAATTTCTAGAAAATGCATTTTTTGCAATTGATATGTTTTTTCTCTGATGATTGCACCTTTGTATTAAATATTGTATGACAGTGACAAGTTTTAAACCCAGGATAGGGCATTCTCCACTCCCGCCCCCACCCCCAAATATTATAAAGAAGCATCATACATCTAAAAAAGCAACAACATGTTCTATCACCAGGTGGGACTCAGCATTGGAGACTTAATTCAGCTCCTTCACAGCTAGGTCAAAAGCAGCTGGAAATGCACTCTGTAATGTAATTTAGGAGTTAGGAAGTAGAGTGGTGATTGCTGAATTGAGATAAAGCAGGAAACCTCATTCCCCTTTTCATATTTTTGTAATTTAAACCAAGAAAAACTGATGCAAAAAGGGTACGTATATTAACTTAATACAATGCTAAAGTTCTTTTGCTGGTAGAAAGTAGATTTAATGGACATAGATTTCCCTTACAGAATATGTACATATGAATGCATGTATGAATGCATATTTTATGATTCTAATGTATTGAAAAATATTTATTTCCTCTGAATTTTAACCCTTTATAAACTGTATTTTTATGACCTGTGGGGAAAATTGTGTAGCAGTTAATGGCGAAAAAAGGCTATTATCAGATCGGTGTTTTCTAAGTCATGGAGAGTTTACATGTGCTTTTGCACTGCTTGGAATTAAATCTGTCAAGATCAAGAAGTACTGCATGTGTTGTAAGTTTTTGGAAACTATAACAAATGCAACCCTAAATGACATTTAGTACTTCACCAATTACTGACCTGCATTTACACAACTTAATGTTTGTATTGTTTTATTTTAAATGAAAGATTGGGAGCTAAAAGAAAAAAGAGAGATGGAGGAAAATCTATCAAGTTGCAAAAAAATTGGCCTTTTTTCTAAATGTAACATCCATGTTCTCTACAGATAGCAATGTGATGATATGAAGACTGGAAAAGAAGAATAAAAGTGTCAGGAAGAAATATTCCAAGTTGTAAATAAGTTTTGGCACAGTTAAATGAGAAAATCATAATGCATGGAAATCACTATACAAAATATGAATACCATGTGCTAAGTTACAGCATTAAATGTTAACAAAAACATGTCGCATTGCAAAATGAGTCATAAAATCTTGGCTATATGATAATTATGTTGCTACTGATAAAAGATGACAGACTAATGTCAGCTTAAGAGAAAAGCTATGTCAAAGCAAAGTTTTCCTTCATTTAGGGACACAAAATTAAAAAAAAAAAAAAGAAAAGAAAAGGAAAAAAAAAGAAAATTAAATGCATCCCTATTGGTCATGTAGGCATTTACAGTGCTTTCATAACACAGTGGATTTTATGTCTTTCACTCCATTGACTCAGAGATGACCGTCACTCCTATGCAGATTTGCTAATCCTTTGCTCTCCCAGTGTTTTGAGCTCTTCACACTAAATCGTTACTTTAAGTGGCAAAAGGTTCCATCTCTCTCCAGGTTGTGCTGCCAGTATTTTTCCCAGACTTGAAGGCTCCCACAGTGCTTCTGGTAGTTGTTTTTTAATGTGCATGCACTCCTCTCTTATCTATCATACTGAGACTAAGTCTACAGAAAAAAACTAATGTAGACCATTAGAAGCAGATTTGCAGAGCAGACCAGTTGGTGCCGAGGACCTGATGATTACAGCATAGGTAACTTGAAGTGTTTTTACTTTGCAGCAGCTCTCAGCCAGCCCCAGGGGCCCAAATGCCCATCTGCAGCTGGAGTGAACGAGGTGAGCTCCTTAACATATATTCCTCTACTGTTTCAGCTGCAGTGAAGCCGGCTGCAGCAGCCTGAGACCACTCCACAGAAGTGTGGAAAAGCAGAAGAATTACTTCAAAAATGTACACTTAACACAAGCTAAAATGTAAATGACATCTGAATCTGCTAGAGAACTTAGATGTGTAGTGTTTACATTGAAAGCTACTGCTTCTTTTTTTTTAAATTAAAAAAATCATGTCATTTCTAGAAGCTTGTTAAATGCCTTCTCATTGACAGAGTAATTCCAAGGGAGAGAGTACTGCATTTTTGACAATCCACCAATAGTTTTTTGGGCACTATTTGTTTAAAGTTGGTCCAAAAAGCTATCACCAGTTAACAACAAACCTTTTATTACAGACATAAGCTTCAAAGACTTTCCACAAAGCCAGTTGCTATTAAAGTATTTCCAGTAAAAGTACCTATCGATAGCCATTATTCAGTAACTACAATATAAAGTAGTTCCGGCTCCTGCATTGAAAAGGTCTTGGCCTCAGTATTTCATATTCAAAAGAAATTTATCACCATGTTGTTCTTGCCAGAAAGATTAATTAATATTAAATCTTCTGAATTTCTCTGGATAAAACTGGCATCTGAGAGTCTAGTATGGTATCAGTGTGCTTTAAAATAAGTCTATAATAGAGATTAATACTGTATGCATTGCATTTTGTTACATTTATTATACAAATTGAAATGAATAACAATATGCAGTTTAACATCCCATGAATATTTTTTAGTATTCTCCAAGAGTAGCTAATATGCTAACCAACTTCACTGAAAGGCATACAGATGTGGAAAGATTCTGTCTAGGGACTTTAATTATCACCTTGTCAAATTCAAATTATTATCTTGTGAGTTCATTTCCATAAAGTATCCCCTTTGCTGTTGGATGATTTAACATGTGTCTGCTTTTTCTTATCTTATTTGTATCTATCTGGAGGCTCTAAACCTTTCAGAGTAAGCTAGCTCTTTGTCAAATCATGATGTTTACCGTAACTGATTTTGTCAAATACATTTTTGCAAACACTCCATTTTGCCAAAGATGGGTCTGTAAAATGTGAAGAGGATCTGGCATGCACTACCAATAATGTTACATAAATCAGACTAAGACTTCAACTATTTCTAAACAGGATCAGCTTACGATGAAGAATCAAAGAGCCTGGGGAATGATTTACCTGACATAATTCTGGAGACAGTCATTCTTGGTTGGTAAATCATTTCAGGTTTCAAGAACTCTGGAGTAATTCCAGCTGTAAGGTTTGGGTGGACATGATTTTCTGTGCTGGTCTGGATCACATGATAGGGGAAAAATATCCTATGAATATTAATGACAATGTTTCTTTAACCTTTTCAAAGGCAACACATCGGCCATGAAAATAAAGGAAGACAGAAGAAAAAATGTCTTATTGGGTAAGGCTTACATTCTGTACAACTGAAAGTTTAACAGAGTTCTTTTACATTGTGTAAAAGATAAGATGAAGAATAAATATAATGCCTTTGATGTGGTGTTATAAACAGAATGGATCAACACACTAAATTTCTACTCAAAAAAAAAAAAAGTACTAATGCTGTATCTTGACATAAAATCCATTAGCTTGCATATGAAGTCCACTAAATCTAAGAAAGTTTGAACAATGCCTTAGAAACAGAAAATATAATGTTTTTAATTTCTGAATTTCAATTTTGTCTATGAGAGCTCATGAGTGTTGAGTAATTACAGCTCTTGTAGTTAAAATAAAACATTTAAATTTTTATACTAGTAAACAGACAAAGAATGTTATGTTTTTAAAAAGTAAAAGCAATAATAGAAATGTGAATCTTAAAAAAAAAAAAAAAGACAAAAAACCCAAACTAACTTCTTAATTGTAAATACGTCCACTTAATTGTAAATACGTCCATATAATTGGAAAGTTTCAAAGAGATGCATGGACACTTCTTGTTTAAGGACCATACCACTAAGTTGTTCTGGTCTAGGGTCTTTATCCTTCTTTCTTACTTCTGTGCTACACTGAAGACTTTGATGTATTTCTGCAGAATAACCTGCACTCCTAAATAGATATAAAATATTGGATAAATATTATGTGGATAAATTACAATGCTGCTTTTTCTAATTTAAGGCATAAATAGTATCCACAAAGGACACTGAAAATACGTAATCGATCTGGATAATACTCTATAACCCTTAAACTATTTAGATTGATATAATCTCATTTTGTCAAAGGTATTCAACTGATCTTCCAGCACAGCTGCATTTAACTTCCTTCAGAATTGTCTTCCTTCTAAGCTTCTTACAAGATTTGCTAAAGTCCTTAGGCCTAGGTCCTTCATAAGTTCAAAAACGGAAAAATAAATAAGGGTAGAAGTACACCTGATCATGAAAAAATGAACTGTCATTGCTGACTGGGGAAGTCTTCATAAAAAATTCTCCTTAAGCCCTTTTACTATGTGATTTGGTGAACAGAATACCTCACAGTATAAACATTAAGATACTATTACTGGTATTTAGATTTAGTATAGCACCTACTAGCATGAACATATCTAGAAAATACACTTACATTTTGAGATTTAAAATGCCCATATACATACACACACACACACTTACATTCTGGGAAACGATAATTCTTAAAGAAAGTGATGTTTTATCTAATAATAATCCATCTACAAATGAGACCCCAATATGTACTGTTTGCTTTTCAGGAAACCTTTCAGGAGCAGAAGTGAAGTAGACACTTAGCTTTGGTGACTAGCAGAGGATGGAAAAAAATATCTTACCCAAGGCAAATTTGACTTCAGTTTGTCATTTATACATCATGTGTTTCTTTGTATTCTTATAGGTCTTTAGTGTAATTCCTTGATTTAGATTCAGAATTAATTTGATGTGGAATTTAGTGAGACTACTTACATACGTACATATATAGATAAATATGTGTGTGTGCACACACGTGTTAAAAATACCTCAAACCGCTTCCACTGCATCCATGTAAACCAGAAGTGCAACTTAAGCAATTAATTTCTTGCATTAATTTCAGTAGAACAGATCAGGAATTTGTATCAAGAGGGTAATTATAATTTATTATGTTTTTTTAAGTAAGAGTGTTTGCTCCATGCTTCCAAATTTATATTCAATTGTAATTAGTGAGGACTATAGTGAAAAGAGTTTGCACAGCTTTCCAAAAACTTGCTCACTGCCTAGCAAAAATCTTCATAACAAAAGTGGTATTAACAAAGTGCTATAGAGCAAAGTACAACTACAAAGAAAATTTTAAATGCGATTGTGGCAACTGCATTTCAACCTTCTGTGCAGATAAAACTACAGATTAGAATAGAGGAAAGAAAACATTCCTAACTTGAGGTTGAGTTATGTTTTTAATGTTAATGCATTACTGAAATGATTTAAGTTTTAGAGGCAGGAAAATGAACATGACTTGAAGTTAGTTCACCATGCTTGCCATGCAAATCTTTCACTGTAGCACTAAAATAAAACTGAGAGACATGCTATTTCTCATGGTCCCATTGTCTCAGTGCTTCTGACAAGGCACTCTTTCCTCTTATGGAGTAAGAGACTTCAAAGCAATCGTCCTCAGCAACGGAATATGTCCTCTTACAGCACTGTGAAGGCCATAACCTCAGCCCCAAGAACAGATTTCAACAGGCTTTGCAAAAATCTTTGTAATGCAGCCATCCTTGCCAACCATACAAGTGTTCATTCTGTAAAAAATAGTTTCCCTGACATTTGATATAATGTAATGATAGAGAGTACTGTGTTGTAAACAGTACTTAAACACAGATCATTATCTGAAAAATATATACCATACCTAAGAATGCCTGTGAGCCAACAATGTAATTCAGATGCCGTGATCATACTGCAACGAGTACACCATAGTGGGAAATGCAGCTGTCCACATCAAGTACTTGACAGACAAATAAATATCCAACCAGCTTTGATCTCAAGGTGAACACCTATTTAAAACCAGGGTATTCATGATTTTTTTTTAAAAAAAAAGAATAATTAAAACAGCTGACAATGTAGTCACCTGATTATTTCATGCAAAAGTCACAGGAAAATAACGTTAAAAGTACATAACCTAATGCCAAAAATTAATACACCTTCAAAAAGCATTTTATTTTCATTCTAGCAATTTGAGAAGTGCCCCATTTAATTCCTTTGAGACACAGAGTGACTTTTAAACATTCTTTACTGAATTAGTATTTTCAATGAACACAACAGCTTAATGCTACATGACACAGTGACTACACTATATAGACTCTCCTTTGGGACATTTCTTTCACCTGTGGGACAGGTAGTATTTCTTCATATCTGCTGTATCCTTACTGAGGTCAAAAGAAAGGCACTCTAGACAAAGGAAGCCAGGCTGTCTTGGTTTCAGTTAAATAAGAGTGTTAAATAAAATTAAATATAAAACATAAATTACTTTATTTTAGACCAAATTGGTATTTATGATAAGCTAGAATAACTTTTACAACAAATTCAGGAAGAGGAATGTAACATAAATTAATCCACTGTGAATGCATGTATAAATATATTTTTGAAATTCTATGCCAAATTGTATTTTTCAGGGATACACTGGAGACACACAGGTACAATACTTAATCTATATTACACCACCCATAAGGAAAAGTTTTGACCCCATTTCCTTTCCTTCTCAGTGTGAAAACGGCACTATTGATTTCTGCCAGCTGATAAACAGTTATGCATACAAAACAAGTAGCAGACCAACCCAAACAGTAATTCCTGCTAATTCTTTCCCCAGGATTTGTTCTGTAAGGGAACCGTTTATTTGCATGTTTAGGTGGATTTTCTAAAATGATACCTGTTTAATAACCTTTTCCTTCTCAGAATATTGGGATAAGATACCAGAAAAAAAACCTACATGAAACTTCATCCAAAAAATCAAACCTTTTGTGTTTCCTGGAAACAATTCTACCCATTGATATTCTGTAGGGCTTTTGTTTGCTTGCTTCATATAATATATAATAAATCCATTTGGTAAAATTGCTTAGTCTGGGTTTGTTGATAAGAAGACTGATTAAGTGCAATGAAAATCTAATATTTATTTATTTATTTATTTAACTGCAATAGGTGTCTATTTTCTCTCCTCTTTAAAAAACAAACAAACAAACAAGCAAGCAAAAAAAACCCCAACCACAAAAAGACCCCAACAACAAAAAAACAACCAAACAAAAAGTACCCCTGCTTTTATAAAGTGGATAGAAAAAAAAAAAAAAAAAAAAAAAGGAAAAATGAGGACTGTGAAGTCCATCATTATTTTGGAATGAAGTGCTGAAGTCTAGACCTCAGCTTTGTTGCTAAACATGATTAGCACCAACCAAAGGGTTAAGAGGTCCTTTCTAAAATTAAGTTGAAGGAGTTCTGCCCTCTCATCATCTTCCTTCTGGGTTCCCTTGTATTAATCAGGTTATGGCTTGCACATTTGTAACTTCTGCTGCCCTCAAAGTGAACGTGCAGTAAATGAAGTGACCCGGCCATTTCAGCACTCCCCTCCTCTGCTCTCTCTGCCACATACCAGCTGTGATATTCTGCTTAGGTTCAGAATAGAAGATGTAGTCTCTGCTGACTGGATATTGCTAATGATTTGTTCATCCTTGGAAGCTCTGTAAAGAGAATGACTAAAGTAAATAAATTAAATCATGCAAGCCCTCAGGTATGTTTTGTGGAAGAATCTAGATATCCAAACTTTACATCTGCCTTTTATAGACTATTTTGGAATATGTATTTTACATTAATGAGATTTTCCCTATCCCTCCCTGAAGTACTGCAAACTTTTCCCTCAGTTATAATAAAAGAAATATCCTTTATCTGTTCTGCAGACAGTCTCCTAAGATCTTTTTTCCATTAGTTAGATTTTGGTCATTGAAAGAGTTAAATGCATTTTGCATTGGGTTGGGGGGGGGGGGGGGGGGGGAGCGGTTTGCTTGCTTTTGGGTTTTTTTTTTTATTATAAGGGTTTGGTACCAAAAGAGAAGAGAGGGGAGTAATTAATCATGCAAACATAATTTTATGAACATAATGTATCTTAAAAAAGTTTTATTTTTTCTCAAATATTTATTATTATGTTATTTCACCTTCTCCCCTAAAAGAATGAAGCTGAGGTAGGGATTCTGTAAAAGACCTTTCTCTAGATCTTGAACAATCAATATACTGATTTCTCCCTTCCATGTGTAACTTTATATATTTTTGAAATAAAAAGAAATAACTTTGCTAGTTCTGGTCTTTTTCAATGCTACCTTCCTTCACTGTATAAAAAAAAAAAAGAAAAAGAAAAGAGGGCAAAAAATGCATTCAACTCTTTTAAAACATCAGTATTAGTTATTTATTTTGAGTGGTTCTATAAGTCTTATAATTGTATTTTACTATTTTTTTCTTATGAAAAAAATATATTTGGGGGATTTTTACTTCCAAATTAAAAATAAAAATAAAAATAAAAATATACCAAACCTGGCAGTGTTCCAAATTTGCTCAAAAAACAGAATGCAAGACCAATCACCTTTCACTAAATTTCAGTGTATTGTACAGCTCTTTTTAAAAATGTAACTATTACAGAACAAAACCAAAAAATAATAGACACTTGAGACTTACAGATAGTGATACCAAGAGGTTGTTTTCCATCTTAAAAGTCCTGGTACTTTAAGCTTCAAGCATATAAACTAGTAACCAAGCAATATGTTTAGGTGACCATTACTCTGTGGCTAATGTCAAATGTTTTTAATTAACTAATTGGGCAAGCTTAAGAAAGCCTGCTGAGCAAAGAGATATGATGTCAAAGAGCTCTCTTCCTTTGCCCCTTCTATTATGCAGAGTCAGAATTAGTAAAAGCAGTGGCAAAGGAAGAAGAAAACCAAACCCTTTTCTCTACAGCAGAGGTCAATCTGTTTATTGTGGGATTAGGTGGTAATGTTAGGATGGACATTTTTAAAAAATGCTAACGATGAATACTCCAAGTGGTGGTAAAATAAAAGGTGCTGTTAGCAATGTTTATAATCCCAGGCTATATTCAAATATATTTTTCTGTTTAATTAACTGTTTAGTCAAATTAAAATCAGATAAAGCTGAGAAAAATATAAAATCCCACTTGAAAGTCATGGAACATTCATTCATGCATGGAACATGCATTCAACACATATGAACAATCTGAAACACTAGCATCCCTGTTACAGAAATACTGTGATACCTTAAGAAGATCATGCTATGCTACATCAGTGATATCCTGTGTGAAGTTCAGAAATATCTTTATGTGCTTTGGCATCTTGAGGTTGAAGAAGCATAGGTACTCCTGTCTACTTGCACCCATTGCATGCTTATCATCAATGTAAATTAAAGAGGACATACACTAACAAATGAGAAAATAGACAGTATTAAGAAGCATATGGTAACCCTGTCCTACTATATTTGCTTCTATTGTATCTCCTTTGTCATATAAGTTACATCTACTCAGACATCAAAAGCCTGTATAAAAGTTGCAGTAGGAAATTTTAAGTTCTAGACTGGCCACTATTTTGCCTCCCTAGTATAAAATACTAATTTCTAGGCTAAGGAGGTATTCAGGTCAGCATCATATGCTGAGCGAGTGTCCAGAAGAAAGGTAAAACCTCTAACTTGTCCCCTCAGGCTGCTCACAGGTTGGAGTGCTGGCCTCCCCAGGGTAGTAGGTCAGCTTGGTGTGTGGGAGCCCTGCAGGCAGGTAGGCACCCTGGGCACACCAACCCCACTTATCATGCGCTGCATCAGCTGAAAACACACCAGGGCACATCGGCAGTCTAAACTGAACCTGTCCCTCTCCCCCTCTCCTCACACTGGGCCTGAAACAAAGCAAAAAGCAAAGCGAAGAAAGGAAAAGAGAAGAGGGAGTGGGGAAGGGGGAGGGCAGGCCAGCTCTGTTTTACTGCTTATTCATTCTTCTGCATTCAATCACTCCGATGCAGTAACTAGCTCAGCCCCAGGCTCCCCTTACATGCACAAAAGAAAAGAAATCCCATTCAGAAGGAGACCTTGAGTTATTGATCTCATGCTGAACGTTACGTTCGGTTCAGCAGCACTGTCAGTTCCCTCACACGGAAATCTTACGTTTCCCACCAACTCTGTTGAATGATACTCAGCTTTTTGAAAATAAATGTTGAGGGCTAGGGGTCAAGGGCAGAGACATCTTAGCTTTCTTCCTGGGACTTCAGGACACATTCTGGGTCATGATGAAGGGTAAGTCTGCCAAGCATTAAATGTACAAGTTCTGTGGATCTTGTTCACCAGAGGGGCAGGCAATTGATAGTTGCTTCACTTTCTAATTCAGACATTAGAAAATGAGCCATAAAGCCATCATTTGTTAATGTACATTAGATTTATTTTACCCATTCAATTCAATGAACAAAGTTTTTTGCTAACACACTTTATAGTTCATTTATTTAGCTTAATATCCTCATTTACAGAAATATGCAGAGATTTGTTTTTAATCACTGAAGAGATTAAAGTCAAAAGTTAAATTAAAAAAATATTTCTTATAACCTGTTTCACTCTCAAACATGCCTACCGCCTTCCTTCACATGTACTATTAATTACGCAATAATTAATAATAAATAGCAATACCCCATGTGTAGACACCCATGTGTAGACAACAAAAGTATACAACTACTTGATGGAAAGCAACAGGATTTTTTTAGTTAGTTATTGTTATCATAATGCAAACCTAAAACACTGAGTTCATATAAAGTCCATATTATGTTCTTGCTTAAAAACTTAAGAAATGTAATATTTCATCGTTGTGTCTTTATGAGTTTCACATGCCAGAAGTCAAATTGTGACATGAGGAAAATATCTCATATATTACTCAGTAAGAGCAGAATATATATATATTTTTTTTTTTTGCTTCACATATATTCTTTCTCAGAGGTCTTTTAGTTAGTTAGTTAGTTAGTTAATTAGTTGAGGGGGGAGTGTTGATCTGCTTGAGGGTAGAAAGGCTCTCCAGAGGGATCTGAACAGCCTGGACTGATGGGCTGAGGACAATTGTGTGAGGTTCAACAAGGGTCAGTGCTGGGTCCTGCACTTGCGTCACAACAACCCCACACGCAGCACTACAGGTTTGGGGAAGAGCGGCTGGAAAGCTGCCTGGTGGGGAAGGACCTAGGGGTGTTGGTCAACAGCTGGCTGAATATGAGCCAGCAGTGTGTCAAGGTGGCCAAGAAGGCCAACAGCATCCTGGCTTGTGTCAGAAACAGTGTGGCCAGCAGGGCCAGGGCAGTGATTGTCCCCCTGCACTCAGCACTGGTGGGGCTGCATCTCAAACCCTGCGTTCAGGTTTGGGCCTCTCACTTCAACAGGGATGTAGAGGTGCTGGGACATGTCCAGAGAAGGGCAACGAAGCTGGTGAAGGGTCTAGAGAATGTCTTCTGAGGAGTAACTGGGGAAACTGGGGTTGTTTAGTTTGGAAAAACAAAGGCTCAGGGGAGACCTTACTGCTCTCTACAACTACCTGAAAGAACATTGTAGTGAGGTGCATGTCAGTCTCTTCTCCCAAGTGATAGGACAAAAAAGAAATGTCCTCCAGGTTGTGCTGGGAGAGGTTTAGATTGGATATTAGGAAAAATGTCTTCACCAAAAGGATTGTCAAGCGTTGGAACACATTGTCCAGGGTAGTAGCTGAGTCTCTGTCCATGGAGCTATTTAAGAGACATGTAGATGTGGCACTTAGGGACACAGTTTAGTGGCAGACTTTGCAGTGCTGAGTTAGCAGTGGGACTTAATGATCTTAAAGATCTTTTCCAGACTAAATGATTCTATGATTCTATGATTTTCTATGATTCTATGCTTAAGAGAAGGACTGAGTAGGCATCAAAATGAAGAGCTGGATGAATATAGAAAATTCAGAGGAATAAAATTACTTCACAGAGAAATGAATTAAAAACAACCAGTGGAAGTAAGAATGCATATTCAATGGGAACCCCAAGCTAAGTGAGAAACTCCCTTATGATCTTACTGTCTTTACTTCTATGCAAATTTATTTTGCTTGAGTAATAAGTACTGTGGTACTTTCATTCCACAATGATGTTCATATAGTTAGTCACATTCTCCTGAAACAAAACATCAGAAATGAGATATATGATAATTCCTTCAATTCAAACCTAAAAAGCAGAGCAATATGCTTATATTTGCTTTAATCTTTTGTTCCTCTCAAAGCATCTTGAATCATATCAGGTTTTATTCATAAAAAAATAATCACTGCATATATTATGCTAACAAATTTTTGTGTTGATATTGAAGTATCCACTCTTTTCACAGAATATTGTTGATTCACCATTCTCTGTGCTTGATTGGTCCTCTGCATTATATGATGTTATTTTTGTCTGTGATTGGATAACTCAAACTTGTCAAATGGGAAACTGAATTTTGAAAAGTTATTCATGACTAAAATACTTCTAGTATGAGAAAGGACATGAATTCTAAATACAAGCACTATGAAGTTTTATATACAAACAGGAAAAAACCCCAACAAATTACCTAACAGCAAATCAAATGCCTTGATTTCGCTAATGAAAATTTCTAATAATTGGTTTGACTTTTTTCTCAGCTGGAGATTTCTTTACCGTTTCCATCTGATGAATCTGAGATAAATATAGAGAAGGATAAACTGTTCAAGGTTTGACATGGAAATGCTTTTTCCGTATATCAAATGTGAGTCTCTCAGCTCTTAACCATAGCTACATTACAGGAATGTAATTACTTGAAGGTAATTATTTTAAGTGAAAAAGGGGAATATTTTTTTAGCGCTAACTCTTTCTTCTCACAGCAATTTTTGTTTTCTTCAACCCCTTTTTCCTACGAGTCTTTGTTCAAATGAAGGTTTCTAGTTATTTAGGAGATTCTCCTTTTACTTCTTACTTGGACCCTGCAGTAGCTGTCCAAGGAGTTTTAGACATTTTATCTTCACTTCTAGTTAAATGCATCTCCAGTACCACAAATGCCCATTCTATTTTCTTTTACTGATTTCCTGAGGGGAAGATAGTTCAGGAAGAAGGTAAAAAAAATACTATATTGCACTTAGATTCAGTGCTCAGTATCCTGTAATCATGCAGAACAAGAGACACAAACCAGGTAGATGAGTCAATTTATACTCTACTATAAGGAGATGTTAACATGTTACATGTTAGCTTTAAAAGTAACTCTTCTTACACCAGAACTCCAGCAGCATTATGATTACAGTGTTAGCCCTGGTAGTACTAAAGTAACATTTACAGTGGTATTACAGATAACATTAAACATTGAGATAGACATTGAGAGTTTTCTCACTGATTTTTGGCCAGTGTGTCACAACATTGGAAAGGAATATTAAATATCAACTTATCTATCTGTTCTACTTCTGTTCTTGTATCATAACTGTATGAATTACAATAATTTAATTGTTGTATCACATATTTCAGTTTACACATTCTTTCTTCTTTCCTTCATTTGCAGCTATATTCCACCCATCTAGTGTCTTGATCATAGTGATTCTAGTAAAAGGTTAAAGAACGTTTAAGAAAGTTGAATGGTCATTAATTTATGTGCAATGTGTAAAAACTTTTCTGGGGAAATAGGGGTCATTTTCTGTCTAATCCCAGTACACAGTCTAGGCTTTGTTTTATAGAAATATTGGTCAACAACTACTGAGAAGTCAGAGAAGATTTCACCTTGTCTTGAACAGTTCCTAAACGCCATACAAAATCAATGAAGAGAATTCATAACTACCTTCATTTTGTGTAGAAGTATGCTTTCATCGAATTACAGGGAATCAACAGAAAATGCTAAGAGCTAATATCCCACCTATTACACCTAACATTTCTGTGTGATTCAATGTTTCTTGTCTTCTGAGCATCACTGCTTGTCCACAGACTACATGATAAGGCATGAGCTTCCAGCTAGAGCATGAAACCTTACAATAAAGCTAAGAAACCATTGTTGAAACAGGTTGTGTAGATGGAAGACTGTTCCTAAATTCAAACTTGTAACACGTATAAACAGGCAGAAGTTAAAATTCAATCTGAAATGCAGTGTAGTCTAAAAATGTATCTAAACTGAGTAGGAGAAATTCTCGTCTTAAAAAACCCTAACACAACAAAACCATTAACACTAAAAGTAAAGCATGCAAGTCATCCAGATTACACCTGAAAGAATGAGGTAGAACAATTTTTTTTGTAGTTAATTTTGTTTTTTCTCTCTCTTATGATTGATTCTGAGCCTTAACTCTGATCTGAACAATTTGATTAGACACTGGCTTTCCTCTTGACTTGATTCCATTGATGGAATATGCCTTTTTTCTTCTCCTCAATTCACGGATGCAGTTGCTTTTTTTAGAGTTTCTCACTGCTTTGCTCTATATTTGAATTTTTCTTCGTATAAAGACAGTCTGTTTGAGTTACCTCTCAGCTACTGCCCTCTTTAACCTCAGACCATGACCTCTTGTTTCGCAGCTAGTTTCTATCTCTGCTCCTTGCTGGTATCAATTTGTTTCCACTTCATTCAGGATCAGGTGTCTCGGCTCTTGATCTCTTACCACGCCCTCACTGGCAAATATCTTTCAGTACCCTTTGAAGGGAAGAAAACTCCAAACTGAAATGAAATGAAACTGTAGCAGGTAACAAAACCATAATGCTGGTTCCCCCACCTAATGTTTATTCACGGATTGTCAGCAAATATATGAATAACAGATCACTGTGGGGTCAAATGACAGAGTTCTTGAATTTCAAGAGACAAATTTCAGCTGAGAGTAAGAGTTGTCAAATATAACCTACCACCATGGCATATCTGCTTGCTGTAGGAATATGGCACAAGCAAGAAGTGGAATTATTAAACTTAATCTGTCACTACACTTAAATGGTAGGAAATTCTTTTCTCCTTTCAAAGGGAATATGTGGGAAGTACAATAAAACTGTAAGGAAATGCTCTGACAAAAGGACAGAATGTATTGAAATGCTAACTTTGTATGATAAGGACCACAGTAAACTCATTAAAGACTAAAATTACCGTGTTTAAATAAAGCAGAGAGTGAATTATTGTAAGATATGGATTTTAGTGTATAATCTTAATTATTTGAACAAAACTCTATTACTTCCCCTAGATGTTTTTCATGATTTAATGGCATGTTATTTGTAGGATGTCACCAGAAAATCAAATATGACATTTATTTTTTTAAAATATTCTTGTCATAAACTTGAATTACACTTACCCAATGAAGTAACAGCTGACACATTATCTTTTATTTGACTAATCATTACTGAGCAACAACACTTGAATATTGAGTAATAAGCTATAGGTTTTTAAGGAAAATAAATTTTGTGAAAGAAAATATTTGTTTGCTGACATAGTTATAAAAAATGAATTGAATTATTTATTTACTATGAATATTTGCTTAGTTTCATTAACAGTTCTGCCTTGTCAGAATTCAGCAAGGGGAAATTATGTAGACTAATAGGATTTGACATACCTCATTGAATTCCCAATCCTCCTCCTTCTTCCCCAGTCATCAAGGTTAGACTGGATCTTTCTAATCGTTAGAAATGCATGTTCTCCAGTCACAGCATGTGTATATATATACACCTGGTTTACTCTTTTATTATTATTTTCTACTGTATTTTAACTATCACTGAAACAAGAACTGACACATATAAAAATACTTGTGTCACTACAATGCTACAGTCAAAATGCACTCATGCAGCTAATGAGTACATGTATTGTCTGAAGAGGAACAACAGTATTAGTTCAATTATATAATATCTTGTTTTAAAATTAAGTTTAAACCTTTAATATTTTTTTAGAATTTTTAATATGAATCAGATATTTCTAGAAATCTAAGTGCAATGAAATTGACATACCCAGTTGTGAGGAATTCTGTACTAGTAATACTGGCTTCTGAGAACATAACCTCACGGGTAATATTAATAATGTCTTTTATAGAATATGCTGATATAAACAGTAATGCCTATTCAGTGCTCCTTTCCTCTCTGTCTTCCATTCACATGTATACCCTGATCTAATGAGTACCCCTTGTTTAATAATCTATGCATTGAAATTCCATGGAAATTCTGGATTCTATTCATAGATAGCTTTATGGTTGCCATTTTGCTTGGGGAAAGGAGACAGTTTATGTGAATGCAGAGGAAATGTGCTGCAATACCTACAATCAAGGCAAGAGAATGAGCCTTTAACCTTTTTAATTTAGTAATATATATGTAGCAAAAGACTCCAATCAGGACACTCATACAGAATACCCTATCTGAGAATAAAACTAAGTTTAACTAAAAACATTCTCTGATTTTATGTCATAATGTATAGTAAAGCTGACAAATTGTGACTGGAAATTTTAAATGAACGTGCAATCTTAGAAGTATTTGGGGAGCCACCTTTCATGCTACTTCAGGTGCCAAGTTCCTATTTTTCCATATAAAAAGGAGAGCTGATGACTAGTAACCCTGGCCCAGATTTAGCTATTGCACAGAATCCCTTTCCTGTAGTTCTCATGCCAAAACACTGAGAGTGCCAGTATAGAAATGCACTTTTGTATAATGACATATGAAAAATGTTTCTGAAATCCACAATAATTATTTTCACAACTACCTCTTTGTTCACAAAAATTTGGTAAATGTATAGTATTAAAAGAAATCAAGCAAATTACTCATGTTCCTTATGAATTATATGCCATTCTTTTAAATGGCTCATAATCCTATCTATCTCATGTGTTCCATTCAAACAATTCTTCTAATTATTTTATGCTTTTCAGGTCAGTAGTTTTGAATCTTTCATAGATCCATTCTTAAACTTTTAGAAAGAACCACATTTAGGCATCTGTTACTTCATTATCTTCAGTCAGTTATCAAAAATACCTGCCACTGACTTTTCTATTCCCCCAAACATGCCACATAACAATTTATCTGAGCCTGGTGCTTTATCATCCTTTAATCATTCTAATTTTGCAAACACTTTATATGAGCTGGGACTCATAAAACTCTTGTTGTATTTCACTTTCACAGAAAATTTATTCCAGACTTTAGGTTATGGCCTACAGCTGCACTCATAAATATCAAGGCAAAGAATTCATTCATGCTAAATTACCTTCCAGAGATGTGCAGAGTTATTCATACCACTCAGAAGAACACCAAAATTCCTATTTCTGCCAGGTTCCTCAAAAACAGAATATACAAGATTGCCAGTTCAGCTTTCTTTGTTAATATGTTTTGAAAGCATGGAAAACAATCAAACTTCACACAGGGCTGCTGGTGAGAACACATTCAAACAGCTCTATTAATGACTGTCAAACTTTAAAACTACTTTATCCAGATATACAAGTTTTAACTGAAGTCTAAATAAATGTACTATAAATAAACTCAAGGAGTTTTGGGAAAGTTAAAGCTGGAAATATGATGTCCCTATTGTAAGAAATTATTCTTCATCCTCAGTTTCCAGTCTTTTTAGAAAGAATGCTTTCCACTCTTCACTGGAAATTCCCATATAAAACACAATCAGTCCCAGAAATGTGTGGATACTAAATGAAGTTCCATATTCATAAAAACCTTCATTAGTTTGAGTCATTTCAAGTAAAAGTGAAGGCATTTTCATCAGTTATCATACCTGTTTCATTCCCCACCCCCACATAGTCTTAATAACATTTTAACCTGAAGAAACACCTATGACTTCATCACTGCCAACTCAGACCTATGGAAAAATTACTTCTTCTTGTTTCCAGGTGAGCATTGCTTCTAGATAAACATGAAACACCATAATTTGCATTCAGTTCAAAAGTTACAAGTAAAATATATTTTTTAAAAAGAAAATCCAATAGCTTTCAGAAGTGTAATTCAGACCATTTAAATACAGACTTAGAATATCGTTTCCATTGTTTGACCTAGTATAATGAGAAGTCCAAGTGCCTGAGTAAAATTGAAAAATAAGAATCGTCAATGTGATTTTCATTGAAGCTTTAAGTTGTGAATGAGCAGAAAATAAAAACAAGTCCCAAAATGCAAAGTACATAATAGAAACAAATAAAAAAAAAACCCCTGGCTGTTAACAAAAAACAACCCCATAACCTAGTGGGAAGCTTTCATTGTGCAGGTGCTAGTATCTACTAGAAAGCCAACATATTTGCATTCATTGGAAATTTGCCTCTAGTGACTAGTAACATGTATCCCTGCAGAATGAACATATTTTTTTGATAATGTTCCTAATCAATTCTAATGGGGGACAATTTCTATGTATTATTAGTATTTTTAATTTATTAAAACATCTATAAAAAACCAGAAGAATCTGGGGATTAATTCATGTAAGATTAGTGTCCAATTTAAAATTAAAGCATCAAACATCACAGCAAATGTTTGGGACATAATTGCTGTGTTTATACACTAACGAATGCATTGGAAGGGGTAAGGTTATACATAATATTAAATAACAAAGCTTTAGCTTATCATTGTTATTTAGGGATCATGTGGTACAAACACTTTTAAATCCAGTACTGTAATTTGCTGTGTCTGAAGCTGAGGATAAACTTGCTCAACAGTACAGCTTGTTTATCCCATGCTGTTTTGGTAGGTAGTTCCTTATTTCATTCTCTTCACTCACAGAGCATGAGCAGCAGTAGCAATAAAACTGAATGTGTATGCAAGTGTAAAGTTTTTAGTGCTCTTTCTGCTCTTTTTCCCTATGAGATCAAGGCAAAAGTGTGGGGGGCGGGGAGGGGGGGGGGGGGGCGGGAAGGGGGGCAGGGAATAGGGAAAGTCTTGGTTCTTTACCAGGGATCTCTGATTCTGAGCAATTCTGTGGTTACAATGCTTTTTGGGAACTTACCTTAGTTTATGTCTGTTTCCCTAATGTGAACTCTCATCATTTATAACAAGCAATTCTAAGTAATACCCCCAATAGTATGGCCCATCATCTTTCATGATCCTTAGGCCATGAGGGACTCCCAGGAATACCTTCTTCCATGCTGGCTATACACAGCAAGTTCACCTGCTGGAGACCTTCCATGTCTTGCGGTTTTGCTACCTGACCCTGCTCAAATTCTCCCATGCCTGAGATGCCTTCAAGTAAAATGACATACCTTTCCCCAAATTCACTTTCTTCCTCTGTTTGCAGGTATAGAGCAAAGTACCAGTTAAAATTTCTTAATTTTACATATTTTTAGAGAAATTTCCTGTACAGGATATAAAATAGATTGTATATGGCTATAGGAGTTGCAAAGCTATAACATGTTCCGAGAAGTGTGCCAGTAAAAAAAAAAAAAAACAAAACAAAAAACAAAATCCACCACTGAAGATAAAGTATTTCTTAGAACTTTTAGAGGTGTGAAATTTAGACAACAATAACTGAATTCCCTTCAGCTACTCTACAACAAATTTTTGTGCTGAAGATGAATATGTGTATTCTTTCAAACAAACCAAACAAAGAACAGCAACAAAAAATAAAGCTCGGTTTTAGTATGGTTTTGGTTTGTTGTTTTTTTTTTTATTCCCAGATACTGCTATTTCTTTTATTTTCTGTTTATTCAGAAATAACTGTGACTTCTCTATTCCTGGCAGTAAATTAGGAATTAAAATTATCTATCTAGCAAGTGCTAGACCCACCATCATCTCTCACTCCTCCCAACCATATCCCACCTCTTCCAAGACAGTGCTTGAGATGCTAGATGGTGAAGTACCAGATAGGATAGGACTAAATCTTAGCTTAATTGGCACAAATGTTGTTTATACAACCATCCTGACATAAAATAAATAAAAAAAGAAAGAAAGAGAGGTAAACTTATCCAAAAGTAAAATGGGATGTTGAGGGTAATGGGAAATTATTTTTTAATTTCTTTTCTTTATTGGGTTTTATGCTTAAATGGCTGCTGCATGACATCTATTTGGCAGATATTAAGAGAAAGTCACATGGCTCACCAGGGGAGTAGCTAATAAGTTATTTAATACATTGTGCATCCAGCTAGAGCAACAGGCTTCTACTCCTTCACTTCTTACTTTCAGAAAGGCAGCTTTTTCTGAACTTGTGCAAAGGTGGGGGGTGAGGGGTGGGGGGTGGCATGGGAGGAGGTTAGAGGATTTTTATGATTCCACATCACCAAAGGAGGCATTGGACTACCTAACTATAAGGACTGTTGATCAGGTAGGATAATAGTTAGTGGGCATGTTTTAGGGTGTTTTATCTCAAAGGCAAAATCATCATACCTGAATATTTTTGCAAGACAGGATACAAGCAATATAGGAAGAATTTCTACTGCTGCCCATGAAACCATTTGGAAAAGAATTGAATAGCCCCAAGAAGCTGGGGGAAAGGGAAAACAAGAACAGTATTTTGTCAAAACCTTCACTTGGGCAAAGGAAAAAAAAAAAAAAAAGAAATCAAACAAGAAGCTTTTGTTTGGTCTTTGCTCTGAAACATCTATACCTTCATACATGCATCAACAGAGGTATGGTTCCCCAAAGTCTGTAGAACTGTTCAGTTCAGACAAATCCCCTTCATCTAACCTGGTAAACTTTCAGTAATACTTTCCCTTCTAAGGTACACAATCCTGGTGCACAATGTAAAGACGAAAAGAAGGATTTAGTAACCAAAATTTCAATAGCTTGCTTTGTATACCACACTTCACAGAACATCCCAGTACAAATTTTCAGGGAATCAAAATGCATCACCAGTGAAAAGGACACTATTTCAGATCTCATTTCTATCAGCAGTTATTCAAGGACCATTGCAATAATGTAATAATATATCATGAACATTGCAATAGCATAGAGGCTAACCATCTCAAAGTAATATTTTCAAAAGCATCTACTCATGACAGTCGCTAACGGTCTAAAAACTCAATTAGGTTCAGGGGTGGAGCTGGATGAGGCAGCATTGTGTGGTTTATTGGTAATGTCGCAGGCTCATACCACCACTGCTGCTTTCCAATTGTGGGACACAGGTTCATTGCATCAAACCAGACTAATGCATGCCTATAGGAGGAAAGCTTCTCCTGGGCAAATCCAGTACTGGACTTCTTGTTCTGTAGTATCTTCCTAGGGACAATAAAAACTCCATGTAGTCCTATGAGAAACTGAGAGGTATATTTCCACACTTTAAAAAAATGCATAACTGCCTGCTGGCTGTCCCTAGAGGATAGACACAGTGTAATAAGTTAATTTCAGGTAACACTTGGTAGGTAGAATATGCAGACACATAATATAAACATTTTTATATTTAAAAAAAAAAAAAAAGTGTGGGCTTTGGGTTGTATTCCTTATTTTCTTGTGGCCAGGAGAACAGAAGAGACTGAATTATTAAAAATAATTTAGTGTTAAGGGAGACACTGTATTTCTTTTTTTTCACAGCCACAAATAATAACTCATCTTCAAATATTTATTCATGTCTGTTTAGGTTTAAAGTGTCTTCTGAAATAAGCATCAGATATTTCAGGTAATAGTATAGTAACATCTACTTCTTGGTTGTAACACTGGTTACACTAGAAGATGAAAAAGTCTGATAAGCCATGACTGAATACCCAATACCATAAGTGGTCATTAGAATGAAGTACTTATTCCTGTTGTGATGTGTTGTGCAAAGTATAGTAAAACCTAAACAATTAAATTCCAATACACAGATGCGGAAGAGTAACTCTCTGAAAAACACCTACTGTATAATTATCAGAAAATACATTCTGGTTATTAAAGATTTGAATGCAAAGGTGTGATTCCCTTGTGATTTATTGACTATTGAACTGGGGAGATGAAGGAAATAAACAATACATGACAACATTTCAGCTGAGGATTAGCGTCTATATAGGGAGACAAATGAAATGGTAGAAGGAGAAACATTCATGATAACTAAGGACTATGTACCAGCTTCATTATCAAAGTAGTTTTTTTTAAAAAAGGGGGGAAGGAGAGGGGATTAAACAAACTGCTATACTGAGCCAAATCTATATCTCTGAGTTTGCAATTGTACAGTTGCTTGAAATCTGCAAAATTCAAATTCATTAATTTTTTTTGTTTGTTTCTCCCAAAAGGACAAAATTTAAAATAAATAAATAAATAATTGACATTAAAATTCTTAAGTATTTAATGATAAATGAAAGAATGAAAGTAACAAAATATTTCAGACTGCATATAATCCAAATACAACCTAAAATCTTCTAAAAAGGAAAAATTTAGACCAAAACCCATTTAATTTTTTACTTTTCAAATTCTGTCAGATATTTAACATAAAGGAATATTTCCATGAAGTATTTCTATTATAATAAAATATTATATGTTTGGGGTTTTTTTGTCTGAATTGGTCACAAAACCATGCAAATTTTATCCATCATCTAACATGCCTCAATAGATTTGTTTAGTAAGAGATCTGTGTTCTAGTCAAGGATGGAAATAAAAAAAGTCACAAAACACTAACAAGTGTTATGGCAGTATTTATTTATTCTTGACGCTGAAAGATTTTTACAAGTCTCTTGCTAAAACTTTTCCGTCTGAAAGTTCACAGATTCTTATCCTTAATCAAAATTACTGCTATTGTATATTAGCCCTGGCCATAGGACTGAAATTAGTCTTCATCTAGTAAAATGTTCTTCAGCTACCGTAAACAAAGAAGGAACAGAGTAAAAGTAACAACTACTTTCTAATTTTTCACCATGCCTGGAGCTGATATAAAGAGAAAGTTGGACTTTAAAGATTTTCTAAAGAGCTTGGAGGAAAGAGATCTCGAGGAAATGAAAATTTAGGGACAGAATGACATGTTTTTATAAACAAGATACATTAAAAAAGCAGAAAGAAACATGATGAGCAAGAGACAGAATGAAGAGAAACATCTTGTCAGGAAGAAAAATAAACAACTGATGGGACAGAAACTTGTGAGAGAAACTGAGGTAATGAAGCAATAACAAATCTAAAAAGTAAGTGATGCTCAATAAGATGGCTGTGAAGCATAATGGGTACCCAGCCCTGATATCAATAACCTTGCTACTCAAATAATATCATGCTGTCCACCTTCATAAACACCATAACCTCCCCACCACCCACACCCCCAATAAGAGATAGGGGAAATAAACAGATTTCCATACTAAATTATACATTTTCACTTCTACAACTTTAATCATGCAATTTTGTTTGCATGTGAAGCAGTGCAATAATACAGCCTTGTGATTATGCTTCTGCCTGAATTTCTTTTTTGCTCTACTTAATCAAAATCCTTCAGTCAAAGCCCATAATTCTTACTTTACTCATTTCTTCCTCTTCTACTGTAAGATTTATCTCTCTTCTTTCTTTATTTATATAATTTTTGTTTTAGTCCAATATTGAGGTAAACTAAACTAAAACAAGGATTCAAAATTAATTTTGCAAGGTAGCATGGATGAATATGCAAAGTTTTCAGTATCAAACAGAATTTGTAACATGCATGCAGGTTCTTAAACTATCATAGTAGGTAACTGTGCAAATAAATCTTAGAATTATCACTTTCACTGTTATATAGTGCTAATTATTGGAAATATGAAGCATAAAAATTACCAAATTGTAAATAGTAACTGCAGTTACCTATATAGTCACAAAAATATAAAGATAACAAAAATTTTGTGCTTCAAAATAGCATTCCTGTCATGATTCACACTGTCCTGTAGCATAACAAGCATACATATAAAGTGTATGTGAAAACACTTAAATTCTGTGACTTTAGGTGTAAATACTGCTTCCATGTACATATCGCCTTGGTGAAAATATCACTAGAACCTTCCCTTACATTGCTATTTCATACACATCCAGGCCAAACAGCACATATTCACATGGCTAATCCTGTGGAGGTTTACAAGACCATCTGCAATTGTACATGATTGCATAATCAGGACTTATATTGTTAAAAAAACAAAAAAAAAAACCAAAAAAACCCACAAAAAAACCCAACACCAAAACACCAAAAATCAAAGCAGTACCTGTAGAAATCTAAGTACACATTCAAACTGTCCTAAGAGGTAATAGAAAATAAATTTAGGATATTTCCTAGTATAACTGATATCTACCTTGTAAGTATGATGCACCCTTCTATTCTCATGGTTTTCTTACAATTATGCTGCTAGTGAATTCATTCAGCTACCAGTATTTGTTCTTGTCACTTGTCATCTTGTCATCATTAGAGTAAGATTTTGCATTTCTGAAGCCTAATCTATCATGTTCTAATTCTCTACAAAATAGTGGAAAAGTATCTTCAAAAGTGTCTCAGAATAAATCCATTTTCATTTAAAAAATACTTAAATGATAAAAATTGTGCAAAATTAAACTACTTTCAAAGCAATCTTCATACTTTAGTGAAAACTGAAAATGTTACAAAATTTCTGCAGTTCTATGACAAAGAATACAATGAGAATAAAAAAAAAAAAAAAAAACAAGCCACATAAAAAAGACAAATTGTAAGACTTTAAACCCCTATTGGTAAGGTTCCAACCTTATCTTTTATTTCAATAGGCTATTCTTGAGGGCAGGCTGAAACTGTGGTTTTGTGTGATTGTGTGGTTTTGTTGAGTTGTTGGGTAGTTTGGGTTTGTTTTTGGTTTTTTTTTGGGGGGGTGTGTTTTGTTTTGGGGAATTGGTGGTGGTATTTTTTAGAAATACATTTTTCTGTTTTGAAATTATAGTTCATTTGCTGCAAAAAGTTTAGGTATCTTATCAGCATTTTATTAATAAATGACAGACTCCACAGGGCTCTAGTGCATTCAGGTATCTTAATAAACATAATGCTTCATACAGACTGACACTTTGGGAGACAACTTTAAAATCAAATAGTCTGGCCATATTTGAGCAGCTAGAAGTCAATAGAAAGCATCATAAGTATAAAGAAAATGACAATGCTTTAGAAAATATGAACAATGAGGCTCAGTCTTTGTTTGATGAGTCAAAGGCCGGCTTTCTGAATCAAACAAAGTAGTATGGATTTATGCAGCATTTGTGTAAGCCTTGAATATGGCACTGACCATGTCAAGCTGATGTTTTGGGGCTTTGATAAACATCATTAGTTTTCAAGCACAGGAAAGGTGGTATTTTCAAACAAGGATTGAAAGAACCTAACTTTTTTTTTCACATAACCTAGGAAAATTATAGGCTTAGAGTTTAGCTCTGCAGTCAAAAATAAAAAAAAAAAACAAAAAACAAAAAACAAACCCAAACCAAATGGGCAAGAAGGTTAAGATTTGAGGCTAGTGCAAATAATAAACACTGATGCTACAAGTAGATGCACAATCCCTCTGTGATGTTATATACAGGCAGAACTGGACATGTCACAGAACTAAGGCCTGACTTATGGTGAGGGGGTTTGCACCTTCTACTGCTGAGGGAATAGGAAAGGTAAACACAGCAACATCTGTGGGAAGAGATACCTCAGGAGGAGTAGTGGTCATGAAGCTGTTTTTTCGAGCTTATGGTACAGCAAACATAAGTCACAAGTATATTGGGGCTGTAGACAAATTACCAGCCTGCTGTCCCACTCCTGGCCTTGGGTTACACTGTGGAGCAGGATGTGAGGAACTACGGAACATGAACTGGTTGGTAGGTGTCACATGGTTTAGTGGGACTTGGCAGTGTTAGGTTTATGCTTGGACTCTATGATCTTAAAGGTTAACTAAATGATTCTATGATTCTAAAAAGCTGCCAGAGGTAAGGGATTGTATCATGAGGAAAAGCTGGATATCATGGGTAGGTAGGGGGGATTACTTGAGAAAAGACTCAACATTGTACATAGTTTGGGGGTGTGGGGTGGGGGTAAGGTGGGAGGATGTAGGAGAACTGGTAAACCTTTTGGAGAGCAAAATCTTTTAAGGCCAGCAGTAACCTGAGGAACCATATTAGTAATAATATAGAAGGCCAATATTGCAAAGTAACAGTATCAAAACCACCTAATTTTACTACGGATATGCAAAGCCAAGACCAACATAGGATCACAGAATCATCATAGAACAGTTTGGGTTGGGAGAGACCTTTAAAGATCAACTAGTTCAGCCTCTTCTGCCATGGGCAGGGCATCTTCCTCTTGATCAGGTTCCTCAAAACCTCATCCAACCTGAGCTTGAACACTTCCAGGGATGGGTCATCCACAACTTCTCTGGTCAGTCTGTGTCTCACCACTCCATAACCTTCATCATTCTTCCTTATATCTAATCTAAACATGCCATCTTTCAGTTTAAGACCGTTACCCCTTGTCCTATCACTACAGGTCCTGGAAAAAATTTCTTTCTCCATCCTTCTTATATGCCCTCTTTGTATATTGAAAGGCTGCAATAAGCTCTCTTCTGAGCTTTCCTTTCTCCAGGTTGAACAACCCCAACTCACTCAGCCTTTCTTCATAGGAAGGGGATTCCAGCCCTCTGACCATTATCATGATCCTTCCTGGGACTCACTCCAACAGGTCCATGTCTTTCTTGCACTGGGGACCTCAGAGCTGGATAGTAGTTCAGGTGGAAACTCAACAGAGCTCAACAGAGTAGAGGAGGAGAACCACCTCCTTCAATCTGCTGGCCGCACTTCTCTTTATGCAGCCCAGGATATGGTTGGCTTTCTGGGCTGTAAGTACACATTGCCAGCTCATGTCCAATTTTTAATCCACCAGTATCTCCAAGTCCTTCTCCACAAGCCTGCTGTCAATCCATTCATCCCTCATTCAGCATCTGTATAGATACTGAGGATTTCCCTAACTCATGCAGGACCTTGTGCTTGACCTTGTTTAACTTCATGAGGTTAAAAAAACCAAAAGTAATTAGAGGCAACTGGGAATAGGGCAGGAAAAGGAGGTGAAAGGAGGGACAATAAACAGGAAGAAGCAAACCCAAGAAAGCAAACAATGTAATCAAACCCATCTGGAGATAAATATCTATAGAGTATCTCTGCACGATTGCAGCAGCTGAAGCAGAACAACAAATCAAACCTGTTTCTTTCAGCATATTATACATGTCAAACTTTTGCAGTCAGGAGTATGGGTGAAGGTGCAGACAAACATTCTGAGATGGGTTAGTTAAGCAGCCCAGTATTACTTTGTCAGGCCTGATGGCTTTGATATCTTTAGCATGTTCCTAAGAGATGACATGATAATTTTCTAGTATTAGCAGTTTCCTGCTGAGTAGGCAATTGACTGTCTAGAACAGACACCAGTGGGATGGTGGGGAATTAAACCTTATCCATGCTGAGCTTGACCAACCAGGATGTCAGAAAGGCTGCAGTTTTACCATTTTGAAAAGTTAGATGTAGCATAAAGCTGCAATAGTTAAATTTATGTTTCGCATAAAGAAAGGGAGATGAACCAAGAATAAAGTCCTGTAGAATTTCAGCAGAAAATGGAAACTGAATTATCTGAAGGATCCTTCTGAAGTTGGTAAATATGAGTCATGAACACCAAAGGAAAGGACTTGATCTGCAAGTTAACTAAGATGTTGATGTGGTTTAACCCTGGCTGGTAACCAAGTACCGCGCAGCCCCTCTCTCACTCCCCCTCACCCAGAGGGATAGGGGAGAGAATCAGAAAGAAATGTAAAACTCAGGGGTTGAGATAAGAACAATTTAGTAGGTAAAGCAAAAACTGCACACACAAGTAAAGCAAAGCAAGTAATTCATTCACTACTTCCCATGGGCAGGCAGGTGTTTGGCCATCCCCAGGGAAGCTGGGCTCCGTCACACATAATGGTTAATTGGGAAGACAAATGCCATAATACCAAATGTCTCCCCCTTCCTTCTTCTTCCCGTAGTGTATATACTCAACACAATGTCATATGGTATGGAATATCCCTTTGGCTAGTTTGGGCCACCTGTCCTGGCTGTGTCCCCTCCCAGTTTCCTGTGCCCCTCCAGCCCTCTCACTGGCAGGGGTCGAGAAACTAAAAAGTCCTTGACTTGATACAAACATTACCCAGCAACAACCAAAAACATCAGTGTGCTATCAAAATTGTTTTCACACCAAATCCAAAACACAGCACTGCACCAGCTACTAAGAAGAAAATTAACTCTATCCCAGCTGAAACCAGGACAGATGTTAAGAAAAATGATTTGTTAGAATAAATCAGAAACTTAATCAGAACAGAAAGAGTAAGAGTGTAGGAAGGGAGTAGGAAGGGGAAGGAAGTTGTGGGAATAATACAAATGAATCTCAGAGCCCTGCATCATGGTCTTTTTTGTCTGTAGAACAAAAATTCATGGGAATAGCTGTAGGTGCAGTTGTTCAATCCAGGCAAAGCATGCAAACCTTTTGCAAAGGTGAAGCTATAAACAAGAAAAACATAAATAAATGACAGAAACTAAGACTCAAAGACTCAAAACCTAAGTATAAGTTTAACCCATCCACAAGTTACTAGGTTTCTATCTATCTCCAGTGAGCTGGGGTAGAGCAAAACACTTTAAAACCTGAGCTAATTACCTGTTGTTATTTTATGTAGTGAAAAGAATATGAATCTTAACTTCCAACTTTTTTTTTTTTTTTGCATTTAAATTCTGATGCAGAATGCACTAATACTGAGGCAGTCATATGTAAGAAAGCAGTAGCACTTCTAGCCTGAGCACTAAACCAAAAATTTCTGCCACTTCCTGTTAAAGAAATTTGCATTAAAAGCCTGAAACTAAATGGAAACATATATCAGTCACAAAGACTGGAGAAAGAAATTGCAAGTGAACATGTGAGGAAATTGTATACTTAACTCACCAATATGTCAATTGTAGCATAAACCACTTGCCAGACAATAGGTAGACTAGTTCCTACATTTAAGAAATCAACCAGAGCATATTAAGCTGGGCTGCTACTGTCCACATAGACTGTAAAGATACTAAAAAAGTAACATTCAAATGTTACATTTCAATGTGGAAAATTTAGAAAGTCTGAGACAAAAAAGCTAAGAAAAGTGGACAATTTTTTTGCCAGTGTGTAGCCCATAATGTGGAACATATGTGAAAGAGTCAGTTGAGAGATGATACTTACAGGAATTGCAAATGTTTATAAAAGGAAAGCCTGAAGCAAATAAGCTTTAGGAAAATTCTAGGAAGTAGTCCAACCTAAAGGACAACAAAGGAGGCCAAATGTTAGTCAAGACCTGTATAGGGTTCAATCTTTAAATTCTACGTTAAGTTACAAACCCAGACAGCAACCCAAGATGCCTAGAAACAGATTGTTCCCTAACAGCTTGTTTATAAATAAACAAATACATCAACAAATAAAGCCAAAACTAATAAGCAGTAACAGATAGAGGAAAATAAAGAACAATGCCTTAAAAACCATTTCACTGCTCCTTGTCACTGCATAAATTTCTAAAAAGTTTTTTATGGAGTGGGAGAAGAAAGAAATCTTTATTTTTGCCTCATTTCCTGAGAGGAACACTATGTGGTCATGCTATCTATCCAGGGGATTGAGTGCACCTTTAGCAAGTTTGCTGATGACACCAGACTCTGTAGTGTGGTCAACATGCTGGAGGGAAGGAATGCCATCCAGAGGGACAGGCTTCAGGGGTGAGCCTGTGTGAACCTCATGAATTTCAACCAGGCCAGGTGAAAGGTTCTACACATGGGTTGGGGCAATCTCAAGCACAAATACAGGCTGGGTGGGGAATGGATTGAGATCAGTCACAGGGAGAAAGATTTAGGAGCACTGGTGGACAAAAAGTTCAACATGTCCCAGCAATGTACCTTTGCAGCCCATAAAACCAACCAAACCCTGGGCTGCATCAAAAGAAACATGGCCAGCAGGTCAAAGGAGGTCATTGTCCTCTGCTCTGCTCTTGTGAGACCCCACCTGGAGTCCTGATTTCAGCTCTGGGGGCCCCAACAGAAGGACATCGACCTATTGCAGTGAGTCCAAAAGAAGGGCACAAAGATGATCAGAGGGCTGGAGCACCTCTCCTGTGAAGACAGGCTGAGAGAGTTGTGGTTGTTCAGCCTGGAGAAGAGAAGGCTCTGGAGAGATTTACAGAGGCCTTCCAGTACCTACAGGGGGCCTACCAAAAAGCTGGGGAGGGACTTTTTACAAGAATATGTAGTGATAGGAGAAAAAATAATGGCTTTAAATTGAAAGGAGGTAGATTTAAATTACCTATAAGGAAGAAATTCTTCACTGTGCGGATAGTGAGACACTGGAACAAGTTGCCCAGAGAAGCTGTGGATGCCCCATCCCTGGCAGTGTTCAAGGCCAAGCTGGATGGGGCTTTGAGCAACCTGGTCTAGTAGAAGGTGTCCCTGCCCATGTTAGCGAGGATTGGAGCTAGCTGATCTTCGCAGCTCCCTTCCTACTCAAACTGTTCTATGACTCTGTGATTCTATAGACCCTTCAGTAACTTGTCGGTTCATTTACCCATTTTGAACACACTTCATAAGGCCTTAGAAATAATTGAATTTCTGCACATTTTTTGATTATAGAAAGAAGAACCTAAATGGGTGGGTCACTGAAGGGAGGTCAGGTAGAACCCAACCTTTATACCTTTCTGTTTAGTGAAGCTGGCCACTGAGCATATTTGCAAATTCGAACTTTCCAGTAGACTTTGGTCTCTTTTAGATAGTATTTCCTCAGGAACTAGTGAGGAAGAATAAGAAACTCTCTGATGGCATGAAGTACTGAGAAATAGTCATAAGGCCATAGAAAACCAGACTTTATGAGATAGCCAATTGTAACTTTTGGGGTTTTTTTTTGTTTTTTGGTGTTTTGTTTAAGTTTTTTTTTAATGACGGAAATAACAATGTTATGCTGGTTTTTTTAATCAAGACTTAGATAATGCATGTTCATGCTTAGAAAGTATGGGAAAAAATGGAAGAGGGAGAGCAGTGCCTGGGAACCTGTCACTGAGGCTGAGCAGTAGATAACTTTATGCATGAATATTATGACTTGAAGAGTATCTGATACTCAGTCCTAAAAAGAAACAGTCTGAATCAGCCAAAAGCTAGTGAATGTAGTCATACATTTTATCTTAAAGTGAGGTGAACCAAACCATGGGTATGTTAACTATAAGCTCATAAAACCCATATCCGAGGTATTTGTCTAAGACTCACAGATATGCTCAGAAAGTTTATTAGACATCACTTTCAAAGGACTGAACTGTACAGTAGATTTTGCTTCATCTTGCATATCATGAATTTGTACTAATAACACGGTTTGGTAGATTTGTCCAATTTTAAATTTTACTTGAAAATTTCCATTTAAACCAATGCATTTATCAGGATGTCTGTTTATATTAACAGAATGAACAATGTTTCAGATGAGTGAAAACCAGAAGAGAGGGTTGATGGGATAAATAATAGGATTGTAGTCAGAATATACTACAACATTAACAGGATAAAACCTATGAAAGATACAATATGTTTCTACATAGGTTTTCTGAATATAGAGGAAGTCAGGCATCTTGGAGGTTCACAAATAATAATTAATGTGGAAAGAATATAGGTATCCTCCCCATAAAACTAGTTACTATCATTGTGAATAACTAACAAATTCATCAAAAGCATAAGACTTGCAAGAGATTGTAACTAATCATTCCTGAGGGATCTCTGAATGTAGCAAACGCAGATACTTGACCCAGTAAATTCTTTGAATGACTGACTTAGTAATAAGATGTTTCTGATTTTTTTTAATATACAGAACATTAAAAGCAATTAGAAAAAAGAAATTCTATTTGTGAACACTTAAATGAAAAAAAGATACATCAACAGAATGAACATGAAATAAGAATATCTTCCATGATATTCAAAAAATTAAGAAATTTGAACATCAGAACGAAAAAATAATAATAATCTGAGTTGACGGTTTTACAGAGCACCAGAGATTTGCAGGGAAGCAAAATACTTTAATAGAAGAAAAAACACATATATTCCTCAAAAATAATTAATAATAAGATACCTGTTGATTAAATAATGAACTCTTTATTGGTCTGAAAAAGAACAAGGAAATATATACAAAGCAGAAACAAAAGGAACAGTGCAGATAACGAGGGAGAAAAACAACAAAAAATTCAAAACATAAAAAAAATGCAAGTAATATTAAAGAGATAAAAAGTAGCTTTTTGTAAATATATCATTATTAACCAAAAGATGAATTGCTGTTATATTTTCTTTTCAATAGACAAAAGACACAAGTCTTTAATTTCCATTTTCCATCAGTCTTCATTAGAACAGCTTAATGTATTGCAGATGGCTAACACAATTCAAATCACTAGGAGGTTATGATCTTAGAAGCTAGAGTTTGCTGAAAAGAAAAGGAAGTTTTACAATTGGCTGTTACTCCTAAGTTTGATTGTTGCCATTCTTAAATATGTTTAAAACAATCTTTTCTTCATGAAAAATGGTCAAGACATCTTGGAAAAAGGCAAACACAATTACAATCTTCAAAATGTAAGACATTAAGAACAAATAATTATAAATCAGTAATCTTCAATATTACCAATAATCAAAAGCTAAGCTATTTGTGAACCTCAAAAACAATGGGCAGTGTGGCAAATGCAATTTCCTAAAAGAAAAAACAATGTTAAACTATCATATTTTTATTTGACAGCAGATAGCAGGCCTTTTCAGTGAAGAAAAAAGTAACAGGCCCATCATGTCTTTGATAACATCTTACACAATATTTCCATGGCAAGGCTGGGAGGGAACAGTAACATAATACTGATGGGACACTTTTGACGTGGATAAAAACCTGTATGGTCATTGTTTCTAACTACTGTCTTGGAATCCTTTCATAGAATTGTTTAGGTTGGAAAAGACCCTTAAGATCATCGAGTCTAACTGTCTCAATACAGTTTGCTACCAAACTGGAAGAATGGCACAAAAAGGAGATCTACAAGTAGTTTCTCCTGAGTGATGGTACAGTAAATGACTTTATTAAACTTACAGATGGTATACAGCTAATACAGAGCTAAGAGGGACTAAGAATGTATTCCAGGGGTGGATTTAATCTCAGAATGATCTTGATAAAATAGAGGAATGGCTTAGACTACAAAAAAAATTAAAAAAGGTGACGGTCAGAATAAACAAGCACACTTTGTGAGTACACTACAATTTTGAATGCAATATGGGGAACAACTCATTAGGAAGTGGTTTTGTAGAAAAGAAACAAATGGCCAACAGTATGAGCAGGAACAAGGGAATAATGTTGTTAGAAAAGCAAATTATGTGGGAGGAAAACATGGGAAGCTGTTTACAAAGGATAAAAAAATTTGCTTTAATATTTTGTAGATACATCAAAAAAGATTAATTTTGGACAGACTAGAGAAGAATGATTAGAGGGTTTGAAAACAATCTATCAGAAAATTGAAGTAAACATATGGTTTAACATAAAAAAAGAAAATGAGAGAAGGCTATCAAGCACGGTTTAGGTATGTAAAACACTATTGAAAGAAGAAAGGAGATAATTAGTTCTTTATTGCGTATTGGACAGGGCAAGTAGTAGTTAACTTAAATTAATTAAGGGATTGAGTTTGACTCCAGAAAAAAAAAAAAAAACAACCAAACTTTAGGGATAGTGAAACACTAAGGTAAATTGCCTGTAGAGGCTGTAGTATTTCCATAACTGAACTCTTCAAAAGTGATTTCGAAAAATTTGTCTTGGATGACACGATACAGTTGGTCCTGTCCTAGGTCAGTGAATGGACTAGACAACATACCAGGCCCTTCCAACCCTATATTCTTAAAAGTCTAAAAGACCTGCTTGTTCTTTTTAAGGTAATTTTAGTTATATACCCCTGCCCTACTTCACAGAACCAAAGGATAGCTTAACACATCAGTCTGACAGTGAAGTACACACCTGCACAATTAGTAACATTTGTATGTTAATATAATAAAATTATTCATGAACAGCATTTGATATTGATTATTTGTGTACTGTATGTTTTCTCTCTAAAAACTGTTAAGCCTCCTTGTTCAAAGCTCCTCTAAAAAACTTTTTTTGGGGTGTATTTTATCTAATTATATAATAAATTAATACAAGGGATCTCATTAAATTCAGAGCAAGGAAGAAGGAAAAGGTGTTGCTAGAACTTAATTAGCAAGATACAAAGATACCAATTAACACCTATGGCTCAAGAAAAGGGAAAACTTTTTCATGCACTATACTAAAAAAATACATTCACAGCTGGTTACACATACTTAGGTGGCATGCAACTAAATTTTATGCTAGTGTTGATATTAAGTAAAAAAGATCTTGTAAAGGAAAAAACAACTTCCCCAGGGTAGCAACCAAGATTCCTTTTTGTTGGTATGAGCACCATCTCTTTAGTTATTGAGATTAATGACAGATTAATTAGGAAAAAATTGTGCTACAGAAATGGCTAAGAATGATATCATCTTTTTTCTACCAGATGTACCACACTAATGTGTGCCAATAATAATTTAAATATACAGTTTCCAATTAACACCTCTGACAAGCTAGAAAACAATTATTTTCTTTTTAAGATAGTAAAATAACTGCTAAGAGTAAGATCCTTCTTAAATACAGATTCTTCTTTTGCTTTGAATGATGTTATCATGAGATCTAAAGGTCACAATTTTAAGTAACACAGGGAACCATCTAGCTCTAGATTCAAAATGAGCATGAAGAAGAGCAATAACCTATAGAGGGAATGGTGCTTTTTTTCCACAGGCTTTCCAATCTGTTAGAGTTTATTCTTCCTAAAATGAATAAAGAGATTTAAGTGTCTCCAAATTATAGTTCACTAAACTAGGAAAACTTCAGGATGTACAAGTACCTGCAAATAGAGAGTCATCAAGAAATACTGTCTTCAGGGTGCATATGAAATGCAGGATTTGTACTCAGCTGAGGCATGGAGGCCTGCAGGGCATTTTATTATATCCATGAAGGATTTAGAACAAGCCCATTTCTGAAGGAATAAGGAATCAACACTTTTTCTGAGGACTGCAAAAGGCTTGTTCCAGGTGGGGCAACACGAAGAAGGGCAATCTATATCCCTTCTGTTGAAATGGAATCCAAAATACTCCCAAACTTAAAATCCATAAAGTGTAGGAAAGAACACACAAGAAGAATCAACATTACCTGAACTAATAACTGTCTCACTTATTTAGGAACTAGAAGTTTAGTATGCTTTGCTATTCAAGGACTATCTGAATAAAGCGCAAGAGCAAAGACCATGTTTCAAAGTGTCTAAGCACTGGGATATACAAAGTACAGAGGTTAAGAGGACATATTTACTTGCTCATTTGTGGACTTGGACAGGGGATGCATTAGTTTTAGTGTGCTGCAGGGTTTGTTTGAAGGGTTTCTTTTCAGTGTAAAATTAGTTTGTACTTGAAATCTTAGAATACACACTGAGCAGGCTGTTTTCCTCCTGGTGGAATAAAATTTGAAGATGTCCAACAGGGAACCATCTGAAGATCTCTCCTTGCAAATTGAATGCAAGGTCCACCAACACTTAGCACTCTATACATGTGCAATTTATGCCTAGAACCCGCAGCTGTCATTAGCTTTGTTGCCTGTGAAAACACACTGTGGATGTGCTCTCCTAGAACCACGAAGAAGCATGCAAAATTAAGTTGTGGTCTCTTTGTGCAGTGTTAGCCCATGATGTAGATGCATCTGAAACCACATTGGCTCTGATATATTAAGAAATAAGTAGCTCTGGGTATGTACTACCAGATAAGATTTTCATGAATCTGACTCCAAAAATTATTTTTTAACTACAAATTTAACATATTGCATCTTTCTACTTAGCCAACTACCTCATCAAACATTTCTAATCATGCAGTCCTTCTCCAGTTTATTACACCTAGTGAAGCCCAGGTGTAGGATTCATACGTCTGATTGTAGGCATCTGATGATATTTCTGACTGTGCAGTATCCTGCTGGCACTCTAATTGCTGCTACAGAAGAGCATGAGCATTGTGTCACATTAGCCAGCCCTGCCAGCCTAGAAGACCTACGCTGATATCAGGTGCAGCAGTTCAAGCATCTTAATCTCTTCTAAGTGTTCTTCCTTTCTTAAAGAGGGATGAGAAGGGAGGCTTGACCAAATTAAAAGTTTTATAGGAGGTTTATTCACAAGGACTAGAATAGAACAGAAGAAAGGGAGGACTTTATCTTAAAGTAGCAGTCTGGTGTTTAAAATACTATAAAGACCAGAGAATTCAAAATTCACATCTGCCACCTCTCAGGAGAGTGTTGTTTGCATCGAGCATCTAAGCCATGTTCTTGTCTGCTTTTTCTGGTTCTCACCCCACCTTTTCCCAAGCAAACAGTTTTAGGGTTGTTATAAAGTTGCAAAGCAGAGGGGGTTGAAAGCATCTTTCTCCTTGTGTAGCTGAGCAATTGGAGGAAAAGGACAGCTAAAACTTCACAAAGTAGGATACTTTGCACTATCCTGAATTGTTATAATATAATTTAGTAGTATTTTGAGGAATAATTTTCAGACTAATTAAGCAAACAGCAAATGATAATTCTGATGATATAAATAAAAGCTGGGTTTCCTTCTCTGCTTAAAGTGTCACTGTTTATTTGAATTTCCCTGAAAGTTAGTGTGTCCAAAGAGGTAACTAGGAAGGAGACTATTCAAAATGTATATGACTTTGGAACCAATTAAGCAATTACAACTCTTTTGGATAGTCAGCATATGTAATTCTCTCACAGTGGATAATCTTTAAGCTTTAGGTCATGGTAGACAGTTCCATCACTGAACGACTCTTGATTTTTCAAAATCAGCTGAGTTAATTGCAAATCAGTTGCCTTTCCAAAACTACAAAAGACAGGATGCATCTTTTTTGGGAGGGTGGTGACGTCAACTTTCTGCCTTAGGTAATCGTTGAAAGACCAACAACTGGCAAATATCTTTTATTAATATGACCCAATCAACACCTTCTTTCCACACATGCATTTTTAATGGCAATTACTTCAGCAGTTCTCAACATTATTTCAATAGAAAGTCTGAAAACAATAGAAGAACTAATATAAATTCCTAAATTGACCTAACGGCTTTGAATGTTATTCAAAGTATTCATTCTGAATAACAAAGGCAGATCAATCAGTATTAACTCTATTTTTAGCAAAGAAATGAATCTTTGAAAGACCTAAAGCAAATTTAAGACATTTTCATCACAACAGGATTCTCTACCCATTATCATCCCTTCTTTTTACTTTTTACTTTTTACAATTACACAAATATGATTATACAAAACCAAAATCCCCCTTCAACCTACCTTCTTAGGCAGACTGTAGCACAGTGGCTTCCTTATCTTATTCCTCTGTCTTCTCCTCCAACTTTTTCAAGGGGTTTGGGATTTAATGTACAGCTGACTTCAAATTTACCTCAACAATGTCAATTTTTATGGCTACTGCATGCTTTCTTACATAAAGGAACATGAAGTTTAGTAAGCTGTAGACATTTTGACCACTTCCTCTGCAGCACAAGCAATTCATGTAGTAAGTATTGCATTCATGCCTATTGTCAGAGCCAAGTTTTGTTTGTTGAATGGTAGCTTTAAGTTTTCTTCTCTCAAGGCATCAAGGTGCTCTATCCACTAGCTAAAAAAATATAGATCAACTGATAGCTTACTAAAAATTATTATCTTTTTGTATGATTTTTCTGGCAGTTGTGTTTATTGATTCATAAGTACAAATATAAATAACGTAAAAGGTTTTAGAAGCTTTATGCTATGGGCATGAATTTCATCTTTTTAGGTAGATTAGGAAATCTGCATAGTTTTCCAAATAGTGTAAAAATAATGAAGAGACATTTGTTCACTTCATAAAGACTCCAACTCTAAATGAGTTTTCACAGTGTGTATTCCTTAAATTCCTCCAATCACTATATTTCATTTAGCATTAGTTTCAATAAACTGCAGATATAAAATGTTTTTTGATCACATTCTTTATTAAGATCAGACAGGAATTTCAGTTCTCCATATCGCCCTATCTTTATTTTTGCTCTACAGTCATACATTTTAAAATTAAATTGATTGGGTTTTTACCTTGAATCATATCCTTAAATATGAATAAATCTTTAAAAATAACTTTTAAAAAAACCACTACAGATAAAGAATACTCTGTCACAGGAGGTGAAAGTATTGAAAACTTAACAAAAAGCAATTAAAAACACTAGTATGTTTCTTCAGGCAGGAATTTCTGATGTCTTGCTTGTCTTACTCATATAAGAACAGCCTTCCTCTGAATTGCTGTGAACCTTGGCATGATTTTGTCCAACTGATTGATTTTTTTCTGATTTTGACAGCCTCCGTAATCCTTTCTCTGGTTTCGAGGTGTTTTTTTTTGTGTGTGTATAAAGCTGTTTTCAGCCCCGAAACAACAGGCTTCACAATATACTGTTTGCTTATTCCTCAGACATTATATGACACATAGGCAAACAGGGAAATTCTGTACCCCAAAATAATATTTTAAATAAATAAATTATTGGCAAACTTTATTTCACTAAGACACATGGAAGACTTTAATAAAATATAAATTGCTTTGGCTACCAGTGCCAAGCACCTTAAGTAGTTGTCAGGGATTATTTCTTCTAGACTGGTTAACTGGAAAACTGAAGAATTTTCCACCACTCATGGTCTAGACAATATTTTCTTTTACAAAGATGTGGCCATGACTTGAGAACAGACACCAGAGCCAGGAGACCCAAGGTCAAGTTCTGACATTAGTCAAAATTTCGATTCTATTATTGGAACATTTTTTTTTGTAAATGTACTGTTAATGTCCATAAGCAGTTGTTGGTTGTTTTGGTTTTTCTATCACCATTATAGGATTGCTGCTAACCATAAGATGATGAAACTATTTTACTTGTTATAGTCATTCAAATTCAGTTAAAAGAAGAATAATTATACTCTCAAAGGACTTTCTAAAAAATGGTTATTACAGGCTTTAATATTTATCACCAAAACAGGGGTATTAGCAGTACATTCTGACACAAATTATGTAAACAATACACAGATGTTTAATATTAATAGCAATAATAGTAATATAGTAATAGTAATAATGATAATGTGGATCAATTTTATTGTCTTTTGAAACAACCTAAAACAAATGATAAAGCTAATTAATAATTTTTAAATGGATTCTTTTTGTTTCTTTTTTGGTGTTGTTTCTTCTCCCTCCCTAACCAGAAATTCAGGAATGCAGCATTATTACCACCAAACTTTGTGAAATTAAACACTGGACAGAAATTCAGCCCTGTAATATAGTTTGTCATAGTTATTTATTGATTTCTTTATTTCAGTGCACAAATCTAAAACCACACTTTTTCTTTTCATCTTTCAGGACTTATTTAACTGGTTACATGTCCTAAAATGTATCATGTCTCCTAAATTTATTTAAAACGTGCAAAGGAAAATGCATATGTTTTAAGTAAAAAATACAAATGCTTTTCTCTTATCAGCAAACAGAAACCCAGTGGCTTCTTCTCACTAGCTCCATTCACTCTTAGTTTCCAGATGCCTTGTTTCCTTAGCATTGCAGCAAGAACCCACACTGCGCTATAGGTTCTCAAAATTTCTTATCCCTGTCATAATCAGCTGCTTCCATACAGCCAAAAATAAATCCAGCATATATTTATAATATTATCTGCCTTTGGGTTTCTGTTGGCTCAACTCACACTCTACAAGTGTATGGGATGTTCATCCCTGCTGGACCACAGTAATGCCTTTTAGCTCCAAGAGAACTGCTGAACAGACTATTAGGACATGGTTGTCTTTGAAGTAGCATTGAGTTCTGTTTCTAATTCTCCCAGTCTTACTGTATATGAGGCACAAATTATTCAGATCACATTTCCTTCCTACTGCATCCTCATTTTGGAAGGGGGTTATAGTTAGTATATCTTTTATTAAATAAACAAAGTAAAAAGTACTACAAAAATGATCATTTTCTTCTCCCTAGCTTTCTTCTCCCTGAAGCAATATGGCAAAGGCTTGTTTTCCTCGAACCTTATAAGACAGATAGAAACAAAGCAAAAAATAAAAAATAATAATAAAATAAATTAAGAGATTGTAAGCTTCTCTTCATTGAATCTTGATTTTTTTAAAATTATAATTTGAGATGCTTGCAAAACACTGCTCCTAAAAACTAACTAGCTTGACTGATCTGTTAACAAAACTCGTTTCAACTCTATTTATATATCATTGCCATTGAAATGAAGCCAAAAAGTGAGAGTGGTTACTTAACTGCTCAAAATAAATTCCTTAAAATCTAGCTAAAAATTTTCAACTTTATGTATCTTAGCTTAATGTGACAGGAAATACAGCATCTGGTATCTGTCAATATCTAAATGATTTTTGTAGACAAAGGGAGAATATTTGATTTTAATGCTACAATATATTTAATTTAATAATGTTGCCTGACATACTCTGCACTATGACCAAGTACTGAAAACTGACTTTTATCATATTGGACCATATCTATAAGAGATACAGAAAACTCTTGGGTGGTCTACTGCTATAAAAAGCTCAGTGGATATAATCTCTGTACTTACAAGACTGTAGTGAAGAATTTATGTGGTAAAAAATAAAAAAAAATCTCCTGATTTGCAGATTAGCAGAGGTCACGAAGTCTGGGGCTCATGTGAGTGGTAGCCTCACGAGGAGAACCTGAGGGAGTAGGGCTTGTCCAGCCTGGGGCAGATATGGCCTAGGGGGCGTATCACAGCCACCCTAGTTCCTATGTGGACATCACTAGGAGATGGAGTCAGACTCTTAAAAGAAACAAGGTGAGAGGATAAAAAATGAGCATAAATTGAAACAAGAAAAGTTTCTATTGGATATAAGCAGAAATGAGGACAGTAAAGAAGTGGAAACGGGTTGCCCAGAGAGTCTGGTCAGGCTCCATCATTGTAGCCAACTTTTCAACACCCAACTGGACAATATCTTGTGAAACCTGCTGTGATTCCATAGTTGACCCAGCTTTAAGTAGAAGGTTGGACTAGAGAGACCTTCTGAAGTCCCTTCCAGCCTGAATTACTCCATAATCATAATGGCTACTGCACACAGGATTTAATTCTGTCAAATGAAGGCCTGTTTTCTGAGTTGTCAAATATTGATAAACTGGAACACAGAACATGCCAGAAAGCTGAAGGAGGAATAAGGGAAAGTAGAATTTTTGTGGAAGACAGCATGAAGCAGACATCTTGAAATGTGTTTGTTAAAGGAAAGAAAACCAAGCTTCAAATAAATACCTTGGTGCAATAAAGATACTATTACAAGTAATTTACTAGTGAGAGACATCTTAAATCCACATTAATTTATACTAAGAAAAACTGTTTTATAAAAAGAATATTTTAGGAAATATCTGGTGTAGATCACCTCCAGATCAGTAACCCAATTTGCACAGTTGTCACAGTCTTCTTTTTAGAGAGCAAAGTACATAATTCATAGAATCATAGAATCATTTATGTTGGAAAAGACCTTTGAGATCATCAAGCCCAGCTGTTAATCCAGCATTGTCAAGTCTACCACTAAACCGTGTCTCTAACTGCCTCATTAACTCCAGGGATAGGGACTCATCCACTCCCATAGGCAATCTGTTCCAATGCTTGACGATCCTTTTGGTAAAGACATTTTTCCTAATATCCAATCTAAACCTTCCCTGACACAACTAGAGGTCATTTGCTTTTTTCCTATCAAATGCTACTTGGGAGAAGTCTGACACCCACCTGATACAATGTCCTTTCAGGCAGTTGTAGAGAGCAGTAAGATCCCCCTACCTCAGCCTCCTTTTCTCCAGGCTAAACAACTCCAGTTCTCTCAGCCGCTCCTCAGAAGACTTGTGCTCTAGATCCTTCACCACCTTTGTTGCCCTTCTTTGGACACACTGCAGCACTTCTATGTCCCTCTGGAAGAGAGGGGACAAACACTGAACGCAATATTTGACGTGTGGCCTCACCAGTGCCAAGTACAGGGGGAGGATCACTTCTCTAGTCCTTACCATGCAATTTCAGACACAAGCCAGGATGCTGTTGGCGTTCTTGGCCACCTGGGCACACTGCTGGCTCACGTTCAGGAAACTGTCAACCAGCATCCCCCAGCCAGTCCCTTTCCACCAATATTCATGGCATATTTTCATAGAATTCCTTCTTTATTCACAGTCTTTCTCATGAGAAATACAAAGTCAGTCAATATTCCTTTTACAATTTTGAAATATATTCAGCAGAATGTCATAGTTCTAGGCAGTGACAGCTGCTACAATAGCTGTAGAGCAGTAAAAGAAAAAAAATCAGTCTTGCTATATGGATTGGTTAGTGTTGCTTAACAGATATCATACCAGTAAAAAAATGTTTATCATCCACATTTGCACATCAACTAATTATTTTTAATGTTTGCGTTTATTCTCTGCAATATATTATTGCCTCTTTCTTTCTCCTCATCCATATAATCCATCCTAGTCTTGCTTTTTTCATTAGAGAAGATCATTAATTGCTGAAGGATTATCATTCTTAATAGAAAATTTAATTGAGACCAAATGAAACACATCAATTCATCGTCTAGTAGCTGGTGGACTTTCCTGTCCAAAGGTTAAATCTGTTCAGGGACAAAATCAAAAAGGTGGTGACTTGAAGTCAGCAAACATTATTCAAAACAAGTTTTTCTGGTCTTGAATGATTAAATTATCATGTCCTAGATTTAGTAACAATGTTACTATGCTCTAACACCACTTTGGTTTCTAAAGACTTCAGAATAATTTGTTTTCTCTAAACCAATTTGCCTCTTGTCAAACTGAGATTACAGTTTTACCGCCACCTGGGGAATAAGTGAACCCATTCCATAAATAACAGAGTGATCTGCATAATATGTACTAAGATGTCCCTGTAGACTTTAGAGATATTATATATGAATTGAAAGATATAGACTCAGTTAAGAGATTTATGCAAGAAAGACTTCAGTTGATATGTCTGATATTTTCTAACACAAATGTTTTTACATCACCATACAGACAAATCTGTGTAAGTAGTTTCAGTAGCTGAAGTATTGCAGATATAAAGATAGACAAATAAAAAAAACCAAACAAACAAACAAATTGAAATGGATATTTAAGTAATGGAAAACTCTTCTTCTTGAAATCAAAATGTCCAAAGTTAGGAATATGAAAACAAATTGTGATGGCAAGAGGCATCATAGCTATAGGAATAACGTGAATTTACTGAGAAAATACTTGCGGTATATATGTATATTTTCTGATCCTGGTTCCATTCAAAAATATAATACTTTTTCATACACACAAGATACATTAATACATTAGCCTCTTAACTAATTAAAAGAGTGGATGGGAAAGATTATTGAGCCTACTGTAGCATAAGGATAAGGTAGAAGATCGGAGGTACTTTTTAACTTCATCAAGTGTGGGGAAATATGCCTCCTATTTTCTGGATAAATGTAAAAAGAGAGTTCTGGTTTTCTCTCTGTGTCCTTGGAGTTTTTAGAGTTTAATATGTAGAATATGTTTTTCAGTTTCTCAAACCTCTCATGATGATGCTTCACTCCATCAAATCTGACAGAATGGTATCTGGGAAGAAATCAGCAGTAATGCTAGCTTCCTTCCCTAAACAGGACAAAGTGATCTCCAAAAGCCAATACACAGAGTAGCAGTGGAGCTAAGAAAATGAGCACCAGAAAAAAAAAAAACCAAACCAGTTTATCCCCTTCCTCTGTTATCCTTTCAGGAGCTCTGCAGGAGCAGAGAAGAGTGTGAATAGTTTACTTGAAGATTAAATGTGCTGATTTAAGTACAATATGATCTGTGTAAAGATTTGTCTATTGGCAGATATCACCTAATGGGCTAACTTAAGATTTTCCATCTGTTTATGGCTGAAAATTATCTGTGGATGGAGAGAAACACATAAAGTTGGAATAGACTTTAAAACCTCATCTTGTGAAAATTTTGGAGGAAAAAGACCTCAGACCAAAAATTACTGAGTTTTGGATCAAGCGCAAAATCAATATGACCTCATCCTTTTTACAAATAACCCTACTACTTCTAAAAAATAAACTGGAAGTTCATACAACTGTAATGAAAAGCAGTAGACTGTCAGATGGACAGCAGGCTTCAGAAGCAGTAAGTTTATAACTTGAGCAAATAGATTGAGCAAACTACGAAGTGGCAAACTTAATGGTCAAGGTGAGAAATGGCATCATCTTTTAATTGTCAGGCAGTTGTTAGGAGTATCATAAGGTTATGATTGTCTGTATAACTGCCAAAAAGCATTAAATCCCAATATTCTTAGTTGTAACTCTTCCATAAAAAAAAAAAAATAATAATAATGTCCAGATTTGGTCCTTTAATTCTCTTAAAGGGGTATGGAATCTGTGATTTTGTTGTTTTGATGTTAAACCATGCCAGACATAGCTGGGGACAGAGTAGAGGATAATAAGGAAGTATGACACATGGTGTATTTGCATCAGTTAGAAACCCCAAATTAAATCTGCTGAAGTTAATGAGAGATTCTTCAAATGTAGCAGTGAGTTCAGCCTATGACAAATCAACTGTTGCAATACCCTTGGAGTTAGGCTAGATTAACTAATCATTCTGATCTCATGTAAAGTCCTCCCTTACAGTTGCCTGAAAGAAAGAGAACAGGAAATGAGCAAAAATCTTTAAGCAAAGGACTGTAAAATAGAATTCTTTTAACTAGTCATTTAGGTAATAGGTAAATACAAACCATTTGAAATAATTTCAAAAAGACTATGACAAAGAGACTTAATAAAGATTCCAAAAAGTCATGGGATAAGAGAACAGTATGAGAGATGGAAGGGACAGAGAAGTGTAAGGGCATTCATAATATTTTTGTCAGAAAAAAGGAAATAGTCTGGGGAAAAGAATTTACTGAAATGGTTTTTAAATACAGTAAGTTTTCTCTTTTCTCCCAAGGAAGGAAAAAGGAGCTTCACACTGACCCTGGTGGGTTTGGAGTATTTTAGTTTTCATTTCATTCTTAAGTAGAGCCAGAATACATCTGGATTTCCTCAGACATGTCCTCCTTTTTCTGCCGAGAAATTTTCTTCGTCTGGGAAATGGAGAAATTTATGCCCCCAGCTGGATTGCCCAAAATTTCCAGACATGTTCACTATGCATGTACAGATTAACTTTGCAGCATAGGCATAGCAAGTCTGCTGTTTCTGGGAAACATCAGTGCACTGTGCATATGTGATACAGTTGGTCTGCACACACGCAGCAAGCCTGGTGTGCTCCAAGCGCATTGTATTTATGGCACACCCTGTGACAAGCACATGAGTTTCTATCCAGGATTTCCAAGACAGAAATAGTTTTGAATAGCTTGTGGATTATTCTCCTGCTTCCTGGAAAAAGCCAATCATACTGTAAGTATGCGGCACTGAAAAAAGCTGAAGGAAGAAATCACAAAAGTTGAAGAGATGAGATCACAATAACCCTACTGAATGCAAACTGCAGGGACAAGCATCAAACACAGCTCACTGTGATCTATGGAAACAGTTCTAATCAAATGCTGAACTGAGAGTAAAAGATCTTCAGTGTCTATGGTATCACTATACTGCTAATAAGGACAGTCAGCGTAAATAGATGAATGAGATTTTATTTTGCTGAGATTTGTGACCTCCAGAGAAGCAATATGAGTTTCTGAGGAGGAACTCTTGCATCTGCCTTAAGTCAATGAGTACATTCTGGTTCCTGAGTGAGTAGCATGTTACAGTAGACAGTTGTGCTGAAGATCTAAAGAGACAATGTTACTTTCCTTTAGTTGATGAAGATACTTCCCTCATAAAAAATATACTTCAACTTCTTTTACCATCAGTACTTAAACAATACAGGAAAAAATGGTCACCTTATGTTTTCAGGTAAGAGTGCTTGACCTGAACTGGGTGCAGTTACATACATAGAATTATTGCATAGATCTGGCCCACAATTTTTTATGAACAAAATGTATTGGCCAAAGTCAGCTTTTATATGTATTGCAAAGGAACTCAAAAACTGAATTGAAAAAGAAAGATACCAGTACTTCAGAGAGAATTCTTCACCTGAAATTGCATAACTTCCTATTGGAAATATGCCAATTCCTACTGGTTTATATCCATTTAAAGTCTCTGGGTAAAGTGAACAAGTCATATTTCTTTGATAACATTGTGCCTGCAGGATGCTAGTGATAAGTGGCAGAATTTTCATTAACATAATATGACAATGCCAAATTAATTGCAATTAGCCTGATCAACAAGCATTTAAATGAAAATGAAGACATTAAAAGTAACTAATTACTGAAAAGGCTACTTCTGAGAATAAAATACGAAAGTTTTTTTAAAAAGTACAAAACGATGGGCCTGGACTGTCTAATGTCTTGCAAGTATGTTTATTTAGATTAACTTGCTTGAAAAGCAGTATGATTTTGTTTTGCAAAAAGCTATGAAGTATCGTTCTGCTAATTATTTATTTTATCATATTTCATAAAACATGGACACTATTAACAAAAAACCTGCTTCATTATCTGTAACTTCTCAGGCATAAACAAAATTTACAGTTCATAATGCAGCTTATGTTCAAATTACATTTCATAATGAATTTGTAAGGAAAAGATGAAAATAAAACACAATAGAAACTCACTAATAGTGAACTATGAAACATACACTTCATGCAAAGCTTTAAGCCTTCATTGTTCAGTAAAATCTCACAAGGAAAATATATTACAATTTATATGATGAAAAATATTTTAAAGCAATTTATTTTGTAATTATCAAAGAAATCAAAATACAAGTTACTTAAGTGCATTGTTATATTATTTTTATGTCAGTGTCTGATCATGTTACCTTATGTATTAATCTCCAATGTCTATTTCTTCAAAAAGTGGAAGCTATCAGTAAAAACCAAATGATCTTTTTCTAACAACAAAACCAAAAAGAAACAAAGAAAAAACCAAACCAAAATAAAAAAATAATAATTCATCTCTGCGATTCCTTTTCCTTCTATACTAGTAAAAAATTTAAAATAAGTGCCTTATTTAGTGTTGGAGGGTGAAGTTCTAGCAAATGAGTACACTGCATACTCTCCCCACTGGCAGGCATTAACCGTGACTTTCAAAATAAAATTAACTTGGCTCACAGCAGCCAGCCTGTTTGGTGTGTTCCTGCGCCTTGTTTTCAGCCCTGGGTTTTTCACATTGCAACCTGATTCAGAAACATACTGCCAAAAACAGGCTAACAAGAATTAGTCTCACAATTGTTGCAGAGACAGTTAGAGGAGTTGCATTCAATTATTAGCAATGTTGATTGTCCGCTCACACTTTATACAGTTTGCTGAATCGGAAAGGAGATAGAAAATCCCAGGTTAGTTTTGACGTGTTTTAATTATGGTGGGTGGTTTATTTTGATTCCCCACTGCCACCCCCACCCCAAAAAAAAGAAAAAAATGTTTTGCTTAAACTGCTGGAACATCTTTTCTGGCTAGGTCAGGTGCCTCGGCCAGAATCAGCTGCATCCCACACCTGCTGTTGAAAATACAGCTCTAGTGTCTGAGAATTCAGAAGGTACTCACAGAAAGAAATTGAAGGACAGACTGTATTAGTGCAACTTTGTTGAAATGCTTCTGCACTCTTGTAAATACCAATATAGAGTTCATAGGAAAGCTGTGTGATGTTTTGCTCTGATTCTGTCAGCTTACCACGGAGGCTTGAGACTTACAATACCCTCTGAAGGAAACAGGACTAGATCCAGTCCAAGAGATTTAGATGGCCACTGTTGTATGGCGTCATGTTATAGCTCCTGAGCCTCCAAAACCTCAATCTAAAAATGAGTGTCTGAACTTCTTCAGTAATCCAGAGGGAAAGCCATGCACCTTTGAAAAGCAATCAAAAAGCTCTTCTCCAAGCACATATCTTGGCAAGAGGAAATATCAAGCACAAGACCAAAGGGAAGCAGCATTCTGTCCAAGCTGAGGAACCTGAACAAGGACTACAGGCACAAATTTACTCCAAATCTAAGAACAGGGATCATCTCCTGAGAAAAGGCATCCACAGTTGCTCTGTTTTCCTGTAAAAAGTAAGTTAAAACATGAATGAGAACAACTTTTCCATTTGACTAACCACCTCAACACAGCTACCAGCTATAACTAGAGCTGTAAGCTCTGCCTCTCTCCTAGGACTTTAGCTACCCATGTATCAAGACCAGCTCTGGTCTGTATAAACTGTTCTCAGAGTGCTGAGAAAGGGCTATGAGAAATGCTGTACAGAGATGAGAAAGGCCAGAATTAGAAATTATATTGCTTAGGTGGGATCATCAGTAGCTCAAGTAGTCAGGAGGGAAAATATCAGCATGGAACAGTGTGAAACTTAGCAGGCAAAGCCAAGGGAGGTCAGGGTGATGAGGTCTTAGCCACGAGATGTTGATGCTGTCAATGAGGCTGTAGCTGGAGGCCTGAGGCAGTTCTCTGGCACCGTGGATCCTCTGGGGAAGCCACAAGGTTGACAGCTCTTTGGATGCCTCATCCATTTGAGTGGTGAGCACACAAGTGTTTAGCCTAATGTTTGGTAATTTCTAGCAATTTTCTGTAGGTGCTAGCCAGTGAGTAACTGTTTTATATCTTTTGGTTGTGTATATCATACTTGCTGAGTCACTTAGGGTCTGCCTAAAGACACACAAACATACTAACCTAAAAACAGTCATAACATAGATGGTTAGCAGGAATCATGGGTTCATTTTTCCACTGCTGCAAGCAATGATTCAGCCACTTCTCTTTCATATTGTAGTTATAACTTCAGTGCAAAAAACTCTATGGCCTAAGAGAAATCTGAACATGAGTCTCCCTAACTTCCCATAACATGGCAATCAATATACCACTAAAAGCTGTGCTGAAACAACTAGCTGACTGGAGAAGTATAATTCCACATAATAGGGTGAGATTTCCAATGCCTTTCTATTCTTCTCACATGTTGATTTTTTTTTAGTTTGGGGTTGGGTGTGGGGTTTTTTTCTTATTTCAGTTTCTCTCCCATTGAGACTGAGCCTCCCATCAGGGTTTTGGTTGACTTCTGATTAGTCTAGGTGGTATTAGGAAGCATTTATAGAGTTCTGTTTAAGAGTTCTTAGAAGTCTAAGTGTCTAATAGGGAGTCCTAGATCTCATTTTAGAAACCCAGCATCTAAAAATTCAAATTACCAAATGCTTAAGTCCTTGACAGAAGCCATGCACCAGCCTTGAGACCTTCAGAAATTTCTTGAGAATAACTGTGAATTTATAAAGAGTATTCAAATTGCCTCTTAAATACAAAATAAAGTGGCATACACGGAACCACTTTATCCGTATAAAATATGGCAATATCACCATACAACACATTACTATATACTCGGTAAGTTCATCGCTGCAGTATTAAACTTTTAGATCTTTTGCCAACAAATGGAATTTTTAGCAAGGTAGAGTTATGTAGCTAACAATGAGATTTGGTAAAGACAGCACTCATTGAGGGAGCTCCCTCAACTAACCAAAGAAAATATCAAGAGACAGCCACATTCAGTTTTTCTTTATACTGTCAAGATGCCTGAATTTGCCTTTATTACTGATCATGCACTTGTGAAAAAAACTATACACTGGTATGTGGAAAACTGCTACTAGCTTCAACCTTTCACTTCAGTGACAGAGTATTACACAACTAAAGGTACCTTTTATTCAAATACAAGTGAAACGAATTAAGAATTCATACCTGGGAAAAAAGCAAAATTAAATTTAGGAGATTTCTTGTCTTTCAGTAGAAATACCAATTGCAATATTGTTAAAATCTCCAACAAAAAAAGGTGGTAGTTCAGTATTTCAGCAATTCTCAGGAAATTGCATAGAAGGATTACAGAGAGACAGGCCAACTGGCATTCAAGTTTTGAAATCGTTACCTGCAAAAAGGTAATGCTGTCTTTGCAGACCAAAAGGTGGGGGAGAGATGGGACCCCAGCTAGAACTTCATCTGGCTACTGGCATAAAAGACAGTTAAAAATTTTCTATAAATTTATCAGCAACAAAAGGATGGCTAAGGAGAATCTCCATCCTTTGTTGAAGGGAGAAACATAGTGACAAAGGACAAGGAAAAGTCTGATATACTTAATGCTTTCTTTGCCTCAGCCTTTCATAGTATGACCAGTTTTCCTCTGGGCACCCAACACCATGAGCCGGAAGACAGGGATGGGGAGCAGAATGAAGCCCCTTTAATCCAAGGGGAAATGGTCACTAGCCTGCTACACTGAGACACACACAAGTCCATGGGGCAAAATGGCACCAACCCAAGGGTACTGAGGGAGCTGGTGGAAGTGCTCACTGAGCCACTTGAAACCATTTATTAGCAGTCCTGGCTAACTGGGGAGGTCTCAGAAGACCAGAAGTTAGCAAATGCAATAATCAACTACAAGAAGGCCCAGAAGAAGGATCTGGGGAACTACAGGCCTGTCAGTTTAAACCTGGTGCTGGAGAAGGTTATGGAGGTCATCTTGAGTCCCATCACACAGCACATACAGGACAACCAGGTGATAAGGCCCCAGTCAGCATGGGTTTATGAAAGGCAGATCCTTTTCCAACCTAAATGATTCTACGATTCTATGATTCCTCTCACTAACAGCTTTGAGATTAGTTTTAGTTAAGCCTTTACCACCTGACTGTTAGGGTTAAACTTGTACTTCTGAAAAGTAGTTGGATATACTAGAACAGGTAGGAAATGTGGGCATCTCTTAGAAAAATCAAATCTGCAAAGGTTCATTTGAACTGCATTTCAGCATGGCAGCATTTTTATCAGGTTAATAGAGAAGTCAGCTGTCAATAATGTGATAAAATTGCTTTTACATTGTTGCAGAATCAAATCATCTTCCCAGCTTAAAACATCAGGAAGGAAAAGACACAATCTGCATAAAAACCCAAGATCATTAATGTTACACTTTTTTTACAAATAATACACTTTACATTTCACTACAGATTTGATATCATAATCACTACAGAAAATTATATCAATCAGATAATGAACTTTCTGAGTATTAACCACATGATAGAAGTTATAAAGCATTAGTATAAAATAACACACAACTTATGATCAGATATTTTCATTGCACAGCTGTAATCACTGGAGAGTAGAAAGTCAAGCAAGGCTGCTTGTCACAGGTCACTGCATACATGAAGAGGAAGTCATTCTATCTATACCATTATGGAAATCAGTTGTAAGCAGAGGGTTTTTGCTTACTTGTTTTTGCATTTCACAGCTGAAAAATCATCTCGACTATCTCAGATTCCTCAGAAATTTATTTCCAATCTTCCTTACTTCACTAGAATCATTAATTTTCTTTGTCAAGCTCTAATGAACTGTCTCAGATCATGTAATCCTGTAGGACTATTGAGACAAAGCTGATCAATTTAATATACTTGTACGGTTGATAAGGAAATCTGTCTTTCTGCCTCTGTCTCTGGATTCACCCACCATATCCACATACATACATCAGTTACAGAACTAGTGGCACACCTAGTTTATGTTACCTAAGAATTTACTTTTTGCAAGGCTGATTTTAACTTCACCTACCTTTTCAAAATTTACTCCTGGTCTTAAAAGTCCCTTGGTATGGTCCTTGGCAAGTGATAACTTTCTCTGGAAGCCCAAGAAACAGCAATTAAACAGCAAGAGTCATTGCGTAAGAGGCATGTGGGCAGTGGCTGGAGAGCCAGATGACAATACGGATTCTTGAATGGCCTGTACACAATCTGCCTTCTTTCCCCATTTGTACCCAGGTTTGCAGATAAAGAAATTTTCTTTTATGGTTTTGGTCATAGTATAACCTGGAAAAAACCTTTCACCAAATGTTTTTTTCCAAAATAATTCTATATGTCCAGAGAGAAGTAAATTAATAAATCCCACAGAAAACCATTTTGAGATTTAATGAATATTTAAAAAAACCACATCCAATACATTCTCAGCAAAGGCCTAGAAAGCCAAGCAGGTATTTGTCCTGTCACTTTGAGCCATCTAAGAGTTAGAAGTCTTCCCTAAGTCACCTAGATTCTCTCTATGGAGCATAAAGAGAAACAGGTACCTTCAGAGAGCAATTCACTCTTTTGTTGTTGTTATTGGTAGTAGTAGTTTAAGCAACATGTTGCAATTGGTATTGGCAGACTAACAGTTTTTCAGTTCAAGGCCACCTCTCCTCCTACACAACATTATTTTTGAAAGACAGAAATATTTTTTTCATTTTACTAAGCACATTTTGAATTATAAACTGAGAATTTCCTGCTTAGAGCAATTCTCTACATTCAGCAAAAGCTGACTAATATTTTGAGTGAATCAAACTCATATTTCTCATCAAATCAATAACCTGTTTGGGGGGAAAAAATAATCCATTTTGAATCGCAGCAGTTAGATACAAAAGTAGATGACTCCTTTACTGAAAGACCTCTAGATATGGCAATGAAAAGGGAGAATCTCTTTTTCTGCCACACAAAACAACTTTATATGTGTATTTGAAAACATAGATCAATACCATCAAAGCTTTTTCAAGTTTGGAGGGTTTTTTTCCAGGTTTTTCTCCCTAAAGGATGCATATCATTACAACCCTTCCCTGATCCCACCCATGCAGCAATGGATTTCACAATTTGCATTCACATCTGAATCATATACCCAGAACAGGGACCAAAAGCTTTTTTTTATCAAAATACCAAATACAGAGCCAGGTTGAGATAGCTTAAACTTTTATCAGAATCACTAAAAACTTAAGAGGAAAGTATTGATGTGATGGAGTTTGATTTTGTTTCCTCTCTGTACTAGACATCAAAAGCTTTATTTAGATAATGAAAGCAACAAACACTGTGCAGGTAGAAGTCTAAAACTCAGATTCTAACTTGCTTTTGGGTGGGGGTTTTTGTTTGTTTTGTGGAGGTTTTTTTTTGGGGGGGGGAATCCTAGACCTAAGAGCATGGAAGGAATCACTCTTCTCCTGCTTTAATAAAGTCCGCAAAGAAGCTGTGGGAAAAAAAAAAACCAAACCATAATCAGAAATGCAGTATTCTTCTGTTCTGACATGTAAAGCATTATTTAGCAAAATTATTACAGTGACAGAGAAGGTTATATGGTAAATTTCCTAGACTGTACAACTGATCTTTGGTGCTCTTTTTCATCTCCATCAAATGATCCAACAAATGAAAAATAAGTTTTTCCAGAAGGCACAGATTAAATCACAAGTAAATAAATAAAAACAGCTGTAAAAATAAATGTAGCATTTTCCCTTAGCTGAGACTTCTAGCAGATTATTACCATGACCCACATGCGCTTTGTAGCAAATAAATGATACTTCCTGATACTCACAAAGACTGTTTAGCATCACAGGCTAAACGAGAGTGAAAATATTGTTACTGTAGCTCAATTTTTGTCTCTAACTGGTGTTAAAAACTGTGAAACTGTTTGTTCAAGTGCTTCAAATTCTGCTTACTGAAGTTCTAACATGCACTAACATGCACTAAAAAGCCAGAATTTGCTCAAGAAAATATTTTTTCCAGTTGTATCTCAAAGGGACTTAAATAACAAGAGAGCTTTCTAGAGCTGAACTGAGCTGCAAATTTGTCCATTTTAATTTGCAGTGACACTCTTCCAAGGCTACTTTCAGCCTGAAGGAGCTGTTATGCTGTCTTGGGAAGGGGTCGCAACTCACAGGTCCATTTTGTGTTCATATTGCCATTTTCAGGTCTGTTACTGTAATCATCGTGATATTCATTATATAAATATCTTGGCTCATATGGGCTGTCTTTGCAAATGTTTTCTTACAACTACCAAGCCTAGAACACAGGAATGGGAAGAGTACATTCAAGTTGAGAATATCTGTAGAGCTCAACAACTCTTTTGTTAAACTCTTCCATAGGTGAGACTTATTTATAAATGTGTCACAAAAAAATTTTGATTAAACACAGACTTACAAAAAGGTATTATTTTTTCTAGCGTTCACAAACATTTCAACAAACCTGGTCTGGGTTTAAATGGTGTGGATTAATAATGATTTTGGATAGAACAACTGTGGTTTCACAGGGTTGGTCTCTAATCAGGCAAAAGGGTGATTTGGCTCAGAGTTTCGTGGTTTGTTTCATCTTAAGTCTTGAAGTAAAACTCTAAGGATGCCAGCTCATATGAACTGAAAGTTAAAGTATTCATCCAAACCCCACTGTAGTAAAACTGCTTTAGTTTTAGGCAACTCTGGGAAGAGGATGGGGGGAAGGTTATTTTCACAGGCTTTATGCCTGTGTGGAATTTTGAATCTTAGTGCTTGTTGTTTATTAATTTTTAAGCACCCGTGAAGGAAAGATTTGGCTCATGTGACCTGCAATAAAGCCAGTGTTAGTAGGATTTTGTGGTTTGCATTACTTAGAAGGTCACAACTACTTAGAACAGGTCTTGGAATTTTTACAATGGCAGATGAAAACACATAGGTCTGGGGGTTTCATTGACATAGCAGTAATAGTTATGAGAAATATAATGTATATAAAATTGGATAGGATATCATATGTGGGAATGATAGTATTATTTTAATACCCACACCCTCAAGATAGTGTAAATATTGAGGTAGGAGATGCTATAGAAAAAAATTAGAATTAGATATACATTGTCTGATACATACCCACTGAGAGACTGTCAGAGATATGAAGATAGCATTGTGTTAAAAGTAGAAAGTGCATTTGCAACGCCTTTTAAAAGCAACATGTTGCTGCTACTTTCTCACTTAAGAAACAAGTCACACCAAAACACAAGACACTTGAAGAAAGACTACCCAGTTTTCCAAACTGTTTATTTAAAACATCAGAGAACTTAACACTGGAACATCTATGTTTCTTTTATGTAAAAAAAAAAAAAAAAAAAAAAAAAAAAATTATATGTATGTTTCAGAAATAGCATAGACTGGATTGCTGGTGGTTTTTGTTTTGTTTTTTTTTTTTTCTTTTCTCTCATTTCCTTGTGTTGCTCCCTTTCCAGTGTAGCCAAAAGATGCTTAGCTAAATAGAACTCACGGGACTGGGTGCCTCATTATAATATTATCTTCTAGTCTTTCCCACCTGAAATCAGGAGTCTGGCTACTTATTTCTATCTTTGCAAGAAATAAAGAGAAAGGAATTGGAGAGGAGGAAACCTTCTGCATATTGGAAATTAAATTCTGAAGGCAGAAATTCTTTTGCCTTCTTTTTCACTGTCCCACTTAGCAGTGGAAATGAAAATTATGCTGTTCTTTCAGCTACAGTTTAGAACTGTCTTAGAAACACCAGAGTACCTTCAATTGATGTGAGTTAGAAAGGACTAGCTAGAAAGCAAGTTAGACCTAGCTACCTGTGTATCTATGCACAAACATATACATGAAGAAATAAATAGCCTTGACTTCAGGAACACAGGAAGAGACATTTCTTTCTAGTTAAGAGACAGGAAGCCACACTAAATGCAAGCATTTAAAAAAAAAAAAACCAACCAAAAAAAAAAACCAAAAAAACCAGACTGAGTTGAGATCTACTCCTATCAGACTTCTGTAAGTGAAGCTATAATGCAAGTACAGGCATTAGAATGAGCATCAGTGATAAAATCTGAGTACACAGCATGAGGAAATGTTATATATCCATAGGAAAAATGAGAGGTTTAGGGAAGTACAAAGAGAAGGGAAGGGAAATGCAAAGGGAAGTGCAAAGGGGAGAGGAGAGGGAGGAGAAAAGAGGGAGGAGAAAAGAGGGAGAAGAAAAGAGGGAGAGGAGAGGAGAGAGGAGAGGAGAGGAGAGGAGAGGAGAGGAGAGGAGAGGAGAGGAGAGGAGAGGAGAGGAGAGGAGAGGAGAGGAGAGGAGAGGAGAGGAGAGGAGAGGAGAGGAGAGGAGAGGAGAGGAGAGGAGAGGAGAGGAGAGGAGAGGAGAGGAGAGGAAAGGAGAGGAGAGGAGAGGAGAGGAGGGGGGGAGGGGAGGGGAGGGGAGGGGAGGGGAGGGGAGGGGAGGGGAGGGGAGGGGAGGGGAGGGGAGAGGGAGAGGAGAGGAGAGGAGAGGAGAGGAGAGGAGAGGAGAGGAGAGGAGAGGAGAGGAGAGGAGAGGAGAGGAGAGGAGAGGAGAGGAGAGGAGAGGAGAGGAGAGGAGAGGAGAGGAGGGGAGAGGAGAGGAGAGGAGGGGAGGGGAGGGGAGAGGAGGGGAGGGGAGGGGAGGGGAGGGGAGGGGAGGGGAGGGGAGAGGAGAGGAGAGGAGAGGAGAGGAGAGGAGAGGAGAGGAGAGGAGAGGAGAGGAGAGGAGAGGAGAGGAGAGGAGAGGAGAGGAGAGGAGAGGAGAGGAGAGGAGAGGAGAGGAGAGGAGAGGAGAGGAGAGGAGAGGAGAGGAGAGGAGAGGAGAGGAGAGGAGAGGAGAGGAGAGGAGAGGAGAGGAGAGGAGAGGAGAGGAGAGGAGAGGAGAGGAGAGGAGAGGAGAGGAGAGGAGAGGAGAGGAGAGGAGAGGAGAGGAGAGGAGAGGAGAGGAGAGGAGAGGAGAGGAGAGGAGAGGAGAGGAGAGGAGAGGAGAGGAGAGGAGAGGAGAGGAGAGGAGAGGAGAGGAGAGGAGAGGAGAGGAGAGGAGAGGAGAGGAGAGGAGAGGAGAGGAGAGGAGAGGAGAGGAGAGGAGAGGAGAGGAGGACATTCCTGGTCATAACATCCTGTTCTGGTTTCAGTTGGGATAGAGTTAATTTTCCTCCCAGTAGCTGGTATAGTGCTGTGATTTAGATTTAAGATGAGAATAATACTGAAAACACACTGATGTTTTAGTTGTTGCTGAGCAGTGCTTACACTAAGTCAAGGATTTTTCAGCTTTTCACACTATCCTGCCAGCAAGAAGGTTGGGGGTGCACAAGAAGCTGTGGTCAGTCAGCACAGCTGACCCCAACTGGCCAAAGGGATATTCCATACCATATGACGTCACGCTCAGCACATAAACTAGGAGGAAAGGTTACCGAGGGACTGCTACTTGGGAACGGGCTGGGGATCTGTTGGTTGGTGGTGAGCAATTGTTTTTCATTTGCATCACTTGTTTTTCTTGGGGTTTATTTTTCATTACAATTTTTAAAATAATGATAATAATGAAAATAATTATAATAATTGTAGTAATTATAATTATAATGATGATAATAACTACTCCAATTGTAAAACTGTTCTTATCTCAACCCATGAGTTTTCTTACTTCAATTCTCTCCCCAACCCCTCCGGGGGTGGGGTGGGGGTGGGGGTGGGGGGGGGGAAGGGATGATAGTGAGTGAGTGGCTGTGTGGTGCTTTAGTTGCCAACTGGGTTAAAACCACAGCATATCCCTAGCAAAGGTCTTAGTACCCTTAGTGCTGGCCATCACAGCCACAGTCTTTTCCACTAGGGTCAATTTGCAAACCAGGAGAGATTTGCAGGTCGGAAGCTGTTGAGTAAAACTTGAGATTATTATTATGTTGAACAGTTCTGAACACTTTTACCTCTGCACAACAAGCTGGTATCTGTTGATCACTTCCTGTCCCTGACAAAGAGGGGCATAGATGATGAGAATCCAAAATCCCTGCACCCAAATCCCACCTGCCATTAACACAACTTGTGAAAGGAAGTTTTACAGTTCCTTCTAATAGTGGTGAAGGGGAGAAAGGGCAGAGCGTTAATCCTTCCTTTCTCTAGAGGTGGGTACTGGTAATGTGGTAAACCCAGATACATTTACAAAATTACTTCTTTCTATTATTTAAGTAACTCAGAATTATTAAGTATGCCTGAGCTCTGCAGATATATATAAAAATATTGCCAGAGGCAGGAATCACTTCTGCGGTATCACCATATCACTGCTTCACTGCTTCGCCGCACATAAACCTTATTTCCAATTAGTCTGAGCTCCCTGAGAATCAATTGGAGACTGTATAAACATTTTAAACACATACTGTGCATGCCACTTCAAATTTACCACTAACACTTTACTATATTTCTATCAATTATTCCCAGGAAATAGGCCATATCACACCAAAGTCATGGTTTAACAGTGTTTCTTTTTTTCGTCCAACCATCAAATATTTTAAAAAGGACACAAGCAAATTTTCAGATAAACTATCTGTTGTATTTTCTGGTTTTTTCTAACAAATTACAGCACATAAAAAATATTAGCAATCTGACTATTAAGGAAGAAGAAATATTTAACACTTTTGTGCCTATTCATGAGCAATGACATGCAAATGGCATTCTCCACAACTCATTCACACAGATAAAAATGGCAGGCCGGAAGCTTACTGAGGTTAACCAGCTGCTTTCACTCCCCCACAATACCACCAGCAACATCGGCTCCCCTAGCAGGTCTAAAGGCTTCTTTCCGGGTAACTAATAAATCCAGGTTGGGTCTTTTCCACATAATGTTTAGAACTCAGCATATTTATGAAATTTTGCCTCAGAAAGATTGCCTGAGAGAAAATTCAAAAGGGCAAAACCAATCTGCTAAGGCTTACAGTTTTATTTCTCCCTAACAGCAGAGAACAGCACCTGTAATTTCCCAGGTGTTTTAGTCATATTCAGCTCTGGGAGCTGATACCTTGCAGTTCTTAAATTGTAGATATTCATATATATTAGTTTCTCAGTGAAAATTCCTGTGTTCGTACAATTCTAATTAAAACTGGATCCCCTCATCCTGATTAACCTGGAGCATGCTAGATATCTCACTCAAAAGTTAAGGAGGGAGGAATACCATGTAAGCAAGCAATATGTAGTTAGACATAAAACAAATTAAAAAAATCAGACCATTGTAGAAAGGCATCTAAGGATGCTACAGATTTATGTTATAAATATAAAAATTTTAAGGATGAAGTGACTTCTCATCTTCTTGGCTGGACAAGAGGAAACTCAAAGAGTTATTTACTTTGGTTTTGTTTGGTATTAAAGATATTTAGTGTTAACTCTTTATGTAAAGGTTATAATCCTGAGCTCTTTCCCTTTCCTCAGAACCAATGGAGCTGGCTTTTACATTGCTTATTGAATGAATTTCCAAGGAAATTTCTGTAAATCTAGCAACAACAAATATTTCTTATCATAGCTGACAGAAAGAACAATAGATATCCTTCTAAAGGTACAGACAGGAACATGAATGGAAATTCTGCTGAAACTACTCTGGGATGCCACCTTTCTGAAATTTCAAGTTTCCTTTTTTCAGATTTTAATCACTGGAAAAATCATGTTGGAGAAGACATCTGTGTGATACAGTGATGTTGATTCTAGATAATATGAATAGTTCAAATCTTAAAAAAGATTTTTTTAAAATCCATTCTAATGACTTTTAAAAGTATAATTTTAGAAATGTCAGGAATCAACTTACTATTCAGCTTTTTGTTTCACTTGCATTCATCATATCTCACCCTACTTCTGTATGATTTTGAATCACTTCCCTTTCTTCTGTTCCTAAATGAAATCTGCTAAAGTGCCATTCCAACTCCACAGCTCAATTAATTGTGCAGAAAGAGATGAATTTCACACTGTGTCAGAATTTGGCAATATTTTGACTCAGCTTTTAACTGCAGAAGGATAAAATACCCTAGGGAAAGCAGTGATGAAGAGCTGACAATAACATTCTGTTCAGTCTTCATCAGAAAATACCGTGCATCTAGTTGTTGGCTACTCTTCCATGCAAACCACCGGAAGCAGAACCTGTGGTTAGCCTTCACAGCAGCAATTGCTCAACTTTCTTGGGGGTATTTTGAGGGCTGGTTTGGGGTGTTTTTTTTTCTCTTTCCCCGCCATCCATATGCAGTTTCTAGAGGCACAAAATCAAGGTTTTGAACCCATGTGAGTCTAAATTTTCTTGATCCTTCCTTCTTATCAAAAGGGACAAACCAAAAGCTCATATTTAAATGATAAACTCTCAAAATCCTGACGTCAATATTATTCAATGTTCATTGATTTTTTTGTATCAGTACAAATAGCATGGAAAAGGAAAAATGAAGATTTAGTACTGTTTATTGTTTTACATTGTTTTACATTAGACACCCCATAAAACAGTGCAGATATCTGTGGATCGGCTTATAGTTATACAACCAAAACATCAATGCAAGGAATGAGCAGGTTTTATTTTTATGGAGGGCAAGGCAATTGAAGATGCTTATCTATGTTAAAGTAAACATAAGCTCAAGGACAGAAGCATCGTAGTGAATTCCATTTTATTTTTGGCAATTAGAACAATAAGTCCTTTTAAGTGCCTTTAATCTTTCTGCCTATGTTACTTTTAGCTCCTTTATATCTTTGATGCTAGCAAGCACAACTTTTTTTTTTTTTTTTTTTTTTTTACACAGATAGAAAATATCATGTACCTCATCAGGAGATGTGAGTGAGACCTCCTTTTTGGGATGTGGGAGTTACTGCATTATGTTCCCTTGGGCTAGGGCAAAAACATTTCTCAGTTCCTTAGTAGATACCCTGTGCTAGAGCTCCTGAACTGGACATTGGCATCTCAGGACCCCGGTTCATTTATGCATGGCTCTCCATACGAATTTCAGAAGACTGATGTTGGATGTATATAGCCCGGTTCAGTGCTTGACCTGTATGGAAGTTCAGAATTTTGCCTTTTATCTAGAGTGCCCTATGGGGGATTCTAGACAGCTCTCTTGATAGCGTAGAGAATTTATAAACTGTTATTCAGCAGTTTCTATGTCATTAACTGTATAGGAAACCCATTGACTTAGTATACTGTTTGTACTGATAGTTACAGAACCTCAATACTTAAGCATTTTTTTTCCTAATTTAGGTGGACTGAATCTTGCTTTAGATATTCCAAGATGAAAAAGAAGACAAAAAAAATTAAAATTCATTTGAAGCTTGATGGGATGTTTTTCCCTGCCTAAAGATGTTTTCTCATTGTATATGTTACCTTCTCAAGACAAACTTTAAAAAATATATATATATATTTATATATTAAATGTAAATAATATTAAAATACAAAAACATCTGCTTAGCTTAAGAGTTTACTTCGTCAGATACTTTCAAATTCAAACCGTTGCTTTTTCTATTGTGCATGATATACAAATAAAAAATATGAAAAGCAGTAACTTTTGTGTCTTGTGAATGAGGCCATCCACATAGAAGTAGACAATTAAAGTGGATTCTTGCCTCAGAAGAAGAACAAAAGGAGAAAAAGGCAAAACAGCATTACAATTTGTTGAGACTCTGGGTTTTAAAGACAGGTGAAATTTTTCTGTGTTGTTTATTTTTAATTTTAGCTACGGTAGGCTCATTGCGGAAAATAAAACCAAAACCAAAACCAACCAACCAAAACCAAACAGCCAAACACATGGCTTTTAGTTTTGTTTTTAAAATATATATAGTCTAAACCAAAAACCAAAAAGTAATCTATAACAACCAAAAAGACTTTAGGAGGAAAAATATTAATTTCCAAAGAGACTTCAAAAAATTTGTTTCAGTTACATTAGACCAGCTACTCTCCTGTTTTGTGATGGACCCTTCAACAAGTAGCTTCAAAAATATTTATAACTCAGTGGAATTTTATATTTTCAAAGATAAATTTTGTATAAACAGAAAAATATATTTTATAATATAAAAAATAATAATAATGAAAACAAGTTAAAATCATGGGGAGGTGTCTATATTGACCCTGATCATTCAATGTAAATCACAAATCATTTAATTTAGAAAGCTTCAGATTAGAGTGATATGAATGAAAGATAAGATATTTAATAAGGAATTCAGTTTATTTTCCTTCTACTACAAAGTTACTTCTGCTGTCAAAGCCTATCACTTCATATAGTAATAAAAAGAACAATCCAGCTACAGTGTAGTACAAATCTTTTGTATTGTGAACAGTATGTAGCTAATTATTTCCATAAATAAAGGCAATATACAGTATATGTGGTTACCCTTAAAATAGGAATGCTATTGAGAAGATTCTCTCCTATAGCAGTTTTGTGCCAGTGACAAGCATAGCAAATGCAGCGATACCTATCGCTTTATCTACTGTAGCTCATCAACGTCTCAAGTTGTGATGCTTCCTTTAATCCTGCTAGAAACTGTTGATTTTTTAATTACTTTGGTATTAAACTTTCAGATTTGTGGGAGTTACAAGGCAATCTGATTCCAGTTAAACTACTGTACATCAAACATCTTTGAGATGTAAAGACAGCTGTATCATTAAATGAGACTTTAAGACATCAGTACAAAGAACATAAAGTTTCTGTAGAATATATAACAATTCTCAGCAGAAAATCAGATCAAAGAGTCACATCATCAGAAAATTCTGTACTAAATGATTGTTTATAAGAAGGCTTTTAACAATATTTCTGCGACAAGAAATCATACAAGGCTGAATGGCTGTAGAGACATATCACAGACTAAGTGCAGACAATTTATTTGCTGCAATCCTGCATTCCCGTAATGTTTCTCTGTGTGCCCTTTAGAGTAAAGTGGAAACACAAACAGGAATGTGACTTGCTTTGTGATAAATGAATGTGTCTGAAAACATGAGACAGTGAGAACAGCCAAAATAAGTGATCCAGGCGTGCTGAGCACATGAAAGAAAATGGGAGAGAATTTCTTTATTATACCAACTTAATCAGAGCTTCAGTCCCAATAGCCACAGAAGTCAATGGTCAAAATGAAGATATCATGCTGTTATTCATGCTTGGAACGAGATAAGCTATGTGAAAGAAGGAGAGATGCTGCTATTCATAATGTAGCTTTAGGTTTAGCAAGCTTTAAATAAAAATCTAGCATCCATTACTGTGTATCTGATCCACTAACACTCTTGAATATCTCTTCCTAATATATTGATGCTAATCTCTACTATCATAAAGGTCTTCCTGCTCCTTCATGTTAGCTTTGCTGAAGAATCAGATTTAATAAAAGAGAGTTAGCAGAAGCGGTAGGGATTATCGCTGCAGTGGAGGATCTTGTAAAGCACAATGGGAAGTCTGGTCTGCCTTATTCTCTTTATTCTTTTGGCTTTATATTATATAATCTTTTCATCCTTTTCTTTCTACAAATATTTATCTATATAGGTAATTGTTTACTATTGGATATAGGAATCACACAATGAATGCATGTCCACCAGTCAATAAATGACACCCAATTACTCTTAAAAGGAAAGTATTACTCAACATTTAGTTTCCCTCTTTAAGTCAAAAATATTGATAGGTAGGCTGTGGCCTTACCTATGTGCTTTGATGAGCAGGAAAATATGGAAGCACTATGAAACAGATAGGTGACAAGACACTGAGCATTCAAAGTAGCTTACATCTCATCACCTTGTGCTGACATATCAAAGTGGCAGCAATGTCCATAATGACAGACCACAACTTCTGACACAAAACATAGCATAGACCCTTGCTCTGTGACCCACCTTTCCCAGTTATTGTATTGAAATATACCCAAATAAATCTCGACGTGTTAATGGCAGGTGTTGTTATATGTAGTAGGTTATTTATGTTAGCAAACAGGAAGCCTTCTGAAACTTCTGTGCTGACAATTTGTCTTTCTTAAAGGGCAGAACTCATTGTCACTCTCAGCATTTGCAGCCTTGAATGACAGAACGATTCAAAGATATAACTATTTGAACCAGCAACAAACAAACTAACTGGGGCCAGAACCTCCTCAGAACTGCAATCCAAATGATTATACCAGGAGACAGATACACAAAGAGACACTACAAGGCTTTGGGGGGAATTTCTAAATCCAAAAGGCTTGGGTAGCAGACCAGATCTGAAAGTGTATGTAACTGAGGCAGCCAATATTCTTTCTGTAAGGTACCAATGCCAGTCTGGTCTCCTGTGTCCAGTGGCTCTCCTAGAGGAGAAATTATATACACTAGGGAAATTAGGTTATTCTGCAACCATGGACCAAGCAATCATGGCTTCCAGAGTTCTGCAAAAGGATGAGAATTAGTGTCAGTAGCTTCCTGAAACATTTGATGCCTAACACAATGGAGGCTATTCATCGTATTTCCAGAACAAATTGTTTTGGAGGTAATAATAGTCTGCCAGCTCTTTGGATACTACTGTTGTTAGATAATTTCTCCACTTCAGAATCACTGAGGTTACAGACACACTTGAAATCAGACCTGATTTTCCAATGAAGCTTTCAGGCTATGCTGGAGATGATAAGGAAACTCTCTATCTATAGTTTATATTCTAGAAAATGCACACAATAAATTACCTAAAAACAGTACTGGATTCTTATTTGGTCAAGGGAAGATGCAGGAAGATGAATCTGGGGGAAACTGGGAAAATGTATGTCAGTGCTTTGGTGTTTAGCTAGGACAGGGTATCATCTAATTTTGATGTTGTGGCCAGGACATTGCTATCCCTCATAAGCTTTAATTTATGAAGCTAGATATAGATAAGAAGGGAGCATATGGAATATGCATTTCAGTATTAACAAGGACAGAACATTGTAGATAGAAACTTATCTGACTGGATGAAAAAGCTTTACTTCAGGATGCGTGTGCACATGTGCGTACAGGCAAATTTCCAAGGAATTCCAGTGTACTTGCATGTATGCATACATGTATTATGTGAAGACATTATTCATGTTCAAATTATTTTTAGTTATTTGAAAAAATAATAAAAATCATCCACTGAAAGAACATAGTTGTCCCAGAGATGCTCAAAGTAAAATTGATTTGCCTAATAAACAATCACCTGACAACATACTGTTGTGCAAAACATCACGGCTTAAATTTTTTGTTGAAATAATTTTCTGAACTGCCTGTATGAAGTACTCCTATGGCAATTTGCCTTTCTGAAATTTATGGATTGAGTATGTGAAGACAAAAGCCACTTATCTGTCTGTTGAAAACCCTATTGATTTAATTATTCCTTCCTGTATTTGCTGTTTGGGAATTATGTAGTGTCAATTTAGTGGTCTGTATAAACTATTTCATCTGTTATTGAAGTTCAATGAAATCTTTCTGGAAAGGTTTCTTCTTCTTCTTCTATAGTAATTAGGCCAGTAGGAATAACAGCTTCAACAGAGAGCTTTATTAAACTAAGATATCATAAGCCTAGTAGGAATAGTGCACCATAACCAAATAAATGAAAATTAATCTAACAGGAGTGGGGAAAAAAGTATGTACACTATGGAAGGCTTAAATTTCAGGGCAAAAAGGGAAGGAATACTTGTGTTGTTTGTTATCTGCTTTTCTTCTTTCCTCTCTCATGTTTTTTTTCCCTTCTCGGCTCTATATCTCTGCTTGGTACAGTACCAAGAGTGGAATGAGTTTGCTAATCCTTCCACTCAGCCACAGCTACCACTACAGAACAACACTGAAGTTTGGAGTGGTGAATTTGGAGATTGCACCTGAACTGGCACCTGAAACAAGTTAAGGCCCTGTTGAGGTGATTCCACAGGCATTTTTACTTCATCAGCAGTGTAAAATATGAGTTTATAAGGACCATCTTTCTCCAGCATGCCACTATGTGCTCCTCCTACCACCAATGCATTGCCTGTTAAAGCATCTGTGCTTGAAAATCGGCTTCTTTTAGATGCAGCATTGTCAGCAGGTTGTCCCAGTTTCAGCATTTACAGATTCAGAGTAAGGGAAGAGGGCTAGATCATTTGGACTTGCCTTCCATAATCTTAACATATTTTGTCGCTAAAAATCCAGCCAAAAAAGGAAGTGATCTCTCTCCTGCCAAGTTAAATTACCAAGGGCTGCTCACACTTTTGATCAGTCAGGAGTTAAAACACCTCATTGGCCTTTAAAATTATCTTCACTTTAATTTGTCACTGATATACATGAACGCATATATAAAATAACTTTGGAACAATGCCTGCAGGACAATGCAAGGTACTACAGTCATTGAGATAGTCCTACTACATGTTGCTTAGCGTGGCGCTTTTTTTTTTTAACCATATGGTTCTTGGTTTCCCCTATTTTTCCCTCTGCTTCAGTGCCATATTCAAGCAATGATGAGGAGAAATCACTGAACATTATCACATTATCCCTACATCATTCCCACATTAAATTACCACTGATCAAATCCAAAGAAAGCAAAGTCCTCCTTTGCTTTGCTGCCTACTATGTGTTAGCTACTCTTTCCTTGCATAAAACACATTACAAAGGTGTTATGCAACAGCTTCTGTACATAAGCAGAACCAGGAATTTTCTGCTGAAGGGATGCCCCAAGGCTGCTACCATTCCAGTCTGATCATTGGCTCAAGCTTTGCAGCTCTCATCTAGCTGTTCACATCAGCCTTTGCCACCCATCAGGCTGCCTGGTCTTCTACTAGATAATTCCTAGGCAGAGTCTGAGATTTATCTCAATTCAGGGGCTCATCCCTACAGGCAAGCTAGATGCAGTTGTCCTGTTTTGGAAGCTAAATGGCTTGATACCATACACCTGACCAGGCAACAACACTTGGCATCAGTGCCAGAAACTCTTTAGTAAAGAGTCCTCCCAGGCTACACAATGAAAAAGGGGTGTCCTGGCTTAGTTTCCTGCAGGACCATAGTAGTATCCAGGTATTTTAACAATATTCATGTCTTGATGTGATACAGAAGTATCTCATCTCTTTTTCCCTGTATGTAAAACCCTTGTCCTACAGAAGAGAGTTGTATGAAAGCAAGGCATTCAGACCACTCGTGTGTTTCACTTCACATTCTTTGTGAAAAAAAAGCATAGCACTGAAAAGAGAGGTTCCCCTGAGAAAGAAATTTTCTTGTACTAGCTGTCCTTCTGGGACTATAACATGATCAAAATCAAACTTCAGCGATGAGTTGACTGTATGATAAAATTATGGTTCTTCCTAGTATTTATCAAATTGAGACCATGCTCCTCTAAAGGTCTTGCATAAGCTGACTGCAGTTCAGGGCAGAAGTGATGCTGCAAGTACTTTGCAGGAGCCTGAAAAGCAGATGAAAAAGCACAAAGAAGAAATAGAATGGAGCAAAAGTAGAACAGGATAAAAGCCACTTCAAGGAAAGGCAGTCTACAGGAGAGGACGACAAATTGGGCAGTTTCAGAGACAATAAAAAAGGAGCAGAAGTCCAGAACTGGCCTTTGGCTGGCTTTTCCTCTGCTTTTAGAGCTGGATAGGCAATGTTTAAAAATATACAGCTAATGTAAGTTTAGATATGGGCATAAGCATATGTCTAATTGCCATTGTAGATAGCCTGTGAGAATTTAGACATAGTTATCTATTCTTTCCAAGCAGACATTGCTTTGACTGTGGAACTCACTTTACATATATTGCTACTAACTAATACTTTGCTTGAACTTGTCAAATTACTTTTTTTAAAAAAAACAACAGATTTCTGAAATTGCTGTTGTTTCTGAAAAGCCATAATCTTTAACAGTGCATTATGGAATGGAAATTAAAGTTGTACTTAGTTGGAAAAAATAATTTGTATTTGAAATGCCTAGAAGGGAAGAACCCTTTTCTTATTGTTGTTCTATGAAAAAAAAAAAAAAAAAGCGCATCATCTTGACACATTTATGAGTTTTTTCCAGTATTTTCGCATTCTAGCCAAACACAACTTAGTAGATACCAAGACAGTGAACAAATCTGTTGGAAAAAATTATATATCCTGTCAAAAAATTTCCGTGTTTTGATAGCTATGTTCCTTAAAGGGAACAAATATCTGGTATGTTAAAAGTACATATAATACATGAAAATTAGTATTAATAAATTTATGAAAGGGTTTCTAAGATGTAAATTATGAAATAACAGCAAATATTGTACATATAATTTTGAGTTATATGGGTTGGTTTCTGAAAATTTGTGTGCAACTACTCTGTGATTTTGGATAGGATGGATTCCTGTATTTAGGATATAAAATCACAATTTTATAATTTCTGAATGAATAATTGAAAAATAAATGTATCTGAAAAAATAATCTAGCTTCCAAGAAGGTGATTCTATAAGCCATATCAAAATAATTGATGACTGTTGAGAAAACACTAATATTTTATAAAGTTTTAATAAAAAATATTGTTCTTTTGCTAAACATTAAATGTGTGGCAAATGAAAAGTGCAGGTAAATTTTGAAAGCAACAGTGGTTTTCTTTTCTTTGCTTTGTATAAGTGCTATGGTAAAAATGTAAAACAGTAATAATTTCAGAATTTTTTGCATGTCATGATTCTATCTAAAAATTATTTGAAATTTTGAAATTTGGCTATTTTTATAGGTAAAACAAAACCTCAAAGATATGTTTCATTCTGTATTTAAATGTTGGGGTTTTTTTGCATTATATTCTCAGATTTAATTTTTAGCTAGTAGCAAATATATTCTGTATCCATTTAAGGCTCAATAATTTTTTCCATGTTTTTTTCTGCTTCAAATCCTACCTAATTATTATGGCTTTTATGGCTAAATACAACCCTAGGAACTTCCACCTTCCATCTGGTAAAAAGCTCATTTCATTGAGTGGAATATTACAGTTTTCAAGCATTTTTTAAAAAATTAAACTTTCACATAAATCTATTCTTTGATTCTAAGAAAGTCTCACTATTTCTTTCTTCCTTGGGTCATGTTTTTATATGTCCTTCTACAACAACTAGTGTTAGAGACTCACCATCTTTTTTGCTCTTTCAAAAGAAACCAGAACTCAGTGAGAGATGAATCCTGCTTTATCTGGGGTGTACTGTTTCTCTCTACATTCTTCTCTCTTGAATAAAGCAGAACCATCTTCTCCTCTCTTATGAACCATTTTTGCCCTTCCCATTTTCCTAAACAAACTGTGAAAGAAATTATTCTATGCAGTTTCTCAACAGTGGCTGTTTAGAATTTGATACATTTCTGCATGATGCTTCTCTTTGGTGCACATCACACATGGAAAAAAAGCATTTTTGAGACCATCTCTTTCTTCTTCCTTGGGTATTTTTCTAAACTACTGTATACATTATGTTTAAGTGAAAAGCATAGATGCAGCACAATAAAAATGAACACTACCAAACACAAGAAAGGAACAAAATGTTAAAATTTATCTACATTCTCAGTCACAGACACAGCATAAATGCTATTTGGCCAAACACTTTTTTTATAGAAATATGTCAGCTCTTCTGCAAAACATACATGGTTTGTAAAAAGTGCTTTTGATAGTATGTAAAATATTTTATTTTACTGGAAATGTTAATAATATCCACTGTGGGGACTTCTCTTTAAAAAATGGTATTTATTTATAGTTGGTTCTCATGTGCTAAGTATCTTCCATACTCTTTTTTCAAAAGAAAAAATGAGACTCAAAAAATCACAGAAAAAAAAAAAAAAAGGAGAGAGAGAGAATTACTAAGTAGACCTCAACCTTTTACTTCTTTCATCGTTTTGAGGAATAAAACCAATACATTCTGAACAAATTAAGCGATCCCAGTTTATAAATCAAGACAATATTATATCAGAATAATAAAACCTGCCTCCTCCATAGTGCACCTGTCCTGGACTTGCAGGTGAGTTTTTTTGTTTGTTATGGTAATTGTAGCAGACAATAGTCAGGGATATTAGCCACATTTTGCCCATTCCCCCTTTCACCACTCTGCACCGCTCACGTGTTCAGGCTTTGCATAACCAAGCATAAAAAGACACAAAGACTGGTAGTCTGTGGCTCTAAAAAGATAAACCATCTAAAAAAACATTCACAGGTTGATTTTGAAGACTTATTTATTTTTAAAATCTCAATGTATTTAATGTATGGAAAAGGTAAGAATGCCTACAAAATTACCTTGCATAAAAACTTTGCCTAGTTGATAAAGTAGCTGTAATTTAAATTGCATCTGTGGCACGCATGTTTGATATGACTCTTTAATATTAAGTTAAATGCATATATTTCAAAAATCTTTGTCATGTGGGCTCAAATTGTCACATACTGGGAATGATGGTGTGGTCCTATAACATTTCCTTAACAACACAAGAGTTATTCAGGTGAAGTCTGATTGTGTGCCATGAATTTTATTTGTCAAAAAAATACACTAATACCATTAACATTTTGTTGTTAGAGGGGAAGCTTTTATTCAAAGAGGAATGATGGATAATTTCCCCTAAGTAACAGATACAATGGATGGAAGCCATTTTTCTAATGTGTATGAAGTCTACTGAACAAAAATAGTTGTAATAGTCTTTGAAAGCATTTAACTTTATGCATACCTGTCTCTCTAAAAGTTTAGTTCTCTTTTTCAAAAAGGGAAGTATAGTACAACTGGGTTCATAGTGCTGCAAGCTACTGAAAATGGATTTTCTTAAATAGGCTTATATAGACATTTCTATTGATTTACATAAATTGTTATATTGTTATCTATTTAGTGGTGTTATTTACAACTTTAATGGTAATCCTGGTTATAAGCCAAACATTAAAAACTTTTTACTCACTTTCTGCTTTATGTTTTGATTTTATCCATTTGATTTACAAGAACTCCATAAGTACTTGAAACTATTTCAGAGATGTTATGACCTTTTAGTATGCCTTTGCTTACAGAACAAAGCCTCAGAGTATAATTACTTAGCAAATAAGCAATCATACCGTTTAGGGACAAATAACTGTCTCAGATACGTAAAACAACATTCAGGTGGCTTGCTTTTAATAAAGAAAGTTTCTGTAAGCAAATCAATTTGTCTTATCTGATGACTTTTTCTCCAAAAGATTTTGACGTATTTGATTTATTTCATTGTACAGCTGTGAAACAATACTATTGAGGTGTGTATGAGAAGTAAGTACTGCTTTGAAACTGCCTAGATATTCAAGATAAATGAGGCATATAAAGATGATCATGGAAAGCATCATATACATGTCTGGATTAAAAAGAAAAAAAAAAGAAAAAAAAAAGAAAAAAAAAGAAAAAAAAAAAAAAAGAAAGGAATGAGAAGAAGAGATCTAAACACAATTTCCTTTCTACCATCTGCCCCATGTTATCAAAACATGAGGGTGTTCAGCAATTGTTAGGAAAAGCCCAGGGCTGGGTTGGTGCTCAGTTCTATGAAGAAAAAACTGATATTGGCTTTGAGAGCTTTTGTTACTTTCAGAATAAATGACAACATTGTGAGGTCAAAAATTAATGGCCATTTATTTTGGATACATGGGGCAAGTTTTTCTCTTCAGTGTTTGTATCATTCTGAACACCAGATGTTTTTGATTGCAGTGTAAATGTAGATAATGATGCTGACAATAACCATCTCCAGTGGATATTCTGTTCTCATACCATTATCTACAGAAATACTTTTTTCTCAGTTTGTTTTTTGTGTTCAAATACAGAACAAGCAACAATAAACCTTCTCCGTGCCCTTCCCCCTGCCCCAGATTTGTCATAATTTATTTGTACGCGCAACACGCAAGTACAGAGAGAGCAGTGGCGTGGACTCATACTATCTCACTTGTGGCTCTAAACTGACACAATTAGTTAGGAAGTCTCACAGTCCAAGAAAAGTCTAAAAACAATTGAAAGCAGTCAAGATCTATGTCTCTCTCAAGGGAGATTTTGAGTAACCTCACTGAATGCTTTTAGTAGCTAGATCATCAGTTGGTAGTTTCAGCTAGATGACTAAACTGGAGCATGAACTGGAATAAGTCAGTTTGTCAGGTTTAGAATGCAAAACAATAAGACCATTCTGAAGTTTGTTGATAAAAAGTGTATTAATTACCACCTCTTCTTTACAAGAACAACAACAACAAAAAAAAAATCCTGAAAAAATTTGAAGCATTATTACAAGTGATACGATATAGCAAAAAGAGTCTCAGGAGTTGCATTCCTTACTAATCTTAAAGTCTGTGGAATAACTGTGCATTACAGAATGACATTTGTCAAGTGGTGAATAGTATAAATGTACTTCTATGGGACGGGACAATGAAAAATGTAAAACCAAGCATGCAAAATATCTCAACCTAGCCAATAGAATATGTTTGTTATTGATTTGTTATTTTTTTCTGAGTTTACTATCAATTTATTTTTATTATTTCAGAACTGTGATACATCAACTATTAATTTAAGAGAACATATAATCACATTTTTTGATCTAATGGGTGGGTACTGGGGACATTGCACTATATACATCTCCAGACTATGCTTCTGACACTCCACATGTCCTGAAACTCAGCTTTATGTCAGCTTCTGTGCTTCAAACTTAAACTATATCCCCATATTTCATCAGATTGCACTAACAATTATACGTGATCAGATAAAGGAACAAATTGCAGACAGTATTTTACCTATAATGTCCAACAGGACAAAAATATTTTCTGTGATCACATTTAGTAACAACACTGAAGCAAAGAAGTCACATCTACATGTGTAACTTCCTAACAAGAGGTATAGGGGACTACAACATGCTCCCAGCACCCTGCCTCTATAGATGCTGACCTGGAAACATTTGAATTAGACATTTTGAGGTGACATATGGAAACATGAGAGTCTGTATAGCCTGGGCTATTCTTTAACAAAGGCCTCTGAATTAGGAGCTCAGTCTCCCTAGCTTTCCTCTACAGCCACTGGAAAGTGATAGATGACTTGTAAATTGAAGTACTCCATGACAGAAAGAGCTCTGATTTAAGAAAAGCAGATAAACACTTAAAAACAGATCTAAAAAAGTGAGCCATAGTATGAGTAACATTGAAGGTAAGGGGGTTTTACCTGTGGCCAAAGTTTTCACAGTGTGTTTTGGCTTGTGACCACACACACAGAGGCAATAACATTTTAAATGCACTGGTCACTACCATATCATTCTTTTTCTATCCAATTCTAGGAAAACTACCTTGCCTCTGAAATGTTTTAAATATACATTGATATTAATCAGTCACATCACTGAGCATTAGTAAAGCAGGGAGTAGGGTATGAAATATACACCTTAATTTGTTTTCAAGACCACCTGTCTTTTTCTAAGCTTTTCAGAAAGGTTTTAGCTGTGGAGCATATGATTTGCAACAGGAGTTGTAGATTTCAGTCAGTAAGTGATCTGCATTAGGGACCACTTTTATTTTCAGTTCTTTTTTTAATTAATCTCACTAATTCTTTAATTTTTTCTCAGTCAGTTTTGTTTGACAAAATATATATTCCACTTCAAAAAATGTTCAGTGTGGAATTTTAAACTCTTTAGATATCTTCTATATGAGGGACTTGCAAATATGCAGCTGGTGCTTTAATTAACCTAGATAGCAGTGTAACTTCTTGTTGTTTACTTTTATTTTGGGGGTCATCTTCTGCAAATTATAATGAAGTGTCTGCAGATAGTTATTTTAAATATGGTTTAAGTATGATCCATCCCTGTTAACTGCTTCAAGAAGGAACGTAACTTTTAGTAACATTCATGTTTTGTGGTTTTGGTGTTGATGACCAAATATTTATGCTTCTGTCAATCTGTTTTTAATGTATCCATAATATGAAGGGTTATGTTTATAACTTATATAAATTATATAACTGATATGTATATAGATAATGCTGATTGGTAAATTTAATTTTTAAAGAAGGGAGTGTGTGTCAGTATATTTTTCTTTTCCTTTACATCATTTTTGGACAATAAGAAGGAAGAGGCAAGGGGAGAGAGAAGAAATAAGCATATTCAGCTCAGCAGAATAACTGCTCAGTTTCTTTTTTGTTTGGGAAAGGATGGAGAAAATCTACTCCGGCTTATTTGCCAGACCAATACCTTTAATAGCAGAAAAGTCTAAGGTTAGCCACCTGAAACCAAAAAGACTTCTGTCAATCTAGATGGAGTGTCAGTTGGCCTTTTCAGGGTGATGATCTCAACTAAGTGACCCTTTTGAGAAGATCAGTTTCATGCTTTTGTACTCTAGGGCTATAAAAATCCTTTGTAACTCTGTTATGCTCATTTATGTTTCCATGTAAGTGAAGCAATATTGTGTGAATCTTCATGAATAAAACAGGTTTTGAGGTTCCATGAGGAGGCCTTATAAAAGGGCATCATGGGTTTGTATCTGATGCTTACTTGCTTAATAAATGTCCTAGAAATAAGTAAGGCTGATTTAAAACCTCTTTTGTTGTTAATTTGAATTGTTACTGAACATTTACGAAAAGGTCTGTCACTTCTTGTTACTACTGGGAACCTTACAACCACTTACTTCAGCTAAATAGTTACTCATAATCTGACATGCAGATGAATTTCATGAACTTTACAGTCAGAAGTAGGACACTGGAAATCCAGACTACATTAGCTGTTGTCCTAGCCAAATACCATTCTAATGTGCCAGTACTTCATACTTATTTTGCCGGTGTGAAAATGATGTCACAGAATGAACAATGATAAATCTGACCCTCAATTCCTGCCTAGTTTATCTAGTTCTTTTCTTGCAAGGTTTTGTACAAACAAATAAACAAACAAAACAGGAAAGAGTACACAACTCTTAAATGGTTTAAAGCCTTTTATATCTAGAGGGCTACATAAACTTGTAGAAATGCTACTGTAAATTATTAAAACATTTATAACAGAAAACATACTTCAGGAGGAATTTAGTCCACCACAGCTATCTGATAAATTTTCATTATTACCAGTACCTTGTTGTCTGCTTTAATACACTGTTTCTCCTCCTTTAAGCACAGATAGGGAGAGAAAGAAAGATTCCAAAAAATCACTACTGTATTGTAGATGAACACAGTTTTATGTATTTTCTTTCATAACATAAAATTATTGGGTGTCAAATGACCTGCTAAACAAAGAAGATAAGCAAGCCACTCAGGTACAGTTAACGGAGTGCCTGCTAAAGTTCCAGCAAAATGTTAACAGTCCACCCACCACCTTAGTAACATCATATAGGCAACAGTACTCCATGACCCTTAATTAACATTATAAAATAGCTTCACATGTTTTGGAGATTATAATTGCAAGATTTTACAGAGACTAAAGCGGTTAAAACATACTGTGCATTGTTGTTTATTGCATATACAGGTTAATAAGATCTAGCAGGAAAAACATTACGAGTTCCAATTATGGAACAAAAGCTACTTTTTCTGTTCAAGATGACTGTTCTCTATAGACTTTTAAATTTTATTTAAAGGCTAATTTCTGCTCAACAGCTTTTCTTAGGTTTTATAGCAGGATGATATACATGCATTACATAACATTTGACACTTACAGGCATTATTTTAAATACAGTTAGTTTTTCTCCTGATTATTTTTTTTTCCTGTTATGATAAGGGGAATATATTTAAATTATAATGAGGCTCAAATATGATCTTTTAAATAATTTGAAATTGTAATATATTATTTCCTTACTGTAAATGTATATGTGAGTGTGTGTGAAGAGAAGAAGAAAAAAATTTTTAGATTAATGGTTCTCACTTTCCTCAAAACTCTATGCTGCTCTTAGAGATCTAGTACTGTAAGAGATAATCTGTATATTGCATGCAATTAATTATTGCATTTTTTAGGAACATGAAAAGATGTTGTTGTTTGCATACAAACAAGTTAACAAAATAAGTTAACATAAGTTAACAAAATAAGTTTAATTATTTTCACAGGGATTCCCACCCACCACTGCTTCAATTTAGTCAGAAGCTCTGTTGTTCTATTTGATGATGGCTATTCCTCACTCTACTGTTGTTCAGTACAGTAAAAATCTTGGCTCTCTCTTCTTAGTAACTGCCTCACAGGTATGGGAAGGTAGCTGGGAGGTGCCCCTGAAGCTGTCTCTGGCCAAGGCTGAGAAAGCCTTGCTCCCGCAGTCTTTCCTCAAAGGGCAACTGCTCCAGCCCTGACCATCCTGGTGGCCCAGGACTCACTTCAACTTATCAACAACGTGCTTGGTCCATGGAGAATCACATCCAAATATATGTTGCCTAGCAGCTATACTTGATGTTCATCATGTCTGAAGTTTTGCAAGCAAAGAAATGTTAATGGACTGTATTGAGGAGAATATGACTGCAGCTGCAATTCCATGACAGCACAAGTCTAACACAGTGTTCTAACAGTCTCAGACCCCAGCTGCATGGTCCTTGTGCTAAGAAACTGCACAAGAAGTTATCCGGTCTCTTGCTGAGTCAGTTGGTTGTTTTGAACTGGTTCTTTAAAAAAAAAAAAAAAAAGTTTCATAGTTTTATATTTTTCTCCAAGTGTCTGTGCCTGAAATGGCTAGGAAAACAGAAAGCACGTGTCTGAGCACAGGAGTAGAAGACATCAGGGCCATGACAGTCCAAATTAAGGTCTCCCAAGCAAAAGATAACTGACTGAAGGCAAAATACTGTTATATAAAAGAAATCAGGAAAAGGGCAAAAGCAAAATTATTTTCTCTTCCAAATACATCCCTAAATGACCACAGAAACAGTTGACAGTCTTCTTATACCTCCACTTTTATGAGTTACTCATGCAGTGGTCAAGAGACTTACAGGCAGAGTGAAGTAAGAAAACTCAGATCCATGTTCTGTCCAGAAAAGCAGCTCTAACTTTTCTCTCTAAGATACTCAGCATTTATGTTACTCCTTACAAAATGGATATACTGCTTCAGTACAAATCTGTTTCTCACATGAAAAAAAAAATAATTAAAAAACAACTTAAAATCCCCCAATGTTATTTTAATGTTAAAATGTCCTCCTTTTTTCATAATTAAACTAGATTTGTAGTTGGTTGAATTAGCTTTTTATCAAATTACAAATTCAACAGGATCAAGGTGAATGTTAAAGTTTAGACACAGACATATCAGATGCAAAGAACATGGCTCAGGCACAAATTTGAGGCATAGAGTTTTATTTTATATGTAGGATGATGTCCTGGCTGAGGTTACATCTCTAACCTCATAGGTGATGCAGAAATGCATGTGCCTAACCACTACACACTATTATCAAAAATTAGTCTGCACAGAAACTTACTTGCTGTGTCTTAAGAGTTAGATTATCTAAGGTTTACTAAGAAATACTTCTAAAACACAATTCAACCTAAACCAGATGTCTCAGGGCCTGATGAACCCCCTTTCCAGGCTCTTGTACTTCTGATGTAAAAAAGAAAATCTAGAGTGAATAATTTAGATTTACAGACAGAGCTCTTAGACATCACAGGCTAGCCCAAATGAAGACCAATTTCCATGCAAAAGGAATTTGATGTTTTCAGGCGCTGAGGCACATGCTAGCCTGCTAAGTGCAGGGGATCTGCCTCAACAAATTTCAGATCCATTGGACCTTCTGAGTATGCGCTATTCAGGGGACTTTTCTGGGGGTTGTTGGTTTTTTTTTTTTTTTTCTGGTTAGTACTAGTTAAAAGTGATGCCAGTCTATACTCTTCACGGGTTTATATACACAAGAACCAAGGCCTAAAAGTGGACTTTTGTAGATAAAACAATAAAAATAATAGCTTTACAAAGTAGTTATTATAGAAAAATGAATAATAATAATAGTATCTGATTCTATATCCGTTTTCTGTTGGATCCATTCCAATCTTTTATTTAGCAGCTGGAGAACAGTAAGCTGCAGTGCTGTTATCTCCTGCAGACATTTTATTTGGGTTACAAATAGGTATTTCACATGTTATGTTACTAGTTAATAGTATTCCAATAATAGCAGGCCTTTTTCTAACAGGTATCACATGTAAACACAATTTTAGAAGTTATACGTGTTGTAAGAGTGCCCACAAAGTTATAGGTGTAAACAGCACGTTATATTCGCTCTGTGAAATGTACTAGTCTCACGTATTGTTCCTTTACCCCTTCAGCACTTTGCCTTACCATTTCAATATTTGAAATTGCATTAACTAGGGAATTATTTCTGGAGGTACAGAAGGACTAACAGTGCTGCAAGATGTAAACTGAAATACACAAAACTAAAGCTCATAAGCAAAAGCCTCTATGGTCTCTTATCTGCAGGGCTGTAACATAGCCATGGAGGAGTGCCGGACCTCTCAGCCAGGCACAGGAGTCTAGCATCACGAGAACAACCCCATGCCAAACCAGACACCTGACTGCTATATGAGAGGAGCTCAGATGGGTCTACACCTGTCTGCAAAAACATTTTAGAGCTTGTGCAGATAACTGATTTCTTTTCCTGCTAACTTAAAAGGCATTGAATGAGGTCCCGTATTTGCTAAATCAGTGCCATCTGTGTTGTATTTCCTCCCATCCTCCTCAGTGTAGGCGTATTTTGATAGTACTCTAGTCTGGCATACATGTTTTTCTTATTAGTTTTAATTTCTTTATTCTGTTTGCCATATGAGAAAAAAAATCAACACATTTTACAGAGATGATGCTTAGCACATATTAAAGTTTAAGTAGATCGATTTTTTATAAATTTTCAGTCTGGACACTTTATATCAGTACAAAGGTGCTGCTAATAAACTTTAACATTTATGTTAATAATCCTTTAATCAGCTGCCTGGAAAATCCTAAGTCATAAATGAATTGTAAATGTTAGAACATTATCTAGATTAAATCATTCCTTTATTAATCTAACCAGTCTTATATTATGGATGTAAAAGTGTTATATTTTAGAGGTAAAATATGGCTATGGACTAGTATGCTGTAAGAGAGATATGACATTTCTGTCTGGATTGGTAGATATTACATTGTTAATCACAGATTTTTTCAACTCACCCTACAGCCACTATCCCAGCCCCACAGCTACCCTCATCCAAAAGACATGTCCATTAGTGTTGTTCAGAATCAATAGGAGACTGAGCTTAGTGACAGTTTGCCTACATAAGCTTTTTACAGCACACGTTTATAACATGCTTATAGATAATTAATTTTCTATTTGCCATGCTTGGGACAAAGATAAGTGATGGCATATGATTGTGCAGCAGTAGTATACCAGAGGGAGAAATTTTTGACTGCTCACTAAAGGAAAGTAATTACTTCAATGATTATTGAAGGAATGTGAAAAGTTAGGAGCACTTTTAACCAAGGTCCTCCTGCAGTCGCAGAGAATGAGCTGAACTGAAAGAGTTTGTCTCAATCTATGGAAGAAAGGATTTAACCTTATGCCTTGCAGATTTCCAGAAGGGTAGGAAGATAAAGTACCTCTGCACAGCCCCAGAACATCATTCTATTGGGCTGACATTCTTCTGGATTTTTCTCTAAAAGGATGAATCTGGATAAGTTAGTGATAACTGTAATTAATTAAAATTTTGCTAGAATGGTTCAGGTGTTCGTAAAAGGAAGCAGTTGCAATTCTTCTGTCCTGCTCTTTCCCTCCACTCTTCAAATCTAACTTCCACAAGGATAAATAAACATGACAGAAAGAAATTTGAAAGGATTGAGTAAGGTGATTCAAAATGTTCAGCTGTGACATAGTTCTTAAACAGCCAGGTTAGAAAACACCCTTCCATATGTCTGGAATTCACTTTACGTCTGACACTGATTTTTTACCATATTAGAAGACTTTACACACTAAAATAAGTCAATAGATTATCTGGATAAACCTTTGTTTTAAACCATTATTAGACTGTATCATTTTTCTGTTAGTTCTAGCCGATCATTTATTTTTAGAGAATAATTTTAGCCACTAGTAAGAATTTTAATTTTATTTAATGAACATTTTTAATCAAGAGCAATATGGTATTATGGCAGCAGGATCTTTATTTTTAGCCAAGAAGACCATATTGCTTAGGGGAAGAGATTTAGCTGGAAAGTCTTCATGTTTTTAATATCTAAACATCGTGTGCTTCAATATATGCAACAACTGGCCCCTTTCCTTCCTCCTTTCTTTCTTTCCCTCCTTCTCCCTTTCCTTCCTTCTGCCTTATCCCTTTCCTGCCTTCCTTTCACATAGTGTAGCTCAGTAATTCCCTTTTCCCATCTTACAGAATCACAAAGACATACAATATTTTAAAATACAATAATTGGCAAGTGCAACACTTGTAAAATCTTTGTAGGATGATTTTATTTCAAACTTTGAGTCCAGTGCATTAATCTACATCCTGGCTTTAAAGCCATGCAAAAATATGAGGAGGATTTTTTCCTCCTGTTTCACTCCCTTCTCTCTAGAGCATGAAATTATTGTGAAATGTTGCATAAACTGGAGGGAAAAATTCCATCAAGTGCAGTCTGGCTAAATATAGAGGCAACTCAAGTTTGCGCTGCACTGGAAACACACAATTAAGTTCATCAAACTCTAGTCAAAACTTTAAAAAATTGAAAAACACTTATGACGTGTTGTCCCTTTCTTGTAGTTCCACACTCATTATCTAAAGATATGTAGGCATTGACTTTTCCAGACAGAAAACAGTTCCTCTCTCCCTCTTGAGAGTTCATTCCTAAGTGTCTCATAAGCGTAACAGCTTAATAAACAGAAAGGAAAAGTTCAAGGACATGTTCACTTTCCTTTCATACTGAGTTAACTGTCTAGGGGAAAAAAAAAAAAAAAAAAAAAAAAAAAGGCCATATGGTGGTGGTGGGCAAAAACTTCTCTATTTCCAGAGCTTCCCAATAGCCAACAAGGAAGGTGAAGATGTATGTGCTGTTAATGTGCCCCTTAGTAGACTGGATGGATGCCTCCTGTGTAAGGGAAACCAATAAACCATACTTACTTCCTGAAAACTTGGTTCATCTGACCACATGGAAATTTTTAATTGTCTATAAAACTTGTATATACCAGGGCCTAATACACACTGAAAATTTTAGTCTTGATTTTGATCTCTTCTTATTTTCTATCCTTCTACTGTTATTGCTTCCACAGCTTGGCTACATTTCCTGCTAGGCCTAGGAATGGGACAGATGTGATTCTGAGGTTTGTTGATGAATCCATTTATGTCTTGATCTTTGTGAAGCAATCAACCAATATAATTAGAAATCTTTCTTCATTCAGTTATCTGAATGCATTGTCCTTCTCCTAGCAATTATTTCTCATGCCTAAATAAACTCATGCCAGCAGGATTTTGTATAATTTATTTTTCAGCCTGTGATGTATAATGTTTTTCAGACATGATTTTTCCGATTTTTATACAGCATCTTCAACAAAATTCAACAGTACAAGCAAATTCATTAATAACACTGCCATTAACAATTCCAACTTTTTTTTTTTTACACTATCTTGATGATTGTATTGGCTTGCAGTGTGAAATTACTCATATTCATTATTTGGATTTCTAAATTCTTGTGTGTAGGCATATAAGGGAAAAAAATTACTACAGATAAATACAATGCATATCTACATTGTTTTTATATGGGAATTTCTATCAGTGTAAAATATGAGAACTTTAAATGCATATTTTCACTTCTACATTAAAGAAAAACAACTGAAGCATACTAGGGTCTGTTAAAAATTCACATATTATTAACAATAAATTTCAGCTTTGAACACTACATAATGTCAAGCAGTATTTTTTATCCATTTATGTAAAGTATATTTTATAATGACATCTCATTGAGAAACAAAGTGGTGAGAGAAAAAGTAATTGAATTAACAGCATTGAAAGGAAAAAATATAATCAGTCTTTTACACGATCTTTTAGGTAGCAAAGGCACCCTCAGAAAATGCATAGGAACAACTGCCTGAAAGTGCCAGGAATCTTTTCTTTGTGAGGTTTGCACACCAAAAATGCTTAACTACTGGTGATAGTTAGACCAGAGAAACAACTTCATAGCAAGTTAAGGAATCGGACTATATAGTGTCTTTTTTTTAATGGATTATGTTATATGGTACAATATGAAAATACCAGATGAACTTCTATCACATTTATTGAGTCTCAAGAAAACAGTGCTGTTATCTCTTCTATTCTTATTTTGCTTTATAGATGACCTCTTTATGAGCAACAACAGCAACAAAAGCTGTTTATATGTTATTTTCATGTTATTTACTACTCAAATAACACAGACTGTCTATTTATCATGCAACTGGTACTCTTAAAGATTGGTAATTTTCACCTTGCCATATACCATCTAAATGTGTGCTTTCCCTAACATAACCTTAGGAAAATACTTATACACCATGCATAAAAGGAGTAAATTTAGATTTTCTATCATCACTCTCTGATAAGTTATGCAACTACTGATAAAATACTGCAACTAAAATAAAGAAAATTTCATATAGCACCTATTTCCAAAAATAGGATTAAATGTCAAAAGTAAAGAAATAAATGAAAATCCAAACCATAAAATATTTACCAGGATGTAGTCCCTCTGACTTTGTTCCGCAAGGTAGTTTAGCATGTGCTTATGATTGTTTTCCTATCAAGGCATCAAACATAGGCAAACATTTTCACAGGGATTTGACAGACAACAAAAAGCAACATGACTATCAGCAAGTTATCATCCAACAGAGGATATGGAGGTGCATGATGGGTAGTGAACTATATTCTGTCAATTAGTTTGAAATTTCTACCATGTTCTGTTTTCTCTACTCTGCTTTCATGAGTCCTCACCTGAGGTACTGCATCCAAGTCTGGGGACCTTAGTACAGGAAAGACATCGACCTGTTGGAGTGGGTCCAGAGGAGTGCCATGAAAATGATCAGCAAGCTGGAGCACCTCTCCTGTGAAGACAGGCTGAGAGAGTTGGGGTTGTTCAGCCTGGAGAAGAGAAGGCTCCAAGGACACCATATTGCAGACTTTCAATACTTAAAGAGGGCTTATAAACAAGATGGAAAGAGACTTTTTACCAAAGCCTGCAGTGACAGGACAAGGGGCAAGAGTTTTAAACTGGAAAAGGGTAGATTTAGATTGAACATAAGAAAGACATTATTTACGACAAGGGTAGTGAGGCACTGCAACAGGTTGCCCCAGAGAAGCTGTAGATGCCCTATACTTGGACCTGTTCAAGCTCAGGTTGGGTGGGGCTATGAACAACCTGGTCTAGTGAAAGATGTTCCTGCCTATGATGGAGGGGTCGGACTAGATGTTTTTTAAAGGTCTATTCCACCCCAGACCAGTCTGTGATTCTATGATTCTGAAATAAATATTAGTAAAAGAACTTTCTATATTCCCCTCCTCTTAGACAAATGTATAAAATTAGGTAAATCTGACTAGTTTCTTCTTTATAGCTGTGTGAAACTAGTATAATAAATCTCAATACATTTAGATATCAAGGTTTTTTCCAAATGTATTTTTAATCTGAACTTTGCTGTTTAAGTCTATGTTTAAATGATTCAAAATAGATACTCCGTGAAAAATTCTGATGGTTTAACATGAGATGTCTCATTCATTTCAGTCAGACTGTTCATATAAGTTCAGATTTATGCATATATGCACACAGCAAAAAAAATACCACACAAAAAAGAGCCTAACTCATTTGTTATCAACATTATTCTGGTAGGAGAAAACTAGGAAGAAACAGCTGCTTGTTTTGATACTTTTATCCCTGTAGAAGCTCAAATGTTTTAATTACACTTTTCAGATTTCCTTGTCTCAATGAAAATCAATTTTACAATATTTTAGTGACCATTTATGATAATTTAAATGCCTAGAATTAATCTGCATTATTTTATAGTGACATACTATGCCTTGAACTGTAATGTTAGTAAAACATAAAGAACTTCTTTCACTATTTTTCCAGTAATCAGTGAGAAGACAGTTGATATTGATTTCCACAGGAAAAAAATATGTTTCTCTTAAATATATCTCATCTGGCCAAAATTTGAGGGAACATGAAGCAATCTAAGAGCAGGAAAGTTGAGTAACCTTCTTTGTGACTTTTTAACAGAGTAAGATTTCCACTTTTTTCTTTCTTTTTTTTTTTCTTTTAATACTTCTTTTTATCCCTATTTTCATAAGTAAGAATGATGATTAGCAGGAAGTTAGATTTTTCCTTTTTAATTTGGAAATGTGTCCACATACTTGAATGATAACAATATTCATGCTACATTTCATGACTGTGTTTTTTTACCAAATGAGAAACATGTCAGTGTTCGTATCTGTCTGTGTACAAGCTCGTGTGTAGGCACACCGACATCTGTATGGAAAGTAGTGAATGCATACATGCAGTGAAATTTTTTAGAAAGGTTTGTGCTTTGCCCTATTCTATTCTAGCAATTTTGTGGAAATCTTGTTCTCTGTGGGAGTCAGCAATTCTCTCACTAACCTGTCAGTACTGAAAGAAACTGTTGCTTTCCTTCACCTTGCACTTGACTTGTCTGAGATTCAAGAACAAATTAAAAAACAAATGCTTTTCCCTATTACACGGTTACTGATTAAACTCATAGTTCTCAGGATGTCTTCCAAAAATTTCTTCCGTGAAGTTTAAGAAAGATCTGAAGAAAACCTTCCAAAATTCACTTGGGTTCAATCAGTGATGAACAGTGGAAGGACACAACCAATTTTATATTCTCATTTTTTCCTGACCATTTTTATGGACAAATGGGAGTCAAAAGTCATAAATAAGGAAAAAAATATATTGGCACCCTGCAAGTTCCTTTACATGCTAATAAGGCTTTCAGAAACTGCAATTCTGAAATAAATATTATTTAATGTTAGATCTATCCAATGAATGACAGAGACTTCCTTGTTTCATTAGTTTGTTGGTGGCGGTAGTTTTGGGTTTGTGTTTAGGTTTTCTTCCACATGTGTGCAAATACCAAGCACTTTCAATGCTTTCTGAAACATTGAACTCAAGGGCACTGAGAAGCCTACAAATACTAAGATACTTGTATGAAAAGTGAGGGAGAGACATTAAAATTTCAGTTTTGAATCTGTTAGTTTGGGATATGTAAGTATCTCTATGGATACTTTTCCCCGTTACACTTCCTTTTTGCCTCCAAGTTGAAGTTAATTTTTGCTAAATTGACATTTTTCTGAATGGAGTATGGAAAATGGAAAATTTTGTCAATATTTAAAGAAATGAAGAAGGGTTGGAATAAATGTCTGTTTTAAATAAACCGTGGGTATCCATCTATTACACTATATTTAAATTACTTGTATTTCTCCTGTTCCTTTTTCTAGTAAAGTATTCATTAGGTTTGATTCACATTTATTTTAGCCTAAGTTATTCGTTAGTTGTAAACCATCGCAACATTAAAAAGCAGCTTCAAGAGACAGCCCTCCTTCATGTCTTTTGTTAAATTTCATCTCCACTTATATAGCATAAACACTCAGCCAGCCACTTAATCATGACTATCTCCAGTGAGACACTTGTGTTTCTTCTAAGGAAATACTGAACTGTTAATCTACACATATAGCTGATCCAGGTAGCTACTCTTTTCTTATTATTTTTGGGTATATCTTTTTTTTTCTCTTTCCAACTATCAATTATGTTTGCTTTGTTTATAGTCTTTTTTATTAAACTGTAGTGTAAATTTTAAAAGACATGGTTGGTAGTTAGGCATCTAATTAACATCAAAAAACAGAAGTGGGTAGATACTTGGTTGCTACCTTTCAATGGTACCTTTAAATTTTGATTCTCCTCTCATATGTGTTTTCTACAATAATCTTCCCACATCCTTACAGAGCATTTAGAACACCAAGCAAATAGAGCCTGGAACAGAGCTAGTAAACAAAAATCCATTTTCACAATGTTTATCCTCCTTCTTTACTTTTTTTTTTTTTTTAACTGGGTCATTTCAGATAGTTTTACCTCTTTATTTATTAAAGTAAATTTATTTAAAACAACACCAAAAAATGGTTAACATAACTTCTCCATTAAAACAGCCCTCTCCTTTTTCTCCATTCCCTGAGAAAAAAACAAGATTTCATTCTAGGGGCATTGATAATGAACTTTTTTAAATAAATTTACTTCTTTAGATCTTTGATACAGTTTTACCGGTTTTTTTTAAGATTTTTTTTCTCCTTTACTTCCAATACTTACTCTTTGCACCTTCATTTTTATTAAATGGTGGGCTTTCTTTGTTTTCTTTGAACATTTTTAGTGCACAAAGTTTCACTAAAAAGAGAAAGAGTTCTGTTTTTTCCTGGAAACAGGCTAGTTCAGTTAAACTACTGTAGAGCTATACCAGATTTGCATGATGTTCACTGAGAAAGAACCAATAATGATTATCCTGATCCCTTTACACAGCTTGGCCTACAGTGACTGTCAAGCATCAATCAAGAAACGGTAAAACAAATAAGGTACTCACAAGGACAGAGCAGGAAGCTGCATAATTAAGCAAAACCTGCATTCATCTCACGCTTCTGTATACTCTAAAGCTGACATATTGAACAACTTCTATTGTAAAGCAAAAGAGGGCAAAGATGTACCTTTTCAATATTTTTGTACTGTAGTGAATCTACACATTTGAAGACAAATCAGGTTTAAAATTCTTGTAAGCTTCCATTGCCTGACACAAGATCAGCATCTCAACTGCCCTGTTAAGTTCTTCAGCCCTTGGTACCAATGCAATACATCTATAATACGTATTTGTAAAAGCAACATACTTGTGGAATATGTATTCTTGAACCTTAGTTATTATCATCCTTGCTATAGTTCCAGTCTATTTATTTTTTTTTCTTACAGAGTGGCATTCCTTGACTAAATTCATTCTTTGATAGATCTTTCTTATTGATACTTCATGCAAAATCCTATTGGTTACTTTTAGTCATACTGCACTGTGAATCAAAACCATTTTCACTTTTGACATCTGTTCTTAGAAAATGTAAATGACAGTCACAAGAACGCAAACTTGGCCCACTCCTTTTTCCCACAACAACCCTAGAATTTCTCTTTTCTTTCATTGCTCCAGGCCATAAATACTGAAAATCCTAATTAAAACACAAAGTTTGACTCTGTTCTCTTCAGGGATTACAGGAACTAAGTGAAAGGAATGTGAATTAAAAAATTACACTGATCCTAACAAAGACACCCTCAGAGTTTTAAATTGTTAACTTTTCTTTGCTCTGGGATCATGTACCTTGTAAGGGAAATAGTTACTGTGGAAAAACTAATGAATGTAGACATCATTCAAACTAGTTTCACACATACATGAAGTGTCAATGTGAATAGAATTTCAAACAAAAACATCTAAGCAATTATGCAAGGAGGAAAGAATTATATTTGCTAGATACAAAGACAGCTTTGTTGCCTCTGACTTCATAGAAATAAGCGCACTTGTGTTTGTGTGTGGATGTAAAGTATGCCTTTACAGTAGTAGTAAGGCTTCACTACTTGAACAAACCAGGCAAGAAAACTGACACATTTTCCAGAGCTAATGTCAGGAGTTGTAGGTCAAGGTCAAGCTGAACGTAATACCTTCTCCCTGTACAAGGCAACTTTGTTTGATTGTTGCTTCTCTTCTTTTTTTTTCTCTCTTTTTTTTTTTTTTTTTTCCCTAGAGGTAACACACTCAAGTTTAAAAGCTGAAAAAGTAGCTCTATTTGCCAGAATCTTGCCTGGCTGCTGCCTCCCTATTGATAAGAAAACCAATCTAACAGTGTGGCTGGATTATTCTTAAACAGATGAAGGGAGAAAGGATAGCCAGCTTGTTTTGTGGGGTATTTTTGCTTTGTCAGTTGTACTGCATTAAAAATCAATGCTAAAAAGAACGCTGGGTACAGATAATGAACCAGATTCTGTCTCTGACATTGTTTCAATGTAAATTAGGAATCAAATGACTGAAACTTTCAAGTGAACAGTGATTTTCCATGGTACATTATTTGACTGGTCTTAGACTATTTGATAAGTGATCTTACACTGTTTTAAAAGAATTTGGGCTTTTTAAGGCTATCAGAATATCTCTAGAAAGATTAGAATAGATAGAGTAGAACAGAATAGAATAGAATAACTAAGAGTCCAACTGCCTGACCACTTCAGGGCTGACTAAAAATTAAAGCGTGTTCTTAAGAGCATTGTCCAAAGTCCTCTTAAATGTTGGCAGGCATGGGGCATCAACCACCTCTCTAGGAAGCTTGTTCCAGTGTTTGACTATCCTTTTGGTAAAGAAATGCTTCCTAATGTGAAGTCTGCATCTCCTCTGACACAGCTTTGAGCCATTTTCTCCAAGGTGCCTTGGATGATATCCTATCAATCAAAGGAAATGGATAAGAAGACAATTCAGCCATCTCAAAATTTAAATAACCAGCTAAAGGTACATATCTTTATAATGATCATCAAGACAGTCTAAGCTGATTAAGCTTCTTAATCAGACATCTGAATTTCGCATATAATATGGGATACAAGAGAGGACCAGACACCTAGAACATAGATATTGGAGTGGCTTGTGTTGTCAGAGTCTTTCATTAAAAGTAATCTTGACACCTCAGATATGACAGGCCTTAAACTGGGAAACAAATACAGAGTATATAAGCAAAAAATAGATAATGCAGTGCTGCTTATTTGTTTGTTTTGCCTTTGTATTCTTTATATGTGTATTTTCTGAAGATTTTTCTCCTAATGTACAGGAATTCTTTAAATACAAAAATATTATATAATATGTATATACACTTTTTTTATTAGGTTAGTAGCTAAAGAGTGCAATGAAGACTGATTTCTTCAGCTAGCTAAACAAACTTTTATGGAAATATGGAACATTCCTCAAAGTACCTGCAAGTATCTCAAATATAACACATATGAGCTCATTGGAACTATTTGTTCCCAAATTCTCCTCTTGTGATTGAAAGCACCATCCTAAATTCTGGTCAGTTAAAAATAAAAGTAAGACAGTACTAATTACTCTTCTCTCCTACTTATATGCTCAGTATTGGGGTCAGTTCTGTTTAATATCTTTATCTACGATATGGATGAGGGGATTGAGTGCCCCTCAGTGAGTTTGCAGACAACACCAAGCTGGGGGAGAGTGGTGATCTATTTCAAGGTAGGAAAGCTCTCCAGAGGCAGCTGGACATCCTGGATTGATAGGTTGAGGCCAATAATTGTATGAGGTTGAACAAGGAGAAGTGCTGGGTCCTGCACTTGAGTCACAACCCCACGCAATGACACAGGCTTGGGGAAGAGTGGCTGGAAAGCTGCCTGGAGGAAAAGGACCTGGAGGTGTTGGTCCACAGCTGGCTGAAGATGAGCCAGCAGTGTGTCAATGTGTCCAAGAAGGCCAACAGCATCCTGGCTTGTATTTAAAAGAGTGTGGCCAGCAGGACTAGGAAAGTGATTGTTGTCCCCCCCCTCACTCAGCACTGGTTAGGCTGCACCTCAAATCCTGTGTCCAGTTTTGGCCCTCTCACTTCAAGAGGGATGTAGAGGTGCTGGAGCGTGTCCAGAGAAGGGCAACGAAGCTGGTGAAAGGTCTGGAAAGTCTTCTGAGGAGCAACTGAGGGAAGTGGGGTTGTTTAGTTTGGAGAAGAGGAGGCTCCAGGGGGATCTTGTTGCTCTCTATAGCTGTCTGAAAGGAGGCTGTAGGCAAGTGGGAGTCATTCTCTTCTCCCAGATAACTAGCGCCAGCACAAGAGGAAATGGCCATAAGTTATGCCAGGGGAGGTTTAGATTGGATATTTGGAACAATGTCTTCACTGAAAGGGTGGTCAAGCATTGGAACAGACTGTGCAGTGAGGTGGTGGAATCACCATCCCTGGAGGTGTTTAAAAAATGTGTAGGTGTGCTGCTTAGGGACGTGGTTTAGTGGTGGACTTGGCAGACCTGGGTTAACAGTTGGACTTGATGAGATGATTGCAAAGGTCTTTTCCAACCTAAATAATTTTATACTTCTATGACACTTCCATAATAACGTAGTAAGGACAACTGCATTCTGCAGCCTGGATGTTTGCTTCTCAATTTGACATAGATTTGCTTAGTCAACACAGATCATCACAGGCACATCAAGACATGCCTACACAGATTTCTTCACCTTTCCATAACGTTGACGGTTAGGGAAAAGACTAAACTAAACTAAACTAAATTCCTAAGCTGAGAGAAATGAGGGAAATCATAACAGAAATGCCTGTGAACCACAGGGTAAAGAGGAATAATGTATTGAAAAAAAAAAAAAAAAAAAAGAGGAGAGGAGAGGGCAATATGAATATGTCTTCTTTTCATATTCCTGTACTTATTTCCTTAGCTATAAGAGACAAGTAAGGCTTTTTGCAAATAGCAAGTTCAGAATTTTCAAGGATCTGGATTGTGGAATTGGTCTGAACTTCCTCCTCCCATGAGCAAGGAAAATTAAGCATAACTCAGAATCTGAATATTGAAAAATACACAGTGATGTGCATGCCAGTATTGTTGCAGGATTACTTTTGAGAGCTATTTATTGAAACTGTTCTTAAAAAAATTCCACTACTGGAAATTCTACTCCTACACCAAGCATTACACCTCCTAAAAGGTACTACAATTCTTGCATTTACTAAACAATTTTTACCTGCTGAAATTTAAATTCATAGCATTCACACACATGGACAATTAGTTATTTCCCTCCTCTGTACTGCTAATTCTTACGTATTGAATATAATTCTTTTTTTCCCTCTCAGGCTATATAAACATTCTTCATTCTTTCTTCATTTAATGTTTTTGCTACATCCCTGATTACCCTACTTGCGATCCTCTGGTCTGCTTCTGCAAGACCACATTAACACAGAACTGGGCACTTCACAGGCTATAATGTTCACATATTCACAACTTCCTTTTTTACAGATGAGGAATGTACAGACAGAAAATTCAGGGTTCAAATCTACAAATGGGGTTATGATTCAGAATCAATATGTTTCTTTTCCTTTGTTTTAGACATCTTACTCCCAGAACAGAATTCACAGCCACTAAAATCCCTAGTGTGAATTGAATCTTTGTTAAGGGATAACTCGACTTTTAACTATTATATTAGCCTATTCATGTTAGACTTTCACAAGAGTCATTATCCAATCAAGAATCTAATTTACACAAATAGATGGGACTGTGACTCACAACCCATCACTTCTGAATTAATGTATGTAAGGCATATAATGCACTTTAAAGTGCTAAAAGCAGAAGTGATCAACAAAATAATTGCAGAATATCTGATGTGTATTTGCAATAAAATCCTTTAAGTTACTGAGCTATGGATGATAAGAGGAAAAAGCAGAACTGGTGAACCATAAATCCTGTCACTGAGTTGAAATAATTTAAATGAAATAAAAAGCAGTGAAAAAGAAAAAACAAGTTAACAATTAATGTAGATTTAGGCTAAAAGTAGACCTACAAAAGTTCTCTTATTTTTGTTGCTATGGTTGCTATTAATATAATACATATTTTTAAAGCAGAAATCCAGACCATACGGTAAGTTAAATATTTCAATCACAACACTGGTTTTAGACTTCAGAAGGCTATGAGGAGCTTCAGAAGTTGAAATAACACATGGTAAGCTGGGCAATGAAAGCAATTTACAAACACTGTAGAGAAACACAAGCTAATGTACAATAAAAGAAACAACTTGAACTTGCACAAACTGGTGGATTCTAAATTATGTGCAGCCATCCGAGAAAAGGTAAGATAACAAATAAGTATCATTTAAAAAAACTCAGGGGAAACATCTGTTCGATGCCCACTGGCTGTCAATAAAAGAAAGTAAGTGGTGGAATATTATGAAATAATAAATTAAAATACTGAAAATATTATATCAGAAGGATAACTTCTCCTTGATATAAGAAAAACAAGTACAAATTTCAGAGGAAAACAAGAAAAAAACTTCAGATATTTTATTGTAAGAAGATATTAAATATAACAGAACTCTGAAAGCAGAATAACAGCTTATTAAAATTGATGTAGTGTGTTTGATTTTATTAGAATTGTTCAATTTACAGCAGCTGAAAACTTGGCCACTAAGTTTAAAGAAGAGATGAATACCAGATGACATGACCAAGAATTATAAAATTACAAATAGTTTAAAAACAATTATATGTTCTTTCTTGTTTTCCCCTTTAGTTACAAGAATAAAAGACAAAAAACTTCAATAAAAAAATAAAAAGGAAGAAAAAAAAGTAGTAGCAACAGTGAAAATAAAAGCATACAGGTTGAAGGTGAGGTCAAAAGCATTTTATTAGAAATTGATACTGCAAAGCAGTGAGACATACATTTTACTCTGTGATACCTACCCCACACATACAAGTTTTGAGTTCAGCTTCTGTGATGATTTTTTCCTTCCTTTTGATTTGGAGTCTCCTTTCATTCTCATGTCTTTTCCTCATACCTTTCTTAGCGTTGCCTACCTTAAAATACATCTTTTGCAATCAATGTTAAAATAGACTACTACTGAAATAAGCATGCTGGAAGAAGAAAAAGCCCCTGTCAGTTCTGAAATAAACAAACAGGCAGAAGACCCAAATAAATTTTAAAGCGCAGTAATGCATGTAGAACAACCTAATTAATCTCATAGAAATTGTTGTCTGGGGCTGCAGATCTGAGAACAATTCATGAATGTCTGATTTCTTGTGAAGTTAAGTGTATATGAATTGCTTTCTCTATTCTTCATTTTAAAATAAAATTAGTAGCACTTTTAAATCTCAAAAAAGAATTATTAGCTACTTTTATAATGTGAGGGTATCTTAACTTTCATTTGCTGTAAAGAGACAAAATTGTCTCCAGGTGAGATTATTCAAAATGAGCCTAGTGTTTCATTATAAACAGTGTAAATGAGTCCTAACAATGTAAGTGACAAGTCAGTCAGAGACAGGTGAATGAGGAATTCAGGTCAATGCAAGATATCTAAATTCTGTTAGATAGCATCTTCCTCTGGAAGTCTGTAACATTACCTGCTTCTCTCTGTTCACTAAATACGAGAGGCAAGCATTTATAGAATATAAAGTTCAGTAAACATCCAAACAGTACATGAGAACACATTATTCAAGTGTACAAGTTATAAATCTACAGAAAATAAATTATCACTTGTTTCTAAACCGTCTTTCTTTCATACATTATTTGTATATTTTGTACCTACGATTCTTTCAGATTTACTAGCCTTTTAAGAGAACTTCTTCATTTGTCTATGGATACTTTACTGTAAGACTGTTATTGCTATTGCTATTGTATTTATAATAATATTATTAATAAAGAAAACATGAAGTTATACAAGGTTAAAATCCTCTCCTCCAATCCACATTAGTAAAAGAAAAAATGCACTACATTATATTTGTTCATTATGAATTATAGATCTATTGTGATGATTATACAGCAGAAATTTTTCCAGTGTTACTGGATTTGGAAATGAAAGGGGATCCAGGTAAGCTTACACGAAAATTGATATCAGTGTCCCAGGTTCATTTTTGTCTCTGAAATGTTGGAAGTTATTTAATTGAAACAATACTATGCTACTTTGGAAATGTATAGTACAAATATAATTCAGACTTTTTGTTTGTTTGTTTGTTTGTGTTTGTTGGGTGGTTTTTTTTAATTATATCAGGGAACATAGTTCAGTGGAAAACAGTAGAACACCCTAAGTTTTGCTCACAGTATGAATTTCTTTTACTCTGGAAAGAATAGAAATCTCCACTCTATATAACAATCTTGAAATCCTGATTAAGAACATTTATCTTTATTGGAGCATGCAATTTGATCAATATAAGTTGCTGCAGTTAAAATTTTGTATTATGCCATTTCACTAAATAACAGAATGGGGCTGAAGTCAGACGCTGATAAATCCTCCCTGCAGGAAATATTTTCACAACAGATGGTCTCTAAATAAGTAACTTACATGAAATATATCTCCTGGTAGTCATTTTTATTGTAAAAAAGTTAAGTAAGAAAAAAAAAAAGACACATTACAATTATGGATCTTAATTGCCTGAGTAGTTAGAATAGAAAATCCTTTGAATATAAGCAGAACAAAGCAGAGAAATGCTAATGATCTATGCCTAAGTAAATGATGCATGACATAGAGTAATAGTATATTTTCCAAGATCCCTTTCAAGTATTCAAGTACCACCTTTTTTTTTTTTTTTTTCCTGTAGTATGGTTGAAATGACTAAATAACTGAAGAACTCTAAAATGTCTTCTATTTAAGACCTCATTTTTTCTTTTTTTTAAAAAAAAAAATTCATTTTTTTCACAGGGGCTTGGCCCTGCATCACGTAACACTATAGTTTTGTTAACATAATGAAAAGCAATAATAGCACACACAGACTTAGATTTTTCAGCTGTATGTATTAAATATTTAATAAGTGTTTTGTTTCCATTTTGAAGAAAAGAGGTGAGTCCCAAAGCTTTGAAGAAGAGATCACATAACCTGTAATGAGGTTTCTCTGTGTTCCAGAAAAAGGGAGGATAAAGATGCCTTCAACGTTTCTGTGGTTTGGAATAGTTTCACTGTTGGCATCACACTGTGGATATTTGCAAATATTTATTTACTCTCTGCTGAGTGAAACTGTTTATGTACCATCCACTCCCACAGTGGTAGAAATGGCTGTATTTCTTTAGTAGCTCAACTAAAATCAACAGTTTAAACTTTAGGCTTCAGGTCTAAGTCAGCTGTATGGGCTCTGTCTCCAGTCAATGAAGGCAAAAGGAGTTGTCTCTCAAGGTAGGTATATAAGACACTGGTAGACACAGAAATCCTGAACCCATCTCTCCCTCTCAGTCTCTCTTCCCCTCTCCTCCTCCCCACACCATGACCTCAGAGATATCTTAATAGGAGTCCAGACAAATTCCTGCTTTAAACAGACTTTGTCTCCTATCCAAGATGTCTTTCTTCAACACCCTGCATGCTCACAATATATAAGTCTTCTTCTTAGGGCAGAGTAAGTTTTGTATTATGCGTTTTTGCTGTGCTCAATAAAACACTTACTGAGGGGTGTGGTGGATCTCCTAGACCTAAAAGCATGTGCCATGTTGTTATTGTAACCATCTCATTGCTCATTGCATTTCATCTGTTGATTTAATGCATCATATTTGTCTCCGTGAAAAGTTGTGGTAAGCTGTCAAGTATAAGGACATTAAGATATTTCTATTGTTAATGTTTCCTTTTATATATGATTGCTAAACAATTGTTATAAACTAGAAAGATAATACATTAGCATGAAAGACTAACAAAAAATCAGAACAATGGTATGAATTTCAGGCCAAAATCCTGTGTTAATTAGTGAGAAAAAAAACTGCCTTACAGTATTTGCACTCTACACTAACTTGGTCCAGATATCAGAAGTATTATAAAGCAGTAATAAGGAACATATAATACAAGGAATCCTCCACATATCTTCTTCATTGTGTCTGAATTAAGGTACAATAGTATCTCCCACTTTAACTTAAAGGTAAAATTCACTTATTTAGAAGAAACTATTTGAAGGTTGCACTTGCATGTTATTTAATGATCTCAAAGTGAAAGTGGGAGACGGTGGCCAAGGAATTCAGTTCTGAGGAAGAGAATGAAGAGTGGCACAGGATGAAATGGAGTCATTTCTCCTACATAAACATAAAAGAACTACAACACAAAGGAATCTCTATTAACAGCAGCAAACACCTTGAAAGGGAGGCATTGTCTTGATAACATGTTTTGTTACATTTCCTCATTTTTGTAACTGTTACCACATTTTGTTAAAAATTAAACTGTGCTTATTTTTATACATACAAAAAACCCAAACCAAACCAAAACCCAACCAACGCCCCCCCCCCGCCCAAACCCAAAAACCCCACAGACAAAAAAATCCGAAACCCACCAAACAAACACCTTTATTAGAGCAAAAGTGGAAAACTGTTCAGATAAACCATGTGCGAAAGATTCAAACCAAAGTCTGAAAATGTATCGCTCTTGGAATTTTTTAGGGCTTTCAGAGTTGTAACAAACTGTGTAATTTTATATCTATCCTTAGGAAAGTTTCTTTCTTTCATGGAAGAGGCTTGCTGTCTGCTTGCTTCTTGCTGTTTTTAAGATTCAGTTCTCCTGTCCACCTACAGGTTGTCTGCTTGCTGTGTGTCCCAAGGCTTGCTACTGCATCACATGCCCTGATGCTTCCCTAAAGGATCATATCCATGTGCTCTGATAGAGAACATGCCGTTCATAGCTCCGTTCAGAAAGTTCCAGCAAACATGAATGTAACAGCCAGGGAAAGACAAATGTTCAAGCATCCTCTTGCCTGCTAAGCCATTCCGGCTAAGAAAGAGTAACATTTGGTAATATGTTTTCAATATTAAATAAACACAAAGAAACAGTTCATATGTTAGCTAATGCTGAGGGCTTATAATTTCATTTTGTAGAGCATACTTGTCTTATTCTTACCCTTAATCTTTCTGTTGGCCAACCTACTCATTAGAGATCACTATACCTCAACACGATGATGAATAGGCACCTCTGAGGGCTTTGCAGAGTAATCTTTTGCCTACTGCTAGTTTAGCAGCCAAAACCAAGCACACTTATGCAAACACCAGACTATAGAGACATGATATTTGGTACTGGGGAAGGTGCTGTAAGCATCACAGACTATTAGTTATTACCATAACTGAAAGCATGGATGGAATGTATGTCAACTCTTTTGGAACAGCAGCAAACAGTAAGAGTCGTAACTTTAGAACTAGTCATTGTGTATTTCCTTTTATAAAGGTACATTAGATTAATTTGTGCAAACTATATGAATCTGCTCCTTTAAAACAAATAGGCAATAAATCATAGTCTGAATAACATGATCTAATAGCTGGCACATTTGGCAAGATATATTCAAATCTCCCAATAGACAACAAACACAATGAAACTTGATTTTAACAGATTTCAAAGCATAAATTTAAAAGCATTTTCTGTATTTTTAAGGGGTTTTTTTATTGTGATGCTCTTCTCACTGTACTAAGATTTAATCTGCACTCCTGTTATTTTACTGTTTAAAATGACATTGATGGGAGAATTTTGTATGTATATGTGCAATATAGAACTGCTGTCTTCTGAAAAACAACTTACAAATGAAAAAAGAGCCAGCCCCCCCTTAAGTATTTATAAGTAAATGTACATATTCAGCCATGAATCAAGGACTGCTTGATTAAGACAGAGTAAGAGTCTAGTCTACATCATCTAGACATCTAACTTTTTGTCTAATTGCATGTGCCTAGTGCACTGGTCGCCCCAAGTAGATCAAGTTCTACAGTCAGTGAAAAGCAGATTTTAAGGGCTTCCAGAAGAAAATAACTTTAATCTAACATGGAGGCTTTTTCAATTGCCTATGAAGTTTTTATCAACAGCAGGACTGTCTGCGGATGATGGATCCCTTTGTCAACAGCAGAATATGCCACAGCTCCCACCCAGTCTGTTCATTAGGATGAATAATGCTCCATTGATGTTTTATATTCTTCATTCACAGGTTATCCCAGTAGACATAGACACCATAACCATGGTCTTGGGCGAAAATATGGGTGAATGTCCCCTATGATCATTGGCCTGGGACTATCATTATGACTAAATAATAATAGTTTGACACAGAATGATTGGACAAATCATGGAATCCAGTATTTTGGTGGGATTTTATGGTGCTGGATAAAAGCTGTGATATCGTGTCTTCTGTGGCCTGCTTCCTAAACAAGCAATATTAGAAGAAAAAATACATATTGTTCTACTTCTACAAAGTTCTGTGCAAATACACCAGATGTATGTCTCAAGTACTGAACTCTAGCTTAGAGGGAAAAGAGCCAATAATATATCTAATAGAGGAATGGGAGGATTACCATCCATGTGTCTGTTTCAAATATGGGCTTGTCACACATGTAGATAAGTTTAAAATAAGTAATGAATATTAAGCTCAGAAGCACATATTCTACTATACGATTTGCTTAACATTATTCTTTTAGTTGAAGTTCAGGGATCTTCTCTTCTAATTTGTAACAAATAGGAGTTGTAGATGCTGGAAAGTAATGTATCCTTTAATGTTTTTCCTGTATCTCTACAATAAGAGTTATTATCACGTTACTATTATTACTTCAGAAAAGACTGGTAATTTTGGTAACAGTAAGTAGATTATAACAGCCTTTCAGGGTTTGCTGCACAGAAAGGGGTCCAAAAGAAACTGAATCCAGCAGTGAGGTTTTATCCTATCCTGCCATACTGGGACACTAATTTTCCGTGTTTTATGTTAACCATTACAACCGTCTTTTTTAAAACCTGTCATTTATTTGTTTCTTAATGGAAAATGTTTTAAGCATAATATTCACTGTTCATGACTTTCAGATATCTGGCTTTGTATGCATTTCTAGATGATTATGACTTTCAGGACAGACAGCATGAAGGGGTCCATGACCACAGTGCCTAGGAATAACCTCTCTTTAACCTTTCTTGGAGACACTTGCTGCATCCATGCTACAAACCATGTGGCCCTGCAGTTCCTCTGACACCATATAGTATCCCTGAAATATAACTATTATTTGGGGGGGGGGGGGGGGGGGGGGGGAAGGAGGGGAAGGAGGGGGATTTGATTCAACGAATGCAACATAATGTGAAGGGTATATTATAATTAATTGTTTTTTAAGGGATGAAACAAGGGTTTGGTGTGAGGATATGAGGAGGCTTCTGAAGTTGCACAGACTGCTGCAATATGTTTTTGAGGACTTGGAAGAGGGAACAAAACCACAGTTGCTACAATCCCTTTGTGAACAGATCTGAACCAGCCCTAGACCATGCCAAGATACTGTCTTGGCATGTGTATTCTGAGCAACCCAAATCGGTCAGGTAGTAAAGCAGCAGCTAAGGGGTGTGAGGCAAGGATTTCAGTCTTGTGCTTGTTCTCTGGCTTTTTTATTTATCAAAGTAGTACTCAGACTCCCTCACTGTGTTAAGGTAATCCACAACAAAAAAGGTTGAAAACATAAATTTGTATTTTAAAAAATGCAGATACTGAAGAATCACAGTTTGTCATGCTGCTAATACGTGAGTACACACAAATAAAATGACTGAGATTGCTGGCAGTTATGTATGTCATACTTTATTTAAACTTTCTGATTATTTGTAATTATAACAATTGCTTGAGGAGTAAGGCAAAAAGATACTGAATGTACATGATGTTGTGACACAGAAAGCATTTTTTTGTCCTTCATGAATTAACACAACATTAAAATGTTCACCACATTTGTATGAGAAACTAAACTGAATGAAGTCCAAGACAGGATCTAAAAAATACCAAAGGAAATGAATGGAGTAGTATTTTAGATTCATGTTCGTTGCTTTGTCAAATCAGTTTTTCAAGTCTTTGTCTACAGAGAGTAAAGTACATTCGTTTGTAATAATTTATTGCATCAATTAAGCCATCAATTACCTTTATGTGATTACTCATCTTTGTTCTTTCTTGCAAATGCCACCATAAGCATTAACACTAAGTTCAACCATGCTGTTGTTCCTAAGAATGGCACTTCTCAGAAAGTGGTCCCATTTACCAGTTTCTGAATAATACAGAATACCAAAGTTTATAAATGACTGTATTTTATTAAGCGAGCTTCTAACTTCACACATGCCTTGAAACTTGGTATTAAATTCTAGTTTTCTTACTGTCCCTTAAAACCTATGCCTGCATATTATGAATCTCACAATAAAAAATGTTAATCATACCTGAAGCAGTCTACAGTTAAATCTTAATTGTTTACTATTGGTACATCCATGTTAACCACAGACACAACTGGAAAGATGGGAGAAAAGCCTGTGGTTTTGTGTTGGTGTTTTTTCCTCATCGTGAGATCCTGACATGGTCTGTCAGTGATATTGAATGGATTATTGCTGTTTAATAAGCTCTTTAGGTTTTGACGTAGCAAGGAGTTTATCTGAATGGGTATAAATCTTTTGTGCATTAAGCAATTAAGGCTGATATAATAAAACAAAGCTACATCACAGTTATAACCTGCAGGATTCTTTTTAACTGTTAGTATTTTCCTATGAACATAGAATAGGCCTGACTTGAATGCCTATGTCATATCCATTGAAGAAATGTGTAGGTGCTTTGATGGTGCAGGGCTCATATCAGAATAGTAAATTTTCCAAGAACTACCAGAGGCAATTCAAAAAGTAAAGTTTCTATTCTTTCCTTATTTTAAAAAGCAAACTTCCTGAGAAATGGATAGTGAAGATGATATGTCTTAAATAAACACAGCACTGGAAAAAGCTTGTTGAATCCCTAGGATAATGGAAATTTTATAACTATAATCTTAATACGAGTTATTGAAAGAGAACATATACTGCCTTCAGACCACAGGATTCTGAGATGATAATTGTAAAGACACAAAGATATTCTAGGAGCTGAAGGCAATAAAAGATTAATATTCTTATCTGCCATGTTCATTTGTAGCATCAGACTAGGCTGGGACTATGAAACAGTGATGCTGTGGAGAGTCTTTGTTTTTTTAACAACAATAACAGAAAAATAACCTGGGGCTCTGTTTTCCTGAGCATTCTGTTGTTTTCCTGGAGGGGGTATGTTACTACAGGTGTTCCTCAGAATACTTGGGGCAAAAATTTTGATTAGTAAACAAAATTCCCCCTTCTGCTGCTTGTGCCCAGCTGGCAGTCCTGCTACAGAATTTGCCAGGGTTGTGCCTGTCTCTGGTGAAAGAGAGAGAAAGGAGACTGGCAAAGAATGTATCATTTTCTTTTGATTTTCTTGTCCCTTTAGTAATACACAGGGAAAAGAGGTTAATATTTAATCATTATCACTAGCACACAGGCACACACATTCAGTTGCTTGGTGCACTTAATGACTTCCATTTAAGAATGCGGCTTAAGGAACGACTCCAAAACTTACAAAAGAAGATGTGACAATTTAAGCTGGTAATATCGTGCTGACTGAACATAACAGTATGCTTTTAGGCAGTTGTGTTAAACACACTCCTACAGAATGGTTGATCAAAAGTAGTTCATAGTTCTAAGAGAAGGTAAAGAATACTTGCTGATTAATCTCAGGCAGCTGTGCCTGTCATACCATTTTAGCTTCATTTTAGAGATTATTAATGAAATAGCAGTTCATTTTAATCTGCAGTATAGACATAGTTACAGCGTGATAAAACGAATGCCCCAGGCCATCCACAGAGGAAGATGATTTAAGATTCTAATGTAATCAATAGTATAAACTGATGTGCAGGTATTGTTCACTGATTGCACGCTAGAATAACTATATTCAAAATCACTTTTAACCTATCTGTATAGCACAAACAGAAAAGCTGGCTACTTTTTTTCTTTTTAATTCCTCATAGCCCTGGACGAAAGCAACACAAGTGGCAATTTACCATAATTTTAGGTGAAGGTTTCTTACTCTTCCTTTCCCAAAAGAGTTTTCCTATTATTCACCTGTTTTTAAACATGCCTAACAAGCAAATGTTTCCATGTGTTTAAAAATACTGACAACTGTTATCAATGCTAACAGTTGTTCTGGGTTGCAGAGCTAGGGATTTTACAGCTTAGTGTGTGCTATCAGATTGTAGGATATGTTTTTTTCCTGCTGGTCCTAGAATCACTTTCTACTTGGTCATTCCTCCTTTCATGACCTACAAAGCTAGTTTGAGCAAGTCTTTGAGGAAAATTAATTCCTCAAGGAATTCCTCAAGGAAAAAAGGGATCCCTAAAAACCCCTTTCATGTTTCTATATTTGTTACTGGGTTGGGGTTTTATTTTTTGTCTCTATTGCCAGAAGCTGTCAAAGAAAAGAGCCTTGCACAGTAAAAAGAAGATTAAAGACAGCCCAGCAGTGTAATTCTAACAAAACACCAATGAATTTTAAAGATAGCACATATATCAACAACTTATAATTAAAATATAGAGAAATCCTAAATATAATTGGAAAGGAAATTTTTGAATACTCATAATTCTTGTTTTTAAAGAAATATATATTGCTATTGCAAACCTTAATGCATTGTTTTCCTGCTTTCTAAAGTTGAATTCTTATTAAAAATGTGATCTCTTCAAGCAAGAAAAGGAAGGAAGAAGAGTAGATTTTCATTACTGTCTACTTTAATCCTATGAAAAATAAATCAAGGTGTCCACAGTGACAGTTTTTTCTGCATTCTGGCCATAGCATACACAGTCCAATATTGAAGTTGCAACTCTACTTTTTATTTTCAAAGGACAAACCCCTACCATAATTCAGAGAGGTTAAGATAATAAAAAATCCATATGAAAAGGATGTACTTTTAATTTAATTTATTATAATTGTATGTTCCATGTGTAATTAATTGACACGGACATTTTGCTTGCTATTTTAGCAAACACAAAACAAGATAAATATAAGAGCTTGGCAGACCAATAGAGATACAAATTACAAAAAAAAAAAAAAAAACCAAACCAAAAATAGAAAAACAAAAAGAAAAAGACAATAAAAAATCACATCTAGAGCAGAAGACAGATAAGCTACTTCCTTAAAGAACCAAATACTAATCAAAAAACTTATGAGATCTCAATGGAATTTATAAGATGATAAAGGTAAGCTTTAGACAGTAGATGTGTACATTTGGAATATTAATTTACATACATTTTAAGAAATTACATTCACCAGCAACACTCTGATGGTCTAAAAAATAGTAGTAGTAGTAGTAGTAGTAGTAGTAGTAGTAGTAGTAGTAGTAGCAGTAGTAGTAGTAGTAGTATTGCTCTAAAACACCTCCAGTGAGATAAATAATATGGCTTAAAGTTAAAGCATTTTAAGATATATGCAGAATAGCATTTAGACATGCTTCTTAACATCTAGGTGTGTTTTCCTACTGAACAGTTTGAAAGATCCTGTGTTACTGACTGTTTGCTCCTAAGAGATGGTATGAGCAAGAATATCGCTGCCAAACATATTCCTGCTGGTGGAATACATCTCCAAATTTGATTCAAATGCACAGTCCATTTTGTTGCATAATTTGACTCCTGCAGCAATAATATGGGAGAAAGTACAAGAATTCCATAATAGATGGATACACTTCCCAATATCCTTCCACTCCTTATAGGTCCAAAAACCAGCTTTTTACCCTGCATGAAGTACATTTATACAAGCCATACCAGTTTCTCCAGGAGAATGCTGTGGGAGACAGTGTAAAAGGCTTTACTATGGTCTCAATGGAAATACAACACAGTGGACAGGAAACAGTTGAGGAGGTTCCAGGAATGTGTGGGAGATAACCTCCTGACACAGCTGGTCAGGGGAGATGCCCCACTGGACCTGCTGTTTACAAACAAGGAAGGACTGGTGCATGATGTGGTGGTCAGAGGATGTCTTGGCCATAGCGATCATGGGATGCTAGAGTTCACAGTTCTTGGAGAAGTAAAGAGGGAGGTCAGCAGAACTGCTACCTTGGACTTCCAGAGGGCCAGCTTTGGCCTGTTTAAGAGCCTGGTTGACAGAGTCCCTTGGGAAGATAGTTGTGAAGGGCCAGGGGGTTCAGGAAGGCTGGACATTCTTCAGTAAGGTAGTCTTAAAGGCAAAGGAGCAGGCTGTCCCTATGTGCTGAAAGACAAGCTGGTGGGGGAGAAGACTGGCCTGGCTGGACAGAGAGCTTTGGCTGGAACTCAGGGAAAAAGCAAGTTTACCACCTTTGGAAAAAGGGGCAGGAAAAATGGAATATACTATTCTGTCTTCCATATATAGTTGTTATTATGAGTAAATTGTCAGGAAACCAAATAACAGGTGGTTTGAATAAAAAAAAAAATCCCTACTTTTTATAATCCCACTGTAATATATAATAATTATTTTATTTGTTTTATACCTTCTCCAGGTATAAAACATGCTCAGACTTTTTTATCTTTCTTGATGTGTGATTCTTCTCTCCATTTCCTCATCATTCTTCTCATTCTTCTCTGAACACCCTGAAATTCTATACCATTTCTGCAAAGAGGTGATGAAGGCTAAATAATGGGCTTTGTGGAAGGAGGCACATCACTGGATTGTATAATCACATGACTGTATCCCATTCTGAATGATCATTTACAGTTTTGGTCCCATTTTGGAGCTTTATTGAGGTTGCTCTAAAAAAATGCCTGTCAGAGGGAAGGTGTATGCAATGAATTGACAGAGTCTTTAGGTGCTACACTGATGCCACTTTCCTAATCAATGCATTCAATTGTTTAGGTTGATGTGGCTGAATGTATTATGTATTATATTGATTATTTAAATCATGGAATAAAACATTAAGCTAATAAGTGACAGAAGATGGGTATAAAGTGAAACGAAAAGCTTAATAAAAAAAAAATCAAGACATTTACTTTTTAAAGGGAGGAGAAAGAGAGGGGGTAAATATAAATAAAAAAAGGACAAAAAATTCAGCTGTTTGGAAGATGCTAAAAGGAAAGAGAGTTATTTCTGGTTTTAGAAAAGTATTTCTGATTTCTTATGGTTGGACAAAGGTTGATTTCAGGAGCAGATGTTATACTTCCTATTTCAATAGAAGCAATTTATAAATCTATTCCTGGGCAATAGAGGGATTTTCTTTTTTTTTTAAGTATTTGCATGATTTGAGCACATGAAGACATTTTAGTATGTAAATCCTTCACTTTCATGGCTACAGAGCACAAAGGCAGGTTTTTCTCTAAGTTTAAGAGCTTTCTCTGTTTATTTGTTTTTAAACACAAATCACAAGGATTATTCATTGAGAGCTGAGAACAGAAATTCAGACTAAAAAAATGGGAATTATTTTTATAATGTGAAAAAAACATTCACTTTACAGGTAAGTGAGGAAGGAAATCAGAAAGGAATCATGAACATTACAGATGTAGGTTTTCTACATCAGACCTGTCTGTCACTAGATTTATCTTTGGTTTCCACTTAAGTTTTATAGACTTGTTAAAACATTTATGCATGCATGAATGATAGAATAAATCTGATGTCAGAAAACTTGGTCTTGTTGCATATAATTGTGAAAGGGGGAAAAAAACTTAGTTTTTGTATAGCAAGGAAGCGAAACACTGAGTTTAATATTCAAACAATGAGGAAGAAAAGGCTTTCATAGTTATGCACAGTGGCAAAAAAAAAAAAAAAAAAAAAAAAAAAGACACCAAGGCAGACAGAGTTTGATCTTTCTTAGGCTACCTACAGGCTCCTACGACAGTCTAATGGATTGTCTTTAAACTGTGTGGGAAGGGTCAAAGTATACTAAGTTTAATAATGTGAGTAGCAGAGGAGATGGGCATTAACAAGGTCGGCAGCTGCAGCAAGCTCAGGGAATCAGATGACATTTTGGGAAAGATAAAAAGCCCAAGTTTTTTCTTATCTTTATTAATGATTATAGTTTTGTATATATTTATCTTCCTGAAATTAAATTAATGAAAGAAGTATCACATTGCTGGTTTGTGGTAGGACTTCTGCTTTTTTTCTCTGAATAATGTTGCATAAAAGCTAAAAAATGTCACGTTTTTAGTTAATAGTTGTGGAATGTCTTACACAAAGCTTCAGTGAACTCTGTCAGAATAGTTGACACTGACCAGAAAAGGCTAAAATTTTTCTAAGCAGGAACTGCGAGTGAAATGACTTTGGGTCAGTTTGAATATATAAGGCCAGAAAAAAATTACATTTACCAAACACAAAAACTGGAGACATAGCTTTGCTCAAGTTAAGAGATATTCTTTGTGTTTTGATCCAAGAGTTGTAGAAGATTCTGGTAACATATTCAAGGAACATGGTGCACATACCCATGTTCTTAGGAAAATGTTTTCTTAGGAACAGGGAGACTTTAATTGTTTTTACTTACAGTATTCTGATTGAAATGTTCCCTAAGAAGCAAAGCTGGAGCCTAGTCCCATAAACCAGTATTTTTTTCCCAAAATGTTCTAATGATGGTGAAAAAGGCCTAATACCTGGCAGTGGCAATAGTTTTCCTATGCCTATCCAGATGATGTGCAACAGACAGAAGTTTGCTTTTCAACTGATTCCCTTGTTTCCTTGCATACCCTAGGAAGCCTGCAAAGAAAATTTGTTCAGAAGCTTAACATTGAGCTTTTGAGCAGATGGTTTTCCTGCCTATACACTTCTCAGCAGATATCTCTGCCTTTTTCTCTCCAGTCATCAGCTAGAAAAAAGATACTGCATATCTGTACTCCTTTTCCTGCCAGCTATTAAGTTTAAGCCCCATCCTACTCTTTTTCTCCAGAGGGAGATGAGGAAAGACTTAGAAGAGTAGCCAAAGGCAATGAATTCCTGGAAGGGAACTGAACGGTCAATACCAAATCAAGGTGGGAGGGGGTGAGGAAGGGGAATGGGAAAAAGGAAAAGAGAAACCTAAGGACAAATGTATAGAAAAAGAGATAGTTAAAATGGACAAGACTGAAGGGGTCGTGGAGAAAGATTATTTTCAATGCTGGAGAGTACAGGTGACAAAGTTTAAGTAAAAAGCAATTAGATGCTAGTGAAGTAAATACATAGAGCATAATTATGACCTCAAGAGAAACCTGTATTTGGGACAATTACAGTGACAGTTGCATAAAGCTACCAGCAAGATAGTTGAACAGAATTACACTTTAATTGTGTGAAATGTTTGTGTGTTTGCAGGAAGTATTGTTTCTGGTTCTGAATCCTTTCAGCCATGAATCACAGCTTTGCAAAAGGAAGTTTGCTCTCAAACACAACTGCACCCCCCAGCTGTTAGGGGCCAGGCTCTGACAGTGAGATTTGCTTTGCTGAGACAGTTTCTTATTCATTGGAAAGGGCGAGAATCAGGCTTCTGATGGTACAAAGAGAAACTGAATGGCAAGGGGAATATGTGAAAGAGTTTGGGTACCCATTTCATGGACTCAGGCAGGCACTCCTTTAAAACTGAGATGCGGTGTTATCTATATTATTTCTACTCAGAGTATCCTTAAAGAAGGACACGCTGGCAAAGGATGTTTCAAGAAATGCTGCATGGGAGGATGGCTGCTTAGAAAATGCTAGTAACAAAGGTATCCTTTCTCCAAAGGTTAGAGGATCTGTTTAGATGCCGCTTCAGTCTCTTGAGCTGGAGAACTCCAGTAAATCTAGACATCTATGAGAACACAGTAGATTGGGGGCAGGGGGAAGGGGTGGAGGGAGGGAACGCAGAATGTAGGGAGGGATGTAGGTGACATGGGAAGTGTACATTTATTATGATATGGTAATTACCAAAAAAGTGGGAGGCCAATGTTCAGTTCTCTCTTGAGCCTAAGGAGATTCAAACTCACATCTGCAGCAGCTTTAGATAATTCTTTAATCACTAGGCTGGAGAATAATTAGATGACATGTGCATTTTACATTATGCAGTGAAAGACTGAGGCAGCTTACCGCTGTCTATCTCAGTGTTCAGCCCCTGAAAGTAACATGCTCAGGATTTTTCTTGCTTGTGTTCTTTCTGACCATGAAACTGTTCTCCTTTGTATGAGGAAAAAGAATATCTGATAGTAATGGATTTAAACTTATCATTCCTTTACTGATGTGTAAGTTACTCAAAGAAGTGTAGGAGAGCATCTTGATACTTTCATGACTTTAATTGAATCCCACAGAACTCAGGGGGAAAAATCATGCACTAGACTGAGGTTTAACAAATCATACTTATCTCTACAGTTTCCAGCCAATGGTAGGGAGACTCTACCTTCAGCTGCAAATGGATTAAGATGAAATACTTTCAGAAATTCAATACTGGTTCCTTTTGTGGCAAGCTAATGAGCTCAGCCCTCACAAAGTGATCTCAGGACATTATTTCTATGTTAGAAACTCAGCGGTGCCTGAGCATTATATGGACAGCTGTTGTTAAGGGGTCACAAAGCCCTGTCAAAACAGCAGTCTTCATCCTTTTGGAAACCATAAACTGAACAGAACTCACTCCTAAAGAGTCCAACGGCAAGGCTTTCACAGATGGTGTCATTTAAATATCAGTATATTTGGGGATAGAGTCATGCAATCATTTTCATGTTTGTTCTCACCCTTTAAAGTACTCCACTCTATTACTGGCAAAGTGGCTTGCTCTGTGATGAACTATACTTCTGCTTCTGTTTTTCCAAAAAAAGTTCTTTAAATTGCAGAATTGAATTTGATAGGAAAGCATTGGAAAATTTCTACCGTCACTAGCTTTGCCTTTCTTGTACAGTGTTGATGGGTAAATGTATCCCATTAGAGGTCTGACAAAATATGATATATTTGAGAGGAAATTAAAATGCCATAGTTAGCATTAGAAACCATTTACCAACTAAATATGAGAAAGATTTAGTTATTCTGAAACGTGAATGAAATAACATAGAGGTGATTTTCAAAAATGCTTAAGAAGATCTAAGCAGACAGCCCCCATTAAACACCTCTGTGAAAATCAGGCTTAATTCCCAGAAGACTTTTTAAAAATTAATTTTTACTCTCTTAGTGTCCTCTTCTGGCATGAAGCCTTTACTCTTAACCTGTTTCTGTTCTGTTGCTTACCACTCAGTCTCATACTATTTTTCTTTCGCACTCCTCCCTTTTAGAGTTTTCTTTTGTTGCCCTAGTTTTCACTTCATTCTCATCATTTGCTTATTACATGTTTTTCTGTTCCTATAGTCTAAGTAGCTTTTTGAGAATTTCTACATGTTTTTTCTTTTCTCCTTTGCAAGAGTTCTTTTTCTTCCTTTTGTATTTTTTCTATTCCCATTGCTGCCTCACTTTTACTGTCAACTTTTAATTTCTTCCACTTCTGTCTTTGTTGACGCCCCAGTTGTAAATTTCCTTGACACCTTTGAGGTTATAACCTCCCTGGAAACCACCTAAAAGACCATTTAGATCCCTAAGTTTACAAATGTATATCTAAAATATTAGCTAACTTGAAGCATACTGGCATCAGACTGATAGTTACAGCATGGGAAAGGCAAGAGCAAAATATATTGAACTTCCACGCAAAATGTAGGTCCTCCTGTGAGATTTTTAAATGCAGCCTGCACATTTTTGGACAGCAAAATAACCTTCACCACAGCTTGTCTTTCAGTGACAAAACACTGTGTGAAAGAGCTACTGATCTGTCTTTTAAATTAACATTTCAGAATGTTCTAGTTATATTTTTATTAATTTTTAAATGTATGTAGAAAGATTTCTGAGATTAAACATCTGAATGTACGATCATACAGTTGTGTACATTATATTAGGACCCTAAGCCATCTCTAAATAAACTGGCATAATGCAGGACTAGGCTGGATACCAGAAACCAATACAGTGTGTTAGGACAAGCTGTGCTTTTCTGCAGAGTAACTCAGAGTCATGGAGGTAATTAAGAAATTTCAGTGCCAGCTGGAGGCTACTGCACTGCTTTTCTTGGCAGTAATAGGGGGTCAAAAAACAGTTAATTCTGAACTGTAGGTAAGTCAGTAACTCCTCAGAAGATGATTTTCTCATCATCTGCCAAGCTTTATTTGGAATTTTCTTATACCTTTTCAACTGAATAATGTAAAAAATAACTTCAGTATTTTTTTTCAACCTAACACAACAAGATATTTTAAGGGGAGAGAGCTTTAAACCTGTCACTGTACCGACTTTCCTCAAGCCTTATCCATCTCAGTTTCTAAGAGTCAAGTCTTTCCTGTTTGTCTCATATTTGCACCGAAAATTGCTGATAGCTTCAAAAAATCTTTGTCTTTTAACACAGAAGAATGCTATGATCATTGATTTTGTCATATGCACTTACAGTTCTTAGACTTCAAATTTTCACATGTTCAGTTTGACATGTGTGCAGGGGTCACAGCATAGAATATTCCAGTGACACAAGTTTGAAAAATGTAAGACAAATAAAATAAGTCTTTGAAATAAACCTCTTTTTTTGTTAGTTATATAAATAAATTAAATAAATAATTAGGCATTAAAATTCTTAGCAAGTTCCTGCAATCTGTCAGCTGAGGTGAAAGTCACAAAGATCTTATAATGCCCACTAATAAAATAGAAAAATGCTAATAATAGTGTTATAAACTATTCTTTCAATCATTTGAATGCTGTGAACAAGACTGGATGCATTAATTTGTGCACTTAGGCATGCATTTTGTCTTTGGAATTTACAAAAGCGATCACAATATTAGAAGCAGGAAAACATCTAGTTGAATAATCCCATGCTCTGTTACTGCAGGTCAGAAGATCAGTGCTTGCATTTATAACCCAAATTTCTTCAAAGATTACATTTCCTCCAAAGATATTTCAAGACTGCATTGAAATACAATACAACTCATTTATGCCAGCAACCAAGAAACAGCATCACACTTTTCAAAACCAGGAATGGGGTTAGAACATGCAGCTGCAGACACATCACCTGTTCTCTTCACCGTTTGCACAAAAATCCTCTCATACTTGCACTATCATTTATAAGCAGCTTCTAAATATTATTTTCCTATTTTTGCTCAGTTATGGGGACTTTGTATGACAGGAGATGAATGCTTGTGTTTTATGAATCTTTGGCCAAAGAGGTAATCACGTTTAATATCTGCCTTTCTGTTAGTCATCCTAATTTCCTTGTTGGAAATGATTGCATTTGTCAAGTTTTTTTGTTGGTGTATTTTATTTGTTTGTTGGTGAATTTTATGGAAATACTTGAGAATTCAGTCTTGGAGGATTTTCACTCCTGTGTAAACAAAAAAACCCCTCAAAGTAAAAGTCAGCAAAATAAACCAAAAAACACTGGGAGTCATAGATTGCCTATGGCAGAAGATTGTTCCTGGACACAGAAAACATCTTGTTTTTTCCAGAGAGAATCTTGAGTCCAGCTATTTTAAGAGATTGAAGAATTCAGTGAAAAGAGTGCAAAATTGAAACTGAGCTCTCACAAAAGGCAGCTGCTATTATTAATGTGAGTACTAAAACCACTGAAATTTGAAAAATGATAAATGGAGTTCTAGGCATTATCTTTATGCAAGGCAGATTTGGCAGACAGTCTATGTTTACTGGAAGGGTGATATATAATTTCATTGTGATGCTGATTCCTTCTAAGAATGAAAATAAAGTATAATCTGAATAATTGCCTGTTAATTGAGCTGTCATATATCTAATGGAAGACATTAGTTTGCTTATTTTAAGTGCATGTATCTCTGCAAGCACAAATTTGGGCACATGACTGTTGTGGAAGCCATGGGAAAATAAGAATTCACTGTTTAGGAGATCTGTAACACAGGGAGGGCAACCATAGAAACTGAATCAGCTAACTGAACCTGGCAAAAAATATTATTAAGGTAGTGAAGATGCAGAGTGAGGAACTACAGGCAAAACAGATAAAGTACAGGCAAAATTAAGGAAAAATTAAGGAAAGAGGATGTGAAAGAGAGGTCCAAATTGAAAGTAGAAGACAGTGACATGGAAAAAAGATAATATATTAATTCTGTGCATAAAAGTACAAAGACTAGAGAAAAATATTAACAGCTTGATGAAGTTGTAAGCCAAAGAAAAAGAATTTTTTAAAATTAGGTAAAATGAATAGAAAAAAACCATGCCTGTCTACCAAAACATATTTTATACACAGATACCTAAAATAGATGGTCAAAGAGGGTTCAGCTGAATGAAAACTTGGCATTCCAATCTTTAGGCAACTTTTCATTTAGCTTAAACAGTACCTTAATTTCATCCTCCTTGAAAAACATATAGAATTGGTACATGGACACAGTTATTCATGGAAGTCCATGTTTTCTTCTATTTTCTGATTACAGATATTGTAATTACAGATATTGTTGTGACCTGCACTACTAATCCAAATGCTTTACCAGTTGCTGTTGCTTCTTAATACTCCAAGATACATCAAACAATTAGGCAAATGATTTCATAATGTTTTCCTGGCATTACACAGTTCTGCCTAAAATACACATTGCTTGACAGTATTCCATTATAGTTGCTGTGACCACAGTCCTGATCATGCTCGTAACCTGCCTTTCTATCAAAGGTGGAATAAGTCTTGTCTTAATATGCATGATCAGCTATGCGCAGTCTGTCAGATGCAGTATTTTGAATATCTTCTTTCATGGCAGCAGTACTTTCCTGATGCATTGGAAATACATTTTTCAACACATTTTTTTTTCCCCCATAGATATATTCTATCACAGCCTAATAACATTAAGTTCTTTATTTTCCTCAAGTGAAAGTTCCAAGTGGATGGCATACAGCTTACCAGTATCATTTCTGTAAGTATCCAACCAGAGAGTCTATCAGTTTTTAATGTAAATTTACTTTCCTTTGCATTTCTTCCAAGTTCATCATGTTTTTCTGATATTTTCTATGCAAAGATTCTGAGTCTCAAGTTATAAGCAAAAATTATCTATTCCCTCCTTTCCTGTGCACAACCAGCTTTCTTTTAAGTTTACTCACTACCCTCTGCCTAAGTCCATCAATTACACACTTAAAAACTTGCCTATTAATCTGCCAGATTGTATAATTTTTAAGGATACCTGTGAGGCATTAAGCTTTCCTAGAGCAGGTCACCAAGAAAGCAATTTCCTGTTTCTGGCCATATATCCCCCACCTGGGAGACTTTTTTTTTTTTTTAAAAAAAATCTTTCATCATTCTTAGGTTATAAATTCAGATGGGAATCAAAGTTTCAGCATATACTGGTATAAGTGTTTGGATACAAATATGATTGGAACCATGCTTGTTAAACAAAAATTTAGAGTAGCATTTACATGTATTGAAATATAAGCAAAGGTAGTATAAGAAATAGAATTGTCTCTTTTAGGTCATGAAAATTTTGTTTCCAAGATCATCACTTCAAAACAAGCAAGTATATAAATATAAATTCACAAAACTGACAAGGAAATCATCATAACTTCTGGAGTTTATTATTGTTAGATGCTTTCTTACTAGACAAAATATAAGTATATATAAATACAGGGACTATTCAGGAAAAAAAGAAACTGCTTCAGCACAAGCAGTAGTCAAGGCTAGCTATATCATCTACTTCAAAAAATCATTTAGATTGGAAAAGACCTTTGAGGTCACCAAGTCCAACTGCTAACCCAGGTCTGCCAAGTCCACCACTAAACCACGTCCCTAAGCAGCACACCTACACATTTTTTAAACACCTCCAGGGATGGTGATTCCACCACCTCACTGCACAGTCTGTTCCAATGCTTGACCACCCTTTCAGTGAAGACATTGTTCCAAATATCCAATCTAAACCTCCCCTGGCATAACTTATGGCCATTTCCTCTTGTGCTGGCGCTAGTTATCTGGGAGAAGAGAATGACTCCCACTTGCCTACAGCCTCCTTTCAGACAGCTATAGAGAGCAACAAGATCCCCCTGGAGCCTCCTCTTCTCCAAACTAAACAACCCCACTTCCCTCAGTTGCTCCTCAGAAGACTTTCCAGACCTTTCACCAGCTTCGTTGCCCTTCTCTGGACACGCTCCAGCACCTCTACATCCCTCTTGAAGTGAGAGGGCCAAAACTGGACACAGGATTTGAGGTGCAGCCTAACCAGTGCTGAGTGAGGGGGGGGACAACAATCACTTTCCTAGTCCTGCTGGCCACACTCTTTTAAATACAAGCCAGGATGCTGTTGGCCTTCTTGGACACGTTGACACACTGCTGGCTCATCTTCAGCCAGCTGTGGACCAACACCTCCAGGTCCTTTTCCTCCAGGCAGCTTTCCAGCCACTCTTCCCCAAGCCTGTGTCATTGCGTGGGGTTGTTGTGACCCAAGCTTTTACTTTACCTGTTAAACTGTCTTTATCTCAGCCCACAATTTTTCTCACTTTTGTTCTTCTGATCCTTTCCCCCACCCCACTGTTGTGGGAGTGAGCAACCTCAGTTGCTGGCTGGGGTTAAACCACAATACCTGAGTTCCAGCCAAAGCTCTCTGTCCAGCCAGGCCAGTCTTCTCCCCCACCAGCTTGTCTTTCAGCACATAGGGACAGCCTGCTCCTTTGCCTTTAAGACTACCTTACTGAAGAATGTCCAGCCTTCCTGAACCCCCTGGCCCTTCACAACTATCTTCCCAAGGGACTCTGTCAACCAGGCTCTTAAACAGGCCAAAGCTGGCCCTCTGGAAGTCCAAGGTAGCAGTTCTGCTGACCTCCCTCTTTACTTCTCCAAGAACTGTGAACTCTAGCATCCCATGATCGCTATGGCCAAGACATCCTCTGACCACCACATCATGCACCAGTCCTTCCTTGTTTGTAAACAGCAGGTCCAGTGGGGCATCTCCCCTGACCAGCTGTGTCAGGAGGTTATCTCCCACACATTCCTGGAACCTCCTAGACTGTTTTCTGTTCACTGTGTTGTATTTCCATTGAGACATCCAGTAGGTTGAAGTCCTCCATAAGAACAAGGGCTAGCAATCTTGAAACTTCTCCCAGCAGCTTGTAGAATGTTTCATCTGTCCTTTCATCTTGGGTAGGTGGTCTATAATAAACTCCTGCCAGGACATCCACCTTGTTGGCCTCCCACCCCAATTCTCACCTATAACCACTCAACTCTGCTGTCACCATCATTCAGCTCCAGGCACTCAAAACACTCCCTGTCACATAGAGCTACCCCACTGCCTCTCCTTCCTTGCCTATCCATTCTGAAGAGTTTGTAGCTGCCCATTGCAGTACTCCAGTCATGCAAGTTATCCCACCATGTTTCCCTGATGGTGATTATATCATAGTCCTCCTGCAGCATAATGGCTTCCACCTCCTCCTGTCTGTTGGCCATGCTTTGGGCATTGGCACAGATGCACTTCAGCTGTGCTATCAATCTCACCTCCAGCTCTGGCATGCCATCCCCAGGCTCATATCTAAGGAGCTTGGGTTTATTTCCTTCAAATCTAGTTTGAAGCTCTCTCAATGAACCCTGCTAACTCCCAACTAGGCTCCCCTTCCCACTTTGAGACAGGTGAACCTCATCTGTTGGCAACACTTCACTGGCATTTGCAGATTTTAGAATGTATTTGCATCAACACAGGTTTTCCGAGGGCTGCACAGAGGACTGTGGGTGGGCTGCATTTGTAACTGTTTTTACCTGTTTAAATGTAAATGTGATAAAGATGAAAATGAAAACAAGGGACGTTCACATTAAAATATATTAAAAGTTATTAACAAAATCAGTTTGACACCTAGCCCTTCCAAAACTGCTGTGATAAGCCAGAAGTCTCCTATGGACAATGTAGCTGTAGTAGATAGAATGGGAGAAGAACTATTGGCAGTTATGAGGTTCTTAATTTAGGATTTCCAGCTAGGAAGCCAGACCATAATGTTAAGCAGACAGGAGTTAAGTACATTTATGGAATGTCAAGCACTTTTATGAAATATCGGGTGCATCTCTGAATATTAAATTGTTTAGGGTTTTTTTAACGATCTCATTTAAACTGCTATATGTCTGGCATCAGTCTTGTTAAGGTTGCTGTTCATCTGTTCATTCTCTGTGTAAGCATATGCCATTCCCACACCATGGCTATCACTGAAGGTAAAGAATATTCATGAATTATAAGCTGTCTTGACACTCTTTGCTTATTCAGCATTTGTTACTGCAGGTAATATATATTTTCCTGTTTTGTAGTGTATCTTCCAGAATTAGCATCATGGATGTTTTCATGAACGAGAACAAACAATGCATGGTTTATGTGGAAAGACATGTTTCTCCATGAGGGAAAATAATAATAATAAAATCATGTAATGAAAATGCATATCACAATGTTCTGAAGGCTTCACTTTGCATCACTTAGTTAACTTTTAACATATATACGTGAAAACCTCCATAGTGCCATATTTTGCTGTGTTCAAATGTAGTCTTTTAGGCATGAACTTACCAGTAGGCTACACAAAGTGGAAGAAGTTTGTTCAAATGCAATTTTTAATGTGAATACAAAATATCAGATAAAATAGGAAACAGCAGTGCTTAATTCTGTGCTTGTCTGGTATTATATTTATTTAAGAAAAACAAATGCAGCTTTGTGTTTAAATGTATAATAAATAATATAATGCTAAGGATACCCATATATTTGATTTTACAGTAGGACACTTTAAACTAGTTTAGTTGACTCCACCTCTAAACAAAGGAAATTAGCTATCAGTCCCTGAGTTTCAATGAAGTGTGGTATGACAAAATAAACTGAAAACACAGTTTGATATTACAAATTACAACACACAAAGTAACCAGCTCTGTCTGTCATTTTGCTTCAGTTTATTTTTTTCCTTGCTGGCTTCATCATTTTCTTCATACGGTGAGCCTTTATGACTTAGCCTTTGCTGAGTTTCAAGTGAAAAAAAGCACACAAAAAAACCCAAAAAACAACAACAACAACAACAACAACAACAACAACAACAACAAAAAAAAACCACACACATTTTTTGAAGGGGTTTGCTTGCATTCCTCCACAGGAGGCAACACTCCTAAGTTGAGAAACAGTTCTCTAAAGAACTGGGAATTGAGTATTTTAATCCACTAGAGCATAAAATGACCAACTCTTCAAGGAGCTTCTTGTTTCAATTATAACTTTCTTTTTATTGTGTGAAATATTTGATTTCATGTGTGTATGTGTGTATGCCTACAGAAAAAAGCAAAGACAATGTAAGTTCAAAGTCTGGCACAGGAGGAGATTTAGCTATGTGTGTGGTTCACATAGATAAATCATTCCTTTTCAGATTATTCATTAAACTAGCTAGAATTATTCTCTTTAGACGGTTGTATAAAGCAAACTGCAGAATACAAAAAAAAAAAAAAAAAACAACAAAAAAACACTAATTGAAAAATTTATCTTTTTTATTACAATACTTAATTAGTACTCAGTTAATTTTAACAAGGAAGTTAAAATAAAAAATCCTAAAATCAAATCTGAGAAGAATGGCAATCCTTATTTTTTGCACTCTTTTCATAAATATTTTTTAATATAGCATTTAAAGGAAACCATAAAAAAATAAATTGCATTGTGTTTCTCTTTAGTTGCTTTGAATTGGTTTGATCTAGCACCCTCATATCATTTTCATAGTGTGTTATTATTGGTAAAGGTCTGCCATTCAAAATCTGTGAGTCAAACAGTTTTTCAAAATTATTTTTAGGTCTGTGAGGGCAGATGAGAAATTCAATTATATCTATTGCAGAACACATACAAGATGTAAGACTAAATTTCAGTATAGTGCCCTTGCAAAGGAGCAGGTAGGATGTATCTTTTTTGCAACCTAATAATTTAGTCCCCCAAACCTGGTGGCACAAGAACATTCTCATCTCCCACTGAGGTCAACAGACACGGAAGGTGGATACCATTGTTCAACATCCCCCATCATCTCATATTTTGGACATATGTCATATTGTACCAGAAGGAATCCAAGATTCATGGGGGTGACAAAAATAGTGAGTATGTAGGAGCCTCACTCTGTATCATATCATGAAGGAGTTTATGTGAACGATGGAAGCTTTGCTTTCTAATTCTTGGTCACAACAAAAAACAGTAGTTTGAAACAGGCTTTAGGAGCCTGGGAGTCCACAACACTCAGTTATGGAATCACATACTCAGCTGTTTCCCCCCCATGATCTATAAATCTCATTTCTTTCTCCATATTGTTACAACTGGTGCTTCTCTGAGGTCACCACAGCTTTGCATAATTTATTTCCCTCTGATATCTATGTGACAACATCAGTTTGATCCCACTCAACCCAAAGAGGTGATTTATTAAATATAGCTGGAAACACCCATTTTGAAAAGAATAAGTCAAATGACTACACCCAAAGTAATTATTTGGTTTATAGCTGTGATCCAAATCTCACAGAGCCATCTCAGTCAAGAATTGCAATGTGCAGTTAATCATGAGTAAATAAATGGGGTTTTAAATATGCCTTTGTATTTTGTGCTTTTGCTAAATTTATGCATTCCCCATGCACATGCACATTGCCCTGGATTTTCTGACCAATATTTGTATGTGCCAAACTCTCCCCAAGCATTGCACACAGAACTTGGACTTTGAATTCCTACTTAAGCACAAAAACGCCTTTGTTTCCTTGGTCTAAGTGAATTAGCCAAATTCTCAAAAGATGGCTTTGGCAGAACAGAAATAACTTAGATTAGGGCCTGAACCATTGGATTATTCCTTCTGTAGCTATTTGCAGCATGGAATAAATGTAGATGCTATAAATATTAAATTTAAAACATCAATAATTTGCCATATGCAAAAAAATCCCATTTTTAACATTAAATGTCAAATATTCACCCATTATTATTTTTACTCTGTTCTATATATATATATATATATCAGTCTTCAGTAAGAAAAATAACAGAGCCACAGAAAAACAACAAAAACCAAAGAAAGTCTAAAGTTTCATTAAGAATCTGAACATGAAAATGAGTTGATTTTGAGGATCTAAGTTCCACAAGTAAGGAATGGACTATAATTAATTTTTTATTGCTTCCTTTTTGTTATATAATTGTTGTAAAATATTAAAAATAAAATACTAATCACTTTTTATTAAAAATCATGGCACTTTACTGACAACAGTATAAGGTCAGTGTCATGGTCAAGTTACTATAGTTTAACAAGTAACTACATATCAGCTGAATCTCAATGATATCCTGTGTGCTTGCATCATTATTTTAATTTGGATTAATTCACCTTCACTGTGGTCTCGGCCATACTGACCCCTTTCACAATTGTTGCAGTTTGTGATTCTTCAACTACAGACTGTCATTTAAATAACTGTTGTCTGTATTCTACACCTTCTGCCTCACTGGGTTTCTTTCCACCTAACTTGACTGTGCTAATAAATTCAGCTGCATAAAAGGAAGAACTGGCTAATGTGGAAACACGTAGCATAATAGCAGAAAGGAGGAGTAGGGTTATGTGAACTTTTATAACTCTCCAGGCAATATTCTTTACTTCAATTGTTTCAAATTAAACAGCTGCTGTAGGTTGAATCACACTTGTAGAAACTAAGCAGGGCATTTCAGGAGACATGAGAGAGGGATTCTGGGAGAAAAGGAAGCAGGGCTTGCCCAAGATATGCTTTGGTTTGCCTTAAAGATATGAAGTGTAGAGAAAATAACCTGAGAAGTTTAAAGTGTTTCTTATAAATTTTTGGCTAATGTTTGACACGCCAGTTAATGGTAAATTGAATTTTTCTCTTAGGACACTTATCCCTTTGAGGCAAGGTCTTCTGGATATGAAATCAGGTTAAATGTGGACCACAGGAAAGGGAAATATGGCAGTAGTAGAGGATAATTTTTATTTGGTCTCCTAACAGAGGGAAAAAAGCATTACCCTTGAGCAACTTATTTGTTCTATGAGAAGCCAAATGTATAAAAAAACCCTAGTGGGCACCCAGTTCTCCCACAAAGTCCTACTAAATTTCTTGTTAAAGTTCATTGTCTTCTAATATGAAAGCCATTAAATGGTTAATGTTTAACATGGGTAGTACTTCATTGTATAATGATTGACATCATTATACAAGGAAGAGGAAGAAAAACTTACATAAATGCATTAATGTACATTTGGGTTGCCCAGTGGGAGAATCCTAGTAGAATGGTTTGTATCATGGCAAAATTCAAGCATGAGAGATGACAAATCTGAGGAACAAAGTGACTAATACAAAACTGCAAACATTTCTCTTCTGACTTTGTAACTTTGTACTTTTCTATTTCAATTCCTTATTGTAACTTTCTATTTCAATACCATTACTGTGAACAGGTCATTAATTCATTTGGAAGCAAGGTACAAATTTACTGTTCAGTGTAAAGAAATCTACAGCTTCATCAAAACTCTTAAAAATACATCTATAGATATCTGCAAATTAGAATGGTACAAATAACATATTTATGCCTTGCTTCTCAATTAATGCATACACTGCTACCTTGAATAATTTTCTTTTTGAACAAATTATCCTAAAATATGTCATTCCCATTCCTCTTTCTAAACTGTATTGTTTCAAAGCCATGAAAGTAATAAATAGAATAAAATCTTAACAGTATTTCCTCTTAGGTAAAACAAGAAAAAACACAATCTGTAGACATTCCATTACTGCAGCTAATGTTCTTTTAAGATCCTTTTGTACATATTATACAGATAGATAGGGGAAGCTAACACAGTATCGCCAAGTCATATTTAATTTTCTTAAAGAGTGTGATAGGAAAACAGACACTTTCTTAAAAACAAATGAATGGATGGTTCATCACTGCTTCTGCTTATTATTTTAAGAAGTGGTGCACAACCTTCAGTATACTCTACCAAGACAGTGGTAGCAGTTCTTGGTAATGTCAGCTAAGATGAATCCTTGAAGTTTACAAATCTTCGTACTGTGAGTTTTAAAAATAAAGAAATACAGTAAAAATATTGCAAGCCTGAAAGATATCATGCATACAGCATTACTTTTAAAATATCACATTTGAAATAAAATGTATACTCACAAAAAAAAAAAAAAATCCAGGGTATAATAGTATAAAACATGAACCTATTTTCATTAAATACCTTAGTTAAAGGTTTTCTTAGATGAAATTTTTTTGTAAAGAACTTTTTCATCAGGGCAAGCATATAAGGCTCTATCAACTGCTATTGCAAAATCCTGTAAATTATTAGTATTTCAAATATTAAGAAAATACAGATATATAGTCAAAGCTTTCACATTAACTAACACTAATATCTCTGATTATCATAGAAAATGAAAAGAGCTATTGCAGGAAGCAACATAAAATTATATGCTCTGTATAATTTTGCCTTAATTGTTCATGTTTGTTTACATGTCTTATCAACATTTTAAAGGGTAATAGCTTGTTTCAGCAAGAATATAAATACTTATTAGATCAAATGGAAACATAAATAGTATTATCCAAAGAAAGCATCACTAGGGTTCCTATTCTTTGATCTTGTTTTTTTAGCTTAAAGCTGTAGGAATTCCCACAGCTGCTGCAAAATTTGAATCCAAGAAGCAATAACAAAATATAAATTTTATTCTCCCAACATTTCAGTTATTTACTTATTGAACATCACAAAAAAAGAGTGTCTTTTTTGTCACATTTTTGCATTGATCTAGCTGTTATGAAAGAGAAAGTTCATTCAGCAAAATGCAAATCTCTCTAAATAAGCTGGATTCCTTTCGCAGTCTGTAAAAGAAACAGGCACTTTAAGTAGCTATTCACTTCAGATTTTGGGCTTCAGCTTCTGTGTCTTGGAAATGTATATTTCTTTCAGTTGTCTGAAAGGAAGCCTAGGTTGGCCAGATGTCTAAAATGAGGTAAAATGACTCCCACCCAGACTTTCTATTGTTTTAAATTCATCTATCAACTGGGTAAAAATATCAGCTTTTTTTTTTTTTAACACTTTAGAAAGAATGGTGTATTTTTAACACTCTATTAATCTATGGTTTCTTTGGTTCTACTCTCACTACTGCGTGTGTTATTTATACCAGCAATTCCTTAGTATTTCACTTCATTTTATTCCCCTTGTTGCTGATATTTGATAGATGACTTTTAGTCATTGCAGGGAGAGAAGGGGAAGAATTAAGGAGAAAACCATCTATTCCCATAAAGACTCAAAATGTTTGCATTTATTTGCCACATTTGACATTCTATATTTTTGTAGTGAACCTATAATGGACAGTTATAGAAACATGCTAGCAAACTTCCGGCTGATCCTACAGAAATTAGATTAGTAGAAATCCAGTTTAGTACAGGTATTTATTGAGCTTAAGTAACAGTTGAACAGCAGTAAAAAGACTGAAGTAAAAAATGGCTCTAAGTGTGTTTAGTTTAAGTTTAAATTTAAGCATGCACTTCCTTTCTTTTATATAGTCTAAACAAACTGAAGCACTCTGCTGGTTTTGGCTGGGATAGAGTTAAATTTCTTCACAGTAGCTGGTATGGGGCTATGCTTTGGATCTGTGATGAAAACCGTGATGATAACACAGGGTTGTTTTAGCAATTGCTGACCAGTGTGTGCACAGAGCCAAGGCCTTTTCTGCTTTTAACCCCATCCCACCAGTGAGCTGGCTGGGGTGGGGGTGGGGGGTGCACAAGAAGCTGTGAGGGGGCACAGCTGGGACAGCTGACCTCAGCTGACCAAAGGGGTATCCCACACCATATGATGTTGTGTTCAGCAATGAAATCTGGGTGGAAGGAGAAAGAAAGGGAGGGAGACATTTACAGTTACAGCGTTTGCCTTCCCAAATAACTGTTATGCATGCTGGAGCCCAGCTTTCCTGAAGATGGCTGAACACCTGCCTGCTGATAGGAAGTAGTAAATTAATTCCTTATTTTGCTTTGCTTACACACAGCTTTTACTTCACCTGTTAAACATATTTCAGACAGAAACTTGATCTGGGATCCTCAGTAGCACATTATAAAAAACACCAGTGTCTGAGTTCACGTGATCTCCTGCTGGAGTTCAGGTCTTTTTATTACCTATTTCTTGTGTCCTTCTAAACATAGGCTTTTGGAACTCAACAGATAGTAACCTATAAAAAAACACATCTGTTTTATGTTATGTTCTCCTGCTAGTTTACATAATAATATCATCAGGAAGTAAGTTAAGTCTCATTGCATTTTCTTTGCAATGATTGACCAAAACTGCAAGGATGACTCGACAACATCAATTATCACAGTTATGACCTTGTTGCAAATTCTGAGTTATCTCCAATTTTTCCTCCAAATTTCTGCTTGACTTTTTTGCTTTGAGTCAAGCTTTTTGGAAGAATCCCTCTCAAGCTCTCCAGGTGCCAGGAATTTGTCAGGTAAGAGGTCAGAAGTCCAAGAAAAACTTATATTTTAGAGTGTTTCTTTTCTTCCCAGTACTGTCCATTTTGTATGAAATCGGCTTCTGACTTAATTCTCCACTAGCAGTTTGGTTTTTGTTTTTTGTTTTTTTTTTTGTTTTTTTGTTTTTTAATTCTGTTTGTACATTTAAGTGTCTGTTTGTACAAATAAGCACTGATGTCTTTTACTACTGCATAATCCTGGTTTTGCTCATCGATTGTACTGTTCTAAATGTTTTTTGCTGGTTTACATTTTCCTTTCAAAAATCTTTCCTGTAGAAAAAGAATCTTCATGGTTGATTATTTTTAGGAAAAGAAGAGAGACTGAATTCTATATTTAGCTTTTTCTTTTTTGCTTTTTTCTTTTTTTTTTTTTTTTTAGTTTGGAAGCTAACTTCTGCAAAAAGTGCCCTTTTGCTTATACTTCAGTTTTGTGTGTTACGAAGGTACATCTTTTGCTCATCCTCCAAGTCAATTTGCTGCCTTGTTCCTTCCCCCTAACTCTCTAGAACTCTCTGAAGGGGTGGAAGCATTTATTTTCTCCAAGGAACAGCACAAAATTCATTAGGGAACATGACTCATTCACTCTTACCGCTACTCATACAAGACCAACTTTCTTTAAAAGTTGAAGACGCTTTGCTGGTCTCACATGTAAAAGCAACAGCGTGAGAAAGAGAAAGCTGTTGAAAAAAATATCTTCAGAAAAGCTACACTAAACATAGACAATTTCCTTTGCTTGATGAATGTAATATTTCCCTCAATTGCTTAAGGGTTTTTTGTTTTGGTTTGGAGGTGGGTTTTTTTATTGTTTTTATTTTTATTTTTAAGTAGAAACTAATACTTTATACTGTCAAAATAAATCTCAAAAAGTAAATCAAATATAACCCAACCTCACATGAGAAGTACTGAAGCTGGGTATTATTTCTACACCTTGCAAACAACAAATAAACATTTAATTCAGTGACAACAGATTCCTTTGTTGCAGCAGTTACATATTAAGACATTAACAACGGGTCAGTCATTATTTTTCTGAGGTAACACACTATTGTTTGTCTTTTTTGAACAAACTATTTTATTCCTTCATGATACTTAACCATTAATAAAGATACCTCTATCTTTGTGATAGTTCTAGTAAATATTGTCTCCTCTTAGGTATGGCAACTCTAGCAACACATCAGTTGCTAGAGAATCTCCATGATTCTCTGCCTATCTCCCAAGCTCTGAGGCTGACTGCATAAAAAACATTACTACAAAAGTATGTGTACAAAAATATAAACTCTCACATATATGCATTCAGAAGAAAAGGAAAAAAGAGAAAATTAGAGGTCCATCTGCTAAAAGTTAGACATCAGAAACTCCCGTTTCCATGACCTTCACCTAGTTTAAAAATAGAATTCTAAATATGATATTACCAGTGTATCTGGAGTTTATGCAAGATTTAGTGTCCATACTGATTACTTAGCTATTAGAAGCAATAAATGTGCTTGTTCACTGTGTGAAGCAGTATCTGAAAAGACCAGATGAAGTTTATTCTTATAAGTCTCCAGACGTCTGTGGAGAACTAGGGCAATGCTATTAGCTGGTTGCTCATACTACCAGCACCTTCATTCTTATACGACATATGATTTGGCATGGGAAAACCAACCAAACAAGTATCTCATGTTTCTAGGCCCTGGGGATAGAATAACTAATGACGTTCAGTAAGGCAGTAGTTCATGTGATCCTGAAAAGTAGTCCACAGCCGATCCATAATACATCAGCCTCCTACTGCTGACAGTCAGCACAGCTCACCAGTACACATTTTCAGATGGATTTATTTTGCTGTCTTGAAAAATTCTTTTGACTTCCTGCATAATAGCAACAGTAGACAGACAGGATAGTGCTATAATGCATCAATGAGGTTTAAGCTGATATATATTAGTGCAACTGCTCTGAGTTCTGGCCTAGAAACTTTTTGTAGGGGAGGAGCAGGGAAAAGGCAGAGTGGAAAGGGTTAGGAAAATTCAAAGCTAAAAGGCAATAATGGATGCTTTAGACTTCTTTACCTTTACTAGAACTCTTAATTCATTTTTACCTTTATCAGTTTCCTATTACCCACCGTTGAAATAGATGACTAATTATGAACCTGTGTACTCAAAGGAACCATAGACAGAGAAAGAGCCCTTCTAATTAGTGATTTGCTCTTTTTCTGTGACACTGAAATATTGCTTCCCACAGTGTCTTTGTCCAGATGAGTTTTAAGTGTCCTCCACGCTTTGGCCTGCACACTTTTCTTAGCATTTTGACAATGTAATCACACCTCATTGTCAGAAAGTTTATACAGACATTCAAACAAAATATCCCTCCTGAACTTTGATTCTTATCATTGTATGTCATTGATACCGCTTGAAGTAATTCTTACTCTATTGCTGGTGTATGTAGCCTCTAAAGGCTTCACATGGCAATATCCCCTCTTTTACAAGCTGAAAAGTTAATTATGTGTATAATGCTCAAGTGAATGAAACACTGCTTAATCCCTGAACTTATTTTTCTTGGAACTCTGGCCAACAGTCAGTATTTCTGCAACAATGTCTTCATTAGCTGGTGGAGTGGCACAACAGGAATTAACTTGTACAGCAAAACCATTGATGTTGAGAACCTGATGTTCACACTGGATTTGTTCTTAAGCATAACTTCAGAATTACTCTGGTTATGCAGACTCAAAAACCTGGAGTTTGGATCCATCTTATTGTCGAGAGTTATGTGAAAGGCACCCAGTTTTGTGTTCTTATATTGCTCCTCTATGCAAAGAAAATTAATTGGGGATAAGACAGATACTGCTTTCAAAGCACGTTCCTATCCAACCTGAAACAGCAATTTAGATGCAGCTGGTTCCAAAGTACCTAAATTTGAATTCAACCAGTAACTACAACAAAACTATACATTAAAAATGAGATTGTACATTTGGTCTATGACTTATTATTGCTGCAGCTCAATGTGCCCTTGTCTAGATTCACTGTGGCCACTGGAAAGGCCAAATTCCAATTGAAGATGTTATTCAATACCTACCCGAAGGACTATTTCATATTAGGGTTTTGCAAGATTTCCTTTTTATTTAATACTCTTGCTATAGGTTATATATTCTCAAATGTATTCAGTTGCAACTTCTCTGTTCTGAATTTCATATAAGGTACAATTTTTTTTAGTAATGGTAAAGATAATTAGACATTGAAACAATGTACCTAGGGTCATGATAATTTCTCCAAAATGTGAAGTTTTAAAATTGAGAATAGATTTATTTGTCAAATAGAAGGCTTTGCTCATCCTAAAATTATATAGAAATCACTTGTAAAAATTCTATGGTCCATGTTATACAGGAGGTCAGTCTAGATGATCATTATAGTTCCTGCTGGTCTTAAAATTTATGGAACTGCAAAACATGTTGATATTTTATGTGCATATTACTACTTCTCGGTCTCTTTCTGTACTATTTCTCTCTTCCCTTGAAGGTTTTCATAACACCTCCCAAATGAATTTAATATTATCTCCAAATTTCATTTACATGCTGTAAATTCAGCTGAATATATTGCTATTTATCAGTGCACTGTTTGCAGTCCTTCAGCAAGTTTTCATTCTGTATGACAGTGTTCATATCCATGCCAATTTGAATCAATTTTGTGAGTAGAATTTCATTTGACACTATATCAAATGCTTTAATAAAAGCTAGATATATCACATCTACTTCATTCCCCTCATCAACTGTTTTTGTCACTCTATCAAAACAAAGTATTCATGTTTGTCTGGAGTGATTTGTACTTTCCAAAGCTATTTCTAATTTTGATCATGGATCACCAAGTGAGAGGTGCTAAAGGGTGTTATAGATGTTTTCTTTACAAACTGAAGCCTTTAAAAATGTAAGAGGAGATTAACTTCACACTAATTTGCAAATTTGGGATATATTCATGATTTCTTCCTACTCACCTCCTACAGCTGACAAACATACATATTTCTCTGAGTATCTAAGATACTTGATAATGGTCATTGTCCATAAAAGTGGCCAGAGATCTACCTTGATTCAGTTTGTCTAATAATGTAGTCTAATAATATAGTATGAGTAGCATACATATTTTCTTTTAGCTTGTGGACAAATAACATGGGACTAATGTTTAATACAGCTGCCTCATGGGAATATTTTTAGGTGGCATAAATACAATCTTTCACGTCCCTGAATACATAATAAACTAGAGGACTGTTCTCTCCATGATTCTCTGCCTATCTCCCAAGCTCTGAGGCTGACTGCATAAAAAACATTACTACAGAAGTATGTGTACAAAAATATAAACTCTCACATATATGCATTCAGAAGAAAAGGAAAAAAGAGAAAATTAGGGGGTCCATCTGCTAAAAGTTAGACATCTATATCTTCCCTTCATAGTCATAGAGGGCAGGGTCTGAGATACAAGTTAGCTCAGGATGTACTTTGATCAAGACTTTCTTCAAGACTGTTCTACCTCATTCAAAGTGAAATAAAATCAGTTAAAGATGAGGCTCTTAGATCATCTGTATCCTATGTACAGGTACATAAAAGTTCTTTCTTAAAAAAGGTAGGTTTTTTAACTGAAAAGGAACATTACAGCAAAAATCTATGCTCAACAATTTGTTAAAGTATTGTTTTGATTTGTTCTGCTCTGGAATTTAAACATATTTAAAAAATAAAGATAGTGGCCTCAAATCTGAACTGTCATCAGCTGGATAGACCTATAAAATGGACAGCTCGGTAAGTAATCATTTTCTTCTAATTATGCATGTGAATATTTGTACAGCCACTGGCTGCTGGCAGCTATGAAATCTTGCAGCTTATTTGCCTATATAATGTTTATTACAGAGAGTGTTAGCAGCCTGTCGGGGTGCCAATTATCTGAAATAGTCTGTTGCACAAAGGCACTTCCAAAAATTCATTGAGTGGAGTCTGCTAATGGAAATTAATTAACAGAAAGAAATTAAATGTCAGGGTAAAACTAGGTGTCAGCTCAGCAGCTCCTATATTTATTTGAAAAGATGGGCTTCCTCAGCCTTAGAACCAATATGAGATACTTTTTCCTAACTACACTCCCTTACAAGGATATATGCTTCTCATGATATCAAGCTCTTACTTCTTTCCAAGAAGTTTTGAGAGGAAGCTCATGGAAACATGACAATGCAAGCCAAGCGTCATATCGCATCATTGGTTTACACAAAAGCATTGGGTTTTTTAAATTCTGCTAGATCGAAATTTGCTAGAAGAAGTGCAAAAACTTTCATAACTTCTTATGAGTGCCTTCTTCCTGTCCTTTCCTTTTGACTCCCCCCTCATAATTTACAATGCTTAAATACACTGTATTTACTTCCTTATGTAGTTCATTATCATCTAGTAAAGGATGCTGTCTTGTGCTGAAATATTGGGGTTTATACATTATATCATAAATCATCAGTTGTCATAGATCATAAGTCACCACAAATAAGCTTCTCCTGTAATTAAAAAATAAGTGAGTCTATATTTCATGTTTTGTTTTCAGCCGTTGTGGACTATTTTTTATAAGTAAAATAATTGAATTTCTTTAATAGTTTCTTAAGTAAAATAATTAAATGTATTCAAAATTCATCAAGCATTTTTTTTTACCTGATAGCTACGTAAGATCATTTTCATACTCTCATAATGTCCTTCAGTTAATTTGCTTTCATTTGAGATGTTCTCATTATGTCACTCTGATCTCCCAACACAGTCTTTTAGTTTCCTTGGCCTTTCTCATCTCTGCCTTTTTGCTCAGTTCCCTTGGCTGCTTCTGAAAGATTTGTTGGTCATGTACCTAATCTCCTGCAGGGCCTGTCCATTCATCAGACTGTTCAGCATCATACATAAAAAACACTCATGTTAACTAGTGAACTGCATTTTCACTTCCTGTTTCTATTTATGGAACAGCAGTCAAAATAAGAATCTGCTTGGTGCTGAGTTCTTAAGCCTTTAATAGTCCAGGCATTAGTCCAGGCAGAATATAGGAAATTATCTTTCTGAAATAATTTTTTCTGCTGAGTTTGTAACTATTTCAGTGAGGCTGTTACTGTATGTAGGCACAATTGCAGAAAAAGGATAAGGTGTTATTTTGCACATCATAAGTTGCTACCAGGTTCAGATCAGTAAATATCCAGGTGAATCTTCACTTTGGATGGATTTTGTACTTGGTAATAATGATCAGAAAAGGCTATTGATTTCAAGGAAGCGAGAACAGACTTCATTTTCATATAATTTAATGAAACAGGAAAGTATTCTTTATTTAACAAATGATAGGGTACACTCATTTAAAAAAGCAAATATAAGCCATAACTCCTCACTGGTGATGTCCCCTGGTACATTTCAGTCCAAAATATCTCTCTCCTGTTTTCATCTTATGCTTTTCCCAGATCAAAGGGAGCTAAAGGATAAATAAGGGGTTTCAGTTATTGCAATAGGTCCAAGCTTCCTTGGAATTCACAATTTAAGTATTTAAAATTAGAAATACTTTGTCAGTAATCTTGTGTGTCTGTGGAGGGTGTCTATACATATATGTATATATATAGTCCTGTGACAAAATAGCCATCTGTTTTAGTATTTATTTGTGACATGAGACTAAACATCTCAAAATAGAGAAAAGTGATTCTTCTCCCACTTTCTTCTACTTCTTTACCAGAAATGTTGAAGAAAAATATTTTCAAAGTAAAAGAAAGACATTAGCATAGCCACTCTTGCAAATCTTGGTCTATCTGCATCCATATGCAAACTATAGAGAGAAAAGATAAACAGTCTCAAAATTAGCTAGCTACATGATCTGAATGTGTACCATACTCTGCAGATCTCTGCTCACACTGGCATTCTTGTTCACATATTTGGCACTAGAACTTTCAAGAGGTTTCTAAGTAATGGTAGGGTGGGTCATTTCTGCATTGTTTTGCATCCAGGAAGAAAAAAACAAAAGTTCTGAAGTATACTACTTTGTAAGGGATAATGATATACGCAGTCCTCATAAGTACCATGGATTCAATGTAGGAAGGAGAAAGCAAATGATACTAGGTGCTAAAGAGGTTTATCATTTACATCCAACTGTACTGTTTCTTAGAATATATTATTAACAGGTTTTGAATGCCCTGTGTTATTTTAAAGATGCTCGTTATCATGTCATTCAATGAAAACATGCTATTAAATATAGATTTCACAGAAGAAAATTCAGTGAGATCTGCAAGTTTCACAAGGAGGCAGTTATCTATAATTTAGCTATGAAATACTGTTTGCCAACATCTGTAGACATCTGCAGCATACGAGAATGACCACGTCTACCTTATACGGTAACATTAAACTTGAGGATCAGTGTGTGCATACAGAAGTACTACGCCAAACGAGCTGTTTCACATAAAGTGAGCCCTTCTTACCTGACATAAATTCAAGGGAGAGATAAAAAAATATAAGGAATGCCACATGTGCCCACAAATGAGCATGGAGGTTAAAGTTTATGAGTAAGAATACAGCTTGCAGTTTTCCTGGTTGAATTAGGCTGTGGGACCTGCTTTTTCAGTTTGTTCATTTTGAAGGTTTTGTTAAATTGTTTAATTTTCAGTTTGAGATAAAAGTTGAGTAGAGAGAAAGTCTGATAATTTTATACTCTTATAAATCCTTTTTCTGAATTGGCTCAGTACCTGTACTTTTGGGGCTTTTTATGACACTTACTTTCCAAACGGCATTTAATTTTAAATAGAAACTGTGTCAGTTAGTTCTCCAGGGTCTTTTCCATTTAACTCTTTAAAGAAGTCCTCAGACCCTCCAGAGCCTGCTCTGGGAAAGCTTTCTCAGCAGAATTTTCCTTAGGATATGCAGTTTGTTGATTTCCATCTTAGAATCGCTCCTGCAAAAAATCTTTCCTTTCCCTACACTAGCTCTCTTTGTAGATGATAACTACAAATTGCTGCATTCTCAGAGTACAAGCTCTTCCTTTAGCTCTGCACTATGAAGGTATCAAAGAGGTGACAACCTAATGTGACCGATGTCTTACAACCGTTTAATCCAGTTTTGGTATCAGAGTATACAGCTGCCTTGAAATCACTTTTGGCATGCACTTTTGGCATCCCAGTTAAAATTGCATTATTAGGATTCCCTCTATATAACAAGAATCCCAAACTGGATAACTGAGTTAACTGGGACTGGCTGGAATCCACTATACTCTCTGTTCTCAAATCAATCCTCTTGTGGAAAGGTAAATTTCTACTCAAATGTATGTGAATGAAGGGATAAGCTATATCCTAGTCTAGAAAGGTAACTCAGAGTTGAGCTGAAATGATCCCTTGGTGTAAGGAGTAGTTTTGCCAGCAGATGATAAGGTAGTATGGACAGAGGGAAGCATGCAGGCAGCCTGAGGTACTGTCCTACCTGCTAGACACCTAAACTACATTTCCAAAGTGGATTTCTTCAGCACTGCTTCAGAAGCACAGCACTCAGTCCTGTTAAGAGTCACTTTTCTTCAAACCTCTGGGATTTCCCTGTTCATGTTGTGATTGCAGTCAGGAGTGGGAATACTACTAATCCTCTGACAGAAGCCAGCAGAGGTAGGATCAAGTCAAGGTCATCCACATATTAGCTGGAGAGGCAAGACAAATACAATGAGGAGAGTAAGGAGAAGTAAAATTAGGCAAGGTAAAAGGGCAAAAAGAAGCTGTGAAAGAGTGGCCACCCTCTTCAGCCTGCTCCTGAAACAGAGCTGCTGTGTGCTGCCTCTCCTCCCCGCTCCCAACCCCTTGATTTTAGCTGGCCCCAGGATTAGGAGCAAGCCCTTTGCAACCTGAGCTTCTGTCGGAAACAGAAGTTCCATGTGCTGAGGGTTTATGGGACTGGACCCATAATTTGCTCAATTACTAGTGTAAAGAAAACTGTAGGGAACCTAAGTAACAGCAACTCCTAACCAAGCACATTTGCACTTCATCTGAAACCCAGTATGATTTATCAGGATCACATCCCCTCCTTCTCCGGGATCTAAAGCAAGTTGTGTAGCTTAAATCAACTATTAAATGTATAACTAGGAGATAAAATCACTAACCCAGATCTAATTGGTATAGCTTAAATTAAGTTTTACATTTATTGCTGAGAGATAAAACTGGATAGAATAACTATTACAACAGAATTAAGGAAAAGAAAATAGGTATGGTGTGGGACTTATGGTAATTTTTATTTAAAACACATGTCTGATGGAGGCAGGAGTCTGCAGAAAGCATCTGAAACTACTGCACTGTAATCCCCATTTGCCAGAGCAACACCATTCTGGGTAGTGAGGGGAAAATAATAAATCTTAAATATGGTGCTGATTTTGGAAAATATATAAAGACATAGGAAGTTAATTTGATGATATATGCAGCTTATGTGTACAGAATACTATTAGAATTAGTCTTCCAAGGAAGATTTTTTAACAGGTTTCTTACAAACGTTCAAAAGGTACAGTCTAATAGAACCAGAACAACTGGGACAGATAAACTGGTGAAGATAATTACAGAATACTAATATCTCAGGAGAATGAAAGTAAAAAATAAAAGAAGAAATTCCAACTTAAAACACTGTAGTTTGTTTTTAATTCCAGTATAATAGACATTGCCCTAGATTTTTTATTTTCTTATCTACAATATTTCCTTTTAATCTCCTTCTATAATTTTATAATAGGAAATATTGAATCACATTTGAGTATCAGGTATTCTTGTTGAAAAGTTCAAAAATCCTCTCCAATAGATGTGATTTGTTAGATTTAGAATTAGAAAATAATTTAGGTTGGTAGGGACCTCTGGACATCACCTGGTGTGATGCTGACTGAAAGGCAGGCATATCTCAGAGTTAAATGGTGTTTCTTGTCTAGTTTTTCAAAGAGACAGCCTCTCTCAGCAAGCTGTTTGCATCTTATTCCATTGCTTGACCAGTGTCACCATGGATTTTTTTCCCACATATCTAGAAGAAAATTCCATTGCCGCAACTTGTATCCATTTTCTTTCATCCTTTCAGTGTGCACTTCTGAGAAGAGTCTGGCCTGACTTCTCTATGACCACTGGTTAGATAGCTGAAGACCTTAGTCAGATACCTTTTCTTAGCCTTCTCTTTCACATTTTAATGCAAACTCTATTATACCTTAAATGTAAAATTTCTTTGGACTCAGAATTTGCAGAAGGCCTGAAGGAGAGAAGAGCTATAACAAACAAGGAGACAATAAAAGTTGATGTGACAATTTTCACCAAGTTCTTTTTCCATGGTTTGTAATAATAAGGGGGGGAAAAAGTACCTGTGTTTTTCCAGAGCTTTGCAAGCAAATATACCAGGAAAACACTTTCCTTAGTCCTCCAAAGCAAGGTGAAATATCAGTGTGAGCTGCATGGATCTGGCAAAAAAGGCACAGGAGCCAGGCTTAGGCAAAAAAATACACATTCAAAATTTCCCAGCTCTTCACACAAATGAAAACGTCTCTTAAGTGAGCACTTTAATCTCTGGAAAACAGCAATCTTACTTGCACAGGAGAGTTTGTGTTCAAAAGATCACACAATGAACTCTGGCTGAAAATCTCTAGCCTTCGCTCTGTTTAATAAAGATCATGCCTGCTCAGTGACCTCTGTCACTGTGTATTTCTTATCCCCATATTGCCCAACAGAGCTCTAAGTGTTTGCACTTGTGCAAATACTGTCTGATTCCTGGCATTTCCCACTGAAAGTGTGGGTTAGTTAATAATTTTAAAACTTTTGTTTTGTTTTGTTTTTAATAAAACTTGCTTTTTCTACTCCTTCAGGTATTCTGCATTCTGCCATTTCCTGTTAAATTTAGACCAGCAGCTCAGAGGATTTCCAGAAGGCAATTTTACTGGTACCTTTCTCTCTTTCCATGGAGAGCGGTTTAGATAACCAGAATAGCCTCCATATGGAATGGAGATACACCACGAGCAGGTAAAGTCAGTTGACATTAAACCTAGTTTTAGGATTAGCCTTTGCCACACTTATTTCCATTAAGAGGCTTCCAAAAGAGGAAGATGTTAATCTCTTAAACTGAGTCAAATCAGTGTGGCAATTCTTGTGAATGACAGCCACTCCCAGGCACTTGCTGCACAGCATCTGGAGCAAGTTATCACTGGGGACGAATAAATAAAACCTGGGTGTTTTGCATTGTACCCTGAACTTCTGCACCAGTTACTGCTTTTTCCAGTGGACACACTGCTAGTATCACTTGTGTACACCCATTTCAATACAGCTTTACTTCTGATTCAGTTGCCATGGAAAAGTATTTTTCAAAAACTTTAAAGTCACAGTTCTAGGTGAAAGCCTGATTTTTAATGTCCTTTTCATATCCCTTTGCTATCTCTGCTTGACAAACCCTCACTCCTCCCTAACATGTGTTGTACAGCCATTTCTCATCAGCCTGCTGTATCTGTACGCAGGTACATTAAAATCAGTTGCCCCATGTGGGTTAACATCTACACCTTTTTTCTCAAAAGTCTTGGAACAGCAGACAGTCAAGGGGATGCACTGAAAAGATTTTTTCAGAAAACATTACATACACACTGCAAATTACATTCTGTAAAAGAGAGGATTATAAAGAAGTCTATAGCTACATATATAGCGGGTTATAAAAATTCCATTGAACTGAGGTTGTTTTCTCTCAGGACTGGAAACAGTGGATGCTCTTATTAAAACAAACAAAAAAAAAAACCATCAAAACCAACCACCAACACTCCCCCAGAAAAAAAAAAAACAAAACCAACTCTCTTTGTCATTCTCTTTTTGAGAACCATTGCTGACCACTCATTTCTTTCTAGGTCTGAAGTCTATCCGCATGATGGCAAATAGGTGAGCTGAAAGGAACAAGTAATGCCCCTAGTCACTCTCTACAAATTCAGTTTCAAAGCTAAATACTTTAGCTACAGAAAAAGCAATTCACAGATCAAACAGGTCTACTCTAAAGCACGTACAGTGTGGCGAAAGAAGAAATTAGGTACTGATTAGCTGATGCAAGTTAGTACAGTTCTGTTGGATTCCGCAGAGATGTATGCATTACCATTAGCAATGGTAATATTGCTAAAACTGCTTTTTTTTTTTTTTCCTTTGTTATCCGCAGAGGTAAAATACATGCTACTTGAGTCAACGTTCTTCATACGCTCCCTTTTTAATTTTTCCACTTTCCTTAATTCTTCCTAGCTTGTATAGCCTTTGATTCAATCTCTGTAACTCTTTTAAAATACTGCAATAAGTTGGGATATCACAATATACAGAAAGTAATATTCAGACTTCACCCTCACTTGACCAAGGAATTATTCAAGCTAAGCTTAAATACGTATCTAGGAAATAATACTATTTCAGATGCATTTGTTCACAAACTTTAAAAACCAGACAAATAAAACTAGTTCTCCCCAGATAGATAGCTGAGTGGTTATATTGATTTTAGAAATTAATGTTAGGAGATGTAGCCAAGTACTGTTTCATCTCCTTTGCCATCAATATAATCTGTCCTTTGGGTTGACAATAAAAGGCTACATTGAATATTGTGTTTTCTTTTTTTTATTGCTTCTTTATAGTAGTCATCAGTTACTTACCTCTTATATTTTCATGTCAGGAGGACTTACAAACAAGATACAATTGTAGAATTTTCTAAGAAATCAACTTCAGGTTTTTTTACATAATTTGAATTATTATTTGTCCTGAATCATTTTTTTAAAACTTTTTCCTTTCATTTTCTTACTAAATAACAAAACAATTTATAACAAATCATTTCTTTACTTTCCTTAACCTTAAAACTACATGAATAACAAGAAGTCTGTGTAGTATCTGCTCTGATTTTCAAGATAAAACCACTTCTCTTAAATTCTGATTGCCTTTAGGACTACAGTGAGAAGTGGTTACGCAATAGGAAATTTAGGAACATCCTGATGATATGACAAACTAAGCTGAATAAATGGTACAGGTTTTAAAAGTGTATGGAGAAGGATAGGAAAAAAAAGGAAAAGCTATCAGAGATATTTATAACAGTAGCCAATTAGAAAAATAATAATGATATTTGTGATAGTGGAAATTCTGAGGGTTGGGTTTTAATCATTAGGTACATTAGACACATGTGGAGGCTTTAACATAAATATTCGTTTCACTGCATACAAATATTTTTAAAATTAGACATAAAGAAAGTGATCTTTCCTCTTCCCGTTAAAAAAAAAAAAAAGGAAAAAAGAGAAAAAAAGATCAAACACATAAGCATTTATCTACAACTTCACTTATCTAAGTGTGTAAAGAACTGAGGGATCATAATAAACAGTAGGCAAGTGATCTTTAGCTACTGAAAGATGTACAGGAAGGAATGGCTTCAAGAACTGCTGTAGAAGGACTTTATTTCAGGATAGTGATTTCAGTGGAATTAAAACAGGTAATAAGTTAAAGTGAAATGGAAAAAAGGTTGAGTATGGGCTTTTCCAGTAACTTCTTTTTTGCTTTAACAGTGGGATAATTCTTCAGGATACAATTTCTTTACTAGGAAAAAAAAAAAAAAGTGAAATAAATACTAGGAATGTAACACAAAGAAAAACTATGGGGTAAGAGAAAACTTGAACCACAGTGCCTCCCTTCTGCTCACCAGACCCCCAGATATTAAACCCCTGTTGGTACAGAAAATGTAACTAAGAGACTAAAAAAAATCTAAATAGCAGTTTGCTGTTATATGTACAAGAAATTTCGAAAAATTCAGAATTCAACCGTCTCTCCATATCTCATTGCTTATATTTTGTAGTACTTATCCCTCTTCCCCCTTTAATATCCGAATAGTAGTGTATTTTCTTTCTTATTAAGAACTTATAGCTATATCCTTTGATAAAAGAAAGTGAAACAAAACATTGGGAAACATCCCTATCAGTAAAATCAAACCAGTATACTACTGGTTATTAAAGGTAAGAAAAGTTTCTTAACTAATGATCTTTTTAGATAGTCATCAAAATCTTGACAGTTCCTCTAAAGAGCAAGCTTTTCCTTTTTTTTTTTTTTTTTTTTTTAATGTGAGGGGAAAAGAAGGAAGGATTTATTTATTAAAAGAAAATAATAGAACTAATATTAAAATCAAAAATAAGTTATGATGAAAAAATAATAAATTTATATGAAATAAGCAATGAAGTCTTTTGCAGAACTAATGGAAATCTTTTGACATATTGGTAGGAGAAGCAGCAGATGAAACTCACAGAATGAGATGTATTTGGATTCTATTACAGAATTAAATACATTTTATAGTAGCATATTTACAAAAGGTATTTTGGTCAAATATTCACTAAAATGTTTCTCAATCCCAATTTCTTTCAAATGAATTAATTTAATCTTTTTCTATCCACACTGTTCACAGAATATGGAAACAATTTGTCCATGTAGAATGATTCACTGATTTGAATCAAGTATACTTAATTTATCTTTTATAATTCAGCCAGCAGTAATTCAAACTTTCTTGGCATGGAAATTGATTGAAAGATTGCAAAGAGTAGCAGAATATACTGCAAAACATGTTTGAGAGAAAGCCTTCAGTACTGTATTGCTAAGATTTGTGCTGTCTGATTCCAATACAGTTCTAGTGAGTGACCAGCTGTTTCCACTGTGATGCTCTGAAAGGGGGAGATCAAGGTTTGTTCGGGGTCTTAATACCCCTTAACCACCATTGCAGTGACACAGGTAGTGTGGTGAGCAAATACACCTACTCTCACAGCTTTTTATCATACCAAATGAACATAAAGATTTCTTCAGGCATTGATTCTGCCTTTTACTGAAAACCTTAATATGACTTCAAAATCTGAATGTAAGGCCAGCTCTTCAGCTGTCATAATCCTTTTATTTTGACTCAGCTATGCCAATTTATACTAATGGCCTGTCCCTACCAGAAGCAAAGCCGAAAGTAAAAATCCACTCTGTTAATAAAAATGTACAAACATGTAAATGAGTATACACACTTTCACATATATATGTCTACACTTACATGATACAAATATACATTAATACATGAATAAGCACATATATATAGATGTGCATGCTTTGAAAGCAGCTGGAACATTTAAAGATTTATTTGGTAATCCTATTGAGTACTAGAAAAGAAAACAAGCTCCAAAAGGCTTTACTGTTTTTGCATTATAGATTGTTCTTAAACTCCAGTGCACATGATGTGGAATCCTCTGCGTGGCACGTACAGCAGATTGATCAGCTGTGATACTGTGACTTCAGAGTGAGTGCAGTATCGCAAAACGCTGATTAGCAGGTGGCTTGGAAGGGCAATGGGAAGAATGTATAAACTGAATGTACCATGGACTATCTGATTGGAAATTTAAAGTATAGTGGTGTGCTAAAACCCTACCTGGATAGTAAGGTTTTATGTGGAAGCTAAATTAATCAGAGTTGAGCCATACCTATGCTAACAAAAGGGACCAAATGGCTAAACATAGGACAAGTGGGCTTGGGCAATTTAGAAGTAGCTTGCCATTTGTATAACTCTGCTGTTGGCAAAAATGAATCTGGAGTCCAGGCTTGTAGGCAAGTACATCTGGCCATGATCTACTATCTGAAATTTTCTGTGGAGGGCTGGTGCCTTCAACTATTTCAGTAATAAACTGAAGAGAGCTTGCTCTTCACTTTAATATTATTGTATTGCTGAAGCAGGAGATGGTGAGACTGTTGCACAACTTCTGTATCACCCAGAAAGCAGATTTCTGCCTTCAGTGTTTCCCTGAAATGAAAGTGTTCGAATCTTCATAAGCTCCCTCTCAAATATCCACATGGATACAATGAAGTCTTTTGTTCCTCTGCTAAGTCTAACTTTAGAGGTGTTTTAATTTTGAAGTTTTATTTGAAGTTACATATAAAATTACCCATAACACATCATTTTTCCCTAAATACATTTTTTTTGCTCTTTCAGAATGCATTTTGTCTGCATACATAAGTGTGTGCCATGGTTTTCAACCTCTGTCCAAGGCAGATTGCTTTTGTTTCTTATTTTAAACATTCATTGGTCTGCAATGTTTTTGAAGAATGAACTTTAGGCCCAGTCTTTATATAAAAAGTATAGCTACTATGTGGAAGAACGTTACTCACAAGTGGTCACCAGTCCGGACTAAATAGCAGCGAGTTGGGATTTCCGTCCTGACAGAAACCTATTACCAACTGGGACCAGTTTATTCAGGATTGCTTTTGATGGTCTGGCATTCTGACTTTTCCTGTCCTGACTAAGAAGCTTCTAACTCATGCTTTTGTACTCCTATGAGAGTGCCTAAAAGTTACACACTGCACTGTGTAATCTTTCGATGTCAAAATCCTTTATTTAATCAAGCATTTACAGTCCTCCTCTGCCTTTCCCAGTTGTGCCTTGGAATTAATCTCCCATTTGACAAGAAAAGACTCTGGCTCGTGAGGGGCTTTTTTTGCAAGTAATTATTTTTTTAGCACCACAGCTTTTTCAGGGTTACTGGTTACATAAGGGAAAATTTTATTTAATTTATTCTCCTATTTACCCTTTCTTGCTTTAGCAAGAATTTAAAGAAACCTCTTCTTTCTCTGCTCAGCATAAAAATCAATGGCAGAAACACGAAAAATCCCTGCCTACTACATAGCAATTCTTTTGGAGCTTTCATTATTTTAATCTTGTCACATCAGTATTTTCATGTATAAGGTTTTACTTGTCACCAGCTTAGCTGGCTAGTGTATGTGCTGTCTAACACCCAATAGATAAACGATACTTGCAGGCATTTCTGCAGGATTTCTGGATGTGTTTTCAGGTTAGTAGCAGCGAGCTGCTGAACATCCAAGTATCCTGGACTAATGGCTACTGTGATTGCACATACTGACTACAATGTATGCTGAGCAGCTAGTCTGGTGTATTCTGGCAATGAATTTAGTGTACTCACATTGCATGGAAATACAGCTCTGCTCAGGAAATTTCGGGAATAAATCTGGAACAGCCACCTTAATTTCAAATGTTGGAAAGTATTTCTCAGGCTGTGTTTTATTCCTTCTCTATGCTGAACCCCAGGTCTGGCCTAAGTACTGGGTCTTAAAAGCAATAGCCAAAGGCTGTAGGACATGATAGCATTGCAGAGGTACTCTGCTTCATAATTAACTGCAGCACATTAATCCCAGAACTAATATGCCTACATTGCTTCTGATAACTAATCTAACTTGACTAGTTCGGTGCTAGTCTCCACGGTGTGACACAGACGGTATCCTGCATATGGTAAATGTAGAAACGCAATTTAAGTTTAAAGAGTTCTGTTACGTTATGAATCCACAGAGAGAAAATGCAGAAACAGATTACCGTTGTACTCATCCTCTTTTCCCCTGAAGTTCTGTCTAGACATATATGAGTACACACATCACAAGATTTAGAACCAAGTAGGAAAATATTTAAGAATGTAAGTCCAAAATTAAGGTTAGAATTATTAAAAATAAAAGTAGGTGTCACAAGCTTCCTTATTTCAAAACCAACTTAGGAATCATTTTCCTGCATTCTTGTCCCTTCTGTAAATATTGTCCAGAATAAACTATAATTTTCTTAAGGAATTGTCATAATTTGAACATACTGTCTAGTACCTTGTCCAGTTACATCAAACGTCTCATGAAATTCAGTGAAATGTCTATGTGAGTACAAAAAGAAAAAAAATGCCTCAACCATACCTGCAGTTTTTAGAAAATAATAATAATAACACAACCCCCCTCTCCCCAAAACTGATGCTCTTAGACATACATTTTGGTAAGACTTCTACCTTAAAATCAAAATGTTCATGCACATTAAGTATTTCAGATAGTATTTATGGAATGTAATTTCCCATTAGAAAAGAAATTCAGCTGATGTGGTCTCTATTAATTTCCCTTATAACATGCTGATTTTAGACTACTGTATTATATTGTCTCTTTTAATTTTTTGAACCATTTCATACTGTGAGTTTTAATGGGCTTTCAGAGCATTCCTTTTTCTTTCCTTGCTAAGGAGAATTTTTATTTACTGAAAGGTTTGCCTATGGATTTTTTCTTCAGTGTTTCCAGCTGTGTCATAGTTTAGTAAATTATACCACAGATCATTAGTATTTTTTGTTTTTTATGTGCTGAAAGTCTACAGACATTTAGTTGTAATATTTGTTTTTGAAAGCCTGTTTTCCCTTTTTGTTTCCTGCTGTGTATGAGCAACTGAATATTTCAAATGAAAGCTGTTGAAATAATGGAGAAGGTTTCTTCTGTTTTAAAGATGGTCAGTCTGAAAGTATTGTCTGTAACTCTGGCAATGTTCTGTGAACTTTAATATTCCCTAATAAATAGTACTAAAATCCTTGACTACCACTAGAACTTCTTTATCTTTCTACTGAATTGTGTAAAAAAAAAAAAAAAAAAAAAAAGTATTAAATATGCAGCTTCATTGTCCACAGAACAATAGGATGCCTTATGTCTGGAGAGTTTGCTGGTGGAAGGGAAAGGAAGGGAGTTAAAAGTTAGTCCTGGTATGGATAACATAACTTCGTGCTAAATTTTAATTTACTGTGGTAAACATTTCTGGGCCATGAAATATCAGACAACAGTTCTTTTCTGCTTTTGAAGAGGCAGCTAATGTAGAGAACCTCTATGACCTTCTTGGCTCTTGCCTGCTTTTTAATTGAGGAGAACACCCAGATGTTCTCTAATATTTAAAACTTGGAAAATTATGGATTTTCTTGGATGGTTTCTCAAAGGTCTCCATTTAAAGTTTGGTTTGGTTGATGCTTTACTTAATTTTCTCTGAAATAAAAATTAATGTGAAGCAGTAATTTAACTTTCTATTTCACTCAGCAGGTTCTTTTAAAAAAATATTTGATCATTGGATAAAACGAAAGCTGTATGACCAAGGTTCTTTTTACTTTTACATCTGGCAAGGGTGAGGTTTTTCATCTTTAACAGATCCACCACAACTGTTGCATAAATGTACTCACTTTTAGGAAGCCATTTTCTGATCTCAAATCACAGTGAAAATTAGAATGTAGAACATCTTCTGAAACTCTGATGCCATTAGAGGTTTTCCTACTGACTTCCAAAAGTCCAGACCTGGTCTCTGAGTAAAAAGGGGGGAAAAAATGTGCTCTTATATGGCAATAATGTCTGTTCCCTATTGACCTGGACATATTTAGAGCAATAACCCTTGTGATGAGAGGCTTTGTAATCCATTATCAATATTCTGAATCATTCAATCAATTTTAAATATTTGATTGTTTGCTTCTCATATAATATTTATGATAAATTCCTATATAACATTATCATTAATCTAGATGCCAGTAAACTTAAAGTATTTTTTATTAGCCCTCTGCCAGTAATGCTTTTAATATTTAGCAATGAAGTTTAATTCTAGTTTTTAGTAAAGTCTTAGATAATCCCAGCCTGCGATCAACATAAAACCAGGGATAACTGAGAATGAAGAGTATCAACGCTGCAAATATGCCACAGGAAATACTCTTAAGGATAATTGAGACCATTAGATAGGGAGGGAAGCAGAAAGAAAAGAAAGTCTGTTTTTTTAAAAGAAAGTGGTGTGTGTTTGTGTTTGTGTGTGTTGTTTTTCACTGTTATGAAAATGTAATTTTTTTATGGAAAACAAATGTCGGAGAACAAACATGTCCTCTTTCCGCTCTGTTTGCAGTCGGTATCTCTGAAGCAAGCAAATTCCCAAGTGACGTTTACAACAGCCCACCTACAAACCAGCAGAAGACCTAGATTTGAGAATGTAAGCCACTAAATCTTCTCATTATATCAACTTGTAGCCGGGTAAATAAGTCAACCTTTAAACGAAGTCAGAATACAAGAACAAATTTACCCAGTTTGCAATGCCCAGGCCAAGTGCTCTACTACCCTCATACTTAGGTGGGGCACTACCTCTTTCTAGTGATGTAAGTTAGAAGAAACCAGCTTTAGTTGACTTCTCTAAAGACCTCAACTTCTTAGATGTGCTCTCAGAATAGGCACTGAATTGGACTGCTTTTAGCAGAACAACATTAATTTGGGGGGTCTCTGTGAGATCACCTATTAACCATTAGAGAGCTCAGCTATTTTAAGACTCTGAATGCTCTCAACTGTCTCAGAGAAACATGGGCATCTGTAGAGCGGGATATAAAATATCGGTAATGTCAGAATTTTCAGCATTTCCAGTTTTAGGTGGGTTCTGGGAAAAGATTTCCATGGTGGGGTATTAAAAATACATTTCAGTGACGTCCTACACTGAGGTAGCAAACCAAAAAACGTGTACTAAATCTGTTCTCTGTTGGTATCTCTAAGGGACTGAAAAGTGTTTCAGTCATCCTTAAACCTGCTTTTCAGGTTTTATCTGTTGAAGTCAAGTAAGCCTGCTTACAAATTACAAAAATTCTAACTTAAACCAAACATAAATTCTAGTCTTTCATTTTCAAATGCATTCTGTAATGAAAGATTCATACTATATGCCAACCCACTATAATTTCAATCAATTGTAACAAGAAATTAATTTATTCAGTCATCACCCAAACTATTCTTTGTTTTCTTCAAACACAAAAGCCAAAAGAGAGGATTCTAACTACTATTAAACTAAACCAATTAAATCTAGAGGGAACTAACAGTAAAGCAAACAATGGATATACTCTTTGAACACAGGAAAGATATTTGAAATACCTTTGAGAAAAAAATATTTCAAATAATTTATTTATGATACAGTGGGTAGGTTGGCAACTACCTACTGTCTAAGGATAACCAGAATAAATATAGCACTTCAATATTTAAAGTCAGATTGTCTATATCTGTTTCTCAATTCCAATTCCTTTGTTGTAAATCTAAACTAAAATCACTGCAACATCAATGCTAAAGGAAAACAGTGTAGCCAGTATTCTGTCACACACCACAGCCAAACACTAGAAACCAAACACCAAGTACAAATAGAATGTGCGTGCACAAATACAAATACAGCAGTCTCAGAAGAAACTCTGTGGAGGGAGGAAACTTCCACAAAACATGGTGAGCAGAGAGTTCTACCCTAGGATTCAGGTTTTCTTATTTTTATTTTATGTTTAAGTAGAGTTAATGGATAAATTTTCTGTACAAAATGAACATTCTGTATCTTGTTCCAATTAGTATCTTATTCATTGAAAATGCCCAATGAAAGTATACAATAAATTAACACACAGTGCAAAAAGACTTTTACTCTAGTCATTGTTTATTATTCTTGCAATTGTACCTTTTCCTTACACAGTAATATAGCTTTGCAGACAGGTCCTCAAAAGCATTAGTTCAATCCATTTGAACAGAATTCAAGCATATTTATAACACAATGCATTTTCTTAAAAAAAAAAAAATATATATATATATATACACAGACCTGTGATATCTAGTATTGTGTATCTCAAATAAAGTTTCTCTTCTTCACAAGCCTAAAAGTACTATATTCAAGTATTTACTCTGAAGGGAGCAGAAAATAAAAGTATGTGGGTTGTTGGGACACCAGGTTCTAGAAAAAAACAATTTCACTTCTGTCTAGGGAAACCAGAAATGGATGTGCTTTCCAGTGGTGTGACTCTCAGTTCTAACATGTGCCCTCTATGCATGCGGGTATATTGCTTTCCTGGAAACTGAAATAAGGAAAGCAAATTTTTTTTATGGGCCAACATAGAGTTAAGTTCTGGGTGTAATAGAGATACTACACTGAAATTATTATGTTTCTGTCCCTCTTTAATATGTCAAAGAGAAAAACAAGAACAAAACATTTCTTAAACTGAGAAAAATTATCACATAAACATCTGGTTCCCATGACTGTTAGCAGCCCTTGCTGCTGGAGCCTGTTTACTTGGCCTGTCCTGTGGATGCTTACGCAGAAAGTTCCAGTCTAGAGATCTTTCCTTTTTAAGAACACATTTGGTTCTGTACAGATATAATGAGATTTTGCTCCAAGCAAGGCAGGCAATATGTATAGTTTACCACAGCCTTGTAATATCAAATTATCTCTTCAGTAAAAAAAAAAAATAAAATTAAATTCAGCTTACTAGAAAAATACATTTATTTGCTTTATGAGTTACTGTGTCATAATCATACAATAGAACAAAACACACTACTACTAAAAAAACACATTATGATATGAATCTTTAACTTCCAAAGGAAGCCTCACACCTTAGTGTTGTACTTGTCTCCCTGTTTAAAAACAAAATTTATTACACGTTGATAAATTATGTAAAAAGATTCTCATAACTCTTTTGTAGAAACATCTCTGAAATTCATCTCATTTACTGTGCAAATATATCATACAAATGCATATTACACTCCTGTTCCTATAGTTCCATTATTACAGTGATAATTTTTGTGCTTCAGAATAGAATTATGCTCTTATTTAGATGCATGTTTTAAATTGATGCTTGTTACAAAGACTGAAATCCTTGCCTCAATTTGAATTGCATAGCCTCTAGTTCATTTATATTTTTGAAAGAATTTAGTTTATAAAGTCTGTAGTAAGCTAATACGATATTCATGGAAAATGAATTTGTTCATTCAAGTAAAATTTTCTGCTGAGTTGGGCCCTTTATTTTTCATTGATTTAACCTTCCATTAAAATAAAACATCTGAAAACCAGCCAGCAATTCTGGAAGGCCAACATCAAGTGTACTTAGGGAGCTCAATGCCAGCAAACCCTAATCAAAACAAAACAAAAAGCCACAAATCTGTAGCATTTCTTGTTACATGCCTTGTTTTTAAACAGTGCAACTGATACTGGATCTGCCTTAGAAGTCTAAATGTTTTATCACATAGTTTAAAGATGACTGATATACATTAGCAAGTGCTACATGAAAGGAACAAACACGGTAGAGACATATTTAAAACTTTCTTTTGTAATGTCTTTACCACTGTTTGCATTTTTACAAAAAAACAACCAGGGGAAAAAAAGAAAAAAAATTTAACTCACAAATTAGTGACCCAACAGTAGAAAAGCCAGATTTTATATTTTAATTTAAACAGATTGCTTCCAGAAGTCCAGATTCCTCTTACCTAATTCACATATATAACCTTAACCTGTTGCTTCTGAGTTTGGTCACCATAGGAATTTGTGTCGTCCATGGGGAAGAATAGGTGTCTTCAATAAACAGAGATATATATCATCCTCTGGAAGTCCCTGCCTCCCTATATTAATTTTTTAATGAAAAGAGAATAAAATCTTTAGGCATAACATACAAGTGCCCAAGACTAGGAGAAGAAGTGTATCTTTAGTGAAGTCATTGTTACCTGCCCACCAGCATGGATTAAATGCAAATGGTACCCACAAAGGAGTGATTACTTGCCAATCCCAGGTTATTGTTCGTGACATTTTAAACTTAGAGGAACTGTAAAGAGAAAACAGTATCCAATTAAACAGTTTTTCAGGAAATTCTCTTCTTGTCTTTCTCCTCCTCCTGGAAATGAAGGGAAAAAGAAATTTATTACAGCAACAAGTACCTAGTCCAACAAAGAAGTTTGCAGAACTCCACTGAACCCTTACCAAACTCTTCAATGCCTATGGATAAGGAAAAGGGAACAGCTGTACAGGGGCTGGAATATTTTTCCAGAACTGTGTATGAGAACCGAGGCACTTGATTATACGAGAAATTACATTTTGGATACTTGTACACTTTTTTGGGATCTACATACTGTGGCTTCACATCTAGTATTTATTACATTCCAATGCCCCCCAAATCTTAAATAACTAAATGAAAATGTGGTGGCGCTTTTTGTTGTTGTTTCTTTTTTGGTAGGGGGAAGGGGTGCTGGGGCGGGGTGTGTGTGGACGTGTATGTGTGTATTTTTTCTAGCAAGACCTGAAAAGGTTTTGAACATGCCTTTGAAGCCTCCTAATTAACTGCCCTGGTTCTGCAATCTGATCTTTGCAAAGGCAGGGCCGACTGTTGTGCAGGGTGGCATCTTCTTAAAGGAAACTCCAAAAAGGCCTGGACATGGAGTTTGCTTGTGAGAATCCCATTTCAGAAGCCAGGGCTAAAATTGCACCCCCTAAAAGGTTCAGAAAGATCAGATGGCATTCTGTATTGTTAATGCATTTCTGAATGTCACCATTTTTATGGCTTATCTATCACTTCTGTTTTCAAAATACTAAGTTCTCTTTTATTCCTCCTAACTCAGTTACAGTCTGTAGGATTAGTTAAGAATTGAGCTATAAAATCTTCCACCTGTTGTAACCTGTTTCCAGACACTATATTAACACAGATAATAACAAGGAAAAGCAGCAAAGCTGAGTTAGGCTGAAGACTTTTAAAATTAATCTGTTTGGCTTTGTAATAGTGTGAAGGTAAAAAGGTGTACATCAGTGATTACTGGAAAGCTACTCAGAACTGCTGTAGGATCTCTTAAGACAAAAACAGGAGTATGATATACAATGGCATCACCTGAAATGGATTAAGGTTGACAACAAAGTACAAAAAGTAAAAAGACTGTGTTCAACCACTTGTCTATTAGTGCAGTGCAGTTGCAATGCAGAATAATGCCACAACTAGCCTAAGGTTAATGAAACAAAACAAGGTATCCTTTATTGATTCCAAACTAAATTATTATCACAGTTAATTCAAATAGCAACTTTACATGTCAGAAGAGGGAACTTATCTGTCAGTTGCTCTTGAAACATAGTGCTGGAGCAAGGTGTAGGTATCTTGTCAGATTATCTCTGAAGCAAACCTGATGTTCGCTTCTTTTCCTTCTGATTTAAAGCCCTTTAGGGAAATGCGGTCAGCATAGTGAGTTCTACTGAGTTCACTGAAACCTGCAAACACTTAAAAATAGTTCAAATTAAGTTCAAAGAGGTCAATGGAGAAAGGGGAAAGTTGTCAAATATTAACAACCTTTTCAAACAATGTAAAAATATATTACAAATATCACAGACATATTAGAATATCAGAATGCTTCTAATGAACAGTCCTGGTTCTGCAAAATAATGTATTTTCTTATGTTATTCATTGTTTCCTTGATTGTTTTTGTTATGGGCTTAGGAATTTTTGTATGGAGAGTGAGGAAAACTTAAGTGTCTTCAGTCAAAGAATCCACAGGAATTTGAGTAATTTTAGAGAGAATTTAGAATTTTAAGCATAGTTTCTGGTACTAAGAATTTTGTCCTAAATTTAAATTTAGACTCTTTAGTTCCTGTTTGATTCCAGTCCATATTGTTAATGAGCCTTCTTCAGGAAAAGAGAAAAATTGTCAATACAAAGGAATTAAAAAGCAAATTTTTTATTCAGAAGTTATATATAGCATAGGAAGATTTCATATCCTTGAAGTTTGTTTCTAAGGTTCTGTTCTTAAGTGAAACTCCTGTTTTAGGCTCTTGAACCATGTATTTTGAAATATACACATCATACCATCCTTCTCAACTACTTTATCAGATAATCTTTGCTTCTCAGTACTTGACAATAAAAATATTAATTTTTGTATTAACTTTGTAACTTATCTTGTTGCCAAAATGAGTGTGCAAACCATCTTCTATCTGCAGATGCTGAAGCGCTGAAACCATGAAGTATGTTCTTACCATAAGGGAAATTATTTTAAAACATACTTAAATGTACTAAGAGAAATGTGGCATTCAGATTTCCGTGTCTCTAACAAGGGATTTGAAATTAGTACTGATATTGCCAAACATCTGGTTGCAGGTGTGAGACATTTGAATAATCTGTGACCTATGGTTGGCAAAACCCCCCAAAGAAACAGAAAAATTAATAACACCAACCAGTAACACAAAAAAAAAACCCAACAAACCAACAAGACAAAATATGAAAATAGGTTTATCCAGAAGAAGAAAACGCAGATGAATGTAGACACACAGCATGACTGACCTGTATACTTTTTTGAAGAAACATGCAGTGCCAAGGGCACACAATACTACAACTGACCCCAGCTCTGTGGGAAAAGAAAATGTGGATGTACATAAGACAAAAGTCTTGACTTTTCCAGTCTTTCACAGAATCACAGAATGGTTGAGGTTGACCAGAACCTCTGGAGGTCACCTTGTCCAATCCCTCTGCTATAGAAGGACCACCTAGAGCCATTTGCCTAGGACCATATCTAGACAGATTTTAATATCTCTAAGGAGGGGGACTTCACAATCCACAACCTCCCTGGGGAACTTGTTGCAGTATTCAGCCACTCTCACAGTAAAAATGTGTCTCCTGATGTTAAAAGGGAAACTCCTGTGTTTGAATTTGTGCCTATTGCCTCTGAAAAGAGCCTGGCTCCATCCTCTTTGCACCCTCCTTTCTGGTATTTATACACATTAATGAGATCTCCCCAAGTCTTCTCTTCCCCAGGCTGAACAGTCCCAGCTCTCTCAGCCTTTCCTCATATGTGGTGCTCCAGTCCCTTTCTACATTGAGTCCACAGGTTAGAAACTTTTTTTTTAAAGAATTAATTATGTATATACTCCAAATAATATTTTAAAGTACTTTTGACCACCTAGATGATTTAGATCTTCAATGTAAAGAAAATCCACTCCAGCAAGGATCTTATATTCAAAAAGAAAAAAATCCTTTATATAACAGGTTTCTCAGTTATGAGAGGTAAATCTGTCACCATCTAAGACAGATTTCTTATTTTTATAAAAGAAATGATCTTTTAAATCTTACTTCATGAGATCTCGTAATTTTAAAACATTGTAGCACTCAACATACATTAAACAAGTAATTCTGTCTTGCAAGGATGGAAAAATGGACAAATGCTAGAACCAACCTGAACTGCAGTTCATTCAGCATTGGGCTTCCTTGGAGTAACTACAGTAGCTCAGATATGTATTTTGAACTCCGCCCTCAATAACTACCTAATTCACAGTGATGGTATGACATCTCAGTTCCACTGGCAAAATTCCCACTAACCTCAGTAAGGTCATAACTTCATCCATTAGGTTTGCAGTTGTTTTGGGGTTTTTTTACTTTTGTTTGGACTGTTTTTTTTCCACAGAAGTTGAATTTCACACTTCTTATTTGCTTACCTGTAGATTTTACTTACCATTGAAATCATGCATTTATTGTTAATATCTTCAAAGTTGGGGAACCTAAATTAGAGGTTAGACTTTTTGAAAACAAGGCTATAAAAACTCTCTGCTTCAGTATATTTTTAAAAACTCAGATATAATATTTGTATTCTACTATGGAAAAGTTATGATGTGAAAGGAAAGAAAAATTGGTATGATTAATTTTATTATACACTCGGTACAATGGAGTTTTTGCATAGTCATCTGGGTTTATGTCATGAAAGTAATTAATAAAGAAATCAATAGAATAATGTAGTGCAGATTTCTTCCTGAGAATTAAGATAAACAATCGTGTAGGTGCTGAGCAGGACATTGGGCAAATAAGTGGTAAAATCAATTTTAACTAGCCTCACCTCTCCACCTCCTTAATGTCTAAGTATACAAACTGGCTGATGTAACAGCTTTTTGGTACAATATGGCCATTAAAAATACTGATATACATTGATCTAAAAGGATGTTTACTAAATTATTTTTTTCACGGGAATCAATGTGCCTTGCTCGTACAGACTCCAAGGTGAACCAAAGAAAATGACATGCAGAAGGACTGAGCTGCCCAGATGGTCCATCAACAGTTAATTAAGTGGCAAACATAGAAGTATCTCTGATGCTGCCAACAGAACTGCCTGCAGAGTCTGCCATGGACTCAAATTTAGATTGCTGGAGGAAAATCTTCTGCAGATTGGCATCAGTCTCTTGTGATGCTCATCTGAAAAGCAGACAGAGTACATTTCACAAGCCATATACGAAAATGAAAACATGAGTAAAGGAAGCGTTGTCTGAACATATTGCTAATAATGGGATATGAGCTCTTCATGCCTGTGCTGCAAAGGCAAATCCAGACCAGAGCAGTGGTGGCCAAAGGGAACCAGCAGCTGTTACCTGCTCTTCATGTGAAACAATTTGGTAGGCTCAGTCTCTATCCATTTCTAGTACTCATATCAAAAGAAGCTGGTATTCTTTCCATCAGACTTGCCGTCAAAGTTTTGAATGAATATGTGAACTCTGTTACCTACCCATTCCTTGGGAATTTTCTTTCCAGTGAAAAAGCAGGATGCTTACATGTTGAAGTTTTTACCTTTGTAGCTAGCATTAAGAGATAAATCTGCTCCCTAGAGCTGTCAAACACCAAGCTATGTCTTCTCTGTTTCTCTGCTCTTGCAATTTCCAGTTTTTGCCTTCTGCCTTCACTGCCCACCCCTACATTACCCATACTGTCCTGCAAATTCTTACCCTTCCTGATCCAACCGGTATCCAAAGGGGGAAATTAGATTTCCTGGGGGTCCTTCACTACTAAAACCTCTAGAACAGTGCTCTAATATTTGTTATTGAAAGAGATCAAAGCAAGTTTTTTGAGGGTAGAAGTAAGCTTTGAATATATGTTTCAGATACAATTTAACTCCTTGCAATACTTTTTCCCCTGAATATATGCCTGCTTTTCCATGTCATGTGATTCCATTGTCAATAAGAAAGTTGAAAAATAGATTGCCACACTTCCAAATGTAAATCTACTCAACCTTTATTAATGTAGTACAATTATCAAGTTTGTACTTTGACTCAGATTCATGGACAAAACCACTAAAAATTGTTTAGGAAAGTAAGAAGATATGTGATTTGGTTAATAAGTGAATTAGGGATTCCTCCTTTGAAATTTGTTTCACATAAAAGACCAGCTATCATGAATATTTTAAAAGCAAGAACACTTTAGGCTTCTTTAAATATTAATGTAGCAAAGAGGCATTAAATATCAGTTAGGAACATACAATATTTCAAGTATTAAGATACAAGAAAAACAAATCAAAACCATTGATATGAAATAGCTTGTAATGTCATATTTTGCCATTTAATTTCTTGCATATTAAATCAGATCTTAATTATTTTTCATCTATTTTTTCCCCCTAGAAACTGCTTGTTTCTTAAGGATTAGTTCTACTATGTAATCTTACAGAAATTAGTTGGAAAGACCAAAAAAAGACAGAAGGTTGAAGGTCTGAGACCAAATCACCCTTTTAATTAAGTTATTATAAAGTCACTGGAAAAAAGTACAAAACAGGCCATAACTCTTTCAAAAAACAAAAATCAAACAGCTTAAACCACTTAATTTTGATCATGAGTTTAAATGAGATAATCAATTCAAGATTTTAATTTTGTACAATGGAAAACCATTAATGATCAGTATTCCCAAAAACTCTTCAAGGTGTGTAAATCAGCTGGTGTCCCATGCAATGGAGGTATGCTCAGCAAGATTTCAAATGGATACTGTTATTCTTGAGTTAGAAAAATTTGCTTCCACTCTTTCTGCTGCTGTTGTGTCTGGGAGAACTCATGCAGGCAACACACGTTCTCAAGAAAACCACAGTATTGGCTGCACTACTAAAAGAAACAAATAAGCCCCAGAAAAGCATCAAAAAAATAATATTTTTCCATTGAAAGTGCAGTTGTACATGGAGTTTCAACAGTTCCCAAAGGGTAATCTTTTATATATGGCACTTCTTCAACTTCAGCTTGGATGATCCAGGGAAAGTTATTTGCTCTATTTACAATAAAACAGTGAATACTTGCAAACCTGGAGCCTATATTGGCACATCTGTACTTAGTTTCCATCTGCAAGTGCTGCAGCCAATGTATTGTAGTGATTGCAGCCAAAATAAAATAAAAAAAAAATCTAAGAGCAAAGCCACTGATACTATTAGACACTGTACATCATTCTACATTGCTTTTTTCCCCCTCTTCTTTTAGTTCCCTGTGGAACAAGAGGCATTTTAAAGCCAATAACAACTACAGAATTTGCATACTGATCTACACTCTGCACTTATTTTCTCCAAAGTCAAGCCTCGCAGTTATCACAGTTGGGAAAAAATGTAGACCCTTTTTCAGATAAAATATGCTTTTGTCTGATAAAACCTAATTCTAGTAGAATATGAATTACAGAGGAAGGGATTGACACAGCTGATGTTCAGGCTTAAATAACTAATACAGCTCAAAACTTGAACTGTGCAGAATATTACCTTTTTCAGTTCTAACCAGACCACATCTCCAAGTACAAACATTGAATCATCTTTTAAAAATTGAACTCATTCTAAATTTAATTTGATACATAATACTTTATTTTATTTTAATGTTTTTCTTTTTACAGTGTTAAATAAAACCAGAGGAAAAAAAATGTTTTGATTACTTTGTTATTATACTAAAGTCCTCTATCTGGGGATGTTGAATTCTCATGAGTATATGCCGTCCTGTGACTTAGCAGGTCCTCCAGCAGGTAAGCAGAGAAAATCACTAACCCAGTAGTGAAAACCTTAATTTGGAGACTAAGTTTTAAAAAGAGCAGAAATGCATACATTGACCAGACACACAACTTTACATGAGATGCAGTAAGCATGTCTGAGTTTTGGGGATGTTGTTTTTTAACCTTTATTACCATTCGCAATGGATGAAATATCCTAGTGAGATTTTCTGTTTGTTTGCTTGCTTATCTTTATGTTCATACATCTTTAAATTAAATAGAATATATTTTTCTAAACAGCTTTTTTTTCAATGATGTAAAAAAGTTTGGTTCTTACAGACAGTTGCTAGTGCTCTTACATAACCATTCTGTTCTTAGGAGAGTATGCATCTCTGCAATTAATTTTAGACATTCTTTTAAATCCCCCAGTAGTAACTAAAAATCTCTGAGGCATATGGGTGCATACCATATTGATTGCTTTCATATCCTTTGTTTTTTTCATTTTTCTGTCATACGCCTAATTTGCACCTCAAAATCATCAAGGCAGTAATGGTCAGCACAGAGCAGAATGGGAACCAAGAAACAGGTCTTCACTCAGCCCTGAGAATCTTAAACAGGAAGGGAATCAGGATGTTTGTAATATTGCTCCTGATTATGTAGCAATTCATCATTTCAATATTGTCTTGTTTGCTAGACTCATATAAGAAACGGACCCACCGATAACCTGTGTATCATGAATTCAGCACATTTCCTGGAACATCAGAAAATATTGTCATTGAACTGAGAAGGAATCATTTTTTTGGTTCCTTTCAAAAAAACCCAGCACAGTGAGTAATGTACGCTGGTTGGTGCAGCGATGTAGAGAGGCTAATAAACCCCTCACTGCTGGTCTGCACAACATATGGCAAATGAAGACATTTCCTTGCCTTGCTGCACTGCAGGGCGTTCACAGAGCAATTTGCTTGGCCTGGGCTTGTGCTGGTTGAGAGGGGCAGCGGTAGCTTACAGCTGCTGTTCCTTCCCTTCTGCAAGGTTGGCAGAAAGCTTCCAAGGGCCCCGTCTGACAACACTACATACAGAATAAAAATGTAACATGGAGGAGGCATAAGAGGGAAATGGAAGGTAGATGGAAGAGGAGGGAAGTTATTACGGTGGAAAAGGATAAAGCTAGGAGTCTTGGGAACCTGCTATTAAAAAAGAAAATAATAATAAAACCAAAGTTGTGGAAGCTCAGCCACTCGTTTGAATTGCGCCCCCATGTGTCAGCGGGTGGGCCAGCAGGCGGTAGTGCCTCCCAGCTCCCCGCCCTCGTTCCGCACGCCGGTGCCGCCGGCGGCCGGGGGCGCTGGGAAGCGGGGCGGGGCGGGGGGGCGCTGCCCAATCCCGGCTCCCTGACTCCCCCCGCGGGTCGGCTGTTGTTTACCCCACTTGTTGATCCAGGCGCTGGCGCTGGAACAAATACTCTCTGGCTCTTGACAGGACTTCAGATATCAGTAGCACTATGGAATACAAACAACAGTTTTCTAATAAGATTTTTTTGTTTTCTCCTCAAGTTAAATTTATGGTTGAAGGGAAAATTGTGATTGTGTCGCGCTGAGGACACCAGAATGTGAGGGGTAGGAATAACTGGCAATCTTACCTTAATCCAGGTTTCATTCCCGAAATGGATTCCGAGATGCATCCTCCCTTGCTTTTGTAGAGCTAATATGTTAGGGTATGGTTTTGTTGGGGTCTTTTTATTATTATTGTTCTCAGAGGTTAATTTCTTTTTACTTGTGTGCTGCTTAAGGGAAACACATCAAATTCTTAGCAGAGGCAGTCAGTGAATAAAAAAAAAGTCTAAATGCTAATATGAACAATGAAATTTCCATTGTGACACACAGGGGAAAGAGTAGAAATTGCTAAGGCATAAGAAAATAAATTATATTTCATTAAAATCTCCCTACTAAGCAGATATTACATAGAAATATATTTTCTGAAATGTATCAATGTATATTTTCATTCATGAACAAAACCCTTAAAATTCCAGTTTTATATTCATGTGTATATAAAAAAGTGTATCTGGAAGCACTCTATTATACAAAGTCATTTAGTTGCAAAGGAGAATAAGAATATTGTTCAGGAAATGAACAAGCACACAAAGAATTTGTTTACTTTCAAAGTTAGCTGCAGAACTATCCTAGCTTTATGTTAATATCAGATGTACCTACACTGCTTCCTGATTATTTCTGACATACAATACAAGTGCAGGCGTGTAATGCTCCTTTTAAATAAATAAATAAAGAAAGAAAGAAAATAAAAAAATAAAAGCATTTTGCAATGTGAACATCTGTAGTCATTTACTTGTTTATCTTGGGAGTATATTTGGAGGATTTTTGTCTGCCTTTCTGTGGGTTGGGGCAAAAGATATTTAAGTTGAAAAAACTAGCATTCAGACTGTATTTTATTTTTTTTTAAATCCAAATTATTTTCTTCAATATTTATCCAAATATTTATTTATAGGTTATCCACTTAGACATTCTCTGTCTTGCAATTTCAGTTCCTCTTGCTGTGAGTGGGATGGAGATTGAAAAGTGGAACTGGGAGAAGAAAATGAAAACTTTTTATTGCACTTTTATTAGCTCAACCTTTTCTTCTTTGTTCTTTCCCAGGGTATTAGGAAGAGAAAGATGTCCAACTTGAGTACAGTGGGAAAAGAGCCAGACTGGAACAGGAGCAGAAACAGAGGTAAGGATAAGGAATCAGGGTGGTTCCTGGGAATGAGGGAAGTCTGGGATCTCAGATCTCGGAGGGAAACAGAATAAAACAGTGAGGTAGTTGGAGAGGCAAAAGACCCTGCCTTTGGATAAGGATTTGGGGAGACTGTCAAGACTGGAATGGTACAACAGGGAGTTATGTGCAAAAAGCCTTGAAATAAGTGAATCTGACACTGATATTATGCACAATGATAAATGAGATTATATAAGCAAAGACAAGGGAACAGGCACGCTACTCAAGTTTAAGTTGAGCAAGTTATGAGCCATCAGCCAAGATGAAAGTAATTATCTATGTATTTGCTATTTACCATTTTGTCAGGCTGAACGTGTAAGCTTATTTTTAAAAAATAACATTTTTCAATCTTCCTTTGATAATTTTGTGTAAATGCATTTAATTTAATTATAAAACATCACTTTTACAAAGTATTTAGATATAATTGATCAGGATTTAATCAGAAAAAATGTTATATTCTAATTTTTGACAGTTTTACATATATTTCTAAGTTTCAAGAGGTTAAAATTACACAGCAAGATGGGGAATACATAAAATATGTTTGCTTCCAATCCACTTGCTCAAACTTGCTCTAAATTCTGTCCATTTCTGAGTAAAATATCAAAACACTCAAATAAAAATCAGTCTGCACTGCCATGAGTACCTGTATGTCTTTTCAACAAAACTGAAAAGCTTTTTTATCTTTTCTTGGACCTTTTTATCTTAGTTCTGTTGCAAGATTTTATATAAGCTTTACTAAATATCAGAAAGAGATTTATAAAGATTCTCCAATATTTTTCAGGACATTGGTCCCAGATACATGTTGTTTAAAATTGTTCTTAAAGAATCTGACTAAGCATGAGCTCATTCAACAAAGACCATTAGTAAGTAAGGAGTCCTGTTGACTTCAATATAATTGTGAGCTTGAGGTATTCAGCAGACCAGTTTCATAATCTTCAGAATATTGCTTAAATAAAGGTCGAAATTACTTAAGCACTAACTAAATTTATTGAGGTCACTCAGATGTAAACTGAAAAAAAAGTACTTTGTGGATGGGAGGTGCTTGGCTACTAATTTTTTTCCACTGGCTTCTGGATGTTGTATGGGGATCAAAAGGTGTCACTGGGCTTTCACCCAGTTATGTGTGTATAACACATATGACTTATATTTTTCTAGACTCTGCCCAAGTTGCTAACAATAGAACATTCAGGTTGGGGCCCCTTTAACTAGTTCTCACTGAACAATCCTTAAAACGTCTAAATTATATGGTATGGGCTTTTCTTGGCATCATCAGCAGATAATTTTCCTTAGCACAGTCCTTTAGTTTTAAAGAATAAGGATATTTTATACCTATTTTTATTGCTGGTATTTCTTGGGTTTGTGTTGTTTTGGTAAGTAGGTCAACAAAAACAAAAACAACAAGTTTATCCAGCCAATACAGATCAGTCGTCGGTTAGTCTGATCCCTGAAGCTTTTTTAATACTTTACATCTGTTTGTATACAGACAGATGTTGTCCAGGAGAACACTCAGACAGTAATCAGAGGTGCCTGTTTAGTTAGACACAGAGTACAAGACATGCCAGATCTGTCAATTTGAAAATTAGTTCTAAACTAATTCTAGAGTTCCAGACTGATCTAGGCTGATCTTCAGAAGTTACAGCAAATGAAACTTCATCAATAAATGAAAGCAGTACAATAAAAAAATATAAAAACTAATTTTCATTTACAGTCTTATGCAGTGCATCTAAAATTTAGATTTAAAAAAAAATCCCAGTGTTAGAAAGCTGAGGTTCTCAAGCTCCCAAGTACAATGGAAATTATAACAAAAAAATAACTCCTTTATATTGTGCATCCTGTGATAATACGCATCTTTGATTTTAAGCTGAAATAATAGAAAAAGTGGCCAGCACCACAACTTGCACCTTTTGTACTTCGTTTTATTGAGAAGTAAACACATCTGTTTTTTTACCCACCCACAACTCCCCTTTTGTATTCAGAATACATTTAGAAAATGACACATCTGAACAGTGGAGCCTGCTCCCAGAATTACTCATTTCTTTGCATTGCGTTTCTCCCAGGTAAATTACCCTTAGCAGCACTAAAAATGAGAAGAACTGGTTTAACAAGTTGTGAGCAGTTAAGATTGCAAGTGTATTAAGAATCTGATCTACTTACTACTACTAAAGGAAACAGGCACTGTTTTCTATTATTCCAAATGGCATATTCCTTATAAACTATACTTAAGGGAAATATACTGTAATCTCATTAAATGCCTTTTGGTCAATCCTGGACCAGGGGCTGAAAAACAGTAACTATTCACAGGCAGTATTTCAAGGTAGGATATCAAACCAGGGGCTAGGCCAGAACTCAGCAAACAGTGCTTTGAAATAAGTAGTTTCTACAGAAAGCTGATTCTCAGAAGGACTTAATTTTCACTTGGAATTATTTGTGCTTCTTTTACAAGAAGAGTTGTTCTCTCATTTTCACAGTGGTCATAGTCATGTTGCTCTGAAACCATTAATTTACTAATATTCCCACCTCAGGCAGCTGTCTGAGAAGAACTAGGTATAGTAGTCATTTTTCCACCATGCTTCATTGGCAATAAATAAAAAAGTTTATAAACTGGAAAATCCAGATTTATGGTCATAGTATTGGTCAATTTATTCCTCACTCTAAGCAATCATTCAGGTGAAGACCAACAATAAGGTTCATCTTTAGAAAAAGTTTTGAGTTCTGTGGGCTTAAAAGACCATATAACGTTTGGCTTCAAGACTGCTTTTTGTAGCACATAATTCAAGACTTCACCAAAACGTAAATGTTGGAAAAGTAATACCTCCCCAGAAAAATACGGTATAGACAGATTTCTCCCCTGACAATCTTTTCACCTGTGTCAGGGCATGGAGTCCTTGCATAAGGTTGAGCCCATTCCCGAGTTTATGGTCAGGGTTAGGTTTAAGACGTTTAGGGTTAAGGTTGGGAGAGAGACAAAGCCTGGAGCTCCAGTTGGTATGGGGCTGCCGAGGGGCGCGTTATACTGCAGATTTATCCCCTGAGGACATTTTCATGTGAGCCATGAGTGGGTGCCCACAGTCAAGTGAGAAATTGGCTGGCTGGATTTTCAAGCAGATGGTACAGGGCAATGTGGACAAAAAACACCTCAAAATCAGGAAAACAAGGTGGAAGGGGGCCTGTTTGTATGCATATAAATGAGCGAATGCTGAGAGGACAACATTATGGGGGAAGCTCTTGCCCTTTCCCTGGGAAGTCCACAGAGCTGAGTGTCTACTTGATGGTCCTGTAGGTTAATGTATAGAGCATGGGGACCATGCAGGAGTTAGAGGTGCGAATGCATCTGCAGGGCTGTGGTCTCATCGGGATTGCAGAGGTACGGTGGGATAGCTCACAGAAGTGTTGCAATGAATGGATACAGGCTCTTTAGGAGGAACAGCCAGGAAGGTGAGAAGGGGGAACTATTCTTTATGTGAGGCAGAAGCAGGATCACCTGCAGCTCTGCCTAGGACTGGATGATGAGCCAGGTGAGAATTTATGGGTGAAGACTAGGGGCAGATCAAGGTGGGCAATATCATGGAGCGTGTTTGCTTGCACATTGCCTGTTCAGGAAGAAGCAGATGACAGCTCTTTCAGATAACTGTTATAACCCTTACGTTCTCAGACAATGGTTGTCACTGGGGACTTGAACAACCCTGATATCTGTGAGACAACACAGCAACCCAGGAGTTTTCTGGAATGCACTGATGACAATCTCCTGACACAGGTAACTGAGGAGCTAATGAGGGCAGGCACTCCTGATGCTTAGAGAAAAAAAGCATCTGCTTCTTGCTTGAGGGAACCTCATGGGATATGATCCTGCCTGACCAACCTGACAATCTCACAGAATGAGAAGAGTGGCTTGGTGGGTGCTAGGAGAGCAGTGGATATTCTTTGTCTCAGCTTTAGAAGATTGTTGACACTTTGTCAAAAAATATCCTCATAGACAAACCGAAGTACAGATTAGACAAAAAGACAGTGAGGTGTACTAAAAATTGGCTGAAGGGCTGGGCCTGGAGGGTTGTGATCAGTGGTACAAAGTCCATCTGGAGGCCAGTCACGGCAGAGTATGATAGTGTTAGTCTGGGGCAAATCTTCATTAATGACCTGGGTTCTCTCTGCCCTGGTCAGGGCAGAAAGAACCCTCAGCAAGCTTGCAAATAACACAAAACTGGGAGTGGCTGATACACAAGGGTTGTGCTGCCATCCAGAGGGACCTCAACAGGCTCAAGAACTGGGCTGACAGAAGCCTCATGAAATTCAGTAAGTGCAAAGTCTTGCAGCTAGTGAGAAACAACTCCAAGCACCAGTACATGTTGGGGCTGACTGTCTGGAATATGGTTTTGCAGAGGAGGACCTAAGGGTGCTGGTGGACAAAGTTGAACATGAGCCAGCGACATGTTCTTGAGGAAAATAAGGCCAATGGCATCCTGCATTGCATAGGTAATATCATTGTCAGCATGTCAAAGGAGGTGACCATTCCCTGGACGAAAACATATCTACAAATTATGTCCAGGTCTGGACTCCCCAGTACATGGACTTGTTCAAGCAAGTCCAGTGAAAGGCTGTGAAGATGATGCAGCAACTAGAACATCTGTCATATGAGGAGAGTCTGAGAGAGCTGTGACTGCTCACCCTGGAGAAGAGAAGGCTCAAGGGGATCTTATCAATGCATATAAATATCTAATGGCAAGGTGCAAAGAAGATGGAGCCAAAACTCTTTTCAGCGGTTCCCAGTGACAGGACAGTGCCAATGGGCACAACTGGAACACAGGAGGTTCCTGTCTAAACATGAGGAAATACTTTTTTACTCTGAGAGTGATAACACTGGAGTAAGTTTCCCAGGGAGGCTGCGGAGTCTCTGTCCTAGGATGTATTAAAAATGCAATTGAACAAGGTTCTGAGAAACAGACTTAGATGCTGTAGTGAGCAGGAGGGATGGACCAAAAAATCCCTTCCAGCTTCAAGGATTCTGTGATTCTGCCTTTGGATAAAGGTCAGCACCAGCCTTGAACTGTATTTAACCTTGGGTTGGGGGTAGTATTGATAGACAAAATACGAAGCTCCAGTTGGTGTGAAGCTCCTAAAGAAGGAGAAAGCCACAGAAAGATTTCTTCTCTGTGAATTTTTTCAGGTGGGTCTTGGCTGGAGGTCATTGGCTAAGCCTCAGGCCACTTCTAGGGTTAAGATCAGCAGAAAGCCAAAGCCTCTGTAGCTCCACATAGTGTGGGACTTCAAAGGGTCTGCCAAGGGAAGGGTTATGATGGAGAAAGATTTATCACCTGGGTACTCTTTAATGTGGGTCATGGATGAGAGTCCTCCGCTAAGGCTCAGCCCATGCCTAGATTTGGGGTTAGGGTTGGAAGAGAGACAAAATTGTTGATTAAGGACTGCACAGACACTGCCAAAAGAATCAGTATGTTGCAGAAGGCAGAGTCTCATGGCTTCAGTGCACAGGGACTGCCCAGTAGAACTTGTCACATCCAGGCATAGTTCTACAGTTAGACTTATAGCCTGAAAAGAGCATGGAGGTCCATATTTCAACAAGTCTGCTAACTGGTTATACACAGTGAAAAGCATAGTCTGTAAAAAGGGTTCTCCCCTGAGTACTTTTTCATCTGGGCAATGGCTGGAGGTCCAGCAACTGAGAACTAGTCTCGGCTTTTGTTAAATGTAAGGCTAGGGTTGGGAGAGAGCCAAATATTATTCTCCACTTGGTGCATGGCTTTCAAGGGCCTTCTGCAGGATTCTTCCCCCTTTGTTAGGGTAAGCATTCTGAGATACATTTCACACGACAGTCATGAAATTCTAAAAAGTTAAGAAAGATTGACAGCCAAGAAGGTGTCAACATCAGTCTTCCGTGATCACTGTGCCATTCAGACCAACAGAGAAAATACATGGCATACTGCTCTACCAGGGGCAATGTTACAGAGAAACTTAGCTATAAATGGAATACGTACTACATATATATTTTGCCATTAACTTACCATGAATATCAACCTGCTGTTGGCTGTTTTGTGTTGATAGTAGTTCTTTTTCTCTAATGAATTAATGTCAAGATAAACAGAAGTCATTAACATGTGTTGAAAGTGTGGAGGATTTCTGATCAACAGAATCAGAATATATTTTAATGCAATTAACAATTAATAAATTACTTCAGATTAGTGATAGGACAAACAGATTATGAAAAAGTTTTGGTAGTCAGTTATTTGTAGTTACATAACTAATAGAAGTACTGGTGTAGACATGAGTTTTTAAAACCCTATACACAAGACAAGCCTCTCTTCTTACTATAAGAAACTAAATTGCCAGAGCAAGTGGCTATAAGCATTAAAATGTATTGAATACCATGAAGAGTGGGGGAGCTGTCCAAACAGTGGCAGCAACCATTAATCAGGGAGATCTTGCAGGGAGTTAATCTCATCTGCTCAAACATGTTTAAATGTCTGGATCTTTGGGTATCCAGAGCCGTATTCACAACTCTAATTACAGACCTAGGAAAAACTTGGGAATCTTTTAATTTAGACAGCATAACATGTGTCCACAGTCATGTTAGGTCCCACAGTGTCTGAAGAAAATCTTCTTTCTCAGAAACGTTTAAGCTCTAAATTAGGTTCTTGAGCCTAACTCCCTGTTAGTCTCTATTAACTGCCATTGACATAGGATGGATATTATTTCTAAGGGATGGGCTTTTTCATTAAAATTTTTGCCAAAAGTGAATTATGTTTGCTCTGGGAATCAGGGCTAACGCAAACTGATAAATGTGAATGGTTTAACTCAGAGAGAGACAAATAACAGCTGTGTCCTGAGATTAAAAATCGCCTTCACAGACAAATTGTAAAGTCAGAATCACTGTTCATCACATAATAATAACAAATTACATCACTTTCTTATCCTAAATGTCCTACTTATTTATAATACAGGTGTTTCTTGCAGTTCATAATCTCTTGCAGTGGCTGACTTAAAAATACCTTCCATAGGCAAATTGCAAAGTTCAGATTCTCTGAAACTCCTGTAGTTGTTCTCACTAGTAGGAATACTTGGCAGGAAGCATAAAGTACAAATGCAGAAGTTGCTATATAATTCCATTTTTTTGCCAATGGAAATCTAACAATATCAGACTGATATAAAATATGTAACCAGGAAAAATTATGCTTTCTTGTTGGCAAAAGCTTCTATATGGTAAACAGAACAAATTTTCCAGCATTTATGGTTTCTGCTATAAATAATGAGAACTTGAAGTATTTGTTTACTTATGCTTTTTACTGAAACACTTTTTCTATTAAAAATGCTATTTTAAATGTCCAAATATTGAAAAATATTATTTACATAACAAGCTGAAACATTAAAGCATTTACCCCTTTGGAGGAAAATTATTTTCTATAGTAAGCATCACATCTGCTAATCACATAAAAAAGCTAGGGAAAGAAGGCTTTTTTCCTACTTACATGTTTGATACCTGTCCATACAAGGTCAATGGGAAGAACTCAAATGGGTTCAGTGATGCACAGTGATTTTTTCACTGTTAAACATTATTTATGCATACAATTCCATTTTCAATTATTTTTAATACAACATTCCTTGTGCTAGCTCTGATTATTTTTTCTCACTGATCACCTAAATACCTTCAAAAATTAAGTTATATAACTGTATTTAATAACAATATGATCATATTTGTATAGTAATCATAATTACACATTTCAGGTAGCTCCCAAATGTAATTCATATATAACACATACCCCAATACTGTGAACGTATCTATCTTAAACTAAAAAACTGAATTTCACAAAATTATGAGAACATATGATTGGCAAAGAGCTCACAGGACATCCCTTGAGTCTCTAGTATGACAGGTACTATGTGATATAATCCCTCTCGTAAATATGTCATACTTAAACAAGAGAGGCTGTGAAAATACGAAGTATGAATGGAAAGGTCTAATTGCCAGTGTATGAACTGATAAATGTATCTCCGTGGTGTAACAAATTTTAGATACCATACATGGTTGTTTCTTAGATAAACTGGTTAGATAATCCACAGTTATTTGTTCCATATAATTCTTGATCTTTAGTTCTTGATCTTGATATTTTTGGTTCAAGATGTAGCTAACCCCAGAAAGATCTGTATCTCTCTGGTCACAAAACACTCTAAATCAATATCTTCTCAGCAACCAAAAAAATTCAAACCACCCCAACCCCAAACCCCCTACAACAACATCTAGGAAAGACAAATCAAATGCGGTGAGAATGCTATTTAACAGGAACTTAATGAAGCATTTAAAGGGCAAGATGATTTCACACAGGCTTTAGAGTTCTTTAAAATGTCAGTAGTAGTTAAAATAAAAACATGCTGCTGATCAAAGGAATTCTTAAAGAAGGAAAAAGTCACTGTGGTTGAAAATCAGATTAAACATCTGAATAAGTGATCTTGGTACACATAGAAAAAAAACTTCAAGGAGAAGGAATGTACAAATTAAAAGCATTAATAGACTATTTAAAACATCACCAGTTACATGCAAGTGTAAATTACAATAATGCTGAGGAAAAAAAAGTTGCAAGAACTTTCTAAACCCATAAAAACTAATTTATTTTTTTTTTACATTTATAACTCATCAGGACCAGAAACCTACTGCAGAGCAGAGTCATGCCTTAGTGTGAGTTTGCTAAGTGTTAACAAGTATGTGAATAAAGTGATCTGGTACACATACAAGGCTTTCCAAAAAACTTTTTTCACAATGTGATTTACAAGGGCTTTAAATGCCCACAAGACATCGAAATAAAAGGATAGTGAACAAACAGTTTAAGAACATGAGTCATTTCCACCATGGACAGAGGTTAGCAGAAAGCTTGCCAGAACCTTCCCCTGGTTCAAGTCAGCTAAAGATATTCATATATATTCTGAAAAAATTTTAGTGAGGAAAGGTGATGTTAGGCAATTTTCAGCTTATAGCAGTTGTTCAAGACAACAAAATCTAAAGCTGTTTGTGAGATACTATAGAAAGTCACAAAGTGAGACCTGACATCCCAGGATGTCCAGGTTTTGATGGGCAGTCTGTCATTGTCATATAAATTACTTTTTTTTTTTTTTTTTTTTTCAATATTGTAGCTTATCTTCTATAGAAGAAGCTCACTTCTAAGATGCAGCAATAACAACCATATTATTCTTCGGCGACATAACTTTCCATCAAAATTTAAACACAATAGTTTTTCTGTTAGGCATTACACGAAATGTTTTTAAAATAATCTGTCAAAGTATGGCATTAACTTCAATCTTGAACTGCATAGTAAAACTAATAAATGCTAGTGAAGTTTCAAAAGACTATAAAAATATTATAGCCCAGTAAAAAATGTCAGTGAAGCTAATGAAATTGATCTTTTAACCTACGATGAGTTCTGAGTGCTCTTACAGAACTCCACTGAAGTCAGGTTCTGACATATAAATATCAGCTGTTTCAGTGGCAGTAGATGGGAAGGGTTTCTGTCTATGTGAGTTAGAATCTTCTATGGCTTATCATGAGAACTAAAAGGATTTGTTACTGTGGACTCTCATATTTTCTGCTAGTAATAACGATGTCTCTTTAAAAAAGAAATATTAAGTCCACCTTTGAAGAACTATGCTTTGAACATAGGTAAAATAATGTACAAGTTCTATATGCAATAAGGCTTTCTAGCATATGAATATCCAGATTACCTGATGCTACTGCTTTTTTATCTCTGCGCCTCCAGTGCTATTCTTTTCTCAGAGGTGAATGACACTAAATTATCCAATTTCAATCAAATTTGACCCAAGGATAGAATTCTCAGAGGTATCACGAGCCCAACAGTTTTATGAAATAAGTGGCTGAATGATCAATTGATGAAAAGGAGCATTCACCAGGATTCCAATCAGGAATTAGCTATTCATCTGGTCAGCCATCAACTGGGTGGCAACATCCAGAAGACCAATAAGCATAAGCATGTTAAAGAGCCTAGGAGGCTGCATGTAGCTCCAAAATTCCAGCATTTGCTGCATTATTTTGAGTTGCAGGCAAAGTAGCGTTAGTGAGAGATATAGAAAAAAGTTGGGAGTATGATGATGTGAGGACCTAAGAAGCATCAGAGAAAACCTGGAGGAGCAGACAGCATAGGAATGAACTCATGGTATTGCAGGGAGATGTCTTTGAAAGTTGGAACAACATGGATATGCCATAGCATCTAGGTTCTTGAAAGAACTAAAGGCACTGTGATTGAGTTGGTGGGAGATTAGTAGATAATTATAAATGGGAGTGGTGGGCAGTTAGGAGGAAGAGCTGGAAGTCACAAAACAAATTCATGCAAAACCCTACTGGCAGAACAATTTGTCTTAAAAACCTTAATTAGATTTGAACACTCTTTAACAAACCAAGTTGGGGGGGGAGGGGAAGTCTGAATTTACTATGATCAAAACAAATAATCCCAAACTGAAATGTCATTTGTGAAATAAAATTTTACAGATTTCTCTAGAAACCAAATACAAGACAAAATTATGACATGAAAAATAAAACAAGCTCTTCAAAGGTACATTTCAATGAGCTGTGTGGAATCAAGCCTGTTAGGAAGAAAACATTTTAAATTTATTTGTTTGTTGTGACAGCACACAAATGTTGCTTCTTTAAGCAGTGTATCTTTGTCTTCAAGGCACTACAGTGTTTCTGAAATGGCTCACAAAGTTTGGAATTCATAAGTCGATGTGGTTGAATCGGTTACCAGCTTAGAAAGAATGGAAGCTATAAGCATCAAGATTATATTGGTATTATAAGTAAAAATCATTGTGCCAACATCATGTTTATGGGTTATAAAGATATTAGAGGATATATGAAAGTCTTCTTCAAAAACAGAAATTGCATGTTTCTTGCAAGTCTCTACTAGGAAAGATTCTATGTGATATCTGGCATTTAAACTAACATAATCAGATAACCCAAATAAATTTTGTGTTTGTTTTATTTTTAATTTATCACGGGCTTTTGTTCCTTTATTAACAATACCATTAATACTTATAACTAGTAGCCCTACCAGTTGATATGACAGATCATGTCTAGTCTTTGAAGGAACAGTTACAACTTCTGCTGGTACTCAGGTGGATGGAAATTAATGACTTGAGAAGAAGGAAACTGAAAATCCCGGATGCTAACAGAAACATGGGAAATTTTTGGTAGTTTTACAAAATATTTTTGAAAAAGTCTTACTGAAGATCCAGTTGAAAAAGTGAGAAAAATTTAGGCATTTCAATGAAAGCCAAAGGGCTTGCTTTTGCCACATGATCACATTTTTACTTGTAAACCTTCCATTGCTTCATTTCTCAATTTGAAGTAAAAGGTGACCAACTGTTTAAACGCTTGCGATCAAATTAATCCCTGCTGTCAATGTTAACAGGAACTCACCCCAACATAAATACATTTTAAGAGGAGTATAAATACAAGTGTTCTTATACATATTAAGCTAAGTATAGTAATGCTTAAGTAATTTTTTAGGGAAAATATTTCATTTTTTAACAGCCCAAAACCCAATTTCTTTGAAATATTTCTGCTTTCTCAATTTTCTTCTTTGGAGAAAGTATTCCATTCAACATGACAGATCCATTACCAAATTAAATATTTGGTCCAGATTTATCCCACAAGCTTTAGAGACATAATATGAAGAGTGAAGGGCTTTTACAGCTGGTAATTTCAGACAACTAGGGTCTTAATTGCTCTCAGGAGGCAACTTTCTTTCCATTAACTTTAGGATAAGCCCAGAATGATTAGGATCTTAAGACAGCATCCTCAGTTAAGTGCCTACACTTAGCTGGGATGAATCCATAATTTTAGCTTCTTAATCCTCTCTACTTGAGCTAAAAAAAAAAAAAAAAGGAAGGGAAGGGAGAATAAATTACACTTTTATTAGAAAGGAAAAAAATGTAATGTCCACCTTCAGTCTCCCCTGTAGCTGGGATATTCATCTTAGACATAACTTCCCTAGTCAAATGTAAAAGATGAGTACTAAACTCTGCCATCTCCTACCTATGTTCTATCTACCGCTGCGGTGAGTCACTCTGGTATTTAAGTTACACCTTTCTCACTGCTCCTTAGAGTTGCTGAGTGATTCTTCTAGGCAACACAATGGACAAATACCATTATTTCTGGGTTGCAGTAGCAACTGTAGCTATGGCAAAGGGATTTGGATAGTTTCTTGACAGTTGAGATACCACTCTTGTTCCATTATTTCAATGTGCTGGCTCTTAACTAAACTATATGGTATCTGGGATACAGTTCTATCAATCCTTCCTTATAATGTTCAGTTTTCCCCTTATATAATTAAACATCTGCTAAAGCACTAGCTGGAGCCAAGATATTTCATTTCAGAATTACTTTTACTTATAGCAAGAAGGGTGTTCTGCCATGAAGTGGAAAAGCATCTGAGATCTGTTGTATTCCTGATGTATCTAAATCAACAGATGTCCTCTCTCAGGTGCATGTGCTTAAAGGTTTTTGCACGAATTTCAGAGGACTGACCAAGACATAATCTTAGCAGGACAACTTTAGGATTAGGTAGGGTGTCGTCAAACATTTGGAAAAAAAACCCCACCAACACTACAGAAAAATTGTGTTTACCATATTAACAATAATTACTTAGAGAAGTAAAGGATGGGTTCTAATTAAAATTGTCAAAAGGCAATAGGAAATTAAAATATTAAATCAAATTGAAGCTGTTGCTACATAAACCAGACCATTCTGGTTTATACATAAACCAGAATATGTTATGACTGCTGTTCAATGGCAGGCCATTCAGAAGTCCAGGAAACTTTAATAAAATGGGAGAAGTAGACTACCAGTAGGATGAAAGTTTCCCAATGGTCTGGAATTACCTACCCTTCACAAATACTTACACACATTCATTAATCAAAGCTTAGAGCATTAGACCTGCAATCAAAAGAGAATTCGATATTCAGTATGGATAGTACAGTTGGAGTCCTTATTAGTTTTAGGAAATCAGCTCTCAGTGAGCCATTTTGATTAGCAGTATACAATTGGAAAGGAAGGATGAATCACAGGATTCTTTAACCATATGCTTTCTTTCCGTGAACATAAAGAAATCATTATACTTTTGTAAACACTACCTCCTATTGCTAAGAACAATATAATCTGAAAAGCATATTACGATACAATGCAAAAAATTAAAGAAAAATAGTAATTTTTCTGCTTGATTTTCTTTGGCTGTCAGCATGTTGAGTAATGCATAGGAAAAGAAAAACAAATTTAAAAAACTAAAACTGTAGATAAAACAATTTGAGAATTGTGAGACAAAATCTCTTTCTCCTCAGAGATGAAGGTCAATTCCATGAGGTCGAGTGACACACTCATTTTACAAATTTTCATGATTCCATAGCAGGGAGCAGGAAACCACACATAAAATAAATAACAGATCATGATTATTAATTATTACTGAACAAACATGAAAATTCCAATAAATTTTAGTAAAGACTAGAGAACAGAAATCTAAGAACAATAGTTGTTTCAGAAGTTAAATTCAAATATCTTTTCCTAAGTGACTTTCCTCATGGAAAAAAAAAAAAAAAGAAATAAAGAAAAAAAGCCAACGCAGAATATTTAATAATTGCATATTATCCACTTTACACGTGATTGCTTACTCATGCAGAGATGCTGCTTTTGAAGTGGATACCATAGTGTTATTTAATGGAACTTCATAGCAATCTATTAGAAAATAAGTAATGGCAAATATTACCATACATCTTCCTGCAGCGATATTTAATCTGAGTTGGGTCAGAGCAAATACAGTTGATGTATAAAAGTTTGCAATTTATAATATTTCTTTCATTCTCATCATGTATAAACTTCTGGAGTAAAAGTACTGTGGTGACAGCTGACTCTAGCCAAAGATAAAGTACAAGAAAAATCATATGTGAAAGGAAGTAAAAGCCTTACAATGTGCTTTGGAGTCATTTTAAAATAAACTTCATTCACTATATCTACAGAGTGGTGATGAAAATACTAGTTACTTCTTCATTTTTAATTTAAATATTTGTTAGAAATTCAAATAAGGGGATAAAATACAGCTTGTGCAAATTAAATTCATTAATATGAGAACAATCATGCAGGGTCTTTTGGAATTCATCCAAATCCTTTGACAAAAAGTTTCATTCTGTGGGGTTTTTTTGTAACGGTACTGTTTTTAAAACAAATTTTAATTTTAATTAAATGACAATTATCTCTCAGATATTTGTTATTAATTAAAGCAGGAAAAGTATGACATGAAAATATTTCAAAGCTCAATTAGTATTCTTCTCAAAATTATTTCTTTTCTTTGTGCTAAAATTAGTAAGCAACACCTAGTTATGTCCTGTTGTTAACAACAAAAGAATCAGTTCAAAATATTTCCTGAAATACTATGAATTTTTACACTATTGTTCATATTTTTGAATTTTGCTAACCATCCACTTCTTCAATTTCTTTTTTACATTAACTTTTAAAAAAACCTCTATGAATGTGCACATTCGTTAATACTTATTGTTAAGTAATTATATATATGAGAAATTATCATGAACTTCAGTGCCTAGCTCCAAGCAGTCTCCTTCCTATATTATACAGTGAAGTGATGAAACGTAAAAAAAATAAAATAAATAATGGATAAATACCAAGTGCTGCCATTATTCAATACCATAAGAATAGACAGTTTCAACAGAAAAAAAATTAGTCTCTCACACATAGGATATATAAGGATATATTAGAAGTCCAGAGATATTCATCAAAGTATAGATCAAACTATTTTCTAACTTTATGTCTTGTTTTCAATAAATTGTATACTGTTTTACATTTATATAGGCACTTCTATATACACTTAAATGTGTGTGCAATAAATCAATGCAAAGCTTTTTTTTGACTATGATAGGGATACAATTTTATATGTATCATATGCGTCTTTCACCTATAGACTCATTAATTCCAATGGATATAAGATTCTATTGTCTATAAAGACAATTAGATAAAATACTGATAACGCTGATTGCCAAGAACATAATCAAGGAACTACTAGACTACACCTGACATGAGCAATAGGTACAGGATACGTATTCTTTTGCATCAAGGAAGGCTTTTAATGTCTTGCAGGCACTGATTAGTTCTGCTTGACCAAAACTGAAGAACTACTGTTTATGCCTAGAAACAGGACTTCAGGCAGCAGAGGACCTTCAAGGCTAATAAAGCTCTAAAGCAGGGGTCCTCAAACTATGGCCCGCGGGCCAGATAAGGCCCCCCAGGGTCCTCAATCCGGCCCCCGGTATTTACAGAACCCCCCCGCACCCCTCCGCCGGGGGTTGGAGGGGGAAACCAAGCAGCCACAGATGACTGCCTGCCACTGCATCCGCATGCTGGCCCCCTGTTTAAAAAGTTTGAGGACCCCTGCTCTAAAGTTACCCTTTACTGTGCATAGAATTTTTACACTTTGCAGGATGGAGGTCTTAATGATAATTAATGAATAAGCAATATTATAACAACACAGGAATATTAAAAGCAAAATTTTAGTTGACCCTGCATTAGATAGTTTCCTTTTGTATGCCATCAGTCTGTTTCTGGTACGATGACTGCTTCACTAATAAAACTTTAACTAAGTTAGATCTGAAATTCAATGACTGATTGCACTTTAATGTTATTGTTTTATGACAACAAACAGGATATACGCTTTCATTTCTCTCTACTATTTTGACTTTTAACATAAAGTAGTGTGTGACACCTCATGATACTACAGATCCAAAAATCTCTATGGCTCTGCTATTTTTTTACCAGATAAATATTATGAGAAACAATATATTTACAGTATTACATAGGAAAAATTATATTTTACTAGAATAGTAACAGTGGTAGCACATACAAAATGGAAACAGGTGAAGCAGAGATTTTCTTAAAAATGCATGTTAAAGTTTACTTCAGAGATCAGTCTTGCCCTAAAAGCCATTCAACAGGGGGGTTTTATTAATGTTATTTCCAGATACTTCCAAATTCATTTTTCATTAGAAATTATTCATGTGGACCACATTTTAAATTTCATACCAAAGACTTTTGTGTGAGGTGACTGAAATTATGACTCAGTGACCCTTTTTGCCTGTTGGCTGGCTTTTGCCATTATCACAAGTAGGAAATACAGTGATAGTGATACTATAGTCTCTTTAAGATATTATTAAAAGAGGAAATGGTACATGTGAACTTACTCCAATTATCATTCCATCTGCTTGTCAGTGTCACTTGTGTTAGGACAGCTGAGCCTCACATTAAATTCCAAGCTCTAATCAGATTTTTATTTGGTGTTTTCCTTGTAATCAGGAATTGGCTCGCTCATCACAAAATACTCTGTGAATTTGTTTATCTTTTTTTATTAAAAATTATCTCCCTAGGAGAGTGTGTGTGTGTGTGTGTATAAATAAGGCATTCTAATGCTGCTCAAGTTTGTAAATTTGACTTAGATAACGTTCACATAACATGAAGTAGATAGCCAAGTTGATACGGCATATAATGTTTCCAGTTAAATTCACACTAGATAACGAGGGACATGGCAGTGTTCCTAAAACTACTACCTTTCTCTACAATCTGTTACTATAGTACCAGAATAACATTACAGCTGATAGCTTTCAACCTCTGTGCCACACCTGCCAATGCACTTCTGGCTCAAAACTGTATAGAAATATTTTAGATAACCTCTTAATGTGTGCTTAATGAATTTTAGTAAATTATTTATTTAAAACTGGAAGAATATAGAGGCAAGAACAATAAAACAAGAAGTACTAGATGTAGCTAGTCATAGATAAAATATGCAATATCATATATAGAAAAAAAATTTTTCAATACAGAGATATTACCTTTTCCTGAAATGAATATATATATTAAAAAAAATAATCCTACAGGCATGTAGTTTCACACAGGTGATACCAAATTCAATATATTTCTTAAAGAATTATATTTATTGATATTTTCCAAAACAAGAAATAAAAATAAGCATTGGAAAAAACAGTTTTACAGCTCAGAATCCTATCTAAACTGCAGTACCTGCTCCATTCCACCTTTAGAGAATAGTGTTCTAGAGAGAACATGAGATCAGAAATTCAGGAGAAAAATTTGAGAAGCAGAATTGATGAAGACTGGTTCTCTGTAGACTTGTTTTGTGGATGATTGGCATGGGTGCCTGATAAAGTGTGAGATCTGACTGAAGGTTTACCAGTTTGGGAATATCTGCAGGTTTTCATTCCATCTCTCCCCCATACATATATGAACATAAACAGAGGAACACATTAAAGCCATTAATAACTTCACTAAGAATTTTGCACATCTCTATAGTTTAATAATAATTGAGTGGAAGTGGCTGGGGAGAGTAAGAAGGGTCATACTTTGGTTGCTCGCAGGTAACATAGTTGGCTAACTTTAATTGTAGTACTTAGCATCTTCAGCCCAACTCAGGTATTTTTTTCCAGTTAGCAGCTCTTGTTCCGCAAGCAGTTGGTACAGACTGGTTCACTCCTCTTTCCTCAGAGAAAGTCTTATGTACGTAAGTCTCATCCACACTGCATTAGTCCAAGCCTTCTCCAGGCTGTGTGATGCCTTGGTGGCCCAAAGACAGGATTAATCATCGTCATTATAATCTAGCACTTCTTTTTAATTGTGTTAAAATTAAATCCATGTTCAAATGCTCTGAAAAAATATGGGTCTCTGTCACAGTCCACTGAGTTATGATTCTATCATAGTGCTGCAGGTATGAACTACATTTGGAAATCTTGGGAGACTGGCAGTAAAATCACAGGTTTTCCTTAAAAAACATAATTCACAGTTTTAAAACTCTACTGAAGAAAGCTGTCTGCACTACCAGGAATAGTCTTGACAACGTTTCAGTGAGATATAGCAGAAGAATGACTAACCTGATATAATAAATAATGAGATCCATGACAAAGAAGAGAGAACTATTATTGACGTATCCAGTATATTAGACTGTGTTAGGTTGTATGTCTGTCATTTTGTACACAGTACAGATATAAAGAGAATAAGACTTTTCTCCAAAGAACATAAGACTAGAATAGCTGGGTACAACAAACAAGTAAATGGAAGAAACTGGACAGGGTAGATAAGACTGTGAACAAAACCAACAAAAACAATACAATGTTTAACTATATGCTGACTATTTGACCACAGCTTAATCAGTGAGCTCTGAGCAACAGCTATACAAATAATGCATTTATCTGATTGAACAATCAAGTCCTTGTTCTTAAACTGACAACAATTTGACCAAAACCACTCAGCACTTGGTTCCATCCAAAATATTTAAATGAAATAAATGAGAAATATTTCAAGTTTTTTAAAGTTACTCATTTTAATTTAGATTAATTACAAAATAAGATTACCACTTTAGAAAATAAAAATTGCTGGAAGAAAGCAATAGTAATCATTCTTACCCCTTTTTCATTAAATAGTATATATTTGGGAAAAGATGAGAGAGAGAAGCATCAAGAAATGCACACAACCTGCCTAACAGCTATCAAATTACGAGAGAGCCTTTTAAAGCAGGACTGGAAAGCTGGAAAGTAATAGTTTATTGAGTATTTTGTTGCAGTTTTCCTCAGCGTAAAGGATGAACCTGATGTGAAGACATTTGGAGAAATAAAAAGAAAGTAGGGCAATCAAACTGAAATAATTTGTTAATAAAAGCAGTAAAATATTCATATGTTAAAATGACACAATAGAAGGTTTGGAAGATGGTAACAATGATGACTGATGCTTTGTGTTTGCTATAGCAAAATTGGTAGAACTGGTACAGATATTTATAAAAGATTATGATATAAAAACATATAAACATGAGTGGCCTAATGAAATCAACCTATTTATATTTTTTTAAAGGAGCAAATACTTACCTGGTGACATAATCAGAGGACCTGGAAGATACATTCCGAGTGAAAAAAATCAGAGATCAAAATAAGGGAGAAGTTATGTTCAACTTCTATAGAGATTTCCATTCTGTTAATTTTAAATCAGTAATCACACTATTTTTTACTCTTTTGTTAGCATTATAAGTGAAAAAAACTTTTTTCCAAGAAACTTAGAAGCAGCAAATTCTTCACATTCTCTTGTTTCTGACAGTAGCAATGGAAACTATGAGACTTGAACTGATGTCATTAGAAAGGTAGGACAAATTGATATATGTACTCTCAGAATTTTTCATGTTAAGCATTGGTTAATTAAAATATGAGTAATACTTGTGGCTTAGATACAATTGCATGCTATTTAAAACATTGTGTTTCATATTTTTTATTTGCTGTGTCACAAATTTATTTTTTCCTAGTAAACAATAATTAGAAATAAAGGAGCACAGTCAAGGAAATACAGCTATATGTTACAGACCAATATGTCTTCTAATGTCCTTTGATACTCTATATCCCAATTCTGAAAAAGTGACCTTATCACGTGACATATAGGGGTACAAAAACTTTCTTCTGCAGAGGTGGTATTTTTACTAACTTGGAAAAGAAAGATGTGGAAGATGTGTGAGCTCGCCTTCCTTTCTGTGGCGTGCAGGAGAGTGCCTATCAACCTAGGAGGCATTCGGGTGGAACATGGGTTTAGGTAGAGCCACAGCTAGTCAAAGCAAAAGAAGCAGTATATGCTCTAGAAAGTAGATGAGAAATATGCATCTGTGAAATAAGAGCATTGGATAATGTATTTTCAGAAACTATCTCTAATGCTTCAATTTGTTTGGAAGAAATAGAAGGGGAATATTCAGGATACGTTAAGAATACCCAAGATAGAAATGTACGTGAGCCATTGATCTTTAGCAGCAAAGTTATTCCAATACTGCTACAATAGCGGATTTAAGGTGTAGTTTGCGTTGGCTAAACCTTTAAGAAACCTTCAGACAATAAAGTAGCACAGAAAAAAATAAAAGTTGACAGTGAATTGCAGTGCCATGGATCAGTCTTGGACGGAGGCAGCTGGATGACACGTTTCATCTCATCAGAATGTAGCCACAGGGTATCCTAAAGAATCAGCATACAGGTACAGAATTCTGCAAAAATAAAGGATAACAGGGAAATACACTAATCTTTTCTTAAATGTCAGTTCAAATCCGTGGTGATTTTTTGCACACATTGCTTTTTGATCTGGCTTGCTGTGTTCTTCTGAGGTGTGTCAATTATTTTACAGTTGTGAGGTGAAGGAATAACATGGTTTTGTTCAGGGGTTGAGAAGTAAAAGCAGTTTTTAGACAGATTATTTAAGAGATTAACAGGAGTCCTTTTTCACCCACCATGAAAAAATACAGCAAGAACCAAAACACAAGTGTAATGAGTGTTACAATATTCACTCTGTGGGAAAGCCTGAAACACCAGGTCCCTTAATCATGTATCAAACATCTGCCTTGTGAATGAAAGGATCTCAATAGAACTGGTATTTGAATGTTGTTACATAATAAAGGGTCCAAAGATGAACATAAATAAAAAGAAGCTGAAATGTTTTTTGTTAAGATGGAAACTATATCAAATTATTTGATTAATATGCCTCAGTCTGCCCTCAAATAGTTACTGTAGAGATTAGGATTTAATGGTCACCTTCTTACCCAGGAAATAAGTGAACAAAATAAGATGATGTTGGAAAGAATCAAAGAAGTTAAAGCTTTGTAATGAAAACTGATATTGCCTAAAGAACTAGAACTAAAAATTAAAACACAGAAAAGTAATTAAACTGAAGAGGGAAAGCATAGAAAGAGAAAAGCAAAATGAGCCAAAGGGAATGAGCTAGAAACAACCAGAAGGGTTTAAATAAAGAAATGGCATTTTGAGCAAATAGGTTTTTATATTCTTGGCCTTTGGAGGGAGGGCAAGAACAACAGGAAAGAAGAGTGTGAATAACTCAAAGAAATCTCAGAGACCTCTTCAGAACAGTAACTTCCCCAAAGCATGAGTACCTGTGCAGCTGAACGACATTAACATATAATTACACTGCTTAAAGAGTGTAAATAAATATAATTATATTTGTCCTTTGTGTGACTTTGAGAAGATAACCATGTGAAGAACAAAGGACAATATGCGTAAGAGATGGTGTAAAATAAGGAAGTCAGTAAAAGTTTAGATTGTATGGGAGAACTAAAATATTACAACAAAGGTCCTCCCAGCCCTGTGGCTATTTCAGATGTTTGGATGATTCCAACATTTCAAAATTAGATCATATTTGCCTAATTATTACGTGTTTAGATTTAAAAAACAGTATTTACTTCTACTCTCTTCAATGGCTGCTACAACAAATTTCAATAAAGAACAGAAAAATTATTTTAATTGATTTCTTAAATTCACTAAAGAAACAAAAATGTATGAATCTTAACAAAAAATTATTCCATAATCTATTTTACTGTGATGGTGTGATTTATTATATTGGACTTTTGCCAGCTGATTTTCATTTATTTTTATTTAAGGATTTACATTAATGTTGTTTTAAATTTCTATTACATAAAATAATAACCTAAAATCATGACTCAGATTACAGCTTTCAGCTACCAACTAACAAAATGACCTTAGAGATTGCTGCTGAAGTAAAAAAAAAAACAAAAAACAAAAAACAAATTATTCAAACATAAAAAACAATACCAAGGAATATATAAATGGATGCTAAATCCTATTTTGTCACATAATTTTTATGTTATTTTTTTAATTAAATCCATATTTGTCACATCTAGTTTTCTTAATGATGCAGGCCTCTTTTCTAAATGGCATATTACTGTAAAAAAATTTGCAGTTAGGGACTCGGGGCAAAGCAGAATTACCTGTTCTGTCACTGGCTTTATATAGCTGCAGAGCAACTGATAATTTCATTCTCAGACAAGGAGTGATGAAAATGGCAATAAGGAATGGTGGAAAGGGGAGGAAAAGGGTGCAGTATAAATAAATGTATAAATATATGTATTGTAAATAAATAAAGAAATACAGTTTACCCCTATTTACTCACTATAGCACCTTCAAAGAAATGGCTGAGTTGAAGCTAGTAAGGAGAAGTTATGATTTCATGTGGACCAGATTATTTTCTGGTTTTAGATTAAAGGAGGAAAACTGGAACTCTAGGCTATGAAGTGGAAACAATCAAAAAATCAAAGTTCTTTCTGAGGAAAATTCTACTTCTTTCTTCTATTGGGGAATGAATATAAGCTTTAAAAGACAATACGTGGGAAAAACCTATAAAATCTTTATATTCCAAATAAAATAAATCAATAATGCCTTTTTTGTTTCCATAACAGAATACTGAACCCATAATATATGTTAAGATGTTTCACCTGAGATGACAAATAATATAGAATTAACCTTCAGCATGATATCAGTTGTCAGTAATGTTATCTTATTTTAAATTAAATAATAAAAAGTGTAATAAAATACTAAATTAATTTCTAACAAAAAATAGAGATTATAAGATTCAAAATCAACGCTTTTCCTTACTGAAATGAAACATTTCTGTATTATCAATTATAAAAGCAAGGTGAATGAAATTTTCTGCTGCTAGTAGCATATGGAAGACCTTGATTTTTCTTTCTAAACTTGTACTTCACATATTTTAAGACAAACACTTCTGACCCATCACACTGTGCAATATATGATAGGATGCAGTTCTTACAGTATAAATATAATTCCAATGCTACTTCTCTTTGAAATATGTATTAAAAGGTAAGTAACTCCAGCTTTCTTAGCTCTGAACATACGAACATATTTTCAGAGATAGATTCCCACTTATAACTCTCCTGATGTGGAAAAGTGAAATAAACTGGAGAAATTCTTCCAAGCAGTTTTTCTTCTAATAAATTTCCCTGCAGCTATTGCACTCCAGGCAATTATTTTTACTTGCTAAACTATGTAAGGCTGGGCTGGATCAACACAAAAACTTGCATCAATACTGAAGAGGTATCAAACGTAGCAGAGAGACAGCAGGTGGCATTATGAAGTAACACAGAGCTAATAATAATAGGAGCACATTATATATTTTAAACATCATGAAAATAATCTGAAGACCATGCATGAAGGTTTTTAAACATCATGAAAATAATCTGAAGACCATGCATGAAGGTTGGAGATTTTTCTTGTTCTGACATTGATGGGTTTTTTTTTGTTTTATGAGAATGAAACAGAACACCTACCCACCTGTGGTCATTAAAAACATAATGACACTTTCTGCAAATGTTGCACTGAAAATGTGCAATTATATTCTAACTACATCTACTGTGGTTCTGCTTAGACAAGTCTGTTCACTTTTTTTTTTTCTTTGACTGCTAAATAACAATCATCTGTAAAATTTGAGGGGTCTGCCTTTCCTTGTTTGGTAACAACAATATTTTGTATAACATTGTCTATCTAGTCATTATAATTATTTTTTTTATGATAAGCAATAGTTTGTAAGCTAATTATTTTCCAGATTCAGTCCTTAAAGGTTTTTTTTAAAGAAGAACTAGTTTAGCCAGAACCTTTACTTGTCTTCATTTCTTAAAATTTGGCTCTCAATGTAATAACAACAATGATTTGCAATGAAGAAAACTTGGATCCATCTAAATATATGATCACATTTCCACATCACACAACCATGCCTCAGATTTCCACAACTACATCCCAAAGATAGCCTAACTAGAAGAATAATTTAGAGGGCCAAAACTGAAGGACTGATGTGTCTGAAGTATACTTAGCCTTAGCAAGTAGTATTAATATTTCATTTTCAAGAGCTCTAAGTTCACGTAACTGCTCTAAATGTTAGTCTAACTTTTCATAACAAACACGTGAATAGACCTTTTCTAGAATCTGCCAGACTGAAACTATACACCATTTGGTCTAAAATAAGATTCTTACAAACCTCAAAATCAACTCCAGTTCAGCCTACAAATGGATGCACTTTATCTCTCCCCTTTGTTTTCCTTTGCAGAGTGAAACGTGAATCATAGGTACTCATTGTATTGCACTCGGGAAGGTAAAGCTGTTTCTGGATTGACAAAATAATTATGTAGCAACTTGGCAGCTTTGAAGCAAAAGTAGTGGATGGAAATAGTTCATGAGACTATAATGTTACTGTATTTAATATTGCTCTCCTCATATTCCTGTAATATTGCAAACACAACAGGAAAATTTCATTTTATTTTATTAATCATTTAACATTGGGGAAAAAACTCAGTTTTCTAAAATCAAAATGGCATCAAATTTATATGCAGATACAATTTTAAGAAAATCAATATATGCAATTCCAGTGATTTCAAAGGTGCAATAAGAATATGTTCAGCAGTGGATTTTTCCTTATACTTCCCATGAGTCACAATCTAAATTCCAGAGAAAAGCATATTCAGTATATTCTTAGGAAAGAAAGAAAAAAAAACAAAAACCACACACACATATTATTTTGGCTATTTTAAAGACCCATAGATTTTGTCCTCAGTTTCCCCGCCATTCCAGGGCAGCAAATAATCATTTTGTTGAAGGAGGTTTTTCCCAAGTTTTTCCTTTTGTTCTTTTCTCATATATAAAGAAGTCACTATCCCTTACCTTCTCACTAACTCCTGAAGTGTGCATACTACTAAGTCTGCCTTGGTTTAGACAATCAGTGAAGATTCAAAGACAGTGCATCAAGCAGCTTCTAGGATACCTTCTCCAGCTTTCTATCCTGGAAAAAGATAGGTGAAAATAAGAAAGATAACGAAGCATGTCAACTGATTCCAGGCTTGAGATCATTTGCACAGGAAGATGGTCTTAAGGTGATCAAATTAGTTATTTTATCAAAATATAATATTTTCCATTAACTAGGTAAGACATGAAGAGACACAGCAAAGTATCAGCCCAAACTTTGCTATGTGAATTTATGTTGCCTTATGTACAGTTAGGAGATCTCAACACTAGAAGGCAAGCCACAATGGAATAAAGAATTGAAAAAATGCTGAAGATAATGCTTCACAATGACTGGAGAGGGTGTCCAGAGATTATTTAGGTTACATAGTCTGCTTTGCCAGTTATCATGACATAGATTTGTAGCAGTGGATCTGTAGAATTTCTGTCAAGTTCCAAACATCTACATTTTATGTATTTTGAATTGGCTGCACCCTGGACCAATGGACTGACCATCTATCCATGCCTGAAGTGCACTAGATCCATTCCTGGAGGGCACCTTCCAAATCTTTTTCATAGAAAAGGAATTTAGCACTTATACTCCAGGATTGCTTCTCAATGTGAGCCAAGCAGGATAAAACAGGACACTTGGGAGATCCGCTTCAAAAATGCAACCCTGATCTGAAGCAAAACACCGATACAGACACACTCAATGTCAATCAACTTAAGTAATAACAAAAGACAAATGCTGAACAGTTACTTTGTTTATAAATGTTTATGTGTGTGCTGGTCTTAAATCGTCCTACCCAATATTATGCATCTACTATGACATCTACATTGAAAACCTAATAATCACTGGAAAGTAGTTAACAATTTTGTAGGCTGTTTGAACCTTATACCTGAATTGCCCTTTGGAGTAGCAATTTTGGCTATAAACTATCATCTAAGTCAAAACCTACTCTACTTCCTTTCTTGAACACCTTTATCTCACATCTGAAGTTAAATACCACTCCTAGCGCCAGCAGTATGCAAGATAATTTTCAGGTAGATACCATAAAAGCTGCGTGGGGAGATGCCTAGTGTATACATGGCTTTTGCCAAAATAAAATGTGTGGTCAGCTATAGGAGAGAATTAATATTTGTTGGGTTTTTTTAAACTACCTTTCTTTCATCACTAAGCTTCATTCAACATTTTACTTGCTCAGTCTGTTCAGACACAACTTGTATCTTGTTTCAAACAGGCTCAAAAATTAACATCAGCAGCATGTTCACCCCTTGACTTTCTGTAGACATCATTCTTCAATACATTTATTCATAATAAAAAAATTGACATTCACAAAAAAACCCACCCAGACATAAGCTAGAAGAATTGCCTTGTGTTACTTTAGTTATCATAATCTAATAATAAAGATATTATCATATAGATTAGTAACTATGAGAAAAGCCCAAGGCTATTAAAATGATTGCTGGCAAAACTGTATACTGTAGCAGCAGCACATTCTCTTGCCATCACACATCTAACAATCACATGACCATAAAATGCTCAACTTTCAAAGGATTATTATAACTCCACCGTTTTGATTATATATTTTTTAATTCTAATTAAAAATCTCAAAGAGTTGGTCCATTCCTCAGGGTAACCAGCACTAGCATATTCCTTTAATGGATTAGCAAAGCAAATTACCAGACATGTCTCTCTGTATTCCTTCTATCCTGAATAGAATGAATTACCCACCCTTCTCCTGCATACATTTTGTGCAGAAAGCTGTGATACAGTCTTGTTCTCAGTGTACGTGATACAGATATTGTCTTTAGTTTAAGAAAACTCTGCAGTTAAGTGCTCAGAGATGCTGCCTCTGATCTCTAACGTGTCATCATAAGGCAAAAAAAAATTAACAAAGATCAAAGATAAAGAACAATCTTGAACTGTAAATGAAGACTCCAGCGGGTGACACCACCAATCAGACCCAAGGTTTAGGGTTTTTTTTCCCTATCCATGGAAGAACTTAAGCAGGGAAGGGGTGAAGGTGAAACTCTTACTTCAGTTACTTACCCTCAGGTTTTTAGGAAAACCTCCTGAGAAGTTAAAGTTGTGAATCTGAACTCATTTGACTCAAGAAGGCAAAATAACCTAGAAAGCTGAACCTTTGGGCACTGACTTATCATCCTTCTGCTTTTCCAGAGAAGTTGAATCTTCTCTTCTGCCGACTGCTGTAGACGCCATTCTGAGCTCTCTCTGTGTGTAGCCAGGGTATCTAACACAGAATTTAGCTTTGGTACCAAATTCTGAAAAGGTAGACATTGCAAAATGCCTAAGCTCTTAGCCCAAGTTGCTTATTAGATGGGATAGCCAGAGGCTCTTAGTACATGGCTGCTATTATTTTTGCAAAGATTTTTCCCTGAAGCTAGGTTGCAAGTCTTTTATTCCTTGAATGTCTTAACTTGCACCGTTTTCGGACCAATTTAGTGAAAACATTTTTACCATATTCTGGCATCCACCCCTGCATAAACATAGGAAAATGTTTGGTGGTTCTCCAAAATGTCCAGTTATATTCAGTGTATTATGAAGAACTGATAGAGGCTGGATTGTTTTGCAAACATTTATGAACATTCACAGATATTACAGTCTTAGCACACTAGCTCTTTGCACTGAACCTTCAGCAATTTTGTGAGATTCTCAGTTGCTAGAGGGCATATTTAAATATAATTGAACAAATATTTCCTCAAGTGGTTTCCACAAAGAAAAAATTGGTATTTTTTGCTTAAATTTATACTAAAGCTCATGTTCTCATAGTGCAGTTTTGTGCACTTTCATATAAAGTGGATGGACAGCTTGAGAGCTCTTTGTCTTCACCAAGAGCACATAAAACAGAGTAACAAGCATGATTTCCAAATGCTGTTAACATGCCTGGAGCCTGACCTTGAAGGAAACACCTCTAAGATAAGAGTCAATATCTCAGAAGCTTGTTTCATGGCCCAGGCATGTTCAGAGAAGATATTTTATAGGATTTATTTTTATTTGTGTGTTCCTGTGTAAGCTTTAATTTTGCTGATGGCGACAGGAACCATTTTACTTGTCAGGTGAGATCAGGACTGAGGCTATGCTTGTCAGTGCAGTAATTATGTTGAAAACAGTGCTCACACCTTACACTGCTGCACTGGCAGTCACTAACAACAGAAATACAGTTATTTTCAATACCAAATAAATATATGTATAATTTGTGTTAAAGAAATAGTTTTCTGTTATAGCATGTATTCATATGCATGAAATGAGGTATAGAAATAACCACTAGGACTGTGTTTGCTTCTATCTAGACACTCACAGCCTTCATTTTGCATTAACTTGACTCTGTGATTAAAAGAGTTTGGGAGAGAATAAAAAGGAATCTTACAAAAGACGACAGGGAACTATGGAAAGCAGGTATTAGAAGCAATAGGAGAAACACAGCAAGGTCTTGTAAGAGTCCAAATTCTCCTTTGCTGCTGTTCTGTTTAGACTACTGAAAGAACATAGTGTCTTTTGGGAGGGGTTAGTTTTGTTGTTTTTTCTCCTTTTAATTCTAATGTGAAAGGAGAAAAACCATTTTTTTAAAAATGTCAAGATATTATTCTTCTTTTGCCTGCATCCTTAATTTTGCATTCAAATATGACTAACAATTGCAGATGATCACATTCTTCAAAATTTTCAAATGCTGTGAAAATTCATTCCATTTAAGGATTTCCAGGCTGGACATCAATATTCACATCTCAGGTACATGTCTTCTGCGTCATCTTATTTCTTCTTGTTGAATACGGTAAAATCACACACAGATATCACAATAAGCATGCCAAAATTACTATTAAATAAATGTAACATTTTATTCTGAAAGTGTCACCCTAGTAATTTTGTTAGGTTTTCACCATTTATTTTGAGCCTTCAACTCAAAAGTATTAAGACTATTAAAGGAAAAGTATTGTCTGGCATTACAAACAAGCGTCTTGCATCTTCATGGTGTTTCCATTGTCTTTCTAAATATTTTCCTCTTTATTTAAAGCTCTTCTCTCATAAAGAATCTTGTATTCTACCCTGCCTATAATCATGTAGTTCCATATTGGCAGCTAAGGAAGCCACATGAAAAATGCTAATGACAAATAAAATACTATTTTACAGAAGAAAATTATATGAAAAGAAATTAGAAAGAGCAGGTAGTAATGGCAAAATGTACATCTGTGCACTGTATCAATGAAACAATAGCTAAAAGAGAGAAAGAAGTCATAGAACAAAATCAAGAAAGAGAGTATTTTAATCTTTCAATATGGACATATTTAGGAGTCAGAGCCAGTGAGATCCACCTGGGATTCTCTGCATTAGTAGAGCATAGCAACACTTACAAACTCCTTTAAAAAAAAAAAATAATTTCTGAGGATTCTGAATGAAGGGCTAAAAATGATCATTTTTTAAAAAAAGATAAGAACTGCAGATGTACATGTTATTCTATTTATGTTCAACATCTGGTAAACTGCTGAAGAAATTTTTAGTGCAACTTAATTTATAATCAACTACATGAAAACAGAGCCAGAAAGACACAGTAGAGAAAACCTGACAGAGCTCATTGAGCCAAAATGATTTCATACTCTCACCATCTGGAATGAATCCTGATGATTTTATAAGTAATAGAAGCAGGCCTCATTTATTTAATGATTTCAACCATAATAGATATCAAACTTAACAGATAAAGAAAATACATTTCCCCTTGTTTTTTTCTTTTTCTTCTGATAAAGAAGGAAAAGCTGGTGACATGAACTTTCACTTTACCTGAAAAGGGGATTAGATTAGATGAGTTTAGAAGAAAAAACATTCTACATCCTCTGTTCTCCTTGCCTGTGGCTTATAGTGAGAACAAAAACTTGCAACTCAGTTGTGCCTGAGATTATATTTAAGTTTCTACCACAATTCTTTGTCATTCCTATAAACAACCTCCATATTTTTGATGGTGATTAGTAACACTCAGACTGCAGCCAGATCTATAGTCCTGAAGATAAAACATTTGTTCAAGACCAAAAAATTAGTTTCAAAGGGTTGAAGTCACTTCAGCTACACCTGTTACTTTCAGTGCCTGCTGTTTGAAAAATTCTGAGAATGACAAATAAAAGATTAATATGGCTGTCATGATCACCTCAGTTAAAAAAGTTGTTTGGGGGAGACCTATGGCAACCTACCTGCACACGGAAATTATCAGCTCTTTCAGCAAGTCTGAGCTGGCTGAAGATTTACATGCCCGATCTCCTCCTGCTGCTACCAACCAATCAGTCAGCAACAGATAGAGTGAAGAAAATCCAGGGGTTTATACCTTCCCCTTGTCATTTTTGCTAAATCAAATATGAGATCGCTATGGAAAACATGAAGGGAATAAATACTAACCAACACAGTAAAATTGTGTTCTATAGAAAAATAGCACAAAATCAGATTTTTTTTATCTCTTATTTTTTTAACCAGCCATTGGCATTAAGATACAAACACTATCTTTGATCATTTACTTGCCAAAAGAAACATTTCTTTGACTTCTCTACTTCATATGATTAATTGATTTTCAGCACCTACACTAACATATTAGAATGAACTGGCACAGGAATGAAAAGGGAAAGTTGTTCTTTGGTCAGAGTCTACCCTGAGTGTTCTTACAGAACACACGAGAAATTAGAGGTTGTAAACTATTCTCAGTCCATGGATCTACTAATGCACTTGCTAGGAATTTGGGGGAGTAATTGTGAAGAATTCCTTTAGTACACTACTTTTTATTTAATCAAAGATTAAATAAACAAACATTTCTCAAAAGTTGTTTGCATTTCTGAAGGTGCATACATATAAAGGCATATTTTATTTTTTTAAAAAAGATGGAAAGACATCAGCATAAAAATATTAAGGTTCCAATTGCCATATATCACAGTAAGTAGAAAATAATAATAATATTATTCTAACAAAAAGATAGCATATTCTGTGTCAGCATTTATCTTGGGATTGCTTGATTTTAGACAAGATAGGGAGGAGTTATGAGAAAATCAAGTGAACACTTGTGTGTGGAAGGTGTGACTGAAAATATGAAGCCTGTGACTGATTCTTAAAGAGATCTGATAGAGCAATGCTAGACAGGAGGGTGAATGAGAGGGGTCTAAGCACAAGCAGAATTTCAGGCTTGGGAATTGCCCAAGGTAGGGGCAGTAAGAGAAAGCAGATTTTAAAATTAAGTTTTGAAAATAAATATGTTTTTTCAAGACACACCTATCTGAGCAATCAGTGGATATCTTAAATTTGACTGGTTATTTCAGTAATAGCTAAGATGGTAGGCCAAGTGTTTTGTGGGGTTTTTTTTGGCTTCACATTCAGGACAGTTTCTGAAGCCAGACTCACTGTCCCCATAACCCAAAGCTGGATGGACACATGCATACACACAATGCACAGTATGTTGTTAAAAGCAGCTAAAGAGGAACAGCAGTGTTTTCCTCAGAAGTGTGGCACCAGAAAGGAACATCCCATCATATAAGATACAGAGATACAATTTCCAACTGTTGAATTCTCCTGCCAATCATTTGAAATGCACATCAAAAGCTGAACAGGTATAATACTGCATGGCAGTTTCTCAGCATTCCAAGGCTGAGTCTCAGTAATACCTGTACAAGTTGCACTTAGGCTGTTTTTGTAACCTGCAGACATTGGAAACAATATGCAAGAAAAAAATGAAAGGAGGGAAAATTCCTAAGTGTTAGGCAATTTTAGTATAAAGAAAAAATATATTAAAATATTTCGCTGCAACAGTGAAATGCACATATTTCACCTTACACAAAAATAATAGGTAAAATAAAGAGGAAAACAAAATAAAAGAGGCAGTTCATGAATTAAAAGAGAAGTAGGAAGAAGTTACCTTGCATAGAATCTTGTGTCTTTTGTTTTCTGAACACATATGCTTTCTTCTTTTCTTTTTGGTTTTGTTTATTTGGTTTTTTTCCTCTTTTTTTATCAAAAAAATTGCTTTTTAGCATTCTATCTGGACACTTCTTTTCTTGGAGAGAAGATAGCACCCCCCCTCCAACAACACAAAATCACCACAAAAAAAACCCAGTGCTGAAGAAAAAAATGTAATGAAAATCTGAGATGTACAAGTTTACAGCATATTGTATGCATATGCAAAAATATCCTGCAATTAAGAATATCCTACCATAACTGATTTATAATCACTCAAGTGTTAGGCGGTGATGCTGAACCTGTGTACAGTGGTCATAATCACTGTGCATATGTTAAGTATCATCTTTTTCTACAGAGTACAGTGATTGTTTTCAAACACGTTAACTTCTTTGTAAATGAGCATCCAAGCAAAACTAGACACCTGATATATGATATGATGCAATATGACACATGCATTTTCTCTGTAAATAAGAATGAATAAAAGTCTGAGGCTACTTTTTCCCACTTAAATTAGCTGCTAGATGTGAGCAGGTTTCATTTATATGTAACTCTTTCCCTTCCCCTTTTTGCTCTCCAGCCTTCATTTCTGCCTGCATAGCCAACATCTCACTTTTTGTAGTACTCTTTCACTATGTACCTGCTAGCTTTTCCAGAATGAAGTTGTCAGTTTGTCTTTAACAAACACTTCATTTTTCATTCAATACAATTTGGGGAGAGATTCACAAAAGTGTCAATGGAAGGTAAACATCTTATTGCTATGACATCATTCACCATGGGAATAAAACCTAAGCCAATCTGTGTTAATGGTAATAATTAAGTGTGAAGTTACTTTAGACCTCTTATAATTTTTACTTCTCTACATTTTCACTCAGTTAAGCTATACTATGCTACACTGAGCTTTATTATCTTGGCCATGGTTAGCAACTCAGATTTCCAAACACTTCCTGTTCCACAAAGACCTGTCCACTCTGAAGGGAATCCTGAAATTTCCCATATTTAAAGAAAGTAGTAATTACAATTCTGATTTTTTTCCTTAAGGAACAAAATAGCTCAAATCCCTAAAATATTATCTTCAAAACACTAAAACAATTTATTTCAACAACAACAAAATGTTTCCTCTAAATCAGAAAAAAATTAAAATGCAAATTTAGACAAACAAAATATTGAGTGCTAGGATGAAGCAACAAAATAAAAAATATACTTAAGCATTCCACTTCAACATTTTTCAATTTAAAAGCATATTAAAAATATTGTAAAAAAACAATTTCAACAGATTACTTTTTATTAATAAAAAGGTATTATCTTGCAAAAGTTTTCAACTAATTTTGAGGAATGTTCTACATGTCAGACTTGAGTGTGATTTTTTAAAATGACCTTTCATTATTTGTGAGGGATGAAACCACCTAAAAACATCAAAGTGACATAATCAAAACACAATAATATTGTATAATGGAACATAAATGTTCAACCCAGTTGTCTAGAGTAGAGAAAAAAAATATATTTGTTTCAGCTCTCTGTAGTGTGTTACCAGAGATCAGATTTTCACGAATAAACCCTGTAGATCACCTGTAAGAGAGGTAAAAAAAAAATACAAAAATGTCATTACAATTCAGCAAGAGTATGGGTTATACGGGTGTTTGGTTAGAAAGAAAGGAAATTAATTCTTAGCCCCATCTTTTTCCCAGCAGCTCTTCCCATTTCAGAATTCTTGTAGGCTATTGCCATACCCCAAGTGCTCCCATTGCTTCTCTTTCGTACACATTACCTCTGAGCTTTCCTAAGCTCATTTGCATTTACAATACTTTGACTAAGTATCAGCTATCGTTTACATTAAGGATAAGGAAATATGGCAATTAAAATCACAATATCCATGTCCTTGGCAGAAAACAACAAACTTAACTTGTTGCTTAGATGTCTACAGACTTTTTAAGGTTCTTCAGGGAACCTGAGCAGTAATTGCCAGTTGTGAAGAGAATGAGAGCTCCTGCCTTAACATGATATACCTTGCTCCTGTCAAGTTACAGCATTTGCGTGCTGCCAAAAACTTTAGTACAGAAATAGTAATATAAGTATAATTATTTTTTTCCTGATGTAGAGTGGTTGGTTTTTTTCCAGAAAATAACAAATAATAATGCAAACACACACACTTTATCTAAATTAGCTTCATCTACAGTAAAAGGGTCTAGTATAATTATAAAAGTGTACCTTTCCCCCCCATCTTAGACTTTTTGTTATGATACAGTTTTTATATGTTTTTAATAAGCTCAGGATTTTAGTAATAGAAATTAGATGACCAGTTAGACTATGTGAGTGTGTTAGGTAAGCTATACTGAAGGAAGAGTATTTTTATTTTGTTTCTCTTATCACTTTATCAGTAATAAGCTGTTTGGAAAAATGAAATTTATTTTTTCATCCAGGTCTTGATATATTTAGGAAATAAATATGCACAGTAAACTCAACAGGCACAGGTTTATGCTACCATGTATACCAATATTCAGTATATTTCTAGAGAAAAGTTTTTAAACATAAACTCTTTAATGTTAAATTGAATTGCACATACACTCACAACTTTAACTCTCCAAAACTTGGGGAAGAAAAAGTGAAAATAATGATTTGGAAATATTTTTAAGGAGTTATTTAAAAATAAATTCACATCTATCTGGCCAAAAATCGTTGGAGTACATTATGTTCTTTACAAATTTAACTCTGGTCTTTGACCAGTTAACCATTTTCAGATTGCTTTTGCTCAGATGTGTGCTAAAAAATTTCTATAGTTCACTATTATGCAACCAGAAATCTCGGGTTAGTTTACTTTGTCCACTTGATTATCTTTGGCTCTAATGTATATTTGATCACCAAAGGGTACATCTGAAATGCAATGCAACACAATTCTCAGCTAACAGGTCAGAATGCTCACTCATCTGGCTTTCTTTTGACTGAAAGTTCAGGACAAAACTCAGCTGACCAAAACTTATTTCTTTTTTGCTTTCTGATAGGTCCCACTAGGGACAAAAAAAAAAAAAAGCCATAAAATTGAGGAATGGCAGCACAGTTGGCTTCAGTAGGTCCTGTAATAAGACTGAGAGGCTCAACACAAGTGCAGTTGGCTTGCAAGTTAGTCACATCTGATTAACAAGGGGTTATTTATCTCACAGTTATGAAGTCTATATTTGAAGTATGACTCTAGGGTCTGTATAGCCACCATGTTTATGAAAAGAAGAATTGTAAAGACACCTAAATACTGCATTTTAAAGACAAGTACATCAATAACTCGATCACTTTATTATTATTCATCTTTCTGATCAACTTGGCCTTAGTACCAAAGGAATTCAGACACACCCCAACGTGGAGAAATTAAGGCAGTGGGTTGATTAGCATTGTTAATGGAGGGTTTATTTCATCCGATTGTTCTAGAAAAACCTATGATCAATCTCCATGCTGTTAACAAAGCTGTGGCAATTTTGTCTCCCCTCGAGGCAGCCTCAAAAGTACCTTTCTAACACTTCGCCATGTCTGAATGCTGAATGCTGAATGCAGTTTCACCATAACTGGCAAATCATACTTTTTACGCCACACTAGCAGAATTCTTATTGCCATTTTGTCATATTTTACACCTCTTCTTTCAAATATATCCATAAGCATTGCAAATATAGAATTTGTCTCCCTGTCCACATTTAATTGGTCTGGTAGGTCTAAGACTAATCTCCATGTTGTGAGCAATATTGTTGCAATTTTATTACCCCTCGAGGCAGCCTCAAAAAGAGATTTTCCAGCATTTTGCCATGTCTGAACACCAGAGACATTTTTCAGTGTAACTAGCACATCATTTACTTTGCACCATCCTAGCAAAGTTCTTATTGCCTTCTTGTTATACTTTACACTTTTTTTCAAATATATCTATAAGCATTGTTAAAGTGGAATTTTCTTCTTCTGTACCCATATCAATTAGTCCCCATCTAAGCTGGGTACCAAAAGTTGCAATTTGAGTCAAGATGGAGAACAAATATTGCAATATACCCGTATTGATTAGTTGCAACGGCTCACCTCTCACAGCATCTGTTATGGGTTGCAGGTTCTCCCGCTTGTCTCAGCTATGTTGGGCACCAGTTGGAGTCCAACTCGATCAGCCTCACACAGGGCACCAATTATTGCAGCACAAACCAGTAGGCTGCAACAAGGCTTTACCATTGGTCAGACTCTACTGTCTGTGCTGTATCCTACTTCCTCCAGAGGCCAGACCACACTGCTCCACCTCCATCTGACCCCTCCCATAATCTTTCAGGGCTATTTAACCATTTAGTGGGAATGAGCTACACCGGCACATCATCCATGTCAATCAACCCACTGCCTCTAAGGCAAGGCCACAGCTGTATGTTATCAATGCTAATCAACCTACTGCCCTCATTCCTCTACACCCCAAGACTTTCAGAACAGTCTTGTACATAGCATTTCATTAAAGAAAATCACATGGAAATAACTTGTTGCCTCACTTATTCTTTACATTTCTTCACATTTCCATGGCAATGGCATTTTTGTGTTATTGTGGGGGGTGGGGGGTGGTTTGGTTGGGGTTCTATTAAAAATTTAATCATTTCTCTCACATGTTTGCTGGTTAGAATAATACAATTAATTTTCTATTACCTTCAAGACTTATCATTTTTAAGGGCCATTTTTTTTTTTTTGGTTCCACAACATATTGGCATTGCTGCAGCTTACAATGTGAATTTAGCAAACATGCTGAGAGAATTAAATGGAAATTTCTTGGAAAGATTCTGAAAGGCACACTATGCAAAAAATCTGAGAGTCATACAGTGAAATCTTCACCAATGCATTAATATACATTCAGTTTTAATCATATTGTGATAACAACATGGAAAATACAAAAAATTCTTTGATTTGCTGGGTAATTTACTTACAGCATCAATTCTGCTGTGATTGACTAAGTCAGGATAGTACTTCACGTCTATTTTTTCACAGTGCCATTTTATTCAGAGAGCATAATACACATTAAAAAAAAATTCTTTGATGAGGTTGGTTTTTGTCCAGGGTTTTTCCCTACAGACTGCTTTAAAAGATGTAACTTAGTATTAGAAGGTGGCTCAATGCATTATTGAAAACATATTTGGGGTTATCTAATAGTCCATCTAGCCCAGGGGTCCTCAAATTATGGCCCGTGGGCTGGATACAGTCCCCCAGGGTCCTCAATCTGGCCCCCGGTATTTACAGACCCCCCCCTCACACCTCTGACGGGGGTTGGTGGGGAAACCAAGCAGCCGCAGATGACTGCCTGCCACTGCATCCGCACACCGGCCCCCTGGTTAAAAAGTTTGAGGACCCCTGGTCTATCCATTAGCAATCTTTTTTTGCTCTATCATTGCTAATACTCTCCACTATCTATAAGGCAGATTAATTAACTAGAAAAGACAACAGGAGCCAGAGACTTGACAACAGAAGGCCACATCCGGGTAACATTTACAGCAAACTATTTGGTACAAACATAGCACAAACAGTATCTGTGATTTTCTTGCTTGTTTCCATGTAAATCTAGAGGCACGTTAGTAGCAATGAGTGGGGTTTTGTTCTTTGTTTGGTTTTGTCTGTGTGTGCTTTTTAATATTTCACAGGTGGCCTGCAAAAAGACCTCCAAGTAGCCTCAGAGCCATCCCCACTTTGCAATTGTTGAGCAGTCTTCAGCCAGGATTCCAGCAAGGATCTGGAGAGACACTAAGCGCTTCTCTCATTAGGCTCTCTCAGGTCCAGATTCTGAAGATATTCAGAGATTATGCTTAAAGTTTATCTCACAAAGGGGGAGACACGTAAGATTTAGTTAAACAAAACAATATCTGTCAGAGAAGAAGCAGCAGCATAAAAAACCTACAGTGTACAGCGACCATAATACCCAAAGAAAAAGCTTCCTGGGCATTTTTTACATAAGAACAATCCTAAAAAATCATAAGACAAGTTGGCAAGCTATCTAATTTGCTAGAAGAGTTCCTAAACAATGGACATTTTAGCCGCCTGATTACCAGATCAGATGAAAAGAGAATTAAATGCTACTGGGCACAGGAATTATCAAACTGTTCCCTGGAACGGGGTAACAGCTGTGTTAAACCCCACAATAAGTGAAAGTATGTGTATTTACACTTTAAGACAACCTTAAATTCAGTCCTCAAAACTCAGTAAAACTGTAAAAAGTGTTCTCATAAACCTTCAAGGCAGCAAACTACTAGGGTTTGCCCAGATCTGCTTGACTAGTTTAAACACCAAAAAGCCAAGGCCCAGAGACAGGAATTCCTTATTGTTGCATATACACTTGTATCACCATTCTGTATTCTCTATGTAGAAAAGGAAAAATACCTTCCTCTTCTGATGTGTCAAACCTAATACCTATGTCAGTCACTTCCTTGATCTAATACTAAGCCATTATCTGAACGTGTTCTCTTACATCAAGGAAGCTCAGTGAAATCTTATTCTCAAGAGAAGTGACATTAAAATGGCAAGAAAGAAAGAGTTTCATAATCTGTTTTACTGCATGTGTCTCAGAATTCCACTTCTTTTCTCATTTTGTAAATCTGTCTTCTAGACTACATATTTCCAGGATTAAAATGGTATAATCTATAGCAAGCACATCTCAGTGTTAAACCCAACCAGAAAAAATAGGTAATATATTCAAATTAAACATTTCTGTCCCTCATAAATATTTTCTTTTATGAAAACATCCTGTGATTTTTTTGGCACGCAACCATGTGAAGGTTTAGTATAGCTTCTAGTAGTAAACAAATCGCTTTATATCCCTTGATTACTTTTGTACTGAATCCTCCTTACTTACTGCAAATTTTGTATTTTTAATTTCATTGTCATAGATAAAAGATTTTAAAAGATTAAATATTTTGGAAGATTTTTTTTTTACAAGGTATACTTGTTTATAAAGACTTGATTATATGTTCCAAAGCCAAATATTTGTACACGTCACTGTCAAATTGGAACTAAGGAAGAATAAGAGAATGTAAGAATGCAATAAGAGAAATCAGAATGCTAAAGCAAAGCAGTGGTTGACTCCGCTCATCGTAGCTGGGTGCTGGTTTTATGCTAATTGCTTTTTCAAGGAGGAAGCTGAGCTCATCAAGTATTACTGATCAAGGCAGTTGAGAACAGGTTTATGGTCTTAGGAGAGGCTGGTGTGGAACAGTAGCAATACACAATTGTGTGAATTATTCGTAGAACACACTTCAGCTTTCCAGCAGGGTGAGGCTGTATTATTCTGCTGATGCTCATTTCAGGCTGTGTCTCTTCAGAGCAAACCCTGCCAACTTGCAGACTGAGCCAAACCTCAGTGTAGTTCTCTGAAGACTTTAGCCCTCTAAGAAATGAAACCAACTAACTTAACGTGTATTACATCACTTTGATTAGAATAATTGTTGTCATCCTCACCAAGCATTGATTTGTGGCCCCAGAGGTGAAAAGTCAGGGACTAAAAGATAATTATACCCAACTCCCATTTGAATAGTTACATTAAATGAATGTAATGAATTAAATTACTGATCTGTTGAAAGAATATTAATATTATTCAGTGATTCTGGGCCAGCTTTAACTTCTGCTCATATGAAATATCCTCTTAGCTATGTCTTCTGTGGAATAACATACCTGTAAAAGCATGTGCTGTTGCTAACAGATAAAACCAAAAGAAGATAAATAGGAAAAGTATTCTTACTAATTTTTAGACTCATTCTAAAAATTCTAAGTTTTCCAGAGAAAAAGCATTGTAATTTCCTGATGATACACTTTTTAAACACTGAAAATTCCTTAGCTATCACTTCATCTCTTTTCTTCCTCTGGGTGTCCTTTAGGGCAAATTCTATCCTTCCTGAGATTTATTAGTTTCTGTGGGGTTTTAAATTTAAACTACTAAACTGCACAGCTCAAAGCTTAGATTGAGTGTATTTTGACAGATTCCTTAATCAGTTTATGATTAATAAATATACACTGGAATGTGACTACAAGATTTTATTATTTTTTTCCCCATCACCACAAAGGTAAATTTTCTAAAGTGACAGCAAAATTTTAGCCTGTCTTGCACATAGAAGTAATATCTTCCATAGGGTCACTAAGATCAAAATCCCTTGAGATACTAAAGCACTGCAACACTTCCCAGGCAGTACTTAACTTTTAGATGTCCAGTAGCCTAATAAAATCCTTTCTCATTAATTTAGTTTCTTATACAATGCAAAATAAGGTGAGGAGTACAGGCCACATGGAGTAATTTCACAGTGAAGCACTTAACTTTCTAGTCATAAACTCAGAAGGTGAGGCTAAGAAACCTTTGCTGATATTTTTGTTGATGCACCAGGGAAAAATAATTTGAAATAAACTTTTCTGGAGAAAGGGAGTGAGGGGCAGAGGGTTTCCAGCTGCCCTAAACAGCCCAAGTGAATAGATTTCCGGTAGTGGATCTTTCTTTGTCTCATCTCTTATTGTTCTTACATTTAAACATCTGGGCCCAGATATTCTATATTCTAAGGAAGTGCTGTAGAACTAAATGATCTATCCAGCCCAGTGTGTACTTAATTTTTTCTACCAAGATGCTGTGGGGCTTTCCCAGTGTCAGCTGGCTGGCAGTTCTCAGTCACGTACTCATCCTACTAGTTAATTCCTCCTAGGGGGAGCATTTTCACAGAACTTTTCATAAACCCATTTGGATCCTCGCTCATAACTGCAAAACATTGCTAATTTGGTCCTTTCAGAAACCCTTTGAGCTCACATACACCATGGGAGAGAATCCAAATTTCCATTTCATTTCAGTATGTTGAACCACTCCCCCAATTTACTAAAAAGAAAAGTAAGATTGTCATGGTTTAACCCCAGCTGGCAACTGAAGTACCACCAGCCACTTGCTCACTCCCTCCCTCCACTGGTGGGATGCAGAGGAGAATTGGGAAGAAGATAAAACTCATGGGTTGAGACAAGAACAAGAGAAAAGGGAAAAGGGGGAAGGCAAGGCAAGGCAAGGCATGGCAAGGGTGTGCTGTTATGATATATTTATTATAACTTTCTTACAGTTTTGTTTTAAATGCCATTTTGAATTTCAACTGTTTGCTTATAATGATCAGGCCATCTTCTGTTATAGAAAGTCATTCGTTGTTTTCATTTTTAATTTCTACCTTTGAAGTAAAGTTAATAATGAAAAAAAGGAATTTGGTTGTTGACTTTCTCAAAAATATTTGCAAGTGTTACGTTTTCCTTTAAAAGGCTCAGAAAGTAAAATATCTGCAACTTGGCTAGTTAACACCAAGCACCAGTTCTATTTTTAGGATAATTTTACCTTAGTATGGAAAAGAGCTCCGTACATTTTCATAAAGTCCTTCAGTTTCCATGGCAAATGGGGTCATTATTTCTGTTGAAACTGTTGGGGTTTACTTATACTTTCGAAATGCTTTTCATATGATGCCAACAAGACATGCAGAAAAAAATGCACCAGAGGTCTACTGTTAATAGCTGTTCTTAAAGAGAAATTTACACAAGGTCAATATGACCTTGCATTAAAGTACACTGGAAACAATGAATGATATATTGTAGTCAAATGACTGACATTCTTAGCTGGAACAATGGAAAGGTTTTGATTATTAATCAATTTAATTTAAAAAGAGAGAAAAGAAGTAAGAATTTAACTCTGAGAAGCTATCCAATGACTCAAAAATTCTTACATACAATAAATAAGCAAATGAATAAAGCAAACCGTGCTAAAGTTTTATCAGCTGGCTTGCTCACAGTTTTTACAGAAGGCTAAAATTTCAGTGTTCTTTGCATACAATTTCTTTGTTCCTTCATGATCTTTTCCTATGCTAGATTACTCTGTGAAGCATAGTTCCATTCACTAGCTGTATTCAAAGCTATAATATTGCTAGAATTAAGTAATAAATAGTATAAAAAACACTGGATCATCTGAAGGGCCAAAAATTTGACATTTTATACATGTTTAACTAAAATAAGAAAATTAGCTTGATCCCCCCAAATGATCCTCCATTCTTTTTCTTTGACATTTGCCATGCCCCTTTTTATGGGACTGTCATAAGGAAATGAAGTTCAATAAATAAATGGTTTTGCATAGTCTGATCCAAAACATGCAAAACTGAACACTGCTATCCCTTCTGTAAGACCTTAAGCGGTCGTTTAAAAATACTACCAAAAAAAGTGAGCTGTACTTTTCTAAATTAGCCACAACATTCCTGTGGGTGCCTTGTTAGCACGCCTTCAGCTGGTATAAATCAGTATGATGGTTCCACTAATGGAAATGGAACTGTGACAACTTTTATCAGCTTGTTCCCATGCTCCTCCTCTAAGTGTTGTCTTAAAAACTGCATATATTGAAGTGTCTGGTAATACTTTGCACTAAAAAAATCAGTGTCGATTGGCATTAACTGAGTCATGCATTTCTGCTGAAGCAAATAGAGAAGCTATCTTCTTCACTCTTTCCACTGCACTCCCTGAGCCCAATATAGAGAGCTTTTCAGCAGCCGGTGGGAGGCTTGCTGAATGGAAATGACTCCTTTCTCCACACATCCCACATCTCTATCCTTTCTGCTACCGTTAATCTGTACAAAAATTCTTCATTTGGCTCTTGAGAATGACAACACTTAAAATGAGCAGTGTTTGATATCACAAGAATAAATGGGACTGGAATCAGGTCTATATATGTTTGTATAGAAACTGACTTGTATAGAAACTGAGTACACTTATTCCTATTTGTGTGTCTGCAGGGAAACCAGAGAATATAATAGTAGCACAAATCTATCTGCTTAACAAGCAGATCTCTACACAAGTGGTGACAGCCTTTAATAAGCCTACGACAAACAATGCAAACTCTTTGGAGAACAATGTTGGGTCATTTTTCATAGCCATATTCACATGCCGAAAACTGCAGCTGGATGCTGAGCCAAGGAGGTCAAGAGGGGCAGTGCCTATTATTGGTGATACAGATATTAGGGGAAAAACCCATTTCTGCTCTTTGTCCTCTTCTGAGTATGCCATTTATTACACAGTTTCGACAAACTATGGAATGCTATGAAAGGTATCGCACCAACCTCAGTACACATTGCCTTTCCTGTTAAACAATCTAGGCTTGCCCTGAATAAAATGGATTACTCTTCACACGTTACAGTGCTTGCACAGTGTGTTTACCATACCAACCTACCCTTGTCAGCTGACCTGAATGTAAGATACTGCAACACATCTAAGTAGGGAATTAAGCAAACAACAAAATGGAAACGAATGCTATGCATTTGAGCATATTCCACAAATTAGAGGATAAGGTTTCTACATTTCCACATTTTGTTTAACAGTCTTATTCTCATTCTAGTTCCCTAAATCACCCTGACAGATAGTCTGAAGTATTGCAATGCTACTTTGTAATCCCAAAGCCTAAAAAAAGCCCCACCCCCCCAAAAAAACAAACTGCAGTTTAGCCCTTCAAAAGACAATATGAGTAATACTGTGATTAAAAAAAAACAAGTTTACTAGTATAAAGTACACAGTTCTACAAATAGTACAAATTTTGTGTTTACAAACTCCTACTGTAACACAAATATTTTTCAAATCCTCCATTTCACAGTTCAGTAGCAATAAAAGAAGCACAGACAGGAATCACAACAAAGAAGAAGTTGTATAGGTGAAAAACTAGTGTCTAAACTGTCAGGTAGCTTTCTGAATTTGTACTAGTTGAGAGTATCTGTCTTTCAATGAGAAAGGGTCTAACTGAGGGGGTTTGTCAGTTCTCAGTGGTGGCAGGGTGTTTTTCTCCAGTTTATCCACTTTGCCACATTGATCAAATGGGGTTGGGTCGGTTGAGGGGTGGGGAGGGATGCAGAGAGAGAGAGAAAGAGTTTTCCATGTGCTCAGGTCATTCAGCTAACTCACAGAAGAGCCACAGTTCCCAAATCTAGAGCAAAGGAAAGGAATGGAAAGTGAGAGAAGGGGACTCCCTTTGTGGCAGCTACCCACACATACAGCAGATCATCCTTAATCAAAATCTAATGGCATTTTATCTTCCAGACTCCACCTGCTTATTTTACTGGTAAGAGATTTTGGAGGGAAAACTTCATTTTCAAATAACTTTTCCCCAAAAAATATACTATTCTCTATATTTAGTATTTTTATCTACCACTTTCTTTTTTTTATGTTTTGAGTTTAAATACCTATAGAATACTGCCTCCCTAGTAGTTAGCAGCATGTCCTGCATTATATTCACTTGAAAGACCATGTAAATTTTGTGAATGAGGAAGAAAGTTTACATTCCAACCTGCATTACATATAAAAGGAGCAGCACATACATGAATATGTATGTAGAATATGACCTTACAAAAAGTAAGTACTTTTTACCAAGTAAAAAATGTTCTTAAACTAAAACACTATAAAATGTTCTGTTATTCTTGTATTTATTTATTTTTTTAATGGAGTATTTAGGGACAATTTTCAACTTCATTTTGTAGGATGGCCCAGAAAGGCTGGTATGTATTTACAAAAATGCCTTTAACTGGCCAAAAAAAAATAAAAAAAAAAAATCTCTGAGTGAAACAGTTGTAACATGGAAATGTCATTCCGAAAAAAAAAAAGATTTCTAAGCCAAAGCAAAAGCACTATTCACCATCCAAACCAAAAAGCCCAGTACGAGGCCAATTTGGGACTGTCAGCAGAGAGACTTCAATAAATTTTGCTTCAGTGTACATGAGAGAAACACTTGCAAACACCACGGACAGTGACAGAAAAGTCATGGAAGTTCCAAGCTAAGAGAACCAAGAATGGCTTTGAGAAAAAGTTCCAGGGCTGTCTAGAGGACCTGTGAGCAAACCATTCTTCTTGTTTAAGGCTTTCTGTGTAATTCAACCAGTCCTCATGTACTCTATTTCTAAATGAGCAGGTTGGATTAAAGCTTCTGGCCCCATTATCCACATTGCTTCCTACTGGCTAAGGAATGCAGTGCCATAAATGCTGACTGATTACAGGCACCAAAGTGTAGCAGTCCATTGCAGAGTCTGATCTAACCTTGGCCACTGAATAAGCATTTGCCAGGGGCTTGGGCTGTGTGAATATCCCAGCTCTGAACAGAGGTCCGGCAGGATTCTGTCCTCAAACCTGAGACACAGCCAGAGGCACATACCTGAGATTAAAACTGTTCACCTACATTCTGTCTTGAAAGCCTGTACCCATGCTCCAGGCACTTGTTTCCATTCAGTACAGACTCTTCAGTCATATTCTCCACCTGTCTCCACCCAAAGTTTAAATATAGTCTTCCTAAAATACCACTGAAGGTGTGAGCCTTTTGGTTTACAATTAAATTCCTTTGAAGCTGCATACCTCAGAAGCAGAACTGAACACTTTACTGTTATTTGAATGAAATACAAAGCAGATAAAATACAATTAAATATGAAAATCAAATATATTTGAATCTGCTTTGTGTTGTAGCCTTTGTGTCACTGAGAGCTCACCAGATCTTCCTGTCTTCATGTAGGGAGGATGTGCATGGTTTATCCTTTCTGCTGTTGATAAGTTCTGCTGTTCAAGCATATTGTCTTCTCAGTGTCTTTGTCTCCCCCTTCCCCTCCCTGAACATCTACTCTTGCTTTCAGTGATCCTTTTTCATCTATGGCAAGATCTCTGTCTTATCCCGTGCACTTCACTTTCCATCTCCTCTCTCCTTGCAGAGAAAAGGAAGAAATTTCATCTCCCAGACTAAGCAAACTCATTGCCCAAGGCACTCCACTTAGGTGAGCGAGCAAGTATAAATGACTACTGCTGTCCCAGCCTCCCAACCTATGATGGATACACAAATGAAAAGGTATTTCATGGTGCAGCAGTGTGCCAAGTGACAATTTTAAAGCATCAATCAGAATCTGTAAGCTTTAAAAGCAAAGGTTTATAAAACTATCAATCACACAAGCAAATACAAAATAGTCAGTTTTCATAACAGCCAACCAGAGCTTCAGCTTCTTTCCTTCACAGAATTTATGTAAGCCTACACATATAGTAACATAAGCTTTACAGTCAGAGATAACCTTTACCTCAGTCCTTCAGCAGCACAGGTATGAAATAAGTGAAAACTGGATAATTAGACTACAAAAATCGAAGGGAACATTGTTACTCATTTTGGTTAAAACTCTTTCAGCACGTCTTCCAAACACTGCAAACTACAGCACAGCTGATAAAGCCAAAGTGTTTAATAATTCTATTTCAGATGAAGGGTCATATTAACATCATTTGAGCAATTTGCAGTCATTTTAAGTAGAAGTCTAAAAGGAATGACAAGGAAACTAAAATCTTACTCATGCTGCCTCAGCTTATACCACTTACCAATTTAGTCACGTCATACTTTATAATCTAAGAAGTCAATTAATACAGCTGGCATGAACAAAAAAAAAAGTTTTGCTTATACTTAACTTTCAGCTTAATGATAAATTGTATCAATATTTTCCTCTTGATAAATCTAATAGAAAGAGTGAAAAAAAAACCCTCCTTAGTTTAAGATAATTTTATTTTTCTCTTATCAGCTAAAGCAGTCATACTTCAGGTTTCCGCTTTCCAGTTTTCCTAACAGTAGGAGGGAATTTCCTCCAAGGCCTTATCAGCTTGAACCACAACCCCTGCACTGATTTCTGGTTCACTGACAAATTACACTCCCTTAATCCCCATCTGGGAAAGTTTTAATGAAGGCACATTTAGAAATTGTAGCACACATGACAAAAAAAATTGCTACATGTACCCAAAGTGTGAAGCCCCAACCTTATTAAACAGCAGACTAGAATGGCTCCCCTTCCAGTATCTGAACTACCTTTCCTTTCACTGAGGCTAATGTGGATTTCTTCCTCTGCTTTCTTTTTTATTTACTTAGACAAGAAAAAAATAAAACTGGTTTTAAAATTGTGTGTTATTCTCATAGCATTATCAAAGCTGGTAGAAGAATTATTTCTTGTAAAGAGCAAAACAGAATAAGCTAATCACTGTCTGAACACTGCAATTGTGTGAATGACAGTAGTCATTTTGCTAAAGAAATCCAGAATTCTTGGCAGGAAAGACAGGTCTCATGACTGCTTGCTGGGTGGCTGTGACTGCAGCCGTAAGGCAAGTAGCTGCGTGGTTCCTCTGCCTGTGTACCGCCCTGCCCTGCACCACAGAGCTTGTGCGCAGGGTCTGGCTCATGGAAGGAGTAGGTGCACTGGGGCCAGGTTGAATTTTCTCAAAGGTGTTAAAACAGCTGCTCTCCATAAAAGGTAGCTCCTGGTCAGGCCCTTTGGTTTCTCATCTGTGTTGTTTTTCACTAGTCACTTCTTGTAGCTACTTACTGTTGTTTTTCTTTTGTATGCTGTTTTGCCATGATAAGTGGGTATGGTATATAAGTAAGACTCAGATATTTGTAAAGTATATTTTAATTGACTGTCACTATATAACATGTGCTATTCATGTGTGCATTTGGTTCTATTTAAAAGAAAAATTTAAGAAATTAATGAGAGGGTGGTGAAGCTTGTAGTGAGGAGGAGAGGGAGGAGGAGGAGAAGGAGGAGGGGGAGAAGGGGGGTAGTCATAGAGCTGAGGCAGAACCTTAGAGAAACAAGTTGACTCAGTCATCCTCAGAAAGCACAGGACTGGCAAGTAAGCTTGGTACAGTAACTGCTGTAAGGTCACAGTAGCTATCCTTATCCTCCTTGTCCTTACAGCAGCAGCAACATTTGCCATACTCACTCCACTTCTTCCTGAGGAAGAAATACCAGTGGCCACTTCCATAACATTATTTTTCTGGGGCTCAGGAACAGGTAAAATAGGTGTTTAGCCTAGGTCTGTAGTCTTCTTTTGTAAATTTCCTACCATTCCCCATCTTTTAGGATAGCTGCCTACTTTCCCTATGCTCAGACCCAAGCGGATGTGTGACTCTGTTTTTGTGTAGACATGTCCCTGACTCAAAGTCCTTTTTTTAGAATAGGTATGACGAGTCTCACACACTTAATACAGTACCTGTGCATTCCACCTCTCCCCTACGGTCTCTGTCCACCAAGCATCAGCAGCTCTGTGATGCCACTCTTTTCCATTCACAGCCATGCATTCAGCTTCTGTGATATGCCTACTGGATAGGTCTGGGTTGCAGGTTTATGAAGCTAGTGGGCTACACAACACCAGCAATTGCAAAAGCAGCAAAGGCCATGCCAAAAGGCACATCCACCAGCCATGGTGACCTCTCATCCTGTACCCTTCTCCATCATGACTAACATGCACCTGGCACATAACCCCATAGTGCACCAAAAGCCATACACTGGACTCTAATAAAGTCAAGGTACATGAAAAGATCTGTCCTGCCCATTTTGAGAAAGGCATTTTCTCTGTCCTAACACTCTCCTTATTCTTCTCCTGGAAATAAAGGGAGCTACAATGTTATGTTTGTGGAGTCCCGAGCACATGTTGATCCACAGCTCTCCTTCTTGACACTCAGACAATGCTCGTGTTGCTGCCTGTCTTAGCCATGGTTCTCTCTCAGCTAGTCTAGAGTAAAGAATAATTGTTCTGTTATTTGATCCTCAAAATTGTTTTGAAACATGAATTCTTTTCTACTGTATAATGGTTCCTTGTGATACTTGGCTGCAATAATTGCAAGTTTAATAATGTCCATTTTCAGGACTTAAATGCCTACCAAGTGTATCTCAAGAGACTATCAGTACATCACTATTATGCGACACATTCTGCCAAGATCTGAAGAAGAAAACCAAAATACTTCACAAGTGTATCTACTCACATAAGGCATAGTTTTATTTGTCTGGCTGTGTTTAAAATCACAAAGAAGGTGGCCTGCAGGCTCCTCATTTCACACTGGTTTAGACACCAGTTCCAACTTCACCTTCATTTCCCTCCACTGGGTATTTCTTCATTGTTTTAAGACTTCCAAATATCTCTTTCTTACCGTTTACAAATCAGTTATGTCTAAGTGTCATCACCATCACATTGATGGAAAGATGGGTAAGAACATATTTAAAATCATAGGAAGAATGGCATTCCCTCCCTTTCTAATAAGCTTATGGAATTAATATTGTGGGATTTTGACTTCGATTTTTGAAAATATTTTGTATTTTTCTTGACCAGGCTGTACTGAAACTTGGAAGTTTCTTTTTACAGAGTAGGCTGACACGTTCTCCCACAAACGAAAATAACAGTGTCTGGGTCATGCTGAGATAAACACTCAATGGGTATGTAGAATCCTTCTACAACTCAAGTTCTGCTCAAATCCTTACTGAAACAATAAAAAAAGCTCAAATACATTTGCTAGTTTCATTGCATGTCAGGCTTCATCCATGTTTACCTCACTGCAGGAAAAGTCTTAAAATGACAGGGGATTTGTTACTAATTTAAAGAAACATAACAAGAATAAACAGACTTTGATGCAGTAAAAAACATAAACAAATTGATGCTGTCACGAATTCCAGTTATTGGATACACAGCAACTTCAATAAATACTTGCTTCCACACACAGCATAGCAGCTAAATTGCCTACCAAAATGTTAATGTATTTCCCAATAGTAAAAGCAAATATTAAAATGGTACTTTAGAAAATTGCCTATCTCCTCAAATATTCAAAGGAAAAATCTTACATCAGCTTTTACTGTAGGGCTTTGGTCACTTGTCACCATCTTGCCAGGCAGCAGTAATACGAACTGCTGCATTATAAGGATACTGTAATGTCACACAGCCAGGTGAAAGCTGTTTAAGAGTCTGTGACCTTTCATTTCAGAAATTAGGATATCCTATTGATCAGCACAAGATGATGTAGTCAGTTTTCCTATGTGAAATACACTTAGTCTTTGAAGAAAGACATAAGAAGTAGCTTGCTAAAATAAAGTCAGAAATGACTTAGTAGGGACTGGAAAGCTTTGTTATGAACCACAGGAGAGGTAGCAAAATTCTCTTCCTAAATGAGAAAATTTTATGATAATATGTCTGTGAATACTTCAAGTCCTAACAGAATATTTTACTGGCATTTTTTTTCTTTTGTATGTAGCACAGTAAGGCCAGACCAGTCTGGACATTTTTCTTGCATACAACAGAAAACAAATACATACTCCTTATTTGAACATTTATCTTAACTAAGAACAGCTAAGCTGAAGCTCACCTCAGTCTTTTACTTCAGTTTAATCATTACAGAAGCTCTATGCATCTCAGGCAGTGAACTGCAGAGCAAAATTAAACTACAGTTTAAACATGGTTATGGCTCAGACCTGAGCTTGGCGGAATAGAAACCCCTAAAGCTGATCTCTTGAAAGGTCTAGTCTTTTGGATTGAATTGTGCATCTCCAAGTAAACTAAAAAAAAAGTGGGTCTAATCTACAGTCTCAAGTTTTAGGTAGCTTGAGTGCCTAAGAAAAGCAGGTGCAAGCATCTACAAATTTGTATTTATGGCAAACTGACTAAATTAATTGAACACATTAAAAAAAAAAGAGAAAAGAGAAGATACTGGATAGTCTAGAGGAAGAAGATCAAATAGAAGAAATTAATCATGTACTGTCTTAAAATTTATAAATTAAAAAAAACTCCAGTGTTTTGGATTTGAGGAAAGAACTGTATAACTATAGCAGGAAGTTCAGAATTTTTGTAACAGTAAAAGCAAGATAGTCCTATAAATAATCAACAAAGGCCATATTTCACCCACCTTTATTCATGCTGGATAACATCTAAATTTAGTGTGGATAAGAAGAGCAGAACAAGTGCAGGATCTAACTGACCCATTATTATGAAAATCAGCCAAGTAAAATAATTGAAACTGTTCAAATTTTTTAATGGTACATGCCAATTTTTCAAACCTGATTTTCCAACAAAGTTAAGGAACTGAAAACAACAATTTTTTCAGGGTTTTTCATATTCAATATTTCACATTCACTAAAAAATAGTAGCTTGAGCTTCAGATTCAAAATTCATTGGATAACTCTGTTTGAAATACTAGAAATAAAGAAAATCAAGGAAGAGTGGACAATCATCTTGGACAATGCAGAATATGGTGGGACCCAGAACTAGTAAGAGCCTGGCACCATCTGCCTCGTTCTTTTCCTTATTTCTGAAGTCCTGAAGGTCCCCAAGGTAGAAAGACTTAAAAATAAACCCACAGATCTTATTAGAATGTAAACTGGAAGAATTAACTTTCTTCAGAACAGAAAATTAAAAATTCCTAAGTAAAAAGGATTAAAAATTAAAAAAGGACCATAAAGCGATCTTCTCACAGCTGTATCGTTTTGAAGCATATCCTTTCATCCAGGCTTACTTTCAGTCAACTCAATAGCTTACTTGTTTGCTGAAGGCTGTTATCTCCCTTGTGGTTCCCAAGTTTTGTTCTCCACCCTTTTAGAAACATGATTCTTCAGACTCTGCCCTGTTTGAGGCTCCAGGCTCTCCTCACTTGCCTGTTGCAGGTTAGGAGCACTGCCTCTTTCCCACACACTCACCAGCTGCTAAGAGCAGGAGCCATGCCACCTCCCTCCCCCAAGACACTACCACCATCTTCACTTCCTCTCCTCTTCATGTGTCATAATATTCATATGGCAGACTAACAAACAAACTGAACTGTCCATCACATAGAAAATCAGATTATATGACTCGCATGGTCTTTTCTCAGTCTGTCAATTATTGCGCAAAGCATGTATCTCCAGAGATAGCGTGCTACACATCCTTGCAGAGCACTAATGGCGTGGGAAGGTGCTTTTCACTAACCGGTGACACATTCCTCTTTCAGCATACTTGCTGAGATACATGCAGCTATAGCAGATTCAGTGGGTACATCTGCTTCACTCTCACAGTGTTTTCGATCCCCAAATTGTCCAGAGTTTATGCCGTTTTCCAGGAATGATATATTTTGGATTTGCCGAGAAAATTCTCTGTGGAATCAATGGCAGTCTATTCAGGAGGTATATTGAATCAGTTTGCAATTAAACTGCTATTAATTGATACTGTCCATCTTCATAATGATTTTCAACTGAAAACCAAATATCTCCCCACAAAAAAAATATATTGCTGTGTCTACCTAATTGGCAAGGAAGGCGGTTGCAGTGTAAGGGTCCAATGAACCACAAGAAAATTCAGCATAAAGTGGCAATCTTTATTCAATCCAGAATTTTGCCAGTACCTTCAGAACCACCAAGCTATTACTCCAGGCCTTAGCATCCCCAGACTTACTTTCCAGAGCCTAAAACATGCTGACTTTCACCAACAGCTGATCATCTGTATTATATATGTTCCAATTATCCATTCTGTAAAGTATGACTGGGATTTTATTTTAGAAAAACCTTTCAGGGATTTTTAATTTCTGATATTGTTGCCAAGTAATTATCTTTTAAAAAAACACTGTAATTTTATTCCTAAGAAAATAATTATATTTATTAAAAGATCATCTTCTAAAAAGCTGGTTCTCACCATGTTTCAGGCCCAGCAAGTTAATGACCTAGTCTCAGATAATATTAAATCAGGCTTATTTATTTGCTAATCTCAACTTCTGAAGAAAGATTAGCTACACTGAAGTTTGAAGTTTTAATACCTAGCTGCTTTTGATATGTGGCAGAAAAGCTAGACAGCCTCTTCATCAAAGCTCAACATACAAATTTTCAGATCCACAATATATAGCTCTAAATGATCTCAATTAATTTTCTTGGAGACAAAACATAAGCATATTTATTTCATAGAGTCATTGAATATAAGTGTAAAATAGGATACACTTCTAATGACCTTAGCATCTATTCTTTATATGAAGTAGAAGCAAACACATACTTAATTTTGTAAATACCTGGTAAATACCATAATATTTTTTTTTATTACAGAGGATTTTGAAACCTTTACAAAGTTACATTTGCTTTTGGAAGAATGAGACAAAGGAGGATTTTGGTCAGTGGCTGAGAGCACCATGACAACCAAGCCCAGTGCCTGTGTATCTGAATTCAAAATGTCTTTATCCCTGAAGTACTGAGCTTTTTTAAGCAGTTGCACATGCACTTCACAGTGCACAGAGGCCAGGGATAGATGTTGGGCTTGTACTTTTCAGCCTAGTGAACGCTGCAACCTCTGCAACACTCAGAACCTCTGTGTCTGTAAAAGGGAACATTCGGATTGCTGAGATGTTCTTGCCGGCTCAGTCACTGGACAATATTTGTATAGCTGGAGGAAGAGTGGTTATTTCTCCTGGCAAACAGAGGCAGTCCTTATCTATTTAGTTTATTCCTTCTTCAGAAGAGAACTGCAATAGCTGTTTGTTATAAAATTAATGATCTGTCTTTATCACTATCACTCTTCACATATTCTGAATAAGTTAAGAACAATAACTAATTTAGTCTTCTCACAATTTAGTGAGTTCTTATAAAATCTATTGTTGAAAAATTTACTTCCTGATTCCCTATGTTCACTTAAAACAGCCATGGTATATTTTTATTTTGCTTTCCGCAGAGCAGCTGCTGAAGGATCTAGCATGTAAAACATTACATTACGAGTAATCACACTGTCCCTGTGAGGTAGCTACACACATTCCTGTGTGGTAATCCATTTGTCCTTATTGCAAGAGCAGATATAATGTCGTTTACCAGTTCTAAGTAATAGCTGGACCAAAACAGACACAATAGAAATGGGGGCTTGGGTGTTGTTTGGGAAGCAATTGAGTTGGTATCACTTCACAACTCAGTTTCATATGCTGTTGTCTCTTGTGGTAGAGCAGCGTGATCATGTGAACTTCAACTGAAGCCTTCACATGACAGAAAGGAACATCTCACATGGCAACAAACTGAAGAAAGAGGAGCTCTGACAGTGTAAAAGGTATCTTTCTAATAGCCTTAATGCCTACTGAATCCTTCTCTGAGTTTCATGACATAGTCCTAACCTCAAAACTGTAAATTAATTTCTTACCTGGTATCTGAGGTTGGCAGCCCAAGCTGTCATATCATTTTATGCCTCAGAAATAAATCGTGTCGGTATCTTCTGACTGGTCTCTGACACATCTGTTGTCTCATTTTAAACTTTTTTTTTTTTTTTCTAATTTATTCTTCCTAGAGAGCTTTGACTATCTTGTGATATTTTTTTCTAGTGTCTCGTGTTGCCTTATGGAAGAAACACTTATGTTGCTACACCTTTATATTATTAATTAACCTGTGTTTCATTGTCATGTATAACACTGCATGCCAAGTACAGATGAGGAAATATAAAAAATATAAAACACTTTCTTGTCCCCTGGGCATTCCAGTTACAAAAATAAGTATCTATTTTCATTGAAGGAAATACTGTATTATCATTCTGTGCCCCCAGTCCAGTAAAACTCTTTAAAATAATATTAAATACAAAATAGACCTGCTGAAGGAATTGGGATTAATGATGTGTTTAAAGTTACATGTGTACATATGTACATTTCTGGAGGGAAAAAAAGGTAGGATTCTTAAAGTGCTGTTTCTGAAGCATGATAATTTCTACTGTTTCTGAGGCAAGATCAGTCTTACTTCTTAAGTGGTTTTGAATTGTCTCCTTTTCCTGCTGGGATACAATGTCAGAAAATACAAAAGTAGATGTGCAGTAGGGAAGAAAGAAGCTGGTATCAGCTGCAATGGAATAAGTTTACTCTGAAAACAATCAAGTGATTTTTTTTATTTTGCAAGGGATACAAATTGTTAATGTCATTCATAGCTTCATGCTGGTAGCTTTGCAAAACAAAGAGGCTTAATACAAAAGACCCCTGAGGCTTTCAAGATGCCAGCTCTAAATTAATGGTAATCTTGTCTATATTTTGATACTAGTTCACTAGGAAAATCCCTTATGGATGATGGCTTTGGCAGAACAATGACACAAAAATTTGTAGTAAACTACATATATGGTATGAGGCAAAATAATGCCTTCATAACAGGTAATGAGATTAAGCAAGAACAGAGATAATTCCTTAAAATAAAAAATCAAAATGTCACCCTGAAGTGTCACTGGAAATTCAGGGAGCGCAGATTTACAGTGGCTTCCATGTCAAAAGCAGCTTTTAAATTCAAATAGCTTGAGGATTAATAAGGTCTGGGACAACAAGTTGTGACTATATCCATGTAGTTTATATACTGCCAGAGTTTTAAGCTGACATTAATGTCTTTGGGCTAGGGTGGGGATCTTTCAGCAGATACAACTAAATCATACTTGTTAAATGAGGTTATAAATCACACAACCAGCACAACTGAGCCGAATGTTTGCTTCAGCTTTTTTTGACATTCTGAAGGTAGGGAGAAAGAAAAACTGGTTATCTAATAAGGTGGAGTTCTGCCATCTATAACAAAAGCTCTTACATCTGCATCTTTTTACACTGTAGCAGTGGAAGACTAAAGTCTTTGTAAATAATTAAAAATGTGCAGTGTGGTTAAAACAGCTGATTGAATGACAGTCGTATGTATAGACAACTGATATAGCTCCCACTGTTGTTCACTTCCTCACAAATTAAATCAAAGACAAAATATCATTCTATGTGATGGAATAATGGGTTTGCTGTGACAGTACTAAAATCAATTAGCTGAATTTAAAAGAAAATTAACCCATGTACACTCCCTCCTTTTCTTGTTGATTCAATTTATTTCAGAACTTCATTAATAATGACTTAACAGAATAATCCTAAATGTAATACTATGCGCATTGTCTCTTTTTCTTTTAAAAAGATCACAAGTGTTTCTCTAAGAAAATCAATTATTTAATCTTATGCAGTGTCAGCTAATGTGTACGGAAAAAAAATATACATCAAGACTTATTTCTTTCTGTAACTGTGATTCTTACTCTTTTTTTTCTTTTTCTTTTTTTTTTTTTTGGTGACAATTCAGGAAAAATTCCCTCAGACATTGAAAAAATTGCCAGTGACTATTTAAAATCTGAACATGTTTGGTAAATCTATAAAGTATAGAATTTAAAAAATAAATATCCAAGTTGCATCAATTTAACATTTTAAATAATAACATTTTTCAATGGCTAATGACTAATATACAAATAAATTAAAAATTAAGTCATCTGTCATTTTATTATTTTTTAAAACTATTTCCAGTTCTTCAGCATGTATTAGAGAGACTACACACCATGCCAGTACTGAGCCTTCTAGCCATAAGTACATGAAATGAAAACACAAGCTCCAAATATATATGCTTTAGGTTTGGGGTTATTTGCTTATAAATGTCATTCTTGTAGACAGACACAAAAATAGTACATAAAAATTGGTTCATGCATGTTAAAAAGAACCCCTTATATAAACAATAATTTCTATTTAGAATCTATGTATGTCAGAAAGAATATTCAAAAAACTTCATACAAGATTTCACTGATCCTTTATGTATAAAGGAAACAGCATGAAATTTTGGTTTATTCACACCACAAAATCAATTTTAGGAATGGGACTTTAATGGGGAAATACCATACTGTTTCAAAACCTCTGTGGCAGCTGTATTTTGCTGAAAATTCGATCCAGGTCTGGGAGGTGGTGCAACATGCAGTGGTACCTGGTGTGTTTGCACACCTGAATTGCCTCTCAATGGAGAACAAGGTATAGGGAGAGAGAAAGGACATCCCAAGCCCCCGAGCCTCATCCCAATACATAGTCAGAACTTGACCAGGGCACACATACCCCAAATGAGGATGAAGAAATGTTCTTAGACTCCGCCTTTTAACTACATCCTTGAAATGTCAAAAAAATGTAATAAATATTAGCTACCTTGGAATTTTATGCTAGGAAGTTAGCCAAATGTGTGTTGCTGCAGTAGACTGGAATTCTGGCCTTAGGAAACAAGAAAAGACCATTATCTTTTAAAGTGGTAGTGCTCTACTGATTTAACACAGTGTCACTAGTACTGTATTTTGAGGATTTTTTAAAATGGGAGGGTAAAAGCCCATGTACAAAGACGAAGCTATTGTTTACCTCCCACCTATCCACAGAATGACAAGAAGGGGGAAAGTTTTCACTTTGAAACCAATGTTATTTTGAATTTTTTAAGCTAAATGCGCATTTTCAGATTTTCAAGGGATCAGAGAAGATGAAGCAGAAGGTACCAGGTATCTTGTGGAGAGCATGACACAGCCATCTGTAGAGCTCAAAAAACTAGAGCTCAGTAACAAAAAGTTGGTTGCCTGGTCAGGAAGCACACATGGCAACCTAACTTCCAGAGGTGATAGAAATCTGGGAATCTCTAAGAAACTACTGCCGTTCCCTTACCATAACAGTATCTAATTCTAGGCTTTGCCTGTTGTTTCAACCCCTTAAATACTTCCAGTATTAGATCTGCATTCTGCCTGAGAAATCTGAAAAATGCCATAAAGCTGGATATATAGCTATCTGATAAGTTTTCTTTAAATGGGATCATGGTAGAAGTGACTTACAAACAGACACTTTTTCAGACAGCTGGCTCGCTTGGGAAAGAACTCAATTTTTGAAAAGAAAAATCAAGGAGCAACAAGGACATTCAGGAAAAACAAAGCAGAAGGGGCTGGCAATGCTCCCTCTAAAGTATCAAAAACAGGTGGGGATACACTAAGACAAAGATGATACAAAATTATCCTGTTGGTTAAGAGGTTTGAAAAAAATCCAAAGAAATAGAAGGAGGTAATATTATGGCCAGTCTTTAAAAAGAGTGACAATATGGAACATAAATATAATCGTGCCATCTCTTTCCTCATTATGGCCTATAAACCTCCAACTGTTATATCAGCTTACTCCTCAGATAGAACAGAGAGGAAGAGAATAAAATGCACACTGGATCAAGTACTTTCCGCTGGGCATTCAGCCAAATACAGTGCTAACACTATATCATAAATACGAGAAAAATCCCAATGATTTAAATGCATAAGATATGTGGTTAGGTGATGGAAGACAGACTGCATAAAGATCTCTCAGAAGGCTATTTTTATGAGGTTTAGCTTTGTGGTCAACCAGGAAAGATGGAAAGGTTACACTGGGGAAGATCCAAGGGGTTGTAATACGAATGACCAGCAACAAGGCCTTGGTAACAAGAGGTAATGATAAACTGTGAGAGCAGCCACAGATGTCTGTGGTTGATAGAGCCATGGAACATGAAGAATAGAAATACCAGGTAATATATAATGTGCATTTAGACATCACACCATGCTTGCACAAGGCATGGCACATGCTCAAGGCACATTTCAGGCTATTATGGGTAACCAGTGCAAGCTTAGTAATTGGTCTCATTCAAAAATATAAAAATCACAATAAACCTGATTTCCTGTGCCCCAGTCTTGCAAGCAATGCTCTGCTGTTTAATATGGTGAAAGCACCACCTAAGAGTTTCTGTCAGTTGGGGAACCTGACACACATCTTTCCTATGTATCTTACAAAAGATAAACTAGCACAGCAGCCTTGCCCCATCTGTCTTTTCCTGTTTGATTGTTTTCAAAGAAGTTAACTGTGCTTAATCTTTGAGACATCCACTGAAAAGTTGAATCTCATGATAAACCAGGGTAGATAGTTCAAGCTAACCAAACAGTGAAATACTCTGAATATTGCAATTATTTTAAAGAATTTCTGACATGAATGGAAATGTTTTAAGTGCAGAAAGCACGAGCTGTATGACATGCCACGTACAAATGTTTAGCTTAAGAATTATATCACATTGGGATAAAAGGCTTTAAAATATTTAAAAATATAAAATAGATCAGATGTACAATTTTGGAAGTATATTTTCAGCATAAAAATACCATCAAATGTAAATTATTATTCTGTTTCTTAATTTGACCAATCTTTTTTTATTTTTCTTGTATGCTGCAAGTCAAATTCTAATCAGCTTTAGGGATCAGTTATAGTGTTATGTAAGTCAGTAGCATTATAATTTTTTTGCATATTTAGGGCCAGTTATGTTCCAAAACTAGATCACAAGACTTCTTTCTTCTCCCTTAATATGAAATGGATTGCTATGCAGATTAATTTAGTCGTATAAAAACAGTTAATGTCACACTCATTATTTGTAAACAGCTTGACTTCCTGGGTGTGGGAAAAAAAATATTCAGTAAGGTTTTTTGGGCGGTTTGAGGAGTGTTGGTTTGCTTCTTTGATTTATTGACACTTTAAATTTGTTAATATTTTCCATCACTATCATTTGCAGTTATAGCTGAGGTGATTCTATAGAGCACCTGGAGCTTGTAAAATACCCTTAAACAAACAAACCTATGTACATTTTCTACTTGAAACAGTAAACAATAATTATTTCTGTCTTTCGTCAATTTACAAACTGCAATTAGTACATTTACAGAGAAAATATTTGTTCACATGTTAGTGTCATCAAGGGAAGAAGACATTGTCAGAAGAACTTTTAAATGAACCTTAGGCATAGACAAATAACATGAATTTCCAACAGGATTTGAGTGCTCATTAAATCTCTACTGTTAAAGTATCTAAATCTGTTACACCTCTCCCATGATCTCAATTTAGTTGATGCAAGAATTCCTTTATGCTTTTACATGGAAACACACACTCTGGAAGGAAATTGAAGAAAAGTGAGATTATTGGTGAGTATTATTCACTATTGCTGAAAGAATTGAATGACACTCTCAAAAGATTGTGTCTGATTTGGCATAGACCACTGTCATTTGTTTTTCTTGGTATAGGCCAACAGTAGATAATTTTTTTCTTTTCTAGGTTTAGAAAAACAGGATTTGTTCTTTAAAGGTCCCTCCATCAGTCAGTACTGTAATTTATGTATTGTATCTCCCTCAGGACTGTATCAAGACAACCGTATCCAACTTCTGATTAAGCTAGCTTTTGAAAAATACATACTTGTACTCAATTAATTTTTATGCTTTTCATGTGTGTATTCTTTTCTCAGTTCCCTCAATATTCCTGAAAAAATATTCCCTTGCATATTTGGGGAGAAGAAAGTTCAAATCCAATCATGTCAGCAGTAGAGGAGAGCCAAAATTCAACACAGATGGACTGAAAAATTGCTGTACCACAAAGGACAGGAATCCCACCATGTATAATATGTAGTTATATTATGGAAAGATACTTAACTCCCAACCATTAGATATGTGTGACAATTTATTTCCAATGCCTTTTGACACAATTGTATCTTTTTTCCCATTATTATTTGGAGAAGGACTTGTGCTCAGAAGCATGATGTTTCCAAAGTTTTACTCTATATATCCTTTTTATCCAATCATTGTGTTCTAAATCCTGCAAAGTTTCTGTTCTCTCAGTCAATAGCAATGCATTCCACAACCTAATATCAATCAAGTGAAATATATATAGTCTTTATTTTTTTCAATGTAGAATTTTCCTGGGTTGGGGTTTTTTTTTATTATTTTATTTAAAATGACCTTGTGAAAAAAACAGCAGCTCTGGTCTGCCATCTCCTTTTCTTATATTCCTTTATCATTATATCATCCTACTTCTCAAACTGGAATATCTTCAAATATTTAGGTTTTGTCTGGAAGTATGCTTCTCTTCTTATATTATGAACTGTAAAGCTCAGTTTGCAATTGTTATTTTACCTGATTGTTTCCTCTCATTTCCATATGGAAGAATCTTTTTCTTAAAGACACTGATACTCCATCTAAATTGGTTCTACAATTCAGTTTCAATAATTCAGTTTCTTTTCTACAGTCCTAGCCTACACTTAATTTTGTCAGTTACAGAACCTGCCTGAATCCTTCCATCTATTTGGTTCCTTGCATGCACACACTCCCCACTTCTGATCTCCCTATCATCATCAGTGTAATTATTTTTATTTCTAAGTACTATTCCAGCTCAGACTATGTAAACTCTCTGTGTTAGAGAAAACTATGTACTGGGCTGGATTTTGCTTTGCAAGGGTCCTCAAGACCACCTTTTTCTGTATTTTTGCTCTAAGAGGGTGTGCAATACCAGGGGTATTCCTTCATATTGGATGCTGATATTTGAAGTCTGTCCAAACCTAAAAAGTCAAAATTTCACACAGGTCCAAGTTAAACCTGGGTATCATGCTGCTATTGGCTTTTCAGTGTGTATTTGGCAAAAAGGCAGACAACACTTTGTGATTTCATTTAAATATGATCCTAAGTATGTGTTTAAGTATTAAGTCAGGCAAATACCATATTATGAATTATGTGCTGAGCATTTTGCAGAGTTTTAACTCTTTGATCATCTTTTTCCACATAATTGTGCCAATCTAAACTTCAGACAACATTCCTGTATTATTTTTCTTTGCTTTCAGTAACACTGTAACACAATATTTCCACATAATTTTAACACATTCAGCCAGAAGCCTGAGCTTAATTTGTACGCCATAATCAGTATCTGATACTAACTGGTCAACTGTTTAATATCAGAAGATAGACATCCGGTCTATTAGGATTTTCAAAATCACTTAGATCTAAACTTTCCATTATAATGTGTGTATCTCATGACATCAAAAAAAAAACCCTTCATAATTCCAGTCAAGCTTGTTTACACATCTTCATAATTCTTCTCAAGTTTCTCCACTTCATTGTCAGACATAAATCAGTGTGTCAGTTTACATCTCTAAAGAGATGTTTCCAGTAATCTTCCAGTCTGCCTTCTGAAATTGATCATTTATAAAGGAGGGTCAAAGTAAGAACTAAAGAGAATATTTGGGACCTTGCCTTACCTTGTCTTGCTTTTTCCTCTCCTTTTCCTTTTTCCTTTTTTGTTTTACTTCTCCTCTCCCCTTCCCTCCCCTGCTCTCCTTTTCCCTTCCCTTCCCTTCCCTTCCCTTCCCTTCCCTTCCCTTCCCTTCCCTTCCCTTCCCTTCCCTTCCCTTCCCTTCCCTTCCCTGCCCTTCCCTTCCCTTCCCTGCCCTTCCCTGCCCTTCCATGCCCTTCCCTTCCATGCCCTTTTTTACCAGAACAAAACCAAGAAACCAACCAACCAGGCAAAGCCTTTCTGTAAAGATTTCCATTATGCAAATAGTTCTATTAAATATGGCAATACTTAGATGCATATCTGGACCCTGGATTATCCTATAAGAAAGTACATGTTTCTCTGCTTTGTGAATTCATTTCCCCTTCCCCACCCTAATGCAGATTTGTAGCCTTCTTAGAAGTAACTAATATTTAAAGAGTTTTGTTGGGGTTTTTGGTTGGGTTTTTCCCCCCACCGTTAAGCAGTAGTATAAAAAGGAAAATAACAGTGAATTAAATTTTCACTTTAAAAGGGAAAACAAGTGTTGGCAAATACTACTAACCTGAATTAATTTAAGGTTGGGAAGTTGGGAATATAACTCCATATGCATTTATCTAAGCTAAGAAATTTCTAATGATAGCGAATATATAATTTTATTTTTCAAAAAGCTACTTTCAAGTATTTTATCTATTTTTATAATAGGAATGTGTATCCTCATTTTGTATATTGCATGAATGTATATTTTAATGTGTTATACATATTTAGGGACAATAGTAAAAAAATGGGAAAATACTGGGTATCATTGATTTTTTTGTTCTGCCGGTACTATGAAAAAAGCTCAAGAGTTTTAAAACCACAAATGTTAAAGCAATAACAAGTGTATTTTGCACTAGCAAAATAATCTTAACAATGATTGATTCAGCTGTACACAGAGTTTTAGATGAGGTTAAATCAAATAGGTGGAAAAAAAGAAAACCCTAGGGGTGGGAGAATGCATTTTATTTCTATCCATAAATTGGTCTAGCTATGTTCAAAGCTGGCACATGTCATTTTTCATTGAAATGGCAATATATTTTTGCCTGTATTATACCACCATTTCTCATCCACTTCACCACTCTACTGACGAGGAATATGCCATATGAGGGAAAAAAGTTAAATAAGTTTTATTTAAAAAAAACATCACTAACAAAAATCAAAGCCATTACATTTATGGAGCTGTCTATAGTATTTGTAAGCATGGAGACTGATCCCAGTGACTAACTTTAGATGAAATTCTGTTTGAGTAGAACAACTGGATCCAAAAACACTGGGATTTTATATCCAAGTGACTATGCCATATTAGAGAATAATTCTTTGAGTTATACTTAAAATTATATTACTAGAGTTATTATTAAATAACTCCATAATATACTGTGGTTCATGAATCTAAGATGTGAATTTCAAAACTGCCACAGAATGTGAAAGCTGTAGTTCATTGTTCAGCTGTTTAGATAGTGGGGTGTGTATAGTCATGATTCTGAGTCATGCATTTTCCTACCTGACTCATACAGTCTGATAGATAAGCAACTATGTTTCTCTGGGCAACAATAAGTGTGTGGGTTGTATTCAGAAAAGTGGAGCAATTTTCTAGAAAATCTGACTCCAGTTTTAGTGCTTAGGCCAATGCAGTAGGCATCCACTTAAAATAACTAAATTTCCTAAGCGGTGAAGTGATTTGATATTGGAAGTAGCTCCAGAATAGTCATATATACTATTCTGTTATAAAAACCCCAAAAACCAAACACAAAACACAGGCAACGAAAAACAGCCAAACCCTACACACACACACAGATCGTAAGAAAAAATTGTACTCTGTTGTGCTAGAATCTGTATGTAGTTTAGCCACTCGAAAAAGAATATAAGTCAAACTGCAAAAGCTGGGGCAGACCCTGGGAAATAATTTCCTACAAGTTGCAACATCTGTGAACTGCTATGCTCCTTCTCACCTCTCTTTTTATATTTCACTTAATTTGTGCATACATTTGTATTGATGTCCACTGCAAGCACTGAGTAAAGACTGAGTTTGTATAATGGGGTTCATATTCATTTTCAAAGGTACAAAATTCAATTCTGCAGTAATTGAGTGGATTCTCTTTTAGAAAAAGATAGAAACACACAAAGGGACTGTCCCTGATTCGTTATGCTGTGTCCCCTGATATGAAAAACAACCCTTCTATCTAATCCTCATTTACAACTGTTTAACCATATTTTCTTCTTTCCAAAAGTCCCACTAGGTTGCTTTTCCATGAACATACTAATAGTCAAAATTTCCTCTATCAATCCTAAATTCATACAGTTAACTCATATCCCTGTGCTAACCAGTATGTTTCCTTCTCCACATTCTTATCTGCACTGATGTATGGAAATATGATTGTTCTCACATGAATTCAAGACATTGCCTACTTGTGTCAAACTAACCCCTCTTTTGACCTCCTGTACTCTATGGTCTTCCCTTCCTTTAACCTTGTAGAATATGTTCTCTGTAGTTGTTTCTTTCTGGATTCTGCTATATGGGACAGAAACCAACAGCTTTACAGAGTGATATAAACATTTCCTTATCTGTCACACAAATACGCTTCTCAATACACTTCTTGGTCTGCTTTTCATGTTATCACAATCATTACTCACAGGCATCTTGTGATGAACTAATAAATGAAGGTCTTGCTCTTGCAGTTTTTCAACTTTGCCTAGTTTGTACAGGATACTATTGTAATTAATCCTTAAGTTCATGATTGGCTTTGTATTATTACATTTCATTCCAATTCTAGTTTTCAGTCTCTTAGCACCATCCCATGCTTTACATACATTGATATTCTAGCATGCAGGCAACACCTTAGCAATCATGAGTCATCAGCACATTTTTATTACTTGTTCCAAGGTCATTAATGAAATGAAAATATTAAGCAAGACTGATCCCAAGAACAATCCATGGATGATTCTCTCTAGCCTTTTCAGTACCTTTTATTATCTTCCTCACACGGTTTCTTAGATTGTTCTTTTCTTCTTTTTACATATCTCATTATGTAGCACCAATACACTTCCTTTACAGAACTCCAGGTACAGATTTAATTTTGCCTAGAAACTGATTATAAGAAAAAGCCATAAATTTAATTGTCACATTCTGGCCCAGAAAACTTTATCTCATATTTAGCTTCTGTTCAGTTCTCCTCTTTATCTATATTGACTAAAGTGTGCTCTTCAGTGCTTTCTCAAGTATCTGTTCTCAGCATCTACTTTTTCCTCATAGTCAAGTTGTTCTCATGCTCTTATAAAACTGCCCAGCAATTCTGTGACCTTTCTAGCAAGTAGTTATTGAGAAAATACTCATGAAACCTCCCCCTCATCTCTTTTATGGCTTTAAAACTCCACTTGCACTTCACAATTGTTTCAATCATACCTTTAATCTATAGATCTGCCCGCGTTTTATCAGCTAATATTCCGTTCATTTAAAAGTAACATTTCCTCTGTTAATATCTTAAGCTCAGTTAAGATACCAAGGTACTACTTAATCTTAATTAAGATACTATGCCCTTACTATGTTTCTATTGTTTGGCTCATCATCAATGCTTCATCAGTGCCCAATCATTACCCATGATAATCTTTATTCCCTAGTTCTTAGCTCTGATGAAACACACAGAATATTCCCCCACCCTAATCTTGTACAAATCCATCTGCATTCTCTTCTCTGGTTGTTTGACTCATAAACCTTTCATCTTCTGTTCCTTTGTGGAGTTAAGCAGTTACCTGTTCAGATCACTTATCAGTGACCAGGTGCCTTTTTCCCAAGTGGCCTCTGTGCTCTGACACAGAAAAATGCTTACCTTTCCCACATAGCTGTGCTAATACCAATTGTTTCATCTTGCTGCCATTAAAAAAAAATAAAAATTGCTGCCAAATAAGACTAAGCGAAATATCCCTGGTTTATAATATGTTAGATAGCTTATTTATGTATTTATGACAGGGAGGAGACTAGCTGAATGATTAATGGAAAAAATGACAGAAGTTTTTAGACACCAAATTTATAGGACTCTATCCCTATTTCGTAAGTGCACATCTGGCAGCAGACATTGTCTTCCTTCTGTTGCCAGCAATCACAAGCTTTCCTGTCTTGGGAGTCACCATCTCATGTTCATTCAGGAGTATTTTCTGTCCACACCTCTTCCTATGTAATAGCAGGAAGAGATACCTCTGGCTTCTGAAGGATCTCTGTGAAGATCCTGTTGATCTGCTCTTCATCTGTGACGGTATGCTACCTACTCATCTCCTTCCCTGGCTCCTTCATCCAGTGGTTCAACCCATTATCCACAGCCAGGGCTACCGTTGCCCCCAACCCACGGGAGAAGCATCAGGGAAGCCTGGCAGCTTGACACCTACACTTCTGTGTCCTCTGTTTGGAGGTCAATCTGGATATCCATCTGCCCTCTGGGATGTTACCACCAACTTTGCATGACTCAAGAAGTCCCACACAATATTGATCAGTGTCTCAAGGCCTTTTTTCACCCTTTTTCCACCAGATGTCACATTAACTCTTGAGTCAATCCTGCTTACCATTCTCCTGAAAGCCATTGCTGCTGAGCAAAAGTAATCTAGGGGCTCCTGAGCAACATTCCCTAAACTGGAAACAGTTGAAGCTGAAGGTGTAAACTGTTCCTAATGAGGAAACAGCTAACAGAAGAAGCTTTCTTTATGAATAATAGCAAAATGCTTCATTGATTGCCAAGTTCAAGATGCTTTATGGGAAATTTTTGATGCATCTGTATTTTTTCAGTGCAAGACTTTCTGCTTCATGTACAAAGTTCTTCTGAACTTTGGTTTCTATGTTCTGTCATCATACCAAGGCCTATCTGTAAGTCTGACATCATCCAAAAGTAAAGGCTACAATTGTGTTTTCCCTTTGGAATTAAACTATCATTATGTTGGCCTCACATATGAATCTACTGTCTTATTAAGAGATGAGTCATTTGTCATTCCACGTTTACTATTTCTGTGTACCAGTCTTCCTTAAATTTCCTTATTTTAGCATTTCCATCCTTAACCATTTACATTTCTAAAGGGGTACTGCTAGCCTATTGTATGGAGCTATTCTGGTACCTCATCCAGGTATTCAGCATGGAACTACACTGTGCTAAACCATGCAATTTATACTATAGCTACTTTTCCCTAGAACTATAATCTCATAAAACATGATCTTAAATCTTATCTTACAGACCAAACTTCTCTCTAGGTCACTGGCTGTCATCCATCTAGGAACACTCAACTATTTGTTCTTGCTGTCTCACTTCATACATTGCACTTCAATGTTCACAGAATGTCTATGACAAACTGCTATGAACACTGGGACCAATATATCACAGAAATGGGAGATAATCAGTTCTGCTCTTGAATCAATCGCTGATTTCTAGGATGAATCATCTGACTTTTCTGAACGTGCATTCATCAACAATGAGTTGGGAAAAGTATTTCTCTTTCAGGCAAATTTTGCACTGAAATATACTGAGTGTTGAAATTGTCTAACAGTGCCACATCTGCGAACTCAAAAAAGTACAAGAGGACAAACTCAGGAAGCAGTGATTAATTTCCTTACATTTATAATTAACAGGAAATTATGGTAAAAAAAAAGGCAACAAGGTCCATTTTTACACAGGAAAAAAAGTGGCAGGCAGTGGGATATGCAGTACCTTTGTATCAGCCAAAATATTGAAGAGAAAATGCAGAATAGTTCACAGAAATACAGTGTGGGAGAAGTAGTAGAAACCAATAATATAACCTGAGTAGGCAAGAGCTGAAGAAGTCCTAGGAGTCACAGGCTCTTTGGTTTGTTGCTGACTTCTCTGAATGGTTCTTCAGGTTCCTATTTCAGGTAGCATGCAGAGACCTGTAGAGTTCATTTAGTTCTAATTAATATCATTAAATAATGCCAATAGTCATGTCTTGGGAGTATTTGGTCCTATTTACACAATGAATTTAGAATGTATATACAGAGAGAGAGAGAGAGAGAAAGACGAATAAATAAATATATAGACAAAGACAAATAAATATATAGATAAAGTGCGATGAAAATAATTTATGGTATAAGTGGATCTATAGATGACAAAAAAAGTGTTGACATTAAAGGTAGAATTAAAAAAATCTATATAAAAATATTCCTAACTTTTGAATTATAAGTAGTTATGAATAGTTAAAAATGCTCAGCACATTTTTGACTCCTGTAATGGAAGTGACATCCCTGTTTTCTTTCTTTTTTTTTTTTTTTTTTAAAAAGAAACAGCAAGAAACAAAAACAAACAAAAAAAACTTTTAAAGCAATATTTGTGTCTAAGGAATCTTTCCCTGCTATAGAGATTCCTGGACCATGTTTGCACATTGTCCTGTGCCAATGCAGAGAAAGCATGGTTAAGTCCTCTGAAATTTCTTACTTTAAATTTCAACTAAGTTCTAGGAGAAAGCAGCAGTCAATTTTGGATGCCCTTGCAATTTTTCTTTAACACTACCTACAACTATGAAAATGTTAGAAGTGCAGCATGGTGGCATTTTTGTTTATTTAATTTAAAAAATAATTTTAAAATATTATAATATAACAATAAAGACTGAAATAATAATTTATGAGAAAAAAAGATATTACAGTGTCAGGCAACTTTAATCAGATGCCAGAACAGATGTGACTTCATATGTTGGGAGAACCATGAAATTCTTATAATGAGATGTCCAAGCAGAAAAAGCTGGTGATATACAAGCAATCTGAATTAAGAAAAACTTTCTCCTAAAGGTTTAGGTTTGTCCCTCTTCCACATATTTTTGCTACCTAGCAATTTTTGGAGCTGTGTGCTAAATGTGAAGGAGTAACAATCTGTGTAATTCGTGTGAGAAAGCAGCATAAAACCATTTTTATGCAACTTTGCGAAGCAAAGGGAAAAATAAGTGTATAAACCACCCCCAAAATATGGAATATAAATCACACTTCTTCAATTAATGCATCAGGCTTTGACTGTGCCTCATGTTTTTAACAAAACTGTTTATCCCAGTATGAACCTTTGCAAAACTACCTAATCATAAATTTTCACCTCAGTCCATAACAGTGGGAATAACAACTGACCTATCACTTCCCTGAAAATCAGTGTTAGACAGTATGTAAACTTCTGTACACAATGCTATGCTATTTGAAAATTACAAATTAGAGACTGTCAATTAATTTATCTTATCTAAACAACAAATCATCCCCAATTCCAAAATACTAATAACAGCATCAGTGGAAAAATTTGAAACTGACTGCATTATCTGGGTTATTTGCAGTCATCAAGAACTCTAATAATTTCATCATGTCAATGCACAGAGACTATACATAACTATGCGTGTACACAGTTGCTGATTAAAAGAAATTGCCATATACAAAGAAGAAATTGCATGTATTAAAAGTCAGAATGCAAACTCTAACCATCATGGCTTGTCAAAGCTCCTGGCAAGATGTTTCGATGTGCGTCCATGTATACAACTACTATTAAGTGGACAAATAAGTATTTTTAATTCTCAAAAAGTTTACAACCCAGTTTTATTAAAAATATCTTTAGAATCAAAAATGATGAGTCACAGTTCCTTTGTAACTAAACTTTTATATGCCACAACATAGATTTAAATGTGTATGTCCTTTGTAAAAAAAAAAAAAAAAAAATTAAACCAAAACTCACATAACTTTTCAGTTCTCCAGAAACAGAGCACATGAACCCACATGTATCAGAAGACTGGTATCATATGTAAGGGATGTTGATAACTTCTATATGCATTAAAAAAAAACTACAATTTTAAACTTTAATTAAGTCTAAGTGAAACAGACGAAGAGGAAGACGAAAATACTGAAAAGATTAACAGAGCAGATCTTTTATTCAAAGCACCAAAATCTGTAATGACATACAGGACTTTAAATGTCATCAGAACAGAGACAGAAAATATATCTTTTCTATCAGCTGGCTGAGTTTACTGAGTTTACTACTCAGTTTTCTGAGTAGTAAAAAGCCTTCACACACTGCCCAAAGAATAAGTGGAGAGAGTAATACATCTTATTCAAGAGATTTCAAAATCACCATATTATTACCTCACTGAAATATGCTAGAAAAGCTGGAACTAAAACCTAAATAAAGATAGTTCTCCATCATATTTTCCCATATGTCCATTTGCTTATTTTGGCTATTAGAATAATGTTTATCATATAGTAATTAATATAATAACAATAAATAATAATAACAACAATTAATAACAATTAATAGTGATAATAATTATTACAATAAGAATAATAAATTTTGCTATTAGGCTCATTATTTATCATGTAATCATACATCATTTGGATTTGACCTGTAAAGGCAATGAAAAAATAATATGGACACAGAAGACAAAATTTCAGGGTCTACAAGATTGAATTTCCTCATAAAATGGATTAAACTTTACTTTCAACTGCTCTGAAGAATGAAAAATATTGCAACTGCAATACTAGTATATCGCATTGCTTTCACATTGTGCAATAACCTATCTATGCCCAGGATTATTGCACAAGCGAATAAACAGAAAAGTAGAAAAAAAATATAGTGTTATAGTGATTTTAGTCATGAAATAGTCTTGCAAAGATTTCAGTTTAAGGGAACTCCAATTTAACCCTAAAACATACATTTGCAGTTAAATTTTTTCAAGATTTTTCAAACACTTGTTTATTTTACTATAGGGAGATTGAGGACAAAAGATGCTTTTGAGAAGAGATTACTTTGGCAGTTAATTCATAGTGTAGATAAGAGATTAGTTTCTTTGTTGAGGAAAGATTTTAGAAGGTGTTATAGAATCTCTCAGAGAAAAAGTGTCTTTCTGAGACTTTCTGGAAACAGAAGAGGGTCTTTAAAACTATAGATTATAAATGAACTGCAGTTCTTTGGTTAGCCAGAAAAGCCAGTGACTAATCATTATTCATTTTGGTACGGTATTTGTTTTACTTTCCACAAATTGCTTTTTATTCATTAATTATAATTTTCATTTGCATAATAGCAAAACGATGAGTAACAATGACAGTTTCATGTAAAACTTCTTACACATATCTCTAATTTCTTGAGCTATTTCCTAAAAAGCACATAAAACTGATTCCAGGGAAGGTTTATATAATCTCATGAAGTCACATATAAAAACCACCAGTCAAACTAAAGAAATAGTATTTCAAGTATATATGAGGTACCACTCAAATTAGAGGAAGGAATGTGTAAAGAATATGCAAAAAAAAGTGCCTACAGCAGGACTAGCTTTGTGTTGTCCCAAGGAAGCATTTACGTGCAATCTGGCAACCGCATGAGCTGATGCTGTAACTATGTAAGTGCCTTACAATATTTCTTTGGCAATTCACATGCTGTTTGAGAAAGTTGGTCTCTATGGTAAAATACCCTGGAAGCAGCATGAGATAGTTCACTTCCCTTAGCATCCAAAATTAAATTATTTACCTAAACAAAGCAAAATCCCACAAAAGAGACATAAAATATATACTGATCCTAAATCAAATACCATTTTTCATTGAACACTAAGCTTGTGATAGATGCATAAGCTGTGGGGTAGCTGGGCAGGGGGAAGCATACTTTTTATATATCTTTAACTGTGTATTTACATTTTTTTATTAATGAAGTCTTCTTCTAAGACAAATGTTATTTATGCTTTCTTTACAGAATCATGAAAGCCTACTGATTTGATTTATTTCACCAAAATTTGATTCAAAATATTCAAGATACCTGACCTATCCAAATTTAGACTGGGATTACAGACTTCAGCTTCAGGTGGGTATCATCTAACTATTCACCTTTTGTTCCTTCTGCTTTTCTTTCCTCCCCTTACATCATTTTTCCAAATCTTTTTTGGTAATACATAAATTAAGGAAAAAGAAAGAAATCTGTGACTAGATGATTCAATGCTGTTTTGTAACCTTTGCGTGGTTTGCAACTTACATGAGTAGGGAGCACACATAAATAGCTATTCCTGATGATAGTAGGACAAGTTTCATCCATATTTTCCTTTCTAAGAAATACACGGTGCAATGTTTGAAAGAAGTCTTATTTTTTCTTTTTTCTTTTTCTTTTCTTTTTCTTTTTCTTTTTCTTTTTTTTTTTTCTTCTGAGCACCTCTAATTTACTAATTAAGTAACCTAGTTAGCAGGAGGGCATCGTTTCTGAGCAGTCATAAAACAATCGTGCCTCCTAAGTGTAGCAGTGGTGGAAATGACATATACTAAGCTAATAATGAACAAACGCATTATAAACAATTTAAAAATAGAAACTGCTACCAAAAAAGTACTCTTCCTTAGCAGCTCCTTTCCATAAAAACAACAGCATTTTAATGATGCTGTTGTTAATTCAATTCCTCTCCTTTTTAATGTTAGAGGAGGAGGTTTTGCAAAAATAAAACTAGAAAACTAATTCTGCATCTTTTTTTACTGTAGAAACTCTGAAAAAAAATGTCTTCTTTCGAGCTCACAATGTCAAACTTTCCTCTTTGAAGAACAGATTCCCTTGCTGGGCATCCTGTCCCTATTAAGGGCTTTCATTAATAGCTTGTTATTCTTTCTCTTCATGGCTAGAAAAAAGCAGTTCCCTTGGAGTCCTCCCTCTGTCTCCCAGTTCAGGCAGAGTTAATAGCAATAACATATGTCTGCTCCTTAGGAAAAAAAGGGAGTGATGTCTGATGTGTTACCCTTAATAAGGTCTATTATGTTCCTTAATGACACTGGCAATGAAGTTACATAAATCATGGTCCTGGAACCTTAGGGTGTGGTCACAAGTATAAAGAGTAAAGTAAACCTACATGAAGCATTCAATATCAGTATTCGGACTTGAAGATATTTAAAATTCCAAATGCAAGAAATACACTTAGGGTTTTCAAACATCAAGGTTTTTCTTTCATAAACTGGGACCTTAATTCAAAATTACAGACAAGACAGAACTTTCTGGGGCTTATAAGCCACCTAATTAAGGTGTTCTTGAAAAGTCTGATACAGCGATAGTATTTAGTATAAAGCTGACAAACTATTGCCAGTAGATGTGGGGACATTTCAAATCCATTTCCACACATAGAAGGGAATACATCCTCAGTATGCTTTTGCTTAAAGATTCACAAATCTTTCTGAATGCCAGTGATCTATGTGGCAAGCTTATAGAAATGACAGGTGCAAGGAAATTTTCCTACCATATAAAAAAACCTTGTGTTTTAAGAATAAAATTTTAACAGAATAAGAAGCCAGTTTCTTTCAGAACAGTAATTCATGGATACAATTGTTTCAGTCCACTCTACCCAGAGGTAGGATTACTGCTATGCGTCTGCGTAGACCAATTGAAATAGGCATCCTAACATCTTCCTGGTAGTGATGCCCTCTTTCTTCAGTATTCAGAATCTGGAAAATGTCTCCCAGTGGAGTATCATCAGGCAGGCTTCACATTCTAGGGGGTTGCTAATGCATATACACTTATGTCTATGTATATATATACACAGATGCATGAGGGTGTGTGTATACGTGTATAAATTTTGCTTAGGTATATGTAGCACTATATGGCAAAGACAATACATTGCTTTTTTACCATGGACTGACCGATATTTTGTTATTTATACAGCCTGTTGCTCCACATCCACCTTTTTGTCTTCCCTGAACCATTATTCTTTTAAACACACTTTATACTATTTGCTCTAAATAGTTTTGCTGTTGTTATATTCCTACCTTCACTGTGACATTTAATTACATGCAAAAGCCATTTATTGTTGAATATATAACCCCTAATCATTAATATTATCCCTTAATTAAAGCTGGCAACATCCAATGTCTCAGCTGACATATATGACCCTCCTTAGTGATATAATTCACCAAAATCAGTAGACTTGAAATTTACATTTTCAGTGCCATCTAGAAGTGCATTCATGTCACTGGAATTCCCTCTGTTGGTGCGTTAAGTTTATCAGGAAAAACTTCATCTAATGTTGCTAATCCTGGAATCAATCCTTATGCCCAGTATGACAATATAACTCAGGCTTTCTCTGAAGGAAAAAAAACCTACTGTCTTCTGTTCAAAATCAAGGAGGACTCTGAATTGCATGGAGGTGAGAGAAAGATCACCCTGAACTATAAAATGGATTTGTCATTTATTCTAAATTATACCCCAAACCCTTTTTCTGAAACATCAGTTGAATAGATGACTTCACAGGTTGGAAAACCCTGTATAGAAAAGTGAATGGAACTAAACAGGTGTATTACAGTTAAGGGACAGCAGGGAGAAACAAGTGATAAAAAATAACACTTCTGCTACACAGTTACACAACCTGCACAGTGTTTCTACCCGGGAAAATCAGTCACGTGGGAGCCTAATCTTTATTTTACAGGAACAGGTTTTATCATCTACTTAGGGAATATGTTTTATACATATATATATGTAAGAAAAATTACGAGAAACACTATTAAAGGAATAACATTACACTTTTACACTTTTTCCTTCTCTAAGTCTCATAGGAATATTATTCTGTCTTCACCACAGAGTCAGTCAGCCAGAAGGACTGTTGTGGAGAATGAAACATTTCAAGAAAGAGGAGAGAGTCTTCCATCTATATTCTTCCAAGAGAACCCAGAAATATGAGGTGCTGGGTTATCTAATGAGCTATTGAGTGAGCCCCAGGCAGACAGGTTCTCTGAGAATGCCAAGGCACACAAAAAAGCTCAAATCTGCAATACCCATTCATCTACCTAATGACATAGGCCAAAGGATATTTCTTGACTGCTGAGTGCGACCTGCAGTCTGACTCATGTTAATGGAACTAAACGTGAACTAAACCAGTGTTAAGGTAGCAAAGGAACTCTACTGCTAAAACTGCAACACTTGAAACCCTTAGACTTGTGTAGCAGGTGAATAAGAACATTAAACAATGGGGCTTAACCCTAGATATCAAAGATGTTCAAAGACATTTATTCATCTGTGTCTTCCTATTCAGACCTAGCTCCAGGTCTGAAGACTTCCAAAGACCTCACAGAAGTACAATGTCCAGAACTTCTCCCTGGTTCCACCATACTGATTCACAATATCTTGCCTTCAATAAAAATATTCCTAGTTTAAAATGTGAAATATGAAATGATCCAGTTGCTGCAGACAGAATGAGTTCCAGCAGGCAACTCCTGGAATTAAAATTTTGGGGTTGAACTTGGGTGAATTTATTTTCAAATTCAGGAAGACTGCTGATCCCAGACTGAAGCTAGATACAGATAAGATTTCAGAACAGGGAGACAAAATTGCAAAATCATCACAAGGACAGGAGTCATTTTCAGTTTCTCCATTATTCAGTGTAGTATAACAACATTCAGACCAGCTGATTACATAAGGCCATGCTGAAATTCTTTAGCAATACCCAAGATGTGGCAAAATGCCTCATCATCTTTTTCTTCTAAAAAGTTTGGCTCTGTATGATCCCTTGATACAGCCCTATGCCTAGAGATACAATTGAAGTCTTACTAATTACTATATAGCTATGAAATTAATTAGTAGGCAATTTTCTTCTGTTAGCCTTTTATTTATATTATCCTAGTTCCCACAATGTACTTAATTCTGTACATTCATTACATATTCATTTCTCTAAATCTTGAGAGCCCATAGATTGTATTCTCACAACTATCAGTAGCCAAAAAATTCTACTCCAATTCTGACATGCATTCAGTTATTTTTATTCTATATCTAAGTCTGATGAGATATGCTGTTTGTTTGAAGAAACTGCACTTAATATCCAGGCTAAAATTAGAGATTTCTGTGTGATTTAAGAGTTCAAATCTTGCCTTTGGAGAATGTTTATCATTAGACATTAGTGTTTGTGTGTTTCTATTAATATTTGAACAGTAAATAAGAATAGTTATAAGAAGCAACAGGAAAAAATATGTAGACCATGTAAGGAAAGTTACTTTTATTAAAACGTGTTATTAAGCATGGGTCTCAAAACAGGGAGAACAAACGGTTTTTCCAACATCTTTAAGGAACTGCAGTTTCCACCATTTAAAAAGTCACTGTTTGATTAAACACTTAGGAAGTTTCGCTTAGCAATCACTCTTAAGCTCATTTCTACCTTTTGTATAAAGCAGAAAGAAACAGTATATTTAAAAAAAAAATAACACATGTAATGAATTTATCAGCTTTGTTTGTATTGCATCCTTATTCAGATGTTAAATTTAATGATATATTCTCATGGATAGTTATTTCAGTATAAACTGATCTGAAATGCCACTTAAGTCTACAAAAAAAAATCTTAAAATTAAGAATTAGAACCTAATTAATCTTTATCATAATGTCATTATGGTTCATGTTTTCATTACTCAAGCAAGAAATGTTAATACATGACATCACGTCTGAGAAAATGGCACAGTAGGCAGGAAAGATTCTTTGTCCAGTTAAAATCACTCTTTGAGGTGATACCACTATTACTGGCAATCACCAGTAACAGAAAATGTAATTGTTTAAACATGTGCAGAAAACATTCATTTTACTCTGAAGTAAAAAATATAATAGTAATTAAAAAAAAAAAAAAAACAAAACACGGTTTGTTAAACAGAATATTGTATTGAACATGGTGGTATGAAAGCATACCTGGTCCAAAGGGTACACAATATGTCGCAGTGGATTAGGAAACATCAGACTTTCTGATAAACTCCCCTTGGTGTGGCTGGTAGAAAAAGATTTACAAAAAACAAGTAGAAAATTACCAGCATATATCACAGTGAAAATAAAACGTAACAAAAGCTTGTAAAAGCTGTCAGAAAGAACAAACAATTCTTGATCCATAATAGTTAAAAGAGGTATGTAAACAAAGCAGGTTTTATTTTCATTTCAAACAGTCCTGTGATCAGGCTGAAGTGAGATAGCAGCTGCTTAAACGGAGTTAAGAAGCCAGATACTTCAAACTCAATAAAATGCTGTTGTACAGTATGGTGTAGCAGTTTGTTTTTAATGAAAGTCAGCTTTGGCTATAATTTGTGTTACCAGAACTTTTATAACAACACTTGATATTCCACAAAGAAGGAATTGTTAACACTGACGGTGGGGAACCAGCATATTTTAGGTTAAAACTTCAGTGTTTAAATAGGCTATAGGCTTACTTTGGTGATTCTTTTCTCACCAATATTTACAGATGACAGTACTAATTTATACTTGAAAGTTGCTAAAAATTGATGCTGAATTACTGAGGTTTTGTGTATAAATATGTCAGGATTGTTACAAATTACAGTTGTTTTCACTCAATCATAACTGTTAAGGTTTCCCATCTGTTACTGAATTATGACACAGGAAAAAATAATCCTCTGCTTTTCCACTGGCTATGATGTTCTACCTCCCCAAGTCACACTAAGCAGTTTATAACCAGAGACTGAAGTATGAACTGCACATATATGAGAAATTTCACATTATTGTTCTCCAGTTCCAATGGTACAAGATTTATCACTTAGGAAGTTCTATTTCAAGGCTGGAAGAAACAATTCCAGTTTGGAGAAACTTGCCATCTAGGAAGAAGAGAACCAAAATAACATATGAACTAAGCAGAGCAACATGGAAATCATGACTCTGACTTATACACCAGGCTTATCACTATGAATGTTGCTTTTAAGTCTCACCAGCACTCTATCTACTGGCCTGTTACACTATACTGTATCTAACATATCTTTAAGTAAAAAAATCTAACATTAGTTTAACACAAAATGAAAATTGTGAAAGAAATTTTTCCTACTTCCTTCCCTTTTCTTCCTCTCTTTCTCACAAATTTCCCACAGATTCCCAACGGAAGGCAAGACGAGGACCTTGGACCACTGAGATAGAGGGTTCATTATTTAACTACCACTGTGCTACCACTGCACAAGTAAAATAAATATTTCAAGATCTTATTCTTAAAAGATTATGTTTTTTACCCTCATCACAGTACCACTTTCTTTGCCTTGCATCACTCTTTATTCATAAAAATTTGTCTCCATCATGACTGTTTGTGTACTACTGTAATTGTGCCTATAAGTACCAAAGAAGACCCTGTGAGGTAATCCATAAATCTGTGCCACAAAAAGGGCTTCAGTAGTGTAAAAGAGATGAGACATGCGTCAACAACAGAATCAAGAAAAGAGAGTAAAATATTGGAGAATACTCATGAGAGACAATCCTGTGCCAGGCCAGGTACAAGAATTATTTATTTATTTATTAAGGGAAGGGAAGAGATTAAGCAAGCAAGTTTAATTCTAGCATTCCCTAAATTTTGATAGTTTAATTTTGTATAGGCCTCACAATGTGCTTAAATACAGCATTTTGAGTGCAGTATATAATGTCTTTTGACATGTATAAACATTCTTATGATTAGTAGTCACAGGCTTTATTTATTGTTATGAATTGTGTCCATTCCAATTTGGGTTTATATTGTCCAATTCCCAGGTATCTTTCACTGTGAAGGAAGTCTTGGAAATCTGTAAATGTTAGGGGCTCAGCTGAAATAGCCTGCCTTGGAAACTCACTGAAACATATCTGTTAGGCAAAGCAAAAACCTTGTAAAATGCTCCTCTGCTGTAGGCCATAGAATGGAGCTATAATAAACTCTGACCCATAAAAAGTCATGTAAACATTATAACCTGTTTTTACTAGCCTTTTAAGTGCCAGGAGCAATTGGTCTTATATGGCTTGGTCTTTCCAGCTTCCAAGCCTCCACGAGAACCTAGGATCCTACATGGGTGTTCAAGTGCCTCTGGCTTTGGAAGCCTAAAATAGGAACAAATATGGTGCTATCAGCTATTTGGTTACTCACTCCAGGCAGATGTATGATATTTCCAACAGAACACATTTAAAAATTAAACACCTACAGAAATCAACTGACTGGTTTTGTATTGTTAATCAAAATAAATGTCCATGCAGTCTCAAGCTATTTCCCTAAATTGCTGCATCTGTCATACTGGAAAGAAAAGGGGGAAAAAAGACAAGAAAGAAGGAGGGGAAAATAAGACAAATGTTTTAGAGTAACAGTGTCCTTGCCTTAAGGCTCTCTAATCATAAGAGCTTCTCTAAGTTCAACATAGTTATTTGTTTTGAGAAAAATGCTGCAAACCTTAGTCCTCAGGGGAAACTGAAGTTCACTTCAATGCACTTCAATGGGATCTTTGCCTGAGTAATAGCTGAAGGATTTAGCTCGCTGCTAACTTCATGAACAAACAACATGAATTTTACAGCTTTTGATTTCTGCCAAATACTTACCCCATTAAATTTCTGTGGGAAATCAGCCATACAATTAAAACCTATTTTATCCCTTCAATAATGTTAATGAAGGAATTGTGGCTTTCAGGATTTTATGTATGTGTGTGTGTATACATATATGCATATTTTGCTGTCACTGCAACAGCTGCTGTTGGCCTCAAACACCATCTCTTAAATACATAGACTTAGTGATGGAGGTGTACGTGACTCTGATGGTCATTAAACCTCATTAAAAAGGCTAAAAATCCCTTCCCCATACAGAGAGTTGCCATAACATGCACAAATTAGCTACTTATTAATATGGCTACTCTATTCCTTCCATTCTGGTTAAAGAAAATTAAAATATAGAAATAATGAGGAGGTAGTGTTCAGAATTTGAACCTGGTTTCCAAACAATTTATCTTTCCCAGCAAAGTTTTCACACCAGCTTTGAACATAGTGTAGTTTTTACATGCCAGTGTCTGGACCTGGATCTGAATGCAGAAACTTAGATCTATCATTAGTTTCAGTGCATGTCACTTTTGAGTCCTTACACCAGAAAGCCCTTTGGATGAGGAAGTTTTTTACTTCAGTAGGAATTCTCATGTAGACAGCTGGTAAAAAAATATTCTCCAAATAATTAACTTCTTGTCTTGTTGTAAAAATACATGTCATCAGGGAAAATTGTTCAAAATTCTGCTTTTGATTTTTGACAGAATGACACAGGCAAGATTTTGGCCAAAGATTTTGATTCTGAGGGGCAACTATAGAGAGTTGAAAAAATTGGTACTCTGTTCTGGGATGTAATACGCACTTTCTGTGTATTTACCTTGGAGATCCAATTTAGAAATTCTGTCCTGAACTTCAGAAGAGCTGAATGTGCTTCTCTACCCAGAGCCAGAGCTGCAGTGATCACCTCGGGATCACAACACCCATCTTTGGAGCATTTACAGTTTCGCTGCTCTACCACCTACAGGGACTCACGATCCTAAATTGAGTGGTTAAGGCCCATGAAGGAAAATGCAAGGACATTTGGACACCTGAAATGGGAACTTTCAGGAAGCGGCTTCTGTAGCACAGAATGACATAGGCAAACAAATAAAAGATATTTGAACAAGGATTTCCCTAGGATAGTCTCTCTATAGATGAAAAACAGGAACTCAAATTTCATTACAAGAAAAGAAGGATCTTGACTGTCAGTCTTCTAGATTTAACAAATAGTCAGGTAAGTATCACTCAGGTAAAAAAATCTAGTGCCATTTCTGATCAGGTTTTGTAAGAGTTAAATTTTTTTCTGAGCACAACTTCTAATCAGGCACTGTAGGTAATTCATGTAGGAGAATCATCATTTAGAGCATTTCAAAAGGCACCAAACTTTCAACACTGCTGATATTTCATTGATTGCGTGCATGACCTCTTCCAGTAACTTTGGCCATCAAAATTAACCACTGGAAATTTAGGAACGAGAGTGGCTGTCAGAGGTATATAAAAATATTGGAAGAAGAAATATTCATTCATGCAAATATCTTTCTCCAGTATCTTACCATCAGTTCTATAACTTTATTTTGCATTTATGAGCTCCCACATCCATATTTCTATCAGGTAAAGGCTGGGGCATTCTCTCATTGCTTTTGTATAGAAGTGCAATTCTCTGATACTACTTTCATTTGGGAAGTATCAACACTGTAAAATACATTATTATTCATCCTTTTTTCCACCTTTTTAACAGGCTTATGTAGCATTTGCAGAGTCAGACAGTCTGAATAATTTTCTGCTCACAATAAAGAACGTGTGAAAAGTTGCTGTGTTTCCACTTTGTGGAAATTGTTTCACTGGTGCAGATACAGATGTGCTAGCAAACTCCTGTTCATATTTAGTTGTTACTGAAAACAGAACTTGATATTTAAATCCAAACAGTATGCTGACATCTTAGGCTGGCTGGTGTGAAATTTAATTTCTGCTGTTAAGCCTCAGAAGCCTGGAGAAAACATAAGATGAACAAGAGCCATTAAAATCCAGTTTTACAATAACATACTTCAGAAATGAAATAGCGACTCTCTGCCCTACGGACCCAATGTCCCTTCAAGGGACACACATCTGGGCACTATACCTGAAAAGTAGATTTGACCTTTTGATTTTTACTGCTGCCCCTTCCAATGTGCAGCTTTTCAGACAGTGTTTAGAAACAGAACAGAACAGGAGCAGAACTCTATCCTGGCCTCAGCAGTTACATTCTGAGACTTCCAAATTTATTTATTTTTTCCATCAACCTCTTTTTTTAACATGAAAAAAAAATTATACCTCAGATTTCTTCAAAATTATCCTGTATTTATATTCATAAAGTTGTCCTAAACAAACAAGTGCCTTCCCCACAACAAACACTTGCAAAATGAATTATTAAATACATAAATTAAAGCAAGCAGCTCTCAAGAGGCATTCATTATGTCAAGCAAGTCTGAACTAATTAAGACTTAACTTCTAAACAGGGGCCCAGTCAACTACCTCTGGAGAAATTAGCACCAGAGGGAAGAATGGCATTCCACCAGGTTTTGCCAACAGATCTCTATGCCAGCACTTTTGAACAGATCAGTTGTTTGTTCCTTTATGCTACCTTAGTGCAGTTCTCCTACATGCCCTCGGCTCCAGGACATCAGAGAATTTGTGGAGCCAAAATAAACACATTTTTGGTGTTAACACACTTCATATTTCCCACCCAGTAGCAATACAGTAACTTTCAACTTAAAGATTCTGAAGACATGTGTGGGTGAGCTGAAAAGCAAGTTCATCATATCAAGAAATAAATTTACTGTAGAAACTACTGGGATTTTTTTCCTATATGCCTTCATATTAAGTTAACATTAATAACTCTCAGCTGCTTAATTCAAATCAATACTCCAGGGTTTGACAAAGCCTGTCACTCCCTAGCTGTGTTAGTTGTAAATACATTATATTCATACATTTGAATAAAGGGTTTTACCTGAATGCCCTGAAAATTTGCAACAAAAGCAACATGATGCTGAACAGTGATTTCTGTTACAAAATCAGTTCACCTGCCAGAAGGAAATCTGAATAGTTGAGACAAAACAACAAGGTTACTGGCAGTGTGACTAGGCAGTATTGACAGGAGGTCAAACAGTATCAGTCTATTCCAGTCAAGAACAAAAATTTGGGAATGGGATATGGCAATACAGAGCTTTGTTTCCTAACCACACAGAAGAACAGTATCCTATCTTATTTCAACAAGACCACTTCCCTAATAGCTAATCATTATATTCAAAATTGTATTCATTCATTTTAGAAATATCACACTTTCAGGCTTCGGTTCACAAATTGCACTAGTCAGAACCACAGATGTCGGTATCTTGTTTATTATTTGGATGTATCATATTTTCATTGTTTCCATTTTCCTTTACTCTGCATACTCCTCCTCGACCTTACACTTGTACAACAGAATATGCTTCTATCCTAATCCTTTAAACCGTATCAAAATTTGATTTAAAGGAACAGCCCTTCTGCAAAATGTTCAAAACTCCTTGGACATTCAGTGATGAACACCATATTCAGAATTCTCGCTTCTACCAGAATTTCTCCATTTTATCTTAAAGCAAGTGCCTTTCTTCTAAAGCTAAGAATCTTTGTTTAAATTTCTTCTGGAATTCTCCTGTACTTGACCCCACTTGCTTCTGCAGTGTGAAGATTCTTTAAGAACCCATTTAGACTAAAGACATATGCAATAATTCAAACTGCAGTATGCCTATAGTTTTTTTCATAACACACATCGGTTCCTATATCTTTTTCACCATGTAAGTACTTTTAATTTTAAGGTTTGATTATTATCATAATAGTTTAAATAATTTAGTTAGTTATCATATTTAATTTCATTTTTTAATACTGATAAAATATTATTAGTCAGCTTTAGAGAGTTTTTTTTCCAGGGACTTTGTGCAGGAAGTGAAATTTCGTAATTGTTAAGGAAAAAATCTGAGATTCCAAAGCAGGATAAGATTCAGTCTAGAAAGATGAGTAAAATTTTCCTAATCTGAATATGGAGGTGAGTCAGCAGAAATAACATTTCATCTCTGGGAACAGTCCCAGCACTTAGTAACTCCTTACAGGTGTGTTAATCAGTGGTTAACTATATAAGCTTACTATTAACACATAAGCAGAGAACTTATTTTTGCCTCTGATGCAGTTCTACTACTTTCCAATACATTTTCAAGTAATAAAAGCCCTCAGGCAAACCACTTGATTTGGGTTCCTGCTACCTTTCACCTGTCCCTAAGCATGTGAAAAATCCACATTAGTTTTGATGGGAGTTATGCTTTTCCAAGTAGAGAAGAATACTTTCCTTTAGGACACACACATAATTACTATATATGGTAACTAATAGAGTAACAGATGCTTTGTAGGCAAATAAACTACTGTTTCCTTTGGTACAAAAATAGTAACTCTGATGGTCTCATTGGATACCACGCTTTGCCCTCTGATCTGATTGCTATTTTGAATTTTTCATTGGAAAACATTTCATGTTATTTGTCTCTGTGGTTTCTTCCCTCAGATATCCTCAATAACTCTCCATAAAGAGATGCCCTGTGGTGTCTTGCCTTACCTTGAAGTATCTCCATAGTTTTAAATTCTGTCCTTCCCTTTAAGTCTATCTAAAAAAAATAAAAAAAGCCAACAACAACAAAATAACCAAAAACCCCCACAACACAACCCCCCCCAAATTTGAACATCTTGTAGCAGAGCTATTTTGAGCTAAGTGAAACTAATTTACATGGCAACCAAGACACAATATGGTCAGTGTCAAACACTTCAAACATACGCCTCACTTCAAACAGAGGAGAGGGCACTTCTTTTTTTAATTTACTTGCCCTGATTATTTTTTTTTTTAATAATATGAATAGCTTCTTAATAGTTATCTATTTGTACTTCTCCATTTCCATCTCTGATTTTTAAAAAAAAAATTCCATGTGATTGTCAGGAGCTGTATCCTGTTACTTATATACACATTACAAATGTGTATTTATAAAATTTATTAAATTCTGATTATGCTGTTGATTTTACCTTTGTGCATGCACATACTATATATATGCATATATAAAATATAATGTACAAATATTCAGTACAGCACATTGTCAAACTAATCCTTACCTGGGGAGGTTATGTGTGTATATATACACACGCACACACATATATATATGCATAATGTACCTGTATCTATGTATACCTCTATGTCTGTATACCTGTGTATATTGCTTAAGCACATGTGCTTAAACCATTTGGAAGGAAAACACTTCTTAGACTTTATAGGACAACAACGTACTTTTCCCTTTTAATAAATTCTGTTATCAGACACAGTAGCTGAATGTAGCCTGAAAAGGATCCATGTAATGTTTGAAAATAATTTAAATTGTATTTCTGTTTACACATACTTTCACCTGAGGCTAGCTGAAGCATAAAAGCCAGGCCATTTAAACCGCTTAGGGTCACTTCTTTAATAAACAGAGCAGAGAAATACAGAGCCATTACTCATTTCCAAAATACAGATTAAGTTGCCTTTTATGCAGACCACACTCCAATGCATAAATAAATAAGATTGCCAACCTAATTTTAAATTTGATTTTTGTGTTAGTTTTCCACACAACATTTCACCAAATTGCATAACTTTCTTATGAGCAGGCCCTTTACCATTTGAGATATACAGTTAACTAAGTTATCAAGATCATGGGCTTGAGGCAGGCTAAAAATATTAAGAGTGATTAATTAATGATTAATCTATATTTTTTAGCAATAAATTCAATTTTGCATCATTGCTGAGTCTTGTACAAGGCAAAAACATAAAGTTCAGTCTTCAGATTCCAGAATACCTTTCACTTTATGTGAAGCAAAAGAAGTTGAGAAAATTTAACACACAGCAGCATTTTTGCATCATTTTTTCAGCATTAAGTTTTTATGATTCAAATCTGAATATATATGTTTCATTTATACACCTAACAATCCATTATGGTTTTCATTTTAAGTACATTAAAAAAAGGTATGTGAACTGCTCTTTTTAAGGACAGCTAAGTAAAAGTGAGTTCCTGTTTCTCAAGTTGTCTCCCTGGAGTACTGCACACATTGACACTCACAGGCCATTCATAGGTTCTCTGCATTATTTAACTATTCCTGAATGTGCATGCAAATTTATTTTTTTCCGTTTTATCCTACTGAGCTCTCCAGCTGGCTGTACTGAAGGAGATCTGCACCGGTGCCTTCCATCCTGTTATCAAAAACAACAGACAAAAATATAGTGTATTGTCTTAAATGCCAGCTTTCTACCTACATGCATAGTCTTAAAGGACAGACTAAAGGTAAGTACTATTCTTCCAAAGCTACAGGTAGTTACAGAGCAAAACAGTTGCTTCTATTGTTTTTCTTTTTTTTTTTTTTTTTTTTTTTATTGTCCTAAATGTCCTTTCTGGTACTCCTGTATCTGCCAAATACCTGCTGTAATAATGCATTCTTTAATGTGTTACAGTTTGTATGTACTAAAACTAATATAGGTAATCTTTTTTTTTCTGGATGGAGCTGGACTCAAGTTAGGGATTTGTATATTGCTATGATACTTTAATGCAACTGCTCTTAAGAGTATAAGGTATTCATTTATTTAATGAGGATACAGGAAAACTATCTGAAATGAGCTGCTTGAAGATTGATGATGCTGACAACCATACAATATGCTTACCTTCAGATGAACTCTAAACTTTTTGAAGTTCTACGCTGTAAGGTTTGGACTTTTTTTTTTTTTTTTTTTTTTTTTTTTAATACAATGGTAAGTTGGATTTGCAATAGAGGTTTTGACCGTTGGGATATCTGACTTTTCTGAAGAACAGACTTATTCTGTGGGGGTCTGAGAACATCTGAGAGCCCAATTCACTTCCCATTTAGTTCAATGAATGACATTCCATTAATTTCAAAGTTGCAGAATCAACCCCTAGATAAATAGCAACACTAAAGCAAGTCTTGTAATGCTAATTCCTGGTACTTATAAACCCTGCATTTAGGTTTTATTTTGAAAGAACAGTAAGCCAGTTTACTCAGTACTGACAGTATTCTGTCTTCAAAACTCCTTTAGAAACAGTTCACTTGCAAATTGAGCTGAAAGGAACAATGTTCCTCTTTTCTTCTTGTCCTCAAACTTAACTGCAGGTGGTCAATGGACCCCATAGCTAAAAGTGGTCACTGCATGACTTACCCTCATACTGACTGGCACCATGATATGGAGTCCCTCTGAGAGTCATTTTTATTAGAAGCTAATGAAAAAATCCCACTCTCAGAGTCACAAGGGTTACTTTCTCCTTCTGGTCATATCACTGCAGGTATCTGTCTCCAAAGCCAAACTACAGGTCTGACTAAATAAGTTAGGCATAAGATGCTACAGCATGATTCCAGTTTACAGAAGTGAGTTAAGGAACATCATTCAGATTCAACCTCAAAACTGTACTATTTCTAGCACCACTCAGAAGTATCAGGCTCTCATTTCTAGAGTGCAAGCTGCATTCTTCCTAATTCCCTTTTTTTCATTCTCTTTTCCCTCCATTCCTCTACCTCCATTTACTTCTTGCCTTATTATAGCAGTGGAACTCAGAAGTCATCATTACTATTTACTGTCTTCTGAATGCTCAGCCTCCTTCAGGCTTTTAACCCAGCCGCCTCATTTACGGTCTGCTAACAAATATTTGTGTGTGGTAGTGAACTACAATTACTTATAAGAATATTCTTAATTTTGGCTTGTAATCACTACTGGAAACTAATTTAACAACAAATTACCAGTCTAGATTTTTTATACTTCAGGCCTCACTCATGGCTCACCTCTCCAGTTCTTATGTCTGATGGTATCAGCAGTTCTGCTACACTTTTCTGGATATACCATTACCAGATACTTTCTTCTGGTTTTGAATGGAGAATTAACTTTTGAATAGGAATCATCACCCTGATAGTTATCACCTGAGAATAAAAAAGGTCTATTGAAAAGTAGTGAATTTTCACACATAGAAAGTCTAAAATGTTAAGATTTTTTTTTCCTGTCTGCATTGAATTAAAACCTTGAAAGCATGAAATGTAAAGCCACTAAAAACATACTGTTCTTATTCACCTAAACATGGTCCATAGCAAAGGGCATTTTGGCTGGTGTGTAGGCAACGGGTCTTCCTCCTTTGTATTAATTCAGACCAGAGAGCTGAACAAGGATCCTTTGTATCTCAGATGAGGTCTCTCACACACTGTCTTTTGAAGTGAGATCTCCTGATTCTTCTTGGTGGAAGTATTTCATTATGTAGAATTATATGTCTGGGGCTGGCCAAGAAGAGTTCTCACTTGGGAGTTTACTGTAATATTTAAACTGTGGGTTTGAATCAGCCATACCATGGCTATGAAGAAGTATCTATGATTTTTCAGGCAAGTACCCTCCCTGCTGCATTATACTGGAGTATGCAAGTGTTTATTTCTCTTACACCAAGTAATCTGTTCTTGTCAAAACAGATAGGTTTCTATGAAAATGCTCATATCAGCTGCTTTTTCTTTTCTTTCTCCTTCCCCTGGAGGAAAGAAAAAAGAAAAAAAAAAAAAAAAGCAAGCATATTTAGCCATGAAGTGTGCAATCAGTTTTAATAATAGGTGCTAATCCCATCAGTGCATGCCATTAGGGAAACATAATCACAAGTGCCAGTCCATCATTTATACAACTCATTATACATCTTGCATCAGAAAGGTTAGTTTCAAGTGTCTGGTATACAGGCACTCAAGTTCTGAATGCTATTTTGTAATGAACCACAGCACACAACTGTAGCGTCAACTTTATAATTTCTTTTTGGCCTGGAAGGTTTAAATCTAAGTATTTCTTTAGTTCCAGCAATAGAGGCTGAATTTTAGCTACAGCTGGTCCCTGCTGATGACCCTGTGAGCCAGGTATAAATAGCCATGATTTGTTACACTTGGCCTCTGACTAAAGGTGAAATTTTTGGAATGCCTAAAGAAAATCCCTTGAGCCATATTTTAATTATGTTCATACGGAGCAGGAAAAGTATAGACATTAAAATAAATAATAAATTAATAAAAGAACTGCCTCTTTAAAACCCAAGACAGCCACAAACTGTCTTGGACTAGTGTTTTGAAAAGAAGTTTTGAATATTGCATTTGCTCATGACCTCAAATGAATATCAATGGTATAAGTTTTGTGGCAGAAAAGAACACAAAGCAAAAGTGTAAAAGCACTTCTAAAGGTGTATGTATTAATTATATATTCTTAGCATCTCATTCTTCAGGGACAAGTAAAAATTGGTTATCAGAACTGAGCAGAGAGAATGCGTCAAGGAAATAACTTGTTACAGATTCTCCATCACCAGCTGATTTGACAGCAATATACATACCAAAGTATGAACTTTTTACTCCTTCTAACAATAAAAGGAGTACAGATCTTTATTTTTTTAATCATTAAAATAAATTTTTAAAAATAGTAATTCAACATCTAAGAATGATTCACTGATAAGATCCTTAGCCCGGCTCTGAAGAGTTGAGTTGAGATCCTTCTTTCTCTTTCACACACATTGAATGTGTCTGAAAAAATTTGTGATGGGACAAAATCAGTTATCTTAATTTATGTACCCAGCTTGCCCAGGTACATTTGAGTGACCAGTAAAAGCAATCTTTCAACTTCCCTATAAAGACAATAGAGAGAGACTAAGTGATTTTGAAGCCATCAAAATGAGTTAAAATCTTATCTGCTTATATTTAGATACGTATATGAGATGTATCTTCTAAGGATCCCACCTCCCACTGAAAACTAAGTGAAGTACCTTATGAGGACAGCTTCACTAGACATTTGGTTAGATGTCTGTATTTAGCAACCCATATCTGAGATAAATTTACCTGGATCTTGTCATTTCCTTCTGGTCACATTACAGCAGCTTGAAGTCATGGGAAGCTAGCCAGCTCCCTACTGAAGTTATTATTGTGTATTTCATGCCAACACACCTAATCCACCTTACACAGTGGAGAGGGAGCCTACATACTGCCTTTTAGGACTTTGGTTTTGTTTTGGTTTATGGTTTGAGTTTGGTTTTTTTCCCTACAAAGGCTCCAGACATTCATTTATAAACTGGACTCTTAAGTCAGTTTAAACAGCAAATGGAAAGTACATGAGAACTTACTCTTGTAAAAGGATGATGACCTTAAACTTTGACTAGGGGAGTCCCTGTCAAAAGATCCTTGTGGAGGCTGAAAATTCATTTGTCTTCCAGGGATCATTGTAAAAGTTCAGGTAAGACAAATTAAAAAGTTTGTAATTACTAAATCTCTGACTCAAAGGGCTTCTGTGCAGAAAAGTGTTGAAGACTGGGATACTACTAAAAAAAGTGATCATTCAGTTCTTCCTCTGTTCTATGATGCACCCCTAAGCACCCACATTTTGAGAATGGATGCTACAGTGGTTTGTTATCCTTATAATACCATATATTAGTTAGTATTATTCAGAGTTCAGTTTCCCTAAATACCAAACTACTGTGCTGCACCAATGTTGCTAAAGCAACACCAATAATAACATTGTGCATTAAACTTCTGTATTATTCTGATTGCAACCACAGTAGCTGTAGTCCTGAGGCCTTACTAGAGTAGTCTTTTATGCTTTCTTGTAGAAGCAGTAGTTTGGCAGCATACCGTTATTGTCTTTTTACACTTAAAAAAAAATCCTGTCTGTCCTGTACTCATTTCTGAGGAGCTGCTCCTCACAGAAGACTATAAATCCTGTCCATGGGTACCAGTGGATACTGTACTTGCACGTTCTATCACAAAAACCCAGGAAATACTGTTTTTGAAAAACAGCACAAAAATTGAAAGGAAAAAGTAATTTTATCAGATAATTCTGCATGTGTGTATGAAAGACTTACCCCTTCCCTTTCTTGTAACCTCTTTCACTTTCCTAAAATTTACCTGCAGATTTTCAGCTAAAAAGGCAATTTCTATTTACAGGAGTAGCTGAAGCAATTTAAATAAGTTAGGCTTAAAATAAATATGTGAGATTTCATATATCTCACTGGAACACATGTTAAAATACATCATTTAAAGAGCGACAGATGAAGAACTTGCTTTAAAATTAATCTAAAATGAAGGATTTTTTTCATTTGACAGGAGTAGATTTTAAAGGTTAAAAGTCTGAGCCTGCATCACTTGCATGTTCAGAGCTCCCCATGACCTCTGAAGATGCAGTAACAATTATATACTCAATTTTTCTTGGTTACCTCAGGTTACCAAAGGGTTTTCTAAATGCTGCCCCATTTATTGGGAGGCAAAGTGAGGTATGACTAACTTCAATACAAAGCTAGGCCTTTCTGTATGATCCTGTCTCCTTTTGGTTAGGAAACCTCTAAATAACCGAAAGACTAGATTTCTTGGAAGCCCCTTTACTTTATACAATCTGTTAATAAAACTACACCTTTGATATTTTCTAAATATATCACAGGTAATCACTGCATCAGCACAACCTGTTCTTTTTGCTGCAATAAAAAGGCTGACTTCAGGTTGACAGCCAAAGACAACACCAGCTCTACACACACATTTGGAAATAACTGCAACTGCAAGCCATATTACTTAACTACCTTAAGAAACCACGACACATTTAATGTCACCTTTTTACAAATACATGATTATTAATCCTAGAAATACTTTTATTTATATTCCTGTACTCAATCCATGATTGACTAATTGATTCAAATCAAGCAGAATTTCAAATTCATATATGTTGGCACAGTGTTTTATATGTAAGTGTCTCTCTCTCTCTAACACTTACTATACAATTATACATGCTTAGTTCTGAGAAACACTGCAAAAATATTTGTGATTCCCTAAGTACAGCTACAAGGATTATGTAGGAGTGCTAATTGCATGACATGAAGGGAAGATTTATGTAAACTCAAGAAGTGCTCTGTTTTGCACAGTGCACACTTTGAAGTCAAGGCAGATTTACAAATATGAACAAGTCCAGCACTTGCTGACAGAGTGCCAGCCATCTCTCTCTCACACACACATAAAGAGTAGTCCATCTCTCAGTAGCGGCTGAAGCCACTAGTGACAGATTGCTTCTTAAAGATAGGTACTAGCTGTGAAAGGTGGTTTCACTGCAAAGTAGTACCTTTACATTCACCTTGTATTCACCATGACACCTAAAACAAAACAGTGTTTAAGTTGTAAGGAAAAAAAATTACAACTTCGTGGTCATAAAGATCTGTTTGAGGTTCTAGAAGTTCTATTTGCTCTGTCTTGCTGAGCTTGAAGGTATTTTCCTAACACCCAAATTTTCTGAAATGAAAGAGGAGAAAGGAAACGTTATTAAAAACCAACCAACCAACCAAACAAACAACTAAAACCTGCTGGTGGAGTATAAGAAGCCTGTTTCTAAACAATGCATGCATTACATTGCACATAATAGATCAAAGAAATACTGTGCTCAGGATATCATGCAGTCTAGTGGCAGGCCAACCCACACATCATAGGACAGGAGGAATAAATTGCACATTCTTGGTTCTGAGGGGAAAAAAATTGTGAAATTAGCAGGTAGGTTTATCTTTAATCCAGTCAAGTTTCAATCACAAAATATTTTGTTCATGATTTACTGCTGTTGAGGATATCATATACTGTGTTTATTAACAAGGGCTTGTTGTGTGTTCATTCAAATTCACAAATGCAGATTCAGTGTTTTGCTGTACTGGTTTCAGTGACTGCATTGAATTCAAAAGTTCTGTGACATGCATTGCATGAAATGCAACACAAAGCCCTCACAGTGAATGCCCTACAATTCTGCCCTTTCTCTTTCCTACTGGTGGGAACTCAATCTGGGCACCTCTCTTAAGCAATGTCCAAGAGAAACATGAGTATGTACTTGTATGATATGGAGATGATATAGCACAGTAAGCATTCACATTACTTAAAATCTGAGTACTGTGAAAGCCTTTAACTTGAATATTCATAGCTCTGTCTGGTCTTCTTTTATTTTTACTGCTGTAATGACCCCCCTTATTGAAGAAAATTACTTCAGATTTGATGCAGGTGGAGGCAGTTAACAAGATGTTGACCTAGTCATCCATTTGAGTCAAAGGAACACAAAGACAGGAAACATTCTGCTAATTAAAACATTATCTATAGCTAAGGGTTATTTTAGCTAAGGTGGCTAATATCCTGAATTGTTTGTATAATCCTGTTATTATTGTGTCTTCTGATCAGCCAGTACATTACAATAAAAATGGGTGGTGTTTCACTCTGTTTAAATGTCTGTATTTGCTTTGACTTCTAAGTGTGGCTTTATAAAAACCCATACCATTGAGGGTTCAGATAGGCACATTTATTAAATAAAAAGAGGAAAATATTACCAATTCATTTACACCTAGCACAATAAATTACTGATATACAAGTAATTGTATAATAAAAAATAACACCTGATCTTTCCCCATGGCACAGATACTATGCAAGAGAGAAGGTGCTTTGAGCATATTAGGCTGTATTATCTAAATCTGCTAACTTTCTTCATGGTCTTTTCTTTATGAAATTTTGATCCTGGGTGAGGATACCATTGAATACCTCAAGTCATAAAGATTTCTTTAAGAAAGGTATTCATAGGGATATGGAGAGCCTTACTGTGACAAGTTCTTTAAGATCTTCAACAGTTACAAGGGACTTGAAAAAGTCTTCAAAGGCTGATAAGAAGAATTTATTCCTGCTGGTACTAAACTAAACAGTTACTCATCAAACTTCTACTATCACTGTGGTCATCAGCATTTTAATTTATTTAGGACTCCAAGAATAAATTAGGGAAAAGCATGTCCTATATGAATTAAATAAACTTGGGGAACTCACATACTTGAGTTGTTGGAAAGTAAGATTATACTTTCAAACATGATTTAATCAAGTATTACCTATATTAAATGGCTTTGTAACATTTCCAGCCCCAAACCTAGACCAAAAGCTAAACTCCCCCGCCCCAAACCAGATTAAAAGGTTGCTAGGGGAGAAATTTATTATTATTATTATTATTTTGCTCCTACAGCCTACCCTTTCCCTTGGCAGCTCCAACCCTAATTTCAGCTCCATTGTTTGTCTCTCTCCCATGCCCACCATAACCTTAATCATAAATGTTGGCCTCAGATGACCCTTAGCCAAGGACTCCCAACCATATACAGGCAGAAAAAGTTATCAAGAGAAAATTCTTTCTGCTGTATACTCCTTCCTTTGGCAGAACCTTTGCAGGCTCACACAAATGTGCTGCTTTGTAGCCTTTCAAGCAATTTTCCAGGATTTGTCTGTCATTCAAACACAGCCTTAAATGAAGAGCCATTGGCTTTAATTGAGCCTTAGGCAAGCACCCTCAAACATGACACAGAGAAAATTGTTTTCGGGGGAGAAATATCTCTGTAGCACAAACTTCCCCCTTGCAGCCCCACACCAGCTGTATTTCTTTCCAACTCTAAGCCCAAACCTCACCTTTGGCCTCAAGCTGATCACTAACCAAGGACTCCCAGACATAGCCCAGATAAAAAAGTCCTTAGGGCAGAAACCTATTTTCAGTGTAACTATCCTTTGCTTCTTTGACACCCAACTCCCACTGAAGGTCTAAGGTTTTGTCTCTAACCAAAACCCTAACCCCAGCCTCAACCTTGGCCTTGGGCTGAGTCTTAGCCAAGGCTTCCATGCTATGGCACAGTCTTCAGGGAAGAAATCCTTTTGCCATCTTCCCCTTGCTTTAACAGCTTCTTGACAGCATAAATAAAACTGGAGCGCACCCTAGGCATTAACCTATAGTTTGATTCAGCCTTTGCCAAGAGCCTGTAGACACAGCCCAGACTACAACATGGTCAAGGAAAACATTTTCTTGCAGTCTACCCCTTCCTTTACTTCTCCCTTTGCCACCAAACTCCAACTGGATGTTCAGGGTTTGTCTCTCCCCCATGCCTAGCCTGAACCCTAACTTACTGTAGACTGGGACTGAGCTGAAGACCTGCAGCCATGACCCAAATCAACATCCTAGCCCATCCCTTCAAGTTATCTTTTCAATTGCTTATGGGTTCCGACACAATTAGGACTGCTTCTGCCTTGGCAGAAAAGGAAATTTTCCTCAGAAAGTTTTCCATTAACTTGTCCAAGGAAACTTATTTTCAAACTGAGCTCATTTTAGAATGAAAAGTTCTTTTCCACCATGAGGAAACTAAATCTCTCTTTGGTATGTACCCCTAGCCAAAGGTAGGGCAAATGGATTATTTTTGTAATGATCTAAGAATCAGTGAAACATATGTGTGGATCACTGAACATCAGACACACATGTGCAAAAGCTGCTTTTAAATTTGTAGAAAAAAATCACCTCTGCCCAAACATACTGAAGAATGTGTTTGCTCCCCTTTTTCAGTAAAAAACGTAAGAAGACATTTCATTTTTTTTCTGAATAAAGGCATGCTAGGGCCCTGAGGGTCCTGAGGACCTTCCTGTCCCTGCCCAGATACCCTAGGGTCTCCCCCCACCCTGCTTATGGCCCAAGGCTCCATTTCAGCCCAACCTGGGGCCATCAGTCCCTGCGTCAGCAATGCCATAGCAGTGCCGATCTTAGGTCACATGTCTATCTCTTCCTGTTGGAGTCTTGTTGCAGGGACCAACCCTGGCTCATTGCTCTCCAAAAGTCTCAAGGCTGTTGGATTGTTTGGCTGTTGGGGTGGGCACAGCCAGCCCTGAAGTCCCCCTGGCACCCGGCTCCTCAGCCCAAGGGAACAGCTGGCTCTCACTGCTCCCTGACAAGATGTAAGGGTGAATTCTGACAGAAATTATTTATTTCCTTTGTATGTAATCCATATTGTGCTTCACATGCTCTTTGTGCAGTATCGGGCATTCTTTTTGGTGAGAATTTTAAATAGACAGTGAAGCAAGAATCAAATTCTTTTTATGTAATTTGCACATTCCTGCCATTATGCAATTATAAATAGTTACTAAATCAAGTCTATGTAGTAAAATGTAAGATAAACAAACCCATGAAACAAAGCATGAAATTGCTTATTCCTTGTACAATAGATTGCTAGCTTCTGCCCCACATCTGAACTGCCATGTAGTAAGTATGAGAACTGACCACATAGCTGTTGATATAACTCCCCCCCCCAAAAAAAAAAATACAGTATGAATTCATTTGCAAGAAAGACTGTTGAAAGAAAAGAACAGAAACATTGAAGCACAGTAAAGCAATTCAACAAAAATCTGGTTCTGCCACAAAAACAAAGTGTTACCTTCTCCCAAAATAGGCAGACATGCCTACTTGCAATGATAATGAATAGTCTACCAAATAATCATAGTAACAAGTAATTAAAAAAAATAGCAACTAAACAAACAAATTAAAATTTGTGTTCATTTTGAAGTCTTGAGTCTTATAAAATCTTCAAAAATAAAGAGTAAGCTAATTTCACACAGGCATTTAACTTGGAAGTATACATAAAGGTGGCAACACCTCTGTAATTGGTATCTTACACTGGATTTTAGTATCGCTTCTACAAGGAGTTAGATATGCTCATCTGCTTCCATGATGGAAGGGATGGAAGATTTCTGGTTTGATCAGCAAATTAGTATGCTTGAAACTGTACATACATATTGTATGTATACAATCTAGGAATATGTTTTCCAACCACTCAGTCACCAATTTAAGAGAAGATATGGGAGGTTAAGAGGGCTGTGGACCCTGGCTCTTGTGCTGTGTGTGTTGTGATGCTGCTGTGGTTGATGGTAGTCTTTTTAGTTTACAGCTGTGCCTGGCTTAGAGGTTGATTTCAAAGTGAAGAACAGAGTGAAGAACATCCATAGATAGATGAAGGGCCCAAAGTTACACAGAAAATCCATGATAAGAAATGGAAAACAATCTCTAGCGTCTTGTGGAACTAACAGAACCTCTATATCCCATTCTGCTAGATATACAAGTTAGTATGCCTTCATCTCCTTAGAAAGGATAGGAAAATAATGTATCATTTGTCCTGAGTATTAAAGGGTATACATCTTAAGATCTTGACATCCTCACCTCTTCCCCATTTAACATCACTAACCTTAGATTATGTCCAAATAAGTCAGAGAATATCTCCAATATATGTAGTTTCTGAAAACTAATTGTGATGTCAAACTGAAAATAAATGCAGCGGATAGAGAAAAAATTTCTATCTCAGGTCAGGTATTCCTGTGCTTTGGAGCAAGGCCACACTGAAGATAACCAGGGAACAAGAAATTCTGGGAAACCTGTGGAAGGACATTTAAATGAAATTATTTACTGCCCACAATAATCAATTTGATTTTACAAATATTTTTCCCTTTCACATACTGACAAGCCTTTCTAGATAACAGCTTGCAGAACAGCAATACAGGAGCAGGCAGCAGCAATTTTTCATCTTGATAAAGTCTGCATTTTCATACGATCATTTCCTATTTATATGACTTCTACATGCATTAACTGCCAGCATACACGGTCACAGGGCAGCATTAGCTTTGTCATCAGTTCCCTGAGTGCTGTCTTTCTAAGTGACAAGAGCTGCCTTATAGGCTCAGTGGTCGCACTCAGATAGTGACACTGCCATTCAGAAATGGGCCCTGCACACAGCTTCCTATGTCTAGTCTTCTACAAGAGTTTAAGGGCTGAAGATCCTATAGAATTGCATAGATTGTGAACTCAGATTTCTAAAACCACTCTCTAAAAAATATGTATAAATTAATCTCCACAGTATAAAAAAAATCAGCAAAACCAACATTTCTTGTTTATTTTAAAGTGCTAAAAATCTTTAACTCACTTCAAAGTGTCAGAAGTTTATGTGGGTATACCTTAGCAAGTTTACTGCAATATCCAGAAACTAAGGAACTAAGGTTCAGCTGGCAATAGATGCTGCAGAAGCTGATTTATCCTCTACAAAATTCTCTGATTTTTTTTTTTTCCCTGTTATAACTTTTCCGTAATTCTAAAATGAGACTTACCCCAGCCCTGCTAGTGCAGGTGATAGAACTAACCTTATTTGTTTCCTCACAACTGCTAGAGGGATATTACATGGAAACCTGTAACCCACTTTACAGCCAGGGGAGAAAAACTCCAATGCATTTCTTGCTGACAAATTTTTAAATTATGTTTTACATGATTTTGTGAACTTTCGGAAATTGCAAATAATACCTAACACAGATGTGACCAGTTGATGTGAAAGTATAATGTTACCTGAGGAAACATTTCAGACAACTTTTTCAAATACATTTGGATTTTTCCTTTTTTGAGTTTTCCTGATTTTGTAATTTCAGTAGCACCTCCTGCTGTGATATGATGAAAGGAAAGTTTAATGATAGAGCTTTGAGGATGTAAAGCAACACACCAAGTACCACTACCTTCAAACTACTGCTAGCTCATGCTGCTATCCTCAAAGAATAGCAAATACAAGCTTATTCACTTTGCAGAGTTGAATATTCTGAAACAGAAATTGGTGAATATATGTCCCAAGCTGCCCTAGAATCACAAATTTGTTGAGCTAATTGGTCAGGAAAATTATCTATGTTGTGTTACACTGATGCTGGCTAACAGTCCCCTTTTTTCCATCTGTTCTGTAGATCTCCCTTAGTTTATGACATGAATTTGAAAATGGGAATAATAATTCTAGCCACTCTTTTGCTTTTTCTGTGGTGTATCCATATTTGTATGTACTTGGTAGGTAGAGGGTTATCACCTTGAGAGTGTTGGAAAGCCTGCTATCAGTCTTCATCAACTGATAACTTTGTTTATGTATGCCTTTTCATTAAAAAAAAAAAAAAGTTGTAATTTCCAAACAACATTAACAAATCAGTAATTTAAACAGCCATCTGTCTCTACCCCTTGTAACTTAACCTGTCCATAAAGTTTGGGGTTTCTTTGTTCTAGGAATACCAAAGCCCACAAACTACACAGCCTGATATTTATTTTGGCAACTTGTGGTAAAACCTCAGCATAACCAGCTTCTGGCTGACAGGCAGAATGTCATTATATCAGTGTTTTTTGATGCTTTAATCTTCTTCAAACATTCTCAGTTACAGTGTGTAGACGACTTAGCTGGAATTAATCCACTTTCCTTTGTAAATTACATTGCTACTTCCTCCACTGTAAATTTATCCTACCTCCTCTAATCAATGGTGTAATTCAACAATGCAGAGTCATAGGTTTCTTCATGTAAGAGCCATTGGGCTTTGTTCTGAAGGAAAAAAAATACGTAAGAAAAGGTATCTCCTGGTCACAGCTTTGTTTTTACACATGAAATGGAAAGGCAGCTGGCCAAATACACTTGCAGAAAGTTTAATTTTAACAACTCCGATCCAAAAAATAATGAAGTTATGAGACATAAACAAACAAAGTCACTCTCTAAAAAATGTCTCACAATAATTAAAACTAAATCTAACCAAAAAATGAAATCCAGAAAAGGTCACTGGAATGCAGGAAATATGAGCTATAATGAGAAATATTGAAAGTAATTTACAGTGCTAAAAGAGCATGCAGCAATTTAGGAGCCTTTCTTCTGCTGTATTTTAAGTCAATGTGCTCTTGTTTGAGAATGATTTATCCTGAAATCATTAATTACTCCATAGATTAAATATTTATTAACTTAACTCTTCTACAGTGCAAGTCAGCTGAGCAACCTTCTTTGAGCTACACATTTTTCTTCTCAGCTTCAACAGTAATTGTACAGACAAAACTGAGGCTGGTATTTGTTCCATAGTCTGCTGAAAATAAAGAATAGAAAATATATCTTTGTTTAAAGTTATACAGACTTTAATATCAGAAGGGTACCCATACAAGGCACAACCACTTTTTTATAGATGAGATCATAGGTAAGTGGTTATGGAGGGTTTTTTTTGCTTTAACATGAGCCAAACTAAATACAAGAAAAAGCATATGCACTACTGGAAAATGGAAAATGCTGTAAACTCAGTATTTAGTGGTTCACAGATTCAAACACATTTGAGTAAATAACATATGCAACATTACCTGAAACCTTAAGTGTTCCTTCAGATACAAAGGTATTTAACCAAATTATTTTTATTCTAATGGCTAATGAGTGGTATGTAACTTATAGCCACATTTATTTTTTTACTATGATAAAAAGATAGGGAAAATTTTCACTGGAATCACAAAAGATGTAGATACCTAAAGTGTTCTTCATAACACTTTGAATTTGAACACTTGAATTTGACTCCTAGGGGTTTTTGCCTATCAGTGTTAGGTCTTGATTACACCAGGAAAAAAAGGTTCCTCGTTCTATAGGGGGTCTTCCTTTCCTGTGCAGGCTGAAGTGACTGTTTTGAGTCCAGTTTATACCAGTTCTCTGAACTATATTTGTTCATGTGCCAGATTACACTATGTTAGCAAAACTTTTAACTGAATTTGATTATTTGAAAATGCTGATTTTCAAAAACTAAAATATTTCCTGGAGTTTGGTTTTGATTAATCAGTTTTCATTTTATTTTGAAATAAGCTGCTAAAAATGTTCACATGTTTTCTATCAATGCTTTCTAAATGAAATAACAATAAACCTCTTCTGTTCTTCTAGTCTGAGCTTATTTCTGCAGTCAAATCAAGGTAAGTTATATTTAAAAATAAAACTATATTAATATGAAAACGTATCATTTCAAAGTCTCCCAGTTTTGTTTTACATATAATGTATACATGTTTTCAACACGGCAGAAATTGTTGATAATTTCAAAAATGTTGTTAAACAGAAAAAACCCTTTTGTAACCAGCTCTATTTTTAAGCTTTTATGCCTGTTCCAAGCATCTGTATAAGCATGGGAAATTCCTGCTCCTAAGTTCTTCAGGCATCTCTGAACCTGTGGTTACTGTATTCTTAAGTAGCCCTTCCTCATTTATCTCCTGAAGGTTAGACGTTACAGCGGGTTGCCATTCCCTACTGTTACTAGTGACCCCACTATTAGAAAATTTCAGATTTTTGAGTACTTGCAGTTTTTTCCTGTAGTGAATTCAAATGTAAGTTTAAAGGGAAGTCTTGACCTATGAGTTTTCTTCTTTATTTTCATCCCCTTCTGCTTAGCCAGACCAAATCACCTACTGTGGTGATTCCTTCAACATTTTTTCATTACACATTACAAGTGATATATCTACCATTTACTTCTGAATTAGTGTGCTAATTAAAAAAGTAGACTGAGCTTACCAAGGCAGCAAACTCACTCAGGTCTCATTAACTTTGCTAAGGACACTGGAAATTTAGGCTTTTTTTATTCAGGCCTATTTATAGACAGCTTATTGACTAGAGCTAAGCATGAAGATGTAGGAATTCTGCCCAAGTGTTTATTTACAAAACCAGTAGCAGCAGATGTGGCGTTCAGAGTCGCAGGCCTTGAGAGAGGCTAAAGACACAGGAGAAGTAGAAGGGAAGGAAATAAAAAAAAGTTAGAGGAGAAGTTCTCCCCTGCCCCAGTGAGTAAAAGCCCTCTCCTGTCTTCCAGCTTGCGAGTGGAATTTTGTCATCAAGACCTCAAGTGGTGACAAGTCAGTAAATGAGCTCGTTGCATGGGTAATAGACTGACACAGTTTTCCTTCACATTGCATTTGCTGAACAGCTCTGGCAGTGGATCTAGAGGGAGATACTTACGTTGCCCTCCCAGCTGGTGGCCATCTGCCTTAGTGACAACTGCCAGATGGAGGAAAAGCGCATGAAATCAGGGATCAAACACTAAATAAAAGAAAATTACTTTGAAAGCAACTTTGTCATATTATAAATAGACTCTTCTAAAATGTCTCACATGTTTTAATTAAAAGGGGAAAAGAGAGGTAATGAGGTAGACATAAACCTGCAAGAGAAAGATAGTACAGCAATTTGCAGACTGCCTCACTCTCCTCCAAATGTGGACAACACTAACTTAGAGATACAAGTTGATGCTCTTACATCAAAAAGTACCCATTAGATAAAATACAAAAATTATCAAACAAAGTCTCTTTCCCTGTGTGCTTAGTGTCATGGGAGACTCCCACAAATACATTTCCGGTAGCTGGCAGTGCCTCTCTCGAGTGGCTGGCTCTGACTGCACTGACAAACTCTCTTCTGAAACCAAACTCAGAGCAAGACTGGTGATGACAAGTGTCACTAGACTGAACCCTCATCATCCCCCTGCAATGACAAATCAGTAACTATGGCCTGAGGATGCAGGGACAAGGAAGCTGATGGTTCCCTTTTCCCCCCTTACACAAGCTTAATTATATAAAGAGTAAACAAACCTTCCTTAATTTACTCTGAGATTTTAAAGAAACAAACAGAAAAAAAAATAATAAAAAAAAAGCAACCCTCAAACATTGAAGGCCTTGAAGACTTTGCTTTTTCATAGATAATTCATAGATTCCTGGGAAACCAAGGTTAAAGGACATCTCCTACACAGTCCTAAACAGACCAGAAAAAAAGGATGTTGTACATAGGTAGAAAGACAATGCAAACTACAGAGACCGAGAGATTTACTGGGCATGGAAGTTTGTTGGTATTACAGTACCACAGACAAATGTTGCATTAGTGAGCTCTGGAAAATTCAGTGTCTTCATTTGTAAATGTTAACATCTCCCACACTATTTATGCATTTAAAAAAGCTGAATTAAAATAATTTTGCTCTTACCTGCCTATTAAGGGATTTGAAAACTGTATATTTTTCTTACTAATAAAATATAAGTAACAGACTTCTGAACAATTGCATAGCTGAAATTACTTGAGGAAAGAGTTTTGATTTGATTTAATAGCAGCCATTTGCAAAGGGCAAAGTATTTTCTTCGCTAGAAATTGGGTTTGATGTGACCTGTTTAGAAGTCTCAATTTATGAGTTTTTCAGTGTAATTCTAGCTGCATGTGTGCATGATGGTCACCATTTGGCTAAGACTAAGACCATTAGCCCACCTTATGTCATCCTACACTCTGCAGAGGGGGATACACGACACCTAAACAATAGTGCGTATCTGAGTTGTTAACATGGATGTTGCTGTATGCTGTCACAAATATTCAGAAGTACACAGAGCTGAGAAAGTCTCTTTTACATCTCCTATATTTCCTTAGTGAAATAGTATACATTTTGTAAACCACGAAGAGTACCATCAAGCAGCTTTGACTCAATTTTTCAGGATGCAAAAGGAGATTCCACTTTCCTTTAGGCATTTTAATCTAATTTGGCCTAATATTCCGTGTAACAGCAGCATTGTTATGAACCACCTTATAGATTTTTTTTTTTTTTCCTACAAACCCCAAAAAAATCAAAACACATTGATTGTGGAAGAATTGTTATGCTGTGGCATGAATACTACTATGTACTGGAAATGAAAGAGTCATCTTTGACGATAGCAGAGAAATAAACATGGAAATCACTGCCAGGTCACACAATACCTACAGACTCACACCAGAGTTCTTCAGAGGTAGTGATTTGAATTGTTTAGTTAAAAGAAGGGTGTATATTCATCACATATTTGAGTCAACTTAAAGTTAGTTGCCAGAGCAGTGCCAATAGCTCAGAAGTGACAAGCAGTTCTGCTAAGTTACTTGGATCAGGATTCCTGAGAAATATGGAATACAGCAGGAAGAACATACATTGGTGTTATTCAGCTCTCACCACCACAGAACACATGCAACTCGGTCCCATGTATGCACACAAGCAGAGAATTACTGGCACTTCCCTTAGCACAGCATTTCCTATGTCAAACCTTACTATTTTAACATTTTGCTTTTCCTGAATGTTCAGTGACTTGACAAAGCATTATATCAAAAATAATTTAACAGCAAACAGCTAGTATGAAGCAATTGTCAGTCAAACTCAGACATGCTGTTACTTTGCTGAAATGAGAATGTTTATATGCCTTATGGTAGTATTATTCCACTTTATTCATGGTTGTAATTGAAGGTCTGGAAGATTCATCATAGGGATTGTGCTATAATTCTTTTCTGACCACCCAGGCAAGTTATATGTATTTCAGAGTAAGCAAGCAACACAGCAGGAGGATAAAGAGGAAGGAACCTAAGGAGCTCTTGATGAGGGTGGACTATACTTATTTCGCGGCCACCCAAGTGTGCCATGTGCATTACAGGATAAGGAATCTCAGGCCCTAACAGTGAGGGAAAAAGAATAGATTGCACGATGAGATAACATTGCTATTCAAGGACAAACATCATGGAACAGTTTTATTTTTATACATAAATAAAGATCTTTATTTTCAATGTTGTTGCTAGATCACTATCCAGACAACGAGGAAAGCATAATGAAGAAAACCAGAGGAGGATAAATTCAAAAACTATTACTGATGCGTTCATGGAAATTTACAGTTGCATGCATACGTTCACTGCTTCTCTTTGAAGGTAACAGGATCTTACAAATACAAGTCCAATTGCAACTGCAAATTCCTGATAGCTCATGGATTGGAGAGTTAGTTTGGTTCTAGCTGTCAAGTCATCAAAGCTCACATCTTTAGGTAAAACCTGAGGATGATCTGAAAAGGTACAACTAAAATTGTACCCTTGCACCTTTCCCTGGTTCTGCATCCCTCTTCCGCTGTGTCCCTGCTGTGCAGTTAAGGAAAAAGGGTGAAAGGGTGTAACACAGAAATGTGATGGGCCAATCTGAAGCACCATCAAATTCCTAGTTTGTCCTTTGTAACATGAATCCAGGCAGCACAACAATGTTGAGTTTGTATGCTACTTCTTACAACACCGTTTACTGTGAAATCTTGATCCTACCCAAGCACACATATAGATTACCAAAGGAACTGATGGGAGGGAGGTACCCAGCAACCATTATGCAGCTCACTATTGAGCTCAGAGCTCAGGGCACACCCCGAAGTGAGCAATAACTGGGAACAATAAGATGTACAAGGCTGCTGAAGTTCCAATATTTTACAGCTGAACATGCAACTTACACATATCTCAGCCTTCTTTGACCCTTTCTCTTTGACACCTTGCATTTTCAGAAACTGTAAAATGGTCATAATCATTGTCAGAATGTATTAGTACAAAAGAACTCCCTGAGCCATGGACTGCTGGTAGCTTGCAGTTAAACGGATCTCCTCTCCACTCTGTAATTCTGCACTGGGAAGCAAAGGGCAGTCTGAGTATTTCAAACAAGAGGAAAAAATAGTAATAATCAGGGCCATCTATGTCTTATTCTGTCCTTTGGCTGCTGGAAAAGTCCATTTTTGACTACAACTATAAACCAGATCAAAGCTTTTTTATACTTTTATACTTTATCTTAAAATATTTGAAGAGAGATTTTTCACAATTTTTTAACAGATGAATGACAGTTATATGCCTTTCCCTCAACAGAAGCTTACTTACTATATATCCAGTACAGCACAAACATCCCAAAGGAATAAATCTTAAATTACCAAGACTCCCTCAGCATACTCGTGTCCTACAACTTCATTCTCCAGAATCTGATTGCTGTATGTCAGAGAAGCAGAGCTGATTGAACGCTAAAAGGGGACAGCATGTAATACTTTATTAGGCATTCTGCAGACTACTCAAGAGGGTTTATTTCCTCTAAGAATTTCAATTAGCTGCTAGGAACAGGAAACTGCTGAAGCTTCCATAAGAAAGCAGCCAAAGATGCAATTTTCAGCTGGTCAACAGGTAAGAGGCAATTTTCATCCTATTATGCTATGTTCTGCAGGAGACAGATTGGGCTAGTGTGCAAGAAAATGCTTTGCCAGCACTTAAGCAAAGACCCATCAGTCTCTAGAATTCAGGATTTTGTCTGAAATGCCAAAACAGAGCTCTGAAATCCAGATACTGGGGGTAAGGGGGAACTTAACCAGTGTTCTGTTGCCTGCCCAAGCCAGCAAATTAAAAAAAAAATGTAAATAAGAGATAAATCATGCACATTCACCATGTGTATTAACGCTGAAGTAAAAAAATAAAAAAAAGTATGCGGTTGATGGTTAAGCCTAGAAGATATTTGTAGTTATTTTGTATAGATAGCCATGCCAGTCAAATATCAGAGATAATACTCTGATCTATTGTAAATCAGTGACGTCTTGCAAGCGTTGCATCCTGTAAAATTAAGTAGAATTTTTGTCAACAACCTCTTCCCCCATATATACATACACACATTTAATCATAACTTTCCTTTTTCTATGTTCAGACTCAACTGAAGATAATAAGGAACAGGCCCTTCCTTTCAGAAAAATTACGTCCCAGAAAGCTGTGTCTATTACTAGATACACACAGATACACACATCAATTGAAAGATGATAGCTCTGATTAGCAACGACGAAGAGCTGCTGGCTCTAACAGCAATGAAGAGTTGTGACTCGAAATTGCCCATACAGCATGTAGAAAATTCTTGGCATTTTATCTACTGATTTCCAAAGTGTTTTTTATTGAAGAGCACTCTGTGGAGAGTTCTTGCCAATTTACTTCATGACAATTTGTTTTTTCTTTTCCTTGTTATCTTGTTCTACATTTCTAGAAACTGTTTATATTGTTTTATTCTGCCCTCCCGTCTGAACTTACAGTTGATTTTCTTCGTAGTCTTAGTCTTCATCCTGTTATTGTATCAATTCTTGTCTCCTGAGGTAAAGCCTCGTATTTAAATATTTAAATATGTCACTGGTTTTCCTTGCTCTTTTACCACTTAGGAAGGTTAATAGCTTGTCGGGATGCCTTAGGGGTGGGTCAGTTAGTAGTTCCTGTGAGGCTGGCCATCTATTTTTCACAGGGCTGTACCAAGAACAATAGAAATAGGAAAAAAAATCAGGAACAGCCTGCTACTTCAACTCCCAGCCATTAAACAATGACTGTGAGCAGTCCTCAAGTCTGAGCTCATTTGGGGTTGCTAAGAAACAGAGGAAAGGGACAGTAAACTACTGTTTCTGAGAATATGTGGATGGCAGGTAAAAATGAAGATCCTTCCCTGTTCTGGCCTGGCCTTCTGCTGTCTTTCCACACACATCAGTTTCCAGGTGACAGAGCACTGACTGAAATGCAGATCTCCTGGAGCAGGATGCTCAGCGATAACCCAGGGACCAGACTTAGACTGCCAGGCCAGTTCATCCAACCTATGGCCCAACTTCTCCATTTTCCAGATAAAATCAAGGAGCAAAATAAAACTGAGGATAAACTTTGTAATATCCCATAGTGTACCACCTATTTCTGAGAAGGGAAATACATCCTACCATCTGAACTAATTTTAAGCATGCCCTTTTACGTGTCAGCATGTGTATATGCATACATCTGTAGGTGTCAAGCTGATGCGATCTGAGATCACTCTGTGACTTTTGCTTTCACCAGTGGTCATATGTCACATGATGAAAGAATAGCTTCAGTTTGATTTTAAAGGGATGCTTACTAGCATACATATCTTTCTGCTCAGCCTGTACTGGGTGCACTGACATATGCTCTCACCATATCATAGGGGATGCCTGTATTAGTGTCATCTGGTGGATCCAGACATGGCAAAGGAAGAAACAATATCTATCTAGGAAATGCTCCTAGTATCCACCCAAGAAGCTTGGGGTGATCCATCCAGGGGCAGTCAAGTGCTGGAAAACACGAGTGAAATATGTAACTCCTGACTTCCTACTACTACTAAATGGATAGCTTAGTGTGAGCCAGGGAACCCTGCCTTTTACATGGGTGACATCTCTCACAGGCAGCTGCAGAGAGGGACACTAAATTCAACCAATTCCAAGTACCCTGAAAGGCTCCCATAAGCTGAAAATTTGGATTTTACCACAATATGAGTGTAAGGTATTACACGTTAATAAAAATAACCTTTAAATTCTTTCTGTAAGAACCATATGGTCATCTAAATGTTTGAATTATGACTGTCATAGGCAGAAATCTATATATTCATTATTTTCATCTACATTCCTAAGTCTCACCTGCATTTTTTGCTCTGTAAATATTTGGATGAAATTACTTTAAAAAGAAACCTCAAGCTTTAAACACATGTATAAACCATCCACTTCCATTACTAAAGTGAAAGAAACAATATTTGAGTGGTTTAACATAGAAGAGTGAGTTCATTGGACAGATTTTTTTTCTTGTAGTTTTGCAGGGGGTTGCCAGGGCCAGCTGTGTTCCAAATAAATTTTCTGACCTAAGTGAACTTCCTATCAACAAAATTCTCTCAGACTCCCATTATTCCTCTTCAACAATTAATCAACAGCTGCTGAAAAGTTATGAGTGTGCTTCTAATTTTCAGTAAAATTAATGGATCTCCTATCTTCTGAAATGTGGAAGGAGGTTTTTCTTCCTGACCTGGGTGTGAATTTTCTGATTTATTTTTAAAATCAATTACCCTTCTGAACTCCCATGTCTGCTGTCTTCGGCAGAAAGGATCCCAGGCTCTACCATGACAGGCATGGATAGATTTCACTCTGATGCCTGTAAATTCAGTCTTCCAAAGCACTGACCTCTCCTGTAGAAAGCAGAAAGATGCTAATATTTGTCAGAATTCTGTCATGCATAAACAGGATGTGGTTAGTTCTTCTGAATTCATGTAAACATTTAAGTTTTCTGTTGGGAATCGGTATTATTCGGTATCTGTACTGCTGGCAGTCAAAGAGAGTGTCCTGTTTGTGTAAACACCCCTTACTCAAAGTGGTGTTTTAAGGGTCTCGGCTCTGCTACAAGAGTGTATAGGCAAAGCTCAGTGACCAACGTGGAGTTTTCCTTGCTGGACTCCCTTTAAGAACTAGTGGGAGGGGGCTTACTTCTATTTCTTTTCCTCTTCCTACACCCTTAGGAAGGTATTGTTTCATCCTTAGCACCAAATGTAGTGTATTTCCTCACAGAAATGACACTATATGGAAATATGCTTAAGAAGTGATGATAATATTCCTGAAACTGTTTCAAGTAAGAACTTTGGAGCTTTGATGTCCATTGCACCCTTTTTATGTCAGATCAAAGTGCTAGTTATTGGACAACTGGAGCAGGAAATAAACCATACAGCACAGGTAACTGAGACACTCCATATACTTAGAATTAGCCCTACCAGACATTCTGGTTTGTTTTTTGAAGAAAAAGCAAGTTATTCTTGAATTTCATTTGTGGAAGGAAAAAAAAAGTAATCCCGCTATGCCAGTGTGACTTCACCTGCAAACAGTCTGTCATTTGTCCAAACATTTGCAGGATCAGGCCCTGTGCATTGCTTTCAGTGCCTTAGAATTACATCATGTTCTTTTGACTTTCCTTCTGTTCAAATAACCTAAAACACAATGCATTTTTTTATGACCCAGGTCGCCTTTTGTTTTCCCATGGAGCACAACTGATAAAAGATTTGTATCTTACGTGGGAAAGCAATGCTGTTTCTCTAAACCACACATAATGTATTAGTAATAATGGTATTCCACTTCAAACAAATTACAAACGAATGTTAGTGTTCTTAAAAATGTTGTACTAAATAATAACTCCCCACAGGCCAATTTGCATACAAAATGTAACATTTAAAGCCAAGTTACAATTAGCACTTTGTTATGGAAGTCTGTGGATTGTAATTTACTGAACAAAGTTATACTTGCTGCAAAGAATTTTAATTTATGAAAAATTACCCATTTAGAATTACTGTCACAGTAGACCAACTTGTATTAAAATGATGGGTACCTAATAAATTCGTCTATTATTAATGTAATGAATGACAACAATGAAACAAAGTAAATGTAGGATTAATGATTGTGTCTTCGTAAATAAGGGATGCAAGTCGACAACTCTTTCCCTCTTTATTGATGATGGCACATAGAACAATCTGTGCATGAGAGAAGGAGGGAAGGAGACGGGTCTGAGAGAAGATGAAATGAAGATACTGAAGGGAAAGAGGAAAAGCAAGGGTGGTTACATAGAGTAGAAAGAACAGAGAAATACAGAGGATGTTAATGAACTGAAAATTAGTGTAAGAGTAAACTTGAAAAATCTAGCTCAGCAAAGATTAATCGCACTAGTACTTCATTTCCCTTAGGTGAATGCCATATAATGGTAGTGAAAGTTCTCAACCTCACAGACTTTATTTGAAGGGAAGGAACATTAATTACCTGATGTGAGTACTTACAAAGTGACCACATACAAATACAGACACTCTGATGTTAACAAATAAATTTTTCATTCACTCTCCTGAATTCATTCTTAAAAACTTAAGATTTGTTGTTCATTTTGGTTTGAGAGGGTTTGAACCTCAGGGCTGTCTGGTGGATCTTCCATTTAAAAATAAAAGGCCATTAGAATACCTAAAGTGTCAATCAGTTTGGCAAATACTGCTGAATATGGTCTACAAATGGCAGCTGAATTTTTTTAGGGATTTCCTTTCATTTATACGCACATGTTTGTGTACTCCCTGCACAAACATCAGTCCTTTCTACTTTATCAGGACACAGGTCCCCGTGTACTGAGCACATCACCAGAGCAGGCACTCAGTCCCTCCATCAGCCAGACCTGGAGGGGGGTCACATGCATCCATGTGCTGGGTTCACAGGACTAACTACAGATATGTGCTCTCACCACCACACCTGCTTGCATGGCAGGGAGAGGCTGTGCCAGCCAAACCTGTGGCTGTCCACCAACTCCAGGTCTCCACACCACCTGCAGTGCCACCACTGAGGCTAGGAAAGAGAAGGCGGGGGCCAAACATAGAAAACTCACACAGGCTAGAAAAGGCCACTACAGATCTGGAATATCCATGTGGTGAACATTTCCACTGTAGATGTTTCAAAACTGCTTGGGTAATCTAGTCTGTTTGGGAAACAGAGACATTCCCATGTCATTTATCTAACCACAATGACTACATGAGTTCAGCCCTTTCACATTCACTGAAGGGAATCACTGGGAGCTTCACTTCTAACAGTCCTCTGAGTGAAAAATAATGTGGAAAATAATCTCCCCATAGATATCCTGTGAGAAAAGAGAATCCAAATTCAAGATAAATCCTTCTTTGAGATTATTTACCCACCTCTAGTTAAATCTGATAGCTGTTTTCATCTGTAAAGAAATCCTTGACAGTATAAACTTAGATCAGGTCATAGCTTACCTTGGGTAGGGTGATACTTCAGCAGTGCTGGGCAGCACTGGTTGAAGAATGAAGTGAAGAATATGGTAAATACTCAGTAAGCATCATAAATTCAGCCATCCAAGAAAACCCGCACATATACATTTCACATACTTGGCAGCCTCCCATTTTGATGGAAATCAGGGTAAATGGTGCCATCAAAATCAGACCATATTACAGGGAGAGCTTGGAGGACCAAACAGAGCCCAGGAGTAAGTAGTCACCACTCCATTGTTCTCTGTGGTTTTACGCCCACTGACACCAGCACAAAGCTTTGCTTTGGTTCTATGAATATCTTTCTACTAAGAATTGTTTCTTTCTTTTCCTTAGACATTAAATCATTATATGATTTTACAAAACAACAATGACATGTTCCTATGATCAAGAATCTTCTATCAAGGCTTCAAAAATTCTAATAATAGAACAATATGTTTTAAAAACAACTGGGAGGGACAATAAAAAATGACTGAATAAGTAGGATTTGGTAACAGCTTTTTATTTTTAGCTTGCTTGGCTTGCTTCTTTATAAACAGTCTCGTTGCTTTATAGGAGTGCATTCAACTCATGCAGTTCAGATTCTGGATTCAACCTAGTCTGACTCCGTTTGACTTTACACATAGTGGGTGTTCTTATGGAACTGGTTGAAGCTTCTCACTAGACCATAAATGTAAACATTGGGTTAAAGCCTCTTGGAAAATGAATGAAGAACTCTTACTACAGTATAAAAAGCAAAACTATAGAGTTGTATCCATTGAATATGTAGTTGGTAGAAGATAATTCACAAAAAATAAATGCCTCTATTATAATGTTTTTCCTCATCTTTTTAATTTAGAGAATTGTTAGCATGCTCAAGATTGCCCATCCTGGTAGTCAAACATAGGTATTGTGTTCCAGGGACACAATTTTTGGTTTTAAAGTTTTCTAGTTTCGAAGATAATTTTGACAAGCACCTGCTCTACACTCTCCATCTGGAACCTGACAGACAAGGTGAGATTTTTCTGGTCTGCCTGAAAACACCAGCAATTCATGTTCTGTTGGCCAAATGATTTAGCTTCACCTGAGGAGCTGCTATTGTTCTCAGTCTTCATTTCTCTTTTCATGCTTGATGTGACATTCCCATGATTGAGCTCTCATGACAAAGAGCATTCTACTGAATCCCATTTTGAAGTTTTTTCCAAGAGATCTAAAATGCTGGAGTTGCAATCAGCAAAAAATAAATAAATAAATGGAAATAAAAAGCTGCTTGATAGAAATTAATGAAGGAGTTTATCCTTCTTTGCTATGAATTCGTTATTTCTATTTTGTTTGAAATTTCTGATATTTCTGTTCTGGTAAATGAGGTAAAGTGAGATGAAACCTTTGTAAAAAAAACCATGCTTTCTCAGTTCACCTTTATAACCAGTCACCGAGAGGATGAGTTCTCAGGAACTATCAAGAAATGACAGTAGCAGCATCCCTTTCTGATGGCTAATGCTTTATACCCAGGAGATTTTATTGAACTTATAGCACTGCATGATCTAACAGTAAACGGCCATAGCTATAAATGGTTAGGAACATTCTCTACACTGACTGAATCAATTTTCTCCAGGTTCACCCCTGAAACCAATATGAAACTAATTGTCAGAAATTTCTTGGCAATTTCTGGAAAATAAAGTTGTGGTTCAGATCCATACTGGAAAGACTAAAAGGCAGGGGTGATTATTTTACTACACGAGTCTACCTGGTGATTTTAGAGTAGTATTATTCAATAAACACATACTGTCCCTTTACCTAGCAATGATTTTACATTGATTCTTTTCTTCTCATTCTCCAAAAGGTAGAAAGATTAAAGAAAATGAATAAAGCCTCATGTCAGGATTTCATCTGATGTGAATTGATGTGAGTGACTTCTATAAACCTGTGCCCACTTAACCCATCTGTGTATATGGTGGTTTTATTAAATGGAAAGGCTGTGATACAAAATTTAACAAAACACATTGAAATAAGACATTTTAACTGAGTAAAAACTACAGTAAACCTTTTTATTTAAAAATCACAAAAAGGTTAATTTAACAACATGGATAATTTAGACTCCACTTCAGAGGAGTATTTATGTGCTTTATTCTATATTCAAAACCAATTATGACTACCTTGGAGCTGAAAGGAGACAACAATGCCAATGGGGTGTAGAATAGATGGAGAACACTATTTTTAGTCAGAATTCATTCAGTGGCATATGCTAAAATCCAAATTACAGAATAGTAACAGATCATTTGACTGATAGAAATGGTAAATTCCTAGCTTGCTTCAAACAGGTAAAAAAAAAATACAAACTACAATTTCCTTGTCAACACAATTATGATAGGAGATGCAAACTAATATGGTTTGAAAATATGTCCATTCTGAATCTTCATATGAAAGCAAGAGTGAAACACTGAGGACTTTTAAAGGCCACATGTAATATTAATGTACTCATGTAATTCATGTAGGGTACTGATGTTTACTTGTTGAAAATCTTACCTTTCAATAGTTTTAGTAGGCACATAATTCAACTTTATTTATAAACAAAACAGGTTTAATGGTATATGTATACACTCAGAATATGTATCAAGGGTTGCTCTTTTGCACCTGTGATTGATGGTTTCCTTCCCTTTGTTAATATATGAACTTTCTAAAAGAATCTTTTTTTCTTGCAGCCACAGATGTTATATCACAAACAGAGAATTATGTTTCCTATTAAAATAGTTCAGGTGTAAAGAAAATTTTCAGAGAGAAATTTCCTGTTTATATACATTTATCTTTAGTAATTATCTTTGAAGAGAAACCTAGAGAAAAAAAAAAAAAAAGAGCTGCATATATAGGTAATGCTGACATGTTTTACTCATTTGTTTTAAAATTGAATAATACAAAACCAAATCTTTAATTTAAGGTTGTTTCTCCTTCCTATTTGCTGTCTTAGATGTATGTATCTACTTTTGAAACAGATATTAATCTTTCTTGTTTAGACTAAATGTTCATCTCAAATTGTAACTTTGTACAGTGTTGATCAATATATGTGCTAAGAGTATATGTTCAAAATCTGTATTTTTAACAGAGAGGAAGTAACCGGAATATCTGATAGTACTTACCTGATAAAAGACTTCATTAACTATTGCAAAATTTTGTAGAATCATGGAATTGTTTAGGCTGGAAAAGACCTCTAAGGTATCAAGTCCAACCATTAACTCAGCACTGCCAAGTCCACCACTAAACTATGTCCCTAAGTGCCACATCTGCATGACTTCTAAATACCACCAGAGATGGTGACTCAACCACTTTCCTGGGCAGCCTGTTCCAATGCTTGACAATTCTTTTGGTGAAAACATTTTTCCTAATATCCAGCCTAAACCTCCCCCAGCAATTTTCCAAAAATGGAAATTGAGGCCATTTCCTCTTGTCCTATCAATTGCTACTTGGCAGAAGAGACTGACACCCAATGGCCTATAATCTCCTTTCAAGTTGTAGAAAGTGATAAGGTCTGCCCTGAGCCTCCTTTTCTCCAGGTTAAACAACCCCAGTTCCCTCAGCCACTGCCCAGAAGACTTGTGCTCTAGACCTTTCACAGACTTCATTTTCCTTCTCTGGACATGGACCCAAGTGCAGGATCTGGAAATTGTCCTTGTTGAAATTCATACAATTGGCCTTGGCCCATCGATCCAGCCTGTCCAGATCCTTCTGGAGAGCCTTCCCACCCTCAAGCAGGTCAACACTCTCCCTAGCTTAGTGTCGTCTGTAAATTTACTGAGGGTGAGCTCGATCACCTCATTCAGGTCATTGCTAAAGGTATTAAACAGAACTGGTTCCAATATTGAGCCCTGGGGAGCACTGTTTGTGACTAGCAATCAACTGGATTTAACTCCATTCTCCACAATTCTTTGGGCTCAGCCATCCAGACAGTTTTTTACCCAGTGAACAATGAGCAGCCAGTTTCTCCAGGAGAATGCAGTGGGAAACACTGTCAAAGGCTTTAGTAAAGCCTAAGCAGCCAACATCCACAACCTTTCCCTCATCCACTAGGCAGGTCACCTTGTCATAGAAGGAGACCAGGTTAGTCAAACAGGACTTGCCTTTCATAACCCCATTCTGGCTGGACCTGATCATCTGGTTGTCCTGTACATGCTGTGTGATGGCACTCAGGGTGATCTGCTCCATAACATTCTCCAGCACCAAGGTCAGACTGGCAGGCCTGTAGTTCCCCAGATCCTCCTTCTGGCCCTTCTACATGGCTGTCACATTAGCTAACTTCCAACCAACTGGGACCTCCCTGGTTAGACAGGACTGCTGAGAAATGATTGAAAGTGGTTTGGTGAGCACTTCTGTTAGCTCTCTCAGTACTCTTGGGTGGATCCCATCTGGCCCCACAGACCTGTGTGTGTCTCAGTGATGTAGCAGGTTGCTGATCATTTCTCCTTGGATTATGGGGGCTTCATTCTGCTCCCCATCCCTGTCTTCCAGTTCAGGGGACTTCTGCCTGGAGAACAATTAATTTACTATTAAAGACTGAGGCAAAGGCGGCATTAAGTACATCAGCCTTTTCCTCATCCTTTGTCTCTGTGTTTCCCCCTGCATACAGTAAAGGATGGAGAGTCTCCTTAGCCTTCCTTTTGTTGTTAAGGTATTTATATAAACGTTTCTTATCGTCTTTTATAGCAGTAGCCAGATTAAGTTCTTGTTGGCCTTTAGCCTTTCAAATTTTCTCCCTGCTTAACCTCATGACATCCTTGTAGTCCTCCAGAGTTGCCTGCCCCTTCTTCCAAAGGTCATAAACTTTTTTTATCCCTGAGTAGCAGCCAAGGTTCTCTGTTCAGCCAGGCCGGTCTTCTTCCCTGCTGGCTCATCTTTTGACACATGGGGACAACCTGCTCCTGCACCTTTAAAATTTCTCTCTTGAAGAATGTCCACCCTTCCTGAATTCCTTTGCCATTCAGGACTGCCCCCCAAGGGAATCTGTTAACCAATTTCCTAAACAGGCCAAGTCTTCCCTCTGGAGGTCCAAGGTAGCAGTTCTGCTGACTCCTCTCCTTACTTCTCTAAGAATCAAGAACTCTGTCATTTCATGATCACTGTGCCCAAGGTAACCTTCAACCATCACATCACCCAACAGTCCTTCTGTGATCACAAACAACAGGTCCAGTTGGGTCCCTTCCCTGGCTCCCTCACCAGCTGTGTCAAGAAGTTATCTTCCACACACTCCAGGAACCTCCTAGACTCTTTCCTCTCCACTGTGTTATATTTCCAGCAGACATCTGGTAAGTTGACATCTCCCATGAGAACAAGGGCCAGCAATTTTGAGAATTCTCCGAGCTGCTTACAGAATATTTCGTCTGTCTCTTCAGATAAGGTAAGAAAAGAATTGTATGTCTAAGTATTAAAATATCCATCAGAGTAAGTATATACTTTTCAAGGAGCAGAACAGTGTCTCCTAGGATACAGCTAATTATCAATTAAAGAAGGAAAGCATCAGAAGTACCAACTGATAGATTATTAGTGCTATTACATTTTGTTATAGAATTAATTCAGCTGCCCTTAAATGATGCCTTTGAGATGATGCAGTGGTGAACAGGGACAAAATTATGAAAGCTTGTGAGGTCAAGGAGAATAAGTCGGGTTCTCAAAAATCTTGTTAAAATCCCAATAATAAAAAGCTTCAGTTTTTCCAGTCTTTAAAAAAGTTATATCAAGCACTGTTCTGTTAGAAGAGTAGTTTCCCAGGATGAACATTTGACATTATATCTTTTTTCTTTTTTTTTTTAATCAAGGCTAGTATAACAAATCAATGTAGTCTGCCCTCTGTAAAAGGAGTGCAATCAGGTTAAGATCTATAAATGCTTTGGAGGCTTTTCTTAATTCCACCAGAGTTTAGCTATTTTTGGTGTCTTTTTCATGTTGGTTCTTCCTGTTTTAAAAGTGATTTCACATCTAGCACACATTAGTTAGATGATCAAGAATTAAAAAAATATTCCAAAGAAATTAATGATTAACTATGAATAAAGGTCCTTCCTAAGCTTTAAAGTGTACTGTAGTCCATTTTAGAGGATTAATTTAAAAAGAAAAAACAACTTTCTAGTTCAAGAAAAGAAGGATTTCTTGATCTGTTTTTTAAATGTTGAGAATCCCAGGAACAGGTTTTTAAACTAAATTTCTGTAGATTATATAGGAAAAATGTACATAACCGTAATATTTGATGCATGTAATAATGCATCAAATGGTACAATTTCCTTGGTGAGCAAAGCCCTGCTCAGACAAATCCTGTGCATTCTTAGTTTTCGTACTGTGAGAATGAATCCCTTCCCCTGTTTTAGGTGCAGCCCCTCATGGCAGTAAAAGTAATTCTATATCTCTGTGTTTGCTGCTAACTTTTTCCATTTGCTTCCTTGCTTGACTCACATTGTTATGAAGAGCAGTCACCACAGACCTTAATAAGCCAGAACGGGACAGGTTCTCTCTTACTTGCTGATATCCAGCATGAGATGATTTCTAGAAGTCTGTGTAACAGAACAGGCCTTTTTTATTTAAATTATAATTGAAGATCTTCAGAAACTGTTTTTTTGTTTATCTGCTTACCTAGAAACTACAGGAGACCATCAGTAGTTATGTATGTTAACGATAAGGAGGAAGAAAGATAAATCATTAAAACAAAAATCTAAAAACTACCTGAATGCAGTGTAATTGATTCAACATGGCATTGACAGAGCTTTTCTGTGACAGCAGAGCTCTGTGGAGAAACTGATTCCTCCTGAGATTTCAAGTAGAACACACATCAAGGAATGAAAGATATGTCAAGGCAGCGGTTTATCACTTTAAGCTCTAATTTCTTCAGTTATTTTACTTACAATAAATACATAGATAATTGATATTCAATAACTCTGAGTTATTTTGCTTTTAAGGAGTCATTAAATGACACTTTATTTTCTATCCACTTTTCTAACCTACTAATATTCTTGAATGCAAATGTAACTGAATCTTTTTAATATCTAAACATAAACTATTGTTAATGCATCCACCCTTTGAAAAATAGAGATAAGAGTAAGTGGAATTTTCCTATTCTGTAAGAAAGCAAATTAATAAGTATATCTAAAAGAAGCTAGATAATTCTACAAAATTCTCATTTATAAATATTTCTCATATGCCTAGATATGTCATATGTTGCAGTTATGCATCCTTTTCCAGCAAGTACAGACCTTTATCTGACAATTTTTCTGAAACTATTGATAGAAAGCAGAGGTAATATAACAATAAATGTTCAGTAAATTGGATATATAAAGGAAAAAACAGACTGCTGCTCACATTTCTCCCAAGTCACTTTTTCACGGGCCTGTGGAATACTTCATTAGAACCCATAATATGTAGAAACCATAATATGTACATATTTTCATTTTATTACATGAAAAATAATTCTCAAAAGCTGTCTTTAGTGTAGAAATGTTGATGAATAGTAGGAGGGAAGATGTCTCAGATGTTAATGGTTGCATCACAGCAGCAACCTATCCTGGAGGATTTCAACCATCTTCTGGAGTAGGAGTAACGTTGTAGGAAAGTAGAGTACAGTTAGCTTTGGTGAGTTATTCCCTGAGTCTCATCTCAAAAATTATTTTGCTCTTCTTTTAAAATGTACTTTTAAAAATTAATGATAACCAAATTTTATGCTACTGTATGTGAAATAGTGAGCAGCTTACAAAGATGATATAAAATGACATTTTCTACTTATTTTCTTTTATGCTTATATGTGAAGTAGCTGTAAGACACTATGGTATATATGTGGGAGTTTGTGCCTCATTAAGCCTTAAATTGTGCTAGGTATTTGTCTGCAAAGCTATTGTAAAAAGATAAACTGGGGGGAGAAATCACTGCAGTAAGATGTACACATCAACTTTTTAAACCTTGTCGCATAAACAGCTGAAGATATTGACTTTTCATAACTTTTTTCCCTAATAAGGATAATTTACATAGGAAGGCCTGAGCTGTTCAGAAGTCTACAAAGAGACAAGGCCTGGTTCAGCAGCTAAAACATGTCATGTCCTTTTCATCATGTTTCATAAGTTAATTAATTTCCTTTAAAAAAAGAAAGCAGATAGCTAAGGAAGCTAGCCAAGGGAAGAAAACCATAAAAACTGTTGAAGAAAAATTATTTAATTCCACCCTGGTGCTCTAATGGAACTTTTGAAAGGAAATAACTTTTTTTCTCAGAGAAATACTTCCAGCAACTGAAGTTGTTCCTGAATTCTTGAGTTTTACCCCACCTATCCATGGCAAAAAACCTAGGATAATTTCTCAAGAAAAGCATACCACCAGCAGCTACAGATGTCAGTATTTGCCATTGGTAATATGCATTATGCCCTCAGCTTTCTTAGATGGAAAGAACAGCAATTAATGAAAAAAAAAATTGATATTACTTGAACAAAGCATTATGTATTAATATGTGTATGATAGATGATGCCAGAGACAAGGAAACTTCTGTAACTACTGATGAGAACAGTAATTGTATCATGTCAAAATAATGAGGAGTAACAAAAGCATCATCAGCGTTAACTGCATTTTTACACTAGAATACTCAGATCTCATACTAGAAAATGCTCAAGAATATTTAGAGAAATAGTGGTGTGATGTAAACACAAGCAGTACAGAAATTCCATCAGAAATCAGCAATACAACTGTGAGAGAAGCAGCTAAACAAAATCTATAGTTTATGAACAGTGGTATTTAGAAACTAGAAGATTAGGAAGAAATAATGGAAATTTAAAGTATGTGGCAAAATATGAAGGTAAACATGTCTATGAATGAAGAAAGGAAGAGAGACCTTTGCAAGAAAATGCAGGATATCTAATAGCTGGAAGCGTCATCACTGGAGCTGTAATTTTACTTGGCCAGCAAACTTACCAGCACACATACATAAAATCAAAATCATCTGGTTTTTAATTTCTATAGCAGTGTGGCTGTTACTGCTTTTCAGAGTATTTGGGGATGGCTGTCTCTTAAGACTGAATCTAAATCCACATGGGGCTAATACAGAAGATTTCTGTGGTCAGCTCCTTGAGGAAGTAAACAAAGGAAAGACCATACAACAAATAATATATATCGTTATTATTCTGTAAGGTAAATGTTCTAAAACTGTTATTCAGCAATATAAGACTTATATTTATTATAAAATGACTGACAAAAAGCAGTCTCCGCAGAAGACTCTACACATTCACAGGCTAAAGAAACCGCCAGGGGAGTACGTTGCACAATTGAACCAAATTATGTGCAAAGAAAGACATTTCCCACAGCTGGACGTGTATAATCATCATCATATTACCTTTTTTCTCTTAGCTGAAATGCACATCTCTCTAGCTTGCTTTCAATAGATGGCTCTACTCTGAACAAGGAAAAAAAATAAAGTAGATAATACTTAAGAGAAACCTTCTGTTAGAATTAGAAAAGCTGGAAGTGTTTTTATCCTACACAACTCCTCCCATTCCTCAGCTTCTGACAATTCCTTGGGTATGACAAACTAATTTGGAAACTGTTCTTAAGGTTTAGCTTTCAAAAATAAAATACAGTCACAATGGTTAAACCATTAAATTGTTGTCATTAAATAAAGAAAAACTCATTTAAAAAGCTAATTTGAAAAAGCTGCAAGAACTACCACCAGTTTTTCATGCATTATATCGTTCTATAACAGTGGTGGAAGATGTGTCTTTTGCAATCTTCCCCATGAATCTATTGTTTTCCTTCCAGAAGTGTTACAGAAACTGAGCTGTGTTAAACTCCACTGTGACAAGCAGCCATAGCAAAGCTTTGAGTCTGCCAATACCTCAGCATGCTTGTATTTTGAAAATAGAAATGTACCATAAGTTCTCAGCAGCACTTATTGGCTTCAGAGACACTTGGTGACCATCTACTTATGGCTACAGTTTTCTTCTCTGTCCCCCTCCCCCACTGTCTGATGTGCTTTTCTCCCAACATTGAATATATACTTGTGAAAATCAACAGATAGTACCTATAACACCAATTAAGCAGTTACCAACATAAGAATAGGCTTTATAGAAACATGCTGAAGTCCATATAAACCTTGTTCTGGCATTGTTCCCAGCATCTGCCACTCATCTTCAGCAAATTATAAACAAACAGGTAAAGGATGGCTAATGCCAGAAACCCATTCAAAGCTACCAAAAAAGATGTGGCAGAAGAAGCCATTTCACAACAGGACTGCTACCACATTGGCGGTCCTCTAATGGCCTGTTAAAGGAAAAAAGTGCCTCTTGAACCCTCCAGTGCTTCAAAATAATCTGTTGTGCAAATTCCATAAGGCACACCAGTGCATAAAAAGTGCACTAAAAAACCCCCAGAAACAAACAAAAAAGAAGTTGTCAGCATCATACCCAGTAAACTAGCCATGCCTTCTTACAGTCTCTGGCAGTAAATAGCAAGACATCCTTTTTCTGGAAAAGATACAAATGTCACATGAGTTGCATTCAAATGAATAAACTTAAGCTTGTAAACCTTAGGCATTTTTTCTTTCTACAGCCAGTAGCGGGAATTGAGGCACCTCCAGGCAGAGACTTAGCTCATCTCGAGACAAACTTCCAGTGCATTACTGCCTGTGTGTTTCCGACAGAATGGGGCAGGGGCTTGGCTTTCAAAACTGAAAAAGACCTCATTTTGAAGTATTATATAAAGCCCTCAAAAATCACACTACCCACTCTGTTGGCTCACAGATGTCATTAGATGGGTGTGCAAAAAACCAACCTCACACAGAGGCAGTATACCACTTACTGCATGCCTGCACAGACATAGGTGCTAGGTGGTAAATCCACAAAGCTAGCACACTCCTTAATACATAGGAAAACAATTTACACACTTTGAACAATTGTTTACAGTTATTTAGTCACACTTAATTCTCTTTGTTTCATACAAGCCTCCTCTCTATTTAAAGGTACAGTGGATTTTGTTCTTCCTTGGGCATGTTCTGTGGGGAGGGGGTTTTCTTTCCTCGAGGGTGGAACTTTTAGTATGCTAATTAGGATAGTTTACATATAGCTAAAGCAGTTTTCTGTTTGGTGCCTTAACCATTTGACTCTCCTTGAGTTTATCTTGTTATGCCCCAGCCTGACATATTTATGGTATCTATTCCTGCTCCCAAGGCCATGTTTTGTTAACTATTTGTAACATCCTCTGTTCTTCAGATTCTTCCTTGTTTTTCATTATAGTTATTTACATACTTTGTCTAAATTTCAAGTTAAGTAATGAACTGACCTTCTATTAACTACATATATGCAAGTCTGTTGACAACAACTTTGCAGACAGCAAACCAGTCTGATATTTTCCAATTGTATTTTACTGAAATCTAAATAACAATTTAATAAGTTAAAAGTAAATTTAGATCAGACTTTACAAATAATTTGCAATTATGCTGCTTATCTCATTAGCACATAGATGATTTTATTTTATTCTTAAGCATCTTTTATTCTAAATGTCAGCCCAGAAGTATCGTAAAACATTAAAATGTTGTGTTAGTATAGTTACAGATTCAAACTACACTGTAACATTTTCCTTTATGAGCCTTCCTTGTATGTGTATTACCTTTCAAATTTTAAATATATTACCAATTTATATTTTCAATTTGGTTTTAGAAGAACGAAGCGCTTGTGTGGAATTCAAGAAATCTTATATCCAAAATTTTGCAGACCCTCTTTTGTTCTCTTCTCTTCTTCAGTGGTTGAAGTACTACATAATTAGGTTTACTCTTCTCTTAGATAAATAAACATACATACAGTAAATCAATAATATATCATGAGATAGCTCCTCAGTTTACAGATGTGCCTTTTCATCTTATCTTTACTTAAAATTAATTAATCTATGCTAGTGAAACTACCTAAATTAAGACTAGTAAGTTGTGATAACACTTTGAATAGAAGGAGGCCAAGTGACCAATCTCACAATTTTCTCTTGCCTGATTAGTGCACATGGTCTCTATAGATTCTGATTGACAACAAATTCAAAATTGTTTTCAAAATGTTTTGCCAAGGTGTTAGTGATGAGTCACACAGAGCTGCAGCATGTCACCACTATCCCTCATCTAGCACAAGCTGTTAAAAGATCTTTGCAGAGCAGGCTAAGAGAAAGGCCATTGACTCTGTAATGCTTCTTTGAAGTGAACAGCTACTGCTCATGTATTTCTGTAGCTGGGAGGAGTGATCTGAAGCAGTGCAGATTTCCTCAGCATCGTCTTTCCCAGTGAGGGTGGCTTGTGATCTCACTGTCAGATGAGATCAAAAGGGAACACATTCAGTGTCAGAGACAGAATAGTTACAGCATTAGTAGTTACAGTTTTGAACTTTTATTTCAGACATGTATAAAAATAAAGCAAGAACATCAGCCCTTGCCATACATCTGCTGAAAATAAAACTGGGTACAAAGATGTTTAGGATCCATGGAGATTTTGCTGGAAAATTACCAAGCTGCTAGTTTCCATGCCACAGAAGGACATGACATTAGACAGATGAGTGGTGTCTCCCCAAAAAGAACATGTACAATAGAAAGGGATGTCTGGCTATCCTATTCTTCCTCTGAATATAGAAAGCTTTCATTAGACAGAAGACTTAGATTACCACTAACATCTGTCAGTCAGCCCATGAAGGGCAACAGTTGATGTCTTTGGAGCAGAAAGTTGAGCTGCTCCTTTGTGTTGGATAAGTACTTGGAAATTATTTGCTGAGCTGAGCTGTCTATCAGCTGATCAACCAATTAAGCAATGAATCCTGGCTCTTTTAAGTGAAGGGTGCAAGTGTGTCAGCTGTAGAGCAGCTTGGGTGGTCTGAAGACAGGGGTAGCTGTGTAACAAGTGGGCAGGACAAGCAGAAACACAGTGCCCAGGTAAATAGGCTATTCAGTGAAACACTTGCACATATAGCATAATTAAAGGGGTTCTGGAAGCACTAGAGTCTGAGGACATAGCAAACAGGGAAATAACTGCTATTTATACTGTATCAGGGGGATGGAGACTAGGAAGGAGTTTTTTCTTCTAATTTCAACACTCTGAATACAGATGTGCAATCTAATGGCCGTCTAGTGAATAGTTACTTGCAATAAAATATCTCTTCAGCCAGTACAGTGACAAAATACGTGCTGGACCCCTGTACTTCCAGCCAAACCATAAGATGCCTTGGTTACCTCCTGCCTGAGTACCCCATTCTGAGCATCAGGCTCTTCGGGAGTGCAGAGAGCTGTCCTTCTCTGTAGATCCTGTGCCACCTCCCTCAGTGGCTATTAGGAGAAGTGTATTAATAATGTTTCAACTGCAGTTCCTAAGAGTCTGAAAGAGTTATTACTGGCTGTCTCTACTCACCCATTGCATATAGCACTGCAAGTTTGCTGCACTTAATCACACACTTTGTTATCTTCTTAACCCACTTTTTCGTGCTGTGAATAGGACACTGCAAATATATTTGTAACTAGGGACTCCTTCCTTTCTCTCAACTTTCTAAGTCACATCTTGTACTGGATCTGTGGTACTTTTGGTGCTGCTTAGATAAGGAACGAAAAGGCTGATTGTAAGGGACCTCATCTCTTCAATTATTTTGTCTGACTGATATATTCCTGACTGAAAAATACAGAGAACTGTTCACAGTATGAGAAACACTGGATTTCCTTTTTTTGAATTCTCAGGGACTTAAAAATTTCTCCTTCTTTTCTTTCTTCCCTTCCACCCAGAATTCCCCCCAACCAAGGACTCCATCGACCTTCATGAATTCTTCAGTGGAAGAGTACTGCATGGGGTCATGGTAAGAGTGAGGTAAAACACTGTCAAATAACTGTAAAAGGACTCGAGCCCTCTGGCTCAAGAGGATGCAGGTTGTTTCAGCAGTAAGTGTAAGTTAACAGTGGATGTGAGGGGAGGAAGGGGGGTGGGTAGACAAAGAAGGGGAAAGAGAGTGAACAAGCAACCAAAGTGCCCCAAATTTCTCACTAGAGCTCTGGGTATGGATTCAAGCTTATTTTTTCAAACAGATGTTTCCCAGGCCTTAAATGAGTGAAGTGTATACATATTATTATGAAATATTTATATATATATATACAGTTATATAACTATGTATATGTATAGTTACTTGTTCTCTTGAATTATTCTTCCAGTTTCCTTTTCTTCCCTTTTGTTTTTCCCTAAGCTGAGGTAGAGGCAGAAGAGCTAGGAAAGACAATTATTTTAAATAAATAATTTATAAATGAAGCAATACTTCATGCTCTCTTGCCTGTTATAATGACTTATTCCAAATCTTCTAAGAGTTTACAAGTTACTGAAAACATACAAACTGTAGCTGGTAAAAGTTCTCATTCAGTTTTGAGCAGAAAAGTCTACATTTGGGCTGCTAAGGAACTGGATTTCCTTTCCCAGGAAAATTCAAAACTTGGCAGGGGTGGCAGCCTGTTTGTTTGTTTTCTCTTCAATATTTTGATGAACTCCAGACCTATCACTTTGATTTTCTTTCTTAGGTTATTCATTATATATGAAAATAATTAAAAGAAAACATTCTAATCCCCAAAGACCCCAGTGTTTGCGTTACTTAGAGTCAAATCTTAACTCTGTAAATTAGAAAACAAAATTAACCTGGACCATTCATTTCAAGAAAAAAAAAAAAAAGCTTTAAATTCTGCTCTACTTAAAGGGGAAAAGGGTCTGACTTCCAAAATGTAACTTGACAGAGTATGCTACTGCCTTGCCAAAAGATTTCTTAACAACAGTTTTGGTTTGTTTGTTTTTAACAAAGCTGCTATGTTTCCATAAAAGTTATATTTATAATAAATTGTCATTTCTGAAAGAAAAAAAAAATTAAAAAAAGGAAACTTCCAATTGGCTCAAGTCTAGATGAAAGCAAATCAAATAAACTTTGAGTGAGCATCTGAATTTTGGAGTGTTTAACTGAACCTCTGATCCTTTTGGGACATACTTACCAGTAATTAAAATAGTGTCACTAGTTAAAAGGAAAAGAAATCAATAAATTCTTAAGGAAAACATAACTGGATTCTTTTTTGGTTTCTCACAGGGTATTTTTTCCCTAAACTAATAATTCTTTTATCTGCCTTGCATTAATTTTGATAGCAAATGAGAACGCTTTCCAGAAAATGTAAATTAAAACCAGCAACATTGTAAAAAATCCCCCAAAGATTTACATTTAAGGCACAGTCTGGTATAATCAATACCAAAATTAACCTCATGCTAACACTGACATTTTATACTTCAATTTCTAACCACACTGCCTTCTCTTGTTTAAGCTTTTGAGCTCCCTTTCTTTGTTATACATAAATATATATGAACGAAATGAAGGCTAAAATGATAAAAAACCGACTTCTATTCACATAAGCAGAGCTTACAAAAACATTAAGATTTGATTGCTAGAAGTTAGGCTTCTAAATTCAAGATCAGTTGCTTGAAGTGTTAAGCACCTGCAGTTCCCTGCTGGCCTCATTTTTAGAATTTGGATCATTTTTATTGACATGGTTAAATATGGGTTTAGGAGCAAGATTCAAAAGAAAGTACTACTGTTTTGGTCTCTTTCCTGCCTTCTTCTTTTTCTCCACTTCTCCTTTCCTTCTTTTCCTGTGTGTGTATGTGCACACGCACACACACACACACACACGTTCATATGTATATAAAAGGTTTTAAAAGGTAAGTAACAGTTCTGGCATGACCCAACGCTGTCCAATACTGTGTATTACATCTAGGATAGGTAGACCTAGATATCACTAGAATAAGAGTCAAAGTGGCAAAAGAGAGAATAAATATTATAGTAGATGGACAACAGAATAAATTTTAACTAACATTGATACTAATTTCTAACACTCCAGTTCTTTTCCTATCTACCTTACCTCATGAATTATGAATTTTTTAACAATGCCAGCCTGTTCACTCTCCAAATGAGGCAGAGGAAGCCATGGATATTCAGGAAGAGAGAACTCCTTGATAAAATAGTGCGGTCTTTCTACTGCAGTTTGCAAGACAGAGCCTGCGGGCTGCCATTTTATTATGCCTGCTATCTGCACAACAATTACCAACACCATAGAATAAAAACCAGTATGAAAGTGTAGTTTATTTTCAGTACTGGAAATGTAAAGGATATTATCAATCGATCATTGATAAGAACAGTTGCTATATAGATAAGAAAAGCAAAAGAGTGAAGTTTAGTTTATGGATTAAAGCCACGAGAAAAAACTGTGCCTTGGACATAATGTGAAACCAAAGCTTGCTTATGTTCACCTTCCCTGCATTGAAAAGAAACTATTCAGGAAAGTTCAAGCATTTTCTGCTGAACACCTACCTAATTTAATTCAGTAGAAAAACTCCAATTAACCTCAGGGCAACCTGATCTGACCTCCTGGCTGGCCACTATGCTGAGCTTGTTTGTTTATTAATCTGGCAGATTTAAGATATTTCTGAATCCATTATATTAAGATAATTGTAATAGTCACTTATATTAGAGAAAGGCAATTATACTTTATTTGATGCATGTCACCATCCTTTCAGGCATTAGTAAGGAAGATTAAGCTGCTTCCTGTACAGCTGTTCGCATGGCTACCTGAGCATGGTACTTCTATTGTGTGTGTATTGCACTTCTTAAGCTATTCATCACTTTTCCTGAGTACAAATTCATTTAAAATGAATCTATCAGTATCAATAAATGAAAGGAAGCAGATGTTTGATGTGTCTCTCATTGCCCTGACAGGCACGACACACAGTGCTAGGACTCCTACTGCTTTCTCCAGGAGCCCAGCTTTTGGGTGTCCATAAGCACAGTTTGATGGAAGGCCATACAAAAGAGTGGCATGGCCTTTGGCCTTTTTATGACGTGGTGGTTTGGGAAGGCTTTGTCTGAGATAAGCCATTGTATGACAGTCTCTTGAGTTAACTGGCACAAGCCTAATTTCCCTGACATCAACACAGGCATTAGATAAATGTTTTCCAGTTAGGTTAAATGAAATAGAATATTATTAAGAAGAGGGTTTCAGGTTTTTTTCAGTTCTTATAGAGTCATCAAAACAAGGCATCTCAAACAGATTGCACCATTAGTTAGAGACTGACTAGAAATAGATTTGGAAATTCTTTCTATAGACAGATGTAGTTACCAAGACTTGATTTAAAATAATACTTCCTCAGCATATATTTCTTAAATACACATTCCTAAAAAAGATATTTCCTAAATACTACCTCCATCATATTTCCTGAGTTGTACTAGTACACTCTTTTTTTTCCTTTCTTTCCCCTACTTAGAAAATAAACGCAGCCATGCTGTGTCAGGCCAAGGAACACCTAACTCAGTATGCTTCCTCTAGCAATGGCCATAAGCAAATACCTAAGAGAAATATGAAGAAACTAAGCATACATGATACTTCCAGAATTCTCTCAGCCTCCATTTCATTTCAGTGGATTTGCTGAACTGCCTCTGGTTTCTATATAATTAGTAACTTTAAATGACAGTATCTTCCACAGACATTTCATCTCAAGTCTGTATAAACTTCTACTTTCAAGGACACCATCTGACAAGAGACTTCACAAGTCTCCTATTTTTCCTTTTTTTTGAGTCCAGGTACTACTAAATTCATCAAAACTTAATTCTTCTTTCTTGGAAGAGGGAAAGCATTAACTTAATCTACCTTCTCCTTAAAATTCAGGATTTTGTAGACTTCTTTCATTTTTCCCCTAAGTCACTTCTTTTCATGGGCTTGAAAACTAGTAGTTTATTCACTTATTTCTCAAATGAAAGCTGGTCTATATGCTATCTAGCTAACTTTTCCTCCTTTTTAAAAATTTCCCTCTGACTGTTTTCTTTAAGTCTGTCTGTTCAACTTCTGTCTTTCTATGACGATTCATGTCTCCATGATACTTATTACACTTTCACCCTGTATCTTTTCAGCTACCATTCTAAATTAAGCATACATTTTCTTTCTCTAGTTTTTGTTCACCTCTTCCTTTTCACAAGGACTCCCACTTTTCAGATTTTCTCCCATTACACTGCTGGCACACCCCTTCATCACATACTCATCTCACACTCCTACAAGCTGCCAGTATATTTCTTCCTACCTGCTGCTTCTGGCATTGCTCTACTGTCCAAAGAAGGGGGGATAGGAAATGGAAAGCTCTGTGAAACTCGGAAACTTCTTGATTGGAGCTGAAGGAGCTGCAGCAGCTGATTTTTGTTGTCCCTGCCATAAACTTGAAAAGAGTGCTGCAACGATAAAGCATAAGTGGTGGGATGTAACTTCATCAGACATTGGATATCTGTGCAGACATCTACTACACTGAAGTAGTTACCTGGACTGGTTGTTTATAATCACTGAAGAGAAAATATAGATGGTCTACTTAAACATTTTTCATGTAGACAGTTGTCTGTAAAATATGCACCACAACATGTGAAGGAGACCCTAATTTTCCCAGGTTTCTCTGTCACATCAGAAAAACTTACAGGCACTTCAAGCGGCAAAATTACAACTTTTTTATTACCTTGCTCTAGTAGATTTCTTCACATAGGAAATAACTGTTCGTTCAGTGTCTGTGCCTCTGCTCATCAGCCCTGACTGCATATATACTATATCAAGAGTCCAGTCTATGACAAGTGATTTCCACCTTCTTGCATGCTTGTCTTGGCAGCTATTAGTTATCATTTTTAGTAACAACAGAAACAACAAAAATACTATGAGGTTTTCCAGTTGAGGAAGTCAGGAACTTACACGGAAATTATCACAACTATTTATCACTAGAGTAAAATCTGCTTGGTTTCCCAGTGACCACTTTTCTCTTTGCTTCCATGCTCTCTAATCACTAATTAATCATCACTGAAATTCTCAAAGTTATTTATTTCCCAGATGACACACAGGAAAATATTAAGGATTTTCCAAAGACTTCTGCTGAAATTATGGTTTAGGGTTTTTTTTTTTGCATATTACACTATTAACAGAGTGGGTTTGGGCTTTGAGAGTTCAGAATCCTTTACGTAGGTAGTAGAAGTAGGTAGAATAAGACAGGTAATCCTTTAGGTGGGCTGAAATGACACTTTCCCTCCTATAACATTAACATAATTAGTAGGTAATTGTAATATTTCTTTCCAGTGGTGCGAATGAAGCAATGGTTCAAGTAGAACAGAGAAAGTGATTCTGCAGTTCAAATGCTGCTGCTCTCATTTCTGTACTAAAAATTCATTATCCATTCTTGCTAAAATGTTATTTCATTAGTAGAAAAATCTTGAAATGTACAAGAAATGTTTGGTTTTTGAAATACGCATGCTAAAAAACAATTGCAATTAACTGGAACGTGCAATCTGTCCAGTTACATGGTTACTGATGAATATCTAGCTAATATTATGCACACTCTTGTCACAGCACTCTCCGAACTATCAAGCTGCAACAAGGTCTTTTACCATCTCATCCAGTACACTCCTCATACAGTCCCTCTGCTGCCTTCTCCTTGTCTTGCCTCATACAGAGTGTATGTTCTCTCTCCTCTTGTTTCTTCTTCTCTCCATCTTCCTTGGCTGCTCTCTCTTCATTGACTCTCAACCACTTCACTCAACCAGCCACAGTTGCACCTTATCTACATCGGCCAACCCGCTGCCCCTGAAGCCAACCCAATATTGTATATATCAATGCTAATTAACCCAGCTTTTCTTTTTTTTTCCACTACACACTCTTACAAATAATTCAGCAGCTTTATTAATTTTAGGAATTTAAATTGACATTTTTAGAGGAGCATGACTGTGTGGTAATGGTGTGAAGGCAGCCATGGGGGTCATACTGATGAAGGTGTTCGTGTGCTCAACACTTTTCCATGTTTTCCAATATTATCAGTTGATCTGTTAAAAGATACTGTCTTTCCTCTACAACTTTTTCTTTTTATAACTGTCCATAATATGCTGGTTTCATGAAAAGAGTGTAACATTTTATCAAGGGGGTACATGAACCACCTGAGAGCAGGGTACATTGCTGAGGTATAAAACTAGGATCTTTTCCCTCAGTTATAGATGTTAAAAATTCTGCAGTAGTTCTTTCCCAGAACTAAAAGGTGGTCCTGGTAGCCGTCATATTAAACATATTCTGCCTCTCTAAAAAACAACTTGTTAAAAAGCACTGGCTAGATTTTGGAAGCCTCCACAGCTATGAATTGCTTCTACTTGGTAGAGGCTTCTGCTCAGCTGTGATGAGGTGGCGGGAGAAAGATGTCTCTTTTTCCTGTGCTCACATCAAGATATGACTGAGATACTACTGTCTATGTAGGAATGAAGGTGGAGAGAAAGAAAACAAAACAGCCAGTGAAGAGATAAGGTGGAAAACCCCTGCTGAGAAGCATGCCATGACAAACAAATGGAGGCAGACTGTGGAAAAAAGTAACAGAAAGGCGTACACTCTGCATTGTTTAGTGGAACTGTATTTCAGAAAGTCCCAAAGCTATAACTGCTTTCTTACCTAAGAAAAGCTATTTCTCAAAGGCTAACTTATTTTCTCTGGACTCTTTTCTCTATCGAAAAGACTACCATAAGGTAATACCTCTTAAACTGAAGTAGGTCATGTAACAAAATTTCAGCCCACAACCAACTGAAATGAAAGCATAAATCCAAGTTAATCACACCTCATTACTATGTAAGCTATATATTCCTCTCATTCTCCATACTTCTTTCTCCTTGGATTCATCTGTTGTACTGTGGGTTTATGTGGTTTCTATGCTCCTCATCCAGGAACTGTGTTTTTTAAAAATCTGAATAACCTAAAATATTTTGGCTATGCCCACAATTCTTTGTAAGTGTGTGACCCTGAACCCATCAATAGTATAATGTCTACAGTGCAAAAGTCTTAGGGGCTTGTAGTGTTCAAGCTGCACAGATCTGTAGTGTAGATTTATGTATTTAAGAGAATTGTCTTGGTACCTTTCGTAGTCAATGGAGAGAAACAAAAGTCTCTCATGCACTGACGGTTTGACCTGTTTGGAGATGTATACAAGGATGAGATTATTTGTGCTGTAGAAGGACTTATTACTCTGTATTTAATTAAAGGAAGCCAAAATGATTAGCCTTGGATGTAGATATCTATAGACATCTAAAATTAGGTGGTCTGAAGCCTACATCTTATGCTTTGCCATATGAGAAGAATACAAATACGCTTCAGTCTTGTGTGACTGAGAGCAGGCAACAGTGTTAGGAGACAGCCAGGAATACTCCTTTTGTTGGGGCTGCTTTGAAGGCAGTGCCACACCTCCTCACCACTGATCAATAAGGTCTGCTTAAGCTGAAGTTGTAGCTGGTGAGTCACACACAGGAGACCTACCTGCCACCAGCCGTCTAGAAATTATCTTAACCATCAGTCCAAACTAAAATCTTTGGTTGGCATATAAACTTACAAAAAAATTGATGAAACCTCTTGCCATTTAAGTCAATTAATTTATTTCTCTTAAATTCAATCTGAACAGATTTTCATTGCATCCTCTTTTTTTTCTTGCATTTTTTTCATATCTTTCACTGATTTATGTTTCACTACTTTCATTATACCAATATTCTGAAGCTGCCAACAATAAGAATAACCTCTCAGTATCACAATGAGAAATATATGTCAGTAAAGTATGGCAGGTAATTGCTGTTTGAAATCTCAGACATCTGTTCCTTACAATTGTTTTATGATGCCATATGGGAACAAAAAACACATCATGGAAATCACTTATCCAAAATGGCAGGCAAAGCTGCAGAGTAGGGAGGCATGTCAAATACCTTTCTTTTAAATGGAGGTAGGTCATAGTCATGAAATCAGACAGAAAAAAAGCCTTTAGGATCAAATCCCATGATTGACTGCAGATCCATGGCTCCATGAACCCACATAGGTTGCACTGTGGGAACAGGTCTGAGGTCATGTCATACTACAATACACCAGTTTTACAAAAAAAAAAAAAAAAAAAAAAACCAAAACATAAAAAACCCCACAAAACCAAAACAACAAACAAACAAGCCCAAAACTATTTGCAACATTATATAGCTATGAAACATTTCTAAGACAAAGACATTGAAAGATAAAGCATTGGGGATGTGTAAATACTAGCAATAAATTGCTGAAATAGCTCCTGTTAGGTTGAACATGGATTAAGAATAGCTTCCATTCTGTTAACAGCATCTGAAACATTTGATGCTGGATGGATTCAAACAGCTTTCAATTTACGTGATGCCTTTTCAAGGCATGTCAAATCTTCTTACTGCCCTTAGATTTTTTCCTAAACAAATAACTGTAAATGTAATCTGCCAGTACCTATTATAAACTTTATTTATGCCATCTAACGATAGAGAAAAATATAGTCAGCAGGAATCCAGAATGGAGTGTCTCTTAAACACATCTAGTGGAACCATCTTTCAAGAAAAAGGAGGAATATATTCTTCTAAATATACCTTTAAGTAAGGCAATTAGTTTGACAACTCCTATTTTTTTTTCTTAGATCAAACAACCCTAGAAGCGTAGTTCTCATTTTAGGTATTGTTTTAGTTTGGTCCTGGGTAATAGACATATGCTAAAGCATATATAAGTGCATACTTCTCTTTAAAACTTGTATACACAAAATTTACAAGCACTGATTTTCAAGCATGTATAATAATTACCTAAACTTTTCTACTCTTACTTCACCCCAAGGCACACCCAGTAAGAACTCTCATTGTTGGAAGGGTATCCAGCTTCAAATCGCAAAATCTGCTTAGGGTAATGATGCCATAATACCATATATCAACATATATTCACTCCTTTGGGGAACTTGATGTACAGGCAAAGTAAGGAAGAATACTTGGGGGAAAAAAGTGATTGGTTCATAAAAGTAGTTTGCTTTGGAAGCTGGAAGCTGCTCTCTTACATACCTTGAGCAACACTAAGCCACTACATACTCGACTTTGTAAGGTGGCAAGCACACTGCCAGTGCAGTAACAATATTCTCACTTTGAAGGGACATATTACGATCTTTCATTAAAAATAATAAGAAAAGAATAGCAGGTGAACAGGCTTACCACAATGTCTGTGTCTCAATTGTAGAAGTGAGGAAGAATGTAAATGTAAGTAAATTGAACTTTGACTAACCTAAAAGACAACAAAATCTTATCTAATAGTAATCACCTAATCTTGTCTATTTTTGGACTCCCTAAATTGTTTGAATGTTTATTAGGTACTGAATAAAGTTGGTTTACGCTGGGCTAAATGAGCCTTGAATGAACCTCTGCAGGTTAGAATCTCGCCCTGTACATCCAGATGATCCTGCCATTTCTACCAGAACCACAGAAGGAGAAAAATACATCTGAAAGCATTAGCTGTGTGCAGTCCAGCTGTCAGCCTAATTGAACTGAAGGGGCGGAAGGAGTTTGTTAGGACCAATATGCCAATAATTTTAATTAACAGAACCACACAGTAAATTTCAGCTTTTGTTTTAAAAAATGTAAAAAAGAAAAAAAAAAAAAAAGAAACAAATGTTACTTTTTGTTTGAATTAAAGAAAATATTCAAAATGTTATGACCTTAAAGTACTTCTAAAAAGACCAAGAGTAGCCCCACAGCAGTTACTCTTTACTCCTGTACTTATTGAAGTACCCAGTTCTCTGAAAGGGGAGGAGAAAGCAGACAACCTTTTCTTGCACAAATGGAGGGAACCATCAGACACAGAATAATATTATTTTTCTTGTTTGTCTTATATCTAATCTGAGACAGCTCTTTTGGCTTCCTCAGTGGAAGAAGACAAATCGTCCCCTGGAAAGATCTATATCTTCCTATTTAGTGTACAAGATACCTCTTCAGTTAGCTCAGATTTGACACCTAAACATTTCAGATGCCTAACATTACAAGATCTGGTTGATCTGTAGGTTGACCTGTTGGTCTTTGCTTTCCACAGTCATTCTGCTGGCTATCTGGGCTGTTAAAATATAAATTGGCATCATATGCCAGAACCTCAGAGAAAAGGGTGTGGTAATGGAAGCAGCACAAAGTGAGAAAGATATATGGGAACTGGCAGGGAGAAGTAGAATTTTTAAAAAATAAAGAGCAGGAGTAAAGCAAAAGGAAAGCTTTTAGAAAAGCAGATTGTTTAGTGCTTTGGAAATAGATACAGCTGCAATGAGAAGGCAACGCTGTACATGAAGTCTTCCTTCAGCATATCAAATGTATGCTGAGAAATGCTAATATGCTAAAGATACATTCCCCTGGCTTCCTAGTAAAAAGCACCATGTGGTAATCTTTGATTATTTTGACCACTTCCTGGGTCCCTTGGTTAGATTTTAACTGCAAGTTCCATGGGAGCTGGAGGGAGTTTCCTCTGTAAAGCCTCTGTAACTGCTGAGTAAAGCCTCAGAATTTGCCTTGCAACATCATAGAGATATTATCTGCTAGCAGGGAAAGAAGTTCCTCTTCAATAAAGAAAAGTGATACTATTTCCTTGTGGTGAATTTTCACCAACCCTTTTCAAATACTTGCTTTAATTTGTGAAGTTACTTTCGTGCAAGGAGCTCAGTGGATAAGAAATAATTTATGTGAATGCTCCAAACAGGGAGGATGAGACAAACATGGGATAAATGACTTTTCTCAACTCATTAGTGACAGAGAAGCAAGCCTTTAGGCTTTATCCTCCTCTGTCAGAAATAATCCTGCTTTCACTTCAGAAAGAGAATCATCTCTCCTCAGAGAGAGGATTTCTAGAGAAGCCAGAATCAGCTATACCAATCATGATAAGATACGGTATGCATACAACAGGAGACGGTGAGCTGTAGTTCAGCTATAGCATTATAACAGAAGCCAGAACTGTATAATATTTAAATCAACTCCAGGGCAGAATTAAATTGTACCACATCCTTTTCCCATTTCTCTTGCAATCAAATTTTTTACATTACAAAACACAAAGATCACTGAATTCTCCATAGAACCTTTGGAGCCTGAGGCAGAAATCCACAAGGATCTTTCTTCTCCCCTCCCTACTTTCTTGATGTTCTGGCAGGATGTCTTGACCAGGGCTACTCTTGAGTCAATATATGAGGCTGGAAGACCAGCACACAATACTTCAGATTTTCTGATGTCATATTTCTTGACATCAGAGAAGGATCAGTAACAGTCATTGAGTTCTAGGAAAACTGGCACTGTTTCAAAAGAAAAGAAAAGAAAAATCATGAGCACAACTGACAGCAATGCCAATGACAATGGTGGCAGTGCTGGCAGCAATGGTTTAGGCAGATGGAGGAATAGCATTGCTGGAAGGTGAAAGTGGTTTTGGCAGGCAGAGGTTTGGTAAGACCAGGTACCTTGGATATGATTCTTCTAGGTGGTACCTGTGGCCAGTCAGTCTGTGACAAATGGACCATTAGCAATGATACTGGCACCTCCAAACACACAGCAGACACAGCCTCTTGAATCTGAGCATGTTGAAGGCACTGAGCATGTGCCAAATAAGCTACGTGGCCATTTAGGAATGTCTGTGGTTTTTCCCATTGCCTCCTGCTGTGTATTTTATACCTACCATAACATCAAGACCCACTTCATCTACAGAGTGTTACCTAGAGATTCTGAAAGGAAGAAGACTACAGCATATCAATAAAACGTAGTAAAAACAAGAAAATAAGACATTTCTGTGACACCAGTCCACAGAAAGAGGTTTCCCACATATGTTATTAGCAATAGTACTAACTCATTGCCACTACAGTATATGTGCATCTATGACAGAGTGGCTAACAAAAATCTAATTCACCCTTAATTCCTGCAGAGTGTCTACAGGATGCACTTTTAACTATTATTAGGCCTAAAATAATGTAAGATTACTTAGGTCTAAAATACAGATGGAGTGTGCACGAAAAGAAGCCCAGGCCTATGGAGGCATTACCTGGTAGGAATCATCTGGACTTCAGGACCTTTCCCCAGTGGCTGTCTACACCTTTTATACTTCTTAAGTTAAAACAGATTGTCAAGATCAGGATTTTTGAATGCTTCTGTATTCTACCGAATTCCTATCTATGCTACCAAATTGTATTGCTGCTTCTAATCTGCTTTTAATCTGTGGCTTTTAATATACAATCACTACAGTAGGTACATAATGATTCTTAACTTCTTGGTATTTTGCACAAAGCATGCAATTTTTGTCCTATTGGTCTGGTATTTGATACCTCTTTGGCAGCTGCTACAGCTCAGAAAAAAAAGTTTCCCTTTTCTCATTTAGTCAGGCTTTTAAGATCTTTAAGATATGGTTCCAGACTTCTACTCAAGTGCTATACTGACCTGGATTTAAGAACCAGGTCAAACTTCTCCTATCTTTTCTACCATAAAGGAAAAAATTACTGCCTCTATCTTACATACCGTCATTACTGCACAAACAGGCGTTAACAATGCGAACTGATTTAGTGGTTGTTTTGCGGCTGGACACTTGTACCAACAATATATTATAGGATTTTTAAATATCAGTTATAGAAAGATGGCTTTTTAGGAGTCTCAGGGTTAATATGTTGATTTAAATATTGCTAAATTAGGGTCAAAACTGTTTAAAGAGCATTTTTTCAGTATCACATTTGCTCACTTCATAAATATAGCATAATACAAAAAGGCTTTACAGAGAAAAATGTGAATGACATAAAAAGGAGTAATTTAATATCATGTTAACTCATTCTATATGATACCAGTTAATACTGCATCATGACAAAGACATGGTGTAAAGTATTCCCATATGATTTTATAACCATTGATACAAGAATTCCATATTTTACAACATCAACAAACCAGATGAACCTCATCCACTCAAAGTACGGAACAGTGAAAAGAACAAATGTCTTGTGAGGAGTGGAAATAAGAACAATGTGTCTGAGTTTAAACAGTGGAAATAAGCTGTGGACGTCGTGCGTGAAGTAATTATTTCTGCAGTGGGGTTCTGCTGTTCCTGCATTTAGTTTATACATGTCAGGCACACAATCCAGGCATTTCGGAAAATAAGCCAAATTTATTTGACATGTAGAGAAAGTCAAATTTGAACACAAAGAATCCTTTAAAAAAAGCCTTTTGGAAACGGGGGATTTATTAGGAGAATAAAAGAGAAAAATATATTTAATGTAAAATATATTGAGTTTCTAGTCTGAAAGTATTCTGTCTGTGAGCCTCAGATGGCTTTCTCAAAACAGTGTGATATCTGAAACATAATCAAGGGCATACCAAACCTTTTGAGGACAAATAATTGTGCCAATACCCCAAATATTCTCCATATGTCATTGATTTTTATTTTCCACATAAATATCTGTATAAAATTGGCATTTGAACAGAAAGGCAAAAAGCTACTCAAAGTATGCTGGGATTTAAATGAAAATAAATAAGCCTATACTAAATAGGAACGCAAGTAGAGGAATCACCAAATGAAAACATGCCTCTATCAAAGGCAGAAATCAGGACCCTGATAAAAGCACCAGGAATATTTCAGGCAGTTTTCAGGGGGCCAAGGGCTCATACTGTGTTCCAGAACCTGGTCATTTTTTAAGCCACAGCCAAGTTTTTACTGAAGTTCAGAGAAAAATGAGTTAAGAACTGTATACTTGGGGGCTGAATGTAAACCACAAAAAGAAAATATTTCTCTTAAATTAGCTAAAATTTGAAACTAATGATTTCTCATATTTGATAAGTTCTAAAATGTTGACATCTCTCAGCATTATTCTGCCATTCTCTTTAACACATCTTAATTTATGTCTTGCCTTGAGTTTCAGATCAGATGTTTCAAGCTTTATCAAAGCCAATGAACGTGGGTATCTAAGACAGGACACTGGCAAACCTCTATTAACTTCCCACCCTCATTCCTTTCCGCGCTACCTCTTGTGAGCTGGGGCGTCTCCAGAGACACACTGCAAATCACTGCACTGTTTGATTATAGTTTCCCAGTTATGTCCAGGCCTGTTCCTACCATTTTGAGTCAGCCTATAGCTCCTGCCACAGGCTGATCAAGATCCAAACAGTAGGTGTTCCTCTTCTTAAATTTCATGTAAGCTGTCAATCTAAATGAGAAATTCCCAGACCAAATCCAACACGGATCTGTAGGAACTAGCCTTGCAAAATGCATCTACTTTCTGAGATTATTTTATTTATAAAGCAAGGCCTAAGGCAGTTATTACCTCATATTTATAACCCCTACCAAGAAAGCCTAAGATTTAATACTCTCTGTATTATATGTCCATTTGGGATCAAACAGCCTTTGGATGAAAGAAGGAAACAATTTATAGAGCAGCCACCAGAATGTGTTATGCTTCAGACTGATACTATTTTTTAATTATTCTCCTTCCACAGGAATAGCATGCTGTTGGACCTGAACAGAACAGATTCAACAAGAAAGGTTGAGAGTATGTCCTTCTTGCTGGCTGTCCATGCACATATTTAAACCTACACTTCTGATGAGGGCACTCAGCTAGGGCTGGGAGGACAGCTACAGATTTCTGGACCGCCACACCACTAATATGTAATGATCAGCCTCTTTGATCATGTGAGGATGAAATGGACATTTCCTTGAAGCTCAGAGCTACAAGATATTGCAGGTATATTACATATACTAAATATGTAAGAATCACCACTTGATCAGTAAGTCCCTGAGCGAGAAATGGTTGGATGCTTGGTCAGAGGCAGAAAATATCACTGTTTGATTTATTCTTGCACTTTCCCCTAAATATTCTGTCCCCTGTATTTTGGTCAGTATCAGATGCAGAGCTGGATGGTTCATTTGTTCTTTCTTGTAGTATAATACAACACAAGCAAAATGGACAACAGAGTTCTCCCACAAAATAATTCACAAGTGAGAGACAACAGACCCTGCTCATTCCGCTGCTCTGCCAGTGGGGTTGGGATTGTCATAAAGCTGTGTTGCATTTGCTTTGTTACCACTTGGAACCGTTTTATCAGTGAACTGGAAACGTAACCAGGTTCAGAATGGGACTGCTCTTGAGCAGCTTGCAGAGCACAGTCACCCCTGCACTGGCTGAAACACACAGTTGGTGGCAGCACTGCCACCGAATATGCCTTAAGAGGAGAGCCGGGATTACTCCTTGGAAAGCACGACTGGAGTTGCCTACCAAGGACCGTAGGGCCTGAAATGCCTCAGCCCTACAGGACATAAAGTTTCAGATGTTTGCCATAGGCTAATGCCAGGTGTGGCTCAAACCAGATGTAACCCCACCGAGTGTGCTGAGATCTCCTTACAGGTATTGGGAGCGTTGGCATCAAGTCCTGCTTCACTTTGAATTCCACCTGAATGCCTGACAGATACAAGTGGGTATTTTGACACCGTGAATTGTAGGTGCTGGTGTTCTTTGTGATAAAACATTTCCTTGCAGAACTGGGACCTGTATGTACATCAGGATTTCAGTAATACTTCAATCCCCGACTGCATCAGGCACATTAAAATAAAGGGTTTTAAAGGGCAACAACCCAGGATAGATAGGCAGTCTTACAGTGAAGGCTTGTATAAGCAGAACCATCCTAGAGCCTGCAGGATTAGCAGTGAAATAGTGCTGGATTCACTTTGGTTTCACCTGCACACAGCTAACTAGCTTCCATGAGGAGCTCTGCGATACTGAATCTGGACTTCAGTGGCATTTCTCCACACTGTGTTCTCCTGTTCCCTGGGGATATATCAGTTGCATTTTGTTGGCTTGCATGGCAGGGACATGGTTCTAGAAAATGATTCATATTATAAAGAGGGAAAATAATCCCATTCTGAAACTCATCTCTCATACAGGCACACAGAAGAACAGGACATGCATACATGTATTTCAGGGATATTTAAATACAGAAACCTGAGTTTTGACCCAGTTCAAATTAAAATGGGATTAAAATTACAGAAACATTACCCTCCTAATCACTGCCTTGATGAGTGCGTTGACCAGAACAGACTCCCTCATGTGCACCAAGTGTTCTTTTGCAAGAGGAACTAGTACAAATGTATGTGGCAGAAACATACAGAGCACCAAAGTTCTAGTTTTGAAAAAATATATAAAAACCTGGGTCAGGTCCCAGAGCCTGAATGCCTCTTTTTTCTTTTCTTTTTTTTTCTTTTCCTCTTTTTTTTTTTTTTTCCCTTTTGGTGGGCGGTGTCCCACAAAGTAGAGGTAATTTATTTTTCTCTATATTACAACTTTTATAGAATTGCTTACTGGCTATAACAGTCATCCAGAAAAAGGAAGAACTTGGTCCACTCCTCTTTACCATCTCAGATGTTTAACACTCAAGCATCTCTCTCTCTTTCTGCACTCACTCACTCCCAGGTTACATTCCCCAAGAGAATAACAATATCCCTATTCTTTCTTCTCAATTTGTACTACTGCAGAGCCAAAGTGAGCAAAATTTATAGGATCAGCAAAAGAACATGTATCTGGAGGTCAATAGATTTTTACAAGTGTTGCTCCCTCATTCAGCTGCAAGGGAGCAAAGAAAACCAAAAATCTTTTGGTCAGGGTCCCAAACCAGTCTAGATGTCATCTATTAAGCAGTGCTAAATTAAATACAAAAACAAAAACGAGAAGTCTCCAAAATAGGGATGGGTATTCCTAAACAACAGGAAGCTTTCAAGCAGCTTGAAGGATGCTTAGAGTTCAGATGGATGCGCTATTTGACAGCAGCTCATTTATTGATTTTTTTTTTTGATTACCATTTCAGCTTAAAGCATGTACATTCCCCCCAAGTCCTTCCTTTTAGAAGACCAATCCTTTATTCCTTCAACACCATTTTTGCTATGTCTTTATTGCAGTTAACTAATTCTGGCACAGAAACCACTGGTATGCCCCATGCCCATATTGCTAAAGTCTCTTTGCTTTTCCTCTTTTTTTTTTTTTTTTTTTTTTTTAACCTTTACTACGGATATTCCAAAAATTTTCAGGAATTGTGTGGGAGCATGTTCACTGTCAGGACTCAGAAATGTGTTGAGAACGCCTCTAACAATCTCACAATGCAGGTGTTTGACTCTTGATGCCCAGGGAACATTCCTCAGAAGTGTTTAAACCATTAATGTGGCTTCTATAACCAGAAGTACATTGCAGTTGAGAAATAGCTTTCAAATATTGCCAGCAACAACACAAATTATATCACCCTGCTGCATTAAGAAGCTTCAAATGATATGGAGTATAAACTGAAACATTTTAGTACAAATCAGTTTGAGTGGCATTGTGTGTAGCGTCAGTCACCTTGAAGATGTTACCTTTCTTTGGATGTGAAAGTATACCAGTGGGGACACCCACTTTACACAAAAAAAGCTGGTGTAACTTCTCTCTGCTTACCTTGGGACATATTGCCAAGTTCCTTATCCAAATACTGGCAATTTTTTACAGCTGTTTAGAGATTCATCCAGTTTTGAATTATCTCATTCCCACAGCAGTGGAGATTTTACTCCTCGGAAGCCTCACACTTCTTTTTCTCAAAAACCTTCATTCACCTTACTTCTTTTGCAAGCCCCAGACCCTGGCAGCCAGCCCTAATTATCTTACCTGAGTACAAGTGAATTGCCTGCTTCCCATTACACTATGACTGGGCTTTATGCTGTCATTGGTTGCATACATCTGGATTTTTGATTAGGCTTTCCCACAGTAAAGAAAATTCTCACCAGTCAGGTCAAACTAGTTGATGACTAAACTGCTCAAGTTACTGACCTGACCTGATGCTAACCTTCAGAAAAAACACTTTTCTTCTCAGTCTCAGAAACCTCAATAAGGCTGTAGATTATTTAAAGGGATAATTAAATGTTTGAGTTAACTTCATTCAGTTTGTATTCATTTTTTACAGTCTTCTGGTATATTATAAAGTAAGTAGTAATAAAAAATTTTTCACACTGAAAAAAACCAGTAATTTAATGTGTCATCTACACAAATAAACAAATACTGGGACCTGCTTGTTAAACTGACACTTGGTCCTTTAGCTGTGAAGCTTACTAAAGAAAAAAGAAATATGACATTGAGTTCAGGATATGGTGCCAAGCTTAATCAGGAATACTTTATTTTTTGTTGTTAAATGTATTTCTTTTTAAACATGTCTGTGAATTGCTTGGGACAAACACGTAGTCCCATAGGCTTCAGAGCTATATCTATTTCATAACTAATGTGAAAGTAAATTAATATATGTAGTTTGACAATTAGAAAGGAGAATTCCCTGTATAAGATGGGGAAAGGATTTTTCCAACTGAGTCTAGGAATAGAACTAAACATACGGTAATATCGATATTTTTCCCGTAGACAACATTAGATCCATCAGCCAAAGCAATTTATTTTTTAAAAGGAAAGACAAAAATGTGTTCCTCAATTGATATATGCTGCATTTAAGGTTTGGTTTTTTTATTACTGATAATGTGCAAACTTGGAATAATATATATAAATTGGATACTTATGGACATCATGGTTGTGGGTAAAACGATACTTCATATTTATGACTAATCAGTAGCCTCTTTCCAACGTTTCATCATTCCATTGGGGGCTGAAGGATTTCTTTCCAAGACAACCATTACACAAGAATTCTGTTTTTTCAACTTGAAGTACAATATACTGTTTTGTTTTCATAAGACATGTTAACACACTCCTAAAAAGAAAATAAAGCACATGACATAACAAGCTTCAATCTTTCCTCTTTAGAAATAAAATCTTCCATTGCACCATTTTGTAGTGATTAGAATAGCAAGCAGATAGTTGGCTGATGGTACAAACATACCATTTTCCATTGTTTGTACCAGAGTTCTCATTTAGTGTGAGTGTTGGTGTAATTTAAATATTAAAGTGCTACTAAACCCAAGGTCAGAGGATCCATTAGGTGAACTGCTGTAACTTCCTCTGTCTTGCAAACCATTAAACAGCAACCAAAGCCATATGTATTAATACCTGAAAATGAAAACATTACAGTCCTGAGAAAACTAAGCTTTTGCCTTACTCTGAATTTAATACCTCTGACTACTTTTGTGCTAATTGCTGGTACGTTCTATGGTCTGAAAAACACCAAAAGCTATAAAATGTCCCACCAGTGAGTAATACTACAGAAAAAAAACTCTTTTCACTTCCTGTTTTAGTATTTGAATAATGGGATTTCAGTTTAAATAACCTGTACGCGCTTCTGAAGCACAGCTTACGCAGACACAACCCAGCTTCTCGTAGAACACAAAGGCAAACTGCCACTGCATGACTGCTGTGAGAGCACTCTTTCTATAAAAGTCCACTGTTCAGATACCTCTCACTAAGTTTTAGTTGGAAAATGTTCAGCTCCCTATCTCTAGTTCCCCAAGCTACTAGGTTGTAGGGTATTCTGGACACAGATGTTCCCCTAAACCACTGTGCTGTAACACAAGATTCATGGATCTACTGAGAAGGACAGCAAAAGCGTGAGCATAGCTGTATGGATAAGGATAGTTAGGAAATGTGGTTTGAATCTACAAAGCCAGCAGAAGGCTTCCCACTTCATATATAACTGCTTTGATCAGCAGTAAATATTTCCTTCTAAAGGGGACTCATTACACAACCAATATCTGAAGCAAGCTTGCAAATGTCAACCTTCAGGATAGGATTTTAGTCTGTACAATCAGACTGAAAAGAGGTATGGAAGTTGACCTGGAAATGGCTGTATGTGCTCAACACAGGGATTTAGTCCTTTGTATATAAGGCTTAACTCTTCTTGGAGTCTACCTTTGAAGCCAAATCAAATACAGCAATGAACTGTGAAGTGTAACTGAAACTTGAATGTGCTTCAGATTGAAATAAACCCACTCCACTGTCCAACACAAACATCCCTACCTGAAAACCCCTGAAACATCTTACAAACCATAATTATAATTTGTTGATCTTTTTTTCTGCAAGACTCCTCCCTGTACAAATGTTGTGAAGAGTTTAAATAACATTATACTGGGACATTGTGTCTATATTACCAGATAAGAAATGTGCCTGAGTTCTTTGGTCAGGTTGTACATCATGTCCTGAGACATAGCTGGACAACATGAAATCAGTTCCTTTATGAATTTTTCATCCTCTGACCTCCTTTCACTACTTCTGTTTTTTCAGCCTTACATCTGGCAGAGAGAACATAGGTATCTACATGAGCTATCTACATAACATATCTACTTGATATATATAGATATAGATAGATAGATAGATAGATAGATAGATAGATAGATAGATAGATAGATAGATAGATAGACAGACAGATATACATGATATATCTACATAAGCATGTGTGACCACAGTCTTGAAATAGACAATTGAGGGGCAAGAGGAAAAACTGACAACTGCCCTCACAAGGACAAGGATAGTCCTTTGACAGCCAAAAGGAGAATTAAGTTTGATAAAACTATATTTAGGACATGTTCTCCTCAAGCATTCACATTTTAAGTTAATTTGTACTACTAATAGCAAAATGTGAAGTTCTTGTTGTATGATTTTTGTATGGTGCTGCTGCCTACATCAGTGATGCTGCTCAGTAGAGTAGAATTACTCAACATTTTGGCAGCTCCAGGCACTAAATTTGGTAGCTTTGCAAGCTGTTCCCGGACAATTCATGAGTAGGAACAATGGTAATATGTGTGTTGAATAAATTGTTTGCTGTGACTTATTTGTCCAGTCCTCATTTCAAGCCTAACTACAGTATATTGTCAACACTCTAGTAATAAATAGCTTCCCTGAATAAAAGGCTTTTGTTGGAGTTTCACCTGCTCTTGTTGCATACGCACATCTGGTAAGTTTCTAGACAAATACCCTAAATATTAAAAAAGAGAATATGAAGTTAAGGTCAGTTGAATGAAAAAGCCATAAAAAGTCACTTCTTAATAAAAATATGTCTTAAAATATTAAATCTCTGGTACACAAATACAAATGAGCATTCAGATAAACCTAACAGGAATGCCTCCTTTCTGGAATCAGAACTATCACCTACACCTCTGATATGAGAGTGAGCACACTTTCTCTCTCACATTTTTGGTTCTAGAATTGCAGGTTTGAAGTTTTGTTTCTGAATTTATTCTCGTAACAAAACATCTGCAATTAAAAGTTTTCATCTTGCCAGCCCAGGAAGTTACTACCTGGGCTGTGTTCCTGAATTTCATTCTGTTCATTTTCTTATTTTAAAACAAAACACTTTGACTTCCCATGTCAACTGCAGAGTTTTTAGTGCATATCTAACTGTCTCTGAATCTCTTTCCCACACAGAGAACAAGCTGCATCCATTCTCCTCCAGGCTGGGTGTATCTCACTGAGAACTGGTTCCACCGCTTTACCTTTTCTGCAGGTGAGGGGAATACCCAGAACAGGGAAAATATGGTTAACAGCTGCTTACCACTCTCCCCACCAAAACAAACACTAGTTAAAACTCCCTAAAATAAAAGTGATTTTGTAAGTCTATCAATATATATAGTCTGCTATATTAAAATGTATTTTTACACCATTTATAATAGCTTCATTTCATCAGTCTTGCTGCAGGTTCTTTGTTCTTTATTGATGTTGTAAGTCTCATATATAATAACTGGTGTTCAAATGGTATTTGATTTTTGTTCCTTTTCCTAAGATATAATAGCAATTTATCCACATTGAGAATTTAATTGTAATGTAAGGATGCTTTTTAAAGTAGTACAGAATTAAATACTAAAGAAGGGATTTATGTTTATCAGGACACTTAAATAAATGACTTTGTGCTATTTGTTTTTGTTATTTTTTTTCTTTTCTATGCCTTCTATAGCTGCAGAATACAGGTAATTACAGGGCTGAGATTTCGTAACATCAAACAGTAATCAGAATTCATTGTGCAGTTATATATAAATTTTTTTACAATATTTTCTGTGACTGAAAAGAGCTTATTTAGCAGAAAAAAAAATCTCAAAGAAAAATTGTGAAGGCAAAATGTTAGAAGAACTTTGCTGAAGATTTAAGTGGAAATTCTGGTCAAAATTAATGAGAGACTCAAGGATGTAAGAATTTTTACTCTCCCGTTTCTCAGATGAGGGCTGGCTGAAAAGACTAAATGAAAATCATACTGAAACCTTGACAATGTCAGTAAGACCAACAGGTTTCTCAGTCACGTTTAGTTAGTGACTGTAGTTACCAGGTCAATAAACTTACAGGATTCAGGCTATTTTTGTTGGGAATCTTTCAATAAAATTCTTATTTCATGGAGATTCAATAATAATGGTATTTGATAATGACCCTTACCACTCTAAGTGGTGCATTGGAAATAATTCTTCTAACAGTAAATTAAAATTGCCAGAAGTAGATCTTTACTTTCTTATCCAAATCACACACACTATATGTATTTTGTGTCAAGGAATTAAAAAGAAATAATGACAAAGAGCTGTGGTTTACTTATTTTCTTTGGGAGGATAATCAAGAAAGCAAGCACTGGTTTATGCAATTCTCAATCAGGCAGGAATCTGATTTTACATCAGCTAGATACTTGCCAGCATAGACATGTAGGATATGGTCCAAAGATTTTTTTCCAGAGCAATATGCAATACATTAGATTAATCTGGCTTTGGTCTTGCCAACAGTTACTCCTGTGACTACCTTCATGCAGTTGATTTCAGTAGGACTCTTCACAGGTGTTAAGTTAAGCATGTGTAACACAGTTTGCAGGGTCAGTGACCATGTAGTTCTGGAAAACACATAGCTATGTAGCTGTATATAGGTCGAGGGAAATTTAAAGAGATATTTAAAAATATTTTTTTCCTTTAAAATACACTGAAATATGTTTTGCATCTTTTTTACTTCCTTTGTCATTGCTTTAAAAAATTATTAGTTTTGGTCTCTGTTGAATACCTAAGATTGGTTCTAAAGACAATATTACCATGTAAGATATGAATACAAATCAAATATATATACATACATAACATCTATATTTCCCTTAATCTGATGAAGATTAATATAAAAAGTCTTTACTTTTGCTAGTCTATAGCTTCTTCTCTTCTTCTCTGACTTTCAAACTGCCAAAGCAGTAATGGATGCATCTTAAAAAGAAATATACATATGTTTTCCATACACTTTACAGTCTCCACATTTACTTAAAATAAATAGTTTATGAAATAAATGCAGATAACCTTTATCATTTTTCATTATTTATTGTTATTTTGCCAGCTTCAAAGCAGGAATTGCAGGCACTTTAGTAAACATAGTAAGAACAAATGTCTGAGCTCACTGTGTTTTCTATATGTTTTTGTTTCCTTTACTGAACTGCTGTTTTGTAACTGCTCACTGTGTCCTTTCTAAATGAATAACAGTCCAGCATCTCTTACAGCAACTGAGTACTCTCAGTAGTAGAAGTAGAAACATCCTCCAATTATCAAAGCCACATTCACTGAAGGAACTAGTTTTTTTCTACACTATGTGCATAACATATGGGAAAACACTGAGCATAATAAACTCCTTGCCAGGACATCATGTGAGTGAGGTTGTATCTTCACTCCTGCACTGAGAACCTCTATAGCTCACCCCAGATTCATTCTCCCTTGATTGTGCAGATCAAGGACTTATTTAGATGATATGGCAGTTCTTCCACTGACCCATGTATCTAGATTTCCTTATTGTGAAATCTGCAATGGGCTGGTAATCACGCAAGTCTTGTTCCAGTATGAAACTGGGATGCAGCCAGAAGGTGCATCTGGACCCAGCCCTCCTGTGTTCAGTCATCAAGATGTGACTAAGTCATTTAGTGTGGTCTGTGCCGGATAGACTACCATATGCTTCAGTTCCCTTGAACACATCTTTTTTTTAATGCCTAGATCATATATCCAGAGGGAATTCAAAGAGTTTTGACATTTGTTCAGGATTTCTGGATGTCTGGCAACCTAATCAGAGCAGTAGTGGAGAAAATCTGGACACATCCACTCCACGTGCACGTATTAACTTTACAGTGCATTTGCAATGAGGCCAACTGATCCACTATGCATGTGCTGCACAGATGGCCTGTGTGTACACTGTAAATATGATGTAAAAATCACTGAGAAACACATGCACAGTTAGTCTGTAGCTTCCTGGAAGCCCCAGGCTCATTGCATTTACCCTTAATATGTAAATGTATGGCAAACCTGTTTGGGAAATCCTCCTCAGCATGACAGAGGGATATCCAGGAGTGTTTGAAACATAGAAGCAAACAGCAGTGTTATGTCTTTACACTGGATCCTGGAAATGGTGCAGGACTTTGTGCAGGTAAGGGATACCTAGCACACTGACATACATACACCTACCTGACTACCACATAGCACCACAGTCTCTCTCAGCTTTTGTGGGAGCTTAAAATAAGTCACTGGGCCATGTGCCTTGCTGTGCTAAAATATGTGATGCAGGCAATGTGCAAGCATGACCAAACTGAGACTATCCCATGGGCAATTTAACCTAGAGGGTTCTGCAAGTCACACCAAAACCAGCTTCCTCATCAGCGAGCTTGCGCTGTCCTCTGTGAGAGAGAAAATAAATGTTAACAAATGTTAAAAATACTTAGCAACCAGGAATGAGGAAACTGCCATCTGGAAGAGATCAGAGGCAAAATCATCACTCTGTTTTCACACGCAGCAGACAAACAAGCACCCACAGTGAACAGTTTGAGGAAAACAGGTAGCATTAAAAAGAGGCACCCTTAGGGAACAGGCTGCAGCTCAAGGGTGTGAGAGTCAGATGTATGTGTAAAAGGAAGTTGGGGAGGAAGGAATAAGGAGCTAAACCAAAAACTTGAGAACACCCTGTTCTTTAAATAAGCTGAAAACTGCTTCAAAGAGATCAGAAATATTCTATGATGTAGTAGTACTATGTAATTGTTAAATGGTTGGTTGGGAGTAGTGTCATAGCCGCGTAGGAGGGCAAGTTGTCTTAATCACAGGCTATTTGCCAGCCTGTAATCAGGTTTAAAATAAACCTGAAAGCCAAGAAAGCCTAACTCACCAATTGCTTAGTGCTTCAAGTACCTCAGGGAAAAAAAAAAAAAGTGCATCTTCCTGATAGTCAAGCTCAGGTTTATTAGCGTTCAATTATTCACTGAAAATCCTGAGAAAACAGATTTTTTTGTTTCTTTGTTTTCCTTACAGATAGGATTCAGATACTTGTATGAGAATTTCAGCTTTGGGGCTTTTTTCTCCCTCAGCTTTCAAATTTCTAACCAATATCATCATACAGAAAAGTGTGAACCAATAAATCAAAAACCTTAAAAGGAGGAAAGCAAAGGAAGATTATTTTTTTTAAAAACAAAACAAAACAAAAAATAAAACCAAACTGATGGTGTTGAAGACGTTTTAGTTACATTTTGAGGTTGTTTGAAGATGTTTCAATTATCAGGATTGGCAATGTTGCAAACCATGTCATCTTGTATGATCTAAGGAAGATAAAACAAAGAAGATTCATGTTTAATAAAGGTACACAACAACAAAACACTTCCCAAAGTCTACAATGGAATATAGATGTAGGTCAAGAAAATGTGGCAATTTCTCAAACTTGAGAGTTTACAGCTGTAATGTCCTGAGGTTTTGTGATGTTGTGTAAAAGATACAAAAATCTGTGTGTTGACAGAGAGCAATCAGCTTTTATATGATTTTCCCTCCTTAAATTCAGGATGACTTGTGCAGCATAGAAGGCAACACAACAGTAGTGTACCTAGCACCAATGAATGGCACTATGCTGAAAAATCTGTTTGTACAATGTCAGTTTTCTGTTGGACCCTTCTGACAATTAGAATAATTTTCATGTAGTCAAAACCAAAATACACTTAGCAAGGGGTTTAACAATAAAAAATGTCATACTGCATTTCCAAAATCAAAGACTTTGTTCTAAAGACATTCTGGTTTAGTGTGCATACACACATCTATATGTATATTCAGAAGTTCCTATACCCCAAATGATTTGCTGTTTCAATACATTATTTGAAAAAGAAATTGAAAAGGATGGGATTATTTTGTTACTACTCATATTTAATGTTGTCTTCATTATTTCTCTTCTGGCTAAAACCCAGTACATAGATTGTGACAATTTGATGATTTTATTTTGCTTTAACTTCTTTTTTTTTTCTTAACACAGCAGAGAACTTAGGCTTAATTTTCTGATATTATTGCCAAAACTGTATCTGGAAAAAAAGCTGCATGCCAGGATTGTGATCCTATGTTGACAAAATAGCATTGGAACTCATAGAGCAGGTAAGTGCCAATGTAAACTAATAATTATCAGTTTAATTAATCTTTCTTCACATTTTCATGGAGATACAACCATGAAGCAATATTCCGTTATTTTTGGAGCTGCAGATTATATTACAGAATATTTTATTTTAAGATCCACACAAATTAAATCTTTTCTGCTAGCTACTAAGATGTAGTTTTTCTTCTTTCCTTTTCCACCACTATCCTGAGCCAGAATACCCTCAGATCCACAGAAAATATCTCAAAACTTAGTGGGGGATGGCTAAACACCAAAAGGTTTGCCAGTTGTGTTTAATTATGATTCTAATAAAATTAGAAGTTCAGTTGCTTTTCCAAACATGATGAGGATGTAGCCAAGGATCTTTTATATTGGTAAGCCTACAGAAACAGGCCTTATGCAGGATTTCCAAGTTACTTTAGCAACAGGCCTAAATCCAAGTCAGTGAAATCCAATGCCTGTGTTTCACAGATTGGATTAAATTCTTACTTTCTTGTTCTGTCTATGCTGGGGGGGGGGGGGGGGGGGGGGGGGGGGGGGGGGGCAATTGAGGGTAACGAGGAAGTGAATTATCATACCTTTACATTTTTATATCTCTGCTCCTGGTACTGGCCAATATAAGCAAGATTAAAAGTACGCAACATTTTTTTTATTAGTCTAGCTTACACACAGGCAAAATACAGTTTAGGCTAGAATTAAAAAAATATAAATAAAGTCCATTGTGACATCTCCAGTAAAGAAATAATTAACAGAACCTAAAGAAAATGTCATGTGATCTATTCAGAATTTCTATGCAGCTTTGTGCAAATTATTTAACCTCTCTATAGCCTGATTTCTTCTGGATTTAAATAGGAATACTATCTTTTCTGCCTTCAAAGAAACATACCATATGTAAAATAATCCTACGATGCAAGATGACAGTCATTTCAATATTAAAATTCTTGTTAAACATATATGTTCTATTGATCCAGGCAGAGTGGATCTAAAACCAAGATATATTTACAGTATCATGATCTACAGTATAATAAAATGTAGAATTACTGATTATGAAATCTACTTTTATTCTTTTTGATGAGGGAGGGAACAGAATCTTGCTTTTAAGTTCTCATCAAAAACAAAGGAAATTCACTAAGAAAAAAAACTTTCAGAGAATAGTTCAATTTCAACTTGAGCTAATACAAACAAGGAAATTTGCAATTGAAGTTGACTTCCAATATATATGCCCAACAGGGTGCCTCCTGAATCACTTCCTTAATGTGCCCCTATTGTGTCTTGGAGGGCAGCTGCCCTGTGAATTTCCTTATTATTAGCTTATGTCCCACTGTTAATTCTCTTATTCTATTATGATTATTTTAGCTATTACATTTAATTTCCTCCTTTCATGGTGCAGATATGACCCCAGAAGGATAAACTACCCCCCACCATGCAGACACACTAAGACTCAGTTATCTTCTGACAAGCTACTGTGGCATTGGCCTATTGACAGTTAACATGGAAAAGACAGATTTATTACAGCTCAGCTTTTATTTACTGACCCTTTCAAACCTTTTGAAGAAAAAGATCTGAAAGATCTGAAATTTCTCACCCTCAGCAAGACACTTGCAGAAAAATATCACTTGGTCTTTTTTTGACACACTCAAAGTATTTATTGTGTGATACAAAAATGTTTAGTTAAGTACTTCTTATAAAAATATCCCACATGTTTTGCATTCAAATCCTGAGCCCACTATCTTTGCTTTAAAAATCTCTGCATAGTTAATTCTTTGGTTTATATTCACCAAACACTTTAACAATGATCCACGTTTTAGTTGAATTGGCCAGACAACGGAGTGACGAGAGCCTCAGTAGTCTCCTTGACTCTGCTTCCATGCACCTTGCAGTGAACCAAAGATTAGGGTGCTTGTTTAGTCTTCTGTCATTACCATATCCAAGCTTGTCAAGGGATTACCTCAGATGCTGGGTCAGCCTGTCGTTAACAAAAGTGAATAGTATGAGCACTTAGACCTACATGGTGGAGTAAAGTTCATGCCTTGCGGGAAAGGAACACACAGACCTGGGCCAGGACAAAGTGCAAACTCCCTGCACACCTTCCTCCAAAGGGGAACATTGTTTCTGCTCAGACAGGCCCGATTCTTTCTTTACTTTGGTGCTTCCTTGCTATTTATTGAAGTTGAGAGCTCAATGGAAAAGTCTGATAAGTAACACATGATCATGAGTGCCTTTAAATGATTTTGAAGCTTTTCTAAGCAGGCAGTTCTTCTTTCAACACTCCAGTTGCTCAGAGAGAACTATGCTCATGGGTATCTGAAGTAGGGAAACCCACAGATCAAAAAGAGTGTTCAGGTAATAAACCTGAGATGATGCAGGATTTGGCTGAGGCTTGACTGGCTTGGCCTGGGTAGTGACACAAGAACAGATGAAGCTTGAACAAGTGCTTGAAACTGAAATAAAAAATTATCCTTGCCCATGCTATGGCATTGTCATCCATAATTATCATGAATGCATAACAGTAATGATGCGAGCTTAACTTCCAGTGTAAGAGAGCTTGCCTGGCTTGCACTACCATCTGAAATACCATAAGCATTTGAGCCTAGTAATCCCACCTCACAGACAAAGAGGATTGTTTTTGCTGTGCTTGCTGCTTGGTCTTTTTTTTTTTTTTTTTTTTTTTCAATAAGTTATTTAAATACACAGTGCGAAGTGGCAATGTGGGAGAATGAGTTTATAGCCTTGTAGTTAGGGGTTTTTTTCAGACAGTATCTGGGCATTGCTCCAATTAATATTTGATTTATTTTCTGCAAAGCATATGCTTTAACAGAAGACTGTGAAAGAGACCTTCTCTATATACCCATTAGCTTAAAGGGGTTAAAGCATCTAACTGTCAAATGAGTTACTTAGAAATCCTAATTCAGGCGAAGGAACAGAAATTTCAGCATTAATATCTTTCATCACTGGTGTCATGATTACTGAAGGGCTAGCAGAGTCAGAGGGACTCCATCACTGTCTCCATTTTTCTTCTACAAAAGAAAAAGGCCACATCAAATTATGCAAAGGCACATCTAGGCATATATAAAATGGCACCCCGCTGTAGACCAAGTCTTCTGAATTTCCTATCAGCTACTCTAGGCCACTTCATATTTCACTAAAGATTTTGTGATTCAGGTTCTCAGGAGTTTTATTTGTAACATACTCTGTGTATGGAGCAAGGTATAATTCCAGTAGGTAGCAGGACATCTAAGAATTAGTCATTTTAATATCAAAATCCTTTTGTGAGTTTAGCCCAAGGGATTAATCTTATATTTAAGTGATACAGACTCATGAAATGAAATTAAAAAAAAAAAAATCCAGCTGAACATCTTAAAGGATTTAAATAACTACTGTTTATAAAAGTGGGCAAAATGAATCCAAATTTCATAGATTTCTGCTAACTTCTTGACATGCTAAAGCAGTATATTTTTGAGTTATGCAAATGCCAAAGCCAAGATCTTTTTCTGGAATCTGTGTTTGCTTACAGCTTTATATAGCATACATAAGAAGCAATGCTGTGATGAGGTACTTTATGGCAGGGGAAGAGGAAGACACATATTTTTAGCAGAATACTTACAGAGAGCATGACATTTCTAGTAGGGGAGAGTTCCATATGAAATGAGTTACCTGTGATGTATTTTAATATCAGTAAGAATAAATTAGTAAACTTTTCTCCAATATTTTATAACATTTTGCTTATTTGAGACCTACATGCAGCCTAAAATCTTTTTTTCCTCCCAGCTTTGGTATTTGCTAACTAATGTTCTCTTTCAGTCCTTCTCCCACTACCCTAACATACATTACAAGTATTCTTCCATATTTGCTTCCTTTCAGACTGAAAGTTGCCATTTCTCCTTTATAAAAACATTTTAATATGCAACCATTATCTTTCACCCAGTAACACCAATAATGACTTTGTAAGGGAACTTTACACATGGCTACAACTGTAGTTTAAAATTACACTGTGGCATCTTCCATACCTATAGAAAATTAATGTTCTCTGTGCTCACAATCTTATAATTTTCAATTTCATTATTTTTCAAGAAAGTAGAACTATGTAGGCTGGGGCTAGGTCACATAGGTATGCATATATATATGTATATCTATGAACAACGTTGTGGATAGGTATATGTAATATGCATACTACACTTTCCTCAAATATTCTGGCCCTTTTCTGAACCCGGAGGTAAATATTTTATTATAAAAAGAACAATACTTCTATATATTTGACAGTCATCAAAATATTCAAGACTAAATACATAAATATGTAAAAGATAATTTTCTACAAGGTTCAGAATTTTTATGGTCACTCTGGTAAATAAAACATAGCGGGGAGAGAAGTGAGGTTGAACACAACCAGCAACTAGACAACGCCCCCAAAAGGCTGGAACATATCTTAAGCAATTTAAGTAATTAGATTGCACATCATACATATATAAGATAAATTCCAGTTAATGATAATGGAAAGAAAAAAGAAAATGCCAGATATTTGATGATTACTTCTCATTAGCTTTATTTTTCCTCTTGCAAGTAGCAAAACTGAACTCTGAGGGTGAAGTATTAATGTAAGACAAATGTGGCTGACATCAAATTAATACATAGCTTAAATTCAGCTTTTAAGAACGATTCATCACATTTTGACAGTTCCCCACAAAATTCTCAGTGTCGGCATCCTAGCACAAGATGAAGAGAGGAAACTGTCTCTTTCATTAGATAAAACTACAAATAGAAAGACTGCTGTGTATGTAACACACTATTCTAACCTAAAATGTTACAAGGAAGAAGGTCACATTAAGGGAATTATAATTTTTTGATAGTTGCTACCAATATAGGTCTTGCTTAGTGTGCTTCATCTGGTTGGCTTTTAAGTCACTGAGGAAAGATCATTTATTTCTGCCTTGACAGTTGTATCTGACAGTGGATGCTTGCTTTGTTATACCTTAAAGTACAACACAAAATACAGGGACAGTGTTCACCGCAGAGGCATCAACAGAGAGGTAATCTGTACTACAAACTATCTGCTTGCACAAAGGATCAGAATTCACTCCATTCAATAAGAATGTAGTCTCTTTTCCTTATATGCTCGTGTCCAGACTTCTTGATCTTCCCCTTTCCTATCTTTCTTTTCTCGAAAAAAAAAAAAAAAAAGAAAAAGAAGAAGCAATAACAAAGTCATCAAACAAACAAACAGAACCCCAAACCCCATGCAAAATAAGTGATCTGTAAAAAGGACTGTCCTTTCCAAAGTTGTATATGAATGAACATTTTTGCAGGGTTTTTTTTCTGGCTTCTATTCTATGTGTAATATTCTTTTGTGGTGTGATCATGAAAAGCTTGTGAAAGAGCATCTTTGTAAAACTTCAAAGAGCCAGAGCTTGTGTGGCCCATTTCTACCTTTCCTTACATTACTGACTGTGGATTTGCTGGTAAGTACTGCCAGCCAGAATCTGGCCTCAAATCTAAAGCACTGCTTGAGTATGTAACCTATATAGTCACATGGAACTCTGAGTGTTAATGTTATCAGCCACAGGGGAAAACACTTTAGAGATCCTCAGGAACATTTATTCAGAGACCTCTTATTTCTGTGGATTTAAGCATGAATTGATATGTTTTCAAAATGAAGAGGGAAAAAATAAAATAAAAGAGTAATAAGAAAATTCCCCAAGTCCTTCATCATCTGAACATGGCAGGAAGCAAGGTACAAAGAAGGGCTTGAACAGAAGTATCATCATGGTATTGTATATTTACCCATGAAAAAATCATAGCACAGCAAGTCAGAAATTTTACTTGTTAATTCAGATGAAACCTGACAGCTCAGTGAAAATCTGAAGATGAATAAATACTCCAAGATCAATACCTAAATCCATTACAGGGAGTTCACAGAACTGTGGCTCAGCAGAGAGCTTTCTGTGTTCCCACTCCTGCACAGCTTCTGGTCTCACAGATCATGCAAGTTTCAAGGTAGGTTGCCTGTTCCTCTTCAGGAACCATCCTCCCTTTCACTAAAAGACACCATAGGAATACCACAAAGCCTCGCCTCCAGCTGCTGCAGAAAGAAGGGGTCTGTCGTCTTACTGTGTCTGCTCCCTTCACCACAAATTGCAGATGAAGTTCTGGGTGATATGAAAAGACTTTGCTCATGCACAAGTTATAGCAACTTTCCAGAGTAGAGCAAATTTAATAAATGGAGTAAGCTTACACAAAGAAGACCATGGCAAAAGAAGGTCCTAAGGAGACGTCTATGAAGTGATGCAGAGAAATGCATCTGGTCTACTTGTACCTAGAGCTCGTCACACAGACTGCTATGCTATGTGGCACTGGAGAATGCATTGCTCTGGCTTATGGTAATGGATGAAAAAAAGCCATGTAAAGTCCCCAGAGACATCCTGAAAAATCTGTATCACTGTGTGGTGCCTGAGGTACCCTGAGTCTCATAGGTCTTATCAGATCGTGCTCAGTGCCATGCTGGTGTTCTTACAAGGACCTGCGTGCATCATGGAGAGCGCAGAGGCTCCAGGTGTGCAAGAAATCTATGTCAGTGAAATTTCCTATCTGTGGAGGCATGCCCTGAACTTTTCTTCCAGTTATTTCATCTTAACATCTCTTTGATCCAGAGGTAACAATGAATGTGGGAAAAAAAAAAATCCTGCACTTTGGGAAAGTTTTGATTTATATCCAGAATTTATACCCTGAAGCAGACCATTTGTACTGTTCTTTAACAGCCTAAGGTGGTGAAATCACAGTTTCTTCTGATCCAGAGGTGCAAATATATATGTTTATGGTTCAAATGTACTGGGTGTGGAACTTGCATGCACACAGATCTTATTTACATATTGATTTCTCAAAACCTCAAACTTTTCCCTTTGGAAATAATCCAGTTTCATGTAAGGCATAATGCAAGGGAAAAACCACCACAACAGCAACAACAAACACACACACACAAACCAACAAACCCCAGATTATTCTAATACTTTGCTGTCCTAAAATAAAACAGCTTAGACATTTTAGAAAGGGGATACCAGGCCTCCAGCACAACAGTGCAATGGGCAAATGCCAGACATGCACTAAGAAATCCTAAATGAAAGCCGTCTATAACTAACTTGACAAAGTCTATAATACACTTCCTACAACTGGAAGTCAATTCTTTTCACACCTGGGGAAAAAAAAATATCCATAGTTATGTTCTGAAGAACTAAATGGTAAATTGTTATGATGCTTCCTTTTTTTTTTTTCCTTTGTTTTCAGTTCCTCAGTTACATTCATAACCACAGAGAATGATGCTATGATAGAGTAAAGCTGAGAGTTTTAATCTCAGGTTTCATATACTAAGCTTTGGAAGGGATTTTGTTTTGCAGATAGAAACTAGACCCAGTTATCTGTACTCCACATTACATTCCAGTGAGCGGAAGCGGTGTCCTAGAAATACATAAACTCAGTAATCACCATGGTCTTTGTTCTTAGGCATGTTTAGTGGATGCAGAACTCATGTTCTCCATAGTGTTGCACTGAGCCTACTGTAGCCTTAAAATAGACCTCAAACATATCAGCACAGGGAAGGGAGAAAAGGATGACACTGTATACCATGATATCTGTGTATATACTTCACAGAACTCTTAACCACCAAGTAGGTATTCAGTCAAGAAAGGTAAAGATCAACATAAGGATTTAGCCATGTGATGAACATCTGAACTAATGGAAGGCATAACTCCAAATCCTAGCATTTGCCATTCGGAGTCTCATCAGCTTGCCAATAGCACAGAAGCTTCTGAGACTTTTCCCTTCAGAGACACTATATGTCCCATGGCATCAGTGGAAGTAGCCCATAAACTTTTACATACATGTAAATTTTAAGAGGATTTGGTCCTGGGATCACAGGTCAAAGCCTGGTTGTATTATGCTGTGGTAACATTGCCATCTGGCTGGTTTTCAACTGGACTGGCTGCTTTTGCTATGAATGGGCCAGCTGGCAATAAACAGGTGCAAGTTAATCGCAGCACGTTTAGCAGCTACGTGTCTTAAGGTGGCTGGTTCTCTTGGACATCAAAGGGTAGTAGTGTTAATTGGGCCTAGGAATAAAACATACATGAAAGAGGTTTGTAATATTCTTTGCACATTTACATTTTATGGGGGAATTTGCTGTTCTCTCATTAGACTCTAAATTCAGTCTCTGGGAGAAAGGCAAGAATCTTAAAACCTCATAGGTCTGCCTAACTCACCAGTTGCATTGTTTTTCATGCTCTTGGAACACAAAGATTCAGTTCTGATACTGTTTTTGCTGACTTAAACAAGAATAGAAATAAGGCCTGGGGTCACGATTTCCTTGTTGACTTTTTCCTCATTTTTTACATTTGAACTCAATTTGAGATAAACTTTGCCCTCTGGGGAAGCAATTACAGATAATGCTAAAATCAACATAAATTAAACTATGATCATACTTACAATGTCACCATGTTGTGAATTATGCTCGCCATGTGAAATGTTTTTTTCTACTTACTTAGGTCACTTCTACTTAGGAAGGGTCACCACTATGTATGCACTTATATGTATAAACAGAAATAGTGACACATCAAACAGAAAAATTTTTCTTTCTAGAGTGATTTTTTTATCTATACAGTACTGGTAATGAATAACCTTAATCAGGAAATAAGTTTTCTTGGCACCCAATTTCCCTTAGTCTTTGTATCCATTAGTGAAAAGTTTTTATATGCATCCTGGCTTTTTTTTTTTTTTTTTTAAAGAATGCACAAAATCATTTTTATGCCCATAGTAATGTTTATGCTTTGGAATAAATCTGCAAAACAAGACAAAAGGAAAACCCACACATTTAGGAACTACCGTTTCAAGATCTGAAGAAATTAACACATGAAGTAAATAAACAGGTCTTCTTTATATGGGTGAAATTACTTTTCCTAAAGTGAAAAAAAGATATGAAGAAAAAAGGAAAAGAAAAAAATATATATAGCAGAAATGTTTTATTTTCCTTTACTTTTAAAAGAAATCTTTGCCTGTGCTTGACAAACTGAGAAAGTGAACATGGGAAACTGAATAGTAGAAAGCAGATACAGGAAAGATCTGGAGGTCATTCTTAGCCATCCTGAATGCATGATAGTTCCCTACAGTATGCTCCTGAGAGTTTGGTCCAGTCTCATTTTAAATGAATTTTAGATGATACCATTTTTACATCGTCTCTAAGGAGACTATTCCACAGTCAAATAAATATGCTTGTAAGTCTCTGACACAGAAGTTATTCAGGCATTAGAATTAGAATTAAAATTAAAGTCAAAGGGAAAATAAACTTAATAAAATGTTATGTATAGTTTTGGTTTGTCATCCAGATTCGATTAGAGCTAAATTATAATGAATGTGCATGCAAGGTCTCAGCAGGATGCCTGGCAAAGCCTAACTGAGGATTCAGGTCTGAAGCAAAATAGTCTTGTCAAAGAGTGTCAGTTTTGAAAAGAAGTGGATTTATATGTAGAAATTTCTGAAAACATTTTGATATATTTAGACATGTCTTGTCCCAAAAGGGGAAGAGGAAGTACGACTTTAGTTCATATCTCCCTCAGAAGTTCAGAGATGTTTTTTTCCCCACTTTCCCTTGGGTTAGGTAACATGTAATAATTATGACATGAAATTAAATCCTATTTAAGGTTAATTGATTGGCAGCTTTAAGATAAATTCATTGTGTCCAGTAAATTCTAGCTTCAGTACTAGCTCTCATCCATACCTTGTAGCCCTAATGCATGAAAGCCCAGGGCTTTTCCAGTGTTTTATGCAAGTCCACCCAAGAGAATACACCTTTTCTCCAATGAAGTGAAGCCAAAATTGTGGCCTCAGGGATATAAATAGCAATAGCCAAGTTCCCTCTTCATCTCTTACACCAGTCTGAGTATTGATTATGCCTCAGAGTATTTGCACTTGCTATGACTACCAGTTTGTGGAGGCAAAGGAATAACCTGATCACAGCAGACATCACACTCACCCAGCTGGATGTGGTGAGGGGCTGAGGTGGTCAGGTGGGCAAATTTGTGGGTAAGCACACCACACCACAGACCCGACTCCTTAGAGGCAGGGGGCTGGGCAGGAGACCATAGTGGGGTCTGGACTTACCAGGCTGTGTGCCATGCCTGCCTGCATGGAGCACATGTGCAAAGGTTGAAGCTTTCCAGATGCTTCAGATAGGTTGGGCACCCTGAATGCTTGCCAGCTGGCAGTCCCAGACTAATACGCTGCAAATGAAAGACACAAAGGAAGGAGAAGAGAAGCCATAGGTGGTTCCCCACCAGTGGGGAGCAGCTGAGGTGATGCTGTCCCGTGAGCAGGAGCAAGTGTCAGCCCCTCAGCTTAGACCATCTCCCAAAAGGATGAGCGGGAAGCCTCCGCTAGGGCTCTCCCAGCTTTTTATTGAAAAACTCCCAAGCCAGCCAAGGCTCGGCTGGCACTGCATTCTCCTATCCGGAGCTGGTCATGAGCAGCCAGTTAAAACCCTACCCTGTTGACTGTGGGTCCCCCCACCCTGCAGAACAGCCTCCTCTTACACCCATACCTAACAAAAAAGCTACAGGGAAAAATACAGCATCTTGAAGCTGTTTTCTTGCATTCTGGAGGAATCCTCCATCAGCTGCTTTGGGCAATATAATTGTCTGCAGCACAGTTGTAAGGCTGAAAATCTGGCCAAAAATATCAGTTTATTTTGTCTTTAGCACGTTTCTAATTTGTCTGTGCAGACTGGTCTTACTCACAAGGGGGGAAAGCTATTTTTGTGCTGTTGCCAAGATACTACTGGCACTAGCAGACTGATCAGATAGCAGCTGTCAATAGGTATGACAAACTAACATGGTGATTCAAAGGGAATTTAAATTATGTATAACTAATAGTGGTACAGAGCCTGGCTGACATATCTTCCATGTGCAAATCTTCTCTTTCTGCCTGGAAAGTTGGGTAAGTCAGTCAATCCCATTCCTTTGCAAAGCTCTCTGTGACATTGAACATCATGAGAGGTGACTGGCATAGGGAACAACCTAGAGTAATTGTTCGCAAACCCTGTCACAGAACCTGTACTTCATACCTAGCATAGATTCCCTTAGAAGTGCACAATTTAGCTTGAAGGTTAATATAAAGATGTATTTGAGGAGCACTGTACTACCAGGAAGAATGATGGTACACACAAACTAGGATGGAAAGGCTTTGAGAGCATAAGTGAATGCAGAAACACAGAAGGGGGTAGTCATACCTAATGCAAACTAGATACGTTCAGGGAAAGCTTAACAAACACAAGCTAGAAACATCTCACAAAAGGAAGATTCTTTAACTTTATTGCCAGCTCTTCAACAGTAAAATCTAATAATGCCTTATGCTTTCTTCAGAATTTCTTACAAAATAGCAATTTTCAGTATAAAATGCAGCACTTAGAAATATGTCCAATTTAAAAGAGACATAGTGGGAAAAGGAGTTTGGATTTGCTTGATCTTTGCACAAAAACTGAAGAATAAGCATTGGCAAAAATAATGCGATTTACATTCAGTAATGAAAATGTTTTTAGCAGAATGTGTACACAGTTTGCATTTATATGTCTGCAGCTTGGCATATACAGCGTAAAGAAATAATTTACCAATGATACTAGCTGTTACATTAGGGATTCTGTGTCCACATAAAATGTAAAATGTATCTCCTCATTGTGAGCTGTATGCACTTAAAATGTAAAATCTCTGTCCAATAAAAATGCTTCAAAGTCACCTTCAAAATGGAATGTACAAAGTAACACTAAATGCTACATGAATAGATTTTTAAACAGATTTTTTTTTATCTAGGTATAATTAGTGTTAATATTATCATCAATATATTATTGATATTATCATTATTATATTATTAATAAATAATCACAAATAATGGCAATCTATTTTTCTATGTGTATGTATATGAACTTTTATGTGTGTATGTATATACTTATACATACATATAGAGACACACAAATCTATAGAATCAAGTAGTAGACAACATTAAGATCAGTATAATACTATTTCTGAAGTTTGTATCTTTTGCCTTCCTGTAAGGCTAAGATAACTGTGTACAAGATATGATTCCTGTACTTTGTAGCTTTTTAACGTCAAGGAAAAGGTTAGAGTATAAGCAAAATAGAATACATAGCATTTTGCTGACAAAGCACTACTGTAAAATGCTGTCAAATGAGATAAACAAGGATCTTGAATGTCTCTGGGACAACAGCAGAACTTGGATCAAGTACTACAGTAGGCAAACTCCTTCCTGCCAAATGGAGATTCCCTTAGACAAGTCTAGATTTGGAAGGCTCTGAAGTTGCCAAAGAGTTCAAAACTATTCAGCTGCCACTTCAATATGTTTCAGGAAAATCATAATTTTTGCCTCTATTTCACTGTCAGTCTTAAAGACAGGCTAGAATTCTCAGGCAGCAATATTAAATATTTAATTAGTGCAGAGCTTTCCTTTAGTATGACTTTACAGCTATATCATCACTTCTAGCTAATGAAACAAGGCTAAAGATATGTTATTGTATTGGGTTTATGGGGTAAGGTTTTGGCAGCAGGCAGACTGCAGAGGTGTTTCTGTGAAAAGGTGCTAGAAGCTGCCCCTGTGTCGGACAAAGCCCATGCCAGGAGGCTCCAGCTGGGCCCGCCACTGGCCAAAATTGGCCCAGCCAGCTGCATCGGTAGTAGCACCTCTGTGATAAGATATTTCAGAAAGGGTACAAAATGGTGCACAGCAGCTGAAAGGAATGAAAAAATGCAAGAGCAGCAGCCCTGCAGACCCCGGCCGGGCAGAAGGGGCAGGGGGGCTCCAGGCGCCCAGCAGAGATGCCCCGGCAGCCCCCGGTGATGCCCCCGGTGGGGCAGGCTGTGCCCCCGGCCCATGGTGGTGAACAGGGGAGCAGGTCCCCCCCCGCAGCCCACGGGGGACCCCAGGCTGGGGCAGGTGGATGTGGCCTGAAGGAAGCTGCAGCCCTTGAAGAGCCCATGCAGGAACAGGCTCCTGGCAAGAACTGCGGCCTGTGGAGAGAAGCCCATGCAGGAGCAGATTTTCTTGGCAGGACCTGTGACCCTGTGGGGGATCCACACTGGAGCAGTCTGTTCTTGTAGACATGTACCCCATGGAAGGGACCCATGCTGGGGAAGCTCTCGAAGTACAGCCTGTGGGAAGGCTCGAGGTTGGAGCAGTTTATAAAGGGCTGTATCGCATGGGGAGCCCCCCTGCTGGAACACGGGAGGGTGTTTTTTGTTTTTGTTCTTATTTTTCACTGTCCCACTTTGTTACAATTATTTGGCAATAAATTAAATTATTTCCCCCAAGCTTAGTCTGTTTTGCCTGTGATTGTAATCCCTGTCATTGTCTCAGACCCCATGCTTTTCATCATATTTTGTCCCTCTTGTTTGTTGAGAAGTGGGAGTGACAGAACAGGTGGTGGACATCCAGCAGTCAGCCAAGGTCAACCCACCACAGTTATTAAATTTTCCAAAATTTCACAGATTACAAAATACAAGGACAAGATTTGTACCAATTCCATACTGCAGGTGGAACAACAAACCACTACTGAATTATGTGATTCCTGAAAAATTTCCTTTTGTTATGTTGCTTTACTGCACTGCACAAATGCGTAGCAAAATGCTGTAAGGGAATCTCCAATGAAATCAACATCTAACATGGAGGAAATTTTTACACTTGGATCAATTCCTAAGCAAATAGGAAATTTCTGATGATGCTTCCTCATTGAGTTTTTCAAAGAGCTGGGAACAAGCAAAAGAGAATTTAGAATTTAGAACAGAAGTGACAGATTTTCTCTCCTAGTATTCATCCTGCAAAAGTTATTTTTACATTCAGTTTTAAACATGAAAAATGTGTGATCATTTATCATCTTAAGTTAACCATAAACTTGGTTTTAAAAACTTAGTTATCAGCAGACAGGAATGAAGACTAGTTCTTGATATCCCATTACTTCTTGTTCACAAGTACCAAGAACAAACAGAATTAGAAAAATAAAAGCATCATGGAACAACAAAAGTTGAATGTTATTTCTTAAAAATAGAAGGCATATGAATAAAACAAGAAATCTTTATTCATGTTATTTTGGATTGGCTGGTTTTAAGTTAGACTTCCTTTTTAAAACAGAAATTACCTCAGCATAGGGTGTTAAGATATAATGATCAGCCAGAGGATTCTCAAATGGCCATTAATCTCCAAGACATTTCTTCAAATATTTGTTGTATTCTTTGCTTGTAACTGTGCCAGCATAGAGTCTTCTTTTGGAAGGTACCTGGGTGAAAACAAAGGAGACAGGTAGGACAAAAGACCTTCAAAATAAAGTCAAAGACTGAATAGATGAAAAAGCCTTGGTTTTATGTAGGAGTTCAGAACATGACATTCCAAAATTCTAATTCACGTTTCACATGTTTCAGGTGTGCCAGAAACCACCCTTGCCTTCAGTTTCCCACTGGGAAAAGGTAACAAGATTTACTTGTTCTCCTATGGTTTGTCAGAAGGAAATCCCACATTTTAAGTGTCAGAAGCTGAGGCCAGTGTCATATTTTTCAGCTTCTAATACTGGCCGACAGAGAGAGCCAGGGTCGAGGTAGATTGAGAATTTTACAAGCCTAAGTGACATTGGAAGAAATAAGGCTGTGGGTCCTAAATAATTCTTGGGGAAGAATAAACAACAAAAGTAATATCGTAACCTAAGTGCATACAGAAAGTCTCTCTGAACCTTTGGAGAACTGTACTGGAATATTAAGCTTGAACTTTGCAGAAAAAAACTGGTGAGAAGGAAGGCCTTAGTTTAGGAAGCATTGTAAAGGTTCTGGCTGTCAAATTCAGGAACAGTAGAACCACAGAAAGAAAGTGAGAGAGAAAGACAGAACAAGTGGAACTCTGGAAGGATCCATAGCCAGTGTCTCGGACATGTACCTGTGATGATGGTGACCTGGAGTAAAGTAGATGGTCTGCCTTGTCTGACGCAAAGCCTTGCAGTTGGACTTCTCGTATCTCAGGGTCTTCACTCGTTCGCTGCCCTGTAATTTCCTTCCCCATTGCATTGTCTGGTTTTGAGCAGATAGTACACCCTGAACCCCTCACACTCACATCTAAACAGCAGCTTTGGTCATGATAAACTAAGCCTTTTACAATCATGATAAACCCCCTACAAATATTCTATATACTAGGGAATAAGGTGTCTGCACAAAGAGTCATATAATTGCATGACCTTCCCTTTATGATCATGTTCCTCCCATCATGCTGTTTCCTCCACCTGTTGCTCTAGTCATCCCTATTGTTGTGCCATATCTGTCACTGGAGTTAAAACCCTCAGAGCACAGAATATACCTGTCTATGTACCTAACATATTTTGGGTGATGCCACAATATACACAGTACACAAATATTGATAATAGCCTCACCATATCTATATCATAAGCCTTTGCAAGCTGGGTGTTTGCCTGGCGGTATTTGATTGAATCACATTAACTGAACTCTGTTTTCGCAAGCACAGGTATTTAGTGCTCTTGCCAAAATATCTTAGCCTTTGATGTTGCTGTAATGTTCTCTAACCTTGTTCTTATATCACACCCTATAACATCTTTTTGTTTTGAAGTGCAAGGTTTATTTCCACTGAAACAATCCATCCTCTGACGTCAATAGACTGAAGTTTGGGATAACAAAAAAGAAATTGCCTAATGGTAGCAGGAGAAAAAAAAATTAGAGACTTATGAATGACATCTTCCTACAGAAGAGGAAAAGATAAAGACCTGAAATAATAATAACCAGATGACTACTCATTAACTGCCCTGTCAGCATTTTAAGACTTTCCAAGTCTCTCTATCAACAGATGAACAATTACACTAGTTGTTTTCCTCCATACACACTTTGAAGTTCTGTTTAACTCCTTGTGTATGCTTTAATATGTTAGGTGCTTTCAGCTGTTAAGCAAGACAGATTTTACCTCTCAGACCTTCTGCTGAGGGATTAGTCATGTAAATTGGTAAATTTATCTAAAAATTCCTATAAAAATTTCTATAACAATTGTGTTTGTGTGTTACCAAATCATTAGCATAAACCTCACAGCTGGACTGTGCTGTTGTACCCAGGAGCCAGCTGTAGTCACCTGATACGGGAGAATATATATATGAGGGTATGGATTGTGATAATCACCCACAGACTGACAGTGGCTGAGAAGATGTTTTGGAAAATCATAGAGGAAACACAATTTTTTTTCATTGTACTTCTCACAGAAACATAAGCTTTCTGCCATTTCCATTGCCACATACACCTTTGTCTATGGTTCATCTACAGCTGAACACCTTCCTCTTCTCTCACTGCTTCCCATGCAACCAAAGTTTAGCAAGCTTCATGTAGATGAATCCAAGAGCTGGATTCTTGAATCAGTAAAACAAATTTTCACAAATATATGTGCAGTCCAATTCTTAGAGAGGGTTAGTCACAAGCCATTTGAGTTAATGAGAAGCATACCGTCAAAAAAATGGCCTGTCTCTTTCCACTGAGAAGTAGAAAAATAAGGTTACTGTACTTTGAAGTGCTCATTTCCTTGGGGTTTTTTAATCTGAATCAATTGAAAGAAACATCTGTAATATAACAAACCACTAAACATAATTTTATTTAAAAAAAACCTGTAAGTGCATTTATTAACACAACTTCATCAGTTTCAGAAGAGAGGCCGTATCATAAATGTACAAATCAGTAAACCCTGTTTACAGATCAGGCTGAACAATATAGAATTATGTATGAGGGATGATGAGGAAGGATACTTTTTTCTCATGTTCCTGTAACAGTTGTCAAAGTAGTCAATTAGACTATTTCCTTCCATGGGTTTTTAACAGATTAAGGAACAGATAACTGGAATGCATTAAAATTGTTAAATTAAGAGAGTAGTATTTTTTAGTATTAGACACTTCAAACATATTGCATGTCCCTGTCCCAAAAAGAGATAAAGAAATGTAATTTCAATTGGAGTGAAATGTCTCCTTTAGGGTTATGGGTCTTAAGATTTTTGGGTTTGGTTTTGGGGACATTTTCCAGTTTTTATCTTCAGCTTTTATAGATGGAATACAAACCAAAGGACTAGATGTCAGGAGAGGAAACCATTTACAGCACTCAGTTTTACTTATGTAGCTGGGAAAATCATTTCTCATCTACTTTATAATCTCTTAATTACCTCAGTAATAAGTGCTATGGAAAACATAATGGTCTTTTACCGCCCTTGGATCTGTGTAAAGACCATAAAGGCCACAGATAACATTCATGCTATCATGCGAGTTCCACCCTCAACTTTCTGGATTTTGAAATAAAAACAAACTATGAGCTGAGAGGACAGTGAAGCCTAGCAGAGGATCTGCCATAGGTTTTTAATTCTTCAGTTCCAAAATATCAAAGAAATTAAAATGGAAGATTTTCTCCACCCCCCACCCCCCTTGATTTAAAGGATTTAGAAAGGTGCATAAAAAATTAGCTCTAATCAGTACAGGGTATGGATAGGCTTGTCCTTTTCTTTGCCCATTCTTTTATATCTATATCTATGTCTATGTCTATGTCTATGTCTGTGTCTATGTATATTTATATGTGAAGTCATTTTTCCTATGCTCAACTTTCGTTTAATGAGCAGACACAGAAGGTAAAAAGCATGACAGCTGTGGACAGCTGAGCTTGGCCACCTTTGGGCAGGGGCGCTCAAGCTGCTTCTGATACATATATTATTAGAGCACCAACACGGGAAATTCTGCTTTTTGCTACCTTTGGCATCTCCCACCCACAGCACCTATGTCATTTCACCCTGAGTACAGACTCAAACAGGAAGCAGGCACTCTGACAAATTACCTTCACTGGGTCTGCATGGATAGGCAAGTCTGTGCTCTTTTAGAATTCTCCAGTGATCGTTTATGGTCCAAATTCAGCTCCTTGTCTTACTGAAGGCAAAGGTCAGTTATAAATATGGAAGACCTGGACAGTTTAACAAGTGTATAAACTATTTTAAAATATATTTTGAGGGTAATAAAAACTGTCAAGGTTTTGGTTTTGAAAACCAGAACTATTTCTGAGTGAAAATATTAATTCCTTTATTCAGAGTAAATTACAGAATCAGAGAGCAGTTGAGATTGGAATGGACCTCTGGAGGATTCCTGGTCCAAGCCCATACCTCAAGCAGGGCCACCTGGCTATCTAGGGACAGTTGGACAGGACCATGTCCAGATGGCTTTTGAATATTTCCAAGGATGGAGACTCTACAACCTTCCTGATCAACCTGTGACAAAGTTTAGTCTCCCTCAAAGTGAAAAAGTATTTCCTGATGTTCAGACAGAACCTCCTGTGTTTCAGTTTGTGCCCATTGCCCCTGGTCCTGTGAGTGGGCACCACTCAGAAGAGCCTGGCTCAATTTTCTTTGCACCCTCCCTTCAGGTGTTTATACACATTGATATGATCCTCCTGAGACTTCTCCAGGCTGAACAGTATCAGTTCTCACAGCCTTCCCTCACAGAAGAGAAGCTCCAGTCCCTCAGTCATCTTCATGACTCTTCATTGGTCTCTGTCTAGTATGTCAATGTCTCTCTTGCACTGCGGAGCCCAGAACTGGTCAATGTACTCCTGGTGTGGCCTCACCAGTGCTGAATAAAAGGGAAGGATCACCTCCTTTGACCTGGTGCCAGTGCTCTGCTTAATGCAGCCAGGAAGGTGTTGGTCGTCTTTGACACAAGGGCACATTGCTGGCTTATGTTCAACATATATCCACCAGGACTCTCAGGGCCTTTTCTGGCAAGCTGCTTTCCAGCTGGTCGGCCCCCAGCATGTGGTTGTTCCTTCCCAGGTGCAGGACTTTGCACTTCCCCTTGTGGAACTTCATGAAGTTCCTTCCAGCCCATTTCTGTCAAATGACTGACAAAGGCTGTCAAAGTCCCTTTGTATGGCAGCAGACCTGCCCACAACAATCCCACACAATCACTGTGGCACAAACCTGAAATTTGTCACCTTAAAATACAAAATCACCATTTGTCGAAAACTGGTAGGAAAAGTTGTTACCAAAATTTCCAGCCAATAAATGGGACAGGAAGATAAGTAGGGATCTAGTTCATCAAAGAAAGCTTCTTTTTCACGTCAGTAAATCACATTTCTTCTGAACTCCTATTATCAATCAAGAAAAGCATCAATGTTTCACAGTAAGTCAATTTAGTAGGAATTTATGAATGTTGGGAAGTGGCAAATTAGAGTAGATACTATCTTGCTCAGCCTGACTGGTTATACTGCCAGCTGAATATGACTATATTAATTATGGGTATTTTACTTTTTTTGATGTAGCGTTTCATGCATTTATGCAACATAAACTGTAGTAATGGATTAAATGCATCCTTGAAACCATGACTGCACAGGGTCTCATCTTGCCTCTTAACATAAGAAGGATGCTATCAGCTCAATGAAAAGGCCTTCCTTAACGTGGGAGGTTAATTTGGAATTTATGATTGACTTCTTGTGTGGATGCCCATATTCTCAATTCTGAAGTGTGTAATTTGGAATAAAGACCCTTATTTTAGAATCAGAGGATGTGATTCATCTCATTTAGCTTCAGACATCTACAGCTGAGATGTTTATAATCAAAACGAGTCATCTTTATAGCCAAATAGAAAGATAGAGATGCACAGAGGATGTGATTTATATGCCCTAGTTTAGTTTTCTACCTTTAGAATAAGATGAATCATATACCAGAAATTAAATTGATTCTTAAAGGGAGTCTAAATAAGTGATTTAGTGCAAATACCTCAAGTTCTGTGGGATTAACCTGCTCAGGAGGTCAAAAACAGTTAATTTGCAATCACTGGTTTATATCCTACCTCAGCCTGAATTAATTTTCCATGTAGATCAGACTTAAATGAATCAGTGCCAACTGCTATGTCACTGCTTCCACTCTCTAATATCTCAGTTTCTCCAAAAATTTCCCATATAAATGCTGACAAATCCTAATCCTACCAAACATCTGATGAGATCATTATCTTCAGTGATACAGCTGCAAATTTTCACATACTGCATGTAGACTTCTGCTTGCACATCATTACAGGATATACTTATTTCTCACACAGACCACATCCTTCAATGACCAGGTTTTTCTGAGTAAAGAGTTCATGCCATATTTCAGCTAGCCTAGATAAAAACTGGTCATTTCCCAGAAAACTTCTACAAAATATATATTTGCAGAAATCATTCTCTGATGCACAACCTTATTCCTTCATTTTCCATTACAGTTTATCTCACATCTTGTCCTACTGATATTATATTGAACACTAAAGTTGATAATATCTAACTGTACCTCATGCTTGATTTCTTTAGTGTAAGCACAATTTGCAGTAAAATATTTTAAAATATTATCGCATAGCTCCTTGCACACAGATAACCCAAGAACTGTTTTGTGTACTGAAAACCTAAGATGGGAAGGAAGATACCAAGTCTAGACTATGGAACAGCCTACTTCAGGTAATTCAGCAAAGCAGAAACTCACAGTGAGAGAACTTTTCAGGCAACAACAGGAATTCAGTTGCAAGCGTAATTTTGAAGATTAACAGGGAGATGGCTGAACAGAGTCAATATCCAGTGTGGTTTGCCTGGGGGTCATGAGGGAACTCCTCCAGACTGTGTCACATCAGGTTTGCATTCCAGAAGGGCGATTGGGTGGTACTTTCAGAAGAGACTGCTGTTCAAAATTAATTGCTAATAAATCTGTCTTTGCTTGACTTCTTAGGAAACAAGGAGAAGCCATGCACATAGCTGAGACATATTGCTATAAGGATTGCATCCTAATGATGGGAAGGCTAACACCTCGCTGATGAAGCCTCCCGATTTCTGAAGAAAGCCTGTTACGAAAAAGAGTCCCCCATGACTTATCCCCAAACCACTTAGTCCATCAGCTTATCAAGTTTCATTGGTGAAATATAATGCTGAAGTTAAATTGGACAAGCCTTGGTGATGTTCTATTCCGTGCCCCATTAGCTAGCCAATTTGCAACCTAAAGAAGAAAGCACCAAGTAGAATTTTTACATTTCTTCAAAGTCAATGTATAAAAAAGCCAGTTTTAGCTTGTTATATACTTGTGTTTTCACTGCTGAAAACAACAGAACTATTACATATTTACTTCCAAAAATTAACATGAAATAATTTTTAGTCCATAGCTTCACTCTTCTATTGAAATTTAAATAGCATTTTCAAAAGACTGTGTTCCTTTCAGGCTTCTGAAAATTTTACGTTAAGCCATTCCTAGACTCTTCATGGCTGGTTTTCTACTAAAGCAATAGTTACATATAACATGAACACACTTAAAAGGATATAGTAATTTTATAGAGGCAGGTTTTAAAAGGGGGTAACCACATGAAATACTGAGCTATTTTGAGTTGAGGAGAGTATAGCCAAAATATCAGCAAAATTTTAATCTAGATTGAGCAATTGTGACTTCTCTCACATTCACAGAGAAGACTGTGCACCCCTTTGTCTTCTGCTGTACAGGACTGGCTGTTAGCCTGTATCCGCTAATAAGGCACATGTCCATGCTTAAAGCAAGCTTTCAGGGCCTGCCTGACTCAGATCTGCCAAATCATTCTGTGTGCATGCTACCATGTATATGTGTGGTGGGTAGACCATGGCTGGAGGCCAGGTGCCCACCAAGCAGCTCTATCACCCCCATCTTCAGCAGAATAGACGGGGAGAAAATAAGATGGAAAAAACCCAGACTTGTGGGTCAAGTTAGAGGCAGTTTAATGAAGCAATAGCAAAAGTTGCACATGCGGAAGTGAAGGAAAACAAAAGATATTATACTCCCCATCAGCAGGCAATGTCCAGCCATTTTCTGGGAAGCAGGGCTTTAGTTTGCGTAGCAGTTGCTCCAGAAGACAAATGTCATAAACAATGAATTTACCCCCTTCTCCCTTCTTTCTCTTAGCTTTTATATCTGAGCAGATGCTGTATGGTATGGAATATCCCATTGGTCACTTTGGGTCTGCTATCCTGGCTATGGCCCCTCCCAATATCTTACCCATCCCCAGCCTACTGAGACGGGGTGGGGGTTTGGAGAGACAGCTTTTGTACTGTGCGGGCACTGCTCAGCAGTACCAAAACACTGGTATGTGTTACCCCCACCTTTCTAGCTCCCAATACAACCGCAGCACTGTGAGGGATGCTATGGGCTCAGCCAGACCCAATACAACATGTTACTTCTGTTAAACAGAAAGTAAATCCAGATACTGGGTATTTTGATTAACAAAGATGGGATGGAGCTCAGTAATGCTTCAGTTTTGAAACATCCCTTTTTCCATGATACTGTCCGAATTTTGTCTACAAGCTTTGACCAAGATCTTATTAATGATATTGGCCAAATTTTCATCTGAGATAGATCGTTTAAAAACTAGTCACTCTGATGATAAAATAAAGATATTAAAAATTCAGAGCTAATAAAAATAAAATAAATGTTTTCAATATTGGACTATAAATTTCACCAGAAGCCTTCAAACAGTTACACTGGGGAAGATTAGCATTCACTGTCATCGACAGAGATAATAGTTGATGCAAATTAAGCTTTTTATTTCAAAGTTTAATCTCATATTAAATCACTAGAAATTCGAATGACATGTTCATGGAAATAGATTGTAACACATTTGCCTAGTGTAACTTCTCATATTCCCATGAATTCTGGATTTCCCATGAACACTGCCTTTGGTTCTCAGTGCACCACGGGTCTGAGACAGCACGGCAATTCCCACAGCAAAACCCAACCTTTTACTGTACTACTTGCTTAACACCCAGTGCTTATGATTTCAGCATGAATCACAAATGACATATGGGGGTTTTTTTCTTAAAACGTAGCTTCTACAGCTTAGAAATTGCCTGGGAATCTCAGGCAGCCAGCTAAGGCGTCTGAAATCTTAGTGCAAAAAGGTTTTTAAACTTGTAGGTTTTCAACCTCTGCAGTACACAAAGTGGTCTATTAAGAGCAATGGTTTGGGGACTGTACTGGTAATTCGCACCCTGTTTTTCTGGTTTCTTGAACTGCCTATTAATTCTGAGAGCTCTCTGGCTCCCCATTCAATAAACACTCAGGTGCTTTACTGCCAGGTTGCTGTGAGTGAATCTCCTTGGCTGACTGCTTTTCTGGATTATTTGCTACCTGAGCACCCAGCTTTCCTCAATGGCAATCCTTGAAGCTGAACTGGCAAAGGAGGGCCTGATGCTACTAAATGCAAGAGAATAATCACTTACAGAGGTCTAGCTCCAAAATTGTCTATCAGGGAATGAGGCCATACAGTGATGAAGGCAATCAGGCACTCTGGCAGAAAAACAGGGTATTTTTTCCCCATCAGAAATCTGCCGAGTTTTGATAAATGTTTTCTTGATATCAACATGTTTCGATTCAGTGAATCTGAGCTTCCTGACTTAAAAAGTGTCCCACCAGAAAATGGCCAGTCATTTCTGGAAGGAAGATAGCAATTTACCTCATTAATAGAATTTAAGCTTTGTGGATTTAATTTTAAAACCAATCCATTCTTTCATAAAAATAAATTATTTATGAGTCATAACAGTTTTGCTTAGTTTTGGTTCTCAGGGAAGGGTAACTGAATTCAGTAGTGCTCTTCTAATTCATTGCCTGGCAGTATTGTGAATTTTCCTCAACAACAAGTATATCCCTTTAAGATGTATTCCCATCTGAGATTTTCTCATCTGTTGGAGAAACATGCAATAGTTTCATGTATATTATACATCTTGCAGTCTTCAAATGGTAATGACAGGCTTTCCTCATTTAGCAGGATTTCTGCTTTTCAAGGTTGTTTGAGTTTGGGGTTTTGTTTCGGAGAGGACAGTAGAGATGACAGCACCTTGTCTGGTTTGGGTTGGGGTTTTTGTTTGTTTTGGTGATATTAGTGCCTGCAGAAGTTTCTCTAAATTTGTGAAAGACAGCATTTTGAAGAAAGAAGTCTTTTTTTGAGGGAAGAGAAAGAGATTTTTAGGGGCTTTACATACATATTTTAGTTTTTATTGTTAAAATAGAACACCAAAAGAATCTACCGGAAATGTTTGCAATCAGCTTTCACACTGTTGCCACACATCTATTTACACTGGGACCTGAAGCTATTCATACCACTTCAGGCTGTGATCTCAGATTGCAAAAGCTCAGTAGGACCAGAGGTACCCAGCCTTTGGCTGAAAGAAGGCAGCAGGTAGTGGGATGGAGGAGGTATCTTTCCCTCTGATTCAGTGCAGCCACTCTGCTGCCAGAGGCAGCATGTATCAACAGTATTGGGCCAAATGCTTCTGTGCAATTAAGCCACACAGTGCAGAAGCAGAAGATCTAAAGTGGAAACATTCCTAAATGAAGCTGTACAAACAGTCTGTTTTCCCAATTGGTTTTGTTATTTCATTTATCTGCTTGTCTACCTTCTGTAAAACTAGTCCCATATGCCTGATCAAAAGCTCCTGTGATCTGTGCATATCCTCTGCTTTCTGATGGGTTATTTTTATAATTATATTTCCCAGTGTCTAAGGTGAGCAAGTTCTTTTGGGTCTTCTACACAGCCATTCTACTCTTTGCATGGATTTCAGTTTCTTGCATGGCTACTCAATACAGAGAAATCTGATATACCCCCACAGGTTTAAGTACAATCTGAATTAAGCTTGATCATATCTCACAAGCTCTTCATTTTTCTTGAAGATATCTCTCATGTACCAATAAAGCAGCTGTTCTAATCATGTTTTAATGCCTTCTGTGGATGTTTTTGTGAAACCTTCTCCCTGCTATTTTCTACTGACTGCAGCCTTCCAGCTGTTGACCTCTGTTCATGAGTAGTTTGAGGCACCACATATATATTGGACATTTACTTTGTTTTTTAATTAGTTTTCCCTAATCAAAACAATTGCCCTTATCAGGAACTTCTTTGTTCTTGATATGATCCAGTACGAAGTGAAATTCTTTGAAATGGCAACTCAAATACTTGTAGCTACATGTAGTTCTTCATTGTAAGGATGTTATTTCACATTAACATCATTTTACCACAGCTTTATTTGAGCCATCATGAAAAACAATTCTGATGTCATGTTGTGATTATGAAAAAGGTAACTCCACTCTCTCAGGATGCATGTTTCTTTCTACTAACTGCCACAGATAGGTATATAAATATAATCAAAGAACAGGTATAGTCCACTAATACCTCAGGAATTCTTGAAATAAGTTGAAATGAAACTTGCTCCCACTTTAATAAAAATTGATATTTTTCCCACTGTATGAAAATTCCAGTTAATGTATAAGCAGCCCAGCTGCAGAAAAGTTGTATCTTTCATCTTCTTTGTAAAGGCTGATAACCAAGTTACTAATATAACCTGTGCAGTAAGCATCATCTTCCCTTTTCCACTGAGTCTTTGCAATGCATCAGATATATTTCAAATCCTTACTCCAGCAAGGGAACAGTTTCCCATACCCTTCATAAGCAAAGGCTTAGTAAGAAGTATCTAGACAGCGTATCACAAGAACAACTTTTAACAGCTCCTAATGCTCCATCAGGAACTTTGTTTTACCCAGTGTTGTTTCCCTCTTCTTAATCAGATCCATCACCAGTGGCTCTTACCTATACATAGGATAAAAATATTATCTCCTTCATCTACTAAACCATCAACAAATAACTTACAGCAACTTCCCCTATTTTTAACACTTTTCACAGCTGCATCATATAGGTGGCTGACAGTCCTGTGAAATAATCAGAATTTTCTTTACATATTTGCAAATAATTTGCAATTCATTGTAAAAATACTTTTTTTTTTCCAGGATATCTGACCATACACTTTCTCTGCTATAAAATGTATTCTAGTACTCCATTCATCAAGGGCATATGCTATTTTACTTGTTCATGATGCCTCTGAACTTTGTGTCATGGCCAAATTTCATTAACACTGTCCCATCAATTAAGACATTTCAGAATACTGGTCCTCCAGTTCATCATGGTATTATGTCCCTCCCATCTTAGATTTCCTTTTCATCATTACCCATTGTTACTATTGCTACAGTAGGAGCCATACTTACCTTACAATTTCTTTATAGACATTGTCCTATCTTCTGTAAGCAGGATTTTATTACACATTTCACTGTAGTCTTTGAGCAGCCCCATCTAAACTAGCTGGGTTTGGATGATATGATGCCAGAGGTCCTTTTCATCCTCAATTTTTCTATGCTTCTATGGCTCTTTGTCTAGATTGGAAAGACCCCTTCTATTTCTTCTCTCCAAAAGAAAAAAAAAGTTGTTGTTATTTAATACACTAAGGTAGCCTAATATGACCTGTTTTGCTAACTAAATTGCGATTTTGTTTCATTTTTTTTTAACCTCTGTGTCTTGCCTTGAAAATCTGACATACACCCTGATACATGCATGGTCAGACAGCATACCTGTGATCATTGCTTTGTCTGTTTTATGCTACATTGGCACCCCATGGACTAATCTTGGGTTAATACACTTCGTCTAGAGCCGAATTGAAAACTACAGAAGCTAACTAAAAAAAAACAAACAAACCCAAAATCAAACCAAAAACCCAAACATTATTCCCCATCATACTTTCACTTAATAAACATTAATCTTTATTGGCTTCATCTTTGTTCATCTTTTAGTTTGTGTTGCCTTTTTTTTTACTAGAGGTACTTTAGTTTGGATTTGCCAGTCTTCATCTTTAAGATTTAAGTTCTTATTATCTTTTCAGTCTGTTAAGCTGAAGATCTTTTTAATATCTGGCATTTTCTTGACAGGAAGATAGCAGTAGACAATACACAAGTCGTGTTCATCTCCTTTTTACTCACATATGTTGAATTCTTTTCATTGTTTTCAGGCATTTTCCCCTTAAATTATGTCTCTATTCTCTGCATTTTTCAAAATAATTTCAAATGAGGACATGAGATGTAAAAGCACCATCTGATTGATCAATGGCATATTCAGAGGTCTACAAAAGTTTTATTATTTGGCTGAATTGCCATGAAGGTTACATCTGAAGGGTACTGTCACTGTTCTGTTTCTCAACTTTACTTTTAGAGCAGTACCACTTGCCCTTCAACAGATTTACAAATTCCTGCATGTTCCTGTTTTTCATCATATAAATGAGGAGTAAGTCAAGTGAAATTCAAACAGCTCTCTCATGAAAGGATAACTACTTAATAAGACAAGGTAAAATTAATTTTAAAAGTACATTCCTCACATATTGTAGGTTGACTGGCCTATTGAACAATTATCTTTTCAGTGGTTTCTCTTACGACAGTAATTTCAATTCTAAGTACTGAAAAGGATGGGCTATGCCAATAAGCCTTAATATGAGAGGGAATTTTCCCTGCCTCAGGTTCTGATCGGAATGCAAGATATATTCACAGTGACAGCTATACATTTACTGAACATGTTTCAAACAAGTTGCTGGAAGCAGAGCAATCAGTTTTGTCCACTCTTTGCAAGCATTTCAGCTTACCAATACAGCTTCTGTTTGAAAACTATCTTCTGTAATAAATGCATCTGTACACGCACTACAATTAGTATTTTCTTAAAACTAGGAAAAATTAAAACTGTTGTGGCAAACAAGCTCTCTCTTATATAAATTTAGTATTAAGCTTTACTTATGTCACTTTAGCCTTGAGTTTTCTCGCTGTTATTATCAATATTTTGCAATGAACAGTTAAAACATTGTTACCATGAGTGTTGTTCACGCTTGATAAATGAGTTATTCTTCATCCTTTTTAACCTTCTTTCATATAAATTCTCTAGTTATTTAGAGGCCATTCTCTACATAGTTTAGACAGAGCTTCTATGCTCTGTATTTCTAGATAAGATAGGCATTTTACTAAAAAAAGTTTCATCTACAGGTTTGGCTTTGGATATCTTTGTCCAGAGGACCTTTCAATACCATTATTTTCCATTTCATTCCTCTCACTTACTTCAATTTCCCACTCAGGAAAAATCATATATAGAAAAATACCAAACTGAAGTGAATGTAGTTCACTAAACCATTATTAAACCAGTCCTGTAATACAAGGACTCACAGGTCTTTGTAGTCTAACATCCACAAATTATTTTGATATGTGTATAGGTTTTAGAATTACATTGCTGTAAGGAGAAGTGGAGCTTTTTTTTATCCAAGATACTGTTTTCTAATGGAGTTCCACATTTTAGTATTCCTCTCATAATCGATCTGTTGCAACAGTTTCACTCAGATGATAAAAACAAGCACACTTCCATCAGCAAGATATTGCCCGGTAACTCAAGGGCAAGAAGGAGGACCCAGGAACTACAGACAACCAACCACCCTTAACTCACTCTAATTCCTTGGGAAAGTTGTGGACCAAATATTCCTGGAAACCATCTCTCAACACATGGAAGAAAAGAAGGTGACTTGCAACATTCAGAAAGATTTTGTGAAGGGCAAATCATGCCTGACCAACCTCATTGCCTTCTACAATTACATGATCAGTGCTTTGGACAGGGGAAGAGCAGTGGATGTTGCATGCCTTGATTTAGTAAAGCTTTTGACACTGTGTCCCACAGCATGCCTATGGCCAATTTAATAACATCTTGACTCGTTAAGTGGAGGAATAAAGTGAGTGGAAAATTCACTGGGCTACCAGGCTCTAGGGGTTGTGACCAGTAACGTAAGTCCAGCAGGTAGCTGGTTAGTAGCAACTTCTTTCAGAGATCAATATTAGAGGCAATTCTGTTTAATATCTTTACTAACAATCTGGACAATGGAGTGGAGCACACACTCAGCATGTTCCCACATGATACCAAGCTGAGGGAGTAGTCAAGGTCTGGGATAGTGGTGCTGCCCTCCAACTTCAACAAAGACAAATGCAAAGTCCTGCACTTGGGATGAAGTGACCCGCACAACAGCATACACTGGGGACAGACAGGCTGGGGAGCAGTTTTGCAGCAAAGGAGCTGGACAACCAGCTAAGCATGGGTCAGCAGGGTGCCCTTGCAGCAAAGAAGGCCAGGAGCCTTCTGGGCTGCATTTACAGTGTACAGCCAGGAGGCTGAGGGAATTTATTCTTGGCTCCTACACTTGTGAGCATCTACTGGGAGTACTCTGCCTGGTTCTAGACTCACCAGCAGAAGAAAGACATTAGCAGACATCAGCAGATCCAGGGGTGCACTGACAAGTTGGTTGAGGGCTGAAGCACATGGCAGACAAGGAGTAATGGAAAGAACAGGATTTGGTCGGCCTGGATAAGGGAATGTTAAAGAGAATGTTATTGCTATCTACAGCTACCTAATGAGACAACAGAGAGAAGACAGAGTCTGACTCAAAGGAGCACAGAGGAAAGACAGGAGGTAACAGAGCCAATTCAAAGTACAGGAAAATCCAGTTAGATACCACAGAATATACTTTCACTATGAAAATGGTCAAACACTGGACCGTTTTGCCAAAAAGGTTGTAGAATTCCTGTCCTTGGAGCTATTCAAAATCTGACTGGACAGTCCCTGAACTATCTGAGCTGATTGGAACTGCATTGACCAGAAAGCTGGATTCAACCTCCAGAGGTCTCTTCCTACCTAAATTATTTGATGATTCTATGAGATGTTTAATTATTTCTACTTAGTTGGTCTAATAAGTAATTTTGTTTTTTGGAGCATCAGATTTAGTAGAACTGCTAAAGAAATCTGTCTAAAGGGACCAGAGTTCTAATAAAAATATTGTCCAAATACAGGGCATGTGAAAATCTGGTCTTAAGATATGTTTTGTGAAATTTACAAATGATGACAAAGATGCTATTCTGTCTAAAAAAAAAAGTGTGGTGCTGTGCACATCCTTTTATTTATATTACATAATATTTACATGTGGTTAAAATATTGGAAACCATATGAGCACTTCAATAGTAGACTATTCAAATGTATGTAAAACTCCTTACTTAAACCTGGTTCTTCACAATTACTTTTAATAGCATTGTAGATATCAGAAATACTTTTCAGTCAACTTTCTTCCCCTGACATAGGTAGATGTTTTGCTGATATAATCAACCTCCAGGCCCTCTTAATGGAGCTAGAAGGTGAAAAACAAGTTGATCCTTTGGCTTGTAGGGCAAAGCTTAATCTGATAAACATCTCTACAATTACAGGATTCATCTAGAAATAAAATCCACACAAAAATTTATCAACGGATTGCACTTAATAAAGATGCAGATTCATAAATCAATTCACTCTGCAAAGTTATTTGTTCAAAACCTTTCTTTCTTAAGTACTACTTAACATTTTACTCTACTTGGTTTTGAAGCATATCCTGAAGCACTTGGTTTATTTGTCTGCAGAGAATCCGTGCTTTGGTCCAATTTAACCTGGTGCAAATGAATACTTTGTCTCATGTAAAGAGATTGACATCACTATATCAGTCAGTAGAAAATAAAGAGTCCCTGTGCTATTTGTGATCCTTTTCTATTAACTACAGAATTTCCAAAAGGTGTCAGAGGTTTAGAGTTTTGGTTTTTTCTTCTTATTTTCTATATCTATAATGTCCTGAATGAAAATATAAACTGCTTGCTGGATTACTTAGTTCTTATTTGGTGTCTGTAGTGAACTCATCTGGTAATCAGATATAAGAATAATTATATAAGACCTAGTTATTTCTGCAGGGGAAAAGAATGCCTGGAATATTTACTTCACTCTTCTTCCTTATGTGAACATGTTTATACCACCCTCAGACAGCTTTCAAATAATTTAGCTTTCTAAGTTTCAGAAATAGTCCATGCTAGTCACACACCTGCTAAAAGTGTAATAACTGTGGATTTGCAGAAGAGCTATGATGCTTTGCTTCACTGGTTATTTCACAACAGCATCCCTCTCTAGACAAGCTTTACAATTTTACCAGCTTTTATTTAGAGTAGCTACCAATAGGCTTTAAAGTAACTATTCAATAGCGCGTTTCCTCTGTGCAGTTTGATGTGACCAATATTCCTCTGAGCATCTTTTAGTCAAAAATTCCAATTCCTAATAACATCAAAGTGGAGTTACTGTTAGTGATTTTTTACAATGTCTTTGATTCCCAAAGGTACTGTAAATACTGAAAAAATTACATAGTTTTATTCCAAGAATGGTAAGATGTGAAAGAAAAACAGGGCCACAACTGATTACCATTTAAATCTAGTCAATAATAGGACTTACTGCAACATGCCCACATATGGCAGATATAAATTGCATTATTGGCAACATTTCTATTTAGCACCCTGAGGTTAAAAACTATTTAGTAAAAAGGTAAGGATTAAAGTAAAATACAAGAATTCAAGAGCATTTCATACCAGAGTTCTCCAAAGGGTATGTTACAGAAATTTTGATCATACTGCAATCTGCTCCAAGCTGTTAAAGTATAGATAATTTTGTTCCATTTTCCAGTAGGTTTCTGCCTTGAATAAGTAAATAGTGGGTAATGGTTTGTGTCAAAGTCCTTGTAACACTCCATTAAACATAAAGCATGACAATCTGATCAGATGTCTCTTTTATAGTCAGAAACTGACTTGTGACTTTGGGAGTTACTCAGCTGCATCAGGTCACATCAGAAGTCTAGTCTTTTCATCTTCTAAAAATCCCTTATGGCTTTACATCTGACAAATTTTGAATCATAGCATCATGACCTCACTTTTAAAACTGCATTTGATATAGTCCAAGCACTGTAACTGAATGGAAAGTAGAACACCCTTCTGCTGGGGACTGTATAAAAAGAAACTCTCTTTTTTTAATGCTTTATATTTAAGTAATATTCCTAAGCTTCAAGTATTTCATTTCCATGAAAAGAAATTAGACTTTGAAACTGTCAAGAGTCTAGTGTAAAGTACACAGAGGTAGAATAGAATCATTTGTCCATTCAAACATTAGTATTTCGTGAAGATAAAGTTTAAAAACAAGTGAGCCCTCATTTAAATAACTTAAAATAGAGATTTCAGATAAATACAAAAGCAGAGGTTTTCTGCATCACGCAGAAATACCACTAGAGTCTGCTTATGTGAAGTCTTCATAATGCTGTACCTTTAATGTAGCACTCAAAATCTGAAACATGATGTCTCTCCACTTGAAACAATCAAATATCTTTCAGAAACTATTTGCTCATGTCTCTTCTTTCCTGCAGGGTAAACTCAGTTGTCTGAAGTTTAACAGAAAAGGAGAGGTTAGGACAGAGCAAGTGAAGAAAAGAGTAAAGATGCAAAAGACACAAGACAGGAGAGCACCAAGGAAACATCACCTTGTTCCCAGCATTCAGCAGAGAAGATCAATGGAACCTCTTTAACGGCCAAGGACCAGTCTCAGAGAATTGTGAAGACAGCCATTGGCAAAGACAGGTGCAGTAAAACAGACACTTTATGCCTTCGAATTCATGGCTTTGCACCTTTGACATAATGAAGTTTTAAAGTTTGTAGCCAACCCTTCGCTTTTTCCCTGAGACAGAGAGGGTCTTAAACCATGCCGCCTTCCTGGCTAATATTATAGAAGACACAGTCTATCATTTCTGGAACCCTAGAGCTATGAAAACGATTGATGGTATTATAAACAGCATTTCTATAAACCTATTAATGTTTTAGATGTCTAATTTTATGCAAAAACATATGACTGCTCTATATCAGCTCATCTAACAAAGTACGGCATCTCTCACTCGAAGCCATTCCTTCTCGCTTTCTTTGAATAGTGCAGCTACAGAAGCAGAAAATTAAGAATACAGAAAAGAGATGATGTCTTGTTATTGGCACAATCTTACAGTGCATTAGATGACAATCTTTCCATAAAGAAAGGCCCTGATTCTACTATTAGTTTTATAGAGGGGTTTATTTGTACGGTTGTTAGTGAAATCACACTTCATTTCCTATAAATCCTTACACTGATATGGGATTTTTTGGACAACATTCTCAAAAGGGTTTGTTGCTGAAGTATTGTTTTAGTTTTAGTGTCACCACTGCTACCTTTCTGCAATGTTAAGTATATAATATATTTCAATACTGTGTTTAATTGGAAACTATAATTTGCAAGCGGTTTCCAAGTTATTCTGTCTTATTCTCTCAAGTTTGTATTTCTGGAACACCCATCTGCAGGAGTCTGCTTTCCCTTATCTTTGCCTCATGCAGCTGGAGGTACCATACAAAACAGAGCATTGGTATAGAACATGAACACTTTTTAATCAATTAGAAAGAATAATAATACTCACAGTTAATCCAAATTATCTTCTTAAATCCCTTCTATAGAATAAGAACCATTAGTAATATTAAACTTAACTAAGTAAAACACTACCTTTTTTCTTGGTGGAATGGGAAAATTTAGTTAAAACATGGTTCACGCTCCTGACTTAAGGCTGTGATATGAACTGAAAAATTAAAGGAAGTTTACTCTAAATTAGAGCCTTTTAAAACATCCACAAAATAGTAACCTATTGTTCTCAAGGGATTTAAAACTCTTATGCTTAATATCCAATAGACTGAAAAGCCAAACTCTAGACCAAATATTTGGTGTAACTTGAGTTTTGCCCATTATCGTTTCTTCTTGCTGGCTGAAAAAAGTATCTTGATGTAATTGTACCCTGGAGAAAATCATTTTCTTACAAAGCACAAAGCCAGGTGCAGGAGAGCTTTTATTACAAACAAACATCCTTAAACTGAGGCCTGTGACCTGTTTAGGGCTGTTAAGGACTTATTCAGCCATAAAATAGATACCAAAACACTAAGATATCTGTTATGTATATTCAATGAATTTTCTAATGAGTATCAAAAAAGATTTTATATAAATCTCAACATAATTTTTGTTGGTAAAACCATTAAGTATAGAGAGCAAATAAAAAAAAAAAAAAGGAAAATAACAGTTTACAGTGTAGAAATAAAATATTTATTAATCTTTTGGGACAAATATTTTTTATATGAAATAGTGCAATTAACTTTTAGGCCATAAGTTTTCTTATTACCATCATACTGTGAGGGGAGTTGTCTTAAAAATTTTATTTACATTTTCTTTAGCAAAGGAAGAAATAGATATACTTTTTCCCCAGAATTCAGCCTACTTCTTGAACTAAACCAATATAAATGCAAACAGGATGGATCTGTAAAGGGAAATTCTAGACACTTCAGGGACTCCATACTGATTTCATGCTAAAAGAATCTTTGACCCCTCTCCAGAAGTGAGCATGATAACTGTCCCATAGCATAGTCCTCATTATGTTCTATGGTGGCTCACTTGCACAGGAATTAATTTTATCCTTTTTACCTTGAAATCAAGAAGGAAGTTCATGCATCATACACTTATCTTCATGACAGTCAGTCATCATGGTAGGATGCTCAGAAGACAAAATATGTGCCAATCCATGAAAAAACTGGCTTAGTCAAATAGTGACAGAAAATTAACAATGAAGTTTCATTATTAATAGCTTCCTTAGTAGTTAAATTTTCTTTCCATTGTCAGCTTTTAGGCCTTTACCATAAACTGACATTCCTTTGCCGTGGCCCTGTCACATGCTCAGCGTTATTCTTACTCTCCCTATGTGTTTAAATGTATACACTACAGGCCATAATTACATTTGGATTTAACAAAATTGTTGTACTGGGTGTAGGTATCAAGGTTTTAGTAGTAAGAGCTGGAGAGGCAGCTTCCATAAGAAGATCCCAGTTAGACAGTCAGCTTCAGCCAGCTTCAAGATGGACCCAGCACTGGTTAAAGCTGAGCCTATGATAAGATATTTCAGAAAGGGTCAAAACCGCTGCACAGCGGTCAGGAGAGAGAAGTGAGAAAATGTGAGAGCAACAGCCCTGCAGACACCATGGTCAGTGGAGAAGGAGGGGCTCCAGGTGCTGGAGCAGAGGTTCCTCTCCAGCCCCTGGTGAAGCCCATGGTCAGGCAGGCTATGGCCTTGCAGCCCATGGAGGATCCCATGCTGAGGCAGGTGGATGTGGCCTGAAGGAAGCTGCAGCCCTTGAAGAGCCCATGCAGGAACAGGCTCCTGGCAGGAACTGCGGCCTGTGGAGAGAAGCCCATGCAGGAGCAGATTTTCTTGGCAGGACCTGTGACCCTGTGGGGGATCCACACTGGAGCAGTCTGTTCCTGTAGAACTTTACTTCTTGGAAAAGACCCATGCGGGGGCAGTTCTTGAAGAAATACAGGCCACGGAAACGACCCACATTGGGGAATTCAGTGAAGGACTGTATTCCATGGGAGGGACCCCACTCTGAAACAGGGAAACAGCAGGAGAAGGAGGAGGAGTGGCAGAAATGAAGTGTTACAAACTGAACACAGCCCCCTTTCCCCATCCCCCTGTGCTGCTTGTGGAGAGGAGTTAGAAGAGTTAGGAGTGAAGATGAGCCTAGGAAGAAAAAGGAGCTGGTGGGAAGGTGTTTTCACTTGTGTTCTCATTTCTAACTATCCTCACCTGTTATTAATTGGCAATAAATTAAGTTAATTTCCCCAGGTCAAGGCTCTTTTGCTGTGACAGTAACAGGTGAGTGATTTCCATGTCCTTATGTCAGCCTATGAGCTTACTCATTGTACTTTCTTCTCCTGTCCTGCTGAGAAGGAGGTGTGAAAGATTGACTGGATGGGAATCTAGTAGCCAGTCAAGATTACACATCACAGTCCTTTGTGGTGCCTAATGTTGGCCAATGAGATCCAATACAACTGTGAAAATAAAGGATAAGCAATTTCATGGGGCTGAATTATCTGAAGTTCATTGATAGCTAGTAGGATGAGCAATTTTTAGTCATAGTAGAAGATTGTCACATAAGTGGAGTACTCTTAACGGACAATTTACAGGAAAAAGGAGAAAACCATGCCCTTTCGCTTTTAAAAGCTTGACACACCTCATTGTGAATCAGAACAGCTATAGAAAGCTGCTTTGTATGAAAAACCTTCTTTCTCCCAAACACTGATGAAACGCCTTTATGGAGAAGAGTTTCTACATACAAAGAAAAATTAAATTCTAGTGTGTTTGGCTTATCATCAGATTGTGAAAAAATTTGTTGCAATCTTAGGACCTGCAGAAAAAGGCATTTGAGAGTCACCCACCAGACCAGGGCAGACAGAAGAGTGCAGTGGCCAGGAGAAAGGAAGATGAAGGACATGGAAGAAGCATGAAGGCAGCAGTCCTTGTCTGGAAACCTGCTTCTGGAAGGTATGAGGTGTTTTTAAGCTTGAATCTGGAGAACATCAAAGTCTAAAAATAGGCTGGAAAGAGGTCAGGCATCCTCCTGATTTTGTGATTTTTTTTTTTCCCCCCACTCTTCAAGGCTTTCCACCTGTGTAAGGAAAAGGGAGAGATAGAGGGGGGATTTGGTTATACTAACCACACAATTAAAGGCCTATCACAACAGATAAGACACACACGAAGAAGCAGTCCCTAAAACTCAATAAGACATCAGCAAAGGGAAAACAAAATTAAGGTGAAAAAGTCATGACCAACACACAGAGCCCTAGCAGAACTCCTTTGGAATAAGACAGATGCATACTATAGAGGCTAAAACAAACTAAAGCCACAAAGAGGGGGTTTTCCTGTGATTTACAACCCAGGTGAATCATGTTGATGTAAGATATATTTGCACACTTTTTATATTATCTACTGATCACCAAGGCTGTTGAGCACTAATTTAAAATTCACCGTTCTCATATATACACTTGCAGGGTTAGAGCAGGTATGTTCTATCTTTTATATTTATTTTGACAGAAGACTGGTCATTTTTAGAATCAAATCCCAGCCTAAGAACTTAACTAGCAATTTACAGAATTCAGTATAGCAATGTGTTTCTAAGTACCTAGACTTGGATAGGTTACTAAATGCGGTTGACAGGTGTTTTTATAGTAGCATGCCCTGGCTTTTTGCTGAAGAGGAAAAGTTCTGATCTACAAGATTCAATTTTCAATTTAATATCACATTTTAATACATGTAAGGCTGGCTCAGTCAGGCTTTGCTCATAAACACCTTCAACTGTCTTAAAATAAAGAAATGAAAGAACTAATATTAAAGTGACCTGAAATGACTGAATTATAGAAAAAAATAACATACATTCCAAAGCCCCTATATGATCACCTCAAAATTTTCAAATAAAGTCAACAATTTGTGTGCAGCTTAGTCCCTCACCCAGAATAAAGTGTTTGTCAGTTGAATAAACAATCATTTATTATGTGTATCACTAAATTTATCTTCAATAATTGTGTACTGAAATTTAGCTAGCATAGTAATTAAGTCTTTAGCTAGGCTTACTCTTTGCTTCAATATTTATTTCATTTAGAATAATAATCAATAAAACAAAGCTGTTGCCTGAAACCATGTCCCCATGCCAATAGCATGCAAAATTGTCTAGCAGATGAAAATAACCAACAAGAACTGTCAAGCTCCATAGTGTCATTTCAAATTAATCTCAGTAAGAAAAGTCAGGCTTTATGTTGATAACAACAATAGTTGTAAAACATATTTTTCCTTTTCATGTTCCTTAGCAAAATGTAAAAGCAACAGCACATGATCTGAAATGCCAATTAACAAAGACAGCAGAAAATATCGTTTGAAAGATAAACCAGCTTTCTATTGCTTATTTGTGGTGCACTGTAAGAGCCATACAGTAGCTCATGTACATACCCATTATATTGTCTAAGACACAAATGTGTGCTCAGTAGCAGGAAATCCCTGCCCAAGTGATAAGAAAGGAGAACTACTCTACACTATTCAAAAAAATTGTGAGATTAAAATTGGATTATTATTCAGACTGCTTTAGTTTTGAAAAGTCTATTTTATTTTTAACCCTTAGAAAAATAAATTCAGGCAGATTTGACTTCTGGAATGAATAACCTTTTCTATATTTTAAGGAATAGTGACCTGTTCAGAAGTTTATTATTAAAAAAGAGGACAGTTCTTTTATTTCCTCTATCTGAAACACCTCTTTCTGAACTATATAAAACAACGCAATACATACATATTTTTAAAAAAATATAATGGAAAAATATTTTTATTAATCCTCTGGAAACAAATAGAACAAGTCAGTAAAGTTAATAAAGATAGATCAATGGTAAGTTCATATTAATGGGCTTTTAGGTTTGGGATATATTTAATTTAATGAAATTGCCACTATGATTGTCAGTAGTAAATGAATTATAAATAAAAGATATATTCCCTATGGGGCCTGGTGGTTGGAATTCAGCTTCAGGGATCAGATCAGATTAATTTGGTACTGTTATTTCAATATAAAGCAATACTCTAAAACATAAAATCACCACACACAAAGTGTGTAAAAACCTTGCTGTGTGCTAAAGAATGCCAGCAATTGGAAAGATGAGGGGTAGATTTATTTGCTGCCTTCTGCAAAGTCAGAGAGATACCTGAAGTAATATAAACTAGACCTCAAACCAGTTTATGGGCTGAAAGGAAGTTAAAGTGGGAGTATGAGTGTAAATCACACATGGAATTGTTGGTGGAATTAATGAAGTAGGGCAATTGCTTTTTTCAGTTATAACTTTTAGGGTTCCTCATTTTTCAGTTTGTACTGATTTAGAATCCACAGAGAGTGTCAGAATGGAAGAAAGTTACACTACAGGACTGCTTCTGAGTGCAGAAATGTCTAAGTTGAACTTGATATTGTATGTATTCACTATGGTTTTGGAAAGAATGTGTCATATAGAAGAAGAGAGAAAATACAGGGTTTGGGGGTTTTTTGTAGGTGTACAGGTGATAAAACATATGGGTCCTCTTATTTAGCAGAATTTTATCATTACAGAAGAATTTTTATAATGGTCTGTAATCTAATCAGACAGAATAACCAAGGTAAATGCTAAATTATTATTTTGTTCCTCACCTATATGCCTACTTTTAAAATATGATTTGCTTTTGGAATAACAACTACAGCTACATGCATTACTAGTAACTCTTGAGTAACTATAAACTTGAGTTTAAGCATGACTTCCATAAAGCTACATCACGCTAATAGCCACAAAACTATTCATCTTGGCTGAGTAATATGAGACTTTGTGGTCAGAGAGGTTGAATCAGCAGGGACTTCTAAGATTAATACTGTCACACTATCCTTGGATCCATTCAACCCATTCTAGAACAAATGGACAGAAGCCTTTGGGGAAGCCTTGCTACCTGCTGCCCCAAGTTACTTCTAAATCTTTTTTCCCTTCAAGTACCAGTGCTAAAGTTCAAAGTGACAGTTTTTTAAAGTGTCATGGCATATTAAAAGGTTTTTTTCTTGTCTGGGTTATTTTTTGGAGTAGAAATTCACTTCAGTGAAGATTCTTAGCTCACTGAGCACCTTTAAAAATACAATGCATATAACCCAAAACCACCAAAAAGAAACAATAGATGCAAATATTATATTTAATCTGGAAAATAGCATTCGTATATGCTTCTTGCTCACGCTTTATAAATACCAGCAGACATGATTTTGAGGAGGAATGCTGGACAATAATCCAACACAATGTGCCAAATTTACCTTAGATCCAAGACCCCATTAAGTGGTTCACAGGATTTGTGCTATGCTTTTTAGTGTCCTGCTCTGTTAGAGGAGCTTCATGGGATTTTGGGGAGTTTTGGCCTTAGGGATCACACTCAGGAGCCAGTATGTTCTGTGATCCCAGTAATGAGAAAATTTCCATACAATATTTGGATATTCTTGCTCACCTATTTTTTACACTGTACTTTTACAGAGAACAACCAACTATGAGCTTCTGTATTTATCTGCCAATACATTTGGAAGGGTTTCCATGTTTTAAACAATACCTAAGCCCTATGCTCTGTTCCAGCTGAGAATAAAAGTACTGAGCTGGAAAGGTGCACTTCTTAACACACTGTATCAACTTGTATGCATATGGACAAGTTTCCAGAACACCAGGGAACTGTATTGAGCCCTCATTTGTACCATAATATTTGGGGTGCAGAAACAAGGTACAAAAGCAGTTTTATCATATGTAGGAACATATTAATGAAGTTTGGCCAGTGATAGCTACAGCATGAAACGTTCATCTATATAGGCTTGCTTATGAAAAGCAGGATCTAGCAACAGCTAAACGAGAAGGGTGCTTGTCACTAAACCAGCAATCAGCCTTCTGCCTCTGAAGGGCAAGCTAAAATGACTGCAAGGAGATAAGAGGTATGAAATATCTCAGCTCCTTTGGCTGTTATCATTGATCTGAGCTTGCTTGCTAGAGCCTGAGTGAGGCCTCTGCCTGACCTAGTTACCACTTAAATATGTACCCACTCACTGGCCAAACCCTGTGTCTTGCCCTTGCCTGCCCAAGCCACACCTGGTGCAGTCTAGGCTCCTTCCAATGAAGCCACGTGTTGCTCAACTCCCACCTCAGTTGTTCCCACTGTGGGGCTGGGGTGCCTGCTCTCATACTCTTGTTACAGGACAAACTGTGTTTTACATTCCTCTGTAATCTGCCTTGCACCTCACCCTCAGGTCATAAGGCTTGCATTATTTCTTACAAGAGAGAAAAATTTTGTTTGACCATACTTCAGCTGGACTTGTGCATTGCAGTTTTCCCAGCACTGCAAAACAAACAGTCCCAGCTCTTACTGAGGACTCTGCTGAAAACTTCTCTCTGGCCCTCCATTAATTAAACTAATCCCAAAACAGATTCTTTAAAACAAGTGCTTTTTATAGTCAGCCAAACACAAACAATATGCACAGAAAAGGGTTGAAATAACAAGCTGGCATGTGTTTTTTTTCTAAATTTATTCTTTGTTTGCAAGCATGTGTGGGCTTCTATTTGCCCACTTGCACCCAGATCTCTGTAGCAGCATACACACAGCGCTGCTGTGCTGTCTCAGTGCCTTCCCTTGGAGACTGGGGAGGTGCATGTTTGTGGGGTTGTGACTAAGCCAGACAACCCGCGTGAGCATAGCACAGAAACCAGGGCCAAAATAGGGATGGGAGTGGACTAAGGTCCCACCCCTACCTATAAGCACATGCATGCTATTTCATTGAGCTTCTTTTTGTTTCCACCTCTCTCTTTAAAAATAATCTTTAACTGTGAGTTGTCCCTTCAGTCCTAAATTTTGCCCCTGGCTTCACTGCCCTAGGAAATACATCAGCTTCATTACAGTAGATCAGATAGCATTACCCAAAAGTGATCACCTACATATCTCTGAAGGGGTTTTGGTATGCTCTTTGGAAAAAATGGCTGTCACTCTTTTCCTGGTTTTTGTAATTGTTTCATTTCCTTTCATTTTTTCCTATGGAAGTCTTTTTTTTTATTTAACTCCATACTGCCTGCAGAATAATAAGAAACAGGTAAACTATTAAGCATGTTATATTTATTCAACACAGTACTGGTATAGCCTCCATTTTCCATATCTCCTGCACCTTGGTGAAACAACTGAGCAGATCTACTTTGTAACTATCCTAGAGAAGTTTGGTTACAAATGTCTAAAAGTAAAACGTTTCTTGGACTACCTGCTTATCACCAATGCAGTTTTCATAAAATATCAGATATCAGCTTCAAAATGCCAGTTTCCCAGATCAAAGTTTCATATTCCAGCCTATGACCTCATTGCCCCAAACCCTCCTTTCAATGAGGCTATGTTCATTCCAAGCACATCTAATTGTAACTCGATGTTTGTAGGTAAAATAAGCCCACAGAATTTGTTGCCGCTCACCTGCTTTCTTCATTATTTCCCAAGGATTTTCAGACAAGGCTCACATACTTGACAGTACTCTTTCGAAATGCAGGGATGGATGGATGGATGGATGGATGGATGGATGGATGGATGGATGGATGGATTTTAAGTGCTAAAACTGTTTCTTTTGACTCTGTTTCCCCAAATTCAAGTACATCATGTTGCACGGCACCCTCATCCCTAGTTTCTCACTAGCAATACACATAGGTTATCTTTCATGGTCACAGAGCACTTCTAAGTTAACCAACATACCTGATGCTTTCCCTGTGGAAATGGGTGGAGGTCCTGCTTGCTCTGAGTCATGTCAGCTTGCAGGCACTGGGATTGTGACCTGAGGATAACAGCTCTCACTCTTGTCTGTAATGGATGGAGAGGATGTTGACCTTCCCTCCCCCTGTGTTTCCCTATCACCTTGTGTATTTTTACTGATACCCTCGGCTGCATTCCTGCAGCCAGCTGTCTGTGCTATTAGTAAGGATTGGACCAGATTTCTGGCTCATGCATATAATATAACTTCCAAGCAAAATATCAAAAGGTATGCCCTTTGATATCTTCACTGACAGTATTCCTGACCTTTACTGGGTGTGTGCAGAAATGTGCCCTTCAGACAGCAGACATGGCTTCATGTTTGGAACTTTCAGCTGTATTTTATAACCTCCCAATATCTGGTGTATTATTTCCCTATATGAGATCATACCAGAGCTCCAGCAGCCCCTGTGCCCCAATCCTCTGAAATGTCTCTCCAATGCATGCTGCTTCACCATCCCCTTCATGCCAAGGTGTTTTGAAACTCCCAGCATGAAACATTAAAATAAGGTGTTCGGAATTGTTTGATGAGAAGAGTCATCAAAAAATCACAGAAATCTGAAGAACTAACAGTGTACCTTTCTGGCAGAAGATGTGTCACATGGTTAACTGCATTAAGCTGAAACCCAAAAGCCATTCTGGCTGGGAACACAGTGGGTCACCCACCTGGTCTTCAGAACATGCTTCTAAACATCAGTTGGCAAATTCTTCCCAGCTAAAGCCTCACATGAGCGTTTCTGTGAGTGTCCTTCCCTTCATCTCCTTGCCTGTGCTTCTGGAGTAATTCACAAATGTTTCCTGACATGACCTTAGTCTGTTCTCCTTCCTTTGGAACTTCTGAGCCTTCTTTTCAGATTAAATTGGTATCCTTCCAATTTCAAACATGTTCTTTGTTAGGATTTTCTGAGGAACAGACACATATTTTATTCTATCTCATTTCTAATTTCTTAACTATCATAGAATAACCCATAAAAACTCAATTCATCAGTTTCAATCCTTTCAGTCATCTCATATTTTCTACCCGAATTTACTTAAGTATGTGAAATTCTGGTACTGGTCCCATGACCTTATCTGACCTGAATGTCTGACTCCAATTTTGTTCCCAAATAAATCCAAAATTCATAATGAGATTCCCTTATATCCAAGACCATGGGATGTTCAGTGCAGTCAATGTGCTCAGAGCACATTTACTGCAAAAACCAGGCAGCTGAACACAAAATATGGAAGATACATTCCTTTTCATTTAAACATGTTTCTTGTGTTAAAGCCCTGTAGTTAAAATACTCTTTCAGGTAACAGAAGTCCATTCACCATCCAGTTTCACCTCTTACATTCAATGAACAGACTATAAAAAAAGGCTAGTCTGAGGCCATGTTCGACAGTTCCTGTAAAAGCCATAGCACTGGTCAGTCAGGCATATAGAACTCAAAAGGATCATATAGACAAGATATGTAGACATATAGACAAGAACCAGACTGAGCAGGCCGTGAAAGAAGAAGCTGGTGGAAGAAGAAAAGATCAGATAGATGGACTTAGGATGTAATTCCAAAGGCGGTGCACACTGAAGTAAACATACATCAGGTAAAATACATCCTGAGTCCTCCATTCCTTTAGCTCTACCAATGCAACATCGTAAAGCATCTGTACAGGATCCACTGTAGCCCATTTGACATTATTCATTCTTGTAGCTTTTTGTTCCTCAACTATACCAATTCCTATTTGTTCTATCTCTCCTTTGTTTGGTTGACAAACCTCAGATATTCCAGCTCTTCCTTTTAGTCTTTCTTTCTGCAATTTCTTTTTTAAAGATGTTTCAAACTCATCTGAATACATTTTTAATAAGGGACCTTTCAGAAGTGAATAAGATTGTTCTGGTATTCTTCCCGACGGTATAAGCTTCATACCCAAAATTTTCACATGTTCAGAAGATATACACCACATTCCCAAGACGGCTAAGGAAGTGTTGGGTGTGGTTCACACTCAGGTCCTGACATTTCCTCAAGACCCACCATTCCAGTAAGGAATGGATTTAGACTGGGCGAGGCCTCTGATGGGTAGATCAAATGAAATACTGATGCCTTCTTCCTAATACTGTCCTAATAGCCCAGTACTGCCACTGGTCACATGCTGAATCCTGCATGGAGTCACCCCTTAATTGCTCAGGAGCTTCAGGACTTGGCTGTTTTATAAAGCAACATCTTGATTCATTTCCTTACAGTAACTGGTGCTGTAGAACTAAGTTTACTCTCCTGAATCTTCTTTTAAAAATATGATGTACAGTTCTACACCTCATCAGCTGAATATAGCACAAAAGTATGGATCTCTTGCTCAACGTCTTTAGGCTCACAGTTTTCATATTTTTATCAACTGGGTAATTTTAGAGAGATGCTTATAATAGTTTTTATTGCATGATCTTTTCTCCTCTACTCCTCCTTTGCCAAGGAACATGACAACCTTTCCCCTGTTTTCTCTTTAGTTGACATTATTTTAAGTGTTGTTGTAACTCATTGCAAAATGTCACTGTCAGAATCCTGTTACTACCACCAACAGTCATAGGTGTTGTCAGTTTATTTTAAACACCTTGATGTATGGACCTAAGTTGGTGAATCTGCTTCCTTTGTCACTGTCAAAGGTGAAATCTTGCCATTTGAAGAGATATGTACAAAAATGGGTTGATGTCAAATAAAAAGCCAGCATAAAAAGCAGAAAAGGAAGAACTGTATATATATATTAAAAACAAACAAACAAACAAACATATCAAAATGTGAACTACTTGTCAGCCATTGAGAAAAGGCATGAAGACCCAATTCAAGACTTTCTAGGGAAGTCATGACACCATTCAACTTCAAGCCTGTTACATCACTGTTGCAATATTGGTTTACAAAGGTTTAAACTCACGCATCTTCCCTGGAAGAAGAAAAGAAAAGAAAAGAAAAGAAAAGAAAAGAAAAGAAAAGAAAAGAAAAGAAAAGAAAAGAAAAGAAAAGAAAAGAAAAGAAAAGAAAAGAAAAGAAAAGAAAAGAAAAGAAAAGAAAAGAAAAGAAAAGAAAAGAAAAGAAAAGAAAAGAAAAGAAAAGAAAAGAAAAGAGAAAAAAAAACCAACAAAAAACCAAACAAACAAACAAAAAAAAAACACCAAAAGAAGCAGATACCCACAGTAGCTCTGAAAGTTACCTTACTCCTCCAAGCCATCAAAAATGCCAACTCCACCCCTCCTCTTCTGTTTGTATGATTCACTTACTGGAGTTACATGTCAAAATACTGCAGTACACAGCTTTGTTTGTAGTATCTCCAGATCAAACAGAAAAGGGATGTCATCCTTTAAACTGTAAATCAGAAACAGATTAGGCAGTTCTAAAGCTAAAAAGGATCTATAATCTATTCAGAGCCTTTTTTACTTCTTAAAACATTTGTTTATATGTGTTGGGGGAAAAGTTAGGGAGCTGCCTTTTGCAGTGAAAAGAACTGTCAACTGTAGAGAAAGAAAAAAGGAAAGAAGGGAGGAAGGGGGGGAGGAAGGGGGAGAGGAAGGCAAGGAAGAAGGGAGGGAAGAAGGGAGGGAAGGAGAGAAAGGAGAGAACATTTTACTGCTCCTGCAATATGGAGAATTGATAAATCTGTCCTGCGGCCCCTGTGTTTGATATAGATATCATATTAAGCAAAGGAAAGAAAAGCAGGATGAATATGTGAAAGTGTAGAGCTGCAGGGAGGAAGGGCTGAGAATAATCAAGGGGCCATCATTAATCTTCTGAAAGCAAGACTTTCACATCCAGCAGCATAAAGACTTCCAGTGAATATTGAACTCTCTTATTACATAATACACAGGAAAGGGCTAAGGCAGCATAAAATGAATACAATGATATTAAGGTGAATTATCAGAATCAGAAATTAATACAATACCATTTCAAAGAGATTTATGACAGCTGTACAGCTTTTTAGTGGTTAAATAAAAGACCTTTTTGCACAAAACTGGCTGTCACCTCTGGTAAGTGGAAACACATGGATTTTCATTCCACTGCATATAACAGAGGCATTTTGTCCTGAAATTTAAAAAGCACACCCAATACATCAGCAATCAACCTGCATCTAATGCTGCATATAGATCTATGGCAGGTGTGGAAGCTTATGTGGAATCATATAAGCATGTGAATACATCCCATTTCAGCTGTAACTTAAAATTTTATGGAGTCACGTAACTCAAGTTATTCATGACGAACTCTTCACTATATTTCTCTGCGTGCATGACTCACATTCCTGAAAGCCACCTCCAATCTCTCTTACTAGCCTCCCTACCCCCACACCCCTCAGCCTCACCAGCCTTTTATGGTGCAATGCAGAGTACAAAGAAATAAAACTACGGAGAAGACCAAGATAGGATATAGAAAGGAATACAACTGAGGTTGAACACAAAAGCTAGCCTCTGCTCCTCACTGCAATAAGTGGTAATCTCCAGTAAAGTTGCTGTAGGTTTCTGATGCGAGATTGACTAGACAGTAAGCAACTGCAAACAAGCAACTGATCTTGTCTTTTGCTGAAGGGAGAAGTTACTATTGGCAATGGGCAAGTGACGAGTTTCCCAGCCATCTAATCTGCCAGCCTGGGTGTCTTCATTTCCTTCTCTTCACCCTGAACCCCTAAGCAGGAGGAAAGCCAGACAGACTTATTTCACTAGTTACTACTAACCTACAATGTTTTTTCTTCAGTTTTTGATTGACTTTTACATCATTAATTTTACTTCTAATTTTATTTCTGGGTGGGTTTTTTTGGTTTTTGGTGTTTGTGCGGGGTTTTTTGGGAGGGGAAATGTTAATCCTCAAGACTAGCAGAATTCTATTTTGTGTTTGGTTTAACTTTTTGTGTTTACTTGGTCATAGCCCCTCTAAATCACAGGATGTACTTTGCTGCCTATTTCTGCAGTGGCTGCATCAAATCTATTCACTTTAGCAAGGGTCTTCCTTTGATACAAAACCTCTTGGACACAAGAGAATAATCACTGTCATGAAAATTTTCACAATCTAAAAGCTATAAATGTTCAAATAACAATTCCTTTAGCATGCAGCAGATAAAAACTGTGCTTTGATTTACTTCTTAACACATTGCCGAAGTCATCTCTTTGAAAGCTTTACAGCATGATTATTTCCCGGCAGCAGGGTATGCAAAACTTAATTGAAACAATTAAGGTGATATCCAACAGCTTCAGTTGCATTTTGAAGATATCATTTTGTATTAATATATTTCCATATGAACAACATTAAAATGCATGTTGGTCTGTCACCCTCTGAACAAATTATAATCTTAGAGATAAATATTAAAATTACCTTTCAAAAATTGAAGTTCAAATATGGCTAGAGGAAAAGGACTACTTGTGCCTATATTCACTAAATTACCAGTTCCACATGCTGCAAAGAAACACAGTTATCCAGGACATGAAATGCTGCCTCTTGGTTGTATATCATTTCTGATGGCAGCTATCTGTTATAATGGAAAATGCATCAGTGATGCATCAGGATCTATCCGGCAAGGCACTATAAGGTTCTCAATCACTTGGTCTCTGCAAAGTGACAGCTATTGCAGTTCATACTTTTTTCTACAGAAACTTCAATGCACTGAAAATGTCAGGTTACAGGAGCAACAAGATCTCCATCTATTTATTCCAAGCTGAATATAAGACAAAAGTCACAGCACAGAATTGACTGCCTCTGGTACATTAGATATGTTTTTCTCATTCCAAAAATGCTATCAGTGCCTTTATTTCTTTTTTAAGTAATGCAGTAGCATCTCAATCAAGATCAGAATCACTGTGTGGGTCCACAAACCTGTGCCAACCTGAAAAGTTTCCGTCATGTACCAACCTGTGTTGCCTCTCCCTTCTGCTACAGCTGGTGCCGAAAGCTTTCTCTGGCATGGTGCGCCGCAGTTGCACCCAGCCTCCAGTGCTGTCCAGCCTGCTCTGCTCTCAATGCCTAGCCTTCCCTCTCCCTGGGCTTCAGAGATAAAGTTAAGACACATGTTCAGCAAAAGGGCGAGACAAACAATGGGAGGGAATAGGAAAAAGAGGCTCATGGTAGCTCAGGATAGGAAACATTGTTACTTAAATTATTCTGGCCACTGTTATCTGATTTTAAGCCATTTTAAGTTTTAGAAACAGCAACATATGCAGAAGCCGTTTTTTCAATTTGTAATGGCAAATATAGAAACAGGAGGGTAGGCAGGGAGGACCGTTGTTCAGTACATCATGCTTAGTATATGCAGTGAATTTTCAGTTTTTTCCAGTGACGCCCCCCTGATAAATATGCCTTGAAATTGTGAAGCTTCTCTGTTTTCCCTTCAAGTGGTCCTCTGTTACTTACAGAAAGATTTTTGCTTTGCTTTTCATTAACTGGCTGGTATTGCTTTTACTTTTTCTTCAAAAAGTCATTATAACAGTCTTTTGAAACAAGAAGATTTTCTCCCCCCCCGCCCCCCCCCCCCCAAGTTAATAATACTTCGCAGTGTCTTCATTTAGAAGCCAGAACAATTTTTTCTATAGCCTCAAGGAGAGAGAGGAGAGACTAAATCAACATTAAAGATTCATTTGTAGCCAGCCCTTGGTATATGAGATTATATTCTAGGAGTGAATTTTTCTTTAAAATAACATATTTAAAGCTGCTGCACTCCCTAAGGTGTTCACTGTATTCACATGTTTTGTATTCATCCAATTCCCTAATACAACCTGCTAAGAGTGGGTTCAAATCATGTGCTTTTAATAAAACAACAAACTAATTTATAATGAAATCCTGTAGAACACTTAGAACAATTATTATTAACCAGAAAGAGAACTTATAGGAAGATTGTACATTTTTTTCTCAAATAATACAGCTGCAAATGTTTGATTCTAAAAGTTCCTGTCGTGTTTTCTTCAAATATTATATACACAAATCTTGCTCCATTTGAAAACACCCAATACATTAATATTTTCATTCAGTTTTCTTCCAGATAGGCCAATTACCACTGAAAACTGTCTTTTAAGAAGCTAAACTATTTTCCAGATATTTTTGATGTATTTCACTTCATCAAAATCTTATTTCTGGACAACAAAAGGTACCTATTATTGACTGCAATGCAAATTATTTATTTAAAACTTGTTTTTAAACTATGATTGAAGTCTTCCTTTCTTAAGCAAAGGAAATGATGTCACCTAAAAAGGAGGAATTGCAGATGTCAATATAGTCATGGTGAATACAATTTGAAAATAACAGTAGCGTCAACTGAGTCATATTTTTGTAATAAACATTTTTAACAATTGTTTCAAAATAGTAAAGAAACTCTTCATATGTTTTCATGTATTTGGAAAAAGAAAAGCTTTATCAGCAATATTTTTTTTTTTAAAGAAAATACTAGCTTAATAGCTTTTTCACTTGAATCACTCTGGAATCGTAAATCTATTTATAAAATGCAAAATGGAGTTGTACAGGAAACATTAAGGATCAGTGGCTAATTCTGACACTGCATGAATTTTCATACAATTTGCAAAGGTGCGAGTCAATACAAAATGTTGTGAATGACTTCAATGAATCATGCAGTGTATCTCCTCTGAGAAAATGATGAGATGAAGTAGTTGGTTCAAGAAGCAATTGGGAAATCCACTGAATATTCACTTCTTTGCAAAGTCTTATGGTTCCTTTTGAATCTAAATAGCCACAGAGAGCAGACTGAGCATCCTTATAACGTTTACTTAACAAAATGCAACACTGATGTGACAAAAATAAACAAACAAGGGTATACATTTCCAAAAACCTGAATCCACTAACTTACTTATATTATCTAGAGTCGTAAGCAGAAGAAAAAGCATAAACAGTACCTTGTAAGGCAGGATTTGAGCATATCCCAACACACACAAAAGGATTATGTTTTGTTCACAGGGTCGGTGTTCAAACCTCTTTTCTGTATTGCACAGGAGCTGCTTAGGCAAAGGTCCAGGTAGACCAGATCAGGCCAGGAAAAGCTTCCAGATAGCTTTGGTTTATTTACCTGCTTGGACTTTTTCTACAGTTTGAAAGAAAAAGTGCACGGGTATATTATTCCTGTTTGTTTAAGTATCATGCCCCCAGTCATTAATTGTAACACAGAACAGTTCCTCCCACCACAAAAACCTCAGAGGCAGATGCAGTTCATAGCTGCACATAGCTCTCTAGGTCAGCTAACATTCATACCCACTTTTGTAAATTCTGGCTAGTCACAAGCAAAGCTCAGGTTTTCCAGATGAGGTACTGGCATTGCGTTTTGTCTTGCATGGGCATAAAAAGAAAGCCAGGATGACATATAACCTGAGCAAGGTTTTCACACAAAAATCAGTCGGAGTAGCCAAGCTTCTGTTAGAAACTAATAAACCCTTAAGCTACTCCAGCATCCCTTCAGCTAATTTGTTGACCTTTTCAGAGACCAAAACTCCCGTCAGAGTTTTTCAATAACTCAGCTAGCTCCTTGTAATCTTGCTATTTTTTAACAAAGGGAAGAACTGAACAGGGAGATGGAAACACAAGGTAAAGATGAACCTGGAGCCAAGGATGCAGTTCCAGTGAGCACATGCATGGAGGAGAGGACAGGCTAAGCAGGGTGAGAGCAGAGTAAGATTTCTGCAAGACGTTTATAGCACACCACCTGCAAGATGTGGATTGGTGAGACACTTCACATCAGCTGAACCCAGAGGCGGAATTTAGTGGCCTAAAAACAGGCACCTACCACAAAAAACCCTCTCTAGCAGGGTTTGGGTCAGCTGCAGGTCTTCACTGTTTGCCACATCTTCCAGGCCCATGAGAATGTCTCGGGTACCCTACAGCATTAAACTTCTACATCTAGGCCACAGAATTCCCTGCCATCTTTTGCAGTAGTATTTTAAAGTAATTTGTTTTCCTAAGACCTTCTCGTTTTGGTATATTTTATGAAAATTTGAACACTTTGTTTTGAAAGACCGTTGGAAAGTCTTGCTGGGTATCTATTGTCCAAGAAAACTGTAAAATGTACTTTCTTTTCAGAATCATAGCTGTTGGTTTTGTACAACTTCCTCATTTGAGCAGCTGATTCAAGCGGAAAAAAATACTAACTTTATCACTAGGATTGTGATTACACCAAGAGAGTTAGTGACACCATGAACATATGCTACATCACTTGAATACTCCCTAGCTTTGCTGTTGCAGCACCCAGGCTTTTAAAATAGCTTTCAAAAGCAGATTTTTATGAAGATGGAGGCTACATTCCCTTTACTTCCAGCTTTGAAAATGAAGCACATTAGAAAACAGGGATGCAAAGCCAAGGCTGCTTTTACTGGGTCATTAATGCAGAAAGACTTTTTTTGTGGTTGTTGTTAAATATGGCATAGCAAACCCTAAGGCTACATGTGCTCTAGCCCTGCACACATACTCCTGTGCCATCTGTAACACCCACACACATCTGTACTATCTCTCCGGTACCCTACACCATACATCTCCTGGAGAAATCATACCTAGCAAGTCAGACATTTACCATTAGGGAGACTGGGCTGCTCCAGTAACAGTGCTGTGAGTCACGGCGCTTTCTCGGTGCCTGAATCATTTGAACAGCTGCAGCAATCAGAGACGAGCACCACTCCTTGGGAATAGGTAGATTCCTGCTATTTCACAGTGCAGCTTTGTTTTTTTCACTATGCACATCACTTTGAGGGGTATGCAGGAAAGGACAGATTGGCTCACTGCACAGAGGATGTGTCTCATATATTTGGCTTTTTCTAAAAGAAGCAGTGTCCAGTGAGAGTAGGAAGGTCCAGCTTTTACTCTTCATCATTTACTATACCAGCTGGCTGAAGCCATTCCCAAAAAAGGGCACATCTCAACAGTCAGGTTAAGAAAGGATGGAATTAACAACCCAAGTGGATTTTTAAAACAATGCAGTAAGCCATATCTAAGTCTTGCCAAATAAGCACAATGTCTCTGATCCTGACAGCCCACTGTATATTTTACATTGGAAGTATTGGCCAGTTGCCATCATAAGAATGGGAAAACCTGGAACATTGAAAACCCATAAAAAAATTATCTTAAGTCTGATCGTTTTCCAGTCTAATGAAACAAAATATTTTGGCAATCTACTCTTACAGATAAGCCAAAAGGTTCCCTGGCAGCTCAGATTTGCCTTGGCCCTTTTTGTCACCTATACAACATCTCAGCAGCTCCAGGGTGTCAGCAGGCAGGATGCTTTTGAGAGGTACCAGTTGAAACTTATCAGGGAGCCCCAGGATATGCTGTCTAGCAGTGGATTAGGTATACAATACTAAGGTGTTTAACAGCAAGTTTTCAGTTACAATGGGGCAGTTTCTCCTTAAGATCAGCCACTGTCTGATATGTACAGGCAGATAGAAAAAATACACATAGACTTATATGTATTTTATATAATAAACAGATATAAAATAGATACACACACATACATGAAAGGCTGGTTTCCGATTTATAGACTATGAAACGATGCATACATGGGCAAGCCCTGATTAACAGCCTGGGTAGCACATTGGATTTATAAGGGGGTTTCGCTAAAAAGCATGTTGAACATTCCCAAAGCAAATTCCCCTCCAAGCCAAACTGACACTTGATGTAATGTCGAGTTGTTTGTGTTGTGCAAGAGCAAGAGGGAAGCATGGCTCTCTAGGTTTCTTTGTCCAAGTTAAAAGAAGTATAGCAGATCATAAGTAATTCTAGTGAGTTTCTCTGCTGCTGCAAAGGCAGCAGAGAAAAGGTACACTGCATTTAAAACTGGTAGCTACCTCACCCTTTACCAAGATGCTTTTTGAGATATCTTGCCTGCTTATTTGCATGGAGTTTTCTCTGCATTCTTACACTGGATGCAACAGATCCTGATGCCCATGATACGGGTTTTTACAGATTTTTATACACTGTAATCACAGTTATAACAGTAAAGCTACCATTACATGTTCAGCCCGTTAATGAAAATAGTTTCAAGGTCCATTCAGAGTTTCTCAGCAATGTAAATAATACCAAATGTAGCCATCTTGTATCAGCAAAATAACCTACTGGTAAAATTTAGCTGTGTGGCAGTCACAGAGCAGCTCCCACAAGCATCAGCCATCACTCAGCAAACTTCCCTTTCTGCTTCGCTTGCATCAGGCAATGATTCCCATTTTCCATCTGATAAACATAGCATGTCAGATGAGAGGAGAAGAAAGGTGGCACTTTCTCTTTCCTTCTCATTTTGTCCCTCTGAAATAGAGCCACCTGCTACCTGCATGGGTGGAAGCATGCAGAACAAAGGCAAAATTTCAAGTGCTGGTACCACTGTCTCCCCTTAATTGCAGAGACCTTGTCCAGGCTCCACAGCTGGCCTTGTCCTGGAAGGTCTGTGCCAGAGGAGCTGTTCAGGGACTACCAGGCAGTCATAGACTGCTGTCACTAATGTGAAGCTCCCCAGACATCTTCTTTGGCAGATGATGAATTTACAACCCCTTCACCAACATGTCCAGGCAAACAGTTATTTAGCTTGTGCCTAATGTTGGTCCTCCATAAACTTACAGATGGGGTTCATCCCTCTGCTCAACTACTGCTTACTATGAGATAGCCTGGGTGGTATCCTCTATATGCAGCCTTGCTACTTCCATGGTGTCATGTACTGTATTTAAATTGAGCATCAAGATAATTGGGAGACTATCTGGGCATTATAATAGAAATAATTCATTTGGTACACCCTGTTCTTTCTCCTCTGGCTACAGCCAACAAACAAGTTACCAGGCTTCTCAGAAGAAAAAGAACATTCTCATCCCTTGCTATTCAAGAAGTTTCATTTTCTATAATGTAATGAAAGATTAATGGGGCCAACAAGACAACAAATTCTCTAATCTGTAGCTTAATGGCTAGAAATGAAGTGACAGTCCTGGAGTCACTTCATATACTGCTAATTAGTCATTGTATATTTTACCCAAAATCTATTTTATGCAATTGCAAATGGAAGGAGACAACTCCGTCCTGAGAGCAGCAGATGATGCCCATCACCCTCTCTCCCTCTAGGCTAGTATATGAGATGGACAGCATCTTTTCTGGGACACCTTACTGTTCTTATAACTATATACTATTGTATTTCCATTCTGGAAAGTAAAAAAATACATTTGGCATAATTGAATTTTTCAGTATCCAAGTGCCCTTTAAGAATCTGGCCCACGTCATTTTCTTCTTCAAGAAACACAGTACAATATAGTACAAGACAACATTCTTCACAGTCAAAAAAAGTCTTAAATCCATTTCAATTAATAGGAAAGTAGGAAAAAAAAATCAACATTGGCATTGTCTAATACTTCTTACAAAGCAGAGAGCAAAGATATTTTTTTTTCAAATTGTGATAACATGATACTGAGCCCAGTAGCCATATAATAATACTGTAAATACAGGATAATCGACAATCTGAGTATAATGTAACCCTGGGATAATTATGCACTTCTCTATATCTTTAAAACAAAGCCTTATCCTAACATCTAAAAAGTGGAAGTTACATGGTAATTATTCTTTGAATTACTTTGTAACTGGTAGTATAATTATCAAGTAATCTGCATGAAAATAATTAGGTATTTACATAGTCTTTGCAACGTAATTACAGAGTAGTTGGCTGATTATGCAGCATGTGCCTCGTAAGAGAAAGTGATACCAAAAAGACAAAAACACCCTATAAAAATACTTGCCATTTCGAGTAAAATGAATTAAATCTGAAAAAGAATTTCTCTGTATTTTGTGTGCGTGCGTGCATGTGCGTGTGTACATGTACGTGCCTATGTGTGTGCATGAGAAGGCAGAAAACATTCAAAAGGAGATAGAAAAGTGTACAAATCATGGTAGCAGTCAGTTTCCCGAGTGGAAGAAACTTACAGAGTCAATCATTTTCCAAACCATAAACTTCTCTCAGAAGACAATAAGAATTTCTTCCATATTCACAACTGCACTTGCCTCTCCATCTCACAAGCCCATCTGCATTCAGAGACACTTAATAAATTGATAGAAACAATATGAGGATACACTGATTGTTTAAAATCAGTTAATCTGTCTGGCTTATTACTCTGATAAAGTGTCACCTGAAAAAATGAATTCACGGTATACTTTTTGTTTTAATTTTAAAGACATTATGACTTATCTCTTTTATCTAATTTTTAAGAAAAAATATGCTAATAGTAATAGTTTGCTTTTGTTGTGAGCAAGGCAGCCCAATAATTGATTTTGATCCCTTTTATAAATCTGCACCTTCTGCTCTGGCTGCACAGTTCTAGTCATATTTAATTATCAGATGCAGATCCTGCAACAATGGAGATTATTTCTTAAGTAGAAAGTTATTATTTGGTAATCATTTGCATTAAAATAGCAATACAAAGTGAATAGACTGTAAGTGCTCAAAACATTATATGTATGGTCACAAAGCAAATTACAAACGGAAAGGAGCAAGAACATTCCTAGAATATTACAGACAAACAAGCACCACCAACAGAAAAACCCTGAGAGTATTATTTTATATTTGTGTCTGTCTCATCAGAGGAAGAAATTATTATTTTTACACTTCTTCCTTATTAAATTGTTTTCTTCTAGGTAGCTTTAGCTTCTGCTTTTTTGGGCCTACCCCATCTATGTCCATCAGTATTATGAAATCAGTAAGGATTTTTTTCCTGTGGATTTTTAAGGCCACAGACCATTTATGATCATCTAGGTCGACCTTCTATGTAACAGAAACCAACTCATTCTTGTACCCAGTCCAAACTGACATGTCAGAGAGCTCTCCTTTAGATGAGCAGCTGGTTTTCCTCTTTTTGTTTGCTTGGTCTTTACGCAGGGAATTCCCCATTGTTCTTAAAATGAAATCGCCTAAATTAAATATTAAACACAAAATTGAATAAGGACTTGTATTGATTTTTTTTTTAACTCAGTGAATAATATAATCTGATGGGAATTATATAAACTAGCTTTTTAAATGAATGTATAAACCTCCTACTCATTTCATTATTTTGAACATCTGAATTATTCCCTAATGAAATATTCCAGAAAAAATACATGGTTAAAGGTTCAACAAATAGCAAACATATGTTTGGTGCACCTCAGATGTCTGGAATGAACTTTTCCTGCTGAAACAAGAATATGTTTAAAGCTAAGTGTGAGAGTTCATGTTTTCTTTCAGTGCTCAGTTTAATTTCACATAGAAGCTAAGAGCAGCTAATAGGACTGACACTCGGGTCATTTCTTATGCATAATAATACAGAATTTGAGTGTGACAGGATGCATCTATCTTTTCCAAAACTTACTTTGCATCAGAACTGTAGCCCTTACATGAGTCAGAATCTCATCTACCAGCTATTTTTCGAGGAAAACAGGGAAAGAACAAAGGTCCAGATCTACTTACTTATTAATGTGCCCATTAAATTGATCGATTTAATGGGAGCGAATTAACCAAATAGCTTGAAAGTTTTGTCCATAGCCATCAAATGCTTTATCTTACAAATAGAAGTGAAATGGATGACTACCATAATTAGCAGGTTTATATTTTCTGTATCAGCTGAACAGCAAAGGAAAGCACACTTAACTACTTTAAGAAGCAAATTTCATTACAAATGTCTGAAATGGATCTGAATATGATTACCGTGATGTGTCATTAAAAAACTAAGGTTCACAGCAAATACCAGTGTCTGCTAGGTTGTACGTGTAAAAACAGGGCTTAGTTCAGTAAAACAGAAAAAAAGAGAAGGAAACCCATAGGTCAAATTGAGGTGAAGTACCTATAGAGGGACTGAATCAGTACCAAGTTTCAGGTGTGATCCGGTAAGAGAATGGGACACATTAACTCCTTTGTGTTACAAAGCTTCCATTTCCTTTAGCTGACTGACTGTGATTAGAGCTTGCCCAAAACATAGGGAGGCTTTTTTTTGCATTCCAGGGTGTCACCACGATGAACCCTAGAGAGAAGACCCATTAATGACAGGTATAAAGCTTTATAAGAAGCTGTGGGAACCTGAAAATAAACAAAACTTTGTCAGATAGATAAAAATCAGACTGTATGAGCTGTTAGCTAGTAACACCAAAGAGTTAACAATACCAACCAGAAAAAAAGATTCCAATTCACAGCATGATCAGTATCTTAAGCTCCAGACAGCCTTGAAATATGTTTGTACAAGTTTAAGCCATCAAGTTCCATTTCTGTTAGACAGGAGTTTTTAAGAGCTACTTCTACTTGATTCAATTGATTTACATGATAAACAGTGCCTGAGCTAGGACCAGCCACTGTGTCATTCTCCAGCCTACACTAGGGAACCCAAGGCCCTCAGTGCCTACGTAGCTTTATTCCTTTGTGTTTCTTATTTTTAATTTACATTTCTCTGTTAATTTCTGAATTACTATGGTGAGTTAATAGAAGCCAGAGCTATTAACGGGTAGCACATTACACAAGGCGAGTTCTTGCGTGCTGCATAGCAGGTTAAATTTGCCAGTTGCTCTCCAGGACAACCCTGAATGGAGACTCCACGGGAGCACAATTGGAGTTAAGAGCTCTGAATGCTCTTCTATGGCAAATGGGAGTAGTCTGACCCTGCAGGACTCGTTCTTTCTTGCAGCAAAGTGTGATAAAACAAATGCCTCTCTGATTAGAGGAATTAGTGCTGCTTTGTCTCCTGTGTGTCTATGTCTCAGTCCTGCAAGCCAAGTGCTCTGCGTCAGGTGCATATATACTGTGGCGGGGCGCCAAGACCTTAAGGGGGATGGCAGAATTTTTCCCACCTGCCCTATATAGTTCGCCAGCTCCCAAGTCATATGACAGCTATTGCTTTTTTGTTGTGACAGAAGCCACACTGCTTCCCTCTAATTTAGAAGGGGTCTGCTCTGTCCTTTGAGAACCCACGCGCACTGCCACCAGACGGTTGCAAGAAAAAGGGCTGTTTCAGTTTGATGCACGGACAAGGCAGGCAACTGCAATCTTCCATGCCCTCCATTTCAAAGGAAATGCTTCAAACACTGAGAAAGTTTTCATCACCAGGGAACCTCTAAGAAGCTGTGAACTCACTTGGGAAGCCTTTTCTTCAGTGGGATCACCTAGAATGTCTCCCTTCTCCACCAGTCACTATTTTCGCGCAATCTTCCAAATTACAGCTTTCCACCCAATCAGACAGCAGGCTGGAGAATTTCCATAGGAAATCAGCCTAAAGAGCACTGTAGATGAATAGGCTTTTATTGGATATGCTCAAGTGGCTTCTGGAATGTAAGATCTTTCTCTGGATCCAGGCATGGTAATTAACTTCTCATCAGCAATCCTAAGTACTGGATCAGCTTTTGTAATGATACTGCTCATCAGTTTTCACACTGAGTTTATATGCATTTGTTTATGCTACACCCATGCATTAAAAGCTCATCTGAAACCAAATATTGAAGCCATGTGAGTATTCTAATTTTTTTATGTGATTCATTTATACACCTTTAAAATGTATGTTTTCAAATACTGAGTAATTCATGTAGAGGATAATACAAGCCATATTCAGTCCTGTTGTAAAACAAGGACAACTCCAACAAAGATCCATCCACTGAAGCCAAGAATTTCAACAGTCTCTAGACTTTGGAAATACTATATGTATTGCTAATCTTCAAACCCCAGAATTAAAGAACAAGTTTTGGTTCAGTCTTCCACTTTTCCCCAAAGCCAGGCAGTACATGTAAGTGAATGCAGTTGTCCTTTTTGGACTTTCCTCCATCCACATCACACCACCACCCTGTACCTGGCTCAGTTCCTGGCCACTGTGTCCTTCAATAGATATGAATACTCTCAGTCATATAGTAGCTTTGTATCATAAAAGAAGAAACTCAGGGAGCTTATCACACTCAGAAGCCATCATCAATGAGCTGTAAATGCTCTGCCTCAAAATTAAAAAACGAGAAAATTGCTTAAAAGTTCACACTCCACTAGAAAATCACACTTCATCTAATGTTTCTCTTGCTTTTGTAAGAGAAATTCAGCGAACACAAAGCATTTTTGACAAATAATGATGACTTGCATTTCCCTGCTAGGATGCAGCCTAGAACTACTCACTTTCTCCAGACTCAGTTAATCTTCAGGAAATATCATGCACCATAACTATTACAGTTTAATTAAAAACCTTCTCCAAAGTGCATTAAACCAAAAAGGGAGTTAAACAAGCATATCTAAGGCACTGAAACTGTGAAGCTGAACAAAGGGGGGAAAAGGCAAATTAATAACTGGGAGTGAATAAAGAAAATTACAGAAATGGCCAATGTTCAGTCTGGGACAGGGTGTGACATATAAAATAAACAAAAAGTGCCACAAAAGAATTCCTACCTGCATGCATTTTGAATAGCTGACTCTGCTGATACTTGCTGGTTTTGTAAGCACTGACTTTCTGAAATCACTGATAACACTGAGTTAGTAATTTTGCACAGAAGGGTGAGATACAGGCATTTCCAGCCGTATCCTTCAGATGACAGATTTATGAAGCTACTGCATTTTATTGCACTCCTATGTTTATAATGTAGCTGTACAATGTGCACTGCTATTATTTTCATGTAACTGGCTGCTGGCTTTTCTTCAGTGAACTCACCCAGCTAACAGGTGTTGATCCTGCTGAGAGATGCAAATTGCAGTAGATGGGGCTCCTGAACTGAGGCTGTCCATCAGGATATGGGAGAGCCTTTCTGAAAGACAGGATCTACGCTGAGCTCTTCTCAGGGAGGCAGATCCCAGCCAGGTTGATCTGGCCTAGAATGTCTCTTATTTTGGTAATAATTCTTGAGAATAAAACAATTCACAAACACTGAATATAGGCAAGCTGTCCTGAAGCAGGCTTAAAAACCTGATTGTTTATATATTTTATTCCAGAGGCATTTGCATATGCTTTCCCTCCCTTAGAGGTCATGAATTTCAGGATTAGGTGTACCTAGCAAACCAGTATAAATTCAATATATTTGGTTTTACTTGCTGTGCCTTATTCAAAAAGACATTGGTTGCTGCTGTCTAGCTTTCAACCCACTGTCTTTGCTTTGAGTTATAAATGCAGGATAACTGGCTCTTGCAGTAGTTTAATTTGAGAAATGTATTAGAATTTACTTTTTCCCAGTAAGCCAGTGTCATTAGAATAACATGCTTCAAAGACACTGCACAAGTCCTTCATGTTTTCCCCTAAAAATTTATTTCTGTGATACAACTGCCTCCAATATTATGTCCAGCAGTGAAGTGCTTTCTAATGATGCATATATGAGACCAGACCCTGTGAACAAAAAATAGTTGATCCAAGCTACTAGTAATTCAGACACATTGACTAGCGCTCAACTGCTGCAAGACTTCCTCCCTAATATTAAGATCATGAGTGGATTTTGACTATGCTTTCAAAACAAATTTTGGCCCTTTTTTTAAAGGTCACAAGCTGTTCTCACAACAATCCCTGAAGTGGTTATTCCAGTCTGTCCCATCTCTACTAATATTACTATGTTTTATCACCTCCCTTCTTAGACAGATAATGTGCTTTCTCTGAAGTTTCCAGTTCTCTCACTTTAGTAAAATTATTCCATTAAACATATGAAAACTTGCAAAAAGCTTAAAAGAAACAAAACTGGAGTAGAGGTAACACTAGTTAAAAAGCACAAATCCCCAGACATAGAGACAGAAGAGGCTATACTAGGGTCTTCATCTAGTAGCAGTCTGATCTTAATAGTTTTACCTTTGTTTTTTGTTTTTTTCTTTCCTTTTTCTCTTGTGTCTTCACATGCTGTTGATTGCTAAGCATCAAAAGTAGTTTGTAAGTTCCCAGCAGAGAGGAAAAAGGATCAATTCTGAATCTGCCTTTGAGAGACACAAGCAATAAGTTAGGAACTTCACAAAAGCATTCTAAGCTACATGGAAGAGACAAAAAACCTGCCAGATCTGATTGGGTAGTCTTTGAAGCAATTCAGCTTCTACATATGTTCATCACTAAGCTTAGTCATACATCTTTTGTGGACTACGCTAACTTGTTAAGAGTGTCTCATATAGCCTAGGCACTGTCTGGACTTTATACTCATTTTTTTAAACCCATAACAAATGGACAACCTTGCTCATGAAAAAATTTGGGGAAAAATATAACTGATTACTTTATCTTAAACACTGAAGGTATTTCAGAAACCTCTGCTTGTGTAGAACTGGCTGGAAAGTAGACTTCTGGCTTGTATTTGCTTGCTGCTGCAGTTGAAATGCAACATTTCAGTGACATTTGTGGCCAAAATTTAAGATTTGGAAAGCTGCATCCACCTTAGACTGAAGGTCACTGTGTGAATATAAATCTTTAAACTGCAAGATCCTGTAATAGTTCTGTCTGTGCAAATGTACAGCAGACCCAAGGAAAAACAACATCACTGAATGGTATGTCCACAGAAATTCATTGATTTGTGGCCAGTGTTCTGACAACATGAGGTGAAGTACTATATTAGGTTTTGTGCTGACAGCATTGTTTAACTCAAATTCTGAATAGAAAAAAAAATAAAAATGTTATTGCTAAGGAGTGACCTTGGCCCTTTTTTGCAAGGGTTCATAAAAGAGAGCAGGGTCTAAACCAGAGTGCAAATGCTTCTCCCATCTCCTCCTTTTCCCAAGTGTGGACTGAGGACAGTCTTACATCTTCTTGCTGTTCATTTTAAGCAAAGCAAAACATGTGGAGTTGATAAACCATGAGCTGCTTCTAAATGTCTCATTTTTTTTGCAGCTGGGTTGGTTTTACTAGGACAGTGCACACACACATTCAGGAGACAGTCCAGCAGAAGAACAGCAAAGATTTCTTCAACTGTGTGCACTCTTTATTCTGTCACTGACCCAATTGCTCTCCCCACAGTGTTATCCCTTATTGCACTGCTGTATTATATTCTGAAGAAGATATTGTGGTATTCTGTCTGTACAGCCCATTCCTTCAAGCTCAGTATATTGCTTTGGTAAAGTACATAAGGCCTCACCCCTTTTCCATTTGTGCTCATACCGATTTTTTATCAATTCCTCAGAATATCCAATAGCACTTCATCGCAGTCACTCAACCTGCCATACACAATTTGAGATAAAAAAATTAAAATTTAAACTAAAAAATCTTAACTAACCTTCTGGTCATCTACAATTAATTAAATTTTTTTTAAAGTTTTGGTGGATTGCTTTATGACAAACTAGACTGTTTAGCATGCATGTGAATTACTTTATCAGAGTCCTCAGAGTAAAACTCATTTTATTTTGTATTTAAAAAATCAAAGCAGATCCCACAAAACCATTCATGCAAAATACTTCACACTTTCTTAAGCAGAAAAAGAAAAAAAAAAAAGTGTGATTACAAATTATGCTACTGCTAGGAGGGAAACCACCCAACACCCCCCCCCCCAACCCCCCCCCCCCCCCCCCCCCCCTTTTTCTGCAGTTTTTTAGAATTCTGCAGGGTTTTAGTATTCAGTGTACATGAATATTCTGGCTCTATGGTAAGTTTTTTTCAAATTCACCAACCCATCTGAATGGTTTAGACTCTGCAAGACCCAAAGACATTCCACTAAGAGAAGGACTGCAGAACAAGGTCTCAAAGATTTCACAGGACAACACTTAAAAAATTGTAAGGGCTAAAGGTTAGAAAAGAGGTATAAAGGTGGCAATATTTAAAATACTTAACAACTTAACAGAGAGCCATCACACCATGGACAGAGTATTCCCAGCAATACATAACATTCAGAAGACACTCATAATGCTGGTCAATGCTGACCACAAAATATATTCTTACATCTGAGAGCCAAAAAGACCACCCAGTCATAGACTATATTGCCGCAGTCATCCTTTGGTTTGATGGGTAACCACAGTTATCAGCTGGATAACCCATTTGCAGCCTGGTGGAGGCCTTGGCCTGGGAAAACAGAAAGACTGGCCTTATGGCTGAAGGAAAGGCTTCAGAGACCAAAAAAGCAACAGGATTCTTGGGACAAGTAGTAAAACAAACAAAACAACAGAGGCAGGAATGGGATCAAAAGGTCTAAACAGAAATACAAGATGAGACAAGAACAGACGTCTGGACAGCAGCCACATTTCTGCAACACATTTCTTAGCAGGCAGTGGAGATTCTACCCAGATCTGTACGATGAAGTCAGTGTCACAGCTGCAGTAAGACCCAGAATAAACAGGGAGTGGAGAGCTAGGGTGTGGGAGGCAGGGAGACAAAGAGATTGTGCCTTGTTGCGTGATATAGTTGTAGGCAGCCAGATGTACAATTCATTCAATTCAAGCAAGAGCTGCAGGCATCTGTCAAAGCGACACCTCTCCCATGGAGCTTCCTCCTATCTGGCTGACAGATAGCTGCATAGTTGCCAAACATATTTGTTCATCAGTAGAAGAGCAGCACCAAAAGCCATCCCCTATTCACCTCCTCAAATTATTTGATCAAAACCCATTTCCAAAAGCATGTGGGGTAGAAAAATCTGGACCACAAATAAATTTTCTTCCCAGATATCCAGTGTTCCTTTTGTCCGTCACTTTAGTATCAGACCACCAAATTCCTAATTAAATCTGAATGACCCTGAATAAACTAAATTCTGAGGTGTCTGGGCAAATTTTTAAAATTTCTCAAAATCAGCAGAAATGTGGTGTGTGAAGCTTTCTTTAATGTTAGTGAAGGAACAGACTCCTTCTTTACTGATCTAAAAGGGAAAATTCCATCCTCTCGTCTATTACAACTTCTCTATGGCTGTTACCATGGAGAATTAAGAGAATAATTTCACAACATGATTCCCACACAGATACCCAGACAGTCAAAAAGATGATGAACAAAAAATCTAACTCTACCTCTGAATATCTGACAAATCCTATTGGTTACCAGACATATCATACATAAGACCTACACATGGACTGTCTTTGTATATTTGACCCTGCTGCTTAAATGACATTGATAAAAAGTGTAGTTTAAGGTGGTCAGAATAGCAAATCCAAAACATTTGTAAACTTCCTGGGAATCAATCTAAAGGGCGTGTATAATCCACCAGACTATTTAATTCTTTTTCATTATTGTAAAGAGCAAAAAAGATAATTCCTACTTGTTAATTCTGAAAATAAGAAGACAAAATAAAGGTTCGACTCTAAGAATATATCCCAAGAGGCATTTGGAGCAATTTTCCTTTAAAAGGACAATCATTCAAGGGATTATAGTTCATCGCTTCCCTAAGTCCTCCCACAGAGACGATATTCTTTGAGCAACCTCACATGCTCCTGATCATTCATATTTGAAGCTTTAGTGCCATTGACTGCTCTCACTTTTTCAGGGATTAATCTGATTTCAATGAGGTGAGCTTCTGCTCTGCAAGCGTAGAGCACAGAGCCTGAAATGTATTTCAAGACCAACATAACTTCAGTCCATAACTACACAACCCTGAAGTGTCATAGCATTTTGTTTCACTCTGACTTCCACAGAGGACAAGTTTTTAAAGTAGGCATCACTAGGCAATGGTTCAGAAGTATGTTTATCTCCCTGAATTGTTCAAGCTTTCCAAACAAGAGAAATTGATAATTTGGGTTTCTGAATGAGGCTTAGCCTCCTTGGAAGCTGAGCTATGAAAGCCTATCAACATGGGGTACGCTTTCAAAGAGTCACATGGGGGTTTAACTGTGTGTTTTTCATGTACTATTCAAAAACAAAGGCCTGACTTTGCATTTTCAATGGAGGAGCATCTGGATACAAGTGAGATGCAAACATGTATACATGCATAACTATATATATAATTTGTTGATGTTGTTGTTGCTTTATATGTATTGTTAGAATTCCTTCAGTTTACTCGAGTTATTCATATCCGTTTGCTGCAGAGGAAGAAATTCTTTCTCAAGAAAGGGATCTGATCTGGGTAAGTAATGTCTGGGTGCGTTCCCTACCCACTCCTAGACAATTTTGTGAGTAATCTATAATTACAATGACTGTTACTTAGGGTATCTAACAACACATTTCCACACATGTATGCCACATTGCCACAGACATATGCCAGGGGCCACATATTCTGTTATTATAGATAAGCCCCTTTCACATACACCCTAATACTTTTTAAATGAGACTTCACATGAATGTATTTTTCTAGTTTAGTTTGCTAAGAGAAAGATTGCTGTAACAAAAAAAAACAAAACAAAAAACAAAAAAAAGGAGCACCACTCCCATTACATCAAAATTTTTATGTTAGTAAACTAGATCTAATTTATATTCCTTGTTCCTCAGCTTAGGTCACTGAAAATGTCAATATAATCCTTGATAAATACAAATCCATTTTTACCCAAGTTTTAGAATCTGAAGCTCAAAGCTGGCACTTACATCAAGATCTGGAAGCCTTAGTAAATTAGTTGTCTGTATTGAAAAACTTGATATACTCTTGCACACTAAACTTCTGGATGCTCTGTAACCTTTTTTGTTAAAAGTGTACAGTGTTTTAAGTAGGAGATCAAAAGCCTTTCAAAAATGTGTTGTCCTGTTTATTGCAATGATTAGTCTTCTTAACTCCAGCAGAGAATTGGAGTTGAGTCGTATTTTAAAGCCAATCTTTAGGAATTTACATTTGCTCTAAAACTCTTAGCCAAAACTTTTCATATCTGTAGTTATTAAATGTATTCTGTGGGGTAAGAGTTTCCAGATCAAGTTTACCATTCTGGCTTCCCTTTAATGAATTCAGGCTTCTAAACTGTATTTGTGTATGTATTCATTGCATACATGTAACAACAACAACATCAGCTAATTATTAAAAAAAATAAAAATTTGGAAAAGTATTTTTATTAAATATTAGGCTAACTGCTCAGCCAGATCAATTAGCTGGACAATATAAATATATATTTAAAAAAATAAAAAATATAATACAAAAACCACAAAACCCAAGACAAAACAAAATTCAAAGAAACTCTAAATTTACTGTAAAATTTTAAAAAAACTTAATTTACAATAAAATGAGTAGCTCTACTCAGGTAGTGGTCTTCTTCATACAAGGTGAAGACAAGTCACTAGTATCACATGCTTGTGAAGACCGGTGAGCAGTGTTATTTCAAAGCAGATTTCAGTGAAATCAGAATATATCCCATAATATTTTAGTGTTTACCACAGTGACAGATGTTCCTACTCAATCAGTCAGATTTGCAGCATAAGCTTTGAGTTACATCCAAGTTTGGGCCAGGAGGAATGCAATGGGGGGGATGTTGTTACCCCACCCTCTAGCCCACAACTTCCTCAGGAAAAAAAAATAAAAATCCCTCATATTATGGTTAAAAGAAAGAGGCAAAACTAGCAGGAGTGCATACATTCCCCATTTGTTGTGTTGGTCTTCTTCATCATTCTTTTATTAATTGAAATGCTGGCAAACAAACTCTGTGTTACCTCCTTCTAGATAATAAGACTATCTAGAAATAAAAGTCTGTGAGGACTGTTATCACCCATGTTCAAATAACCATTAAGGTGTATCTTCAGATGGTTGGCTTTACAGGTGTAGAGTGCTAAAAACAGCAAGCGTTCAGATAGTACTGCAGTTTAGAATAGTTTCTGAACCTCAGTTCAGCCATGATAACAAATTTTGTGTATCCACAGCAAGTATAAGGTAACTTTGAGTTAACCCAGGGTTGAAGAAAGTCAAGCTAAGTTAAACTGCTTTGCTTTTCTCCCAGATGTGGAGAGTGGTCTTGAAAAGCCCATGTGCAGTAACTCAGTCATGCTTTTGAGTCTTAAGATCACATCCAAGGACTCTGATTATAATATTGAATCTTGCAAAACAATTGCTAAAGAATAAATTCAGAAAAAAAGGTAAGCTCTTCTTGGTATGCAAAACAAAATTTCAGAAATGTGTTAACAAGATATTAGGCAAGAAATATGAATTATGTATATGAGTTAGTTATGTTTTAAATGCCAAAAGATGCCTATATGCAAGGGTGCTATACACTCTGACAGCTAATTAAACTTACGATCCATATAGGAATAGCAACACATCACAGTGTAATTAGTTTACCAGCCGGTGAGTCAGAGTAACAGATCCTTTAATAATCCCTTACATAATTTCCATTGTAAGCAAAAGACAGCAAACATGATATGTTTTCTCTAAAGTGTATGAACACATCTTGTACAGTAAAAATTAATATAATCACATGAATAGCATCTACCAGCTCTGAACAGGCACCAACATCCAGTTATGTTACATGCTGCTTGCACTCAGAACAAAGCCCATTCCTGACTCAAATAGCACAGACGCTATAGGCATTGCAAGACTAAAAACATACATGTGCTTAACCAAAGCAGAGGACCAGTGACAGAGCACCAAAGTTAACACACTCAGGGTTACAGTTCACTGTCACATAGAGGTTTACATTTCTTCCTCTCAGTTTTGTTTCACCTCTCCCTTTCAGCTGATTAATTCACCTTTCTCAAGACCATATATTCTTGGTTCCATCACACACTGGAAAGGAAACAGCGCATTCTATAGCTGCTGAGAAAGATTAAAATGTTTAGAGCCAGAGTATGAAATTAGCAGGTTTTTAGTGTCAATTACAAATGGACTCTTGCCCTGAAGAAAACTATCAACTCTGTTTCTGTTTCACATGGGATAATAAAAACCCATAGTAAACCTGACCTCCTGAAGTTAGTTTATCTTGAATTATAATTTGAAACTTTAATGACTACAGCAGTTAAAGGAAGTAACTATTACCTATTATTCACTTTATATGCTGAGTACACTTTGGAAAAAATTCCTTACCATATGATTATGTATACCAAAATACAAAAATTATAGATGGTGTTTCCATATGTTTCTATAATTAGATTCAGTTTATTATCAAGCTTTCAAGTAGAGTTGTATACTCTCCTCAAAATGGGGTTTGCTAGAGCTTATAAAAATAACTCCTTGTGAACACAATTTGGAGACACACTCAGCCTTTGCTGATGCTAGTGCACACCTTCATAAAAACACTTTAATCAGTGTTTAATTTGTTTGATTTTAAGGGTCTTAAAAGGAAAAATGCTTGCATGACTAAATGCAGTCACATTCCTCAGCTGCCACCCCAATACTGTTGCTCCTTCCAAGAAAACAACCTTGTACTTGTACTTGTCATGGATACAGTCAGAACATCTCTGACTTGTGGTTGTTTAGAAATGATGACAAATAGATGAGGGTTTTTTCAGCTAACTAGCTACTAAAGAAGGAAAAACATATATGCCAAACCACCGTTGAATCATGTTGACTAGTAAATCCCCAACCCCAGTGCTCCCATATTCACTGGAAAGAGAAAAATGATCGGGAATTATTGCACAAAAGTACATGTTAGGCTGCACGTATTTTGAGAGCACAAGCAACAAGAGAAGGCATGGGCGGGGGAGGGGGCGGGTAGGAGTGAGGGAAATGAGAAGAGATAGGGTTGCATGTCGCAAATCATGGTTTGGGGCACGAAACAGGTTTCTGAAAGACACTGTTACTGCTGCAGCCTATTTTTTTTCTCCACACCATCGGCCAAATTTTACAAGCCAAGAGCTCAAAGGAAAGATGTTCCTCCAAGAGATATGGAGCAGTTCTGGGTTCAGCGCCTTGCAGTGCTGTGTTCCCTTTGGGAGTTTGGTCTTCCCTTCTTACAAGAATAACTAATTTCTCTTTCACTCCTTGATTGCATTCTTTGCTTAAGAACAAGAATTACCTATTTCAGCAGGCAACCAAGTGAAAAATATCCTCACTAGAAGTAGAATTGGGGTCAAAACAAGCACAGGGTGTGTGTAGAGGGGGTGGAATACAGATGTGTGTGTGCTTGTTTTGTGTTTTTAAGATGACATACAATGAATCACTTGATTAATAAGATATTTGATGAATTGTCCTTGCTGAGGGTTAGTGAGAAAGCCAAAGGTATACATGTGTTCAAAACGGATACTAGAAATTCATGAAGAATAAAGCAAGCCAGCTCAAGATTTGCCTAACTAATTGATTACTGGAAGATAACCAGGTATTTCTGGGGAAAGATCACATTATATGCAGTCTTCTTTTTTTATCCTTTCTCTGAGCTTCTTCTGTTACTGGATTAGATGAACTTTTCATCATCTCCAATAGCACACTTCTTCAGTCTTTAGTTTGAGCTTTTAACTGCTACCTAAATTGCACCTATACGTATATATGCCTGTGTGTATATAAGCTGTGTATCCTTTATAAAGCCACATCACTTTGAAGTGAAAGTTGCTGCTATATTACTAATATTGTGCTGTATTATCATTACATTCTTTTTCTATATAAGTGGGTTTTTTTCTGTATGAGACTGCACTATTTGGACAAACATTCTACAGAATTTGTCAATGATAAAAGACTAACAAAGGGAAATGGAAGTGTGTGAGGGAGGACATCACCAGCCCCAAGGAGAGCAGAGCTATGCTGGCTTTTCTTTGCAATATCCATTTAAATTAGCAGTCAAGGGTCTTAAGAGGCCCTGTCTTAAAAGGCCCTAGAAGGCCCATCAGAAGATGGATGCCAGCCCATTCAGCATGCTAACATGCAATGCAACAAAAACAGATTCATGCCTTGAAATTGGTGCTGTTCAAAGGGTATTAAAATAACATTGCATTGTTTTCTAACAAGATTACTCAAACAAACTTCTCTCACAGCCAGCCTCTCTGCTCCCCCAGTTGCCTCTGAACATATGGATAGATGCTGTCTTCATTTTATGTTTCTCATCAGAGAGGGTGAGGAAGCCATGTGTAGCAGCTCTGGCTTGTCACTGGAATGTAGATACTGAAATGCACATCCCACAGCAAAAAGCTAAAAAGTCAAAATTATGTGAGATTCCCAGATTTTTATTCTTTTTTTAATTGTAATCTTTCTTGGAAATGAGCTAGGTAGGCAGACGTACTGAAAGAGTTGCTAGTATTGTCTGGATACTGAAGTTCAGAGTGTCTGGCATCACGAAAGCAGCAATCCTCTGTGACTACATTAGGGTTTGCATTAACTCCCCTCTCCTTCCTTGCAAAAGCAGTACTGCAATTTTTCCAGGATGTAATGAGCCCTGTTTCTCCATTAATAGCTCACAAAAGGACTTACACCCACACAAGTGCACATACACATGTGTGTACATACAAGCACCACTAATGTAAAAGCAAGAAAAGAAGAGATTCTGAACTGCCACAGTTTAGCCTCCCAATATTATTTACTTGCCTGTTACTTGCAGGCTTTTGTATGTATTCCTTATAAATTGATCAAACAATTATTGTTTGCCTATAATCATAATGATTTATGAAACTTATTTCTAAAAATAGCAAATTAAATTTAGCTTTGTATTTAAGAAAATGAAGTTTAGATATGTTCTTGGAAAAAGGTGATTCCTATGTGGCCTGCTTTTTTTTACTCAGAGTTAAAAATTCTTTAGCACTATTTAAGCATTATAATAGAAAAAAAAGTAATTTATTAGCATGAGAAAACTCTTAAAACATCCTAAGAAGCCTGCTGGTAACCTCAAGGACTTTCAGGAGAGATAAAAAACCAGCAGAAAATCTTTCCTTCATTCCTGTTCCACTTGTCTTTGCTCCCTTTCCCCCTTCTCCTGCCAAGAGGAGCCAACAAATGCAAAGTATTGTGGTAGCTACAACGAAAGTTTTCTGATTTCAAAAATATTAGTATACCTTTGTCAGCTTGTATATCTGCTGTAATGTTGCCACGTAGCTTGCTAAATTAACTCTGTATCCTGAACATACCTGGATGTGCCTAAACCTTGCTCAGTGTTTTGACTGAGAAAGTTCCATTTCTGCATTCCTGTTGCTTGAAGTTGTCAGAGGAGAAACTTAACTCTGCCACCAAACAAAGACCTTTTGATATTTTTTTCTAAGCTGTTGCTGAGTGATTTTTGCATGTTTACCATTAAGCAAACCTACAGGAACTGTATCAGCATTGTAAAGCTTCATAGTATGACACAGCATGATGACGGGGGAGGAAAAATTGTCAACTGCAAGAATACAACTATTTTCTCATCATTTCAGTCACCTGCATATTGATTGTAACAACACACAAAAAACCCACGGTATTTCAGTGTGTTGGCATTTCTTCTTTCTTCTTTCTGGTCAAGTTCTTTTCCATGAATTCATCACATTTTGCTAGAATTTACTGGAAAAAACTGATAAATATTTGGTGAACTTTTGGAGGAAAAAAATAATCACCCCTTTTTATGTCATGCTAACAGACCCAGAAAGGGCCTCATTATGTAAATAATGTTTTTCTTCTTTTATGGCTACTAGAAAGTTGCAGTTGGTTGGGAAAAATGAAGATTAAAGTTACTGAGCTCCGCAAGAGTTTGGTTAACAATGTCATATATTCTCAGCATCCAAAGACAGATATTCCCAGGATATGGCTCTATTAAAGCTAGTAAACTGAACATGTCAATGGTGCCTGAAAGTAAAGCTGCTCTGGTGACAGCAAACCTCTTCTAAGAAGTTTCAGTGGGATTGTTTTTTTCTTTTCATCAAGGTTATCCTTCAAAACTTTTGGAGCTTTGTCTTACAATTACTTCCCATGCCTTACTTCCAACACTTGAAACGTAATAGAGAAAAGGCTTGGTTTGGTAAAATATTGTCAGAACTTTTTTTATTTCATTGAGACAATCACTATCTGAAAAAAAATATTAAAAAATCACTCAACTTTAAAGCAAACATGTCAGTGAAAAATCACTTTTTTTCAGTTGATCCCAGATTACTTGGTCAGTATTCCAAAACTTTATTCAGTTTTAAAACTTCTGCTTCCCCACCCCCGTAATTACCATAATGCTTTTATTACCATAGTGGGTATCGGTGACCTACTTCATAGTTTAGGATGGCATGGACGCTTACTTTTAAATAAGTCTTCATTGACTAGTCTAGGAATGAGACTCCTGGACTGAAGTACCATGAATCTTATCCTAGATAATTTCAATTTCTCTATGTGAATTCAAACTTTTTACTACAGAAGTGTAAATATCCTGGGCATTTCCTGCTCTTTACTTTGAGCCAGATTAAAGCTGTTCTTGAGTTATGAAGGTCGGTTTCCAGTTCAAATAAAGGTATCTCAGATTTATACTATTCCCAAAGCATTGACTCACTAAGCAAGGGGTTTTTTTCCAGAAATCTAGCCTTTTCTACTCATACTCTTTGTAGATGGAAAAGCTGTAAACCCAATCAACACATTAAGAACTCCATCATTAGTTTTGCACGAACTTGTAACACAGACAGGCACTGTGATGCATAAGAAATGCTTACGAAAAATACATATTAAATACAATTTGAAACATTCTAACAAAGAAATTCTAGTTCATGCCTAACATTTGAGTCCTACACTGAAAGTGATTACTGTTGACAGCTTCAGTTTTGATAAAATGGAGGTAATTACCTCCTTGCTTTACAATGTACAAATGGATAGCATAATCCACATTCTCTATTTTATTTTCAGGTGATATCCAAGATGACACTTAAGCATTTAAAATATAACTTAATCAGAAATTAGATGTCTACATTTTGGAGTAAATAAAGTAAAAAATATGCAAAAACCTAGTTGAACACCAGTCTCTTGCCAACAGCTGGGCAAAAGCTTCACCCCACCCCGGGTCATCCTTCCTAGCCTGCATACCAATTTACAGATGAGACAGCCTGCTTGCTGGAGGCAAAGTGCCCTTTCTTGATCATAAAGAGAACTTAAGACATTTATTGGGACCTCAAGGGTGGAGTCAACCTGCAGCAACTAGGTCAAAACATAATGAACGTTGTGTCCTGAAAGGAAGGGAATGGTGATGCTTTATAGTTGCATTGTATGGTAAGACTCTGGGCTTTTTTGCTGAAACACAATGTAAGAAATTTCTTAACAATTGAGCAAAACGTCTAAATTACAAAACAGTCTGTATTTTTCTAGAAAATGAGAAGTCATTCATGGCAAATTTTAGCAAACCCTGTTTATCTGTGTTTGTCTTACAAGGATTTATGCTTATTAGCTTTGTGCTTTTTACTGGAGAGGAAAATACATTTCAAAAGAGCAAAAAACCACAAGCCTTCATGCAAAAATATTAATCTTCACCTTGTCTTAGAGATGAGAGACTGCTTTGTTTCATTTATTCCCACCTTTAGAACTCCATGCAAGTCTACTCTTGCTTACAGTCCTGAATTCATTATTTTCTACTTCCTTCTTGCTCCTTACTCATTTCCCAAACCTCTTCCTAAATTTCAGCTTTGAACTATCCTTTTCTAGTTTTTGGAGATTTTATTACTGCCACTTTATGGTGAAATCCTGAATTCCCCAAAGTCAATAGCAAATTTCACATCAAATTCAGCAGAGATTTCTCCCTGGATGTTTCCATCTTTTCATCTGCTGACTAATGTCCTGGCTTTTTTTGAAAACTCTTTTCAAAAATACAGTTCATAGATTCGAATGTTTTCCACCAAGGAAAAAAAAAACCCAAAAAACAACAAAAAAAACCCACATCACCCTTTCAGTTCCCCTAACACCACAACCAAAATGTGGCAGCCCTAGGGGAGCAAAACCTATGTAATACAGATAACTGGTGAATCAAACCACAATTCTTGTGCCTTTCTTTGTTGCTGGCTCTGTTTGTACCTTCAAGAAGTCATTCAATTCTTCAGTTCCTTAGTTTTCTCTTTTGTAATATGATAATTATCTTTCTCATTAAGAAGCCTTGACAGTTGATCCAGTAAAAACAAACTACTTTGGTTTTTTTACTATTTGACTAGTATTGTTGTAATGGGCCACCAAGTACTCAAGGAATCTGCTCATTCCATGCTAGGGGTGGCCTTAGACTGCGTCAGGACTGAGATAAGCCAAAACTTAGCCTGAAACACTGTGATTGTTTATTCCTTAGTTGAGCCCATATCTACTCCTTTGTTCTATTTCACAAGTATGTAATCTTTAAGAAAAAATGTATATTTATATTCTTATTAAAGATGATGAATACATTAATTCTAATGTCACAAAAACAGTAGGGGTAAATCACATCATTTAAACATATATATATTTGTAATATCAACTTAGGACCTGTAAAATGAATTTTTAAAAAATGAAATCATTTTAGTCTATCTCTTATCTATTATGGTACGAATTATGACAATGAATCTCTAGAAAAAAGATTAACATACATCTCTATAGCTCTAATGAGTTCTGACCTGCAGTGCAGTTTTATAGTACTTGGTTATTAGTTAGCAGCAGCTTTGCTTCTCCTTCAAAGCAAAGTTATCAAAACACACATACAGTTAGAAAGTTGTCAGGTCCTGACTATTGTCTTGGTTTCATGGGTTGCTAGGTAATTTACATACATTTTGGCAAAAGAAATCTGATGAGAAATTAAATAAATTATTATGCTCTCATAATATATAAATCAATTCCATTCTTTATTAGAAATCTTTTACAAAGAGTATTAGATAATTAAGCCGTTATATAGTAACTCATGCATATCAAATATCTCAGCCAAGAAGGTTAATTGAAGCTCCCTCTTCATCACTGTAAATGTCTTTAAACTGCTTTGACTGGGTCAAGTTGAAACAAAATAGGTAGACTCTAATAAATGCTCTGAGCAAATTAATGACAGGAAAAAAAAAATAAAGGGAATAATATATTTCTTTGCATAGATCTGATTTTTAAAAGAATATTACACTATTAAATTTTTCCCCCCCTTAACTTGACATCTAATATCAAGCAGTACATCTTTATAAAAATGTAGCAGGGAAAAAAAATCAGTTTGTCTCAATAGATACCATTATTAAGAACTTCCCACTAGGCACTAAACATTGAACTTTGTGCATACACCATTTTCTTCTCTGGCAATAATTAAGACAGATACAGTTTCGTCAGTATGTACTATTTTGTCTTGCCTTATAGTGCAAAATATTGACTAAATTCATGCATAACCTGGGTACAATTTAAAAATTAGCTCAGTGGAAACAGATATTGTTGTTCACACAACCTACAGTCTCAGGAGTCAGCCAGCTTCGAGTAACTTACAAAACTGTGGCAACAGAAATTGAAGGCAAGACTTTTAATTAACATTATTGTTACTGCATGGCAACAGCTCACAAACACTGACCTACAATATCCACTGGATATACACCACCTATTTTACTTGCATTTTGCTTTTACTTATATTGTGGTGGGTAGACCACTAGGAAAGATTTTACAGTTTTGGCTTGGGGGAGGTGGGGTGGTAGTGTTGCTTTTTTAGTTTTAATTTAATTTGGATTATTCTTTTGCAGTCAGCTAATTTAAAATATACATATCCTACACAATTCACTCCTGTTAACTTCAGGTTTTCCCTAATTGAGCTCGCTTATTTCACAGGTTCCCAGCCCTCCCCCTAGAAAAAACCCTTTTTATTCTTTTTTGCATAATGGTGTAAAAGAATCCCTAACTACTGAACCATGGTACAGTCTTTCACTACTACCAGTTTCTGAGGGAGAACGCTCCAAATAATTATCAAAGTATAATGAACATTGCTACTAAATGCCTCATTGGAAAATTTGAAAGGCATTAATTCAGACAACAGTTTCTCTTTATCTCCTATATTTCCTGGTTCTAATTCTTCCTTTTTTATTTGTTAGTAAAGTAATTTGCATGAAAGAAGCATCTTTGTTTCTTCAATATTCATTTCCTTTTTCTCATTTGAGGTATCATTCTGCTTCACTGAAAACAATGGCAATTTTACTGGTTGACTTCAGGAAAGTAGGTCTGATAGTGAGAAATGCTGGCTGTATCCAGTTCCCGTTGAATTCAGCCACCAGGTAACAGCCCTCAGAATCCTTTTTGATCAGAATCCCTGAAGCGCAGCTTCCTTTGTGCAACTTCATGATTTGTAATTGCAGAAATGCTGATTACTTCATCAGGGATTATGACTTTATGCAAAGAGTAAACAGCAAGAGTAGGTGGATTTCTAAGTCCACCTCTTCCGCAACCCTCTCTTTTCATGCAAATAGCTTTAATTATACCAAAGAGAAAGCAGAAAATGCATGTCACAGAAAAGCAGGGTACAGAGGAGCAGTTTTCCTCACACTGCTGGGAGTCCAAAATTTGAACCAGCAGAAATTGTCTACCCATCATTAACTGCTCCAGAATACCCAGGAAAATATAAACCATCACATCTGCATGGTAGCAAAGTATCATTTGTATTAGAATATCAGGGGGAAAAACTCCTAATTGTCAATAAAAGCATTCTGACAGTATATTACAAAGTGGTTTATGCAAACACATTTCCATCATGTCGTAGACTGGGTACACTTACGAAACAGTCATTTCCAACAGGGTCTTTTGCCAACTTAGTTTGTGAGGATGTGATTTGTTCATCAAAATTGTTTCAAACTTTGCGTATGTGTGTGTCTCTGTAAATTAAACCTGGCCAGGGCCAGAAAGTGGAATTTTGATTGGAAGGTCCTGTCAAAGTCTGTCTGAGTGATGGTTGTGCTTTTCATCAGTGTAAGCTGCAATCCCCATTTCCATTGGTTAGATATAATTCATTGCCACACATACAGCATCCTCTCTTTCCTGGACATATCTAGCAAAGAAAGATTTTCCACAAGCCATTTACATTCTGCTGCACTTGATATATAGGCTGATGCTCACAAATTATCCAGTCAGAATCTTCCATAGAAACACCTGTATTTTGTGGTATAGCTCAGAATTTACTGCTTGTCAGGGAGCATATGACCTACTATACTGTGTCAATCATGGCCTAAAACCTTTTACTTAGAGCCTTCAAGCTGTTTTTTCACACTGTTAGAGGAAGTCTGACACCTCATAAAATTTAGAAATGAGTTTTCACTGCAGGAAAAGAAGAGACTGAAAACACCGCTAATTAAGCAAAAGATAATATACTGTGTGTCAGGTCCAGACATGAATGAAGGTATTTACAGAATGTTTTAGGGAAAGCAATGTGCTAGCAACAGATAAGAGTTATTGTTCTTTATTCTTTCTAATGCAAATATCCCCTCTGCTTTTCCCTCATTTAAAGCTTCCAATCTTATATATGAAGTAGATATGTTATTAGATATAAAGTATTTTAAAACAAAACTCTTTCTTTACTAATTTACTCTTTAAAACTACTAAAATTAGCTAAAAGAACACCAGAACATCTGATGCTCCTAGACTGCACATGGGTTCCACCTCCGTATGAGAATGGTGGGGAGCTAACCAAATTGCATTCAAATTGCTAAGTCCAAGATATCAAATGCCCACAAAACTGTTTGGGCAAATCTCATTTTGTTATTGCCTTAAAGCAAATATCTATGCTACCTTTAAAAATGAGTAACAGCTTGCAGACCCTCAATAACCTTATTCTAAAAAAAAAAAAAAAAAAGAAAAGAAAAGAAAAAAAAAAAATATTTAAGAAGAGTACATCTCAGGAAAACATTTGCATTACTTGAATACTGCAATTTCATCCTTCATCATGCTATCTCCTTCCCCACTCTTTGCAGCAGGGTTGAACATCTGGTGAGTAGATGACCACATCTTCCTCCCTGCCAGGAAGATCCTACCACAATTTGGGGAATCTTAAAATTATGAAAGAGAGAGCAAAACAGATATAAATAATGCACAGATGTTTATTTAAATTATTTTAGTTTTAAGCAATGTAATCTCTAGAGAAGGAGATCAGAATAAAGAACAAGTAAATCTATCCTGATGTCATTACCTTGCTCCTACTCCTCCATGTGGTATTTTTTAATTGTAATACATATAGTGTAGTGTTTTGTCATGTACACCCTCCAGGTGAACACTGGCCATTTGACACAGGAGTTTTTCCTGCATAACAAGATGTATTTCTACAATTCAGTCCTCAAATCACAACAGATTGCACAGTTAAAAATAAAAGTGCAGAGCTGACATTGCTGTGATTCATTCAATCAGGTCATTTGTTACTGCTACATGGACAAATACAGAGGAAAATAAAGCCACCTCCAGCCTGTCATAAATTTCAGTACAAGTGAGTTCTCCAGAGATCTGTTTTAAAATATTAAAAAGCATCTAGTACTTGAATTCACTCAGTCATTAACATGAAAATCATCCCATTTGTATATTCAGCAACACAATAAAAATAATAGCCAATTTTACATGGAAAATGAGTAACTTAGAGATTTAGTTAAATATTTTTATAAAATTTATCTAAAATTCTTATTTCCACCAATAGCAAACAAAAAAGGTAAAGAATTAATTTTAAATAATATCTATAATTAACAGCTGATCTAAGTCTACTCTAGTTTGTCACAATATACTTGAACACTTTTGGTTCCATGTTTTTCTCCTCAACAATGATATAAAGCTGTGTGCTAGGAAAAGAAAATCTGTAATATATTTTCAGTGCATTTCCTAGAAAAAGGAGAAATGGATTAAGAACTTAACAGAAAAAGACTTCAAATCATTCCTCCCAACCATCCCACACTTTGCTGCAGAATGCTTTAGTCAATTTTCATGCATGGCAAAAGTTAATTAACTTATTGGAGAAGACAAAATCTGTGCTGGTAGTCATTATAAGTCAACACAAAGAAAATCACTGAGAAACACTGAGATACCTTGAATACTGTTGCACTGCAAGAATTTGTTTGCTGTGTATCACACCCAGATGAATTCATTACAGAGAAAAAGACCTTAGGGTGATGGGATAGATGTCATAGATGAGCAGAACGTTCCTTTGGAAATTCATCAAATTTAAACACGCCATTAAGTGACACATTGCAGTTCAGGAGGGAAAAATAGGTGTGGTCTGCTCCCCAACATGTGCACTCAAGATTCACTGAAAGCTTTTCCACAGTTTTATGACCAGTATTATCTGCCTCTTTCAGGACTAATACAATCTTGGCCACCGTAACTTACTTGATTTTCTTCACATAAGATACTTCTGGCACTTCTATTTTAAATTTCCAACCATGTAAGAATGAAAGCAGGCTCTATTTAAGAACCAAATGATCAAAGGATTCATTTCTTATTTCTATTCCGTGGTAGCAGGGAAGATCAAGTCCTTTCAGAAGGACACCAGTAGAAAGCTAAAAGGGGAGAGTGAGATTTTATCTAAGGAGAGCTGTCTTCTCTAAAATCTCAGAATTACCTCATCACTATGACCAGGTCAGAGTTTAAGTTCTCAAATATTCATGGCAGGGTACCTACTGTAAAGTCCATACTTGGATGCATAACTTCCCCTAGAAATCAGTGGGGGAGATTGGTTGGATATTCACTTTAAAAAAGACGAGCAGAAATAACTTTCTGTAAGAATTTCATCCCTACAGTTAAAATTCACAATTTTAAAGTCCTTTTTTACAGAAAAATATAGAAAATTATTCATCATTTGATTGTAATTCCAAGCTCTCCTTTTATTCACAACTACAAGACCACTCTGACTCAAAAATTGGTCTTTTGCATTAAAGTTGTTTTCTCTTAGAAAAATGTTCCATACACCATTTAGGCTTAATTTCCATAAAAATCAACAGCTTTTTCATGCATAACCTTAATTTCACCTTTGTCTGATTAAGTGTGACCTCAGAAATATTTAATGCAGATAAAATGGGAAAGGATGCATTTGTTCTCTGAAGTACAGATCTCACCAGATGCACTTTTATAATTCTCTGTTGCAAGAGTCAGAACTTGGGGTTTTTTTGGTAAATGGGGTTCAAATGCTGTAACCAGAAACTGTGTGACCCCAAAATGGTAACCTTCTGCTTTTTCTTCATCATACAGACTTAATCATGTGCTCCTCGAACTTCATATTTTAAAGCATTATTTTTTGCTTCAGTCTTCCCTGTGTGTATATCTAGGAAATTACATATGCCATAGAACATTTAATGTGCACCAAGTTTTCACTCTAGCTTACTGCCCTGCGATTTAGATGTCTTCCATGCACTTCGATATTTTTTTCTTATTCACTAGAAAATATTGTTTCCTTAATTACTGAAAATTAAGTCTTTATAAACTTCTGTATATTCCATATATATATATGTATATGGAATATAAGTACATATATGTAATATGTTGTGTATATGTATATGGAATTATTGGTATTTCTCCAAGCTCTGAAAAAGTTGTGGGTGGCAACTGTGTTCTTTTTTCAATCTGTCTATCATTTGCTTATAGAGAAGCAAATATTCCCTCCCCACCCCACCCCTACCCCCCCCCAGGGATTACAACCCCTGTTTATTAAACAAGCAGAACCAGAAAAATTAAAACCACATCTATTTCTCATTGTTACAGGGTTTTTTGCCCTTTGACAAGTAAATATTGAGTATCATGAACAGATAACTATGCAAACAATTGCCTTTCCACAACATGTGAGAAAAGATCATGGGACAAAAATAATATTGTACTAATCAAAACTACACTTTTAGTGCTGTACTAACTTACAAAGAGATTAGTTTTGCTTTTACTAATAAGACATAGTGTTCTTCAACCATTGTTCTACATAAAGTGTTTGCCAAATTCGTTCTTTTGGATACTTGAAAATTTTATAATGCCGAGTGAATTAAGACTTGGCTATTGGCTTTAAGATTGTATGCACAGTTTTAGATTCATAGAAGCAAATCACATGAAATTTTCATCATTTGGATAGTTGCAAAAAAAACCTACAACACAAAACTTATTTCAAAGCTAAGGGCAGAAAACATGAAGATGTAACTTATGCAACAATAAATATATGCATTTTGATATGTATACATAGATTAAATAAGAGATTGACTCTATGGGACGAGAGGAAAAAAACCCATTTTTACCAGAAAACAGTCTGAGTTTTTACTGTAAGTACTTTGCAGTTCATAAGGATAGAAAGCATTTTTTAAAAGCTGACTTTATACTTCAAAACCTCAACTCTCTAGAAACTCTCCATGGTCACAAGGAGAGATGTGCATCCTTAGGGAAAGGTTCAGAACAGGACCCTGACTAAGGAACCCACCATTTCCCTGGAGCACTCTGCTCACTCTCCATAGAAGGAGCCTGAGAAGCCTGGCCTTGTAAGGCTAAAGCAAGTGCTTAACAATACTCCCACAGTATGTCATTCTGCCATAATATAAAATATCTACCCCAAGTAAAGCTCACCAAGAACTGAATTCAAGAAGTTCTAGCATTTTGGAACGTCAATATTTTGGAAGTAACTTTTGAAAAGAGTGCTTTTTAACTTAAAAATATCTAGGTTTCAATTTTAGTAATTTCTCCTGTTCTGAAAATGTAATGTAAGATAACCAAACTTACTACCACAGCCAAAGCGTACTGCAGCAAAGATTTCAGGCAAAAATTACAGCTTTGTATGAGTTAAATCTACAGTTCAAAGACTATGGAAACTCCTTCAAGAGGCCTATCATATTCTCTGCTGCCATCATTAATAATCTTTGACTGAAGGCAATGGTTATATGGAAAATGGAGACAAACGAAGTTTTCATTGTTGCTGTATTGAGTCTGGCTAAGCCCCATAGTAGCCCTTATAATGTTGTGCTTTGTATTGGTAGCTAGAAAGGTGGGGGTAACCCTTTTGGGGTTTTGGTGTTGTTTTGGTACTGTTGAGCAGTGCCCGTAAGGCACCAAGGCTGGCTCTCCAACCCTTTTTCACCACCACCACCAGTAAGCTGGGGGTGGGCAAGATCTTGGGAGGGGACATAGCCAGGACAGCTCACCCAAAGTGACCAATGGGACATTCCATACCATATGAGATAAGAAAGCAGGAGGAAGGTGGGGGGCATTTGTTATTTACGACATTTGTCTCCCAGACAAACCACTATGCATGCTGAAGCCCTGCTTCCCAGGAAGTGGCCAAACATTGCTTGCTGATGGGAAGTAGAATATAACATATTTTATTTTCCTTCACTTCCGTGCTTGTGACTTTTGCTGTTGCTTCATTAAACTGCCTTTATCTTGATGCAGAGATTTTTTTGTGTTATTTTCTCCCTTCCCTATTCTGCTGAGAAAGGGAGTGACAGAGCAGCTCAGTGGGCACCTGGCCTCCAGCCAAGGTCAACCCACAGCAGTTGTACATGAAAATGCACAGAAAATAAAATAAATGTCTTCTTTAAGATTAAGGTAATTACAAGGAATAAAAGTTTCCTCTCTAGGAGATGACCCATTTGTACTCTACAGAATTTTGTTAAGATACTACCTTTTCTAAAAAGAATTAATGTTATTTGACATTAATTTTTGTGTTGTGCTCTGTAGCCAGATTAATGACCTAGGACATGAAGTGAAAATGATGAAGCTTGTTTTTATGTCAGTGCTAAGTATTCCTTTCATCATTTTTTAATTTTCCTGGATTTCTGGGGAAAAATATATTATTCTTTGAGATGAAAACTATAGTGGTACTACTTAGAGATCAATGTCTTATCTTACTAAGCACTACACAAATTCAAATTACAATTTCTGCTCAGGAGGACTTGCAACCTAAAAGTAATCCTGTGAAGGGTCTGCTTGGTTTTGCTTTTCTCTTAAACAAAATATCAGCAGGTGACACAGTCCAGCTTTCCTTCGACTGGTGCTGTAATACAACAATATTTAACATCTTCCAACCCTGCCTCCTACTTCAGGTACCTTATTTCAACTGCAGAGGAGTGATTACAAATTCAAACATGTTTGCAGCAGCACAAACAGCAAGCTTCTTTGCTCATATTTCTTTGCAAGCATTCTGCTTCCAATCACTAAAGAGTACTTCTCTGTTAGATATTGCTGTGTTAGGTATGACGTATATCGATACTGGAGATGAAATAACCTGTACTGATTTCTTCTTTAGTGCTGCAAGTCTCACATAAGGTTGGTTGCAAGAAGCAACATTTTATTTAGGATTCTGGATACTTTTTTGGCTAATAAACAGAGAGCTATATTGATTTGAGAGCAAATTTTGCTGGACCATCATTTCATGTTTCTTCGCTTGCCTTGGCCTAGATTTTTTCTTCCATAAATAAGCCTCAGACATCTGTTTGGGAGTCTTAAAGAATTGTGGGATATGTAGAAAGAACCATGTATGGAGTGTAGGTGGCAATGTTTTGGAAGCAGGGGGGTTGCAAGGGTGGCTTCTGTGAGAGCTACCTCTGTGTTGCAGAGGGCGTGTTCCAGCCGGCTCCAAGATGGACCCACTGCTGGCCAAAGCTGAGCCCATCAGTGACAGTGGCAGCATTTCTGCTATAACATTTAAGAAGGGACACAAAATGCTGCACAGCAACTGTGGGAGAGAGGATTCCAAGTTAAGTGAAGAGGGAGGGGGAAGGAAGAAAGTGGCTTGGTGAGCACGTGGCAGCAAGCCAAGGCTAACCCACCACAAACTGAACACAGAGTGGTCTCCCTGATACTGAACTGTATACTGCAGACCTTAACTCTGCAGCAGGGCTAGCCACCCGATGCAGGAAAGAAGGGCAGAGCCCCTTATGTCGCACCATTCAGTCAGGTTGCTGAGGACAGCTTACAGCATAAGAGGGCTTAATAGCAAATAATACCCTGTGTCTTGTAGGGAAGTCAGCCGGTCTCTTCTCTTGCATATTATTTCTAAATCCCAAGGGAAAACAAAAGAACAGAGATTTCCCTTTGGGACATGCGATAAAGATTATTATGCCAGGATAACCCCAACCAATTTGTACTAGCCTGGATATTGTACTGTGGGGATGTAGAGCATCCTTGTTCCTTCACTTTAAAACTTCGATTGTTCTGTCAACAGATCTAAAAAATAAAAGTAATGTTTTCTTTACTTGAGTATTTTAGGAATCGCTACCCAGTTGCCTCCAAAAAAAAATCCTTTCTTACTCAGATATTACTTCTTAACTGATAAAAGATTCTACAAATGTGCTGCTCTCCACACCCTATGAATTAAATAGACTCTTTAGTATGTCTCATCCTTTGCAATATTTCTGGTAATAGTATTCCATATTTCATGGAAGACCAAACAGATTTATTGTTGTAACAGATTGACATGTAGATAATGTATCTCAGCTGTCCTTTTACACAAAATTCTCCGGAGCATGCATTTACATTATGGTTTCTCTTCCAGATTAGTATTCAGTTTGAAAATCATACATATGTAGCTAAAAAATAAATAAATCTCTACAACCTTACTCTGTTATTTACCTGACAAGTCCTGTAATTGGGTTGTGTTCATTTACACTGAATGCCTATTAAAAAGGCATGAAATATTTTATCCCAGAGGACCAAGACCAAAGACTCTATCTGAGCTTATTGATGAACAGTGTTAGTGATAGCTCATTATGTAGAATTCCCTTGCTCTTTCTTTTTAAACCAAATTTTTTCAAAGGACTCCATCAGACCTGCTATGACATATGTCTATAGTCAGTTTGTTCTTTAATTTACTCTCCAACTATTTCAGATATTGTGCCTTTAGCTCCTTATGCTCTTTATTAAGATATTTATCTGCTATAGGTAGAAAAGTTAGAGACTTTTGCACCAGAGCACCCTCAGATTGCTAGCAGCCAAATTAGACACGTCATCCTCCACAGTTCACTACTTCAAAGAAATCTTTGCTTGCCACTCTTGTGTTTGAGAACAAGCATCTTTGAGAGCTCACTCATAGCTCACCTAGCTCCAACCTTTGCTATGCTAACCTCTCTCCCAGGTATGTTGTTTCTATTGCATAGATTTTAAAAATTCTTACTTCTATAGTATTAGTCTACACTCTGAACATTTCAAAAGTTGCTCATTCTTTGTTATCACACTTTGAACTGTTTCCCCATAGTGTAAAACACCATCAGATTTAATAACTGTTCTGACATCAGACTTAATAGCTGTTGTGACATCAGACTTTTTATGCACAACGCAGAGCAAAGCATAACCAAAAAGACAGTCTGAAAATAGCATCTATTTAAGTAAATATTGAACATGCAAAGACACAAACTTTGTTTCTCTAATTACCCATACCAAAACCCTGCTATCAATCAAGCCTAGTGAAAGAGTTTAAGTTAAACATCTTTTCCAGCATTTTTCCTATTGTAGGTCATGGAAAATGTTCACTTCTGATACAGTTATTTAGTTCTTTGGGGTCCCTGCATATGCAAAGTTTAAACATTCAGTACAGTGACTAGCAAGTGTGCATACTTGGTCATATTTGCATCGAACCTTACAAGCTACTCTCCTTAACCCATTTTTTAAGGTGGAGTGGGTTTTTTTGCCATGATTCATGGACTACTTGGAGTGGGGGTTAGCTCTGTTCTGCAGATTATTGAGACTATCCCTACCCTTAGTAAATGGCTTCAACTCCTTTCCATGTCTTTTCTTGAGACTGAAAGCTTGAAATCTTTTTTAAGGTGTCATACATAGCTTCTGAACCAACATGCTGTTTTGTAGTCATACTGTTTCAGTTTATTTTCTAGACTTCTATTTGCTCGCTCATACAGTTAATCCACACACCAAGTCAGTTTCCTGGGTTTTACCAAGTACTTCCTCCAGCCTTACAGTTAAAGATTTCAGGCATAAAATAAGTGGGGGTTTTAGATTTGGTTTGGAACACTTTTTCTGTTTCTCAACTTTCTTCTGTTGAATGAGATGTGCCTATTTCCTCTGACTTCACAGCGAGTTTTCTGTCTGAAATGACACAGAGGGCTCCTGAGCCAGAAGTACAGCTACCTGCAGCTTTCTGCTGCACCTATAGTCAGTAGGTAGAAATTTAATTACTTTTATCCTTCTCTAGTTGTGCCCCAAAGATCCTTTCAGCTTCTTAGATTATGCACTCATTTCATTCTATTCCAAATCATTTACGCTTTTAAGAAATTGGTTTATTTCTCTATTTTCCCAAGTTCTGACCAATTTGCGCCATACAGTACATCACTGAACTCTAATGGCTCACATCAGATAACCTGGTGCTCCTCCCCTGACTTCTTGCAAACTATACTAAGGACCATATTAGTCTTGTACTGTTTCTTAAAGATTTAATTATGGTGATAAATCACATAAAAATTTGGTACATCTTTTTTTGTCCATGGGGCTGGATTTTAAAAACTGAGGAATTATTTCAGCAGATCCCCAAAATGATTGGCACAATCAAGCTTGCTTTGTCTGCTGCCACTCTGACAGTTATCCAGTTAGCCATATAAAATATTCCTCTTATATTCCAACAAAAATATGGAACTTACCAGTCCTTATGATGTATGAAAAAATTCATACAACTTTCATTTCAGAATTTTTAAATAAATACAACAATGCTTCTTACTATGCTAGGGAATTCCACGTTGCAGTTGCATGCTTAGGATAACTCTTTTCACATACCATATACAAAACAAACTCTATATATTACCTATACTTTCTTCATTTTCTATTTTCATTCTGAAGTCAAGTAATCCATACTGAGGCCAAACATTTTTTCTTGAGTTGTTTTAGTTCTCTGTTATCTGAACACAATATTAACCTAAGAAGAATTTTACAACAGCAGAACACAGAACCACAGAATGGATTGTGCTGGAAGGAAACTCTCAGCATCATCTAGTCTACCCCTCCTACTCAAGCAAGGTCCCCTAGAGCAGCTTGCCCAGAGGCATGTCCAAACCAGTTTGCAATTATCTCCAAGAATGGAGACTCTGCAATGTCTCTGGGAAACCTTTGCCTGTGCTCGACCACCTTCAGAGTAAAAAGAAGTATTTGTCTACAGTCAAGGGTAATTTCATGTGTTTTAATGTGCTCATTGCGTCTTGCCCTCTACCTGGGCCCCACTGGGAAGAGTCTGGCTCTGACTTCTTTACACCCTCCATCAGGTATATATATATATATATTGATGAGACTCCTCTGAGTCTTCTCTTCTCCAGGCTGAACAGTCCCAGTTCTCTCAGCCTTCCTTCATAGGAGAGATGTTCCTGTCCCTTCATCGTCTTCACAGCCCTTCACTGGATATGCTCCAATAAGTCCATGTCTTTCTTGTACCAGGGAGTCAAACACTGGACCCAGAACTCCAGATGAGTGTCACCAGTGCTGAGTAAAGGGGAAGGATCACTCCCTTGACCTGTTGGCAATGTTCTGCCTAATAGAGCTCATTGGTCCTCCTTGCCGCAAGAGCATGTTGCTGGCTCATGTTCAGCTTGTTGTTCACCAAGAACCCCAGGTCCTTCTCTGCAGAGCTACTTTCCAGACAGTTGCCTCCCAGTCCATATTTGTGCATGGGGCTGGCTATCCCTTCCCACAGGAAGGACTTCTTATTTCCCATCACGGAACAACATGAGACCTCTTTGACCCAATTGTCCAGCTTGTACAGATCCCTCTAAAGGGTGACACAACCCTCTGATGTATCATTCACCCCTCCCAACTTTCTATTGTCTGGCAAACACAAGGAAAGGATTACTCTAACTCAAAAGATCAAGTGGGACCAACAGGAGTTTGAGAAAATGAAGACAAAGCACTTCAGCAGTAAGGTAAGGGAGACCCTCTCTTGAACAGCAATAGCTGCCTGCCCCAGGGTGGAGGTAGTTGCTATATACCTTTTGCTGCCCTAAGCTTCTTCTGGCTGAGGGAAAAGGTTGCTCTGGGACAAAACAGCCCTCCTCACATAATCTTATGATTCTAGCATTCTCAGCCTGGTTTCCCCACAGCCTTATTTTATTTTGAACCATAAGGATGTCGTTGCTCTCCCCAAAATGTACTCAGGATTCTCTATTTCTTTCTGTGGCACTTTATAATTAGCAGCTTTCATTAAAGATTCCTTTAATTCATTAAAGATTCCTTTAATGATCTTTAAAAAAAAATCACCTACTTCTACATCATCCTCAGTTGATTTTCCTCCTGTTGAGCATGCTGTCTTTCTTGAAATCTTTGTCAAAAACTAAGATTGAAACATCTTCCTGCCAGGTGGAACAGCATGTGTGCATCATAATAGGTTAATGATTTCTTTATAGCTAGCTGAGCAACAGGTCAGTCGTTAACAGATTCTGCTTTCCTCATAGACAGAGAATAATTTGACATACAAATAAAGATGAGGATAGCATGTGTATGTGTATGCTTTATTTCCAAGTTCATCTGATTCTAAAATGTCTGCAGTAGTGTTGTCTATATTTATTTTTTTCCTCCTCATTTGTTATTTACCACAGGATGTTTTGTGTTAAGGATAACTATACGGTAGCAGTACCCAAAGCCCTAGGATCAGCAATACAGATGCTCAGCATCTCAAGGGTAACAAAATGAATTCCCAGTAAAAGCTCAGAGGCACCACAGGAGCTTGCAGGATGGGGCATTTGTGTGAAAGAAACCTTTTTTAGTAAGCAGCATTAGCTGAGAAAGTTCCTTGACATCTTTACAGCCAGGCAGCAGAAACATAACAAATGCTGAGGGTCTGACTGACTTTGTAGCCCATGCTGAGAATAACTTATCTAAATATTTTTTGCAGCATGGGGCACATATTGAAACAAATTTTCGGTTAAGGAAACAGAGCAATATTCTATTGATAGCACTGCACAGTTGTCTTGATGAAGAAATCTGACCTATTGTGTTTTCTAACATTGTGTTTAGGCTCACATTTTCAGACCCTGTTACAGGATTTGAATGCTAGGACTCCCTGTATCTCCATAACCCATGGGACAGCTTTGAAAAAAAATCTCACTTTAAATGTCAGAACAGCTAGATTTCCCCATATTTTAAAATGTGATTTCCTATAGGAATATGTTGCATCTTTATATAGTTTTGATTTCCTATAGGAATATGTTGCATCTTTGTATAGTTTTAAAAAATAAAATTATTGAAGAATAATAATCACAAGTAGAATCTAAAATGTCATGCCATATAACAATTATATTTTATAGTTGCAGCTTTGTAATCTTGTCACTATTAGAAGCATTTCTCATAGTTTTTGAATACCAACGATTTGTGAGTTTGGGTATCTTACCTATCACGTTCTTGCCTCATCTTAATTAAAAGTGAGAAAATAAATATTTGAAAACCAGGAAGAAGTAATTTACATTATTGACAGAACCTCCATTAAAACTCCTTTCCTTTTATAGGAAATACAGTTCTTTCAGCAAGTATGCTGAAGTCAGTGAGATCTTCTGGTTGCTCAGGCTTTGAGGGAGGGACAGACAACAAACCAATTATTTTGTAGTTTTCGTTCCTTTTTCAGAAGGACAATTCTGTCTTCTCCATTGTACGATACCAAGAAGAGCCTTCGCAGTAATACTACTCTTGCTTATGCTGGCAAGTGTGCCTTACCCAATACTACAGTATTTTAATCACAGAATCTTTACCATCTTTCTTAAACACTGCACATTAAAGTCTGCTAGAAGCACAGGCAGTAGGTGAAAATCAAACCTATAGAAAGAGCTATGTTCAAGCTTACGCAACATGCAAATCCTACCTAAGCAGCAGGATAGTACAAAATTTATGTATGGACAGATAGGTTTACTCCACACACTGCTCTGTTGAGTGCAGTTTCTCTTTCTTCTGTATTTCTGGAAATCATTGCACCATAGCAATTTTTCTTCCCAGATTTGTTAAGAGGTAACAAATCTCTTGAGCATTTTACTCAGAATTAGACTCACCTAGTCACTGACATTTCCTTCTAACAACAGTAGCTTCCTTCCACCAGCACTTCCTACTAAATTTTACCTAAGACACTTCCTTAAAGCCAGTTACTCATTTTCCTCCCACAGAACAGCAAGGCCTGCTTCTTACTTTGTGTCTTTTTCCCATACATCATGAGAGTTCTCGATGTTGCCTGTAGACAGTTGTGATACTTTCTGACCACAAAAGTTAGTATTTTAGTAATGGTGTAGAAATGGTGTCTTAGCAAAATGCCATACCATCTTTATTGCTTTCATCTGCTAAAAGTAGAGTAAGGGGGTTTGAAACCTCCCCCTTGGAACTGAACATATAGATTCATTCCAGCTTCATCACAGTGGCTGTTAAAGGCTGTCGGGCAGTTTACAGTGATTAATTAGGAAATGATTGCAGACTCAGAACACTGAGGTTAAAGAATTTGAAGATGACTTATGAAAGCACAGCAAAGTAATTATGCCCACAAATGTGGTGTTTAATATGAAAGGCACACATGAGAGCTTCAAATACAAACAGTTACCAGATTAAGAAAGGATCGCCTGCTCTTACCTGCCCATTTCCAGTTTCTTTCAGTCCCAGCTTTTCTGCTGTTGGATTACAAGTTTCTGTTTCTTCCTTCCACTGAAACAAACCTCATCCGTTTGTATTCTTTATTTCAAATTGCTTTTCCTGGTAATTTATTCCATATGTTTATTACTAAGTACGTGAAGCACAGAAGTCCACATTGTGTTCCCCTCTACAGAGCCTGTAACTCCAGTAAGTACCAAAAATAGTGAATTACATAACTGAATTCCCCGATGAAAAAGTAGCGTGCCAAGATGATCCATGCTAGACGATGCAGTTAAAGCCCCCAAAGTGGTACAGTAAGTAATGGTTTCAAATAAAGAGTGTCATTTTTGTTTCCCTTTAGGATCAAGCTATTTTTCAGATCTCATGGACTCTTCTTAATAACTATAATAAAAAGTATCCAATATGCTAGGGTTCAAATGTATTATGTATAGATCATGTCATGTTTTTTATGGCTGGATTTGATTGCCTGTTTATGCTTCTCTGCTGTCTGCATTCAAAGTTCAGATACTCTGTTTCACTTTGACTGCTTCCTATAGAGAAGGACACTGCAAATGGGGTAGCCGTAATCTTCACAAATGGTGGTAGTGTCTGCTTTAGGGGACAGCAGCATTCCTCAGCCAGCCTGTCAGCACAACTCCCCTTTCTTTCCATTGTGCATTATTGGAGGTATTTAATCCCTTTTTTTCTCTAACAATGTCCTTCAATCCATAACTAATCATAAGGTCTTTTCAGACTGCGATCTATTTGTGCCAAACTTAAGGGAAATTTAAACAAAATCAGTTGTAAAAAAGGCATGTTAGAAATAGAAGCTAAAGTTATAGATGATATTTTAATTGGAAGACCTTTTACAGGGCCTAAGAAAAAGCATTAAAAGGAAAATGCAGAGAAAAAGAAGAGAATAAGGTCTGGAGAATAATTTTGGGAAAACCAGAGGAGAAAGGGGAAGAAGTGGCAAAGCTGACAACTGATAGCAAAGGAAAGAGGGAAAGAGCAGGACAGTGTAAACTAAAGGGAAGGTAATCGAGCAGGAAAGAGCAAAGGAAAGATATTATCAATTCAAAACACCACTGTGTAAGAGTATGGCAAGAAAAGGATAATTAGTTTTTCATCCTAATAGTAATTCACTTCATACCTATAGGTCCTACAGGGGGCTTTACAAGTAGTGACATGGTGCTCTCACCCCAGCCAGGAAGAGAGCAGGTCCAGGCATGGGTGCGCAGGTGGCTGGGGGGCTGGGCTGAGGAGCCACCACTCCAGCCCATCCCTGTGCATACTGCCCACCACACATGAGCTGATGAATACGGACATTTGCTGCTGATGTAAGAGCCCTTGAAGAGAGTCATCACAACTGCCTTTCTGTAGAAATTATCACCCAGCCTGAGAAGAGGGTTTCCATCTGTCTCCCCATTGCTTTGGCCTGTCTACTCGCTGTAAAGCAAGGAGAGCAGAAATGTGTCTCTTATGGCAATTAATGCCTGGGGAAAAGCCAGAGCCCTGTAGCACTTATGTATTAATTTAAGATATACAAGGTCTCTAGGTCTACTGCTGACCTCCATATGTTTAGATGAATTTAACTCATACCAAATATATAAGCATATCTTTAATCTCACTTAATTCTGCAGCAGGGAGACTGAATACAAAGTCCAGATAGTGTGGATCAGTGGACGGGTGGACTAACTTATTCTACTATAGTAGTCACTTTAAAAATCTGTATTTTCTGAGGTCTGTTATTTCACTAAGATGTTCAATTTTCTTTTGGAAACATCTGGAAGCATTCTGCCCTATTAGAAAATATCATTTTCTTCCCCATAGACAGAGCAGTTGCTTTCTTAGTAAAACAATAAAAACCCAATTTTATGCTTTGCATAAGCACTCTATATAAACTTCAGCTTTTTCACCACTCTATTAGTGAATCTAAAACATCTGCAGAACGAAAGCAACAATTTACTAGGCTATTTATTTGTCCTTCAGAAAAAAAAAAAGTGCTCTGTTCTATGGGATTTACATCTTTCTGAATTTTAAACAAATTAACAATGCATACAACAGTATCACCATCTTCACTACATACTCTGATGATGCTGGAGTTCTATCAATAATGTACCAGGGAAATTGCCTCTACTTTTGTGTCAACATCAACAGAAATTTATTTCTTTTTTATTTCTTTTTAAAATAAAACCATTTTTATTCTGGAAAAGTTCTAAAAGACCAGTTAGTTCACAGCGAAGTAAATCACCGTTTGTACACTTTTTGGTATTTTTGCAAGCCACACAATGACTGGGCTTCCTTAGATGGTGATTTTGACGTTATGCAAGGAGAAAGCATTCTCATGCTAATTGCAAATCTAAGCCACTCACAAAAGGAAAGCTCCCTGAATTGTGCAAAACTTGAGTTGCTAATGGATCGAAGCAGAGGAAGGGAAAAAGCTGGTTTAAAACTATTTTTGCCATTCCAAGGTTTTATGAGGATTTGTCTTGATTTTACCTTCCTTCTAAGCAAAAATATTTCCTTGATACTATAAAATACTAAACTTCAGTTTATGCAAGAATGTACCTTGTGGTAGATATGACTATCAAGTATAAATATGTCAGAAATTATTATTACTTGATTCATGGGACAGCATGAAACCAACTTTCATTGTGTAGGGTCTCATTTAAAACGGTTGGGTTTGAAGTGCATTTGTGAATCATGTTTTGTCCTTATGGAAAAAAAGACATTTTTTATCAACAGGACTAGAAATAATCATAACGTCTTATAACAGTAAATCAGAAATCTGAAAAAAAGGGGGTTGAGGCACAAACTGGTTTAATATAAGAATCCACCACCACATACTGTTCACTATCGTAATATATATTTGTTCCTAGGATTAGAGTACAGAATTTCCAACATCTGAGAGAAAAATATAATGTATTTTAATACACTGGGGAAAAATATTTGTTTTTTCAATTAACAAAATAATAACACTACCAAGAAAAATGTAGAAACATACAGGAAGAAAGGGTGAATTAGATGAAGGTTCATCCTCACAACAGTTCACCCCATACACTAGTTCAACAAAAGACCTCTGCATCACTCATGTCCCATTTAAGGCCTAATCTGAGGGTTTTAATGGCTATTTGTGCTTCTTAGACATTGTGCACATGGTACATTTCAAGCCTTGGTACTAATTGGGGAAATAAAGGATTCCTAATGCAGGGCCAGATTAACTTTATATTCATGGTCCATAAAAAAATTCCAAAAGACATGAGTAAGCCTTGGATCAGGTCCACATTAAGGATCTCTTAGTATGATCAGATCCCAGCCTTACTTGCTGACTACATGGTAATCATACATGATTCATGGAGTAATTTTCAAAGTGCAAATAAGTGCTATAAAAATAAGACAAAAGATGATATTGTATTGCAGAATTTTCTCCTTACCTTTCGCCCCATTTTTTACCTGAAATAAATGTGATTGTTCATTTGCAATTAAGTCATTGATATATTATTCAGTGACAATTAGGTCCAGCAAGAGTGACTTCATGATCAAGTCATGACATTAAATTATGGGCCCAACACTGCTCCCACTGAAATGAGTGACAGGATTGTGCCTGATATCAATGAAAGCAGGTTCTCAACCTGTATCTTTCACAAAGGAAATACATTTAAAAATAACAGGCACAGGTACGTAACCTTCTACAGCAGTTTAATATTATGTTACATTAGGTACATTTTTTTAAGTCGGAAAGGTGATGAAGTGACAATAGCAACTGCTATACAGATGGCACATCAGATTCCTGCTATAACTGATTTTCAGGAAAAAAAAGAAATTTCAAAAAAACCCAAAATTATATAGAGGGTAAAAGAGGTGGTCTGTATATATATATATCATACACAAGACACAGCACATATTTACACAGTCAAATCCAGCTCACCCACTACTTCAGTAGTCCCACTGAAGTTAATAGCATTAATCACACAAAGATGAGAGCAATTTCATGCTATACATAAACAGGTATAAAAGCTCGTAACTGATTTGACATTTATCCTTGGCAGGGAGGTTGAAGGAAGGAAGGATATCTCTTATCAGACCAGGGCAAATCTTCAATTCCTGAAGAGAAACTCCACGAAATCCACAAAGAACTTAATATTTGGGCCTAATTAACATTGGAGTTGCTATAATTCATAATCAGCAACAGTGGCAAACCCTGAATGCAATAAATTCCATGTTTTTCTGCAGTACTCTTCAACCAATTTAGGGCCAAAGTCTGAAAGATTCAAGAGCACAACAGGCATTGTGAGCACTAACACTCCACCTAAACTTGCTTCAAAGTCTTTGGATCCAATGTAAAGTAGTGACAATTCATAAGTTACTGAACCTATCTATCTGTGTAACTAAAATGTAACATCAAGCACCTCTCAAACACTTGAAAACAGAACTGCAGAGTATCTTTACTCCTTGCCCTGAGAAGCAAATGTCTCAAGATTGGAGCAGTGTATGTGGAGTGTATGTGTAAGGGACAGTTGGAGTATTTTATATGTGGAAGAGTTCAGCACATTGTTTTCGTGCAAAGCAGATCTAAGATTACATAGACTCCATATTGTAGTCTATTTTCTGCATCAACATGCAGGAATTCTGTGTAACTATTTTATGGGGAAATTCTTAAAACAGGCAAAATTAGTGGGTTTTTTAACAGAGGATTTATAATATGTTTGAATATTTAGTAGGTAGCTCAGAGAATAATCTTTTTATTTATTCATGTATATACTTATATACACATGTGCACACATACCAAGGCTTTTAGATCAGCTGAAGAACTGCATAAATGAGCAACTTCTAAATGAAAAATCTACACCATGGTTTCTCAGACTGAAGTATATATCAACTTTGGGTAAGAAATCATATGCCTTCTCCTGCTCCTGTACATAGCTGAGAGGGAGTGCTGTTGCTGCCACCACTTCTACACTGTGAAGTCTGCAGACTCCTGATCTAAATTATGCACCTTATTCAATTCATGCCAGCCCAGACATTCTTCTTAACCAGTCCAGTGTTTGTGGCATTCCCATGTTTATGCTAGCCCAAACATGTTCAGTAGACTTTAAAAAACAAATTAAAACTTGAGGGAGTTTTGCATAGTTTTTTTGGGAGCAAAGGGGAAATCTTGGCTGTATTCAGTTGACAGCAGAACTCAGTGGTATTAATGATGCCAGAACACAACCGTACAAGGAGTATTCCTGTTTGTACAGAGAGGGTTAGTGTTCAAAAGAAAGCCTGAGTAGCTGAATGCCAAAATAAGACTTAGAATAGAAGTTACTTTAAAAATACTTTTGCTCACAGGCTCGAAACCCCAGTATAGTCAGCTGAAGGAAAGAACAAACAGGCCATCAATGAACAAAATTAAATGAGATCTGAGCCATTTTATTCTAGATGAGAGGTAAAACTTACTCTGCACTTTTCATTAGTAACCTCTACCTCTTAGAGCTTACAGAAAAAGAAAACCAGGCAGCATACACTGCTAAGACAAATATTGATTTTCTGCTATAAACAAAGCTTACTGCCAGTATAATTTTCCCACTGAAGTAAAGATTCTCTTTTTATCACTGATTTTGGCAATGTTAGGTAAGTACTTAACATCAGTACTGAAGTAGGCACCAAGTGTTTCTTTTCTAAGCACCATGGAAGAACAGGATACCACAATCTAGGCATCCAAACCAGAGATCTGTCACTGGCAAAGAGGTCTGAAAATTGATAGAAAGCCTGGCACCAGCACAGTATGCCAGTCTTTGACTCACTCATGGAGAATTTCTAAGTAGCCACTTGCACACCACTGCCCGTGTGGGGGTCCAAATCCAACAGGGAGAATGCCAGCTCCAGTCTCAGAGTTCTTTGGGCAACTGGACCCATATTGTTAATGAAAGTCCTGATTTATTGCCACAATTTTACCTGAGTTTCTGACCTAGCTACGTGGCTTTGGGACAAGAACTGGCTCATACCTCTCTGGTTTACAAAAAACAGCGAATGAAAGTAGAGTGTAGCTGAAAGCACAAATACATGCAGAGTGCATTTCCAGGATCCTTTCTAAGGCATTTTTTTCCTGGAAAATAAGTGTTCTTTTGAAGTAGTGCTGAACAAGCAAAAAATTAGAAGCTGCAGGCTGGAAAGCTAGCCAACTTCAGAACCCAACCATTTAAACTGTTTTCCTACAATGAGGGCACCATATAGATTTGATGGGAAGGGGTAAATGCGTGACTAGGGATAAGAAGTTTCTTGGCTATTATGGCTCTCTTCAGCTAAGAAAGTATGTATTGACCGTTCCATGGGGTAAGCTTCATGAGACACTTTTCTTCTCAGACACCAATTACAGTCTTTGCTGTTCTAATTATTATGATTTAGTAGAAACTGTCAAACCGCTCAGCAAGGCACAAAACCCAGATGGAACACACACTTTTCCCTGAAAAACTTGAAATCTATGACAAGCAATGCAATCCAGACACATAATGTACTAGATCACCACCAAAAGGCATTAAGGTCAAACATTACAGTGCCTTTTGTTTGTTTGCTTTTAAAACAGCATTTATGGGGTTGATTAGCACTGAAAAGTAGTTACCCTATCACTTATATGATTTGTATTTCACATATACAATATACAACGAAAGTATAAAATGCTTCAGATAGAAATGTATGTGTAGTAAGGAACAAAAATACCTCATTCATTTTGACCATATGACCACAATAAGGATCCATTTCCCAACTTTCAGCCATCACATCTATATTGTTTTTAAGCTATGTTTTACAAATACAGAGAGGGCAAAAATTAGTAGGGAAAACAAAAAAAAATTATAACAAGTGTACACAAAAAGAGCAATTTTCCAGTTCTTGGGATTTTCTTTCTTTTTTTTTTTTTTTTTTTTTTTTTATTCCTTTCACTCCCTAGGGCGGTATCTGGTATGAATTTATTTTTATACTTTTTTTTAGGCTGTGTTAGCCCAAAGTAAATATCTTCATATTTTTAATCACTTCTGCATATATTTCACAGTAAACCCTGAAAATATGTGGGTTTAGTAGACACATCGAACATCTAACAGCAGAAATCAAGCCTGTGCAATCTATAAACGCGCAATTTCAGTTAACACAAACATAGCAGAAACTATGGGATAAGCATGTAACAGTACAGCTCAAGGACGCTAACCTCACTTACATGATAAGGCAAGTTTGAGGTTTGCTTTGATCCATAAGAGATCAACTGTAAAAAGCACTTCTGTTCACTTCTGTTCCCCTGCTCAGGCATGGAGAATTCCTTTTGCTGCATTATGCAGAACATCATTACAGACAAGGTACAAGAGCAAGTGGTTCAGATATCCTACTAGCATACTAAAATAGCAGTGGGACTATAAAATTATTTAGGTGCTATATTACACAGCTCTTCTTTAAATACCACTTATGCCATCACATTTGCCAGGAATCTTTCTTTCTAAGTATTTTAAATGTAAAGTTTCTGGTATCTGTTCCCTGGAGGCAACTTCAACTAGAATAGGCAGGTTGGTACAGCAGATGACTATCTGTTCCTTACAAACTATGTCTGATGTACTGTGTAACGATAAAAAGCCTCTTATCAGTTTGGATTCCAACCTAAAGGCAACTGCTGTCCAGACCTTACACAGAAAGATAATGTGGTGTAATTAAAGCTCACGACCCACAGATACGGTGTGCCAAACATCGCTTGCTGTAGCCGGGACTGGAAATTTTGGTTGTAAATTTTCTGTGAATATTTTTCTAATCTGTAAGAAGAAAACCTGCTTACGCCTTTCCCTTTCCTTTTAGCATTCACAGCCTCTCTCTTTCTCTCCCCCCACCCCCCTTCTTTGTCCTTCTCAGATACACTAGCAAGCCACATTTAAAACACTTAATGAACACAGCCTACATATAACAGTCGTGCTTTTTGCGTTTGCTTGCAAACTTTCCCAACTTTATTCTAGGCACTTGAATGACAGCTCAAACATTCAGTAGAGATTTTTTTCAACTTTAGCAATAAAATTTTAAAATCAAATTTCCGCTTAGCGTGCCAAAACCTTACACAATTTTTATTTGCAGTTGAACTGGATGAACTGGTAAATTAAACTGTGATTGGGAATGTTCTCAGATCCTGGGATGCAGTTGCCTCTGGGTGCATCTGTGGTAGCATTTTAGTTCAGATCAGGAGGTACTACTGAAGCAATCTCCCAGTAGTTCCCACTTCCTGCACTTTGGTTCACATCACATTTGGAATGTGCAAAATGAATTCCTTTAAGATAAAAATAAACCTGGAGGAGCAGTCTCAGAGGGCATCTAATGCACTTTGACTGCTAATGAAAATTCTGTCCGCAGGAGCAGGCTAAAGACAGGCAACAGTAAAACCCTCTGAAATACAAAGAGTTTGAATGTCAGTGAAGAGATGATCCTCAGTATCAGATGTTTTCATCCATAGTTCTGTTCTTATTGAGTCTTTTCCCTAATATAGCTATTCCCTAAACTGTCAAACTGTTTCCTGGCACGCTTTTGGCACACGTGCCATCCAGCACTCTCAAAAATTTCCCAAATCAGCTCGGGAATGAAAATATTCCTGGGACCATTTCCAACAGGCACTTTTTCACACAGCCACCTGATTTCAGAAAATGATGGAATTTATTTGTAGGAACGTGGTCTGTTTTCTGGTCCAGCAGTCAGAGCCCGGGAACATTTTCAGGCTCTTTTCATTCATTGGTATAGTGGTCCCACACCTACAGTGCAGTTGATGGTCTCCTGTTGCAAAGACCAAAGAGTGGAGACTTTCTTCTGCACCTCCTTTCTCATGTCCTCCAGGCTAGGCTGAGGACAGCTGCTGCAACAAAGAGAAATAGAGCCAGCTCATCTCACATTCAGCACTTTTTTCTGTGTTTCTATTATTCTATCTTGTATCCACCGAAAGGCTGACAACCTTATAGCTGTGAGTCACTGTCTTAGTTGCTGTGACAGAGGTCAGTTCAGTCCATCCAAATATTTTGACTTTACAAAACAGTATGTGATACAGAGTTACAGAATGAAAAATGCAGCCAAGCTTACATATTCAAGAGCTTAGGGATTTTCAAATCGGACTTAAAGTTATCAGTGCCCTCAGAGTCCTGCATGGACTCATCATGCAGCCCGTGTGTTAGAAACAATACCAAGTTTTCAGTATACAGAGTTGCAAGACAAGCAGAGATCTACTTAGTCACAGTGGTCCTTCCCTTGTACTCATAAAACCAGAAGCTTCACACTGGCGTAGGCCTTCTTTGAAAGGTCAGAGCTACATGGCTCTGTTAACACCCAGTGAAAACCTCCCCAGATGGTAAAACTGATCTATATCTACACTTTAAGACTATCTCCCCACCGCTGAGGTCTGCCCTCTTTATGCCTCTCCTGGCACCATCATGTACCACATCAGTCCTCTGTGGTCCCTCACAGTGCGCTTTTTAGCATTTCCTCAGTCTTCAGCTCAGAAGTGCAGAGCCTGCCCCACATCACCCACTGCCACTGTCACACTGCCCCACATCACCCACTGCCGCCTGTCATCTGGCTGCTATCACTCCGTTAGCCTGCTCTCCCTGCCTTTGGGCTAAGTACTTCAAAACACCTTTGGGGTGGCAGTACAGACTCCTTGTTTTGACAGACATTCGAGATGGACAGAAAGAAGAATGGGGTATGTAGTTCATATGTACTACATGCTGGTGCATGTAGTACAGACCACGAGTCTGTGAGACCGTTATTTATTTCTGTAGCTTTAAATAACTGGCAGGGTTCTTGGAGCATGGAGTGGGATTTGGTATGCTTTTTAAATCACATAAATAAAGTTTGTCAGCTTGATGTATTGGGACATTTTCAGCAGCACATGAGGGACTTGGGAGCACACGTCCCACTAACTTAATTAACAAAACACGTTAAGAAAATCATGAAGGTGCTCCTTTCCAAACATTTAAACCCAGGTTGGAATATAGTTGGTTTTAATTTCATTATATAGCTGACATTTGTTCATCCTGTGAAAGATAATGTCAATACTTAACTATCTGTGAGCTGTTTTTATAACTCTCTTAATAAATGATCTAGTCCCAACTTTTTCCTTCATCTGTACTACCACAATTAGCAAAATAGATTGTCATAAAGTCAGCTTATTTTTGGTACAAAGTACTTGATTTAGTAGTAGTAGTTATTTCATAACTAGTAATTATTTTGTCTATGTCCTGGCTGCTTCTTGATCTTTATGTTTTGAAGCTGCTGCAGGGAAACCCTTGTGTACTGAGACTGTGGGGACCTACATATGTATACAGTCAGAAGCATCTGGCCCATAAGCAGGTCTTTTCTATTCAGCTCCTCACCTTTCATGAAGGAATTCATTAAGTTTCAAAAGAGAACAGGAAAACAATCTGGCTTCTCCAGAGAAGTAAACAGTACAATTACAAGAACTCTATTTCAAGCTAGACATAAAAAGCAATCACCTAGAACAATAAAAATTATACTCCAGATGACAGGAAACAATAGCCTCCATATTGTATATATATTCACTTGTGCCTTTTATAGACTGAGCAGAGTTCAGGACATGAGGCTGAAATTTAATGTGAAAGTTGTCACACCTGACTTCAAGGTCATTATTATCTGTTTAATCGACTAAAGCAGTGAAACAAACTCATGTAAAACTATGTAACAAACTAAGGCAGTGGAGGATGATGAGAACACCTCTCTTCAGGAATGTTATTTGGATATTTATGTAGAAACACGGGTGCCCCTGGGATCCTCATATCATCATGAGACCCTGACAGATTTCGGCAGAGGGCAATTCAGAGCAGAAGCCCAACCAAAGCTATGTCCAGCTGCAAAAACTGCAAGCATTTCTAACTTCCAGGAGGGCCAGATACATCTATCTTTGGGAAAAAAATGAGGAATACTGTTCTGCCTCCCCTGCCTCTTCCCTTCCTGTGGAGCAGGGCCTGAGGTGCTGTGACCTGCCCTGTGGTGGAGGCTCAGCCTCGCTGGTGGCTTTGTAGAGGAGACACCTCCAGCCTCACAGAGACCCCCATCCATGTCTTTGCTTAAGAGCAGTGGAGACACAGATCTAAGTGAGGGGTGAAAGGCTAGCAAGGTCAGCACAATACAGCATCTCTCAGTGCATCCGTGTGGTCACGCAGACCCTCTGTATGCTTCATATGGCCAGGCCAGGCCCGAAGCAAGCATGGAGTCATACCAAAACTGAGAGGAGAGACAAACTCTCATAAGATGCCAGTGGGTTTGGGCCTGCTGCACACTGCAGTTGCACACCTGTGTTTTGTTTGCTGTGGTAGCCAAGCTTAGATAGGACATGAGAGTATCCTAGACATGCTGCTTCCATTTTCTGGCTCTGAGGATGCACCGTGTCCTGGGTTTTCCTACAGAACCATGCAATAGGAAATTAGGAAGAAACTTCAGCTTACAACATGATGTAGAGCACATACAGCTATTTTGCATCTCCTTTTGAAAAACTGCATTTATTTACTACTTCTGCCTTTATCTTCTCAAAGGTCAATCATTCCACTCAGCCAAAACTCCCTTAAACATACCTCAGCTTTATTCTCAGTGCAGACTGCAGGGTTTCAAAGGGGCTGAAAAGGAGGCTTTGCTGTATCCAGGCCTGTCTGAAACTCAGCAATTTCCATCCTCAGATTTTTATCAGTGTCCTTGGTTTTAGTTTCTAGGGGGTTGTCTCTCATGAGACTCAGTTTGAATTCCAGGCTCAGATAAACCAAAATAACTCCAAGTATAACACAGTAAGAAAAAAATGTGAACCTTGGTATGTCAGACACATATAACCATAAATCAGTCAAGATTCACTCAAAATTAACCATAGGTTTACTTGAAAGGTTCACAAGTTTAGTTAACCTTTTGATAAACCTGGCTGAGCTTTCAGAATGTGTGGGTGCAGGTTTTATAATACAAGCTTTCACAGCTCAAGTTGTCACCTGCACTCTGCACTCTGTACCTGCATTACAAAACAAGCCCTGGTTTTGGGTTCTTTTTTACTAAGATAAGTCAGATACAGTCCCTTGGAGGTGAGTTACATCTCTGAAAAAACATCCTGCTCAAAGAATTTATATGCTTTTTTTAAAAGAATGTCCTGAATTTACAAAGAAATTCAAGCTTGCTAGGTAGAACATAATTCTCAGGACCAGAGTGCATATTTGGACTGGCTTTCTTATATAAATATGCCAACTCTAGGAAAGAAGAAATAGAAAGTTTTAAAACTAAAACCCACATCACAGATTTAATTTGATTGCAAACACTGTTAGAAATAAGGTACACTTTCTAAAAGCATAATGATTTCAGTTAAGTCCTTACTTTAACTTTCATGTTCATTTTTCTAGAGAAAATTGTTTCATTTTCAGACGGAACTTGCTTTTACAGCTGCTTTTATGCCGGCAGCTTTGTGTAATCTGGAGTTCCACTTATTGAAGGTGGATGTTCTCCCAAGATTGATCCCTTTCAGTTTCACACAACACCCACTTGACATTTGCTGAGGATGAGAAATAAGGCAAAGGATATAATATGGTTAAAAGTCAAATGCTATAATTACTTTCAGCCTTTGAAATATTCAGCATCTTAATATGGTTACATACAAAGTTCAAGTAAAAAGCACTCCAAGCTCATTTTTCATGTTGTTCCTAGCTTGTGCTCTAAACGAATATAGTATTCAGAGTTTGATTTGCTGATCATTTAATGTATTTATGAATACAGATCAACACTGAAAGTGAAATCAGATTAATGCCTGTGCAGTAATGTAGGGATTCTCAGAGCACTCTATTTTCTCACATTGCCCCAAAAAAACACTCTCATAAATCTTTTATTTTTCTCACAAACTGAGATAGCTGTTAACCACTTGCCAACACTCAGATCTACAATCGTAGCCAAACATCCAGCTCTTAATTAGTTTTCTAATTCCTGCTAAATTCAAAGGAATGTAAGCAACTGTATTTTTTCAGTCCCATATTATCTTTCTGAATGCAAATTCTCATTTACTGCATAAAGATGAGAAGAAAAACAGCATGCATGAGGTTGCTAGAGTTAAGCATCAAGGGAGAACCAAGGTGAAGTGTAAGAAAGTAATGGAGCACTGACGTATTGAATTACATTATCGTTGTTTGCGTAAGACTACCATTCCCCTTGCACAAACACACGCAATATACAAAAAGCATGTGAAAGGTGGCCAACAGTGTCTAATTAACCCAGTTCCCAATTTGATACCAATTTACCCTGGATCCATAGCGAAAGGGTCTTAAGAGAAAGTGACTAGAATGCAGGTGCTTAGAGTCAGAGCTGGCTACACTGGCCAAATGACCAGGGAAATTCTCTGGGGCCCTAAGGGGAGAAAAGGATAGCACTAATCTAAATTAGGTAGAGGTGCAAATCATCCAGCAGGTGGGTGTGAGGAGGGAGCGGCTCATGCCTAAATCTCTGCCTAAGAATCAGCTGTCTGCTGCCAGAACATTGCAAAGGTATTTAGCTGCTTTCCACCCCTTCCAAAAAATTTGACTCGTGTATAAATCGTATCTTCGGTACCTACCTGAACTTTAGTGATCATGGGCAGCTTTCAAAATATAGCTCCTGTTCTCTCTATTCTGCTGGGGAAAAAATGTTCTTTGTCCCTATATGTTGTCAGAATTAATTCATGAATTCTGGTACAATGCTGTGAAAAATGGTGGGCATTATTTTGAGGGTAAATAGAAGCATTATGTTCTTTGTGATGTTCAGCAAGTTGCATAACTTTGCTGGACTTGTGCCAGTGTTAAGCTCCAGTAGTTTATGAAGGAGCTCTGTTAGTTCTTGTAATGATAAATCAGGCTAAATGAAGGAAGCATTCCTGTTTCTGGCAGGTACATTCCAACACTGGCTGCAATAAAATGAAATCAGCTACCTGTGCAGCCTCACCTTTGATAGTGTCTGAAAAAAATACTTTTTGTCAGCTACTGTACATGTCTTTTCCGTGGGTAAGGGTCTCTTGAAGATTCCTGGAACGTCTGCTCATAAAGTAACAGCCCAAAGCTATTTGATCCCTCCCGTTCTCCTATTTAAGATTATATGTGCCATTTTTAATACCAGTGATAAAATCTTACTTTGAGTTAAACTGTGGCCATTGTACTCAAGAGTCAAGCATTTAGCCACGTAGTTTGTTTGAAGTGTTTGACAGCAACATTGCTCTTGGAAAAAGATTTTTAACAGAGATATTTTAGCCATCATTTTTATTATGAAAAGAAATCAGGCAAGTGTCTCTCCCTGAAAGCTGCACTAGGAAAAAAGGCAAATTAGGATGGAGAAGGTAAAAGTAAGTACTCATCCAATGGATGGCTGAGCAGCATAGACTCAGAGGGTTGAATCCCTAAGCAGCTGTTTTAGGATGCAGAAAACTCCTGGGTTTGCTAGTAGTAACTCCATTTTGGTTCCTTTGAGTGTGGAGAGCCCTACTTCAGTTGGTCTCTCAGTGTTGTAAATTCAACAGCATACTCTCAGCAAGTTAAATTGACATAATGCTAAAACACTGGTCACTCAACTGTGCTAAGACTCCCAGTGCTGTTGACACTTGCTGAGATGACCTGGTGCTTGCATACCAGCAATGACACATTTTTAGAATAAGTCTCCAATATAAAGGGCTTTTGTAGGGGGGGAAAAAAAAAAGCTAATTGGTTACCACAGCACAGCAGTAGGAGGAATAGAATTCATTGTTTCTGTGAGACCACAAAAGTGCCTGTAAGGCTTTTTTTTGTTTGTTTTTAATGTATCTATATTGAAGCAATTTTTTCTCAGTCTGGGTACGTGCAGCCTAAACCATTTTCTCCATATAGTAATTTTACTCTGCTGAGAGGCAGCATCACCTGGGGAGGGTAAAGAACTGTAGAAAAGCTAAGTCATTTTCTATGTCCGGTTTTTCCACTTAAAAGCTTGACAGTGCCCCCTTTTCATCAGACTTTGTTTATTTGTTTGCTTTTAATTTCAAAGGCTTTTTAACAGATTTGGACAGAAAAGTGAAAACAGCAAGGGTTTGATAATTGTAATCTTTTGCAATCAAATTTATGACATTTATAAATATAGATGCATGGATTAAAATTCCTAGACAATGGAATATTGTTATTGGCCAACATCCTAGGCTGCATACCTGGTGTGCTGAGGTATAATCAAGCATAGGGTAGGGTTTTATGTGTTAAAGCAATGCTTGACTGGATTTAAATGGTTTTGATTGGAGCCGATATGATGCATAGTTGGACATAATGTTCATAATTGCCTATTTTTCTTGGCAAACAACAAGGTGCTTGATGATTGCTTTCTGAAATGTTCACATCTATTTCTTTGTGAAGTGTACCACAATTTAACGGTAATTCTAAACAAGCTTGTGTTGTAGTCTTGTGACTTTGAGAGAATGCACTGTTTATTGACATAATTTCCTCTTTACAGCAGAATTGCCATATCTCTTGTCCAGGTTGAAACTTGGTCTGGTTTTAATGACAATTACTCTCTTTCTTTTCCTACACACATCCCAATAACCACCACCAAAATTCAGTTAAATCCACAAGCACTCTCACATGTGTTTCTCAGTCAGACTAATTTTATCTTTTTTCATTAGTATTTGACACAATCCAGAGAAGGTGTTTTGAGATAGGCATCACAGAGCTTTAATGATTCTAGCCAACTTGACACAAACACGCACACACACACATTTTCCTCCCCAAGGCACAGCTCTGCCTCACAAAGGCATATGTTCACTTACCTTACTTGCAAAATGTCTTTCTGGGTTTAATGCATGAACATTTTCCAGACTAGAATTAAGAGAAGGACAGCCTTAGTCCTCTGCAAGCAGGCCTCTTCACCATTGCCATAACCCTATAGAAGTACTTACAGGTCCATTTCAAATGATGAGGCATTCAGGAAGCCTTGCCTGTTCTGTTTTGCTTTGTTTTACTTGCAAGAATGATCTGAGGTCTTTATTGTTTTTACCTATAGTTGCCTCCTGGGACCTACCTCACCCTGTTCTGGTAAGATGATTCCTCAGTCATATAAATCTGCCACCTGTAAGATTGTGCAATGACTGCAATCAGGATACGTGCTCAGGCTTTTTTCCCCAATCCTCTCTGCCAGCATCTTTCAGCACTATTTGCTCCATCCCTCTTTTAGCTGCCCTCTATTTCACTTATATCAATGTTCTTAGTCTATGCTAGCCTGCTTTCTTGATCTCTTGCTCTAGCTTCTTCTCCCAGTACTGAAACCACGGCTTAGCAATTGGCCCATCAAGATCAGTACAACTCACACTTTTTTCCCCAAGTCTGGACAAATTACAGGAGCTTCCAAATGAGATATCATTTCATATTCTTACATAGAACTTTGAAGTGGCTTGTGCATGTAGTTGTCCCAGTTGATCTTTGGTATAAATACGAGAACTAATTGACACAGATGGTAGAAAGGCATCAACACGGGAAGGGACTGCCCATTTACAAAGTGGCTTGAAGAGGTGGAAAAAATCCATTCAAGATTTGGGGGACCTTGGCACTGAAAAATCAGGTGTTGCATACCTATTATGCTTCTCATAATAAGTAGGCAGAAACTCACCACTTCTCCCTATCCTCATAACTTAGAAGCTGCCACTTCCAGGGCAGTGTGTCAGATGGAAATTATAATTTTCTCATGTTTGATACAAGAGAAAAGCAATGTGGAGAGCTGACACGTAAAACTGCCCCTTGAGCAGAAGCGAAGAATATGCCCACCTGAAAAACCAAATATCTTGGTTCTTATGACAGAGAATGAGCAATTCCACAGTCTATCCCTTAATGACATGATCAGTCTGAGCATCCGAGGAAGCCAAACATTCCTCAAAAAAAAAAGGTCATTAAAGTAGTAGTGCTCTAATGCAAAAACTTCCTGAAGATTGCTCTAATGCAGGGGAAGAAAGCAGACTGTGAACGTATCAGCCTAAAATGATGGAGGGAACACCATTAGGATCCTGAAAAGGCAGCAGCCAAACCAAGTATTTTTCCTGGACCATCACCTGCTCATGAAGAACCAGGACTTATGGCTGACTGGAATGTGTTAGCCATAACCTTAGTGTCCCTTTGTATTTCCCAACAAACAAAATTACTTCCACACAGCCCAAAATGAAGAGCTGGCAGAGAGAAATGTCTTTTTCAGCTCTACAGTATTCATCTTTTCTTTCTTTGTAATTAGGCCATCAGTGGGGCAAAAGCAGAGAAGTCCCTGTTGTGTGGGGAGGAACTGCTTCTTCAGCTCAGAGATCTTAGAGCATGCATTTAAGCTTTGACAGACTTGCTGCATTTGTGATATATGCTTCAGTAGAGCAGGGCCAGGGAGGGAGGTTCCTTAAAACCATCTAGTAGTGACATGTCTAATCATATAGCCAGACAATGAATTAATGAAATGTAGTTACTTATGGTAAAGCTTGAAATTCAGACTATAATCGAATACTCAGCAAATTTACCATTTAAAAGACATGGACTTCACAATCTTTTCACCAAATCTTGGGATTTGGGTGATCTGAGTTCTGCTCCAGCAGACCCTAGAAGCAATAAACATACATTCCCCCCACTCACTTGTCAGATTTTTAGCACATGATAAATTAAAGCACTGAGAAAAGAAGCCGGAGTCTGCTGGTTCTCTGTGAGTGTTGGAATGCTCAGGATTTGCTGATGGTTTTAAACCTGCTTTATTAAAAAGGAATATGAGGCTGTGCAGATATATTTGTTCCAGTTTGGTAAAGTCAGTTGCAAATCAGATGGTTCAAAACTAAATAAGAGTGTCTACATGAGTTTAGAGCTGATTTAAGTGAATTAGTTTAATGAAAAGGTACAGGTTTGCATGAAGATGAGGTTTCACCTTTCCTGCTCCCTGACAGCTGTGCTTAACTCTGCTTTATGTGAAAAAGGCAAAGGAGGAGACAGGGAGAAATGTCTTTGAGATAATCTCACTGGAAAGAAAGAAAACAAATGCATGCCCTGCCTACTCCAGCTGCTCTCCACCCCAGGAGTAAGTTTGAAGTGAGCTTATATATAAACAATAAACAAGTTATTCCTAAGGCATTTGCTTTGAGCTAGGCCTGTGTTTAAGGTATTGGTTTTGGAAGTGTTGTCAAAGTATCTACTCTTTTTAAATTAGACTTTGCATCTCAGGTTCATTAAGATTGCCTTGAGCAAGAATCTTTTATTCAACCTTTCTTTTAAGGTACGAAGTGTGAATTTGATGACTAAAAATAACTTGAGTGAGGAATGTCTAAAAATGGAGGAATTAACCACAGTGTTACATATGCAACCTAGCAATGGATTTTAAGACACCTCTTTAACTCCTTCCTGTGGTAATCTCTCCTTCCTGTTTGCATACTCTGTTTGAAAGCTTAAAATTAACGCTTCAAAATGGGAAAAGGATAAAAAGTGATCTCTAGTGCTGGTGTACATCTCCAGAGGATCTTTTGGCCATTTGTCATGTCAATTTTTCTGCACAGAGAAGGCAAATCTACCATCCTGTACAGAGTTTGAGAGATGTATTTGAGAGGATTTTATTTTCTCCTCCCTTCTCCAAGTCAGCTTGAAATCAATCACTTGGATAAGATGCATATTATTAATCTTGGGTCGCACTTGTCACAAATACTAACCTTGTAGCATGTATGTGTGTGGTAATAGCAAATCATACTGTTCCTGAGAGCAATTGATAATGATATTATTAGCCAAGGTTTTTCATGGATAGTTATGAACAAGTACTGTCTGTGTACAATTCAACAGAAACCCCAGGGGAATAAAAAAAAAAAAAAGACATAAAAAAAAAAAAAAGAAAAGAAAAAAGAGCATAAGCCTGAAAGCAACAAAAGCAGAATAAGTACCTCAGTGAATTTCTTGAAGCATTAGTAACTTGACAGCATCTACTCATTCACAACAAAGCCAGGGCAAGCTCAATGTTTTCTGCTGCTGCTCTAAACAAAAAGTTGATGCTAAGTCTCAATACTTAAGAACAAATGACAACCCCTTAGAAAGTGCTGTAGTTCTGAAATGTCAAAAAAAAATGAAAGTGATTTTCAAAGCACATTGCATAGTGTTTTCTTTTAAGGGAACATGATCCCTGGTGCCTTTAATAAAAGGCTGGGTAACAATTCCTCTTTAATTCCCTGTGATTTCACCCTAGAAATGACTGCTCGACTTCATTCATCTGCCATTACTTCTAACCACAAACATATTAAGTTATAAAAAAGGGACAAAACAAGTTGACAAATCATTTAAAAACATTTCTGGAAGGTGAGAAAAAAAAAATGGAGAGAGAAATGTTCAGCTTTGAAGTATCTATCTCATCTTTTTGTATCTTAATTTTAAAGGCTGTACACCAACACTGATTTTCACAAAATAGCACTGACTTCATGAGTGACCTTAATGTAAACAACCCAGATATCAATATAAGAACAACTGCTCAAAATGGCAGAATCAAGCTCCAACATTTCTAGAACTGCCTTTAATTTCTCTTTCAGACAATCAAGTAATTTCAGATAACTAGCACTTTGATATTTGTCTTCTGTGTTGTTTGCCTTCTTAATTAAAGAGCAGAATATATTGGCATTCTGGAGTCACAGAAACGCTTCTTAAATGAATCATCCTATTTAATAAAATGTCCCCTTGCAAATGCTGTTTTCCTTGATAAGTGCATGCACAAATAAGAGAATGGAAAAGGGTAATTGTCTGGTTGAGATGTAAGGGCACACAAAGTGGTTAACATTAAATAACCTGGTCAGCAGCCCAACTAATCTACTGCAGTTTGTTTTCACAGCTTTGCTCTGAACATCAGTGCTGATGGCCTGACACTCCCTGCAGAGCCTGAGAGCGAATGGTAAGTCAAGATACCAGCTGCACAATGCTTCACCTGCGATGACAGAGATTTGGAGGAGGGAGAATAACAGTTTGTAAAAACACTCATAAACTTCACTGGCTTTTTCTTTCTTTCTTTCGTTTTTTTTCCCACCCTGCAAACTTCCTGTCAAAGCTGCCAAATACATTGCAAGGTCATTTAATGAAGTGGAACACTTTTTTTCTTCTTCTTCTTTTCCTTTCTAATTTTAAATTAAGTCTTTTTTTTTTTTTTTTGCTGTTTCAGATCTGGAATGGTAATGTAACAAATGAAGGGAATCCAATTGCTCTCAAGGAGACCACACACCACAGAAGATCCCTAAAAGGTCTGCATTATCTATTCCAAAACCTGCTCATGCAACACTTCCACTCCAGCCAGCACCTGCCTTGTAAAGGCAATAAGATCCAGGACAGTCAGTGTGATCACAAATCAGCCTGAGCTTCAGTGAGACTGAGCTCGTTTTCTGAGCCACACAATGCAAGAATGAACTCTGCAGAACCCTGCCACAGAACTGATCCTGCCTTTGTCTTGGCTTTGCTGCTTAGTGAGGTAAAAAGCAGCCAAATTTCCTGAGTGAGATTTCACAATCTGTTCAAAGCAAAAGTTTATCTGATAAGAGCTTCCTACCTAATTATGCTTTGAGGCCTGACCCTGCTTGGTGTTGAGTGTTGAGTGTTTCCTGCTAAGGTCCATCATCTTCCAGTGAAAGTATCACTGCATACTCAAACGGGATCCTGCGCCACTGCTGAGGTTAAATGGGAGCTTTACCACTGTGACAGACCTGTATGGCTGGGTTAGATTGTTTCCTACTCAGCATGTGAGCTGTTATGAGTTATACTGACAGAGCTAAATGTGCCCGTTCATTGCCTATAATATCTTGTTCTTCAGTTGTAAAGGGGCAGGCAAAAAAATCCACCAATTACAGTATTGTATTTGACGGTGGCCAGCAGCAGGTGCCCAGACAACAGGACTAGAACATTGTTTTAGTTCCATTACTTACTTTCTCATCTTGCATAAATTTACAACAGAAAGCCTTCCTGAGCCAGAATCAGTAACTTTGTGTTGAATACTATGGGTATTTTTTCCCTATGTCTAATCATTTTTCTGAATCCAGGTAAAATTTCAGTACCCACAACTTAAGGTGCAGAGTTCCACAGCTTGTCTACCATGCAGGCAATCTCTCTTTTTCTTCGTTTTCAGCCTGGTCCCTGCCAGTTTCATATGATTTCCCCTAGTTCTTGCATTAGCAGAAACAGCAAATAATTCAAATAATTGTTTCCCAACACAATCTTTCTGGGACATCCATCTTTTTCAGAAATCATTCATATCCCACTTAAATAATTTCTTTTTCAATCTGAAGAGGCCTAGTCTATTTAATTATCTGTTCTACTGAAGCTATTCCACACCTTTAACCATGGCCAGTATCCTTCCCCTGTACCATTTGCAGCTGTACTATATTGTTTCTGACTTGCCAGTCAATTGCCCATTCAATTCAGTTCAGTGAGGTCCTTCTACAAGGACCTTTGCAGGAAGCATCTTTTTCTTATTGCGCTGAATAACTTATGACTCTTAGCAAACTCCATCTTTCTGTTGGTTGCTTTCTGCCCAGATAATTTTTGGCTGTGTTGAAAGTTACATGATCTAGGAGAGATCCCTAAGGGTCTCCACTTGATACATCCTCCCAGGGAGAGAACTGATATTAATTCCGTACTTTTTGCTTCTCACTTTTTGAAGAGGAGCTTAGGTATCTACCTCATGGTTCCAAACAGCATCTGATGTCCTTTTAGGTGCCAAAAAGGTGTTCACTAGCTTAGCTGTGCAGTATCTAACACCAGTGTTGGATCTAATCCAAATTGCAGCTGTAAATTCTAGGAGACACCTTATCATCTGAGTAATAAGCATTGCAACGGTTTCTTATGTGCTTTTATTGCTAGATTTTAAAATCTCTAGTACATACAGTGAAAAAAGTCATTTTTATGGTTAAACACAAGTCGACATGCTGTAACAGTGGTCTATTCATGACTCTGCCACAGATGATGTGTAGCAAATGTTTTTGATAACTCTCCTGGCTTCAAGTCTCAATTGTCTGCTCAGTATTTGTCATACCTTTTAAATTTAAGGTCTTCAGGGCATGAGCTGTGTTTTGTTATGGCTGTCTTGTGACAACCCATACAGTGATTCCTGAGCTGTTGGCAATTCTTGGATGGAGCTTCAAGGTACTATTGCAATAACAAACATAAATAATAATGTGTATCAAAGATGTAGTACTGTGAATGGCTTAGCATTGTTCACTGCACTCCTTCATAACACTTTCTATCACCAAGACGGAGCTTGATTTCTCTCACAGATGGAGGTCTAGATAGAGACTAGACAATGTTTTTTTGCTAAATCAGTTAGAAAGGAGTCCTGTTGCAACAGTCAGGCAAGCCTCCTGATCTAAGTACAGACTGAGTGTTCACTTTCCTGGGAAATATATGAAGGTGGGATATTTAAGTCCCTGCCTGTTTCTCTTTGAGCATTATTTAACCTAGGAGGTAAGTCAGAATGATTAGTCAATAGAAGACGGACACTGCTGGAGTTACTTAACTGCACATGCAAAGGAGGCATATCTCTTCTTTAGCCACGCTCATCCCACCAGGATTCTTAGTTCAGGAATCTGTATGTAAAATGGAGATCTGGACAAAATAAAGAGAACATTCAAATTTATTTAGGTATTCATTTCATCAACAACATCTGGATCCATTTATTTATTTGCTGGTAGTAGAGTAAGACCTTAACCAAAATAAGCATCAAACTATTTGAGACCAAAGCCTGATGTCATTAACTAGACTTTCCAAAAGACTCACCCAATGTGCCTAGTGTCACCTGCCTCTTGAAATGAGGTGCCCAATCATTCCACAGAAATAATATTCTCATTCACTAGTTGGGACTCAGTGGTTGCTATTTGAAAAGTTAGGAATGGAAAAGGAAAGTAAAAACAAACCAAAGATGTTTGAAGTTACATTTTCGGAGTTAGCACTTTTGTGTTAAAAAAGATAGGAGGCTTTTTGACAGTATGATCGCATCTCATTCAATCAGATTCAGACTCAGATTTTCAAATATATTAAATGTATAACACATTCACGTTTAACATTCATGGTTTTAATTCATGAAAAGGTTTTAGTTCTACAAAGCTGAAAAAATAATGCTTACAAGGAATTGTAATTTGTAGGCTGGTAGATGGAAATTTGCATTTTTCTATTTTGAGAATTTCTACACGATCTCCTACATTTCCTAATACACTGCAGTGGAATATCTGGTTCTCAGATATGTTTTGTGACAGTTTAATAAGGGAGTGGAAGAAGCCATTTCTTGCTACAGTATTTCAGGAATAAGTTCACTCATGTAAAGCCTCGAGCAGGGGCAAAAAAAGGATAATCCGTGAAAGGAGATCAGACATCCAGTGCTCATCCTGAAACTATTCCCTTGTATTGAAGGCATGAAAGTGCTAATTTAATGAGCTCTGGGTAGAGGTGTTAGTTTGAACAAAGTGTTACTGCACACAGGCTGCAAATAGTGTGCCATTAACTGCACTTTCATGAGACAACCTGTTTGAAAAGTAAATAAAAAAGTTTTTTCTAATGTGAGACATTCAGCATATGTGATCAAAAGATGCAAGTTTGAGACTACGTGCTGAAAGTGAGACTTCAGTAGTCAGAATATCCAATACATCAGGGATTCTAGTGGCTTCTGTCTCCATATTGTATGGAAACAATTATGAAATTCAGATATTTCTAAATTACATACACCAAACTGCAGTCTTCAGTATAATTTTTAGAGAAAATTAAATATCTTAACACTAAAGTGCTCCTACCCTGCTGTTCGGGGAAAATAGGATAAGAAGTTCCTACAGTGTCAGATGATTCCTGCTTTGTTGAACAATATTGAAATCAGCTTGATTTTCCATTGATGTTTTGTTTTTCTAATTCCACTTAAAAGACTAAGTGCTGACAATGCAAATGCTGAGCTTATGGATAGAAGGGCTGAATGTACTGGATTGCAAAAAAAACCCTGGCTTCATACAGAGAAGGGTTTGTCTGGGTTTCCTTTATTATTTGGGGGGTGGGGGTGTTCTGAGTTTTGGGTGGAAAATAAGGTTATGGATTGGAGATATTGGAGTCCCATGAGTGTAGTTCTGGCAGCCAATAACTGAACTTAAATAACCAGGCACGCAGCCGGTATGGCTCAGCCATGATACTGTCACTAGTCAAAAAATTTAGATGCTGTTTGGATCTAGTTTACTGTTTTCATCATGTTTTATGGAAGAACTTAGAGAACAGAGAACCTCTCAATTTCAAACTCTTCTGTTTTAATATAGCCTTTCAGAAAAATAAGCTTTTGTATTCAAACAAGTGGTGGGAAGCAAGGAGAAATACTGGTAAAATTGGACCTTGTCTGGGTTTTGTTCCCTGAGAAAGGAAAGGTAGCAGTGACAAAAGACTTAGAGCTGATGTGGGATTTCTCAACAAAATATTTATTTACCATAAATCTACCATAGTTTTGAAAGCAAAACTAAGAATATTCTCAGCACATAAGCTGAAGAAATTCAGTCTTTCTCTCTCGAGTGTAAGTGAGAAATATTATTAGCTATCAGAATATTTTAGAGGGATAGGTAAAGGGAGAAGTTCCCCTTCCAGCCCCAAAAGTTAATGTGGTGTAAGAACAATTTCTATCTTCCAAAGGAAAAATCATTGGTTTCATACTTAAAAGCTACAACATTAAATTGCACTTACTGACTACAGTAGCCTAAGATCAGCCCCTAAATGTCAACCATTGTGTACTGTCATACATACATACCATACAACTGTCACTATAAGTAATTTTTCAATCTTTCATTTAAGCACACTGTATAATTTTATGGCTTCAGTCAGTGTGCATGGTTCGTGCACAATTGTGTTAAACAATGACAGGAGCAGCCTGGAATGAGGAAGAGACTACAGGAAGAATCCAGTCTGACAATGAAGCCGACATACCAAAGGTAAAAGAGGCTTAAGGGCTGACAGACACCCACGATTTCTAATTATCCTTTCCCACGTGCTGATCGTTGCAACCCATCTCACCCACATACCTCTCCCTTTCTCTACCCTCACCTCCACTTCATGCCTGTTCCCCCATCTCTTCTCCACATCCTGATATGCCCTCACCTCTTTCCCTGCCTTTTCTTTCTCCTTTTTAACTGATCTCCACCTACTCAACCCCCTATCAAACAAAAATAAAAATGTTTGGAACTCACAGGGTGTTTCCTGACACGCTGTTGCTCATTCCTGCCCAGTGACTCAACCCTTCTCATCCCCACTCCGATCCTGTGTGGTGAGCCCTTCATTTGCATGTATACACCCTCACCTACATTTCTTTTCTATTTTCAGGTGGTGAGCTCCTCACAGCAAAGACCACCTGCTCCTTCACTGTGCAATCAGACCTTTCCATCCATTAGTCTGTATTCAATACCAATATAAATTTAATGCATTTTCAAAATTAATGAGAATAGTTAGCAGCAGTAGTACTTAATGAACTTTATGGTACTTTTAGCAAACTTCTTAGATGCAGGTACATACCCATAATGAATAGCAGAGGATCACAATGTTCTCACATCACTCATGTAGAGTAATACCTCTAGAAAATGAACATATCAAAGCTGTAGCAGGCATTCCCTAAATTCACTCACTTCTGGGAGTTCTTGTATTCAAAACAGTCATAAATTTGGAAACATGTCAGAAGACAGAAAGAAGAATAAATTAAAAAAAACCCTATTCTATTTGTGGGTGGCCACGGGTAGGATTTACAAAAGTAACAAGTAATGGTCTGGCTTTTAGATGTCCGTCTCAGATATTTTTTTCTTCAGTTCAGCCTGTCTCTGGTACATTCAGGATGTTAAGAAGTGAGAAAGATAGAGAGGAGAAAAAAAAAAAAAAAAGGAGTGAGAGAACAAACTTTAGTGACAGTGCAGGTTTATGGGCAGGGTGGCAGGTACCCTGGAAGTATTGGCATACATTCCAAGTTTACTCGGCTACAGCTCAGAGTATTAGGCACAATGAATACACTGCCAAGCATAATGACATCTTCTTCCTAACTGACACAGAAAAGAAGACTCTTTCAGAATACATTATTGCACTCTAAAGCTGTCTCCTTTATCCATAGTCATTACCTAAATATTTCACATGAGATTTTTTCTATTAAGAAGCTCTGAAACTTCTATAAAATTACTTACATTTTACTTAAGGTTTTTTGATTGGTTCTGATTAATTAAAAATATGCTTGAACTGCAATAACTTTGTGCTGTTTAATTATTCAAATACAGACTTCTGATTCTTCCATTTCTTTGTCTGTTCCATATAGGTTGCTTCCTCTATATTACATGTACATGTTGCACAAGTGTAAAAAAAGAAAAAAATACCAGCTATGACACATCTAACTAATAGCTGTACATCATATAATGTAATCTTATATGGAAATATTTCAGATGCTACGTACAGTATTTTAAGAGCCTCCCAGGTGATAGTCATTATGTTACATGATGTTCTAATCTCACCAGTGTCTCTCTGTCCTTCTTTCAGGCTCTGCAAACTTTCTCACACGCTGAAAGTTAACTTCACACATACACATAGGCTTTCAGCATCAAGTGCTAAGGTTTAATTGCTCAAAGAAATTCATTATGAGTTAGCCGCCCTTGGTCTATTATAGACACCTAACTTCACAGTCATGTACAGTGCAGCATTTCAGTTTGTGAGCACGACTGGTGATTCAGATCCCCTGTGTTCAGATTGCTGAGAACTTGCCTCCCTAAGCTTTCAATGGAACAAAAGTAGTCACAGGATTTAGTCTAAATATTGCGTATATGGGAATCATATCCAAAGGGGAATACAATAAATTAGCTTGATTCTCCTCTGATGTGTTTATTAGAAGGTGTGGTATGTTCTGTAATTAATAACAAACAGCAGTTATTAAAATCCACATGTTGAGGGGGAAAGGAATCCCAAACATCTTCCATTGTTTTAATCAAAACATTTTCACTTTGATTTTTTTATGCTAATCTCTTTGCATCTGTGAAATTTTTGACAATTCCATTCCTGAAATATCTAGCTAGAAAAGAAGTGTTTTCTGGGAACATTGCGCAAGTGCTGACATAACTTTAAAGAAAAATAATCTGACCTTGTATGCTGCATTGCACAGAAGCTGTAAACTGTCACATAATCCAAAAGCAAGGTTTCCTGCCTTGTTGCTTTGAAGGAAACAACCAATAAAAGTCTTGAACTTTAACTGGTCAGATAGACAAGATTTCTTACTGGAGTGAGGACTGGCTGCTTTAAGGAGGCTGAGCAAATCGGTGATTTCTTTGAAAATAATTTCTAGCGAAGGGATTTTCTCACAAGAGGTGGGAACTGTAAATTTAAAGGCAAAGAAAAAACCACTAGGGAAGAGAAGCAGAAGTCTCACAGAGTCAAAAGAAAGAGCAGAACAAAAGTCTCAAGCAACCCCAACCTAGAAACAAACCCAGATCACTTTAGGGATATGCAGTTAATACTTAAAAGCACTGGGCTGTTTTCTAGAGTTATTTGTTTAGGCGAACAGTAGTAAGCCACTGTAGTTTCAGGGAAGAGCAAGCAGCCACAGCTATTGGCTCCCATGGAAGACTCCTGTAGGCTGTAAAAGTCTGTGCATAGCTAATTTCTTGTGCATGTGTGCAATTAATTTGTTGAATTAATCTTTATAACTATAAAAAAAAAGATTATTCCATAGGAATTACCTATATGTAATATGCAAAACAGAAAGAAGACAACTACTTCCACAAGGTAGCTATTTTCATGCAGTTGAGAATAGCTTTTCATGATAATCTTTAAGGTCTTTTCCAACCTAAATGATTCTGTAATTCTTTGAGAAGAACCTCACAAGAAAAAGCCACATAAGAATCCATGTTCCTGACACTGGTGAACTGTGAGATGCTGTGACTTAGCAGTAAAATACTTGTTTTTCAGCAGTGACTAGACAAACTGAATGGCTGTTTTAAATGAACTACAGATCGTATCAGTGCTGCTACTGCTGCTGAATTTTGGGAAATTATTTGGAATGAGTTAAAAGAACTGTGTTTCAAGCAACTGTGACAAAGAAAGCAATTAAACTTGGCACAACTTTTATTATAATCGATGCAGAGCTAAATAAAAAATGTGGCCTCTGACACAGAAAGTCCTAAGCTACAAAGCACTGGAAACTAAGGAACTACATAAAGTATCACTCCATGAACAGTAGGTAAGATAAGTCTGTGGTTTGATATAGCACAGTTTTTCTTATAAAGCACATCTTTTAACAATGATGAGAGGGAAGTAGCACCAGTCAGTGAAGCCTCGTATCCAGCAAAACTGATTTTTTACTTACTGCATCCAACTGTGCATGTCAGACTCTAAATGTATTTCATTTGGCAAAGCACTGGAGCTGTTATACTCTCTCTGAGCCAAATTCTGCCCTTGGCTTCAGGCACACAGCTCCCATTGACTCTAGTGGAAGGTGTACAGAAGGCGATAGATTGTGTAAATTAGGCATGCTCTTGAGATAGTGAAGGAAGATTCACTGCTGAACCCCAGAGTGGGAGTTCACCAAAGGCCAGCAAAGTCATTCTCACCAGTCAGTTCTTCTCAACTCATCAGGGCAATGGCTTGCAAGATCCATCAAATAAATAGCTCATATGCACTTCTTGAAAAATAAAAGGATTTTCTCAGCCTTTGAGGCAGGCCTTCCCTTTACTCATTACCTGAGAAGCAGTCCATCCTCAAAACGTTTTAGTTCTGTATTGTAACTGGTGAAAGGTGCTGGTTTTTTCCTCAAAACTGCATTCACCCAAGATCTGTCCAAGACCCCTTTTTACCTATACTGCCATAACCCACATTATCCTGCCACCAGCTATATCCCTGCTTTTTTCCCTGTCCTGGCACTGGCTATTCCCTATTCTTTGCTTGTTGGTTGCCTACTTTAGATTTCTTTCCCTCCTAGAATCACAGGATTTATTTCTAATTTTCTCATAGGTTTAGAGTAACATATTTTGTGTCATGCAAATTTTAACAGATGGGTACGTTAAGTTGGACCTCTCAGTTTAACCTCAGTGACAGCAGAAAAGGCATCTAAGCATAATGGAGATAAGCCAGACTTACTGCAGTTCTCCCACACCCATCTTCTTAAGTAAAAACCACACAGCTCTTCAGAAAATCTCAAAAGTCCTGAAGACTCTAGCGGGCTTGCAAAGAAACAAATACCAGAACTAAATCAATAGCACCAATGCCAGTTTACTTTTTTTATATGCTTTTAGTACATAGATAAGAAATTCTCCTTAGGTCAATACTTTCAAACCCAGTAAGGTCAGATTCTGCTTTGCTACCTCACATTTGCTTGTCTAGTAGATGAAATACATATGTTTAGCAAGTGGATAAAGAGGCTGCAGCTAAATTTTATGGATTTATTTATTATATTCTCCTAAGGAAAAGTCTTTTCTGTTATTATTGTTTATTTATAAATATTGTCACACCAGAAGAACAAGATGTACTGTGCAGGTATTTGCAGAAAAAAAAATCTTTTCAAACTAACACAATATAAATATGTTACAAACTTAGACCCAGAACTGCTTGTGAAAAAGATAAAGCATAATAGAACAGAGATAAGAGTGTGATGGAAGAAGTGAGTGACTAAATAACTGAAGTACGTTGAGTTTGTATTTTACCAGATAGAATTCTATTTTTTCCTGTTGTTTCTATCAGTTAACATCAACTTGTTTAGGGACTCCTGCCTCCAACCAGTAGACCCTCTACCATATTCAAGCTGGGAAAGAGAGTGAGAGATGGAGAGATCAGTTTTCAGTTGTCTCACAATGACTTTTTTGGTCTCCAGGAAAAGCTTCAGTCCACCTCTTTCTGCTGGCTGGAAGCACTGTGTAATCTCCTCAATACATGTACACTCAGTGGCTTCATAACATTAGTGCCTGACCTGTTATAGAAAGAGTTTAAAATATATAATCCTAGCAAATAAAAAACTTTCTGTAAGCAAAGAGGGAGAAGAGAAAGAAAGCAAGGAGAGAAAAAAAAAAATCTTCTCTGACTGACAAAAGCAGACTTCAGTGAAGTATTCCAGGATCCAGTCATTTGCTTCATCTAAGAAAAATCTTAAAAATAACTTGAAGCATCTTTAATGCTCTGTAAAGTTGCTATCTGCTTTGCTGGTCAAATACAAATACACCATCCTCTTCCCCATTTCTTCTTGGATTACTGTTAACAAGGTCTTTCAAAATATTTGGTCATTAATTACAAAATCCCTATGAATAGTCTGTTATTTCACACATACACATGCAATCTACGACCGACAGGTTTTTTGATTGACTCCAGAGATTCTTTTGCCATTGGATTTGTGAATAAAATTGCTGAAAGGCAGATCTGTGTGACACTGATATTAGTCCTTTGTTCAAATGAAGACACAGTCACTTTTTATTATGTCCCTCATACTGAAAATCCCCTACCTATAAATCAAATATCTGAAAAACAAAATTTCTTACAAATGACATTTTATGAAACCTCCTTATCAACACTGAAGGTTCAAAGGAGTGAAAGGATGCCTGCAGCCCAGTTTGATGAAGTATTTTTTGAATTATCAGCTATCAAGGATCCCCTCAGAACTCCAAACCCTCCTGACTGGTTTGTCATCTTTTAAAATCTTTCAGTCCATCTCTCAAAAAAATAAACGTGCAAAATCCTTTCTTGACCTTTGCAAATAACCAAAGTGTTTTGGTGGAAAGTTTTTACAGATTTTTAACTCATTAGCAACTCCTAGACACCATAAAAGACCAAGTGCCTTAAACACACAGAGCTCAGCAGAAAGAGGGAGAAGTTCCTGCAATCCAAGCCATTATAACATACTATATTTCTCAATTTACCTTCTATATATACAACAAAAAAGCTGACCTGAGAAATCACTTCCTGTTCCAATTATCTTTCCAGTTCTCTTTCCTCTTTCTAAGTCTCTTTGAGTACACATTCTTTAGAAGTTAAGCAAAAGAATGACAAATAGGTTCAAAAGTAAATACTTTTACTTCACTTGTTTGATCAGTTTCTACATAGGGTATAAATGATAGAATAACACCTTCCTCACTTGTTTTACTTATTCCTATTTATTATTCTAAATGTATACAAACTCTGTATTAAGTAAATATAAATGAAATTTTATATGCAAGAGAAGGACAGAATTAGTATTTTATAAGTGTCATGGATAAGTAACTACAGTTCTTTATCTGAGGACTGTTAACAAAAGTGCAAGAGATATTTTACATCAGGAAACTTCCCAGATAATAAAATTTCTTTGCAGATTACGTTCTACCAAACTTTAAAAATCTGACTAGGTAGGTAGAACAATTAATCCCAACAGCTGCTTTTCACCAATAAAGTTTCTTTTATCGATCTTACAAGCAAAGAAAAAGAACAGGCTTGCTAAGACTAATTCAGATGAATAACGGAATCAAACACAGGCTACATCTGGTAAAAAAGGACATCTATCAATGATTTTCAGACATAGAATAAGATAATGCGTTAACAGATATTTTCCCTTTTTTACTATTTCTGTTCTCGTAAGGGTTTTCTAAATATTTCTTTAGTGCTTCCCTTCAAAGCATAGTTCTTTCTTTGTTGATATGGACAAATCAAGCATTAGCAATTCTTTTGGTGACCTTTTATGTCCGTAAGTGCTAGAACACTGTCAAAGTTCACCTGATTCATTGTGGCTTAATTCCCCACTGCTGATGATTACAGTGGGAGCCAGTCTCTAGTGGATTAGAGCAAAAGAGACCCAGGGAGGAAATGTTAGTGGCAGCCAGGTTAATAAGGGAAGTTTATACTGAAGTTTTTGTGGCAATGTTGTTTGTTGGTGGGTTTTTTAATAGCAGTAAAGGGCAGCACTCAGAAAGCTAATTTGGATAGCACTTTGAACACCAGCCTGTTCCCAGAAATTTACTTCTCTAAGGTCTTTTCCATCTCACTGCTACTGATTTCTTTTTTTTTGCTGCTTCCATTGTGCATACCATATGATTTGTAACATTCAGTCACAGCTGAGGTCAAACCCCAAGCACTGCAATTCAGTTGAAATAACTGGATTTTTAGTCACTCAGTAATAATTTTGGAGCCTTCTGTGGCTCAGAGAAACTTGGTTTCTCTGAAAGAAAGAGACTTCTTAGAGCTACTCTTACAGTAGAAGCATTTTAATTTTTAATATTTACCGCAGACCTGAACAGAAATTCTATAAGGTAATTCAGATGTAAAGGAAACATAAAGGCTAAGTATGTTTTTTCTTTACTAGCTTATGCAGTTTTCAGAAGAGATAGACAATTAATTTCTCAGTGAAGTAAGAATAACAGTGTGATGGAAATGCATTGATCTATTTAATGAAGGATTGTAAAGTCAACATCACTGGAGAAGCAAGGATTATTGATTCTGTTAAGTAATATTTGAAGGATTTTATTCTTTGGTTTAGAATTAAAGTGTGCCCCATACAAAAAAAAAGTGACCTAGCAAAAAGTTTGTAAAAAGATTTGAATATCTAGAGACATCTATCTGTACATAAACAACCATGTGTTGCAGTCTAGTATAACATATCTTGCTGTAATAAAGTAAATAGGGCACATTGCATAAAAATTGCTAGTAGGAAGATACTCAGTGCACATGCATTCTTCTGTGATTCATAAGGGAAATAAGCACATATGCCTACCATCTTATTCACAGCATATACCAGAAATCAGCCAAAATCACAAAAGATTGAAACAACCTTGTAACAAACCAGCATGCTCATTCTAGTAGTAGGAAGTCTTAGACTAGTGAGGCCCAGACAATTAATAGGTCCAGTTCATTTGTAACCAGTTAACAATTAACAGAAACCACCTGTCTTCTGCTATAAAAGGCAAGATAAGACCAAGTAAGACGCTCTTGAAAAGCTGTGTAAAACAGAAAAGAAAACAACAAAAAAAGTTATTGAAGTCTTAGGAGATTAAACCCAGAAGCCAGCACGGTGCTCCTGTGAAAGAACTGGAGCAGTGGAAAAGCTTGTGTGTGTAAGCAGGCGGTGTTTATTTTAGGACATATGTTTTGAATACTTCCCCAGGCAATGTTATTAGCTATAGTAGCTTCCCCAGGAGTCTCATTCCCTAAGCGTGGCATCCTTTGAGTTGTCCCCAGGTTGCTATGTGTCAGAAACACTTTCATTTAAAAAAAAAATCTTTTCCCTGCTTTTAGGGCAAGTGCTGCTATTTACAGGAAAAATGAAGATACCAGCAATTTTGGAGGCGCAGCATACATTAGGTGTTACAGTACCTCCATCAGATTTTAAAAGGCCAAGTATCCACACAAGCTGGGGTGCAATGCCAACAAATTCCTTCACCAGCTGATGTGCCTGACATGCTGCCTAAGCATTGGCATCTTCTCGTCTTGTGAGTTCCTGCTCCAGGTCATGAGTAGCTCCATGCTTCCTAGGATCCTGGAGTTACAATTTTTTTGCTAGAACAGTAAGACCTGCACTTCCTCCATGGAGTGCCCTAGCAGGAAAGACTCAGACCTTAATGTCAGCTGCTCATCACACATACATCCAAGTAACCCAGACTGTAGGAAAAAACAGTAGCCCTTCATAGGTTCATTTTCCCTTTTGATGCTTGATGCTCTCCTCCCTCCTGCTTCTAGCATCGCCCTCCATTCCAAATTCATTCTTCCCAGCAGAAGACAGGTACTTTCCAGCAAGCTACAGGTGCACTGGGGATGCTAATCATGTAGTCCGCTTTAGCCTGGGGCCACCTGGCCCTAAAACAGTGATCTGCCCCTTTCTAATCTGTCTTCCCTGGAAGACTTGTATCACTATCACCACGGGGCTCCTAGTTAGCATGAATCAACATGTACACTACTTTCAGCAAATATCACACTAACTTTTCCTCTCATTCCAGGAAAAAATATGCCCCTACAGCTTCAGGGCTCTGTATAGCTGAAATTTTGGCAACACTGTCCAAACTGGCCTTTCTGTCTTTCTCCTGTGCTCATTAAAGGTATCTGAGAATATTATCTGATTATATTCATTTCTGTAATATTAAAGATAAAGGAAGAATCTGGAGAGATGCTGTCTGATACAATTTATGGTACACATTTCACTTTGCTATGTAAGTTGGTTTCCATTTTTGTCTTCCAAATAATATGCAATTGTGTGGCAGCAGGTAAGGATTTCCACCACCTCCATTTTGTGACAAATTCTAAGTTTGGTTGTAGTCTCAGAGGAGACAGGTGGAAAAAGGAAAGCAAGAAAACATTTTTTTAAAAATATTTCTGGGAGGAACGATTAATCATCTTTTACAGGAGCTCAAAGAGAAGAAACCTCACAGATCATCATTCTTTATTAAGTCTCTGCAGCAAACTCAGCTGCAATCTCTACAAGGAAAATTGACATTGCTTTTACCTACAGGCAAAGCTACTGTGAGCCTTCACACAGGAATTTGTGTGCTGTGGTAGATTGAAAACCAAATAGCTCTAGCAGCAGAGAGAGGTGTGTGATGCAAATTCAGGTGGGAAGGGGGGCTGACTTTTCACTGTCTGCTTCCAGGGGCTCTGGGTGAGACCACAGACTGGATTCTTCCTTGGATTCTTCCATCAATGAAACCCCTGCTTAAATCTCCCCTCAAACTGAGCAGACAGAGTGACATCGCAAAGTCAGATCTAATCCAACATCAAGTCACATCAGTCCAGTGCTTCTGATAGAGTAAATGAAAGAGGCTAGATGGATGTAACACAACTGTTTACCAGAATTACCAGTTACAAGCAATTCCTGGAAAAATTACTTCAGTAGGGCATGGCAACACTAACTGAAATGATTAAGCTGTTTCATATGCTGTATTCCAGGCCAAAGTCTTTACTTTGTTGTTGTTGTTTGCTCTTTTAATAGAAACCAGCCTTTTCAACTGTGCTTTAAATAAGTTCATTTATCTTGTAAATCTTTGGTCTCCAATACACTCTGGTACTGGAAAAAAACTCCAAACACTTTTGAATGAACCCATAGAAAGATGAACCCCGCACTCCAACATCATACTGCCAAAAAATACGTAGTACCGTATTTTCTTACATTCATCCCAGACCCACCAAAACAACACATAAATGTTTCCATATGGTTTACAAACAAATTTCCCATATCCCATATTTGACAAATTGTTCCCTCAAAAGATATAAGCTAAAGAAGGTTAGTCATCTATTCCAGCTCTCATGGGGACACCAGACCTGATTTTCCACTTGGTAGCACAGCCTTTGTGCTCAGGCAACTCCTCTAAAGTTAGCATCTTCCAGAAAATAACAGTCATGGGGTTGGTGTGAAATAAAAAAAAATCAAAGCTACCATCTTTCACGCCCAGACTGAAGCTGTATCCAGATTTTTCTCCCCCTGACGTGTTCAAATTACAAGGATCAGGCAATCGTGTTGTGGCAACAGCCAGCCAGCTTGCAGGTGGTGCCTGATGCACCCTGGTATGGGCTTCCAGCGCTGCAGCTCCAACAAGATCCCTTGTAAACTGCATCCACACTGGGCTAGTGGGATGTAAAACCGTACTTCTGGCTGTAATTTCAGGCTTCCCTTATATATTCTGTGGGACTATTTGTAATATTTATTTATAAAAGATTAATATTTTACCACAGTGTATTAATGCATTAACATGGAAGCAATGCTTGTGAACAAGAAATTCTTACAAGCTGTTGGCTTGTGCAACATAAAACATTATCTCATACCCAGTGTCACCATAGACATCAGTTTCTGCTTTAAATAGTCTAACTACAACTCCCTGACTGTAATATAAAAGGCACAACCCTTATAAATGCAGTGAATAATCAGCCCACAGGATAGCTAAAATAGCTGAGTAAAGCGGAAGTTCTTTACAGTCACACTCTTTGTTATAACTCATTATAATAACGAAGCAGTTTAAAGATATATTCCTACAATTTAGTGAAGAGTTTTCCAATAGAGCCAAAATTCCCTTTATGGATCTAATGTGTATGAGATAAGGTTCAGAAACTTAATCTGTAATTCAATTATGAATAATGAGTGTCCGTATAGTTCTGCACATAGGTTTAATACATTTTCCTAAATTTCAGCTTTCTTCTTCTGAAAACACAAGAAATACTTCAGGAAAGGGAAAACAATTTGGCTTGATTTCAAACTGGAAGGTTGGGTTTTTTTCTCCCAGAAGAACAAGATTTAGAATAAATGCTGGGGAAATGGTTCTCTGCAAACATGAGCATGAATACAAACTGTGGCTTTGTATTTCCTGATCAGGGTGGAAAAAGAAACGTAGATCCTTCAGACCTAAACCCTAAAATTATCTCAGAGAGTACCATTCAAAAACACTTCCTCAAGTCAGCAGGGGAGGAGGGCAATGAAAGGCTTGATGAGAGTTTGGTGAATAAAGAGGAAATAAGGGAGGGACAAGGGAAATGACAGTGGACCCTCAACCCCATGCAAACTCTTTTTTAATTATTCTTATGCATAGATTGTAGTTATTAGCATGACCAATTTGCAAAGAAGGACTTAGTTGTCCCAAATGTGGACATGCCTTTTTGCACAACACTTTAGACTCCCTAGGCTCATGCACTGGAGAAAGAGCCATAACCGTGCTCAGGTTTTGAAGTGAAATAGAACTGGAAAGGCAACAGTGATAACAATATTACCTTAATCAGCTCTATCAAAGACACCTATCACTACAGGGCTCTATTTGCAATATTACACTTATTTTAAGACAAGCAAGAGAATGTCTATAATTGCAGATTATTTATTATAATTTTTGTTACTTAAGCTGTCCGTGTTAGGCTTGCTATGAATAAATAGTAAAGTCAAAGGGCAAGTTGTTTATATCAGTGACTAGACCAAATTATTACGCTGAGAAATGGTCAGCGCATCCTGTTATTGCTACTACCAGCAAAAACATTGCATGAAAATAACTAGACAGACCAGTTGCTTGAGTTCTCAAAAGGTTTTATTTTTAGCCTAATGACAAAAATGTCTGTGTTTGCACAGGAAACCAGAATGATTGATACAAGGGAGTGGGAATAAAATTCTTCATCTAATTTTCAGTGATACATTAAAGACTAGATCCCAGGAGTGTCACAGAAGCATTTAGTGAACCTTAGAAAGATGACTTTTCCACCAGTGCCCACTGCCCCCACCCCCATCTCTCTGGTCATGGAAGCTCCTACATACAAATCAATTCCTTGTGCAAGTTAGAGCATTTTCAGAACCACTTTTAGCTGTGCCAGCGAATAATGGTGCTACGGAGAACAGCTGGCATAGCCAAAATAGCCTGTCCTTCCCCCACGGCATTTCAAGTCGGCCCTGTGGGAACAGACAAAGTGGATAGATGTCTTGCTGTTCCCCAGTGGAGTCTTTTGCTGTTGCTGTAAATCGCTTTAAGCTCCTTTTGCTACAGTTGTGCAAAAAGTACTTATTTGGACTTAAGAATATAGATCAAAATGTAATCACCCTGGAGCAAATCATCAATACCCACTTTCCGTAGACCTCAGTGAGGCCTCCAAACATATCAGGGTCACCTTCCAACTACTAATGACAGCTCTAACTTCTAGATTATTTTTGCCCAAGCTAAACTAATGTCTGAAAACTTCTGTACCAGGAAAAATGCGTAAAGTACTGCCTATGCTGGCATCAGCAGTAGTTTTGCTATTAATATAGTATGAGCAAAGCTAGTATTTCATTGAGTGAAGTAAAAATAAAATATTTCATTTCCTTTATTGAAATTAGCACTATGCTTCAGTTCTGAATGTTCAGAGAATGTTCATTGTTAATTAAGTTAATTATTACTGCTTCAGAAATGCCTTAAGGTATCAGTCAGGAGCAGTGTCCAATTCTGCTGTAAGTTAAATGAAATGGAAAGGGCTATTTTGAAAGATGCTATGGCTTGCTCCTGTACCGCTGTTATTGATTAACCTGCCAGGCAGCTAAACACCACACAGGTGCTCGCTCACTCCCCCCCTCAGTGGGATGGGAGAGAGAATTGAAAAAAAGCTAAAACTTGTGGGTTGAGATAAAGACAGTTTAATAGGACAGAAAAGGAAGGGAAGATAAAAATATTGGTAAAAGAATACACAAAACAAGTGATGCACAAAGAAATTGCTCAACTTTATGAGAGACTGGGCAAGGTAGGCAGCTGTTTAATTCCCCCTGTCTCCAAGGCAGCTATACCAAAAGCCACCGGTACCCTCGTGGGTCCTTGAAATACCCTCTCCTGAGGCAGCCCGTGCCAAGGATGCGCAGAGCCTCTGGGCCAGTCACAACGGGGAGCTTTTGCCAGTCGTTCCCAGTCAGGCTTATTTCAGCCTCCAATACAGTTAGCTGTTGAGATTCTCCTGTCACTCCAGAAATACAAATGGGTTCTGCCTCTTCATAGTTTGATGGCATTAGGGTTCACTGTGAACTAGTGACCACTACATCCTTATGCTCCTTGGCTCTGATGTGCCAGGCCTGATCCACACAGTTCAGTAAACTCACTTGCCCCTTTTCTCCACCTGGCTGAAGGCAGTGACACTTTAATCCTGGTCATAGTATTCGTTACTCACTTCTCGTAAATATGAATAAAAAGTCCCTTTATTAAGATTAGGAGTAAGATCAGCCATTCCACTCTGCCTGAGGAATTGCCCATTGGAGTCCAGAGCAGCAGCTTTTCTGGAATAATCCCTCTTGTGATTGTTTTCCCTTGTAAGTCACATATCCATGCTCTAGGGTCGAGGTAGATTTTCCATCCCACTTCCTCATATCCTCTCTGTAGTCACCCAGGTAAAACCACAGGGTGACCCGTGGTGTGTACCTGCTATATCCTCGCTCTTGAGTAGAGGAACACTTACTTTTAATAGCTAAGATACTGGTCCTTACAGGTGGGGAGTAGGACATATCGTCTTCAAATTGCTGGAACTCCTGGGACAGTTTCTCCACAGCCTAGATGCAGGCCCATAGGGAGGAAAAGAGACTTCGTACTGCTGGAGCTGGCCAGCCAATTCATCACCATTTGTCCCCCTCCATCTTTGCAGGTCATTACTGCCAATCAATTGATATATAATGATGGTGCATTCTGTACAAACTTCAGTCACATGGGTTGTGTACACTTGACTTCACCTGGATCTTTGGAAAACTGCTCATTGTCCAGGTCATCATAAATCACCTCCAGCATGGCTAATTCCCTCAGGTACTGCATACCTCTTTCCATGGTGTTCTACTTGTCTGGATGACATATAATGTCTTCCTTGAAGGATACCTTTCCCTCACACCTGTTAGGAGTCACCTCCAGAGGCTGAGGGCTTGGCCCACTTTTCCAATCACTTTGTCAATGCCCCCTTCCCCAGAAAGGAAACCCAGATGCTTGGCTTGCCTACCCTCTAATTCCAGGCTACTGGTTCTGTTATCCCAGCATTGGAGCAGCGAGGTGATAATGTGCCTGCCTGGACCATTACTGAAGTCTTTTCACATATCTCACAGCTCATTCAGGGATAGGGATCAGGTGGTTACTGCCTCATTTATGAGTTCTGCCTCTTCCTCTTGTGATGGCCCTACTTCAGAGTAGCCTGCCTCATCTACTTCTTCCTCTTTCCCTGCTTGGTAGAAGTTTCTTCCCTTAGTAAATGAGCTGACTATCACACCCAATATTTCTTCTTGTGTATAGGGGTGAGTGATACCAGCACGGGTTGGTTTTCTGGTTCAGCTGCAGTGCTTGTCACAGGGGGTGGAACAGGCACAGTGCCTGCTGTTTTGTCATCAGATCCAGAGCCCTTCTCTTCCCCCTGAAGGTACTGAAAAATTTTGAACAGGGCTTGGTGGGCATGGGCCAGGCCCCAGCATATTGCAGTGATTTGTGCCTCTCTGGAACTGCCATGGTGACAACATACTTTTTCCAAACATTATACTAGTTCTTCAGGATTTTGCACTTGTCCAGGGGTGAAGTTCCAAAACATTGGAGGTGTCCACTGTTCTAGGTACCTACCCATACTCTCTTAGACACCTTGCCATTCATAACTATCCAGCCTCAGGGCAGATCTCTGAATGTTATTCTTAAACAGTTGTTTAACCTTAAACAAGACCTGAAACACATTCAGGAACATGCTGGTTTGAACATCCCAAGGATATTCAGATTTCTCAAGATGTATTGTAACTAGCCTGAAGTAGAAGTGGAAGGTAAAAGGAGTAGAGGAAAGGGTCCCCTCTTGTCTCCCCCATAGACTGGCTCTCAGAGGAGAAAAGGTAAAGAGTATAATTATTAATAGTTTCTGAAGGCTTTTTTTATTATTTTTTCTGAAATTTTCTGAAGTTTCTGAAGTTCATTGAAGTACAGGGATGATGGCAATGCTGAGCACAAATACCAGATCAATCTCATGACCAGTAATTTGGTCATATAATAAGGCAGTGTTACACGGTACAGCAAACTGATAACCTTAATCCAGCCCCCAGAGGTGATAAACATCACAACAGGGAACATTTACTGCAAATAAGGTGTTACAGAATTTCAGTCTGAGAACAAGCACAACAATTTGGAGAGCAAATACAACAACATTGTGATCAGTGAATATTAAACTAATATAATGAATGCTTATAACAAATTTGTTTCAATACACTCTGGTCAGTTCTGTCATTGTCTCAACACTTTAAGCCCCATATTGGGCACCAAAAAGTACTGTTGTGGTTTAACCTGCCAGGCAGCTAAACACCACACAGACACCCACTCACTTCCCTCTGTCCACTAGTGGTATGGGAGTGAGAACTGGAAAAAAGTAAAACTCGTGGGTTGAGATTAAGACCATTTAATAAGACAGAAAAGGAGGGGAAAATAATAATGATGGTAAAGGAATATACAAAACAAGTGATTGCTCAACACCGGCTGACTGATGCCCAACCAGTCCCCAAACAGCAGGTGACCACTCCTCATCCAACTCCCCCCAGTTTTATTGTTCATCATGGCATCATATGGTATGGGATATCCCTTTGGCCAGTTGGGGTCAGCTGGCCTGGCTTGTCCCCTCCAAACTTCTTGTGCACTCCCAGCCTCCTTGCTGGCAGGGCAGCATGACAAGCTGAAAAGTCCTTGACTTAGTGTAAGCACTGCTCAGCAACAACTAAAACGTCAGTGTGTTATCAACATTATTCTCATACTGAATCCAAAACACAGCACTGTACCAACTACTAGGAAGAAAATTAACTCTGTTCCAGCTGAAACCAGAACAACCTCCAAAGTCCATAAGATCATAAATCCAAGTATAGGATCAGGACAGCATTTTGGGAGGAGTTGCTTATTTTAGGTATGTTTCCAGTGAAGGACATGGAATGTCCAGGTTTATAGACATAGAACTAATTGCTGGGGATTTCTGAATTCCTTTACCAATGTCCTCTGTAACTTGATGGTTACTTGATTTAAAGCTGACCTGGAGATTTCAATTAGGCAAGTACTTAGGGAACTTCCGTTGCTTTCTTAAAGTGCAAAATAGTGCAACTTGCTCATTAATTACAGCTATGACTCTGCTTCTTGTGTACCTTCATTTTCTTTAGAAGGGGAATTACAGCTATGACTCTGCTTCTTGTGGACCTTCATTTTCTTTAGAAGGGGAATGCAATTCACCCTCAGCCAAAAGATTCCATTTATTTTACAAGAGTCACTTTATTGTTGAAGCCCTTGTGCCAAGGGAGGAGATATTTCTCTTAGCCTGAAATACTGGAACTTTGGGTGTGCAAAAGGGAGAGATACAGATCTGTGCTGTAGCTGGCAGAAGCATGGAAGAGATACAGAGAGGTTAGGACTTGGGGAAAGACATCTCAGAATCCTTTTCCTCAGCTGGTAGAGTTTTATGGTGACTACACACAGTTTTGTCCATTCAGTAGCTGAAAGAGCTTACACAGGAAATTACATAAACATTTACAGAAAAGATGGGAACAGTCTTCAGCAAATTAGTCCTATCCTGCTTTTTTGCTGAGTTCTCAGGCTTCACATGAGGCAGGTATAAATGACATGTACGACACGTCTGTCACTATGCTGGGACAGACTTTCTTAAGAAAACGTGCCAAATTTTCCAAAACTTCCAGAAAGACCTAGGAGAGCAAGGAAACAACTTACTCTTTAATACCATGTTTGGGCTAGCTAAAGTCCTCAAGCAACTTCATTCACACTGAGGGTGAGGGGTTAAACCTTTCTTCAAAGCTCAAGAAATGATAGAGAACAAGATTTTTCTTCTTGTCTGGAGAGTTTGGGGACTGGAGAGAAAATGGTCAACACTCCCATCTTGATCCCACTTTGACCTGGAGGGTTGGGATCATCCAGCAACAGGAATCTTCTGTGTGTTTCTAAGAAAGCAAATTGAATAAATGAAGCTGGAAGAGCGCAACAATTCTATACACTATTTTCTTTAACAACTGAATGACTGTGGTTAGCTTATAAATCTTAAACATCCTTGCTTTGTTTAAACAATTGAAAGATACAGGGACACTACGGTAAACTAGATATATAATTACTTCAGATATCGGTATATAAATCATTAATGTTTATTAAGTAAAGCCATTTGAAAGGCATTTTGTGGAGCTAAAGACAAGACTGACCATAAAAGATATGCAGGTACGTTATTTCAAAAAAGAACCTGAGACTAGTCAAACAAAGAAGGAATTCTAGAATACATGCAAATGGCATAAATCTTTTAAAACCAATATACTGTGCTTGTAAGCTCTGGCAATTTAAAAAAAAAAAAAAAACAAACAAAAAAAAACAAAACCAAAAACCCCCCCCCAAAAAAAAACCCAAAAAACAGAGGGAGAAAATAAGAGAACACAACTAAGAGGAAATAAGATCAGATTATTTACTTCCTAATAGCCATACTTTTGTGTTTGTTTGTCCTAAGAAGGGTTTTTAAGCTCAAGCTCAACTTCCAAGCTGTCATTTGACTACAAATAATCATTGATGCTTCAGGACAACTGAGTGATCAGATCATGGGCTGTGGAAGGAAATAAGTCAGGAGTGACTTCTGGGGACAACATCACAGATTCCAGCAACACAGCACCCTGCAAAGGACATGTGGAACCTCCATTAATTTTTACTCATCCATTAAACAACTCCAGAAATACTTTTCATCCGCTTCTCTGAACTATGTGGTGTCTGTCTTGCAGCTAGTTCTCGGTTATCTGAAAATTTTGGTAGGTAGCTTGTAAAATCAGGAAAATTTTCCACCACTGTCACTGCATTTTTTACTGTGCTAAGATAGGTCATTTTGTCTTCAAAGTTATTCTGTAACATACATGGGTTTTCTCTGATTTATACCCAGAACAAATACTGATTGAAGATAGATATCAATGCCAAAAAATCAAAAGTTCAAATTCCAGAGACAGAGTATAATCCTATCTTGAATGAGGCCTACATGCTGTATTTCTATAGCTAACACGGAGGTCTTGTTTTACCACTGCTTTAATACAGTGCCTGTATACATTGTCATGCCAACATCATGTCCTAGAATTCAACTGTTTTATATTTGCTTTTCTCCTAGGCCCGAAGAACAGTGTGGAAGTGTCATAGGTTCAGCTGCAGCAACAAGGTATAAAGATGAGGTACTATAAAGAGGAACAAAGAGGTGGGGTGATGAAAGATGAGGTGCTGGGGTACAGCTGCAAAGAGCCCTGAGAACATATCTGCACAGCAGATGTAAGAAGCCACATGATAAGATGAAGTGAACAGTGTGGGGTAAAGAAATAATAGTTATTAAAGAAGCTGAGATAAAAAGGGGATAATTTTGAAAATTAATTAAATATCCTAGGGCTTAGGCTGGAGGAGGCGGGAAAAGAAACCCCTAGAGTTAAAAAAAAAAAAAAAAATAAAGACAAAGAAGAGGAGGAGGAGGTAAATAGCAGCTGTGGAAAGGGTTGGGAGTACTGATGATTAGGCAGCCAATGCATGTTTTTTCATTTTGTGCCAGGCTCTATAAATCTTCCCTGTTGCCCTGAACCTAGAGGTGTGGAAGCTTGAGTATAAATTCAGAAGTTTGGGTACTTTTCCAGATCTTACCTAAACCATATAAACCTCTTTATATACAGTATAACTTCGCCAGAAATAACTTAAGAACTCATTTTTTCTTGTGCTACTTAGCACAGCTGGATGGATTATTCATCCTCAGTAATACAGCAAATACAACCTTTTTTCTGTTTGAGAATCATTTGTGAATAAGCTTTGAGACTGATCAAAACATGAAATGCCTCAATCCTGTTGAGTCCTCTGATCCTTTTTTTTTTCTTTTAAGTAGTTACTATCTGAAATTAACATTTTGCACAAGTTAGGTAAGTTTCTCAACTCTTATCATCATCATCACATGTGGACTACATTTGACTATAAGCAGAATAGGAGTAAATATGTAGCAGTACAGTCTCAGTCTTTCAGCTGCTCTCTAATCTCAGCTTTTCTTTCATAGGTTATACAGTAAATGTTGTTCGAGTGTAACTGATATATGCCTGAGTCTGCAGAAAGCCTGAAGCAGTGGCTCCAGAGGTGAGATAGCACCCTTCATTTCAAGAGGAGTTAACTCAGTTGTTTTAAACATCAACAATAGCATTTTTTCTGCACTGTTCAAAGCATGTTTTGGAAGGAGAGGAAGTTTTGAACATGCCGATCCACACAGACTTCTCTGAGTGTCTGTTCATTTTGGTATGCTTTTAATAGCACATGGGAGGGGTGAAGCATGCAATTGTTCCTATTTTCCTAAAGGGAGGGTTCAACTTTCCAAGGTTTGGGAAATGACAACTTGGGGGTTCAGATACTGTGCAGTTTAAGTAATCACTGCCTCCTATTTGGAGCATGTTATTGGTTAGCTAAGTCACGGGATATTCTTCCAGCTCACTAATTGGGTTAGTGTATCCTTTTAAACATAGGAATAATGAACGCTCTTGTTTGTAAAGGAATAGCCTCGTTCGCATGCAAATACGGGTATTCACACAAATCAGCCATTCCTGAAACCTCCTCAGGAACAAAAACCTTTCTGTCTGAAACTGCAGGAGCAGCAGATAACAAGGGGCCTTGATATGGATAGATCAAACAGCCATTTCAAATTCCTGCAAATGTTCATGAATACTGTTTTTCAATATTCATCCAGTTCTGGCTTTTTCTGTGTTATGGAAAAGAAAACAAAAAGTTAAAATAGGATGTAAAGGAATGAAGAATATGAAATGGTTGTGCTTTTCAAACCAATTCATGCATTCTGGTGTAGTACTTTTCAGGGTATTGCCTTTGTTTTGAAAGACAAATGATTACAAAAAAATAAATTATGTAAAAACAGTTTTTGGGATTCATTGTTTGTTCAAATTGAACATAGCTCAAGCCCAACCAACAGATCTAATAAGCATGAGGTAATCCATAACTTCAGATGCCTGAAAATTCAAGATATATAGCATCTAAGCAGATGAGAAATAAGACTTGCCATCTGAAGGTTTACCAGAAATTCTTTACGGATTCTCCAAGACTCCTCAAAGAATGAGTTATGTCATCATCTGGCTATAAAAATAGCTGTTTAGCTATAAAGTATTGTACAAAAGTAAATGAAAATAAAAGAGCCTTGCAAAGAGTGACAGCTCCAAGGGTAACTTGGCTCCTTTTCCTCACTCTGTTTTTATAGCTGTAGGAATTCCTTATTACTTTTTCTCAAGCTGTCATCAGAGCAACAGAACCCGCTGTTATTTGGGTTTCTCTTCTCTTCAGATGGAAAGAAAGGGATGTAATAAAGGCAGGTCATGAGCAATAGGTTGTAATCTATCCACAAAATGGCCCCACCTTGCCATTTGTTCCCTTGTATTGTGTTTGAACAGACTCCCAGTAAATATGTCTGCTTCACATTGATCATCACTGATAGTAGCATCCCTAATAGTGGCTCCATCTTGACAGAAAAATGGTAAGCACCATTGTGCTCCAATGTTTTTGTCTCTTTCTACAGCCACTGCAAAACAAAGCTGTTAATTTATCTGATGAAAGACATGATGGTGAATGTTATGTACAACCCAGATGTTTCCCCACTGATTCCTTAAATAGGAGCGCATAATTGTGATGATTGGGAGGCCATTAATTCAAACTACTTGTAAGCAAAAGAAAAAGAAGACCTCATCTTACACTTTCACTGTGGCAAGCTTCTTTGCATGAGATGTCTGTCTTCTGCTAACTTTTTTATAAACCTAACCAGTCAAATAATTCCCCCAGTTCTTCTCCATCTGTTTTCTCACAGCAGTGTTAATGTTCACTTAAATAAGCATAGCAGCATTAACCTTTTGAACTCTTTGTCTCTCGACTCTGCTCAGATCAGATTTGTGGTCTAGAAAGTTGACTCTTCCCGCAACTTTGACAGATTTTCTTATTATCCCCTGCTGACCTGCAGAGAATTGCACTGGCTCAGTTCCTGAGGCACCTACAAGTTTCAGATGGACTCAGCCTCCCTATCTGATTGCCTGCCATGAGAAGTGTCAGTAGTACGCTTTTTATTTCAGTTTATTCCCTTCCTCTCAATAGATATAATGAATTCTTTTGCACTCTTGTGCTCTTCTTTTCAGCAGGCCTTGCATATCACATTTTCATCCGTAATGCAAAGACCACTTCAGAAAATCTGTCTAAAAAAAAAATGTTGACAACACACATAACAACAAGTGTGTTAATATGAGCTTTATACAGATCTGATTTTACTTATACTGTCCACAATAAATTGTATAAAAGTTGCATAAGCCATTAACTCTGTGATTCAATATTTCTATTTGCATAAATACTAGCAGTACTGATAACTAAGGCTGACAAGTTAGGCTTAGATAGAGCAAAATGTTGACAAAGATGGCTACTCTTCACACATGGAAACTGTGGAAGGAATTATGTCTCTGTCTAGAGTAAAGCTGAAGTTTTGGATAGTGCCATTCAATACAGAGGCTGTTAAGTAGATAAAAGCATAAGCACATTAAAAAAACTAGTTTAGATAAAAAAATTACATACATTGGAGAATCTCCAGTAATGGTCCAGGTTTATATTTTTAAACCTTAACGCAAATATGAGTTAGGTCAGCCACTTTTCACTGACATAGGTTGATTTCTCCTCTTTTACCATGTCCTGGTTTCTTCTGGGATAAAGTTAATTTTTTTCCTAATAGCTGGTACGGTGTTGTGTTTTGGATTTAGGATGAGAATAAAATTGATAACACTCTGATGTTTTTCATTGTTGCTAAGTATTGTTTATACTAAGTCAAAGACTTTTTGACTTCTCAGGCCCTGCCAACCAGGGGGCTGGAGGGGCATGGGAAACTGGGAGGGGACACAGCCAGGACAGCTGACCCAAACTGGCCAAAGGGATATTCCATACTGTACGGCATCATGCTGAGTATATAAGCTGGGGAGAGCTGGCCAGGGGCAGAAATCACTGCTCAGGGACTGGCTGGGCATCAGTTGGCAGGTGGTGAGCAATTGTATTGTGAATCACTTGGGTTTTGTGTTTGGGGATTTTTTTCTTGAGTTTTATTTCTCTTTCCCTTTTTATCTCCCTTATCAGTAGTAGTAGTAGTAGTAGTAATAGTGGTAGTAGTAGCAGTTGTAGTAGTAGTATATTCTACTTTATTTCAATTATTAATCTGTTCTTATGTCAACCCACGGCATTTACCTGGTTTCCAGTTCTCCACACCATCCCACTGAGGGGGGGTGGGGGTGGGGGGAGCGGTGAGTGAACAGCTGTGTGGTACTTAGTTGCTGGCTGGAGTTAAACCATGACACATTGACAGCTGTACTAATACAAATTACATCACATTAGCTGTGCAAGTTACCACAAATCAGCTGTCCTGTAGTAAATTGGGTTGAACTCTAGACCAATAAAGGATTTTTTAGATAGGATTGGTGGTGCTGTTTGAGTTAGTTTCGTTCGGACAGAGCCAGAAACATAAACATTCAGAAAGCTATGGGCAACCAGTTGAGGTATGACCTTGGGAGAGGTTTGGAGGAGGGAATATAATTGGAAGAATGGTTAGAATATAGAGCAAGGAAGCTGCTACCTGCTCAATGTTTGACCTTGTTTGGAAAACACACCTTTGGCATACTTTTATAAATGAACAGAAGTAAAAATTTGTCACCTGTAGACAACGGTCAAAATAAAGGCTAGGACTAAAAAAAGAGATCCCAATAATGTGGTACAATGCATAAAATGTGCAGAAGAAGAAAAAAATATTAGGATTTGCACCCTTTTAGTGCAATTATCCCACTGCAGCAGATTCTTTTTTTATGCTCGAGGGTTTCTGCTGTAGCTTTCTGTAGCTTCTACAGCAAGCTTCACCCTGCCCCAATCTGGTCTTGTTCTGCTGAGAAAAAGCTGTGAAAATGGCCATACAGGGATGAGAAAGGCCAAAATTACAAAGCTGAGATTGCTTAGGGGGGATCATGTAAAACTCAGGGATTCACAATGGAAAATAAGTATAGACAGGAAAGGGCAAAACCAGATGCATGAGTGTTAATCAGAGTGGTGAGATCCCAAACAGGATTCCCAGACTAAGCTGTCAGTGTCATCAGTGGAGACAGTGGCACCTCCTCAGTGCTTCGGAGCCTCTGAGGGAGCTGTGGGTGCTGGCTTTACCCCTGCTGGCAAAGGGGTAAGGCCAGCATCTGGTCCAGATGGCAGCAGCTCTTTGGTTGCCTCATTCATCAGAGTGATGAGCATGCAAGTGCTTAGCCTAACACTTATTGATTCCGAACTACCTTCTGTGTGTGCTAGCCTGTGAATAACTCCTTGACATGCTGTCACTGCATATATTATTCTTGCAGAATATCTTTGCATTTCTCTGAAAATGCCTGAACAAGCCAGCAAAAGAGGGGCTGTAAGGAAGACAAGGAGCAGAGAAGGAGCAGTGTCATGACTTCGCTGTTAACCCAGCATCTGCAGCGTTTCATTTAACAGGGCTGACATACTCACTGCAGGAGCACCTGCTCCAGCCTCAGGACTTACAGACCCCTGGTATCTCATGTGGCCCAAGAGGACCTGTTGTAACACCATACTGATATAATACCACTTGTACAGACTAGTGGCACAAATGCCACAGTTTAGCCCCTACAGTGCAGAGTACCATCCTCCCCTATTATGCATAGCTGCCAAGATGCAAGTCAGAAAGCGATTCCTCAAGGAACAGCAAGACAGCTTGCAGACTGCCATTCGACTCTCTGTTGGAGCAACTGACAGGGAAAATCAGACACCAGTTAACTGAGGCACTGATCCAAAGCCCTTTTAAACACCTCAGTGACTCTCTTGAAAATAAGATGTAGGAGCTTTTCAAAAGATTACCCTTAATCTGTCACAGCGTGTGAAACAGTTTAATGCATTTATCATTTTTTTTCAGCTAGTGAATTCAAATTCCCCTGAGACAATTCAACTAGCAAGTCAAACTTCTCCTACATAGCAAATGTTGTCCTAAAATTGCAATGGGTGGATTCTTCTGTCAGTGGCTTGTCCTGCACATGCCAAGCCTCCTATCAGTGGGAGTTTTGCCATTGAATCAAACGGCAGTAGCCCTGGGGGACCACTGGTCTTCGTGTCTCTGAAATCTTGGTTTATACTATCAAGTTTGATCTAGTCACCTCTCAAGCGCAAGTTGAGTCACCCTCAAGCAACAGTCCAGGTCAACAGACACAGGCTTACTTGTTAACTTGTACCTAATGCACCACAGATTACTTTTAACCATTTGGCAGCTTTTCTTTTCATGTAATGCTGAATGCTGATCTTCTCAGCAAAGTAAATGGGTTGTCTTTTCCCCTTTTTGTGATGATTGTCAGCTTGTGCTTTAAACAACAAATCAGCCCTCTGTCAGACTTGTAAAAATCCTTGAGACAGTGCAACAGAAATCTGTTTTGTCTTTCATTTTATATCCTGCTTCCCAGAAAGTATCAATATTTGCTTTCCAGCCATACTGTTTGGGTATTAAGGTATTTCCTTCACCATCCTCAAAAGCTGATTATTCTAATACAGCTCAGGGAAAGTCTAGTATTTGCCTTCTTTCAAGTCAGAAATACACAGTTTTATTTAAAAAAAAACCTGTTAGATCATTCAGCATTAGATATATTCAAACCAAAGTCACCTTAATACTAAAAATCAAATTGTCAGATATTAAATGCTCTGGCTAGTGACTATTAAAGAGCAGAAGTTGCACTGGAGTAAATGCACATTTCTCAGTGGCCAGACATAATTTTGAAGTGCTTATTATCCATCTGAGCATGGAATTTTTAAATACCTTGTTCTATTATATCAATTCTATTACATCCATTCTTTCAGCAATTTCCTTGTAAAATTAGATTTGTAGTAGGTTTCTCTCCCTTAAAGCAGTAAACCAGAGAACTGCAGTAATCTCTATTGCCTCTTGCACCATATTTAACCGTATACATGTATTAGATATAGATTAACATCTTGTCTTGGAGAAGCTTATGTTTTGCAGAATTTGAAAGTTTCATTTAAAAAGCCAAATCAATATACCCTTCACGCTTTAGGAAAAACTAGGAGGGTGTTTTCAGTGTTCTCCCTCACAGGCACAATTCTCAAGCTTTTCCAGTGTGACTGGACTAATGGCACTATCATGATCAGTGTTTTTACAGTGTAATGAAACCTCATTGAACGAAATAGCTTTTTTTCAGTCAATAAATCATTACCTGCAACTTACTAAAATGTGACAGTATGAAACTTTTCCCAATCTAACAGATCTCTGTGGATTTAAAAATTTATTTTCAAAGAATACAATCCCCAGGAGAGAGGAGATTCCATTCTGGAAAACTTGTATAAGCCAGGATGCACACCATATTTTTCTGACCAAAGAAAGTAGGGAAGAAACATAAACGTTACACGATTTCACCAGGCAGCCCACTGGGTTCCCATGGAGCTCCCAGGCATCAGTGCCGGCTAAATGTAGATGCACTGTGCTCTGGCACAGTAATTAGACCAAGCCCTTATCTTCAGGCCCACCACAAGTGTTGTGGGAACATAAGGCTGTCTCCAAATATGCCAATGAAGATATGCCACCGCCACACAGAGAACTAATTGCTGCATAGGCCCGGCCAAGACAAGGCATGGTGGGGCTGGTGGGGGCTAAGCAACTCAGGAGGAGTGGGGCAGCTCTCCTTGGTGGGGAACTGGGGCCAGGGGCACATCATTCCCCCTCTGGCTGCAGCCCTCTCCTCTGCTTGGCTCAGCCTCTCTCATTCTTGGCAGCCACTGCTGCTCCACGTGTAAGGTTTCTGTGCTGCAGTGCAAGAAGGGAGGGAGGAGGGCACTGGGGAGAGAGGAGTGGCACGCAGGACCACCCAGGTACTTTTTCAGGTGAGGAGTGAGGGGGAGAAGAGTCTATTTGCCCCAGGACCCAAAACAGCTCTTGGTGTGGGTTCTAATAGCACTGCTGAAACAACCAGACCTGCAAAACATTCATAAACACAAGGTTTTATTTTTCTCTTTCTTTTTTACTTTTTACTTACTTTGTCTTTCCTTCTTCACTTTTCTTTATTCCTTTCTTTTCTTCCTTTTTTCTTTCTTTATCTCTTTCTTTCTCTCTCTCTCTTTCTCACTTTTTCTTGTACTTTTTCTTTCTTTCTCCCTTTCTCTCCCTTGCTCTTCCTCTCTTTTTCTGTTTCTCTCTCTCATACACACACACAAATACATAACACTTCTTTAGAGAACATCACTGTATACTTTAGTGGCAAAAAGCACCAAGGGTTCTCAACAGCATCAAAAACAGTGCTATTGCTCCACCAATTTAATACAGAGATGCTCTCTATAGATAAACTGCTATTTTTAAATCATAGTTACATAATGGGTTCATTGCAAAACAAGCCAAAGTGTGCATTTATAATACCAGTTTTGGGACAGGAATTGTCTGAAAACAGCCCTTCTAAACATTCACAGGCCATGATAAATAAAAGGAAAGTTGCTGATGATGAAGATTGGAGTAAACTGCTTTTCGTTTTGCTTAGGGAAGGGTGCACACAAAGACAGTTTCTTCACAGTAACTTGGTGTGAATCCACATCCTAACTTATTTCACAGAAATATTCATAAAATCCAATCCTTTAATGTAGTGTTCAACTACTAGCAGATCCTAGAGGGAACATTACCTTTGTTTTCTGATAAGTTTGAAAGATTTTATTTGCATGGTCTTCAATTATTATGGTGGTACAATTTAGGCACTTAAAAAAAGGAGAATGTAATTTTAATAAAAGTCTTCTGTGATGTTAGTCTTTTCAGTAGACATTTCTCATTTCATGTTTTTTCTACTAGTTAAATATCTGAACAAAATATTAAAAAAAATAAACAACTTTAAAATAATATGCCTTTATTGGGGCATGTAAAAAATATTGTGTCAAAACTACGTCTTTTGAAATATTTTTAATGAAATTATGAAAGAAGTCAGATGTGCAGGCCCAAGGTTAATTTTTACTATAATAATGTAGCTTTCGCAGAGGTGTAAAATATTCTCAAAGCTAAATAAAGACTTTTTTTTGATTGAAGAACAAAATACCAACAACAGGAAGTTACAAGAACTTTCAAACTCAACAAAGTCAATATAGAATTACAAGTAACACAATGCTCTGCACCACTCCTGAAGCAGCAGAGGTATTTAAATCTTCTCCCATTTAAAGGACTAGAGAAAAGGGTGCTTTGAAGTGCCTTCCATCACTGCTTTTCCGTAATGCTGTGGTCAGAAACATCCATAAAACCACTGTTTCAGGTGAACACAGTATTGTCTTCTTGCCTGGAAGACAAATTATGCAGTCCTAGCGCCAAGTAATACAATACCTTGATATTGTCTCATGCTGTCAGTTTCTTCATTTATTGAGCTGGAAGAGACTTTGTTAGCATGTTACTGTAGTGGAGCAAGACCTACATGAGGGTGTGTGTTGTTCTAAACCCTATACATTAGAGTCCACAGTCTCCAGGAAGTATATTCCAGCCTCTTTTGGTACTTACAGTAAAATCTTTTCCCTCATAAATTGTGACGGAGTATGTTCCACATCTTTCCATCAGTGACTGATTGTGACCAATTAAATGCTGCCCTCTTTATAGTCTCTTTTACACATCAGAAGATGATATAATCATAGAAGCACAGAATCATAGAATGGGTTGGGCTGGGAGGGACATTCAAGATCATCTATTTCCAACCCCCCTGCCATGGACAGGGGCAACTTCCACTAGAGCAGGTTGCTCAAAGCCCCATCTAGCCTGGCCTTGAACACTTCCAGGGATGGAGCATCCACAGCTTCTCTGGGCAACCTGTGCCAGTGCCTCAGCACCCTCACAGTAAAGAATTTCTTCCTTATACCTAAGCTAAATCTACCCCCTTTCAGTTTAAAGCCATTCCCCCTTGCCCTGTCACTACCTGCCCTTGTCAGAAGTCCCTCCCCAGCTTTCTTGTAGGCCCCCTGTAGGTGGTGTGTACTGGAAGGTGCTATAAGGTGTCCCCAGAGCCTTCTCTTCTCCAGGCTGAACAACCACAACTCTCTCAGCCTGTCTTCACACGAGAGGTGCTCCAGCCCTCTGATCATCTTCATGGGCCTCCCCTGGCCTTGCTCCAACAGGTCCATGTCCTTCTTCTGTTGGGGGCCCCAGAGCTGAATGCAGTGCTCCAGGTGGGGTCTCACAAGAGCAGAGTAGAGGGGGAGAATCAGCTCCCTCATCCTGCTGGCCACACTGCTTCTGATGCAGCCCAAGATTTGTTTGGCTTTCTGGGCTGCAAGTGCACATTGCCAGCTCATGTTGAGCTTCTCGTCCACCAGCAGCCCCAAGTCCTTCTCCTCAGGGCCGCTCTCAATCCATTCTCTGCCCAGCCTGTATTTGGTTTTGGGATTGTCCTGACCCATGCGCAGGACCTTGCACCTGGCCTTGTTGAAATTCATGGGTCCACTTCTCAAGGCTGTCAAGGCCTCTCTGCATGGCATTCCTTCCCTTCCGTGTGTTGACCACACCACACAGCTTGGTGTCATTGGCAAACTTGCTGAGATGTGCTTAATCCTACTGTCCATGTCGCTGACAAAGATTGAGTGCAACCATCCAGCCAATTCTTTACCCACCGAGTGGTCCATGTTTCAAATCCATGTCTCTCTCCAGTGCAGAGACAAGGATATCATGCAGGACAGTGTCAAATGTTTTGCACAGTTCCAGGTACATGACATCAGTTGCTCTTCTGATCTACCAGTGCTATAGCCCCATCATAAAAGGCCACCAAATTTGTCAGGCATGATACGCCCTTAATGAAGCCATGGTGGCTGTCACCAATAACCACCTTATTTTCCATGTGCCTTATCATTGTTTTCAAGGGGATCTGTTCCATGATCTTGCCAAGCACAAAGGTAAGACTGACCAGCCTGTAGTTTCCTGGGGCTTCCTTATTTCCCTTTTCCCCCTTTTCCAATCAGTGAGAACTTCACTAGACTGCCACAACTTCTCAAATGTGATGGATAGTGGCTTAACATCTTCATCTACCAGTTCCCTCAGGACCCACAGATGCATCTCATCAGGTTCCATGAACTTACACACCTTCAAGTTGCTTAGATGGAATCCAGTGATCATATCCATCCTTAGTCTTTCCCATTTTATACTAAAAAAAACCAATCCCCTTTATCACAGGACATCTGTGTAACCTCTTTTGCTTCTTCATGCTATTTTATGGACTCTTACCAGTTTTTCTTGATGTGTGATAGCTGCATGTCACAATGAAGCTTGGGCTGATGAAACTGAAATACTAGCAGGAAGTAAATAGTTACCTGCCTTTTCATGTGTACAAGACTCCAATCACTATATTCCTGAACAGGATTTCCTTTCTTCTTTTGCAGTAGCCACACAACGGATGCTTCAGGATTTTGTATTTGATGAGTGTTTGCTGTAGGATGCCATAGGGTCCTGCTATCATCATTCTCCAAAGAGCAGTGTAGGACAAACATGTTTTCTATGGATGGAGCCAGGGCTCTTGGGGTGTAGATGCTTGTGTGCATGTGGGTCCTGTCCTAATGTGGACTTGCAGGTAGCTAGCACACATTTTCTGACACAGAATTTCTCCTGACTGCAGTATTATAGACATAAATTATTAAGTCTTCTTATGGTAGAATAGATATGATCCAAGGTAGCTTCCTTGTCTTCTTTTTTGTATATTAATCACCAAGTAATAAATCTCTTTTCATATTTGCTTTTCTTTTTTTTTTCCTCCTTCCCCCCTGCCACCTCTTCCTAGGCATAGCACTTGCTGCTTATCTATATTGCCTTTACATTGCAAATTTCTTCAGTTTATCATGACTGTTGAACTATACTTCTGTTATTCAATGAGTTTGCACATTTGTCAGCTTATGTCACTACCAAGTTTCTTAACTAAATCATGAAGCTGAGCCAAGTCCAGGACAAACAAGTCAATATTGTTTACCTGGATAACAAGTATTATTTGCAGATATCAAAGCAGAAAAGAATGTTTAGTATGACAGCTTGGGGCATCGAAGTCTTAATCGGCATTGACCATGGTTGTTTGGGGGAATTATGTTTGTACCAATTAAAGAGTCAACAGCCACCAAGTAAGGAAAAGTATGAGGAAAGATGAAAGCCACTACAAGAAAGAAAACTTCAAACCCTGGCAAGAAACCTGAAGACCTGAACAGGAGGCAAATCTAGTGAAATAATAGCAAGAAAGCAGCAGAGAGAATTAGAGAAAGACACTGTTAACTGCTGTGCCTCATGTGTTTCAAGTTGTTTCTATGGTCACAGAATAAGAAGGTCAAATCAGATCAAATAAAGCAGGGCAGAACTGAACAGTACAATTAGGCCATAGTCAAAAAGTAATTACTTTTCCATCCAGTAGAGATTGCATGTTATTTCTTGGAACTGTACATCATTATCTAAATAATAGATACTAGCCAGTGAAGCAACTGGGAATGAATTGGGGAAAAACAGCTAAAAAGCCACTTGGCTAAACATTACAACACTATAATTTATATTAAAGCTTAGATAAACTTGAAAGTTTTACATTGGTGGGTCTTACCATATTTATGCTAACCAACCAAGAGACTGGAGAAATAAAGAATACAGCACAGCAGTAAAACAGAGCAGTACTGAAAAAAAAATATTTTTTAATCTATCAAAATAGCTAAAGTAGCATTGTCTTTGGTCTATACTCTTTGCATTTTAACCTTTTGATATTATAATAATGATTATGCTATATATCCTATACTATTGATGGTATTGGTACATCAGATAACTTTAAATATTGATGCAGTCTTATTTTTACTTCATCACCCTTTATTGCAACCATACATTTTTCCCTATTTTCTTCACAGGACATGAGATGTACTTCACAATGCATGCAGTCTTCACATTTTTGTCAGTCATAAATCTCTCTATATTAGCCCACTAAATAAGTCAACTATTTTGCAGCACTGAAGCCAGTCCTTGGCTGAACTAAATGGCACTGTATTGTGAATGTGAATAAAGCTTCCTAATCTATCCTGCATGAAGATACAGCTCACTGTTTGAAAAGGTATACCTCTCCTTATGGATTCTCATGGGATGTTACCCTTAGCAGCCTGTCTTCATTCAGCATGGCAAGAATCAGCATACAGCACCTGAAAATCAGTAGGACCAGTGCACTACTGACAGAAACAAAGTCCATAGCAGTGTGAGCCAGCCTCCCCAGTCAACAACTGTCTGTCTTCAGAAGCCCAAATTACTTTGTGTTAGTCACAGTACACCAACGGCCACCAATTCCAAAGAAAGTTTAGTAAATCATTCCCACGTCAGAAAGAAACCATGCCATGATCATACTACCTGAGTTACTTTCATCCCAAACCAGCCATATTTCTGCACCACACTATCACTTAAAAGAACCATTCCTAACCAAAAGCAATTCTTTCAGTTCCATCTGCCAACCCTGGAACCAAGGAGGTTAAAGAAGCTATAATTTATTTCTACCAAGTGAATAGAAAATTAGGACCTTTCACTTTCTCTCTTTCTCATGCATCCTTAAGAAAAAAATAATTTCACTGGAAATTATGATTTCATCAGCTGAACTGAAAATCAAGAAATAGACCACTTTAAATATTCACACCATCTTGATTAAAGCAGGTGTCTCCAAGTCCTATTATTGCAAGGCGATTGTCAGAATTTCCATTGTAAATCTCTTCCCTCCTTTTCAGTGGTTTTATACTTGTGCCTTGGCTATGAAAGCGCATTCCAGGCTGGAATTTAGGCTGGCTGATTATTAAAAAGAGGAGAATTTTCCTTTACAAATTATATTAAAAGAATCATAAGACTAATAAAATATCAGCTTTTCAGTATGGGGGAAAGGCAGGGTGTGTTTTACTATATTATATATATTGATCCAAAACAGTAACCACAATTTGGTAAAGAAAGCAGAGCTGAAAAATTGTCACATTTCACCAGATGGCAAAGGAATATTCTGAGCTGGCAGCCTCTTATCCTAATACTCTGCTTAATTCCCTGCAACTTCTGGAATGGAACAAACGACATGGGGCAGGAAGGGATGTAGTTATTTTCTTGCACTACAGAAACCACAGGCCTTACTATCATGCCTAGTCTTTACTATGTTTATTCTCCTGATACCCTGTGAAGCACAAAAATGCTTTTGTTCATTTTGTAGATAAGAAATAAACGTAAGAGATTTTCATCTAATAACTCAAGGTTGAACATCAGAACACCAGCCAGCTTTTCTCTTGTGTTCAGTGTTTAGGCTATGTTCCTGCTGATAAAATCAATTGTCCCAAGAGACGTATTTGGGCACTAAAAATCAACTGTAAATGCTATTAAGTGAGTACCAGTGTCACAGCAGCCTGTGACATGGTTTTGGCCTATGCCAGTTAGTATCCTCCCAGGCAACTCTTGGGCACGCCTCAGGAGTTAACACTGGCCAGGGACCATTCCTAGCAGGAGAGAAAGAGTTTAATAGCGTTGGCATTAGCTGTTCCCTGTCAGCTGGCCAGAGATCAGTCCCATACATGTTTAATTTATTACTACAGAAGAAGCCAAAATGGTCAGCACCAGCTAGCACAATGCATGGAAGCCACGTCTTTGTGCTGAATTATACCTATGTGAGCAGCAGACTTTTCTGGTTTGGACTATAAGAACCTCCTCTCTAGCCGTTGTATTCTGCAATGCTTCACCATGGCTGAGAGTGTGGTCATTTCTCCTCTTTCTATCTACGTTAAGGTTATAGGCTGATTATCAGTGTAGCAGCAATTTTTGGTGCAACTCTGATGAGTGAAAATTCATGTGTTATTGATATCTTCACAGGAGTAGGAATATAAGTGCTCAAAGGAATTGGCAATAAGACACAGGCTGCTTTTTCTGTGCACTCTCTGTAACAACATTTCATAAGTGTTTTATTCTTTTTTAGTAAAGATTCAGTGTTACAGGTCCATAAAACGAAAACATGTGTTCTCTTTAATATGCATTCGGAGTGAAAATCGCTTCACTCACATAAAACCTAATAATTGGACGTTATGTAGGGAAAGTCTGAAAAAAGAAATGAAGTCTCCTGTGAAGTGGCACTAAAGATGTTTTGCAATCCTGACATCAGCCACAAAAATGTCCAAGCCATCATCCCCCACTGGCTTGAGTAAATGCTACATTTTCCTTACATCTGCATGCAAAAACTTCCAGAACACAAACCTACATCTGACTGAAATAGGAAAAAAAGAAAGGTAGTGTAATAGTCTATTATTAATAAACCCCATTATTCATGTGTTTATTTGAAAATAATTTTCAAATATTGTTTTTGATTATTAAGCCCATATGTGATTAAATGGTGTTGGTGACATCCATTTAAATACACATTGCTGTTCAATCTTTTTTAAATGTCTGGAGTCACAGAGGAGGGAGGTTAACTTCTATTTCCTAAAATCCAAAATGCACACTGAAGACTTTCCTGCATCCCACAAATTAAAGGAATCAAGATTTGGATAATTTAATATTGTGCAAAACTGCATTCATCAAGGAAGGAAGTTTTGTTTTAATTCTTGATTCTGTACACACTTTGGTTATATACCCTTCATTTTACATCGTTTAAGCTTTGGCATCCCAACCTACAGACCCATCAATACTGATGGGAGGCTCTTACCGTTCTAAGGAGGTTGAGCCAAACACTGATTCAAAGACAGTTTTCAAAAGGAACAGAATGAAAGTGATGTCAGATTCAGGCCCACAATGAACTCCAGAAGACTGTCTATGTTTTTCTTCTCTCCTTTAAGGTATATAACAAATTGTATTAAAATGCCTTAATGTTTAAAACACAGATTTGTTTCAAACTACAGCTTTGAAATAAGGGGCTGCGGATTCTATAATGTCATTGAATTCTTTTTATGATACCACTGTGGAAATGTTGAGGCAGCAATAACTCTCAGTAGGATTACATCCTGGCAAGAAGGAAAGCAAAACGCCTGAAGTGATCCCACTGTGTGTTAATCACATGGCTAATTTGTTAAATTTGCAATTCATTTGTTTCTGTATCTTGGCAGAAATTTTACTGATAAGGAATTTTTTTATTGTTTTGGTTTGGGGTTGTGGGGTATTTTTCCTTTGTCTTCCAAGAGATTCTGCATTGATCAATCTGTTTTCTGTCCCTGACTCTATCATAATTCGTGCCTGAGTATGTAGCTGAGTAAGAAGAGTTAATGATAGGGCATAGTCTTTTGTGTAGTCTCTTGTTGTGTAATTGTTGCTTTTTTCTGGGTTCGTAGGTTGCATGCAATTTGCTTTGGTTTTGATCTTATTTTCTTGTGAAATTGCTTTAAGATAAGCCTCTCTCACTGATTTTTTTAAGTCTTTTTTCTCTGTTTGATTAATTTTCATCCTCTTGATTTCCTTATTTTCCTTTATAGCAAATGATTGGGGTGAGAATTCTAATATGGGGCCAGGTGGAGAACCCAGCTCTCTTGCACCCCCCAGCTGCTGAAGAAAAATAGCAATAGCAATAGCAATGTCATAAACTGAAATGTGCCCATCACTTCTCTGGCCAGGTGCTTTACTAAATCAAAACCAATCACTTTTGAAACACAAAAATATTTGCATCGGGACTTAGACACTCAGCAATAAAAAATTCCTGTGTAGCAACAGTTTCATCCCCATTGCTAACCCAAAATTATACAGCAATCCATAGGAGAATCTAAAGCTAAACCAAGCATTTCTTACAGTTTCTTGCAACTCACTGGAGCCAAGCTTAAGTATATCCTTGGCTAGATAACAGTCCGTCTAAAACATAGGGTGTTGCAAACCCGTTAGAATAACAGAAGAACTGATACACAAAATAGCTAGGACATGAACTGATTTGACTTCATAGACAGGCAAGTAGTCCTTGGTTATGCATATGGGATTCCTCTAGAAGTATGTATTTCTTGTTACCCTTTGCCTGACTTAAAGGATCAGTACTGCATTTTCATTGCCTGAAAACTGCAACTGCTTTTCAAAGACAGCTGAAAAAAAGCACTATATAATGAATTACCCCTCAGGTGTGGATCAAAGCCAAGCTGGTTTTGGTTGGAGCAAAGTCTTGGGCCAAACATTTACCAGAGCAAGAAAAGGAAATATAAGTTGCAATGGCAGACCCAGTGTCTCCAGGTGTCATAGGAACTTCTGATTTCTCTGGTTTTTTTCCATGCAGGAGCAATCACATACCCCTGAACCTTTTTTTCAGAAAAGGTGACATTTGCATCCCTGATTCATTGTGACTACAGGAATCTCCTTTGGATAAATACAGGGTTTCATCTTTCAGTTATTCCAGCCTTCTCTTGCAATTAGTTTTACTACTTCAGTCACTGACATTCCTTCTGATGCTTGCATTTCACTAATGGATCAGCAAGTGCAGTTTCCATAGGCAGAACTGTTTAAGGAAACCTTCAGAAGATCTCACCACTCACTACTGTGTCTAGAAAGGTGGAAACTGTCAAACTCATGTACCCACTCAATGCCATGGTATCTCTCACCCAAGGCTATGGAAAATGAGGAAAACAATTTCCTTTACAGGAAAGAGCAGGAGAAGTCCTTCCTTTATTCTCAGGTATGACACATGCCTGCAGGAGATACTCTTCACTGGGAGAAACCCTTCAAAGGCATCCTTCAACAATTTGAAAGGAGACTTAAGTGCACAGCAAAGGTCTGACAGAGGCCCTTAGGAAGGGATAGTGAACTGAGAAAAGTACAGCAGGGAGTTCTTTGATCCCATCTTTTCCTATCTTTCTAGGAAGAAATTAAATGGTTTGGTCTTTGCACTGTCTTTCAGAGAATACCATCCACCATGAACCACCTGGCTTTTGTTTTGAAGGCCTGTGGGGGCTTTTAAGGCCATGGTACCTTTTCTGACAGACATATTTTCCAAAACAAACATGGTTAGAAAATTAATATGTGCAGCAGGCAGAGGAAAGCTTGCAAGGCTGTTTTCACTTTCTCAGAGTGAAACAAGAAATACCCATTAGAAGTCAATGCAACAACAATAGTGGGCCTCTGTCTCAGGGTCTGGACTATAAAGTGATAAGGAACACAAACAATATGTGGATTAATAAAGTCATTTTCTAGGTTCAGCACTAACTGAGGTTCAGGCTAGCTTTTAACAGGAAAGCTGATCAATGTCAACACAAATTTCAAAATCTAGTGCCACATTTTAGTGAAAACCTTACACAGTGGTTGTAGTATAGTGGTGTTTCACCCCCTTGGGCCACATCCAGACTGGAACCAGGCATACAGTCCTCTCTAATTTTGGTTGTGACATAGGTGCCTGTCCAAAGTCACAGAAATGAATTCTGAACCCAAGATGTCAAATTCAGAACTAAGTTTTGATCTCACGGTCTGGCTAGAACTCAAGCTGACAGAATAATTCAGGTACACCCCACTTAATCAATCAAATGATTAGAGAAACACCAATCCAAACTTTTATGCTTGGGTTTGACAAAAAAACCCTACCTATCAGTCCAACTCAAGAGTACTATATAAAAAGGTCCAAAAAACTTTCCTTCAGTGTTCTTGATTTTGTGAATGCAAAAGATACAAAAAAAATTCAGAACATCACTTTTAATTGTATTGCCCCAAAAGAAACAAAGTCTCATTTATTTAATCTCCTGTTATTATCAGAACTACCCAAAAGAATGAAAACAAGAGAAGGAACCCTTTGCCCATGTTCGTAGAAAATCCGATAAAGGAAAGCATTTAAAAAAAAATGTGAAAGATGTCACATTTTAGTCTGTGTTGGAAAATGTCCTACAATATCAATAGTGACACTGTTATTCTAATCACTCTGTAATGAAGGGCTTGCTAAACAGATATATTAGGAGAAAGATATTAGTCCGGTAGTGTCTGCTCCTTGTGAACTCATATCTGTTGTACTTAGAAGAGAATGCCATAAAGAAAACTCCTAAAAAGTGGTTAATTAACATATAAACCACAAATGTTGGAATATCATAAATATTCAAGTACTGATGGATAGTGGGATAAACCCTGAGTGCATGCCATAAGTTTTTTACCTCCATAGCTATCTTGAGTTGGATATTTACAGTAAATTACAGCTGCACATGCTTTACTCCAGAGCCGTATGTTTTATTATTCAACCAGATGTAAGCCATAAAACTGTTTTATCTATTTTGTGGTTCAGCCTAGTACTAATAAAATAAACTACAAATACCTGACTTATAGCTTTGCCGGCATTTTTGCACTCCAGTGAAGTGCAGTGCCAATGCCTCATGCAGTGAAAGTGATCTAAGAAAATCATATGTTCTTCCCATTTCTTAGACTTTCATAAGGACCTTAAATATTTGAATGATCAGTGTAGTGTTATAACTTGTTCTTTTATTGTTTTTCATCACATGGACTATCACCATCACTGATTATTCAGTTTTGTTTCCTGCAGATTGGAAAGGACATTGTAAGGGATCTGCACTCTGTCTTGGCATCTACATCACTGTTTTTCCTTAAGCATTATAGTGTAGCATCAAATTACTAAAGTAATCATCTATCCTAGGAAGGATGTATTTAGTTATATTAAAAAAAAAAAAAAGAAGATAATTTTGCAGTTAACAAGACATTCTTTTTTTGTTTTTTTTTAATCTATCATATTAAACCTTGGGCACAAGTGTCAAAAAGTATGAATTTGGCTTCCCACTACTTTGGGATTAAGGTTCCTTTAAGCACCTGTGAATGCTGTCCTAAGTGCACACAGAAGTGTTTTCCATTTATGTCGATTTGGAACAGAAATTCAGCTTTCATATCACTGTTTTTGCCAAAAAAAGTGTTCTCAAAGGTTCTCTTAGAATTCTATTTTTGGTGTGGAATGCAACCATACGCAACACAGTACATAATGGGGGTAGAGAAGACAAAGAATATTATGAAAAATCACAAAATACAGCCAATTTTCTGAACATTTTTAGATACACTGCTGGCCTTGGGTTGATATGCTCTGTCTCAAAGTTGTCATGGACATATGTTAATAAGTCTCCCCAGCTCAACAACATTCATTGACTCTCAAAATGCATAACCTTAGCAGACTAATGAGGAGCTGAATGCTGAACATTTATCAAAGGGGACTCTCCTCCATTCCATCCACCTCTTGCATACTTTCAAAGAATTAATCTATTTTAACAAGGGACCCTCTCCCTATTCTATGGCCCCAATTCAATCTCTAAAACAGGGGATTAAATCCAACATTCTGCAAGTCGAAATTAAAGTGGTTTTGGTTGTTGTTTTTCAAGCTACTCTGAGTGTTAATTGGAGTAAAATCTGCAGCTTCTGGATTACCATTCACATTTTGATTAACAGAGGAGGAAAACTTTGCCAGAAGTACCACAAGGACTAAGGAGAATGAAGTCTTTTAACCCTTTCTCAGCATAGTAAACAGGTATCACTTAGAGGAACACAGGCAATTTAAAACACTTTGGTTTCTCTGCACACAATAATAAAGTTGAAGAAAAAAGAAAATACCGTGTTATTTGTTACTCCTCAAAATCCTTCAGATTTCATTATGATTGATCAAAAATAATTGAGCAGATTTTATAGGTAGTAAGGCTTTTAAACCCTTTGTGCTTAGATTTAAATCTGAAATAATGCAGATAAAGGAGGTGTGAAAGATTTCATACCATGGTCCCACAAGTATTCATAAAATATAAGTGCTGTTTAGATGCTTTCTTATGCCCAATACTTTATCATTTTTATGTTGCTGCTGAAAGGATAAGGTCTCAAGTGTGAGTTCCTGTGATAAACACATTTTCTTTTGGCTCATGAGTCATAGACAAAGTAAAAAGACATTTTCCTCTCAAAAAGCCAATATTGTGAACATCTGGTTCATACCCTTCTTAACAAAATTTGTTCCACTGCTCTATTACATATAAACATCTGTCATTTATATCAAGCAGTTGACAAATGCTCTATCATGAATTCTAAGAACTGGCATGCCAGATCGTTAAATATCTTTTTTTATACAAAATGAAAACTGTTTGTTTGTGTTGAAGACTGAATCCTATTCAACAGAGGTGACTTCTTTATCAAGTGAGAAAATGGGTTAAATTTATATCAACAGTTTTAAATTTTCTTTCTCCTGACAACTGTATGTAATTACTGTAAATCACTCTTCACTCTTCACATAAAACACAATGATGTGCTACTGGGTGACACTATGTGGATAGTCTTTAGTAAATGCTTTTGTCTACCTAAAAGACTGAAAATTTTGAGAAGTTCCAGACCTTCACAGTTGTCCAAATATTCATGGTTAGAGAATTAATTTATTTAAAAAAAAAAAAAAAGTTTTTTGCTGGTGTTCAGTGCTAAGAGTTTGGTTTTTTCCTTTTGCTTTATTTGGAAGGGATGGCTGCAGCCATGCAGACAGGCAACGTGTTCCAGGAAACTTTCTTCCTCCAGAGGTGTGGAATCATTTCTGCCTCCCCTTTTTAGGACTTAGAGGTCCATGAAATCAAAATCTGGGGGAGCTATCACTCGTTTTTGTAGTGCTCCAGCCACTGTTCAAGCACAAGGAGATAATTTGATTTTCTTTGAGGCCAAATGGCAGTTGTGTGGTCCCCTCCGCATTCAGGAAAGACCATCCTTTTCCACAGCAGGATAGGACAAACTCTCAGGGGACTTCAGCCAGAATCACCACAGGATCCTGTCTCCTTAAGTATTTAAAGTTAGAATTGTGACCCAAATAAGAAGGGCTTTCTGTAATTCATGACTCCGAGAAATGAATCTGAAATTTAGGTATGATCTCCAAAAACAGCTGGTTTGGGTAGAGTCGGCTATTAAGAACAAGTCAACATGTGTAAATGAGGTGTCTCCTTCTCTCCGTTGACTGTACAGACTAAACAGAAAGTCACCTGGCAACAATTAATAGAAAAATGAATTGCATTTCCTAAATGAGGTGCATAAAGTGGGCAGTCTGCACCTGGCTATATGAGCTTTAAATTTGCCATCTTTATTCACAATGTATGAAGTATTTTTCATAGCTTTTCAGGACAGGCATTGCACAAGACATTTGTAACTAGCTGAAAACAAAGAAACCCTGTGATTCACTGAGAAAAAGGATATTTAGTTAGATGCATGACAGAGCCAGAGGCAACTTCGGAGCTGCAAATGCAATTACTGCTGGCCAGAGGCATTTGCTTTTCACGTTAAAAAAAAAGAAAAAATAGTCTTCTCTGATTTGTCTGATTTCTCTCCAGAGAAGAACAGCATAAAACATGTTCAGTCTTATGAGATCTGGAAGATCTTCCTCAAGAAGAAAACACATTTAGAAAAGATTCTTTTACCTACATGTGTAACACAAAAGAAGACAATTTCATCATCCTCTGCCTTCCTCCTGCCCATATGATAATAGGCTGAACATGAACATTGTTTTTTCATTGCAGAATGGGCAAAAAATATGGAGCAATTTGATATGCAGCCTGTACTAACATTGAGAAAGCCAAATCTGGTGTCCTAATGAAATCTATTGCAATATAAAAATGGTGTGTTTATTAATAAGGCAGAACATTATTAGATTTTCTTATTGAGCTAGAGCATTTCAAGGCTATTTGGGGCAGGGAGAGAGAGCAAAGCCTTTACAGTACTTTCTTTGTTTCCTTAACACTGATCACCTGTCATACTTGATTCCCATAGAGGACCTTTTATAGCAAATTGCTGTTCTGACCTTTGCATACAGTTTTTGCAAGCTTTGCTCTGGGACTGTTTAAGCTGGGATGGGTGGGCATATGCTGAGTAGGGTAGCAAAGAGTAGGGAAGGATTAAATTTCAGTTGTGAACTGGCTGCATCTCTTGAACCATTCATTACCAGATTCCTTAACATTCGGGTTTTCAAAAGGTGATGAATTTTTGTGTGGAAAAGGGTATTTTGTTGGCTGGACTCCACTGGAGCATACTTTCATCATTAACTCCCTATTGGCAGCAGTTTCTGCTTATGATTTGTTCTAATGAACACCAGTTTAAACTGGGCTGATCATAATGTCTGCTGGAGAAAGGTTAAACCCCAGCACATTTTATAGAAGCCTGACCCAACCAGAGCTCATGTGCTGTGGATGGTAGCCATGCAAAAGGACTTTTTTGAGTGTGGGAGTTAAGTTTGTACAGGATATGGTTAGAATACATGGGGGAAATTAACATTTTTACATTTGGTTTTCCTTCCTGTTACCTCAGTTCCCCATCTCCCTAACCACTGCAACCACCTATCACCTTCTGCCTCTCTGACCTTGTTGATGTCTCCCCTTTGCCTGCAACCTCTTCTACTCCTACATCCCCCACCAACCTCAGTTCCCTTATGCTCAGTGAGGGAATATCAATATCTTGATCCCACTGCTCTTCATTGTCCTCCAGCCATATGCCTTCTCAGCCTCCTCACACATTTCTGTGGTTTCCTAAATCCTCCCTCTCACATCTTAGGCCAAACAGCTGAAAGCAGAAAAGGAACATTTTCTAATTGAAAACCTCCAATTGTAAATGTCGTATATTTAACAACTACTCATTGAATCTCTCGGAAATGTCCCTAATTAAATCCCCTTGAAAATACTGAAAGGTCTTCCTTACCAAAGTCCACAGAACAAAGCCAATGTAAAGTTGTTATATTTGTTACTGATGTTATGAACCAAAATGGCATCTTTCATTAAAACTAAGCCATAACCAAATATCATAGCAATAATAATTTTAATCTGTTTTACCTAGCTATTCAGAATTAAATTTATAATAAAGAATTTCTGAAAAAAACATGTGTAGTTCTGATGCAGTCTGGGAATCAGCAGGCGATCAGCTTTACAACAGGACATCAGCTCAACCTCCACTGATAGAGTGCCCGTATCATTCTGCACCTGGTTTGCATCAGTGTTGCTTTTCTTAGACCTTGCCAATCCATTTGTCAGTACTGGTCTATGACTGACAGGGTTGAAATACCTTTTTCTATAGAGATATCTGCTGGTGTTTCATGTAATTTGGTTTTAAACAGGTTAAAGCAAGCATGGATCATTGCAGAATGGTAAAATTCTCTTTGGGAACAGTAACCATTACAAATTGAGTACAAAATCGAATAGGTTAAGCATTAAATATGAAGGGACAGATCCTCAGATAACATAAATTGTTACTGCTATTTCACTGATGTCATTAAGGCTGTATTGATCCAACCCTGCTGAGACTATGCTGAAAAGTAGTACCACATCCCACAAGCAGAAGGAATACTGAAAAAACTATACCTGCCCCTTATCAGAATCCTTTGCTTACAGAAGAAAGTTATTCCTTTGTAGCTTTATATTAAACTTTATTCTTGTGAATATTCTTTCTGAGTTACCTTCAACTCCCTTTGAGCCTTTTCCCTTTGAAATCCAAGGGGCTCAGTGTTTCATTATTGCAAGAAACAATAACTTTATGCAATTTACATGTATAACTAAGCACTTGGATTTCAAACCTCGAGAGTACGGCATTGGAACAGTAAAAGATCCTTCTTGAATACATAACCCGTTTCAATTATACCTATAGTGACTCCATTTAGTTAAGAAAAAAAAGCAACACTTATTATATTTGCTAGTGTGTTATTTATTCTTTCCCTTCCTTCTTCCGACTGCAAACATCTCTCTATATACTGGTCTGTTTAGTGACATTAACAGATAAGCCTGTGGAGGCTGGAAAACCTGCCTCCAGGATGGTAAAAAGGGCTACAAAAGGAGCTGCAAATATGAAGACCAGAGGTGAGATTTCCAATGCATTAGGCATGTAATTGCATTAATTCAATATAATGATTAAAGAGCTTTGAAGCAATGCTACTGCCTCATCCAGACTGATTCTGATTAAGCAGCAGAGGTGTGAGAAACTGTTACAGATTGATAAGATACAGGTTGGGGACAAAAATAGGTTGGGAAGATTTAAAGAAGGTATTCAGTGGCCCTGAGGAAAAAGAAAATGTGTTCTATATAAGCTATGCAATAGATTGTTATGTAGTGTTACACTTTTATCATAAAACGTGTACTTCAAGGAACACAAAGTCATAATGTATAATTTAAAAAAAAAATTTTAAATTATTTTAAAGAAGAGAAAATAGTCCAGATGCAGTTCAAACGTCAGTCTCTTATACCTCCAAGTTAAACATCTAAATTCAAACACTGGTGAAATAGCTCAGCCTCTTAAAGATGTAAAATCATTGGTGGATTTAAGGAGGTATCACAGGGTCTGTAAGACATGCCCCTGTTAGCACCACAAATCCAGTGTTCACTCTGGGCAGCCAAATCACCCCAACTTGATTTCGGGACTGCAAAGGATTCATGGCAATTACATTTCTTCCTGACTACAATTGTCTCATTAAAAACAATAAAAAGCAAAGCAATACGTTAATCCATTCAGTCATATAAAGCTCAGTAGTTTAGTAGTTTCACAAGTCTTGAAAATCAATAGCCAAGCACAGGAACATTATTTCTGATTCCCTTTCTTTGCTGTTTGTGTGATTAGTGTCTTATTTTCAGAAAAGGTAGTCCAGAAATAGAGTAAGGAAAGGTGGACACCTCAAGTAGTCAAGATATGGCTGATGATACTGGTATGCATGAAATGGCCATGAAATGCCATAGGCCTCTGGAGAAGGCAACATGAGACTAGTATACTAGCAAGTAAGCTTTTAATTTCCTAGTTTTATTGTGGATATAAGGTCACTGGACTGTATATTAATCTGGAGGCTTCCTCAGACTTCTCAGCAAATTGCTTTTCTTTCTATTTTTAAAAAGGTATTTTAACAATTCAGTGGGAAAAGGCTACTGTATAAGGGAGACACTAGGCTAAATCATGACAAGGCTTTATGAGCAGTCACTGACATAACAAAATTTATGTACTCGCAGCTGCTATAGGTGAGCATTTATATTCCAAAAACAGTAGCTTCACATCATAAGGTTGTTCAGGAATTTTCCAACAGACAATTGCTTGGTTATACAATTATTTTTCTTGTCATATGTAACTGCAAAAAATTACACAGAATAAATTTTCTTCTATTATTTATTTTATGAATTTGTAGTAGCTTCAGATCTGTTCAGGATACAGTCCTCTAACAAATGAATTGAACGTAAACTGTGTTTTTTTGTGAGTTAACCATCAGCTGCTAGCGTAGAATCTTTAGATAGTGCTAAAATCTGCACCCTCCCTATGAGAAGACAAAGAAAGTGAAAAATACCCTGATGTAAAATGAGAATAATAGTACACAGAAAGCCCAAAAATGAGTGACGTTTGAAAATGTCTAGGGAAGCCATTTTCTATGCCCTTTTTAAAACCTTATGTTAAGCCAAATACAGCTGTGACGTCTTTTTCAACACACTTTGGCATTCTCAATTAGATGTTCTAACTTTGGCAAAGCTATACCAGACACAAGAAATGGGAAACAGGTGACAAAGATTCCTCTGTGTCCATTCTGTGGTCATCTAAAGAACAAAAGTCGAGTTTTAACACATGGAAAGTTTTAGCACTCTCAGAACCTCTCCACATTACATCCACCCACAATAGCTTAAGAAGTTTTTCCAACAGCAGTTGTTTGCAGTGAGGCAGTAGGCTTTTCCTTTCAGAGTGACCCTCCTGTTTGGGGAATTCTTCCAGAGAACACTATTTTCACTCCACCTTTTGTCATTTTTCATTAGCATTATGCTGCAGCTCAACAAACACGTAACGCTAATGAGTTTCCATATACCAACACTGACTGAAAGGACAGGCTACAGCTCACTGAACCAGCACGGTTGCTTCCTGCACCATAACTGATTTCAGGCCTATTTGAACATCTCTTCCAAGTAGTGGTCATGCTCCTTTAGACCTAGGACCCAAACTATGCTTCTTTTCTGACAAGGAGTATAGCATAAACTAGCGTGGCTGCAGGGCTTTAGTCATTTCATAGGTGGGGTTTGGAGTTATTAACATTATGTTTATCCCCTGAAATTGTTTATATTTGGAGCTTTCTTGTGCTTAGAAGTGCTAATCCCGCTGCTTAAAAGGCTGTATAGAGGAATACATGCTTTGGATATAATTATTCTTTTCACCAAGTTGCCCCATGAAAGTAATGATGCTGAATCCTCAGTGTTCTGCACAACAGTTTTATTAGTATCTGGATAAGTACCTCCAGAAACAGAAAATGTCTCTTTCTGTATTCTCTTTTTTGTCTCTCTGGTGAGTAAAGGTCTAATTTCACTGATTCATGATTTTATGTTTTCTCACTGTGTGCCAAATATCTCTTATTACTCATTACCAGAGATCAGTGTTGAGTGGTATTCCTCAGGGGTCAGTACTGAGACCAGCGCTGTTTAACGTCTTTGTCGGCGACATGGACAGTGGGATTAAGTGCACCTCAGCAAGTTTGCCAATGACACCAAGCTGTGTGGTGTGGTCAACACACGGAAGGGAAGGAATGCCATGCAGAGAGGCCTTGACAGCCTTGAGAAGTGGACCCATGAATTTCAACAAGGCCAGGTGCAAGGTCCTGCGCATGGGTCAGGACAATCCCAAAACCAAATACAGGCTGGGCAGAGAATGGATTGAGAGCGGCCCTGAGGAGAAGGACTTGGGGCTGCTGGTGGACGAGAAGCTCAACATGAGCTGGCAATGTGCACTTGCAGCCCAGAAAGCCAAACAAATCTTGGGCTGCATCAGAAGCAGTGTGGCCAGCAGGATGAGGGAGCTGATTCTCCCCCTCTACTCTGCTCTTGTGAGACCCCACCTGGAGCACTGCATTCAGCTCTGGGGCCCCCAACAGAAGAAGGACATGGACCTGTTGGAGCAAGGCCAGGGGAGGCCCATGAAGATGATCAGAGGGCTGGAGCACCTCTCGTGTGAAGACAGGCTGAGAGAGTTGTGGTTGTTCAGCCTGGAGAAGAGAAGGCTCTGGGGACACCTTATAGCACCTTCCAGTACACACCACCTACAGGGGGCCTACAAGAAAGCTGGGGAGGGACTTCTGACAAGGGCAGGTAGTGACAGGGCAAGGGGGAATGGCTTTAAACTGAAAGGGGGTAGATTTAGCTTAGGTATAAGGAAGAAATTCTTTACTGTGAGGGTGCTGAGGCACTGGCACAGGTTGCCCAGAGAAGCTGTGGATGCTCCATCCCTGGAAGTGTTCAAGGCCAGGCTAGATGGGGCTTTGAGCAACCTGCTCTAGTGGAAGTTGCCCCTGTCCATGGCAGGGGGGTTGGAAATAGATGATCTTGAATGTCCCTCCCAGCCCAAATTGTTCTATGATTCTATGATTTTTTGGGCTTTTGGGTTGGACAGAGATGTTGTTATTGAATAGATCAGCAGCACATGACAGAACCCCTGGTGCAGAAAGGAAGAAAAAGAGAATTATGTAGTTAGCTGTATTGGTCTGTAGGTTTCCATTAAATGGATGTCTCTGGCTTACTATCATTCACTGTAATTGCAGTGTCTGGAAAGTTGACTTTCCCTCGGGACTAATCTATTTTAAGTTCAATGCATCAGGAGAAGCTTTTGAAAGGCTTGTAAAATTCTTTACACTTGACTTTTTAAGTCCAAGGAAAGACAATACTGTGTACAATATGTACTTCTTAGTCAAGAATTTATTAGAATATTAATTTGAGACAAATTCTCACGTGAATTTTTACAGGGAAAAAAAATCATAGTGGTGCACCACACACACATACAATTATATAGATACTAATTGGTTTCAGAGACTACATTTAGATTAATTTAGCTGTTACAGTTGGAATTATATTCTTCTATTTGTCTATATTTCCCTTGTTTTACCATTAGCTCTGGCAGAACTATCAAGACAGTCAAAAGTTGCTACAGGGAGTTTCAGAAATGATCTGAAGGACAGAATGTTATACTTTAAGACTTTATTGGCATTTTGTCCAAATACATATGGTATTAATAGGACTACTACTTCTTTAGCCTTTCTTGAGGTTAATTTCTTCATTGAAATAACTTAGAGAGACTATTAGAAGCTCTAAACTCATTCCAAAAAACTCAGAAGAGGATATCCATTACGCCCTGAAATCTCTAGTAGGCAAAACATCTTCTTGCCTGGACATTCAAACTATGGCAACTCCATCAAACACGTTAACCAAAAAACAATGGAAGAGGTAACCTTCCAAAATATCTTTTCTGTGGCTGCTGTAATATCTGTCACTACTGCAATCTCTGTTCAAGACTCAAAATCAGCCCAAGATTCATACTATACATCAGTGGTGTACTTACACCTTACTTATTCCTCTGAATATTATACAGCTTAAGGTAAGAGCCCTACATTATATTAATGGTCAGTGGCAATAGAAAGTAATCACTGGAAAAAATGAGTGGTCTCTTTTCTTCTACCAAAATTCCAGAGTATCCAAATTTGCAGTTTTCATTGAGAAAAAAACATACCACAAAATATGTACCATTCCTGACATATAGCATTGCTTAACAAACTCCTTCTTGAGAAAGTGAGACAAAAACCACAAGTAAGAGCTGTTATGCATGTTGCTTAATGCATGGCTGGAAGTTGCATATTTGCCTATAAAAAGAACAGTGTAAAAACTGAAGAATCACAGCACCACAGAATGGTCGGGGCTGGAAGGGACCTCTGGAGATCATCTAATCCAAACTCTTTCTAAAGCAGGTTCACCCAGAGCAGATTGCGGAGTCACGTCCAGGGAGGTTTTGAATGTCTGCAGAGAAGGAGATTGCACAGCCTCTCTGGGCAGCCTCTTCCAGGGCTCTGTCACCCTCAAGGTAAAGTTTTTCCTCATATTCCGAAGGAACTTTGTGTATTGCAGTTTGTGCCCACTGCCCCTTGTCCTGTCATTTGGCACCACTGAGAAGAGCCTGGCCACATCCTCTTGCCACTCACCTTTAAGGTATTTGTACGCATTGGCAAGATCCCCCCTTCTCTTCTCCAGGCTAAACAGGCCCAGCTCTCTCAGCCTTTCCTCATAAGGGAGATACTTCAGTTCTCTCATCATCTCTATAGCCCTCCGCTGAGCCTTCTCCAGTAGTTCCCTGTCTCTGTTACATTTTTACTTTATTTGCTTTCAGTCTTCATAAAGAAGCATGTGCAGACTTATCAGACTCCATCTTGCTTCCATTTTTGGGGTTACCTAGGAAGTCCATATAACAAAACGCCTAAGGGGTATTAAGAAATCCTGGTGCTAAGCAGATGCATAAATAGGCAGCAAAGTACTGCATTCCAGATGATAGCCTTGAAATTCACCCAGTCTTCTAAACAGCTGTGTTCAGGAATCAGGAGCACTGGAGGTACTCCATGTCTGGGCTCCTTTCTCCAGCACCTGAGGTTAAACTAGGCACATATATCTCTTTCTTAAAGAAGGACATTATTACACTCAGAGACTGATATTAAATGTGAACAGCTGATCTCTAATTTAGCAAAAACCTAATGTTCCACCTCGCCCACTCTTAGAAAGCAACAATGTTCACCCCTCCTTGATGCGCCTGCATGAAGAAAGGGCACTGAGACCTTCCCTCTTGAAGGAATGCAAAGGCACACAACTACCTTGCACCAGTGGTCTCATAAAATACTCTATATCCCACTGTAGGTCTGCTTTACGCTCAGGATGGAAAGGGTTGCATGAAGGTGCCCAGCAGCACCCAAGCACATCCAGCATCCTGTCTATTCTGCAGGTCCTTTGGATGTTCCATAGGCTGAACTTGCAAAAGGCGTGGTAGTAGTAACTGAGTCTAATAGTGAGTTCACTGTAATAGGCATTTTTTTTATGGCCAGTGTCATCATTGTAGACTTTGGCAGCATTTCACATGGCTTATGACAAACCATGGCAGGAAAGAGAAGCGTGCCCACTACATCAGCCTTGGGCATTGGTAGCAGACTCCCTGTTGTATGACTGGCCATACAACGGGAAAGCTACAGTTGAACATCAGACCCATCACATGATATAATATCAGGGATTACTGCCATCAAAACCATAGCAAGACTGTACTTGCACTTGTGATTTACATGAAAGAAGGCATACTCCTCATACTCCTGTTCAGGTAGTCACAAATTATACACATTTGCTCAACCTGTCCCTGTGTTTCCACCAACAGTACCTCATTGCCTACCGCAGCTCTTGTGCCAATACTGCTTTTAAAGGCATTTTTCTATACTGATATCATTAAACATCTTTGGAGATTTTTCTTTCTTTCTTCCTTTTCTCTTAGGATTGTATCTGCTGTGAACTCAACAGGTTTCTCCATATCCGGCTGCATGAATGAGAGACTTTGAAGACTTTGCTGATTCAAGAAACTAGAGTGATTGACTGGAACAGCAGTACAGTAATAGAGGGAATCACTAGGGCGACGCTGGAGCAGGCAGCTGTTACAATATTCCGGACAAGCAGCTTTCCTTATAAATATTTACTGTATTGAAAAACAGACAGCTATTGTAGTAGTGATCTGGAAAAAATTCTGAAAAATTACTAGGATTTTCCCTGTGAGACCAACATCAAAAGCTGCAACTGTGCTTATGGTCCAATATTGCACAAAATTTGGGCTCAACCTGTATTTAGGCAAAGCTTCCAGTGAAGCACTGTATTTTTAATGTGAGGTGTCAATGTGACTTCTGTTTGAACAGACATTTCAGGACTCTCACCTCTTGCTTGCCAATTTTACCCAACCTGAGACATATGCCTGACAAAAATGGACAAACACCCCTCCAATATAAAGGGGCCTTTGCAGCCCTCACTGCAGTTGGTTTGATTTACACCAGTGGAAGATTTGATCCAGCAGTAGTAGTCAGTAAATTTATTCAGAAATAATTTAAATGCATCCAAAATATTTTTCTGAGAAGCTACCGTTACTTTTGTCATCAACTTCTGAACATCTTAAATATAATAAACAACTTTTAATAGATGTATGAAACAAAGATTACTTGCAAAAAATCACACTATGAAATTTTAAGAACTGAAATATTTGAGAGCCATAATTTAGTTGCTGCTGTTGTTGTTGTTGTTTTTAAATTGGCCTCTTCGTTATGTAAAAATGCTGTACCTATGAGATAATTGACTTTTACCTGTAATTAAACCTGCAATTAAAAAATTGTTATCATCACTTAAATAACTGCTTGGGAAACAATTCCATGAAAAGACAAGCTGAAATCGAACGAATGGTCTTTTCTCAGAGTGTGAATAACAACAAGGTTTCCTAGTCTGTCAGTCACAGTACCAGCAAGCTTGTCTTTGAAAACGCTTCCATTTTTCAAGCTGTTAGAGGGATTGCTATAGATCCTGGGGGCATAAGCCTGAAAGAAAGATCATAATTCAGCAATAGGAGGTCTGCTTATCTCACTCAACAGTGAGCTGGCAAAGGACAGGGACCCACGCTTTGTTTACAGGGGGAATAAACAGCATACCTACTTCATGCCTGCACAGGCTTCAAACCCCCACGGTACAGAGGTGCTGGAAGGATGAAGAGTGAGGCAGAGACAGTGAGGAAAAAACTGTGTGCATGAGTATGTCGATATGAAATTAGTGGAGCTATTCACACCTTCAAAAAAGAAATGTGCCTTGTCCTTACAGTATCCCTTGATCTTTTTGTTAGACTGTATTTGTAGGTTTCTATTGAAATATCATTCAGGAAATACCATCCAGCTTCCCTTGACACAGAAAGGGGGAGGACGATATTAAGTGACCTGTGTGGTGAAAGGAAAGCTGTGACTCAATTTTATATTATTTCTAATTAAACAGAGATAATTACAAAAGAGATGGGGAAAACGGGAAGAAAAAAAGAGAGAAGAAATTAGATCCTATTTATAACACACATTTCACAGGGCTAAATTCTGCTAAGCCTACATATTCTAAATTACTTTCCCATCTGGAGTAGCCTCATTGATTTCGGTGGATTGGTCTACCTGCAAAATAATCCTCTAAAAAACCACAAAGGTACAGGAGAGGTTAAACTGATTATAACAGCAGTGTGATAATTTATCTAGGAAGAACTGGTCATTTCACCCTTTTAGAAGAAATGTGTTTAAAATCTAATTACAATGGTATATTTTAATTTGGAGTTACAGGTGACATTCTTCAACTGGAAAGATCAGGAATTACCCTAGTTCACTGCTACAAAGCCAAGAAAACCAAACCAAACAAAAAGAAGTATTGTCTGAAAAAGAAATATAGAAGAATAATTTAGACATGATAAGACTATTGTATCAGTGATACACTTTGGCTTTGGCTTCTGATTTTCTCTGTACATTTCTAAATAGCTTCCTTTGGATATGACAGGAAAATAGACTGGGGAAAAAACAACAACAAACAACCCCACATTTATTATATTTAAGTGCCTCGCCTTTAAAAATGACCTTTTACAAGATACGAACTGAAGATAAAAATTATTATTTATATCCTGCTACCTATGGTCCAAAAGAAAATCTGACTTGAACGTACTTTCAAAGGTCTTTAAGAATTTAACAAAGTAAATATTTCTATTTTCCTTCACATTTTTTTTACTCCATCAAAGTTATTGAATGTAAAGCAGTTTTAACTATTTTAAGTAATCAGCTTGACTGTCTCAGTTCTTCATGAAAGATAATGAGGTGTATTTGATCAGAAGGTTCATTAAAAATGGTTACATAAAAAAAGGAAAGTCATTCCAAACAGTGTTGTTAATTGGAAAAGATGAGTTGACATATGACTGAAGTTTGGATTCAAGTTCAGAGTCAAAGAAAATACGTAACAATTTGTTCTCCCATGTGTATTAGTTTGTATGATGTTATGACATTAACAAGTCCTTCAGTTATATCAACACTCATTTCACTGTGTGATGTTGAAATCATTTACTTGTTTCAAAATTACAATTGAGTTCCCGAGTATGGATTACCCCAAAAAGTAATTGGCTGTTTAGAAATCAATGTTTCTAATAACCAAACAAGTGTCGAACCATTACGTTTTCCAGCATCAGTCATATTCTTCACATGATTTCTGAACTGAGCATGTCAAACCACTGATATCTTATCCCTTTTATACTGAATTAGAGTAAAAATGGTAGCTGGAGAAAATAATTATTTTTCATGTTTCATCTGCATAGCTGATGTCATCAGAGTAACAAATAGTATGTTTTCTTTAATTTGTCATGGGCAAATATTGCTTGAACGGAAGCACACGTCTGATTAAGATTTACAGAATTGGCCATCACATACCATTGCTACCTTTTCAGAGGAAAGCAAGCCTTGTCTTTTCAGACATAACAAAAGCATTGCTGTAACAAAAACACTCAGAGCTTAGTATTTAAGACACCTAAAATTATCAAGTAAGGTAAGCGCAAAGGAGAAAGGAGAATATATAGGACTGCTCAAAAGAAGTCCTCCACTGAAACCTACAGCAAGATTTCAGCCTATGGAGACTGGATTACATCATGAATATACCCTGAATAAAATTTTCTTCTTCAGCAAATTATGTAGCACTTTGGAGTACAATGAGATGGGCAATAGGACTGGGAGTTCCCCTCCAAAACCTCTCCATCCTAAACACGTTGTTGGGACAGAATGACTGGCCTATCTTTCGTCATTGCTCCAGAGAGATTTTAGGTAGTAAACTTAGACTAGACTCCTCACTTCTGCACAGCTGATGGATGAGATGAATCCTGAGTGCTCTGTGCTCTTTTTGGGGTTTTGCAGCAAGTCACCAATGTTCAGGATCTATGGAGGATAGGAGAATAAGTTTTCTTTTAAAGACTGTATTAGGTGGGGTTTTTTTGGAAAATAGTCGAAGCTTCAACTTGATCAGACAAAAGTTTAAAAGTACTGCTTTTCTTATGCAGAATATGTGTTTAATTACTAGAAAAGTAGACTATTCTTTTTAAAAATTTTTATCCAGGGCATGCATCAGCTGTCTTCTCCATTATATGGGTGTACCTGAAGGTTTCACAGGGCTGTTCAAGGCTAACTTGCAAAGTAAGTTTGCAATGAAATTAACTACTTTAGAAAGAAATGTTATTAACTTCTGTGTCTTTAAGAGATGGGAATGTATTCTTCATCAGGGACTCTAATCAAGGAGCAACAAAGAAAAATACTGTAAAGACGTTTGTTCTACCTTTTTCAAGAAGTTGTATCTTATGTAGTTATAACTGATACCACGAAGTAAGCGGGAAGTTAGGTCACTCGTGCTATTTTTCAAGTTAAATTCTACTGGAAATAAATTAAATTGTAATGCTTTTAAGCACCTGGAACTTGATTGTTCATTGCCTTGCCCTTGAGAGAGGGTACTTTTTTTGAATGAGGTTTGTATAAGATAATGACAATGCAAGATACAAGTGTGCAAAGAGTTCAGTCATGGCATCCTAAGGCTTTGAATCTGAAACAGTCTCTCTATAGGCAAATTTATCTCCCAGAAAATTCAGAGAGAGCACAAATATTTTTAAGCAGTCATTAGACAGAAGAATGACTTACAAATAGGAATGGTACTGCTGATTCTTATTTGAGGAAACAAAAAAGAATATCGATGGAATGTATCAGTTGATATTAGTTAATCACCAATTAGCAGGCTATGCTATCTTTACAACTGAAACCGTTAAAAACTTTGTTGGGATCCAGGGAATCATTAAGCATCCTGGGACCCTGGTTCTATAAAGAACTGCTTCATATCACATTTGCCTCAAAATAGTTTCTGCAGAGAAACATGTAGACAGTGCACCATTGTAGGCTGCAGATCCTCTGAAAAGGCATGGTGCACTGAATATTAACACCATTTCACACATTCCCAAGATGTATGCAATTACCTCAGGGAGAGGAGCTGGGAATGTGAGGTCTCAAGGGCTTAGATAATGACATAAAATAAATTGCAACGATTACCCATGTATTTTTCCAAGAGACATATTATTTAAAACCTGTCTAGGCTTTTGAGAATGAAAGACAGAGGAATGTCCACTTTATGAAATTGCTATTAATGTGTGACCTAGAGTTGAAGACAAGGTTAATTATGGGTTTTTAACAGAAGTATCATTCTGGTTTAATATCAGTACCCAGGCCTTAAATATTGAAGTAAGTCACATTTTTCAGGGACAATTGCCTTTGAATGAAGAATGGCGGGGCTCTGATCTTTGCTGACCCTACTGACTCCCACTGTGTAATCCATAGCAACAGCGTTGCTACAGCAACTGGGGAACACGTAGCAAAATAGGATAAGACCATGAAATCTGATGTCATACTTCCTTGAGATGCAAAATTGCAAATAACTTCCTAAAGCAGATTTATTAAATGATATATTGTATACAAATTATATGGGATCAATCTGAAATGAACAGGGATCATCATGCTGTGACAGTATCAAGATAATTGGAAGGCAAGACAATCTTACTGGACACATTAGTGTTCTGGTCAATTGTTTGGCACTTAAGACAATTTTCCTCAAATCGTGTGCATCTTTCCTTAATGTTTTTGTTCTCCCGAAATTTTTTCTCTAATATGGATGAAGTAGACAATCAGGTACACTTGATCTAATCCCATACAGTTACTCCTAAATTAAATGAAGAAGAAGATACATCTGTAATCAGGGATGTGTGAATGAGAGGGAATTATTCAGGATATTGTATACAGAGTTTCATTTTGCCACATCCACAAGCTGATTTCTCCTTGGGTTAGTGTACATCCATCCAACCAACATGCAGTTTAGATGGATGTTCACAAATACAACAGATAAACTGGTAACATTAAATTATACTTTCTGACAAAGAAAAAATATTTTTGTCCAAAAATTGCTTCACGATAAAAACATAAATGGTATGTTATAGCTTTTGGCCATAAATATAAACCCCTAAGCAACAAAATGCAACACCACAAAGGCTAAACTATCAGGAATTTTTAAAAGTCTATGTTTTATTAAAAGCGCAACAAAGCAATCTGATAGCAGAAGTCCTAATCATTAGAAAAAAGTTCTTGCTGCTCAACCCTCAGAACATTTGGTAATTAATATAACTTTGCAGTAAGCTTAAGTATGTCTCACTGAATGGACGGATTGTGCTATACATATTATAATAGGCTCAGCAGCTACATAGCACAATGCAAGAATTTTTTTTTGAAGGATCAGAAGGACTTACACTAATCAATTTAATACAGTTTTTCTCCTGTGTTTAACAATAGTCAAACCTGGATTTTTTCAGAAGAAGCTGTAAAACCCTTACATTGTATGCAGCCATAGATTTCTATACCATACAGCTAAATTTCTGTCAAAGCACAGATGGTGATCTACCTATTTTCCCAAGCATGAGGTTTGATGGCTCCTGAAATTTGATTCTGTTTTGTTAGTGCAGCTAGTCAATGAGGAGTGCCTTTCTCTGAAAGTTTTGCCTGTATGTTAATAGCTTGTGATGCTATGCTCTACTGCATATATTATGCTGTAGACATTCTGCCTCCCTAGGAGATTTTTTAAGTATGTGGGTCCAAAATATTAACCTTACAAACATCTACATGTTTAAAGATGACTTTTTGATGCAGAAAGTTCAAAGAGATGCTCATACAAATCACAAATTCAAGCAACAGTGACCCTGTTCTTAGATAAAAGGTATGAGTTGATGTATGCTCTTTGAATGCCTATATAGATGATCACCGCAAACCAAGAATGTTATTTTTCAATTCCTTTTTTGGAAATGTTAAGGGTCTTATATGACAAAATATTTATTTTCTCTAAAATTACTGACTTTTTCACTAAACATATGAAAACTGATCACTCATTTCTAGAATTACTTTTGCTTTTAATCAACTAACGTTCATATTTATGGCTCCTGAAAACAAAACAATATAGTATTTTCTTTTGCAACTAAAAGCTAAAAAAACCCCAGTACTTTAATTTAAAAAATCATTACTATTCAACCAGCTCTAACATTCCTACAGTTATCTGCCATAGAAGTTTCATTGGAAGCACAGATTATCTTTGTAAACTAATTGAAATAAGTCAGTGAAAGAATTCGCTTTTATGACTGAAATTCTAATGATGTCACCAGATTTAAACTGCTTATGAAATCCAGCTGCAAACTCATGGGCATAGAATTGAATATATATATCTTCTTTTTTGGGGGAAAAAAAAAAAATATCCATAGCCTTGGTCTCCCTACTGAATTATACAATTATGTCCACTAGCTGGTAACATAGGAAAACCTTCTCGGAGACCTGTTTACAGAAAAAAAAAGAATTTTCCATGCCCATTAGCTGTAAATACAACAATACTTCTTTCCGTGGGGTGTTTCAGAGTCAAAATAGAAACACCCTTAGCAACCTCTTTCCTTCACTTTGACTCTACGTTTCTATAGGGTCTAAAGCTGTTTTAGCCAGGTAAAAAATAATATTAAACTGAAATTATAACACCGTTGGAAAAGCTTGGAAAGTTTCTTTTAGGCTTAGACTTGGGGTGGGGTGGAGGGGAGGTGTTTAACAGCACTTCATTCTTGAGCATCCCCTTCTGCCATAGAAAGGACAGTGTGAGTCCTGCAGCTCATTTATGAAGGATGTTACTGAAGAAAGTGTTGATGTGCCCAGCAGTCAGTAATGGCTGTTCTGGCCTGTGGGGCAGGCATGACCTGAAGCATGATCCCTAATCTCAGGGGGCTGCTCACCCTGTGACTACAGGACCATCACTTTCCATGGTGCACCCTACAGAGAGGGTCCACTTACCACTCAGACTGGGGGGACCTATTGGCATGTGTCTCAGCACCTTCCCTGCTCACGCGCCTGGGTTTTCTTCAAAGGAAAGTACACCTCTAAGACATAGATACAACAAGGGTTATTTAAACACTTGTCTAGATCCTTTTCTGTATGTAATTCCAGTTAAGGCAGCATTTAGCTTTCTTGTTTCCTCAACTTACATGATCTGAGATAGTCCTGAACAGCCTTTATTTCCCTACATAGTATATTAGATTGGGATTCCAGTCTTCCAAGCTCAGCTGTCTGCCATTTATTTCAATTATCTCTCCACACTTCATATTTTCCTGCCAGTCTGATGAGAATTATCCATTTTGCTTTCTCATATCCCTGGATACACACGCACACGCACAGATGTACACATGCACACATGCAGAAGGACAAGCACAGGCTCTCTTACTGGGGATTCAGAGGCAGTAGGAATACCTCAAGTGAGAAATACATCCCACCTCTGTGCTCCTTCCAAATGCAGGTCAGAGTGAAGATTTACTGCTTCTTGCTACTGATTCATATAGTCTGCAGCCAGTAACTCATAAGCTCTATTTTCTTTACCTGAAATAAAATTAGTCACAAAACGTCCCATGAGAATTAAACTATTTTCAAGTGGATATAGTTTATTTTGGATAATTTTTTTGTCTATACAAGTTTCTCTATTTTCACAGAGGTCCCCTTCCCTGTTGTAAGTAGTATTCTGTGTGAAAAGGAAGCAAAACTAATTGTTATGTCTATTCCCCTTATGTTTCCTGCTCCACTGGCATCAGGAGGAACGTTGCAATGAAGATCAGAGGATGCTGGATCCAGCTCTAAACAGGCTTATGTCCTGCAGTAACATCGTTTCCTCTTGTTTTCAATGGCATATCTCGTTCTTTCTATTAATGTCTATCCAACACATCAAAGTGATTGAGTCAAGGCAGAATATAGGTAAAAAGAACACAATTCCCACCAGCAAAGTTTAAGGCTACTTTAGCTAATAAACAAAATGGGCTTCACAGGTGTCAGAATTCCACTGCAGTCCACCACTAATCTTTGTTTTGCAAGAGCGAAATAACAACAAAAGCAATTTATTAGTAAAATGAGCTGAGTCTTGCCAGTTTTGTGTTAAAACAAGAGACTTCTGCAGGCATTTTTGAATGTGTTTTTAATCATGGACTTTTACTTCTTCACATATGTGAGGTAGGGAGGGAATATTTATATTATTTGATTGGTTTATCTACTTTCCAGGCTCAATTAATTTATTCAGCTGAAAAAATCGAAAATATTCTTATGACTAAATAACTTCATGTTTTTAATTCTTTTTATTTTTTTAGCCGGTCCCCACGATACCATTCTAATCCTGATAATGTTGATAGAAGGACTTAGAAACATTTACATTAAGTTATCTAATAATTCTATTCCTTCAAAGACATTGTCAAATATATAAACCAGTTGCCAATAAACTGGCAGAGTAAATGTACTCCATACCGCATAGTTCTCTTGCGTAGATAGATCCTAATCTTTTTTTACATGTTCTATACTTTCATAGGTTTATATATAGCTTAGTTTTGTATGCAAGCATTGTTTCTGGGAAGAACAAATCATAAATAAATCAGATACCTATTAAACTGTAAGATGTTTAGAGCTGACATTCTTGTTTTAATCTGTGAGGGAGGATTTATAAGATCATTGGTTCTGGTGCACCAATAATAAATAATTATCATCTCCAGTTTCCTTGCATTTTCCCTATTTTCTAACCTGTTGTTATCAAACAGGCTTGCAGAATAAGAGTCTTTATCTTGCAGGCTGTGTAGGTAACTTTGATTTTTTGCAAGCAATTTTTGTGGCAATTAAATTTTGATGGTCTGTCAGACATGTGCAGCCAGTAACATAATTGGCTTTAATGTAAAAAATAATAATTTTTTTCTGTACAAGTAGCCAAAGAAAACAAAGAAAGGGGACAAAGGGTTAAAATCTGAGCCAACTGCCTTTCCTCAGGAAAAGCCTGTAGTTGAGACAAGAGGAAATCATATATGAGAATCATTTTCTCACTCTACATATAAATAAAGAGAAACTTTACTGTGAAAATATTAGCCATGAGGTTGTTTCTGACAGATGTCCTTACATCTTGATTCCATCACAGTCCAATGTAATGTTTTTGAACTCTACCTCATTTCACTACATATTTACTCAGAGAGAGGGGAGAATGACAGCAAGATGTAATATTCAGAGATTTTATTATAATTTTAGAATACAAAATATGCAGATAGCCATCATCCAAATCATTACCCAACAGTTCTGGGCAAGTAGCAATAACAAGATTTAATATGTGCACAAATGTTTCACATTAAAGTCTGATGGACTGTATAGAACCTCCCACTAAAAGGAAAAGGAGGGGAAAAGAATAATAAAAAGATGTGGAGGGAGCTATAAATTCTTATGCCTTTGTTTGCTTTTGTTTGCTCCTTTATATCCAGAAAGACTCTGTCCCGCTTCAAGAGGCTGCTATTTTTTGTGACAGTATGAGGCAGAAGAGAATGGTCACTGCTCCCACTCAAGGAGACTGGATTTTTGTTCTTCCAGGCTTCTTTGTTCTGCATTTCTATGGTTTCACTTTAGGTATAGCAGCCTGAAACAGGAATAAGGAAGAATTTATCTTCACAGTACGCACATATACAGTATACAAGCCCGTTTACTCCTTAGCTTAGTGCAGCCCTTCTGTGCTGGTTTCACAGGTGGAAAAACATTGATTTTCATTATTCCTGTTGGAGTTTGCACCAAAAAAGGCGTGCTTTTGTTAACACAGATCTGCATGACTTCCACAACATTTTGTCACATGCCACACTTCAAAAAATAAAGAATTCCCTATGTCTCGCTATCAACATGGCTCTTAGGGCAAGATCTGTTTGTGCCTACACAACGGCAGCACCTCACCACCTGTGGCCTGAGGGAGCACTTCAACAGGAGCCTATGCTGCTGACCCTCCTCATCTTCTCCATCTCTGCAACACCTCAGAGTAGAGATCTGTCTACCAACAGATACTGTGAGAAGAGGGTATCTCATATTTCCTTCTGAAATCTTACCTTCACCAAGAAGAAACTTCTCTACCACACTGCAAAGGGCCCCGAATTTGCCTTTGCCTCTTCAGGCTCCATAGGACTGATGATTGCACTCCCCATCTTTTCATTTCTGCTGTTCCTTTAATGGCAGGGTACAGATGAAAATCCTCAAATAGGTGCTTTCAAAATAGTCTGGGTAGATCTTCCCTACAGGTTTTTGTTTGGTTGGGGTTTTTTGCTTTTATTTTTAAGGAAGGTAAAAAATATGACCAGAAGTGTGATATTTAAGGAGAAAAAATCCTGCTTTGAGGAGAAAAAAAACAGTCAGAAGAGTATCCTATTTTAAGTTCCAGAAGGATCTCATGGAGATGACAAACTCCACCTAATATTGGCAGTCAGGTTAATTATTTTTTAGAAAAATAATAAGTAAATCACTTCACAGTCAGCTCCATATGTTGTTTATGAAAATCTTGTCTCACTCACCAGAACCTCATTGTTTAATAGCTGTGAAACAGCTTAAAGAAACATCATTGATTAATATGGTACAGGGTGATACAACAATCTCCATTTACTTTAAGCATTCACTGATCATTATTTCAGATATTCAATAGCGGTCTGGAAGGGACAAAATGAAAAGGTGCTGAAGGTCCAGACTTATAACTCTAGGGATTCCTTAGACAACCCACTAGGCTTTCTGAGATGCAAAGAAAGGAAAAACAAATTTTTCCCACCCTCCCAAACACAATAACCAGAAAAGGATCTCATCACGAGAAGTTGAAAATTAAGTTACTATTGAGGTTTAGCTACCTAAAAGGATTTGCAAAACATCCAAGAAGATAGAAATGCTTTTGTCATCCTCACAATAAAGGAAGTCAGAAAAGCCACTGTTAATCAGGAGGCAATGTACTTCCAAACATTTTAGCTCTTTAGAATACTTATACTGCCACTGTGTTTAATAGCGATGTATGATTTTGATTGTCCTGATGTTATGAAACCATCCTTAGTTTAAAAGGTTCGATTTTTAGAGGATGGAGCTGAGGCATTTGAAACCACTAATTCAAAAATCTCAATTTTCTAGCATATACAGAAATACCTTAAAAAAGGGAAGTTCTGCCATCAGTTATCTGAGACTGCTTCCTAATTATCTCACTATTCCTGGGATGCAGCTGCTCAGAACTGAGTTCCCTGAAGCACAGAGCTATCTGGACTAACTTAATCTAGTTAGCTCAGACATCATTACCACTCCAGTGGCAGCAGTCCGAGCTAATTTCTCCTCTTCAAGAGTAAATTTCTCTTAGATGGAGATAGTCTTAGAGTAAGAAATTGCCAGTTTCCATAGACATAGTGTACAACCTCTTCTTAAAGTTAGCTTTTAACATGGGTACAGTAAATCATCATTAGCCTTTGTATAATATACTGGGGATTTTTTAAGTGGTGACAGATTTTCAGGTATGCAACTAAACTTTTTTTTTTTTCCCATGAAGGGATAAAATGATGAAGCAAAACTGACCATTTACAAATGTTATCATTCATGGTACTGCAAGATCAAGTAGCAGAACTAATGAGACAAGCAGATGCACTTAGAAAAAAATCAATGTATATGAGATATTTCTTTGATGATACATCCCTAGTTTTAGGCTCCAAAGAGGTGACAGAAGAGGGAGGCCAGCTGCAGGGATGGAAAAGATGAGTGAAACAGAGATAAGGCACAAGAGAAACAGGACAATAGAAAAGATAATGACTGAGTAACTGTGAAGACTGATATTAAGAGAGGAAGGAAGCTCGGCAAAACAGTGAATGCAGCAACACTGTCTAATATATCAAGTATTGGATATCATAGATGGTGAATCAGAAGTTTTAATACTGAAAATATTTGGAAATAAATAAGAAATTAAGTGACAAAATGCAATCCAGGATAGAATATTTTTCACTAGTGGCAAAATGAAAGCATAGAAGAGAACACTGAGAAAGAGAGGCACTTCGAAAAAGAAAAGATAGAGTTAAAAACATTATGATTTTTTTCATTTAATTAAAATTAATCTTTATTCCTTTGTCTTGGTCAGCAGTAGTTGCTGCTTATTTCTGGACTTTATTTCCAGTACTGTATTAGGGTGGTTTTATTACTATTGTGACATAACTGTTCAGTTAATAGCTGCTTTTGTTTCACAGGCACATTGCTGTTAGGAAGCATTTCATAACATCATGTTTGATAGCAGGTACCCTCAGTACCAAATTCACCCCTTGCTTCACGTAGGTGCGTAGGACTGCACGACCTCAATGAAGGACAAGTCTGACCAGATAAACACTCCACTGTGTGACACACAATTCCCACCAAGACACCAGGAGATACGGCACACCTTTGTGGCAGATTTATATCACCAAAAGTGAAAGGAGAGGTACTCAAGAGGAATAAGTAGAAGACATGCCATAGAGGACAGCCTGTTCCACAAAGCCATAGCCAGGGAGTATGTCTTCTACTACTTCTGCTTTGCATATGGAACCTGATGAGAAGTTCCATCTGTGCACCCAACATCACTAACCATCAATGCCTCCAGGAAGACAGCACAACTGCTGTCGTATCATTGTACAGGTTACAAATTGCAGAGTGTGCTTGAACCGTTTGCTCAAAACATGAGCTGTGAAAGGTGCATCAAGAGGGTTTTTTTCTGTTATCCTTCTTAGTGCTTAGCAAACATCAAAGAATAAAAACCACTGTTATATTTATGGATGTGATGGGCCTTGCATTGCAGGGGAAGGAGGGTAGCCCCCAAGAAAACCACTGCTTCCAGTTTAAGGTCTATTACAAGACCTTGTCTCTAGTGCAGGTCCTGGCTTTATCATTATGCAAAGAACTGTTATTAAATGTATCAGAAACCACGGATCTTTATATAGAATTAAATGAAAAATATCACATGGTACATGATTTAATCTTACTGACTTTTTGACTAAGATATGGAATAGAAATTGTCAACATGTGCTATTACAATGTTTGCTTTTCCAACAGAGAAGTTGATTGTTGGTTAAAAGGAAAAAAAATGTTAGACTTATTTAAGGTTTTTGTGTTACTCTTTTCCCTTCCTCTCCAAAGTAAAAAAAGAAACAAAATGTTTAAAAGTATTTTCTTTATCTAATTTAAATTAGATCTAGTATGGAGTTATCAATCTGCAAAAATAAGAAGGCAAGCAATGAAATTAGCTCATTCTTTTTCATATCATTATTATAATTACTTTCTTGGTAGCTGCTTCTCTCAGTTAATTGAGCTGTAGATAATACCAAGGATGCAGGTGTCAGTTGATTTTTCTGAAATTTCTAAATGTCTTCATTGAATCACTCATACTGAAACGACTTGATAATGTGGTCCCCCACACCATTCTGAAACTGTAACAGCCATTGTTTGTCTTCCATACAACTGAAACCTAAGCATCACATTACTATGGGCTTCACTCACTGCAAGTTGCGCTTATACTAAGGGAGACTGAAAGTTTAAATTGTTTGAAACTACAACCAAAGGCACAAGTTTTCTTATTTATCTTAATAGTTAAAACTCACACCTGTTCAGAGGGCCATGACAGATTCTTAAAATGAATTTAAACCCTCATAATATTGCTATAAATTTAAGCAATAACTTACCATATAAGCCTTGATCTGGCTTTAGACCCAGGAATGAATTTCACCTGTGGTGAGTGTTGTGTGAAGGGAAAAAAATGTATGAGAAAGATTCCACAGAACTAAGCAAGTTGATAAGTTAAACAAGAGGATTGGCAGAGAGCCGGCTATGATTGGTCATATTGGATAAACAATGTGAGAAAAGTAATCTGAGATATTTTAAAAGCCATTCTAAATCCTTACCTAGAAACAAAGGAGAGATATGCTGCACTTTCTTTGTGTTAGCCAAGAAGGAGTGAGGATATTGTTCCTCCATTTGTGCCTTTGTTGAGGCTCTGAATTTTGAAACGTGCTGAATTAATGCCAGAGGAAAATCTGAGCTCTAGAGATACAAAACAAACTAGTGATAAAGGAAAAGACTGTATAATATGATAACTATTAAATACTATTTTCCACCAATTAATATCATAACAGATACAGCTCTAATAGGATTAGAAAAATATAGTTTGACATGGTATCTCTGCGATATAGAGCACAAAAATCAAGGGCTACAGCTGAAGAAAACTGAAAATGTTGAGTTGTATGAGCCAACCAAATAGATTATTAACTATCAAAACAAAAAAATGTTTAATGCAGGCAGTATAAATCTAGCAGCAGATATCTAAACCCAACTTTAAAAGGCTTCATTGATCTAGTATTCAAGCTGCAAGGCTGTTATTTCATACCTTGTCTGTGCTGCTGACTTCTGCAGGGATTTATCTGCTTACATGACACGAGTACTTCATGACTTTATGCGCCTGACCACACAAACTACACATCCAAATGCAGGTTGTATATTCCTCTTCAAGCTTTTACACATGACTGGTGTCTGTAACAAATAAGTGGATTTGAAGTAAAGGTTAAATGAATTAGCATATTTATCTGGGCCTCTGAGCTCTTACCAGACCTTCCACAGGCTAGCACTGAGCTTAGAAATGCCTATTTCAAAGTAAAATGTTAAGGGTTTTATACAGACAGAAATAATCAAGTAATCAACCAATTCATTTGCTAAGTCAGGTGATAAAGACACCTTACCCTTAAAAATCAGGACAGAGGTAATGTGGTTTGTAAAATCTTTTATGAAACTTGGGAATGTTGAGGGTTTTCTTTAAAACTTTATCTTTCAATGGGAAATGCAATTTAACTTAACAAGGTAATATATATGCTTTTGAATGACCTTTCTTTTCTTTTACAGTGACATCAGATATTCTGACATAGGACTAGAATCAAGCAGAATAGAAAAGTAGACAGAAAGTCTTGGTAGAAAATCAGTAGATTTTTGAACTTAGGTTCATATCTGCAGGTACTTAAACATGGATTTCACTTCAGGAAATACAGCATACAATTATAATATAACTGTCCAAACATAACTCCTGTATGGCAACTGTATTTCATTCCTCTATTATGCATGATTTCTGAAACTAGTTTCAAAGCTGTATTCCAGAAATGGCTTCATTCCAAGTCATTGTGTGCTGGATATTACTAAATATAATAAAGCCCAGTTACTGCTGAATATGAAATGGCTGTAATTCACGTATTTGCTGTGCTAGTGGCAAGCTTACCCTAAATTTGTGGTTAAGCAAAGCAAAACGCAGTGTGTGATGCAAGAAAAAACTGAGCTAATTAATTATCTGAAGCTTATATGCTATCAGCAATGATAATAAAATGCCTTTATTCACACTGATAGAGGCTCCATCTTACTGCTTAAATTTAAAGCAAGATTTTGAGGGCATAATTGTAATAGTGTTCATTAGATAGAACCAGTCATCTTTCATCCTGCTGTACCTGAACAAAGCTTGTAAAAATGAGGTCTAACTAGAAAAACAGTGTTGCAACCTATCATAGACTAAGTGTACAGACCTTCTGCAGAGTGTGAATACATAACACGAAAAAATCATAATAGGCCACCTGTTTTTGTTTTTAAATATTCTGCATGCTTTTTATAAATAGCTGTTGTTCTGAAATAGAGCAGTTGTGACATATTGTCTTCCTTTTTTCCCCCAAGTATTAATTTAATAAGTTTTAATTAAATGCAAGCATATGAAGATTACAGGGGCATTGACATGAAAGCACATACTGTGGCACATACATGTGTATACGTTATTTTTTGGAGAGGCACAATACACCTGCAAAGGAATGATAAGGTCTAATTTGAGGGTTCTATTTCCATCTAGTTTGAGGCTAAACCAATAAATAAATGAAACATAAGCTGAGGTAAAATTAAGTACACGCTTCCTGGACCAAGCTGTCTTTTCCTCTCCAGCAAACCATAACGCTCCACAGGGACAAGAGTAGTTAACTATTTCAGCCATGTGCAAAGGATAAAAATGGCTGAATTAACATTTCTGAATGTTAGTGTTTAACTTGATTTCACCATATGCCACAGGAGCTTATTGGATTTAATTACGACTTTGCATCAGAAAAATTAAAGATTTTAAATCTTCCAAGTAGAACTTTCCAGACTTCTCCTAAGGGAATCTCCTTGTCATTATTAGTGGCCCACTGTGTGAAACAGACTTACCATTTCATTACTCAAGGACATTAAATTGCTCAGCAAAGTGAGTGCATTCCCAGTCGTGGTGTGCTGAGTCACGCAGTGTCTATGCAGGGTCTGCAAAATTCCTTTATCTGCAGTAACCTCTGTGACCCACCCCAGTGACTGACTGGCACCCTCTCTGTGTGGGGTTTGGATACCTCCAGGCTTTCACTTTGAGGAGCTTTTGTAAACTGTTCTTTTAAAAGCTGAACAAGGCCTTCACAATTATGAAGTAATCCAGGAACCTTTTCTGCCCTTCTAAGTTCTTGCACAAGAGCCTAGTGTCAATGAACCCATGTGCCTAAATGAGCTCTATTACAAAAAGAGATAAACATTACAATAGTAGTGTTTAAGCTGAGCTGTGATTATCTGAATTGAATCTGACACAGATATGCTCCATGCTGAAAGTTGCAGTGGCCACTGGCAGATTGCTAAATCCTGGCAACCCAACAAACATTTTCATTTTAATTGTATCAAAATGATGACCCAGTTCAAATCTTCCCATTTTCATCATCTAGGTTGGAAACGTTGGCAGATAATGTTGTCATTAAAATCAGCTGTTCTAGATGCAAAATGGATAGCCCTGGGCAAAGGTGGCTTCTTTCAATTAGCACTTTGCCTTGCAAAGTTGGCCCATGTGTATTTTGGCACAAACACTCATTGAGCTAAATCAGATGAGACTGAACAGCCAAACACATGAGAAGAGATGGTATTTATCCTGACCAACCCGCAAAAATAAACCGAAAACATGGCAATTTTTTTTTTTTAATAAAACTGTAGTACAACAATCTGCCTAATAATTCTGCCTCGGGGAATGGGTATATGCACATAGGTGCAGACTCGATTAGTTTGGACTGTTTTTTTTTTAAATAAATGGCCAAATACAAACCTAAAGAGGAAAAAATGGTATACCGTTATTTAATTTTTGGCTATATATGAAAGATGCAAGTTTAAAGTCTGAAACATGCATGAAGTTACTTATTTTTCAATCTGTTCTTTTATTTATATCCTTCTGAAATTACACAATATTTTAGTGTGAGCACACCTGAAAAATGAAGAGACAAATGGAAGATAGTGGTTCCCTGCCTATCCACTACAGTTGCATATTGCCTAAAGAAAAATAAGAGATATTGCAGAAAACAAATTAACGAAAAATAGCAGCCACAATCCTCCTGTAAGAGCAAGGTAATGTAAGCCTACAGCACAAAGCACTGAAGGGCTGTTGAATCAGGTGATTAGTGTTGTGGTAATGTATATGTGTTTCCTTGAAATAAAGTGGCACTAATACATACTACTGTGACATTTTTTACATGAAAAAAATATTTTTGGAAAACATAGTAACAAAAATGTAATAGAATAACAACAACAACAACAAGAAATACTGATCTGTTCCATACCTAGTGTATATGCTACTACAAAATTAATAAGGAATCGAATCCTTATATAGCCAACAGAATAAGACTACTTTCCACCTTCCCAGCACCCCCAGATCTTAGTGATCGAAAGCTTCAGGATATTTCTGATTAGCCAGGACCAGTTTTTAATATCTTCATGCTGCACCCTGTGAACAGCCACACTGATTTTAAGCTGCTTGTACAGGGAATAAGGAACTAAAAGGACATGAAATGGATTTCTATAGAGCATTGCTCCCTGCCCACCAGCATTCTCCTCTGCTTTTGTCCTGCTACATCTGTACAGTGTTGCCCTCACCAAATCCACCCCATCCTGCATCTCAGTCTCCCGTCCATCTTCTCCAGGAATACCTCCTCTGTGCACTTCCAACTCTTCACACTCCTAATCTCCCGATGAAACTGTTCCCCTGTTCCTTGCCGCAACATTGCAGTATGATAACAGATGATGAAATAGTTGTCAGGTGTGACAGTTTTTATGGATTCTGTTTCTTTTCATGAGGCCAGCATTGGTGGAAAGATCAAAGTGATTGTCCTGACATTTCTTGTTACCTATAAATACAAAATTTCAGGTCTGAGATTAATTGAAAGTTATGTTTTATATATGATTTCACTGTGAAAGAGAATTTTTAGGCTTGGTGATTTTGTTTGGGGTTTTTTTGCAAGTAGTCAGCAAAAAGGGCACTTAGAACATAGACATCTTCTTTAGCTATTCAGTAGCATTTTGCATTGGTATTTCCATGATACGTTTACATTAAAATGTCACTTATTTTATTAGTCATTATACTCTTGGCATTTTCCTTCTGAACTTTCTTTTCCAAAAGTTTCCCCAAAGGCAGCCAAGTATGCAAGTTGTCTTTTATTTCTAAATTCCAAAAGGGAGTAAGGTAAGAGCCTGCTCTGCTTTTTATTAATGCATAGTTTACAGTGGAGATAATCCGCATGATCCAAGCAACGAAAACACCCACTTTGTGCAGGTGTGTGTGCATGGCTGAGTTTGACTGTACTGGAAATCTAACTCAGGCCTTGAGATTTATGCTCACTGGGTAAATTTGCAATCCTTGAAATGATTTTCCATCCAATATATCACTCATTTATAAGAGTAAATAAATAAACAAAAAGCTGGCACTTGCCACTTAGTACAGTCTTTGAAAAGCCTTGGTACAATAATGATTTATCTTGCTTAACAAGGGGGAAATAATGCCTAGTATGCAGTTCTTAACACTTCTTATAAACCTCCAAAATAATCTTTTTTTCCTCGGTGACAGAAGAAATCTTCACAGTTTTTTGCAAAAAATCTCTAAGCAGCTATCCAAGATCTGCAGGTTTTTTCCTCCAGCATTCTTCCTCCTTCTGTTTGCTATTCTACTTGGCTCTTCTCTTATGTGTTAATATGAGGTGCCATTCTAAAACAAAAAGTTTAATCAAAAGCATATAAATTTGCTGATGTGATGGTTTATCAAACAGAATGGCTGCTAGAGCAGGCTTTCAAGAAAACCCACAACATTCTGTAATACCTCAAACTTATCCTGCACTGGAGGATGTACATGCTTCATTATTGCATCTCAGAAACAAATTCTCCATATCCTGACATAACAAGAAAATGGAAAAAAACCAATCATGAGCAGGAACAGCTTGTTTCCTTATCTGACCTGGCTCCTCCATGGTACTCTCTCTCCATCTGCTTCTGGGCTTCTGCTGCTCTGGGAGGGGTTATTTGCTCAGGTGCAGCAGTGTGTGAGCACAGGGAGCCAGCTCAGGCCACAAGGTACAGTGGCTTTTTTTTTTTTTTTTTCCCACTTGGATCTGTGCCCTACCTGGTGAGCCCTCTTATAACTAGAAATATTAGAATACTAGAATATTAATGTTGGGTAAAGGGTGTTCAAATGCAGCTTCCTTGTTTCTGGGCAATGGCTCCAAGTATTCGTGCCACACAATACCTGATCTAATAAGTATGGGCAGATCTGTGTTGCTTCTGTGAAGTCATAGCTGGCTTTACATCACAGCTGTACTCATGTTTCACTTGTACCTATTGAGGTCTCAAACCAGCGTTTCCCTTCACGTCACCAGACCTGACCTTGTGTGTTCATGGCACATGGGAAGAAGGAGAGACTGGGGATTGCCAGCAGCCAGTATTGTTAATAGAAACCTTATCTCCTGATTCACAAACCAGCACAGTATTCTTTTGACACTGCTCTCTCTCATCTTCAAATGAAAGTGTTGGAAAGACAACTTCTACACATTCATTTTAATACATTTTAATCTTGTGCCTCACTTTGCCACACTTACTTATTCTACAAGACCATCCATTGATGTTATCAAAATGTCAGCATGCAGTCATCAAGCTACTTTGAAGATCCTTCCTGAAAAAAGATAGAGCAATTTTATCTTTATAAATTTTTATCTTCTCATACAGATAAAAAGCCTCTTCAAACAAATGCCCAACAGAACAGGTTTCATAAGAAATTGTCTGGGCAGGTAATTTATTATTATTAGTGGCTTCTCCTATTCCTAAATGATTGCCCATTAAGACAGACAAATAATTTCCCCCTTAACAAACATCAAATAATCTTCATGTTAATTGATTTCTAAAATAGATGTTCTCCCAATACAAGCATTGCAAACAATGCATAGCTGCATGTTTTGCCTCACAACAGAAGTGAGTGGATGTCACAAGGAATGCCTGCGAAAAAGCAGCACTTAGTAGGGCACCACCAGACAACTGGGGAAAGGTTTTTTACATAAGATATGTGTGTAGCAGTATATAAATGCGTGATGTTCTTGGTAACTCTCTCCCATCTTTATTGTTTACAATTCTCCTTTGCTATATCATGTTTCTTGTCAGACTGCAATACTTCTGAGACAAGACTTGTGTCTAGCTGATCCGTCCGTAAGGCATCTAAGATATTACAGGGGTGTCATAAGCACATAGTTTTAATCCTTTCTTCTCCCTAGTCATATTCTCATCTCTGTTTATTAACTGCCACTCTTTAGAAATCCTAGTCTTGAAGATCTGCCACTTCCCTGTTTCTCTGTGGTATTATATGCTGCCTTCAATTCAAGCAACTAAATTAAGTCTGTGGCACCCAGCTTCTCTCTCTAGGCTTTCACCTGCTGCTTCAAGGCAGAAAAAAAGAGCAGTTCTCCCCAGTCTGCAGCTGTAGGCTAATTATCTCTGGTCTGTCAGCAGAAAATTTAAAGAAATACACACTTTTACTCTTTTTTTCTTTTCTTTCAAGTAAACCACAGGCCAACTGTTCTCCATTTAATTTTCAATTTAACCCCACTGACTTCAGAGCCTGTACATAATAGCTGAACTTAGCTGGGTAGATTATGATTCACTTAGTTGTTCTCCTCAGGCACTCGATGGGGAATTCATGCACCACATTTGGGCCTCCGGATTCCACTACAGAAGTCAGACACCTAAAATTTAGGTTTGAACATTGCCATGTCTACAACTCTTTCTGCATCTGGGGCACAGAGACCTACAGCAGCTGTGCCTAAGGCTGCCTTTCCCTCCCACGCTCCTTCAGGCTGAGGTTTCCTGCCCCACCTTAGCAAATATATAGGTGAAGGGTGTTAAAGACACAGTCCCTTTTTCCCTCCTTTAGACTATAAATGTTTAAGATGGTGCCTCTGATTTTAGGGAATATTCAGCCTCATTTCTAAGGATACAGATTTTTTCTAAAAACAGGAGTTTTAGAAGAACTCTAGATGTATTAACAAGATAAGAAGTTTATTGTTCCTCTTCACAGCAGCAGGAAGGAATTAAAAAACCCAATTAATTCAATAGGTGACAGCTTCCTTTAATGACCCACTTAAATACGAAACCATAAGGTGACCCAAAGTTTACACCTGTACTATTTGAACACCACTGAAAGAAGCATATGGAGCAATGCTGAATTCTCTGTTGACCTAGCAGTAATTTTATTCATGTTGCCATGGGGAATACACTGCTCATTAATTAGTTTACTCATCCTTAATATTTTCTTGCATTAGCTTGTAAATAGACATTTCTAGGTTAAATCAATCATTTGTCAAGGATCTGATGGGTTGGCCATGTCCTTGTCGGATAAAATGGTTAACACTGCATTAAGCAGCTAAAAATTGTCATTTCTGTTAATGGAAGAGATAGGAATCTGTCCAAATCTCATGGAATTAATTCTACAATAACCAGACAAACCAGGGGGGCTTTCATACACTTCTTTTCCACCTTGTAATGGAGAACTGAGGACAGTTGCAGACACCTAGCAACCGAAGCCCATGGAAAAAGAGATATGGCATAGGACATATCATGTGATTGCTTGGATGCAAAATACTGAAGACATCTGAAAATGTCATCTGTGAGTCTTGACTGTTCATGGGAACATCTCTCACCAAGAGCTAAGCTTTGTGAAGTTCTGAAGAAGGCCTCAGCTGTTTCCCTGGCATGTCCTGCTGACATCCTTGACTTCAATGCCAGAATGAGCTCTGCCTCTTGCAGGATAAAGTGCATGTCTCTAACATGAGGTTAGGTTTTATTTATTGAACCTTAAATACCATTCTCCTGCTCTGTTTTTCCAACTGTTTGTAATGTCATCTGGTTTAATAAATTCACAGTTGTGACTGTTGCAAATAAAGTCCCCCAAATGCTCCAGTGGGAGGGTATTTTCTTCAGGTACTGTACACTTTCCAAAACTGTCCTTGCTGTCTGACCATTCGGTATAAGCTAGCTCGTTCTGGCTCTTAGTGGTAACGAATGCACATGTAAGTTGAATTCAGAAGATATGTTTACAGCAGCCATCCTTTCTGCCTTTATTCTTGTTGAGAAAAAGAAGGCTACTGATTTCCTATTGTTTAATTTCCACTGTTCTAATTTTAAGCCCTTAGTAGTTATATGAACCTCTGGGGATCTAAAACCACAGCGCTGAAGGAGTTAAGTAGGTTTTTAAGCAAAGAAAATATGTGTCCATACTTGTTGAAGTTTTTAAAATACCATCTAAAAATCAAAAAATCAGTGTATAGGAGTCAGTACCAGCTCAGCCAGTGAACATAGAAAGCAGTACCTTGAAAAGAGCACTTTATTGTTCAAGTACTCTAAAAGTGTATTTTTAAACATCTGGAGCTGCAAAAGCTATACAGCTGAGACTGTTCGTTACAGGAGGAGGCAGGGGATGGCAAGCAGCCATGGGATCAACAACATAACACCTGGTTTCTGACCTAAAGTGACTAAGAAACTGAAGATCTCACCATTGGCAGCCACAGCTCCCCTGCAACTTGATCTCTTCTCTGATATATTTGTATAATGCTCTTTTTAGGCCTCCTGTAGGCTCTCACTCCAGAAAACAATCCCTTCTGAGTTCTTTCTTTCCTTGCAGAAACTGGCAGAGAGATGAGAAACAAAGTATGAAAGGTGGCAAATGGATCTTTGGTGGGGGGAGCCCCGTTCCCCTTATAATGAACAGCCAGAGTGTCTGTTGTCCCAATGCAGAAATTCCAGTTTTGTCTTTAAAATCACCAGGTGTCTCCTAGACCTCATGCATTCCCTAATTTTTCCTCCATTTCCACATTATAGCATTCATGCTTCCTGCTATAGGGATCTAACCGCATCAAATGTTTCTCAGTCTGCCAGAAGGATTGCTTTCAATCACCGTATACTCGTTTCAGTCCTACGCGCTTCCGTTCATTTTTTGGTGTAGATATATACAAAGTCAGTGGGAATTATGACTGCATATGCCACAGCTGAATATGGCCTTAGATTTACTGTGTCATCCAGTATTTGTAACACAATAGCGTTTGCCGAAGTGCCAGTGTGAAGTGCAAGGGGATTTCAAACAGCTGTAGTCCTGCCATATGCTGCCCTTTGGTTAAGCCATGACTTTAAGTTCAGCTTCCCATTTAGAGCAAAAATTGACAGATTCATCTTTTTCCGATCTTCAGAAGCATTCAAGGCTCTTTGCTGTGCCTTTCCTCATCTAAATCCTTCAGATGGGTGCTGCTGACACCTCCGCCTGATGTTGGACCCAGCGGGTACCTTAATTTCTGAAAAATACCCTCCTGATGGATTTTACTGTCCACCATTAATGACATGTGTGGGATCTCAGCCCAAGCCAAAAGCTCAGTGCAGAGCTTACAAACAGGCACATTGCCAGCAAGACCTGATCTGTCACTTAAGACATGCACTGAATCAGGGCAATATAAGCGTCAGAGCCCTCAGACAGGGTTTAGGCTGCGTGGATGGGTTTGCAGTCTCTTCTGAGACACGAGCTGTGCCTCCATATGAAAGGGGAATTCTCTAAATGTCAGGGTTTGAGATATCCTTGATCCACCTCTCTTACTGAACAGCAGCAGGATAACACCACTGCACATAACTGGTGAGGCTGGATGAGCAGGGTTAGAGCCTGACTCCTGCAACTGCTAGTTTGTGAGTACATTACAGGCTCTTCTGAGCAGTGGCTGTTCAGCTACCAAAAGCGACAAAACTCCAACAGAAAAGAATGACACACTCAAAATACCTGACAGAGCACTAACCTGAAATCATACATCCATATCTCTGTTCTGAGTCACACTGGCCATGTATTTAAACCCAGGACTCCACCCCCAGTGAAGGACCTAAACTGGAAGGCAAATGCATGTTTCTAGAGACAATGGAGATGGTGACAGCCTGGCTGCTAGCAGGGACATGTAGTACATGGGAAAGGACCCAGCCTCTGCTCAAAGTGTGCTCTGTCTACAAAAGCTGGATTGAGCAATATGTCCAAATTGTTAGTACAGGAGTGATTCATCTGGGTTGTGAGGAAAAAACTGGATAGAGGCCTGTTTGGAAAAGGAGTTTTATTCACCAGACTGGAAGATACAGTGACAAAGTATTCAGATAAATACCTCCTGTTACTGTATTATGAAGGGAACATCCTGATTTTGCTGTAATCAGGTAGGACCTCTTAAGCTTTGTGACTGCAGCCAAAAATATAATCCTCTCTCTCTGGTTACGATACCTAAGAGGTGCTGAGCAGTTTCAAATCCTACTACTATTAATGCAAGCTTAAAGTACTTATCACCATCCAAGATGTTTTACAAGAGTAGTTTCCCACAACACTGCGGACACAATAATTGGCCACGATGACATCCAAACTGTTCATATGCAGTTCCTCCTCAGCTATTCTAAGATTACGCTATAGGAAAAAGCCATGCAATCTTGACTAGCAAACTACATATATTTTCTCTCTCTTTGTTTTTAAAGAATAAAGCAGAAGTAAGGGAGAGTTCAAAGTACAGTGAAAAAATTGTTTGGGGCATGGAAAATTCACTAAATGGAAATAGGCTGAGGAGCATGGGTGCCATAAGAATAAGAATAAAATTAATGTGGTTTTTTAGAAGGTAGAAATATGCTAAGAAGTGATAGAACCTAGAAGTTGATTTCTCTGTCTCAGAAGAATAGTTTCAAAGGTGGAAAGCTAAAAATTGATCAAAGAAAACACTCTTTTATATAATGTGTGACTGAACTATAAAACTCACCTCCACAGAAAGCCATTCAGGCTTAGAATTTAGAAAGATTTAAAAAAAAATATATCAGAATTTAAACACTGATTAAGAGTGCTCGGAGTTCTGATTTTCACTGTTTTGAAAGAAGAACTTGGTACACTCGATTACATTTATCTTAAAATAGCTGGCAATGGGTAGGATTTTCACAAGAGTCATCATTTCTAAGAGACCTGGAAATGTTATTAAATGAGTCTTATATTTTACAGTGATTTAATTGCCACCTGATTCATGGCTTTCAATTGGTTAGCAATCAGAGGCACTGAAATCAGTCAACTATATCAGTGAAAAACTCCAGGCTTAAGAAACCATAATTGGGACACTGTTCTAGGAGCCAGCAGTAATGTGAGCCACCAAATAAGCAATAAACAGGGAGTGTAAGCCTTCCCAGATCTCCTTCTGCAACCCAGAAACCGCCTCTCCTGAGAAGCTGGTGACCACCTCCAGGTCTGCAGAAGATGCTGCTGTGATAGTTGCAGCTGTTTCTCCCTGCCTCCCTGATTCTTCCAAGCATTTAATCAAGCTGGATCCTTCTCATTGTTCATTTCTTGCAAAACACGGCGGGCAGAGCACTGGGCCGCGGCACAGCAGATGAGCTAAGGCACACCAAAAGCCCTGGATCAGCCCCCACATGCCTTCCTTACACTATCAGCCCACTTCCAAGAAATCTTTTGATTTCCAAATGGTTGGTGTCACAGCCGTGTACAGAAAGCTGAATGACTGAGTACCAAGGCTCGGAGCTTCAGCCCTGCATTTATCACACACCCAGTGCCACGGCAAGGGCAATGTGGAACGCCCATCTTGTGCAACCCGGAGTAGCTCTTCCCTTTCAGAAGTCACGACCAAAGCCCTTGGGGATTGAGGCCTCGTCACCTCCTCTCTGCCTCCCTGCAAAAGCCTGAACAGCCCAGATAATCCCTTACTGCTGGTGAATGAATGAGAGAAAATAAAATCAGTCCTTGTGAGTTTTGGAGCAGGGATGAGGCCTTTCTGCGCCAAGGTGTATTCGTATTTCATCTGTCAGTAACATGACACAACTAAAATGCAACAGTAAGACCTCTCGCAAAAAATTGATGCAAAAATAAGTCTTCCAAGTCTCATCTCAATGTTCGTAGGCGCTGGTCTATTAATGGTGTCTTGAGTGAGAGGACACTGTGGAAATGCTGCAAGCAGTGAAGCTACGCAGAAAAACAAAAGTGTTGCATAACTTGATAAATATAGTTCTGATGCTATCTTTGAAATATTTAGGCTGGATGAAAAATCCAAAGGAATAGCGGCTGCTGTTTTAAAACACAGCACTAGAAGATGGTGGAGGGGAGCTGGCAAAAGGGATTTATGTTTCTTCTGCAGGAACAATGTCTTAGTATAAATCCCTTGTATTGTGTGTAATCACATAGGTTACACCTACTGGTGGCCAAAGCATCCAGACTTTATTTTGTCACTGCTCATCATAAGAGACTGAAAGGACAAAGATACCTAAATAAGCCCCAAGCTGGCTGTCACCAGTCTGGTGCGCTGACAGTAAAACCAACAGCACTTGCTGTTTCTCAGTATTGAGCTGACTTAAGGAAACAAAACAAAACCAAATATTGGTTATTGCCAAAAGTAATTCCATACAATATGCTCACTCAGTTTTGAGCTGCACACCAGCCACTGTTAATTCTGCACCAGAGATGCCTTCCAAAGTGAACTGCTTACACTTTTGTGAAAAAAGATTTTAATAGATTTCATTTTTTAAAAATTACAAGAAACAAGAAAAACTAGTCTGAGGTATTTTTAGCTTAATGTATTGATGAATGGAGATGTAAAACCAAACAGATTTGAATTAGTTATATTTAAATTGTATTTAGAAATTTTACTGCATGCTATTTTCCTTCAGATGGAATTGAATAAATACAAAAGGAAGAGATAAAGCCGCAGAAAAATTCAAATAAAGCTGACTGAAAAATATGGGCCTTAGAGGAAAACACACTCACACTGTTGGTACAAGGACTATTCCTGTGTTCCATCAGAAGTTTGGTTTTTTTTTCTCATGGTAATGTTGTCACCAGTTGAAATCCAGAGCCATCCATATAAAAGGAGGAAAGCCTAGGGTGACACTTGAGAAGAAACTTTCATAGTGAGCAAAAAAAGCTTTGTCCAGAAGTGCAACATTATCTGCGAAGATACGAAGCCACAGAACGGGCTTTGGGACTGATAGGGCTGGCATCCTGAGCAGGTGATCAGGGCACGGCATCAGGGTATGTGATTAACAGGCTGAAGCAAAGCAGCCACCATTTTCTCAGTAGTGGAAATTCAAGAGAAGATCTCCAGACCCAGCAATCAGTATGAACCTCTACAGCTTGAAAACTGGTTTGAGGCCTGCAAAACTCACATGTGCTTTGTTGTTTAGGTAGAAAAAGAAAACATAACACATAATGAAGGAAAGGGTGTGAAGTAAAGGCAGCACATGCGACTTTTTTTAACTCTTGCATCATTATTTGGGTTTCCCCAAATCTTGGGATTTTTCAGTGATATACAAAGAGTTCTTTTGCATCTTCTTTTGCCTTCTGGCCTCACATCCTCCAGTATTCCTTGTGGTGATGAAGGCTAAAATGCTATTGCTTCTGAATAATCATAAAGTTGTTCATGTGATCATATACTTCTAACAGCTGAGTTTAAAGTAAGCCAAAATTAGGTATTTTGATCAAATTATGAGCTTTGGAAACACTGGAAATGTGGGGGGTGTGGATGAACAGATAATGTAATAACAGCAGACAGCTGACCAGCCAGTTATGTATATGGAATAGAATTGAATGCAGAAGTAGGAAGGAATTAGTTTAAATATTAGAAGAGAGGACAAAAAGACACATTAAAATGTGAACAACAATTTTTATTATACATTTGCTAGTAATCCAACCTACTTTTAATGAACAGATACAGCAGATCGCTGAAGATGTTCAATAAAATACAAAATACAATTTTTATGGCATTTAATTGCAGTCTTTTATAAAAGCACGTCGTTGTTGGTATGTTTTTGAGTACAGTCTTCATAATATTCAGGACAACACTCTTATAAAGCACTTTCTCATAGCTAAGAGGTATAATAAAATCTTTACGAGTATTGCTTATGCATGTGCAGTTCTGAACTGTGATAAGTAGGATCAGGTATCAAACTGAACTATGCTAATTTATATCCACTGAAGGTCTGATTTAGAGGCAACCATTCTCCCAGCCTCAATGGATTCCCCATAATATTAAATTAATTGCACTTCTTCAGCAGCCTAAGCACATGAGGCTGTGTCAATGCACTTATGAAAACACAAGTCCTACTCCAGAGGTTATGACAGCTATGCACAAGGTTCCCTGCTGTTGAGACTTTTAATAGTACTACAGTCGATTCTTGCAGATCTTTTACCTCTCTTTCACAGGATCCCAGCTCACAGTAAACATAGTTCTGGTCTCGGTTCTTCATCCCATGTTGGCTCTTTCTATTCTCAGTGTCTAGCAGAGCAACTTGGCCTGACCTCCTCACCTGCTTGAAACAACAGCCAACGCTTACTGAATGCTACACTTACTTGTCTTTCATGTATCAAGATTTTTCTTCTGCTTGCTGTTACCTGTTTTCCACCAAAGCCTTTACCAGAGCTGTAAAGACCCTGTCTCTCCAGCTGCCTCCACAGCTGGGCCTGTCATCTTGGTCTGATTTCTCCCCAGGATTTTGTCGTTACAGGTGTCTCCAAGCCTCCTCCTCAGGAAGTCACTGCCCTCTCACACACCTTCCTTCTCTTCACCTGTTCCCTGTGCTCCACAGGCTTTTCTCTAGGAACAGCCACCTGCAGCTCCCCCCTCCCCATCCTCGTCACACATGGGCAGGCTTTTGCCCCTGTTTCGCAAAAGTCACCAGCCCCCGTTAGCCAGCACTTCACCCACCATCCACAGATCCAGGCACGGATATCACCTGCATGCTACTTCCAATAGGAACTCCAGCTCCACCATCAGCCCCACGATTTTATCTGTAGGGTGACTCCTATGGGCTGCATTATGCCTTAATTAAGCATGGACGTATTTCTATAAGTCGTGTGAAAGACAGGTATTTTATTTCATAGGCGGTAGCTCAGCCAGCTGAACCCAGCACCATTCAGATTAGGCATGGCACAATCATGAATAGACTGTGGTACATCCTCCAATACTCATCTTTTTTTTTTTTCCTAAACAAACATTACTTGATTTCTGATCTGATGCTTCATATAATGACGTGCCACCTGTACAATGAGTATGTTAGGTGTTTTTAAACCCTGAGCTTTTTCGCCACCAAAATCTATATTGTGGCTATGAAGATGTAGAATGTCTCTTAGACTGAGTTAGTTTTCATTTTCCTTTATTTTGCTAACCACTACACAATTTTAAGCTTTTCTGCAAAAAGAAAATTTGTGGTGCCCATAGAATCAAAATGGGCAAGCTGCTGACTGAGCATTTGATCAATGCATCACAGCAAAGCTAAAGAGAAAAGCTAAAGAAAGAGGTATGTTTTAAACCTGGGCAGTAACATTGTTGTGCTTACTTTGTCAGGCACTATTTTATGTAACTGATCCTTATTCCACTCCATGTGGGTAACAACTGTGAATTATAATTTTATCTTCCACTTAGCGGAGCCTATTGACTTGGACTGGTTCTTGTCAGGGAACCAGTTTTATAATAAAGGCAGTAAATTCTGATTTTTGTGCTTGTTTGATAATTATTAGTGCAGTGTCAGCAGCAATGCACAATATAAGTGTGATTTTTTTTCTCTACAAGTTACAAAAGATGGGTTGTAAGTCAATGACTATGCTGACTGTCTTAAGGCACATATCATTTACTAAAATGAGTTTAGCAGACTCAGTGGAGGTTCCGTTATGTTTGTGAAGGTGTATGTGCAAGGCCCTGCCATTAACCCAGCACCCTTGTCCCCAGGGGTAACTGTAACAGTTACATCTGAAACCATTCCACCACCACCAACCCTCCCCCACTCCCCAAGTGGAGACAACATTTATAGCTGTCGTGGTTTAACATCAGCCAGCAACTAAGCACCACACAGCCACTCGCTCATTGCAACCCCCCTCCCTGGTGGGACAGGGAGGAGAATCGGAAAAAGGTAAAACCCAGGGACTGAGAAAAGTATAGTTTATTAATTGAAATAAAATAAGATAAAATAAAATATACTACTAGTGCTACTAACAATAATTGTAATGAAAAGGGAGATAACAAAAAGAGAGAGGGGAAGAAAACCCAATAAAAATAGATGACGCACAACACAACTGCTCACGACCTGCTGGCTGATGCCCAGCCAGCTCCTCAGCAGTGATCAGCAGCCTCCGGCCAAGTCCCCCAAGTTTACACCCTCAGCATGATGCTCTATGGTATGGAATATGCCCTTGGCTAGTTCAGGTCAGCTGTCCTGGCTCTGCTCCCTCCCAGCTCCCTGTGCCCCCGCTCACAGGCAGAGCATGGGAATCCTGAAAAGTCCTTGACTTAGGGTAAGCACTACATAGGAACAACTAAAACATTGGTGTGTTATCAACATTATTCTCACTCTAAAGACAAATTACACCACTGTACCAGCTACTACGAAGCAAATTAACTCTATCCCAGACAAAACCAGGACAATAGCAATGCCGTTTTTACCTTATTGCTAAAAAGAGTGACAAAAATAGGTGGGTGTCAGTATACATGCTAGTTATAAATATACTATATATGTAATTATATAATAATGTTTACCATAGACACAAAGAGGCACAGTACTGAAAATGCCATGTAAACTTGACACTATCAAATTCTTTTTCTTATCACCATCTTCCAGCATTTACCGAGGCCTAAAACAAAAACAATAGCCTTAGTCTTAATAGAGCTGGAGTCACAGCTCTAACAGACAGCTGTATCAGACAGACTTTTAGCATAGATCACACCTGAGCACCTCACAGCCATTACCAATATGGGGACCCCACAACAACCAACCAAGATGAGCAAGCGAAATGCCCCATGTGCAAGCACGAAGCAGGGAGTGAAGCCTGAATCCAGCCAAGTATGTGCGTGCCTACGAGTACACAAGTCTATCTCCTTTGAAATGATTTACAGCCATAAATGCAGGATTAGGCCCAAGAGATTTACTGAGAAGTCCGAGGAAGCTCACATGCTCTACCGTGGACACATATGCCTTCTGCTGGACCAAGTAACTCTCCCAAGGAAACCTGTGGCACAGTCAGGAGGTGAACCTAAGGGCCACTGCGTGACTTTCCACCTACAGTCGACTTCCAGCACTGATTCTGTAAACTGGATCTGTGAAATGAGCTCCGTCAGCAAGAAGCTGTGCTAACCCCAATTTTCCACTGTCTCTAGGGCGTTCTGTCTGTCCAGTTTCAGAATACTTGTGCCATTGCAAAGCATCTAGTGCCTTTGTCATACAGTCAATTTTTCCCTGATAATGCAGAAACGTAATTTGACAACTGGGAATTGTGTGACCAATACTATGAATATCTAGCTGCCTTTCTTCAATGAAAATTCTATGACAAACTTGCATCTGTTGTTACAATTAAAAATGCACCTTTGCCCTCTGCAGACCTTCCCACCTGTTGCTCCATGGATGATCATGCCACTTATGTACTAACAAACTGAAAGGTGCTTCACTTTCAGGGTGACCGGACTTTGTCAAAACATGAAAGTATTATTTATTAAATTAGGTAGCTGCTTATCCTAAATGAAAATTAGTGCAAACACCACCACAGATCTCATATTAAGGCTTGTGTCATCAGCGCAGTGGCCCCCATCTCCCTTAACTTAAGGCGCAGTAAAGCAGGGACAGGATGATGCACAGCCCCAGGGAAAGAACCATGCAGAGATCTTTTGACTTTGCAGCATTTCTAATCCTTTGCCATTGTCCCAATGTCTTCCACCCCCTGCTCCTTCTTGTTCAGCCCCACCACCCCAGGCTTTCACTCCCCCTCCTCAGGAGCAGCGGTGACAGCAACAGTGCCCAGAAGGCTCCAGGTATATTTTATTCTCTGACTGCCCACAGTGTAAATCCACTCTATAAGGTCTGGGAATTATTTGCATGGTTATGATCTCACTTCCCAGATCATCCAGGCAATCTGGCTACTGCACCTGACTCAAGCTCACTGACTTCCAAGGGCATAAGACCCCCCTGTGTTTTTTAAAATCTGCTGATAGGTGTTATATATATGATATATGATGTAAGAGAAAGTCTGGGAAAGAAGCAGGTTAACAGAAGTCAGTGTATTATGAAGAGCTTTCTTTCCTCTAAGTCATTAGCAAGAAGAGAGATGGGGGAGAGGAGGGAGAGAGAGAGAAAGGAGGGATGGAGGGGCAGAGGGAGGCAGGCTTGTTGGCTTTCTTATTTACTTTCATGTTTTGAAAAGGAAAAAAGTTGCAAAACAAAATAAGGAAATACTTAGAAGGCAAGCTTTCCATAGGAAAAAAATATTTTATTTTTTTAAGAACAAATTCAGTTTCAAACAGACGTGGAATGTGATTTTCATAATTTTCATTTTCCGGGAACTAATTGCAATGTGGAACTAAAGCAGATTTCAAACTTATGACCGGCTAGTTTTAAAACAGAACAAACAAACCAAACAAACAAAAACAAAAACAAAAAAAAAAACACCAACAAAAAGAAGAAATTACTTATAACTCAAGCATAATACTGTGTTACTTACAAACTGGACAAAGAAATTCTTAAATAAATATTCATGGTACACAATTTCAGCACAAATATGCGGCAATTTGGCAACCTTTTATACCATTTTTTTCCTCAGTACAGTGCAAAGGGGAATGACACTGCCTTTAAACAAGCTGTAGCTAAATACATTGCAAAATTCAAATTTTATACAAAACATCTTGCTCGGACTTTATAAAAACCCAACATTGCTCTATATACACAATCTGGTTAAGAAAAGCCATTTTTATCTTGTTTTCATGTGTGGTTTTTTTTTTTATTATTATTATTTAAAAAGGTGAATAAGGCTACTGTAACACCCCAAATCCATATACAGTAACTCTGAACCTATTTACAGCATCTTCACTTAGACATGATGGTGCAAATTCCAAGTCGGGTGACTAGGGATGATCATACAAGCAAGGCATTTACAGTAACTTTTCAAAGCTGGACCAACGTCAAATAAAGGAACAGTTGGTAGATTGTCATAATTCTGCACTAGACACAAAACAGACGCACAGTACATTTTTTTTTTTTTTAATTGGTTGCAGGTTGCTCTTGAGCAATTCGTCTGATTTTTTTTTTTCACAGTTTAGTACATAACTAGAATGTAGCCAACTGATGAAGCATAGGTTTGATTTAATAAAAATCAGTATCAGTAAACCCATCTTTTCCCTTCCTCCCCCTCCCCCAAAATAAAATCTTAATGACTTACAAGAGAACCTTGTATGGATGGATTCACAGAAAGGAAGGGTTGTTGAAAAGAATTACATATGTACTGTAGTTAGTCACCATGGTAACCCTCCACAGAACCATGGGTTGGGATTTTTTTTTGTTTTGTTTCTCTCTTTTGGACCAACATCCCAACATCATTTTCAGGTTCAGGAAACAGAGTGATCATTTCTATGACAGGTTTTTTGTCTTTTCTTTTTTTCTTTTTTTTTTTTTTTCAGGTGCTCACTGGAGGTCTAAGAACCCCAAAATGCTGTTGCTACATTTTCTTTCCAAATCAGAAAGCAAAGTGTTACCATAGTAACATGACTATGTTAGAAATGTCTATTTGCATAGCACATATAAAAGTAGAGTTTTTTTATTTCCTCCCCAGATTGGGAGCTTTAGGGGAATAGCCATACTAAAGAGAAAACTTTAACCTGAAACCCCCCTCTACAAACCTCAATGAAATCTACAGAACACATCAGCCCATAAGGCAAGGGAAAATGCAACACACAAAATAAATGCCGGCATATCTTATCACTGTTAAATATGTGATGCAGTAACATTGCCTTCCTCATATTTTGGGCCTTATATTTCCTAGTTTTCTCTTACAAGACGCTTTGGATTTGGTTGTGGTTTTTTTAATATGCTCCCATTGTTTGGATGGCTGATGTTTTTTCCCAGAAGCAGTTTCTTTTCTGTGCAATCTCAAAATATATATTAGTAAAAAAAGCAAACCAAAATAAAAAAGGAAGAATGAACAAAAGAAAAACTCACTTTATATCCCTCGTGTTCTATACACCAATTATAAATAAGACATATCTTCCTTCTCCAGCTCAGTGTCATAATTTATTTTATTCTTACGGACTGCAAGAGGTTTGCCATATGTGCTTTAACTTTGCAACAGAGCACCAATGAACGCCTGTGTCAGTCACAGTACCTACACCCACTGTGCAGGGACAGCACTACAATAAACCAAAGTGTCAAAAGGCTCAGTCAGAAAGAAATTCTGTCTTACTTTTAGAGATGAGAAAGGCTTTTTTTTCCACAACCTTACCAGTGATAGAATTACAGCTTGTTTGACCCATTGGCTTATAATCATCTTGGTCAGATTTGGCTCTCTGCTATTTTCTTACATGCTTTCCCTGTGTTTAGTATAATGTGATAGTATAGCAGCTGAGTCTGCTTAAAAGTCATCCAAAGCAGACTACGTTTTCGCTACAGCTTCAAAGCTGTATATTTTATTGCCAGTACCACAACAGCCCTGCCCTAATATATCCTAATGGCCTGCTATTGTCTTGTCCTCTCCAGGACATAGCTTGTTCACTTGCTAACAATACCCCTTTGTTCTACTGTATTGAAGGTACTATTTTTTTTCTGCACACTGGTATTTGATAACCATTAATTCCTTCCAATGCAGCCCTAATCCACTGCGCATGTTATTGTGTCTCCTACTTGCCTCTTAAAACTTAGCATACCAAAGTGCTGTGCTACCTAAATGTTGGGTTTTTTTTGATTTTTCTTCTCAGCTTCTATTTTTGAGGCAGCAGTATTCAACTGCAACTGCAGTCAGCCCTTCCCTCCACCACCCAGTCCGGCTCTTGACTTTGTTGACAGCCCAACTTTTTGGCTGGAAGGCTCCTTACTATCAAACACAATTTCTATAACCGCATTACCCATTCAAGTGAGGCTGCTGTAGCAGATGGATGGAGCGCAGATCTCCAAACATTAATGTTCCATTAGTGATTCAGGAGGTGGAGTGAAAGGAAATCTTATGTGAAGGATGGCAGAGCACCGGATAACAGAAACAAATGGAACAGTGACAGACTAAAAGCAAGAGAACTTTAACAAGTCTTACTTAGACACCAAGGTCTATGTGACAAATCCAGTACGCACTGAGAGACACACACAAAAGTCAGAAGATTGCATTTCAAGCTTGATATATCCTAGAGCACCTTCCCAGGATGCCTAGAACTATTAACATCCATGGATCACTCCATCTTCCCTTGGCTTTCGTACATGCGTGAACGCCTGCAGCACATGGCTTTGAGGATGATGAATGTAACAAGAGTACAGCAATCAGAATGGGCATCTTCTACGTAAAAGTCTTCCAGCTTTTAGTGAATACTTATTCACCGAGATAGGAATTCTACAGACTAGGTAAGCTGTCCAGCTCGCACCGGCTCCTGGAGAAAGAGCTGTCGCCTTCTCCCCCCTGTGCTTGAGTCAATGCTAGTGCACAAGGCATCATCACAAACCCCAACAGAAAGCATTTGACCAGTGAGTTTCCTCTATGACTCAACTGTACCACGGAGTTGGTTGTGTGTTTCTCAGACCTTGTAATAAATGTTTGCTGGACTCTGAGGAGGCATCTCTTGAACTATGTACACAGGATGTCCATAGTCGCCGCTGACCTTTTCATAGTGGGGGCAAAAGACACTGTCTGCAGTCCTTAGAGGAATGATAATGTCACTGGGCTCAGAACCATTGTTGTTGCCACTGCGTTTTGGGGTGGCTAACGTACTAAGTGAGAGAGTTGTCGTGTGTTGCGGGGAATGCTTCCTGTGTCTTCTCCGGTACTTCAACAAAAGAACCACCAAAGTGATGATGATGACGATGAAAATGATGCACCCTGATGCAATCCCTGCAAATAAGGCCACCTCTGAACCCAGTATACTGGAATGCCCAGCCTTACTGCCATCTGTGCTAGATCCTGGAAAGAACGGAAATACAACAGACAAAAGTTATTGCCATCCTACGACCTGTTTACACTGCTTAAAAATGTGTAGAGTAAGCAAGACTGGAAGAATTAACTGACAGCTGCACTTTGACAAACCAATTACCCTGTTAGATAGCTAAATGCAAACAGCCGAAGTCAGCAATCAATATTAAACAAGACTTTGTGTCTGTTGGTCTCACTTTTGTGCTGCTCCCAAACCACCCTGTTTCATACATCATCATCCATCAGCGGCCAGGACTGGCACTGACAAAGGCAGCCTTTGATGCATGCCGCATCTTTTAACAGATGCTAGCCAGCCCCGGGCAGCAAAGAAGGGTGGGACAGGACTGCAAAGCGAAAATAACAGAGGGAAATGACAATTCTCAGGACAACTGGTACTGTTCAGTGTCACACCATTCTTCTGCTATTTTATCTTTCGCATATTGATTTAAGTTAGACTGCCTTTAGTGCCGCCCCCCGTGGACTCCTCTCGCTTGCACATGAAACAAAGGAGCTTGAGGCAGGGCAGGAGACAGGCAAAACGCCTATGGCATGTATCTGTTTGTATTAACTTACATTTACTTAAAACAACAACACACATTTGGTACTCAGGAAAACCTCATGTGTTGAACAGCCTGATGCATATTTGGTGCCACCGCACTGTCGTATTATTTGTCACAAAAGTTAAATGAATGCTCATTTGACACTTTCTCACTTGAAAACTTGAACCAACCTCCCTCACTTGATGATCACTCACAGGTGGAGGAATTCTGCAGATGCTGCGTCTATGTAACTGTGAACTTTTCCCACCAGAATCTCCGTAGGAAATGGCTGAAGCCTGCCTAGTGACTGCCAAATCAAAGATTTGTTAGCCCAGTAACTAATGGCAGAATTAGCAAGGAAATCTTGCAGCCATTTTCAGAAACCCCAGAATCAACTGTCAGCAAGTTTTGCTTTGTAGCACACCCAATCCACCAAATTTTCTTCTGGAGACCCAAGGTCTTAAAATCTAGTTTTGTTTCTTGTTCACCTCATTTCTGAAATGCATCCTGAAGATACTTATTCAGAACCATCTGTTTATCTTGTTTAGATTTAAAAAAAAAAAAAATATCTTTAAATTTAGTGAAAGACCAACCATTCATGTGTAGATATTATATGGTCAGTTAAAGACCAGGACATTAATTATAGATGCCTTGAAATAAACTTTATAAATGGCTGTCGAGAACCACTTGATAATGGATTATACGGGAAGAGAAAGACAGAAAGACTCGTTCATCTGCCAGAGTACTAAATGTAAGGTGGCATTTACCATCGTAAAGCTGCTTAGTGAATGTCCTATCCAAAACTTTCCTGTAAATGAGTGATATTCTCACAAGATGTAATTAACTTCTGCTGCAGAGTGGAAGAGGGGAGAGAGCAGCTGTTGCCAGAACTTGCAACTCCCAGACACTATGCACCTGAGCATCAGTATGGGCTTTTGCACCATCTCGGTACAAAAACATTTGTTTTTCTGTCACTTTAATGGTAAAATAAAATGCGTTTGGGGACGAAGGAGGAGACTGCGCCAGAGCCCCGTTCCAGGCGTGAGCCCCACCACGCCTACCTGAGTGGTCCTTCACAAAGGGACTGGTGGTGGAACTCTTCCCGTTGGTGCCAGCTTCCTGCTCAGGGCGCTTGGTGGGATCCGTGTGCCGGGGCAGCCCCGCTGAGTTTGGATCTGGGGGAGAGAAAGATGACTCATACAGCTTCAGCACTTGATGGTACAGAGCTTTATAAGCCAGGTCTGGGTACCTCACGGGACACAAACGTTTTTAAACGGAAGAATCTTTATGCAAAGGACCTTTTCCTTTTAAAGCAAAATGGTTATATTATTTCAGAGGTTTAAATGGTGAGGCCATCTGCAGAAACTAGAGGGACTCCTGTAACAGGCAAGAAAAGCTTTGCAGATGACATTTCAGTTTAACTGAGGAAGTTGATTGACTACTAAACCAACTTCTGTGTAGAAGAATAATTCTTTCTTCCTGCACAATAGGTTATCTATATGTGAAGAGACAATGAACAAAACCCTCCCTGTAATCACAATTCATAACAAGCAAACTATAGAAATATTAGCTTCCCTCCTTTCATGTATTTTAAATAATTTTGAGCAGCAGAGTTGTGGCTTTTGTTTTTAAAATAAAAATAAAAATGACAGAAACACACTACTCCCAGGTGACCTTTCCTTGTAGGGATCTCTCCAATGAAGAGATCTCATTACACCAACCCTCCTTTTGCAGAAATCTGTCAGTAGCCGAGGAAGAGAAAATAGGCTTTGCTTTCAGACTGTTAGGGAGGAATGACCACACTAGACTCGGCTGGCTCTCTGCTCTACATGGCTAAAGGAAGTCTGGAAACTAAAAGGACATTGATGCTGATCAAAGCGATTTCATGAAACAGCAGATGGTCTTTACCTTGTCCAACTTTCATGAGGATCTTCATGGTTTTTGTCTGGCACACCCCTCCCTCCTGGTTATCCAGGCCCTCCAAAGACCCATTTGATGTTGCTGATTAAAAATAAAAGAAAAATAAAAAAAATAAAAATAAATAAAAATCAGGAAATCAACAGGCAAAGTGATGTGAACATGAATGTCTGAAAGCAGAAACCTTTCAATCTACCGGGACCTGTTCTTGTTGCTCAGGCTGACCTACGGAATGTTGTGAAATGTTGAAAGCCAAAGGAATGAACACATTTGTAAGCCATACAATATATACAAATGGAGGAATGCGTTATCAAGGTTTCAAATTTACCCAGCAACCTTTTTTTCTACGCACAATTGACTGACTGACTCACTTGGACGAAAACACAGCACCTTGCTAAAAGGTGATGGGAGTCAGCTGAAAAGGAAGCCCTGGCAGACTCAGAGGAGCAAAGCATTGAAAATTCACCCTCCCCAACCCTGACCCCAACAGTATCTTTATAATCACCACGTTACACCTGCTTCCTCTGTTACAAATCTCCTGCTGGAAGAAGTGAACACATACAAAAGACCCAGGTAAAAGCTGAGATTCTGCACTGATTGGAAAACCATTTAATATTTTAAAGTACAATCTCACTTTTCTCAGCATTGAGGAGCCTCCTCAGGGGTGGGTGGCGGTGGGGGAATACACTCTATTCTCATGGAAACCTCTCAGCTCGTACAAACAAACGGATGCTTTCCCCTGTGTTTATTATATCGTTCTCGCTTATCTAGGCGCTGGCTGGCACCACAAAACCCCAATTCTGCCGCAAGCTGGCACTGCAACGTGATTTGAGCATGAAGCACAGCTCCCTCAGAGAATCAAAAACGTTGAGTCACAAGTCTAGGGTTGTGAACCCCCAACAGCTGCTGGAAAACTATTTGGCAGCTCCTCAGCTGTAGGCATCACGGCGCCAGCCTGCACCATGCCAGGCACCGAACCACTGTCCATGTCCGCACTGGTGCCCCTTCACGGTGGCAATGCAGGCTCATCCACCAGCACTGGGCTCCGGCTCTGCTATTTACAGGAACGCACCAGGGGTTTTCCCACCCCAGGTTGTCCTGGGGGTTGAAATTTCAACGTCATTTCTTACAGCTGTTTATGCAAGGCCCACAAGGCACGTAGGAGTGGATGCGTGCACACGCATCAGCACCAGGCCACCAACTGGAGAAAACAAATAGAAAATGACATGCAATGGAGCTCACGGCTTGTCATGGCTGTGGTGAACTACTTTAAGCAGCACTTTCCTGCCTCTACCCCTCTCCTTTCAGCTCAGGATCTAATTCAACCAGGGCTTCACACTGTTCAGACCTTTGTTTTTAATTCTCGCTCCTTCTCTTTTGTCCTCCTTGGGGATTTTCTTTCAAATGCAGCCTATGTATATTTCCTTTTTCCTTCACAATGTCTTCCTAGCCCCGTGGCAGTATTTTTCTTGCTCTAATCTTCTCTCTAGCCATAAAGATATAAACCCCATACTGCTGAACCCTGCTTCCTAGCCTTTGATCTACTTTTTGGTTTTGTTCCACTTTTGCCTCTTTTGTGACCAACTCAAATTACAGCCACCATACAAACTTCCCAAATTGTGCTTTCTTTTCCTAAAATTCCCTTCTCCTCATACGTGGTCCCTCCCAGTTCCTCCTCTTGTTCCCCCCCCCCTGTAAAAATGTGACAATAGCTGTATGTGCAACTGCTTCTTTTTTTTCTGACTTGCAAAAAGACTTTTGAAAATATGAAAGAGCACACTGAGTAATTTACGATAAAAGCCGATCTGAAATGTGCCACTGCATTGCCAGGCTCAGAAAATAATGGAGACATATAGTTTTGTTTTCTTTTGTTTTTTTTTTTCCAGAGGGGAAGAAAATCAATACTAAGAACTCGTTCTGGACATAAATCAAATGTGTCTATGCTGAAAGTGTTTTTTATGACCTATTCGCCAATGTACCAGCACAAGGACAAGAGAAAAAAAAAGGCAGTAAATAGAAATACCAAAGCTGAGCATCAACTGAAAGTACAACTAATAAACACTGACTTTGTCTTGAATTTTTTGCTATTCTTCGTTTGGTTTTTAATCGAGGCAATGGGAGCTCAGATCTCCACCAACCACTTGATTTTAATGGAATAGAGTGTTGCTTCTTCTGAACATCAATGCCTTTTTATGCTTTAAAGGCCGATCCATTTAACCCACAGAGCAGGAGACCTCAATAAGATGCAGAGGATGCAGTCTGACCTCGATACAGAACAAGAAAGTAAGACAGCCAAAAGAATGCAGAATTACTTCAAATACAGTCTCCGAATGGCGGGGCCCACATGTACAATAAATCTGGTTGTGTGCCTACACGAGCACAATCTGCCTCGCTTGCTTCCTAAAAGAATGCTTTCATAGCTTTGATGTCAGATGAATGAATTTGCAAAAGTATTCACTTTTTCCACAGTTCTTCAAGGGGTTTTCGGAAAGCCTATGTTATAGCTCAGAGTACAGACTGCTACATCCCAAGGAACTGGGAACTGTCAGAGAGGAGCATTTCAGTGACAAAGCAAAGTTTCCATCTCAGCTTCTCCCTGTAATTAAGCCGACAATTACCCAAGGCCACTGGAGGAAATTATTTTTCAAAATTCATTAAGACTTTCAAAATAAAACCTCACATATCCCTAGTGTACCAGGAAGAAAGCGGGTTGTTTTAAAACACATTGTTCCAAGCTTTGAAAAACTGCACAGAAAAGAAGTAGTAATCTGGGACATGAGAGAAAACAGTTTCACACTGCTAATGCCCCTTTGACAGTGTGGAGTGCAGAAGTCAAACAAGGGAGGGAGTACAAAATATTCCTCAAACACTTGCTGCTGCCTTTCTCTACTGATCTTCAAATGGAAATTATACCCACTATCACATAAGCTCCTCCACTGCACTCACACTTCTGCAGTAAAGTGACCCTGTACCTGCAGCTCTGCTCACACTTAAAGGGTATTTCCAAAAAAAAGTGTCTGGGATAGCTGGGTATAAACACAGAAACGTAACACAAGTTTCTTGTGTCTGAAACAGAAATGCTACTCTCTGGTGTGTTTATATGACCAAATTTTAGACCGTCCATCCAGTTTATGCTTATATCCATATATATATACACAAAAGAACAGGTTTGGGTTTTTTTTATATTTAGGTCTAAATATTTTGGAGACAATTACTCACACACGAACTACCAGCACACAGCCCTGTGCTGACAAGACTAAATACTACTTAAATATTAACATAAATAAGTATAATTAATGATTAACATAAAGTTTCTCATAAGTATTAAATGTTCTCAGGATCCCACACTTTGTATTAATACAGTAACACATAGGAAACTAAAAGTAAGCACCATTTCGCTAAACAGGTAGCAAAATATCTTTACATCTTTTGATGGATAGGTACCTCTGATTTTCTGAGACCTGTCCCGTTCCACTGGTGTCAATTGCACAACTAATAATTACAGTCAAAAGCACATCAAATTACTCGGTCAACAGTTTATCCACACCTACAAATAACCACATACAATTGCCCTAAAATCTCTATTAATTTTAAGACTCTCTGAAAAAATCGTAGTAATTTATAGGTAATGTTTACAGCAGTCAGTCAAAAATGATGTTCAAGCTCCACATACACAGATACCATATGTCTGCATTCCTCGTATGTGATAGCAGCTGCCATTTTATAAGGAACAGAAGTTTGGGGTTTCAACTTTCAGAAAAAGAATTACTTGTTATAAAATTATGGTTAAGAGTCTGCTGATACATACTTACTTTGGAGAAGCTAATATACATTTTCAGTTTTGTAAAACACTGCCTTAACATATCCTCTTCCTTACACAAGAGGAAATTAAATTATTCAGACAAAAAAATTTCATTCCAGCTCTGCCCTCCCTTCTTCAAAATATATAAATTATTGAAAACAAAACCACACACAGAGAAAAAAAGCCCAAACAAACAAAAAAAGCTGGTTTTTTTTCACCCAAGTGAATCGATGTATTGTGTTTTACATTTATTTGATTTTAAAACTTCCCAAGTGTTGTTTATTGTACAAAATGCATTAGTCATAAATGCAGAGGCAGGGAATCAGTGAGCGAAACAGAGTCAGCTGACAAGAATAGTTCCTGGCTATGATTCTCATACAGTCCCCATGGAGAGGAAGTAATATTACATTTTAATATGTCTTCATTTGATTGTTATTACTCTGCCTCCCAGGAGGCAAAGCCACTGCATGGATCTTGGCTGTTTTCAACCTATCAGGTTGGTAACATTGGTCTAATCAGATGGAGAATTAAGCTGTTGGATTTGTGCCTGTATGTAGTTTTTCATTCACAAAGAGATTAGAAATGAAGGCACAGTCACAAAAATTCAACTTCCTTCACTCCTAAAAACACACATTACAAAATGAAAAAACGCCATCACAATTACTTAAAAGAAAACACCAGCAGACAAAAAACTTAACCTCTTAATTCTGCCACAATTATTACCATACTTTTAGGATTATGAAAAACATTGCCTACTTGGAAATTACATCTCATATCCTTTGAACCAACACAACTTTATAACACATTTATTTACAGAGCTTGAATACGAAATGGACTACACAGCTGAAGAAAGAAATTATCATCGTACTTAACTCTCCTGTGAAAACTAAATGGACCCTAATCCACTACAGGAATGGCAGAGTGATGTCAACTGATGGGCAAGGACAATATTGGTTTTGCCCCTCCTTAGTGTGCTGGACAATACAAGCCATTTGGCAATGTATCGAAGACACATCGTTGACAAGGTCATCAAGAATTAATTGCTGCTAGTGTTAATAGAAGAATGAAAATTACAGGTTACTTTGGGGTAGATCAGTACTGTCCAACAGTAGTGATTTCCACCATTTTTTTCTTAAATACTGCTTGAACTCAGCATCAGAAAACAGGTTTCTCCAAATCAGAGCTAAATAAAATCAAATAACCCTACCAATCTCCACTTTTCCCCAGCTGTGCTTAGAAACAGAACGGAGAAGCCTGAACAGCAGCAAAAATCCATGAAAGCTTTAGATCAACAGTAATAAGAAGTTAGTCTTAAAAGCAAAGCTGCACTTGATCTCACATGTACTCACAGGATTACTAAATGCATGTAAAGGTTTTGAGGTTTTTTTTTTATTTTATTAAGTAATGAACACTGTTTCAGCCAGGCATTATGTGTTTGTGCTGACTGCTTTCATCTGCTTTTGGTCCTTCTAATGACTCACTTAGTGAAGCACCAAATAAATAATTCTTCTTTCCCATAAATTATCTAAATTTATGGGACAGGTTTAAAACCACCAGAAATCACATACTATGGAACCACAAATCACAGATCACAACACAGAGGTTGTTTCTAGACCAGTCAAGGATGAAGAACAAGGCAGCTGAGGTAATAGAAAGAGAGTTTTAATTAAATGAAATTAACACACACACCCTTAGTAGCAATGCCAGATCTGCATGGAGATCTGAAACAACCTAAAAAAAATTCTTCAGGCTGCTCACCAAAGAACAGGTAGCTTGGCAAACACTACGCTGGGTGAGCTGTGGCAAGTATAGAGACAAGGTAAACATACCAATTCCCACTACTAGCAGCTAACGGTTTACTCTTGCTTGTAGTGACAAAAAATGAGACTGACTTTGCAACTTTCTCACTTTTTACAAATATGATGAAACTGTCTTCCAAAATTTAACTATCAGTAGTCCCAAACCTGGAACACAAGTGCTAAAGCTTAAATGTATTACAAACAGTTGCACAGGATACTGTCAACATATCGTCTGTGTTTCTATCTACAGACAGTAAAATCTCATCCTAACTTTTCTACTGATCTATAGAGATAAGGAAAGGCTCTTTAATAAAATAAAGATTAAGAACCTGCTGAATTTGCTCAATTAATACATTTTAGGACAATGAGACAGTCACAAAATACATATAAAAATGGTTTACCAGTCATTTTGCGATTTTCTAATGTCTGGGGTTTTTTATTTGTCCTCCTTGCAAAGACAAGGTGGCAGCAGAATTTTGTGCAGTTTCCCAACCTAAAGGCCATTCAGACACTCTCATTCTCTCAGTCTTATTTGACAAATTTATTCAAATTAAGATACATGTTTTATTCCTTAAATGAAAGCTTATGGAGTGTTTATGAATACTCTTGAAGCCAGCCTCTTCCCCTCTTACCTACACACAAGGCAAAACTTCTATGTGAAGGAAAGGACAAGAATTCTCCCTTCTTTTCCACTTCTCATCCTTTTTCATTTTTAAATTGTGTCCTATGTTGTATGTCTCGGGATTTATATCTAAACAGGATCCACAAATTATATTCTGCGCCGCAAGTAAGCAGCAATGCCCTACCCAGTCAAGCTAAAACCAGAACAAAATGAAGTAAAACAAAAAACAGGCCTCTTCTTGCCTGGAAGAAGACAAAAGCTCTGCAGTGAAACTTTATGATTCACTTTTCTAACCACCGCTCGAAGTGTCCAAATGCTAATGGTGTGATTTGTGATACTTAGATGCAATATAGGGGTATTTATATAAATCGCCATAAAAGTCTCCACTTCTATTCCTGTATTAAAAAAAGGACAGATTTTATTACTGTTTCAGGTTGGTGGGGTTTTTTTTGGGGGTGTGGGGGATGTGGGTGTGTGCCAACGTGGAGGACACAAGCAAGACAGAGCCAAGTGGTTCTGTACTATAATATACCTTGGAATATACCAACTGTTTAATTCCAGGCACACCGCTGGAAATCTGTAGACTCTCTCTCACATCTCATGTTGTTCTACTGAGAAAGACCGCCCAAGTATTAAGCACAAAACAGGAAGAGAGTTCTTGTAATTTTTCCTACATTCGAAATGATTCTATGAATTTCAGGGAGACATGGCATCATACCACAAGAAAACAGGTGTTAAAACAAAACAAAACAAAACAAAAACCTGCCCTTCATTTCAACAGTCTTTCCATAAAGAGAAAAAGAGACAGTGAACAAGATGGAACAGGAAAGTATTGAAAAAGCTGTGAGCTCAAACTGGTTTCTGCTGCCTATCATTTTAAAAACAGCACTACTTTATCTCTGGGTTAAGGAATACCACAGATGAAGTGTACTAAACAGTAAACTATTTGCTGAATTATTATCCATTACAGAAGGTCACAGCATCCACCCACCCACAATGAAATCCTACTCGCTTCACTGCTGTCTAGTGTCCTTTGTCAAAATTCTCTTGGAATTATTTAGAGATTAAAAAAAAAAACCAAAAAAACCAAAAAAACCAAAAAAACCCAACCAAAAGCGCCTCAATACTGTATCACTATGAATGACAATTTAAGTATTTCATTATAGTTAAGAAATTCTACAAGTATTTCAGTTCTGTATTTCACATACTCTGAGAAACATCAGATAATCATCTACTGCACACATGGTTGCTTCTAGTTTACATAAACAAATTATATATTTGTGAGCGCTGAAGTAACTGTGGCAGATAGAAGCCCACTAATTATGATGTATTCTGCGTATATCAGAAAGTATGCATCTAAAACAGATTACTAGCTAGTTAACTTCATCAACCACAAATAGGTATTTTAGGTAAGTTTATCCTTTCTCCCAGCACGCTACTGGCAAAAGCCTTTCATGCATGGGGAGAAATATCTCCCCACTGCCACAGCCAGCTTTGCTTAACAGTTCAGCTGAACAGAACTAATAGAATTAGTTAGCATTCAAGTTACACTGATTGTTGCTAATGACAAGACGGCTTGCTGGAAACAAAAGCAGAAGCCTTAACATTAAATGAGGGCCTGTTTTCTGTACTGCACAAACCCAACACCACCCTTCAAGTATGTTCATCTGCCTTGAAAATCTCTCTGGTCTCTGCCTATGGCACTTGGATAAGAAAGGGTTATAGTGAAAGTTCGTATTAAATAAATAACAAACCTCTTGCTCATTCTACTGTCACTAATTGCAGGCAATGATATTAATGACCCAGTAATTGCTATACGAGTAGCACTGAAGTGGAAAACATCATTTTGAGGCAGAGTTCATCTCTAGGTGGTAGGACTTCACCAGTGACTGAGTTAATGCCTAGTGACAGTTTAGAATATAACACTATAGATGAGAAAATGTGCCAGTCTCATGGTTGTAACAGTTTAGATGGACATGATGTTATTTGCTTTGACCACATGGAGTCCAGGAGTAACCCCAATGAAGTGCCACAGTCAGAGTTTGCCCTACAGATGAACCTCATTCCTTTCAGGGGAGATGCTCTGTACTATAACAATCTAGAGCAATTTTCCACATGTTTGCTTCAATAAAAGATACCTTCATCTCCTGCTTTTACATCAAGCACAACAAAAGTGTGCTTTATTGCAAAACACAAAAAGCTATTTACATCATCTAACTATCCTTCAGCAACACAGAGTTTGGCACCTTAGCACCAAGATCAATTATGATACTATCGGATGACTGTGCACTTGGCAAAGACGATCACAAGTTAAGCACTGTTTTGATTGCAGTATGCTTCTTTTTGTGTTTAGAACTTTAAAATATCCACGGAGTAAAACTTAATGAGAGAACATCGCTGAAATAAAGCAATCTGGAATTCCAAGGTGCTACAGAACCTCTAATTCAAATACTCACCATAAGAAATCACAGGGTTTAGCTTCTTTCGAAAGTACCACACAGGCACATTTCGGATCATTTTCAGAAACTCCGATGGGATGAGTGTGTTAATGCTCCAGCGTTTAGAATTTTTAAAAGTCAACTAGACAGGAGAGCCGATACTTCTATTATGTCCATAAGGTTTTTAAGATTCCACTAGTGTTTTAACGGTATAACATCATTAAGTTTTGGTTTTGTGGTTTGGGGCTTTTTCCCTTTTGCAACACAGGTTAATTAATGTCTTGATTCTGCTACCAAATCTGCCATGGCAGCCTCTGGATGGCAGATGGAATAGTTTCAGCACAGGCTGGCGCCAAACACCTGGAAAGCAGCTTTGCAGCAAAGGTGCCGGGCATCCCGGTGGACACCAAGCTGCCCATGAGCCAGCATTGTGCCTTCACAGCAAAGGTGGCCGATGGCCTGCTGGGCTGTATTGGGCAGAGCACTGCCAGCAGGCAGGGGCAGGCCACCCTTCCCCTCTGCTGGAGTGCTGGGTGCAGTCACGGGCTCCCCAGTACAAGACAGACATGGACAAGTCCAGTAAATGGCTCATGGAGATGATGAAGGAACTGGAGCACCTGTACAGAGGCTGAGGACTCAGGGACTGCTCAGTCTGGAGAAAAGAAGACTCAGACACATCTTAGTTATGTGTATAAATACCAGGGGGATATGTGTGTGTTTGTGTCTGTGTGTTTCTGTGTGTGTGTGTAAAGAAGGAAGAGCCAGACTTCTCAGTGGCGGCCAGTGACAGGACAAGAAGCAATGGCCACAAAATCAAAATACAGGGAATGCTGTTTAAACCTGAGAAAATGTTTTTAAATATGAGGGTGACCAGGTTATCCAGGCCAGCTGTGGAGCCTCTATCCCTGCAGATACTCAGAACTCAGCTGGACACAGTCCTGGGCAGCTGGATGCAGCTGGGCCTGCTGGAGCAAGGGCTTGAGCAGGGGACTAGATGTCCAGAGGTGCCACCCAAACTCAACCATTGTGTGATTCTGCTGTCTACCCCACTGTCATGGTCTAATGTGTTTACGTGCCGATGTGAAATACTTGAAAAATAAATTCATTCTTGGTTTCCCTGGCAGACTTCTGTTTTGCCCACAGCAGCTCAGTAAGCACGTGAGGCCTAGTCTGCTGCTGTGGTGTGGTGACTTTTGCTGTCTTCATCTACTGAACAAAAACCAGATAAATCATTCTAAAGAAAGATGTGAACATGCTTTTTAAAGCCAGCCTTATCAGCTTAATACGGGCTCAAGAACTGCTAAGTTAGATACCTTAAGACTAATCCTGCTTTTACTCACAGAAATACTTGTATGATTTCCTTGGGACTGAAAAAAAGCAACTGGAAGACTGCCCATTAGGGCTTAGTTTTATATTCTGATTTATCAGAAATTATTCCTGAAATGTTCTTCCTCCAAAGTTTCCAGGATTGACTAAAGTCAGAGAAGAAAGTCCAAACTGACATTTTACCCTGGTTTTCAACCATTTCAACCCTGTGTTTTAGCTAATGCATTTCTCTAAGTATGTTTCCCTCCAGTCTTGCTATGCAAGGACTTCAATGAGGCAAACAATTTCAAGTATTTAAAATCAATTTCACTAAACCCTTTATAAATGCTTATGCAGTTCCTGGTCTTTTATTTTAGGTCTTAAAAAACTGTAAGATGTAACAGATGTAATAGAAGTACCTGTATAAACAAAAAGACATTATCCCACTTGATGAGATAAATGTGCACCACCAAACTTGTGTACAAAATGAAAGTTAAATGTGTTTCAGTACGCTAGTGCACTTCTACGCTTTAGTTCAGACAGATACTTTCCTCATAGCATGGCATGTCCCCTTGATTTAAAGTTACTCATACCATGCACATAAAGGATAAAATACACAGTCAGCACAACCTTCTTCTGCATGTAGTCCTATTAAGGTTGCATATGTAAATCTAAGAACATACACAACCTGCACAAGGTCAGGGTTTAAGCTGTTTTTTGCAAAGCACTGCAAATGTCCCTTATTGTTAATATGTATACTATACACATAAAGACTTCCAAGTGAGAATATTGTACCTTTCTTTGTGAATATACTGTATTGCCAGTATTTATAAATTGTTTATAAGGAACTAAAAAAAATGAGAAACTAATATAGTGACTAAAAATATTAAACAGCTTCCTATGAAATGTAAAAACCTGTTTAATTCTTGAGTATTTCCTGGTTAAGTCTTTCTTCCAGTCTAAATAAATATTCTTCATTTTCATCTGATTCTGTATCTATCTAGAATATTTGGGGGGGTGAAGGGGAGGATAAATGTATTTTTTCACAAGATGCCATCAATTAACAAACTGAGCATTCCTCTCTTTCATTTCTTTCCCTTAGGAATAGAGAAATAATAACAGATTTCCTGCTGAACTATCTCTGTCTACTTTAAAGGAGATAAACGGTTGGTATTGCCTAGGTAATGGCACCGAATATGAACAAAGTACATCAATCTAAAATAGCCTTATTGTCTTACAAGGCCTGTGTGGTCTGGGACAAAACCCCAAAGGGACCATGACTCCATTAATCCTGTAAGTCTTAGACTGTGTTAGAAATCTGAAGCTGCACAGGCAGTCTTTTTTTTCTCCAATAATATTATTTGTGTGAGCTGTATCTATATTTAATTCAACAAGAACTAAGTGGTATTGTTATATTCCTTAAAAGACTCTACTCTCAGGAAAGTCAAAGATGAACCTTTGCGTATCATTTTACACCAAAAAGAAATAATTCGTCTAATTTTTTGAGGAAAGAGGACAAAGGAAAGAAAAAACATGATCTTTGTACAACTGGAATCGGGGTGGCTACTATCGCATAGGCTTTCATTAACACCACCACCACCAAAAATAAATAATAGACTCCTGGACCACAGAGTCTTTAACAAAAAGCACAAAAAATGTCTTTGTTGCAAAAGAAATGTAATTGAAATTCTGATACAATTTTTGTTCCAATTTTGGCTAGTTTGGAATTAACCTCCAAACAAAGGAAAACCTAAGGTTTCCTTTCAGGTTGCTTTCACTAGGTATTTGGGAGGTTGCAGTGGGCTGCAGACTGGAACCTGCCTCAGAGAGGTGTCAGAATCCCCAGCCTGCCAGATTAGCCAGCACTTAAACTGTTTGGTCAGAACACTAAAATAACATTTTAATGTAAATCTATTTGGCCATGCAAAGAGATTTATTCTATCCAGCTGCACTGTATTTCAGGGCACAATCTATATTGTCTTTTAATGTGTTCTCCCTCAGACAGTTATTGCCCTTTAATTGTAACAGAATGACAAAGTGAAAACATAAAAAGCTTTGTGATTTTTTTCAAACCCAGCTAATGCTAAATCTTCAGAATGACCATATCAGTTTTAAAAGCCATGGTACTGTTAAAGCAGCTACCCAAAATGTAGTGCTACTAGCCAGTATAAACCTTTAAATCTGTCAGGGATCAAAAATAAATATATATAAATAAATAAACAAACAAACAAACACACACACACATATATATATGAGGGGTTTTTTTAATTTAAGCCAGAGGCCAATTGTGGAAGTGGGTCGCTTGAAAAAAGTTGACAAAAAACATTTAAGGAAAGCTGAGTATTCCATTTTGCCAATGTCAAAGCCAATGAGCATCATTAGCTGGGCAAGCTTGGCTAATGAGATCGCAGGCAGAGCAAGCATTTTAGAGGAACCTTTTCTAGGTAGCCCTGACATCATTTTGCAGGCCCTTCCAAAAACTAAAGCCATTCTTTTATGAATTTTTAACAGCTGAAGGCTTCATTGCACATGACTTATTTTTTAATGCTGATGATGCCAGCCCAAAATCTTCATCTTACTCATGCAAAAGAAAAGATGAAGTGAACAGAGTATGTGCTCACTTTGCCAAACTATCTCAGGAGCATGATGGTGCCTGAAGGCAAGTGGCACTTTTCCCTTCCCTCTGGTGCGGCTTCCCCAGGGCATGGCCTCAGTGCAAATCAGGGTACTGCAGCATTCCCGAAGCCCTATGACTAAAGGCCGAGTTTGTTTGGAACAACTCTTGTTCACCAAAAGTAAACATCTTTGGCATGTTATATATGCTTGTACTATGCTAACATGTCTCCCTCCCATAGAAGAAACACTGCATCTGAGAGAGGTACTAAAACAGTTGCACCACGACCCAAGTACTTGCAGATCAATCTCCTAGCACTGAGAAGATACTCATTGCTCATTCTGAGCAGTCCACAACAGCAGACAAATATACTCCATTCCCTAACCATGCAAAGACATAAAAAGACTTTTTAATGCAAACATCAGAGTTGCAAATCTGCATACCCTTCTTCTGCTTAACTTTGCGCTTTGCACAGATATTTATGTTGTTGGGCATGATGTATCTTCCTTCATGCATCTGAGTAAGGATTTCCTCAGAGACTTATGTTAGCTAAATGGTCATATATTTTAGGATAATCTAACATTAATACTTCTGAGATCTCAAGTACAGTTGACCTTCTCCCATTCTGCTGAAAAGAAATCGGGTAACCACAGGAAAATGAATCTATTAATTTCCCAGGAACCAAAAACTGATGATGGCAAAGAAAAGAAAAGCAAGGACACTCTGTTAGATCATTTGTTGTTTGCTTTCACAATACCATTCACTATGGTCTTTCCAAGTACTGCTGTTCATGGAATTAACTCTTTGGATCCTGATACTCCTACAGAGCAGTACCTTGCCAAGAAATACATAGATTATTTTTGGATTAAAATACCATTAAATGTGAAAACAGGTATGAGAAGCTTATCTACATTTTACTTTTTTAAAGAATTCTGAACTGTGGAATGAGAAAAGTTGCATCTTTTATATGCTTAGACCTAGGGAAGTACTGAGTAGAAAAGATCTTCGGTTATACCTATCATGAATACATATGAATGTTATAAAAATTATGGCTTCAAGAATTCCTGTACAATCACATTTCCCTAAAGATACACAGGGTTCAGGAAGCTGCTTCATCCTGTGTTACAGCTCCTCCTCCCAAAATTACTAACCCCCTAATCTTAATAGAGATTTTACTGTTTAATACAGCTCCACAAACCACATACTATTACCTTAGAAAAACAAAACATGTTTCCAAATAATAGCAGGATGATAAAGGTAGATGATGATGCACAAAACATTTAAAGGACTGACAACAGCCTGCCAGCATAAACAGCGTGAGACTGGTCTGTAGACAGAGCCATAGCAAGCACTGCAAAGACACTGGGCTCAGTAAACTCTTCTGACAGGTTTGTTTGATGCCCCTTAGTTGAGGGAATTCAAGATCCTAAAATACTTCAAAAGCAAAAGCTGGCACATAAAATGCATTGTCTTCACTTCATAGCTCTCCCACCCCCTAAAAAACCCAACAAATCAAGAAAAACCCAAAACTCCCAAACAAATAGAAAAGAAAAAGGAAAAAGGAAAAGGAAAAAGAAGAAGAAAAGGAAGAAAAAAGGAAGAAAAAAAAAAAGAAGAAAAGGAGAAGGAGAAGGAGAAGGAGAAGGACAAGGACAAGGAAAAGGAAAAGGACAGAGCAGTATTGGAGTCAGCTCACTGCATTCCTCTTTTGGGCCCAAGCACACCTGTTAAATTACAGGTTTAGCAATAGGGATATACGCAAATTATCTACAGCCTGATTTGCGTACATGATTAAGATGTATTATATTACTTATAAAAATGGCAGTAAACGTCCTGACTACCAGAAACTGCATCTGACAAGGCTGTGTCAGGTCACAAGCTTTTGAACACAAACTGTTAAAATCCTATCTAGCTCCAGTATCCCTGCAAAACGGTGTCCTAGCTGAGCCCCGGCCTAGTTTTCTACCCCGCTTAAGTGTTTCTGAGACCAACATCACTGAGTTCATTGTTTTCCCCCTGAATGGTAGAAAAGCGAGAGTTTTAGCTTCAGGATGGCTGGGTTTTCAGGGTTGGGGTTCTTTTGGTCCAACCTATTAAAATGTATGGGTACCCCTGCTGCAGCTCAGTTATATGCTAGCAATATAACGATAAATTTGCCGTTTGTTTATGCCAGAATGAGCAGGGAAAGTAATATCCTAAGACACTCCGTTATTACTGGAAGGCCAGTGTGATTTTTGAGGCCTGAGATTAGGCTGTAGACTGAGCAAGTTCTTTCAACCAAACCCCACTGTAATCTTCCAGGAAATGCAACGTCTATTATGTCTTACTGCTATAATGAAATAATTATACAAAACTAATGAAAATGAGACATATTTAATAATTCTTTGGGTAAACCCATGAAATAGATATGACAGAATTGACAGGGTATCAGAAAGCTCCATTTGTGCCCATAATTTTCAGCTGATAATTGCAGCCATTCGTTCCACTACAGCTGGTTCGCTGTGGATGTTTTTAAAAGCAGCACTAAATACTGAACATACTTCATCATTAAAGCCCATTATTTGAGCGTGGTCATTTTTATGCTACACATTTTCACTGGAGTTACAGACAGCTATCTCTCAACATCTAATCTTGCAGCTTTTACCCTAGTAAATCTCACTGGATTTCAGTGGGAAGTTTGTCAAACTTAAATGCTGTGTAAGTGCGGTCAGGTTTTTCTATATCCCCTTGACTAAACAGAGAAAGCACCTATATTAAGTGATCATTTTGTCAAACCTTAAAATCCAAAAAATGTTATTTTGTATCTCCCATAACGGTTATTTATTATTTTCTGTATTTAATGTTTAATACAGAGAATTCTTAGATATTTCCTGTGACATACAACTTGTTTTATACACAGTGTGTACCGCTATGGATATAACTGGGAAATACGCATTAACTTATATTAAATGTATTTCCATGTCCATTCTAAAAGTACTTGCTCAGGGCACCTGTAAAATTACCAGTATTTTTAACTAAAAAAAAATGAAGAAACATTTAGAGTGGCAGACATTACATAAAATAGTTATCAGCCTTCCTATTTTCAAGGAGGTGGCAGAAATGTGTTTGGGGACAAATTTTTTAGAAGGGCCTGCTGTGATAGGACAAAGGATAATGGTTTTAAACTAAAAGCCAGCAGATTTAGACTAGATACTAGGAAGAAATGTTTTACAGTGACTGGTGAAACACTGAACAGGTTTGCCCAGAGAGGTGGTAGATGCCCCCACCCCTGGAAACATTCAAGGTCCAAGTTGGATGGGGCTCTGAGCAACCTGATCAAGTTGAAGATGATCCTGCTCACGGCAAGGGGGTGGACTAGATGACCTTTAACGGTCCCTTTCAACCCAAACTACTCTACGATGATTCTATCGTTCTATGAAATAAGACACACCAGTATGTTACTTCCTTTAACTGCAGAAAAGCCCACGCACAGAATTTGTCCATCTCCTACTAACTGATGATCCTTGTTCAAGACTTCAGAAGTTCCCATGGGGCTAAATGAGATCTGCAGGCCATAATATTACAATGATAAAACCTAAACTAATGTAAATTGTTGTTGTACTGCTGAGATGTCTGCTTATGCTAACTCCTGATTCACATAATTAACTTCACATGTCATAAGTAATTTGAATCACTAAACATAGCAGTTACCTCCAGACTTGCTTTCAGCCATAAGTCCCTGATCAGACTAAAACTCACACAAAGTTTATATTGTTGGACACAGGCCTGTGTCATGCACATTCTTTTTACAAGTCCAGGACCATGAAAAAGGAGGAAATTCAAGATCATGCTAGTCCAGGTTTTGCCCAAGAACCCTGCTAGCTACTGTATGGACACAGTAGGTATGTATTGTGGCTAGGCATGCTGAACTAGAGCCTACCAATAACCCTTGTGGGCAAATTACACTGTCAAAGTTGGCACCAAAGTGGCCAAAAGGTGTTTCCTGCGAGAATCCCTGGACTACTTGGAGCAATGGCCAGCCGTCTCACGTAGGATGCCTCAGCTCAGAATGGCCAGGCCACTCTACTCCTACTCCTGGCGTAAGAGCACCCGAAGGCAAGGCCAATATCATGGCACATCACCAGCTATGAGCAGGAAACATCATGGTTCAGCTGCATGCAACTTTCAATGAGAATACAGACCACTAAACAGTGAACAGGAGGAGAAGCCCTTTACAGGCACAGAAGTACAATCTAACTTGGTTTACACAAACCAAGGAAAAAAAGAGACAGACACCCCATAGAAGCCACGAATAATGCTGAAAACATGCTGGCAAGAAAATATCTTCAGAGGAAACAATACAAACCTATTCACATTCTTCTTAGCTTGCCGATCATGTACAAGACAACATACAAAAGAACAAACAATTATATTTAAAAGAATGAACAACTGAAATTTTGAACTTACATATGACGTAATAATCTTTGTTCTTCTGAAATTCCAGGCCCCAGAGATTAGGACTGAACTCTTGAAACTTGATGGTAAACTTAACGTCTTGATCTGGCTTGGCACAGTTGAGTAGAGGTGTATTGTCCTTTTTAATAGCACAGCTATCTGCTTGGTCTTTATCAACCATGTAGACCTTATAATATTCATACTGGCCAACAGTTTTAGAGTCCACCTTTGGGCATATAATATCCAGTTTGTCTCCTATTTGTGGATATAGTACCAATCCTTGTCCAGGAAGGAATCTAAAATGGGAGGGGGGGTGGGTGGGGTGGGGGTGGGAAGGGAAAAAGAAAAAAGAGACAGAGGGGAAAAAAAAAAGGGAAAATGTGAGACACTTGATAAAATCTCACCCAGAAAAGCAGCAACTGCAGTGGACAGAAAGAAACAAATGCATAGTTTCAAAAAACAAAATAACAGACAGAGCAAACCCGATCTTAATAGTTTGGGCCTGGCTCGATTTAATATCAACAAGAAATATCAACAAGATGTTTATTTACATCTGGAAATTACAGATGGATTGAGTCTTACAGTCCTTATCCCAGTTTTGGGAACTCTAGTATATTTTACGTCTCTCTGGCAGGCACTACTGTTTCTTCCACATTTGGCCATTTACAGCAGCGAGTATGTCTGGCGGGCTACAATCCTGTTTTGCTGCTTTGGTAACATTTCTACTATTCTTGCACATATTTTGCTTATTTTGGACATGGGAGAATGACAAGAATAATCCTTCAAAGCCCCTGATCAACCACGTGGAAAAGGAAACAACTTAGACTTCAAGAGTTAACAACATACTGTAAATGCTGATTGATATTACAAGACAAAGGAACATCTGTCACTCACCAGGATGATGCTTATAGACCTGGAGTGAAGAGAGATCTACCTGACCCAAGGATCACACATGCTTCTGATACAACACTTTTCCAAGACAGTGCAACTGCTACACTATGATTTCTCCTCTTCATAAACTCCACCACTGCTGTCATTATTTTAACTCTTTTTTTAATTTCTTGAGCTGCAAGTGAAACACGGGTATGCTTTTGCCTTAGCGTAGATGAAGACTTCTTACACAAACCGGCTGCGAGCTTAAACCTTTGGGGTTAGCCTCAATATTGTATCTTTCCTACTCGTACTAATTAAACAGCCAAACTTCACCACTTCTTCACAAAGAAAAATATAAATAATTACTTATAGTATTGATTCATCCACAAAATGAGGAGCCTTGTTCTCACAAGGACAAAAGCCACAGCAGGTTTGTTTGTTTCTTTCTCCATGATATATTTGCTCCAATTAAGGCCAAGAAGTGCGTGTTTTAGAACTACAGCCAACACAACATCCTCGAATGCACAGACCTGAAAGACTGACTTTCTTTACTCTTTCTCCTGCCTGCCAGCCTTTTCCAAAGGTCTTCTTTAATGGAGAATCGGCCTGAAAAACTGACTGAAACAATTGCTGCCTAATGAACACCCTTCTCCAAGTGCTTGCATTTAAACAGCACTCGTAGTAAATCCAGCTTATTCACAGGCAGCCTTCCTGGAAACTGTAGAGCATTAAGACTCAAGCAGAACAAAGTTGCAGGCGTCCTCCAGCCCCCAGCTTGGCTGAAGGAGCCCACCAACATGTAGTACTGCTGCAGGAGAACTTACCAAGTTAGAGAAAAGAATGATGCGACACCCCAAATTTCAGATCCATCATTTACAACTGCTTTTTCCCACACAATGCAAGTTTATGATCTGTGCTAATTAAGCAGGAATATTTTCACTCACAAAGCCTGTGTAAGAATTATATTTGTTGTGAAGCAGCACGTAGCAGGACAAAGACATGTAATTACAGATTTAGGGAGAAAGAACAATGAAATGTTATGGCAAGAAAAGCGACTGTTGATGTATAAATCACTGCACTCTTTTGTGTCATGCAGTGCAATTTCCAGACTACAGAAATTAAGCTTGGCCACAGCTGTCCAAATTGAGATGCACTGGAGATGGGGCGAAGCTGCACCTCCTCCTCCAGTTTTCGGACATGCCACAGGAATGCAGTGACCACCTCCCAAAAGCCGAAATGGCAAAACAAATGGAAAGGTGGAAATGCATCCTCCTCGGCATCACTGGCCTGGTGAGGCGTGACTGAGGGAGAAGCCAGCTCTGCAAGGGCGCCAAGAGAATGGAGGGGAGGAAGAGACCCAGCAAATGTTCCCAGGGAGCAGCATGGATCCTGACTCAAACTCTCCTCGGGGATTGACTTTGACCAGGCAAAAGCAAATGGAGTTTCTGAGCTAACCTCCATTACCTGTGACTGACTTTACCACCTCGTCTCACCACAGCCCCATTTCACTTTGCTTCTGTGCAGCAGTGTTGTACGAGAAAGATGAAAATTACTTGTATTCCCCCATCTGCAAGCCAGGACAAAGGCTGGTCACTCTGTGACACCATGGCTGCAAATACTTGTTCTTGCTAGTAATTCTTCTTCACATAATGGGAATATGTAATATGAAACACATGAGATTTCAGAGGACCGGATCTTTGTTTTTAAATTAATTGATTTACATTCCCATGCATAACAAATATGAAATTAGTAAGGTTAGAAACATGCACCTGTCTGTCATTACCAGTAATATGACCTAAAAGCTGCCCTGAAAAACAAAACCCCCTGATTCTCATTGTAGCTTCTGTATATATATATATGGATGTAATGAAGCAGCAGCAGTATACATTCTCCATGCAAACTCCAAGTACAAACAAGTTGAGTTCAGAGATGGCATGCCAGGCAACCCTCAGGAACAGCTACTGGAAAGAAAGCACACTTGTGTGCCTTGGTTAAGTAGCCAGGAATTGTCCCATAAAAGGTAGAGGACAGAACCACCCCCCAACAGACAGCTAAAACTATGTTTTACAAGAGCTTTAAACCAATGCACTCGTTAAGACTTTATGGCAGAGGAATATTCTTGCTATGGCTCTAATGTCTGTACAGTTTTAGAACTAAACTCGGTAAATCTCCTTCCACTTGAGTTTCTGAACTTGTAAGATCTAATGCTGATGGGATTAGTAAAGAAAAAAGGCTGAAAATGAAAGGATTAATCCGAGAACTTGATTGTATTGAAATTTTTTCCACAGTTTGCAGTTTTGATCATGACCTTTGCGAGAAAGATATTTTTCCAATTTACTTTCCTTATTTTCTTACAACAATAAAGCCCAAATATGGATGAAGAGAATAAGAAAGTTTCCCCTCATGCATTTCAGTTCGACCACAAAACTTACAGCGGCTGATGAGTAGCAGGCATGATTATTATCCCTACATTTGGGTAATACTTTTGCTACTGTGTTTTCATAAAGACTTTAAATAAATCATTTGCCGGGTACTAAGCATTTTCTGAAGCTATTTACTAAGTGTCAGGAGAATTAAGGCTACTGTTTTATGATCCTATTTTTCAAAAACTTGTATCTAAAAAAAAGAAAAGGACAATGCACATTCAGCCTTGATAGAGGTTAACAAAAACTTCAGGATTAATCCTGAATCTTTCTTCCTGCAAGTGCTGATGTAGCCTTAAGCATTCTGGGGTAGCATCCACACTTACGAAACGTTTGCAGGATGGAATCTGTAAAACAAGTTGATGAACTGGCTTTAGAAGTCTGGTCAGAATGTGCCTTCAACTAACTAAAAAACTTCCCCCGCCCTGAACAGAAATATAATAAAAGATGGAGCAAGAGGTTTTCAGAATCCTGTGACTGATTCCAAGGAAGCTGCGTTACTCCAATAGCTGGCTGGGACAGTGACATGCTCTTCTTGAGCAGCCAGGATAGCGACAGCACTGGAACCACTGCTTTCTATAAAAACCCAACTTTCTAACTTTCTGCTTTCCATCTCTATATGTTCTTTAGTGGGAAACCTACATACCACTACAGGTCCCTGTACCCCGTACAGAAAATTAGGAGAAAAGCTGAGCAAATTTTCCCATACATTTCTGCCAGCAGTCAGATATAGTGAGATTAGAGCATTCAAAGTATCTTGCTCACAATTAATAATCCTATTGCTCACTGTGAGAAAGCACATAAAAGTATATTAAGTACAGTAAAAGCTGTATGATGAAATTCATGCACTTTCTGTCTGGCACTTTTGGATACAGATGGCATTTTTACTGTCACCCCAAAACTGGTATACTGTGGCAACACTTGACATCTGTGCAAACCCATGGATGTGAATCCCTCCCACGTGGCCAACTAGTCATGCAGCTTATCAAATAACAGCAACATGCAGAGTTCCCAAACCTTTTTAAAAGTATTGTATTAGACCAAAAAGTCACGTGACACGTGAACAGAAAATAGGAACAGAATATTCCATTCCTCATTCCCACCAATGTTAGAATAATTTTCTGTATCACACTTATTTTAAGGCCAAATAATTCCTGGCACTAATGTACTAATGTAGGCCAAAGTCCTAGAGAAGTTAAACTTGGATTTTGAAATTTTACAAAAAATAAAATTCGTATTATGCAGTTTCCAACTAACTTCTTAAGAATCTACTTCCTGTTTAAAGAAACTTAGCAAATTCAACCTTATTGAATTATAAAGTTTTCCTTAATGATAACTATTCAAACCTGCCTAATTTCATTATATTAAATTCTCAAAAAAACCCAACTTTACCTGTCAGCACTTTTGCACTGAGAATATTTTACTATTCCTTACCAGTCACGTCTGAAATTGTAAAATTATCTACAGATAAAATTCTTAGCGAAATACATTCTTACTTTGTTAATCAGTATTGACTGATGTAACAATCTGTTGTCACGCTCTTCCCAACTTGCAAAACTATATACATATACACACATACTATAAATATATATATGCACACTTAGCTTTAACTATATCCTAGTAATTATTAAATAAATGCTATTTTAGAAAGCGTGTTAGTACTTGTGGCAAGTCTTGTATATTTAACCGGGGAAACAGTGCCAAATTTCTCTGCTTTAATACCTTACCTGAACTAATTGGTGTAGGCAGTTAGCTTTAAATTAATGTAACAAAAATAACCCTAAAAATGCAAACAATCAAGAATGCTTCTTAAAATGCAGCCTGAAACCTTCTGTTGGGGAATCCTACCCACTTAACTTTATGAAGTTTAACTACCAGCCTGACTATAAAGTTATTCATTGAAAAGTTTTATTAAGGAAATGTCATGAATACTAATAACACAGTATGTTAGTCCGTTACTTGTACAAGTGCAAACTGAAACAGAATACAGAATAGCATTCCATGTACAAGCCCTTACTGTTTAGAAGAAACTGTTATTAAAAAGTACACATATTCATCATCTGGCTTTTGAAACAACATTCGTATTTTGAAAATCATTTTGTCTACAGGAGAAGTGATTAAGCAAGGCAAAAGTCCTACCAGCTTGATGCAAAGCACAAAAGTTCCAGGAAAAGGTCTTAGTGATTTCAGTGAAGTAGCAGTGGGCTGATCACAGCCTGCTGAATGAGATGAAAACCAGTCTACTGATTCCTTTCAACTGAGTAAAATCCCAAAACATAGACCACAGACTTCTGTAAGAGTCCTGTGTGCCACACAGTTTTCACATTAGTTTCTGTCATAACCATCATCATATAAAAACCATGTGGAGATAAGGGATACACCCAGCTGTAAACCTGAAATGATTTTTTTGCAGAACCAGTGATATTACAGGACTGATCTCACTCAAGTTTAAATAGATTAAGTGAATGTGAATTCAGTCAGAAGAGGATCAGTAACTGCCATGGAATGGACAGAAAAACAAGCTTCATCAAAAAAGATTGATGTGGAGTCGCTGTCTCAAAATGGGTACAGAATTTGGTTAAAAAGAAAGGCACTACTCTTACATGACGTCTGTGCAAGAAAAATTACCACAGTGTGACACAGCAAGATGACAAGACTGGCTTTATACACAGACTAGCAAATGAAACTTTCAAAACGAAAGTAGTATAGCATTTCATATTATTAAAATTCTTTTAAGTGAGTTTTGGAACCTCTTTTTCTTTGCCAGTGGAGGATTATTAAATCATTTTAATACTATAACAATTTTCTACAGAACATGCTAAATAGGGTTGGTTTTGAATTTAAATAAAATTTAAGTTTAATCTGCTGACCTTATTTATATGTAACATTTTTCCACGCAGTTAATTAAACTATTCATGTAAGCAATGGTTACTGGCATTAACAGGACTTGTAGGGTAGAAACTAAATGGAATTCAAACAAATAAATAAACAAATACATTCATGCTCATCCCTTAATGGTAAGTACCACATTATACACAGCCAAATTATAAAACACCGTAACACAAGTTTCTAAAGCTTCACTCTTGTATTTCTCACCTCCATTGGAAGGAAAGAACCTCTTTTTGGGGCTCAGGCTCCCCTGCAATAAAAAGTGCAGCAAGCCCATAAATTCTTTGAAACAGTGCCTGAAACTGTAGCTAATCTCCATCCTGGAGTTTGTGGTACCTCCTTGTCCTCCTCCTTCCTCACCGCCAAAGGAGCCCACCTTCTTTCAGACTACCTGGTGGAAATGCTTGCAGTGCGCTGAAAAGAGGAATGGTCAAGGGTTTATTTTGTTTTAATCACCACCCTGGACACAAAATGGTAGTGATGCCACCATTTTGTGTGTCTCAAGTAGCCATGCAAATGGATGCCACCATTCTTGGTGCCTTTTCCTGGACCTGCTCTTACTGGAATTGTTACTTCCATTAACTTCAGTAGGGCATGACAATGCAATACATTTATAACTGAAATCTTCATAACCTACACAAGAATATTCTGCAGCACGATTATGGATTCTCAAAATTTTAAGGGGACAGAGAATGAGGAGCATGTATGAAATTTTAGCTGTTTCATTTATCATATCATCTCACTACCTTTGGCAAAATACAAGAGGAAATCATTTAAAATATAACACAGGATTTCTAATAGGCGTAAAATAAGGATGGGTTCAGAATGCATACACGCTATCCCAAAGAAAACATTTTTTTTGCATGGACCTGCAGGATTTGACAGTCAAATCACATCACAGTCCTAAAGGCACGGAGTTTCCACTGCATATAGAGCCACCCACAGACACCATCCCTCTTAAAATACACCAGAAAATGCCCTGACTAGTCTCCTAGAAAGATGTGTCACGAGTTTCCTTCACCAAGTAACTCGCATGACTATTGCTGTTGCAGAAGCACAGACACCCACTTCCTCACTCCCTTCAGCTTATGATGGGTCACAAGTCTAAAAGGTGCCTTGCACTCTAGAGAGCACAAAACCTGCAGCTAAGATATATTTGGCAAGAACCATACCCCTTTTGCCCTTGATGTATGTGGAAGGTCACTTGCAACCCAGCACCAAACACATCTTATTGGAGACACTATCTAAAAGAAAATCTGGTTCCTTGAAAGCTGCGGTGTATGAGATTATGGATGTGATCTCATTTCACGGAAAAAGTAAGTAAGCCAAAGGAGGTGCCACACTCTCCTTTGGGGCTACCCCAGCCCTGGGCTCTGGCAGAGGTAGCTGACTGCAACTCCCATCCAGAGGAAGGGTGGCATCTTGGGGTGACCACAGACTTGGGGGGTGCTGGCAGCCCCCTTTCCCAGCCCGGCGAGCAGCGGCAGTGCCCCACTTTCAGCCCCCCAGCGCGCAGCTGCCAGAAGAGTTTTGCTGTAAGACAGTGTATCTGTTTCAACTGGACGCCATTTCCACCTGCCAGAGACAGTTTAGTTTTGCTGGAAAGCTGCCCTTCCCCTCGCTGCTTGACTCTCACTCACAGAACAAAGCAAAAATACACACTTGCATAACTAAAACCTCCAGACCAAACTGTGCTTTACCCTTCCGTCCCCAACGTAAATCCAGGGTGCAAAAATGAACGTGCGGTTTTCCTCCCATAAAAGGGAAGCACAATTTCCTCTGCCTTAAAAACACCCTCTCAGAGAAAACACCGATATATTTTTTTCCTCTACAATGGTAAACAAGATCTGGGTTTTTTGCACAAGAACGTGCAGCCTGGCTTAGAATATTTACCACACAGGTGGAGCTTGAAATGCTGAAAATGTGTACAATTTGATTTTTTACTAAAGCTGGCAAAGAATTTTTTTTTAAATAACAGATTTTATATTCAGTTTTCATGCGTGACATACATAAAGCATTATTAATAGCAATTAACTTTTTTGTATTATTGTGCTAGAAAGCAATTACTGTTCTGCTAGAAGTACTTAAAGCACTAGAGAATTCTGATCCATTTACTAAATCAATTCTGGTAACCACAAAAGAACCACTAATGTGCTTTAGGACAGGCTTCGCACTAAAGAGAAAAAAAAAAAAAAGAAGATGGAGATGACCAATGTTCTATTTTAAAGTGTATTATATTAACATTTCATCAGCATTTACAGAAATATGAACCCTCACAACAGTGCTGGACTTACTCAGCTTCAGCAAACAGGGACTCACTCCTCAAATCATTGCTTACTCTCGTGCATAAGCATGGGAACACACACAGGCACATTCTCCTTTTTACTGCATTTCAGCAGAAACATGCTTTCTATATTGAGTTTAAAAACTGCAAGTGGCTGCAGTGGAGAGTAGCAGCCAATCTGTATAAACGGTTTATTCTGAAGAATTTCTCAAAGGGAAAACACTCAGTAGGTGCATTGTAATTAGTTGCTCTTTCTAGTTACCTCTTGACAAATGATGCATGCGGGTCTGGATGAGAGCCCAACTCTTGACCCATGCCACCACTACACACTTTAGCACTTCAGGCAGAAACCCCTAGCCTCAGCATTCTTTTCATTTTGTTTTTTCAGAAACACAGTGCTGGTAATGCACAACATGAGAATCAGACATGATTAGCAAAGTTGGAATTCTTTCAGAAGTGCTTCGTATAGCTGCGTCCTAAATATATCCGAGGAAAGCTTCCTGCCTTCAATACCTTCCAAATATGTAGCATGTTTTGGGATTGGGTTAAAGGACAGAACATGGAAATACTCACAGCAAACACTGATCCCACAATGCTTAACGATATGCTTTGGTGACATTTGTAAGCCTTTCAAACAGAAGATATTAATGTGATTGTTATTTTAAATACAGAGGATTATAAGCCTACTGAGAAACGCAACTTTTGCCACAAGAAATACCTTTAAAAAATAAACATTTTTTTGGATAGCACTTTACTGCCCCCTTTTGCACTTTAACATTAGAACAGGTTTCAACATGAACATACCTCTGAGAAACATCGTGCTGTGAAGATACGGGGTAACACGACAGGGCTTCATGTTTACACACTAGCAGACTATCAGGCACTGTTTTGGGGACATCTTCCACTTGCCTACACTGTAAACAACTGAAACATCTAGCTTCATTGTCCCTAATCTTTCATGGAAGAGACCAGTAATGGATGGCAAATTACCATCTTCCATTTTAATCTGCATGTATATGGGCAACTGGGAAAGAATGGGATATTGCTGGTTAACACTAGTTGTCTCTAGAGATTTTCTAAAGCAAAGATCATGTGCAACTTGAATTTAGTTTGATTCATCAGGAAGAAAAGAATGACAAAGGGCTTCCCAGTCTGAGGCCACTCATGTGTTAGCAATCCCTTAACTGAAAGGATGGGTGGGATGGGTGTATCCTTCAGAAGAAAACTTAACAAACTGGCAGGCAAGGATATTTTCTTGAAAGGTGAAGACAAGAAGCCTAGACATTCAAATACCCTGCAAGCCTACAGGCACAAACCCGTTCTGCAACTCCACACTGCAATTACAGTCGGTACAGAATCCATGTATGTCTGTGTGTGTCCACATATATCTACAAAAGGTAATAAATCTATAGTCTAGTGGCCAGTTATTTACAAAATACTAATTCATTATGACAGAGCCAGAGGGGGACCCGTCCTGCCCCAGCCCTCAGCTTCCATTTGACAAAATCCATGTGCTGCTGTGTACACTTATATTTAAACTTAATCCATTTTCCTCTGTCATCCTACAATTACAACACAAGTCACAATAATATTAAATTTCACTGCCTACAGCGTTGCACAATTGAACCATTACTGTAATGAAAACTGACGCCCTTTGATAGTAACACTGGTGTTTTCTCTCATTTGCTAGCCATGAAATACAGGAAGAGACCAATGTTGTTTTAATTAAAGAATTGTTGTTCAAAATATGCTACTGGGAATATTAAAGTAGTTCTTTGCTCTCACAGCAAAGATAATCTGGTATTTATATGGTTTGGATTTTTTTTTTAAAAAAGAAAAATAAAAAAAATCTGTGCCATGAATCCAGCGTAACACAAAACCAATGCCCTACTTGACTTGTGCTCACGGAGGCAGGGTGTGCCAAACCCAAGAAAGATGGCGCTTTATTGAAAAGATGCAGAGCATGGAACAGAAAGTCAAACCAAACCATGTGTGCTTCTTACCCAAGTCACTAAAGTCTTTGCTTTTAGAAAGCTAACAGAGAGCAGCTGGCATTTGCCAAAGAACTACTTTTCAAAAAGGGCACTGTAAATCACAAGAAATAAACAATAAAACCAGATTGTTCTATTGCTGTGCTACACTCAGCTCTTCTTCACCATTCCCATTACAAAAAAAAAAAAAATGTGTCTTATGTCAGCTGCAATAGAAGGATACCAACCAAAGTTTGCAGTCTTCCTTCTCTTAACTACAATTTGTTCACACCTGTATGGTCTTGTTCCAAGACATGCTCCCAGCAAAGTCTATAAAAGAGGGCGGAGACTGTCTTGTTACTTGATGAGACATTAATAATCAGCGATTGTATCTCAAATTCAAAGAAAAAATTCCAGCTGCTTTGCAGTTGTTAGAAAATATATTATTGCATACCATTTGCCTGCATAAGTAAACACTGGAAGTAGAACAAAAGTTGTTAACTCACAACTTTCAGGAAAAGTTATGCCAAATCAATAACAGCATTGTATGACAGACCAAAACCTATTTTGGCAAATCAATGTTATGCAAAGATTTCCAGAATCCAGTTACAACTCTCTATCACTCCTATGCCACATCCTTTTTCTCTTTATATTGGAAAATACAGTTTTCAGGGGAGAGAAAATGACCTTGAGTAAAAATCCAAATGGGAGATCTAACGTGAGCCTGCATTTGTGTCTCACAGTAAACCCAAGATTCAGCCACTCGCAAGTGCAGAGATCCTACATTCTTACCTTAAATACCAACTTTTCCAAAGTTTGACTGACTTGCAGAAGTAGAGTAGAACTGGGTTGGCCACTGCCACCTCCAAAGCAGTAGTAATATCAGATCTACCAAGAACCATCTTTTGTCCTGCTGCAGGTCTAAACCTCTCAAATTAAGCTAAACTGGCACTGTAGCAGTTTAAAAAGTGCTTTAAGGGTCCAGAAGTGCATTCAACGTGACAACAGACATCCCTGCCCTGGGTGGAAGACTCCATCAGGGCTTCAGCAGACAGCTAGGGACAGCATGAGCTCCACCCAGTCAGTTTTAACCTGCTGCTCTGTACCTGCAAGACACTGGCATTTCGTTCTGCCTCTACCAGATGGATGCTCAGCCTGTGCACCCACTGCAAGCTGCAAACTGTGTTATCCTTCAGGAGGGTGATTGGGACTCTTGGGAGCAGCCAGGTCACTCTCGGCAGTCAGTCGTCAGTGGAAATGTGCTGCTGGTATTACACTGAACTGCAAGCAAAAGCACAGAAAACTGTTCCAGCAGAGCTACCAATGCAGCCAGACCTCCAGGAGCAAAGCTGATGGACCCACTGGAGCTGTCCCAGCCAGCACATACCCCTGGTGGGGCTACAGAGACTACTGGCAAGATATGTGGAAACTAAGACTCTTTGCAAACGCAGACAGGACTGTAGGTTCTGACATAATTTTCTGATGTTAAAAAGAAATAATAATAATCATGAAGCTTCAGAGCTCTGTATTTGTCCAACCCCAAAAAACCTTTTCACTCTGGCCTTGATTCAATACCGCTCATGCTTAAATCTGTCCCGCTTCAGCAAAAATATTCAGCATTCAGCACATGCTCAACACGAGCTTTTCTGAATAAGGACAGTTTCCTGAGTCAGGCCCTAGGCGCACAGTGCAGTCTTGCTTGCCTTGGTGTCACACACCAATCCACAGAATGTAAAAGACTATGTAAGCAGTAAATTTATGAAGATTTGGGTTTTGTTTTTCTTCAAAAAGTGCCTGAAAACTGTCTGATAGAAGGAACAATGATTACCACTAAAAATCATCTCTTCTAAAATATTTAACAGGCATACTAATAACCTTGCCTGCCAATGTGACTTTCCCTGTTCAGCTATTATACAGAGCTTGGAAAAAGAAACCCCCAAAAAACCCTAAAGGTCAGGTGTTGTGCAGTGATTAAGTTAGACGGCTTCTGAACTAAACTGAACTTAATTAAACATTAAGAAAGCAACTGAAGTGTGGACAGCAAATGCTATGGGATTGCAAACCCTCAAAAGAAGTCAAGATATTCCCAACTCCAAATTTACACTTTTACCCAGTCAGGTATAGAAACCAACTGGTGCTCAGGCAGTAGGTAAGCAGATGGTGAGCACCAGCAAAAATGAAAATGTGAAACAATGCACCACTCGAAGAGTCAGAAGTGCAGTTTTGTGTGCTTTCACTAGTGCTCGCATAGGTTCCTTAAACAAACTGCTTCAAACTTGCAGAACATCAAAAGCCAGATGGGTCTTCCTGAATGAATCCACAGGCAAGGAGCCAGGATTCCCGTTCGCTGCAGAAATAGGCCTGGACTTGATTTCAGTCTTCTTAGCTCTGACAGGCTGGAGTCTGGCAGAACTCCCAATCCAAAATAAAATAGCATTCAATTGCAACTGGGCTTTAACTAACAGTAACAATAATAATAACAATACATTTTAAATCCCTCTTATTAGCTCGAACATGCACTTCCCTTTACAGTGCATTGTTCATCTTTCCCACCGTTGTTCTTTGGTTTGGGTACCTAAGTAAATGCACTATTAAAGCAAAAGCTAACAGAACAGTGATAAAAAATTTGCAGCATCACAGATTTTTCAGCCTAATGTATCATTCCACCATCTAACCTATTCTCCTGTGTAAGACAGGCCATAAAATTTCTAATTTTCTGTTGACATGTGTAAAACTTGATTATGCTTTAAAGTCTACACAGCTCTGAATCCTACTAAATAAAAGTTTCGTAAATCCTGTTTTAGCTATTAACCACTAGACATTTCAAAAGAACACTATAGTAGAAACCCCATCCTATAGTTATGTATATGCCATACATTAGGAATGATTCACCTAGCAACATAATCCTCTACCAGCCTTTATCTTTTTTGGCTTGGAACCTATGTTTAAAACCAGAAGAAAGCACAGGCTAATACATCAAAGTTTAAATCAGCTGCATTATAATTATCATGCTGATACCGCAATAAACACAGGGTGTTGGCTGGCCAGGATTGCCAAAAAAGATAGAGGTACTGCTCTTATTTGCTGTCTTTGACAATGTATATAATCACATCAAAGGGAACTTCTCTGCATCACAGTTAACAGGGGGAAAAAAAAAATCTGTATGTTCTCCTTCCTTGAGTAAAATGATACATTTTGTTCATTATAAAAAATACAAAATTTTGCCTATAATGAAAAAACAATTATAATCTAAAGCCCTTGCAAGCTAATGTAATACTCACTGAAATCACTGGAGGTGTTTTCATGGAGTTGAAGAGGAGCTAGACAGAAGCCTTGAACATGTTTATCTACTTGCAAATACAAACATAAAATACTACATGACATTTTCAATTCTGCATTTAAGTCTGCTCGAAGACTTTTGAAAATCAGGCTAAGAGTAAACATGGATTCACAAGCACAAAACATAAGAAATAATTCAAAATGACACTGAAGACACTTCAAGTTTCAGGAATTTCTCTGTGCATGCTTTATGGTTTCAGGTTTTAAGACCTAACCGCCCTTGGGGGCGGCGGAGCAACGGGAACACTGTTTTTTGTTCTGCCATTTCGTTTTCATACTTAGCTTTCACGCTGAGTGCAATGTGCTTGTTTTCTCAAAGCCTCTCCACTGTTGGGGGCGGGGGGGGGGGGGGGGGGGGGGGGGGAGTTGCTTTCCACCACCCCCCAGTTAGGGAACAGAAGTGCAAATCGCCAAAGCTCTGTGGTCTAATTCCATCTTCGAGTTAACATATGTCAGTAGAAACTATCTCAGGGGAGGGGAACCTGCAGAGGATTCTGTATGGGAACAAGGAGACCTGGCCGGCACTGCCAAGGATGCTGCACTGCCCAGGATGCGCTCCGTAAAGAATTACCCACTCCTTTCTGTGCCCTGCCAAACCTACCGAGTCTTATCTGGTACATTTCTGAAATGTGACATGACAGGCAGGTTCGAAAGCTAAATGTTGGATAATGGTGGGCAAACAAAGGACATCGGTTTTTGCATTATTTCTTTAATTACTTTAACCCTTGTTCGAACAGAAAGCATAGGGCCAGAGTAATTCAGCTTCTCTCTTTGTCATTTGCCTGCCATAAATATGCACCAGTCTGCATTTGAAAAGCTGAAGGAGGCCGCAAGCTTGCTGGACATTTATCATGCTCTGTTCCCTGTTAACAAGCAAATACTTTAGTTGAATGGCCCATTAGCAATCATTGTCAAATGCAGAATGCAAGGTGCTTGGATGTGACCAGCCTGTAAATTAGATGAGGGTGCCCTGCGCTTTTGAGAATTTCAGCAAATGAATTGGATCTTTTGATATAGATTTGCGAAGGTTAAGCTGCAAGAGAGGAAACGTATCTGAGCACTTCAGGCCCCGAATATTCTGCCAATCTGTTCAGCTCCCTATATGCACTTGTTTATTTTTCAGCTGTTAAATCACATCAGCAGCTTGACAGTTTTGGGTTTGGAGTTCCCTTTTCAGTCAGAACTTTAAGTATTCCATCTTACTATGGGGTAGGATAAGAATGATAAATTCAAGCATGTAATTAACATCTTTATATAAAAAAGAAAAAGGAAAAAGAAAAGGAAGAAAAAAACCCCACCAACCAACCAAACTTTAAAAGTGTCCGAGCCCCTGCCAAACAAACAGCATGAATTCCATTTTGCAGAGCTCATCCCAGGCTCATTCCCACTAAAGACACAACTGTTATTGTAGGCTTCAGTGTTTTTTCCCCCTTATGTCTAGACTCTGCCTAAGAAATGCAGAGTGCTTTCTTCCCCCCCCCCAGGAGACAAATGAGCAGGCAATAAAGTAAATATTTCTCGTTTGAATCATACCCCTGATTTGCAATGTAATGCTGAGTTTAAGTTGTGGGTGTTTACGGTTGTCAGTTGGGTAGAAAAGCAAGTCTTAACTACTTTGAAGGCTCTTTAAAAGAAAAGGCAAGAAAAAAATGCAAGTAGCTGCACTAGGAGAGGTATTTCACTACCTTTACAGCTGCAGATCACTTAAATGACAAAACAATGGCTAAACTGTCTCCATGCTGAACTCAAGGGGCTGACAGCAAGCTCATCGCAATGAATTGGGGGGGGGGGGGGGGAGGGGGCAGTGATAGGCAGATATTTAGCTCATTCATTACTGGATTTCAGCCTGCCTTTCGGAAATAAACACCACCTAGAGACTAAGCCAGATCAGTTTGGTTATCTGCAGCTTTATTGGTAAATAGGAATGGATGCTGGTTTGTTTGCGTTGGGTTTTTTTTCTTTTATATTTCCACAGATGGGAAACATAAGAGATGCTGAAGTATCACCTGGCCAAGGCACAGACAATGCAGCGTGTTTATCTACACTGCTCCCATGGAGTGCGAGATGGAGACCACAGCCTGAAACACAGCTGAAATCAAAAGGTCTCTGTTTTCTTTCCAGATAACCCCAGTCCTACCTATTCCCTCTGCTCTCTGTTCCCTGCCAGCATGCTCCTGCCCGAAGCCCAAATAGATTAAGGCAACAAACCCCAAGTGCAACTAATTCTTCAGAGAGGCTGCTGCTAGGGCAGGAGTTAAAAAGGAAAATCTTCCACACCTAACAATTGCAGCCATCTTAAGTTTTAATCGGTCCCCATCTCGGCAGAAAGCAGTAAATGAAATCTATCTTTACCATATTATACGCCACCAATGAGCAAGAACTGAGCAGCTTTTCTTTACTGCTTTAACCATCCCAAGCCACAAGTAGGCTTTTCATACTTTCTAATCCCAGCCCCCAAGTTTTGTGCAGTTCTCACATAATACCTTACAGCCCCGAGCAAGGCCCTTAGTTTCTAACACCCCTTTCAGAGACGTGTCATTTCTAACATCAAGCCAATCTATATGTTGCCATGGCATCACCCTTTATCTACCTTCACATCTTATGAACTGCATGGATTTACCACATTATTTTTATCTGAAAGACAGAAAATGGTGGTTTTATTGCCATACAATCAGATTACTGCTGCTAGTTTCTCTATGCCTTTTTACCATACTTCAATCAAAAGGGATCAGTTTCTTTATACTCTGCCCTTGATTTACATTACATCTGTAAAGACCTAGTCTGGGTTGTAATCCCCTTATTAACTATGACCAGGGTTGATTTGCCTAAAAATAAAAGCAAATTGTGTCAGACCTTTTCACTTTGTTTTTGATTCGGAACTACAAAATGGATTACTAAAGAAATCTTCAGAGTTCACACGGCTGGTATAGCACTGAATTTAAAATGAGAATTAAACAAGTTAAACATGGGAGCTGTGTCAACGGTTTACATTTTCCATCATGGGAGAAAGGCTGAACTGCGTTTGTCTTTGTGTTCTCTGGCTTTAAAGAGACAATGAAGCCACAGGAGTTTTTCCAAGCTCTTCTAACACTGTCCATTTGCCATCCTCCCTTCCTCTGCTTTTCATGCAGCACTACGCCCCCCCCCGCCCACAAAAAATAAATAATAAAAAAAAAAAACAAAAAAAAGAAAAAGAAACCCCACAACTCCTCTCACTCATGACAACAGCATTCTGGTTAAAAGTCTATATTCTGTGGCACTGCATATTTTAATCAAAATATTTCAAGCAGTTTAACATTCCTATTTAAGTTTCCACAACGCCTCACAAAGAATGAGCTCATAGGCAAATCCATGTAGATGTATGATAAATGACCAGAAAAACAGGTTTCTTTATGTCAGCAACCAAGGCAGGTAGACATTAGGCCCACATGAATAACATTTTAATCCCTATTTTTTTCTCAGAAGAACACTTTCTTCTCATTTGCAACAAGCAATTTCAAGTACTGCAGGTTTGCACAACGACAAGACCAGACTCTAAAAAAAATTTTTTTAAAAAAAAAATGCCCCAAAAGCAACCCTGGGTGTACAGGGCTGCAAGGCCTTGTCTTTCCCAGCATGTCACAGCAGTCACCTCAGGTCATCCGCTGACATCCCACTACAGGAACCTTGGCTGAATTTGAGATGATCCCCCGTGTCACACCTAAAGCAATGTTATCTCCTTTCAATAAAACGGAGGGGGGGGGGGGGGGATGGCAGGAGGCATTCTTGTGCGTGGGAAGAGGGAGAACTTAAGTGATTTTAGTTTGACTTTTAGCCACTGCCTTTCTAAAGGCCATTACTTCATTAAACAAAGTGAAATAACATCACACAGCTTACAGATAACATGCTTTAAGATAACTACTATAAATAATATAGCAATTATACTCCGCATATAAAAGGCTGGAGAAAATAACCAGCTCAAGAATTCGGCCTTCAGTTTGCTCTGAATTAATTTTGCTAATTCACTTGTGCTTTGGAGACCTGGCTACGAACTCCAGAGATACCAAATGGACTGGAAGCCACCACTCACTCCTTGTATTAGCATGCCAAGTGTCAACAGCTATGTTTTGGGTACAATTTAGGAGCATGTGTTTAAATCATTTTAACCTTCCACTCCTGTTTCTTCAGCTTGAAGCTGTAATTGCTGAGGTCCCATGACACAGGACTCCCAAATAAATTCTTGTCTAGCTGAAAGGCTCCCAAACATGTTGTGAGATATCGTTTTAGCAAGCTCTTTGTGCTCCGGCTGGCTCGCTTGTCCTGTGAAACAACGGCTGTCCATTACCTACAGTTTATCATCCTGACAAAATGTGAGGAATGTGGATGTGAAAGCACTAACAATTCCACCCCTGGTGCTTTCTCCTTTTTTTCTCTCTATATTAAAACCGACAAGATTAACCCAAATGCAAACTGCAGAGCATAGTTCAAGGGGCTATTCAATCTGTAGTGAATGTGCATTTGTTTACCTACAAAAATAAGAATTCCAGATACAATGAGAAGCAGACTAGTCTATATGCTGCTGAATAGAACATTTAACAGGGTCATCAATTGCAGTTTATTTTATCAGTTTCTGACATGTTAACATTCATTCAGAGGCAGGCTGTGAAATATCCCATATATAACTGGTTATCAGGAGAAAAAAACAGCTATATAATCTAACTTAATCAGTGTCAAAGGCACCACTTGTGAGGATAACCTTCCACATGTCACTAAGGAGAACCACTTTGCTCAGCAGCCTATAGCACACAGGGAACAGCGACACTTCAGACATTAGCAGTGGGTTTTTTGAATGAGATTTCTCCGCCATTTGACTGAAAGGTGCCCCATAACACTATGTGCCGTCCTGTGTGTCAAAGGCGGTGCTGAGCTTCACCTTGAGGTGAAACTGAGGTAATCCGTGCTATCTATAGACACTGTTTGTCTTGGCAGAAACAACACAGGCAGAAAGTCCTCCATTAAAAAGTGTCAACAGAAGTCAAGTCTACAGAATAATTTTCCTTGGTGTTTTCAAGATCATGAGATCTAAGGTTCTTCAGATGAGAAGTCTGTAAAGTCTAAAGTCACAAGCATAAGTTATTTAATGCATGTCATTTCAATTTTGTGATTTGGTGGAGGCAGTAAAAGCCAATCTCTAAAAAGGGGGTGGGGGTGGCGCGGGACACAACAGGACCGGGACCTCCAGGGGAGGGAGCTCAGCGTTCATGTATCTACTGCGTGCCCTCAGTCCCAGCCACCTGCTAGAAAATTATAACATCTTAAACTCAGTGCAAAACCAATTCAGTTTATACATTCACCTTAACCTAAAATTTATTATTTCATACTTTATATTAACCTGACTAACAACTTTGCCCAGCATTTAATTGCCTACCTGTTCAGCAGATTTATGTGTTGAAGCTTTCAATTGAGTTAAATGCACAGCTTCCCTGAATAAATTAACCAGCACCAAAGATAGTTATTATTTCAAACCTAGAAAGCACCTTTATTATTATATGATCCCCAGATCCATTCAGCAGCTTACTTCTCAAGCTAACATTCAGCTTGAATCCAGAGTGAGGACAACCTCATCTAAGGAGAAATTATTCCATATCCTTCGGGCAAACAATTGTGACAAGAATTAGTAAGAAATCCTGCTCTGAGAAGAGAAGCTGTCTCACCGGCAGCAATATCGGCAATGCATTTGTAAGCTTCCTCAAACCACGGGCCTCCAAGTGGCCTATAAATCACTAGCCCCAGCAATTGAAAAGAGTAATTTTAATAGTGTGCTTCTTCACTGTGGTGATTAAGCCTCAATGAATCACTCAGGAAAACTCAATTACATCAACAACACAACCTATTTTTAAGCGTGCATTAAGTTGAAAAAGTAATTAGATATTATCATTAGATCTACCATTAACAACATTCAAAGCTTTTTTGTAATCAAATAGTTTAGAATTAGCCAAATGGAAACACAACTTGTATTTGATAAAGGAAGCATATCCCCGGGCTCTGCAAGATGGGTTGAATTCAGCTGCTCGGATACTTTCATTTCACCGATGGCTAATAAAAGCTATCAAGGTAAGTTGAGAAAGGGAAAGCAGGTTGGGGCTGGCAGAGGAGAGGCCGCAGCAGCGGCTCTTCTGCATTGGAAGAGTGACCTCTGTAGGCATAACCCATCAGGGCTGGGTATCCGAAAGCCTTCCCCCTCCTCCCAGGCTGAGCCCAGCCCGCTTTCCCCCAGCACAGCAGGCCCACTAATGCAACGCAACCCCGGCTCGTAGCCTTTGACTTTCGAGAATTCAAACAGCATTATAAAGCCTGCTTTATAACCGGCCAGGTCTCTTTACTCTCAAATGTTACATGGTACCTCTCCTAAGCCGCAGGAAAGCTCTAGCTACACACACAGCGTCACAGAAGCGGAGCCACAGACTGGAGCTAAATTTGGTTTTATTTTGACTGGCTTCCCACCTGGCGCATATATAAAATGATCATTTGTCACACAATGTTAGGAATAAATACACTGAACTGAGCAAGTCCACAGCATTCCTGCCAGTTACTTTTCTTCCTTTTTTTAAAAAATGAAATATCAGAAAACTTTTCTGGGAAGGAGAGAGATACAGCAAATATGCCCATTATTGAAAAATACTGGCAGAAATCTGCAGCGTGCTTCTCCTTCAATGGAAACAACAGTAGGTAATGACTAATGTAAGGCAAGGCTACTTGATAAACTTGAGACGCTGCTCCTGAATCAAACTTTGAAACCTTCAGCAGACTCCCGGAGATCCTGCCACCTACACAGAATTAATCCCTGATCCAGGAAATACTCCATTCGTCCTCATCTCATCACCACCTAACATTTCCTCTAAAAAGTCCCCTGGGAACACAAGATGTGTACTTACTGGATTTAATGGGACATTCCAAATCCAATTAACAGAATGCATATGGTTTGCTTTTACGTACATAGAACTGAAGATATAGCACGAATTACAATAAATTGTTTTAACCCATTTCCGGTGCTGAACTCCCTGAACTCATTACAGACTGTTTCTTCCTATCGTGATCTTTCTTTTTCTAAACCAGTAGGTTTAATCACAAAAGTTCAAAGGATTTCACAACTGCGTAAGGCCAACTTATTTCGCTTGTCAAAAACAAAAGGGGACAAAAAGAGAAGTAGAATTAGGTTTTCATCACTGCCTCAGGTTTCCCTTTAAAAAGGGGGTCCACTTCCCCAAAATTTCGTCATCCCAGCAGCAGTAACTGTATATATAGGTTTAGGAAGTTGGGTTTTTTTAAAGGATATGCCTCTATTTAAGAGCGTGCTTTGGTAGTGAAGTCCTGGGAACGCATGTACATTGTTGCCTGGGTTTGTTAATGAAGCATGACACTAAATGGTTGTGTGATGGGTAATACTTAGTTCATTACTCACTGACATGTGCCTCGATACCATCAACTCCACAACCAAATTTAGCCCTGTTACAAGCAGATGTAACTTCGCTGGAGTCAATGGGATGAGTTTGCATCTGCAGACGGAGAAGCTGAAGAGTATCACCCCTTCCCGGCAGCCCAGCCCGGCCCGGCTCTGCCGCTGCTCCGGCCCCGGGGAGGCGGCGGCCCCGCGGCAGAGGAGCCCGGGCCCCGCCCGCAGGTTGCAGCCCGCTGCCGCCGCCCCGCTCCCACTCCACCGCCCCGTCCCGTCCCGCCGCCGCTCCCCCTCCCTCCCGGGACCCTCCCGCCGGGGGCACACGGCGGCGGCGCAGCTCCGCCGCGACACGGGCTGCCCACCCCGGGGAGGGCCGGATCCCGCCGCCAGCCCAGGCCGAAGACGCCGGCGGCCGCCGCTCGCCGTGTGCCCCCCGCCCCGTCCCCGCCGGCGGCCAGGCACCGCTCGCCCCCCCACCCCCCACCCCGCGCACCGCCGCGAAGGGCAGCGCCAGCCCCCGGGGGAGGCGGCGGGCGGGAGCGGGATGGAAACTTACTTGGGGTTGGAGGAATTCCAATATATGGGGTCTAAAACGATGGACCTCGCCAGCGCAGTTCTGCATAAAACCATCGCGACTCCCCAACAGTACTTCCAGGCGGAGGCGTCTCGCCTCCGCGCTGCCATGGTCGCAGGCGGCACCGAGTTCCTCCCCGGAGCCTCGCCAACTCCGCCGTGCGGCTCCCCCGCACCTGAGCAGCGACAGCAAAGTGGGTGCCCGGTATCCCAACAGCCGGGACGACTGATACGGAAGATGAAAAAAAAAAAAATTAAAAATCACACGCGAAGGGTCGACGATGCACTCGGTGAGAGCTGCAAGCAGATCTACTGAGTCATGTACGCCACTCGCATATAGGAAATTCTCCTGCGAGGTAAGATCCAAGCTACCTCCGAAGTAACAAGAGCAATAACAAAAAAATGCAAACGCCTCAGTCCTTCCTCTTACTGGGGGTCTCCTGGCTGCCTTGGAAGATACCACTCAAATTGCCAACTCCCATCTGGATCCAGTGCGCCATACACGTTCACAGTGTCTACGGCTCGCGTGAAAATGAGTTTTAAAAAAAAAGGTAAAATAAATGGTGGTGAGAGAAATAAAGGGGTCGGGGGAAAGGGACACAGCTTCGGCAGGAGGCTCCTCCTGCGTGTCTCTCACTGCTCCCTGCAGTTTGCAATCCGCACAGGCACCAGCCCGGGCTGTTTGGGGGAGCTCGGAAGCAACCGCGAGTCAATAAATCCACTCCGAGAGTCAGCGCCCCCGGTCCCGGGGAGGCGCATCCGCAAGGCTCCGGCTTCCCCAGGGGCGCTGCTGTCCTTGTCGCTGGCAAAGACCCCGGAGCGGAGCAGGCGAAGAAAGAGGGGGAGAAAAAAAAATTTAAAATAAATTAAAAAACCCAACACAAACACAAAACGGGGGCGGAGGGGGGTGGTCGCAGCGTCAAAACGTCCCTCACTCTCCCGTTGAGCGATCCGCAGTGCGCGCGGCGGCGGCAGGAGGAGGAGAACCGGGCGTGGGACTTGCGCCGCCGCGCAGCCCAGCGCGCAGGAGAGGGAAGGCAAAGCGGCGCCAGCCGCGGCCGTTCCCACCGCGGCGCCGTCAACCCGCGATGCCGACGATGATGCCCCTCCCGCTGCTGCCGCCGCGGCGAGTCCCCGGCGCAGGAGCGCGGCCGGCGGCAGCGCGCCGCCGTAGCCATATAAGCGCGGCCCCGCCGCCCCGCCGCCGCCGCTCATAGGGCCGCCGCCGGGCCGCCGCGCTGGTTGGGCGCTGCGCGTGTCACTTACCGCCGCGGCGGCGGGCGGGGCCGCGCCGAGCCCGGCCGAGCAGGGCCGGCAGGTAACACCCACAGCCCCGGCCCCGCCGCGCCGCGGGCGGCCGCCGCCGGGCGAGGGCACGGCGCGCTCGCTCTTAGTCACGCAGGGGCTGTGCGGGAGGGGGGGCGGAATAACGTGAAATTAGTTAAACCCCCAAAATCTGTGTCTGCTAAAACTAAGCGTTTTTCGAGCGTGCCGCTCTTTCAAGAGCGGGGGGCAGCGGCGGGGCCGGGGGGCGCGGGGCTCCCCGCACCCTCCCCGCTGCCCCCGCGCAGAGCGCGCTCCGCGGCAGCGGCCACCTCCGCGCCGCTGCGCAAGGACGGTGCGGGCCGGCCCTCCGCTGGCGAGGAGCTCCCCGCTCAACTTTCTGCGGGTGCCCCGCCGGGTGAAGGGGGGGCAGGGGGTTCTCCCACGCTCGGTCCCGACTGACCCTTTCCACGGGGTCTCCGAGCTTCCCAGGTTTGTCTGGTTGCGCAACAAGAAGCCGCGGGCCGTCCCGCCGCAAAGAGGAGTCGGGCACGGGGAGCCCCCGCAGAGGGGCGCGGAGCAGCGGCAGCTGGCGGCGCTCAGGCCGGGGATGGGCTCCCTCGCCTTTCCCTGGGGATGGCTCAGCGCCTCTTCCCTCCCTTCCGCCCTCGCGGGGGTGGGAGGGGGTCGGATCCAGTTCTTTTTCAGACCCCACGTATCTCGCCGACACCTGGCCCTTCTAATTAATTTTATTATTAATTCCTGGGCAGAGGGAGCTGCCCGCGGGCAGCGCTGGAGACGCTTCCCTCCCCAGCGGCTCCGGAGGGCCTCTCGGCAGTGTGGAGGGCGCCGGAGTGGGGGGGGGCGCCGCAGCCCCCGCGGGTGCGGCCGCCGCCGCGCTCGGTGCCCGGCGCGCCGCGGCGCTTCCACGGGGCCACAGCTCCCACTAGCGGCCAGCGCCAGCCCTCCGCAGGGGACAGCGGTCCACCTCGGCTGTCCCCCCCGGCCGCGGCTGCCGCGGGTCCTGCCCTGCCCGGCGCCTACGCGGCTATCCCGCCAAACGGGCCGGCCGATACGACGTAAGGCGCCGCTGCCGCTGCCGCGGGCGGTGGCACCGGGCCGGGGAGGCGGCACAAGCCAACGGTCCGCGCCCGGAGCTGCGCCGCGGCTGAGCGCCGGCTGTGTCGTGTCACAGTCGCTCCCGTAAAATGAAGGGGGTTACCGAATTTCTTCTAGCAGGGATTTCTTGCCAAAATAGTATCTGCAGAAAGGATTAAAAATTAAATCCCGGGAAATTACGGCGCTCTTTCTGCCATTTCCCTACCTTCTAGTTAAGGCACGCGAAGAGCATGCTAGGCAAGACCGTAATGAAGAGCCCATTTCGCATCATTTTATTCCCTAAGAAATATGGGCACTTACTTAAAAATCGGGTTAGTGGTGCTGCTCGTTCAGCTTTTAGACGAATGCGGAGAAGCCCTTATAAGGAAAACGACTGGCACTGCAATTTATGTCCCTGATCCATTTGGAAGAAAAATATTGGCTTTCCCCCCTGTTTTTAACTAAACTGGTGTTTCAGCCCCCCTCGCCCCGCCTGGCACAGACGCTCCTCCCGCTCCCAACAGAGGGGAGAGGAGGTTTGAGGCGCGCTCGATGCCCCATAGATTTTGTGTTAATTGTGTTGGGTAGCTTCTCTAATGAAAACTACCACTCAGGGAAACAAAGAAATCAGTTTGCTTTTCACACAAAACATCGAATACGCTTTAAGTAAACTGCTTAATTAAATTTAATTTGCAGTGAGGAAGGAATTGCAGATCCGGCGACGCAATTTGGTGGGAAAGGATCTGATTCCCGGGACGGAAACTTAGCACTCGAGCGGGAGACAGAGACTGGGTATCTATGCGCATCGAGGGGCATCAAAGGAGGGCTTCGCCAGTGAGGGGAGGAAAGTACTTAATTATTGAACTTTTAAACAAATGTGTGGTGTGTATCCAGTCGTGAGCCAATGTAAACACTAAGCCTGATAAATGCTCTTAGACGTGTAAGATAGGTTTACCTCAATTTTTTGATGCTGCTGCTTCTGTTTGTTTTGAAGCAAAAGGTTACGAGCGGTGTTTTGTAAAAGCTGTGAGTAAACTGTGACCTCTAACTCCCCGTATCCTTGCTTTAAGTAAACCAGAGGAAATGAAGAGCCCTGGTATTGTCTGAAAATATCCTCCTGTAGCTAAATATATCACTCCACTTCTATTGTCCAGCGGCTAATCATTTTAGGTAAATACAGCTGTTTTACTCTACTCCCCAGCATCCTGGTGATGCACGGGGAAGGTGTATAAAAATCACTTGTAAGTAAGAACCTGGAGAACAACCGGGAACTTATCTCCGAGCTCAGCCAAGCAACAAAGGTTAAGATATCTAGGGAAATGCGGGCTCGACTGCTGCTCCACTCGGGTCGCCCTTTCTGCCCGAAGGGCCGATCCCCGCGGCCGGGTCGGGGCGGCGGGCGCCTTGCGCGCCGCGGAGCAACCTGCGGGTCCGAGCGGGGCCGGGCCGGGCCGGGCGGGGCGGGGGCGGGGGCGGCAGGCGGCGCTCGGAGCCCCTGGGCAGCCGCGGTGCAGCCGCACTCCCTCCCCATCCCTGTCCCCGACCCGCCGCCGCATCGGCCTCCGACTCTCCCGCCTCGCTTCCGAGGAGCAGCAGGAATCGCCTCGGACACGGAGAAAACGTGAAAGTGCGGGCTGGGGACCGGGGTTTAAAAGCCAAAAAGCTCACAGAGGTGAGGAAGTTAGCAGCGGGCTCCGGCCGCCGCAGCGGCTCTCCGGGGCTGTTTGGCAGGAGGCCCCGCAGATACTCCGGGCTGCGCGGGGAACGCGGCTCCCTGGCGGACACCTCGCAGGGGACCGGCTTCGGGGGGAGGAAACGCTGCCGCTCCCGGCCAGCGGCGCCCCGTCCCCCCGCGCCCGGGCCGCCCCGACCGGAGGACGGACGGATGGACGGATCCGCAAGCCCGGCGAGCAGGTGAGACCTGCTTTTCCCTCATCCTTCAGGGAAAAACCTGGAATCTGCCATTTGCACTGCTTAAACCTTTATTTCCTGCACCTCAGCCAGCTTTAGAGCAAAAATCGGGTTTACTGCTGAATAACTCCCTTTCGGCTTCTTTCCGACAGTGATCTGGGCAATAATTACATAGGCATTGGCTCTGATCCTGCGAAATCTGTAACAAAAAGGCACCTCGTCTGAATGGGATCAGGATCGGGCCCACAATCCCCGATTCTCTTAAACATCAGTCTGAACATCGGCAGTGAGAATACACGGGACGTGAAATATTTTAAGTGGAACAGCTTACCATCACTCACCATTACTTGAAAATCTACCATTTTGAAAGTTGAAGAGATTATAGAATTACTGCTAAATTTAATAAAGACAAATGATGGCATGATTAACACTTACTGATTTAAGTGGATTGTTTACTGTTTATACAAACATGCTGGATACTTGAAACAGCTCCTAAAATCTCATTCACACCGTAACAATACATTTTCTGCATTTACTGTAGAGCGAGTATATATGTAGATGTTAATTTGCCTTCTCCATGTCTGTTTTATAACCGCAATCTTGGTTAACCATAGCTTCTTTAGAAAATGAGCTTGGTTGTTCCTAAATACAGCCACAGAATTCAAGCAGCCTTGTAACAAAAATCAGAAAAGAAGTGGGAACGTCCTAACCATACATTTTACTTCTCTGTTTATGAATTATTTTTACACTGGTTCCCAGTATTACCCTGAGAAAACAAAAATCTTACATTATGTTGTGGTCTGCGATGAGATATGTGGTGTGGGAAACAAGACCAGGGATCAAACTTCTATATGACCAGCCTTTTCTAAGGGTTTACGTCCCCTTGTGCAGCAGAGCAGACCAGGTTGTTCCCTGTGGAAATGTCAACAGAGGCTCAGCACTCTTCAGCTGGCTAACAGAACAGTGCGTTGGGAAGAGGGGGATAACCCAGAACACACGCATTTGGTAGTACTAGCATGAAAACGGAACAGAGATGTGCAAAAGCTATGGTTCAGCTCCAGCCGGACAGGCCTGTTGGTCTGAAACTGCACCAGCCTGGGCACTTTGACCAGGTTCTCCTGTCTTGGAATGAGCCGTAGGCAGACAGGCAGCTCCACAGTTCTCTCCTGAAATGTTACCTCTGTAACGCAAACTGAAAAGTGTTTATCAACCTGATTTTCATGTGAGCTTGCACTGAGCCGAGACCCTGCGGTCCCAGCGCTCATCCTTCTTCTCCTGCTTGCCAAAGGGATGACACATCCCCAATACTCTGAAGATGTTTGAGACACCTCACACAGTGAGTGAATCACAACCAACACCTTCAGTATACATGCAAAAAATGGCACAGAAGCTCAAAAGGATCGTAAGAGGGCATGTTAGTAGCACTGGAAAGAGGAGTTTATAATCTTTGGGTCAGCAAGGGCAATAGGCATGGTGAGGTGTATGAGGCGACACAAAGCTTAAGAGAACAGAGACAATGAAGATCCTTCTTTTTCAAGACAAGATAGGAGCGGATGAAGTAGTGATACTTCAGTAAGGTAATACTGACATATCTGCCTGTACGTAGGTATGCAGTTGCTTGGCAGCTTAGACATCTTCGCCAACCTAATCGTCTCTGCTTTGCTAAGCTTCAAGGACACCAGCTCTCCAGCACATTTCACAGCAGTCAGCTTTCTGCTTGTGCTTGGACAAATGATGATAGCAAACATGGGAAGTTCAAAGGGCGGTTTAACAAATCTCCAAAGTAACAGCACACTGCTAGGATTCTGCTGCACTCCCACTCTCTCCTGCCTCTGCTGGATAGATGCATTGTTCAGCATTAGAACAATTCTCCAGGACATTTATGAACAGGGTTTGGGAAAACTAAGATCTCTTCTGTCATCATGTAAGGGAAATGAATGCTGTGCAAGATAGGTGGTAACAAAAAATGCCTCCTGGGGGCAGGGGGAAGGGGGAAGAAAAAAACCCCCACCTCCTTGCAAAAAGCCAGAACAAACCAAAAAACTGCCTAACCAAAATTTGAAATTGAAACTTTTAACTATAATGGAAGAAAAATTAAACACCCAACACAATTTTTAACAGCAATTTCTCTAGGTAGGTTCATATCCTGATGCAAACTCACACACAGCTCACACTCAGTTAAATCACTATGCAAATGCTGGTCTACGTTCTAACCTACTTTGCATCAGACAGGTATCAAGTTTTAAGGGAATACAAGAATATCTTGAGCTCTTATCATCAAAAGTCAATTTACCCCCTACCCAAACTGTGTCCACCTTTATTTTCCTAGAAATCAAGCGTATCCCTGAGGCCCTCCATTTTAAAAAAGGAAGAAAACCCCCGAATAATGCAAACATGATGTCCGCCCACACCAGGTCTACGAGACCTCCCTATGAAATACAGAATGCTTTAGAACAGTAGTTTCTACCAACTGAAATTCTGCCTCAACAGAAAAATAGAAATACGTATCTGGTTTCCCTTTTTTGAGGGTTGGGGGAAAGAAACACAGGCAGCAAGTTTAGAATGGAAAAAAGGCAACCCTAACTGTGACTGGACATTTTGTCCACACAGTAGTCCTGAAGGTGTGACTGAAAATAGCCTCTCAAGTCTAAGCCTACGCAATGTTAACTGTAAGGAACAAATGCTACTAATTAGCATCAAATTAGCAGTGTAGGACAAAATGCTTTGGTACAACAGCTGCACATATGAGAACTTAAGTGTCTTGCTTCTGGAAGAGGAGAGGAAACAAAAATGCATAGGTCTGTTTTGAGTATTGACTTTTAATAGCTTGTTTCTCATAAGGGAAAAGGGGATGTTTTCTGTTTGAGAAATACAGGTATCAGTTGAGCTTTAAATACAGCCTGCTCCTGCCAACAGGTCATGTACATGATTTATTTGGCTTTGAATTTTGTTTTTATGCATTAAGCAACCTTCAACCTTCTTTAGTAATACAAGATATAGACAAATTAAGTACAGTAATAGTGTAGGTATTTTACTGTCTTCACATTTTTCTTGACATACTGGACAAAGCGATACACATCAATCTGCCCCCAAGCCCAGGTTTCATACAAAGCACGTTGAATACTGCTTTCAGTGGCACATGCAACTTGCTCCCACATTTAACTTGCCAAATCTACAGAAACAGATCCTTTGGGAACATCAGGAATGATTTCCAACTTTGCCCAGTGATATTCAAATGCTCAGACAACTACTGGTAGTTTTTGTTTTATGGTTACTACAGATGTTGCACACCAACAGGAAAAAGAAAGTTTTAGAACTGGACAAGCTATAGTAACCAGGTTTTGGTAGAAGAATTATATACCAAAAGGGGAGTTTATATATGGTTTTCAATCTGTAGTTTCTCATTTTTCAAAATAAAACCTGTATATATAAATGGATAACGTTCAAGATCTGTATATGAGTAACAGTTGCCTTCTGGATAAAACAGTGTATTTCGACAGAATCTCACTTTCTGTTTTTCACTTCAAGTATGCCAGCCAGTCCAGTTCTTTGGGAAAAAAAAACTTCCATTTTTAAATCCTTTAGGACCCATCAGATTCATTATATGGTAATGATGTTAACTTATACAATATACTGCATTATGAGGTGAACTGGAGGGGATTAGATATTGAAGTACTGGTCCGGGTGCAGTAAGCCAAACAGCTGTTTAAGCGTGATACTACAGCTGAAATAAGTCTCTGTCAGAATAAAAACCAACATTCATGAAAACAGCAGCAGCAGCCATCAAAAACATTCACAACTGCAGGGATTTTTTTTTTTTTTACTGTGTGTAATTTTGCATTATAAACAGGAGAAGCCACAACAGTTTAAAGCAAAATAAAAAAAAAATACCACTATAGTCTCGAATTTAACAATGTAAATTGTCACTCGGCTGTTATAGAAGTGTACTAAAAAAATTTACTTAAACATATGAATTTAAGACTTTCACTTTATTCAGCAAATTGGTTTATTTACACAATGGGGAACGCTGGTTGAATGCTGTCAATGTAATAAAAACAAATCTAACAGAGACAATACTGAACTCCCTCTATGTATTCATAGCAGGTATGACAAACTATTTCCTTACCTGTATCAGGAACATCAAGCGCAACAATGTGACAGTATCATAGGACACTGATTTAACAATAAACCACAGAGGTCCAGTAATACTATGGCAATTTACTCATGTATTTACTGACTTAAAAAAAAATAAAAATATTAAAAGTCAGCAATACCCAGTATAAAGTTCTGTCAATTATCAGAGTCAAACTCTGATGAGTAGGTCAGTAAAACCTTATCAGATCATCCACAATTCACAAAGTGACCTGATCTGCTTCAGACCACTACCACAGAAAGAAAATTGATGAGAACAGATTACCCTCTAAAAGGCAACAATGATCTGATAAGGGTTTAACTTAATGGAAGTTTTAAAAAAAAAATATTTAAGAATTGCAGAGCACAGCCCCTATTAGAACAAGCTAACTTTCCAGACTTTCAAAAGACAAAAAAAAAAACCAAAACCAAAAAAAGAGAGGGGAAAAAAATAAAAGAGGAAAAAACCAAAAAGAACAAAAAAAACCCAAACCAACCAACACTTCAACATGAAGCTACCATACAAAGTTTTTTTTTGTTTTCCTTTTTTGTTGGGTTTTTTGTTTGTTTCTTTTAAGAGTTCAGAGTTGCAATTTAATCCTGGCTTTTTAGTGAGAAGGACAGTTTTGGCCTAGACTTTCCTTTGCCCAGGATCATTTTTTGCTCTTCTTTTTGCTGACGTTGTCTCTCTTGTTCTAGTTTCATCCTCTCCTCATGAATCTTTCTTTGTTCTTCAACAATTTTCAATTGTTCTTCAGCCTATACATGAAAATGGTAGAATTTAGGCCAGCATATTTTGTAGTCATAAAAGCCACTTACAAGTCCATATTAATGTCCAAACAGGTCCAGTCCTGCACAGGTATGTAAGCAGTTCTACCCGAGCTAGATGCCATAGCTGGTTTCAGTGAAACTATTTATAAAATGGCTACTTGAATGGAGTTTAGGAGAAACACTGAAAACTGTCTACAGCTAATGTATTGAAATCTTGAGTGCTTACTTGCAATGTTTTTCAGCATTACCTAGCAAACAACATATTACATTTTAATTAAAGAAGTCAGTGTACATATAGAGATATTCCCCCGACACCTGCCATGTGTCAGATGAAAGCACAATACAGTGAAGTAACAGACCGCCAAACAGGTCTCCCCACTCCAAAACCCATCTAAAACTCCCTCCTAATTCAGAACAATCTTGATCTTGAGTAAGTCAATCCTTACACTGACTTATGGTTCTTACAGCTCTTCCAGTGGTCTTACAAGGTGCTTATTTTGTTCATTATGTCAGTTAATATTTTAAATTTTCTATTTGTCTTATTTCCACCATAGGGGGTTGAGAAAAGGGTAAACCAGGAAGAGATCTAAAGCAGATATAGTTCAAGCAGTTTTAAGAAGCATCATCTTTACCTGAAAAACGTGCAACTACTTGGGTAACTGAAACCGGTAAGAGTTAATTGGGATTTAGAATAAGCTTAGTTTGGCTTATCATTAATGATTAGAATCAGCTAAAACATATTGAAAGTTCTCATGAGGCCGGCACCTGCTTAAATAGGCTTGGAGACCAACGTAAGCTAGACCTTCATAACATAGACATCTTAAGCTTATGCTGAAAATTCCTTTCAACACTTGTAAATCAACATTATACTATTCTCAAATCCAGTTTGTACTTGTCCTGCTCAACAAAACAGTTAGTCACTTCTGTTCTAGAAGCTGAACAAGTTTGCAAACTTACTTCAACCTTCCCTGTGAGATATAGTTAAAAATGTATTTTTGAAATTCTGAAGGCAGTTTTCTTCCTCTGAACTAACTACACTTGAACTAGTTTTTTAGACTAGTATTACGGCTAAGGATCTGGTCTCCTATGGTCAAGGGAAGGAAAGCAATGCTACTGACATAACTGGCAATGGTAAGTTAAAATCTAGAAAGGGGTCCATCTGTTTATTTTAATTATGTTGCAAATCAGGCAGAGGGACGTGTATTCCCCTACAGAACAGTTAACTACATCTCCACATACCAGTTTAGCTTGTGCTTCTGCAATTTTTCGATTATTCTCTTCTAGTATTCGCTCTAGTTCCTCACGCTTTGCACGCTCTTCTTCCTAAAGGGGAGGACAGGGCAAGATGTTAGTAAAGTAAAACATCCCTTTCTGTATGTTCACTAATCTTTCTCAGAATTCTTTTGTGAACTGACTTAAAGTGGTAGCTTTACAGCCACCTATTTTGTCTCACAACGGTAAATTGTGCAGCCACTAAAACTGGTTTCTAGTACTCAATTTAAATCATCCCGCCCAGTCCAAACAGCAACCAACTAAACCCTCCCTAATCACAGAATCCTGACAATTTATTACTAGAATTTTATTATCACACAAATCAACAAGGACAACTACAAAAACTGGATAGTATTTACCAAATTAAAAAGTAATATAGAAAATATAAATAAAGTGAATAGTTTGTCTCACCAATTAAGTATACCTACGTATTCTTTACCTATACTCCTTTAATCAGCATTAAAAGTTGAATATTTACTGTCTTGTCCAGTGTCCTGCAGAGTGTGCTCCTCGGCTGCCATACGCGCCAGCTTCCTCTTTAAAATGATTTGTACTGTTAGCTTGGCAATACCTGCATCAGCAGCTCAACCATTTATAAAGAAACAACATACAAGGAAGGCTGAGCTGAGGAATGCAGATGTTTATGATAAGAAGGAACAAAAATATGTAAATCATTCCTAAGGCAAACAATTAATAAGAAAAATACATTTACTGTTAGTGAAAAATACAAATGGTAATCCATACTTCATGGAGCTATGGGCTTCTTTCATGGGGAGAATGGACTAAACATTCAGTATTTTGACAATTTTAAGACAGCTGAAACTGTCATTTGCAGTCTGAACTTGAAATTCAGGAGTCCAGGGAAGGCAAGATCAGGAAATAAAGCCTTGTAATTCTTGTTTTCTTGGTGAATTTTATGGAACTTTGTTATGCAACTCATAAATATGAAGACTGCGTGAAAGTTTTTTGAGGTTTTTCAGTTCACGTAATATATATCCCAATTATTTTAATATTTGGAAGATTTAAAGTTAGCCAGAGATTGTGTCTGTGTAAGAAAAAAAAGTTAATACGAACAAAGCAAGCATACGAAGAGAAAACTTCTTACTATGACTAGTAACCAGCTACTAGCTAGCACACCTCACTCCAGGCATGGAAGTTTATTCTGCATTATAAAAAACTGATGGGACTTCTCCACATCACACTGACAATAGGGAAAAAAAAAAAAAAAAAAAAAAAAAAAAAAAAAAAAAGAGTCATCCATCTGATCAAATGAGAACCTCTATATATGAAATGTACGCTGACTACAGACATCTAAATTCAACTTAAGTTCTTTCACGGTAAGGTTTGAATTTGTAAAACAAGTGTAATTTAATACTCTTAATATTTGTTGTAACTCACTGTTCCGGTTTTGGGGTTTTTTTTGTCTTTTTTTTTTTTTAAAGATGCTATGTTACAGACAAGTCATGTTTAGTATGGAGGAGAAAGCTTCATTGCTACTGTCTTTCCTTTTGTAAGCCAATCAAAATAGTAATTTAAAATAAATTATGTAGGAGGTACAGACTGAAAAAGGCATTTGAGACTTATGATTATTTAGCAGAAATTTCCATTACAGTTTAAAGTCTGTCTTGAAATTTCTGGATCCTGGAATGATTGGTGCAGGCAGGCATCAAAGCCTTTAGTAGCAAGTTACTGTCTCACAGAAAGACATTTTCAGCTTCTGCTCCAGCTGCTGATGAAAAAAAAAAAACCAAAAAAACCAAAACCAACCAAACAAAAAAAACCAAAAACAAACAAAAAAAAAAACAACCCCAAGTCACATGTTCAGCTTGACTTCAGACAAGGGCAACCTGCTCTTTTATAACTTCTAGAGAAAAAAAAGGAGTTGTTAGTAGTTATTAAAAATGGATATCATGATTTGGACATAGATCCTTCGTGAAGACATGGATGGGCTTATGCTCGAAGTCCCAGAATTAGTCCAATGTATGCTCAAGGAAAATGTTCATTTTAAACAAAGAGTTAAGACACCTATTTGTTAGACAGGTACTGCAGCTCACTGCTGGACCCTGCTTTTTGCCTGACTGAAGGCAAAAGCCTCTTACAGTCTAGGTAAACAAAATGAAACAAATGAAGGATACATAATTACAGATTTTCAATACCCTTCCCCAAAAATGAAAGGACCGCTGATAAATCCTGCAGCCATGGCAAAAGTTTCAAACAATTCTGAAATATGTAGGTCAGTTCCATTAAAAATCAAGTATCCTTGTTCAGGTTTTAGGAGAATAACTGTTTAAGTATCAGTGAGCTCCTCTGAATAGGCTAGAAATTAAGTTTCGCAGCAATGCAAGTTTATACGAGAAGGGAATTAGATTTGCTGTATTCCATCTCTTTCTGAACCGAACAGGAGGCACAAACGGACACTGAAAGTTTTGCCATGGACTGTCTCTACTTTCCAAACGACCGAGCGTTACCTCTCTGGCTTTTTGTGCTGCAAGTTCAGCTTGTCGCTGTCGCTCGAGTTCTTCGAGCAACTGTTTTTCCATGATGCGCTTAGCCTCCTCCACCCTGCGGAGAACCTCTCGCTCAATCTCATCCTTCCTTTTCTCCAACTCTTCTTCTACACGTTTAGCCACAAGCTCTTCCACTCTTCGAGCAGTTTCTTCCTCTATGAGTTTCTCTTCAATTTCTTGTTGACGACTACAAAATGCAAACACAAGGATTACTTTTCTAATCAACAATGAATGCACTGAAACAAACTCTTTCAAGTACACAGCAGCAGCCACGCTACTGAATCACTTTTAATATTTTATACCTTATACACACAGATCATATATATTTAAAGAATGTTTTGCCCTACATTTAAAGAAAGTGAATATTCAGGCAATCGGTGTTCCCAGTGCAGGGAACCCATTCAGACCATACCATATTTAGCATCTCTCCACATCTCAAGGGACTAAGTTTAAGGAGACAGCTTATCATACTACTTCTTGATCTTTTCTTTTCTTTTTTTTTTTCTTTTTTTTTGGGGGGGGGGGGGGGCAGGGGGAGCGAGGGGGGAGAAAAAAGTTAAAAAAAAAGGAGAAAAAAAAATAATACCACACCAAACTTTGGCTATCCTTTACCCTTCAGGAATTTAAATGGTCTCATTTTTAGGCTGTATGTAGCAATAATCTCTTGTAAAATCTTGTCCTAAAGCCCTCACCTCAAAGGCATCAAACTAATCTCTAATAACTAAAATAGAAGACAGAAGTAGTAACATATGTAATTTGAAAATTTTAACAAGAATTCCAGGTGTTGTATCTCTAATCTAGTTATCCAATCATTTCCCTTATCAAATTTTAAGTACCTCACCTGTCCTTAACCTCTTAATTGCAGCACTCTGTTGCTACTGTAATTATCCAAGAAAGATAAAATACACCAATACCAAGCCCTAACCAAATCCCTGTAAACTTCACAGTTTTTCATGATCTGAATTTTGGAAATACTTTCAAATGTCATCTTGTCTTTATTTTTATTTAGCAGCAGGATTACCACTTAACCTGATCATTGTTTTAAGTTTTCACTAAAAAGGATACAAAAAGATTAGGTCAATTTGCAGGTTTATTACCAAATCAGAAAAAAATCTTTCAGGTAGTAACTGCTAGTACAAATGGCAACTGGATATCCAAAGACCAATAAAAGTAAATATTGTATAGCTATTTTTCATATAGTACTATTTATACAGAATTATTGTGGGCTTTGGGAAGAAGATTGTTCTTTTTAACCTTGAAACTGAACTTTCATTTTAAGTATTCTGTGAAGTACAGAACAGTCTTAAAAACTTATCTTCTGGCCCATCAGCCTCAGAAACCAGGATTTAGAATAACAACTACTGTTGTAACATCTTAATATCCTGTCATTTCCATAATTTTTCCATTTTCCTACCTTATTTATATTGAGAGACATAAACCTAACTAATTTAAAAAGAAAAAAAAATGTTACGGGATTTATTAACATTTTGATTTCCCAGTGTATAATGTGCACATATGCAATAGGAAGATAATGAAATATGGATTACTAATCTAGATAAACATGTGAAATATTGAGGTGAAAAAGCTTCCAGTTTCCATTGTACATGTATCCTCTTTTCAAAAGTGTACTGAACCTAATGGACAGTCTATCTCCTTCAGTACAAAGTTCTGGAACCCTCAACTTACCAACTTTCAGCCCCAGAAGACAATTACCCTTCTTATGTTCCTCAAGAGATAAGAAACTTAGCTGGTAGAACATTAGGCCAGCATTCACTTTTCTTGAAGCAACACAAAATACCTTCAGGTGATTTTTTTTCAGAAAAACAAACAAACAAACCCCACCAAAATGAAAACCTAGATCACTACCACCATCCAGAAAAATGCATCAACCTTATCCTGTTACTGTGACTCTGCCATGCCACTACCTATGATCCTCCTTGGACAAATTCTTAAACATCCTTTATATACTAAATACCCTTTTATTTTTAAAGGTTTTTATTCCCTCTTCTGACTATTTATTCAGCAGCGAGTACTCTCATTGTCCTGTACTGATAAAGCTTAGTGTAGGTAAGAGGCTGTTCTACAGAAATCATTCTTCAGAAGGCTCATGTTCACATGTTTTATTCAACTATTTTAGCTTTACATCTAACATCAGGGGAATCTGGAATAAAAGTTAGCTAACTGAATTAAGATAATACATACATACAAAAATACCCCTGACACTCATGTCTGAAGTAAGTTTTCAAATATCCTCAGCAACTGACAATGTACTCAAATTAAAGCACTGTGCCCGCACATGTTTAAATCCTAACCCCAACAAATTCCATTCAAATTTAATTAAACCAAGCAAACATATTTTCACATTCGCAGGCAAAGACAATATTACAAATATATATATATATATGATGGCTTTGAGTTTATCAAGAAAATCAAATACACAGACATAAATCTCAACCATTTGTTCTGTAGTTTATATGAACTTTTTTTTTTTTTTAAGGGTAGGGACTTAAGACTACCCTATATATAGGTGTAAATTTACCACCCTGACCTCCAGAGAAACAGATAAATTCACTAATGTACAAGTATTTTTATTAAGCTCCATTTACTTCTGAAAGACTAATTTTATAAAATCTCCAGAAAACAAACTTCTCACATTTCAGCAGACTTCTGAGGGAAAAGAACCATTATATTCACAAGGCCTTTATAGAAAACTAGCATTATAGGAAAAAGCAGAAGTTAGGCTATGTATTAAGATTTTAACAGACATGAGAAGAAAGTCACTTTCAATATATGAATTATCCACTAGTTAATTCAGTCAACAAGAAAGTACTGCTTTCCTTCACTAACACGAGTATATGTTAACATATGTAACACAATTTACAGATGACTTATTCAACTACCAGTTTTCTACTCTAACTTTTATTGCTTTTCCTTTTTGAAATTTAAAGTGTATTCTAGAAGCATCAAAATTCTATACCCAATCTTTTCTGATACTGTTTCTCCCTTAAAAAGTTTACTATTGTTGCCAATGTCACTCAAATGTCATATTCCTCCTACAGAGTCTTCATGAGTATTTTAAAATTTCAAAACCTGTATAGAAAAATTACTTACATATGAACTAAAACAGTTCTAGAATACCAAGATAAACCACTCACTGTATTCTCAAACTGTTAAGCACATTCCAGTTCTTTATCACAGATATGTATAGAACACTTCTATTAATTTAGGTACTGAATAAAATTATAAACCACAAAATTAGGATCAATGACACAAAAAGCCTTCAACATTTTCACAGGTGTCTGTGTTACTGTGAAAGTTTTTGATGACATCACTATCAAATTCTGAAGTCAGCAAAGGAGGTTATCGAGAAACAAAAATTCAAGTGACAATTTGTGGTGATCAAGCCTTCTGAACTGAAATTAGTATTTCATTAGAACAATATCGCTGAAATAAAACTCAAAGGTCCACCTGAGAACTAACAGAACTGCTTGGCTTCACACATACAAACAAGTGCTACTTCTGGATTCAGCGCTCCAAGGAGCAAGGGCAACATTCAAAGAGCAAGAATCTCTCTTATCACAAGTGTTAAAACCGTTGTTCTCTCTGCTGCATAAAGATCTCTTTCATAACTTAACAATATTGCTAAACATCTTAATGCACATCCAACATTCATTAAAACAGAATTTATCTATCTTTGTAGACTTTATAAATAACCACATTCCCCGCAATGAAAACATAAAAAGAAAAGGCTTCAAATAAAACAAGTCACCGGATCTCACTGTCCCATTTGGCAAGAAAATAAAAAAAACCCTCAGTGTTAATATAATCGTTGCATGGTGCTTCTTAAAACCCTAAGTCGAGCAATTCCAGATTCCTCCGCTCGACGCATAACCAGCTCCACGCCACGAAGGGGAGGGGCAGGCAGTGTGGCAGTGCAGCACAAAGCCACCGGGGCGCGGAGGGCCCCTGCGCAGAGCGAAGTTTACAAGCAGCGCAGGAAAGCAGCGGCGCAAGGGCTGCGAGCAGAGCGGGCGGCGAGGCAGGCAGCGTGCGGGAGGCTCGCGTCCCGAGGGGGCGGCTCCCAACGCACCTGCGGGAGCCCGGCTTTAGGAGAGGGCAGGATGGCGGGAAAACGGGCAGGAGTTAGGCCTCAGCGCCTTTACCTCAGCCGCAGGCTGCCCTTGTCTGGAGGAGGAAGGCACGGAGAGAAAGGCGCCCGGGGCACAGCATGGCTCCTTCTCTCCCCCTTCCCCTCACCCCCCACCCCCGCCCCCCGAACCCCCAGCCCAGGCCCGGGGCTCACATTTTCCGCTGCCGCTCGAACTCTGCTTTTTTCTCCTCCTCCTCCCGCTTCTGCTTCTCGTCCAGGCTGCTGCGCTTGCTCACCGTGCGCCCGAAGATGTCGATGCGATCGGGCGGGGAGGAGGCGCGATCGCGCTCCCGCTCCCGGTCGCGGCGGGAGGAGGGTGCCGTGTTGGAGCGGGACCGGGACCGGGACTCCCGGCGCCGGTTCCGTTTGCTCTCCCGGGACTTTGAGCGCTTCCGCGCCCGCTCCTTCTCCCGGGAGCGGGATCGCGATCGGCTCCGGTTCTTCTTGTTGTGCTTAGAGCTCTTGGTGTGCTTGGAGCGGGACGAGCTACGGCTGCGGGACCGACCCATCCCGGCAGAGGAAAGGAGAGGCCGCGCCAGCGACCGCCCGACCACCCCCGCCCCCTTCGCTAGCGGCGCTCGAGAGAGGTGCGAGGAGGCTCTACACGCATCGGCACCGCTCGGGCGGGCCCCTCGTCCTCTCCGTTTCCACCGCTTTGCGCTGCGAGCAGAAGGAGCAGGCCCCGAAAACGGGAGCAAGTCCGGACGCAGGCAAGATGGCGGCCCTAGCAGAGCGGTGACTCTCCTCTTCCGCCCCACAATGCACTGCGCAGCGTTCGAGCCGTTTGCTTCCCTCTTCCCCCCCTCCCCCCCCCCCCCCCCCCCCCGCCTTTAGACTTTAGAGTCACACCGGAGAAGCACGAAAGCACTCGTTCATTTTCGGCAACCAATGGCAAGCGTCACTCGGAGAGGAAGCCTCATTCGGTGGCGCTTCTATTTCGCGCATGCGTACAGCGTACGTTCGGCGTGCAGCGGTTGCCGGTGGCGGAGGCGTTTCGGGGAGGTTATTTGGTCTCGGGGCGGTTCAGGGGGTCAGGATACAGTTGTTTGGGGTCGGCTGGTAGTTAAGGACCTGCTTTGCTCGCCAGTGTCCCCAGCAGCAGTAGCGTCTTTGCCGCGCTGTAGGCACGTTTGCCGTTAGTGCAGTGTAGTGCAGTAAGGTTCGGTCGTGCTTCGGCCCAGCCGCAGTGAGGGCAGCCCCGTAGCCCCCGGTGAGGGGGACTTAGGCGGGAAAGGTAAGGGGGACTTTAGGCACTTGGAGGCCCACCTAGCCCGGAAGGTCGCTTGGGGAAGCGGCCAGGAGCGGGAAACGTGTAAGGACTAGGCCGGTGGGTGCAGTGCCGTCTGTGGGTGTTTTGTGGGCTGCCCATGTCTGTAGCAAGGGCTGCCCGCGGGAGTGCCCCGTCCGGCCGGTGCCCCTCGGCCGGTGCCCCGTGCCGCGCCGTCCGGGCGGCTGCGGCCTGTGGGGGTGGCCCCGCATCCACGGCCGCGGTGCTCCACAAAGGAGGAATTAGCATATTTTTCTTTAACTAAAGTTTTTTTAAAGCTTTTTTCTTTTTTTCTTTTCGGTTGTTGGTTTTTTTGTTTTGATATAGAGGACAGAGCAAATTATCACTGCAGATTAAAGAAGTTATGAAAAGCCATTAAAGTCCCCAATAAACTGTGAAAACTAGTTTTTTGGAGTGTTCTGTTGAACCACATTGTCACTGGGATCTGTTTCATGGTACCTAATCTCTAACGTGGCACAGTGACTCTGTATTTGCACTACCATAGGGTGAGTTTACCTGTACACGTTATTGCTTTTTAACAACAGGTTTGTAGACAAAGGAAGCAGCTTCAGGTCAGGCAGAGTACATGAACAAGTGGTTCATTAGGCGTTCCTGTATGAGGGTTTTTTGTCCCTGTACAAAGGTTTTTATCCCAGTTGTGCCACACAAGCAATCATTAGTCTTTTTGTGCCATAACAAAACTTGGAACTGATGTTATTCTTGATCTTAGGTGAACTAGTGCAAGCTATAGATAGTTAAGCTTCCTCTTTATTTTCAGTGGAAATTTTCTCCTTGATATCGTTCACGATTTCTGGTTTAGGTTTTTTTTTAATAGGTCTGCATTTTTAATAAGTTTAAGTACACTTTCCAAAATGTTCCTTTAGACAGTGGACAAAATCTAGTTTCATATAAAGGTTTTTTCATCTAATTCGTTCGTCTAACTTGTCTTATTTTTCTTGGACAACTTTCTTATTTTAAAATTCAGACTTATTGTAATTAGTACCAGAAATAAACAAAATAAACAAAATTGAAGCATGTTTCTGACAGACCACTTTGCAAGTAACATCAGAGTAATGGACATTGTGAAACCTGCATGACAGGAATTCCAGAGTTACAGACCCTAGGTGCACTTGTTTGTCTCTAGCCCCAGGGAAGTTCATGCAACAGGTAACTAAAGAAGTTGACAATCATACCTTCTAGCTCCAGACTGGGTAGGTGAGTTTCCAGCTAACACAATTTCTACAGCAGCTTGGCTGCACTTGCGTACTGGAGCTTTTAAATTCTATGATACAACAGGTTCTGGTTAACAGTTCTGACATAGTTTTGTTAGTACCACATCCCATACTGAATGTACCAAACCTGAACTGGAATGTAGGAAAAAAAAAAAAAGGGGTGGGTGAGATTTCGCTAATTGTTTTACAGTCAGTTATAAGTATAAATGAGTTTTAAAAATATTCACCATGAGTTTTCTGCTTGGTAAATGACTATTAACAGAACCTATATTTAGCACCTTGGTTGTCTGAGGAAATAGCAATTTGAACTGCAGAATTCTATTCCTATTTAGTAATACTGATTCATCACAGCTATAAAATGCAATATACAATATTTTATGAGATAATTCATTTATGAGTATAATGATATCATTTTCCCCAATCCATTATTGTCTTGCTCCATATATTTTTTTTTTTAAAAAACGTGAATTAAGAGCATGAGATTTTTACTGCTTAGTGGTTATGATCATTAGTTTGTTTACTTTGTTGTTTCTGAGGACTAAATTATGTTACTTCTAGAAGAAGCTCCTTTTCCTCTTAAAAAATATGTTTCTGAGAGGTGACAAACTAGTAGAACATTTCTATCTGATTTCTTTTTTACTTTGAAGTTTGGTAGGTTTTTTTGTATCCTATCACCTTATTTTTCTTGGCTTAGTAGTAATAAAATATTAATACTAGGGGTTTTTTTACTCCAAGGTGTAATTACAATTGGTATGAAATTACAGTACCAAAAAGAAGTTTTAATAAATTCTAAATTCAAGAACCTTGTTTTGTTAAATAACTTTATTTCTTCTTTCAGTTAATTGAAAAAGATGGTGGTCATTTCCCATGTCAGTTCCTGTGTAAAATTTTCAGTACTTGATTGTAATTTTTTTCTGGATTAAATAATATTTGATTTTAAAATTTTCTTAATCACGTGTAAATCTGTATTATTCATGATTTGGTAGCCATACTTTATTTCTATGCACTCCTGTGGTTTTGCATTATTTTTCTCCATTTTAATATATCTCAGTATATTAAAACGCATAATTTGATGCTTAAACCAGTTTCCTTAGAGTTGGAAAACACCTTATTTGACAGCCAAATGGCAAAATTAAAGCACCTTACCCTTCTTTACCTTGGCTACTATCATCCCATGAAATCTCTCAACCTGTAGGCATTTGGGGGTAGCTCTGTGGAGATACTGTGTTCTGATAATCTCCAGATCATACATACTTTCACTTACACTATCACTTTTGTCATTAGCTAGGTCAAGAGGAATCTTGGGAGATTAAAGGCGGATTACTTCAGGTTGTGTTAGTGTGGCACAGCTGGATGTAAGATGTTTGTAATAGGTCTAAAATGGAAGGAGTCTGGAGAGTAAGTAGAGAGAGAGGAAGAGCATAATAGGATAAGGCGTTTGGTATATAATTTACTGTCATCTGGCATAGTCTGGATCAAAATAGTAAGAAGGCAGGAGTAGCACAGAAAGAGCTAAGTTTTTGAAAGGTATTAAAAAAAAAAGGTAGTTTAAATGTGTGTTGGTTCTTCCAAAGTAGCTATTTTAGCCTGAGTTTATTATAAGGTCAGAAACTATGTATACAGGATTGGTGGTTTTGGTTGTTTTTTTGTTTTGTTTTGTTTTTTTTAAGATCGAGTCAGTGCTGTGATTTATGTCACATAGATCACAGAAGCTATGCAGGTGTGGAAATCTTATTACTTAGTAACTTTTTTTTTTGTTACACCTAATGGCAAAGTTGCTTGTTTTGCTTATATGTACCCTGTCAGCTGCTTTGTTTCTCTTTTAGCAAGCTCTGGGGTTCTGAGCTGTTAAGATGCAGAGGTAGGGAGATGAAGCATCTAGGAGATTGGCAGAACAGCTGTGAGGAAGGCAAGGCAGGAGCATGGAACAGTTGGCAGAAAGAGAAGTATCTTTTCTAAAACTTGAGTGAAAGTCATTAAAACTGCTGCTGCAAAGGACTCCTTTGAAAAGGGAAAAAAAAAAAAAAACCAACAAACAAAAACCAAACCAAAACCCTGTTTAATTGCAAGAATGGAGAGGAAACCTTGTACAATGAGAAATTAAATAAATGGGAAGGGTTTTCACTTTGTACCTATAGAGAAAGGCTGGGTAGACTGTACATATAAGTATAGTTTTTAGCTGAAATACTCTTTCCATATGTTCCAATGATAATCATATCCTTGGAAAATTAACAATACTATACAGAATGCTGTTGAAAGTGTTTTGTAATTTGTATATGAAAAAAGGCACAGCTTCAGTAATCAGGACTAGTGTGTGGATGTATGATGATCTAATTAATTTAAAACAATATCCGTTTTCATTCCCATGTGGATTTAGTTTTAGAAAATAAATAAAATTTCCAAATAATGATCAATGTGGGAATTTTTAAATTACATTAATTATCAAATGTCACAGGACATTTTACAATTTTTATGTAAATCCTCTTACCACTTTTTGAATGTTTGGACTACTTTCTTCTATCTACTTGGAAGAAAGGAAAAGGAACGTTCATTCACTTGCTTTGTTCACATTGCCTAGTCCATTTAGGTCCTATACAAAAGCTCTTGAATACTATTAAAACTAGTGGATACAAGTTTTGATTGTAACTTGAGATACTGATCTACTGGCTGTGTATTCATACTGATATGCCTTTTCCTAATAATAAACATCTATTTAAAATTATTCATACTATATGGAGTATGCAGGTTTAATATTACATGTAAGTATTTATATCTGACCTAAGACGTGATTCATTGAAGACAGACATTAGTAAAAATCCAACCAATCTTCCTCAGCAGCTGCACAATCGCAGAGCTACTTTAATTCTGTAGGCATATTCTGATTTATCTGAAAGACTTCATAGCAATTGTAGTGTTTGGTATGTGTAGCTAGGGCCTTAAGCCAGTCAGAAACGAGTTGAGGTGTCATCTGAGCCTCATGAGGGACTGATCCAATGTGAATACTTGGGTATTTCCTTTAAAAAAAACCTTAAAAAACAAAAAAAACCCCACCCAAACCAGAGTAGCAATGGACAGTGTTATTCCAAACCAGGTTGCTCATGATCCAGTGGTTAGCATTGTGGTTAGACTAGTTGGACAAGCAAGAAAATTAGATTCAGGTGTGTCCTCATTCATATCAATGTCTCTTCCTTCCCATGACAGTATGTTAATCACCAGGCCAGTGTCTAGGCTGGAGGAGTGTGAGAAGGGAGTTAGGGCAGAGTCCCCTTCAGCTTCCTCAGCTGAAACCAAGCGGATTTCACAAAACACAAAATAGACATGTTCACATGCAGGAGGCAACATGATTGTAACCCTAAGGACTGTGGTACTCTGGAAAGGGGGGAGCAAGTTGCCCAGGATGTAAGTCTATTCAAAAGACTGGTTTTGAGTTTTGCTAAATAATCATGAGAAAAGAAACGGCTAATCTTGAGAGCTAGAGCACAAAAACTGGCAGATGCTGTAACTGCCTGGGTGTTGCATAACATGCTCCCTCCCACAGCAGCTGTGTTTCAAAAGGGATGAGCCATGCTCAGTTCTTCAAAGGCTACTGTAGGCACTGCCCTCAGGGCAGGACTCTAATTTTTGGTTCCTAAATAAATGGAGATGCCACCCTTGTGGTGTTGACTCAGACACCTTGGCTTTAACGGGGCGACAGCCATGCCTCCCTGTAGAGTATTTCCGCTTGGCTTGGTGACTCCTAGTTAGCATGAGTACTTTATGCATTCCTAATTCTTGTTTGATTTTGAAAAACTATTTGGATGAAGTACTGGCTGTGGAAATTCTATATCCAGAATATTTTGCATATTTTATTAATAACTAGAACTTTTCCTGTTCCCTCCCCCCACACACAATTTCTTTAAACACACTAATATATCTAGCAGTACCACTTTTTCCCTATGAATATGAAAATGACTGGGAGCGATTATGTTTTTTTACAAAAGTAGTCAAGAAGCAACTTGTTTATGGTAAAAATAGGGTTGCAGGTATGGGAAAAGCATCCTACGTACACTTAAAAATTAAATCAGTGCTACCACAATTAATGGGAATTGACCCTGAAGCGTTTTTGTATGTTAATAGGTATTCTGTTAAAATTTTATCAAAAAAGGTCAGCTGAAATCTTTTTCTTTTTTCTTACCACCATGCAAATTGATGAACTCTAAAATTAAAATTTGCACATATTAATGGGCAGAAAATAACAGTTACTACTTTCCTAAAATGTTTTCTTAAAAAGTGTAGGACAAATATACTGTCTATATGGGGAAGCCAGTTTAGCAGGAAGTCTTTCGAGTGCCAGATTCTGTCTCCTGTATTCACAAAAGTAGCACTTCATTTTGCAAATTGATTAATTAATACATTTCCCTGAAGTTAGGTTACAGGTTGAAGGAATAAAGCGTTTGGACATGATGCAGTGTTATACAGTTTAATTTTAACAAAAGCTTTTAAACTTTTTGAAAGTTTTTTGTGAAAATCTCATTAAAATGGGAAAAGCTGAGAGATTGTACTTGTAGATATTTTTCCTAGTGATCTGAAGAGTAAATACTAGCAAGAAATAAACATTTTGAAGTCCATCATTCTGGGAGTTTTTATTAGAATGTCTCTCCACTCTTTTTGGAAGACTTCAAAAGTTGGTGGCATGTGTCATTTGACTGTATTATTGTTCCTCAATCTTTTATTCCTAAATTGTATCAGTAGTAGTTGTCTATAGATGGTTTGATAATTTTTCAACTGCAATGATAGCAGTTGTGCAGGTCAAACGGAATTGTATTTTCATGAGTGACCTGGCTGACTTCAGTGTCCAAACTGATGATCTGCCACAGAGCTATAATCATAATCGTGACTTCAGCAATACTAGAACAGGCCTGTCTTGATTGATCACAAAGCTCTGAACACTGGGCACCCTCAGCGTGCATAGCATCTAACCCACTGCTTGTGTAGTGTTGTGTTATGCTGTACGTGGCTGTACACTCTGTAGAGTCTGTGCACAGTGTATTTAATATGCCATCAGCCTTGCTGTGCGTTGATTTCAAAATTTGGCTTCAGGCCTGGTTTGTTTGGGTCTGTGTCTGAGATGGCAAAGTGTTAGAGCGGGATAGGCTTCTAAATGCATGGACTGTGTAATGCCTAGATGTACTACTTTAGAGATACAGCTAACATCAATGTGTATGTGGTTACTGGTCATTGATAGTGTTTTGTATTGGCATATAAGTTTGATAAGTTTTCAGGTTTCTGCCACAGATGCTAATTGCAGCTTTATGAATTCTTGGGATACAGTCTTGGTAATGTGGGAAGTGAAGTAAATGTGGAAGGGAATGCACTGGTCTCTCCTTTATATTTTACTTGCATTATTACCAAGTGGATGAAGCGTATCTTCTATGGTTTAAACTGTTGCAATGCACAGCATAGTGTTATATTTGTATTTAGACAGTTCTCTGTGTTTTTCTTTGTGTCCTGTTTTTGGAGACAGGGAAGCAGCTACGGAAAAAGAAAACTGCCCATACCATGTTGATACATTTAAAAAAATATTGTATTAAACACCACTTTGTAAAGTCAGGCACTGCTGATTGTGAATATGGGTGGCAGCACATGGTTGTAGTAGAACCACCAGTGAATGAATCTACATTAGCATTTCAGCTAGGTTTTTTTTGCTGTTGAAATAAATCTCTTGAATGTTGATTTGATTGCACTGGAGTGGTCTCAGACTGGGTAAACTAAGTCTAAAATAAAAACTGAAATTGGTAAGTTCTGTTCAAACATAACAAAACACTTTTCTTACTGTGAGGGTGACCCAGCACTGGTACAGGTCCAGAGAAGTTGTGGAATCTCCATCCTTGGAGATATTCTGGGCATGGCCCTGGGCAACCAGGTGGCTGTGCTTGAGCAAGGCAGGTTAGACAAGGTGACTTCCAGAGGTCCTTTCCACCTGAACCGTTCTATGTTTCTCTGAAATTGCATGATGTATTCTAAGACTCCATCTGCTATTGATCTTTCAGTCTGCAATACTGGTCTAGAGCTAGGGGAAAGTAAAGCTCTTCCCAAAAGCATATAGCTTGGGCATCTGGTTCTCAGCAGCCATTGCATTAGTTCACAGACTTTCTATTGAAAAGTGCTACTTACTAATGCAGGTATAACCACTAATGTCACGTAGCGCTGAGTTAGCAAGTCCTTTGGTGTTTACTTCTTTGTGCAGGAGCACATAGATAGTGTAGAAGGCACAGGCCAAAAGTTGACGCAATTACTTCGTACATTGGATCTATACAGACATAGCCCCTTAAGCCATTTTTTTGCAGGCTAGAAGACTGGTATGCGGCTGCCAGCATCGGGTAGATAGGCACCTGGCCAATCTGAATCTATATAGCATTGGTATATCTAGCCAATCTGAATTTGTAGACTTTCCTGCTAGTTGGTTGATGAGTTAGCACACCCTAGACTGTCTTCATTTAGCTCCTCGTTGGACAATTAGGTATTCTTCCTGGCTTGCCAAAGGTAAGTAGTAGAAATGGGTGGGGGAAGGTAATGCTGAGGTTGAACGGCACAGGAGGCATGGGAAGAGATGAAAGTATTGCACTGGATGGTGGGGGAGGATGAATGTAGCTTAGGGTTGGTATGATGAAGGTTCGTCTGCACACTCAAGGCTGGAGCTCCTGCTGTGTATATTAGGCAATGAAATAATGCACTGACATGCTCTGACTGCTCAAAACAGGACTCCCAAGGCAAAATGCCATCCACACTTACTCACCCCGCCAGATAGCATTGTCTGCAATTTTTCCTCAAGCTGTTTCTACAGGTATTCAGTCTTGGTGGTGCAGAGAGACCTGAAAGTCTCTTACGAAGTTGTACTTCAGGAAAAGGTGACTTTGCTGCATTTGTATAAAAGTGATGCTGCAAAGAGCAAATGTGAAAAAAGTCTGGTGCTTCCCTCAGGCTTAGAGCCAAGAGCAGGCTTGCAGCTGATTGTGACATCTGCCGTCAGCAGGAGTTGCCAGTAGTGGAGCTAGGGGCTACAAATGAGAGTGACAGAAGTATATGATGACCTAGTGAAAGAAAAGGATTTTCTAGAACAGAGGGTAGTAGCTCATGATAAGAAGGCAAAGTAAACTACATACCTGAAAGAGGATGATTGGGTGGGGGTTGAGGGAGGTAACTAGAGAGGACAAACCCACATGAAATAAGCTGTGAGTAAGATTGGGGACAGGCAGTAAAATGCATGCATTGGTGAGAAAGGAATGAGCATGGTGAGAAAACAAGTAGGAAGTGAAGAGCAAAAAAGCAAAGAAATGAAGGATGCAAACCCTCAGGAAACACACACTGCATTAAGGAAAAAAAAAACCCCACAAAAATGTATTTTCGATACTACTTTTCTGTATGGTCTGTTGCTAATGTTCCCAGAATGAATGTTAAACAGTTTAAATGGAATGGTGTCTGAGATGAATTCTCTTCAGCTGTACGTCTCCTAGGCAAATGTATGAGAACTGATCTGTTCGTCTCGTTCAGATCACATGAATGTGAACACAGCGGAGATTTGACTTGGTGTCCCCATCTACAAATACAGAGGGGAAAAAAATGGAAAGAGAAAGTCTCCCCTGGGAAGAAAGGGAGTCATCCCATTATAAATGAGAGTCATACAACATCCCTTCTGGAGGCATGTTGAAATTTCCCATGGGAGGAAGAAGAACAAACAAAGATCAGTATTACTAATAAAAGAAAAATAGTTGGCAACCAAGGAAACAATAATTATTTGATTGCAGTGTCCTGAAAAGCTAGCAACAGTAACAATACCAGTTAAAAGCAACAGGCCAGCTGCATCTCACTTGCAACCCTACCTGTCATTACACTAAGGATGTGTTTACTTACTCTGAGAGCAGCACTGTGCCAGCAAAATAAATATGCCCTGACTTTTTGCCTTTGCTACTTTACTGTTCTTATGACCACAGTGTTCCTGAGGGTTTATTGTGTTTAACTTCACACCACTGTTGCGAAGCAAGCACGGAGTTGCTATTATCTCTACCTCACAAATGTGGAACAGAGCCTGCAGAAGAGCTGTGTTTACAGCCTCATGGCTTAGGGTAGGCAAGGGAGTTTCCAAATCACAGGCCAGTAACTTCCTTTGCTCACTTTCTTCAGTGACAGAAACAGTAATGGAATATCAGTACTGGGAGGGCATGTATAATGTTTTTTCTTGAACGGTGAAGTTTATCTACCAGGAAACAAATGAGCAAAGCTTGCTGTTGCAAAAAAAGATATCACCAAATCACAACTTAAGAAGAGATCCATATAGTCTTGAAAAATACATTATTAATGAAATATTTATGCTTGTACAGCAGCAATACCCTATTTAAAACCAGTATAGTTTCATTTTATGTTCAAACTGGCAAAGCCTGTTAAGGCCGATTGTAATAGGCATTATTATTTCTTAATGGAGAGGTGTGTGGTGAGCTAGACAGAAGGAAGCTGTGCATACTCTGGTCCTGTTTTCAATCTGCCTGTCTATGCAGTCACAGCCCTTACTCTGTACTTCCTCAGAGGTAACTTCACTGAATGGCACCATCTAGTTTAGCTTTGTCACAGTGCAAACAGTTCCGCCTTCCCAGTGATCTTATCCATACTAGCAGCATGTAGCTGAGTCGTGGGATGGTTTGTTCCTAGTTCACTGGGTGTTACATAGAAAACACTATGGCAAGTATCACTTTCTTAAGTCTTGGTGCATGCTGAGAGTGGTTGAGAGGCAGTGCTCTGATAAGGGTCCAAACTAATGCTGTTGGAAAGGGTTAAATTGTGTAACAAGCTCAGTCCTCTTTTGGCTAGAGAATGCATCAGCTTGGATGTTCCCAAAACACCTATTACTGCCCTTTTGTAAGTGCTGTAGCACACTGCTTTTCATCTGCAGGAAGGCCATTTGGCTAGATCTTCCTTCCTGATTTTTTTTTTGGCTTTGTTTCAGAGGTATCAATATTTTATGTTAGCTATTAATGTTAGGGCAGGTCTTCAAGTGTTTCAGGGTCTTGTCCTTTGCTTTTTTTTAATGCATCTTTGAGTTTTCCTTCGATCTCCTTTGCATCTACGTTGGGTATCACTACCCCCTAAATGAATCAGTCTTTTAGGATTATTACATCCCCTTAGAGTAGTTACCTTGGAGAACAGAAGAAAAAGAAAAACATCACTTTGAATTCTTTGAGCTTTTTGTTACAAAAACAGATTATAAAACTGAAAAGATGTTACAGGCAGAATCATCTTTTAGAACTGGGTTGCAGCATGGGAGTGAAAAACACAGGCGATGCAGATTTGTTTCTAAGGATACTGGGGGTTTATTATGCTTGTAGATTTTTAGGTATTTTAATATTAAATATATTTTCCTTATTGAAAGAAAGCCAAACCTGCAGCTAAGTTGGTATCTGAAGACTGATAGCGGTCATTGTGCAGGGACCCTTTCATACAGCTGTGTATGAAACTAACCGTGCTTCATTTTGTAGTGTTAATTTATGACATGAATTTGTACTATGAATGAAGGTAACTGTTCTTTTTTGACACAGTTCTGCAGTTAGGTATCAGTGGTATTTTCCAAAGAGGTTGTAAATTTATCTTTCATTAGACATTTGTATGCAGCTATTTAAAAATGTCAACCTCCTGAATTAGTATGAAAGGAATCAGTTCAAATATGCTGTTTTAAACAGTGATCTGAAAAATAGCATGTAGAAGTGAGAATTCCTGAAATACTTTCCCATTTCAGCAACTGCCTTGCTTGTAAGAAAAAAAAACCACCCACATTTTGGTTTCCTTTTTTGGTTTTCCTCTGTAGAAAATTGTGATAACAATGCTTCTCAGTCTCTTACAATTCTTTGAGATACATGGAAGGAAAACGCAAGTAAATAATTCAAATATTTTGTAATAGTGCTATATGCAGTTTATTTTCCTTTGTCCATAAAGTGTGCTTGAAAACCTGTTTTCTTCTTGCCTGTTTCGAGATGGGATAAAGAGTTTTCCCTATAATTATGTACTTTGGCTAACACTTTTGAATTGAAAAGCCCATTTTAAGAGCTCCAGATAGACTCTCAGAGGTTGGCAAAAGGATTTGCACTCATGCTTGTGGATGTTGGATGGTGGTCTGACTGTGTGCATTAAAGATGAATTCCAACATGATTGTATTAATATTACATTAGCACGCCCTTCTAAAAACAGTCTGTAAGACACCTTGGATTTCCCTACTCTAAAATTCATAAGAGAATATGACTAAAATAGGCGTAGCCTAAATAAGTATGTATTTGCATGCATGCTCTGAGCTCTGACGTGAGTACTCGTACACGAGGAGATGCTTGAACAGTCGGTTAATGGTTTAGGTGTCAGTAGATGGCACTCGAGAGCACAGTCCCCAGTCCTGAAGGTCCAGTGTGCGGTTGTTGCAACTGATTCCTGTCTGAATTTCTTTGCATGGTGTTCTTAATGAAAGTTAAGCCTGTTTTAAACCCACTGCTAGAACAGGGTCTAGGGAACTTGTGTTTGAAAACTGTTGCCCTGTGAATGTGAATTGTACTTGCTTTTTTTTTTTCTTCCTACTGAAGGTCACTGGCTTTCTTCCAATTCTCAACACTTCTTTTGCTTGTGCAATTTTTTCAGAGCATTGACAACTTTAAATGAATGCATCCATTTGAATATATAAAAGGCTGCAATGAGAAGAATTGGAATGGTACAATTAGAGGAACCCTGCTTCCCATTCTGAACAAAAGCAATGTTGACCAAAATCTACAGGAGCAGGTCAACCTTTGTTGAACAACATTCTATTTCCTGTTTTATGGGCACTACACTAAACACAGTCGCTTACCTTTGATGGAAATAAATACATGGTTTTTCAGTCCCAGTGGAAACAGAATTCTTGAGTGAGCCTAAAGTTCCCTTTTATAAGAAAGCAAGTAAGTAAGAACAATCCTCTCTGACTAGTCTGACGCCTGTTATTACTGGTTTATCAAAGCCTCCACCCATTCCATTTGGGTTAATGGACTCACTCTGTCCTTAACATAATGATTAGTGTAGACTGGAGACAGGTTAGGTTAATATCTCCACAGAGAAGGGTTTTCCCCTTTAGAACCAGATGGTGGCTTGAATCATGGGACTAAATCTGTAACATGCTTCTAAAATAACCACGATTTGGTCCTATTGGCAAGGATTACTACACTGGGAACCACTCCCAGAAAAGGAGAAAACATGAATCAGAAATAAGCTGCTTGATTCCCTGTAGAAAGGATCTAGTGAAAAAGTCTTAAGAACAGCATAGGCTAAAGGTGTATTATATTAACCATGAATTTTATTTCATATTTGGCCTCGGCCGACTGCTGTACCGAAATTACTGTACCCAGATATCTGATTCATTTCTGAGAGTCAGATACTACTTTTTGCTAAACTGTAGTGAAAACTATGTGTGACTTGATTAGATTGATATTTTTGCAGATTATATTGGATAGAATGTGAAACAAATGCCTTTGATTTGCCCTGATAAGAGAAATTTAATTTTGCAATGATTTTTTGGCCATGGAAACCTCTTAAAAGAATGGTCTTTTAACAAAAAATTGAAGAGAGTAATTCTTGCCTCCTTAATGCTGCATATAATAAATCTTTACTCATGGCTTAGAAAAATTCCTGCTTCAAAGCTGTTCTGGGAAGTCAGGTAATATCCAGGATAGGGATTTCTGTGATTAAATTTTTCCTGATCTGAGCTGTAAAGCTGGGAAAGGTGATCATTCATTTTTTTTTGTTTAAGGAAGCAGAGTTTATCAAAGAATGTGTCACATTCTTACATAGTGTGAGCATTTACGTGTCTAGCAAGCACTGGTGAAGTATAGTCGTGGAATCATAGAATGGTTTGATTGGGAGAAACCTTAAAGATCATCTAGTTCCAACCCCCCTGCCATGAGCAGGGACACCTTCCACTAGACCAGGTTGCTCAAAGCCCCATCCAGCCTGGCCTTGAACACTGCCAGGGATGGGGCATCCACAGCTTCTCTGGGCAACCTGTGCCAGTGTCTCAGCACCCTCACAGTGAAGAATTTCTTCCTTGTACCTAAGCTAAATCTACCCCCTTTCAGTTTAAAGCCATTCCCCCTTGTCCTGTCACTACCTGCCCTTGTCAGAAGTCCCTCTAAAAGCTGTCAAAAGGCTTTTTGATAGGCCCCCTTGAGGTACTGGAAGGTGCTATAAGATGTCCCCAGAGCCTTCTCTTCTCCAGGCTGAACAACCACAACTCTCTCAGCCTGTCTTCACATGAGAGGTGCTCCAGCCCTCTGATCATCTTCATGGGCTTCCCCTGGCCTTGCTCCAACAGGTCCATGTCCTTCTTCTGTTGGGGGCCCCAGAGCTGAATGCAGTGCTCCAGGTGGGGTCTCACAAGAGCAGAGTAGAGGGGGAGAATCAGCTCCCTCATCCTGCTGGCCACACTGCTTCTGATGCAGCCCAAGATTTGTTTGGCTTTCTGGGCTGCAAATGCACATTGCCAGCTCATGTTGAGCTTCTCGTCCACCAGCAGCCCCAAGTCCTTCTCCTCAGGGCCACTCTCAATCCATTTTTTGCCCAGCCTGTGTGTTGGTCAGCATTTCCATTGTGAACCTTCATTTTAAGTGGTTTGTAATAGTCCCTAAATTTTTTTTTAAGTAGAAATTGGCATGTAAATTCTCAGTCCAATTATTTTTGTATATATCTTGGGATGAACCAGTTTGTCTATTTTTAAGTTTCATTGGAGATCATAATTTTTTCTGTGGCTTCAGATGCTTTATTACATTCCTGAAAATGTGCATTAAAACAGTTCATTAAAAGGAAAGTTTCCAATACATACTGTTAACCTGTGATATTTTTTTTTTAAGTAGAAAGTAGCTACTGTGCACCTTGTCATATTTTAGTTTACAATATTATTTCACAGAAACAGATTGTCTTATTATGGACTCTTGGCACTCTCCTGTCAGTGATATGTAAATAAAGGACTATGTTAAGTGTGTGAGAATAAGTCTTCAGTTAGGCCTTTGCCTTTGATAGGTACACTAAGCTCGGATAATGCGTTGCCGTGTTATCTAACTTAGACATTTTTCCAAGATAAAATCCAGGCTATCTCTCCCCAACCCCAACTTGATTTACCTAGCTGGCATCCATTCTCAGTGCCTATCAAAATTAAACTTGCCTAGTTAAGCTAAATTAAGCAGTATTAACCCACACCTTCATGAGGGGAAAAAATTGAGGTTAGCTTATGTGTGGACCAACTCATAACTAGTCTTGAATAATTTTCTTAGTTGAGATAAACTTTCTTGTACTACACAGTAATACACTACAATAGAAATTGCTTTAATATCTCTAAGTTTCTTTAGAACTATTTCAAGAGAAACAGAGTATGTTTTTAAGGGTGCTTTATGTCATTGAACAACAGTGCAAGATTAGAATCCTCATAAATAAAAAGTACTTTAATTCTATGTACTTGAGTATGCCAGCTGTGTACTTGCTGGTAGTTGAACATGAAATATTTTAAAACATTAACAAAGTAAAAAGATGTAAAAACTTACATTCCATATAAAGCCTAGAAACTGACAAGTAAAATGGAGTATGATCCTTTTTGCTGGCCACAGTTTTTTGTATGATAAAACCGATCTTAAGTAATATCTCCACAGCATTCATGTTAGAGTGGAGCCACTGGGAAGTTAACAATTCACAGAAATGAGCACTTTTCCCTTTATTGTCCACACATTTGAATCCACAAGTCTCTGAAAAGCTTATTAATTTCCTTAATGAAGAAATAACTTCATCATTGGGTTAAAGTTATTTTTGTTTATAGAAACAAAGTGTATTTGTAATGGCAGGTAGGCTTGAAAGTACAACAGCCTATTTAAAGTCTTAGACTTCTTGTTAATCCTTTTTTTTTTTTTCCTTTTCTTTGCCCATCTGATTTCTGTGTTTCAATTTAATAATGAGTAATAATGGTGGTGGCAATGACAATGAAAATAATATGTTATGATTAGAAATACAATAACTTGCTCCACAAAAATATTTGAAAGCAAGCTTATTCAGTGAATAAATGCAGCCTGATACTGTTTTATAGTACATGTCTTTTAAATACACCCAAATCCTTGTGAAATTGGGGAACTTCATGTAAGATGGGTGTCAGAAAGACAGGTATGATGATTAGCTGAGCGCGTGCCGTCATAGCTGTCCCTAATAGGCTCTGTAGGTATAAAGACCTACAAGAGCAGCAGTTTTGATGCCCCTACTGAACAGATTCTTGCAGAGACCAAAGTTTGCCATCAATCCAAGGTGATTCTGCTCTGATCTAATGTCAGGGAAACATTTATGGTAAGTTTAGTGATGATTCCAGCATTACTATTTATTATGCTAGATTTGGTGGTTCCAAATGCATTATTGCTGTTATTGTCATCATTACAAAAAGTTCAAAATCAGGCCTCAGACTGAATAATCCCAGATAGTTCCAGTGAAGATGCTGCAAGTGAATGCCTGTTTTACCATTCTGCGACTAGATGTGGGCATCAATGTTTTCTCTTCCACTCCTCCAAACACTTTCTTTTTCTGTGTATGCACGATGAGGTTAGGCTGCCATAGTAGAAAATGAAGCCAACTATCTTGAGTTTAGGAAAGGCAGAGGCTGTTTTCACTAATTCAGATGCAGAGAATATATTTTGCATAGCAGCAGAGGTGCACACCACTCATCATAGAACCCTGGAACTTTCTCCTTGATCTTCTGTAAAGTTTAGTAAAATATTCCTTTAAAGTGAAATGTTTGGCTTTATACTTAAGCCCTAAATGAGCATCATTTAAGGAGGACCTCTTCTGGCTCTGTGATAACTGCATTCCTGAACCCTTCCCTGGCCATTGCAGCCTTACTGCAAATGAAAGAGTGAGAGAATCTTCACTGTGATTGACATCAAGAAGGGATCATCTCCCTGGGGCAGTGACTGTACGTGATTCACTGTTAGCCTTCCCTGCTGGGCTGCAAATATGTGTAATAATAGAGCTCTGTGAAGGGAGAGGCTTTCTGGCAGTATGTTACTTGTGTCAAGCTGTGGGAGTTTCAGATTTTCTTGGGTAACCTTACAGTAGTACATCTCTGAACTGGCAAACCCTGGTGGGAACAGAATTATTCCAGTGAAGGCATTCCCTCATTTGTAAAAAAATGTTAGAAAAATACAGTGTCACTGGAGCGATTCAACGTTTTATGTAATGATTTCCTTTAGTAATAATTGTAATGTAAAACGTGACTTTTTAAAAATCTGTATTAGAGGCATGCTGGTTTCTTGTGAAATCATGTAAGAACTGGAGCACATGAAACATCACAGAGTAGGCAAGTTCATTACACAGAACTCGGTTCTTGGTAGCTGTCGCAAGTGAGGGAGTTTGTTGGTTTTTTGCAATGTGATAACATGCACAAGAAGTGAAACCTTTCTGTGGCTTGGCTGTTGTAGGCACTAATGGACTATTAGTGGTAAAAAGATGATGAAGCATTTTTCCTGAAATCATTTTGGTTTTGTAATAATACAAAATTATAGTGATTTCATAACCCTGCTTTAAAATCAAAGATTAATTAATTTGTTTTATTTTATTTATATATCCTAATGCATGCATCCTATATGAGTAATGAATTATAACAGGACTAAAAATGTTCTTTAAAATGCAGTTATTTCTGAACAGTTTTTTGTTTGGTTTTGGGTGGGTTTTTTGTTTTTGTTGTTGTTTTAATATTATTTAATTCATTTGTTCCTTAGGAGATTTAACTGTTAGTTTATTCTTAGTTTAGAACTTGGAGTGGAGGAACTCTCATCTAAGTTTAGGGGTAAATTAAGGCCCCTAAATAGCTGATGAGACAAGATGGAGACCTGCTGAGATCCTAGGAAACATACGGCAGCGTAAGTGGGAACCATTATCCCTGGCAACTGCCTGTCTTTCTTTTGCTTGTGTGGGGGAAGGAGGGGTGGTGGTGGTGGCTGGGGTCTACACAACTGCCTTGAGCAACATCTTAAGTTGAGGTTTGAATCCCTCTTCAAATATACAGAAATTGGGGGACTAGTTTAAAAAGTGCAGATTCAAAAAATAAGAAATACTTGAGTCTGTTTTGTTGTTTGGGATTATTTTGCTTTTTTCTGAATGCATAGTTTATTTTTTAAAATGTTTCTTAGAAATTTCATGGGACAGACTTTTCAAAATTAAACCTGAGGGCTGTAGTATCACCACAAACACTGGGCGTTAAGTGTTAAAGAAAAAGATGTTAAATATCCCATGAATCGTGATGAAATTGTGAAGATTGTCCATACTAGTAGGCAGAGACAGCTTTTTGATTGACCATATAATGTGATGTTATTTTTGTCCTCATTGTTATCATTCTTACTGATACTAGTGGTGTACTCATTGTTAGTAGTAACGCATCATTGCAGATGTTATTAAGTTCAAGGGCAGTTGGACTTCTCTTTTTTTGTAACTGATTCTCCAAGAAGAGATCTCTTGTGGGAGAAAAAAAAAAAGCCCCTTTATCTGATAAGGTTTTTGTTTGTTTCTTAGTTGATTGGGGAGATATTTTGGTAAGGATGCTATGGAAGTCGCTAGCGCTTGGGAAATCAGTCTGAAAACATGGGCTTGTTTTACAATGGGACAGTCTGGTGAGCTGTGCTGCGCCATTCTGAATCGGAAAGATGAGTGCTAGTAATGCCTTGCCTTTCCTGCAGCACAGAAATTAAATAAAATGTATGTATTTGCTTTTTTGCTGTTTGTTTATGGTCAGTATGTGGTAGCATAGCCTGGTGCTACCTGATGTATGATACTTAAGAAAGGTCTACTTTGGGTTGCTGTCTGTATATATCTCTTAGGTAGAAGCTTTTTTTGATACACCACCACCACGACCCACACCCCCCTCCAGTAGCATATTTTCACTGTGCATTTCAAACAGTGATGAACAATAGCTTTGATTACTCCACACAGGCTGTGTCCCTTCAGAATCTATTATCTCAACAGGGACTCAGAGTGAAAAGAAAGCTATTTCCTTGTTTTCTAGCAATAAGTCAATGGACTCTTAAGAGGACAAGCTTTGCCACAGATGCAATTCTTAGACTATGAGCAAGCAGAAGATAAAAGAGATCAAAAGCTTCAAATTCTAGTGAGGGGGGAAAAGCTGCTGTTAGCAAGGGGCCAAAAGCTATAGCAACACAACCATTCTCTAAGAAGTGAAAACTTTAAAGGAACTTTTAAAATGTGTATCAAACAAAATCTAGTGTATGTTCTCTGTGGACAAAGGAGCATATGCAGGCTCACCACTTTCTATCTCTCAGTGAAAGGTAAACAAAAATCTTGTTTGATTGGTCTCTTTTGTATTTGCCTAGTTACATAGAAGACAGTGGGGGAGGGAGCAGTTTATAAGCTGGAAGGACTGTGCTCAGCAAAAGTTTTTGTTGTTCGGGGAGCTAAGTTTTAACTGCTGGGTTGAATTAGCGTATAAAATACAGCTTTACAACAACTTACATTTTATTAGAGAATTATATTTCATTTGATCACATTTCTCTTTTTAAGGATTCACAAATTTAGCTGACCTAAACAGCCACTGAAGCTGAGGGAGACCACTAAATTATTCCTGATACTAAAACAGCATTTGGGCTGTCATTTGAAGCATTTCATATTTCTTTCCTGCTGTACATAAAAGCATTTACTGCAGAGGAGTTTGAGGTTTGTTACATTAACAAACACATTAAGTTCTGAAGATGAAATCTATCTTCCTAAAAATGTGAAAGTAATTATGTAATTCATTTACATTTAGATATGCAATCATATATAATTTGTGAGTTCTTATGATCCTCTGTGCCTTTTGTACAAAACCAGGTTATTGTTACATACACCCAGGAGATGCAGTTCACATCAGCGGAATGATGCTGGGATTCAGAGATACCGCTTCTCATGCTGTTCTTGTAGGCAGCATTAGGAATAAAATCTTTAATTGCAATGACGACACAGAAGAATTATATGGTTGTGACATTTTGTTCTCCCAAATTTTAGTTACAGTCTTGTGTTCTTGGGGAGCAGTGTTTACCAGGTCATTTTCCATACAAGGGAATGGTGCAAACTACTGTGCCTCTGAGGTCCTAAATTTGGAGAGAAAATCCTTCTCGATTAATTGCCTTCTCTTACTGAGGGAATATGCTTCCCAGTTAACTGCAGAGTTCAGCCAGTGGTAGTTGATTGTGGAAAGACATGTAGTCTCCAAGATAGCTATATGAGAATCTTACCAGAGGTTGCACAAGAACTTCTGAATATTGTACACAGAGTGGGAGAGAGAGCAAGCTGTAAAATATTATTAGGACTCTAAACCCATTATGCCTTATCTTTTTTTTCTTTTCTGCATTTGAACTGGATTAGATGCTGCTGCAATTTTTTGCACCCTTTTCCTTTCCCTAACATAAAATACTTTCTGGCTGTGTATCTTCTCTGACACTTTTAAAGCCTATGCATGTACAGATACACACACCAAGAGTCTGAGTAGAATTTAGTAAATATATGTAAGAATTTTTTTGTCACCCTCGCATATACATGTGTTCACCTAAACTAGATGGCATTATTACATGAGAACAGAGTATCTCTTCCTCAGGTCACAGTATATTTTGTTGGTTAGAGGTTCAGCATTAATAAAATGGTACAATAAGAATGACACATCCCTGAATAGTTTTTTGGTTGTTTTTGTTTGTTTGTTTGTTTTTTCATTCTGCTCAAATGGCACTGGGAAAATTAGGCTGCTGCTTGAGGTCCTTTTTTGTTACTTCAGATTTGGCATACTTCATGTTATACTACTACAATCCCAAACTGTTCCTTAAGCCTTCATAAACATAGCCAGACCTTTTAGAAATCTCTAACAGAGACTCTCACATCATCAGCAGGGAAAGTGATTTTTTTCCTGTTCTGATATCTTTGTGCCTTTTACAGCAGCAATCCCTTAATTTAATAAATTAATAAAAATACAATAATTTAATAAAATACAATAATTTAATAAAAATACAATAGCTCGGTTAAGTAATAACGGACACATAACAATATTCATGGTTTATCCATCTGTTTAGCCTTATTGATCTAATTGGAGATTAATTATCCACATGGGTGCACTGGTCTTCTATACACTATGTAGATCCATTTAAATCTGCATTCCTCTAAAACCTTTGGACAAAAAAAATGCTCTTGAGTCAAATGTCTCGCTGGCATTCATGGTCCAGAAACTCTTAAATTCATTAATTACCTTGGCTGAGCATCCTGTATGGAGCAGTTTCATTATGGTGATCAGCAAACAGTGCCCTTTATCAATGCTGCGTTAACCAAACAAACTAACTTGGGAATTGGAGTCTTAGACTTTCCAACCCATATCTTAGGCCTCAGAGTGTACAATATACAAGATTGAGGTGTTGGGCTTGCAGTGTCCTTCAGTAGGTTTCATATTACTTTAACATCATCTGGATAAATATAGATCATGGAACCTTCCTTACCTAGCAGTACAGGAGGTCTGCTTTATTTAATTGGCCTAATATTTGATTCAATTGCTCTTTTATTTTGGCCTCTCCCCACTCAATAATAATTAAAATTTGGTCACAGCCCTATGTTTCCCTATTTCATGTTCTTTTTAAGTGTCTCACAAAAAGTCTTAATAGTATCATTATGAGGCTTGGTTACTCTTAAATCTTACTCCGTTTTCTTTTGTTTTAATAGGGAGAATATAACCTGTGGTTTTAATCAGGATTTAAGATGCTTTTATGTAGAACCCAATGTTCAGCAGCACTCTCTTTTGAGACTCTTCAGTACCTACTAACTTCCTACCTACCTTCAGTACCTAATTCCCCATTGTCAGTTTGGCTTGAAGTCAGTGATTCCTCCTCATGTCATTTTGAGTCAGGCTCTTCAAATTTGGCTAGGACAAAAAGCTACTGAATTAAAATTGCCATTTTGAAATAATGTTTGCTGTATCATTTTTTTTTCTTGATGATGACAAGAAGAATTTAAGTAAATTGTGATGTACCTTTCTTAACTTTTTCACCTCTGTTTTGCTTTTGTGAGTAGTCACTGGAGTAAGCTATCCTCTGAGTAGCACTACATATAGTTTTGGGGTATGGTACTGGATATGGTTAGTTGGAGCAGCCCAAAACAGAGCCAGGGACTGAAATAACAGTTAAGCAATGTAGAAGTTCAGGTCTAATTCCTGGGCTCCCTCCCTAGCTACATTTAGCGCTATACCTCCATCTCTTGGAAGTGTTTACAGTATGATAGATGTCTTTCTAGCAGTTATGAATTTGCTGAAAAGGTAGCTGTTAAGAAACTTTGTAATAAACTATGCATGAAATCCGTCGGAATAAATGCTGTGGTCCTTCCTAGCTTTAATATGTGTGAGCGTGTGTGTAATGACTGAGTTGTCAGCAAAGCATTCTCAGTAATAAGGATACTTTCTATTTCTCTCTGAAAGATTGATTCCTATATTTCACAGATATTTTTGACTACCTGGAGTAAGAAACCCCCAATGGTTCTGCTCTCTTCCATATAGCTATGTGATTAGTGTTTTGTCTATGGGGTTATAAAATTGTGTATGATTATCCTTGGCTTCTGTACACTTACCGGCTGGGCAGTACTAGGTGAATTCAATTTTGACTTAACTGTTGTGAGGATATAGACTGCAGCTAAAGTAACAGGGATATTTGTCCTCTGCTTCCTCCAGTAGTTCAGTATTGCAGATGTTCTTCCTTTTAATGCTTTTTGTTCAAGTCTTCAATTCACTACTGTTTTCATCAGCTGTGTAGTTTGTTAGCCTATTCTATGTCTTATCTTTAATGTCCAAAGGCATTGTTTAACTTTTGGTACAGTTCCTGGGTTGTTACAATGCTACTGTTTGTATTTTTGAGGCTGGGGAGTTTCATATCTGTGGCTTAAATCATGTAATGACTTATACATGCCTTTTATACAGCTTAAATTATTGCAGTTTCAGTGGGAACCATCACAGGGCAGTAATTTTATGGAGTGACAAAATGTTGGTAAAAGTTTATCAACACGCAGCATTTTTGATAATGAGACAATGTATTTCTGGAGAGCTGTAGCTTCAAATACTAGAGGCATTTCTATCCTGCTGTGGTTTGTTGTTTGTTGGGTTTGGGTTTTTTTTCTTTATCTGCAGTTGTATATTTTTAATCCCATATATGAATACTCCTCTGAGTGGCTATTGTTTTTGAAACACTGCAGTGGGTTTCTGATAAGATAGATGGGTAGTAAGCCTAACCAGATGGAGCAGATCATAACTGTGCCACTGACTTCAGGAGAGCCAGGACCAAGGTCCTGAACTTCAGTGGTTCAATGAAATGCTGCTGCATAGCCCTGCCCTTTGCCTTTTATCAGCTGCATGTTCTCCAAAGTACTTACTGTCTTGTGATGTGAATTGGGTAAGTACCCAGGGTGTGGGTAAGTGGCCAATGTAATAGTTGCCAAGAAAACTGGAAGTCCCAATCCTTTCTCCTTACTCTTTTGTGCCCCTGCGCCAGTTTCTGGACATACGGTTCCACCCTTGTGTCAGCTTTTGCAGTAAGACAATTTGTCTTACTAGTCTGGCAGGAAAGTAGTCAGGTTTTCTTCTGCTGTATTTTTCTGCCAGATTAGTGAAATGCATTGGCTTGCCAAGGGATCTGATGACAGCTTACTTTCCATATTGACAACTGTCTGAAAAGCTCTGACAAACCCTACACATCTCTGAAGCAAGCTTCCCCACTGCCCAGCTTCTCCCTAAGAGCCCATGAGCTCAGTTTTGGGGAACATATATGGGATGTAAGTAGAAGATAATCACTAGTCTGCAAGACCTTTGGTTTGAGTGCTATTTTCCCACTGGAATTTCCCTTGTGGAATGAAATAACTTACTTCGGGCAGTTGAATAACCAGAAAAAGAGGTCTCATTCATCTTGATTTGAAGGTCAGCCCCAAGGGACACCTGTTGTGTCTTTCTTTAGTGTGGTTCTGTGCTGCTTAGAGCCAAGGATTGTAGGTGCTACGATACCATTAATTTAGGGAATGTCTTTGGAGGGTCTTTACAGAAGAAGCTTTTTCCAGTGTTTCCTGTCTTTCCTGGAATCTGTTGTCATGCAAAGCAACTTAGTACTGACTCTAGGTGGGCCTAATTTTAAGTAGAGGTTCCTTAAGAAGAAGAGACTGTCCTGTCTACTGCTACTGAATGATTTCAAGATGACTAAGGACATTGAGGATATAGTCTGAGGGCTGGCAGCGAATGTCTGTTCTTCAGTGGTAACAAAAATAAGGAGAATGTGCTCCAGAAAAAACCTAAACACAATAGGATTTGTTTTATTGTTATTATTGTTGTTGTTGTTATTTTGACGGGAATAACATACTTCATTTTATATTTGTCTTCTAATAGACACTCCCAGAGAACTGGGATTCTCCATCATGAACTCAGTTTTCTGTCCCCAACATATATACATAGAGTCCTATCCCTTACTGTCCCCACAGAGCTGTATTTCTGCATGCTGCTGTGATCTATTTGCACTGATCCAGTGGAGGGTCCTGCTAGGTATGGGGCATCTGTTTCCTTAGCCACATGCATGAGAAGTTATTAGAGAAGGCACACTGTGTAGGACCGTCCTTTTCAAGTGGTCTTTAGGCAAGCTGAATTTGCAAGTGGGAGGAGACTGAGCTTGCAGGGTGTCTTCTTGCTGCCCACTCCTGTGTTGGCACATGAACAAATGTGCCTTATGAATAAGGAGCCCAGACCATCACCAAAGTTTCCTCCTTTTGTTGAGAAGTGCTGGCAGTTACTGATATGATTCAGACAGGGAATTTTGTGTAGGTCATGGGCATGCTAGGTTTCTGGCACACAAATGTTTGCACGGGGATGTGACCAGCCTAGAAAAATCATGTTGGGAGACCTAGTGAATAAGTATTGTCCCGCAGGGTGTACCAACCTAGGTATGCTCTTCCTGTGGTGGTCTGAAGATACTCCAAGAGCCTGAAATGGAAATAGTCCACTCCATTGCAGTGCCATAACAGATCCTTTCAGGAATAAACCTGCTGTGGAAGTGACCAAAGAGAATGAAAAGTGCATTCCCAAAACAGACATTTTCTGGCTTTGAAGGAAAGTGTTGCTTAGAAACTTTCATATGAGACATCTTGAAACACTCCACAGACAATGTGGACTGAATGAAGGCTGCCCAGTGGAGAAGTTTCAGGCAACTGAATTCCAAAGTTTCAGAATATTTTGACTGGCCACCAAACCAGCCCAATTTTGATTCCTGAAAAACAAGTCTTTTAACAGAAACATTTTGCCTTTTGTGGGAGGAAGAGACTATCCTAAATGCTGAAAGTAGTATTCTGGTTTCCTAGCCTTGGTGATATCAAACGTCTTTAGAATAAAACTAATAGAGTTTTCATTTGAAGGTGATGTCATGAGTACCTTGAAACTTCGATAAACATCTTGTCTCACATCGTGCTTGTAATCCAAAAAGATCACCATTTCTCATCAGAGTGAGGTTGCAGCTTTTCTAATTTTAGGTGACATCAGCTTTTGGAACAGAACTAATTTGTCCAGAGAAAAATTGATTTATTGTGTTACAGCAATACAGCCTTTATATTTTCTTTTGTTAATTTATCAGCAAAGCTCCCATTGTTTTTTTACTGATGATAAATTACACTTTTTTATGGAGTGTCGAGTCATAGTAATTTCCTTGTTCCAATTTCATTAACTTCCTGGTAGTATTGTCTGGAGCAACCAGATGCTGATGTGTAATCCAACTGTTTCCCTAGTCTGTGGGAAGCAGTAAACTTTTTGTTTATCTCATAAACAGTTCTGGCTACATCTCTTTGGCTGTTTCTTTCCCATGTCCAGATTAAGATTGGCATAAACTGTATTCTCATTGGCACCATGTAATGCCTAGAAACAGGGACGAAAACATCCTAGACCTATGTCATTAGTCTGGTTCACAGAAGTTGAGTGGCATTGTTTTGTTTTTAAACCTGGCTCGGTTATGTTATTTTTATGTGTAATTTATACATGAACAGTCTCTGAGAAGCTGGAACTTTACAGCTGATCATAAAATTAAACATATTTTTCTAGAACCTCACCTAAAATCTTCTGCAAAAGGGGAATCTTAACATTTAAAACCAGTGGAAAAATATTAAATGATGTAGGAGATAGACATTTTCTTAATTCTCACAAAATATAGCAATTATCAAGTCAAAAATAACAAGTTAATAATTCTAAGTGAGTGCTGTAAGAAATACTCAGACATTTTGCATCTATTACAAAGTGATTTTGCTAAGCATCAACCAGTATTTGGGTACATGTGTGGATTTTGTATCAAATTATAAAATACTCTTGCAGATTAACACTTTTGGGTTTGAACATCTCTTTCAAAAATGAGTTCCATTAAGTGTTTTTGGGCTATTCTCAAAAGGATTTGAAGTCTTGGATTAGTTTTTATTGGTGTAGCCAGTAATATCAGGGCCATAATCAATCACCTATGCATCATATTTTTAAATTGCTTGAATATTTGGGAATGAAATATCTTTATTTTCCTTAAGATTAGTTCAAAATACAGCAGCGTCTGACATTCTGTCCAAGTTATTCTGTCAAAGCTGGATATTTTTAGCAAGAGCAAATATGAGTAACTATGAACAGCTATTGCAATAAGATGTGTTTTCATTTTCTAAGTGTTGAAAGTGTTACTTGCAAAGAGAAAGGGAAGAAAGTAATGCATCATTCTTGGTTTGGAATTTTCTTTGCTTTATGTGCTTTGAGACAGGTTTTATGAAATACCATACTGATAAAAGTTTGACAGTGCCGTTTTCATCAAGGTATACTTAATTGAACATTCTTGACCTGAGTTACAAATTGAAATATTTATTTTTTAATTTTTAGACTTGCTAATAATGATTTTTGGAACTTAGATCAGAACAAAAAAAAAAAATAAAACCCTCCTGAATTATATTTGCAGGACTGCCATTATGTTATTCTGTAATTGTGGCACATCCCTTTGCTTTATTTTAACTGGCTCAGAAATAGACGCTCTAATCTTTGCTTACAAGACCAGACTGAGATTGGCATTCAGGCTGATTTTTATGGTGTGCCACATTTATAGTGTTTCTTTTAGATGCAGCAAGATTGTGAAGTTGGCTGCAACTATATATAACTGTGTATGCAATATAACCAGTTGCAGGTCTAGATTCAGTACTGATATATATATATATATATATATATATATATATATATATATATATATATATATATAATTTACGTACTGAAACTCCTCCATTTTGGGTGCCCAGGTATGTGATGGGCCAGAGTTGGACACCCATTATTCCTATACAGTGTGCAGGGAGATCCAAGTGCCTTAGAACAACTGTGCTTATGTAGTAAGGTTTCCATCACTGGCATCTAGGAATTGGCAGCAGGAGGGAAGAGGGAGAATCATCATTTACGTGAAGGACCACCTTGGAGAATTTAAGTGGGCTTGGGAGACTGGAAATTCTTTTCAATTTAGTTATTTAGACATAGCCTCTGAGAGTTTGCATGGCTTTGTAGAGGGCTTCTAGGTCTATGAATTAGAAAATAGTGAGTACAGTGATATATTTAAAAACCTTTCTTCTCTATTGCCTGTTTCTGGGCTGTAGGTAGGCATCTCCATCAACTTGGGATCCAGAGTTCAGAAGCCACTGCTAAGGATGTTGTCCAGGTGTGACTGCTGAAAACAGCAGAAAAGAATTTATACCATGTTTTCTTAAGTTTATAGGTTTTTGATGACTTTTTGAATTGTAGCCAATGCGATAGGATTCCTTGAAGACTCCCTAAAGCAGTGACTGAGCAGCAGAACTTGCTGTCCTGTACCTGCTTTCACTTCCGGGATACAGATCCATCCTTCTTAGCTGTCTTTCTGATACTCTAAATTTCAAGATGTTTGCTGAAAAGTAGGCTGACAAGATTGAAGGTGCTTTTTCTTGCCCAGATTAGTTTAACTATCCTGACAGTTCAGTGGCAGCTCAATATGAAATTGCTTTTTTGTACCCAGGACTTTGCATTGGCCTACATTTTGCTTTAGATGTCTGCATCCTTACTTGGACCTCACTCCTAGTTTTGTCTATAAAGTGCAGTAAATTGGCCTACAGAAATACTGGAACTGGTTTCTCTGAAAGTTAAGTTAGTCTGGCTGGAGTATTTCCACAACACAATTATGCTAACTCTACTAATTTGGATAGTATATTTATAATTAGCTGTCTTTAGATGGAACTGAGCCATAAAGTGTAGAGCTATTCTGCTCTATCCAGAAATTTTGAGATCGGAAGCAACTGCAGTTCTACCTGGGCGACTAGAGCAATGCCAAAATTGCTATTATTATCTAAGTTCAAAATTTATTGCTTGCAAAGTATTTATTAGTTTGGTTCATAAACTGTCTGCCAGAATATGGGCATAGACAATGGAAGTTTTTACTATTGTTTCTTTTTGTTCCAACAGTGAATAATAACCAAAGACATTGGATTTCAAGTTTTAATAATGGTTTTGGGCTGCATTTTTAATTTAAAACCTTTATTTATAGGTAAAAAATGCTTCTGTGTCTCATAAAAGTAGTAGTAGTCATGAGCACCAGTTATACAAACTGATGTTTTCATTCAGTGCCAACTAGTTTTATCAATGTTATTTATACACTTATTTGCATTGCATTTGATGAAAAATGTAAGGTATTGCTTAAAAGTAACAGCAAGAGGGATGAAAGTATTTTAATTCCAATAGTAAACATTTTACTGGAAGAAAAGTGCACATGTATTAAAGCTAATTACTGCATTAGATGCAGATCTGTCAATTTTACTACTAGAAGGTAAAATTAGGAGACTCATATACTGTAATTTCTAATCTGCTGGTATTTTTCCACAAATTTGATTAACATTGACTGAATCAGACCTTGTTCTTCTAATCAGATTAGCATTGCAGGTATTTTTAAAATTTCCAATGGTAGGAGAGCTGGTGTCTACTTCTCATATTTTTTAAAATAATAGAATTGTATTATGAAAATAATAACTGAAAATAATAACTAATTACTTTATTAAAATCTTCATACAGCTACTGCTTAACAGTCCAGTCCCATAGGAATTTATTTAACAATATATAACCTTCACGTAAACGTGCTCCACAAAATGAATCTAATTAAAGCCAATGAAACTCCAGATCTGAGTGTTTTTGAAATTTTGTATGTACAAAACCTGCCTAGAGGAAAATTGTCACACTGAATTGAAGAAATTATGGTTTCAACAAAAGAAACAAGTTCAACGTATGGAGTAAATGGAACATCTCCTAATTATCTTTTTTTGCTGAATGCCTAAGTAGGGCTTAATTCAGGCATATTAGTTTGAAACTGTTTATGTAATCTCCCTTTTTTCTCAGTATCATAATGCTCTTGTACACATAGATTTGTATACCTCTGTCTCATCTGATGTGCTGATGAAGTTTAGCATCTCTTCCAGCACTTGTGGTGAGCATGGAGGGAACTAAGGTGGTTGGAGCCTGGTCTTTGTAAGGGAACAAAGAGCTGGGGGAGCTAGAAGGGAAGGTGGAGACTGTACCAGGTTGAATGAGTATATCAGCTGAAAGTTTTGAATGCACACAATAAATTTATTCTTTTTTCTCCCTCCCCACCCCCCTGCCCCTGTTGGCTGCTCGAACCAAAATAGAGAAAAAAAAAATGAAGTCCACTGGAACAACCTTGCATTTCCCTGTCAGTTGCCTTTTTTAAAAAAAAGAAACCTGTTTGCTACATAGAAAGCTGTTTTGCGAACAAAAGGGAATTATATTAGAAGGTCATAACAGAACTGAGGAATGGAACTCAGAAAATGCCCCTTGCTGAAAAGCAGGACAGTTAATTGCCTATCCCACTATAAAATTCTGGTGTCTGAGGAAAGCTGGAAGAGCTACAAGTAGTGTTTTAATCTGTCTTCAAGCAGTGGATGCCAGCAAGGATAGAAGACAGCCAGCAGTACGTTTTTTGTTTTTAGACTTTCTTTTCTGACACCAGCTGGCACTGAAGCACTTGATGTGTTTAACAGGCAGGAAGGATAGCTATGAAATGGTTTAAAATAAGTTTGAGGAGTACTGAAATCTGTGTAAAAACTAAACATATGAAAGATGTTTCTATATTTGATAGGAACTGTAGATGAAAAGCCGAGCATTTGTGACTGTTGGGGTTGAATATTCTCAATTTTGAGAGGCTGAATCCTTGGTGATAGGCCAGATTTAACTGCAATCTGGATCAAAAATCTCTGGAAAATGTGCTGTTGAGATATCCAGAATTAACCCTTGGCAAAGTAAGTGCAGTTATATTCCTTATAGGTTTGGGGACATGATTATGACTTACAGGTGTGCTTTGCTTGTTTTTTGTTAATCATTGTTTACTGCCCTTGTACAAATATGAAGTTTATTAATTACATTTGTGGGTAAGATTTATCCTTCCTTTGTTTTGATGTCTTCAAATGGTGTGGAGAGACTGTGCAAATTCGCACATGGAGAAGGATCATTTTGTTTAACAGTTTTCTGGGACTTGAATACTTTGCTGTTACTCTGCACTGTCTAGCCTTTCCATTTTGGAAAATGAGTATGAGAAGGTAGTTCTATAAATGTAAATAAAAATTGTCTCAAGTGGGTAGTCCATCTTTGATGTATTCTAGTCTGGATTTTAGATTTCATCTGGCGTTGAGGTTATTTGTGTCTCTAATACAGTTGTCTGCATATTTTGACCCTTGTACATATGCTAGATCTCTCAGCTCCTGATATGAGGGATAATTCAATTTTTCCTTTGATATGTACATTTGACTGCAAGTGTGGTAGAGACTTATAAGACTGAACTTGGAGATAGTTTGTTTGGCAGTAGCATATAGCATGCATACATACAAACTGAGGTTTACATTTGTGCCAAAATAAGACATGCCCGTGGTTCATATTGGAGGTAGTTCCAGATTTCCAGCCAAACCAACAGATTCATATCATCTTTTTCTGAAAATCCCATCATCAAGTGTAGAACTGTCTTTCCACTTTTTGGAAAAAAAGAACCACCACAAACGGCTTTGTTTTGTTGTTTTGTGGTTTATTTTTTTTTAAAAAAATACAAACACTATACATTTTTATGTAGTCTGTCACCATAATAAAGAGAATCACATGTAAAACTTGTCAGATAGACATGAAATGTGTAGAGATTTGATGGTGGGCTGGACTTAAAAGGCACTCCAGCAGATTTTGAGCAACACTGGCAGCTTAACAGAAAAGATTAATGTTTAACTTATTTTTTGTTTTGCAGTGGCTGGAAGCAGTATATGCAACATGCTAATTTGTATAGACAATGTGTATGAAAGAGCATCAGGTGCACAGGTAAGTAACCTTTTACTGTATATGGAGGGAAAGTTATTTGGCAGTGATGGGTAATTCTGTATTGTCAGTTCATCAGCAGGAGTTTTGAAATGTCATCCCACCTCTTATATTTCTCACAAAATTAAAAATAAGCATTCACAAACTAAGCAACAGCTGAGCAATTTTATGATTATGTAGAATAAACTATTAAAAAAGTTAATAAGGGCAATTAAGATAATCAGTCAGCAGAATTGATGAGCATTACTTTTCAAAAGGAAAAAATAGTGCTATATAGTAATAACAAATGCATTTTAAAAGTGCCTATGTTGATACTGAATTGTTTTTTTCTGATTCTTCTACTAAGTGTGACCTGATTTAAGTTGCAGAAAAGACATTCAGACAAAAGGCATATTTAAGGAATATATATTCCCCCCCATTACTTTAGGTATTAAGTAATAATAATACTTGGAACAAATAAGGGATTACCGTAACCTGTGCCCACAGATCTGTGGATATCATGGATTTTATGGGCTGATAAGCATATATCGTAAAAAAAAAAAAAAAAAAAAAAAAAAAATTCCTCACCCTTTGGACTATTGACTGGTGAATATGAGTGGTCAGGAAATTAACTGATAAATAATAGAGGAGGTTTTTTTTTTTTGTAAGCATCCTTAACTCATGTAGATTTTGACAGCTTCTGCTGTTTTTATATTAAACACCGAGTGCTTTTCTGATGTTATTGCCGAATGGCTTGTGATGTGTGAGAAAGGGGAAGATGGGATGTTTCAGCCTTTCTGCTTTAACTTCTGCCACATTTATTTGCAGTGTTTTATGAGACTGCAGCCATCTTAGTCCCCTTTGGTGGTGTCATGTAAAAATTTATACCTGGTTTAGGAAGAGGAGTGTTGAAGAGAGAGTATGTTTCAAGGGAGTTGAAATACTGTTCATTAACAGAGGGAAAGCAAGAGAATATGCTGAGCATAAAGCCATGAAAACAGGGAACTTGGCAAACGGTGTAAGGCCTCCGTATGAAGTTTTAAGTAATGGCATTTGGCACTATAGTTTTCAGAACTTCAGAGGAAACACTTACAAAAAGACAAAATTATCACTTTTTGACAAGGAAGGGAATTTGGACTTTGAATTAAGGGTGAACTAAAGGAGGATAATAGGTGTGAATTGAAACTAATTGGTGTTTCAGATCATTGAGCTGCTTGAAAATAACATGTGTGGTGAGAACTGTAGAAGTTAAGTCTCTCTTAAATGCCTAATTAAGCACAGTTCTGTTCTGCGGGGGAGAGAAAAAAATGTTATGTCACTTGCTGCTTTGTACTCAACTGACTGATTTAAATGGACATTCAGTCAAAAGATTTAGCTTCTGTGTGGTAAAGTTCTCCTGGTTGGGCTGATCTGGTCCAAGAAGGGGTGATGCCCTGAGGCATACTGCTACATGTAGGCATAAAGATGGGCACAGGTATGATCAAAATTGTCCAGAAAACATTGTGTAAGTCAGAAAAAGCAGGTAGATAGTGCAACTGATGAGCATTTTCAAGTGTGTGGTTAATGTGGGTGCAGAAGTCCTGTAGCTGGTTGTCTAAGTTAGCTCACACCCTGTGGCCTGAATTAAGCACACACACATGTGAGTTAGGATATGACAAAGATATTAAGAATTAATTTTTCACTGGAAAAATATCCATTAAAAAGCATGGAATAACCTCCCTTCTACTCCCTTGAAAAAGGGCTGACAGTTGATTAAACTTACATATAATAAATTGGACAATTTCACATGTAAGATCCTTTGCTTTCCAACAAACTATTGAGTTTACTGGCCGTAATCCAACAGAGAAAACAAAATGTGCAGAATAAACACTATCTTATAACAGGTGGATGTAATGCCTTATTATACACAAATGCTGTTTTGTGTTGTGTAACCTGGGGACAATTTAGCGGACAATTTTGTACTTAGAAAAATCATGGTTTATGCAGAAAAGGAGAGCGACGGATAATGAATTGTCTACATCTGAAAATACCACACTAGATCTGAAACACATGTCCTACCACATTGTCTTATGATTTCAAAAGTAGAGGAAGGAAGAGAGATTATTAAATTTAATTTCACTCCCTCATAACACTTTAAAACAGCTGTTTAAAACCAAAAACGTATCCCTTCTTTCTAGTGTTTATTCTTAAATACCTATGTTTTGTCACTCAAGAGCAAACATACAAACCGTGGCCCTTATTCATCATGCAACTAAGAAAAAAATATTGTAATTTTGTGCATGCAAACCTCAGTTTAACTGTAAAAACAAAATAAAATGCACACAAAACACAACTCTGCTGTGAGAAGCATGGGTTGTATGTGTGTACGTGTATGTGTGCAGGTGTGACTAGCTGGCTCCAGGGAAAGCTGATCCCTGAGGCTTCCCTTCCCCAGTAGTTTTTTACCCTCAATTCCACACAATCAGGGGCTGGTATTTTCAAGGAAATACAGGTTAACTGAGGCGTGAGTTATACATTTAAGAAGCCAGGAGTCATCTGGTGGATTTTTTCAAGACCAAAGCATACAAAGTTATTTCTTACACAGTTTAGGTGGTTGTGAACAAAAGGGAAAATTATTCAAGTTTTCTAGCTGCTGACATTTTGTGCAAATGAGTCAGTCGTCTTCACATTCCTACAAAACAGGAAAGGCAGAATTACATGAACACTCAGGTAAGAGTGTGGAGTCCAACAGACTTGGCTGAAGTACTAGAGCCTACATCACTGTATCACCAATAGATTACTGCAGTTCTGTTTCCAAGTTTGAGATGTAAAGGAAGAGGAAAGAACTGGTTTCCCATGCAACATGTTTTGCTGATTTTAGCCAGTTTCATAATAATCAGCAGTAGCACTTTTTCTTCTAAGTATATGTATAAATAGTGATTTGTTCTCACAATTGTCACAACAATCTGGATCTTACTCTCAGACTTAAAAAAAAGTAATCACTGAAGACAAGGAAACAAGAGTCAGTCAAATATTCAAATAAATCAAATAAATCAAAGGGTTCATTTCCTCTGTGAAATCAGCCTCAAAATGGCATTAGATCTCATCTGGGCAGTCCTTACTGCCAGTGTAGGTCTAGTCACTAGACACTTGTCTGCTTGCTCATTTTCTGTGAAGCTGGTTTCTCTGGAACATTGTTGCCAGAGGAGAGAGAATTAAAAGCAAAAAAAAAGAAAAAGAAAAAAAAGTAGCTTTCCATTGTTAATGCAGCTGGTTTTTTAAGTTAACTTCAGCTTCATTCCATTATTTTCACTGAATGTTTTGCTCTGCGTATATTCAGGTGGAAAAGTTTATAGTTTATTTGTTTAAATATATACTTAAAATTTATGGTTATCTTCTCAAGTGTTGCATTATATAAGTGTTATCCAGAACTTTCTACTCAGGCAAGTGCAAAATAGCTGCTCTTTCGTTCTCTGTGGCATTACAGAAAAGAAAGATGAAGGGAATGGATGAGACAAGGGAGCCATGCTCGGCCCAAGCCCTTAATGCTCATCAGAAGATCTGGCAAAGGTGTCCATGGTTATGTTCTCCTTTACAGGAGAGAGACCTGGGCTATACTTCTCAGAAGCAGAGGTTTCCCCACTGCTGTCTCCTGCAATGGCACAACTGTCACCTGCTCCAGTGATGACTAGCTGTCACAACTGAACCTGCTGATTGGAGTGGGACTGGTCATGGAGAAGACACTCTTTGTAAGTATGGCTGATAGCAACGGACGTGAAATATCAAAGATCTTAGCCTTTGATACCAGATCAGCCTAATCCTCTTTGGTTGGTAAAGTCTCATGGAAATGTAACACAATGGGTGATGATGATACTGAAAGTCTCAGAGTGTTCTTTGTTTGGAGTGCTGTTCTGAAACCCCACGGAGAAGTATCTTTTTTCCTGCCTCGTGCATGTGAATTATCTCCATGAGTGGAGTTTCAAACAAAAACAAGCATTTAAAAGCTTTTTTCTCAGCAAATGCTTTCCAAAATGTGACATCTCCTGTGTGTATATCCATGTGAATGGAATGGGATTTTAGGAATCCAAATTCCACTTTGCTTTAATGCTCATATAATAATCACAAGAGCTTTACTTTTTAAACATTTGCTTAAATTCAAATATTAGATATTAGTGAGGTTTTAATCTGAAGAAAGTGTAAGATTGGTTCTACTTTAATTTTACTCCAACCTTGTGTTCACCTTGCAACTATCACATAGGGAAGCCTGAAACATTATTAGTAGCTATAATTTGTGATGAACTTATCTCTGAAGAATATTGCATGAAGCCCAAAATGTGACTTCCTATTGTCCACAAGACAAAGAGTTATACCCATTCACTGGGCAAGAGATGGAGATGGCTATTAAATAGCAATGCTTCAAGGTTTTATAAAGCTACTGTAAATGATTCAAAGCAGCTAAAATTTTTAATGTTTATAAAATTTGTTCAGGACTTTAAAATGGGAAGTGCAATTTAATTAATGGTATGGTAATACAAATTAGCAGTTTTCAACCATTCTTCCTGAAAAATGAGATATTCTTTAAAAAGTGACTGAATTCTCCAGCACCCGCCACCTCTGAGACATTTTAGGTTATTGTCAAAAGATGACCAGAATATAGAGCCACTAAATATTTCATCTTAATGATAATGTATGCTGCAAAAGGTTTGAACTTTATATCGAGCTTTGAATTGACTTTTGATAAAAGACTTTTTTTTTTCTTTTTTTTTTCCCTTCCTTCTGCACATTAACTTTGTGCCAGGAGCAGGGGTCAAAGCTAGCATTTAGATTCAGACTTTTCTCTATTTATTGCTAATAAAACGGGTATATCAAGGGATTTATTTATTTTTATTGCAATTTTTAAAACTTGCCTGGATCAAGTTCAACTAATTAGATGTGTTTTTAAAGAGATGGATGGGATAAATGTCAAAAGTGTTGTGAGTCAGTTATTTAAGTGAAGTATGTCCTATTCCACTGAAGTCAAAGGTAATTTTACCATCCCTAACACTTTGAAAGTTTTGTGCTGTACTCAGCTGTGTACCCGGCTGTGTCCTACCCAGCTACATGCATTTGTTAGAGAATTGGCATTAAACACTGGTGATGTTAAAACCAAATGTCCATCATAGTCAGATAGGCTGTAGTTCAAGACATTTCAAAATGTGTTTCTTAATTTTCGTGGTTGACTACAACACAAAACCAGGTATGTCCTGCAGTCTAGAGTTGTTCATCATTTTTAAAAGGAATTTCAGAAAAAATTTGTTCAAACTTAACATGGACAAATCTCACAAAGTTCTTTTTGAAGAGCATTTTACAGTCATAGTCCCATTGTCCAAAGTTGCTTCTGTATATGAAGCAGCAATTAATTTATGTACACTTGGAACAAAAAAAAGGAGGTAATCTGTAGGTGTTCTTCCTGATATATTGCTTTTTTCCCCTTCATGTTTATTGTATGCTTTCTTCTATTGAATTTAAGTCTTACAAATACACAAAGTGCTATGCATGCCTTAATTCTTTTTTCAGTTTATAAACTTTTTTAGGAAGGTCCTCATTAATCTTCCAACATAGCAATAATAATTTACAACTCATAGAGTTCTCACTTTTGGAACAATTTCCAGGGAAATGACCATGATCTCTACTCTTTTCAGATAAAGGTATTTGCCCTTAAACATTGTTTTAGGGAATAAGGATCTGCATTTGCCCCAGATAAGATGGTTAATTATGAGTGTTCTAAAAAATAATTGATTTCAGGCATTTACCTCGTGACTGATTTATAACTTAGCAGAATGGAAAACATATTTATTGTATTATTGCAAGATCTAAGTGTCAGTAATTATTTTTTCCCTCCTTGAACTGACTGTTTGAGATCTTAGACCGGTCGTGTTTGAAACAGAGAAATTAGTTCAGAGATTGAAAAAAACAGCAATCCAACCATTTGTATGCTCCATGTGATACCTACACCATTTCAGAAACTAAAATGTGCATTACTGCTACTTCCTTCAGTTACTCTCATCGGTTTTACACCAGCAAAATAAGATGAGATGGTTCTAGGGCTTTTTGAGCCTTAATTACAGAAATGCAAACCATGATGCAGTTACTTATACACAAGCATCAATGAAAGGAAAATGCATTCAGCAACTCATAGGCTTGAGCCTTGTGAAACAAATAAAGTGGGCTTTAATCCCACTTTCATTAAAGCTACTGTCAAAGAAACATTTTTGTATGGAGTGGTACAGGATGGCACAGAAGGAGGAGGTTTGGGACTGAAGGGTGATGCCAAGGTCTGTGAGAGGTAAACAGGAAGTCTCAGTCATGGAAAAAGAGAAGAAATGGGAGGGGAAAAAAAAAGAAAAGGAAAGCACAAAATGCTGTTTGCTTTGCAATACTTAACTGAATGAAGCTTGGAAGCTACAATTTTACTTAATCAAGGCAGAAAAAAAGGAATGAAGAGGATGTCAAAACACATAAGCTTCAGCAGATCAGTGGATGTGCAGCTGCTGCAATTAAGCTCTTTAAAGGGCATGTGTTAAGTTGTAAAAGTTTGAAGTCAGAAATATTTATTTTGCACAGTTATTCATTGTGCTGGGCAGCGAACACGTATAGCACTATGCAAACAAGTGCATTTTTTCTTTTTGCCCCAAACATTGACAGGAGTGCTGCGGGTGGTGAATTCCTTCATTGCCTGGGGTCTGTGGGAACAGGGAGTGAGGGCCCTGCCTGTTCTATGAGCAGTAGAAATGGAGTATTCCCTTGCTGTCACCAGCACAGTGACAAAGACTGAGTTCTTTTCCACATGCCTTAAGAGAAGACATTTCTTAGCTCTCCTTTCTGTTTGCGCTATATACTGTATCCAATTGCAGAGCAAAGTATGGTGCTGTAATAACATTCATCATAGTATATTAGTTGAGTATACACATATTACATTCAAATTACCTTAATAACTTTAATCAAGTCTGTAATTAATGTAAAGCATTAAAGAATGCATTTAAAGCATTACTGCATGGTTTTTGTACAAGTGAAAGTAGTAGAAAGGAGACGGAAGAGGAAGGCAGCATCAAGGTTAAATTCAAAGCTTCACTAAATGAACAACTCCTGCTTCCAGATATTCCTCAGATGTTTCATTGTAACTGTTGACAGTAGTCCCATTGCTTTTCTCGGGGTCATTTGTGAATTTGAAAGTACAGCAATGAAGCATAAAGTATCAGGATAAAAAATGGAGGAGGAAAAAATGGTGACCCTTTATTTCAGCCCTCTGGCAAATACACATTTGCTGTTGGATGTACTCAGCACAGCACGAAAGCCCCTCATGAGAACTTTGTGCAAGGAAATGCACCGTGTCTGTCACTAGAAGAAAAAAAGAAACATGTCATCACTCCAAGTGGTATTGATTAAAACAATAAGGATTTCCTGGTGCCAACAGTTGAAACAACTGTGTGAAAAGCAGTGAAGAGGTATTACCGTATTGTTGCAGCTTTCTCAGGAAAATTCCAAATAAACTGAAGGATTCCTGTCAATATTTGTTTAAGGAAACATGTTGCTGCCTGATTCGGAGGCACTTCACACACATGCGTGCACACACACGGCCCCCTGCATGCAGAATTCTTGAGAAACTTTATTACAACCACACAAAAAAAGGACACACTCAGAGTTTGGTGCACTCTTTCTCATGCTAATATTTACAACATCGATCTTTTATTGTCGGTATTTGATCTACATTTCTCCCAGCTCCAGTCAATGGAAAGCACAGCTGCTGAAACCCCATATTGTGCAGGCAGCATGCCTTTGTGTTCTGCAGCTGGGGAGTTCTCATGTCCACAATAGCAACTATGAGCACACTAAATTAGGAAAGATTATTGTTTCATTTATTGACTACACAAGTTTAAAACAGCAAGTATATAGTTTGTTTCATGTTTTATTTGTTAAGGTCATTTTCACCAAAAGCTGAGCACATGGACACAACTACAGGGCAGCTGTACTTCCAGCCACCCCAGTAGGAAGAAAATTACAAACATTATTGAAATGAAATTGGACGGTTGGTTGCTTTCATGTGGCACAGCCTCCCACCTGCCTTCTCCCAGCCATCCATTTGTGAAGACTTGCTGCAGGTTTTTTTTTGTCTTTTTTTGCATCCAAGTTCCTTCCTGATAAAGTGTTTATCTTACTGTACAATTCATTTTAAGTGAAGCTGGTTTTACGGTGGAAGGGAAGACAAGTGAGTTCAATTTTTGAGCTCAGTTCTCTGAATGTTTCTTTCATGGAATGGTCTATAGAAAAAGGAAGGCAGCAATTTTAGCTGGAAGCAAATACCACTTCGGAGTAACAAAAAAAGGGAGGGGAGAAAAGGGAGAAAAATCTATTTAACGCTTTAGGATATAATGGTATTCAAATAATATATTTTTCTGCCATTTATTCAGTTGTGAAGGAGCTCAGTGAATAATAATAGCTGCTGTCAAAGATATTTATATTTAAGAGGGTCTTTATGTAAAATCATTTTTTTTATCAGGAGTGATTTTTCTCCAGGAGAAGTCTGCCATCTCCTAGCAACCGATATGGCTATCTTTTTTAACAGACGCTGCAATAACAATGGGTGCCTAACCTTTATATGGAAGCATTTGCACATGTACAATCAGACCGCTTACGAAATCAGACCAAGTTGTTAAAGTGCTCCAAGGGAGACACTGGTTACCACTTTATCTACTATGCATCTCATCTACCCAAGATTTTATAATGGCAGCCATTTTAGCTGTAGCCGAGTACCTCCCAACGTGCTCCAAAACTAAATCTGCAAATGACCCACACCTTAACTTTCTTCTTTCAGAGGAAACGAGGGGGGTCATTTCACTGTTTTGGTTTTATTTCCTTCTCTTTCTTTCTGATTGGGTCGCTCCACTTGCAGAGCCCGAGCTTCACTTAAATTTGCTAGGTAAAGAATTCTTTTGATTTAGAAGTGTAAACAGTGGAGCACAAAGACCTGTATCTGCAAATGGATAATGAATTTTAAAGGTACATGACCGTAAATTAAGTACTTCTGAGTAAGGGTAGGCTCTTCTACTTTCTCCACTTGGCCATTTTTGGACCATGCAGATTCAGAAGATTTGGACAAGAGGAAAATTGCTTAACTGTAGCATGCCCAGGCTCATTTCAGTGATTCATACCTCCATTCCTGAAGACTGGTTTGGATCATGAACACTACATAACGCCAGGAATAAGCTCTGTGAAAAACAAGTAGCCATGCAAAAATGCATGTGTGTGGTACCCCAGGAAATGTGAGATCTAGCTTCCAGGAGCTCAGAGCTCTCCAGCTACTGTCCAAAGCTGTTCTATAACATGTGTCAGTAAGGGGCCTTCCACATTTCTGATGCTTTGCAGAAATAGAAACAACTGTTGTCTTGGAAAGACGGAGCAGCAGACCGAATGAAGCTTCAGGATGTGTACCTGATACATGGCCTCTGTTCCTGCTCCTAAGGCTGTTAATAACTTCTTAATATCTTGAACCATCCTTGAATAAAATACAGGAACAGTGTTGGCAGCAGGCATGTTGCTGGTGATAGAAGCAAACAAAACAAGAAGCCATGTCATTCACATCAACAGCATGACTGAACCAATAATTTCTTATCTATATGCCACAAGTAAACCAGATCCAAATCAGAAAGAAAATTAGGAACAACTACAAATAAATAAAACAAAACTTTCCCATGAAAGCTCTTCTATCAATTAAGTACAGCTACACATCAAACTCCAACACCCATGCCTCCAAATCTGTAGCTCAAGCCCCTATTTAGTAAATTCATAGAACGCTATGGCAAATCGCCTAGGTGTGATGACAAACAGACCCTTCAATAAGCTTCAGCATCTTTCTCTGATCCCAGTTTATCCTCCTCCATTCTGCTATTAATTCCATTCAGAGTGATGCTTAATATTAATAGCCTGAAAACAAGTTCTTTTTTGTTAGTGGTTGACCCAAAATTTGGTTGAAAAGAAAATCATCTTATATATGCATTTTTTTTGTCAAAATGTTTGAAAGCTGCGGATGAAAATGGAAGTCACCCACTGTGGAAGAGATTTTGCTGTCTTGTATTATTAACAGTCTGCTTTTTCTAGCTGAAAACTGAAATTTTTATGATCAATTTGCTTTTTATTCCCTTTGCCCGTTCGCCAATTTTAGTGAATTCTTGTCTATCCATTTGGATATTCTTTGTTTAGTGGTTGAGCATTTTTCAAAGACACTTTCTAGATCCTTCCATTAAGACAGAGTATAGAACTTCTCTTTTTTTTTATATCTGTCTTCATTTCCAATTTGATTTAGCGTGGTCTCTGCTTTTGCCACAACAGTTAATGTTTTCCATTGCTGATGCTCTTTTTTTCATTTTCACAGATAAATGAGATTATTGTGTTTGTTTTTCTACAACTTTGGGATCACTATTTAGATGTTTCCCTATAACTTTATATATATATAAATACATATATAAAATCATATGTAGATAGCTTTCATCAGAGAGACTAGATGCTAGGTCAGTGGAGGGCCTTGAGGATGTATCAATACACACAGGTTTTGGACCCAGCAGTTCTTACTTTCGAAGTACATTTTCATTTTAGAAGTTTTTACATATATCCTTGATGGAGAGAATATGTGTCCCAGAGAAAAAATTAAAAAAAAACCCAAACCCAAAACCAAACAAACTGCAAAATCTCGATGTCAGGGAAGTAAATAGTAGCCAGCATTCCCTGAGAGTCTAATGCATGTCATTTGAGTGCTTAACCACAAATCTTTAGTTTAGTCCTACTAAGAGAATTCATTAATGTTAGATGAACTACATTCACTGCATGAGTTATAGAATAATAAAACTAGTGAATAATTTGCAGTGGATAATTTACTTCTAAAGTGCATTTGACAAATTTAGCTTCTTTTTCTGTTTGTGGAATACCAGCCAGTGCTGACAGGCCGCTGTTTGTTAAGGACATGAGATAAGAAAGAATGTCCTGGGTAACAGCTCTCTGCTGCTGCTGGCAGCCATGTCGTATTTTGAGAAATGTATCCAGTTTGATCTTAAAAGTAGTTAGGTTGCAGTTTTACTTCTCTGGCAATTAGAAACCTTATTCTAATTTTCCAGTCTGATCTGAAGATTACTTTTTTTTGGATGATGCTTGGATGAACTTCAGTTTTCCAGCTTTACTAGCTCTTTGTCTTCTGTAGTGTATGCTTGTTTCTCAGCATCTGGTTTGCTAAAGTAAGCAAGCCTCATCTAAATCTTCTTTCGATTCCCTGGACTATCCTGGGAACTCTTTTTGCCGCCTATTCAGATTTCTTACTGGTATTATCATTTGACTTAATTCAGCTGTTTTTTCTGACTTCAGAGACCAATCATGAACAGTTGGTAAGTATTTAATAATCAAAATTTACTGTTGATTTGTCTCAAATATTGTTTTTATTCATAATCTTTCTCTAAGCCTTTCTTCTTATTGAAGCTCACCTAAAATCTATTGATTTTTACCGTATTCAGTGGGCTGAATCCAACTCATAATAAAAGGATAGAAAATGTCCCATTGTTTTCTCTTTTGAAGATACAATACTTGCAGAATTACCAGGTGAGTAAAATCAGGTAATTTTAGAACCATTTAAAGATTTTTTTCTGAGTCATACATGTCTTACCTAGGGTTATTGCTCTAGAAATCGTCCTGTTTTATTACAGATCTATAATGGGTGATGATTCAAAATATATACAGTCTACCCTCTGTGTCTAGCCTATTAAACCTTTGTTTCAATCCTCCTGCATGTTCTTGTAACCTGCTCTAAAATTGCTATGCAGCAATAGCTGGATGATTTATTCCTGACTGATTTCGATAGATTCTGGTTTTGCTTATAAAATTAACTTCTTTGCCCTGGTACTTGCATGTGTAACTCTATAATTAGCTGTTTCCTTTTCAGACATCCCAAGAGTCTACTTGATTTCAAGCCGAGTGAGTGCAGCACCTTGCAATAAATGAGGAAAGAGCTGCAACGAGGAGATGTGATTTCTAGTGGTGATCTTGTCATCGGTAGATCACAGACTGAGGCGTGGTTTGCATTTGGCATTTAGGGCCACAGGGCAGAAGGTTGTGGTGCTGATCTGCAAACATGTGAAGTAAAGACCTAGCAGACAGAATGAGGCAGAAAGCAGTTGCGCATGATTCTCTTGCTGTGCAACACTTCTTGAATCTCTGCCTTGCTACTGGTGTTGTCCTTGCTCTTTCTCTAGCTGTTTGCTATAGTTGCTTGCTGAACCAAGTTACATATTTATCAACAAGGCAAAGGTGAGAAGATAATTAGCTCGCTTTTTCCTGTGTAATCCAACAAGGTACCATATATTACCAGTGATCAAGAAAGGTTTTAATGAAGGGAAGACACAATTTTGAGGTAACTATTGCGCCAGTAAATGCTGAAGGTTACACTCTCCAGGTGAGAAAATTATACCTTTTACCTGCTGAAAGCAAAAGGAGAGCTGATCCACCTTTCGTGGGGGGCTTGGGAAAAATTGCTGCGCTGGAGCGTGCCTCCGTCGTTGGCCGGTGTACTGAGAGCTCCCCCTCCTGTTTCATTCTACATTTAAGTGCTTGCAGATCTCGAACCAATAAATCACAAATTTCTGATGTCTTCCATTTTTTTCTGCGGTATGTTATACCAGCACAGAGAACAGTTTTCAGAGCCAGTGAAGTAAATTTTCAGAAGCTTAAGTTATAAGCCTAACCTAAGAGGTTGAGGAGCTGGGGATACTATCCAAATCTTTCAGGTACTATCCCACATGCAACCACATTTTTCCCGTTTGACTTTGGGTTTATGACATTAACTTTCCTTTTTCTGTTTTCTGACTGTAAGATCTGGACCATAAAATGTCCTCCTCTAGAGAGTTTCACAAAAATGTTGGCAATTTTATTTTTAAAATTTCCCATGAATTTTCAGATGCAAAAGAGAGAAGAATAATTTTTTTCTTGGACAACCAGATTTAAGAAATTTCTCCAGTTCACATTCAAGAAAGAGCACCATGGAACCCCATGGAAAGGTAATCAGAGGGTACTGAGGAACCCCAAGCTCTAACTATGAGGGGAAAGGACATTAAAAGGGATTGGATCCATGCTTTTGGAAATCTTCAGTTGTTAACACGTCCACAGTATGGAAACTGAATGACATCTTGTAATGGTACAGAATGGTAATGTTATCTGGTAATGATACAGAATGACACATATTTTGGGGAAAACTACTCAATCTGGAAAAAAAGAAACAAATTAAATGTATCCACAGCCACCTAAGACAGAGACGGTCTTTGCTGAAGACTTTATTTAAAGAAAGAGCAATAATATTTTTCATGAGACTTGATATTGATCTCATATAGGCTCATAATTCAGAACATGGAGAACCATGGATGGTGGTGTACATTCTCTGTAATGACTTGATTTCACTGGATACCTCACAACTTCAAGGAGCCTCAAAGGTTGCTAAAGGAGAATTCCTAGCAATCATATCAGTAAATTTTCATTTCCTTCAAACGAAAGAGGATAAGAGGATAGAAGATTCTGGAAATAACCTGCTGGTAAAGCAAAGTGATGAAAGAAATAGATGTTTGCTTTTGTGGAACATTGTTCACTTTTCTGTGAGAAATTAAGGTTACACAGTTTGAATGTCAATAGGAGGAAAATCAAGATGAAGTGTCTGCAGACGTATGTAACATTCACATTATGTGTGGTAAGACAACATAAGAATTTACAAAAATTCAAAGCAATGCTTTGTACCAACAGAGAAGAATCTTACCTCTCTGTGTGAGGTACAAAAAGACATCAGAAAATAAAAAAAAATAGTTGCTAAAAGGTACCAGAACTTATGAGTTTTATTTGTACAGACAAAATAAAGCTCTGACTATTAGTTAATGCAACAGTTAGACATTGTCCTTTAAAGCTAAAAGTTAGGTTGCTATCAAAAAAAGTTCTCTACCGTTTGATACATTTCACCATTTCTCCTTTTTTCCCTTTTGTGTTTTACTTACTTGTGTCCCTTTACCTTTTCCTTTTGCTCATAAAGATCCTTATTCTGCCTCCTTTTCACTGCTTTCCTGCTCTTCTACATCCTCCCTCCAGGTTTGTCTTCAGCGTCAAATACTTCTAGTCTGTTTTCTCACGGTAAACACATTTATTGAAAGAAAATGGAATTGAGGCAAGAGGAAAGAGGCATAATTTTCCTTCTATCTGTAAGATATTGAAAAAAGTGCATGAGAACAAATTTCCAAGAAATATAACCAGAGGTAATGATGTTCTGGATTGACTGATGCTTTATTTTTTTCCTGGTTTTGGCTGGGACAGAATTAATTTTCTTCATTGTAGCTGGTGCAGTGCTGTGTTTTGGATTTGGTGTGAGAACAATGCTGACAGCACACTGATGGGTTTGGTTGTTACTGTTGCTGGGTGATGTTTATACCAAGTCACAGACTTTTCAGTTTCTCAGCCCTGCCAGCCAGAGGGCTGGAGGGGCATGGGACATGGGGAGGAGACACAGCCAGGGCAGCTGACCTGAACTAGCCAAAGGGATATTCCATACAATATGGCATCATGCTGAGTATATATAAGCCGGGGGAAGAAGGAGGAGGTGGGGACGTTCGTCATTATGGCATTTGTCTTCCTGAGTAACCGTTACACGTGATGGAGCCTGGCTTTCCTGGGGATGGCTGAACACCCGCCTGCTGATGGGAAGTGGCAAATGAATTCCTTGTTTTGTTTTGGTTGTATTCATGGGTTTTGCTTTCCCTATTAAACTGTCTTTATCTCAGCCCACGAGTTTTCTCACTTTTACTCTCTCTATTCTCTCCCACATCCCACTGTGGGGGGAGTGAGGGAGCGGCTGCCAGGGGCTCAGTCGCTGGCTGGGGTTAAACCATGACGATTTTTCAAGTGTCCTTGCAATCCTTTTTTTCCCTGATTAAGTTCTTCTGGAAAACTACTTAATCAGTTGCTCATTGTGGGTGAAAAGACAAGCTTTTTTTGCTTGAAATCTTTAAAAATAAAAATCATTACTTAGGTTTTTAGACATATGTGTACATTTTAAAGAAACTGGTATGAACAAGAGTACATCCCATTTGAGGTATGGCTTTCCCTATTGTTATTTGCTTATATGGACTCATGTAGATCAAGGAAGGAGTCAAGAGCTTTGTTTCATTGTGGTTTGGTTTTTTTTGTGTCTTCTTTTTTAAAAAAATATTTTAATTTCCAAACAATCTCTGCTTCTCCTGTTCACCACTGCTGTACCATCTTTCATAGCCTTGCAAGAGATTGAGGGAACCTTTGAAAAGTTGTGGGAATAGATGGATTGCAAAAAAAAGTTTTGGTGACATAAGAACTCAGCAAATCATAGTCTGAGAGCTGAGATCAGGCGCCTGTGAACCAGCAGCAATGTCTGGAAGGAAGCAGGGCCTCAGGAAGGATATGGTGAGACTCAGGCTTGCAAAGCACATTGTGTCTAGAACTGCTATTGAGACGTTTCATTGCTTTAAGATTGTGATTCAGTTTGCAGAAAGATTGTACTTTTTTGCTTTAGGACTGATACTTCAGGCTTGATAGTCCATGTGTGTTTCTGGCTCCTTCATTGCTGCGAAGTAAGATCTGAGGATGCCAGTGTATCCCAGGTGCTGGGGACCTTAAAGTCTCAGACTTTTAAGAACGGTCTGCTTTAAAACCCTATTTAAGGGTAACTTCACTAGTGAATTGCACAGAAAAAAGGTGTTCACATCCTCTGAATTGCCTGGCAATTTTAGGTATGTTTCCCAGAGGAAGTGCTGGTACATTAACTACTGCTCTCCTCCTTTTACGTAGTTCACCTTCTTCATGCAGCTCCAGCCTACCCACAAGCACCACAGGCTCACACGCAAAAAGGGAGTGTTTCTTGAGCCTACTGCTGCAAGACTGCATAATTGCTCATGCAATTTGGTGGGAACAGGAGAATGAGCCTCCTTCACTGCCATCGTGTGTAGCACATGCAGAGGAGTTACAGCTAAAAAACAGCAGCAGCAGCAGCCAATGCAGTGTCTGTATTTGGCTAGCCACTCAAATGGGAAAAATGAGATTTTTTTTCTCTACTTCTTCATTAATGTAAGCCATTATGTGTTGTCTGGGCTGATTGGTATATACAAATTACACATAACTCAGGGAAGAAAACTGTGAGAGGAAGGTAAGAGACTGTGTGAAACAGAGGGAGAAATAATACTGGAAGGTAGCTTTGGGAGGATGAGAAAGAGGAAAGGGAAAGAGTGAGATCATTACCCTGGAGATTAAAGAGCAATTCAAGACCTTCCTATCAATCAGGATTAGGATGGTAGGGGGAATGCTCTTACATGTTGCTGTTAACTTCTCTGCTTTTTTGGATACATAATAATCATCCATACTATTAGATACAGACTAGGCAATAAACTTCTGTGGTTTTAAAAGCCATAACACAGGTGATGTAACAATGACACTTAATTTCAGCTTTGTGGTTTTTCATTTAAGGCAAATGACTAGAAGCATTGACCCTGGATATGCTGATCCTGACTGCTGGTTTCTGACTGCATGCTTATTGATAGGAGTTCCAGTACGATGGACCAGCCCCAGCGGTTGTTTCACAGGGTATAATAGCAACACACACTGATTTAATAATTTCCTTTAGCAATAGTGTAATTTACTTCCTAAAACCTTTAAATGTGAGACATAGATTTGCACACATTTTACAAGAAATATTTTGTATTTTCATTTTTATTCTCACAATTAGTCACTCTAGAAGTGCATTTAGGTACTTTAAAAGTATCTCAAGTCACTTTCAGCAATCTCAAACATATATAGATTAGCAGAACAATCTATGTGTTATTCAAACTGAAATTCATAGTGCAAGTAAGGAATGACAATATTAAGGCAGTTTGGTTAATATTTGATTACTGTTTATGGTTTTTTACCATAACTTGTTTTTCTCGTCATATGCTGCTGTAAATCTGGGTAGGCATATATACTCTTGTAAAAATAAAAACAACACCAAAATCTCTAAATTAAGCATCTAAAATAGAAAAAATGAACAGCTTTATTAATAAATTCCATGGTATTCCTGTGTTATGGGAACAATATATTCTTAAGTGCTCCATGCATCTGAAATTTGTCTCGATGTGGCCCATTTATTTTAATTTGGGTCTGTCAGCAGAAAAAAAGAAGTAATTAAGCTTGTGACTAGCATGGAGAAACATTTTACGTCTTAACACTGTAGCTTGATACCCAGTAGTTTCTTTATATTTCTTCCAGTTGTCAGATCAAAGTCTCTCAAGTACTATAACTCAGCCATGCTTTGATTAATTACTTCACACAATGAATTTGCAAATTATATTTCTGGAGTGATTAATGTACTTTTTAACTTCAATCACACACACACTCGTCCCCGTTTTGTTGTTTGGGTTTTGTTTTTTTTTTTTTTCTATTCCAATCTTTATTCACTAATGTAGTCAGTCCACACCTTGGAAAAATATTTTTGAAAAGTAACTGATGTTATTTTATGCTAACAGGTTGGTATAAGTAGAGGTTTCCAGTGAAGAACAGAATCTTACCTAACAGCACAATTAAACGGAACTATAAGAATCACTTAAATTGCAGTCACACACCAGCACTCCTAGTCAGGTCTTCAGCCTCAGTGCTTCTTTCAAATACATGAAGTCCCTCCCTAAAAATTCCCAGCCGCAAGTTTTTTCTAGGCTGGGGTTTTGCTCGAGATAGGGCTACTGGAATGGCTGAGCTAAGGCAACCTTTAAAATACATGTTCAAACCAAACATTTGGTTACTGTAGTTAGACATTGGTAAATAGTATTTAGGGAAGTAATAACTTGCCTGCACCGTGATGTGCTTGTCTGGGCAAAGTTTAATAATTGCAATTGTGGTTTCATTGTACAATCTCACATGGCATACTGCTGTTCACGTTCAATCCATTTGCATTACACAGTGGTATCTAATCACTATTTAGTGGTACTGTGTTTATATATATAAATATCCATGCCTTCCCTGTGACTTGATCTGACAAGCTTCTGATGGAGTGCTATGAGGTTATTTCTCTCTTTACCCCTACCTGATTTCCTTAGCTCTGAGTGTTTGAACAGGGCACCCATTTGCATTCTTTAGAAGTAATTTATATCTAGGTACTGCTTTGGTTTTTATCCAGGTATGAACTAAACAATGATATATGGGTGGAGGTAAAGGACCAGTAGTAGGGTCCTGATTGCAGACGTGTGGCTGGGATGCTGTCTCAGATACTCCTGTTACTTCTTACAGCAGCAGTGTAATTGTTTTGTCCATCCATATAAGAAACTGCACAGAGTGAAATGGGCTGAAGCCTTGCAGATTGGAAGTATTCATTCTCTCCCTGGCTTCCTTTTGAAGCATGCTAATAGCTCTCCGTCAGACAAAACCCTGCTACGGTTTGGGGGATAGTTCACCTTGAAGACCCCTCAATATAGGAAAAAAAGACAAGATGTCAATAAATTTGGTTATTTAATGCTCCTGGCAAGATTTGTGTTCCCCAAACGCCTTTGCATTATGTCCCAGGACATACAACAGCTTCCTTGGTATGTGACATACAACTGCTGTGCTGGTAGACAGAGGTGTTGATCTCACATTTTGAACTCTTTGAACTGGAAAAACATGCACACAAAAAATACTGTGTTCTAGGTTTGGCCCCACCAAAACAGGGCGGAGGTGAGACCCATAGGAAACGCCATGCAGTGTGTATGAGGCCAGTCTACTCTAGCTGGGGACAGCCAAGTAATGTCTGTGAAGGCACGCTGCAGCACCCGCCCAGAGGTGAGCAGTCCTTCTCTGGGACAGATGCATTTAGCCCTGTATATAAACCACAGTCTGAACAAGCTGTCTAGCCCAGAGTCATGTCTCCAATGACAGCTAGTAGTGGAGGCATGAGGTAATGGGTGCGCATTTTAATTAAACTTAGAATGACACTTCTCCTTGTATGCCTTCCCTGTCCTAGCTTGCCTGTGCTTTCTACCTTCAGTTTCAAATAGACCCATTACTTCTGGAACTGATCTTGGACATTGGTAGAGACAGGTCTATTTCTATTTGTCAGGCAACATTTTTCAGATAAATTTTCCTGGTCTTTCTGAAACTGATATTCTAAAATTTTGTAGGGGTTTTAGAAAGCTGAAACCTTTTATGACCCTTGTGTGATATAGTTTCCTATTACATTGACATTTTTGCTACTGAAATGCTAATTTCACCTAAAAAATGAACTTGGACAACTGATTAGGAGGGTACATGTATAGGAATACCCTTTACAGACTGCTTAGTTTGGTCACTAAAACATAAGCAGGGGAACTGTAGTTTCTTTATTTTAAGTCTTGCTATTGCCTCATTTAATACTGTGTTCATCGCACTTGTCAAACTTCATTTTAACAGTAATATGGGCTCAGTCTGTGCACAGCTGTGCAACATCACTATAAGACGGGGCATAGCATTGCCTCCATTTTTAAAAATGCAAACCCAGTTGACTCAGACTGAATGCGCGGGGTCATAAAAAGGAGCCTACATGTGCAATACAGTTTCCCACGACTCTCCTGAGGGATACAAAAAATCCAGATTGCAAGATTGTTTCTACTGCTAGGTCCCAAATCAAGAAATACAAATGTCAGCACACTAAGTGCTAGCTTTACATGAAATCATAGAGTCATAGGAGGGATCCGTAAAAAATGAACAAGTTGATTTCTGCATAGGGGCCATTATGAAGATTCTCATGTTATGAAAAATATAAAATAAAATTAGTGTCTCCATTTCTGGCTTGAGAATTGAGAAACCAGTGGACCTAGATAAAAATAAGGCTCTGTTTAGAATGCTTATTATTAGGGTATCAATATGTCTTGTCTATTGAAGCAGGAAATCCAAGTGTGACATTCTTTAGCCACATAACAAGTATATTAAAAGACTGCTATCATTGTAGAATAAATAATAAATAATACATTCCTGGAAGAAGCTCATGTTTTTTAAAGTAGGATTCATTCATCTTATGTTTTTTTCCCCCGCTGTGTTTATATGTATTTGTGATGACCTTTGTAAACAATATCCTGGAATACATTAAATGCACTTCCTTATAAATAAAAATGAAAATGTTCAAAAGTAATTATTCCTTGTATCAATTATTACCTCTGTGTGTGTAAATTCCTCTCTTGCTTGTTAAATATTGTCAAATTTACCTAAAAGTATTTTCTTTTCTCACCCTAATACCCCCAGTAGCCTGGTAGATATTTTACAATAGTTTATAGTTTAGCACTTCATATAATTTATGTTGCTCCCCTTTCAGTTTGCATATTGCTTTTTAGTAAAGGAAATATTTTGAACAAATGAAGGGAAAAAACCCACCCTGAAACAAAGAACACACAAATGCTCCAAATCTTCATATGTAATTCATAGTCATGTTTGATCTAGAAAAATACATTGATATGGCCTATTACATTAAGAGTAAGGAATTATCATTGCTTGTATCAACATCGGAACTGACATTAAGACTTGGATTCAAAGAATAAGTGTCCTCAGTTGTACCGGTTACAGTCATTTTCCTGCAAAAGAGATGTTAGCTCAACTTTTACACATCCTGTTTTGTAGCATGACTGTAGCATGTAAGGCTAAATGCATGTGTAAGCCTCTGAATACCGATTTCTTGATGGTGAGGATGTTATTTGATAATTTTCAGCATGTAAAATTAAGCTTTTGCATCAATCTCCAAACTGGAGTGTTTTAAACCCAAATTAGAACTAGCCATCTCCAACATATAATAACAATCTGTTGAATTAGTAGATGTTTATCCTCCTCAATAAAATCCTATTTCTTCTGTTGCCATCAGAAGAAAGTCTGATGGAATGACTATTGTGCTAGGTTTCCTTTTATTATTATTTTTATTTTTTTTAAATAAAACTAGATAATATTTCTTTTTAAATATTGCCTAGTTTACTTTTTTATTATTATTAATTTGGCCTTCCACGTGCCTTCCTTCTCCAGTACCTTTCCATAACTGCAGCCCTGGGGATTGCCACCTGATTGTCTGTAGGAGCAAATCAGTAGCCTGGAGAGTTAAGACCAGTTTCTCTATTTCAGTAGCAATATCCAAACAAGAAGTGGCTTCCACCCTTTTGCCAGCACAACTATCAAACCTGATGTGTGTGGGAAATAATCAGGTTTTACATACAAGGACTGTCACTTGGTTTCAATTGACACAGTGCTGCTGAATGATTCTGTTCTCATTTAGACAAGCTGAGGATTTGGCTGTTCTTATCTGAAAGAAGAAAACAGATTTAAAACTCAAAAGCATGAACACACACTTATTTTTGCTGAACTTGTTTTTTTTATAATGAGTTTCCAAAATGCAGAGAAAGGTTTGTTGGCTGCCCTGCCCCCTCCCAGCCTTAAGTGCACTTGAATATCAGCGGAAAAAGTCTCAGGCCATGACAGAGGAAGCAACTTACTGACAAAACAACCCTTCTCTGAAGGACCAGAGAAAATAACCCTGGAACATCTGGTTTCCGTTTAGACTGGAAGCCCAGAAAAGTTGCCTTCCACTTAATTTTGGCATTTAGGATATGCAAGGATATTTTTGTCTGGTTTCCAAAAGAAATTAAGCTGCTCTTGCCATGTTGCCTGTCACTCTGCTCACTCTTATTTTTCTCTCCTTAATAACTTTGTTACCCACTGGGCAACTTTCAAATCAGACAGACAGGTAGGTGTATGAAAGGTACAGATTTCTCATGTGGGTCTCAAAACCAGCAGCCAAGTAGAGAACCTGCTTAATGCCCTCAGTGAGGATATGGGATTGGCCATGAACTGAGGCAAAGATCAGAGAATGTGGGCCACGTATGTTATGAATGGCTTAACTGGAGAGGAGAGGGGGGGAAATGCAAAGCAAAGTAAAATCTTCCTAGTCATTGTTTGTAATTTTTTTTAGCTATCAAGAAACCTGCACATGATGTTACTCACAGCTGACAGGCTGGTCCTCTGACATCTAATAAGGCACAAACACTGACGCAAGTTTTCCCCATGGCTGGGGCATAAAATTGTCTTTTTGCTGTATGGATTACCCAGTACATTAAAAGTATACATATAAAATAATTTTCTGCTTTATTCTATTTCAGTTAAAACAGAAAAGAACCACATGATAAGTCTTGTTGGAAACTAGGCTTTTGGGGTTTAGATTCTTACCAAGAGGCAGGTGTAATCAAAATTAGAGGGGTTCTGTCCATTTGGGTGTCTAGAATCATGTCTGTTTCAGGATCTCTTAGTATCTTTGCATTTAGCAGTTTAACTGCTTGTCCTTATTCAAATCACTTCCTAAAACATTTTCTCTGTGTTGTCTTGTAACATTTAACCCACAACACAAAATGAATGAGATATGCATATTTATAATTATTTCAAAGCATTTCAGCACTGATTGAACTGTTGCAGCCTTCTGTGTAAGCGTATGCTTGCGTACCATGAGGGACATTAAGCCAACTCACAGTTTTGCTGGATGCTACAGAGGACTTCGGACATGCACGATTAGACTGAAACTTCAGGGACTCTGGGGAGACGGGGGGAGTAACATTAGACAGGAGCAAAAATTTGTTTCTTGCAGCATTATTAGACCTTTCCCAGGTTGTGGATGGTTTGTTGTTTTTTGGGGTTTTTTTCTGGGTTTTGTTGTGGTTTTTTTTAATTAATACAGCTTACTTGAGCAAGGCTGTTCATATTTTCTAGCCCTGCAGTTTTAACTTTTTTACTCCTTGGTCTGGCACATTTTTGGCATGCTTAGGCAGAGCTGAAGCATTAATTTAAGAAGTTGCCAATAACTGGACCCAAAGGAGCAGACTGCCCTCCACACACCAGCAGGTCTGTGTCTTGAGAGGGGCAGGTGGCTTTGAGCAACTTGTTCAGTCCTCTGCTGCAGGATGGAGTCTGCACGTTCCCAGTGCAGAGCAAGGGGTTCTGCCTTCTGTGCTGAGTGAAGAAAAAGCAGAAGGGGACCTTTATGCATCTGCGGTCCCTCACTACGGGCTTGTGCTCTCCCTTATCTAGCCAGAGGAATGTAATACTGCTGTATGGTATGTTGCAGAATGCGGTTTAACTTCCATTTCCTCATTCATATTAGGATACTATCTCTCTTTTTAATGAAAACTTCAAATTCCGGTCAAATCTGGGGACAAGATGCCTTTCTCTTCTCTCTCTTTTTGGGACCTTGCCATTCCTGCCTTTTTGTTGCTCCCATGCATTGCTCCTTGTGTTTCTCTGCCATTGTTTATGAGGCAGAGTAAGCACTAGACTAGGATAAAGGAAAAATAACTTTTCTTTTGTGAGGATTTTGGGTGTCTTTTTGTTGCTGTTGTTGTCGTTGTTGTTGTTCTTTTGTTTTGTTTTGTTTGTGTGTTTAAACCTTGATGGTTCTCTGACCTGACTCACCACACCCAGCTGAAGGGGCAGACTAGAAGCAGCTTTATGGTGGGGAAGTACAGAGACATTTAAGTTAGCCCTACCTCTGAGAAGGATGTAATCACAGTGTTAGAGAAGGACACCGTGTGCCTGTGGTTGTTGAATTTACTGAGAAATTTACTGTGAAATTTATCTTCTCCTGTGGTGGACAGTCTTAATCTGGCCTTTATTGTACAAATGCCTCGGACTGAGAAAACGATTATACAACACTGAGCAAACTGTGATTTCTCAGAAGATAATTGCAATTATTTTCTCCATTATCTATTAATCTATAAGCTCCTCCATGACACCTATTTTGGTGTTCATGAATAAAATAAAATGGGAGGAATGAATGACATTTCCTGTGTATGGATAAAAAATATCTGCTTTGAAGAAAGGTCTTCAGATCCTGCCCCTTCTGGAAAACACTCCCCATGGTACACCATTATGTTAAACCAACAAAGAGGAAAATGGTATTCCACGCACATGTGAGCTAATAACAACTGGCATGCAGAACATAAACACCACAGTGGGTCACACTAAGGCAGACTGGCAAGCTGCTGTGCTAGCTTGGTTTCCAAATGCCTGAAGATAATTGCCCCAGTATATCCATGCAGGACTTACAAAGAAAAAAATAAGATTATCCCAAGCATGAAACTAGCTGGAAAATTACTCAGCAGTGTTATTGAAAACTGATTTTACCTGCTGTGATATTTAGCTAATATGATTAGCGACATTAAGACAAAGACTTCTGCTATAGTTTGGAAATAGACTCCAACCTACCTATCACGGTGGGAAATTTATTTTGTTCTGTAACATATCAACATTTCCTGCCTGCATGAAATCTCTTAAACATCCACCTCTACTTATATTACCAGTGTCAAATTCAGTACTGATTCATGAGCAATACATAGTTCAGAACCTCCACACTCAGTAAGAATGGTAAGAACAGTAAGAGAAGCATTATTTCAATAATTAATTACATGAAGCAAAGGTGAAAATCTTTTAAAAATTATTTACAATAGATTTGCATGTGCAAAATACTATTTTCATGCTGAGATAATTTTCAGGCTTTTGCATAGGTGAAGTCTATTCTATTTATATGGATATATAAGAAGCTAAAATTCTGATGCCTATTTTTAATGAGATATAAAAACAGTTTTCCGTTTTCTTGAAGCTATTTCCTTACACTTCAGTCCTCACTGACCATAGCATCTTCCTGCTTAATTTCATAATTACACATCCCTCTGTCTTACCAAGTCTATAATAATATCAATGTTTATTATAATATTATGTAACTGTAGCACCTGGGGCCTGCAGCCATAACAAAGACCTCATGTGGTGAGGTCTGTAAAAAAAAAGCACAGAACTGGAAATTAGTTTTCCCTTTCACAGTTTCTCAAGAGAATACATTGTAAAACAAGAGATAACAGATAATACACACCTATAAGGAGACTGAAAGAGAACAATAATATCAAATAAAGCATGTATTTATAAAGATTAAACTATCTCTGAACGAGGTAGTGTCCACTTTGATAATTTAAGTACTATAGCATCTACTAACTTGAAGGTCAGGAGTTTAAAATGCCTTTTTGTAAAGTGTATTAGAAATTGACAGTATAACAGGTGAACGCTTTTGAATTTAGTTCATGGAAGGCATAAACTTTTCAAGACTATTGATATGTGTGTAGGAAAACTGTTAAGTGCTAGGGAATGGTTCAGTTAAGCCACCCAAAGACTTGGGTGAAAATGTGGTAAACAGGCTTCTTGTACAAAAGCATGGAGAAAATTAGGTATCTTGGAACAGAGGGAGGGAGCTACCTGGGGTCAGTAAATGGGTGTAATTCGGCCTAAATCTAACCAGTTGGAAGACTGGGGATATGTCTCAAATCCCTCTCACTGGTTTTCTCAGTTGAAGTTGCTTGAGATGCTCCTCTTCATGTATAATCTGCAGCCCAGAATGCAAGCTCTGTCCAGGAGTCAGGAATATATGGCATTTTAAAAAGAAGTGGGTCAGTTTTGTCTACCATTTTAACCAAGCTGTAATACCTCCCTCTGTGCCTGTGTGTGTATATACACATATGTAAGTAGACATTTGGTTCTAGGGACTAGAGTTCAGATCTCGTTTTGCAAACCAGGTGCTCCAACTATGAGGTTACAATAGGCTTTTCTGTTATTCTTTCACAGAGTAGCAGAATCATAGAAAAATTGAGGCTGTGTGTGACTTCCTGAGGGCATCACCTCCAGTCCCCCTCACAAAGCAGGCTCAGCTAAATCAGGTTGCTGGGAGACTTGCCCAGTAATTTTTTAGTGTCCCCAAAGGTAGTGATTCCACAACCCTTTTGTGCAACCTGCTTAGGCATCTGATCATCTCCATCGTGCATTTTCCCCTCTTTGCATCTAAAGAGAATTTCCTGTTTTTTAACTTGTGCCCATTGTTTCTCATGCCATCAGAGCATAAGATCTGTGCTTTTCCTCTGGGAAGAGCCTGGCTCTGTCATCCCTGCATCCTTCCATTTGGCAGCTGCAGAGAGCAGTAAGATTTCCCTTTCACCTTCTCTCAAGGCTGAACATACCCAGCTCTCTCAGCCTCTCCTCATATGCCACATACTCGTCTTGCCACCTCTCCTCTGGACTTGCTCCAGTCTCTTAACATCTTCCTTGCAGAGGGGTGCCTAAAACTGGAGAGTGCAGATGCAGCCTCAGAAATGCTAAATTGACCTCCTGGCTACAATTAACCATTGTGCAGAGTGGCACTGCTTCAACAGTACTGGTTTGAGACTGCCCTTATCTTGAATAATCTATATCCTGGTGGTTATAACATTCTTTAGGGGAGATGATAGTTGTGGATTTGCATTGGTTCAATAAAGGAGGCAACTGAATCTGTTTTCTACATCCTGACTGAATGTAACAATCATTAGGCTTTATCTTAAAGGGAGGCAGCACACTTTGTGTGGGCCCTAATGCTGTGTATAGATCCTAGGTATGCTCTGATAATGCTTATTGGAACATGATGTCAAAATAGGTAGAGAACTGTCTGATATTTTTATTCCAATCTAGTTTAGGTAAGAGGGATGTATTGTTTGTTGACTTAGTCCTGTGAAAGCAGAGATACTTCTGTGTATTCTGGACTACCACAAAACTCCACAGACTTACCAAAGGAGTTTGGGTAGCTCCAGAATTAGGCAGCAGCTGAAGAAGGCTTTTCAGGATACTGTATCTTTGTCATATATGCCTAAATTCAGCTTAAATCCAATGCTTGAGATACCTCTGATCGCTTTCAACTTGCACTGCCCTTAGGGATATCTCAAAGCACAGCTCATACATAGGCAACATAAGCTTTCCCCCCAAAAGAGCAAGGGACTAAATAACTATACCAAATAGTCAAATAGGGACAGGTAAGCAAAATACAGGACTTAGTGTGTCTCTTTCCAGGTGCTTCTGGATAGTTAGCTCCCCATCAATTTTTGTATATATTCAACCCCACCCTTAGGCTGTTTCTGGCTGTATCTCCCCTTTGCGTATGGAGCAGACGTACCTGGGCCCACTGAAGCAACGTGCTGTTGCCAACAAGTTGCAGGAGAAAGGAACGCGAGCAGGTTCTAGTCTCCAGCTTAGTACTCCCGACTCTGCAATTCCCTTCTTCAGAGCTGGGGTGGTCCACTGCTGGCATGTGCAGAGCAAAGGCAGGGTTAAAAGTGAGGGCAATGGTGCCGTGAGCACACGTTGTTGGGTCTGGGGAGCCTGCTACACCTTGGCAAGCTGAGCCATTTGCATGGCAGGTGCTTAGAGAGGTGGTTGTGCCAAGGGCTCTGTGCTAGCTTAGGCTGGGCACACCGCTGGGACAGCTAACATGAGGTCAAGCGACCTCTTTCAAAACAGACCAGGATTTTAACAGTTCCACAGTCTTCCTCTCAGGCAAGCTCTCTCATGGGTATGGTTGATTTTCCTTTTAATAAACCAGCATTGACTTTAATAACACACTTTTAATTTACCTAAGACTTTATCAATGTTATCAGCTGGATCTTAAAACAAATGCATGTTTTTGTATGAAATTGCATACAACTTAGCCCTTTATCTCTGCTCTAAGGAACAGTACTGACTAAACAGAAACACAGGACAACGGTACATGAGACTCCAGTTGCTTATTTGCCGCATTTTTATGTTACTGTCTGAGAAGATTTGAAGGGTGGACCTCCTCTTGTCCCTCTGCTTCAACTACAGGCAGGAAAGGGCTTCAGCAGTAAGTCACGTTTCTCTTGTTTACTCTCATCAAGACCTTTCTGTTGCGTAATTCCTTTGTTTTCCACTGTTGTAATCTCTGATGCACATGGATCACGGACAATGTAGATGACCCGTGTGGGATCCATGAAGTTCTCTGTCAAGATATTGTTGTCCTTCCCTGGCTGGGATCCAGGTTTAGTACTAAGCAGAAAAAAAAGCAAAAAAAGAACAATGGAGATAAATTTAGATGCTGTTGGGAAAAAGAATCCAGCACTGTCCATCCCAGCCCTTTGAAGCGACGCCCACAAAGTAGTTTCCTTTGACTTTCTCAGGGATTCCCAGATTTTCACAGTGACTTATGCAACCAAAGCAGGTAACACATGACTAACATTTGGCTAACCCTTTGCAATCTCATTCCGAATACAAACTATGAAAAAAAGCTTAGTGTCGTAACTTACAGCCTCACTGTGTGCACATTGAACAGAACTGGAAACAGCTGGACCGTTGATGTTGGCACCACAAGTACCAAGGCAAATTGGACCCTTGGCTGCACTGACTTCCCTGCAGGACAGTATTGGTAGTGCTCTCCAAGCAACACTGCTCCCTAGGCCTGAATTTAATTTTGCTAGTACATGAGCCACTGCTAAGACTGAAATTCCTGCTAATAGCTCCCTTAAAAAACTGTTTCTCAGTGACTTTGTTTACCTATTTTGATTAATAGCTTAGTTACAGAACCGTCTTTCAGAGGGCCCATTGAGGTATTATTAGCCAAACTGACCACTACGCCCAGTTCTGTAATACTAGCATTTCTACATAGCTGTGATGCTTAATCGTTTAAAAGGAGGAAGACATGGTGCTTGCACTAAGCAAGCTGCTTCAGCCACATTCTGGAGGCTGAGGGTGTCCTTGGTCGCCTGCATACTTTGTGCTCTGAATTTTTTCTTGAATGGGTTCTTTTTTGGGGGTTCTTTCCCTGTGTTTTGAAGATTCACATTCAGTTACTGATGAAATGTATTTCTTTGGAAAGAAAAGTCTGTGTAACATGTTTTTGAGTGGTATCTGCCCATTTTGTATTTGGTCATATAATACGGGCACCTTAAGTAATGGAAATGCATGTTCCTTTTTCATTGTGTGCTTATAAAAGTCAAACCTTGAGTAATGTAATTTTATGTAAGTAAAGCTGTATATAAAAATACCATTAAGCTCTTTGAATGACTGGTAAAAAATAAAAAAAAGGGAAAATTTCCGTTTGTCATTTGGACACTCAAATCACTGTCCTAAAGAGCAGTAGGGAATATTAGACTAATTTGAGACCATGTCTGCCGCTGTATCTATGAATATAATGAATTTAGATACTGGTAGACTACAGGTGCTTTCCTCTTTTTGTTAATTACATTGTTTTGCAAAATAGAAGTGTAATTTGCATTTGCACGGCAGTTCTTATCCAGGAGGATGCCATGACAATTTTGATCTGCTGACAGAGATAGCCTGAAGTAATGTTTGCCAATGCAGCACAAGGGGTTTATTTGCTTTCAATTTTTAGAGTTGTAAAATTTTATTTTGGGTCACACCTGAATTTTTGTCTCATTAGTTAAGTGGCTTTGTCCTAAAATAATAGAATTTTTTGTCAAGATAATGTGACTTTCATTTTAACGTCATGTAATTGAAATATTTGCTCTTTTAATTTCAAAATGATATTCTGGTATACAGTTAATTTTTTAGATTTTTGAAATGAAACCACTTTGTTTCATGTAAAAAAAATCATTCAATTGCAAATTATTTTCTTTTTCTTTTCATTTTGTCACAAATGTATAAAAAATGAATTACAAGTAGGGCACAAATTTTCTTTCTGATTTAACCAGAAATTAAAAAAAAAAAAAAAAAGTACTCTCACCAGTCCATTCCTAACTTGTTGTTTAATACACAGTTTCTCTATGGGCAAAAACCCCTTTGGGGTGAAATTTGCATGATAAGGTTTAGGTTTTTGGGTTTGAAAGCAGTTAGTATTTTTCTATTTCTCTCATTCTGATGTCAAACTATGTCACGAAAAAAAAAGGAAAAATATTGCGGTGTAGAGTTGAAGTGAAAAGCTTGAATAGTATCCCCCTTGGAAAGTGAATAAATAACTATCAGAAAGGTTTTAGTTGAAATTCCAAGCTGGCAAGCTATTTCAGCACACACCAATCTTCAAGGATTTCAACAGCACCACGAGACTCATAAAATGATTTGATACATAATTTGGTGAAATTTGAAAGGTTTTCCTGTGCAGATGTTTTGGTTATCTGACTATAATAATTCTTTGACCTTAACCCTGGTAAATAGGTATTGTATGTGTTTCTAATCAGTGTGTGTGTCTGTTGTATTCATTTTATTTTTAACTTGAATGCCTGTCATTTAATACAAACTTATGCCTTTAAAAGTACCAAACTTTATTAATCCACTTAAGGGCTTAACCATCTATAAAAATGTCCTATGCAAATTAGGCTTTTTCCTTTCTTCAGTCATCACAGCCAAACACATAAAGCTTGGGGAAATTTATGCATTTTGACCATCTCTAAATCATTAGAGGCCAAACCAATTTAAATAGCAATCAGTGACCACAAACACCCTTTGCTTTCTGAACGTACCCCGCACACCCCCAGCCCCTTGCTATTCTAATTATTTAATTCAAGCTTGTAACTTTCAGCTCTGCTGGATGCTCTACAGTCTGAATTCATTCTGCCTTGTTTAATTTGCCTTTTTCCTTTGCTGTTAGACTGTTATCTCTCAAGATGAGAACAGAACACTAACTCACCACTGCTTAGTATCAGCAGAAGCTGTTTCTTAAACTGTTAAAAAATATAGGATGATCCTTTGGATTTGACATTTGGGACAGCGGTTTTGTGCCTAGTTTAATTGCTTTCCAAGCTGGGATCATTATCCCTAAGTTTTCCCACTTCTAAAGCTGAACTCCTCCCATTTTATCAAGTATTTAGAGGTCTTAAAAAAACCCAAACCAACAAGTGAAGTGTTATTATATTCATTTTTCACTGACTTCCGTGGTGTCACCATTTATCTCTGAGGTCAGTGGAGTCCATGAGATCTCTGGATGTGATCACAGTGGAAGTGGGAAGGAGCTCCAAACATATCTGAAGGTTATTTTCAGAAGTGACATCTCAGAGTGGGCTGGAGAGACAAACATGTTATTCTCAAAATCTGTAACACATCCAGCTCACTGAAAGGTATCATTTTCCCCAAGTTTTTAATAGCCTGCCAGTTTAGAAAATGCATACGTTTAAACCCTCATCATAATGTTTATTCTGCTGGAAAAGTCGACAAAGACATTTATTTAACTCTGGTGTCACTTCTATTACCAATTATTTCATCCCTTGTGCAAGATCTGCTCTCTGAAGTCATCACTGGGAAAAGGTAGAAAAATCTACTACCGGGCAGGTTTTTTTATGTCTGTGTCACTCATGAGGTATATTATATTATAGCTTCTATATGCAAAAGATGCATCTTTTATGGCAAGATAGCTCTTCTGATGTCTTCAAGTGTCCTGAACTCATTACAGCTTTTGACTTGTTCCAGCCTTCAGATTAAAATGGTTCAGGTTACATCATTTTAAACTGCACAAAGGGTCAAGAGACCGTATCATTTCAATGAGGCCACAGTTCATTTGCTTTGCTCAGGAAAGCCAGAGGATGAAATACATATTCATGGTCACAGTTTGAAAGAAGGATTGCAGCCTCAGTATCACAATGAAGCAAAATATTTCATACATGATGCAGCAAAACAGTGACTGGATTTTTGCCAGTTTGAAGGAGATAGAGAGGGAGACAGAATGAAGAAAAAAATATAATTAAAAAATGCACCTGGTACCTAATGTTTGGGGGTTTTTTCTAAACTTTTCATTATGGGGAGAAGCAATATTTGCTTTTTGCTTCGTGGAGTTGAAATCAGTCCATTAAGAGGGTGGGAGAAGAGATTAATAGGTAAATTCAGCATGCTGACTCCTTCATGTAGTTAATGTGCTTAATCTTACTTAGGTGATGAGCTGCATTTACACTGACAATGAGTGAGAGAGGAAGAGAGGTTAAATATGTGGTTAGGGGAACAAAGTTAATGAAAGCATATTACAGGATTTTACAAAAAACATATATTACTGTTCATTTAATATAGTCTTTGGGACAATTACATCCCTGGTGTAATCTCATTAAACTAATGAGATCACATCAGGGATGAATTTGGCTCTTGTATTTAAAGTTTTAAAATGGTGGTGTTATCATAATTTTCTTCTTTGCTTAGAATGCGAATGAGCTTTGGAAGACTGAGAAGAGTGTTTTTAAGGATGATGGAGACCATTGAGATAGGGAGGATACAGAGTAGAATATTGAGCTAGTCCTTTGTTAGCTCTCATTGCCCTTGTCCAAATCATTATTTAAAGTTTATTAGCCTTGCACTTCTGTATGTGGATGAACCGTTGCCCTCTGAAATCCAGAGTCTTAAAAATGTAAGACACCTACCTGTCCTTAAAACGTGCCAAGGTTCACCTTTAGGCATGACTGACACCCTCAAAGTCACCCTCAGCTGCACTGATCCTCTTTAATACCTTGTCAATGTGTGTCTATGCGTACACAGCTTGGATGGTGTCTTACATAGCCACTGTATCCTGCAGTAGTTTCCTAACTGAAAAAAAGCTTCCCAGCCTCCAAAATACGGCTACTCAAATGCACCGTTCATCTGCTTCTGTCTTCTGTGAGCTTGATGCATAAAAAATACACAATATGCTCCTTTTCTGCTGTTCTCCATTTTTTGTCCTTGACAGTAGCATGTTCAAGCTGACTGTAACAAGCTGTATCCAAGTCCTTTCTTTTTATGACAGGACTTCAAACTGAACTTTGTGAGCGCTCCAGCCATCAAGCTGTTGGAGTTTTATTTCACATAAGTGAGCTAAGACCTGCAACAGCACTCTGTGTATACCTTAAGCACTGGGGGACAGCAACTTTTTTCCATCTGTGGTCCAGTGAGCAAAATGGAATTCCTCTAACTGGGAGAATGACATGGACCAGTAACATAGTATTTAGTAACACAATATTCAGTACCTAACAAATAAGGGTAATCTCTTACGAAGTAAATTCAGATTACTGCTTCTGTGAAGTTCCAAGAGAAGTTACTTAGATACAAGTCTCTTAAAGCACAGGTGAATAAGTCAAGAAAGTATCTACTTGATGGTTCCCCTTACTTTCTCTGGTTTTTCACTGATAGGGAAAAGTAGACATAAATGCCCTTAGAGTAAATTCATGCCTTACAATCTGTCTCACTGCACAGAAACATCAGTGTGCTACTTCACATGGATCATGTCAGTGTGACAGGGGCAGAAGCATTTACTCTGTTACTTTGTTAAATTGTGCACAATCCTGTTTAGCCAGTTTTTGAGGTATCTGACTATCCTCATGTTTAAGGGAAAAGAGAACATGGCTGCAGCGCAGCAATTCTCCTCCCTGCTTGCCAGAACCAACAAGCAATCCAGAGATTTCTGAGAGTTATGCCAGCAAATAAAATCTGCCATATTTCATTTGGGTTAGCTCAGTAAGATTCCATATAAAATAAGTTACAGTTCTATGAAATTCATCCTAAAACTTACACAGTAATTATCCTTCAGCATTTTTAAATTACCCTATATTGATATTATTCCTCAATAAATCTGGGAATAGTTAAAATCCCTGTAGTTTTTTTCCTGATATTTTTCCTTAAATATTACAGGAATTTTCCAGCTGAGCTATAACATTATTTCCTTCCAGCCTACCTTCTTGTTCTACTCCAGCAGACTCACAATGAACATGTTCTCAGAATGCACATCCAGCTGCGCTTTCCTTTTATTACTTATGACAATCTTCAGAGTGCACAGGAGACATTTTTTCCCCCAGACCTTACCCTTTATTCCTCATGACAATGACACAATGCTTAAGATGTTAATGATCTTATGCAATTTCATTTTTGCTATCAATAATAGTTCAGACACATACATAATCCCCTCTCTCCCCTTTCCTCCCTTTCCTCTCTAATGTGCTCTTGAATTCTTCAACAAGATATATAAACATCTCATTTTTCTAATTATTTTGATTGTTTTACCTGGTATTATAATTATGTGATGTTCATTTCTGTTTCAGTCTAGTGCCTCTGCTATAGTAGTGAAGGAGGTTAGGCGACAGAATCTCATTCTTCTGGAGAATTTGATCTTGAGCAAAGCTGGTTAAACTTTGGAATGTCTGTTATTTAAAAAAAATCTGAGATCTAATTTTATTTTTTTTTAATTCCAAAATTGAATGAAGTTTTGACAAAATAATAGAAGACTGACAGATACATTCTGCTGAGAGACCACTGAAATACTGTACTCTGATTCAGATCTGTGTTTTTTTCATTCCATTTTTGACTAAAAAAAACCCTGCATTAAAAATGAAATACAGATCTGACATTATAAATATTTTCTATCAGAATTTTTTAAACAAAAGTCCCTGAAACAGGATATTTCCTCACATGTTTTTTTTCCTGTAAATGAAACAGCATATTCTAATGTAAGAACATAATTGTTGGAAGCTTCTTACTCTACAGTGGAGCTGATAAGGTCAGCAAGGTGTAGAATTCAGCTGAAATCAAAGAGGAGCCTAATCCATTCAGGAGGCGCCTTGGTCCTGGGGAAGGCTGCAGGAAAGAGCAAGGAAAGCTGGGGTGGTGGGCAGGACTGCTTGGGACCTGAGTGCTGTCTCACCTGCTCTACCCTCCTGATCGCTATATCAGGTTTAGGGTACTTAAGTAAAACAAACAAACACACACAGAGAGGGAGGTAAAGGGCATTCCTGCTGCTCAGATAGTACAAGGGGAAAAGCATGCTATTGCAAGCCCGAGGGAGACATATGGCTGCCCAAAGGTGGAGGTAAACAAAAAGGCTGAGTGAAATTTGTGTCTGTGCGAAAAGTGTTTCTCCTTTTTTTTTTCTTGTGACACGGGAAGGCTGGGGAGTTAAGAGTATGGGAACATTTTATTTTGCATTACTGAATTCAGGAGCCTTTGTGGGTTTTGTTTCTTAATATAATAGAAGCTTCATTTTGAATGCTTTAACATCTACAAGGTTTTCAGTGTAGATGAATGAACTCTGCCATCATTCCAAGCACATCACTTTTATATCTTCTTGTCAGTTACAGTTATTAACAGCAGTGTTTAAAATTTGCTTTCTTTTTTGAAGAAAGCCCTGACTATAAGATAGAACAAATTACAAGTAGTATGTGTAGTGCAGCAGTGTTAAAACTGCTGTCAGCATCCCAACATGGCCATATGTCTGACATAAAGTACACAAAAGAAAGTGTTGAGGATTGGAGCGCAGTCTAATGATAAGTAGGCCATTTAAACAATAAGCCTCTCAAGTGAGCAATATACATTCTGTTCTGTTTTTCTTACTTTGTGCTGCTTTAAATCAAAGTCCACGGGTCTGCTATTGCTGGGAGGTTGGACATGCTGTCTGTGAGTAAATAGGCCCTCTGCCAAGTAACTAGAGCTCGCTCTTGGTAAAGGAAGAACATTGTTCACTAAAATAGTTTGTCTTTTGATGCCAAAGGAAATCAAATTGTAATCAAGGGCTGAGAACGGACTGAAGTCATAAAGGCTGGCTTGCCTCAGACTTTGGCAGCCTCCCTTGTTCCCAGGCATATTAAATATAATTTACGTTTGCAGAGCGGAGAGGCTTTATTGAACTGGAAATTTGTTTTAAATAACGCTTAAGTGAAACACTGTCAGGGGCAGCCAAGGATACATTTCTACTGTCATTTAGGCTGCTGAAAATCCAGAGTATGTTCATGGGCTTTACCAGATTTTTTTCTGAATTTATATTTGTGTAAATGCATATTTAAGGTCAATGTTGATGAAACAATCATGTTTCCCAGGTTCTGGTCACTCATGCTGAGTGGAAAGTTCATGATGAAAGGCTTACCTCAGTTACAGAAATATTTATATGTTTTCCTTCCATGTTATTGTGCATGTGAAAAATCACATTAACTATAAATAACAATCTTTGAATGAAAAATCATGAACACTGTATAGGACAGTTGAATCAAGTCTGTCCTTGATCTGCAATGTATGAAGTGGAATCAATTTTACTGATAATTCCTGTATAAAAAGTTAAAGTTTAAAATATATATCATAGTTTCAGAGAATAACTTTAGGAACATTTGAAAATAAAAAAAATCTGTTTTTTATATTTCTAAATGAAATTTATCTTTTGAAACAGTAAAACTTGCTTGTATTTCATCATGGAATTAAAAACTAATTTAAAAATAGCCTCTACCAACAAGTGGTAATTCTACTTTTCAGCGTCTTGCTCATAAGTAGCCAGCTGAGAGAAAATACTGTTTTAATTCTTTGCACACTTTTGGACAAGATATTTCTCTTCTAACCTGACACCATAATGTAGGTTACATCTGAAACTTGTTCAACAGATTTGCACTGAGTCAAAGCAATGGAATCTGCCAACTAAAAAGTAAAAGACCTTCCATGAACAGCTCATTTAAGATCCCGTCAACTCCTTTGTTTTGCAGCTTTGTCACATTGCATATACCATTTGTCAGCAAATTCATTGTACTTCTATATGTACTGTGCAAAGGGAAATTTGACTGTAGGGAAAATTGGAAGAGATAATTAAACTACCAAAGAAATGTTTGGGTAGCTGCTGTCTTTAAAAAGCAGACAGTTTTATTTCAGACTTTCTGTTGGAAATAATATTGAAACAGCACACTTCCACCCTAAAATGGCAATATTTGGATCTTTTTCACAGCTCTTCTCTGTTCAAGAAACAATTGACATTTGAAGCAATTTAAGGTTAATTATGTTAAAAGACTGGAACAGATTTTAGACCTTGCTGACTAATTTGGAGGTCTGCCACAAGCTTTTAAGAACCTTAAGAATATGTTTTCTGTATCTCAGTGCTTGAGGGACCAAAATAGGTAGGCATCTGTCTGTGATGTTTCTTAAAGCCCTGTCCCTGTCTGTGCATGTATTTACCTAAGCCTTGATGATGCCTAACATCTAAAGGACTAGCTTAGTGCCCAGACTTTGTCACCTCAGAGTAATCTATAGCCTTATGACTAAGCCTTTTCTGGAGGTTCCTTTGAAACTACATGTTGATCATGTGTTCTCTATAGGGCATCTAATTTAATTTGACTCAGGGTGGTGGGTTCTAATAAGAGGCAAGCTGTTTAGAAGATATGACCTGCATTTCTCACCATTGCCTGAGCCCTTGTGTGAGTCTAACCTAAGGAACTTAAAAATAGCTTGATGAAAGTGTAAACAAAACCTATCTTTTCCTTGAGCTGGAACCCTCCTTTTTTCCAGAAGGGAGGTAGAATTTAAATGTGTTATTTTCTGAACAAAATTAATCAAATTGCACTATTAATAGTCAATAATTTTAAGGCAAAATATCAGGTCTTGTTATGAAAATGATAAAATGGAAGTTAATAACCGCAGAAGTTCTGAAAGTACCCTTACTTATGATATCAATGGTTATTTCAAAGGGAAAATGACAGGGTAAATCTTTTTTACATTGCAGCATAAAAATACCAGGACTATCAGCTGTAACCCATGTCTGCCCTTTTTCCCAGCTGTAATACACATATGGTGAGGGTTAAGAAACTACAAAAAACAGAAGGGTGACTGAAGAGGTAAATGCTACGACACTCAGACATGAACTAAGCTTCCTGGCACTTTTGACAGCCAAGGGCACTCATGGGGATTTGACAAATTGATATTCACTTTAAGATAGTCCACGTCAGTGAATAATACCACGTTATTGTAGAACAAGCATTTTTGAGACTAATAAAAGCAGGACAGCACTAAAATTTACAATGAGACTAGGAAGACATTCCAAAAAGTAACTGGAGAGACATCAGGACATGTGTTCCCTTAAGTGCATGCTGGGATTAAGCTGTTATGTGAGCTTGCATCTGTGGTTCCTGTGAAGACCTGCAGCTCAGATACACTCTGAAGTCAGAGAGATGCTCTGAGACAGCCCCACACTCTCTGAAGAAGTCCACACAAAAAGCCTTTCACAAAATTACTTCAGGATCCAAGCCTGTCTTCAATAGTCTCTTCTCTAGCACTGCACAATCCCGTATCACACTTTCCAAATGCTCTTAAATTTTCTGTTGCTTTTCTTTTCCTTCCCTTTCAGTCAAACAATGTGATACAGTGTATTCAGATGTTAATAGGACCATTTGTGTATTTCTTGAAGTAGGAACAAACAGAGTGCTTTAAAAGTTTTTACTTTTATATATAGATAGGTGTATAGAGATATTTATACTTTTGTTATGCTTTCTGCCTTCCCTTTGTATTGTCTTGTAAACATGTCATGAACTCGATCATTTCTGAAAACAATAGGAGGTGAATGCTGACTTCAGGGGAAGCAAATGAAAAACCCATCTCTCTATTGTTGCAGTTTTCTTTTTTAAAAAGCTAAGGCTTTCAAAAATATTCGTTGAAGTAAATATGCATCCTGCAAACAAAATAGGAGCAGAAGGACATATTTCAATGCCCAAACTGTACTTGCTATCCCATCTAGTTGTAACTGGGGTAATGCTAGGAAGCAGAGGGATAGATACAAAAGACAGATCAGCTGTATGTGAAAACAGTGCAAGAGGTTCAAAGCTGGTAGCCTGACTCTACCCTCACCTCACCATTATCTTGTCTGCAGATGCTCGTCAGCAAATCAAATGGCAACATCCCACAGTGTGTTTGGGAACTGAACAGCTCACAGGTTTTCTGCAGTAGGAAATTGGTCCTGCTGTAAAGACTGGGCAATCTATTTGTATCAGCTTACACTGTTCTGTTTGACTTGGTATTTTAATTCTCAGGAGACCCAAAGCCAGTCAGTTCAAAGTTAACAGCTGTTCAAATTGCCATATGCTTTAGAGGAGACACAGAAATGAATGTGTGCCAGAATTTGGGTTGAGATTGAGATGAAGCTAACTCAATTTGACAAAGAGATCCCCACCCTAAACTTCTTTTACATACTAAGAGTTGGTAATATGGGAAAAACATGGCTGATGGGAGTAGAATTCCTAGACTGTTATCTTAACAAAGGACTTTTAGAAACACGTTCCCTCTTTGGGAAGGGAATTCTCCTGCACAAGATGTTGTCTCAGAATATGTACAAAAGACTGTCATAACAGAAAAGTGCATCAACAATAATTTTCTAAGAACTGTAATAGTGATATTAATTATTTTATATCATTTAATAAATCATCATTCCTAAGTGAAGAAACTATTTTGCAGCAGTCAGGCAATCAGGTGAGATAGGCCCAGTATTGATGTCTCTAATTAAAATAATCTGAAGCTCATGTACAGGTATGCATCTGCATGGACGTTCATACATCTGTATTATGCCTAAATCCATACACATCTCTAAATAAACACCAAATATAATTCCAAATAATTTTACTTAATTAAAATACCATTCAATACCAATACAAATGTCTGCTACTGCTACTACTGCTGTAGAAGCAAACACTTCTTTCTTTGTGTTTGTCCGGGTTGGAATTAAGTGAAATACAACCTCACAAATCAGCTGCACTGTGAATACTCTGTTAATACAACCTACAGAAACCATAAGCAGGCAAATTTTGGTTTGTGTTTTCTGAAAATCCAGTGTCATGAAACAGTGCAAAAAAGAACAGCCTTGCCATGTTAGGGTAAAGGAAGCAGTGATCTTGATAATATAGCCTCATGATGCAAATAACTGAATTATTTCAGCCAAAGTAAATTTAAACAAACAAACAAAAAACCCAAGCTCAAAACTTTTACTCCAGATCAGGTGTTTGTTACAAGGAATGTCAGAAGTCATTTCATGCAAAGCCTAAAAAATTAAAGAGACATATTTTGGAATGCTGTGAAAAGCAAAGGTGAGATTTTGTTCACAGGCGAACATATCTGTTCACTGTAACGCACTGTAATAGTGGCTATTCATTTTTTTGTTCAAGCTCAATGGTCCTAAAATAAACGCCCAAACTCTCAATACAGATTGCCCACATACATGCAAATAACTATAAAGATATCTATTGTACTCACCCAAGCATTTTCCTATGTATTTTTTCATTCTTTAAACTCTACCATTTAATTGCTAAATTCCTTGAGTGCAATGAATCTGAGTGATAAACAGAAGTGTACAAAATAAGAGAAACTTCTGCAGCAAAACTGTCCATTTTTCCAGTGAAAAAGATAAATAATAACACTTTTAACTACCTGTAACCATAAGTCCCTGTGACACAAATATTAATGAACAATGAATTGTAATATTTTTAGGACACTCGAGTGAAACTGTTGAATAGTACCCACAGATATTTTCTGCCTTTCTCTATGATAATACAGACTTTTCAATATCTTCTTATTGTGTAGAAGAGATTTATAGTTTGTCTTGTGCTTTGCAGTTCCAAAAGAAGAGACAAGGCAAAACAAGCTCAAAATTCAAAGAAAAAGCATAACAAGTTTTCTCTACTGTATCAAGAAAGGATGAATAACTGTTGTGTAACTAATATGCAGAGACATCTTAGTATAACAAGATACAGCTTAACTCCTAGAGTCCTTGTTATTTAATCCATTTAGTTCTGCCCAGGGATCACATGAATTTATGGAAACCCCCTGCTACCCTCTTTGTTGACTTCCATCCCTGCTGGGAGATCCCCATCTGCTGGGAAGTGAAACTCTGTCCTGAACTTTACCTCATTTAACAGGGTGCCACATGTAAATCCAACTTCTTCATTTATTACTTTGACAGAGCAGATGGCAATGGGCTTTTAAAATACTGTAATGTTGCTTAAAACCAGCTATATTTGTAGAAATAATAGTTTTAGCTGCTTGGATTCTAGCGCCTGATTTTTAGGAAAAGACTCTGACACAGGCAATTAAATTTTTGAGCCATCAGTACTTAGTGATGCATCATAATTTAGCTGTTTTCAGAAAATCATATTGTGACCAAATAATCATTCATTAAGACAGAAAATACTTTTTTAATGGAAATTTGAGACTCATGTTTGGTGGCTGATATGAGTGACTAGTTTTCTAATAGCCTTAATCACTGGAGTATTTCTTTACTTGTTCATTTAAGCCCATTAATGAAAACGTATGATGTTAAGTCTCATATCTACTAACCCTTGATGACTGTTTTGACTTCTAGCATTGTCCTATAAATAACTGTGAATGACATGCACTGGAAATCAAAGAGTATTATTTCACTGTGATTAAAGAGAACAGGTTCACCCAGGACTTCCTTTTCATCCAGTAAGACCACAGAGAAATTCATTGTTAGCTTGAGTCAGATGTAATGTACTTCAAAATGTCTTGTCCTTAAAAATCTTGCTCTAAATGCATAATGCATGTTTTAAAAATAACCTGAAAACTCAACCTCAGCCACTGAGTTTGCTTATAGAAGGCATGTAATGGGACAGGGAACATCAAGCACCATCACAGCATTCAGGGCTTGAAGACTACAAATACTATAAATTACTTGCCCTCAAGATCCAGTCTAATGGTTTGTTTATTTGTGTTTGTTTATATTCAGTGACATCTGAAAGGATTTTTAGCCCTGAAGAAGGAATGTAAACCTTACATGGCCAGTGCTGACTGTGCTTTTCTAACTTAAAATATCAGCTAACTTGATGCTCCATAAAATTCAAAGATCCTGTGTTTATCTTGTACAACTGGGATCTTTGGTTATGTGCATCTTGGCCACGAACCAGATCATATTAGAAGCATTATGGCCAAAGGGGACTGGTTGTTCGTGTGAAATTTGTGCTCTGTCATGCAATCATGTTGTCTTGTATGGCAGCTTCAGGGTGAGACCTCATATGAAGTGAACAACCTGTGTTCTTTGCTGTAAATTAAACAAATACCTCTAATATGCACTTCCATAGTTTTAAGTCAGGTTTTTTAAGGTATTTCAATCTTGTGGATATGTATATGCCTTAATGTCAGATACTGTGTTTCCCAGTAGGTTTTTGCCTTCCTGATGATAAATAACACTGTTCAGAAACAAAGATGTCTGTCCCCAGAGGGATTTTATTATGAATTACACAGGCCTTCCCTGCAACTGCGCTGGTCCACTGGTCAGATTTCTGTGATACAACACCCTGCTTTTACTGATCATCTGCAGAACACTGTACCAGGAGGGGTTTGTCTCTCAGTGTAATTTCCTTTAATGTACATTGTATTATATTTAAAATCTTAGTTCATAAATTGGAACTTTCTTAAGCTTTAATATTATGCTGATTTTCCTTGATTTTAATTTAAGATAATTTTTAAGATTCTTGAGTTAAAAATTAAACCCTAAGGGCCACCTCCTGCATGAAAAGCCCCAGGAAGGTAATCCTGGTGGCAAATTCCTTTGCAACAATTTCTTGCAGTATGATATGCAGAAAAATGATGCACCAGAGTAAAAGCCAGAGAACTTCTGTTCTTATCTAATAAATCCCCTAAGGAAGACTGGAGCCAGATGTGGCAATTCCTGCTTTGACTATAACCTCAGGGACACACCTCACCCTTTTCAAGGCAGCTCCAATGGAAAGGGCAGCAGTAATCTTCTGCCCCATTGCTGCTGCCTATAAAAGTGATAGGAGATCAGTGGATAATTAGAGGCTATGAAGAATAATCTGCAGTAGGAGGCAATTTAGGTAGCATGGAGAGCTGAGAGGCCTGGGGAAAGGAAGACTCCAGCTGGTACAAGATGCGCTGACATCCACGTACACACGGCTCTTGCTGGTACAATCTAACTGTGTTTGATTTATGATGAAATACAAATGGTTGCCCTTTCTTGCATCTGAGATCCTACAAACTGAATTTTAGTAGAGAAAGAGTTACCACTCAGTATGAAGAAAAAGGGTGGAATCAGTACCTTAATTTTTTTTCCCCAAATATCTAGGATTCAATTGTCTCCTGTGTAATTTATACTCAAAACAAATTTTAAAAATGCAGCATGTATTATTTACATAAAGAGGAAAATGTGATCACCAATAAAAGTTAAGACTTTTTGGAATTAAAAAAAAAAAAAAAAAAGAAAAGAAAATCCCCAATGCCATTGCACAAGGAGTTTTAAAAAAAACCCGTGTCGGTAAGCCAGCCACTTCCTTTTCTCAACGGTTATTACGTGTAGGCAGTTTATGGTATGTCGGTAATTCTGACCTTTGTTTAACTACATGGTTGTGTGTCAATACAATGAGAAATCTAAACAAGTAAAACAATCACTCTGTGTACAGCTAGTTAAAATTCATGGCTAGCAGGGAACAGATTGCCACAGGAAAGCCCTCAGCCTGTCCACCTACTGGTACCATACCACCAGCAGAGCTCCTTTTATTCAAGCTTCTCCCCGTGGTTGCCTCCAATTCTTTTGCAAATCTTCCTCTCCCCTCACAAATTTATAGCCCATTGAAGACTTTCTGTGGGTGGCTCGAAACATCTGGGTAGCAATCCTTCAGTCCATGTCCCATGCCCTTCCGTTGCACAATGGCATGCAGACCAGCCCTGGAACCCTGAAGGAAGAATGGAGCTGGTGAACATGTATATTCATTACTTGTGCTCAATTAAGGGGTGAGCAAAGGTGGAGGAGCTCAGGGCCTTACTTTGTCAGCCTCAAAAAAAAAAAAAAAAAAAATCCTGCAACTGTTACATCATGTTTCATTAGACTAATTCAGTTTAGGTGATGCTAATTTCCTCCTGGATGTCGGGCCTAGCGCTGCCAGCTGCTGCTTTTATGGGAGGTGTCGCAGTGGGTTCGGCCTGGGCTGGCTGAGCTCATGTATCCCAGGCTGCTGGCATGATGGGGGGGACATCTCTAAAGGGCACATGCGATTCATTGACAGGAGTTTTAAATTTAAATTAATATAACAGATTTTAATAGAGAGGGCAACTTTTCCCCAGAGTTTTAAAACCATTAGATAGCTGGAGTAAAGCTCCCTATTGAACTCTAAATTTAAATATTTTATAAGAAACATCTGTATTTATAGGGATTTATCTGAAAATCTATGTCTTTTAGCAGACTTTTATTTTTTTGCTTTAGGATAACCAGGCAATCTGAGAGAAGGAAGAGTAGAAGGGGCCTTTTCCTACTTTTTCTAGATAAAATAATCATGCTAGGAGATTAAATTAGGAGGTTTACAGTTACAATAAATATTATCTGGGCTTTTTATGTTTTTTTGCCCCTTATATAGATGTGTGAGGGTGTTTAATGACAGGCAAAGAAAGATGTAACATATTCTTCCCTTGTATTTATGTTATTCAGTGTGTAACAGTGTTTGTAAATGACACATGCTAAATCAGAGTTAGTTATTTTATTGAGACCTGTTGGACCAGACTAATGTTTAACTTTGTCATTGTTGGACCAACCAGGTGCTGCATTTTATAGTCCTCACTGCCAGTTGTGAATGCAGGAGGTGTCACAACTTACAGACCTTAGTAAGTTCTGGGCAAAATTTTGTTTCAGATCTAGTTTAATACTCCTATTTTAGTATGTCAAGATTAGGTGCTTGAATTCTTAATGATGTTGGTTTTAGTGTCATTATGTTCTAACATACAGCTGCTGGATTAATTTTTGGAAATTTTGGGCAGAGCTAGAACTTTTTTTTTTTTTCCCCCGACTGAAAGATGTTGAGCAGCTTATTAAAACATGCTCACGCAGAGGGGTTAGCTCTGACACCTCTTCCCTGCCCCCCACTCCTCCCAGAAAAAGACATACAGCAAAAAGCATCATTTCTCAAAGTAACTTGGACTGTATCATCCCATTCTGGCTTAATAACACATCTACACCAGGGTAATCTGCTTTGTGCTGTTGTTCTGGGACAATAGATCTGTGACCTCAAAAGTCACGTTTCCGAGCCACCCAGGTGGCAAAGCAGAGGTGGGATGACTTGCCAGTGCATTATTACCTGCAAAACAGTAAATATGTCAGGCAATGAGGCTGATTCACAATTGATATTGATGGGACATGAACTTGTGAGATAACATACAAACATGTCTGACCTGTTAAGCTGTAACTGTTTTTTCTTTAGTGTGTGTTGAAGAACAATGATGGCCATTAGTCTATTTTTATAGAGAGGGGACTACTGGCAGATGCTCTGTCTCTCCAGAGAACCTTCATACAAAAATGATTAACTGACTGAGACAGGAGTTTGAGCACACACACAATTACTGTGTGTCATTTCAGAGAAGATAGTGTATGTAATATTAGTTGGGATGGGGAGCTGCCTTGGTATTGAGTATCAAATACTTAGAGCAAATCATTAAAACTCAGTCTACAGTGCAGGCAAATGCCTTTTTTTAGGAAAGAATAATCAGTTTGCAGTCATTCTCAGAATACAAAACCTAGCTAAATTTAGTGAGAAAATTGATTCTAAAGAAAATGTGCATACACAAATGCTAAGCCATATATTACTGACCTGTTGGAGAGCAGGGTGAGGTTATTATTGAATAGGATAAGAGTCATATTTAAGAACATGATAGAAATCCTGACTTTTAAAAATACTTTTTGTAGAAATGTGTTTTTACACTTCAATACTGTAATTATTTAGGCACACACACCCCCCAAAATACCAGGCGTTTAAATTAGAATAAGTATCTATTTTCAGCCAAAACAACTCTTGTAAAAGCTTCCTAATAGTATATTTTTTAGTGCTAATTGATTTTAAAAAAATAACTTTCAAGGGAATTCATTTATTTAGTAGCAGCTATAAATTACACATGAATGGATACATCTATGAAGAGAAAGCAAAGGTGTATGTTTTAGTCCCTTATGGAAATCCTTCAGTAACTTCCTGGAGGATATGTATTTCATTGATTGGCATCTGTCTACACTTAAAACAAAAGGGAAAACAAAGGGAAAAGAATTCCCTGTGGCACATCCCCTGAGGACTGGGGAATTTCTTTCTTTTATCTGTTGTGGGTGTAAACACTACATCTCACCCCTCCAGACTAAAGCTTTTGCTCCTGAAATTACATATACTTTGCGCTTCTTGTCACATCCCAGCTCTCTGTGAAGAGAGGTCCTCTAAGGAGCTTCTGCTTATCTTGTTTTACTTTGAAACCTGTTCAAAGGAAAGAAGAAAGATCCCACTTTGCCTAGTTAGCCTGAGACTAGATCATTTGGTTTGCTTATGGAAAGGCTTCCCTTTAAAGATAAGAGCCCTTAGAATGTATCAGATAATTTGAGTTAAACTTTTGGGTTGTATGTCTTACTGTCGGTCTAAGTACTTCCGTGGCTGTCTGCTCTAGCATGTGAGCACATCACAGTTACTCAGTTTTGTCATTATAGCATCCCAGCAAGATAAGAAAACATTTTTATTTTGTGCCTGGGGAACTGAATCACGGGGTAGGTGAAGAATCTTGCCTGAAGTCAAATGGAAATTCTGTGGGAAGTTCTGTGGTTGATCCAGGGTACTAAAACTAGGTCTGGTGTCCCAGAGCAGTGCTGTCTCCACAAAAACAACCTTTCTCTTACTTTTGTCAGCTGTGCTAACACCTAGTAAATGCTTTTTGTTGAGAACGATGGCCAAATCATGCACAGGCCTGAATCAGCAGCAGTGTTGATTAGGTAGGGGTACAGCATTTTAAGATACTGCTCACACCATGTATGGACACATTTTTGCAAGATGTTGAGTTAATGATGTGACTACATAATTTTTTGTGACTTCCAAGGCAAAATAAGAGAATATATTCCTTTAAAGTTCAGATAAAAAAATAAAGTGAACGTGTTTTATCAGATCTTTGAGATAAGAATATGTAGTGATTTACCATCATTCAGCTGACTCACCTACCCTAAATTACAATAATATGATGATTTTATCACTGAACTTGCAGTGTTGTAATACAGCCATTCTAGGATCAAAGTGAAAGCCTCTTCTCCAGTGAACAGGAGCAGGATTCCAGAGTGATGACCCTCTTTACCCCCAAAAGGCTGCAATAATGTGATTCTGGACCAACTTTTCCTGTATGCTTAGCAAGAGCTACTGAGAGCTAGGACTGATTCTTCAGTGGTGTGGATTTTTTTTTTCTTTCCAGTTTAAACAGGACTTGGATGTCATCTATAGCAATCCATGAATTCAGTTAAGAGGCGGTATCTGAAGCAAATTTTTTGTTGCCCCATGTCTGCTGCAGTTACCAGTAACAATGAGAAAGGGATTTGAATTGAGCTAGGTTATAGCAGAACAACATCTGGTGCAGAAGCCCATCCCTGCTCAGTTGTCTGTGTGAGTGACATGAGGAGGGAGAAGGTGCAGTCTGTGTTCGCTCCTGGGCTGCAGCTGGGGAGGTTACCAATGTCTCTGTATGTAGTGACTGTGGCTACCAATGATGCCTGTGCTTGTCAACGCTACTTACACTAAGGGTCTGTATGACAGAATACAGAAAGTGCGACCCAAACGTGCAGGCAACCCCTGTAAAAGTGTCATGACATTGGAGGAAAGGCTTAGAGCAAAATGAAGTACTGGCATTTCTGTTTCAGTTTGGGCAAGGATTTGAAATCCCCATCAGCAGAAATGGTTGTGCCATTTGATAGTAGCACAAGTTTAGTGATACTGGCTGAAGTGTGCCTATATTTATGTTTATATATAGTCATATGCATATATATATATATTTATATATATATGTTCAACTGTACTGTAATATTTTTTTCTTGTACTGTTCTTCCACATGTAGAAAAACAAATGTCAGATTGATAGAAGATCATATTCTCCTACACTGCCTTTGGAGTAGTTAGATAAAAGTTATTTCAAGTGTAAGTAAAGTATCATAAACCATCTTCTCCCATTGTTTTTTTCTGTTACAAGCTAATTGTTTTTCCGTGCTAGTAGATGTTTCACCTATTTAACATCCAACTTGTGGCAATCATTAGCTCCTAGGCTGACAATGACAAGAACATTGTAAATTTTTGATTAATGAAAGCTTGCTTTCCTGGGCTATTTGTCTAACATTAGCACTGGACTGAGTAGTCAAGTTGTCTTGTTTCTATGCTTGACTGACTGCCTTGCAAATTTACTGATTTTAGGATTTCAGTGTCTAGTGTCTTATGTCTCATATCTAGTGGCTCCTGTGTATTTCCATAATTTTTCTGGGACAGTTTAGATGACACAAGCAGATTTTCCTAACATGGTTCTGAACATGGCTGTCATGGTTTAACCCCAGCTGACCACTAAGCCCTACACAGCTGCTAGTTCACTCTCCACCAGTGGGATGGGGAAGGGAATTGGAAAAGTAAAAGTGAGAAAACTCATGGACTGAGATAAGAACAGTTTAATATTTAAGAAGAAAATAAAAATAGTAATAGTAGTAGTAAAGAAAAGAGGAAAAATAACAAAGAGATCACCTGGACATGACTCTGTGCAACCTGCTCTAGGTGAACCTGCTTTACCAAGGGGTTAGACTACATGATCTCCACAGATTCCTTCCAACCCTGACCATTCTGTGATTCTGTGAAAAATAAAACCCATGAAAGACAAGTGATGCAAATGAAAACAATTGCTGACCACCAACCAGCTGATGCCCAACCAGTCCCTGAGCAGCACCCCCCCCCCCCCCTTCCATCCTTCTCCCCAGTTTTATTGCTGAGCATGACATTGTATGGTATGGAATATCCCTTTGGTCAGCTGGCGTCAGCTGTCCTGCTTGTGTTCCCTCCCATCTTCTTATGCACCCCCGTCCTACACGCTAGGGCAGGCAGTCTGAGGAGCAGAAAAGGCCTTGACACCATGTAAGCACTGCTCAGCCATAGGTAAAAACACCCCTCTGTTATCACCCCTGTTTTAATCACAAATCTAAAACACAGCCCCATACAACTTACTATGAAGAGATTTAACTCTATCCCAGCCAAAATTAGAGCCATGGCCTTGTAAGTAACTCAGATACCTCACATGCAAAGCAGAGATGTTATGACTGTTGCTTCAGTGAGCTTTAACTTTTAATATTGTTATACTTTCCTCCAAAGTCTCACTCAGAATTGTCAAAATCACAACTGGCTTCAGATAGTTTGTGGTTCCATCATCTCCCATACCACAGTACCTCCCACGTAAATGAAGTTGCCTGCTATAGACAGTGAATACTTGTAATGGGAGCTACACAAGATTTAACAAAATCAAACAGCAGGACACTGCAATAGTTTATGTACCTTCAGGCTCAACTTCTGAGTTATAGCGTTTTTTCAAGTTACATATATGAGTGGTAATTTATTTACTGAGCTAACTCTGCTCTGGGTGTGTGATTTTTGGCATGTAGAGAAATTTACAACGATGTCAGTGAGTGTAGGATATTCTTGTTATCTCTAAACATGGAACATTTGTGTTAGGCTTCAAGTCTGTAAAATCAGATTTACTGATTTCCCCCCCCCCCCCCATTTCTACTATCAAAATAGACACTGGACTATGTTTTTTATATTGATGTGATAAATTAAATCTGAAAGTACAACTGTAATATGCCAATTTTACACTAGTTAAGGATCTGATTCAGTAAAAAAAGTAGAAAACATAATCTGGAAGTAATACTCAGAATGATAACACTCTGCAGAGATATTTCTGTGTGGATTTGTTTAGCCTATTTTATACCTGCAGACTTTGCGTATAGTTTCAAATTTCTGGGAGCTGGAGTGGGAGAGTTAGAAGGGAGGCTTACCTAGCACAAAAGCAAAATGGCATGACAATTCCTCCTGTGCAGCCATTAGATACCAGAACCTGTTGTGCAATAGTGATTTATTGTGGAAAAGAGTAAGAAAGATTGTGTGTATAAATCAATGTTAGCTGAGTTGTGGCCTAACTTCAAAGCCTTCACACTTTCTTCCTTCTAGTTTTTACTCTATTCTACAGCTTCTTTTCCCAGTGAAAACTGCCTTTCTCCTTCATCTATGTGTTGCTCAGGTCTGCCTTACTGGGTACTTTAAATATCCCTGATTATAACTGGGGTTTTGACCTTTTGATTTAGATTCTGTGTAACTACCAATGTCTTGCTTGGGAACGTTATAGATACTCTGCTGCACTGGAATGAGAAGCACTGAACTGCTTTCAGAAGGCAGTCTTCATTGCTCTGAAACAACCAAGGGTCATATGGTAGGTCATTAAAAAAACCCGCAAAACAAAACAAAACAACTTAAAAATGAGGCAAAATAAATAATGTAGCTTCATGAGTGCCTCATAACCAGCTGTCTTTGCCTCTGCAGATGGACTTGGCAAAATGCCTGCGCAATAATTACCAAAAAGATTTTTCTAACTTTTCTTAAGTTAAATAAACAGCTACTGAAAGAAAATTGTTCACTTTAGTTAGAGGACATCAGTATATTAAAGTGGGTGGTATCATGATAAACAAATACTGTGTTGTTTTTTTTTTCCTTTACCTCTTACCAGACTTCAGTAACTTCAAGGTTAACCTAGGGGTGATTTTTTTGGTGGGGGGAGGAAGTGAGTTGAGAAAGACTGAAGACCATCTGGAGTTCAGAGAGTATTTTCTGTCTTTTACCAGTGATTTTTAGCAAAGGACAAACTAATGAATGTGTAAGCATGCAACCATGACAACAGTGGAGGAAGAATAAGCCTCATTACCCACAAAATTACTGAAATTACTGTTCTCATAGGTTTCCACTGAAGAGATGCTGTTTTCCCTAGACTGAGTTTCTGTTATTTGTCCAGACTGTGGACTTTTTATAACTTTTGCTCACTTTTCATCTCTCCAATAAACACACCCAAACAACTATGCCTGTCTTGAAACTCAAAGGTGTGATTGCAAGTCATAGAAACTTGCCTGTGAAAACTTGAGTTGTATAGTTGCTAAGCCTGGGTTTCAGCTCACTCAGGATGCTGTGCCAGCCTGGGAACCATGCTGATGTTGGTCCACCATTATTAATCATCAGCCTAGCTTGATTAGAAGTGTATCAGGTAAGCCTGTGTGAATTGTGACATTATCTTTGAGTTGTGGTATAGGTATGTACTTTGCCATAAGTTCCACCTGTTCACTAACCATTTCCCATCAGTATGTATATGGTGCCCAGTACTGAATGTAAACTCCAAATCTTTAGAAATAGTCCATGACTTAGTGGGCTAACTACTCGTCAAAAGTCCTTACATACAGGAGGAACCAAAGCAACTTTTAGTTTGCTTTTGCAAGTTAGAGGGCAGTTATGGGTAGATAATCCTTTATCTGTACACTTTTACATTTAATCAAATCTTTTGCAGAGCAGCTGCTGTTTTAGTGCACCAGAGAGCAGTATATGGCATGGTCTTTCTAAAGACCTTAATTTTGTAGATCCTGTTTTGTTCCTTTACCATTGTAGAACAGATTGAGTTCAGTGATATGATTCCTAACCGGGGGACAGAATCATAGTAGTATTGAAGGGACTCTGGATCACTGAAGTGAAATGACTTGATCAAAATGACACAACCAGGAAGAAGCTATGGATGGGACAAAACACAGAAGGTTGTTTTGGCACTTTGTTTTCCCTTTATCACTTGTAGGAAATTCTACGAGAAGACATTTCAGAGAAAATCTGTTTTCTGACTTTTTTTTCTTATCTATTAATCTTTCCTCTCTGTCTCCACTCTCCCCAAATTCTCATTCAGCTGCACTGATATTATCAGACTTTGGTATACCTTGATCCCATTCTAGTCTAATAATTCTCAGACTGCCTGTAAGCTGCATCTGTGAGCTGAATTAAGCATGTTGTCTTCCAGGTGATAATTTAAACCTTAAATAAAACTCACTGTAACAGTGATCTCTGCAGTAAACCACTGTCCAAGTCTCTACAGGCTAACACATTGTCACTTACCATTAGGCCTTGTGTACTGTACTTGCTTGGCCCTCATTTCTACCATAAAAATCCTACAGTTCAGGCACTAGCTGTCAGTAATGAAAGTTAAGACTTCTAGCTCACTGCTGGTCAGTTCACTACCTTCATGTCCTTCCTGGAAATGATTGTCAGAAGAAAAGGTTAAGAGTTACACAGTACTAAGATCATAGGATATAGAAGGACAGCAATACAAGGGGAAGGAGAACAATACCAAGGACAGCTAGGAAAGCAGGAATAGTAAAAGTTTGCTTGAGAGAATAACATCAGTGGCAATGACATCAAGAGAAAATAGGAACAGTTACGAGAGGAGGAAAGCAGATCATTAGATGAAAAAAGAAGTGTTGGACATAGAAAGAATCCAGTATCACGTTCAATTAAGTCTGTATTGCACATCTTGTTAAGACACCTCTTCAGAGGTTAAAAAGAAAAGAAAATTGGTTGGATATCCGTATTTAACAGCTGACATTTTATTTCTGTTAAAATAAAACACAAAAAGAAGGATGCAGAAAATCACTTGTATTACTTGTTTGCTGTATAAATTCTGAATTACAGAGGTCCAATAGATCTCAAATGGAAGAGTACCACTGTATGTTACCACAGACCTGAGATGGAGATGTGATTGCTTAATATAGATAATCTAATACAGTGAACTGTGTTAAAGATATCTTGGGATAGTCATTTAAGGAGAAGTTTGTGTAGTAACATTTGTCACTGTATTCTGCAATATTAAAGAAGAGGCATATTTTGAATTATTAAGCTATAGTTCTCTCTTGAGATGTAAATCAACTGAAGTTTCAGTTCAAATAAATCTTTTCCAAAACCTCTAAGGGCTTCTCTTTTCCTCCTGTACTCCTCCCAATTCAATTGCATTCATGATTACCCTCCAAAATCTATTCATTTATGCTGATTGTTAACTATCCTCTCCCCATTTGCACTAACTACATCATTACCAGCCTTACCGCAGCAGGACCATTTATCCCATCCTTTACTGTGCTCTCATATTGCCATCCCTCCTCTCCTCTGACCACTGACCTTCACCTCCCCCACTGACTCTGCTGTCTGTACTGTTAAAAGCTCCTTCCTCGTATATTTTTACCTGATCTAATTTTGACTGGATTTGAACCCCTAAACCAGCAGGTTGTTCAATAAGATGCTGTGACCAAGCAGGGTGCTTCTTGCCCCCAGCTCTAAGGGCTGGAATGGGAGCGAGTTGGTGCAGGAAAGCATGGGAAGCAGTTGTGCCCACCCTCATAATAAGAATGGAAAAGAAAGAGCTTTTCTCAAGCCTTTCACCTGAATAGGAACTGGCAATGGTTTTGCTTTTTATTTTTAGGCTCTTACCAATGCATGAGAGTCTTTGCTCCCCCGTTCTGCTTAAATCAAGAAGCCAAGCAAACAAAGATCATCTGTTTTATGAACTGTATCACGCTAAGAAAGCAGGCCTTTTAGGTGGGAAAAAAAAGATGGAAAGTGAACAGGTGAAAATAATCAAGATTTAAATCCTCTCTTAATGTGGTAAATTCTGTGGGTCAAGCTAGCACAGCACTGAAATGAGCAGACGTGGAAGCTCACATTTCCCCAGGGTGTGACTAATGCAACTCTAAAACAACACATATAATCCCAAAGTATTAAAGCAGTCATAAAAGAACACTCCTTTAAGTACATGAATATTGTGTGAAGTGTGTGTCTGCTTTATGGGATGTTGTTTCTTAGTCGGAGTGCCTTAGTGTGGAATACCCTGGTGCTAATCATATTCTGCTCTCTTTCTTTTTCTCTGTTTTGCAGTGGAAATTTACTAATGTTAGTGGTTTATTCCCTAGCATTTCTAGTCTATGGGACAATATTTTATTCAGGTGCTTTTTTCCCCTAGCAATAAAGGAAAAGCCTATCTGAGTACTCCTTATTTAAGGCTATTTAAATGGTGACACTTCAGCAATGTACTGCACAATAAAAAAGTTTGTGACAGGAACCTGTGGTACTTTTCTCTCTCTAGATATGTAGACGCTATTTAATTGCCAAGATATTTCATGGCATTTTGTAATTACTGGCCAGATTTGCTTCTGACCCATGCACTGATGTTCCAGGTTTTCCTTTAAGGTACACTGTCTTTGAATTAAACAGAATTGGCAGTTTGTGCATTAAATACAAACAGCAGTCCTTCATGTTTGAACTAAAAGAGAGACCACAGGTTGGTGGGAATTTTGTGTACCAAGGGAAAAAAAAAAAAAGCCAAACCAAAAGCCTGGCCTTGCTGTAGAAAATTCCACTTCAAAAAAGAAAACCCAGAAAGTGAGCAGTTTGTTACAATCAAGCGGAAAGTCAACAGAGACTCTTGAACTTTTCCTGTTTTTGTTGTGTCTAATGTCCAGCAATTCGTTGAGACTAATAGCAAGTTTCTCAGGGTTACATTAATACTTCAAAGAATTTGACCAAGCCACAACTGAAAAACTTTCTTTCCTTTTAAAAGTGTTGATGACCAGTTTGATTAAAGCTTTTTATTCCCATAAACAACTTCTGCAGTTAAATAACCCTTTTACTTTAGACTTTAATTTATTAAAGTCTCATCTTATTCATTTGCTTAGTGAAACCATGAAAAGGTTAGATAGAAAAGGGAGTCTGAGATGCTTAAGTGTATATAAATATCTATAGCTTTGAAACCTTTACATCTACTTAAGAGCAAACTATTATTTTGAGCTGAACATGTACAAGACATTTAAAGGATACAGGATTCTTCTGTCTTGGTCTGTAACATTTCTGTGAAACTACTGGAACCGGAGATTATTCTTACATAATGAATGAAAGATGATTTACTACTCCTAGCATGATGTCTTCTGCCGGGAAGATTGGGACTTTCATCCCTGCCTCTGGACTTCCTTATTCATACTCTGACTCCTCACTGCCTTAATTCGTAAATATGAGAGTCCAATACTCATCAAGGCATTAAGTTCTATCTACAGAGACATTTTAGCAGCTGAAATGTGGACTGTGATAGAAATGATTTTGAAAAATGCTTGTAAAATTGCATACCACAGTACTAAATCATTCTATTTCTTGTCATTTGCACTATTCCAAAAGCACAGGGAGAAAGAAAACCACCTGATCATCTTGTCTCTCATCAATAATTTATCTCCATACCAGCAGGTTTTGTCTCTGCCTGCACCACTCAAATGGGGTTGCTGCACACTGGTGAAGTTGGCCTTGCACTCCTCATCTGCTCGTCCCCTCTTGTACACCTTCCCTTCTTTAACGAAGATCATTAGGAACACACCTAGGTGAAAACCAGTACAGAAAGAAAAGAACAAAGGTTAATTTAACCAGGGACTGTCTGGGTGTCTGAATAAACATGGCGTTACCACAAAGAAGAAAACAGGATGGGAGTGAGAAATAGTGATTGTGGTGATGGGAAGTGGGGACTACTTATTTCAGTGGAAATGCTGGCTGAAAATGATAGTAGATTTACAATGTAGCTTTATTCCGGTTTGGATATCGGCTGTACTCCCACAGTCACTGCAAATCTAGTATAATAAAGGTCTTTATCAACATATGCTACCTAATTTAACAGACGTGTGTTCATACATCCATTCCTGATCTAGGCAAACTTAAACAGTATATGACCTGGCAATACACAGGACTAGTACAGGTGGTTTTGCAACTTCAGACTTTTTTTTGTAGCCAGTGTGCTCAGAGATAAGAAGCTACAACCATCCATCTGGCAGTGACCACTAGACATTGGATAAGCATCTGATGACATCCAGCCTGCAGTTTTGTCTAGGCATCTCATGCTGTTGCTCTAAGGCCCCACTGATTTACCTGTTAATGACAACTGATACACAGATTCAATACAGAACATAGGTATTGATCAAGTTCAGTTTGCTTATGCAAGCATTGGTCACAAAATCATTCTTCAGGAAGATCATTTGGATTTAATTCCTAAAGCATAATGGCAAAACCTGTTGTCCTGGTTTCAGCTGGGGCAGAGTTAATTTTCTTCTGTGGGTGTGGGTGTGGGTAAGGCCACTCTGGAGCAAGACTGTGGTCATGGCCCATAGGTAAGGTCATGTTGGAACAGGTGCACCTTGAAGTGACTATGGCTGTGGATAAGCCTATGCTGCAGTAGGTATTACCCCTGGAGAGACTGTGGCTGGTAGATGAGGCTCTACTTGGAGCAGGTACAACCCTAAGGGACTGGAGTCTGTGGAAAAGTCCAAACCAGAACAAGGGCAAGGGGAAGAATTCATTGCAATGTTAAACCCTATGGGCTGGTCCAAAAGGACAGGACCAGGGTAGAGACTGTAATGGATATACCTTTACATTGCTGTAACCTATGATTTGAGTTTCATGTTATAGGAATTGCTACAGCAGAAACCACCTGAACCATCACAGAACAAGCCTTACAAGAAGCAGTGCAAGTGCAGCCGTGATCTGACCTGAGCTGGCTTTGGTGCCCAGTAACTCCACACAACACACAAACTTTCCTCTCCTGAGTGACCATCATAACAGATGGAGCCCAAAGTCATGGACTAAATGAACTCAATGGACATTTCGTGGACATTTGTGGTCATTTTTACAGGGGTGGTCCATAGACTAGGGGAATGGTATCTGTATTCTATCAAAAGATGGGAAGGGTGGTGATGGTTAATGAGGTTGTATTGAAAAGTGTGGCATGACATAAATGTTATGGGGTAAAGAGTGGATACTGTCCTGGTTTCAGCTGGGATAGAGTTAGTATTCTTAGTAGCTGGTGCAGTGCTGTGTTTTGGATTTGGTGTGAGAACAGTGTTGATAACACACTGATGGTTTTGATTGTTGCCAAGTAATGTTTATACTAAGTCAAGGACTTCTCAGTTTCTCAGGTCCTGCCAGTAAGATGGAGTGGCACAAGAAACTGGGAGGCGACACAGCCAGGACAGGTGACCTGAACTAGCCAAAGGGATATTCCATACCATAGGACGTCATGCTGAGTATATATAAGCTGGGGGAAAAAGAAGTGGATGTTTGGTGTTATGGCATTTGTCTTCCCAAGTAACTGTTATGCATGACGGCACCCTTTCCTGGGGACGGCTGAACCTGCCTACTGGTGGGAATTAGTGAATGAATTCCTTGTTTTGCTTTGGTTGTGTGCACAGCTTTTGCTTTACCTGTAAAGCTACATATCTCAACCCACAAGTTTTTTAACTTTTAGTCTTCTGATCCTCTTCCCTATCCCACTGTGGGGGGAGTTAGTGAGTGGGTGCCTGGGGCTTAGTCGCCGGCCAGGGTTAAACCATGACGTGTTCATGCTAAAATAGTATATAGCTGTTTTAATTTCAATGGTAAGATCTTGCCAAATTAATTCTTTGAGTAAGTTATAGAGGGTAAAGGGGAATCATAAAATCAAGTCATGAACATCCATATAATAACAGAGCTGACAGAATGATTAGTTTATGAAAGCAAGCAGTCTTCCTGACCTTTTTAGATATACCATCCACTCTCCTTAAGAGTTTTCTTTCTCATTCTTGCGCTATCACATGGTTTCTGCATCGCTGTGGAAAAAGCCTAGCTTTTCTGACCAACAAGCACTTTAGATCCCTCATACCTTATAAAAATGGGCATAAATGTATGTCCGCTGGCAAATAGCTTTGGGGTATTTAAATCACATTTGTTGCTTTAATTTAAATAATTCTAGTGATCTAGCAGTCTACTAACCTCTGGATAGAAATTACCTCTGTCTGAAGACACCTTATTCCCAATATTGTGAACAATCACTTTGCTGTTTTTTACAATTTTGCTTTCACCATGTTGCTTTACTTTGATTTCCTCCTATTTGTCATCCTGACATACACACACGCTAATGGCTGTTAATATCCTTTCTAGAAACTGAGTCCTGGTTACATTGCTCTTCAGGTAATAGCTAGGGGTAGGCAGGCATGGGACCATAAAAATACAATCTTTAATCTTAAGGACTTCCTGTTCAGGAAGGACTAAGTGCAGACCAAATGGCACCAAGCGAACAATGTGACCTGTGCTGACTTTTAATGTGAATAAACAAGTTTGATTAAGAGTTATTCACTGCTAGATATTCTCAGCAATTCCAAAAGAAAAATAACAGCTCTGCTGATACTGAAATCTCAGTTGTTTCCACTAGAATCAAATAAGCCCTGTTCACTGGAGAATTGGAGTGTTGGATTTCCTTTCCTCAGTTAAAGAAACAGAATAATACCTTCCCACTCGCTAGCGCTTGCACCTCATGATCTCTCTCTCTCTCTCTTTCACAGTTACAGACACGCAACTAGCAGCATGCTACTTTCTGGCTCTATTATTAGATTTACTCACAGAACCAGAGTACTGTAGTAGTCACCTTTGGAAGACCCTCCTTTGGAAGTTCCTCCTCTGTGGGTCGCATTTGAAGAACCGGATCTTTAGGCTTAAAGCCAAATGTTTTTGAATTGCTGAACTCTACCACATATAATGCTAGGTGTTTTGTTTGGAGATTGGCTGAAGTCATTAATTCTGGCTGCTGATGCTCTGTTGAGACGATGAGCACCAGGATTTATGCCAAGGAAAAGCTAGTCTGAGTAGCATGAGGAAAAATCTCCACTTCCTTCCTGAATAATGTACAGATTACCTTCATTTTTACTATTAAAATTATGAATTTAATCTCTATGATTATTGTATTTTAAGCATTTTTTGTACCTAGGTTTGGAAAGAAGGAAGTAAAAAGTGGGTAAATCTTTATCACGATATGGATTTCATGCCTCATTGACAGTTAAGGTTAAATAGAATGATCAAAAAACAATGTTACCCCATAATTTGATTTTGTAGAACTGAGATTTTTCCGCAGTCAATTGCTGGTTAACCCATTGATTAGGATATTAGTTTTCTCAGTATTAAGTTAAAATTTTCAAATACAGTTTTGTTATTCATGTTGTCTGTGATGCAGTGTTTCATATTTGACATAAACCAAATTTTATTTTCCCTAGATTTTAACTAGATTATCTTGTGATAATGTGACATATCAAGGAAAGATGTATGTAACTATATATTTTTTTATTATTTGATTATTATATATTTGATTATTCAGATTGATCCCCATCCTTCTACTGTAAATTACAGGGTCTGTCAGTTCAAAGCTTGGACTACAGAATTTCTGATATTCCTCTATGCAAAATTATGCTAGCATGATTCCTTTAGCTATCTTGCCATCTCAACTTGCCTATAAAATAACTAACCAGGATGAACCATTCTGGCACTTACTTTCCTGCCTGTAATGGATTCTGTTCAAAAATAAAACCAAGTCGTTTTCAACAGAAAAAAGCCCCCAGAAACCATAAAAAACCTGAGAAAATAAAAACTAAACCATTCAGAACTAGTTAGATAGATGACATAAGGCTGCTGTAGTATATGCCAATTTGCAGGTGTACTGCCGGTATGGTTTTGGTCATTCAGGGCTGCACACACACTTTTGAAGGTAGGACTGGATTCACAGTTGCTTTGAATTCCTTTAGCTTTTATGAGGTGAAATCGAACCTAGGTGTCTATTGAAATATATTGCCAAATCTTACTGCTCTCAGCAACTCAGTTGTAGAGAATAAGCTCTGTATTTTGCAGAAATTTTGTGTGTGTGTTCCTTCTTTTTTTAAAGGTAATTTGAAAGTCCTAAACCTAGATACTCTCAGATAAATACACAGTCTATGTACTCTAGTCTTAGTGGAAGTACATATAGTTTCATGGACTTAAGTAGAATCTGTGATCTTACATTTCATGAGTTTTAAATATTTTCAGGCTTACTAGGTGCTTTCAAATCTGATTAATACCTCAGTGAGGTGGAAGGATGTTAGTAAAGGATGAGAAGTGCTTAACTTATCTTTCAAAATTAGGTTCCCACCACTGTTATTTACTCTATTTTTTTCTGTGTATTTAATGTTAGAGAAAACCAGATTCTTACTAAAATAGACTGTCCTTGCTCAAGTGTCCCCTGATACCCTGAAAGCAGCTTCCTCTCAATTTGGGAAAGCCAAGACTAAACTTATCAGGAGAGTAAGGCTGTGTGTTTTCCTGTTGTGTGTGGTGTTGTTTTTTGTTGTGTGTTTTTTTTTAATTTATTTTATTTTTATTGTTTTATTTCTTTCTTTATAGAAGGTATTTTCTTGCTGTATATAGATAGCTTGCTGTAAACAAGAGGTAGCTGTAATGCCTCTGATTTGGCAGCAGGTATTTACAGGGCAGCAAAGATTTGCTCAAACTTAACAATATTCAGGGTAGTTTTAAGACTTTGAAATGAACTCAGTGGACGAGTTTTATTTCATGGAACCAGAAGAAATCTCTCCCATGCAAACCACTGCCCTGATACTTCAGAGAAACAGGAAGCAATTTTCACAGCTCATTCACGCAACCAATGAAATGTGAAATAGATTCCATGGTTAGGTGAGAATCCTGGATGTTCCCTCTATCTCTGTGTAAGGCAATCTTATTCCCAGGGCATTAGGGTAAGGAGATAAACAGAGACCAAAAAGTATTTATTAAGAGCAATGTCACTGTCTGAATAATAGAGGGAAAATGAAGGACTACTCAATACTTTATATTCTTGTTTACATCCAAGAGGTGTTACTGAACATCTGTATTTCTGAACAAAAAAAAAATAATTATTATTTGGTTTCATCCAGACTCCGGAAAAGTAGTTTGATGTAAAATCAGTGGATATAGACATAGCACAGCAGATTATAACAGTTACCACTTTCTGTATAGGAGAGGTTGTCATAAAAGTATAAATCTTCATGCAAAAGCAGAAAATGTTCTTAATGCTACAATATGTAACTAAGGTGCTAACACAGAAGAATACATCTACCCTCCTCATCAGAATTTCATTAACTTAAATGAGGCAATTTGAAACATGCAAATGCATAGAACGATCACAAGATGAAAGCAAATTAAATTTTTAAAATTGTTGCCCCCTTGCCCTTATAGTCAATTTGATTGACACTTAATAGTTCAGCCAGTCCATTTGTTTCTTAAGAGTGAAGTTCCCACAGCCAAAAAAATACAACACAATAGTCTGTGCTGGAGTCTTGTGGGCAAGTGCAGCAAGCATGGAGAAGCTCTGATGAGTCTATTGAAAAAGCAGCTGTTTCTGCCTTTAATTCTGACGTGGCAGTGCATGCCAGTATTGCTGTGTTCAACACCCTTTCACTCTTTACTCAGCACTGCTTGCCATTCAGTGGGACAGAAGCAAGATCTTTACACTAGTTTTAAACCACTTCAAGAAGCAGGTGCAGCAATTACCTTTAAAAGCAATAGCTAGATGGACCCTGAACGATGGCCTGTTTTTATTATTGCTATCTATCCAGAGAGCACTTTTTATTGCTAGCAATCAGTGTTAGATCTTCAATAGCGGTTGATCATTTTTGCTTCAGGCTTTTTTGTGTCCATATGGCCATGTGTGGGAACTGCAAAGATGTATTTGGTTTGTGCAGCAAAGTTTTGGTAGCAGGGGGGCGGCAGAGGTGACTTCTGTGAGATGCTGCTAGAAGCTTCCCCAGTGTCCAATGGAGCTAATGTTTCAAGACAAACCCACTGCTGGGCAAGACCAAGCCCATCAGTGACAGTGGGATAACATATTTAAGAAGAGGAAAAAACTTTGCACCACAGCAATTGCAGCTGGGAGAGAGGAGTGAGAATATCTGAGAGTCCTGCAGACACCCAGCTCAAGGCAGACAGAGGGGCAGGGGGGCTCCAAGTGCTGGAGCAGAGGCTCCCCTGCAGCCCGTGGCGAAGCCCCCGGTGGGGCAGGCTGTGCCCCCGGCCCATGGCGGCGAACGGGGGAGCAGTTCCCCCCCCGCAGCCCGCGGGGGACCCCAGGCCGGGGCAGGGGGTGCCCGAGGGAGGCTGCGACCCGCGGGCACCCGGCCGGAGCGGCTCCTGGCAGGGCCTGTGGCCCCGCGGGGGGGAGCCCGGGCCGGGGCAGGTTCGGGGCCTGTGACCCCGCGTGGGGCCCGGGCTGGAGCCGGCTGGGCCTGAAGGGCGGCACCGCGGGGGGGCCCGGCCGGGGCGGTGCGTGAAGAGCTGCAGCCCGGGGGAAGGGCTCCCGCGGGGCAAGGTCGCGGAGGAGCCGCTCCCGGGGGAGGGACCCCGGGCTGGAGCAGGGCAGAGCGTGGGGAGTCCATCCACTGCTGACAGAGAGGACATAGAGAAATCAGGAGAGAAAATGAGCCCGGGAAGAAGGGAGGGGTGGAGGGAAGGTATTTTGAAGATTGGTTTATTTCTCATGACCCTACTCTGATTTGATTGGTAATGAATTAAACTAATTTCCCCAAGTCGAGTATGTTTTGTCAATGATGATAATTGCTGAGCGATCTCTCCCTGCCTTTATCCTGACCCACGAGCCTTTTGTTATATTTTCTCTCCCTTGTCCAGCTGAGGAGGAGAAGTGATAGAGCAGCTTTGGTGGGCACCTGGTGTCCAGCCATGGTCAATCTACCACAGTCCTTTTTGGCACCCTGAATGGGACATTCGTTATTATGGTGTTTGTCTTTCAGAGCAACAGGTACACATACTGAAGCCTTGCTTCCCGGGAACAGCCTGAAAGTTTCCTGCTGATGGGAAGCAGAGGACACATTTTTTTGTTTTCCTCTGCTTTTGCATGCAAGCTTTTTTTTTTTTTTTTTTTCTTTATTAAACTGCCTTTATCTTGATCCATAAGGGTTTTTTCCATCTTATTTTCTCCCCTCCCTATCCTGCTGAGGGGAGGAGTGATAGAGCAGCTTGGTGGGCACTTGGTGTCTAACCAAAGTCAACCTATCACAAGAAAATGGATTTTACTACTGCATTAGCAATTCTTGTCTTGCCTTTTAATTTGATTTTACATTATGGTCCTTGTGTGCATACCTCAATATGAGGAAGCAATGTGATAAACCCATAAATGACAGCAAAACTGAAGGAATGCCTCAATCAAATACTACATCTCTGGACTTGAAATTGTTAACATGATAATTACAGAAGGTCTATAGAATTGCTGACACATATGGCTTGGGAAATAATGTATATTTACAAGAGTATAAAAAAAGTTACACTAAGGGTGGTGTAGGTTTCTTCACTTGTTAAATTTTTAATATACAATTGGTAGAGCTCAAAATAATAGAGTTAGAAAAGTAGGACAGGTATTAATGAATGTACAACCTCTTTCCTTTAGCAATATAACTATTACAGGCTTGTGAGTTGTCAAGTATTTGCTGAAGATACAGCACTCATCTTAAGTGATGATTTCTTTTCAAAGGCTTCATAGATAAAAAATTGCCATGCTCATGGCAAAACTCAGATTCAAACATTTTGACTGTTAGTTTTGTAAGTGGTACTGAGCAAATAAAGACTGAAAGATTCAGGGCTACTGTACTAAATACAGAATAAATTCTGTGGTAATTGATGTCGTTTCATTAATTTAAAGTGAGATTTCTCAGATATACCAAAGGCTGGGTGTGCTGTACTATAACTAGCTCTGTCAATGCTTATTGATAAGAACTATGATATAACTTTTTTATTTTAATAGAAAAGTTTAGGAGGGTTTTATAGAATTTTTATGTAAGACAGTTGTTTTGTTTTGTGTTATTATGCAAAGCTTATGTGCTAAAATACTTTAAATTGCATATTTTTAATCAAAGCCCAAGCCTCTTTTCCATTCCTCTGAAATTCCAGAAACAAAATTAAAAACACCCCGAACTAAACTGCCTCAGACTTTTACTCTGTGTCTTATCTCAGAAACTGCAACTCATAAAATACCTACTCCAATGAACTGAGCATCATCCCAATTTTATTGCTTTCCTTATTTACTCTTATCTGCAATCTAAAAAAAAAGTGATGTATGCTCTAGCAGTGATGAGTAAACAGCAACTAGATGTTAATAATATCCTGTTTATCAGTGTTGAAACATTAATGATGAATAGTTATTTGTAGAAACATTTTACGTTGCAGGTGTTCAAACCAACCATAGACCTAACATTATCTTGAGTTACCTGTGACTGTGGAAGAGGTCTATCTATAAACAGAAAAACATCTTTTGCTTTCAGGACATAGTACTTTTGGGAATGAACTTCTCAGAAAACAATTTACTGAGGAACAGATGGGATCTCCACAGTTATATACCATAGCTTTATATATACACTACCCAAATTGCAGATAACTTTACCTCTTCAGAAATACTGCTCCTTGAATTGGAATCTTCAGATCACCCCAGATCACCTTCAGATCTGGTGAAACAGTGGCATGAGTTACTGGGAGCAAGCTGTGAAGATTCAGAGGTTACAAAGCTGTTGGAGGAAAAGAAACTTGTGGAGTATACTTTTCCATGCAGATGTGTAACATGCACTTGTGGCTGAATTGAGGTATCTTTATAAATAACCCACAGTTTCCAGATGTTAAAATGCAGTAGTTTCCTTTGCAGTGTGGGACAAGACAAATAATTTGATTGTCATCCACATATTGCATGTATTTAAAGAGACTGAACCAGAGACCCCACTCTGTACTCTTCCCCAGTGTTGTCCAAATCCCAAATAGGGATTTTAGACCAATGACTGCTATTTTGGACATCTTTGAATTATATGTGTCACAGGGATATCGAGTCCAGGGAACTAGGCTAAACTGAAATAAATCCCCTGAGTAGATGTAGCGGTCTCAGCAACAATAGGATTGATCACTGATCTGTTTTTATTGCACTGAATTGCTTACTAAGAGGCAGCATTAAATCAACATTAAATTTGCAGTGCTAATATTTGATGTAGTAATGTTACTAAAAGAATATGTGACAAGTGAGGGAACATTATTTGAGGTTTTAATGGCTTGGAACTGAAGTATTGCCTTTCAGTTTCTGGGAGTTACATTTCCAAATATCTGTTACCTGTAAGTTACAGCCAGTTTCCAAGTTTTTGCATTTTGCAGGAGCTGATGCCAAGCAGTAAGCTTTCTGCATTTTATTTGGTTTGATATGTAATTTAGTCTATTTTGTAGGCTGGACTTGAGCTCTGAGTCTAACTATTTGTGAAGGCGAGGAGGTTGGAGGTAGATGCAAACTTGTATTATAATTTACCTATAATAAAAGAAAGAAGAAGAAATTATTGATAGAACCATAATTTTCAGTGTTTTGAAAATCAGGATCCTGTTGCTTGGCAGGTAAATATAGGTGAGGAGTGATTGTTTTTAGTGAAGCTGTGGTTGTTTAACCAGCTAGAGATCTGGTCTGTGTTTTTTTGTATTGCGGTAATGTCTGCCGGCTCAAGCAAGTGCCAGCTGTGTGAGAATAGCTCAAAACAATTGAATATAATGTCCCTGACTTTAAAACCTGTACATCTAGATAAACAAGAAAGATTTTAAAACAACAAAACCCAAGCATCTGGATTTTATACCCATTAGAATACAGGCTGTGGCTTTGCTAAGCAAATGAAATTCCCATCATAAAAAGGTAATTTGGGAAACTAATAAATCAGATATTTTTTTTCTTGGAGGTTGGTCCCAATGGCATATTAATTTCTCTGTAACATGCAGCTCCACTTTCCTCTCAGAAAATATATTGGCAAGACGACCCTTTCAGCTCCTGTGGAGTTTGACTGACAGGGCACTGCCAAGGAGGGAAAATGATTTTCAAAGTCTGACCTAAGAAAAACCATTTCTTGTGCTCTCACTGGACTTTTGTTGCTTCAGGTATTACAGGAAAAACAAATCAAGTCAACTGCTCTGGTTCTTAATAAGAGTATTATTAAGATCTGCAAGCATAGCTGATACTGTTCTTCCAGACAGACAGAGGAACTCCATCCATTTATTGATGCACTCTCCGTGAAGGGATTATGTTTCACTTTGTTTGAAGGACCTGAGAGCCCTTATTATTTTTGTTTGCAGAAACACTGTGGTTCACATGAAAGAGACACAGAGAAAAAAACCCTTTTTTTGATGAGGGGGAGAAGGGCTGGCAGCTGATTGCCTCTTTTTTTTTTTTTTCTTTTCTTTTTTCATTTGAAAAAGCTTCTTGGATGATTGATTTCTGATTTAGATTACCACATCCTCCCTGTTGTTCCCTGTTCTGTTTACTGAAATTTTCTACCTGCCTTGTTCGGCTGACATTCAGGATATTGATAAGGTTAAAGATAATGACTGAGTTGCTTTAGCAGCCAGGTAGAACTCCGAGTGTAGCTTATTTTGATATAGTCTTTCCTCCCTGCCATCCAGTAAAGACAAAGATTTACTTAGGATTATAAAAAAAGAAAAACAGACACAAAAACAAGAAAAAGAAAACCTCTCTTTTTTTAGATTCTTTTTTCCTGTAGCTGCCATAAGTCCCTGTACAACAATATTTACCAATGAAAGCAAATGTAGTACTTGGTGGGAAGACCATGTGTTTTTATAAGGCATCCTGTGCACGGGGCAGAAAACCCACAAGCTGGTCATCGTATGTGTGCAAGCAAATATGCAGCTTCTGTGGGGCAGCAAGTATGGACAGCAGCTGTGCCCAGGCCACGCAGCTCTGTGGAGGCTGCTCAGGTACATGACCTTCTTGGCATCCAAATACCATGTGAAATCTGTGGGGAAGGGGTGAGGAAAGTTTTATGTGATCTGAAAGACCACAGCAGTTCTCCAGATTGGCCCACTGTGCTTTCAGCAAGCCTGGCTGAGTTACTAAGCTTGAAAAATTGTCTTTTCTGTATGGCTGTATGCCTGTACCATGATTTTTCACCCCATTTTGAAAGTTACTGAATGGAATATTTATGGCCTAATCCCTTTCTCTGCTCTTAAGACTTGAAAAATCCAAATTAGGGGCTCCATTTATCTGGGGTTGTCAGAAAACCATTATAGTAAAGAGAATGTTTTTCACACTTGTACTGCTGAAGTACAGTAGTTCAACTCATCTTTCTTACACCTAGTTTAAATTGTAATTGCCCTTGAGCTTTCACTTATCCTGCCTTCTTTCTCAGCATGAGTCAGTCCTGGACAAACAGTTAATGACAGCTGAGCAGGATTTAATGTAACTGGAGAACGGCATGTGTAGCACAAGAAATTATAACCTTTGCACTGTTCTACCTCTCTGTCTGGCATAAAGGGGGATTTACATTTTTGCTGCATACCAGCAAAAGCTACAGTCTGCTGACAACTGGGGAAGGCCAGGATGCTCCTGCATCCTGGTCATACGTCCCCATTCACACACACCTGCTAGCTACATCCAGCTGTGCATATGTCTGTGGGTACTTCCATGCTTACTTTGTTTAAGGTGTAATTTACCTCTGCATGCCATGGAATCTGCAAGCATGTTACAGATTTGCAGAGTAGAGCAGTTCCTTACACTTTGACAAGTAAAGGACATATTCCTTTTGTCAGTTATACTGGATCCCCTGAAAGAGCGAGGTGTTGTGTAAAATTTACAGTTTCTGCCATGTACCTCCAGTGACAAATAAAACCAGAAAGAAATATATTTTATTTCCCAAGGAGACTGCAATAATTTGACACAACTTCTAAGACTTCATTGAGAAATAAAAACACTTTTGTTTTTTGTGTATACTACTTTATTAATAGTGCAAAATGTAAGTCATTAAAATATTACTCAGCTTAATATTGCACTGGGCCTGATTTTTCATTTATTTACTGTACATTTTACAGGCGCAGTTTCATCGGTTTTGATAGCTTTCTTCTAGATTTACAGTGTGTAATATAGTATAGGGTCATGACTTTTACTGTAAAGAGTATGTTTGCATTTAAAGGAAGTCTTTACAGACAGCTATTAAGCTAAAGGTTATAGAGAAAAAAATAACAGTGATTGTTGCTTAAGCTATAATAGGACCACTGCAAAGTGGAAGAGGAAAGATATTTTTAGGCTCTGAACTGCTGGCTTTCTTCCTGTGTCATGATTCCTGTGGCTCAGACCTGATGTTTTAGACTGTCTGACAGAGTTTTGATTTTTTTTCACTCCCATTTTTAAAGTTTTCAACATGATAAGGTCAATTTATTCCTGCGGTTATCTATTTTGATAGAAATGTAGAGAAACCCAGAAAGATATGGGAGCATTATAACCTACCTGAGATTTTTGGATATTCTTATAAACATAAAAAGGGATAATTTGTTCTGCTTTCTACTTTGTACTTCATCAACTATAAACCCATATATGTGACACCAGCCCCAGATTGGAAACAGTGGAGGTATTTTTGGTGTCCCTAAAAGTTAGTACTAATAATACAAAATAAATAACGGAGACAAAGTTTCTACATTTTAGTTCAGGTTTTAAAGTGCTAAATTTCCCTAGTAAATATGTTGAGTTTCCAAATTCTTATTGACTTCTAATGGATTTAAAGTGTTTAAGCTCTGTTCTTTATATCTGTAAAGATCATTGTGGAGTGACACAGATTCAGAAGTGCTAACATTCTGCTCCAGTTTTTTATTCTTGATGGCAGCAAAAGTGTCAGGGAGATTTGGGGAAAATCACAGAGAAAATAAAGATTTTAAAATAATATATGAAGTAGGGCATATCTTTTATGTGAACATTATAATGAAAAATATCTTTTCCAGCTAGATGTGTGGATCAATCTCCTTTTCAAACCTGTGAAATCCATTTTAGATCCTCTCATATCAACAGTATGAGGCTAATGTATGGCAGCTGAGGATCTCCCCTGAAATAGAAAAAAAAACACCCCAAACTCACAACCACTGCAAAATTAAGTTTTCCACAGAACAATGTTTAACAGCTTATTGTTTAAAGACAAAGCCCTTTGTTTGAATCATATTCTGACTTTTGAGAGATAATATGCTGTGCAAATTAAATTCCATATTGATAAGCACTTAAAAGAAGGTTCTCATTACTTGAACAAGAATTAATCCTTTTTGATCTCTATTTTTTCAAGACCAAGTGTGTTCAGACTTTATTTTTGAGACATAATTAATTTGATTTGGTGGGTATACCATACAGCAAAGTTTAATATGGCTATAATTAAAAAAATATATATAATTTTGGATTCTTTCATTATGTATATTTTGCCATCTAAAGGTCCGAGTTGATGCAGTTATCCATGGTTTTGTGTTCATCCAGTATTGATCATTTGTTGCATTAAGCTTTGCTTCCATGGATTTGGGTTTGATTTTTTTTCATTAAGCCTTAGCACAAAGAAAGAATTCACTATGAACACACAAAATAAAAAGTGAAAAAGCCCTATAAACTATGATCATGTTACAATAAATATCTAAATTTGCCTATTGAAAAAAGGGACCGTAATTTCTCATACAGTCTAAGAATATATTTTGAATAAATAAATAGTTAATAGCTGGGGAATGCTGGAGATGACACTGCAAGAAGTTATTCTGCTTTAGCAGCAAATGGTCCGATGTGCTGGTGACTTCAGGTCATGAAAAGATATATGGCACATTGCCTTCAACAGTTACAAACTGCTTTCATGGTTCTCATCTATTTTGTTTAGAAATAGTGTTAGGACAGCTGATTAAAGTCCTAGTGCAATCATTTCTTCATATAGAGAATTCTATTTATTAGTAAGGTGTTGCTTGATAAGCACGTGTAATCAGTTTTATGTGTTTTGCCTCAGATCTTCCCAAACATTTTGATGTGTTATGCCCACTGACTTCGAGAGCCACTGAATACCTTAAAGCGTGTGTATATATATAGTCCAAAAGACAAATTTTGCAATAAAAGCAATATTATCCACAAAATAGTATATAATTAATTAATGTGTAGCATTTTCATTTAAAAAATGCTCTTTTAAGGCTCTTTTTTATAAGAACCCTACAATAAGGAACAGTTTTAGATAAGAATTTTATTTGTCTTAGATGGGCACTCAGAATATTTGAGACTGCTGCAGAGGTGGGAAGAAAATCTCACAACTTTTCATGTTGGAAAAGAAAAACAACCCAAACACCCTACCTCTCATAATTCTTGTTAAAGACCAGGCTGTATTTTAGCAGGAATGTCAGTGGTTCGTACTGGAACAGTGGTGGAGCAGAAAGGTGGGAACACAGAGGAGATTCCTCTATATGTCAAAGCAGGGCTGCAAAAGGAAAACAGTCCTCTTCCTTTCATGTAGCAGGCAGTTTATAAATCAGTGAAAGGGGCCATTGTATTTTCACCCTCTTTGCTGCAATGTTTTTTCTTAGCTGCACTTAGGAAAACCAGTCTGTAGGCTTCCTAAACTAGATGAAAGAAGGTAGTCTGACCCCGTGCACAGAGGATGTGATAGCACAGCATAAACCAACAGCCAAGTAATGGATAAGACTTAGAAAAAGTCCCCTTGCATTTTGCATTTACTATCAGTAAAGTACGCTGTCAGAGACAAAGATCTGGATTGGATGGACCACTGGTTTGATCCAGAAATTTCCAAATAACTTGCAGCATGACTTTCACATAGTAACATCTGTGCTGGTAAATTCAGCTATTGATGGCATGGCATAAAATCTGCATGTCCTTGCAGATTACTTCCATTATAAAACTTTAAATAAGATTGATAACTAGCATGAGTCATAACAAAGTAACAAACTATGTGTCTAAAAAATATTTTCCAAATATATATCTTATGGCAACTGTTGTAGAGATGTCTGATGAGTGTTTCTGTGGGGATGAGAGAACCTGCAAGCACAAGGAAAAATCCTAACAGGCAAAACTTGAGAGAATTTAGATCTCTTTGGTCAGGAACTCAGACAGAATCGGGTCATCTGGGACCTACTTCTGGGGAGATTTTACTGCTACAGAAGAATTTAAAAGGATTGGACTAAAATTGTGTGTAGTGAAATAAGAAGATTCTGTAGAGCTTTACAAAATCTGAGGAATTCCCCACAAAATTATAAAAAAATTATCTTGCCTCAAAAAATTATTCATTCCTAAGCACTTATGCCTGTGCTCTTCACTCCAGCCTTTCAGGGAGGCTAGAAGGTGAAACCACATATAAAAACTACAATCCCTATGTTTAAGGAACATTTTTTACTTACAGCACTCATTACATTTCTACATTTTTTCCCCTAGTATATCTGCCCAGAGGAGAAGCAGTAATCCACCTGTTTTGTGACAACTGCACTCCAAACATTGCAATGAACCATTTGATTACTAATTGTGAGCTCAGGGAAAGAAGAGTTCTTATGTGATGAATCTGAATGAACAGCCTACCTCTTCCTAGCTGTATCTTTGATGGGAGGTAGTAAGTGCTGTAGAGTGTGCTTTTGCTGGCCAAGACAGGCATGAGTAACACAAGCAGCCCCTTAGCCACCCAGCCAGCCAAGTTAAATGTCCTCTGGAGGAAACTGTATGATGAAATAATTTGTACAGGAAAAAACTGTTAAAAGATGAATTCAGTTCCTTTTAAAGGAGCATATAAAAGAAATTCACTCTTGGCCAAATGCAAGAAAAAAAATGACTTCTCTTTTGAAGGGTTTATCTATTCATTTGATTGTCTCTTCTAAGTGAGCTGTAATTAGAGCTAGTCCTCTTCTAACCCTTGTGCTAATGAGGCTTTGCTCACTTCTATTAGTGACAGTGCATTGTATTTTAATAAGGATCCCCTGGCCTGGCACGGCAGGACCCGCAGATAAGGGTAAGGAAAGCAAAAGGAAATGTAAAAAAGTGGGATCAGCAGGGGGTCCCCTTCTTGGCACTGGGCTCCACAGGAAGGCACTGGCTAACTTTGTCTTAGAACTGTCATTTGTATTAACTTCTAACCCATCACCTTCCCTAGTAGGCTAGCTTTACTCAATGAAGCAGGATAGATCCTTGGTTTGGCCTCTCTCTCCCCTATTTCAGTAAACTGAATACAACACAAAAAGTTCACAGGGGAAGCATTTGGGGAGATGGTGTTAAGGATAGGGTCAAAAAGAGCTTTTAACTCATCTTAACATTACTGTCCTTTTCCATTTCAACTCTTATCTGCACATCAAGGCTTTCAGTTTGCTCACTCATCCATTGCTAACCCCCCACCCTCAGCCCCTAAATGCAGAAAGCCTCCAGATGGAAATTATATGTGCTTTGAGATATGAAACACTTTGGTCTATACCTGCACACTTGTTTGTGTGTTTTATCTCCATATGTTTTTTCCCTGCTGATCGATTCCTGGTTGGATCAGAATTCCTTGGCTGATTGTACCTTCATGTATGCTGATGCAAATTGGGGGAATTTCTTTGCCGTTCAGTAGAGTTAGCAGGGAAAGGAGAATCAAGCCTTTTGTACCTTTTGTGTAACAGTCTTGCATCTCAACCAGAAAACCCCTTTCTAATGAACTCTTTTTAGAGATACTGGAGGCTGTTAGAATGTGACAGATAAGCAGCTCCCTGTATGGAAGAAGGTAGAAAAGCATTATTCGTTTTTGTTTAGTTCCTATCACCGACTTCCCAGAAACCCTAAGCAAAATAAATTTCTTACTGTTAGTACTTTCAGAGCCTATCCTGGGATCTTTCAGACCTCTGGGGACATGGTTCTGCTCTGCCTCAAATTCCAAAAGATTGCTTACATGTCAACGAAGTGAATACAATGCTTTACCATTTTCACTCAGTTTGCCATCCACCTCTCCTTTTATGCACATCTGTAAATGGCTTTACCAAAATGTAAAGCATGGAGGAATCAAGTCAAAGGCCCTCCATGAAATGCTGAGAGAAGTATCAGATGTTATTTAACCCTTTAAATAATATGATATGTTCAGTCAGAATCCTTTCTGGTGGGTCATACATTACTGACCACCTTCCTGGAGGATAACGTTTGGTGACGAAGGAGTCGAACAGACAGCATGGCACCTGTTCAGTCCATTACTGGTATTGTAGACAATTAGGATTTAGAGAGATATGAGATATGCGTTTGTTTATGTTAGCTTAGACTCTAGTTCACACTCAGATCATTAGTTGAAAGGAAGCTGGTATTTAAGTTCTGCCCCTACCTTGTGTGGACATGACAGGGACAAGGCTGGCTCCAGGTAGCTTGATCACAGGCCTCCAAGGTAGTGAGTTTGTCTGTCAGATGAACCTGCATTAATCTGGCATTCGTTGCATAACCACAGAAACCTATGCTCACTTCAGAAACTTTTTTTTCATGTCTGGATGGTTTCCCTAGGCATGATTTCAGATGGCTGGAACAAAGCTTCCTGAGCCACCAAGTAACTGGGTGGTCTTTCTAAATATCAGCTGGCTGCCGGGATCAAAGGCTGTTGCAAGACATGTTCCTTAAGAGCAGTATGTTCTCCATCCTAGATTCTTTTCTTTCCCCAGCTGACTACAGGCAGTTCGTGGCCTGTACCATCACTTAGCCCAGCCTTCCACTGCTGTCCCAGGACACTGTCCTACCCTGGGCACCAGTGTGCATCTTCCAAGAGGAGCAGAAGTTTCAGGGTTGGTATCTGTGTGGAGCACGAGAAAGGGTAGACAGTCTTAGGCTAGAAGATCTCCAGAGCCTCTAAATGTGTCTTTTACTGGCAAATCAGAACATATTCAAGGCATGTATGTCTTCTGGGTCTCTTGAACTTTCTCCCGTTGTCTGTGCTAGTGACCTGCTGCATGAGCTACCTCAAACTGGCAGTGTGTGCTCTCTGACTGGAAGGCAGGCATGGTGCAGGATCTAAATTCCCTTAATGGAGGTGTTGGCATGTAACATAGACCTGATGCTGGTGCGTACAGCTCTCCTGTCCCTTCTGACACCTCTCTAATTCTGTTTCATGTAATTCTCCATCTCCATTCCACTAGACATCACTAATTCTACCCCGGAAGACGACTCATCACACCTCTGTGCATTCCTCTCACACAGAGTCCAGGTTCCCTTGGGAATAGTGGTTGCAGTGGATACTGAATAGATGGCAATGTCACGAAGGAAGTTTGGAGAGGAAGAGGATAAAAAAGAGAGAAAATGAAACGAAAGATTGTAGAGCAAGCTCTTTTACCCGTGGTTGTTACAGAAAATCTTTTTTATGTCTCTTGCATATAAACAAAATAGCAGCATTTCATTCAGTTTGGGTTCTTTTGTTGTTGTTTGCCTTTCAGTTCATTACACTACTGTATCTAGGCCAACAACACAGAAGTTAGAAGTAATCAGAAGCGGTAAAGTATTATGGTTATGTAGTAGCAGTGAATCTGTAATAACTTTGCAGTCTTCAATACCGTGGAATCTGAATGCCTCAGTGTTTTTTATATCCTTACACCCACAGATTTTCCTTAATGTTTTCTTTGTCTTACAGCTGAGGAACAGATAAAGGTTTCCAAAATCATTTAGACGTTGGTCTAACGGCAGAACAAGGTTTAACTTCATTTAATTTCTTAGTGGAATTACTGGAACTCACTTACCTGACTGAGTTCTTCACATAGGTGTCTATCAAGTAAATGGGGATAAGCAAGCACCTATGAAGGGGTCAGAATTAGCTATCTGAGGAAAGAGATAAACAGAGGACATAATTAACACACTGAAGTAATTGTTTGACTGCTTACTGGTTCACAAAATAATTTTGTACATACAATCTTAGATCACATGGAAGACTAAAAATCTGCTGCAATTGCTTATGCAATGACACCTTGCCTTTTGGTGGAAGATTAGGTAGATAAATGAGTTAAAAAGCAAGGAAATAATTAATTTTTTTATGCCGTTAGCCATTCGTCTTCCTAACAGGCTAGAAAGAGGTTCCTACCCCCAGCCCTGCTCCCATTCCACTAGGCTCTTGAACTATGAACTTACTGCTGAAGATGGATACCCAAGACGTACCAGCCATTTGTTTCTTTGCTGTTTGCCTTAGACCACACCTTGTTTTGCTCTGGTGAGTTATTTAAAGTTCTTGATATAGTTCAGTTTACTATCTTTGTGTTTAGAGATTGTATCTATGTTAATATGCATGCCTGGTGCTTTGTTTAGCGGTGGATTGAAAGTACAGTTCAGACAATTTATGCAGCTGTTGTAGAGAAAGGGAATTTCATTAACTAGGAGAAACAGCATAGTCATAGTCAGGCTATAGTCCTCACCCTTTATTGCCTGTCCTTGTCCCAAAGAAGAGGAATCATGAGTGGAGATGAAGACTGCCTTTAGCATTGGTATAGGGGTGTCACAAGGAGGCCTCTTTTCCTTCCTCTTTCTGACACTCCTACCAGTGAGTGTGATATGCTTAATTCCATGAAGAGTGGTGTAAATTATGTCTCTTTTTTGCAAAAAAAATTGGTTTCTGATTTTCAACAAGAGAAAATACCTCAACCACTCACATGGAAGCAATACCGAATCTGATGCTCCTTTCTTTACTTTTCAACACATACCTAAATGCTGGTCTTGTTCTAAATATTATCTTCCTTGGATTTTCATTTCCTTAAAAATGTTGTTTTTCTAGTTGTGGAAGACAAGATCATGCCTTGTAATTACCAAATATACTTTGACACTCATGTATTCAAAAGAGATGTCAAAACATGAAAGTGTTTATATATGTGACAGCTACTGCCCAAATTAGGAAGAATGTGTTACTCAAAGACTTAGTTCAAGAATAATCAACCATTTGCTCTTTTTAAGTCCTTTACACTTTTCATGCTTTCTGAAAAAATCAGAAATTTCAGTGTCCAGAACTCACGTTTTATGAGTCCATCACCAAAATCTCAGCTCTTTCTTTATGGTAGTTATATACAGGATAAGAAGTATTTTTGGAAAATAATATTCTAATTAATGTTTTATTGCAAAAGCATAAAAATATGCTACACACAAAACTCTATTAACTTTTAGAGTAATACCTCTTTAAGACTTTTTCTCAATTAATGTGTCACAGCTGTAGTTTTGTATTTCCATCTGTGTAGCATTATATTAAAAAGTTACAACATACTAAAATTTTAATTATTAAAATGATAAAAAATGCCATGTGACTATATTTCTTAGTTTGTTCTTAATCAGTGAGGACATATGTTCATTCTGATGATTCTTCAGATACAACTGAGTTTAAAGTACTATAGAAGAGTCTCTAATGACAAGACTGTGGGGAAATTTTAATTATATATGTTTTTAGCTGTTGATTTATATTTTAGAATTTGTCTCTTCAGTAACCAATATATGCTATAATCTATTCTATTTGTTTACCCCATTTTCATGTTGGAGAATCAATAAAACCTGAATCTTTTAAATGAATAATTATGAAGTTATGAAAAATTATCATTTTATTTTGTCTTCATTTGTAGAAAGAAACAAGACAATTACTGCTGTTTAATGCAAAAATTGACAAACTGCGAAGTCTTTATCATCAAAGACTTCTTGCCCTTAGGTCAACATTGTATGCTTTCTTAAGTATGTTTTTTGTAACGCTTGTTCTTTTTCAGAAAGAAAAAAGAAGGTAACAAGGAAGATCTTTGAAAAATCATTTATCAGACTACAAGTCCCCTGGTGTGTTGAACAAGGAAGAAATCACGGAGGTAACTTCTGCCCCAATGGATCCCCAATCCAAAATCTTCTTTGTAAACAGAGCCTTTCATTTAGTATAACAGGATCATAAAGTGACAAATTTCCCCCTAGAATTTAGCCTAAAGCCTCTTCTGGTCAGATTAACTCTGTTGTATTCAGCTGCAGACCTGGATTAACCCCTAAGAAACTCTGTATTGTTTCTCTTCATTGCATATATCCCCATGTCTCCTATTATCTCGTTTTTGCATCAGACAAAGTGATACAAAGTTTAATCCATGATAAGCTTTTTTTAGTTTTGCTATCTGTTAAGACTTCTTTGACAGTTGTTTCCCCTTTTAATGCAAACAGCCCATCCAAATAACAACCCTTGTCAATAGAATTTGCTAACCTGAAGCACAGAGGAGGTAGCAGAAGTGTCCTTTTTGCAAGGACAAAGATGCTGGTGCTAAATCAATTGTCCCTTACTGTTGTCATCGTTGTGTGCAAACTGAAAACACATACATATATAAGATGCATAGTTTTTTTGATTAACCTATGACTAGATTGTGGTTTCCAGTGAAAGCATGACTGTTGTGAAGTTTTCTCAGTGTAAAAATATCTCTATCTCTCTCTCTCTCTCAGCTGCTTTTAAAAACTGATGTCTCTGACACCACTGACAGGAGGAGCTAGACAGAAGCCCTGATGAAAACATTTATAAAAGTGGATGCTAGAGTAAGGAAGGGAATGGCATTACTTAAGTACCTACCTAACTACCTGCTTGCTAGGAGAAACCAATACAGAATAATATTACACAGGTCACATTTTTTTCATTTGGATAATACAGATCTGTTTGGCCAATGATGATTTGTATAACAAAGAACTTGCTCTAATATTGCTATTATACGATGATATAATCTGACATACTAGCAAAACTAGTGCTTTTTCAATCACTAGTTAAGATCCAAGGAAGCTTCATTGGCCTCATCACATGAGTTTTGCTGAGGTCTCTACAAAGCAGTGTTCTCCATGGGGTAGGGTTAGGTCTGAACAGAGATAATCCCGTCAAGACTTTAAGATGTTTTCAGAAACTCAAACCAGGGCACAGTACACCAGATTATCCCCTGGCCTTTCACATCCAAGACAAGCAGACATGGTATTGAGAGATGAGACATGGCTTTTAAAACACATATATTAGAAGTTTCTAAACTGACTGGTGTTAACTCTATTCATCCAAATGTTTCCTGTAACGTTTGGATGGCATTGTTACACACCTAGGACAGATGGGCTGTATTTCCAGTCTTTCTGACCCCTTCCATAACTTTTTAGTATCACTTGTAAGAGAGTTTTATTTCTTCCGATAATTTCAAAAGGGCTTTTGTTTAGCATTGTTTTGGCTTTATATGTTCACATTTTCATTCAGAAAAAAAAAAAAAAAGGAAAAATTAGAAACCATTTTATTGTTGCTTTCAGGTTTTGGTGTTTAGGAAGGAAAATAAAATGTCTGGGATCATGGGGAGCTTGTAATTTCCAATTTCCAAAACTCTGTTTTCGATGAAAAATATTTTGTCAGATTTTTTTTAACTCTCTGTAGTTCTTAGTTTGAGTATAGTAATAGACTTCAGAAAGGGTGTCTAATTTAGAGATCTAGCACAGAATGTTTCTTTTGAAGCCCAAAATGCAACCTTGTAATGTCTCCTGTTCTTGCCATTTCAAGTTCTATATATTATCATTAGGTCCTTTCTACTATTTCTAAACCACTTAGAAAAACTCTGGAACTCAGTAAGTAGATGACACAGATGTGTGAACACAAAGCTTACATACAAAGAGCATGGTAAAAGGGGAACAAAATACATATTGTCTGCCAGAATTGTGACTTTCGTCTTGTTTAGTCCTTCAGCATAGTGCACTCTCTTAACCAGTTCTGTTCAGGGGCATCAAAAGACCTTGGGGTCTTCAGTAGGAGTTGAAATATGGAGAAGTCTAGCTGTGAAACATATTTCTGCCTCAGGTCTGAAAAGTTCATCTTTCCTGAATAGCAAGGAAGGTAGACTGGACACATCCAGAAAACAGGACAGTGACAAGATGAGGTTTTTGTCACTGACAGTGGTGGAGAAGAGTAAAATGAAAGTAAATCAGTAGGGAAGTAAAATTGTAGAAGCTTTTCATAGTGTATTATAACACTGTTAGTCTGGCATAGTGGGAAGAAGAAAACCATGTCACACTTCCAAGGAGATGGGTGTGCTGCTCAGCTGATAAGCTGATGTCAGTTTGCATGGACTGAATTGAGAAATATGTACCTTAGGGAGAACATGGTGCTGCAGATATCAAGGTGTGACATGGTGATGGCTTCAACTACAAATTGCAGAGTGGAAGAAAGCATTACAGAGATGCTGAGAAAAAGGGTAGGTAGCTGGATTTCCATGTCACATGTAATCCTTTCAGGTGTGACCTTCTCATAAAAAAATGTGTGAAAATACTCCTTCCTTGAAAGAAATTTTTTGTTTGGCAACCAGCTCTCCTGTCTCTTTCATGTTCGCTACAAAGGAAGTAAATAACCATGCAAATTTATGAAGCTGCCTCAAAGGAATGTCTCTGCACGTACTGAAATTACAGTAGTTATACTTAACTTTTTTCCAAGGGTTGTGCTAATCATCTTGATAATAAAGTTTTCCTGAACTGTGTTGACAATATCAATGCAGCTGTCAAAAGTTAATGTCACAAATTCTATAAATTTATGAAATAAAACCCCAAACATCCAAGACTGGCAGACCCAGCTCTATACAAATTCTGCCTCAAGAAATTCCTAACCCTTGGATTACTAGAAATTGATACGAAGTGCCAGGGTAAGGATTGCATTATCCTAAACACAATATTATCTACTAGTGGAGACTAGTAAATAATGGACTAGTCTATCATTAGTGGGGACAGAATACCTATGTTAACTAAGCTATTGATATGATTTGGTTTGGTTGTTCTTATTTTTTTACTCAAAAATGCACCATTAAATACATGTTATAATTCATCTAGCAGCTGTTTTAGTCACCTAAGGAAGTATGTATACTGATTGAATTTATTTTGTGGTGGCCCTGTGTTTTGCAGTCTTTTGGTCCTGTTATTGATTACTAAATGTAAAATGGTCATGTGCAACTTTAAAATTAACACTGATAATTTTACTAGTCAGTTATTAATTGATTTTCCTGTGTGTCCAGCACTCTTGACCTGATCCACTTTGATATGTGCTTGACCTTGAGCATGTATAAGTTATGTTGCTTTTCCACAATAAGGCTTTTCAAGATTTCACGGTTCTTCAGAGACTTGTTTTGCTGGACCAGCAGCTGAGGTGAGGTGATCTTTGTTTGCAAGTCAAATTAAGTTGTTATGATTGAGCATTTTATTGGATTAGGGGCCAGAATGCACCCATTTCACTGGATCAGTCTTTTAGTTAACATGGTATGTGTGGTAAACAAGCTTTCAAAAACAGATGTCTGAAAGATGTAATTATTCCTAAGCTTGTTATTGACATCACCGAATAGCCACATCCTTCTGAATTTCAGTGTTCTGAACCATATGTCCGGAACAACATTCAGAAATGTCCTACAGGGCTAAAAAGACCATTTTTGGAAATGAAGTTTCCTATCACTAGGTCAGTTACCTAAAAATTGAACTCTCATACATGTAACTCAGACAAAAAGTATGAAAACATGTAGGAAATGTACGTTCACCCTCCCAAGTGAATTAATGCTTCCGGAAGTTCCATCTGAGATACGGAGAGTACTCTGCTTCTACTGAAAAATCTGCTGAAGCAGCACCAACTTTAACAAAATATTGAATGAAATCCTACTTTAAACACATACCTTGTGGATGCCTTTAAAGATTCTTTGGAGAAGTGTGAAAATCAACTGGAATAGTTGCTATAGTAAAAAATCATATAGAAGTATTAATCATTTTTCTTGTTAATCTCATTAAAATATGGAATATATTGCTCATATCGATGGAGTAGTTCTCAGTAAAGGTTCTTTTATGACAAGAAGATATTTCTTTTAATGGAATTTAAAACTATACAGTTTTCAGCTGATACTCCTCTAAGCAGTTCAGGATTTGTCTATAAAGTGGGAGTTTGTCCCAGGATGATTGCTTTTTTTCTCAACTGTATTCCTGTCTCTTTCTTTATAGCTTTCTTTAGCCCTTTGTGAATTTCCTAATTAATTACATGGGAAAAGTAACAGAAACAATGTACTTGATCTATACTTGATATGCCATTCATCTTGCCTTCTACCTTCTTCCTTCTTCACCCAGAAAAGTGACTGCAGAAAGAAAGCTACTGTTGTCTTTATAGCACCGCTAACTATGCTCATAATCAGATGAAAAATAATGTTTTTCAGGAAGAAATGTAGATGTTTACATCCAAGAAAAAAATTACTCTCATAACCTATAAAAGACTGAAGAGTAGATTTCTGTTAGATCTCATAACTTAGTAGCTTGACAGATATTAGCAGGGAGTCAGTTATTCTGCAGATGTATGTCTCACTGTATGTGTTATATCCAGGCAGTGGACTTTAATCTGTAACATGCATTTCTGATCTTAGCAGCGGTGCTTGCTTCATAGATTCACAGTAAACATAAATAGCAGACCCTAAACAAACATGAAAGGTGTCTTATTCAATCCAGTGATGGACATTAAAGGCACAAGAATTTGACATCTCCCATATAATTGGTAACAAAAGAGAAATGCTAGGGTCACTGTAAGAATAGCAAATTTGAATTATTTTAGTTTTAGAAAAAGACTTGCTGCCTGTGCCAATCTCTGGTTGCTATTTTGAAATACTTCAACCTCATCTACATTGAAAAATGTCTCACAATAGATGAGAAAAAGACTATTTTGGGTAGCAGAAATTATTCACACGGAGGAGATTATTCTTGATTATGAAAATTATACAGCAACATGTTCCTTGTCTGTAAATCAGTACAGATGTATAAAATCATATGGACATCAGAACGTCATACCATTATCCTATATTGCAGTGAAATGGGTCACATATACATGGGATTTTTCAGAGGTATTCACATAAACACAGTGTTTATGTATCTGTAGCTATGTGGGTTGAGGGAAGGAGCAACAAAATATCCATCTTTATGTAAAACATATCAATAAACTCTATGCATCAATAAAGATGTACAATTTTAAATAGCACTATGAAGTGATAAAAGTTGTCTGATAATATAAGCAAAACACTGAACTTTGATTTTATAGCCATTTTTGAGAAAAGAATTGCTTTAATGGCAGGATGGCACGCACAAATTTTATACCTCTATCATTACTGAGGACATGACTTTATACTGCTACAGCTAACATTTTAAAACCCATAGTGTGATTATAGTGTGTATGCATATACTCACCTATTATGTTGTCCCTTCACCATTTTAGCGAGGACATTTTTTGGAGTACAGACCTGTTGCATCTTGTGGTTCCCTATGAATTGTTCAGAGCTAAGACAGGATGTAAGGGGAATTTAGCCTTGAGGAAGTCAGACTCGTGGGACAGTGTAGCACAGGCTGTTGTTATCAGGCTAAAGATTTCTATATCATTGCAGATTGTTGAAAGTGAAAGGAGGAAAACACCTGTAAAGGGAAATATTTCTCAAGATGTGTTTTGTATTAGGATTTCTCCCATACTGAGTTTGGCATTTCTTCCATTTTCTTTGTCTGAGAAACAATACCTTCCCATGTGCCTGCTCAAAGGGTGCACTATTACACATCTTACATGAAGCCTACTTATCTCCCCTTACCCAGCCTTATTTTCATAACGCACCTCAACAGATTAGATTATTATGTCATTTTATGTCATTTTCTACTGGTCCATTTCTCTTGCTTTGAAGAAATTTGGCCTAGATGGAAACTTAGCAGTGAATTGTTCTTTACCCCCTTATTTATATGACTGTTTCCTTGAGAGTAACTTATCACCATATGCATCTGTCTCTGACCATATGCTACAGAGACAGTAGAGAGTGTTGATGATTGGGGTGACTGAAAAAGTGAAGAAATCAAGTTCCACAAACAGGGACTGAAAGAATGGAAAGGGAGCCATTCAGAAAAAGCAAAAGAATAAAATGTGGGGAACGTAAAATGGGAGAATGAAAAAAGCCAGTCTATCTCTGCCAGATCTCCTTCCAGCTCTATGCAAATCTCTCTTGAGCCTCTGACAGATATGTATATTCTGTATATCTGCCAAGACAGAAGGAAATTATCTGATGCAGAATTATTAAAAAAAAAGAAAGAAAAAAGTTTTAAAAAATGTAAGTAAAATGCAAAAATAAACACAGAGATAACCATGAATGCCACCTGTTTATTCCCTAAGCCTGAAAAAGAACGGTGCATTTGCATATCTATGCGCACCATGAATAAAGCCTTTGACATTTATGGAACTAATAGTAAGCATGCAGACCCCTTTGCAGGGTCATAGTTTTGCACTGAAGACAGAGCAGAGATCAAGCCTGCAAAACCATAAGCTGGTTTGGATTCTATTTTCATTTCAGTAGAACATCCAAATTATGAGAGATGTTACAGAAAATTCAGCTTCAGTGCTTTTTTCATTTTATTAATTCTATTACTAATTATTTTTGTTCAGCAGGATACTCATCTAGAAATCATGTACACAGAATCAGTGTATTTCAGAAGAACTGATACATTTTCCAATATGAAACAGTAATTCTAGAGGTTGCTTACACAAGGGTTGTAAAGATTAACTAGTTAGCTCTCACACAGCATACTTCACTGCTGACAGTTCGGCTAGTATGCTGGAAAGTTGTTTTCCCCTTCTCTGGATAAAAGTTGTAATCACAGAGATAATATACAAAAAGTACCACTCCCATATGAACTTAATGTTATATAAATAAGCCCATACCTACAGCGTAAGGTGACTTTATAGGTGCTTTTCTGTACAGCCTTGATTTCCAGCAGAGCTTAGACATCTCTTTCACTAGGCCACTTTGTTTTTAATCATGTTTAGGAACATTAGGAACTTTGTGATCCAAAATGAAAAATTAAATTTTGGTTGCAACAGAGCATTTCAAGAGTGCATTTGGATGAAGATGTTTGATTTACTTTAAGAGACGAGAAGGTTTTTAGTTGGGCTCACTACTACCCTATATGTCATCAGGAGTTTCTCATGGCAGGTAGACGCGTAAAGACTCCTGTTTCCTGAAAGCAGTTACATAGTTCTTGCCATGATACATTTTTAATGGACAGGTATGTTCCAGTGAAGGCTGGATTGTTAAAACAAGTCTGCATGAGGAAGGAATAGGTGGCTGTAGCCGTGAACACTGGCTGGGCAAGACTTGTGGAGAGATGTAATATCTTCTATTAAATAAAATGGTGTAATTGGAAAAATTAGGCAAACTTTCAAGCAAAAGCCCTCCTTTAGGTCTAAACAACTTAAAAAAATATTTAGCTAAGTACAAAATTTTGTCCACCATATTCTCCATGTATGTTTAATGCATTTATTTAAAATACTTGTATTTAACTCCACTCAAATACATTGTCCTGCTTGAAGGGAGAAAAGTAAAGCAAATTTTGGTCAGTTGTATTCACCAAGGTATTAGCTAGATGAGGGGAAATGCAGCAACATGGTTAATATCAAGCAAAATAGCTGCTCCTCTTTATGTACATTATTAGAGAAGGTAATTTGAGGGTAAAGTGCCAGCAGTCCTAAGGTGAGTACTTATTAAGCTGTGTCTCAGCAAAGCACTAATAACACGTGCAAGCTTGCTAAATGCTACCTTGGCTGTAACATCCATTTCCTCTGTGATTTAAACAGAATATTGTGCAGGCATGAGTCTAGCAATATTCTGCAATGTTCAAATTTATTAGATGTGTTTGGGTGGTGTTAGGGTTTTGGGTGGCTTCATTTAACCACACCATTCATTAGTGCTGGTGATTTTAGATTATTAGTTGTCTTGCATAACCATACCATAAAACCTGAACAATAGAATCATGTAGAAATAGACACAGTTTCTTTCTTTCATTCTTTCAGAGATCCGAAGAGCTTCCCAAATTTATTTCCATTTGTCATAGGTGAGTCTATTCTATTTTGAAATGTATTTTATACAATGATTTTGAAAAGTCTTTGAGTTCCTTTGGCCAGCAAAAGTGAATATTAGATTAAGAAGAGTTATGAATGTATTTTTCATTTAAAGTATAATACATAAGAGATCCACAATTTTTTTCATAAATCCCAATGTTTCTGTGGAGATTTCTTTCTTTACCCTGTACTGTATTGAAAAGGATGAAAAATGGACCTCTTTGTCCATAAAAAATTACGTATATTATATATTCTTAGACTATATTTAATGTATTCTTATAAAAGAATCATAGCTACTTTTAAATTCTTTAGCTAAACTTAACCGATCCTTTAGGGGCATCAAATCTGGCTTGTGAGCTTCCACAGAAAGAGGCAAGTCTGTACCTACAGAGAGCTGCAAATCCTGGTTGGATATAGCCCCTCTGCCATACAGACAGGGGACCTATTTTTCACATTAAAGCACTATAATAAATCATGTGACTTTTACCGCTGTTGAATATATGGCCCCCCACAATGAGTTCAATACCTCAATCCCTTCAAAAGCCCAACCTAAGCCTAGAGAAGTCAAAGCATACCATTAATTTCAGAAAGATTGTCGTATCCTTAGTTAGCACAAATGTATCCATTCACAAATTAGTATTTTAGCCTCCAAATATGTTCTTTTTGCATTAACAAATTTGATTTACAGTTAAAATAAAGATCAAGTTGCCTTTCTTTCCTCTTTTCTTTTTCAATGCAGCAGAAGCCTTGAATCTCTGCGAGCCTACTGAGTAAACTATCTCATTCTTTATATTTTGACCATCACTTTTTCATTTTCATTTTTTTCTTCCTGGGACTTTTATTATCTATTTTGCAGATTAATATTATTTCTTGCTTTCATGCCCATCTGTCCACCCATCTGCTTATTTTAGCTACATTTCCTTTCACCCTGCCAGCTCCTGTGTATACTTACCACACCCCAGGCATGTATCCTTCAACAAGATTCATAATGTGAATCATTTTGAATACCTTCAAAATAGTGGTATAAGAAAATTGTATTCCTACCTTTTGGTGAGTAATATCAAATTATTTATAAGGTTAAAAATGAACACAGTTGCCCTAAGAGAGGCTTCAGGCTTTGGGTAGGATTTAAAAGAATAAAAACAAAAGTATAGTTCATATCTAGAAGCTGAAGTACCAACCAAAGCTGTTCTAACTGGTGTGCACAAAGTATGTTCCTGTCCTTGGCCAGTGGAAAGGAAGGGAGGCTGCACATCTGGGCCAGATGGGGCCTGTGGCCTCCACACCACACACCTATTCTGCCTGAAAGGGTGACCAGAAGCTGGGGACATGCTGGGCTATCAGCCACAGGGTAAGTGGGAGCACACGCACAGGGGTGGCAACTTTCTATGTGGTCTGTGTTAATAGACTCTGTAAGCAAATTCTCAGGGGACAAAAAAAAAAAAGGTCAGAGAACATTTTCCCACTGTAAGATCTTACTGCATATGCACAGTGGTGGAGGTCGGCATTAAAGCTAGGGAAATGAGCAAGTGGGAGAACGTGATCTTTATCTCCTCCTTTAAATAATTTTACCTTTGCTTGTGTTAACTTAGTAGAATCTTGAAGGAAAGACTTAATACTTCTGCTGCTTGCCTATTGCTCAGCTTGCAGAACTCCTTGAGAAGTGGCTTTTGGCATGGTAACTGCCATAGGAAAAGCCATGTGGGTGGAAGACTACCAGCAACAGGGAGAGAGCTGCACTCCTCAGTTCCCCATGCTCCTATTTAGCTTGGCTTGGTTTCTTTGATTTTTTTTCTGACAGCCTCACTGGGGCAATAGCATCCAATTTGCTGGTGCTGAGGAGCCCTGCATGGTCCCTTCTTCTAGGGCTCAGTAGAAGAGTGGCCAAGACCTTGTCGCCAGGCTACCTGCTCGGGGAGGGCTGGCCAACATGGGAACCTGGCACACAGCCAGGTGAAGGGCTGTCTGCAGATGCTGAATGAGGAGGAAAAGCCATGCTGGGGCTCTAGGTGATGAGATTTTTTGCTACATGCACCTGGTGCTGTCTTGCACCTTCCCAGCACAAATCCGGGTGGCGGGTAGCACTACCTGCTGGCGTGACAGTGGAGGAGGCTGGGGGCTGGTCTCCAGGCTTCTCTTTGAGGCAGTGGGCTCCATCCCATATCTCTAGCTCAGAGAAAGGACTGGTTACCAGTTTTTACTTTCATGCTTCTTACAGCAGTCTACCCTTCTGTACCAGTAACAGTTTCCAGAAAGTGCTGATGTTGATGGAAAGTTAATTTTATTGATGGTACATGAGATGCTCTGTGTTGTAGATATACATGAATTTTTGTCTCTACCCAAGGAAAAACAAAAGTATTTTCTTTTATATAAAAGTAGCTGTTTCTGGTTTTCTCCACAATTACTGATAGAGCTTAGTCTATTTATAATTATAATTTATATTTAAAATATATTACTCAATAAAGTTGTTTAACTTACAGTATTGATCAGTGAGAAAAAAGTCATGTTTCCCTACAGTATAAAGAAATCTGAGCTCTGCCTTATTAGCAGAGTCTGCCTATATCTAAATACTTCGAGCAAACTTTAAATTCAGAAGCATGACTCAAAAAAAATTAATGAGAAGACACCCATTTTATGTGCTAAAGAAAACAGAAATTAACTTAAAAAACCTGAAATATTTTCCAAGAAGAATCATTGATGACTATTTAAGCAGTAAGGGTTGTGTGTATAACAGTACGTGATGTAATTGCCTTGTATTTTAAAAACTGCCTTTACTTTCATAGAGATGATTTTGTTTCCTCTCTTTAGTAAAAATGTTGTTTTATTAAAGTTTATTAACCTCACTTGTGTTAAATCACCACAATCTCCTTTGCCTAAGTCATAGTCTCATTTAGTTAGAGCCATTACATGTTCTTTTTTCACACAATTGAAAGTGCCTATAATCTATTTTGGAACAGGCTTCAGTCCAGAAATATGTTTTACTTTATTATTTTCTGCTCTCTCTGGGGATGCCTTCACAAAATGGTAAAGCCCAAAGACTTCCTGAAGGCTAATCCTTTTCTGGGTCATATGATTCTTTTCAGATTTCATCTTGAGAGAGTTTTCTTATAACAATAGTTTCTGCTGTCTGCGAACTGGAGAAAATCCTGTTGCTTTAGTGCTAACAATGAGTGGAATTTTAGTGCAGGAGGAGTGTTTGCTTAATACAATAGAAGTTGGTACAGGCTGGACTGGCAAGTGTCAAGTAAACAGTGTGGGAAAATCTATACTGCTGCAACTGAGTCAACAAGGTGCTGAACACCTAAATGTGACTGAACTGTAACTGCAATAACCATCTGGTTGGCTTCATCCTTTCCTCCAGGATAGGACTTGACACATCTCTTATTAAGAAAGGGTTAACAAGAAAACAGGCTGCTAACAGGGAAAAAGATGAACAAAGCAAGCATTCAGTCATGCATTAGAAATGGCGCACAATGTGCGATCAGAGCAACTGTGTTTCAGGATCAGACACAAGCTGATTTACTAAGCGAGCGTGATGGAAGATGACTGTTTAACCCCTGCCATAATTGCATAAATTCACCCAGAAATGTATAGGAAACAGTGCCTCGGTCACAAAAAGGCAGTTTGTTTGTTTATTTATTTAAAATGCTAGCACTCCTCAGACTGATATCAATTCAGATGAGCCAGAGAGATTTGAGTTCATTTGGCAGTAACAGGAACCCCAGTATCCTAGTCATGTTTGGACTGAGAACACAGACTGAACCCTTACCAGAGGCAAGACAAATGAGACAACATACATTTATATTCAATACAGCGAATAGATCAAGTGATATAAATTTATCCAACTCTATTGAAACTACCATTCAACCTAGCCTACTTCCTTATTTGCAAGGAGTATTTTTTATATAGTTTTAGGTTAGGAATATTTATAGAAAAAAGGTCATATCATATATTTGACTTTTCAAAAGCAGAGATTTTTCCAGGTATTTTCTCCATACTTTTGTTTTCTGATACATATTCCTTTACTCTCATTTGCAGCCTTAACCTTATTTAAAGATTTATTTGTACTAAGGTTGTGCTTATAATTTCCACACATACCCAAGACTCCATTCAGCTAGCACTGTCATGAAACTCCTGTCTTAAGAATAAAGATAAAAAGACAGATTAGTGTCTTTCAAACTTCTTTTCAAACTGGGCTGGGGAGATGCGGCATAGGTCCTACCTTGCCTGTAATTTTGCCCCTTGCAAGAAGCACTCCTTGTAACACTACAACTTCCCTCTGCTAGAATCTCAAGTGAGATGCTTTAGCATCGCCAGTGTTGATTTAACCACTAAACCCAGATATTTTATGAGAACTAAGCTGTTGAATTTGCTTTTGACCAAAATAGGAATGTCTGCAGACTCCAGTACTTTCATAGGTAATAGTGTATTTCCATGCAAAACCAGTTTAGGGCTGGAAAACTCTAGCTGGCTCATGACAGCTGCCTCCAGGGTAGGAGTTCCTGTGACTCATAGTCAGCTCAGCCTAGAAAAATCACTGCAACAAGGTCACTGCCCTGTTTCTTAAAACCAGGCTAGCATCCCTGCAGTTTCACTACCAGCACTATGCCATGTACCAGCCTTGCTGAGGTACATGTACCTAATGCTCCTTTGTCCCATGCACCCCTGCTCTAAATGCAGAACTGATTCAATTTTCTGTAACTGATTCGTATACATTTACAGTACTTTTTTAAAAAAAATTTCACTTTCTCCAGATGCATGCACACATGTGTATGTCTATTATATCTATATCTATACCTATATGTAAATCATCTATCTATTTATATAATGTATATCTGTATTTATATCTATAAAACACATTTTGTGGGTGTATATATTGACACATACATACACCAATCCAATAAGAAATATTTCTGCTAATTAAACTGTTCCTCTTACTGCCTGCTGGAAGAAAGAGAAGGGAGAAAGAGGATGAAAGGTTGGCTCTTATTTTTATTTTGGAATATTTAGGAAATAGCCAGATGGCAGGGGGTACAGCAGATAGAGATAGATGCCTTGCAACACCAAAGGTGTTCATATACATGTTGCAGATCTGTGAGTCAGAGGAAAGAGGCTTGGGAGTCTCTTACTTTTTGGCACGGTTTTGGACACGTCTGTAATTCACAGAGTTTATTGTTCAGTGTTTCTTGAGAAAATGTCAAGAATGTAAAAAAGCAGGAGGTTGTGCTTTTCCACGAAAGCTCTGTAGGGCATGTAGTGCTACCTCCTGACTTTGTAAGGAGCTGCATAGGTGTGTTTCTCAGTGCACCAGCCATCCATGAGCTCCTCAGTGTCCAGGGCAGTATGTATGCCATTGTCCTCTGCAGCTGTGCAGCTGAGAGTGTAATGCTGTGGCCCATTCTCCTTCCCACTGCTCTTTATCTAGCTCAAGATGAATTTAAGACTCTAAGTTCTACAGCTGCTGCAGAGAAAATGATGCATGGACCCGAAGCATGGGGGAGTTGTTTTCTTGTCTTCTTGTTTGTTCCTCAGACACCATCATATATGCAAGAAGGAGCCAGAGATAAACTTGTTTTTAAAAAATTAAAGAGACATTAACGGCAAACAGGCACATTAAGAACAGCATGCTTTTTCTGTGGATCTCATTATGGACTCTCCTCTGCCCTTTCTTCTTAACACATTTTGTAAGCAGCTGAGCAGCCCTACACTTGGTAAAGCTTAAGAGTAAGGTAGTTATATGGAGGCGCTTTATATGAATCCTATAGAGCTTCAGTAACCTTGAAAGGAATTGCAAACATCGCTTTACTCTGATATTACAAATTACAGGAGTTTGATTATTGGCCAAATTAAGCAGCTGCCAACCTGCCATTAAGTATTTTTAAGTACCAACACAGAAGGAGTATTAATTCCTACAAATCTAGATTGCTGCAAGAGACTTACCAATGCAAGTCTTCACTTACTCCTGGGTGCAAAAATAAAGCATTGTTTCAGAGCTATGCTGAGAGAAATTTGTTCCTTTCCCCACTTCATAATAAGGCAAATGTCAGATGGGAAAAAAAGAGAAAAAGAGTGAATTTTTTATACACAAAGGGATATGCTCGTAACTATATTTTAAAGTAACCTTTCCATACCTTGGAAAGATAGTAATGAGCGACTTATGGAAGATCAAATGGATTAAAATAAACAGCAGATAACCCTTAAGGGAACTTGGATAAATTTGTTTCTCATATTCATGTGCCTTCCTCCAACATCCAGAATTGGCTAGGAGAGCATATTTAATTAAAAACATTTTTTATTTGTTTGTGTTCTCCTAAGTCTGCCAGCCAACGAACTGAGAATTAAAAAAACTAATTATATTTTCTGTGTGTGCCAAGGACCAGGCAGACATGAGATAAAAAAAAGTTATCAAACTTCAGAGGGGCCAACTCTACATTTTGCAGAAAATAATGACCTACAGTTGCTGCAAATGAATGAAAAATTCGGACCTATAGCCTTTCCTTGTTTCCCAGTAGCTTAAGACATTTCAATGACCTTTCCACGAAATATGATTTGAAAACCATCTCTAATCACAAAAATAGTTGCTACTGTTGAGCTGTTGAGCACTTTGCTATATTAATTTAATAATACCAGTTTTATTCATACTTCACACTGCCTGGTTTCATAGAACATTGAACAAAAATATTCCTATTTGCATTAACCTCTATAAGGATGCATCATAACATGTAAGATGCTTCAGTCTCTTGTCACTGCATTGTATCTACACTACAGTTTTCTTTGTGAATGGGGGATTTGCAATGTTCTGTCATTCACTATCCTCTTTGTGCTCTGTATTCACTGTGGAGACAAGACTGCAGGGTTTTGTCATAAGAATATAGTTTCAGCACACGTAAGTTGCACTCCTATTCCCTTTATTACAGTCTCTTGGTGAAAATTAGATCTAAGATTTCGTCACAGTTAGAAAAAAATAGCAATTTTGAATCCTTTTCTCTTTGAAAGGCTACTCTCTGTCCCCAGACCTCTAATTCTTTTATCTGAAAGAAGCATCAAAAGGACCATCACTGTCTTGTGGTAAACATTTCAAATTCTTGCAATTGGCTTTTAATGCAAGCAGTTTGCAGAGTGGCCATAATTTTCATTCAGTTTGAATACAATCATACTCAAATGTATTTTTTCTAAGACTTTTGAATTCCTTGTTTTACCTCAGTTCTAAGGACAGTATGGGTTGAACTTAATCCACCTAAAATCTTTAAATCTCTTCTCTGGCAGGGTAGTGTATGTTTGTCTCCTACAGGTTTTATTCTGTTATTCTTTCCCTTTATCTCTGTGTAGTTCCTGGTAGCAAAACAAATGATCAATGAGGTTGCATTCTTTTTAGCTTTCAGGGTACGGATACATAGCAACAATTATGGAATAAAATTAAGATTTGAGGAGGGAGGGAAAAGACTAGGAAAGGATAGAGAAGTCACTCTGTAGCTGTATTTTAATAATGAATTAATTTGTGAAAGTGAAAGGTTAAGCAAAGGTTTTTGCTTTCCTTAGCAGGGAAGGTGAAAAGAGTGGCTAATTAGATTATGCAAACCAGCAGATAGTCCAGTTAAGAGTTGATAGGCCAGATGTAATCCAGGGGCCACTTCCACCTGGAGGAAATGGGGAATGGCTGCCTGATCAGCAAATAGTGCAGCCAGCTGATTGCTCTCTGTACCTGCTAAGGGGTGGGAGGAGAGCTGATGCTGTCCCAGCCTCTTCCACTCTGGCCATGGGGGGATGAGTGTGTCAAGACTCGGAGGCAGGTATTCTCCAGAGTCTGTCCATTGCCAAAAGAGTTCATCTGGTGGACCCCGTTTACCTGGTCCACAGAGAGGACATGGCCAAGGTCCAGGTATCACTCAGAAATCAGGGGGCAGCTTTCTGCCCTTTCTGGGCAACCAGTGCCTCTTGTTGTAACGTAGGAAGTGTTATTCTCTGCTCTGAGTTTTGGGGAGCTTCCTGATGATTTCAGTGTAAGTGTGTCTACACTGTCAGGCCTAGGAAAATATCCCAATATTAAGTTTCAGTTTTAGGGCCTGACCATGTGCTGTTGTTATGTTGGGATGACAATTATTGGCTAAAATGCAGCAGTTAATACCCACCATCTTGTTGAATTTATATAGGCAGTTATGGGCCATAGATTTCAGACTCAGCTGAGAGCTTGCATTTTTCCGTTGGGGGGAAAGATTTTGCAAACTTTACTGTTTCACCAAAGAATTTCATGATGTTTTGGTTTTTGGACAGATTAAACAACCCTGCAAAGATCTTTGATATTCTTCAAGCTCATTTATGCTGATTTTATCAATATAAAACTCTTTCCACTTCATGAACTTGTGTATGAACTCATACATCGTCCCATTTTAAAATTTAACATTTATTCAAAAAGCGTAATGCGGAGTTTCTGCAGACAAGAGATGAGTTCATGTATCACAGTGTGGTTACAGCTACTTCTTCTTTTCCTTACAAAAGAAGGAAGAAAGAAGGAAAAAGAGCTAGCATATTTGTATAAAGCATATACGTAAGATAAATACAAAAAACTTTTAAGCTTTTGATTGTTTTTTTCAGTATAAACATCTTACATTTAAACTAGTCTTATGGGCTGTTTTTGTTATTTTAGATTGTACTAAGTATGATACTTCATGTGTTTATGAGTCATCCTTAATGAGTATATTGCTTGTGGAATAAGCAGACTCAACCATATGTTTCGTTTGCATATGCGAGTTTGAATCAATAGTTAGTTCATTCCTTCTCCTCCTCTCTTCTTTCTCCCTCCCGGTTTGTGTGGATTTTTTTTTTTTTTAGCGCTCATCTACATTTCTGAGTATTTGTGATTTTTCTCAGACTTGGTTCATGGGTAAGAGCATTGTCTTATATATTTAGCAGTGATATCAGATTAAAATAGTAAAATTTTAGCAAACCATGCCAGAGCTGATAAGATAGAAAGCAAGAAATGTGTCTGTGTAGATGTAAAACATATAATGCAATTTTGCTTTTTTTTTTGTTAACACATTATTTTCTTCTATGGCTGAATCCAGCCACAGTCTGAAAATCTGCGTCTGTTATTTTTTAACTTGATGAATCATTGTGTGTAGCCAGAAAATCCTAATTTTATAAATGAATTAATTTTTTGTTCCTCCCCCCCCCCCCGCAACAAAACAGAGCATTCTTTTGTTTATCTTTCTTTCTATCTGCCAAATATATCACCACACAACATGAAGCTATTAAATTTTGGAGAGGGAAGAGAATGCAATATATAAATCCTGAAAGAGAGTGGAGAACTGAGCAAAAACATGCAGCGTTGATCCATAGCATACAGATAGCTTAAATTGAAGATGGTTAATTTGCTGAAAGCTGTGTGCCACAGAGACACTGCTTTACAGTGTCCTAGATATCACACGTTCTCTTTCAGCTGGCAGTCTCAGAGGGGTAACAGCTTCAGAAGAATGCATGCTCTTGACTATTTCTTCCTTAGTTTTGGCAGAAGTGTGGTTTCTGTCAGGAGTGAATATGCCTGGTATTTTCCTCCCACCATCATAATTTCTTGGAAATTCACATTCCTTCCACCAACACACAGAAACCCACGTTCTCCAGCTGTATTTGAATTCCCTTGTCTTAAGCTTGTATCAGGCCCTGACGGTCAGAGGTCCGTGACACACACCTGGGCTGGGAAAGATAATCCTTGTAAGACTCAAAGCACACTGAGTGTTCATATGACCCGTTACATGAAGTTAGGCTGCCCCCTCCTCCTTTGGCAGGATGTCAAAGTGCCTGGGAATATACAGGGCCGTCAGTGGCAGTGAGTTATGGCATCAGCATTGGAGGAAATTGAAGCATTTCAGGGAAAAGCAGAGAATGCACTGCTAAATTGGACCATAACACATTCATGAGCAGAGTGAGGGCAGATATTTGTGTAGTTTTCCTGAGCAAGCAAATGCGTCTAGAACTAGAAACGTAACTCTACTATATTCAGTAATTTCTGATTTTATGTATAGTTCCACTTACTCTAATAGTTGTCCACATGCAATGGAGCAATGACTCTTGTGCTATGGATAGTCAGCTGAGTAGCCCTGATGGCAGAGCAGAAACACCTCTAATTTTAATGCAATTTGCCTCATGCATTTTTACAGCTGTTTCATAAATATTAGTTCATTAATATATCTACAATGTACATCTGTACGGAAGCGTTGCACTCTAAATATATGACCTGAAAACTAACTACAGTTGAATTTCCTCCTGGGCAATGGGTTTCCATTAACATAAGAGTACAATGGTATTTTGAGTTGTGTGAAATTTATGCTATATGTGCAGTTTTTATTCAAAAATGCACTAAATGGAAGCAACTTGAGAAGCTGTATGTATGTTTGTATTTCAGGGGTTCTGAAACAATTTTTGTCATGTGGCTGATTGTTGCCTGCATTCAGGTCAATTTCAGTCAAGGTATAAAATCTAATATAAATTTTGTTCCAGATTTGGGCTGCGCCTAAATTTAACTTTTTAATTTATAATTTATCTTTACTTACACTTCTTATTGATATTTTAGTGAGATTTTTTCACTTCCAAGCTATGGGCAGTACTGAAAAAATATCTGCTGAAATTTCTGTGGAAAGGTAGCTTTCATAAGTATTTTAGTTCAATCAGAAGCAAGAAATAAATGAACTCAGGCCTTACTGTTATTTTGATTAGAGTTTAATGAGTTCAAGAGGTTCAGATAAAGACAGATATGTATCTTACTGAATGAATCTTTTAATTATTATTCTTATTTAATGTTGTTATTTGGATGGAACCCAGCAACTTTGAACTCCATTGTACGAATCAATGCACAAATCTGACCTTATCTTTTAATTCTCCAGTATTTACCCATTATTGCAGTGCAGTATTTCACAATGTTCTCAATGCATTTCACTTTTTAAATGCTGCTAATTAATTTGGCTTTCTTTGTTTAAAACCCTAGTAGCAATAAGAGTTTGTACTCATTGTCAGCCAAGGTTAATGTTATGCTTCTCACATAGGACTTAATATCCTTCACAAGGCGAGCTCAAACTAATGACTGTGATATAAACCCATAACTTTTGCCAGCACAGACACAGTTGTAGATCTGTTTGCTCCTTATTCATGCTCCACTGTTAACAGGGAGAACCAAAGAAGGACTCCTTCCTGACTCTGGAAAAGTCCCCCCTTAGTAATGCAAATTGGGGTGGAAATATTAATGAAATGTGTTTATTTCATGCCATGGAAAGTTAGTAAATAGCCCTGGAAGGAGATAACCTATAATTATTCTTAAATAACATTTTGTAGATGTTGTTCAGAATTTTTTTCTGTGCTACTGAAAGTGGTCTCTACTTCGTTGTCTTTTTATGTACTTTCAGAGATAAAAGCATACATTACTTTCTCAGAATGTTTATAATACATAGAAGTTTTCTATCTTAATTAAGCATGTAAATAGTAAGTAAAGCAAATAGCTAAAAACTGAGTCAAATCTGACATATTGCACAATATCCATCCAGTCAGTAAAACATGGTGACTAGTTACTCACTTGTTTCTTCAGCTGATGGGAATGTGTGCTTAGTAGCGTTAGAAGCATATTTAGCACTTTGTAATAAAGTTGAGAGATGACAAAGTGGAAGAGACATTTAAAAATATGCTTGAGCTATGAAAGTACAAACAGTGTCCGATGAAAATGTATGAGATTCTAGAGTACAGTGTTTGAAATAGCTTTGTGACTGGAGGCTAACTTCTAATATGCAGTGCATAATACGTTGAGAATTGGTCCTGCTTGATGTCATTACAAGCACCAAAGAAATGGTTATTGGTAAATGATAAATACACTTGAAGAAAATAAGTCCGGTTATTTTTACAGGCATGTGAGTGCCTTACAATTGACGGGAAAAAAAATCACCCTTTCTCAAGCATTCGACGTCTCTGTTCGAGTTTTAACCAGTAAATATTTACAGAGTTCTGACGACCTTTGCTTTAAAAAAAAAAAATCTAAAAATAATCCCCAGCAAACTATGATGTGTTATGAGGAAGGATCTCCCAGGGCGGTTCAGAATATCTGCAAGGATTTACACCTTTACTGAAAACAGAAGAAAGTATAATTTTAACCTTCTTGTTCTGCATAGATTAACTCTTCGTTACAGAATTCAACATAGCTAGAGGCTAAGGAAAGTTCAGCTTGATCTTTTGTGACATCAAACAAAATAGGATCAAGTTCCTGATGCCTGGTAGCAGCAGCTTTCAGATAATGTGAAAACAGAAATAAAGAAGGAAATTAAGGTTTAACAGTACATTTACATGCAGTTAACCATTTGCTTTTATCACACAGTAGTTACCTCACAGTCCTTCACTGTCTCTGTCATTCTTGTAAAATGTAGAAGGGAATTAAGGATATTATTTGCTTTCCTATGTTTAATCCGGGAGAGATGATGAAAGCTCCCACCGATCTAACTTCTTTGGTTTATACCCTCCATCACCACCTCCCCAGGCTGAAGGCTGGTTTTCTGTTAAAAAGAACAAAAAAAGGAAAAAAAAAAAAAAAAAAAGGAAATACAGAGCTTAAAATACCTTTACCTTGTCCCTTTCACTTAACTTCTTTGAGGGTTAGCATGTTAACTGAATGATAGAAAATGTGTAAAAATTTCCTCTTGTAATTTTATTAGACACTTCTTACCTCCTTGCTTTGAATATCTATAAAGAAATTAATGGTGGCTTGCTTCCTTATTTAAAAAAAAAAAACAACAAAACAAAACAAAAAAAGAAGAAAAAAACATTGAATATCCTAGACTGCCTTCATTACGTTGCATATAATATATTTGTCTTCATGTCCTTTGATTAAAACATAGTAGTATTTCTCTGAAGGGAGGAACTTTGCAGTTGCAATTACAGATAATAGGGTTGTTTTCTAAACCCCAATGTGGTGTGAACATCAAAGTAGTGTGTATTATAATAATGCAAACAAATAACCTTCTGTAAACTCATAAGAAAGAAGAAGCTGGATGTTTTCATTAAGAGAGAGGCAATTCATTTAACGGTCAGTTGTTGCTTGTTTCTATGTGGTGGAAGTTTGTTAATTTGCATAAGAAAATAACCACCAAAGAAATGTAAATGATTGAACTAGGATCTCATTAGCAAAGCCTCTCTAGCTACCTGAAGGACCTACCTCTGCTGGCAATAGATCGAGTTTCAAGTACCTTCTTACCTTTTAGAAACCAATTATCTTCAGGCATTTCTATTAGTTAAGGCAGGGGGAAGGGAACATGGCAATAATCTTGGCAACAGATCTCATAATTTAATGAAAAGACTCCAAAATAAATGTTTGAATGACTTGTCTTTTTAAGTCTTTTTTCCATATCTTGAAAATCTATCCTTTGGACAACTACCTGCAAAATGTATATGTTTTTTACTGTGGTAAGAGAGGAGTATATAATTTTCTGGGGGAAAAATGCAATAAATTCCAGTCAAAATGTTCCAATTCAGAAGAAGAAGTAGTAAAAGTCTTTGGAAGTTTTTTACTCATTAACAGAGCAAAAATGTCTACGTAGGGGGAAAAATGGTTGCAAAGTTGTTTGAGGTGGTGAAGAGGAGATGATTGTTCCCCAGTAATGTTGGTGACAGGCACAGGACTTTAAGTCTGAGAATGTAAAAAATACAATCGAAATATCTTGAAGTAAATTGGTTTAGTTCTATTGGAGTCAATAGACGTGTTCCTGCTGATGTCAAATGAGATTTTGGTTCACAATCTTCTCTCTCAACCCTGTATGTATACTCTATAGATGTTTTACACATGTACAATTTCTAGGAGACAGATCATTCAGTGCATAAGCACAGTGATGTTTCACCTCTGGAGTCCTAAGCTTAGCTAGGTTTTCAGTTTAGAAGAGAATAATTCGTTTCTGAATGTTGTCTCAAGCGAAAGTTTTACAGGGGCTCAGAAGAGAGGCTGGAAATATGGCACACTCAATTATGGAGAGATTTTCAGGCATTCAGGCAAAGGTGTGCGGCAGGATTAGTAAGTACTTCCAGGATCATGGTGCAGAGCCTGGGTTTGAGGCCCTAGGCAGGGATTTGCCTGTCTGAGCATGAGCAGGTAGGGAAAAGGTAGGAGGAGCCTCACCTTGAGTGCAGTGCATTACTGATAAGACTGTGTAACTTTCAAAGGAAGACTGCAGTAAGCAAAAAGGATGTAATTTCCTTCTGCATCAAGATAAATTTCTCCTGAAACCTTTACATGAGTTTATGGTTGAGGTCCCTCATCCATTTCTGCCTGCAGCCAGCCTGGTTGAAGACCTTGTCCTTCCTTCCACTGCTGCTCGCCTTTTCCTCACCATGTGCCGTTTCCCCGTCAGCTCTGATAATCGTGATGTTCATGTTACTGGCTCCTATGTCGGTGCAATCAAGATGAGCTGAGTTAGAAAAATCCTCTATACATCAAATGATGAAAGAACCCTGATTGCTTTCACACAATGAGTAAGAGAAGTGAATTGTATTGTTGTAATTATGCGAGCAGACGTCACCAGAGGGTGAACTAGCACTGCGCTACACTTTATTGTTTGTTCTGCTGTAGGTTTTTCTCCATCATACCCTTTCATGGAGGGCAAGGTGCAGCAAGACAGCCAGAGAGATAGGTACCAAATCAAAATAACCAATATAATTTGTCTTCACACCCTTGCTTACCCTGTGGTAAATTGTTCATTTGATACTGATCATTTTCTAGACCAGTATTGTTAAGTTATTATCAAGCACATATAAATTAACCTCTCATTAAGCAAGACATCTTGTGGCAGACAAATGCCTGTAAGTAAATATGAAGATGAAGAACCAGTGAAGATATCTGTGGGGCAAGGAAGTCTCTGTAATTATAGTAGTTTGTTTCAAATAAACAGTAGTGTAAATGTAATTACAAACTACAGCCTTTACTACAAAGTTACTGTGAAATTCCTAGGGGGAAGGTACAACCTCTCCAGCACATTTTGTAAAGATCATTCAGTGTCTAGTTTAATTCTGTCTGAATTGACAGGCTATTTGCCCACAAACCACCATTTTTGGGATGTGTGTGTTTTGTTGTGGTTTTTGTTTTTTTTTTTTTTTTTTTTTAATTTTTGTCTTCTTTTTTCCTCTCTTCTTTCCTTTTTTTCACACAACATTCAGCCTTCTGTTCCCAAAAGACATATCAATCATCCCTTTGACCTCAGTTACATGCAACTGTTGGATATTTCATTGTCTTTAACTGCAGAGTCATGACATGGAGGTCACTGAGCAAAAATAATAGTGCGTTGTGCTGAAGAAGAAAATACTTGGAAGATACCAAAGTGAGATTGGATATTTTAGTTTTGGCTCAGCTCCATCTGCAGTTTCCCATTCATCAGTGAAATTTTAATCTGCTGTAAAATTATAAATGAGTCTTGGGATGATAAAGAGCTATTTTTAGAAGTTTATCTCTTCTGAAAAAAAGATCTGTACATAACAGGTCAAAAACATTGTAACAGAGACGGGACATAAAATGGAACATTGGTCAAAGGCCAAAATAATATTTGAAAGCAAAATGTTGCTATTATTTAGAGGCACTTGTGTTAAATATGGTGAAATTGAACTGTTTATAGAAGATGCTGGATTCCCTCCAGACTCTGGCTGCACCAGTTCAGTGTTATGTTTTTCAGAGACGAGGAATATTTTTTATGGCAGCCATATATGAGAAAAGGGGAGCATAAAGGAACGTGAGATTACCAGGTGGTTAAATGGCTGGGAGCAAGGTTTGGAAAGGCAGCCGACCAGGGGAAGGGTGGGCAAAATTCAGCTCTGCAGCCGTCCACACACACTGCTCAGCAGCTTTCTGCCCACTGTCCGTACATTCCAGTTTCATACCACAGCAGCGTGGAGGGTTTGGGGCGAAAATGTGGGATGGCAAGCTGTCTTGTAAGGAAGTTGGGGCATTTGTGTACTCCAAGTGTGTGTGTGGGAGGCATATTTCAAAAAATGTTACTGCCCACATGCAACTTTCAAAATTCCTCCAATATGGTGCTCCAGCTTTTTGGTACAATTCACACCGCAGGGGAAGGGGGTGTTGATATTCTGCCGGTTTAGCTCTTTGACCCATCTCACTGCCAGCTCAGATGAATGCCAGAGCCTGTGCAAGAGCAAGGGGAGGGCAGTGTAGAGAGCTGTCACTCCACCAGCAGCTGGCAAGGACTAACACAGCTGTATGCTCATCTGCACCCTCACCTCCACCAAGCACTGAATCCCTCTTCAGACCACATGAGCGAATCGTTAGAGATTTCCTTACTTGAGTCCAAGTATTGCCCATGGCTAAATAAGAAAGCAACACCTGTTCCTCTTAAAAGGTTTTACTGCTGGCTTGAAAATCCATGCAAACTTTTCATGTTCTGAATTGATCTTTCATCTTCAGTACTTTGTCTGTCATTTCCCTCTTTCTGCTCCTCTGATTTCCAGCCCCATATGATCTAAAAGACTTCAGTAAGCTGGTTTAGCAAGTCAATACCTTGCTATTACTCTTAATTTACTTTAAATTTCTTCCTGTTCCTCCTTGCAAGTCTAGTAGGGAGGGGGAAAAATAGCTTTAACATGTGGCCTTAAATACTTCCCAGCTGAAAAAATACAGTTAACCAGCATGAGGCTAGTGGGCTGATGTACACGCTGATGATCCACACCAGTTCCCCTGCAGCCACATAACATCCTCTGGCCTGTATACACAGCAGCTGATTTTATCCTCAATGTTCCAGTTTCTCATTTTCCTGCATTTCTGATCTCTCAGTACAGAACTCTAACATTAATTCAAGCTCTTTCAGCCCAATAACGAGTGATGCAGCACCAGGCTCCCTGGCTTGTAGAATCCTGCCTTTTCATTTATCTGCAGCTGATAGTTAGCTACTCATTATATACCTTGCCCTTTACTTAATGATGTCCTTCTCCGTGAACATCATTCAAAACAGACAATATAACTACTTACACTACTTCTGTCGGTTGAGTGGCTTGTTCATTTTTTTTATTGTTGTTCTTATCTATATAACCTTTTCTCACAAAATGTGATGAAATTCTATCTTTTGAAAGATCTTTAACTCAGAAAAGATGCTTAAAAATGAAAGTTAATAGCTAGTATTATTTGTGTGCTACCAGTAATCTGACACTGACTAAGTTTTCCTTTGATATTGTTTTCCTCTCATATTTTTTACCTTTTTTTTCTGTTTTGAGCTTGGCTTTGGTATTTGGGGAATTTAAGAGAGACAGGAATATTGGTTTTTTTGTAGCTTGCTTTCCTGACTGGTAAAGAGTTATTACATCTTCAGATACCAGAAAAAAGTGTCAAGATACAAGAGAACTCTTGGAAATTGACATGGAATTAAAATCTAGGGGAAATTAAGTAGAGATGGAGAAACCCCCAACTAGACCTCTTTTATAATGTTAAACAACTTGTAAGATCTGTCTGTAAACAAAGTCCATAAGAATAAAGTTAGATGTTCATAGTTTGCAACTAAAATAAAGCAAGAAAAGAAAAGAAAGTCTATATTCTTCAAATCACAGATGGCCCAACTAGGCTCTCAAATGTCTTCAATTTAGAAATAACTGGAATCAATGTCATTTAACTGATGTAAAAACAAGAGGAAAAAGTAATTCCATGGAGATTCTTTGGACCAACATAGGATAAAAATGACATAGCTATTTTAAAAGATGTAGTTTAATTACTATGAACAAAAACATTTCCATATATTTTCTTAAACTAGTGTTTAGACAGCAGTGATTTGCAACTTGTGGCTACAAAACCCTCTTGGATCTGTGGGGCAGTTCTAAAAAGTCTCTGAAACACAGCTCAGCAAAACAAACGTATTTCAGCAGCCTAAATTTATAAGGATGTCGGCGCATCCAAAAGGGTTGAAAATCATCACGAAGTGTTAGCAATACTATTTCCCACTTCTACCTATCAACAAGAGAAAAAATTTCCAGCCTCCCCCTTAGCTGAACTGCTCGATTTCAAATCAGAGCTATGTACTGAATCTTAATCAACTTGAGAAGTGGAAGACTTAAGAGGAAGTAATTTGAACTTAGAGCTGAGTCTCCCAGGGTTTTTCAAGACTTTTTTTGTTTGTTTGTTTGTTTGTTTGTTTGTTTTTTTATGGTGATGCCCTGGCTGTCAGAGTTTAAATGCTCTAGAGTCTCAATAGCTGCGATATTTATTAACCAAGTGGTTATGATCAGAACTTTGTCACTCAGACTTGCTTGGTATCAACTGACATATGGTATCATGTTTGAAATACCACTCAGTAAATCACTGATAATGTCAATGTAATTGCTGAAAGCTAACGCAGGGTATAATTCTTTCCCCATTGAAGTTGATGGCAAGAGTACTGTTGATGGCAGTGGTGCAGGACCGATTGTGCTAACTAGAAAAGTATTTTCTTTTTCCTAATTGCACAGAAATAATAAATAATTTCCTGAAACCCCCAATCTTCAAATGAGCTTACGTTTTTAAATGGTAGCATGTTAAAATTCTCGTGATTGACTTTTTTGGTAGATAATGTTGCTGTGACTATTTCAATATGTTTTATTTGTGAGTCAGATGCTAATATATTCATAAGTAGATGAATATATGAATGTAAGAGCTCTGCATATATCTCTGTTCCATCTGTTATTACTTTTTGTCTCAAATTTAAATACTGTGTTCAGTGCCAGCATTGTTATTAGTATTTTGCCATATATTAATTAGATAGTATCCATGGAATAATTTTATTCTGCCTTTTGGGGGTCTAATTTTTAACTGGTCATTTTCTCATAAAAATGCTAAATTGCTGGAAACAAAACTTTCCTGTGAAAACACACCTTTTTTTCTCCCCAGAAAATTTCAATTACAAGGATTTCTCAAGTTCTGAGCAGATTGTCTGGTGGAGAGACACTGCCACTGCTGAGATGCTAAAGATTCAAAGCTGGGTCTCAATTCCAAAAAATCCATTAAATCTGGGCCTCCCATGCCTGGGAGGTGCTGGGATGCAGACGCAGGTGCTCTCTGTCTGAACATGTGTGACCGCTGGTCAGCTATCCTGATTTCTCTGTCTGATGTGTGGTTGCCTAGAATGCTTAGAATGGTCTCAGTTTGTTCCAATGTTGGGCAAAATTCAAAATCACAAGGGACTTTAATGACATAACAGTCTCTGTAATTATGATATTATGATACATTTGCGGCCCCGACCAAAACTGACCACTGTAAGCAGGAGTCAGCTGAATGCTGGAGTTTCTGCAGTTATGCTTCAGAACTACCATTTTCACTTCTGCTCACCATATTTGGATCTTTTAATAAAATTTTAATATTCTAATGTATTTTAACTAGAATTTTACAAATGCTGATTTATGGGAAATTTATTTTTCTTTTTTTTTTTTTTTCCTAGCTAGTTGCTTGAGGTTTTCAGAGGTATTTGGTGCATCTCTAGACCGTCATAAATATGATGTTTGTCTATTACGCTCAGTCCAGAATATGTACTGACATTTTTGACAAGTATGAAAACAAATTTCATTTGCTAAAGATTTTATAAGCTAAGAAGACAGTGCACAGATGAAGGATAGGGAAAGTGGAGGAGTAACTGGCAAAATAACAGTGTGGTTTGATTACATCAAACATCTTGTATTGTTTTGTCTGTTCCATGATTTTTTTCCAGGTTTTTTTTCCCCCTCCTGATTGTCTATCTGATCATCACATCTACTTTCTTACTCAAATAAATGTGGGAAATATTTTTTTATCTTTTAAGAAAGTTGGCTGCTGTAGGAAGGAACTATTGCAGCAAAAGCAATGTCAATTGGAAATCAAGAACTTTGCCTTTACATTTTCATTGCAGTCAAAGGTTAGCGCAAACAGCTCTGCAGATAAACTATAGATACAATTTTGAGTTTTATTTTTCTCCTCCTTTGAAAGCTATCCAGATAACGTGTATGTGGATTTGTACACAACAGATTATTACTACATTTGCCTGGTTTTGAACTTTCATGTGGCATTTGATTCTTTTGACCAATTGCTATAATTGTACTTTTTTTGTTATTTTGTAAAATTTATTGCTTTGATATCTGGTGTCTTCCATGTCATCTGGTATCCCTCGGGGACATATTCTGGCATCTATAGTACTTTGTTATATGCATGTTGGTTGGAATTACTAGTGGTCACAGTCCTAAATGTCAGACAAATAGCTCTTGGCTGTATTTATCACTCCTTGAAGACCTTGTAATAGCATCTACAGTGCTGCTTGATTGTCCTTCCATTATCACGGTTTAGATGGTGCTAATTTACTTAAGTGTAATGCTGAAAGGATGGTATGTAAGTGGAATAATTTCAGCTGGAATTGGGCCTCTTACGGGTCTTCTATCTTCCTTGGGTTTTAGCTTTTCCTCTTCCCAGGCTTTGCAGTCTCAAATTCAGAAGAGTGTCTCAGCTTTGAGATTGTAGGCCATTTTGAATGGTGGATATTATCTAGGAGAAATGGACACCTGACTTAAACTTGCAGCAGGACATTCTTCTCATGCAGTGACAGAAAATGGAAATTTCTTACTTGGTGTCATTTACTTCTGCACCTCCAGACTCTTTCCCTAGTGAAAAAGTCCACGATCCCATGCCACTTCTAGATAGTGTCCTCAGGCTTCTGACTGTTAAGGGCAACCAACCCTCAGAGAAACATCAGTACCCACTAAAACTCAGGCCAAGGCATAGTTATTGGAAAAGGGAAAAGAAGGTAGGTTGTGTAATGCTTCCTCAGAACCTTTCCCTTAGCTAAATGGTAGCTCAGCCAGAAATCCTTGAAGGTTTTAGGAAGGCTTCCATGTCACCTGCTCAAACACCCCTGGGATAACAGGAGGCCTCTTTTCTTCAGATGTGACTGGTGGGTAAGCTCCTTTTAGCTTTACTCACAGGCAGTGGCTGAAATAGGCAGCTGGGCTCTGCTTGGGTGGAGGTGAAGCCTTCATATCACAGCAGGTTCACTACCTGCATTTAAGGAATTTCTTCATACCCATGGTGACCATTTACACTCTTCTTGCTGTCTTTCTACCTGAACTCTAAACTTCTTCAGCATGGCCTTTTTGCTCTGAAACCAGAGGCTCCCAAATAATTTGGATCAACAGCGTTCTGCCAGTCTTCAAAACTTTACAGAAACCGGTGTGTACTCTTCTCAGCAAACTTTGAATTGCCAGCGCTGTGCATTTATTATTTAACAAGGTTCTGCAGATTAACTACATGTAAGAGAACTTGGATTACAGCAGAGTGGAGCTGTAAGAGGAGAGAGGATGGCAGACTTTTGCACTTTTCCCTTACATGCGTACATACAGACACTCGTGCATATACATATGTAATTGATCACTCCTGCTGAAAGAAAGAGGCATGGATTTTCTTCAGCTTTACAGCAAAAATGGGTTAACACTCCATTTTCAGACAAGCTTTCCTCCTTTCATCATGCAACTAAGAATAAGCGGTGAATTCTTGCTTTAAATGTGGCTGTGGGTACTTTTGTAGCCTTGATAATTCCTTCCTCCTAAGGAATCAAAATAAAAAGACTGGGGAGTTTTGTGGGTTTCTTTTTTGTTTTGTTGTTTGTTTGGTTATGTTTTTTTTAAGAATCCTCAATTACTTTTTTAAAGGAAAAAGATAAAGATTTGGCATGCCTGAGGCCTTCATTTTTAGAATACTTTAGGCTTGTATTTTTGGCTGTGTGAACTTGCTTTCTTAAAAATACAATTATATGTATTTGTATTAGGGTTATTAAATGAATTAATGCTCATAAATAAGTCCAAGTTTTGCAGAATAATTAGACTCAATTATCATAGAATCACAGAATGGTTTGGGTTAGAAGGCACCTTAAAGATCATCTCATTCCAACCACCCTGCCATTGACAGGGACACTTTCAATTATGACTGGTTAATAGTTCAATTGTCTGGAATAATGTTACTAAATAACTCACACTGATAAAATTAAAATTTGCTTTTAAATCACATCTGACTGTGCACGGTGGTAACGGCTACAAGACAAAACAAGCAAAAAGGAAGACTTTTTTCCTATCCTATATGCTACAGCAAATAAAGGTGACTAAAGGTCATTATTTTTATTATCTCTAAAAAGATGAAACCATGGAATGTGCAAAAAAAAACCCCAGCCTTAGTGAACACTGGTCTTGGAGTAGAGGGAACTTCTTTCTATTCTTGTGTTGGTAACTTCTTTTATGTTTTTTCTTTATACCTCTGGGTTTCCTTGTTTTCTCCAATTATTTAGAGTGTATGAGGTTCACAGCAGAGACCTGTTAACTTTTACTGTGTGTAATTATCCATACCTTACAAAAATGCAAATAATTAATTTACCTGGTGCTTCACATTACACTTTCATGGTAAGGTTTTCCGGTTTTGGAACAGGGAGCTAGTCATCTTTGCTTGTGCTTTTAAAGGTCCTAGTGCTATATTGTTCTGGTTCATGACAAAGGCTTCCAGTAGGTCTAGTAGTGAAAATACTGATATTTTTTTCTATCTGTTTCTAAACATAAGAAATTCACAGAAAATAGGTGGTCAGCCTGAGATAATTTTCATCCTGTAATGCTAGGAAACTGTTTAAGTTAAGCACTTTCATTGTATGTGTGCGTGCTTGTGCCTGTATGTGTATAGAGCATAATGAAACAATAGAAGAAAGAAGTTTAGGATACGGGGCTGCAGAAAAATTTTTGAGAAATAATGCTGTCTTAAAACATGTTTACTTTGATTTTTAGAAGGGAAAGAAAAATATTATAAAGCTAAAGATGCAAATGACTGAAAACCAGCCAGATGGATTGGGAAGAAAAGAGTTGAAGTCTGTAGGACACAGACTGTGTTCCGAGCCAAATGCATTACAGAGGATAAAACAAAAGGTAGGCAAAACTAAGGCCCAGACAGTCAAAGGAAAGCTATCCAAGAGGAGATGGCAGAAGGATACAGCTACTCACTGAGGTAAGATTTTAATGCAGTTCCAGAGGGGATGTTTTCCAGATCTGTGTCTTTAGTCTGTGGAAAGACTTGAAGGAACAGAAGGAAGGATCACATTAAAAAAATGCAGCTGCACTAGACTGTCACCAAATAAACATGCTTTTTTTAATTCAGATCCACATTTTTCCTGACCTTTCACACAAGAAAATCGATGTTCAGATTTTGCCCTAGTAAGTCCTGCCTAAGGTGTTTTTGCCTAAGTATTAAGGTCAGGTGAGGGGTAGAGAGGGAAGGCTGGGGGTGGAAGGGAAGGTGACCTGGGAAGCTGTGAAGTACATGCTGCAGTCTTTACAGTGCAAACATAAGCTGCAACACCAGGTGAGGTCACCTTGGAAAAGGAACACAGCGCAGACTGGCCATAACAGAGGCTGGGGAGACTCTTTGATGAAGGGCTGGTAACAACTTCCTGTGGTTTCAAATATACTGGGCATCACACGTAAGAGAGATCAGCATGCATTTAGTCTTAAAAGATCCCCCTCCCCACCTCCTATAAATCCACGGTATTTTCTGGACCTTGTAAATCCGCAGTTACTCCTAGTCTATGCTGCCCTCTAATGCTCAGTCTCACGGCCGCAATGGTTACCTTTGTATTTGCAGTTGGATGTTGTTCATATGGTAATATATTTTCGTCGTATGGTTTAATACAAGAAGCATTTGGAGATGTATGAACTATTCAGGATAATGGTTAATCAGAAGATGGCAGGCAGCTTCACAGCTTTTCAAGGTAGTTGTTGGACTCTTAATGTCCCTTCCATTATAGCAACTTTTTTATAGTGAACAAGTGAAGATTCTTTATGTTAAAAGGGAGACTTCTCAGAAATATTTTATTAAATTAATAACTTTGCTATTCATAAGTTAAAAGGTAGGTGATTTTTTTGTTTATTCTGTTATTTAGCTGCTTTGAAAGAGATGGAAAACACTAATGCATCAAGCTGATAAAGCTGTTAGCACAGAACAACTTTTTATTACACTTTTACTAACATTTTGTCTAATCTGACTTTGAATGTGCTTGATGACAGGCTTTATATCATTTGTAACCCAGACATTAATAGATTTTTCTGTAAGAACACTTTTCTGTATCTTGCAGTCAATCTGGCTATTTCCCTTGTCGCAAAGTTTTCTTTCTTTGTTGTTGAAATATTTAGGGGTTGCTATTGTGTTTTACTGCCTTAGCCAAACTTGGACATACTTAACTGTTATTTTTTTAAAATCATTCCTTGCCTGTCCTTAACTGTTTTTCATGCTTCTTTTAGACTATGCTGCAAGTATCAGTGATGAGATACCCAGACCTGAACACAGCACTCTGCTGTGACAAGAACAGTGTGATTCCCTTCCCATTGAAGGCTGTCTCTCTCTATGAAACCAAACTTTATGCACCCTTTTGTGCTTTTTATTGCCTACAATTTCTTGTAATTTTTTAATTTAACTGAGACAATGAGTATTCCCCCTTCCAATCATAAATGACCATAGTGTTGAGTGCTTTCTCACAAGCATCTGTTCAACAGTCAAGTCATTGCCATCTAGCATTGCTTTCTATATGTCAGTCAGTTCCAATTAAATTAGGCAGTTTTCCTGTCTAGAATAAAAGAAACTATTTCTTCATTGTATACTACAAGTGGTAAAGCCTCAAGTACTGTATTAAGAACCTAGTGTATTACTTTCTCGCATTCTCTTCAGCAATTCATTCTGGGATACTAGAAAACAAGCCATCCAGTTCACTCTGCAAAACACGTATTCTTTCTAAGCCTGTGCATTGTATTGCTCCTGTGTCACGGGGTTCTATTGATATATGATTCAGCTAAAACTAATTGACATAAATTAACTCAGGAACAATTGGAGTGTGTTTATATGCTGCTGCTGTTGCTTTCTCCCCTCTTCTTTTTTTCTTTTTCCCCAAAGATATTGAAAGAATAACTTTTCACTCTACATTTTACTCATGCCCCCTCAAAAATCCTTGCTGGGATTCTCTCAGGTATCTTTGCTGAAGAGCAGAGACCTGTAATGCTGGCTAAACCTTGCTGCTTTATCCCAGCTATATATTGTCCCTCAGAACTTGGCCCCACAAGGTCCTGAGCCTTCTGGAGACTATCTGGAGATGGACTTAATTTTGCCTCAGATGGGACTGCTTTCCTGAGCTGAAGTTCAGCATTTTCTTAAGCTCTTTTTCAGAGCCTGAATATCGCAAGGACAGTAAATGAAAAGTGCTTAATACTGCAATTCCCTTGGGCTCGTGAGGTGTTTCAGTGTCTCCTCTGAAGTACTGCACACTTTTTACTCCCACTCATTTCAGCTGTCAGTGCTCAGTTCTTTGAATCCAATAACATAGTGTATGTGCAGAAGATGAACAGTACTTAATCCTCAGAGTATTCCAGGTCTTCTTCACTGGACAGCAGGTTGCTTCCAGTAGTATTTAGCTCAGTTTTTGTTGCTTTTTTAAATAGTTTTTCGGGAGGAGAGGGCTGGCTTATGCTTCAGATGTGGTCATTTCATGTGAGCTGAGTAGCAGACGTGGATAGATGATGCAATGTGGTTGCTAGAAGGTGGCTGTTTGTCAGACTGTAGTTTTCTGGGCCAAACAAAGGAATCGGCGTCTGGAATTTTGTGCAGCTTTCTGAGTCACCTCTCCAGCGCTGAAAATCTCAGTCAGAGTCCTTTAGTGGCGTTTATTTTTTACATGTTTTTAGGAATAGAAAAGGAGCCTTTCAGTGCAGATAAAACTGCCCATTCTTTCAAAGCCCAATGCTTTTTGTTATGTTTACTCATTTATCAATGCTGTGAAAGTTTCATATGCTCCAGCCATTGATTTCAGGAGCCAATGCTATTTTTCCTGTTTATTATAATTTATTGTCTCATTGTTGCCAGTAGTTTGCACTTAGTTGAGTTTCCCACACAATATACAGGAAACACCTCTATAGCATCAGGCTTCCTCAGATTGATTCCCACAAGGGCCGGGAGGGACAGGCCACTCCCAGACGCTTTGTGATGTGGCTGCGGAGAGTCATGTTAAACCCACCATTTGGAGACTTCCTTCCTTGCACCTACGGTAGCACACATGGTAGCCAAATCATGGCTGCTCCTACCACACGCTCTCCCACACAGCCTTTGGGAAAATTTTACCTGCATGTGTGCTTTCGCAACTGTATCACTTTCTTTTCAGGCGCTTAACACATTTATTGCTGGTCTCTGGTGAGCATGTGCATCTCTAAGGGTGTCTGTTTGTATTAGAGCAAAGCTAATGGCATTATTCAGTTAGGATATTTCATTTCAATTTACCTTTCCTCACTGTTGACTAACTGTTGACTTGCAAATGTTGACTGATGTATTAAGTTGTCTAGGTGGAGGTGCAATTCCCAAGGGAATTGCAGTATTAAGCACTTTTCATTTACTGTCCTTGCGATATTCAGGCTCTGAAAAAGAGCTTAAGAAAATGCTGAACTTCAGCTCAGGAAAGCAGTCCCATCTGAGGCAAAATTAAGTCCATCTCCAGATAGTCTCCAGAAGGCTCAGGACCTTGTGGGGCCAAGTTCTGAGGGACAATATATAGCTGGGATAAAGAGGGCCAATATACATATCTTCCTTTGAAAACACTCCTTAAATAATACCCACAAAAATCTCTTGGGAAAGCTGGGAAATTAAATGAACATTGTCTGTGTCTCCCTCATGAGCAATACTTCCCCACTAACAAACAATGAGTTCAAGGATTTAAAACAGAGACAACTTTATTGGGAGTGGGGGAGCAGCAGAGGGAAAGTTGAATATGGAATTAACCTCACCAAGTCAGCGATTCATAAATCAGTTCTATTAAACTATGTCATCACGCTTTCCTGCTGCCTTCCCTTTTCACTCCCTTCTGCCATGACTCCCCCTCCGCGCCCTCCAGGATGTGCCGCACAATAGCGGCCAGCCCGCTGTCCTCCCCTCGTCCTGGTGGTTACTCACTGCTCTCCACCTCAGAACACATTGCTCATGGTTTTCTTTTTTATGGTTTTCTTTCTTTTTTTGAGTCAAGGCTGACTGAATCAGATTTTGGCTGTTTCCAGTTCTTGACCTTACAAGGTCATACCATGTGCCAGGGCTTTGCTGTTTCCCAAGTGTGTTGATTTCAGCTCAGACGGTGGGAAAGCTGCTGGTAGTGCTAGCTTGAGCACCCTCAGCTCCACCCAACATGCTGCAGTTGTCCTGGTGCTTTCTTTGGTGTTCTCAGGTTTTGGCAAGGAGCACTGCAAGCATTGTGCAAACTGGCATGTAAGAAATTGTGTTTAAACACAGGAAACCACTTTTATTATCATGAAGCTGGTCAAACTGGAACAGGTTGCCCAGAGAGATTGTGGAGTCTCCACTCACAGATATGTTAAAAGCCTGACTGGAAATGGCCCTGAGAGACTCTGACCAGGTTGGTTGAACTACATGACCCCAGAGGTTCCTTCTCATCTCTACCATGCTGCAATTCTGAAAAAAACATGGTGCTTTCAGTTACCTGCCAAGATACCCACAATAACAGTTACAGAGCAGCAAATGCTTTTTCAGATGAACCAAATAAGTATTACAAATTCAGTAGTGGGTTCCTTTTAAAACTGATTGCCAGAAAAATATGCCTGGAAATATTTTGAAACCTTAAGTGATTATGTATATAACACAAACTTTGGCAAAGTTCATGGTCAAATACTACAAATTAATTGGTTAAAATGTAGCGTTCATGTCAGACTTATCATTGCTCTATACAAATTCTTTCTAAATGAAAGTTAACTGCATTTTTTTATTTGCTAATAATTCTCTGCTGAACAGGGGAATTAAAAAAACCTCTGTAAAACCCAACAGAGCACAGCTTTCCATTTTCCCATTTCTGCTCCTATAGAAGTCAGACTATTGTTTTGTCTAATATATGACTCCCAGGGCAAGAACACCCTAATATATAGGTCTCCCACAATGAAAATTCAAGTGTTTAGTTAGCTCCTGGTCAGCCTGGAAGACATTGTTTTCTAAGCTCTCACTTCAAAGGACAGTGAGGATGTACCATTTGGTTTCAGGCTGCCTCATGTGACAGTATTAATTTTAACTGACCATACCAGAGAAGGAAATTTAATTGGCCATTTTTTTTTTATATATATATTTGCTTGTTTATTGGCATACATTTGTTTGTGTGTTTTAAAACAAAACAAACCAAGCTAGTTCTTTGTTTGTCTAGCAGCCTTTAGGAGTGGTTGCATTTCTTTTCTGTCAGGAAATTTAGTGAAAATGTATATAATGGGAAGATTACTGTCTCAAGAAATAGAAAGCTGGATGAGCTTTTTTTCCTCCTGGGACCTTCTGCAGATTTATAAATATATTGACCAGGGTGCGTGGTGCTCCATCATACCTTTCTCTCTTGGCATCCAGTTTGCTCTTTTAATCTACTGGCAATTGCCTCCTGCTCAAATGTGCTGCCAAGCACCACTGAGAAACTTGCTTTTTCTGTCTTCCTGTTTGTTCTGCTGCTCATCTGTCACTTTGTTTCTTTTTTTCCTCCTACCCTCTCTTTTAACTTCTAGTACCTCTTGCCTTAGTAGGCTTAGAAATAATGGTAACATGGAAAGTGACTACTTTCCTCTGACCCTGCTTCATTCCTTGTCTTTTGTCTTGGTTCAAAATTTGCATATTTGGATCATTCCCCTTTTCAGGCAGAACCTTCTATAATTACCTGAATGTGTTTAACATTATGGGATCTCCAGCAAGGTTATTAGCTATTACTAATCATAAGAGTAATGACTAGAAAGACATCCTTAGAAAACTTATGTATGTCCTGAAAATGTATAGATAATTTAGAGTATCTGGAGTCAAAACACTCCTTTGCACACTTCTTTTTTCTGTAAGTTCTGTTAAGTTCACAAAATGCTTTTCTGTACTTTACAGAGCTGAGGTGACTGGATAAAATTGCTTAGATGCCTGAGGCAACAGACTGAGTTGTCTGGACTGATAATGATTATTCAAATGATAATTACCCAAATGACCCAGATTTCTTCCTTGCTGTATCTTGACAAATTGCTAGGCAGTGACACCTCTGCTGTCTGTGGTTCTGTGGGTAGATATATTTGGATACCCGTGTAAGGTAAGCTGTATAAGATCAACAACACCAATAAGGCAAATCAAGAGTTAGGTATCTTAACTACAGTGTCTTTGGTGCCATTTTCAAGGTTATTAGTTACTGTAACTGCATAATTTTTTCCCCTTTCTATTGCACTTCATTGTCTTCATGTTACAAGTTCATCTTTATATTGTGAAAATTCAGAATATGCAGTTTATTTGCAATCAGCTGTTGCCAATTTGACTGAATTAATTTTGTCTGTTTGTCCTGAACCATGTACAGATCAGGATCACACTGATAGTTTGTTTATCTTAAAGAGTTTATATTTGCAGGCTTATAGTTTAGGTAGGATAAATATGATTTATACTGGAATCCTCCCCAGTTGCATCCCCCCTGCCTCCCTAATCTTCTTGATTATGCTATGGGAAGCTTTCCATGTAGTTTGGAGTCATGCATTTTAAGGTGAGTTCTGCTAAACAGATTAGACTTTAGAAATAACAGTACTGTAGCAAAGGAAATTATGAACGGTAGCACTCTTTGTTTATATGTTTCTGGACCTTAGTAAATTTAGCCTTTCTTTACATTCTGTGTTTTGCACACCATTCTCAAGTAATCCTTTTGTCTTACACAGATTTTTATTTTTTTATTTAATTTTAAAAGTGTTTATTTATTTATTTATTATAAATAATTCCCTTCCTTTTTCTCTTCTTTTTTACCATCTTACTGTGGATTTGTCTTCCACGTTTGCTTCTACAGCTGTAGGATTTGGAAGTGCAAGGGCTCAGAACAGGGTGTCTGACTGTAACCAGCATAGTGGTGTATCTTGTGGAACAGACTAGCCTCTGGGTCTCTGTTATTGTGTGTTGATGGTTTATATTATTTTCCCTTCTTATATTCATTTTTAATTCTTTAATGGGGAAGGAATAGGCATAAAGGATGGAAAAGAAGAACTGAAAAGCAGCAGTTGCTGCAAAACAGCACTACAACAAGGTATGGCTAAACAGTAAATAGACCCGAAAATCTTAAGCAAAAGGATAAGCAGATTTGTGGAACATGAAGGAGGTGCCATGACTTTTCTGGCTATACAGTAGTTACCCTAGGAGTCTGTCCTCCGTATGATCACTGATCAGACAGAGAAAATCCATCCCAGTCCTCTCACTTGTTATTCAGTGCTCTGCAACATCTTTTTCTCTGCATACCAAAATAATAAAAAAAGGCCCTCGTCTGTCTCTCTGCAACAAATGTGATGCCATTAGAAGGCACTGTTAAACACTAAAAGAAATAAGCTCAAATATAAACAGTCAAAACCTAGTATTTTAGTATCTGGCAGAAAAACAGTTTAGGCAGATGTTTTCAAAACTCCAAAGCTTCCAAGAGGAGCACATCAGTGACCTCCCAGCTTTCTACACTGGTAGAGTACCACTCACAGAATACATTCCAGCACTTGTGGAATTTTGATGAAGCACCAGTATGCACAAGATATTGTCAGCACATTTTTATCCCAACTGTTGCACTTGGAATGAAGTGCTGTGGACATAAGGGGCATGTGCATCATTAGTTACTCAGGTTTGCAGCTTACAATGATTTTGATTCCTCCCACCTTTCTGGCTCTAAAACCGCTGCTTATCCTAACTGGTTAAATAACATAAGAAAATAAGAAGCTCTGAATGGGCCATACACTTTGAAAAGCTTTGATAGTTTGACCATAATACCATGTTTGACATAGCTGCACAGCTTTTTATTTGAAACTGCTCTGCATTCAGCTGGTTAGGAGAAGCAGCAGCAAGAACTGCTATCTGTCTGTAAAAAAAAAATTTGACTGCTTGGAGACACTTCCCTGGTTTGGGCTCTTACATTGCTTATCATTCTGTATGCCAGCTGTCTCAAAAAATAATACAGTACAGGATTTAGCCACTTCAAAGATGAGATGATAAATGAATACATAAAAACTACACATAAGGCAGCACATTTTTAATAGGAAATGAATAAGAAAGAAATTTAGGACAAGAGGAAATGGACTCAAGTTGTGCCAAGGAGGTTTAGATTGGATATTAGGAAAAATATCATCACTGAAAGGGTTGTCAAGCATGGGAACAGCTGCCCAGGGAAGTGGTGGAGTCACCATCTCTGGAGGTATTTAAAAGACATGTAGATGTGGCACTTAGGGGCATGGTTTAGTGGTGGACTTGGCAGTGTTAGGTTAACGGTTATACTCACCATCTTAAAGGTCCTTTCCAATCTGATTCTGTGATTCTATGAAGTTTCTATTGAGGAAGAAGAACAATGCAGAGATTCTGTACAAAGAGGCTGATACTGTGCTTCTGCAGAGCACTGAGCACCTGCAAGTGGCCTGACAGCAGCAGAAGTTGACATTGGTGGTCACTGTGTATTGAGCCCGAAAATTTTATGACATTGTATAGAGTGTATCACAATAAACTGGAGGGTAGAAACCCTGAAACAGAAATTAAAATGAGATGAGTTAATTTGAGCTAAATATTAAAAATATTTCTATGCGTAGCACTGAATTTATTTGGAAAATGTCATGTCTATATAACAGTATAATGCCTCTTATGCTCCACCAGGAAAGCCTGGTTTAACCTTGGAATCTTGGGAAAGATTAAAATGGAAGACCTACTTATCCCTAACTGATAACTTCTTAAAATAAAAGATCTTTCAGATGTACCAAAAGAGAAATTGCTGTAATCACTGAATCTTACTGCAAAGTACCCTGTGCAGCACATAAATGACGACATTTGCTCCAAAATCATTGTCATGTAACCTGTAATTCTGAGCACCCATATAGGACCTCTTTATTTTCTGTACATAAATGTATGCTTCATAATGTGTTAGTACTTCTTGTAGACAGAACACTCCATTTTTGATATACAAATGACAGGGTTTTTTTTCTCACCTTTTTTTTTTAACTTGAAGATTGCAAAAACTTTGTCCTATATACAAAATACTGCTTTCCCCTTTTAGTACAGTGAAGTGGCAGATAAACTGTGCTGGAATTTCTGAAGAGCAGGAAGTCTCCAAAGAGTATATAAAATCAGTAATGACCTCTAGGAAACTAACTTGCGTATAGCAAGCAAAAATGTCATCTTATACTGACACATCTGTCTTAAAACAGATGCCACACAGCTGCCAGTATTTGATTCAGCGAAACAGGAGTTCTCTAAGGTTTATATTAAGAAGTAGTTATTAAGCTTAACAGTTAAATGGGAAAACAGAAAATCTTATTCCAGCCCTGGCTGTGTGTTGCAGGTCAAATTAAGAAAAAGAAATATAGTTATTTCTGTGAATGACATTTGTAGTTCCTGAAACATGACATGAAAGAGACTCAGTCAGGGCTATCATTAGGTATGCCATGTTAGACAACACCTAGATTAGACAACGCTCTTTGCCATCAACTTGCCATGTACTAGTGTTCATTGTTCAGACACAGCCAGGGCAGGTAGCATCAGGGAGATGAAAAACAGAAGGAAGAATTAGTTTGCGAAAGTGGAGTTATGTGATAGGAGAATGGGAATAACAAGGACCTTGGGGTCGAAGACCAGCCTTTGGATCTTGAAACTTGAGGTCGGTTTAAAGTGTCATGAGGAGGTGCTCAGCAAATTCCCTTTACCTCTAAGACTGATAAAGTATTCCATCTCTAAATTTCACTAGGGGCCCTACTTTCTTCAAGGCAGTGAAGGCATTATTTTCTCACCATAAACATGGGAGATGCGTTGAAAACTGAATTCTGTATATGAAATATCCCAGATACCTGTTGAAAATTCCTCCCCACAAGGAACAGATGGTTATATGAGAGAATTTGTATTTGTGCCAACAGAATAATTCCAAACACCCACATCGTGAAGGTCACTAAGTGCAGAATTAGCACAGACACCAGCTTCAGGATGATGGTTGCCAAGTCCTAGCTGCACCTGGCTGAAAGTGAAACATAATCATCCTGGGGTGAGTCATGTTTGGTAACTGTATCCCGAGTAAACCAACCAAGTGCATAACAAGCTGAAATAAAACATTATTGTTTCATTAAATTACTTTTAAATAGCAATTGAAAGTCTCTTGATCAGCAGCACAAAAAGAAGATAAAGAGCCAAAAACTGCATTCCTGGAATGAACTTACATTCAGAACTACAGTGTCTAAGTCTTAGGTTTCCTGCCAACTAACAGTATCTCTTACAAGAGCAGCTACAAGAAGCATCTCACTTCTAGCAAGGTACACTAAACACCGGGAAACACTTGCTAGAAAGCACTGTCAAGAAAATACTACTCTGAAAATAGTAGCATAGTTGAAAGTAAATTTACTGGGAATCTAGGATTTAGTGAAAGAAGGAATTAAGGTTTATTAATAATTTTTATCTTTATCTTAAAGTGCTCAAAGATAAGTTGTGTCCTCCTAATGATCATAAGCTTCTCCAGTTGTGACCTGCTTCAAACTAAAAGAAATGGCCACTGGTTTATTTTTTGAGACAAAATTGCCTTGGAGTGGACACTTTGAGCAGAAGTCACTATTTTCCTCCATTGTTTTTGGATAGGGCAGGGTTTTATTCTGACTTAAACAAAACTCTCTTAATTTTGGAATAAGGCTTTGTATATAGACCTTATTAATTTTGCTTCTTTATACTTGTGGATTGATTATCCACACTATTCTTCAAACCATGTTAAACCATGACAGAAGCCCATGTTAACAGTTTTATGTTAACAGTTATCCAGAGGTGGACTTTCTGTTGTTGTTTTTTTGGTTTGGTTTTTTTTTTTTTTTTTTTTTAAATTTCTTGGTCCTTATGCCTGGTTCCAGTTGAAAATATTTTCAGAAGTCAATGATAGCCATATTCCATTACAACTTTCAGCAGGGTAAGATTAAAGCTTCAGGAACTTAAATTCTCAAGAGGATGAACTTTTGTTAAACTTCTTGGCACACCAAGGCTGAGTAGGAGGACCCTACCTTTACCAAAGAACAATGTAGATAACTACTAGATCTTTTTGTACACTCTCCCCTTCATCTTTTGTTCTGACCATGATATTTGTTTGTCTGTCTTCATTTTCATGTCATTTTCACCCCCATTCTGCAGATTTGCCTGCAATAGTATTGAATTTTTGTCTTTCTCTTCATGAACAATGCTTGCTTGGCCTTACTTAATCAAATTAGTTTCTTATTTTCTGACACTAGACCTTCTAAGCGGTTCTGTGTAGTCTGTTTCCTACCCTTTTGCTCTAACTAATTTCCACAATTCCTTTGTCCCTTCCACACGAAGCTTCTGTCCTATTTGGCTGCTTTCTTCTGTTCACGTTCCTCATGCCTAGCTCTGAGACCAGCCTCCTACAGCCCTAGACTATTTTTTCACGTAGGGCAGTTTGTCACAGATTTAGATTCAGTATTATTTTTAGAAGTTTCTCTGGCAAGTTTCACTGATGCCATCATCTGCAAAGAAAAAAAAACAAAACAAAACAAGTGTGAAGGACATTTTATGTTCAAAAAAGATTTTTCTCTGGGCCCAATCTGCATAAGTGTTACAGGCAATGAAGTATTTATATGTATGTTAAAGGTAAGGTTGACAGAGGATATACAAATCACAGCTAAATCCTCTGGAACTCTCTCTCCCCCACCTTCCCAATTATTATTATTATAAACCCTTTTTATCTTTTAAATACCCTAACAAAGAGTCAGTAACATCCTAATATCCCCAAAATGAACTTTGTTCTGCTGGGTTTTACATGCAGCTCAAATGATCTTAAAAGAGTCTGAAGTCCTTACAGCAGAGGAAATAATAAACATTATTTTCATATTCCAGGAATCTTATTCTCTGCTTAAATCATTACATCTAGCTAATAACATAAATTAATAATTAAATAATTGCATAAAGAAAACTGTTTTCAGGGTTTCCTGAAAGCCCTGGTCTCCACAGAGGTACTATCCAGTGTAAATTATCCATTTCCTAGTGTTCTGTTGCCTGGACCGTTCTGCTTAACTGTACCTCCAGCCTGCTGCTCTTATAGATTTAGTTTTATTTTCTCCTCTCTTAAATGAAGTCCTGGTCCTGAAAGGTGCTCAGTACTTGAGGTGCAGACACCTCTATTTCCATTTGAAGTCTATGGGAAAGGATGATGTTCAGCTTTTTACGCTACTGATTCTCCCTGTGAGAGAGCAGTCAAAGGTCTGCAATATTGGTCTTTCAGATGATTGAATGTCAACCTCATCAAATTGAAATTCAGGCTTTCTTGACCTCTGGCTAATGTTGTTGACTTCATTTAACATTCTATATTAAAAAAAAAAAAAGTAATAATTCAGCGCTGTCTCCTTAGAGCTTCCTGTCAGCCTACCTATAGTGAATATGTTTTGCTTCCTTTGAGCTATCTCAGATGACTTTCTTTTGGTGATCTTTTTCTAGAAGACTCTAATCTTTTTTCAGTCTGTTATAATGCAAGTATTAGAGTTCATTCCTATTTCTGCTACAGACTCGAAGTGAGGAAAACCAGTAGGATATATTCTGTGACCGCTCCTGAAACCTCATCTCTTTCTTTGAGATTTGCCATACTAGTAGGGGCTAGCCATGAGCTAGACAGAAGGTTAAAGTTTTCATTTAAAATTTGAAATGAAAGGAATATAACAATAATTAGGAGCAGTTTCAGGCATATAGGAAACACAGAGAAGAAAGTAATATCCATTGTTCCCAGGAATAGAAGGATGTGTCACTGAGGAAAAGATGCTCTGCACAAATGTCTCTGGGAGTGAGATGGGTAGGTTCCTTTCTAGTCAGTGAGCAGAAATATGCACCTCTGGAGGGCATTCTAGCCCAGTTATTTCAAACACTTTTTCTGGACTACAGAGGAGCCTAGAAAACAAATTCAGACTGGACACATAGGGAATGATTCAGGTGCTTAAATGTAGATGTGTGGTGTCCATTTAGGTACTCAAAGGAATTTCCTCTGGCATAGATTTTTCAGAGATGCTGTAGCTGTATCATTTCTGTCAGCCCTGTGGAAGACGTTTTGGACCCTTATAAGGAGCTAAAATGTTATAGCATAAGAAATGCTGCCTAAATACCTAAAATTTCTGAGATTAGCCCTGCAGCAAGGGTATAAAAGTGTAGGTATGATAAGTACTGAAATGAGGGGAATAATAGTCTGCATCTGAGAGTAGAAAGGCATGTTCTGCAAGAAGGAAGATTTTATGACCTTGTACTGAAATATTTAGCAGAAATGCAGTCAAGACTCATCTGATGATATCAAGAAAATACAAGCAAAATGATGGGACATTGAGGGATCTTTAGAAGACTGAGATGGCAGATAGGACAGAATTTAAAAAAAATAAGGGGTTTCACTTTTATTTTATTATTTTGTCCTGAGAGCAAAGACAGAAATTGAACAACGAAAACACCCACATCAGTGGAAGGGCAATAGAAACTGCAGATGGCAAAGGCAGATTTGAAGGAAGATTCATAGAGCAGACTTTTCTGTCGGGGAAGTAATGAGTACTCAATGCACTGTGTTAAACAGGTAGGATAAATAGCCGAAAATTAGAAAAGAATCACTTTAGAAATTAAAATAACCACTCGGAAACTGTGACAAACTAATTGCAAAACCCTGATGCCAAACTACAAATGTTGGGGGTTTTTTTTGTTTGTTTTTTGTTTGTTTTGTTTTGGCAGGAAAGTATGGTTGTTTGGCTGACTTCAAAGACAGCTGTACTGGCAGCAACCAAATTGTTTCTGGGTCAGTCACATGGGTATGTGCAGCTCGTTTCAGCATAAGTGTTTTCTCAGTTCCCTGTTTCCCTCTCACAGGTTTTCCCCAGTGCCTATTCTTCGATTCTGATGCATATGAATAATAGGACATTTAATGCAAACACAAACAGTATATAAATACTTTATGTAACCTCTGCAAATAACTTTTTGTGGCTGAGATGATGTTGTAAACATAATGGATATATTGTGTAAAAAGTCATTCTGATTTTTAGAAGAAAACATTCATTCTGTCAATTCCATTCAACTGTAGATAAGGTTTGTGAAGGAAAAGCACTGAAAGCATTTTTTAATGTTATGGGATTTTTTTATTGTGTTGTATCAGCACACAAATGCATGTCTGAAATTGTTCTGCCCAAGAACATGGTGAAATCTTGAAATATGGATAGCATTTCAGAAACAAAGAGGATGGTAAGGGAGGATTTAATGGTCAATGTGCTGCCCTCTGAAATGAACAGTGTCGATTATAACACTATCCTAGATTTATATAGAGGTCTATGTAGTTTAATTGTCCAACCTGTACACTGCCAAGAAACTGAAGGAACCCTAGGGAAATGATTTGGAAAAGACCTGGTAATCCCCAGATGTAATCTGTGCCTGAGCAGGTGAGGAGCCAGGTAGTCTCATCCTGCAAATTCTAGGGAGCTCAAGGGACACCCAGTCCTTAGTTCATCCTTTGCATATTAGGAGCCATGGCCCTGCCTCCCTGCACTGGATCAAGGACCTCATTTTGTGGTTGGAGGGCATGTGGAGAAGATCAGCTGTGATTCCAGAAGGACTGGTAAATGTGCAGCTATTTTTTTTTTTAATGCTGTTTCTTATCAAATATATACTTGTTTCCAAAAGGAACAAGGTTTGTGCGATTAGAGTACGTGTCTTCCCATCGCACACTCCTTAGGAACTTTTGCCCCTATGAGGCAATTTTCACCACATTTAACATAAGGATAGATCAAAATTTGTGATTTTTTAAAAAAATTAGTTTTCGTGAAAAGTTTGGAGTGATTAGGAAAGGTAGTTGCACATTGTGACAATAAAGAAACAAAGATTTATCATTGATTGTAGTACCAAGAAACAAAAGAAGTAACAGTGTGTCAGGTATTGATATTTTTACTGTTTCTGATATGATGTCTTCTAAAGTTGACAGTATGAAAATTCAGCCTTATGAATGCTTTTTTCCCCCACTTAAAAGGGAAGTTTTCTGTCCTCTCAAATGGGAGCACCGTACAAGCCAAAGCTCATTTTTCTTTAGAAGATGTTTTCCTCATTTTGTAGTACCACATTGTACTGGGTTATGCTTTCTAAATTGGCATTCTATGTGTTAATCATCACTATTTACATTCATTTGTGTAATGGCTGTAAAAACCCTATTTTAGTCATTATTTCAAACCCTGTCTTCTTCACCCATACTTTTTATCAGGCATGATTATAGGGTAGGGAACAATTTGTTTTAAAAGCTGAAAAATGAATGGAGTTTGGATAAAGATATTTAGTTACAAACATTAGTGACAAATACTAATATGCAGATACATGGAAATCAAGTCACCATGGAATTAAATTTCTACTTGTTGGCTTTTCAAGTAAAAAGGATGAACTTTGCTTTCAACTTAAGGGAGGAAAAAAAAGAGGAGTTTTGCTGGTTTTTTGGATTTTTTTTTAAATAGAAAATTTGAAATCTGATCCAGCTGACTTTTAAAGACTTTAGAAGCTGTTTAGTGCTCTATTAGATTTGGTACTCAAATTAATGTTAAATGATTTATGATTTATCAGCACCGAAAAACATATTTTATGACCTCTGTCTCAAAGATTTACATGTGTGACTTGCAGTATTGAATCATGTTGTGTGAATAATTGATAAATCAACTTCATATTTGCTTTTGCTGATCATGTCTCCTCACAGGAATTGCTGTGTGTAACAGGTAGCCAATGCTTTATAAGGATAGTTTAAGTTTTAAAATCATTATTTTTACATTAGTAGTAGATTTGTCATGGACTATGGGCCTAAGAAAGATTAGTAGGAAGAAGCAATATCTTTTATGAGATTTAGAAATACATTAAAAATGATCAGTGGCCTCCCCACTCAAAAACAACCCCAGGACAAAACCTCCTACCTCCTCAGCTCTTGATACCTAAACTCTTATTGTACTGACACTGTTTTTCATGCATGGAAAAGTGGGTCATTTTAAACTCAAACCCGAAGTTTAAAATCATCTTAACTACTTCAGTATTTGTGCAGTGAACAAGTGTGTTTGGAACAACGGATATTTGGTAAAGCTTGAACTGAGGGTGACCTGGCAATGCCAATCTGCAGATAGTATTTAGTTATATAATTTAATGGCTTTCACATTTTTCTACCTAGGTGTCTGAGGCAGGTTTCCTCTTTCATACAAATCTTGTGGTAACCTTTGCACCCCAATGGTTTAAATCACATTCTTAAGGGATTAAACTGTTATGACAAAAGAAGAATGTTTAGATATTCTGCTTTGCAGCTAAAAATTTGTCAGATTAGAAATTGTGTATTTTATAATCTCAAGATCAAAGAAGCTTTCCATCAAAGCTTTATGTCCGTTATAATATTTTCCCAACCTTTGTTGAACCTGAATTGTTTTGGATTATCTCACATTGGGTTCACTGAGTACGCCTAGCTAAATGTGGGAAAAAGCTTCCTGCCAAACATTTTAAACACTTCACATGTATAGGGCAGAGGCGGTAAGCCACAGGTATTAGTTTACTGCAGAGGCGAAGCTTCCTTTAACAGTCTTTTTAACTCTACTTTTATATGAGATGTTTTTTGACATTAGTATGACAGATAAAACGCCACAGGGCAACCGTTTATCTTCCATTAGGAATACCATTCACTTTCTTTAACCTGGTGACCCAGGTGCTCCTGTAAAGAGTCTCTTTTATAGAGTTTTTACATCTCGATGGATTAAGTATAATTTCTCTGCTGAGGAAAAAAATAAACCAACCAACAACCCACAATTCAATTTCTTTAGAAGAATGGTCTGTCAGAGGAGAATAGTTTTTGTCTTTATCCATCTTTAAATCCAGCAGTCATGTTCCTCAAATAGTCACAAAACAGTGATCATTCAAAGTTCAAATTGTCAGTTAATTTAAAATCCACTCACTGAGTCCCTTTATTACAGTTTCACTGCATATTTGACAAGGCAAATATCATACAAAGAGGACAGAGGATAGAAGGTTTAGCTGTTTTCTGTGCTGTGTAGTAAAAACTGGACAGTTTTTAGTGTTATTCATCATAATCTTTGAGAAAAGTACATATTTATAGTAATTTTTTTTTTTTCTGCTAAAATGTAACATTCTGGAGAAGTATATATGCGTAGATATAAAAACATACATAATTAGAATAGATCTGAACACCCTCCATAAAGTAATAATCACAGAGAATGTTTAGACATTTCCAAATAAAAGCTTGGAATTTAGTGTACAGAGAGATGGGCATTCTCTGGGTTCCAATCAGTACCTTTTGGGAACACCAGATAGGTTGAATTTTTAATGAATATAATGAAAAGTAATATGCTCAAATATATAAAAATATTGTGTCTCTTTTACGTTTGCTCTGTTTGGGCTATAAAAAAGTAACAAAGCTTTTTACAAGCAGTTTGGTGCTCTCACCTCTGTTTGTTTTTAGAAAGACCTGCCTAAGATGAGAGACCTGGCCCTGTGCTCAGACGCTGCACTGCACCACATTTTAGACTGAGGCTAGGAACAATTTCTTTTTTTGGTGGCACTTGCCTGAAATAAACCTTTCCCCCTACCTTTAAAAACTTAAATATAAGTTGTTGTCTCCTGATTTTTTTCTGCATTATTCTTGTCTAACTACTGCACTGCAGTAACTACCTCTGTTTTCCAACATGTCTTTATTTCATTTCCTTTTCTGCAGTCAGTGACTTGTTTTATTGATTGATTTAGGTACCATGTATTTGCAGGAGTTAGAAGTCATTTTGGATTCCCTGTTCTACCTGAACTATTTTAGGCCCTGATCTTTTCCATTGCAACATGAAATGGCCCAGTTATTTCACTGGAGCTCTGCAAAAGAGGAGTAGCTCACATATTGCAACCTAAGGTGCATTCCTGTTTCTGTCCATACTCAACTTCTAATTTAGTCAGTCTATAAAAAGCACTGGGTGTAGCCTATATTCCAAAGTTTTTTTTTTTAAGTCTTTATGATTTGATAGCATTTTCATTAATGCACTTGAAACACCTTATAGGTGTTACCACCTGTGGAGAAAGTCCACTAAAAACACAGTACTTGCATGTGTGTCACTTGTTTTTTAAGGAATCTGCAGATACCAGTAAAATATCAATGTCTTCAGCTATTCAAGTTTACACAAGTAAACTTGTAGCATCTGTATTCTTTTTTTATTTAAAAATATGAAAAATACTATAAGATAAAGGATTAGACTTTTTTGTATTGATCTTAGATAGTAATTGAAAGGTAAATTCACTATATGTATGTTGCCATCACATCAAACATTGAAGAATTCTTCAATTTTCTTTTCTCCTTTTGTGCCCAATGCCATCTTCCTCTTCCTAGTCTACTGCTGTCTGTACCCTGACATGTTTGTGACCAGATTGTCACTTTAAAGGAAAAGCTTATTGCTATTTTTAGTCTAGGAGTGAAACTGTGATCTTTAGCTCTGAATTTGAATCTATGTCTACTACTTACGGGCCACCTGTACTAAATATCAGTCCCCAACATCCAGGGTTTTTATTCTACTTTTCTGTGCTTATGGAGTCAGAATGAGTCATCTGGTCCTATAACAACATCATCTTAGTGGTGTCTTCACTTACGGGGCCTATTATGATGTACAATGTTAACATTAACCAGCAAATCTATTTCTAAGTGCCAGGATCTTGTGATTTTGTGATATATGACAAATCTTTTGATCATGGTGTGGAAAAGGGTACTAAAAGGCTCTGCAAATACTTACCAATTCATAGAAAAACTGGCATTAGTCTGAGAAAGGCAAGTTGTGCCAAAACAATGCCATTGCAGTAACAGCATCTTCCAGTGCTTGTTTACAGTAGCTCTGGATGCATTGTTCCCCATGTTCTATTTTCTTCATATGAGATTTCCCCAAAATTAAAAGAGGATTTTTTAGATTACAATAAGAAATTACATGAATGAATATCTTATGGAGAAGTTAACGTGTTAGTAGAATTGTGATTTGGTAGATGGATGTAGAAAGTGAAACCTTCCAAGTCTTAATAAAAAAAAAAAAAAAAAAGAAAAAAAAAAAAGATAATTTAGAGAAGAAAACACAATTTATGCCTTCTGGAATACTTCATCAAACTGTTTTAAAGGACTGAGAAATGAGATTGCACTTGCCCATGGTCAAGGGATTTCTGAACTAGAATATTAAAGGTTTGTTAGAATGAGGTTTCAAACAATGTTGGGCATTTCATGCTTGAGTGACAAAAAGACAATTATTTCCCAGTGTCTTTGCTGCCTCTGGGCATGATTAAGTAATGGAATTATATTCTTAGAAAGATGTGGTTTATTACTTTTAACAGCTTTTCAAGCTGAAGTCTTTATAAATAAAGAGAGCTATAATTTAAAAAAGATAAAAGCCGTGTAACATTTCATCCCCTCAAAACATGGGAGAGAAATAAATGTGTGCAGTAATATCTATAATCTTTAGCGCGTAATTTTCCCAAGGTAAGTATTCCTGAGGGAAAGAAAATGTGGTGCCCTCAGAGCTGAGGTGTTCTGCTCATACTTGCTTTGCTGTTCTATGTTTCTTGCAGCAATGGCTTATGCAAAAAACCCGAGTGAATTGATTGGGGTTTGCTGAATTTTGATGCTGGTTCCACAGGTGGAGAATAAATTATAAAAAAGCACCCCAAACCCATCACATTCAGATACTTCACCTAGCTTTACCATTCATCAATGCCTGCAAAACAGACTGCAGCTTGTGCAAAGGCAACCAAAGCACACCCTGTGCCTGTAGGCTGCTTGCAAGTGTTCGTTGGCAGGTATCGTTTCTGGCCACATAAGCAAGTTGGGCTAATGGGCTCTTCAGCAGCATTACACTTTGGGGTTTAGCCCACAGAATAAGTGTTTTGACCTTTCCTGTCCCACACAGCTGCTGCCAGGCTGGCTGATCTTACACGCACAATCTGCTGTATTATAGGTGCACTCAGAACTACAGTTGAGATCATTCACCAGAAATCAGTGGCTTTTAATGTATTAAAACTGGAATTTTCATTTAACATTTCCAGTGAAGGTGAAGACTCGTGTATGAAAAACTAGTACAAATAGGACTGTATTTTTTTTTCATTTTTTAAATCTAGTTTAAAATTAATTTAATTTCTGTCCCTCAGAAAGAGACATCTGGTGGCTGTTGCTTAAAACCATTTTGGCTATGGTTACCTGGTCTTTTTAATAAGGAAAAAAGCAGAGTGCTGCTAAAAATGGTTCTTCTTTGTGGCTGGCCATCAATGCTTGTCCCTATGTCCTCTCTAGTGACAGATCTCGTCTCTGGGGCACCGTATAATGAAACCTGTTGGGAACAGTCTTTGAGAATAAGATTCCTGCTCCCTCCCACCTCCCCAAGAGCAGTTTAGCTGGTTAAGTTCCTTCTCTGGGCTACTGTGCATCTCCACAAACTCTGGAGATGGCAAAGGTGGAGGGGAAAAAGCAGCTGAGAAGAAGGAAAAGTGAACCATGTCCATGGTGCTGGGATGGATTTGTGTATGATACAAGCAGGAGTAATGTGCAAAATTCAAATGATTGATCTGTTCTTTTGCTTTACTGCACTAAGTCAGGATAACTGTGAGGTATTATGGCTCCATTTGCATGATATCTTTAAGATTCTGTACGTTCATTATGTTCTGAGGATTTTGAATCTCTTTCAAGAGGTCACAAAACCTTCTTCTTAGACTACCAGATTTCCATTATAGTAAGCAAGGTTAAGCTTTGTGACAGCAGCTCAAAAAGCAATACTTGTGTGTCCACTCTCTAACACATCATTATTCTGTGGTATATATCAAAGCTTCCCTCTTTTTATCAGATTGCAGAATTGTCCCATTTGTATAACTGCTCAAAGTAAATAAATAATCCAGACAATACTAAGTGCAAATGCAATTGAAGCGATTAGTTGTTTCGTCTCACATCAGGGAGAAAACACGTCAAAGAACTTGTCCAACCAGACCAAGGTGCCAAAATCCCTAGATCTAAAGTTGGCATATGGTATTGAACAGATGTACTGGATATGAAAAATCACAGCTGCCAGCTAGCTGATAGCTACCTAAGAATCAGTCAGTGCTAATTTGGTATTCCTATGCTAGATAAGATCTATGTGGTGTGTCTGTGGGTAACTAAAGCTCTGTTTACATTAGGTTGATAAGAATGGATACCATACAGAGTGTCTTAGGAAAGATGTATCCATTTGTGACTGCAATCCACATGACAGTTAATTATTTAAAATGAACTCTCCTGTTACTGCATCAGAAAACTGCATCTATAAAAGCAGGACAGAAGTGGCATCTTCATGAGATCCTCCAGGAGTTATGAACTAGCAATCATACTTGGAGTCTGAATCTTATTTTAATAAGGCCCTTAACTCTGCCATGGAGTGCAAATGATCTTTAAAATGAGTTAAGTTGGTCAGGGTAATGGAACATTTTATTAAAATTGAAAACACGGTCCACAATGAGTAGGTACAATAAGAACATCCCTGGTGAAATTTCCCTTAGCTATATTTCTCCATCAACTCTTAACATTCCTCTTTCAATGAAATTGCTCAGGTGTAAGCAAGGGTAGAATTTTGTCCAATTTGTTGTATTACATAAAACATTAATTCCACACTTGAAGTAAACATTTCTTTCACTGTAGCCAAAAAAAATATCTTGTTTCTAACATCTTCAAATGAATTAGCACTGTCTTATCAGTTGTAATAAAAAAAGAAAAAAAGAAAAGAAAAAGAAAAAAAGAGCGCTGTCAACTTCCAGACATCACTGTTTTGAGTCCAATAGGCCTGGCATCTTGCTCAGTGCCTCCTATCCATTAATTTGCAAGGTTTCAGTTCCTCCTTTTCCTATATGCAAAAAAGCAGTATTTCCCAGATGTCTTAGAAAAAGGGGACAAAGTTAGTCTATCAAATTTGGTCTTCCTTTCTAAAGCAGTGTTCTCTCTAATGTCTACATTAATTAAATAAATGCATTTTTAATTGAAACACATGAAGCTTTCAAGTCAAACTGAGTTCATGTCCTCAGGCACCCTATTAATGGAATTTTGGAGTGACAGTGTGTGCCAACCAGCTGGGTCATGGCCATGTTAATGAATCATCAAAGTTTTTTCTTGCTGGCACAAGCCATTGCAGATTCATTCTAGAAGGGAAAAGTCTATCTCTCCACAATTCTTGGAGAAATAACATCTCATGAGGTCTCAATAGATTCCACATGCAGTTTAGAAGGTATTTGAACGAAGTTAGTCTTTTTCAAATGTTTTATTTTACAAGCTGTCAAGTTTTAACAGCAGTTAATGATGTTCATCAAAAAGTTTTGTCTTCCTTTCCAAGGACAGAGGAATCGTTTATTGTTACTCCAAAAGAACTATGCATAACTGCATTATGTACATAGAAGAATAGTTTCTGGGATTCATTGATGTTACTCTCAGAGGACCAAAGCATTTTCTTTCTTTATAAAAGGGAATAAGACAACAGCACAAGTAAAAGTAAACCTGAATAGAAACACATCACAATGTGTTATCCTTATGCAAATACAAAGCACAGTCACCATCAGCAAAGTGCATACCAAAAAAAGAAAAAAAAAAAGACACAAATAGTAAAGGGGTGGAGGGGTGGTTAATTCCCTTGCATTGATTTGTTGACTAATGAAGCTTTCCAAGTTACGCACATGCTGCAGCTGCACATCCTTTGTGTTCTGTGTTGGCCAGAGATGCTGGAGCCTGCTCTGCACCTCATCTGTGTAAGACCTCCCAGACCTCCTAGGGGGACTTAGCTACCAGTGCAGGATGGTTTCCCAAGACTCATTTACATTAGTAAATGAAAAAGGCCAGAGAGTCTGATCTGGTTCAGAGGCAAACTGATGTAGGCTTATACATCTATGCCCACGTTATTTCATTCCACAAACTAGAATGCTATACCCCTATTCTGTCTGTAGGAAAGTCTCTGGGCTATGCTGTATCCTGAATTTTCACCTGCATTGTTTGAGAGAGAGTTAGTTGACACGGATTAAAATTATATCAAGGAATACATTTACAGCCAAACATTCCAAGTGATCCTTGACCAGTGTGCAAATCCATGACTTTATAGGTATCAACACTGGCTAAGAGTGTAGCTCTCTCCCTGTAGGCATTACTGTATCAGAAAGATACTTGAGGGACAAATTAGCTACTTTCTACAAGACATGCAGACCTAAGTGAAAGCTCAGAAGCCTAAGTTCACTTAAAATGCAGCCAGAAAAGGAAGCAAGATATTGCTTTTATGTTAAATCTACACCATTTTATTAAGGAGAAAAAAAAAAAAAAAGGATTCACCACAAGTATCAAGGCTAGCACCTTCTAAATCAATGCTGCCTTCTGGGAGCTAAGGTCCTAGATGTTTCTGACAGGGTGCCACAACTTGTCAAGAGCAGAGACTACTATCCTCTGGTAGTCTTTCATGTGGGCTCAAATGACACTGCAAGCCAGAACCTGGGTAGAATCAAGGAAGACTATAAAGCCCTGGGCATGTAAGTGAAAATTTTTGGTGCCAAAGTTTTATTTTCTTCCATTTTCCCAGTAAGGGGAAACGGTGCAGCCAGAAACAGACATATAATGCACAACAACTTCTGGTTTCATGGCTGGTGCCATCATGAAGGTTTTGGCTTCTGTGACAATGGGATATTCTTTGATGACTGTAGCCTGTTAAGGAGGGATGGGATCCATCTATCTAGAGTAGGCAAGGGAATCTTTGGCAGTGGGCTGGCCAGCTTGCTGAGGCAGTCTCTAAACTGACGGACTTGGATGGAGGAGTCCAAAGTGGCAATGCCAATGCCATTGCACCCAGCTGGGGAATCAGCCAAGCCATCCAGAGCCCCAATGCATGTTCCTTAGCTGCCTCCCAAGATGAGAATCAGAAGGCCAGCCACCTCAAGGGTGTGTGGGACTATGGTGATCCCTTTGTACCCCTCTTGGGAAACCTGTGTGCTTGAGTACCTCTCTGACATGCTGGAACAGAAACACAGTCAGCATGGGGAATAAACAGGAAGAATCAAGAGATCTGCATGCAGTTGGAGGGCCATAATCTCATTACAGTTACAGACACATGGTGGGATATCTCGCATGACTGGAATACTGACATGGATGGCTATGTACTTTTTAGGAAAGAGAGGCCAGCAAGGCGAGGTTGTATAGTTGGTCTTTATGTGACAGAGCAACTCAAATGTATTGAGGTCGTCTTAGGGTTGGATGACAAACGAGTCCAGAGCTTATGGGTGAGCATTAAGGAGCAGGTTAACATGGGGGGCATTGTTGTGGGTGTTTACTATAGGCCACTCGATGAGGAAGAAGAAATTGATGGGGCCTTCTACAAACAGCTGGAAGTAGTCTCATGATCATAGGTCCTGGTTCGCATAGGGAACTTCAACTACCCTAATATCTGCTGGAAAGACAACACAGCTAGACACACTGTGGTGGACACCAGGTGCCCACCAAGCCGCTGTATCAATGCTCTTCTCAGTAGAACAGGGCAGGGAGAAAATAAGATGGGAAAAAACCTGTGGGTCAAGATAAAGGCAGTTTAATGAAGCAATAGTGAAAGTTGCACATGCAGAAATGAAAACAAAAGATGTTATTCTCTACTTGCCATCACCACGTGATGTTCAACCCTCCCTGGGAAGCAGGGCATCAGTATGCATAGCAGTTGCTCTGGAAGGCAAATGTAGATAATAAATGTCCCTCTTTCCTCCTCCTCCTTTCTCTTAGATTTCATATCTGAGCAGACATCGTATGATATGCAATATTCCACTGGTCACTTTGGATCAGCTGTCCTAGCTATGCCCCTCCCCAGATCTTGCCAGCCTATTGAGGTGGGATAGGGGGTTGGAGAGCCAGCCTTGATGCCGTACAGGCACTGCTCAGCAGTACCAGAACGCGGCTGTGTTACCCCCACCTTTCTAGCTCCCAATATGAGCATGGCACTGTGAGGGCTGCTATGGGCTCAGCCAGACCCAATACACACACAGAGTTCAGGAGGTTCCTGCAGAGCATTGATGATAACTTTGACACAGGTGGTGTAGAAGCCAAACAGGTGAGGTGTGCTGCTGGGCCTTGTACTCACAAAGGAAAACTGACTGGGAATGTGAAGGCTGGGGGCAGTTGGCTGCAGCGACCACAAGATGGTGGAGTTCAGGATCCCGCATGAAGGAAGCTGGGCAAGCTGGGCAATAAGTAGGATTGCAGCCCCAGACTTCAGGAGATTTAACTTCAGCCTCTTCAAGGACCTACTTGGAGGTATCTCATGGGTTAGGGCTCTAGAGTGTAGGGGGGTCCAAGAGAGCTGGCTGATATTCAAGCATCACTTCCTCCAACTGAAGATCGGTGCATTCCTATGAGTAAGAAATCAAGCAAAGAGGGCAAAAGACCTGCACAGATGAGCAAGGAGCTTCTGGAAAAACACAAACAGAAGAGGGAAGTTTATGGGATGTAGAAAAAGGGACAGGCCACTTGGGAGGAATATAGGAATGTTGTCAGAACATGCAGGGAGGTGATGAAAAGGGTTAAGGTTCATTTGAAATTAAACCTGGTGAGGGATATCAAAGGGCAACAAGAAAGGCTTCTTCAAGTACATCAGTAGCAAAAGGAACATTAGGGAAAATGTGAGCTTATTGGTAAATGAGATCTGCGCCCTGGTGATGAAGGATACGGTGAAAGTGGAGTTACTGAATGCCTTCTTTGCTTCAGTCTTTGCTGCTAAGGTCAGCCCTCTGGTTTCCTAGACCCTGGAGGCAAGAGAGAAAGTCTGGAGAAAGGAAGACCTTCACTTGGTTGAGAAGGATCAGGTTAGAGATTATTTAAGAAAATCTGACACCTACAAACCCATGGGCCCCAATGGGATGCACCCCCAAGTGCTGAGGGAGCTGGAAAATGTCATTGCTAAGCCACTCTCTATAATCTTTGAAAGCTCCTGAAGGACAGGAGGGGTGCCTGAGGACTGGAGGAAAGCCAATGTCACTCCAGTCTTCAAAAAGGGCAAGAAGGAGGACCTAGGAAACTACAGGCTGGTCAGCCTCACCTCCATCCCTGGAAAGGTGATGGAACAGCTCATCCTGGATGTCATCTCTAAGCACGTAGAGGGAAAGGTTATCAGCAGTCAACATGGATTCACCAAGGGGAAATAATACTTGATGAATCTGATAGCCTTCTATGATGGAATAACTGTCCAGGTACATGAGGGCAGAGCAGTGGATGATGTCTACCTTGACTTCAGCAAGGCTTTTGACACTGTCTCCCTGGTAAGCTGAGGAAGTATGGGTTAGATGAGTAGACAGTGAGGTGGATTGAGAACTGGCTGAATGGCAGAGCTCAGAGGGTTGTGATCAGTGGTACAGTGTCTGCCTGGAGGCCCGTAACTTAGCACTAGGTCAGTGCTGGGCCCAGACTTGTTCAGCTCATTCATCAACGACCTGGATGAAGGGACAGTGTACTGTCAGCAAGTTTGCTGATTATACACAAGTGGTATGAGTGGCTGATGCCCCAGAAGACTGTGCTGCCATTCAGCAGGATCTGGACAGGCTGGAGGGTTGGGCAGAGAGGAACTTAATGAGGTTCCACAAGAGTGAGTGTAAACTTCCTTCCTTCCTGCACCTAAGAAGGAACAACCCCATGCGCCAGTACAGGCTAAGGGTTGACCTGCTGGAAGGCAGCTCTGTGGAGAAAGACCTGGGATTTCTGGTGGACAGCAACTTGCCCATGAGCCAGCAGCATGCCCTTGTGGCCAAGAAGGCCAATGGGATCCTGGGGTGCATCAGGAGGAGCATGGCCAGCAGGTCGAGAGAGGTTGATCCTGCCTCTCTGCTCTGCCCTGGTGAGGCTGCACCTGGAGTGCTGTGTCCAGTGCTGGGCTCCCCAGTTCAAGAAGGGCAGGGAACTACTGGAGAGGATCCAGTGGATGGCTATAAAGATGAGGGGACTGGAGCATTTCCCTTATGAGGAAAGGCTGAAAGAGCTGGGCCTGTTTAGCCTGGAGAAGAAAAGACTGAGGGGATTCTTATCAATGCATACAATACCTAGAAGCATAGAATCTTAGAATGGTTTCGGTTGGAAGGGATCTTTAAAGATCATCTGGTGCAACTCCCCTGCCGTGGACAGGGACATGTTTCACTAGGTTGTTTCTGAAGGTTCACTTCAGGTTGCTCAAAGTCCTATCCAACCTGATCTTGAACAGATCCAGAGATGGGGCATCCAGGACTTCTCTAGGCAATCCGTAGCAGTGTCTCACCACTCTCATTGTAACAAATGCCCTCCTTCTGTCCAATCTAAATCTACCCTTTTTCACTGCCCTTTGTCCTGTCACTACAGGCCTTGGTAAGAAGTTTCTTTCCATCTTGCTTCTAAGCCCCCTTCATATACTGAAAGGCTGCAATAATGTCTCCCTGGAGCCTTCTCTTCTCCAGACTGAACAACCCCAACTCTCTCAGCTTGTTTTCATAGCAGAGATTTTCCCATATTGATACTTTTCTGACATTTTGTTATCCAATTACTAAGCCCTATTAATCTGAAATTCCTCACGCTCCAAGAACAAGCTCACGCTTGTTCTCATTGTCTTGAATAAAGTAGTGTTATCAGGTTATTTCACATGAAATTTTTTGTTCAAATAGCTTGACATAATTAATCTAATCATAAAATTGCCTGGTTTCAAACATTTGCAAATAATTAATAAACAGCTAAATTTCAGTAAAATTGGTAATAATTATGTACTTCTAGTTAGTAATCCTATTAAAATGAGTATAGTGATTATTGGCCTATATACCACAAGTGATCTACATGTTTACCTGAAGGTTTCTGGGAAAATAACAGTGAATTATTCAAATCACACTAACAAAAAAGTGAGCCTTTTGGAAGTATGCAGAAGACCCTGCATTTGACTATGGTTCCAGCAACAAAGGCTTTTTATTTACCTTTCTTTTAAAAAACTATTGATTGTCAACACACACGGTTGTTTAACAGTGAGTTTTCTGTAATACAACTACAAAAGATGCCCTTGGTTCACAAACGAGTACTCTAACCTACTTTGCCTATTTGCTGGGCAGTAGATGAGAATCACCCATCTTGCATGGTATTCACTTATTTAGCACAGTACTCCGCGTGTGTCAGTAAGCTGTTCCAGAGTTGCTCAGACTCATCAAGACTTAAATCTAATTTAAATGAAAGGCTTGCACAGGGTGGAAGTTGCTGCCTGGGGTATGGTAGTTGTCAGGGTTGAACTCCGGCTCTGTGCTGTATTCAAAGATCAGACAGCTACAACCCCCACCCCTCTCCAACATCTCCTCCTCCTCCTCACCTCCCCTGACCTCATACTTTGTATAACAGCTGTGGAAAATCAAATCATCCTGCAAACCTGCTTTCTGCTGGCCAGCTGGCAGCGTGGGCCAGGACCAGGAGTGCCAGAACCTTACAGCTGTATGTGTATCGCTGCCTATCCATCTGTAGCATATGCCATATGCCAGTCCCTGAAGTAAGCTGAGACAAGGATCCATCTGAAACGAAACTCTTTCATCAGAATCTGGAAGTGTTCCTTCCCACTTTCTTGCCTTGCTCTGACATTTTCTGCTAGTCATTTATTCTCTTCTCCCTTCCTCCATGTTCTGGGGACCATACACAGGGAATTAATCCAAGTATGTAGCCCACTGCTTTTTTTTTTAGCGAATATAAAAAATTCTGTGTGACCTTTTGAGTAGAAGGTGTGGCAAGTCTAACTTGTCTTGAGTTAGGAATGTAAATGCAGGATTTACTGCTCCATGAGTTCAGACAAATCTATTCAGGCAATTTACAGTTGATTCGATTTTCTTTCCCATGAGGTTACTACAGTGCATATGAGTGGGGTATAAGGGACAAGAGGTTAATTCAAAGATATGGTCAATTCTGTCTTACTAAAATAAGCATGTCCATCTAAGAACACATACATCTTCTAGTGTAAATTATTTAAAATGTTTGCTTACTTAAATAATGTTTTTCCCCTTAAAAAACAAAGGCAGATGTTTCTTCAGTTCCTAGATTTTTGAACAGCTTAAAATAGAGGTGGCAAAAAGCCAGCACGCTTAGTAACATGCAGTGGCATTCTGAAGGCAAACATGAACAACAAAAATATCCTTCACTGGCAGGGCTGATCACATTTGACTGGAATGTGGATTTCATTATTTGTTAGAAGATGAAGCCTTCTGCCATTCCAAAAGCACACCCCTCACCACAGGCGGAAGGAAATTGTCTACAGAGAGAATTCAGGGCAGATGTGTGCTTTTTTTTTTTTTTTTTTTTTTAATGTTAGATGTAGTTAAGAAAAGGATTGTGACATTGGAGTAAAGCTCTTAGAGCTCTCCTACTCTTGACGTGTATACATACCTCTTCTTGTTTAACCTTTTCACTGAAAAGAAAAAGATCAAGGCTTCTGAATGAAGCAATATTAATTTTTTATTGCTCATAGGTCATTCTTCTAAGTAGATCCAAAGTTAATTTTCAAGAAAAAAGAGAATCCTCCGGTTTGTACTACATTGACTTTCTGACTTTTCTGAGAGTTACTTGATTTAGACCAAAAGAAAATACACCAAAAAGCCCCACAGCAGTGCTCTTCTGGAATTCCTGACCCGCCTCTTCTCTTGGCTGTTACCTGCTGATTGGATCTGGATGGTTAGCCGTATGTTGAAGATTTCAATCGCAAATTATGGGGCTACTCACAATGCCTAACTAACTTAACTTGAAAGCCCAAAACGCCCTCTCAGGGTGTCTCCTTGTCTCTTTGGGTTGTATAGAGAACATGTGCTTCTCAACTGGAAGTCTACCAATTGCTCCTAAACTGCCTTCTGCAAGTAACAGCATGAATCCCTTCCTTTCCCAATCTCTTTATTTTAATTCACTCATCCAAAACTATATCTATAGCAGTATAAAGTGTCATGGAAAGCCAGGCTCAGGTGCTTTCTAGAGCAATGATTTGTGTTGGTAGAGACACTTTTTCTCTTGGAACCAAGGTAAAATTTCAAAGATTCAAATCTGACCCTTTGGTAAGCGAGAATTATCATCTCCTTTCTATTTCCTTTCAAATATTTACATTGGATAAACCAAATTTGTTTGCAGAACTGAAAAGTTGCCATCTGGCAACCTGCTGTCTTGATTCATGGTGGAGTGTTTTGTTCCTGCCAATTTCAAGCCTTTGTTTTAAAATCTGTGCTGAAAACAACCCAATTCTCCTTCCCCTGAAGTCAGTGGCAGAACTCCCACTAGTTTCAGAGGGAGAAGGATCAAGCCCAGACAATAATGGAAGGTAATTTAAAAAAAAAAAAAATTCAAAGTATCATCAAAGGAATTGCACTCCTAATTCTATTTGTCGCTGCTTTGAGAACATAATGGCAAGGTTTTGCATATATCAGTCAATAGCTCTAGGCAACTTGAAACTGTCTGAATTAACTACTGTACTTCTCAGTGAGGTGGTGGTTGTTTTTTTTTTTTTTGAATAAATCCCCATGGGAAAATAAAGGAAAACATTTGAAACAGTGCATATAGTGCTGTGTTTTCTGAAAGCTGAAAGAAGCTGCTAAGCAATTCTATTATTCATCACTCAATAAACAGAGGTTTTCTGGAGCAGGTTGAATTATAGGATATAAGATCATAGCCATACTACTCAGGCTGAAATCCCATCAGATCTCATAACTAAAAGAAGGCAACTTGAGCCCCAGGGATAAAGCAGGGTGTTTAAGAAACAGCTGGTGATTCACTGTACTTTAACTCCTACATAAAGGTTTTCTCTTTGTTTTAGGGAGAGGTGGATCACTTTTTTCTAATGTTTTCTCCAGTGCCAAATTTGAACTATGCCACATTTGTAGGCCTCTATGGCTGGGCACAAAGCTGAAGCCTTGATGACCTGTGATCACAGAAACATGTATGTCACCCCTTTCCCAGGGTGAGAAGTTGGCCTCTGTTCTGGCCCAGTTCCAAGTGAATTCCACCCTGCATCCCTGGAATTGCCCTGTAGTTTTAGACATGCATAAATATATATTTCCTTTCTTTTGTTTTAAACTGTTGCACAGTTAAAACTGTTACTGGTATAAAATGGCTGTGGTATTCTGCTCTGAGAGAGTTGCATGTTACAGTGACGCCTGTGGAGGTCCCTGAGCTTGTAAATAGTTGTTATTATTAGAAATGGTACCGATTTTTCCTTCTCTTCTGCAGCCTAACCCCAACATTACAAACACCCCTCCAATATAGATATTATTTTAAAAGTAAATTTGGAGCAGATGTCCAGAAAAACTTGCTACCAGCAATGAAAATTCGTAGAACATCACGTTAAGCAGTACACAATCTACAAAGGAAAAAGCTGAACAAAAACACAGACTGAGATGAAAGGTGGGAAAGTCACCTGCCCCAAGCTGAGTGCAAGCCTTAAGGTATGGTTGGTACATAGGCCTTTTTAAACTCTCACTCTTGCTGCGCCTGCAGGAGGTGAGGAGTTTTGGCATCACTATTATTTTAACTAATGGACTAGTTCTGTGTTTAAGTGATGGAATGTGAGCCATATTGGCTCCCCACAGGTAGAAGGAAAACACTACTGGTCCTGCTTATATGCCAGCTAAACATCTGGAGTTACTGTGTATGAGGCAAAGAAAATTTAAATGTGAGGCTGGGCACTGGGTTTTTAAAAAGTAGAGATCTAAATGTTTAAAATTTTGCTTTTAATTGCATTTTTAGTTTCATTCTCTCCCTTCTTATTGCACATATAAAAATATTTAATTTTAAGTACACTTAAACTGACTCCATACAGAAATGTGACATAGAGATCCTACCATTTTAGTCAGATAGGTAGTTTCTTCTGCTTTTTTTGGTGTCCTTGGTTCTAGGAGGCCATACAGAACCTAGCCACTGGGCTGTAACAGCTTGCTATTTACCCCAACTTTTCTGTGTGAAAGATGTGTAGCAAATGCAGGACATTGCATCTGACTCCAGGCTGGCTTTTACTTGTGAAATCTTCATAGAATTCCTCTGAAATTTATGGAGTTACACACCTGACACTGTGCTTGCTGTCTCTGGCCCAGAGAGTTAGCTGTGGGCTTTTCAGTAACACTCACTATGATTCTTACAAACACAGCAATGTTTTGTTTTTGAAAGAAAATTAAAGTGTCTCAAACTGTCGTGGTTGTGGAAAAAACTAAATGAAAACTGTCAGACTTGATCCATTCAAAGAAAAGGCAAATGTCTGAGAACTGCAAATCTGGTATCTTGACTTGTGGTGTGAAGCTGGATGGATTTGGACATGGGTTTGTATTCTTTCCTACCTTTTCTCAGGATGTAAGACTATCCTGAAGTATAGGAATGGAAGTAATATTATTGATATAGGGTTAAAAAAAGTGTTTTGTTCCCACTGTATGCTAGCTCTTACAGCAGCTTGAGTGTAAACTTTCATTTCCTGCGGCACTAGGAAATGTATACATTCAGTGGGGATCAACAGGCTTCAGATTTATTCTAGGGAGACAGTGTGCTTCACTGGTTGCAGCAGGGAACTTGAAAAGGTCCTGGCCTGGTTTCAGCATCTTTCTGGGTCATTCATTCACTCAGACCTCAGATGACTCACTTGACTTCAGTCAAACTAGCTTGCAAGGGTGGGTAATGGATGCCCACTCTGTAGAAGAGATATAGGACTTAAACTGAGTCTCCCTGGGGAAGCAACTACCCTATTTTGAACTGGCAGCATTCGAGTTCTATGGATGTAAAAAGTGTTGAAAGGTAAATCACTTCTAGTATCTGATTATAAACCAGCAGCCATATATTCTCCTTCATGGATCATTTCAAAGTCCACCTGACAGCATTAGTTGTTGTGCCCTTCATTTGTGTGGACTTAAGCTGCCTAAATGATGATGAGCTAGCTAACAAAGATAACAAGTATTTAAGGAAGATAAATTCTCTCCTAGCTGAACTCTAATGGTCAACAAATACAGAGCCTGCAACATTTTAGTACGGCTTTGCTTAAGCCAGGTGACGTGACAGACCACGCACAGTCAGAGTCAGCAGGCTCAGGTGCATTGCCAGACAGAAGGTGCAGCGAGCCAAGTGTGTCCTCTTACCTGAGAAGAGGCCACATCCATCAAAGAATGTGCTCAGGAGTGTCCTATGGCAAATTACATAGCAAAGGTCACTGATAGAGTGAACGAGCATGACTTTGGAGGTTAATGCTGCTGTGTGTTCACTTTCCCCATGATGATTTTCCCCCCATCATTTAATTTTATTCATGAAAATCTCATATAGTTATAGCCAAATATTCAATAAATATGAATTCTTCATTGAAAGAGATACGTATTTTCCGGTCCTTATTGTTGCGTCATGTCTTATGAAGCACAACTGGAAATTGCCAGTTTTAAGAATGAGATGTGAAATATTCAGAAATAATTTTAAATTAACCTGAAGTGAGCCTTAAATGGGATACTATGACAATCTTTATCTCAGCTGACACAGGGTGTTGCTAGGAAAAGAGGTTGTGTAACATTTGTCTGGTATCTGGTTCTATAAACTCCCACTGATAGTGTGGGAATGATCATCTCTGGTGATCTGATGAATATTCAAATTATATTTCTAAAATGTAGTGTCATTACTTTATACTTAGTTTAGGCATACTGAGAGCTTCTAAGGTTTGCTGTGAACTATTTTTTCCCCTTCCCCTTCCCCTTCCCCTTCCCCTTCCCCTTCCCCTTCCCCTTCCCCTTCCCCTTCCCCTTCCCCTTCCCCTTCCCCTTCCCCTTCCCCTTCCCCTTCCCCTTCCCCTTCCCCTTCCCCTCTTCCTTTCAGTTTCCGTTTCTATTACCATTTCCCTTTCCCTTTCCCTTACATATCTTCCCTTATCCTTTCCTTAATGTCTTCCTCCCCCCTCTTCTTCCCTCTTTGTCTCTCTCTCCAGCTCCTTTCCCTTTTTTCTCCTCCTTCCCCTGCCCCTGCCACCACCCTTTCTTTTTGTTTTTCCTTTCAAGAAGGGAGCGAGGGTGGTGGCAGAGAAATGTATGCAAATTTTGTTCTTTTTTTATTTTGTTTTCTCAAGCAGGTTCCCTATTTCCTGATCTGATTTCAGTCTTGCTGGTGTAAATTGAAAAGAAACAACATACAGTCAGAGATCACATCATGAATCATTGGTTCTCATTTTGGGTTTCTAATCTAAAAGAATCACACAAAATCAAGCTTCAAACACAAATTTGGATTGAATTTATGTAAGTCCAAACCCTGGGAAAACTACAGAGGTTTAATTCAGTCTGTGTTATTTTTGAACATTACCAGTTAAAGACACCCATTACAAATTCTGGGAAATTTAGACGTGATTGATGCATGAATAAATGTTTTTGTCAGATTTTTATCCCACATATTTTTAGGCTTCTGTTTATCTCTTCTTTAAAATTATATCCACACACATAAACTTCTCAGTGTTTTATGTGGGGAAAATCTTAACTTGATGTATTTTTCCTTGTTTCTTAATTTAATGAGTTAAGTTTCTCGTTTCTTCCTTTTATGGGTACTTCTTATAGAATTAAACCTCAAGTTGCTTTTTTGACAACAAAGGACAAGCTGATTGATGGAATTTACCTTCTGTGAAATCAAACAATGGTTTAATCCTGGATGGGAAGCCTGTGACATATTATTACACATCATAGTCCAAACACTTTTTTATCTTATGTTTAAAGATTTTCATGGTTGATGTACTTCATTTTACAAAATACATAGGTATAAAGTACTGTAGACGAGCTGCAGAAAAAGAATGTAGAATTTGCACAGCAACTTAGGGAAGTGGTTTGTTGCATATGAAGTCACTTGAAGAGGTGATTATGCGCTGGAGAAATTGAATTTGGCAGGCCAAACACAAATATACATACATATGTGCATACATACACATGTAATTTGTTCAGATGGCCTGCATTTACCTTAGTTGCCATAAACCAAATGCCTATATTCCAGACACATCCCAGCAGTCAGGACTGGTAGTCATTTTCAAACCTAGGAGTGGACAAACAATAGGGCACAGAACTAGGCTAAGCCCCCTGTTACTTTGTTCGGTCTTTGATTATGGTCTTTAGTCACAGCGGCAGTACAAACAAGTAGTTATAATAGAGTAACAGATCCACTGACAGCGATCTAGTTAAGCAACACAAAACGTTTTATGAGAGCCAAGAGTAGTCCATCTCTTCTGAAGCGTACTGCTTCAACCAGGCATCACAAAATGCATCTTCCACAGGTCAGTAAAATGAGAAGATACAGAAAGTGTGTCCCCTGTAACAAGTCACAGAGTTCAAGCCTTTTGTATAAACAGTGTACCCAGAGAAAAAGATTGAAAATGCTCATCCACATTTAATTTGATAAGACCTAGATCTGATTTTTTTAAAATTATTTTTGCCCCTTTTGTTTCGCTCAGAAGGAAGAAAGGCATTCTGAAACATACTTTGCTCCTCCAGTCGTAAGGGTTGGCAAAAGTATATGAAGTTACTTTGATTCTTGAAATGAGATAATATTGCTTGATGTGATACATTCTCTCATGGGATGTTGATAAAAATATATTTTAATATGACTAAGCATACTAATTTATGTCATGCTTAGGGCTGAACTCTTGTATTCTCTTGTGGGAACAGAAACTGTTACTAATGTGTATTGACACTAAATGCCATTTGCTTTTGTGAAAATATGCCACCTAAAGATAATTTATTGTAACATTTGCAGTAAAGGTTATGATTGTGCTGTTTGAGGAAAATATGATTTTGATGACTTTTTTTTTTGACAAGAAAAGTCTTTTTAAGTGAGGAAACATATAAAACTGACATAATGCATGTGTTAATATATATAAGGATAAGGTAGCAGATTAACTGATAGAGTTATTCAAAAAGGACCAATTTCAGGTACCACTAATCTTAAGTTATAAGGAAGGAGACCTAAGAAAAGTTTTGAGTCTATGGAAAATATTACTTTTCTTTAAGACTTGCCCTGATGTATCCTTAAAAGTGTGTGGGGACAAAATCCCCACTGAAACTGAAATAATAACTTAACTTCCTGTGGTGAAATTAACAAACAAAAGTAACTAAAATATAAACCTGGCAAAATAGTTTCCTGAAGATTTACCTTTAAGCACTTGGATGATTTTAATAGCTTTGTAGTATTTCTCATGTAACTAAAACTGAGCAGTAGAGATAGCTTAAATCATTGTTATTAAAATGTTTCCTGCTTTCTTTTGTTAAAAATATTTTTTTGAAAGTTATTATTGCTTCAGAATGTAGTGTTGAGTAACTTTTGGCATGTATGTAAAGAGAAATAGGAATTTCCAAAACTAAATCAAGTAAATCTTGCCTTGTCAGTTGGAATGTTTCTGTAATTTTTTGTTAAGAATTTTTAGGGACATAAGTTTTTCAAAAATCTTTCTAAGGTATTATGGTGGGGCAAGATCCAGATAACAATCACAAAGTTTGTTAGGTAATAATCATTCAGGCAGACTGGCAATATCTGGTGAATAATGAACCATGAGAGCTGAGATTTTCTGTGTGTCCTAGTTTTATTAAAAAAAGGTTTATTGATTAGGTAAAAAGTGGTATACTAACGCTGAGCAGAACTAGGAAAGATGTTTTCCTGGCTTTTGTCTCTAATTTTAAGCAGAAATACTGGCATTTCTGAGTTTCAAGGAACCTTAAGCAGGCTGTATAGCTTGTGCCTGCTGTTCAATGCAATTTGCTGTACAACAGTTGTAGCAGTTAGGGAGAGCAGCAGTCCATAGCAGCCCCAGGTTGAGCCTAGCTGAAAGCATGAGTGTTAACCAAATGAAAAAATGGCTCAGACTTTACTGACAGCCTCTGCACACGAGAGACATCTGTCTGAAAGGCACAGAACTCTATTACTTTCTAGTTGTCCTGTGGAGCTTGGTCCCATACAAGATTTGCCTACAGAAGTGATTTTCAAATGCTTCCTTGATGCCTGCACCCCTCAAGATATCTCATCTCGTCTCATCTCATCTCATCTCATCTGACCTCATCTTATGCTTTTGAATGAGAAACTTGCTTTCTAATCCTTGTAGCTGATAAAAAAAAAAAAAAGAAATTATTGAAAATAAAACTGCTATGATACTAATCATTGGCAAATATGTTTGTCTGAGGAAGAACCACATGCTTCAAATTTGATAAATTTGTATGTGGAAGATTAAAGGCACATCTTATGGATATGTTATAAGGTATGTCCAGAATATCTCAGTTCCCACGATATCACCCCCCTGCAAAAAGTGCCTTCAGCCTTGTGGCAGTGCCATGTCTGTCTGTGTATCTAAGGGGAACTACAGACATAATCCCCATCAGCTACATCAAAAGCAGTACCCAAGTATTTTTCTTGTCATAAGGCTTTGATTTCTATATACATAGGAATACAAGTTTTTCTAATTTAATTCCCAAATTAATACTTGATTTTTGCTTTATGTTTATTGATAGAACTTTTAACAAAAACAGAACCTAAAATTATCCCCCATAATTCTCAAGAAGAATATTTATGTAATGTATTCCTTAATGAATAACATGTTAAGTTATAGAATAGCTAGAAGGACTTTGTAATGGTACGAGGCAGTCACAGGATCACAGGCTTGCTTTAGGGTTCTATCACTCATGTAGGCTGAAATTTAGAAGCTGCATTAAATCATCAACCAACATTTGAAATGAAACATGCAGAAATTATTCTTTTTTCTGAAAGCTAGGAATGCTTCAGAAACCTTTTTTTTCTGTATTTCTCTTCATTGTTTTATTGCTTTTGGTTTCAGCTATAAGTAGAAATGGCTTGAGGAATATATGTAGAAATATATTTGTGTATGTATGTATATGTATACGCAGACATATGTATATATGTCTTTGTCAATTAGCTATTGTGTATAAAAGGCCATGGTAAGTGAAATGTCCCTGTTGGTGACTCAGAAATTAGAAAGGTCTGAAGTTGTGACACCAGGCAGCAGTTCAATAATTTTTACCCTGAAACACATTCTTATCAAGGCCATCGGAGGCACAGCAGACCACTTCTCTTACTGTCTAAGCCAACAAACCGTAGAAATCTGACATTGCAATAGGTTCCAACCTATTGGACATTAAAAACTGGAGACTGCTTATTTGAAGTATAACCACTGTGATGGCAATGAACAGAAAAGTATTACTGTTCCATCTGTACAAGGTAATTCCATAATCATAGCTGTCTTGTCTGAAACTGTAGACCAGGGATTTTGCTTATTTCAGGATATATATATATATATATATGCTTTTCCCGAGAAAGTTGATCAGATGTGCAACCTGTGTATTTTTCTTAATTTGCTGTGAAGCAGAGGTGCATGTTTTTCAAGTTCTGAATATTATTGTTGTAGTTGTTGCTAATAATCTGTGCTTTTCTAATATCCTTACTCTCCATCTGCTCTGGAAAAAGAAATGTAAATTGCAGCTCATATAAACTACAGCAAATCAATTCTCACTGTGTCCTGCAAAGTCAGTTATATTCTACCCATTCTCTATATATAAGGTATATCTTGCAATTTCATCCTTTGTCAGTAAAATTATTTCAGTAATACAATTTTGCTACTTGATATTTTAAAATAAAGAAAAAGCCTAATATGTTCAGTGAATTCTCTAGATCTGTGAATTCCTATTCATTATAATAAAACAGTAGTATGAAGCACAAAAATGTTTTTATAATGATATGCAAAGTTGTTAAGGAGGTGCTTTGTTAGTTGTTTTTAATAATAAAATGGTTTTGTTGACTTACTATAAAGACATTTTGATATTGAAAATTATTTAGTTACAAAAATGTAATTTTGATTAAAATCAAGTTTTATCAGAAATCGCAAGGGACAATTTCTTGATGGAACCAGGAACATTTTAGTTTTCAAAATGTGCAAGCATGCTGTTTAACTGGCTTTTTGTTTAACCTTTTCTACTTTCAGATCTGTTACTCTCTGTGGAGAACAAGGAGATAATGGCAGAATGTTAGATATGGTATTTACCAGCTAGACCTCTAGCAAATATTTCACAGGCATTTTGAGAGTCCCATATTACAAAGTAAAACTCCTTACAGTAAACATTTTCTTAATTCTAAATGGCATAAAGTTGTCTGGTGCTGCATATTTTCAATAAACCAAAACCAAATAACAGCTTATTTGCTGTGTGTTAGGTCCTGGGAAAGCACAGAGAGAAAAGGAATGCCAAGCCACTAACAAATGATATTTAAAGAAAAATAGATTCCTACTGATCTTGCCAAATCTGTAGAATTGTTTTTATAAGGGTACATACCTATGTCCCATCAATTTTTCCCAAGAAATATATATCAAGAAAAACATCAAGTGTTAGAGCCTGCCTTGAGAAAATGACCAGCTATTTAAATATGCTCTTGTATTTTCAGCATAACTGCTTGCTCTAAATTAGCAAATCCAAGTCTGTATATGACAATTTACTGGAGCCCCTAGTTATCATCTTCTGAGGGAAATTTTTTTCTAAAATCAGTAAGAAAATTTGTGTATAGTGGTAAAGCAGAGAAAATTATTTGTGCTCTGAAAAAGTGTATTCAACTAATTAATGGAAGTTTGATTTAACCTTGAATGGAAAATTATCTCACCATCATAGGGTTTGGAAAGGAGCTATTTTCAATAATTAATTCAGTAGTTATTAAGTTGGTCAAAATATCTGACTTGTTATCAGTCAAAAAATACATTTCATCAACTACTGTTTTATATGTACTTCTAAAAAGAATTTCTGTTTTCAAACAAATTCAAGAATGTGAATATATATAAATAATGCAGATATTCATGAACATAAATTTTAAAATGGAATATAATATAAGGTGGATATAATTATGGAAGCAGTGTATCAGGAAATGAAAGACTGCTGTTCCAGGTCTAGAATTAAGTTTCACTGATTGTTCAGGCCAAATTTCTGTGTATCCATTCCTCAGTTACCCCTTCTGTAATATAGTTTTTATTTCTCAGGTATGTTATTGTGAAATTAAGTCAGACCTGCTTTCATATTGAATGCCGTTTTGCAAATTGTGAGCCTAGTGTTGTATAAAAATATTGAAGGAGATTTTAAAGCAAGCCACAATAATTTCCACCTGTGTGTAATTCTAAGGCCATATGTTTGCCTTGTTTTTTAAATGCTAGAGTTACTTTGATTTTTACAATAAATGCAAATAATGAACATAAAGCACTTCTTCACCTATACCTAGATACCTAGCAGTTTAATTTCATGGCTGATAGTGAAAGTGGTTGTTGAGAGACAGAAGAAAAGTGGCATGGGTTTACAGTCTTAGTATTCTTGCAATAAGGCAGTCACAGATCTAATGTTATTGCTGATTACATTTTGAAGAGTTTTGTCAGAGAACACTAGAAACAGGAACTGACTGGGAACTTCTTAATGAGACATTTCCTTACTCAGAATATCTTTGAGTTGTGGAGACTAAAAGCCTTCCATTTGGTCACATTCTCATGTGAAGGAGAGGATTTATGTTGACAAGAAACACTAATTACAGTGCAGCCAAATGGCCAAGGCACTGTCTTGGGCTGTTCACTCCCTACTTTGCCTTCATTGCAACACATTTTATTGAAAAACATTAATTGTATCTCTGTGGATTACTCTAATCTCTCCCAAAAACATCCATGGGTGATTTTTTATAAATGATAGTAACTGAGACAAAGGACACCTGTTTAAGCGGGTGTTTACATTGGAAGTGGGGACATCAGGTAATTCCAGGTTTTCAATGAAAAGTCCAGCCACTGGGCTGCTGATTTTATCTGGGAGTCTCTTTCTTGGATGTCTCTGGGACGGCACATGGAAAACTAATGAAAATTTAAAAATGCAAAATCGAATAGTAAATTCCTCACCAGCACTAATAGGAACTTGCTTACCCATGTAAGTTTTGAAACCATTAAAGCACAAGGGAAACTAACAGGATCAGCAGGAAACACTCAACTCCTTGAAACGTGTTCATTTTGCAACTACACAGATTTCCAGCTGGAATGTCCCTGGTAATAATTAATTTCCCCCTACAGCACTGTTTTCATTCTCTTGCTGGGAAGAGCACTAGAAATCCTGGCTCTGCTGTAGTGTCTGGGAACAAAGACAAGACACTCCCACTTTTCTCTGCCTCTTTCTCAAACTAAACTCAGGTGGAAATTTCACTCCCTGCGTATTGCTTTGATTAATGAGATTATATCAGGTCCAGGGCTAAATGCACTGTAGTGTTCATAAAATGTTCAATTTACTGGAACTCTTTTCTCCTGACAATTAATACGAGTGTAATGTGCTGCCATTCCCAAATTTTTTGTCACATTTGCTGCACAACCAGAGCTTACATTGGAATTGAGACTCTAATTATTGAATTAACACAATTTCATGCTTGACATGCTTCTTTCTCACCTCTGGGCTTTGTATTTACCAGTCTGCTGTGATCTTTTTCCCTATTGGTGCAAGGAAAAATTAATGTATTTGCTTGTTGCTTATGCATTACTATCCATAACAATCCCAAATTAAATTTTACTTGAAGAAACAAGAGTCTTGCATCAAAACTTTTCCCTACAGCTCCTTATACATTTAAAAATAAGCAAGTCATCTTTCTTTTCACAGTTACAGGCATACATTTCCACTGCAGGATGCTCATATCCAAACTATCTGTTATATACTTCAGTTTTATGTTCATTTCTTGAAACCTGTGGCCCAGATTACTGAGGCATAGTAATTGTCAACCTGGGCCCTGGCCTGTCCCTGAACATCACTGTGCTATGGCTTGTTCAAACAAAATAGCAGACAAAGTTTAGATTCCAGGGTATTAAATTGTTCAGAATATTTAGATATCCAGAATATTTAAGCCTTCTTCTAATGCAGATTCTTTATCATTAAAGCCTGCATTCAGATATACTTGTGCAGCATTGAAAAAAGGACATTGTCATCTATGCTGGCCAAGTTCCCCATCATCTGCAGTAAAATAATTTGGGGGAGTTCTTTTCTTTTGAAATGATGCCCACTGTTTTCTAAGCACTCACAGTGGATCAGGCCAGGCTGAGACTTAGCAGAGAGAAACTTCTGCTGGGTATGTGACAGCTCATCACAATCATCTATTCCTTGCACCCTGTCACCTTTAAGCCATCTGAAGTAATCTCCTATCATGGTGATGGACTTGGTTAAGAAGGCAATACCTTGCAGAAAAGATGAAGTCATACTTACAGAACACTGAAAATGCGTGATTATAAAAGCGTATGGATTAGCCATAAAAAATAAAACATTGAACCAAAACCTTCTTCCTCACCAGTGTTTCTTCCTTTGTTCTCACCTACTTTCTTTTGCCCTGTTGCATTGAACCGTTATTCTCTTCTTTCATTCTCATATTTTTTTTCTCCCCAAGGAGAGGAGGAGTGATGACTACTGCTTCATCAGCTCATCTGGAAGAACATGTAAATAGCATAGTAATTAACCTATAGAGAAATGAAAAATTATTCAATAACATAATGATATGGTGGAAGTGGGATATGCCTCTTTCAGTAACTGGTTCACTTAAGACATAAGTATTTTTTAGAAAAATCATGGCCATCAACAAGCCCTTTAGCTAACCGTGTCCTGCACCAATCTGTCACTAGTAGGGCATTTAGGGTAGTAGAGGTATTGAAGGGCTGGCCTCCCTACACTACCCTCTCCTCTACTTTGCGAGTAAAAGCTTTTTTTTCTGTTCAGTGTGGTATGGTCCCATTTGGTTAGTAATTTCAGTGAAACCACAAATACTCTTTTAGCAAGGAAACTAGTCTGTGAATAATTTGGTGTTCATCTGACACATGAAGGAAACAAAAGGAAAGAGAGATTTATTATGGTAGTCTCTTACTTAAAAAGTTGGTTCCCCCCACAATCCTTTATTTTCCGAAATACCAAATTCAGACAGATTGTGTTGTGACTTTGAGAGCTTTATGCTCATTTACTTACTACTGGAATTATTTTGCAGATGGAAATGTTCAGGGCTACATGGCCTCCTCTACAGCATTTACTCAGGGGAATATTTAATTTTTCACAGAAGTAATCCTTTGGAGTTATATGTCATTGAACTTCCTCCAGGAAGAAGGATTGCACACTTGTGTAACAGTTGCCAGATTTGGTTCTGTGTTTGTCTTGTACTTGTTGAACATAATATGAAGGAGACACAATACATTCTGTCAGTACAATTGAACCTTAGGTAGCCTTGTTGAAGCAGGAAATCCACATTTTGTATATACTTTCTTTCAGAGTACATATTAAAAGTACATTTTTACAAATGGATATTTTACAATAGGAGGTGCTTTCAGAGCTGACAAAGACCTTGGGAAAGTTAATGTTTTGCTATTATTAACTAATCAAGAAACTGTACTCCCTGCTCATTTTTCTATGCAGTGAGCCATAATTCTTTTGTTGTTGGGTAACCTTTAATTTTTATGGAACATTAACTGATCATGAATTAAAAGAAATTTCAGTGGAAGATCCGACAGAATCTGCATGCATAGTATTTTAAGATTTTTAATTGCAATTATTTGTTAAACTTTCCAGACTTTTTGTTATATCATAGCAAACCAACCATATTCTAGACAGAATAATGACAATAATACATACTAGAAATGATAAAAGGCTACAACATTGTACAGTGCTTGTATATCCACTTGACTCATATTTCCAACACATGGATTTTTCTCCTAAATACCAAAAAATAACCCATGCAACTAAGAAATTAAACCAAGAAAATTCCAGCTGGAAAAGGGTTGCAGTAAGGATGAGAAAAAAGAAACAGTTTGGGGACAAAACTGTCACATCTATTGCCTCTGTTTCAACTAAGAAAGCAAGAGTTTCTCTCCTGTCCCAAATGAAACTTTTTAGTTGAGCAATTCTATGAAACTGTCTCAAAGAGACTAAGTTTTTTGTCAATTGTCATCTATTGCTTTTTTTCCTTTTTTAGCCAAGCCTGGTAAAGCATTCTATCAAATCATAGAGCCTTGTGTGTGTAATAGGAAGCTGAAAATTCCATCTGTGTACTGGACTGCATTAGGAAGAGCCAGCAAGCTAAGGGAAAAGATAATTAGTTTCTGCTTGGCATGCTTGCAATATTCTGTCCAGTTCTGGGACAGAACAGGTATCAACCAACTGGACAGAGTCCGGTGAAGCGACACTTACAGACGGTTAGAGTGCCAGAGCACACAACACACAAGAGACACTGAAGGGACAGTTTGCTTAGCCTGGAGTACAGAAGCAGAAGGAGTGGTCGGATTGAAGTCTTTCACTACATAAAGGAGGATTATAACTGTGCCTTTGCAACTCTTCATTTTTATCCAACAGGAAAATGGCTGTTAGCCTTACATTCCTCTATAGCAAACCTGGCCACAGGTGACTGCTATTGCCTCCTCACTTTTTTGTGGAGAGTTATGTAGCATGACTTTTCCCTTTTAATGTAAACAAAATCTTAAATTTCTCATCTTAAGGTGACTCCATACTCTATTTATTATATATCACTTACCTACAAACAACTCTCCTCAAACTCACATTTCCTGTTACTTGTAGCTTTCCATAGTAACTGCAGGTGACACAGTAAAACTTCAGAGGTAAGGAACAGGATAGAGTGCTTTGACCAGGTACACCTTCTAGTTTCTCCCCCACCACATACAGACTCACATACAGAACCTCTGTCAGATTCTGGTGGCACTTTTTCACATCTCAGAACTGCATGAGAGGGAATTACAGGGCAGGGTAAGTGAGAGAAAGCTGACATGAATGACGTCTTCCATGTATTGACCACCATGAACATAACCATAGTGACTTCCCCTTTACTGGTTCAGGTAACCTCATTCACAATAATTTGCATAGATTTTTTGCCTTATTTCTGCAAAAAATCTGACTGGAATAAGTTGTTAGTACAGTATATGTTCATAAGCCTTTCAGGTATTAACATGGAATTGCATTTACATAAAATTAAACCCTTTAAAGTACATTGAAAAATAATAACCTTCAATAGTTAGGTAGGGTGGCAGATCTTTATCAATATATAAGACATATTTCTATTTTCATCAACATTTTCTCGTTTATTAAAAATAATAATGAGCAAACTCTGCTGAAATTTTTGTATTTTCCTTTCTTTTATATTACTTTTAAGATTATATTTTTAAAGTGTTTCTAGACCAGAATCTTGGGTTTCTGGCTGGTAAGTAGTTCAGCTTATTTTTTCTCTCTGAATAATTTTCAAGATATTCTACTTAAGAAACAAGAATGTGTTTGTATCATTATTGTCTAAGAAAATAACTGGAAAGATGAAATGTGAAAGAGGATCCAGCAACTGATTCAGTTTGGTCACTTGTGAAATACCAACACATCTGAATCCAAAAGAATGATCCCTGTACCTCATGTCTCTTGCTCTCTTGTCTCACCAGATAAGTATCTTTGGACCTTAATTCTTCCAGACACACTCAATCTTGTATTCAAGCATACAGACAAAACTTTAGTTCAAATATCCTGTTGACTAAGCTTAGTCAAGATCCGGTAACTGTTTCTCTGCCTAAATCCCCTGATTCATTTGTCATGCTCTGAGCATGACCACAGGAGCAGGTTATTCACAGGACAAATTTCATGCCCCTTTTAACTTTTTCACAGCAACACAGCACACTGACCCAGTCAGTAGGTGACCTAGCTTCAACTTTTCAGTATCAAAATATTTTGACCTGTCTGACAGCATTCCCTCTCTTCAGCAAAATCCTGCTAATTACTGGGGAAAAAAAGCACGATTCCCTAACTTTGAATTGATGTTATCTCTGTCTACAGAACATGTATTAAGTCTAATTCCAACCTAGTTGTAAAGACCCTTCAATAGAAAAAAAACTGAGGACCTAAAGGCATTTTCTCCCCTGTGGACTGGTGTATATATTTCATCCAGTCATACCTTCATTTTATATGCTCATGTGAACCAGTCACTTTGGATTCTGTTCTGAAGCTATAAGAAAGCTGGCAACCTGACACGAACTTCAAGCTTTGCATCTAGCAACCTTGGAACCTAAACCGTATTCCAGCCCATGCTTTTTAAGAAGCCCAGCTCAAGCTTCTAACCTGAACCAGGAGGCCAGGTGACAGTAATAAAGACCGAGGTTTCTCTGAACTCCCTGTCTCTTCCTTTGCTTTTACTACATTTGAAATTGTACTTCAATGCTCTTCATGCATGTCTCCTGTATTTTGGGGTGTAACCTCATGCAGATGGCAGTAGCCAAAGATCAGTATCTTTTCCAAGGTTTTCTCCAATGTATATGTTCTGCTATTACAGATATCAAATTTCTTGGAAAAGAGAATAGTTTTCTCTGCTTGTAATATTCCACATTACACCAGATATTGCTGAAGTTATTGGTGTCTGAATAGGATTGTTTCCCCTCATTTGCCCACATCTCAGGTTGGTAGTGCGGTGAACTCACAATCCTGTATTTATGACTTCACAGTCTAACCATGGAAACGGTCTGTAGTAGTGCAAATTCAGTGCTGTGGCTTTGCTTAAGATCAAACTGGTAAAGCAGAGAAAAACTGAAGAGAAAGATGGCTATTTCAGCAGAAAAAAATTCAAAAAGAAAAATGAATATGTGAAATGATAATAAACCCCCCAGTCTAAATACTGGGAAATTATTTAAGTCTTTCTTTTTCTTTAACCCATAAACAATTGCATACTTCATTTAAATTACTTTGAGTAGCACTAAACCAGGGTTTATTTTAATAGCATTTCAAGGCATTGGCTGATACAGGAAGAAGAAGGGGAAAAAAAAAAAAAGGTGTGTTGTAGGGTGGAGGGAAAGCAAATCCTAGTATGAGGCTCTGCCACCTGGCCACATTCTTGGCTCTGTGTGTAGTTGATTCGCTTTAGAGCATATAGTGATACCACTACATCTGGTCCATCTGCCTTAGACGGAATGAGAAATCAAGCTACAATGATAAGGGAGAAAAGTGAGGCAGCTGGCTAGCCGGAGGTAAATTTTTTTTTGCAGCTATTGGCAGAGACTACATGGGATGTCCACCAGAAAGACTGGCTGAAGTTGGTTATCTCATCTTTCTCATTCTTGACTGTCAAAGAGAGGCTGAACTCCTCTGGAGATGTAACTATAACTTTGCATCTGAAAAAAACCCTACTCTGATGGGAACGGGAGGTTTTCCACTGTTCTGAATGGAGCTTGAACTTGAGACTCAATGACTGTAGGAGTCACTACATGCTGTTCTGGTGAATTGGCCAACACTTGCATTACGTCTTGTTTGATCTCCACTCAAATTTCCTTATATGCCATCTGAAGAAGTTACCCTCAAATCTAGTCCAAACTTAGCAGCTGCAGTGGCTGGGCTACCAGTGTTGTGATTCAGTGGGCTGCAGTTGTCTGTACGCGACTGCAGCCAGACTGCAGTAACCTGTAAAAGCATTACCTACAGCAGGAAATATTTCCTCTGCTTCTCTTCCTGCCAGAAGAGTTGGATGTAGCAACAAGCTGGGGTGAGGATGCTGCTTATGGCTCTTTCCTCCTGTCCCTTTTCCTCTCCCTACCTGCATCCTGCAGAAAATATGTCCCTTCCTTCCCAAAAGCATCATAAGCATTGGGACAGGCAGTCACTGAGAAATATGACAGTGGGATGATGCTGCCAAGCCATGCATGGGCAAGGCATGTGTCCCTCCTCCCCTGTTACATGTTCTCAGAGCCAAGACTTCATTTTGTCTTTGAGGAGGTCCTGAGCAGGAGGAGGTAATTGCTAAGGAAGAGGCAACTTGGGATGGATGGAAGAATCTTAAGATGATCATCTTCATAAGCTGTGTGCTGAACCACTTTGATATAGGCATTTGCAGAAAATATTCTTAATTTACAAAGTATTTTTTTCTCACATTCCTTCAGCCATGCTTAAAATTATGAACTTTGGAGTTTTTCAAGATTTGGACACCTATGGGAAGAGCTTGTACTTGATCAAGATTTATATTAAAGCTAATTATGACTATTAAATCTTTGTGCAGACATGATATTTTGGGGAAGACTGGGTCAGAAAGCTTGTCACACCTACAGCTAAGTATATGCCTATGATCATCAAGTGCTACCAGAATATTTCAAACTAAAATAGAGCAGGGTTCACGTAGCATTGAACAGTCCCTGTTTAAGTCATTATTAGGAGGTTACCTAACCCCTCACAATTCTGTTGATTCCACCTTGATGACATCCTTGATTACTGCCATGCTGCAAAGGCTGCCTGTAGCTCACATGCTTTTGATTATAGTGATATTATGAACACCACATGAATTAGCACCAAGTGGGGAGTGAGAGATTATTGCTGCCAGAAACTGATACAGGCACAGAAGGAAAATAAAATATTATTTTCCCCTTTAAGCAGCACTTCTTCCTTTTGCCTTCATATGCTTTCTATACTGTTATTACTCATTGTGTAAATACAAGTGTAAGAAGCGCTACATAGTGTATTACACTTGCTAAACCTTAAGCCATGTTGATACATCCTTGAAGCACTGCAGCATGGACTGAAAGATACTTCTCCAACAACTCTCATTATTCATGGGTCATTGACATGATAGACCCTAATGGCTCCCTAAAGCCATTACAGTGTGCTATATAAATGTGAGCCCTTAATCCATGGATCATTGGTATGATAGAATGCAACATTCTTTCAAAACCCTTGCAGTCTATCAAGTGAATGCATACTATTAGAGATCCGTAATTTGTGGTTTATTGCCACAATTGATCTTTACACTTCCTTTGGGGCTACTATGGTCTATCCCATTAATGTATATTCAGCGAGTGCTAATAGGTAGATTATTGATACCAGTATTTTCATCTGTTTTGTCAGAAGAACTCACACAGTTGAGGGATAGCTCTCTTATAGGCTCTTCCAGACTCTTTAATTCCTTAGTTCAATGACTGGTATTTTCATATGTTTCTTTTGCTGCAGTATCAATTGCTTATGTAAACAAACAAATTCACATTTTCAAATAGAGTTTTATATTCATCCTTGTAAAACCAGATTTTAGCTTTTACTTCTATTATTTGTGAGATTATGGACAAAATGACACAGGCAAAATCTGGCTTGAAAGTGTAGCCCTGAGAGTCCTGTAATCTATGAGCACAGATACTACTATATTTTAAGTGGCAGAGATGGTAAAACCATTAATGAAAAAAACGTTTTGTACATCTTTTATGCGTGCCAGTAATAGGTAATTTTAAGTGGACTTTCTCAGACAATTCCTCTATTAAAATTCCTGAAGTTATCAACCCAGGCCCTATGGATTTGTAGTCTTGAGATTAACCTTTTAATGTTTAACTACTAGAAGAGTTCTTATTGTAGCCCAGTGGCATTTAGCTATTTCTGGCCTGTGAGTAATAAAATGGCTAAATCTCACCTCATAAATCCTCATAGCTTACATTCTTGCCTATTCTGTGTAGGACTCTAGTGATAGGTGGTTGGAGTGGGAAACCAATGGACTGAAGAGTGACTCAGAGTACCACATCTCCCAGGCTGCTAGGTAGCAAAAGGACTGAATCCAAGTCTCTTAAGTTGCTGAGATTCCCAGCTGGGACACAGCTGAAGTGAGCTGGCTGCTTACCTCCCTGTGAAAACTTTCCTTTCAGTTTCAGCGAATCAACATTTCTCAACAAAAGAAAAAGTCTGTTACAAATTTCCTAATCACCTGTTTTCCCTCTTGCTCAGTTCACTCTGATCATGGTTCGGATCGACCCTTGGATGGGTCCAAGTTGTTTCAATAAAGCATATGTCTAGTACTGATGCAGTGACTGCTGAATCTCAGTTTTCATTAAAAGATTTTCTTTTTTAGCCTTAGTGGTTGCTAGGAAAAACTTGGAAGGTAAACTGAATACAGTGGCTTTACTTACAGCTGATCTGAGACAGGAAAGAGGAGCAGCACATGGTGAAGCAGCAGTGGTTGCTTAGATTACAAAGCCAGCAAGAAAGACACGCTCCCACACCTGCAGAAACAGGCATGGTTCTCATTTTTAGGGGGTAGGGGTGGGGATGTGAAAAGCTGGTTAAAAGGAGAAATTTGACAGAGGAATGGACATGGGAAGTGAGAAGAGACGGCTGTGGCAACAACAGCAGGGAACAGGCTCAAGAGGAAAGTTTACTTGCCCCTTCCTGCCTCATCACCTGTCTCAGAGACTCAGACATTTCCTGCTATCAGCCAGGGTATGTGGTTTCCTATCTGAGAAGTTCTTATCTGGTCTGAAACTGCTGATCTTGTTTTCTTAAGAGATAACTTCCATTGTAGCTAAGACTTCTGATTTTGTAAAGTCTGCATCCCTTCACAATGAAGGATTGCCATATAAACTCTGTTGCAGCATAGTGTAAGATATGTGAATTCCCTTAGCCCTTTTTTCAGCTTTCTATGAACAAAAAGATAGCAAAATCAATTTAAAACAGATAGGCCCAATAAATAAAAAAAAAAAGGGGGGGGGGGGAGGGGAAGCATCTCAGCTGAGAGCTTATGTGGTTTTCCAGCTAAAAGCATGTATTTCAGAAATCATGACAGCCTCTCAGTGGGACAGCAGTAGGTAGTTTAGGCTCCAGATCTGACTTAAGTTAGAATAATCGCAATCCGATGGAGATAACCTCAGCAAATTATTTTATTTGCCTTCCCTCTGTGCTTTCAGAAGAGAAAATCTTAAATTTCCATTGATTTTAGGGAATGTAAACAAATTATTTTAACTAATGCACTACTATTTGCCTCACAGCGGTGCTCAGCATAACTCCACAAAATTACTTTCCAGGATGCAGTTCCTCATTAGAATTGCTCTGAAGGCAAATCTCTAGTGAAGCATTCCCACCACAGCCTTTTGCCTCACCACAGGTTGCTGCCCTCTCAGATGTACTCGTTCAACTGTTTGTGGATCTGTGCCCTAAAGCAGACCAGTAAAATGACCTTTGGTGTGCACAGTAGCTGTTTTTTGAACCTTGCTGTTTTCACTGGTCCCATTTATAGAACAGACCATGTAGTGCTGTATGGGAAGAAAATGCGTAGAGGGAGGTGTGTTTGCCTGTTCAAGGGTGGGACAAGGGCCTCTAAAATGGTTTTCATAGAATGGTTTGGGTTAGAAGGGATCTTAAAGATCTTGTAGCTTCAACCCCCCTGCCATGGACAGGGACAATTTCCACTAGACCAGGTGGCTCACAGCTCCATCCAAATTGGCGTTGAACACTTCCAGGGATGGGGCATCCACAGCTTCTCTGGGCAACCTGTTCCAGTGCCTCAGCACCCTTACAGTAAAGAATTTCTTCCTTATAACTAAGCAAAATCTTCCAGTTTAAAGCCATTCCTGCTCTTCCTATCACTACATGCTTTTGTCAAAAGTCCCTCCCCAGCTTTCTTGTAGGCCCCCTGTAGGTACTGGAAGGCTGCTATAAGATGTCCCCAGAGCCTTCTCTTCTCCAGGCTGAAGAACCCCAACTCTCTCAGCCTGTCTTCACACGAGAGGTGCTCCAGCCCTCTGATCATCTTCATGGGCTTCCTCTAGACTTGCTCCAACAGGCCCATGTCCTTCTTCTGTTGGGGGCCCCACAGCTGAATGCAATGCTCCAGGTGGGGTCTTGCAAGAGCAGAGTAGAGGGGGAGAATCACCTTCCTCGACCTGCTGGCCACACTTCTTTTGATGCGGCCCAGGATATGGTTGGTTTTGTGGACTGCAAGTACACGTTGCCAGGCCATGTTGAGGTTTTCATCCATCAACACCACCAAGTCCTTCTTCTCAGTGCTGCTCTCAATCCATTCTCTGCCCAGCCTGTGTTTGTACTTGGGATTTCTCCAACCCATCTGCAGAACCTTGCATTTGACCTTGTTGAACTTCATGAGGCTGGTTCTCAGATGCCCACCTCTCAAGACTGTCAAGTTCCCTCTGGGTGGCATTCTGCCCCTCCAGCATGTCGACTGCACCACACAGCTTGGTGTTGGCAAACTTGCTGAGGGTGCACTCAGTCCCACTGCCCATGTTGCTGACAAAGGTGTTAAACACTGCTAGTCCCATTACTGACCCCTGAGGAGCACCACTTGTCACTGATCTCCACTAGTTTTGTTGAGAGACAGCTCATAATGTTGGGTATTAAATGGAGGTTATACTTCTATTAGTGGTATTAAAATGAAGCATTTCAGCCGTCTTGTTGTGTATATTCTTGCAGACGCTTTTTGTGGTGTGTGTGTCTGAATAAGGATAAATGAAAAATGCTCTACTGGCTTTTTCAGAAATAGAAACAAATATGGAACTAATGTAAAAGGACTGTATTTGTTTTCCTTCTTCAAATGGCCTTTAGGAGATTTCCGTGAATGAAAAATGTAATAAAAATCGATATTTAAAAACAGCCTGGAATTTCCCTTTAAATTATAGCAGTGCTGCTGGCTGTTGCTACATTAACTACTTTCATGAAGTTGCTTAATGATATCTTGTTAGTGATGGAAGATAATGAGATGATAAGGGCAAAATTCATTGACCTTTCAAAGCTTTTGATTCACTAAATGACACTGTTAGATAAGCTAATTCAATTTTGCTTTTTCTGCTGGAATGATAGCTTGGTTCTGATCTTATTTGACTAAGAGGAAAAATCAGTGGCTGTTTTAGGCTATCATTCTGATTTATTACCATTACTATTGAAAGGTGCCTTAGGGCTCAAGAACTGATTTACTTCTTTTTATTTAGTCCTAAATTATCACGGAGATATTTGTGATAAGACCTAAATTCACTTACAAGGTATTTGACAATACTGTTTTGTGCAACAGTTCTGTAATATCTCTGTCTTACTATGTTTGCTTCCAAAATCACTGTAATAAAGGCATTGGGAATGATAAACTTGAAATAATGATAAAAGACTAACTTCATCTCAGTTTCCCAGGAGACTTGTCAAGGGGAAAGAGATATTCAGCTAACAGTAAGGCTGTAATAAATTATCAGACACGATTAGTCAGAACATTTTGCTCATAACATTCATATACAAATACTCCAAGATAAAAGTGTGCAGGCCCCCAGTTCTGCAAAACTCTTAATCATGCATTTACTTCTAGGTGTTTGAGCAGTTTAAATGTTATGTCCTTTAGCCTATCATTGGGAATTCAGTTGGTTTTGCTAAGACTGCTCATGCTCTTTAACTCAGCATATGTTCCTGAATTGGACTCATAGTTCACAAGAAAAGTAAATGATGTATTCTGCTAATGCTACTGAAGAAAATGCTGAAAAGCACGAAGCCTGCTTCCAGCTGCATATGCAATACAAAACTTTCCTGGTTTGATGATGGCTTACTATTGCTAGCTGCTTTATGATAAATATTATTTAATCAATTTATATATCACTACTTTTAGTCAGGTTATTTTATGAAGTACAATATCTTAGACTATATAAATTATTTTACAAAACTAGTTATATTACATTCATTTATCTAACTTCATGTCTCAAACTTTTAATCTTACTAAAAATTGATACCAGGACTCACAGTCTATTTTTCTTATGTTGACAGCTATTATTAATGCATCTTGTCTTAATTTGTGTTAAGTTCAAATAGATTTTTTTCCCCCCACTACTTGAACTGGGATGCTGCCAGAATGACTCAGCTCTAGTTGGTCAGGCAATGCCAAAGACAATGGTGCTGCATTAGTATTCTAATCCTCTGGAATTTCCTTGGTTTATTATTAAAAATGATGCCCCACAAACCAGCAGGGTTTCTGCAAGTCTCTGTGAAACCTAGTTTAGGTGGGAAGTTCCAGCACTTTCAGACTTACTGCTGCAAAATTAGGACTCAGAGCCTGAAAGTTTTGCAAAGGGTTTTGGGGTCCATAGCTCCAGCCAGGCCACAGGCACCACAATTCTGTTTGTCTGACTCTGAGGCAGACCCTGCAGGAGCCCACCTTGTTAGCGTCACCAAGAGCTGGGGACCATGCAACACTGGCTGAGGTGCTGGGCAGTCTATAATGATCAGTACAGGATCCTGCATGTACTTTTCAGATGAGATCTCTGCAAATAAATTTGCCTGCAAAGCTGCAAAAGAACTGAAAGCTACCAAAACCCACAGAAGCCACAAAAATCTATGAGAGGGACATAAACCGTCAGAGACTCATGGGTACACATAAGACACAGTAGCGTTTTGCAGTAGATCAGCAGACTTCTGTGACAAAGGTAGGAGGGACTGATTTATATGCAAGATCTGAGAAGACAAGCTGATGCAGAAAGATTGTGTACTGTGGAGGAAAGCAAAGTGGAGGCTCGTGATTCTTTCCAGAAGGCAGGACTCCCCGGGCCAACAGTGCTTCGGATTGACTAAAAGAAACAGAGGAGCGCAAGCAGATTTGATCATTTTGATCTTGCTTATGTACTTCCTGTTCTTGTAAACAAAAGGGCTATTGTACTGAGAAACTTCAAGTCAAATGTACCCTAATACGTGCAGGTCCATTTGATTATGTTGTTCATGTACCTCCTGAAAAATTAAACTATAAATTCAAAGTTGTCTACTATTGATGGTAACCTGGAAAATGTGCATTTAAGCTACCAGAAAAATCTGACTTGTTTATCCTGTTTGACAAATTCTAAATAACTAGAAGATGGGAGACAGGTTTCCATACTTAAAAACAGAAAATAATTAAAGGGCAAGAAAGACTGTGCTTAGTAAGAAGTAGGATTGCACAGGTAAGAGCAGTCTCAGAGTTGAAATAATTGGTGCTGAGGACCTGATGTTCTTGTGATTCATATTTAAGAAGTTTTGTCTCTTTGGACTGGCTCTAGTGTGCCCACAGACTGACCAGACAGAGGATGTTACGTGAGCTCCTGGAGTACCACTGCTCATTTGATTTCATCTGCCACAAATATGGTTCATGTGCCCTAATATTTTACAACTGTGCAAACTAAAGCAAAAGGAGGATTGGGAAGTCTTCAAAAGCATGATTCATATCAAAAGAACAATTTACCCAAAATGTCTAGAATCCCTAAAGTGGGGAATGCTGAAGGGATTTTCAGGTTCAGGGGCTTGAAATATGTGGTGAATTTAGCAGTGGATCCCCCTGGCCAGTGATGGCTACCAAGAGGAGAAACTCAGCCAGATGCCTTAAGAAATCTTGTCCAAAATAAAACTACTATTTTATTATTTGACTTGTGAAGCAACATCAATAATTTTGAATGGTTTGTATTCTACCTTTACAAGTGTCACTTAAGTATGGGGATTGCTACAGATGGCACATTTCATATCAAGCAAGGAATATTTTAAGGACGTAATGGTCTAGAGGATTTTCTCTTTTGCTTTTGAAAACACAGACATGTATGGTCCTGCTATAAGTTCTTTTGGAACGTACAGGAGAATAAATCATCTTTTACAGTCAGAGTTTAAATCAGTAATAAGGCTGTGATTTCTTGGCATCTGTGGTAGATTATAGAGTGCAGAGCGTGGTTATGAAACTACTTTGATAGGTAAAGAATATTTTTTGGAAGTCAGGCAGGGCAAAATTTTACCATTATCCCTGTAATTTAGATTATCTATGCTTACTATTTTCTGGTTCCTTATTGTAGGCAACACAGTTATGTCTGTGTTACTGAGTTAAGGCCAGTTTTGCAGGCTCTGGAGTTTTCGTGTCTATATAGTTAAGTTTTTTGAATGACCCCTGGCATTGTTGTGGCTTATGCCAATCAGTGTTGTTCAAAACAAATCTTCAACAAAGGTTTGGAGTTACCACAGGACAGAGGCCTAGTGTGCCATTAGGCACATTACCAATGTGGATACCATGTTTTGGAGAGCAGGTAGTTTAATAGCATGGATGCAGCTGCTCTGTTCCACTTCATTGTGAAACAGAGTCCTGGGTATACTCAATTTACTAGTTTAGGCATAGCCATATGGATAGAGGTTTGGAGTACATTGAAGCTTGAATCTAGTGTATTTTCTACATAACATACAGGACCTTGAAGCGGATTCTGTGCATCGCTCTTGTAAGATGCCATTGTGCTTATTATAATGTGGTGTAGCACAGTGTTATGAAATGTGGTGTCCAAAACAGTTCTGGAGGCAGCCAGAGCTGTCTGTTCCTCTTTCACATGTCCAAGAATGTGAATGCTGCACCATGCAGCTCTAAATGGCATGGCTACTGAAATGCAAATCTGAGCTGCTCAGATGAAAAATGTTACAAGCCTACAGGGTAAGAGGAAATATTACTTTACAGTTCAACCAGTTAACAAACTCGATCACTTAAACCTAGAACACTATTTTTGAAGAATTTGAACAAATTAATGTATACTGCTGCAAACTCTCTATGTCCAGAATTCCTACTGGCTTCCCAGAGAGACCAGTATATGGCAGATTTATAGAAATAGTTTGCAGGCAGTTTGATTGTTCAATAAGCAAAACTGTGAGGCATTTTTTTTATAGAAAGCCATGTCTGCTTTATTCTCCAAACTTCTCTTTTCCTGTTTCCAATTTCATTTCCCAATCATGCAGAACAATGTGGTATAATCCAAAGAGGAGACTGAGTAAAATGAAAAAGGGCAGCACACACTGTAGCATGCAAAATGCAGCCTGACAGTGGTGCTGAATGTTAATGAGTAATTATTTGGTCTCACCCCAATCAGTCTTGATCAGATAATTAATTCAGGGGCTGACCATATGACCTGAATTTCTGAAGGCAATTGCTGCATAATATCTTTTCTCAATATGTGAACAGGTGGTTCACAAAATGCATTAATTTTTAACAAAATAAATTCCCTGGATCTCATTTTTTCAAAAGCTTAACAACATAATGTGCACTTACAAAAATCTATAACTGTAGGTTAATAATATTTTGGACCCAAACAGCCTTTCTTCAGGATCACTGCCCATGTAGAGGTCTGTTGTATTAGTCTTTAAGCAGAGTAGAATTGCCAAATATTTGCTTAGAACCTCCAGGTTATCTTAAATTCCCACCAGCAAGCATCTATTTATTAAAGAAAATGCTATTCAAACAAAAATTTAGATTTGCAACTTCACCTGGACTGTCAAAATGTACATTCTTCCTACACACAGAAAAGTAAATGAGTAACGGACTGTGTAGTACTTTAAGTATTATATTTTGTGCTCTTTTATTTTTTTTCTTGCTTTGAAACTTTGTTTGAATTCCTGTGGGACAATGATGGATAAGGGATACGGGGGAGAGAAGACAGATTTTGTTTCCTCTGAATATGTACCTAAATAGTTTCTCTTCATGAATATAGGCAAATATTGTCTCTGAGGAAATCACATTCTGTCTTTAAGGAAATCATACAGATATGCTATGTGAAGATCTGAATTACTGAGTGCTGCCTTGAAGGAACAAAGAATAGTATGTGGTGTTACTTGCAAGACTTGGTATTTACAGTCTAACGTCCTGGATTCTGGTTCAAGCTATTAAGGTCAAGATGTAATTTCCTCCTGCTTCTCACATAGCTACCGTTTCAGGAAGCAAGTCAGAAAAAAGGATTTCATTGAGCACCCTCGATGTGAATAAATAAATATTTATATGGCATATTTGGACCAAGTTGACCTGAAATAGAGGTTATGAATCTTGTTCCTGTGGTACTTTGGATTTGGTGGGAGGGATGTCTACTCTGAGACAGGAAATAAATTTGGAAGTTGGGGGAAGAAGAAAGATTTGACACAGGATCTTTAGCACAATCATAGAAAACTCAGCATCAGAAGATTCGTAGCAGTTTAGCCCGACCAATGATGACCCCATTTTGAATGAAACAGACATTATCTCTAGAAGGAGGACTGACTATAAATCAGTAATACAGGTTTGAGAGTGTGTTAGTTAGAAGAAAAGGGAAATAGGTAATTATGATGCTCCAGGTTGGAGCATGACCACTTCTGGTAGATTACTGAGCATGGTACTAGGGAATCTACTGCTTTAAAATCAAAGGAAAATTGGAAAGGAAATTAAAAGAAAGAAATGAGCAATGGAAAGTTTAGTTAACACAGGTGAATATTCATCAGCATGATAGACTTCCCAGTTGAAGAGCAGTATTGTATGTGCAGGAAAACTTAAAATGGAAGCCATGTCTGGACTCTGGGGTAATAGCAATGGAAGGTAACTGGCAAGTCTTTGAATCATATGGGACACATTTGAACTTCCTTCCTATCCTGACATAGACTTCTATAGATAGTTTTTTTTCATTTTCTGGCAGGAAAGAATTAAGATCCAGAGGAAACATGAGACAATATAGTACTCCTTTTGGGGGTTCAAGGGATCATTTCTTTTGGTTTATGCAATCTGGTATTTATTATAGGGCTTTGAAAACTGGTTTTTATGTGACATATAAAAATTTCTCTAACGCATCAATTCAAAAGTCCATTCAAGCCAACTCCTGTCTCAAATACTTTCCACTTTCTTGTGCTGAAGGAAAAAATGTAAGAACAGGTGTAGAGTAATTTTATTCCCCTTAAAACCTCCCAGTTTCCAGGAAACTTTCTGAGGCAGATTGCATTTCATTCATTGTGTTTAACAGCTACTGATGGGCCTAATGTCCATAACTTTTCCTAACCCTTCTCTTTAAACCTACTTACATTTTTTGGCTGCCACTAACATAGATTATATTTCTTTCTGAGGCAGCAGGTTATTGATGTATAAAGCAAAACTGCATACCCCTATAAACTGTGGGGCCTGGAAAAGAAGGTGTCTGTGCTTGAATTTCATGTGTCAGTTGTGTAGGGAAGGAGATAGCCAGAATACTCTCTAGTAGGACTGGGCAATGGTAAGCATAGGATATGGGATGTTCTGTGGGTTGCACCAAATCTACACGTTAAAGAGGGCCTTAGTATTACCATTTATATTACACACCTTAAGGAGGAAGTCGTTCTCTTTTTACTGACAGTTTGTCAACAGTGGTTTTGGGTGTTTATTTTTTTTAATAAGGATTTTAATTGTTTAGCTGTTGTGGCCAGCAGACAAACAACTATCCTCTATTTACCTGTTGACATTTATTTAAAAAAGAAAAGGTCACGTTCTGAGACATTTCAGTCAAAGAAAGAGGTTTTTCTACCTTTTTTTTTTTTTTTTGTCAATCACACATTTGATCATTTTAGACAAGATGTATTTCTGTGCTGTAAATCTATGGAGTTTGATACCACTTGTTTGATCCAAGGAAACTTGTGTTACAGGAGATGGGATTTTGGGCTGGCATAGTTTGAAATTTTTTTTCCTAAGATTGTTAGAGAACTGAAAGACATTTTCTGAATGTGAAGGAGTTCAGGAGTATTGCAAAGCCACGCAGACAAAATCAGAATTGAGAAGGTAAAATCTGTTGGTTTTCTCTGTTCTTTTGCAGGACACAGGTATGTATCTGCCTGTTACCACTTCCTAAGATTGTGATTGTTAGAGAGACCTACATCTGGTAAACTGTGGAACTCATGGGCACAATCATCCTAAGGAAAGTGGTTCTACGAGAAAGCTGGAGTTAGCTAGATTTGTAAAGGACTACAGATGGCAGAGCAACCCCTTTAATGTATTAAGGAACTGAAAATAGAAAAGGGTTACACACGGGTAAGATTCTGAGAGGTTGAGCATACTGGGAGAGTATGGAAAGAAACTGCTGAACACGCTGAATATGGTTCAAGAATATTGCAGTAAACTCTTTCAAGGACAAACTATTTCTTTACTGAAGAGACATTTTTCAATAAGTATTTCAAGTTTTTCCATTTTAGTGGTTAAAAGTGGAATGGATGCACCCTGCAGTTGGTGTAAGGGATGATGTTAATTAAAACATTTGTTATCAGTTGTTTTTCTGTACCACAAAGAAAATTGTTGCTTACCTTGACAACTATTTTTCTGATGTTCAGAGACAATGAATGTAGTATATAAAGCATCTGCTGACCACAAAAAGGAAGGATTTAGGAATCTCCAACAGCCTTCTTCAGTTTGCTTGACTGAAAGTATAGAGCAGCAGTTCATTTTCCAGAGTCACTAGGAAACATCAAGGGCTCCCAAACTGCTTCTGATGGAGGTGGATTGAGATAGCTTTTCAGGATGCTTGTGTTTGCCTGTACTCTGACTCCTGTAATTATTACTTTAAAGCTTTTATTTGACAAATAAAAACATTCAAGCTGAAGTTTAAACTACTTGTATCAGATAACAGTACTTAATTTAATCTAGAATTGAGGCATGCATGTGTCTTTGTGTCTTATCTTGGTGCATCCCTTCAAAGCTATTCATAAAAAGGATTGCACATGGCTGTGCAGTATGCAATTGATTTTCCTTTGCTGCATATGGCACTGCTCATCAGCTGGATTGGGGTATGAAATTTGTTGATGCACATATATGATCGCTCTAACCTGTAAGATATCACCTTGCCAATGAAGAAGTCCTTAACTGTCTTACAAAAAACATGTACTGCCTATTCCTGCCTAAGTTAATTAGCAGCATTGCAAAATGAGGAAGTAAGGAAGGAGAATATGAAGAAGTTAGGATTCTTTCCTGGTAGTACGATGGAGTCAGAAGCATTTCCATAGGTCACAAATAGATGGTTGATATTGAACTGTTCTAAACTGTTCTCAACAGTCTCAGAGGCTACTAGTTTACACCGAGCAGTCTTACTTGCTGGTTGAAACCATGTATCAGTTTCTGGATGACCACTGTCCTCATACTCCTGTAATTCAGTTTTTTCATTCTTTCCTTGCACCGTTTTGGTTCTCTTGACATAACAACAAATGTGTGATGAGTAGCAGGTGTGGGCATAGCTGGTGGTTTCAGGCCCAGGCCAAATTGTTTAGTTTGGAGTTAGAAACCTTTATGGAAATTTCTTCTTTTTGAAATATCTCAACAAGATATCTCAACAAGAGAGATGCTGCCTGAACCCTGGAAGCCTGGGAGGGCCTTCAGGAGAAGGGCAAAAGTGTCTGAATGCAGATAACAGTCAGAATGAATCACTCAAGTTTTGTCTTAGAAACTTTCTGTAGATATTACTTAGGGTACTTCATAGAAGTAGCAATTGGGTAAGTATTAGAAATGATAAATTCAAGCTCAGCTTTTATAGCCTAAGGTGTACAGTCCAGTTCCTAGGTTCTTTGAAAAAATTCTGGTAATGGTTTCCTTCCTGTTTTGCATCTGAATACCACATCTGGTGTAACTGTCTTTCCACCACTTTTCTACATGTGGAGGCCTTATATGACTACTCTCTCAAACCTACAACTTAAAGTGTTTCCGTTGCTGTACTAGAATTACTGTAACATAGGCTTGAACTTTTCAACCAGTAAATCAGTATAATCAGTAAAGTCAGTTTTATAATCAGTATCTATTTCTACTGTGAAAGTCACTGTTGTGACTTTAAGATATTAAAGATAAGATATTAAACACAATTAAGATAACACAAGTAAGCAAATATTTTTCATTGTTACATACATCTTCTTTTGATACAGACCACAGAATCACAACCAATATTTTTTCTATATCTTTCACTCAGTGAAATTCCATATCCTGGTTTACAGGATGGACTACTAATAACCTGAACATCCATAACTTTGATGATTCAAAAATATGGTGGTTTGATGGTGGTTATATAATCGAAGCATGAGACTCCTACTCCCTTTATACTCTGTGCTAGTAGGCAACTACATCTAGCTTTCCCCCATCTTGGATGAACTGCTGGTCTCCAATTTACTGGTCCTGGAGGTCTTTCTCTTCTCCTTCATTCCCTTGCAATACCTCTTATTGATTCCTTGGGACAAGAAGGACCATTATTCATCCACCACTACTCATGCCACTTCTGTAGTGCACTTGGTAACGTGTACTGAAAAGGAAAAATCTTGTAGTTACTGTAAATTTCAAGTGATGGAATAACTATCAGCCTTCTTCAGAAGCTGCTTAAGGTTTTTATCCTGTTAACATTATTCGCTTTGTTTTCATTTGGAATTTTTCTCTGTTGAGCTTCTTGGCAGTACCTCTTGGAAGGACTCCCATCTACTAAGGTGTGTGTTAGATCAGGTCATAAATGAGCAAAATTAAGAATATTTTCTGCAATGTAATCTCTTTTTTATGTAAGTGATTATACATATTGTCACTTGTGAAATACAAATGTAAAAAAATAATTCCTTTGATATGACAAGCTTCTAAATAAAGAAAAGTTACAGTTTAATGCTACTATAAGCTTTAAAATATATATTCCTAGGTAAATACTATGATCACAAGCTATGAGATTAAAACTGTACTATATTTTAACTATTAAGTAGTAGATTCCAAAAGAAAACAAAAAAAGACTAAACACACTGAACAATTTTGCTTGAAGTGCTTATAATTTCACAGTCTGAACTGTCTTAAGGACGGTATGTATATGTTATAAATGTCCATTCAAATTCTTTGGTTTATCTTTAATTATGTCCTACCTTTGCTAGCAGTTCTGACAAATTATATAGAGATGATGTAGTTAGATACACTACTAGAATGATCAATAAATAAAAATAGTTTTGAACCTTAATAATATACTAATAAAAACCAAAAGGCTAATAATACACCAGGACTTCATTATACCTCATTTATGAATGGAATAAAATGGAAAATCTAAGTAAACATTGCTTAAATTCTCAGATCTCTTTGAATCAATGGAAGAAGTGATGCAATACCTCTAAATGAAGACTGCAAGAAGCACTGATGAAAAGCCAGTACTCCACCGACATTAAAACCCAGGTATCTATAAAGTCTATTTGTTTCCAACCACCTATTTGTTTACAAGCTACGTCTACAATATGAAATAGTCTTTCTGTGAGAGCCGCTGCCTCTCCAGACCAAAGGTCCTGTTTTGTTGTTCCTTTCCCTCTGGGGTGGGAAGGTAAAGCAGGAATGGTTCTTATGGTGAATCAAGGCAGAAATTATGTCTGCTTCATCCAGACCTTCCACACCATCATATCAGCTTTACATATCACTATTTGCCCAAAGCAGTTTGCAAGCTGACATGGGATTGCAAATGTCCACAGCAGCATCTGCCTGTACCTCTCCCTATGTGCCTTCATGTGTGGTCAGCTAAGAGGAGGTGTTGCCAGCGAGCCTCTCACTTCTGTGAATTCAAAACTGCAGATGACTCTTTAAAAGAGTTGACAACAAATGCTCTTAATTCACGGTAATTATTCAGTCTGTTCTAGTTTACATGAAGGTATATAGTTGATATGAAACACACCGAGAATGAAGGAGTAAAAAGCTATGAATTTTTTAAGGAATATTTCATTAGTTTAGTTCTCCATGCCCTCCCCAAGTCCAGCTGTGCAACATCAATTTATGGTGTGAATATGTCTGCAGATACATAGTTCAAGCAAAAGCCTGACTAAAAAACTCTCACAATAAATTAATAAATAAATTCATCTTTGCCCAGAGGGCATGAGAATTATTTGATTTTGTTTTATTCTATAAACCAGCAGAGAAAGAAAATGCATAGCTATCGCACAGTGAAAGTGCACACACAAAAGTAATATTGAACAGTACAATTTACTTGTTTAATTTCAGTTCCGCTCCCTGGACATTTAAAAGGTGTATTTAAAGACTAGCATTTTGGAAAAGCTTGATCAGAATGCATATGAAAAGATATTTAATAAATGTTATTTAACATGTTAAGATGTATTATAAAAACTTCAGACAAGACCATAGACTTACAGAGCACTAGAGGCCCTAAGGAATGTATCTTGAAATAGCTTAGACATCCTTAGAAATACACCAAGAAAATACTATAAAACAAGGCTTTTACATTAATATAAACAATATCTCACCTTCTAATTGCTAAATTGGCTGGCGATTCTCAAGAAATTACTGAAACAGGTGAGTATATGTGAATTCTAAATCATGGGCCCACAGGGAAAAGAGGGTGGTTAGTTGGTCTTGCTTTGAATTGAATACAGATATGAAAAGATGACCTGAAGAGAGAGATTTTCCTGCAAGTTGGGCAGATCCTTAGACATTAATCAATGCCAATATGCATATAATGTGTTCAGAACTGTCTCTTAGTTTGTTAAGGTAACAAACTGGGAGATCCTCAGTATTGGAAACACTCTGACAATAGGATTTTTAGGAAAAAAATGAAGGTATTATGAGCAGGTTTCTGTTTAGAAACTAGAGGCTGATGAGCTCTGCACAGCCCTTCTATGAATCCTGGAACTTGTACTAGTGGTGGAGGTGAGGAAGAAGACTGTTGACTCAAGCCAGCTCAGCTCAGCTGTGTTCTCATGTCTTAGATTATTTACCAGTGTACATGTGCTTTGCCAAATTGTCACCTTTTGGGTTATTTACATAGAATCACAGAAACACAGAATTGATTAAATTAGAAGAAACCTTTTTAGATCCTCTAGTTCACTGCCCCCTGTTCAAGCAGGGTCAGCTACAATAGGTTGCCCAGTCAGGCTTTGGATATCTAGAAGGATGCAGATTCCATAACCACTCTGGGCAACCTGTTCCTGCTTTTGACCACCAATACAGTAAAAATGTGTTTTCTTGTGTTCAGATTGAAAGCCATGTGCTTTAGTTTGTGCTGTTTGCTTCTTGGCCTATTACAAGACTCTATGAGAAGAGTCTGGCTCCATCACCTTCATTTCCTCTTATCAGGTAAGTGTGCTGTTCCCCATTCTTCGAGTTCCAGACTACCAGAAACACTGAAGCTTGTCATGCAAAGAATGGCTATACTACATTAAGATGCACAGGCACCTGAAAGAAACATAACTAGGTTTGAATGGTGCTATACAAATAAGTCTTGTCAGACCTGAACCAATTTATACTGCCTACCATGCATTGTTCTGCTGATACAGTACACAGATAATCCATCCCTACATAACTGAGACTTATATTCATATTTATAATCATTAGCAAGAAGTGTAGCTATTGGCTGAGAGTTTTGTTTTAATTGCCATTTATCTTCACTGTCTTGTACATCGCAATACATGTAAGTCCAGAAGCTAGTGTTGAATCATTTTGATCCATTGCATTAGGTAGCTTAACTATGTGACATGCCGAAATGACAAAATACCAGATCTCTGTTGAAGATGTGATGTGCTTAGAATTACTTTTCATTCAGAAAGAACATATCATTTTAGAAGAGGACTTGTGGAACAGAAATAGCATGGTGGAGGATAAGACAAGCATCTTTCAAGGTCACAGGCTGTCAAAGTCAACAAATTCAAACACAATCTCTAGAAGCAGGGGTTTTTGAAATATAAATACTAGAGATTTTTCTTAGAATTTGTGTTATGTAACTCCAATACTGGGAAAATTATCTTTTCAGTATAAATGCATAATTTCAGACTTCTCAATCATACCATGATTCATCCTGTTTCAAAATGTTTTAATAAAGCAAACTCCAGTTTAATGCATGGGCTACCTAAGAAGGAAACCTGTTTCTCACCCCATTAATCTATGACTTTACAAAGACAGAACAAAACTTTTTTCAAGACTTTTTTTTATATTTCTTTCTCTACATGTTTGCCCAAAATTCCACCTATAATGACATTTCAAGTAGGATTGTGAAAATATATGGGTTTCATCACACTTTGCCTTGTGTTATAGAGATATATATTAATAAATGGATCATGATCTCTTTCATCTGAAATGGCATATACTGATGTTACAACTGGTCTACAAAGTTCAAAACAACTTCAGCAAAAACCAGGAGACATACATTTTAATCCAATGATTTTTTTGCTAATAGAGTTAAATGTACTTTCCTCATACAGAGTATCTCTACAAGTATTTCCATTCAAACTAATGGTTCACACCACATCCTCCAACACACAGATTTCCACTCATTTAACAAAAGTGGCCATGTCAGCATAACTTCCCCTCCAAGACATTGTAAGCAGGGGAAATTATATACATATAGGCATGGAGAGACTATTGGGAAGAAGGGGCAGGGAAGACCAAACTGAAGAATGAATCTGTCTAATGAACCATCCTTTATTTCCTTCAAGTTGAGCTGGTGCAGTATATACCGTCTATGTAAACTGCAGCATATTGAAACGTAGGGGGAAAATGTTAACACATTTACTAACAGGCATTTTGCACTTTTGATGGGCTGCCCATCCATAAAAGAACACTAACAGGTCATGCTGATGTTTCGGAACTTCAAAATCCTTTCTGAATAAGGCTTCACCAAGGACCCATAAGGGCTATGTGGTCAAAAGAAACCTAAAGCTGACAGATACTAGGTGGAGACTTCAGGTGAAAAAAAGTACCAGATAGTTTTCTACATCAAGCTCTCAATTATTGAATTAGTTCCCACAGGAATGAATTATCCTACAAACTTAACATGCATGAAGAAAAATAAAAAAATGTACTTATTTTTAGAAGACATTCCCATAACAGAGCAAAAATAAACAGAACATAAGAGAAAAAAGCTAAGAAATTGGAACAGAAAGGAAAGAAGACCAGGTAATAAATAAATGCTTGGCACTGGAATGATATTTTGATGGAAAAATCAAAAAATGAATAAAAATAAGCAATTAACATACAACATGACCTGAAGAAAGTTATAGTACTCAGATTTTGTTAGTCTAATATATTTTTTTTCATTTGAGAATGCATCTAGATGTATAGATTCTCTATTTTTCTTAGTTTGTTTCCTTTTTACCCTTCAGGATGTTACCTTTCATTAAAGAATTAAATCTCTGCCAGATTCTTCTAACAACCTCTACAAGAGTAATGTCTCCATGTTGATTTACCTGTCAAAAGAGTAGCAGAGAAAAAACGAAACAACAACAACAAAAAAGCACAAGCTTCTAATCAAATTTTAGAATTCATGTCCAAGGTGACTATGCCGGAGTAACTTTAAGGTCACTGTGAATGAAAGAGTTGATAGATGAGAAGTAATAACACAGACAATCTTTAGTTTCAAATATCAGAATAACTCAAAATGTCCACACTTTAATTACTTTTGTCAAAACACACATTTTAGAAGCAATCACTTAACACCAGTATTGCAAAATGTCATGAAAAATTGAAAACTCAAATACTTTTTCTTAAGTGAAATAACACTTAGATTTTCGAGTGCTGTACTTTTAAGGTGGTTGCTGAAAATTTATGTTAACAGTTCCTTAGTACAATTTAACATCACTCTGGTTTATGAAACATTTATGTTCAAGTGAGGAGAAGAACGATGAAAACTAGGTTGACTAAAAAATCAAGTAAAATAGATTGAAAAGGTGGTTTAAACTTCATTAGTACTGGAATGCATAGTTTAGTCTAAAAATATTTTTCACATACATATTTTGTAATTTTTGTAATGTTATACTGTTGATCAATATAGCTTAATTAGAGTTGCATTGCATAATTATCAGTGAGATGGGCTTAGATCTGGTGTTAAAGAATTTAATAGTCTGTCAGTTTGGAACAGTGAAGGAGAACTGGGGGGAAAAGATATGAGAAAGTAACAAACAAAACATCTTTTGTTTAAAGTACAGTTTAAATAATTGCATGGAGTTGGAATCATCATTTTTTTTAAGTCTGAGCTAGTCATCTAGACTCTGTTATCAACAGAGGAAGAGAGGCACTTCCAGGTGAAAGACATAGTCCATCCAATAAGTACCTAAGATAGATGGGAATAATCTAGGTTGGGAAGTAATTTCTCTCTCCACTGGCAAAAGAAGGAGCTTTGATTACCAACTTGGACCAGATGCCTCACTTTTGGCAGACAGAGGTGCTGTAACTGCCAGCCAAATCATATCTCAACATCCTTATCTGGGCAGAAACATTTTGTAGCTCTACAAAAGCTCAGAAAATAAAAAAAAATGAAAAAAGTAAAAGACACATTGTAGTGAATTTACTTATTAACATTACCAAGAGTGATAAAGAAGGAACACTCAAGCTATGACTTGGTGACATGATTACAGACTTTTAGTGAGGTTTTGTGCTCTAAATCAAAGAAGTATCATCAGGGCAGAACATTTCTGATACTTTGACATTTTAGACAGCTCACTGTCTAGCTGATAGTGTTGAAAGGTGCACTAGAACTTGACAGTCATAAGATATCATACAAGAAAAAATACTTAGACAAAATTAAAGCATAAAGTTAATAATTATCAGGGAAAAACCCAATGTAAAAACCTCTGATCTGAGTTATGGCGGGTGACAATGTGAAATGAATTTAATTAGTGGATGCAAAGATGTACAAACCGCTTTAGTTCTTTGGCCCTTCTATGGAGACGGCGTATATCATCAGTTCTGTGTGCACAGTGTTTTTTCTATGAAACACTTTCCAGAAAATACATGAATATGTATTTATTGTATTTATAAATAAATTTATTTATTATATCTCATATATAATATGAGATAGATGAGTGACTATCTCAGACTGACTGAGGGTCAAATATGTGCATTTACTAAATGCTGAATAAAGATTACTTTCACTGAGAGTAGCATTTGTTAGTATGAGAATTGAAAATATTTAGGACAGAGCAATAACAACTCACAGAATGCAGATCATGTAGCAACAGACTATCTGAAATTTTCCTTTTTTCTTATTTTCTTTATCTTATATGTAGAAAATCGAGTACATGTATATCTCATATTCCATCATTAAATATTTTTTGATGGTTGTTTCAGAATCCCAAACCGCTTTAAATAAAAAAAGCTTTATTTTCTTATTTACAGGTCACTGTTTTCTCAGGATTGCCTCATGGAGAGAAGAAATTATTTGCCCACTCTTCAGTGTTATGAGACTTTCAGTGTGAAAGTGAAATTTAGAGATTTCATTTGTTATATTTCTAGAGATCTACTGTTTAAATATCTACATCTAAGCTAGTTTTCTGGGCCTCTACTATAGCCAAAGAAAATGAAGAGGGGTTTTTAGGGCATGACTTATGTGATGTACTTTAAATATTTACTTTTAAATGAGGAAGAATTCTCTCAAAGTAGTCTTTTTTTTCCTCCATCAGCTGTAAAGAGAGTCTGGATGACTAGTTCAGAAGTATCTATGTTTCATATATAAACATTTTATTGATATGGATCGCATCTTCAATGACTCATTCATCTAAAAATTTAACCATTGAGATGCCTGAAAATAGAAAATAAACCTGTGCAGGTCTGTGGGCTAACATTTCTGCCATGACACTGAGTTGAGTTTTATCCAGTCACTGTCTACAGTTCACCAGGACTCTGCAGTTCACCAAGACTCTACAGTAACTTCCATGCATATCATCCATAACAGAATAATATTCCTCAGAGAGGGTTCATTCTTCATTTACAGAATTGTAGAATTTTTACAAAGTCACCTATAAATCTAAATAGAGGCAAAACCACATAAACAATGACAGGAGATTTTCATAAAGACCCAGGGAAGAAGGGAAAATGAGAATATCTCTCCTTATTTACTCCATGCTGTTTCAGCTTCCAAGAGTATATTTATGCTTTCGAAAGAGCAGACAGTAAAGCTCTTGTTGACATTATACTTGTGCTGAGGTAATGCCTGATGGATTTTGGTTTTGGTTTATTTTTATTCAGTTTGTCATTGTTAATGGAAACATATTACCAAGCTTTTTAGCTCAAAAAGTTTCTGCACACAAATTAGTCAGATACACTGAAGTAAAATGCAACACTTGTAATTGATTTATACTTTCTAAAGATAATGACAAAGTTTCCCCTGAGATGTTTTTTTTGAGGAATTGAGTACTCTTTTGATGAGAATTAAAAAACAGTCATGGATCAGAAGCTAGCTAAGAAGTGGAAAACAAAGTAGGAATTAATTATTATTATTCAACAAGGTGAAGGTTAACATATCAGGAGCTCTTAACCAGTACTGGTAAGGAATTTTAACGGTCCTCTAAAAAGGTACAGCAGGCAGGTAACAAAATTACATTGAACACTTAGTATCTGTTTGGCCTACATGCACTGGTAGAAGGCATTTATATGTGTGGTGATGCAGTAATCCAGCACTGGGGACAACACAGTTATTCCAGGAAAAACAGAATTCTACTGACAAAGCTGTCCTTTACAAATATAGGACATTTTGCTTTTTGAACTGAGATGATTCCTGCCTCTCTAACCAAAATAAAAAAACTCTTCACTAGTCTGCACGGTTTTTAGAGTATCTGCAAGCACAGAGGATTACATCTGCTTTACTCAGCTCCTGAAGTGACAAACTGTTTAGGCAGGGACAAATCTTAGGATGGCTTATAAGGCAGACTAAGAAACTTAAAAGGTAGCTAGTATAGCCTTGCTGTTTTTGTGTAATGTTAATAAAGAAAGCTTCAGAAACAATCTTGGGAAAGCAAACAGCATTTAAGCTCTTTAGAGATTTTCTAGGTAGGTAGTATATTATTGTCTGCTCCTTGGAGCAAGCTTGCATAGGCAGTCCAGAAATGTGCTATACAAACAGAAGACACCCAAGAAATGGGGTGTGCTGTAGTTTTGTCTTCTTGAGAAACTGTTATTTTAAAGTGTAGTCAGAATTCTTCCCTTTTTTATAGTGGAAATGCAATTTTGATATTTTTTTAGATAATGTTTGCATATTTTTATATTATAATGCAGAATGTTAAAAAAAATTCTTGTTACTTTTACTGTTTCAGTTTTAATAAGCAACATGCAGAATTCACTCACTCCTATATGATATAATTTAATCCAAACACCTGTTAAAAAACTGAAAATGTGATCCTTTCTTTGGATAGACATTACAGCAGACAATTCTACATAAGGCTTGACAGATAATCTAGCTACTGTGGCCATATTAAAAAGTAATGCTCCTTCAAATAAATTGTATTGTAAACTTTCTGCAGATTTCTGATGATCAGAAAGAAGATACTGTTCTAGATATACTATCACAACCTGCAAGTTTCCTTCCTGGTAACTAAGCTATGGTATTTCCATTTGAAGAAAAAAAAACCCCAAAAACAAGGCCCACAAGATATATTTAATCATTTCACAGTTATTGATTAACACCTCAAAGCCATCTTCATGCATATCAGTGGTAGATAAGAAGTGAAATAACAAGAGCAAAAGAGGATAATGGCCAAATTGACCAACAGCCAGAGACAGTGACGAAGCTGCTACAGTCTGCTGAGAAAAATCTGATGTGCATGCATAGTTACACACACATGCATAGGCATACAAATACCTATAAGGATCCTTAAATGGAAGCATTGCCAAATATTAAAATAAAACTGGTTTATAAATACAAATATCATACTATTAATCTTTACGGAAAAGAGTTTCTTTATGATATTCCAGGGTTTTGTTGTTGTTGTTGCTGTTGTTGTTTTTTTTCCTAAAGTGGGAAAGAAAAGTAGTCTCTGACATGGAAGTGATACACTTGATGTGACTACATCCCTTTTGCTAAAAACACACGGTCAGAATGAACTCCTGAAGTGAAATATGCAACAACTACCAATATTATCTAGTTAATATGTTAGAATCTAACTGCTGTATTTTCACTTGACTAGTGTTTTTCTTCACAACCTTTTCCAAATATTGAAAAAAGAAATGTTGACTTGGAGATCCTTATGCTTTTTGCTCATGCTAGGATTTTCAAATGTCTCTCTTCTGTTTCATAGATGCCAAAGCTGCTTTACTTCAGAAGTGTTTCAACTGTATGACTTTAAGACTAACAGTTTTAAAGTCTTTAACCTTTCAGTTAAATGTGTTATTGTTTCTAATTAATTTCATTTTTAAATGAAGTTTTAATTAAGGATTGCAAAAATTAAATGGAGGGAGACTGAAAGTATCATGAATCAGCAGTTTCCTCATATATACAAATGTATGTATGCATATATATAGCAAATGTAAAGTGAAAAGAAATACTTTCTAAATATTACCCTTGGAAAAATTCAGTCTGAGATCTGAAAAGCAATCTTCATTAATTTGTATTGCATTGTTTGCACTTCAGCACAGCAAAAGAAATCTGTTCGCTTAAGAGCTGCCATTTTAACACAGACACTTTTCCAGTGTAGAATTTCCCTTTAAAGGTTATCTCAACACACTTATCAACATCCAATAGACAATTGCACAAGTGCAGTTTTATAATTGGAAATAATTTTCTCACACTCCTGAGTTGCTGTAACATTCTGCTAATTGATACTATTTGTTAAAGCATCTGTAATGAAGAGTACTGTATTTCCATCCAATAAACTGGATTCATTAGTGTGTTGTTAAACACTGCGGTTTTGAAGAATGGATAAGAAGCTGCAAGAACAAAGTACTTTCCCAGTTCTCTGCTTCATTAAACAGTCTGAAGGACTTCTCCAAAGGGCACAGCCTTGAATGCGTGGGTTATCTCAACTAAACCTCTGCATTGAAGAACCTACTTCATGGGGAGAGACCCCTTCGTGCCTGTATGTGAATGATAAAAAAGAACAAAAGATTCAGCTCATTCAAAACAGTAAGCATTCATTGAATCCCGGTTCTGTGTGGAAATGGGCTTTAGGATGCTTGAAGTACAACAGAACTGCGAGGAAATAATTTACTCTAGTGTTACAAAGTTGGAGAGTGAAAGCTCTCCCAAGTGAGGGAGGATTGCTTTGAAAGCAGATGAATCAAGTTAATTAGTAGTGTATATATCACAGATCATGAAATAGGCCTTCAGGATTTAGAAGTATAAGCCTAATACTATAAACATGCAGAATGCATTTAATATTTGCTTCTATTATAATACTTTTTAATGAACAAAATGAAATGACATGACATGAAATAGGGATGTGATTAAATGACAACATAATAACGTCTAAGAGCAAATCCCTACACAGAAGTCTTTTACTTTAATAAAGTATTATTACTAGGATTTTTCAAAATGACGCCAAGCTTTCTGCAAGTAGCAAAAGCAAGATAAGCAAAAATGCACAGTCTTTGTAAATAATAAGCTTCAAGTTCATCAACAAGGTAATGCAAGTAATAAAGCCCCTTGATCTCACCAGCACTGGAAGACAGTGAATGACAAACAGTAAGTTTCAACAACAGATACAGATATTGTGGATATGAACTTCCTTGAGTTTGTCTCTCCTCATCCTCCAAAGTGTGTGGTTCCAGGAAAAGAAAACAGTACAATAAAGATTAATTTGTAACTAATAGATATTAGTGTTGATAAATTTTCAGTAAATACAAGCAATTCTTAAGGATTCCTCTTCCACAGGATTTTGTAATGTATCTGACTTATAAAACCACATTTGATTAATAATATTCCTTATATGATTTCCTATGGAAATGAGTTTATGTCCATATTTAAGTGTGGTTTTTGAGAGATCCTGTTCCTTCCTGGCCTAGGAGCTTTTAAAAGCAGCTCTTTTCAGCCAAATTTAACAAAAGAATAGAGGTCTCAGGCAAGTTTATTATCTTAAGTTTTCTGCAAATATGCAAACCAGTAGCAGTGAAAGTACCTCACTGAGGGAAAAACAGCAGTATGAGCAGATACATCAGGACCTAAGAGCCTAGATCACATCAGGAGATGGAAGAGAGCCCTTATAAATGCATCAAAAAAGGGAAAGGTTTTTATGAGGCTAGCACCTTTTTAGGCATCAAATTTAATCAATCATGGGGCAGGAAAGCATAGAAAACCAGGTTTCATTAGCTTTAGTACCTACACTCTTTTAGCATAGATTTGTGAGGAAAAAAATTTTCTTCAGAATAGTTCCTCTTGGTTTCTCTCCCACTCCATTTTATACTCTACTTTTCATCAATGATCTCACCAAAGTCAAGAAAGAAAGCGTCTTCATCACCACATCAAAAATAGCGACATTTTAAGGAATTTTAGTTTAGGTAAAATTACATTATTCATAAAGGATATATTCTTTGGGGAAAATATTGACTTGTTCCCAGAAGACATGGAAAAAACCATGTTTAACATTGTATGTTTTGACATCACTTGAAAACTAATTTAGAATCACACTTACACCTCACAGAACTCTAGTTCATGGATTCTTTCAACACACAGATTAAACAAAGAAGACCCTAATTCATCATAAAGAAGGTAGTTGTTTTCCAGGAAGAAAAGCATGCAGCTCCAAGCTACCAGTCTTGTAAACCTACAAGAAGACATTTAAAAGCAACAGTTTGGTTTGTAGATAAATATTTTCAGTTTTTAAATTCCTATTAAAGAATTAGAAGTCTCCACAGAGAAATAAACGTATTTTACAGTACAGGTAAAAATCAAGACTTTTCAGATATCACAGCCTTTAGATACAAATAAAAATAAACTAAATATCTGTGGTTGTTTCTACACAGAACATGATGAAACCAACACCTGAGCTAGACCTGGCACCAAAAGAAATATATTAAGTCATGAAAATACCTTGTTCTGGCAATTTTTAACTTCTGATTTCAGCTTAAAGTATATGGATAAAACGATGAAAAATTTACATTTACTTTTTCAATTTTTTTACCTTGCTGAAGTGAAATTGGGAATTCTCCAGATGATGACAGGACTAGCATGGAGTTAAATGATGTCAGAAACATCCACAAAATAATATCCAGGATAAGTGCAATAGGACCTGGACCTACACAACTTCTATAGAGAAATCTCCCTGTGACATTTAACATGTATTTTGACTAGGTTATTGAGTTGCAGTTAATAGATATTTCCCTAAATGCATATCTGAACTGGTGGTTGATTTCGGTGAAGCTGCATTTCCACCAGAGTGAATATTCATATACAAAAATCTCATATAATACATATATGACTTCATGAATACAGGATATTCATATTATAATTACAAGGTCACAGAAACACAAGAATGGTCAGGTGTTGGAAGGGACTTCTGGAGATCATGCAGCCCAACTCCCTGCTAAAGCAGGTTCTCCTAGAGCAGGTTGCACAGAATCACATCCAGGTGGGTTTTGAAAGTCTCCAGAGAAGGAGACTCCACCAGCTCTCTGTGCAGCTTGTTCCAGTACTCCATCATCCTCAAAGTAAAGAAGTTTTTCCTCGTATTCGTATGGAATTTCTTGTGCTGCAGTTTGTGCCTATTGCCCCTTGTCCTGTCACTGGACACCACTGAAAAGTGTCTGGTCCCATCCTCTTGACACTTGCCCTGAAGATAAGTTTGTATACATTGACAAGATCCCCTCTCTGTCTTGTCCAGGCTAAACAGGCACAGCCGTCTTAGTGTTTCCTCATAAGGGAAATGCTCCAGCCCCCTCAGCATCGTCATAGACCTTTGCTGGACTGTCTCCAGTAGTTCCCTGTCTCTTTGTAACTGGGGAGCCCAGAAATGGGCACAGCACTCCAGGTGTGGCCTCACCAGGGCAGAGGAGAGGGGGAGGATCACCTCCCTCAGCCTGTTGGCCATGGTCCTCCTAATGTACCCCAGGATCCCACTGGCCCTCTTGGCCACCAGGACACACTGCTGGCTCATGGGCAAGTTGCTGTCCACCAGAACTCCCAGGTCCTTCTCCACAGAGCTGCCTTCCAGCAGGTCAACCCTTAGCCTGTACTGGTGCATGGGGTTGTTCTCTCCTAGGTGCAGGACCCCACACTTACCTTTGTTGAGCTTCATTACCTCTCCTCCTACTCTCCAGCCTGTCCAGGTCTCGCTGAATGGCAGCGCAGCCTGCTGGTGCATCAGCCACTGGTCCCAGTTTTGTATCATCAGAAACTTTGCTGAGGGCACACTCTGTCCCTTCCTTCAGGTCACTGATGAATAAGTTGAACAGGACTGGATCCAGTACTGGCCCCTGGGGGACGCCTCTAGCTACAGGCCTCCAGGTAGACTGTACCATTGATCACAACCCCCTGAGCTCTGCCAGTCAGCCATTTCTCTATCCACCAAACTGTGCAAGAGTAGCAGTGGATAGTAGTCTCTGCTCTTGACAAGTTGTGGCACCATCCAAGCAACACCTTGGACCTTAGCTCCCAGAAGGCAGCATACCTCTTGTCACTCTTTGTCAGGCTGGCAGATGGGCACTTGAGGGCCCATTAGCAGAGAGTCACCTGCTACAAGCACTCGGTATTTCTTTTTGTGCTAACCATGGTGTGCTGCTAGTGTAGCTTCTCCATGCAGACCTTGCTGGTGGGTATCTACAGTTGTGAAAGCTTCACACCTGTTTCTGGTTGTGATGCAGGAGGGTGGAGAGTGAAACAGAGTCCTGCTTTTGTGGTTCACTAATGTCCAAGGTGCCTCACTCTCTGTCTGTGGTGTCCGCTATAGAAGCATTGTCCTGAAACCACCTACATATCTATGTCTTGGTCCCTCTAATACTGTGTGGCAACTCAGCCACCTGTCCTAACAGATCATCAGTGGGTGCCCACTTTAGGCAGGTACTTACCTCTTCTCCAGGAGAAGGGCCTGGGCACTTGTTACAACCTACTGCTGGTACTGATGCCTCCTTCCTTACCAGTTCTGTCTGGGTGGAAACATCAGAAATCTCAGGGACTTTCTCTGTAGAAACACTGACTTTAACTCTGAGGTGAGTGCCCACCATCCTGGCAGAGACTTAGAGCACTTCCCTGAGCTGTGGACCTACAAGCAAGGTGCAGGGCCCTCTCTGCACACCCTCCTGTTCAAGCTGACATGCCACTCCTTGCTGGCAGTGCTCCTGGTTGCTCATGCTCCCCAGGGCCAATTAAATCTCCTGTGGCTGTTCCTCGCAAGGCCCAAACCACATCAGCCTTGGTTCATGAGATCTGCCAGCTGCTGGTGTGGTTCTTGGCTCCTGCTCAGGTTTTCCTGACTCTGGGACCTGCTCTGTTCACCTTGATCTAGCACTCAGCCACAAAATTTACCATTGCCACTGCTGTGTGCCTTGCTAACTGGTAATATTATGCATATAGAATATTGATACTATCTTTGTAAGTTTTGTTATAAAATAATACTCTTTCCTGAAAGTGATCAGAAGGCATGAAGACACAATCAACCCCTCCATCTGTCATACTAAAACATTTTCTTTTCTTTTTCTTTTTATGGCAATAATCACTAAACTGCAAGAAATCCAGAAGCATTAGGATTTGGCATGTAGAACTTTAAGTACATACACCCAAAGATACAAATAATTTAATGTTCAAATTTGGTTAACACCAAGACATTAGTTTGATCAAGAATAGATCAGACAGTTACAAGAGTGGACATAAAAGGTTGTCTGAAAACTTTGCCTATGGAGTGAAGTTTGGTGTTTCACAAAATTTCCTTCTGATATATGGTGTTTAGACTCACTACTGAACATTTCACCCAGCCCACAAACATGATTTATACTGTGCTGTTCATCATCATTTGTTAGAATAATGCTTGCCATATCTCTAAGGTCTTTCACCTTCTGAATGATCTTTCACAGGTGAATGAGATGAGTAATATAACTTACTATGTCTAGAAAATAATACCGTAATAAATTACAGAACTTACAGCATGTTCTGCAAATAAAAGATAAGGTTATAGATGGGCAAGTTTTGGAATACTTATCAGTGGATGAAGAAATACAGTGAAATAGAAACACCCTGCTTTGCACCCTGTTTTGAAACTGACCCAGTCAAACTCTATGTTTGACCTGAAGGCTGATGGACATTGCATTTTAGCCAAGCTGATTGAACTGAAAACTCATATACATGTGTGTGTAAGTACATGTATATATATACACATCTATATGTACAGAATCAGCTGTAATCAGCATGAATATTTGTGGTTCTTCTAGGATTTGTTCCTAAGTATAAAAGTTCATTCCTCAAAAGAAAAATTAGTTTAGTTCATCATGATACACTCATGCTTAAGTTAACAAATGTGACACACATCTACAAGAAGGCTGGAGGGAGGATCCAGGGAACTACAGGCCTGTCAGCTTGACCTTGGTGATAGGGAAGTCAAGGAGCAGATCACCCTGAGCGCCATCACACAGGACAACCAGATGATCAGGCCCAGCCAGCACGGGGTTATGAAAGGCAGGTCATGCTAGACTCATTCTATGACAAGGTGACCTGCCTAGTGGATGAGAGAAAGGCTGTGGGTGTTGTCTGCCTAGACTGTAGTAAAGCCTTTGACACTTAGCCACAGCATTCTTCTGGAGAAACTGGCTGCTCATGGCTTGAATAGGTGTGCTATTCACTGGGTAAAAATCTGGCTGGACAGCCAGGCCCAAAGGGTTGTGAATGGAGTTAAATCCAGTCAGTGGTTGGTCACAAGCCGTGTTCCCCAGGGCTCAGTATTGGGGCCAGTTCTGTTTAATATATATCAATGACCTGGATCTGCTTGAGGGTGGGAAGGCTCTGCAGAGGGATCTGGACAGGCTGGATCGATGGGCTGAGGCCAATTGTATGAGGTTCAACGAGGCTCAGTGCTGGGTCCTGCACTTGGGTCACAGCAATTCCACGCAGCGCTGCAGGCTGGGGGAAGAGTGGCTGGAATCCAACAGCATCCTGGCTTGTATCAGAAACAGTGTGGCCAGCAGGATGAGGCAGTGTTCGTCCCCCTGTACTTGGCACTGGTGAGGCCACACCTTGAATCCTGTATTCAGTTTTGGGCCCCTCGCTTCAAGAAAGACACTGAGGTGCTTAAATGGGTCCAGAGAAAGGTAACAAAGCTGGTGAAGGGTCTAGAGCACAAGTCTTATAAGAAGCAATTGAGGGAACTGGAGTTGTTTAGCCTGGAGAAAAGAAGGCTCAGGGGAGACCTTATCACTCTCTACAACTACTTGAAAGGAGGTTGTAGCAAGGTAGGTGTTGGTCTCTGCTCACAAGTAGTAGTGATAGAACAAGAGGAAATGTCCTCAAGGTGCACCAGGGGAGGTTTAGATCAGATATTAGGGAAAATTTCTTCACCAAAAGGGTGGACAATAATGGGAACAGGCTGCCCTGGGAAGCAGTGGAGTTCTCATCCCTGGAGGTATTTAAAAGACGTGTAGGTGAGGCTCTTAGGGACACGGTTTAGGGGTGGACTTGGCAGTGCTAGGTTAACAGGATTTTAAAGGTCTTTTCCAACCTAAACAATTCTACGATTTTATGCTAAAAGAAGAGAGAATTTCTGTTACTGATGATGTACTGAATTACCATTTAGTGTTAATGTGTCACACCACTTATTCATAGAAATAAAATCTGAAATAATTGGATTCATTAAAATGGTTCTTATGCACAGATATTACTCTCTATTATTTTCTTAAATACACACTAAAGGGATAGTAGTGCTTTCACTGAACTGAGGGATCTTTAGGGCAAAGTCTACCTTGCTGTCACTTTTTTGTGCATTCTTTGATTGCAAAGCTTCCACTGTTCCTCAAATATTATTATAATAATAGTGACAAAAAGCTTTACTGAAGCTGGCAAATAAGAAGAAAGAGCACAGTATCACCTTTTTGTTCTAAGATATTGTTTGCCAGTTTATCTAAGGGACACATACTACAATGGATTCAATACTAGAAGATCATACATAAGTTATTATCAAAGCAGCTAGCAGTGATAGTTATTACTGTTGTATATTTATGGAATAACTGAGCGTGCAATGTTCACTTCCGTCCTGTGATGATCACGGAGGGTTTCCTTCTGTTTCATTATACTTGATCTTTTTCTTAAATGAGCCCTAATTTTTATGTGGTTAGCCAGATAAGACAACTGATCCAGCTGAAGATTATCCCTACCAAAGGTATCTGTTTGCTTTCATATGAGTATGGAAAATGTGCCACTGGATCAGATCCCTGTTCAGCTACAGTGTAGTCTCAAGAGTGTTAGCAGTAGTATAAGAAATGAGGTGGGAAGACATAACCAAGGGTAGGAAGGTGAGACTACTTGCTCTTAAGCTGACTTAAATCAACTGTGAAATTGCATCCCCCTTATAGACCTTCAGTGGCTGAATGAAGTTCAGTGTGAGAGATGAGGTTAGACTCTGTAAACACACCCAAAAGTCAGGTACTGCAAGATGTGGCATATTTATATTTTCATCCTCATTCATACAGATTTTGAGGAAAGTTCTTATTCTTTTGTACCCTCCCTGCCTGCCCCGCCCCCCCCCCCTTTTGCCTTAGTATGTGAGTGCTATACTATTAGACAGTTTCACTATCAAGAACATAAATATGGAACAGCTACTTGCAATGACTACTTAAAGTGACATCAGATAGGGAGTAGCTTCTGATGCCTTGTAATCCATACTGGGTGATTCAGAATGGTAGTGAAAATTAACCTATCTATGCTAAAATTATATCCTCATAACACACAAGTCTTAGGCAGAGAGGGAATTTTTCACATTTTTAAGGGTGTGTGTGATAACTTAGTAAAGAAATCATGTTACAGATCCCCAGAAATCCTCCTTCCATAAAAAATCAACGGTAATCGCTGCATATTTGTTAGCTGAGGCTATAGTCAAGATTACTGGAAAATCATGGGCAGCATAAAATAATAGTTTCTGTGCATTTAACATAATTCCTCAATATTCTGACACCTGGCAATAATAATGTCTGTATAGCAGCCTCTACGGAGGGCAGCAGTTTGTAAAAATGCTCGAGTCAGAAGAAAAGTGAAAGCACAAAAGAACAGTATAAAGGATGATCCTTACAAAGAGCAAAGAAAGGAAGGTGGTGAAACTGGAAGGGGATTGCTTTAAGAAATTCAAAGGAAGAAGAAAGAGAGATGAAAAGCAGAAGTGAAACAGGTACATAAAACCTGGAAAATAAGATGGGAATATCCCTTGTGATATTTAAATAGCTGTATCTAAACACCCATATTCACACAGGTGTGCTTGTAAAGCCCTTTATGCAATGTATTTACCATTTGAGGTGAAATATTCTGTGATCAGTTTTCTCTCCAACAACTTCCATGTGGCCTGACTGTGACAAAGAAATCCAAAGTGATTTGGTGGGAAGAGAGCTTCAGCACATACTGAATCAGGACCTTGAGGTTTACCACAGTGCATATCACTCAGGCACACAACCCTCCTTCTCTCATTACCTGAGCAGAAAAGACCATTTTTAAGAAAGCCTTCACACTGGTGAACTTCTCCACATTCAGAAATTACATTCAATAACTATGCAACCTGCTCATGTGAAAAGCTTAGGGCTTGATACACCTATAAAACAGAAATAAAAATATCAAGGCAACTGAATTCTAAATAGATTGTCAAAAAGTCTTTTTTTTTTTCTACCTAGGCTAGAAATTGAATGGAAATTTGCTTTTTGATTATATTTCCAGATTTAAATTTTTATCTGCATTAGATGTTCACAGACTAGAACAAGCGCAGTATGCTCAACCCTCAAACCCACAAAATGTTTAGATGGTGACAATTTTCATGTTCTTATCACATTTATGTACTTGACAAAATATACTGATAAAATTACATCTTACTGGCTCAAGTCCAATCCATAGAACTTCATTTTCTGATGTGTTCTCATCTCTGATTTGTAGCTGAGAGCATGTATTGGCTTCCACTCTAGCTAGTGGAGGGAAATAAGTGCTTCCAGAAAATAACTTGTCCTTGCTTAATTTAGAATCAAATTAATTGTTTTTCTGGAGGGACTTGCCTACCTTTCACCACTGATTGTGGAAACTAAATGCCAACAATTTAGCCAGCCAATGTTAGTTAAAATGAATGTAAACTTTAAACTTTGACTAAAAGAACAACACATCAAAACCCAGACTGCAGATCCTCAAAATCTGTCTCAGCCCCGGACTAATTATGGAGGTACCTTACTTTTTGCATTAAAATACTCAAGGCAGGTATGTAGCACTACATGTGTGTCTGCATTTGGAACTCCTGCCTAAGACAGAAATCCAGAAACAACCAGAAAGAAGACACCATTCTGCTTAAGTAGTCTGCAGGGGTTTTCTTGGAATGACTGTTGTATGGTGTGTGAGAATGAGTTCTGCACAGAACCTGTTTGCAGTTGCCACAATTCTTAAAAACATCAGCAGAAAAATTTGATTTATTCTCAGTTTGAGTATGAAGGGGTTACAGTAGTCCCATTGGGAATGGGGAAAGAGGTAGTCTCAAGCCTGACACTTCCATGCTTCAGAAAACTGCCTTAACAGTCATTTTAACAGTCAGGCTGCAGGCTAATGCAGGCAGAGGGAGAAGGAAACATCCACAAACCAAGCAAAATGTGTGTCTACCTAGCAAGATGTTGTTTGTGGTGGGTTTTTGTTTTGTTTTGGTTTTTTCTTACCTCCCACCTAATCTTTTAATGATTTTCTATTAGCCAGACAAAGAATTCATTTGTTAACAGCAGCTTGAATAATTTGTACTGAGTGACAAAGTGATGATCTGACAAATATCCCCAGAATATATTTAACCTTATTTGTGAGAATAATTCCAGAATAGGAAGTGAGACAATTGCTGTATGATTTCTGGTTCAATAGACAACTGCAAACTGCAGAGTAAATATCTGTATCCAGGATCTCTTGGACCCAAACAAACCAGTCTTTCTGGTCTCTTATTATATAGGAATGATGAGGTGTTATTTACTCTTTTTTTATATTTTTTTCTTCACTTGCCAAAATGTTGACAGATTAAGTCAATTAATCCTTACTCGAATGTTTCCTGTTGAAAAAGCTCTGTTATAAGCTTCCTCTTTCTGTACAGCAATCAACACAGTCTTATCACCGTTTTACCTTGTGATAAAAACAGGGAAACCAAAGAACACTAAAAGGTTCACTGCAAAAAGATACACAGAAACAGAAGCAAAACAAACTGCCTGCTTTTAGTCTGCTAAAAAAGTAAAACTAAAATCAAACTCATCAAATGTAAATGCAAGTGTTGCTAGCAAAGAGACAAAACTGAGTCCAGTCCAATTTAGCGAGCTAAAGACTGCCAATTCTCCTCCCTTCAAGTCCTAGCAACCCAAACTTGCAAAAACATTCCTCTTCTAAATCATTAGCAGTGGAGATAATTGTAGGGACATGAGTCTGAATTCCTCGTGATCTTGAATGTCAGTCTTGGAACTGCTGGTCTGTTTACTTTCTTGGCTGTGGGGTTAATGATATAGACAGCTGAACAATTGGAAGGGAATTGAACTGTATATTGCAAGGTATTTCTCAAGTGTCGGGAGGATAGATGACCCTCTGTGCTTTCATTTTCTACCCACCCCAAATTATTTTTTTCTGAAAACCTCCTACCAATCTTATGCTTGCAATAGCTTAAAATTGTACAGTTTCCTTTCCATGTGGGGGTGTCTTCTGAGGTGCCATTTCCCATCCAATTTATGATACTTGCTGTTGTGAAGGCTTGTATTCCAGCCTCTCAAAATATTGAAACAATTTATAACACAGAAAGGACATTTGAAATTTAGAAGACAAAAAAAACTTTAAACTTATTGGTGTTGTCATATCAGGTAATTTTTTTCTTCTCTCTTAACACCAAAAGACTCACACATATAGGAAGTCTGGGCTGAAAAGCAGAAAAACCTGAAAACACACTTAAGTATTCACAGATATCCCTCTCCTGAAGAGTATTCCTAATTCTCTGTTACATTTCATGGATCAAAGGACATGATATGCTAGAAAAGAGAGCAAAAAATTGACTTTATACAGCTATTCCAAGGCAGAATTTCTGTGCATATGGGTCCCTTCAGGGAAAAAATATGTACACTATGATTTTCCTGTTATTTCATATTTACCTACTACTAGATCAGAAGCTTCACTCTGTCAGACTCTCAAAAATCCTCCATCTTGTTCCAAAAACATATGGAAGACCTCAGAAATAAATTTGGTAGCTTTTATTCACTTCTTCTAACAGTCAGGGGTTAAATATCTTTATGTGACCCTTAATCTATAAGAAGTCTATCAGGTAGACTATACAAGTTGCTTGGCAACCTAACTCAAACAAGGATCAAGGCTAAGGAACAGATAATAAATGTCTGGAAGACCAGGCATATGTATTCCTATATTGAAAGAAAAAAAAAGGAGAAAAGGAGAAAAGGAGAAAAGGAGAAAGGAGAAAAGGAGAAAGGAGAAAAGGAGAAAGGAGAAAGAAAGAAAATTAAAAAAGAAGAAAGAAGAAAAAAGCAAAAAGAAAAAAAAACAAAAAGCAAAAGGAAAAAAGGAAAAAAAAAAGAAAGTAAAAAATGAAAGAAAAAAAGAAAAATAAAAAAAAAAAGAAAAAGAAAAAAGGAAAAAAAAAAGAAAAAAAAAAAGACTGACCATAGCCCTCTTCCTGGAAGCCAGTATGAGATCTCACATGATTACAACTTGAACTTATTTAAATTTATAAATTAATATTACTTAATTAGATTTATGTTGGAGGGAGTGCAACACAAGAGACATTGATTTGCACCCTTTGGTTGTGCCTTACAATTACCCCTTCAGAAAATTTAGTTGTCACTGTATAGATAAAACATCCAACTTTCATGTTTTGTCAGCAAAACTAGAAACCCTCTGTACAAAATATGAACAATTCTAAATTTCCTACTTTTTTCCTTATTCCTCTTTTGGCTACAAACCAAGCTGCAGTCGGAGAAACATACTGGCTCTAACAATTTAGATTGAAGTAAAAAAATCCTGTTGAAAATGTAGTTCTGACGTGTAGTTCTAATGTATTTTCAAGAAAGCCCTTTCTCTTCCAGTAAAACCATTACATTTTTGATTCATAAGCTATAACAATTTTTTTCTGGGAATGAATTTTCCCTAGTCAGCCAACCAGAATGAAGCAAGAACTTAACTTGGATGAGGAGACTGAGAGGATAATTGTTAAATAATATACCATTTCTTAACTGTTGGTCTTAACTATTATTAGATATCACTTAAGTTCTAAATGTTTTAGATTTATTTTTAAGGACACAAGAATGACTGCACCAACTGGGATGTGAGTCTGGAAAGCCCAGTATCTTCTCTCCAGTGATGGCCAGTAGTAGATGATTGGGAATAACATGTAAGAAAATGGCAAATATTCTTCCTTTGTGTATTTATAAACTTTCCAGATAAAGCCAGAGACTAAGCCAGAAATTCAGTTTTGACCACTGTTTTGGCTCCTTCCCCTATGTACTCATTCTTTTTTGGTAAGCTCTCACACTGTGACTTCCACCACCCTCTCCTGTAATAAGTTCTACAGCTTAATTGTCCGCTCTGTGAAATGTTGTTTCTCTTTCATGTTAAACTCTGCATAATGGTATAAGTAGGTGTTCTTCTACTTTTATATGGCAAAGAACAGTAAATAGACATTCCTTAGTAATTTTGCCTTGCCTTGCGTGACTTAACTGATATGTTTAACTCATCGCTTCTGTATTGGATATTTTTAAGGAGAATACACCTGCTCTTCCTAACCTCTGCCAATATATTGTCTCCATTACCTGTTTCTTTTCCAGTTTCTCTGTAACTTTCTGAGAGAGCACAGCAAGACTTTCAGGCAGTATTCATTGATGGAGACTTCTTGTGGATTAATACAACAGCACAATGGCAGTAAAACTTCTACTTTGTTTCCAATTCTTTGCTTCATAGCTCTTAATGTTTTGTCATTTTTTCCTCAGTTCTCCTGACTACGGGGTAGATATTTTTGGGAGTGATATACTGTGACACTGGTATGCTTTTCTGAGTAGTAATATCAAACTTAGAGCTTGCAATTACACAGATGTTTTTATGGTTATACTTTTCCACGAGGCACTATCTGATGATTTTCATGTGTTATTTTGCTACCTACATTCCCATACATTATGAAAACTTGGGCTTTTCACTTTAAATCTTATAGCCAAGTTTTGAAATTTCTTTTTGTCATCTGCAACATTTACACCCAATTATTTTTTTTTTCCAGAATATATTAAATTATTTCAGGTTGAAGAGAGGATAGGGTGGGTTTGGAGTAAAGCTGCTTATATAAGCCATCATTCTGGAAATGGAATGTGTATTCCTGTCCTTTTTTCTGTATTTACAGATCACTTGCCAGTTTGTAAGAGCACTTCTTATCCTACAAAAAATCAGGATTTTTTTCTTTTTTAGAGCCTTTGATGAAGATTATTCTAGAAAGTTAACAGCAGTATAATAGGCCACTTGTGATGCTTTCTTGAGTTTTTTTTCTTTTTTAATCTTACAGATTGTATGCAATCTTTTACTATTGTGATCATTTCACTTCCTATGGTGTTAGAAAAGTTATTTGAGTGACTGATATTGAAGTTAATAGAACGCCAAACCTGTGTTTTCTGTCACTTTTCAATGAGAAGACCAAGATTTTAAAAAAACAACTAGTTATTTTGGAGCCTTAACTACCTGGTTGCAAACAGAGGACAATTTAGAGGGTAACTCTTCAACAAATACTTGTAACTCATCTCAGCCTAAGTCTTGGAAGAGGTCAGATGAGTCAATCATTAAAAATCCCTCTTTTTTCTCCCACCAACTAAAAAGAGAGCTTAGATGATGACCTTGGATGTGGAAGCCTATAGATGTAAAGGGATACAGATGTATCTCACCTTGTTTATCTAGACAGAGTTTGCATGAAGAGATAACATATTTGAGGCATATCTATGTCAAAGCTATCAGCTTTCTTTTTGTTGCTTAGAATGAATAAACAGATAGGAAAAATTGCAAGCATGTGAAATTTGTGTGTGGTCAACTGAAGTCTTCTGGAAATTTACAGCCCTCCTGGTATTGTAGGAGGGAGAAAACCATGGGACAACAAAAATTCAGGCTCATTTGACACTGGTCTGCTTATAACCCTGTTTGGAATCCACGTATGACATTACCACTTCACAATAAATATCTTTTTATACTAAAAGTGGGAGGGGGCTGTTTTTATTATTTTTTGTTTGTTTGTTTAGGGGGGTGTACTTTGACTAAAAGAAAATTTTTTTTGAACTTTCTTAAGGCTAACGTGGGCATGGTAGAGCAGACACATCACACATCACCTCACACGGACTGCTTAACACAGGCAATATTGTAAACAGCACTCTAGGGAAAGGTTTCAGAAGTAGATTTAATTGCATTTTCCACTTCTCGTAACAGCGAGGGATTAAACTGAGACAAAATGTAATGGAACCAGCTCATTCCTATCTGCTTAAGAAAGACAGGAAACTAACTGGAAACTGTGTTTATTAACTTACTAGGGAAAAAAAGCCTGTCCAAAATTAATGAATTTATAAGCCTATTACTTCTCAAGACTAATGGAGAAGTCTTCAGCTAGAATCTAAATGAGTGTTATGAGAGGTTAAGAAATGAGAATTGGAACCTACTGCCTTTATTTACAAGTATTTAATTGTCATAGCCTGATGAAGCTAACTAAGGAGTTTGCAGCATCCATGTGAAATGAAAAACAGTGCTCAATTAGATATTATGCAATTATTCAAGGATACAACAGGTGGTATGCGTTACTCAGTATTTGTAGCTGTTCATAGGGAATACCTATCTTCTGAACTGCTCTAATACTTGCCCATTATCCTTACATTTGTCAGAATGCAAATTCTGGAGTTTCCTTCCGGAAGTTTTCTTCCACAAATTATAGTACTGTGTTTCTACTGTTACTTTCTTTTTCTGGAAGAATTCTTTGCTGGGATAAGCAGCAGAGGCGTAAAATATGCCTCTTCAGACAAACAGTGACAGTGATTTAATCCCCATCTTCAGTGTGGATCAGCAGATACCTGCGTGTTTCATGATAACAGAACTTAATTGGTAAGTAGTGACTCTCTCCACTATAAAGGGACTGATATGAAAAAAACCACCAACCAAAGAACAACTATTTAAGGTTGCAAAAATCAATTACTCAAAAAACTCATACTTGATTTTATCTTTCTGCTTTTCAAGGAATAGTGTTTTTAAATTCTGTATTCCCATATGCAGTATCTCTAGAGGTGGAATACTTGGCTGCCTGACTCACTAGATATAATATCGAGGCAAGAGGGCAGACACCTCTGAAGTTGTTGGAAATATTCCTAGGCTTAAAGTGTCATGCTATCTTGAGACCTTTGCTATCGTATGAATATATAAGGATGGACACCTTGATTCAGACCAAAATTTCAGCAAAGCCAGAATTCAGTCTCTGGCTGTTGCCAACAGCAGAAAGAATAAGGTAATCATGTGGTGATGTTCCCTTTGTATGCCTTGTCCATTTCTGGCAATTTTTTGCTAAAGAAATTCTCAAGACAGACGGAGAATTGGGCCTGACAGGTCTTCACAGACATTTCTTCCAGAAATTAATGTGACCTCCTTGCTTTTTGAGCTCACTGTGCAATATGGGGCAAAGTCTTTTCCTGCTGATTGCTCCCAGATGAATAGATACAGTACTAGGGGATGTTAGGAAGTAAATGACAACTTTCCTTGCATAACAGCAGTAAAAACATTGGGTCACAAAAAGCAAAGGTAAAACATCCTTTCCCACATACCTGTGGTGCCAGTCATTTGACATCTTGTTCCTTGAAACCCTGTTTCAAGAAAACTCCATGCTCTAGGGCAGGGGTCCTCAAACTATGGCCCGTGGGCCGGATACAGCCCCCAGGGTCCTCAATACGGCCCCCAGTATTTACAGACACCCCTGCCGGGGGTTGGGGGGGGAAACCAAGCAGCCGCAGATGACTGCCTGCCACTTCATCCATGTGCCGGCCCCCTGGTTAAAAAGTTTGAGGACCCCTGGTCTAGGGTTTGGTTTAAGCAGCCATTGCAACGGCATTGATTAACATGCACCTTTGCTTGCTTCATACCTCTGTTGTGTGACCAAGCACATTTCTATCAGGCATTACACTTGCAAAAGGAGTTAACTTTCCCTACCTTTAAACTGTCAGTTTCTTATAGGTGCAAAGGCCTCAACCCTTCTTCTTGAAAGACTCTAGGCTCAGAGCTTGGCAGGATGGGTTGGCTAATTTTCTGGTTTAAGTGGGAGGGTAAGTTTTATGGTAAGGCAGCTGGTCTTCACTACTCCTCAGCCTCTGACATCAGCTGCTTCCATTTAGCTGGTGATGAAGAATTGTCCCTGACTCAGACACCGAACCAAACCTGACATACAGTGAGTATCGGTTGTTGTCTGTATGCTGATCTGCTGTCTCTGCCTATACTTGGCTGTTGGATGGGCAAACCTTGGATGTTTCCACTTTTTTCATTATTGTAGAGTCCATAAAGCACTGAAGTTCAAATCCAGAAATCAGTTGCTACTAGTGATACAAAAGATTTTGAAGAATTTTTCGCTCTGATTTTTAGTCTTGAGAGAGTTTTATTAAACACTAACTTGCAAAGTTAAATGCATTTGTAAGGCGGTGTTTTTTTCTTCTTCTTATATATTATATATATAATATTTATTATTATTATAGAATATTATTATTATTATAAAAAGGGATAATATTTATAAGTCCCTTTTTATTCCATGATCACTTTTTTGTCCATTCTGAATTCTCTCTTTGATTATGTTATCTTCTTCACATATGTACAGCCTTATTTCTCTCATGCTACCATCTTGTCAGTTTTATTTTATCTTGACAAACACAACTGGGAGCTACTTAGCGTCTGAAGTGGAAGAATGAAAAAAATAAAGGCTTCTTTTAAAATTCTGCCCTACACTCTCTCCTACAGTTCTTCAGTTGGTTAGTTTCATTTTGCATTGAGAAATACAATCAGGTGAACAAAGCAGCATCCAATTGGAATTTTTTTTTTCCCACCATTAGATTAAATTACCCAGCTGATCAGATGAAGAGAGGAAGGCTCTGGAAATTCAGGGGAGTGATTAAAAAAAAAAAATAACCCCCCTGTCTGTTTAAAATGTAAGAACACTAAAGCAAGCTTTTCTCCTAACTCCATCCCCAATTACTCTGTTATTCTGGTTATATTGTTTACTACAATATACCTCATTACATTGTTTAATACAAACACACAGGGCAGTAGAAAAGAGGGTTTCTTGAGAGGTCTTGCGGCAAGAGAGGTAATCTGGACTGTAGAGAGGCTGATCAACTGTAGCAGCCATGGGCAAATTAGAAATTAAGAGGAATGGGAGACTCCTGAGTAAAAAGAGAAGCTTTGAAACAAGAAGAGACAGGGCTTTATTAAATGTGTTTAGCATATTCATCCTTGCTCTTGTTCACAGTGGTGATAGGATCTACTTGGAGAGGAGTTTTAAACTGTTGTGGAGCCTGCTAATTAAACGCACATACACACAGGCACTCTTTGATTGCCTAATCACAACTAATCTCCAAAGAGATTTGAAACCTCTTTTATAAGCCAATTTATTTGACTTTCTTGGTGATGTGTAAGACTTATTCATCTTAAATATGGAAGACCAGATCCACTGGGAAAAGTTTCTAGTTGGATTGTTGTAAATTGAAACACCTGACTTTTACAGTATCTAGGAGAATTTTGGTGTTCAGGTTCAGTATCCAAATTACTTTAATAACTAAGTACAGCTCACACTGAACTGACTAAAGGGGCTGATGAACTCAAAATGCACCATTTACAGGGGAAGGGAGGGTATTTTCTGTGTGTTTTGAATTGGATTACCCCTGTAATTGTGGGATCTTTAGGCTGTAAGAGAGCTAGAGCAGGACCAAGGCATGTTGGACCATCTCTGGTAGATCTGTGTCCTTATATGCATCACAAAGGAATTCACAAATATGGCTTCTTTAGTAGGACCCTTTATTAGCTTCCAAGACCTGAACTCTGGAGTACCTTAAATCCCTGCCTTCTCTGAACTTAAGCTCTTATTTTGACAGTGAAATATACCTCTTTGCAACAGATTTGTACTAGCCTTACAGGGGAGTAACTAGGACATAAAGTAACATGAGGAAGTACTGAGAAGCTTTTGAATAAAGAAAATAAAAAGTGTATCTTTCTGCTTATTATTTTGCCTTTCAAATGTGCATTGCTAAATGAAAAAAAAAAAAGCATTAAAAGCTATGTTTTCCCATTTAAAAATGACAGATGAATTACACAAAACAATGTGGTAAGGAAAAGCATAAAGGAAAAACATCTAATAATCACTGCAAATTCAGCTCTTCAGTTTCAAGATCTTTGATGACATTGCATCTACTTACCCTAGGTCTTTATACGGAATCATTCTTTTTCTGTTGGATTAGAGTAGAGAAATCATATGACCTAAACACAGATCTGATCTAAGCAGATGTCTATCAAATCATTTGCAGTGTGCTCATATGTGGCTTTCTGTACTTTGAGTCCTTGGAGTGATGATTGTCCATTAATTTACATTTTTCCTGCTATTTCTTAAAAACAAAATTATAATAATGTATGCTCTCTCTCTATCTCTCTCCACGCCCCCTCCCCCACCATGTATCTTTCTGTCCACCCAACCCCATGCACCACATAGTCTGAAAAGTTAAGTCATAAGATTTTAATGCACATATCATTAATTATAGTCTCTCTGGTTCCTATACAAGTGAAGACAAATATGGAATATTTTAAAATTATCTGTGTGTGGAAATAAATAAAAATTTGGAATGCCTATTTTTCAGTATATGACCTTACTGGGAACAAAAAGAACACAAGATTTGTGTGTGTACCAAAATTAATTACATTTAGTTATATCTACTTGCCTTGACTTTCAAATACAGATTTGTGATATATACATACATACCACAGGGAGTCAGATAAAATGTTGCAGCAAAGCTGTATGGACATGTGGGATTGACGTGGAGCTCCAATAACCTCCTCATCTGGCCCTCAAGGTACTGTACAGATGTGCTATCTTTCCTATGAAGAATTCAGTGTGAACTTATTTCTTACTTTCAGTTGTCTCCCTACTGACTGAGGTTTTCATGGTCAAGTGAAAAATGGTAACCCTAATTAAATGCAAATACCTTAGGTCATTCTTTCCTGGACAGCTTTGAAAAAGAGAACAAAAACCTTTGAACTGAAACTTGACTTTAAATTGGAACAACTGTAGAATGGATTTGTGAAGTAGTATGTTCATGGGACACTATGTTACTAGCTTTTGGTAAAGAGGTTCAGTTGAGGTCGAAGAGGTCAATAACAACATTATGTTTGACAGGTTTAGATACAGCCAGCAGGTCCTCCTAATAGATTGGATTAAATGCCTTTGGACGAGATGGAACTTTATTGTCTGTATGAGGACTACAGACTGGGGCACACTTCAACTAACTTTAAATCTCCTGAAGTTAGATGTTCAGGTTTGACCTACTCACTCAAGATTTGTTTATAATCAGCAAAGAGTAGTAGGCATTCTTAGACTGCAGTTTGTCTGACCTCTCTTAGAAGTTTCTACCTTGGGAATACAGATGTGCTATCTTTCCTATTAAGTCACTCAAGAAAATTCTAGTGCTCTCCATAGGGAACCTCAGATGACTCTGTCAGTTCATGATCCTACCTTTAAGATGCCAGAGTAAAATCCTCCATAATGATCAGTCATAAACATACTGTTGTTATTTCTGTTCCATAATTTGGTTTCTCATGAGTTTCATGGATGAAGATTTACATGTATATACCTCTGAGACATAGGCAGGACGTGGGAGCTGACTGAATACAGAGCAATGTGAACATTGATCTAGTAATTGCTTGTGAGTAATTGCTAAGTTGGAGAACTGGTATTATCTGCCTGGATGCTGCAGATGAACTAAGTGAAATTCATCATATATTCATGCAGAATCTCTATCAGTTCTTCTGAAAGATATTTTCTGTCTGCAGAGTGGTAAAATGTCAACATAATTGTCTCTGAGTTCAGACAAACTGAACGCACTCAAAGGATTTTATTGCAAATGAGCTTCTGAGGCATTAAGGCAAAGAAGAGAAGAGAATGGTTATGGTGTCTTCAGTTTGTTTATCTCTCTTGGCCTGAATTTATGACAGCTGTCTGGAAACCTTCCACTGGGAAATGCACATTCAACAACATTTCAAATGTTCCACCAAAACATGTCAAATTCTTCTAATTTCCCAATTGGATCCAGGAAGGTTTCTCAGGAAAAATCTGTTTGATTAACAGCCAGCTTTCTGCTTCCTTGACAGTCCCCATGGCAAGCTTCTGCAGTGCTGGTAACCTGGGGAGGCGGAGGAACAAGGAACGCTGACTCCAATGAAAGCTTCCAGGTTCCCTGCTGTGCACCCAGGCCACCGGGAGCCCTGAGGACCTGGGCTTGCCTCACAGCTCCCAGAGCTTCCAGACTGCTGGCCGCATGGCAGAAATCCTGGCAGCAGGGCAGCTTAGATTTGAGGAAAGTTCTGCTGGGAAAGAAACCTGAAGCAAACTATTTTTCCTGAAAGAATGGTAGCCGGGAATTGCCTTTCAAGGAGAAGTATCCCTGTGCTGCTCAGATGGCCTTTTGAAATGAACACAAGTAGACAACTATTAAGCAGTATGATTGAGGATGGTAAAAGGCTTATTGAAGAGAGGCCTTGCGATGCTTATACTAAGGCAAAAACTAAGACCTGGCACCTGTATTTTGCGCTTCTGTGAGATAGCTCTTTACCAGTTTATGACTGTGGTCTGATTAGGGAAAAGTTGCATGCTTAGTGGTTTAATCAGTTTGAACTGATGAGCAATTCATTGCAGATTTGGCTCATTTTCAATGAAACATTTTAGTAATTGGATGAGCTTCTCAGCTGACTCTTCAGATGGAGATAAAACCGGTAGAGATAGTTCCTAGGACCTAAGTAAGGATCTGCTGCAGACAGTAGTGGCTAACTCAGCCCTGCTATAGCTGGAAGATGTACGTTTATGACGAGCAGAAGGTACAATTGCATCACCACAGTAGAGAGTGGCATTGCAGTGAGTTAGTCAAACTGGCACAGTTAAAGTGCCATGAATGTATGTGTTCGTGGGCACTTAAAGTGATACTTTACTGATACTAAGTTTAGGCTAGTTCTGGAAAGAATTAGTAGAAGTTTGAATGAAGTAACACATGTGCAGAATCAGTGGAGCAATCAGTAGGGAGCATAGTTGAAAAACTTCAGGGAGGTGCACCAGGCAGATTGTGGAAGATTGGCTAAATGAAATGCTAAGCGAAAGATGACAGGTCTTTTCTGGAAAGGTCAGGAAGCCAAGAATAAACCAGGGTTTTTGTGAAGAGTAAAACAGAGCTAGGAAAATTGGTGTGAAGAAGAGAGGATGAAGAGCTAAGAAAGTACATGCTATTTCCCAGTTTCCTCAGAGACAGGATTTTGTGCTGTACACATATCGTAGCTCTACTTGAAACAGTTCCCTGGAGGCTGGGTTGAAAATGAAGATATATGTTTCAAGGCAGGATGAATATGAAATATTATTGCTTTGTGAATGAAAGAAAACATTAATTAATTGCAAACCGTTTAAAAAACCCCCTCTTTTTGGTGACATATATGTAAAATATGGGTACAGAATAATCCAATTACAAGCATTTTAAAATTATTGGGCTGAGCTGTTAGTGAAATAGAATGCATAATTTTCATACTATAAAAGAGTGTTGTCACTGTGGTCTTCATCCTTTTACTTTAATATCTCCTGTGTAATGATAAACAAAGATCCAAAGACAACACCAGCACTGCTGAAACATACAATATGGGTGTCTAATATAATTATAATTAACAGTTTCCATTCATTTGCAAGATATACCCTGATGGCATTGCTCAAGAGAGGGGGAGCATTAGTGGTAATTATGCTTTGACTTTGTAATGTTGGATTGAAGTGATGGTTTCTGACAAAACCAGAAATGAAAGAATGGTTGGTTCAACTAGTGTAACAACACTGCCATCTAACTGCTTCAGCAGAGAATCACAAGTTACCAGCAGAGAAAAATACATCAAATTAACAAATCTAGAGTCCATGTATTTTTTATGGTGACTGTATGAAGGTAGTCTTTCTTTATATATATATATTTTAAAATTCAGAAATTACATGATTTGGATTTTTAAAGGAGTAATATTAAACTTTTGTACTTGTTCTGAATTTGATTGTAAGCAGTGAAATTTAGTTTATCATTGAATGTCAGAGGGGAAGTGAAAACTGTACTGGAAATATGCTTGACACTGGAAATTTGGCTTTGGCCAGGGACAAGGTAAAGGCAGTGTGTATGCTGGAGGGCGGTGAAAAGCCAAAGGAGACAACAGACTGCATGATCATAGGAATTTCTACGTCGAATCACACAATTGGGCTACTAGTTGGCTACCTTGCAACTAACAAATGACCCAGAAGGACACTGAAGAACGTTTAAAACAGAAAATGGTAAATAACTAAGTCACAGTTGGTGTCAGTCTATAAGGTTCTGTCTCCTCAAGCTACATTAGGTAGCATATAGATGTGGTGTCATTATCACTATTTTTTCACATCCTGTTAACACTGCTTCTTCTGAGGGTGCAACAAGCCAGCAAGCAGGACACTGAGTACCAAAGTTTCCTATTTCCATGCTCTAAACCTGATGTCCTTGAAGCCTATTGGAGGGTGGATTTTTTCCTATATCAGGGGCTTCCAACAATTCTTATTCTGCTTATGGTGAGTTCTCTTATTATTTCTAATTATTCAACTTTTCCAGACATTCTTATTGTATCTTTCATTATTTTCATAATCTGTTTTAAAATTCTTTTGGTTTCTGCTCTTTCTTTTTCTTTTTTCTTTTTTTTTTAAGAAAAAAATGTGGCATAATCAAAATACATAATTCCATCAGATCAGGTAAAATCAGTGGTATCCCCTTTACAACTCTGTTCTGTTGTCTTATTTTCCAGTTAGCTGAAACGGAACTAAGCATGGGACAGTCTCAAGTGAATCCAAAGGGATGAGAGCTAAGACTGAAAGATCTAAAGAAAAAGGTCTAGACCTGTAAGTAACACAAAGTGAAACAAAAGTGAGGTAAATTTTTCTTTGGGTCCAAAGAACTTCTCCTCCTAGAAGTCAGTGAGGCTTTGGATCTTAAAACACTTTTGGGGAAAGTAAGTCAAAATAGAAGTAATAAAAATAAAAAAATAATAATAACAACAACAATAATAAGTATGATTATCTTTAGCTACATCTCAACAGGAATATTAAAAATGGAACACATATATGGACCAGAGCTTTCCATCTTTACTTTTCAGAGCATTATGATGATGTTGAAAGGCAAGCTGCTGTTGCAGGGCTCTCAGCCCTTTAAAAGCCAAATGACACAAAACAGAAAGTGCAGAACCTCTTTCTCTGCCTGGCATAGCTCTGCAATGTCTCACTCAAAGCCATGATAGAAGACAGAGAATAACAAGTACTTTAGGCTGAATTATTATTAAATTAGGTATTTCACTTGGGTAGAAAAGGAAATTTAAAAATCCATATAGAAGTTTTGCAGGAATGTTCACTATGGTCACTGTCCAGAAGGCTGAAAATACCACATGGATAATAAGTTATCTACAGGCCTTTTGTGAGACAAAGTGCAACTTTCAGCAGAACACATTTTTTCAAGGTTAGCTGCTCTGGACTTAATGAGATGAAGTATGTAATTTAGAAGCATGAACATGGTTCCATCTAGTTTCACCCATGACAAACAACACAGTAAAATAGTCACCATGGAGATACCTTTTTCTGCTTATGCTTACAGCGTATTCTCAGCCTGCAGCAGCTGCTTCAGAGAAGTTGATGGAGCAGACTAAGTTTATGATTGCCACCTGGTGGCTACTAAAGAAAATCCATTAGTTTATAGATTCTCCAGGATTGTTAAGAAATAACAGTACTGATGGTGCTTTAGTGAAAAAAAAAAACAATCTCACATTTCTGGAGATTCAGGTGGCATGCTGTGGTAAAACCGGCTGAGATTATGCAGAGAAATGCATGCAAATTTTTCATTCATTCTTTGCCTTATATTTTATTTTTTAAAAAAGAATATTTATATGTTTTTAGAGAAATCAATACATTGAAAACAGGATCCAGGATCCAGTCAATATGTCATTCATGAGGGGGTCTCTGAACTAACTTCCAGCAACATATGTGGACATTTTTTTCTTAACAGCTGTAATTTTTTTTGAGTGCAACTTATTTACAAACAAAACCAACAACAAAACCCCTGCAAAGTTAATTTTATGGGTTTGTTGTTTGTCCTACACTTAAAATTAGATTCTAAGGGAACTTCTGTTATGGAAATAACAATCAGAGCAAGCAAAGAACATATGTTGTCAAGATTTAAAATGCTGGGTCACAAATCTCCCTTCTAATTTATGATGAACTCAGTATCATTGACTGTTCAGGTTTACTGTAATTAAGAAATAAAGGAAATTGAATTATTAATTCACCAGCAAATGCCCAACTGTTTCAAATAGCAGGGTAATGATACTTTAACTTAAATTCATGACTCTGGGATCACTATGCCATTTGAAAATAGAACTGATTAGATTTTTTTTTTTCTCCCTGTGATTAAAAAAAAGAAGTATTTGAATAAAGAAAAATTGCGAATGCAAAGTAAAATATTGGGATTTGGAAATCTTGTGCTTCATGGTGGATGGAACATCTGACTGTCTTACTCTTCACTGGGCCAGGTGTCCTGAGCAGGCACATCCCTGGAGGATCATGTTTCGGAAAGAGGAGGTAATGAGTCATGAAGTCCCTGGTTGTGATGTATGATGTGAAATGTATTGCAGCAAGACACTGAGACTTGGAGACAAAAAAGGATATGAAGCAAGCAAATTTATCTGCCCTCTTGACTATTTCATTCTTGTTTCCAGGCTCTCCTTTTCTGTCCCTGTTAATTTAGAACTGGAAACGTTACACATAGTAGCAAAAGAACAAAAAAAGCAGGTGGACAGTGCTCACTAGGCTGAAAGTGAGGGCACTTGCATGAAGGATGCAGATTTCAGTCACAGGAAGAAATTGAACCATCACCCCCACGTTACATAAATTTAAACAACTTTATTGGGAAAAAAAAAAAAGAAAAGAGAGTGTGCAGTAATAAAAGGAGGGCAAGAGAAAAAAAAGGTGAGAAAGAGAATTATCTTTCCCCCTACTAATATTATAATGACTGCTATATCTCTTCTCCCTAATTTCAATTCATCCCTTAGGCATTTGGAGAAAAAGTAGGGATACCTCACATAGGGAGAGGAATTATATTTGATATTCTTGCATCTATTCTTCCTGCAGTGTTGAATATGGTGTCCAAATCCTGGGGAGAAAATTATTTAAAAAATGTGGAAATCTTACGGAAATGGAGAATAAGGGAGGTTTATATTTCCTCTGACTAGTTTAAACAGTTTTCTGAGTATGCTTATATTCAACGAAGAACTTTATTTTCCCACATATTTTATTGACCCTGTTTACGTGACTCAGAGCTGTAGATTTCTGTAGAACTGGTAGGAGATGTCAGCTAGGCACTGCAACCCTCAGTCTGCATTAAATGTATTTTTTTAATTAAATCCATTATGCTTATAATGGATTTATTCATGCATTTTATTTAGGGTAGAAATTTATTTATCCAGTTTTAAAATCTGGCACTTCAGGAACATCTCTTAAGGGGTGAAATGATATCTGAATTATAAATCAGAGCATCAACACCTAAATGAGAATTTTGATTACCAGAAGATCAGAGAAGTAGAGGTCATTCAGTTTGAGGTCTGTGATTCAATTGCACACAATACAGGACCCAGCACAGAAATTCAGTTCCAAGTTTCTAAACACTAAGTATTATTAAAAGAGAGACTGTTCAGACCCTATGGAATAATTGTTTCATGTCCATCTTTGCTTTAAACAAAATATTGTGTAATTTCAAAGGCAGGATGGATTGGTGTTACTGCTGAACTTAGTGCTCTGGCTGAAGATGAAGAAACAATTAAAAACTGCTTTTCTATGGGTAAATTTTGCCTCCAAATTCTATGCTTCTGCAAGATATAGTATCAACATACATGACACCTCATGTGATAATGACAAACAAAAAAAACCCCACTCCAAACCCCATGAAACTAATGCAATCTGCAAAGCCTCCATAGAGCAGCTGTGGAACTACTTGACTGTAGCAGGATTCCTCCTGCTCAGTATAACAGCCCCTTGAGCAAACAAAAATTGCCTACATCTATGAGTAGAAATCAAATATGTTAATGAAGCCAAGAACCACCCTAGTGGGATTATGAGGGCAAAAAGTTCCAGAATGGTTTATTGCAGACAAGTCATAGTCACTTTGATCCTTCTGTGTTCTCTCAAAAGGGGTGGGAGTAAGTGTACCGTTGGATTTAGGACCTAGAGGACTTCAGCTGCATGGATGCCTCAGTACCCAACCAGCCATAGTGCCAGTTTCTTTCCATTTTTGTAAAACACGAGAAGAACTTCCAGAGTTTTTAACTCACATGAGTCTGTGAGTATCAACACAGTATCAACTGACTGTGATATAGCTTCCATGTATCTTTTGATATTTCAAAACACTTGGGGTTTGGATGCAGTTTGTAATACACATTCTGTTGTTTTACAAGACTGATTTTTACAGCTTGGTGTGGAAAACTTGAATTTTTATAATGCCATCACAATCATAAGACACCTTGAAAAAATATAATTACATATATTTTCATAGTATAGGAGTACACAGTGCGGCACTAACTGATATAAAAAGAAGGCATATTTGATTTAAAGCTGACTGATTGTTTCCCCTTGTGAATATAATGGTATGTATAATAAAGTTAATATTGACAAGAAAAGCGTATTTCCTATCTCATATAATTTGAATCATTCATATGTAACTTTATTATGATTTCATGCTATCAGCTACACCCAGTTCTTACTGTAGCACTGCAATAAGTTTGCTGTATTCTTCAATCTATTTAATATAACAGAGTGTTGGGGTTCTTTTTATTTGCCAAATATGGAATTCTTGCTGGGTCAGGAAAAAAAGCTAGTACATTAATTTGCAGCAGAGGTGTGATAGGAATTATATCTTTTTAAGTTAATAAGCTGCTATTTGATTTTTTTTTCCTTAATCAGGAACATAATCTCAGAGCAGTGTGTTATCAAGGACAAGAGGATTGGTCACCTTATGAAAAGAAGTGGTTTTCCAGAGTAGTCTGGAAATAAGTTTTAGTAGTAGCAAAGGATGCCTCTAAAACAGTAAAGAAAGAAAAACAATGCTTAAAAAATAAACCCTCAACATTACAATTAACGTTTTCCATGACAAAAAATTCTTGAACCAGCTTCTTGAGTTGTTTGGGAAATGTTATTTGTCACTCTTAATTTTGTTTATATATTCTAGACTGTCACTTACTAATGGGCCAGACACAGGCTTCCACTTGCCTTTTCATTGCTAAACAAACTGTGTTATTAAATTTCATACAAGACTGTGTGCCTATGCCTAGTAGTCCTTCTCCTGGTCTCTGACAACATATCCCTTTACTGCGTTCAGCTGTACCTCCAGTTTTAGCTATTTCTGAAAACTGCATGTTCTTCTAAATTCAAGCTTTCTTAGAGTCCCTGATGGGGACCCTATGTTTACATGGGACTCATGTTTACTGGGAGGGGGGAAAGCCTCTACTCAAAAGCCCACAGACAACCCAGAGAAGAGTTCCATAACAGGAGAAAATGTAAGGCATAAAATATTTGCCTAAGGATTTTTTCCAACCCTACTACTGCATAGGAAATTGAAATACAGATCATACAAAACCTGTAAAAACCTTCTATTTTCTATGAATCTTCATAACCAGGAAGAATTTAGTCTCCTCTTAGCAGGACATGAAAGATGGTACATAGGAGTGCAGCTTTGCTCCTGGTAGCCTTCTAAAATCTTCCAAGGAAGCCAAGGCTTCTCTGAAGTGTCTGAGGAACAGCATAAGTAAAGCAAAATGTCTAATTATGCATATTATTCTGGTTTAATTGTCCTAATTAATTGACAAAAATTACCTAATGATCTCTATTAAACCATTGTCAGATTAAAATAATGTTGAGATGAAGGCATCTATGCATTTGATGAGAAGAGATATACTCCTGTTCTGGAAAGATAAAGACTTCTAAGAGTGTAAATCTCTCAAGCCCCTGAACCTCAAGGCAGGGACTAGGGGAACAAAGTCCCACCCATGTGAGAGTGAAACCATGTGGGAGTGAAGATCAGATTCAAGACCACATGAGGAACCTGAACGTACATAGGTCCATGGGACCCAACCAGATGCACCCCAGGGTCCTGAGGCAATTGGCTGCTGTAGTTGCCAAGCCACTCTTCATGATATTTGAAAAATCATGGCAGTCAGGTGAAGTCCCCAGTGTCTGGAAAAAGGGAAATGTCACACCCATTTTTAAGAAGGGCAAAAAGGAGGACCCTAAGAACTACCAACCAGTAAACTTCATCTCCCCGATGGTAAGGTCATGGAACAGATTTTTGTCAAAACATGTAAAAGACAAGGAGGTGATTCAAGACAGCCAACATGGTTTCACCAAGGGCAGTTCATGCCTTACTAATCTAGTGGCATTTTATGATGGAGTGACTGCATCAGTGGATGAGGGAAGAGTTACAGGTGTCATCTACCTGGACTCCCGTAAGGTCTTTGATATGGTCTCACACAACACTCTTGCTACTAAGGTGGAGAGATATGGGTTTTATGGATGGGTAAATGGATAAGGATTTGGCTGGATGATCACTTCCAAAGTTACAGCCAATGATTCAATGTCCAAATGGAAAGCAGTAATGAGTAGTGTTCCTCAGGGCTCTGTACTGGGACTGAATTTATTTAGACACAGTGGGACTGAATGCATCCTCAACTTGTTTGTGGCTGACACCAGGCTGAGTGGTACAGTATGCCTGAAGGAAGGGATGTCATACAGAGAGACCCTAACACCCTTGAGGGGTGGGTCTATGTGAAACTCATTAATTTAAACAGGACCAAGTGCAAGGTCCTGCACCTGGATGGGGGCAATCCTCAGTATCAATACAGGCTGGGGATGAACAAATTGAGAGCAGCTCTTCAGAGAAACACTTATGGATACCGATGAATGAAAAACTGGACATGAGCCAGCAATGTGTGCTTGCAACCCAGAAAGCCAGTCTTTTCCTGGGCAACATAAAAACAAGTGTAGCCAGCAAGTCAAGGGAGGTGATTCTTCTGCCACTCTTCCCCTCTCATGAGACCCCACCTGGAGCACTGCATCCAGCTCTGGAGTTCCCAGTACAGGAAAGACACGGACCTGTTACAGTGGGTCCAGAGGAGGCCCATGAAAATGATCAGAGGGCTGGAGCACCTCTCCTGTGAAGACAGGCTGAGAGAGTTGGGGTTGTTCAGCCTGGAGAAAAGAAGGCTTCGGGGAGATCTTACTGTGGCCTTTCAATATATAACAGAGGCTTATAAACAAGATGGAGAGAGACTATTTACCAAGGCCTGTAGTGACAGGACAAGGGGCAATGGTTTTAAACTGAAACAGGATAGATTTAGGTTGGACAGAAGGAAAAAAAATACAATGAAGGTGGTAAGACACTGAAACAGGTTGAAACGGAGAAGTTGTGGATGCTCCATTACTGGAAGTGTTCAAGGTCATGTTGGACATGACTTTGAGCAACCTGACATAGGAAAGGATGCCACTGCCCATGACAGGAGGTTGCACTAGATAATCTCTAAAGGTCCCTTCCAACCCAAAACATTCTGTGATCCTATGAAATGCTCAGGGGATATTAAGTAGGAGGCCATAGTAAGCAAGAGGGCACGGAAGACGGCTGGATAAGCTAAGTGGGTAGAAGTGATGAGCCTGTGCTTGAAAAAAATATTTGCTTGCTTGGTCTAGTAGATGTATTTACTTTTGAAGAACATTGTCACTTTCATCCTAGAGTATAGACTAGTGTAGTCTCATGAAGCTTTATTAAAAAAGGTGTAACAACTCAACCTTAAACTAAAAAAGATAGAAAACATGCTATAAATAAAAGAAAACCAGGGTTATTGAAATAACATTACCTATATATCAAAGGCTTAATGAGTTCTGCTTTTGTTTACTCATACTCTTCTCATCCCCACACGAATAACGGCCAGCCAAAGAAAATATTTCATTCTGTGTTCCAAATGATTTTCTTAAAACAGGAACCACACTGGCATTTACTTTATGCCTGATGATGTTGCAGAGATAAAGTGAAAACTTGGTCTTTTTGCAGCTGGGGAGAATTTGACCATAGGTTTGAAATAAAGTTGAGGACTTATTCCTCCTAGTAAGCCAGTGGCCTAATGATGAACAGGCATTGCTTGTCCACCAGTTTTAATCTACTGAGTCAATAAAATTACTCCCATTCACAATGTCTGAAACTATTCATTCATGGCAGGGATGATCTGGCTTCAAACCATTCTGGCATGCAAAAGGAGTTTGCAATAAATTTGTATGTTGAAATAAAACAGTTGTGGTAGACTTCATTCACCCATTGCATGTACCTACCTGTGTGAGCAGGTGGCTAGGTCAAAAAGGTGGGTTGCTGTGAAGGTGTGAGTAAAGATCTCAGGTAGGTTACAGGGCTTTGAGAAAACTGCAGGACTTATTCCTCACCATATTTATGGCTCAGACTGTTACAAATGGGTTTTCATTTTCATGTGTTGTTTGCTGCAGTACCTCTGCCAGCTTCACCCTGTTTCAATTCATTTTATCAGGTTGGTCAGCACTGATTTCCACAGATGTGTTGCCATCATTTACTGTCACCTAAAAGTTCCTAAAACATTTGGAATCTGAGTTGTAAATGAGTCTGTACGTACCTCTTTGAACTGTTGTTTTGTTATCAATCCCATTTGACAATAACCAATCCTTGTGTGACCAGACAGAAAAATATCTAATACCACTTATTAATTCAGATCTGTAAACTACAGAATATCCCATAGATAAAAAATGAACATGTATTTTTGAAGATGTTGCACCATTGAAATTTGACATACACATGATCTAAAAATTAAATGCTTTTCTTTTGTGGGTATTATTTTTTATTTCTTCTAATTTTATTTCCTTCATAAGAAATCTGAGATGAACAGCTGTAAAGTATTGATGCTATGTTGTACAGTACCATCTGGAAATCCGGAAAACCAGTTGAATATGAGGAAATTACCTGAATTTTTATACTTTTGTCAGAAACATTTTATGGAATAGGTAGCTGCCGTCCAGGTCCAGGTCAGAACACATGTTCTTTTCTTTTTGATTTGTTTTTTTTGTGGGGCTTTTTTTGTTTGTTTGATGGGTTGATTGGTTTTGGTTTGGTTTTTTTTTTTTTTTTTGGTTGCTTGGTTTTCTTTTGAGGAAAAAGGAAAGTTGGTTAAATTTAATCATTATTTAAAATCATTATCCCCCTTCCTCCCTCCTCCCCTTGGGTTTAATTTCATTCACAAATCCCTAGTACCCAAAAAGTCAGACTCACTGTTTGCATCTTTAAATTTATTCTTAGTAGAGCATTATTTTTAGTATTTTTTCACAATCTTCAACAGTTTATCCTGTCATTTTGAAAACAAGTTTTTCTGTGAGTCATTGTAATAAATTATTTCATCAAAGTTCTCTGTAAAAAATTAAAGATAGTATTAGTTGATTAACTAAAGTTGCTATAATAATACAATATTTAATATATTATTACAATTTACAGCTTCTTTTTTTTCTTTTTTTTTTTTTTTTTTTTCCTGACAGGACCACATAGCCCTCTTTTCAATGCTAAGAATCATAGGACATTCCATATAGTTAAAAAACACTGATGCCAGTTTAGCCCATTTCAAATAAAATCCAGTCCTTAATTCTGAAGAAAGAAAAAACAAAAAATAGAAGGAAAAGAAAAAGGAAACAAGATTAAACACAGTTAATTAAATCTGTTTTTAACATGAGCTTTCTGTTCATACAATTTGGGAATAAAAGAATAGTAGAATAATATTAATTGCAAATCTGTTAACATAAGCATGTAATTTGTAGCTGCATAGTTCAATCTGAATCTTTAAAAAGCCAAAAATCTGGTTTTGAACAAACTGAAGGAAAACAAACAAATATAACCAAGCAGCTTCTGAAGAACTACATAAATAAATTGTCTTTAAGGGTTAATAATAAAAAATGCAATTTTCAGTATTCTTCAATTTAATTTTCACTTGTAGGAGTGAAAATATTGTCATTTTTTCCCCAATATTTCTTCTTGTATTTATAATCCTGTGTAAGTTTTTGCATATTCAAACCCTGAATGAAGCTTGTTAGATTTCAGAAAAAAGAAAGGTCTATCAAATCAAAGCTCAAAGCTTTGGCTCAACATGACTTTTGCATAGAGCTGCAGCTAATTATTTGACCAACCACTTGGACAAACCTTTGGAACTTTTCAATCCTTCAGCTGTTGACATGCTTATTTATCTTATCCATGTGAGTTTTTAAGTGCTCAAAGGGACCTTGGGCTTTCCAAATCCTCCCTGAAGTCAGTGGAAGGACTTACACTGAAACTGGCAGGTCTTCATCCATGGCATTAATTCTAGTTCCACCTAAATGAAAAGCATGAGTCCCATTGAATTCAGTGGACCTGTGGACTAGTGATGGATAGGAAATTGATGGGAGAACATCTCTCTGTGAATGAAAAAATAATTTTATTTTCTTTTTCCTGCATGTGTAGCAAATATAAAGTAGGAGAGCTTTACATTTTATCAAATGCATTTCATTTTTCAGAGGGCTACTAAGGCAAAAATATGTCCTAGGTCAGACCAGTGAGACTATCAGAGAAAGGGAAAGGTGAAGGGAGGGAAGGAATGGGAGAAAGAAAAGACGATTTTTTTCTTCTGGTTTTGTTTTACTGGTCTTCTCCAAAACCCGCAAAAACTAGTGACTATTTTTCCCATTGATCACAGGTTTGGTATCTTCCAACCGATGTAGCTTCTCTGCTTTCTTTTCAGATTTTCCTGGAAAGCTGATTAGTGGCTGACAATAGTTAAGTACCACTACCACATAAGAACCTGGTCCTATAAAGTGCTAGGTGCTCTTCACCATCAGCTGAAATAACTAGAACTCAACACACATGGTTGAGAACCTGTATTCCCTGTGCAAATGATAATAAATGCTGTCAAAATTAGGTAATGCTGTCAGGTTATTGACTGCTTAATATATAAACTGTCAACATTCCTCAGAAGAGGAAAAGAGCATTTCTCTCCATGTGTGCAGTACCAGACCTTGCATATTTTTACTAGGCCAATTAATAGTTCATCAATTTGTGTCCTGGAGCAATACCAGGAAAGAAACAGATATCTTTTTCTTTCTTGTTCAGTAAAGACTAGCCTGCTGACTAGAGAGGACTGATGCGCATTCACAGGAGACCCAGTCACTGCAATCTAGTTGGTATAGAGTTATCAGCTCATCCTCCATCCATATTTCATGCAAAAAAAGCTGGTGTAGGAGCCTATGTCTAGTAAAAAACTTCAGATATATGAATACTTGGTGGAGATAAGCACTTTCTGGATGCTCAGAGAATGACTCAGGGGGCAGGGCTAAAATAACACTGTCCTGTTCAGTGTGGACCACTGGCTTAGGTGGCACCTTCCGCAGTACATTCTCTTTTTATATCAACAACTCCTATTGTGTATCACGCTTCATCCAGCTTAATTCAGAGGCGTATATTCACCACTTACAAGATGCAAAGGAGTTTGGTGTTGCAATGCTCAGTGTCATCCTGGCTAAAGATACATTCAGAAAAATCTTGCAGCAGTGTATGAAGACGTTTCTGCTGCCTGCTTTATCCCTCTGACAGAGAGTACCCTTTCTTTGGTTTCCCCCACTGCTGAAGACTTAATGGAAAGATATGTGTGCCTGTGTTAGAGATGTTCCAGTTGGCAATCTGGTCTTCATGCAGATGCCCCTCATTTTGCACTGGAGTGGGACATCACGTCTTCTTATCCTACTCTGGGAGGATAAATCCTGGCAAAATCATACTGGAGGGCAGCTGGGAGGGGTAATGTCTGAACTGCCACAGAGACATTTGACAGCAATTAATTGAAAAATCTCTTGTTCCTTCTGCTGAGATAGTCCTTGGTGTGAGAATAGCAAAAGGATTTGAAGACATACACAGCTGATAAAATCTTTGCCCTTACTCAGAGGGCTGGTTACAATGCACGCCTATCATTTTAATCCTATTTCAGGTTGGGGAGTTCAGTGCCCATATTGCATTTAAAGCACAGTACTGGTTCCTCTGACCTTTGTAATGGGGCCTGACTGAGACGAAAGATGTGAGCAGGACAAGCACAGTCCCCTCTGAAGAGAAAACTGAGCCACTTCGTGTATGTCCAAGAGACGAATCTAGTCTTACGAGAATGAGAATCTAGAGTGCACTGAAGAGGCTGAAGTACAGTCAGCACTTTGAATGGAGGCTCTCCCTTAGGACCCGTGACTGAGACCTCCTGCACTACTGACACCCACTGGAACCTCTGAGATGGAGTCTGTGCTGGGACCTTTCTGCAAAAGTCAAGGATTTCAATGTAAAGTTCAGACAAATCCCTACTAAGCTTACGGGAGTGGAGGCAAGATGGTAAAATGAATAACCAAATATGCCCTTTCCCCCAAAGTTTTTACTTTTCTTGTTACAAAATATATTTCTGCTGCTGAAATTCTCCCTGGAAATTCACACTTCATAGTAAGGAATATAAATATAACAGTTTTGCCCTATTTATTTTATAGGTCTTATCCTTCTTTTTTTTTACTTTACATATGCTGCATTTGTAATAATTGTGGAGAACATAAATTCCTCTCTCTCTATTGAAATAGAACTATTTCTGTATGGATCTACACCTACATATGCATCTTTTATTTTATTTGTATCTTTGTTACATTTTGAAGATGTATATCTTGTTTCTCAGATGCGTTTTCCAAGTTGCCCCAGCTTTTTAGCTTGTTTGTTTTTGTTTTGTCGTTCACAGTAGCTCTCTCCCTTCTTCCCCCTTCATGGACTGATCAAGCCTATTAGAATTTGAAAAAAAGCGTGAAAATACTGGAAAACTTAGAGGTGTTCAGTAAACATGGTGGCTCAGAGTTTTTGCAGAATATATTGGCAAATTAAATCCCTCAGTCGAGATGGTACACACTCCAGTCCTATTTGCCATCCAAAAATTTAGCTTTAATGAGAACTATTATATTCAGAACTGAACATATTTTTTCCCAAGCTTTTCTAAAATACTGCAGTTTCCTGGCAGCTACTGACAGGTGACAGAGTCTCTTTTTACCCCAGAAAGGCTTCTCAATTTCATCTCCACAATGATGAAGTTTCTGTGTTTGTCCTCTGTGTTTCTAGCTAAATTTTGAAACCACTCCTTCACCAAACTAATATAATAGTAGACAATAATGATAAAGCAGAAATATTCACTGTTAATATGTCATTGCCAGTCTCTTGTTAAGGCTCAGTTGGCTAAGCCTGAACCCAGTGATCCTCTGTTGATGCACTATGCCCACGAGCAATTCCTGAGTAGACGATGGGACAACAAATTGAAACCTATGTGCTACAATGAATTCTTTGTGGGTGCATGCCTATACCTGTATTGAGACCCACTGAAGTCAGCAAGACTCTGAGCCCAGCTTGAAGCCTGCCTGTGCAGGACTCATCACGGGGCTGGGGCACTGATGAGAACAGGCTGCCCAGGGAGGTAGTGGAATCACCATCCCTGGAAGTGTTCAAAAGATGTGTAGATGTGGTGCTTAGAGGCATGGTTTAGTGGTGAACTTGGCAGTCCTGCATTAATGGTTGAACTTGATGCTCTTAAAGATCTTTTCCAACCTAAATGATTCTGTGATTCTATGATATACAGTGAAAGCTGCAGTAAGGACCAGGCACCTTCACAGACCCCGTGCTTAGGCTACTGTTTCAATGCATCTCAAAATTTCCTAAGACAAATTTGTTTCAGTTTCATAAAGCTACCTCTACTACGCAAATTACTTTTGCTTGTGCTTTGGGTAGTCACTTAGGACAGGTTTCACTGTGTAAATTTGAGTGCATGGACATAAGCTGTCTTCAGCTCTCACAATAAGTAGGTATCTTCTGTGCAGAGAGGCAATGCTTATAAAAAGAATATTTGTTATCATAACAAATACAGAGAGAGCAGAAGACAATGTTCTTGTCCCTCACTTTTTAATAGAAGAGTGTAACTATATAAGCTGAGAGCCACATCGTGTACCAGATGAAACCTGCCATCTCTGCTCTTTGAAATACAGCTCTTATTCTTTCTTCTTTTATCACTTCGAATAACATTATTTTTAACTCTCGAGAAGGAATTTCTTGAGAATTTGTTTGGTTTGTAACTATTGTTGCACAGATTCTTTGGCAGCTGATGGCTTGGTTTCATCATTTATAGAACTAAAATTTCATTCTAAAACTTTATTGGTTTTTGTCTTTAAATTATGGCGTGCAGAAGGACAGCCTTCACCTGCTATATATTTAAAAAAAAAAAAAAAAAAAAAAGATACTGTGTCTTTAATGAAAGAAAGGCGTCAATATAATGTATTACCAAATGCAAATGCAATAAGGAATAACATATAGCTCTGGTTGTGTTATATGACATTTGGCTTAGCAGTATTAACATATTGCACAAAATCTGGATTTTCCCTATTGCAGAAAATAAGATAAAAGGCATGGGAAATTTCTCTCTTCCATATGATCAGAAAATAAATAGTACCCTATTTTTTCCTTTTTCTTCTCATCAGTCATTTGCAGAAATTTGTTAGTATTACTTCTTTGTTAAGCCAGCTCTTTATCATGTATGTATTAGGCATACAGTACAAGGAGAAATGGAACAAGATGGCAGTTACAGCAGTGGCAAGATGCAAATTTATTCTGGCAAAAAAGTAATATGTGCACAATTTCAAGCATGCTTAAGTTTGTGCCAGGAAAACTATTACGAATGAGGAATGGATGGAATGAAACTTTGCATCATACATGATTACGTGTTGCTTAACTTCATAGAAGAGTCTTTGTCTACTCCTGATGTCCCAGGTGCCACCAAGAGAAGCTGCATACCACACTGCTGGAGTGAAAATTGCAACAGATACCCCAGCAGTAGTCACCTCTGCAACATGACTCTTTGTTTCAAAAATTAAAGAAATAGATCTCAAAAAGATGACAAAATTCACAGACCGTTGAACTGCAGGCACTAACCCCAGGTGGGGAGAGGGGGAGGAATTTATTACATCTTGTACTTCTGTAATAATTGAAAGTCTGTAATTGTTTTCTGCTTCATTTTGCCCAAGTTTAATTTGGCTACTTTATGCATGTGATGATGTTGTCACTGTTTTTCCTCATGTCTCTCTCGTATTGTATTACACATGACTGAGTGTAGCCAAGCAGTGGAGGAGTCATATTTTTCACTGACACGACTCAAAAACATTTTTATAGAAAAATAAGGGATGAAGGATGAAGAAGAGCAGGAAAGAAGAAAGAAAATGCCTTAAAGGTAGCTCTCTACATTAATTCACCATGAGGCAAAACAGAAATAATAACTCTTCATGTGTCAATTCAATTGGGATGAACCAGACTTGCTACTGTATTGGTACAGTGTAAAAATAGATGACAGTGAGTAATGGTGTGAACAAAAAACCATGAGGAACATCACAGAAATGGATGTTGGATGGCCTTTGCACAGCAGAGGTAGATAAAGGTTATAACAAACTGTTTACTGACCATGTACACTTACTAGAATTAAGAGGTCAGTTGAACAAGAGCTCACCTAGTAAGAGCTTTCTCAGTAGTGTGACTCATCAGCTGTTGTACAGTACCAGAGCACTGCCCAGTTATTGCTCCATCGTTTTCAGTAACGTCTCTGTCCTTTCAAAAGTCTGCATTCTACCACTAGTTAAGGCTTTTTCATTTGCGTTTCTACATTTTTCCCCAATTTTGCATTAATTCAATGTAATTAACACATGTGCCTCTAACAGAAAATAAAATAACTAAAAAGCACCATGTTTTATTGAACAAAATATAGCATGTGCAAAGAAGGGAAGGGAGGAATTATAGAAACAAAGCAGTGCTGAAGAATTTTGCATTAGCTGGTGCTTTTTTGTTGTTGTCATATTTGCACAGATCATTTTAGGCTCCTCAGTCCAGGTTGTAGTAAAACACTATCAAAACAAATAATCTTGCAAAATATTTGAGCTTTCGCAGCTTAACATGTGTATCTTGAACCGCTTAAGCAGCATGGTTATCTTCCTTCTGTTTTTTTTCCAGAATTTAACAGACCATAAAGTGTATACAAAAACGCATTATGCACCAGTGATTAAATGTTCTTACAACATTAATATTTATCAAGGGGTATTTCATAGCTAGAAAGTAGGTAACTATATTTTATTTCCTAAGAGAACATTTTCTATAGTTTTCCTTCATCTCCCAGCTACACAGCAAACATCTCTAAAGTGCACTTCCCAAGTGTAGTTAGAGAATAGGAAGGAATGTAAAGTTTTTAAAAACAGCCCTTATTAACTTTTCCTTCCATAGATTCTACTGTAAACTCTAAAAAGCCTTTAAAAAAAGCAAATTCTCATACACTCGGCAGGTGAAATGTTCCCACAAAAATAAAAGTAAACAAATTAAAAATCACCCCAAACAACGAAAAATCAGCAATCATATTACAATCTTTTCTCTTGACTACTCATATCCTAGTATATCTTTACTGGTTTTATTGCACATTTATGAAAACTGTTGTCCTATATATTTAAAAAAAAATAGTTCTTTATCTGTGCTAACACATTCTTGTGCACCCTTAATAACTAGAGTAACTTTCAACAACATGTAGATATTAGAAAAACAATGGAATCAAAACCAAAGAGATACTTTGTATTGTAGATGCTCAAAGGCTTCTAGTGTAATTTTGTTGAGACAGAAAGACTTGGATTTTGGAAGCTTTTTGCTCCCATTCCTTATGGAAAGCTGCTGGTTATGTGACAGCAGAACTCAAAACGTAATTCACAATGAATGCCAATCCTTCACCTCCAATATGAAGGCTTCCCAACTACTCAACTTGCTGAGCATAACTGGTTTTACATAGCATATCTAAAAAAGGCTGCTCCTGTTCAACTGACCAGTGAGAAAGGACTGGACTTCTTCAAAACGGGTATTGGAGCAACAGTTTGTTATATATTTCTTTACATTTTTTAACTGTCCGATCCCACCTTATAAGGAGAGCACTTGTTTGTTCAGCTAAAAGGAACCCCCTTCATGCTCCTTTTGGGTTTGCTCAGTCAACTGGTTTGTGCAACAGTGGCAGAGGCACACTGGAATTGTGTACCCATTCATTGTGATTACACAGACAGAAGCAAATGTATGTTGTCTGCGATGGGAGATGGGAAGGGGAAAGGAGATGAATGGTTCCCATTGGTAAGAGGACAGTTAGGTTTGTTTAGGTATTTTTTTGGTTGCTTTTTTTTTTCTTTTTTCTTTTTTTTTTTTTTTTTTTTGTTAAATTTTGTTTTGTTGTTCTTTTTATGGGTTTTGGGGTTTTTTGGTTTTTTTTTTTGTTTTTTTTTGTGGTTTTTAAAATTTATTTATTTATTTATTTGCTATGTCATGGAATCATAGCAGTCATTCCTCTAATAGAAACTGACAGGACATAAAAGACAGAACTATCAGATGAACACACACAATGACTAGAAATATATCGACAGAGAAAAGACTTAATTTAGCTTTGAGAAACCGTCCCAAAAATAAAATCCTGTATTAACAAGTGCAAAAAACAAACAAAAAAGAAACTCCAAACATTAAAACACAGTGTATAAAATGGTGTGAGAAATTTAAGTCACCATACAGCCTTTTAGTCAATAAAAAGCTGTGTTCATGTGTCCTTGTTTGGGTAGTGGCCCATTCTTTTCATTTTACCCAAAAGGTCATTCAAGAAGAGATCTGAGGTTAAAGCACTCAGTCCTTGCTAGTTTTGACTGTAGTCATTTGGGCCTGTTGTATTTCTATCATATGAATCCTTCCTTTTATTCCTCATTGGTTGAATTATCTTCTAAAGTTGTTATGCCTCCAAAACCCAGTCCTGTTGAGTTCTGTGCTGCTGAGACTGTAAGTACTGTATGTAAGAGAATTAATACAAGAACACACAGTTTAAGTCTGCTGTTACACAGTCTTGATGCTGATGAAACTGTGAGCGATGTCCTGTGACACATTGTTGAGCCACTTGTTTTTATAGTCCCTTTGGATTGATGATCTGATAATAGTCCCCATCTGACATCACAGCATTCTGGTTCTGCATTGGTTGGATAGTTTTCATAGAGCCCTGTAGGGGAAACACAAAGGAAAATAAGCGTCAGGCACAAGAAGACTGGCAGAAGTTGGTAGCTCAAAGCAACAGTCGATAGCTTAGTCTAAGCCATCGAATCCACACTTTGGGTGAGCCTGAGGCCTTCAAAACACTTGCCATTTTGTATACTAGAGCATGTTGAAGGGATATGTGTTGTCTAATGAAGCAGCATGAAAAGATCATTCCACAGAAGTATGACACAGCATGGTTGTGTAAAGAAATGGCATTAAAAAGTAATGACTGATGTTTGAATGATATGGATATTTGAATTATTCATTTTTTGGGAACTAACAACTAATGATGAAGTAACAACTAAGCACAATGGATATTTCCACAAAATCTGAAAGGATTTTGAGATTCTTCCTCAGTCTGCAAGCACTACGAGTATATAACATTGTCCGTGAAAAGAGAGGCATTAAAAGCCAAATAATTGATATACTGACAATATTGACAATATTGATTGTCAAACCCCAGTACAGACCTAACAGCTTCACAGGAACAGTTTCCAAACAGAGCTGTTCAGAGGCTACTTGTTTACCCTACCTCAGCTGTGTTCTTCTAGCAGGGATGTTCTCTTCGGCATATCCCAGAGGTGAGAATGATCTTTCTTTGCCATGCAATAATTGGTTCTCTTGATATTTCTGACTATACATGTAGGCTATTTCTGCCTTTGGAACTTTACTGAGTTATTCAGCCTGATCCAATCATGAATTTTTTAACAGTTAGAGGAATTCTGTCTTTTCCAAAAGGTACAACTGTCCTTTTGGAAATTGTCAATGCTGTCTGCATTGCTATATAGAAGAGTAACATAACCAGAGCGTTCTGTTTGCTTCTCATATGTCTTCTTTTCTGATAAACTAAAAGAACCTGACTAGGCTGTTTAACTAATGGTGAAATACAAGAATGTCTAACATAGTGGACAATACCTTTCCATAGGTGAGATACACAAAAATAAAGTGTTTTCATTTTGCAGTAAATAATTACTCTATGGTAGTGCTGGGTTTTAATAGGAAAAAAACTTTCTGTGTTGAAATATTAATATAAAGATTTTGAAAGCAGCTACACAATTACTATAATTTATAAATTAACTTGATTTCTCAGAAGAAGAATTGCATTTTTTTTGAAGTATCACAACAATGATATTACTTTCAAAAAGCAATGCATACAAATTTAGGTGTAAGATTGCTAGGTCCAGGCACCAGACTGCTTGTATTTTGTGAATAACCTGTAAAGAAAACCAGCATGCCTTAAATTAAGATAAAATTGAACTTCCTACTTCCATAATATTGATCTGCAACTAAATAAAAAGTGCACTAGGCATGCTGAGCATGTTAAAATGCAGATTAAACCTAGACTAGCACTTTTTCACATAGCTGACACAACAGTCTATTATGTTATACAAGAATCCAAATAAAGTTGCATCTATTTTTGGAATAATTACAATTTTTAAAGATACAGGAATGAGAACAGTTTATTTGATTTTCTATAAAGTCAGTTTTTACCCTGTAGGGAATCAAGGCATGTTTGCACCTGTGCAGTCAGATACTTAAGGCAATGTACCAAAGGCTGAAAATTATTTTGTCTCTCTCAGATCATCACTGAATGTACTTCATGTTTTTCAAGAGATTCTGTTGCATTTTGGAACTTGTGGGCAGTTGTTTTTTGCAAGTGTAATAAAGCATCTTATTGCTAACATCATATTTTCTGAGACAAATATTTTGATTTTTGTGTGCATACATGTGTTTTTAAACATGGTAACATACAGGAGATTTCTCCCAAAGCAGGTAATTATACAATCTGTTCTGTGACTGCAGTAGCTCAAACGATTACTGGTAATTGAAAAGACACAGAGAATGGTTAATGCTTTGATCCCACTGGGACTTGTTTACCATTCAAACTAAATTTGCTGTCTTTCTCATTTTAGGAAAACTCAGACCTCCTTTGAAATCAAAGCCTATGTATACAAGTTGGCAATCAAAAGGTATGTAAATAGTTCATATATACTTACTGAATCATAAATGGAAGGCAACTCCACATTCAAAGCTGCATTGAACTTGTTCCTTAATGCAAAATTACATTTTGTCTTTATTTCAATTCAGCAGTTTAATTTAATTTTGAATTTGCAGTTATATATTCAATAATCAATTAACTACAGAATCACTATTCATCTAACAGTTGCAGAACATTCAGATAAATTAACTCAGAGCTGTTGCACTGAAATAATAAAACTTCATGATTTTGCTTCACCACATACTTGTTTGTAGCCTTAACTATCAGTTTTGGTCCCTTGGATCTAAGAAGTCAGTCTATTCAGAGATTTACAAACCCATGACCTGCCAGAAACCCTGGGAACAGGCTACATCAGCCTTGGAAAACCAGGGAGGAAAAAACTAGTTCATTTTTTTATCAAAACATTTTATATGGATACAGAGTTTGGGATAAGAAATAAAAAGGGTATCTTTACCCACCAAACCACTAAGTCTTCCCCTTTCCTCTTCTGTCTTTATAGTTCAGTTTGTAGACACCAATACTCTATGTATTACCTGGATGTTCAGTAAATGTATTTCTGACACTGATTTACTAATTGTTATTGACTTGAAATCTAATTTGCTTTTCACTTTTCATTTAAAATTCTCAGCTCTGAATCTCAATTTCCCAATTTTTCCCAGCACTCACCTGTATTTCACCAACAGAAAGCTTAGTACATATGGAGGTTCTCGGACCTTGATGTTAATCAAGGATCTAGAATTTGGCAGGATATTTTTTGGTATCAAACCACTCTCCAGACAGATATACTACCGCTCATGAAGTTCATGTAAAAGCTATCTCTTTGCTTTGTAACTGGATAGGTTTTTTTACATGCAGATAACATTTTGTTGACCAGTGCAGCAGTTATGCCTGTAGGGTGTGTGTTAGTAAGGCTGATGCAAGAATTAAGCTACTCGTTTGACTGAGATTATGTTAATGGAGACACGACTGTAGAGAAATCCCATGCATCCTGCTCAGCTGAATCATACTGGAAGAAAAAGGAGTGACAGCATGAGAATTATTCACTTTGTGCAGAAACAGCTTTGGGAGAAAAGCAGCAAACTGCAAAAAAGTTCTTGTTCAAGAATGAAAATCACAAAGACTGTCTCTGCATCCATGGTCTGCTGATCAGCCAGATCTCCAGCTGACTCAGAGAATGCTGTGGTTTCTGCCTGAGCACTTGCATTTCTTTTGCATAGGAACCAGCATGCAAAAGAGGTGGTTACATTTCTACATCTCACCTGAACACTGTCAGGATGTGTCATGCTTGTGGCTGGATCTATATCTGCAGCAGTTACCTGGCTTGACCCACATGGTTTCTTTGCTAAAGAAAGAGCTATGGACCCATACTATTCAACACTGAAGGAAACTGGTCTGGTTGACATATTTGTTGTCATTGCTGGATACGTATTTTGCAAGACCACAGAAATAAACCAAGATCTTATATGTTATGGTTTTTCCTCATTTTACTTCTACAGAACTCTAAACCGTGGCCCTTTATAACATAGATTTCTGATGATCCTGAGAGGCATACCAAGCTTCTTGTGCTTGAAGAAAAGACCATGAACTAGAAGAAGAATGAGATAAGTAGATGTAGTGTACCAGAAGTTTTGAATGCTCCATTTTATTGTAAGCCCAAAGTAAATAATGTCTGCCAAGAGTGATCCATCCAGCAGTGACATCATTGTGTCAGTGAACACCAGCAGTATGCACGGCATTTCTTTCTGAGAAATTGTTTCTGATCTTTCAATATTCACATTTCCCAACTACAGAAGGCAAGAGAACACATTAGATATATGACTAGATTTCACTGCTTGCTTACATCTGATCTGATAGCCAACGCTCTTTGATTTTTCCCAGATGGTCCTCTCAATTTCTAAATTACTGTCTGTGGCAGATTATGATGTTTCTGTTTAGACATGTATTTTATACCCTTCATATTACAAAAAGTAATAAAAAGAAATGTAGAAGAAGGCTTAAAGATCAATAGATTATCTTTCAGTCAAAGAAATTATTCTTGAACTGGTGAATAAGGCTGTTCAGCTCTTCTGAAAAAGTTAAGTTCCATTTCAGACTCCGTTCCAATTGTTGGAGGAGATCTGGGTTGCTGTGTTTTAATTTTCTTTTATTGATATACGTTGGTGACTATTTCAGATAGTTGCCTCTGGAATATTTTCCTCTGTGTGTGCCCACATTCAAGAAAAAGTCATTGTGTTTCTTCACCATGCATGGATTTTTTTCCTCCTAAAATATGTACAGGACCAATTTCTTCCTGCTGGTGTAAATCAGTGTTATCCCTGTAAAACTGAGTGCTGAAAGCCAGAAAAATAAGTAAATACCTGACTCTCAGGGCTATACAATGAACTTTTTTTGCTTTGCTATGTTGAGATACAAGATAAGGGTGAGATAATTTGCTTCTAGCTAACATTTTTTGTTTTCCTTCTATTTTGTACAGTTTTTGATCAGAAGGATTTACTACTGTGATATGACACAGAAGGAAAGGGTCATACATATCTAAGTACTGTGTTAGAATAGAAAGTTCAGGGATATCAGCAGGTTAATTGCCTGGTTGTTTTTGTAGGAAAATGTTTGCAGCTAGTAAACTTATGGTATTGGACCACATTCATGGGAAAGCCCCAATATTCAAGACCAGAAGCACATTAGACTCTAAAATATGAGCTATTTAGTTGACAGGTTCTGCTGAAAAACCATGTCAAATTTTCCTTGTAGGCAGATTCATAGCTAGTAACAATTTAAACCATGCTTGTCAAACATAAATGGGATTTGTCCTGCTGTCTATATTAGCTTAATATTTTGATATTTTAGGACCTACTAAGAAATGTAGGCAGGAGGCAAATGACACATTATTACGAGTGATTTTTAAAGTATGAATTTGGATCAAGTATGTATTTTTTTTTTCATCTTAGTTTGCCAAGAACAGTATAAAGTGGATTGACTTCAGAAATTTTCTCTTCTTGAATCATTCTACATGGAAAAGATAGACTGTGCTGCATTGTATATAAAACATTTTCTTGAAGAAATTGCTTTTCAAGTTGTGCTGAAATCAGGGCATCTGTTTTGAAACACACTCTATAGCTAAACATGCTGGTGAAACCCAGACACACATCTCCCCCTTGAGAGGATGCTGCAATTTAACCAATTGCTCCCAATACCCTTGTTGAGCTTTGTTAGTCAAAAAACTCCTTCTACAGATTGGTGAGAATTGTCTCTAACAATTCTTACTATGTCCTTAGAAACATTATGTCTCTATGTGTGCTATGAAGTGTGACTGGCAGTTCCATTTCTGGTGAATACTCTTCTTTACTCTAAAAGAGGAGGAATTTCTAAGAAAGTATCATTTCACATGGATCACCTAAGGACGCTACTGATATTTGCAAAAAATGATGTATGGAGAATATTCACATTATGTTTCCAAGCAACTGAGATGTTAATTGGAACACATGAAATTAGGAGCCTAATTTAATATGGACTGAAAGGAAAGATATGTGTGATTCAAAGCTCCTGAATCACCTACCTTTTCTCTCCTCTTACTTTCTCCTTCTACATTGAAAAGTATCAGAAGCCTGTTCATCACAGAAGAGTAGACAAATTTGATTCTCCTGGTAGCAGAAGACTCATTATGATGACACTGCTCTTATGAAGTACCTGAAGGTGCCATGCTGGTTTTGGAAGAAGCTAATGCAACACATCTCTGCTTCATTGCTAATCACTACGTTCCCTTCCTTTCCTTCACAGAGGAACTTAAGTGCTCAATTAAATTCCATGATATCTGTTGTACAGGTAAAGGCTGTGAGCATGTGGCTGATATTTCCTGCCTGATACTTGCTGCTGGGTGATGGCCCTGTTATGCCACAAGGCACAAAGAAACCGTAAGTCTTGGTCAATAGAAAGAAAGCCCTTAGCAACACAGCTAGTTCTAATTCTGCACTCTAAAGTGGTCCAGACCTGGCACATGGACAGCAGTTTTGGGACTGGTCTGCCAGCAGCCAGAATAGGTTATATCTGTATTAACAAGTAGTTTTGGGTAGAAGAAGATCTGTATAATGGAACAGCTGGTGCTAAGTATCTTGTGTCAAGCCTAAATGCATTTGAAAGAGTTTTACCTCACTCCAGCTCTAATCTAATTCTGTAGACCAAATGTGCATTAGTGGTTGGGAGGTAGTATAGCCCTTAACACATCTCCTACTTCAATTTAATCCAAAGGAACCCAGTTCATATCCTCCAAGACCTCTCCCAAGTGCAAGTCAAACAGCAAGGAGCATGAATGGGAGATTTGCTTCAAAAGTACACTCCTGAATCAGATTGCTAATGCAGATCAGCTGCAGAGTTAGTGCTGACGGCATATACTGGCTGCTCAGGGAAAGGTCGTGTGTGCAGAGGAAAGGTAATCTCTTCTCCCCACTCTTTGGCCATCTCTACTGCTCATTTGGTGGAAACTGAACTTTCATGTTTTCTGGGCTGAGCAAACTGCAGGCCTGAATGGATAGTTTTGCCTGTGAAGAAAGATTTCATGGCTTCTGCATCCTCTCTCTGTCGCTGTTGGGAGATGGCAGCAAGCCAAACAGAAACAGTTCAAGGGGTGGACCAGTCCCCAGGCCAGATGCTGAGCCACATAAATTTTGAAGGCACGAGAAAAGTGAATTATAACCAGTCTCTTCCCAGTGCTTTGTATGTAGATTCATACATCTTTCAGCTCTCTTTCCACACTCAAAGAGTATGTGTGAAAGAAATCTTCCACATCTCCCATTCATACTGGAGAAAAAAAAAAGGAAAGATAACTGTCTATGGAAGAAAACAATCCCACTGGTATGCACACTGTCTTTGTAGGAGTCAGAATTAAAAACCCTGACCTGGAACTTTGCATGGGACTCACTAATTGTAATCTGCCATGTGTATGTGTATGTATGTCTAAACACTATTATTATCTCCCTTAAATAAAAATCTGTTTTGCGTGGGCAATTCTAGACATCTGAGCTGCAGAAAGAAACATTAAATGACATCATTGGAAACCGTAATCATATGGATATAAACTCCAAAGGTCTAAAATGAAAGCAACCATTCAATTTTAATTAATATAAAAAATAATATGTTCCAGAACAGTGTTTCATGGAAAGACTGCCTTTTTTCCTTCTATTTCCTAGAAGGAAGGATGGAGAGGGGAACACAAAGTTCTTTCTAGCCAACTGCATGTTTCCATAATCAGAACCACACTGTGATTCTGATTGTTTTGATTAATCTCTGAAGTACTTTCTTTTGCACTGCAGATGTCTCACATACTCACATGCATTTCTACGAGACAAGTTCCAGTGATATGCAACTAGTGTAGCATCCCCTCTCCTTTTCCCACTATCTACTTTCATTTGAGGTAATCAAGGAAGACATATCAAGGAAGGCATTCTTAGGGCAGAATACTTCTTACTCATTATACCAGTCCTTCACGAATTTCCAAGAAGTCATTATTAATCCACATTATAAACCACAACATTATTTTTTATTTAAATACATTTAATATTGTCAAGAATAACAATGACTGCAAAATTTCTTTTTTTTTGCAGTAGCCAGTCCTATGCTATTTTCTCATGGACCTTCTAAGGAGGGATAAAACCTTTATTATTATTTATTTTTACAGCTTCCAGATTATTTTTTTTTTGTACAGCCTCCAACCTTGAAAAAATCCTGCCGTGCCCTGCAAGAAAAAAACAAGTATGTGGTTTCCCTGTCAGCCAGTGCTGTGCTGGCCCCACGTCCAGGAGGTGTCTCTGCACCCCAGCTCACTGCTACGGTGGTACAGGGGTGCACAGGGAGGGAGCAGTGCAGTATCACCACAGCAGCTCCCAGCACTGCTGGTGACATGAAGCCACACCAGCCTCTTGTTTAGCTGCCATGGGAAATTAGCGTGTAGTCTATCTATGTGCATCCTGCACTCTGTACTGTAGTCAACATCAAATAAAACCAGCTATTATGGGTACACCTTTCCCTCTTACTTGCCTTCCACAGTGTATTAAAATGTGTTACAGAAATCAATCCTCTGTCTTTCCATTAACCTAAATCTCTACTGGACCTTAGAGGAAATAGTCTGTTACCATGGAGAGGAGGAAGGGAAGCCCTTACTATAAAACTATTACTTCTAAAATATTATTAAAGAAAATCAGAATCCACAAATTCTTGACGTTTGTCAGAGATAAATTATCCAATAAGCAGATGGACTCCTTTTTTTCTCCAGACAATATTTCATAATTAACAGTGTTCCTTAGCGATACAGCTAGTCTTTCATTAGTGTCATGGGGGAAAAAAATATCATATCAACATAACACAATTCAGTTCTTGCTGTATCACTCTGAAAATGTAAGTAAAAGTTTCAAAACAGGACATGTAGCATTTCTCTCCATGGGATACCGTGGGAGACAGGAACAGTAGAGGTATCCAAGCCTAATTTAAATGAGTGACGGCCTGTGGCAAACTGCCATTCCTGAGGAATTCCTCAACATAGACTTCGGTCCTGCTGTGCTTCCTATAGCAGAGCTCAACAGTGACCAGCTTCACAGTAAACTTAGGTTGAATGGACACACCAGACAACCATCTATAGCACCTAAATTTTAAACAGAAATACTGTTGATGCGACTCTTTTGGTTTTATCAGCAAATTTCATCCATGCCAGAAAGAGCAGGACCAGTACTCAAAATCCCAGAACATGTCTGCCAGACAGCAGCTCACAGAAAGCACAGCAGAGAGGGGCCTCAAGCTGTGAGTGACCTGCTTTCAGTCGCTTTTCTGCAAAAGGAGTTTGCGATAACTGTCAAGACACAAGCTACGCTGAGGTAGAGTATTTTGTCTGCTGCTGAACTCACTGTACTTTGCATGAAATAATTCTGTTTTCTAAGCTGCAGAGAAGTGTAATTCTTTAGTCCCACAGCAGATATTAATCTGATTTCTCATTAGTGACACTAGTGCTCTTATAGTGAGCTGCTGATTAGTAAGAGGGTGACAACGGGCCTGTATTCCAGTTTGAATTGCAGCCTTGTACCACTCAGCACCGCCTCTTGCACAAAACTGCCTGGTGTCAGTATGCGGACTCCTATGGGTCCATGAATACAACCTCCACTCTCCTGATGCTGAAGGTCTTGTCTTGAGAGGACAAAAAGTTCAACCAGATATTAGTTATGGACTGCTGAGGTGTGGTTCAGGGCACCCTGATTTTAAGTGTCTGCAATAAGACCTTCATAACTAACCGCGGCTACAGCAAATAGAGTGCAGCCAGCACTTGTTAGCAGGGCGCAGGGAGCTAGTCAGCTCATCAGGTGCAGATGCCTGCTTAGGTTGAATGAAATAGCTCTCAACTCTACTGACTACACCAGATCTACAGTGACTCTAGTGAGAGCTTAGTCATAGAGTTTATGTGTAGATACCCACACAACTAATACCTGCAATAAAATGAGTTTAATCTCCTTAATCTGCTTTTCATCCCAAATTCAGAGATATTGACTCTCAGTAATCTTTGCAAAGTCAGGTATTTTGTGTGTTTTAGGAATGAATTTGGACTTCGGGACATACTAGGAAAATGTAGAGGTAGATATATATTTCCTAAGAGGTTTTCTGAAATAATTACTAGGATGGTTTTGGTTATTGTTTTTTTGTTCTTTGCCATTCTGTCTGTGTGCAAATGTGCATACATGTGTACATACATGCTCACACACATATGTCATATACATGTTGTAGATAAAAATGTCCTCTAAGTCTCTCACTTCAGCTTTTACTGTCCTATCTTAAACTGGACAATAATGCTCATTTGCTTACTGCATATGCATATTGGAAGGCTACTAATACTTTAAAAATGCATTGAAGTGCTAAGCACCTTATTGATGACTACCAAATTGTAACTCAGCTTACATTTTATTCTACTGTCTTTTTCATATTGCTCGATTGTGTACAATAGGCTTAATCTTCAAGAAATACAGGAAATACCTTGCTACTAGAATGCCGCTAAATCTAAACACAGGGTGCAAGGTGAAGTGAGTTGCCACAAACATTATATCTGCCTCTGAGATAGTATAGAGCATTAATGGGGTTTTATATTTTATTGTGGTTTTGAGTAGCTTACCTTGGGCAATTAATTTAATATCAGTATTTCCAGTGCACCCCTAATTTAAGGTAAAGACTGTTTAATTTCAGATATTTGGACCAGGCTGTCAAATGATCTAAGTGTTGAAATGTTTTTCTACTGATTTAGTGGGAATAAGTTGCCTAAATATCTTCAAGATTCTCGGATGATACTTTAGGCATCAGAAATCTGCAGATAACATTGATATAAGCCGAAATTCTGTGTGGATGAGTCGAAGCCAGTCCCCAGAATAGTATCTGAGGTACCTGAGATGTACTAAAGGTATTTCTTGTCTACCATATCCTCTCTGGTTGGATCATTCTGGGATAGTGTTTGAAGCAGGGTGGAACATCAAAGGAACCAAACTATTTTATCAATCAATGCATAGACCTATATGACCAGTACCTTTTAAAATTAAAATACTCACAAATTGTAACAAGGCTCAAGAAGAAACCAACAGATCAGTTCTTCACAGGTGAACAACTGATTCTTAAAATTCTTCAGTAGTGAAAGACCTTTCCTTAGACATTTACTTTCCAAGAGCTGCTGCACAGTTTTGAATACTATGCCTCAGATTCTTCATCTATCTGACATAAGAATGAAGGAGATCAAAGGTGAGTATACTAAAAACTAGTTTTGCCTTTCTTTTCTTCTGCATATTGCATAGCAGAGCCTTTTCTCTCTGACTACTGCATGACACAGAGCAACAATAACCCTCCACCAAATTACTGAGCGTACAAAATAACCAGAACAAATTTATTCTAGTAATTTGGTTTTGTAAAGTTAATGGCTGTGGCAAGCTGTAGTATAAATGTGCATTACTAAATCTGGGCTCAAATCCTAGCACATCCAAAAATTCTTTGTGATGAAGAACACCTTTAGGCTCTCATAGTTAGAGCTAATGAAAGAAACATTACTCATACTCTCCCTTCACATTTAGACTTATGAAAACAAGTGAAATTAGCTTTTCTATACTATACCTGTACAGATGAAACTTGATAGTCCTCCATAGATGACATCATCATTGTCTGGCAATATAAAGGGACACCTTGTCTGAACCTCCAAACAGTATTGCTTGCAAGGAATTCTGTTGCTGCAGTGAAACTGTGTGACTTCAAAATACTGGGAACAGAGCCAGGCTTTGTAGACAGTCTGGAAAAAGAGAAGAACCAAAAGTATAGATGGATGACAATAGCACTGCCATTATTTGAACATACTGCACTGCACACCTACATTAATGCTGCTTCTGAAAGAAAATTTTGAGAGACTATCACTTGGATAAAACATGCTCTTAACTTTTGATTATCCTCCCACTTCAGAAATAAAAACTCTGGCCAAGTCATTTAAAAGCAGCAGTTACTCAGGGCTAGGCATATGCTATTATTTTATCAGAGTAAACAGATATGTCTCTTAGATGTGCTTTTTTATTAGATACATCCACACACCACACACCCTTGTCTCTGTACCTTATTGTATACAAACTGAGATCCTAACATCATTTGAAGCTGGTCTGGGGAAAACTTATGACAGTAAGTGCAAGAAAGAGTTTAAAACTGGTCTTAGGCCAGCTCTGCCATTTGTATCATCTAGAGCTGAGCTATCAGGTTGCAATAGATGGTGCTGCTTCCCTTCAAATAAAACCTTATCCAGTCCGCCTAGGGTGCCTGAGCACTAACAGCTGTAGACCAGGGGATAAATCTGCAATAATGAGGACCAAGTTCTACATTCAGGACCTAAAAGGAACACATCAAAGATGCTGTCATCTGATGCAGGACCTATGATTATTACAATTATTATAATCATTTAAACAGAAAAGCAAATTAAACATACTGATTTTAGTTTCTTTTGCCTATTATCTTCTGAGCAGTGGTCTTTGTCATAAGAATTAAGATAGCTTTTTGGAAACAGAAAAGTTTCACATGTGATCAGTCATACAAAAATATATTGGACACCAGGCTACGAAGGTGATGAAAAACCTGTGTGACTGAGTATGGAGAGGTTTGCTTGTTTCCCATTTTATTTTCAACTTATCTGTTTTGAAGTACATTATTTAGTAGCTAGATACATGCTATCTGGGTTGTTATATAACACATTTTTCCTCTTTGTATTCATTCAGGATATCTGAAAATCTTAGTAACTACCTTTCCTTTATCACAGGCTGAAAAGCAATATAGTCAACCGATTATTTTCTTTTTTCTTACACCAGTTTTGTGGTTTTTTGGTTTTTTTTGAACTTAGATTACATTTTTAAGCACATAAAGTTCAAAAACTGACACCTGAAAAGAGCAATCTAGCTGAGGGTTTGGTTTGGTTTCAGCATGTTTCATCTCATCAGTTATAATGTTATTAGTGTCAGTAGCAGCTTAAATTGTATAGTTAATTTCAATGTATTAGTCCCAGAATCACAACTTTTATTTTAGCTTGTTTACAGTGGTGACAGGTATGGGTAAGCTTGCTAGGTGATAAAGTGAAGCCTTTATCACTAACATATGGTTTGTGATCATCTCTTTACAGCAGCTTTCCCGTACTGCATTCTGTAAAACAAGCTCTTTTCATAACAAATTCAATTTTAATTGCTTACAAAGGTTTCTTATCCACACTAAAAGATTAATGAGAAGGAAGATTAGGTTGTGTGTGTACTTTTTGTTTTTAAATAAACTTCTAAACAACAAGAGGTTTTCCCAGTGTTGAATATATACTCAACCGCATTTTTAATGCTTCAGGTGCTACATTGGCATTTACAACAATAAAAGAAATAAAGTAAACGTTTTTTTACTTCGATTTAGTCAGTAAGCATAGTCTATTGGTTGGAGACAGGAATGCTGGGTCTGATAACAGATAAATATTCACAGATGTTCCTTCCTGATCACTAACACTATAGACCTGTTTAGTTTTCTCTTCATAGAATAGATCTAACAGTAGCCAGCTGGTTTATGAATCATGTTTGGAAATGTATATCAGATTATAGGCGGTGTATTGAACAGCACACCATACATGGTAACAAGAAAATGTCTAAATCCATGTGTCTACTTAAGTAAAACAGGAAATAAATGTGTATTCAAGAGCAGAAGTAAAAAATGTGATCATAGGCTTCTGTGAACATTTTTGTGTATCCAGTCTCGGTTTGTACACACCACCTTTTTGCTCTGATTCACAGCTCCTCAGTTTTGGCTTAAAATTGCACTTGAACTCCTGTCCATATTTTTAAAGAATGCATGAGTATACCTGTTCCTGAGATCTATTTCTCAGATAAATGCCTTCCATTCTGTATCCTTTTTACTGCAGCCCCTTTCAACCTTGCCTGCAGTCTATATTGAGATTTTTAATATGCTGGTCCCATTTTGCACTGTTTTGGCCAGTAAGGTTACATAGAAACTAAGATTTTCAGAGTTCTGTCTGGATATGAACTTAGGTCATATCCTACTTTTGGTGAGATGCTGTTACTTATCAGCCTTCCTACCCCCATCATGACAAGATACATCTGCAGAATACTGTGAAATGTCCAAGAAATAGTAAGCGAAACCCTCAGGGTATACTGAAAACTAGCCTAGAAGGCAGGAGATGCTGGTCTTCAGCCCTTCCCACAAAGTCTGTCTATTTTTCCAGGTCTTTTTCAGGCCTGAGAACTGTCATGAATGAGCCTGAGTAGCTGGAGGAGTGAACATTATGAGAAACTTTAACACTTTAATTTTTTAGGCTTTGTTTTAACACTTGAGTACTTATAGTGCATCTGTAGTGGAATTTAAAGTCACATCTGGATAAGGAAAACAAAATAGAGCCAGATTGGAGCACTAGAAAAGGTTCGCCCACAGTGCCTAGCTGTTAGCCCACTGCCTCCACAGCTCTACTATTTTCAAGCCAATGTCTGGAAGCAGAAAAATGTATTTTATGACTTCAATGACCAAGCACCCAACACAAATAACCAGCTTCAACGTTTCAAGGAATCAACACTTCACAAGCAAAACAGACACTAAACTGCATTTGCTTGTCAAGTCATTACAGATAAATGGATTCAGAGTTAAAAGAAAGAAAGAAAGGTTGCGTGTGGAGAATTTTGAGAAACTAAAAGAGCACAGTGTGTGCTTTTTTTCTCAGGATATTCAGGAAGAACACTTATTTTTGTCTTTTTTTGTGGGGAATAGCAGCCCAGATATTGTCTCTTTTTAGGACGTTCTGTGTCTCATATCACATGTGAGGTTAGGTAGTGTCTCAGAGTTATTCTTTCTGGTCTTGAAATGCAATCAGGAAGAATTATTAGGTAATATGGTTGCATTATTTGCCTAGAGAGGGGCCAGCAGTTGCTGCCCACAACATGTGCAGTATTTCCAGGTAGAACAGTGCATTGGCTGACCACAGCCCTGGTCATTACATTAGGTGACTTGCAATTGGCTGTGCAACTGCACAAAATTATTTTTTATTGTATGACCAGTATTTATTAAGACTGCAAAAATGATGGGAAGATGAAAGTTGTATTTACTATGCATATATGCCCTCATTCTCTCTCCCTCCCCCTCTTATTCTTGCTCACTCATACATGCACAATACATGTATTTCTACATCACCTAATTTCTATCAAAACAGACTGTGTCGCTTTAATCATCTGAGTCACACTGCAAGAGATGTATCAGTAAAGCAGAATAGAAAAGTTCAGTCAGTTTCATTCTCTACGTCCGCCAATTCTTCATAGCTTTCAAGAGGTGAATTCAGCTCTCTTCTGCCCCTTCCCCCACCATTTCTGACTGCTGTTGCCATCACAGTTCTTAATGAACAGTGTGAAATTTTCAGGAGGTACTTACTTTAGCTATTCTGCATGAAAATGATTTTTTTTTTTTTCTCACTGAACAAAAATTTGATTACTGGCTAGGTTGTCAAAATAGTAATACAAAAGGAAACCTAGAAAATATCAAATAGCTCTTACTGTGTAGCTGTGGAGGATGGTGGGAGGGAAAGAAAGTAGGCAGAGAGAAGTCACAACAGAAACCATCTCTCAAAATAGTAAATTTTCTGAATCAAAATAAATTTTAATTGCATTGCTCTGATGCTTTGCAACCATATTCATTCCTTGGTATGAAAATTAAGTCTTCCGAGAACAACTTAATTTCATCTACCAGTTGAAAAGGAAGAGTCCCCTCATGAACTTCAGAGGCATTCTGTACACTGAAATTTTCAACCACATCAGGAAATCGTACATTATTGAGATAAAGGAGTTAACAGTATTGCTCTGAGACAGTGTGATATGATTCCAGCTCAGCTTCTCCCAAAGCCTGTGTATTTTGAGTTAATTCTGCAGTCTTTATGTATACTGAGGAGTACCTCAGGCTGTGACTGAATAATCAATTGATTTTTCCAAGAATATTCGTGGAATCACTTATTACGTAAACTGAGTTATTTCAGCAGAACTGGATGCAGATACATAATTCATTAAAAAAAAATCTGGGTTGTAGAATAGTGATGTGGCCTTCAAGTTTTGCTGCGTTCTACCCCAGTGGTCCCCAGCCCACCCTGAATCATTGAATAAGCTGTGAATAAGCTATGTCTGGAGAGCAAAAACCTTCTTTTCCTGTCAGCCTCAGCTTTAGCATATGATTTTCTGTAACCAAAAACAACCTTAAAGTTTCTAGTATGCAACATACTGCCTATATGCAATGGGTGATGTCTACTACACGCTTAATCTCCTTCTGATTCATAGTTATGAATGTATGAACTATGTAAAAGCATTATAAGTGCATTTAAAATTAGAGCATATGTTTATGTCCCATGTTTTGCATTTTTTCTACTCTCGGTGAATTGTTGTTTCTGTGTGGTATTACTGTAATCAATGACGTTGTCTCTTCTAGGGTTTCCATCTCAACCTTTCTATGAAACATTTTTAAAGCATCTACTTCAGCCTAACGTCCTTTATTCCATTTTAGTCTGTTTTAGTATTCTACAGCCGTAAAGGGTAGGATCACCAGGTATACCAGGGACTTAAAAATACTAGTAGTTGTCTTCATGTTTTCAATAACAGAGTTGTAGAAAAGCTACTTGTGAAGGCTGGAAAACTTCTAAGCCTTTGCTTACCCAAATAAAGATAACTACTCATCACTCAGAACTGTACCTGAGCATTAGTCAGGCAAAGAGGAATATATCAAACAATATATACAGGAAATAAGGGGATGAGATCTTAATGTAATTACAGGTTTCATGCTGTGGTGGTGTGCTCCCCTCCCTCCATCTTGACCTAGCAACAAACAACTGTATTTGGCTCAAAGTGGATTCGGGAGTTTGACTTGCGCAGCACACCTATGGTCTAACAAGCAAACCAGCTGAGTGCTGCCCTGGGTGAGGCGGGGGCCTCACGACCTGGTGCTGCTTCAGGGAAGGCCGGGAAGACCGCCGCACATCTGTGATCATGGATCTGTCTGTAATGAATCCTCCCTGCTCCATGGTGAACCATCGGTCCCCACTGACCTTCCAGAATTGATACCTTGCTAAGGGCCAACTGGCACACAATAATTTACTTAGTCCCACCTCACCATGTGTATAAAATCTGACATTTTAGAATGCTCTTATTTTGAGTACGTGATCTTGAACTACTGGATGGTTTTACGGGCCAGAACGTCCCTCCTCCCCAAGCAGGGACACCTTTTTGGTAAGATTTGTGCCTCCGACTACGTCAGATGTTACCCAGGACCGTATTTTTAATAAAAATGCTGAACTCTTAACTCAAGCTTGATTTTTTCAGTAAGCGCATTTACCAATGGCAATTCTGAACTTGTTATATGTTGCCTTAATAAATCATCTATTTTTTCAACTTTGTGAAAGTGTTTCAGTGAAAGTCATGAAGCTGGGCTCTGAAAGGTAAACATTGACTCTGATGAGTGGCTGTACGTATAAATCTTTGGACCTAAAACCACTGCCCCAGTCCGAGACAAAGATTTGATTTAGTTGCACCTAGACTCCTTTCTGAGAAGGAGTTTAGAAAGCAAGGGGATCCCTTCCAAACCTTGTGACTCAGTGGGAGGGCTGTGTCTCTATACCCCCATGTCGTTGTCCTCCATCCCACCCCGAACCCTGGACATACAATCCTTTAGATCTAAAACAATTGACCAAGTCTGAGACTAGGACTGGTTCTAGCCACCCTTACACTCCTTTCTGAAAGCAAGGAGACCCTTTCTGAACCTCGTGACTCAATGGGAGGGCTGTCTGCCCCCCACCTCCCCTGGCCTCTTGTCAGACTTTTAACATAACACATGCCAGTGATGAGGGGACCCCAGAAAAGCATGCCTGTGTCCTCCTGTGACAAAGCTTTTGCTGTAAAATTCACTTTAAATCTTATGCATGCTGTACAGCAGAGAAGTAATAGCTACTGTCACCTACCAACTAATGTACTGTCTGTGCAGTGCAGTCTCTAAAAGGCTTTTTGTATTTGGATCACCAGGGTATTATGTGTTGGTCTGAGTGACAGCGCATCTTCTTTAAGAAACACTTGGGTCAATCTCAGTGTCTGCTTTGTGCATCAGAACCTGAGATATCACGTTGAACAAGCAGAGATGTCTTTTAGATAGCTTACAAGTGTATTTTATATAGACTATACAACTAAAATAAAGATGGCTAACTGGTACAAGACCTGATTAAGTCTGACAAGTAGCGTTACATATGTGAACTCCCCCAGGAACTTTGTCAGTTTGAGCAGTAAGGGCTGTCTGACTTCAGGAAGGCTGCATTTTTGCATGTGTACTATGGAATAAAAATCAGCTCTTACAGAGAACCTTCTACCCATGAGAGCTGGTGGTGTTTCCCTTCTGCTGGCCTTCATTCCCATTCCCGTTCTGAGACTGTGGGCTGCCTCAGGACAGGACTAGCTAAGCACACACATAGCACGGCAATAGTGACTAAATAGGAGGGATCAATCCTCCATAACATATCTTTGCCAATGAGTCAGTGGTACCATCAGGTGATTAATGTTCTTCAGTACATTCAGTAGAAAACATATAACAAGTGGCTTTCAAATATGTGGGTTGCTGATAAGTTATTTCACAGAAACAGATTTTCAGTGGATGCAAGTTTTTTTAAAAAAGATATAATTTTCATTTTATTTCAACACTATAAAAATCAAGCAGTTTTGGTGGGGAAATATTATTCAATAAGGTTCAAACATTTATTTCCAGATAAACTATTGTCATTCTGTTTATACAGCCAAAGATAGATCATAAAATATTCACTGAAATACATATCACACTTTTCTATTTTATTACAGCAATATTGGCTCAAAGCTGCTCTGCTTTTTAAAGAAGTTGCTTCGTACCTGCACACATACCCACCATTATTTTTTTCCCCTGGAGAAGTCTGGTTTTGCTTTTGATTTTTGTGAGTCTTTTTTTTTTTTTTTTCTTTTAAGTCTGATGCAGATAGAATGCAAATTAAAAATCTGACCTTCCTGTAGAACAGACATCATATTTTCCATTTTTTCTATTCTACATGTGTTTTTTAAATTCCTAGTGTTAAAAGACTGCACCAGGAAATGAGAATGTCTGTTTCATATTATGGAAACTTATGCTTGAAAATTACTGTAATTTGGGAACAAACATCTGTCTGGTGGCTATTTTAACCTTTTATTTTATTTATATTTTATTATAATGAATACTTTCTGTATCTGCATGGATGGAAGATCATAAAATAAATATTTTAATATTTTTGAAGAAGTTCTTGAGGCTAGTGAATGCAAACTATTGTATTAAGAGACAAAAACTTTTTTGTGTTTCCTAAATGATGATAAATTAAATATGTTAACTTGTTTCCTTCCCTATTTTACCTATTATATGAATAATTCAATTTGAAAGACACACGTTATTTTATTTGAAGATAGAGGAATGGTAAACCAAGGTTGAAATTCATTTGCTAGAACATTGTCGATCTTAGCTTCAGTTCATATACTACATAACAAGATTTCTTTTAAACAAATACAAATGAGAGAAATGACAAGCTGCTCTGATCACATCTTTGTTGCTTATATTGAAAAAGACAACCAGAAATATGCAGCTATGCCAGCTTCTAATACAAATATATTTCTTTGATTACGGAGAAGTTACTGCAAAGGAGATAGCATCAATGTCTCACTGTCACTTTGGTAATCTTAAAGAGAAATTAGACACAGATATGGAAGAGGTCTGTAATGTTCCTGTCTGCCAACATAAATTAAGCTTCTGCAAGGAACAGATGTGCAAAAAGCAGGTCCACCAGTCCTATCTTTCTGGTGATTAGACATCTATTCAACTGGGGTCACCACAATAATTAACTTCACTGTTGTTTTATAATAACCTAAACCTGAACTCATCTGTATCAGAATTCAGCCTTAGTTCTTACTTAGTATTGCAAAGAAACTTTATTTTGAAGATGATAAACATCCCTTTGGGTGAGCTTAAAGGAAATTGAAAATTAAATATCTCATTACAGAAATAAGTAGTCTGGTATAAAGTAAAAAGGGGTCACTAGCTTTTGATTTTGTGAGTTTAATAATACTCCACTTAGTCAGATACTATATTAAAGTGTTCAAACTATGAAAACACAATAAATTAATAATCTTTAAAGTGCCTGATCAGCTTCCTTGGAAGGTCTTAAGACCACTGACTTCCAGTCAGTTTGCAATGGGCTGGGGCCTGTTTTAAAGTATTACAGTCTGTTCCAAAAATACATCTGAATTCATGAACCGAGCAACCTGTCAAGGCTGGAAAGTCTTTGTGTACAACTCTGTTCTCCATCACTTTTAAAGTGATGGTAGTCTGTATAAATCAGTTCAACATGACATTATTCAAAGATTGATACTGCTGACTACCAGTGTATGCAGGAGGCCAGGAGAGTCTCTCTCTTTACATTCTCCGCTTCCTAAAATTAAGGACCTGATATTTTCTGCCTACAAGGCAGTTCTATCTGTTGTTCAGAAGAAACAATCCCTTGTGGGCCCAGAGAGTCTTCAATCAACTTGCAACAGCTGCTGCAGATTCCTGGCAGATGAAGGGACTTGTCATAGGCTGATATAAACAAACACAGAGAAATGGTTTTCTGTGCCTCAAATGTCTCTTCCCATTTGGAATTATAACCTCTTTAAACATAAGACTTATTCAGCTTTGGTGCTGAATTTTCATCTTGATCATGCAGGCTGAGAAGTTCTCTGCCTATATCCAAGCAAGCATCTGAAGATTCAGTAAATAAGATTACAAAAACTAAAGACAAGGAGCCAATGAATCCAGAACAAATAAGAAAATTAAGGCACTAGGGACAACACAAAGACTTTAGAACAGGCTCGCAGGCCAGATACAGCCCCCCAGGGTCCTCAATCCAGCCCCTGGTATTTACAGACACATCCCCCCCACCCTCCCCCAACCCCCGCCGGGGGTTGCGGGGGGGAAACCAAGCATCTGCAGATGACTGCCTGCCACTTCATCTGCGCGCCGGCACCCTGTTTAAAAAGTTTGAGGACCCCTGCTTTAGAATCTGAAATCTATTCAAAAAGAAAAAAAACCCCAACAACCCAGAACTCATAACAATGGAGGGAGCCTGTCACAGTGTAGGCTCTATTAATGATATTATTTGTATCACTGACGCAAGTTTACCCTAATCATGGTCATTTGAAATTAATTAGAAGAACTTTTTCATGTTGTAAACTATCTAGAGGCAAAGTAGATTGGCCTTACTCTTTTCTCTAGACATTTCTGAATGCAGGAACAGAGCTGGAGAAACCACTGCACTATTCTTCGTTGTTACACTCAATTTCCTCAAGTTGTGCTACCTTTTCCCCATACATTTAATGTATGGATTGTCATTAAAACCCCAGAGTTGTGTTCTCTTATGGTGTTGGAGTGAGACATCCTGATATCCAAAGACGGTGAGTGCCTGAGCTTAAAAGCAGCTCCCGGGGAAAGGAGACAAATTTTCCATTCTCACAGTTTTTTTCTCACACAGCTCTGGTTTGAGGCCACACAGCTGCACCAAAAGCTGGCTTGATCCCAGGTAGCCAAACCTTGCCTGGATGGGTGTATATGCAGGGGTGAGGGGCGGGGAGGTGGGGAAATATATGGGAGTATTTATATGACATTGCAGTTGGAGCCATGATGGCTTGTGATCATGCATTTAATAAATCCTATTTTCTGGGAGAGCACAATAAGGTCTCCAAAGAGCTCACCTATAGGCTCAATAATAAGCTCACCCAAGAGCAGATGTCCCAAGTGAGGAGTTTCCCCACTCTGGTGTGGCTCTGCAAGTGATGAGACATTTGCTGCAGCAGAATGAAGCTTGCTGTCACAAGTGATTACAGAGCAACAGGACAACTTGCACATACCTTTGGCCGTTTCACCTGCCAGTCTGCTAATCACCAGCACAGAGACTGCAACACAATCTTCTCACCTCTGAATTCCCAGAGGAGTTGGAGGCAGAGTTTACATAAAGATCTGGGCAAACTGTCTGCGGTTAGGCCCGCAGTGACAGCTCATGTCTATAAGTTCGGCGTTCAGGGCTCTTACACCATATAATACAGTATTCATGAGGATTCAATCTTTTAACCACTTTAGGAAACCTGTGTTACTTTTTTCCCTTTTTTTTTTTCTTTTTGTTCTGTGTTTTCTGTTTTCTCTGTATAATCTCCCCATAATATAGTTTGAGAAGTCTTTTGAAAGCTAGTGTATATGTTGTTTACCAGCATACAAATCCCATCATGCCTCTGAAGTTTATACTTCATCAGCAGACTTACAGTTTGCTGGCTGTCTTTGAACTTTTCTTTTTATATATTAACCCTCCCACTACTGGGTTCACTTTGGAGAGAAATTGAGGTGTATTCTTGATACTTTCTACTACATTTACTCATGTATAAAGATCAGTAAACCAAATTTAAGATATATAAGACCCTATGCAATTATTCAAGCACTATAGTCATGTACTGTGTCATACATGTAGACAGAGATGGCTGATTCAGGTGAACACTAAATTAAATTTTTTTCAGGTAAATTCTCTACTATTAAGAGCAATGTTGGAAGCACAAATTATTGCCAGATACCCTTGCTGACATTCAGAGCATAAAGTAGAATTTTTCAAGCACTGTCAATACTAGAACTGCTAATTCAAATACTTAGATTTATCAGGTTTTGCCACTTAAAATCTAACACATCTTTTATATCCCCTGAACTTGTTTTGGCTCTTTACCAGTTTAATCCACTTGATCTTGATTATTGGTTGATTATAGGGAACAAATAAAAAGATGAGATATTGATTTGTGATTCTTCTGAAGACAAGACAGATCTGTGTCTTCTACCTGATTTTGTGTGCCAGACCAGTGGTGATGTCTCCTACAGAGTGCAAGAGGGGCTCCATATGGCTCTTATCAGAGTAGTATGAGATAGATATCAACCAGAGAAACCTTTAGTCTCAGGGCATGAGATTTGAGACTTGGTAGTAGAAAACAAGCCTCAAGGGCTTTTGGATGATGGGATTAGTGCACAGTAATCAGCTACTGGTAATGATGGTCTGCAGTCTTGAGGAGCTCATAGACTGCACAGTTGTTCACTGTTCAACAGTGAGAATGGTGAGATCACAAGCAAATCATGGGTGCAGAATTTAAAGCTGTTAAACAGGCAAATAAAAACATTAACTTTCATTATCTCTGAAACAAAGAATCTTACTAGGATATCTGATAGAATGTATAAAAGCTTTTATTTTGCTCATGTGGAGCATGTTTCCTTCACTCAGTTGTAAGAAGATGTGAATAATACAGTTCTTTTAACTTCTTATCTATTTCCATTCTTTTTTTTCCCTCATTTCTTAACCTGCTTTTCTGAAATGCAAAAGCTTGTTTATTTTCCCCAGTCCTTTCCTGTGTTAGCAGTGGTCTAACATTCTCATGCCTGGATGCCTCACGGTTCTTGGCACGAAAAAATAGGTCTAATTCCTTCGAACCTTGTTGTTCTTCCAGACCTTGTTGTTCTTCCAGAGTTTCCAAAGAAGTTCCAGGAATGTCTCAGTGATTCCAGCATGAAAGGGCCAGCTTTCAGCATTACTATAAGTTTCTGCTTAAGAAATAGCTAATTTTAATAATATGCCCAATGTATATGATGCTTCTTATCTTCAGAGTGCCTAATATTGGGATCAGTTCTGTATGCCTAGTCCAGGGAAAAAGCTTTTGTTTTATGGCAGACTCTTGGGGCTAGCTGAGATGGAAATTACAAGACAGGTCACATTATGTACCATTTTCAGCTAATAAAAAAAAAGACATCTAATTGTATGATGAGTGTGATACTACTCTGTGAGTGGCTGCACTAGCAATTATCTCCATAAAGGGTAATAATGCTTGTTTTTCCTTTGCCAGATTTCCACCACCTTTAATACTATCAAATCTAAAATATATGTTTTTATCTGAAATACCATAATGCTTTCACTGCTTGATGCAGTGCTTTGGTGGGAAACTGAATAAAACATTGCATCATAATGTACAGTGTTTGCTATAAATTTATTTCTATTTGATCCTGTTGGATTGTATGATGCTATCTCAATTTTCAGGCATTTTGCCTAAATGTCTATATTATTATTATATATTAGACATTGATATCAATTTACTTACAGTTAAAACGTGCCTTAGAGGCAACCTGTTAACTGCTATCTTACGGAGAATCAGGTGATTTTGTGCTCAGCATCTTTCATATTACATTTGTATTCCTTTCCTGATGGGTATGCAATAATGATATCCAAAAAGATACTGTGTCTTCCACAGCAATATTCTGGAATAGTTATGCACAAATGAAAAAAGATGACCTTGTAAGAAATGCACTAAATCAGTACCACATTATTTTTATGGCATTATAGGTATTTAATTTTTCCATCACGATAACATGTTTGTCCTCTCCTCCTTTTCATAAAGGATTGCCTGAGTTATGCAAAACTGATATTTCTGCAAGATGTTGTAAAAGGAACTCTCTCGCTGAACAAAAATGTTCTTTGCTCTCAGATTTTCAAAAATTTACCTCACTGCAGTTTTTCTTAGGTGATTTCATGTGCTACCTGGGATCAAATTGGAATGTAACTATCTGCTGACACATCTAACAATTTGCATAGGTCAGTAACATCAGAAAAAATATTGAGATGCAGGGTTTTGCCCTTTGAATTTACTTTCATTTGTTGTTGCTACAGCTTGTTCAGCAAATAGAAGACAATGCTGGAAGACTACAAAAAAACTTGAGAATAAAACACCAGACCTACTACCAAAAATTATATAGCCTGTCATTAAGAAAAGCTAATAGGTTAGATGGGATGAGAACAGAAAATATTCTACTTTATATTTCAGAATGATTCCCTTAGTCATCCAGAGACCGACAAATAAACCACAGACATATCTGGAAGCCAATAAGTTGGTTAAAATAATATTTCAAGGTAGAATAATAATAAAACCTGTAAATGGTGATATGAGAAAGGCTAACCAGACTGATTTCTGCAAAGGTAAGTTCTCTCTCTAATGAATTAGAATTCTTTCAAAGCATAAAAATGAAAATGTGATCCTGCTGACAATGTATTTAGCCCTTCAAAAATCTATTAATGAGGTCTCTAAGAAAGGTAGTAAACAAATTAAATTATTATTACTTGAGAGTAGTATACAGTCACGTATATGAACTGGGTAAGGGGAAATGAAAGAAACCCAATCAGTTTTCATCAGCACAAAAGGTTGAAAGCAGGGTGTCTCAGGTTTTCATATATGCTATGTTTTGCTTAGCAATATATTAATGCATTAGAAATAGGGCTAAACAACAAGATAGCAAGTGTACAGAAAGAAAAAAAAATGTTAAACAAGTCCAAAAGGAAAAGATATCAAAGTTCAACTGAACTGAAAACTTAATGAATAGAGAGTGAAGTTCAGTGCTGAAGGATTGAAAGAAATGAAACTTTGTGAAGGAAATTTGAAGTACTTGTATACTATACGGGATTTTACGTTTAGTATGTGAGCCCAGGAAAATAATTGAAGTCTTGCGTTTCAGTGAGCTCTGTGCAGTTATGGCCAGAAGAAACAAGAATTGGGTGCACAAATGCTGGGAAATGAGGTAGAAACAGTCTCTTGCATAGCCAATGGCACACACTCCCCTGGAATACTCTACCCAGAAACAGATAATCCCACTTCAAAATGGAGGCACAAAATTAGAGAAAAGTGGACAGCATTCCCATCACTGGGACCTCTGAAGAAAGACTGAGTTATGAAACTTCAGAAAGGAGATGGTGCCAGGGAAAGATCTATAAAATTATGTGTATTGTAGAATAAGAGGGACAATTTTCTGATTTCCTTGGTTTATGCCCCAGAACCAAGAGGCAAAGAACTCATAAAACTGAAAAGTCTCATTTTTGAAATAATGGAAATATTTTTCCATATAGTACTTATACTTGGCAGTAATACAAGAACATTTTCTCAAGAACAAGAAACTAAGATCAAGAAAATGATCTTCCTAAGATAAGGCCATATGTTCCTTTGTGTAATTAATAAGGGGAAAAATATTTTTTAAGACATTCAGGGAGCAAAACTGTGCTCACCTTAGATGCTTTGTATAGGTGTACTGGCTCGTTTTTTGAAGAATCAGTAAGCATTTCATGAAGTTCAAGGCCAAGTGCAAGGTCCCACATGTGGGCCAGGTCAGTCCCAAGTACAAACACAGGCTGGGCAGAAAATGGACTAAGAGCGGCCCTGAGGAGAAGGACTTGGGGCTGCTGGTGGACAAGAAGCTTAACATGAGCTGGCAATGTGCACTTGCAGCCCAGAAAGCCAACCGTATCCTGGGCTGCATCAGAAGCAGTGTGGCCAGCAGGATGAGGGAGCTGATTCTCTCCCTCTACTCTGCTCTTGTGAGAACCCACCTGGAGCACTGCATTCAGCTCTGGGGCCCCCAACAGAAGGACTTGGACCTGTTGGAGCAAGTCCAGAGGAGGGCCATGAAGATAATCAGAGGGCTGGAGCACCTCTTGTGTGAAGACGGGCTGAGAGAGTTGGGGTTGTTCAGCTTGGGGAAGAGAAGGCTCTGGGGACACCTTACAGCAGCCTTCCAGTACATACAGCGGGCCTACAAGAAAGCTGGAGAGGGCCTTTTGACAAGGGCAGGTAGTGACAGGACGAGAGGGAATGGGTTTAAACTGAAGCAGGGTAGGTTTAGAGATATTAGGAAGAAATTTTTCACTGTGAGGGTGGCAAGACACTGGCACAGGTTGCCCAGAGAAGCTGTGGATGCCCCATCCCTGGCAGTGCTGAAGGCCAGGCTGGATGGGGCTTTGAGCAACCTCATCTAGTGGAAGGTGTCCCTGCCCATGGCAGCAGGGGTGGAACAAGGTGATCTTTAAGGTTCCTGCCAACCCAAACCATTCTATGATTTTATCATTCTATGATTTCTCACTTCATATGTAAGGTTATTTATACTTCAGCTACATTTTAAGCACTAGACACTTAAAATGAAGGTGTACACAAGGTGGCTTGGATATTTTATAGTGCTAACAGAAAGAGCGCTAGTATAAATATAAACAGTCTTTAAGAAAATGTCTTACTTTCAGATATGATGATTAGGAGTTATCTGTGTTGTTCCTTAGTCTGAAATTTCTGGCCTGTTTCTATACAAGGTCTATTGCTGACTCCTATGGAAAGAAGATTGTGGAGGGGATGGCTTATTGATAAATTCCTACAAGTGATAGCTGTCCTGTGGACAGTTGTCGTTAGGGAATTACTCCTAATTTCAGTGGGTGACAATAAATCATGTGTCAGTTTCACTGATGTGTGCTTGAAACACATGACAGGTTCAGAAGGCTTCATGAGCTTCTGCTCCTTGTTGACCAAGAACTGGACACTCAAATTTGTCTCCAAAAGCAACGGGAACTGTACAAAAGTAGTCTGTGGAAATGCATGGTGTGTTTTACCCATATTGTTTAATAAAATGATAAAAGGTAAAAAGATATGTGTTTACTATACTGAAAGGAAATGTTAAATGTTTAGTAAAAAATAATCTTGAAGGATAAATTCCAAAAGAAAACAGATTATCTTTTTTATAAAGCAAGTCCTTAATTTAGACCCAAGTTCTCCAATTACCCTGGTTCTTACACATTGTTTCTGTGATGACTGCAAGTCAACATAAATACAGGCTGTTAAAATAGCTGAACTTCTGCACATCTTTACACTAGAGGCACATTCCTGCTACCACTCTGGTACTGGCAATATTAGCACAGCTGTGTTAAGGCAGACAAGGTCTTCTTTAGTAACTTAATTCTCAGCTGAATCAGACCTGTGATCCGGCCCTGTGATGACAAGCATGGGAGAAGAGACTAACTGGGAATGAGTAAGGAAGCCCTGTGTCCTTTTGTTCAGTCCTGTTCATTTATAGTCTTAAGGTGAATGTGGAGTCTAAACCTGCACCTTTAGTTGACTTGTGAGCAGCTGGAGCACCAGAAGTACAAACCATATTTCCTGTGTGACATTAACCCAGCAATGACTAAAGAAGAAAAAAATGCAGAAAAAAACCAGAAAATGTAATCAAAATGGTTTCATAGCAACAAGCAATATTTTTATTTTTTTTTAACTGGAGGCATTAACACCTCTTTAGTTAAAATTAGGCCAAAGGTTATTTTTGATCTTTAAATTTCTGTTTGGAACTTTAGATGTTTTAAAACTTTTGAATGTACAGCTATTTTTAAATTTTCACAGTCATTTTGTGATTACTTTTGTTCCTTAATCAAACCCTGTTATGTCTGGAAGCTCTGCTGTGACTCTGTCAAAATGTCTCTTTCCTAAATGCACTCGGAATAACAATTGCAGATGTTTCTTTGCTAGCCTGTGACCTAGTTAATTATCCTTTTACGAAGCTGTATTTCTTCTCATATTGACAGGTTTTATTCTTTTAAAGATGTTGTCTTTATAAATATCAAAGACATCTTGGAAAGTCAGCACTGGCAGCATAGTCTGTCAACCTGAGCTATATACAATAGTATTTTGTGAAATACAGAATGGGCAAAGAGCAGAAAACCAATTTTTTTGTGATCAGCTGCTTTTCTTCATGCTGGGAATCGTACCCTTGCTAAAAAGGATCTTCACAATGGCAAGCCTGCATATCTTCTTTAAAAGGTCTTCTCTTTAGCAGAATGAGAAAATAATACCTTAAACTCCTGTGCTCCTTTGACTTTAAAGTTCTAAATTCCTTCAGAGTTGGTTAATCTCAGAAACCAGCCTCAGTCATCTCCTATTTTGTTTGATTACAGTTCCACTGACTGACATACTGAATCCTTCATCTAGGCTATGAACTAGCTGTGTGACATGATAATTCCTAAAGACCCACTCTCATGAATGCTAACAAGCTGCCTGAAAACTCAGGAAATCTCCTCTGCCTACTTTTTCTATTTTAATTACTTATTTATACTAAATTAGTTCCCAACCATGCTGTGTTACCTGAATTTTATTTTTTTTTTTATTTCATATTTTCCTTTAATTTCTTTTGCTCGTTCACTGTCTCTAAATACACTCATATTTAATTACTCTTTATTCACAACCTTGTGTAGGGTCCACAGTTCCTGGTCAGAATGAGGGCCCAGTCACACTACTTGGGGATTAACTGCAACAGGCAAAATCCAATACTAAAGGAGACTACTAGCGAGTCTAGAGCTGAAGTTTTAAAAATAAAATCTGTCTTCAGTCATCTAGTCTTCATAGGTGTTAAAACATCCAAGATCTCATTGACTGCAATTGAATGATGATTCAATTCTTAGATAGAACACAGCATTTACATTGTTAAAATGATGCAGGAAAATTGGTCACTAAGGCAGAAGCCCCGAAGATACTGAGTTCCAAAAGTTTGTAAAGGTAGATGGCTAAATACAGTAAAGAAACAACTGAGAGGTCAAAATACAAACTCAATCCTTACTAAACATTAAAAAAATGCCACCCACAAGTTTAACCTAACACATGAAGTTAAGCTTCAATAATTCTGTTCATGAATATACCTGTTGCTATTGCTGTGGTCTCAACTTTGTAGTAGAAAACAGCCCTTGGGATGCTGAATAAAAATCCTTTCCACTGTATTTGTTTCAAGAATTATTATTCTTCAAATAAACAAGTGGTTCCATCACATGCAGCCACATTATGCAATGTTTTGGGGTTTACGCTGTGTTGTAATCAGAGTTGATTGTGAACAGTTGTGAGGTTCAGCCTCATTTTGGAGAGCTGTGACAAACTATTCTGAGATTTCTCAGTACACCATTTACTTGGAGGTTACCAGAACAGGAACTACGCTCTTCCCTGCCACTCCTGCGTTATCTGGATTAAAGGTATTTATGTACTGGTTTCTTATGACTTTCATAAAGCACTTCTGTCCAATGTTGTATCTCCTTGCTCTTTGGACCAGCAATAACAGGAACAATACTTAAGGAACTAGCTTCTGCATTAATCGACCTTCATGAAAACCTTGTTTATGGGAAAGTTTGGTTTGTAATATCAAAGGATGAAGAAGTAGATCCATGTGTTTTTAAGGTAGAGGAAAAGCTCAGAACATGAGCAGAGTGGAAGGAAAGAGTCACGATTCAAACCAGCTTGAAGAAATTGGAAATGTGTCTCTGTGGGAAACTCCAAGTCTGCAGAACAGAGGTGGACCACAGGACCTGGTAAGAGGGTCAGTCAAAGTTAAAGACTCCCAACGTCCTTCCATATGGCTTTCTGTCTGGTGTGAATACTAAAACACTCTACCTTTGCCACTCAGTGCGGTAGGAAATACGAGATGGAAAGTTCTGAAGCCTACTACCAGTAGGATACCTCAGCTGTCTGGGTGTACATTAAGGATCCCTGGATACACATCAGAAAGTAAATATTGGTTAACCCCACTGTTATGACCACTGTTGGCTATGTCAGTAAAACAGTCTCTGGTGCCAGGAGTCTGTATGAGCTGTTACAAATTGAATAATAAGTAGATTTGCAAATCCTCTAGGGTCTGGTTTGCAAATGGTCTTTCATGAATGGAATCCAAACATGTAGTTGTCAAGACCAGGAGTTAATTTTTTTTTATTGTTTGAAGGTATGTTCTGTTAATAGAATTAGACAGAGGGGTACAAGAGAGAAGGAGAAAGAAAGGGCTGAGGAGACCTAAGAAATATAGCAGCATATATGATGACATCTCTTTCTCTCCCTGCAGCTATACTCAATGTCTTGCAGACATACCTCTATATTTTGAAGTTATATTTTCCTACCTCCATTCTATCCAGTTTGACGTCACCTACTTCTGTTGTCTAAAATACCCCAACCAGAAATAAAACAACAAACACATTTTGTCTTTTTTGGTATGATAATTTAAAGCATTAGTTATTTAAGTCTCCACACAATTTTTTACTCTCTCATTTTGGATCTCTTTTGTAAAATATGATTAAATTATTTTTTGTGACTCTCTTTTGATACACTTTGCAAAAGCTCACTGTCTCAAACACTTACCAGCACCAAATATTCTAGGCTGTAGTTTAGCTGTGGGAAAGGGAAGTGCAAATGGAATTCATGTCTCCAGTTTCTAAAAGGAAGTCTTACTCTTAGCTCAAGCAAGGCTGTACCTGTATTGCACAGGTGAAGATTATATCTGTTTAAATGTTAATGAAGCATTACCAACTAGGCACTTCAGGTGCCAGGGTCATCTTTTTCTGCAGTTTCTGTATAATCAATGGAGACACAATGACTCCTACTATGACTCACTTGCTGTAAAAGTCTGCCTATCTACCCTAGGGACACAGAGATTTAGAGAGATTATCCTCTCTCATTCTGAACTCCTGCATCAGGGGATATAAGTAATTCACATTCTATTGATAAACTGCTACTAATTCTAAAGACAGGAACTAGACCCAAACAAGTAAAGGAAGTTTATTAACATTGATTTTACTGGGAAGCCTTGACTTGCATCCACAGATCATGGAACGAATGAATCACAGAATGCAAGAAGATGCCTGTATTTTGGAATTATGGCATTCTCCCTACAAAAAGAAGATTATGATAGGGAAAAATAGTCATTATGAATTTTTTAAAAATTATTTTCATTTTTAAAATATGGTTGTTCTATTAAGGAATATGCATCTGTAGAAGCAAGTAGACTTTATTTTTGTGGATTTAGGTCTATACATAGAGGAGAGAAGTGGATATGTACTTTTTGTCTGTAAATTTAACCTTCTGCTTAAATAGCTCAAAAACATCTTAAAATTTGGCTAGTACTAATATTACTGGTAAACTCCAGTTCCAAAAAGTGTTGTAGACACAAAAACAGGAACAACCTTTTTGGCAGCCAATCCTGCTTTTCTGGTTTTGAATTGTACATGACCTGTTAAAAGACAGGCCAAGGACTTTGCGACAAACTGTGCAAAGCAATTTCTTGTCAAAATTTGCTATATAATTTCCCCCCTCAGGAAGTCCTCTTTGTAAGATGTAGAAAAAAATTCTAATACCCATCTTACTCCTGTACAATGAAATGCTGGAGATAGACCAAAGTGGCAGTTGTGTTAAATTAAAGATTAAATAATTACACTGATTTATGCACAAAAAGAATGCTGGGGATAATGTGTTCAGTCTACATCAGCCAATGACACACATCACAGCATACAGTATGCTGTCACATTCTAGTGTTGTATATAAATGTCAACCCTGCTATTTATTTTCAATTTAAAATGCATTAATATTAGCTCTATCATGCTGGTAAATCTTATAATGAAGACAGTTGATTAATATATTTTTTTTTCCTGAAGGGCAGGCAAAGACAAGCATGAACTTCAATGCAATGATGTACATATCTCATTATTTTATTGGGAAATTCATTCATACATTCTGTTCTTATTCATGGTGAAATAGTCATTAAGCAAAGACACAAGGAAGGAGAGATGGGAACTAGTCATGTAAGAAAAATTGCTGGGAAATGTTAAAGAAAAGCCAAGAACAATGTTTTTATGTTTATGTACTTTGATACCTATGATTAATTGTTTTATATTAGGATTAATTGCTTCACCTGTATTCATCAAATTTTTGCTAATTTTAAATTGTTTTACATTTTTCAAAGGTTCTACAGACATCATTTAATGTCTTTGTTTACTGGACTACAGAACAAATCACTGGCTTGATTGATTGATTTGTATTTCCTTTGGCTAACAAAAGACAGTGCTATCATGCACTGGTGTGTTTTTAAGCACATGCAAGGTCATGTTATAACGTTACATATTCCAAAGACTTGAAACCCAGGATTGAGACTGACAAAACACAAAGCTAGATTAATTATGAGTAGATGATAAAACAGTGTATTCAGGATTCATCTCCACAAAATGAAGAATCAAACTGAGGTTCTGGTTTCAACAATGTTTGTGAGCAAAAGGTATAAGGCAGTTACTGAATGAAAAGATGCTTTTATTGAAGACATGATCGCTAAAGGCTCTATGATATGGTGATGCTGAAGCATGTCCACAGGGTCATGGAATAGGATCACTGGATAATCCATGTGGGAAAGAGTCTCAGGAGATCTCTAGAGCATCCCTCTACTCAAAGCAGGGGCACTGTGAGATGAAAGCAGGTTGCTGAAGGCTGTGTCTTGAACCCTGCCCCAACAATGGAGCCTGCACAACCTCCCTGGCCCACTGCTGATGGTCCTCATGTGGGAAAAAGTATTTTCTAATAATTTTTTGGAACATCTTATGTTTTGAGTTTTCTGTTATCTTCTTGCTGTGAAAAGCCTGGATTTGTCTACTTACTGACTTTCCTGTAGATACTGTTAGGTTGTTACCAGACCCTCTAAACTTCAGAGGTGCTATCACTGATGTTTATTCTTTTCTACATATTAATTAGCAGTCACACTCAGAGAAGGTACTTGAGGCTTGATAAACATTTAGTTCGATCCATCAGTTTTCTTCTTACATTTTTCAGATATGTAAAAATGATAGTATTTTTCCTTCTTTACATACTGATAAGAAAAGGGCTGAATTCATATAAGGTAATTACTGAAAAAGAATTTGAGGTGACAGAAAGCAATCTTAAACAAATTCACCAAACTCTTGTGTAACCTATGAATAAACTGCTTTTTAACAAAACAGGAGATTTTTATCTAGTCAAAGAATGTGATCAGTCTTACATCAGTATAACTTTAGATTTCAAATAAAGCATTACACTGTGACTTTTGATAGAAATTGTAAGACATGGCAACTGCTACAAGATGTGCTGGATTTATATGGGCTTTCCAAAAGTTGTTCCTTCTCTGTTTCTGTTGAAAAGAGGAAGAAAAATTTTCAATTTGAGAAAGTTTCTAAAGAGCAGAGAAACCAGCAGTGGCAAAAGACAAGTAAGGATGGTTTGTTACTAACAATCATGAGTTGTATCATACTGTTATTTTAAAGCACAATTCCATCACATAAATTAACGATAACTGTTTAATAATTTGCATCCCAGTACAGCTCAGTATAGATACTTTATACTTGTAAATTCACAGTTCTGAAAGTCACTGTCAACACTGGGTAACTCCCAGTCACAGGGAGACATGAAAAATGTCTGACAAATATGCAAACAGTGGTAGAGAGTAAAAGGTCAACGAATGTGAATATGGGAGCCTAATATTAATCCTTTAAAGTAATACACATACACAGAAAGGAGGGTCCTATTTCTACTTCATTCACAGTGGCTGAACTGTTCCACAACCCCTCACAAACGCTTTTCCATAAATAAGCAGGTATGAGGTAAGGCAAGATTTTAAAGCAGAATCTTTCTCTGCTGTATTCTAATTAAAGACAAAAGTGCTGAAGGGCTCACAGTGTAATTAATTAAAATGAGCACAAGGTGATTGAAAGCAAATTTAGAGAAATTCACTAAATCCTATTGGAGCTTAGATCAATAATGTATGCTAAATTAATGCTTAATTATAAATTGTTCCTGTGGTAAAATATGGGTTTGCTTTAAATAAAGAATGAGACATGCCAGGAAATAAATAAGGTATTATTGTGTGGCTTTGATGACTGCATTGTGTTCTGGCCATTATCCAGTCATAGGGGAGCAACACACGTCCAGGTCCTGATTGATACCTTCTCATTGAACAGCCCTGAACGAAAGAGGCTGATTCTCATGTTTGTAGAGGAGCTTTTACATTCCTACAAGGAATATGCAGTGTAATTATGCAATGTCTTCAAATCATTTTTCAGAGTGTGCAAAGGGACATTTTTGTAAATGCATTCAGGAGGCTTATGCAGTTACTAAATGTTTTGCCTAGTCCCTTGTGCTGTCTTCATTCTGAAGAAGATCATGTCCATTTCTTCTCCTAAAGTTGCCTGTACTTTGGCTTATTCTCAGCCCTAAAGGATCAGCGAGAAAGCTGAGAGTTAGATCTTCTTTTGTAGTACAGTATATAAACAAGTACAAAATATATGCAAGTATAGAGCAGAAACTGGGGAAACAAACTGAAGTTAATCTGTGTCATATATGCCATCTATACCAAAACTGTTTTCACACTGGTTTCTTAATTTGACCATATTGGATTACTTTCAACCCCCAGTACTGTTAAGATGCTTCAAAACCAGAGTTCTTCTGTTTGCACTGCAGCCAATTTTTTTTTCTTTCAACTACATTTTCTGTGCAAGCACATTTTATACCTGGACATGACCCCTGGTAGGTGAGAGTCTTACATATTCTATATTTATTATCTGTGCTTCCAAGTAAAATAGAACAACTTGCATAGTTTAAGAGATAAAAAATATATAAACACCATAAAAATATCAGGAAGTGGAGGGCAGAGCTGTCCAGGGATATTACTATTCACTTTGGTTCACTATTTATTTTCTAAATGGGCCAAATGCAATAGAAGTTAGGACTGGTCATGGCAGCTCAGCCAGCAGGAGCTTGGAGGTGTTCCTGCGTGCCTGGCTTCTGGGAAGGGGAAGAAATTAGGGGAAAAAAGGGTTCCCGTTTCCTGCCCATCTGAGGATGACAGTCTTGCAGGTTTTCCCAGTCCTGCCCCAGCCATAGGTGTTACCAGAGGGCTGCAAACTCCACTGCTTTGTTATTTGGTGGCACCTCTCCCCTTAACCCTCCCCTCTGCTTCCCACCAGGGATAAACTGCATGCCCACAGGCAGCTCAGAGCACTAACCCCCTTCTTTTGTTCATCCAGCAGTTTTCCCCAAGCTGTATATCCCCCGAACCCTGTTTGTTCTAGCTTCTGATTAAACTGAAAGGTGATGGAGCAACTGACCACCTGAGTGTCTCTTTGCAGGTGGCATGTGGCCCACACTCTGGCAGCTGCAGACCTCTTGCTTTTCCTCTGCAAGTTTTAGCATTTCACAGATGGACTGGGCTACCCATTTCTGTCAGAAATGGCTCAGTCCATTTTATAACATGGGCTTGTATTCCTGTCAGCTCCACAGGGTTTTATGTTCTCTGATCTGTATGGCTAGCAGTGCTGCTTTTATCACTGTTTCACTGGAAGCCTGTTTGTAAACCATGTTTTCCACTGATTAAAAAGGAAACTTGTTGAAATTGTAGGATATTGCAGTATAACCCAGAACAATTAATAAATCACTTGGCATTAATGTATAAAGTAACTCTACTGTCACACTGAGAAAGTAAGTTTCTTGCTGATGCTTAGCTTCACTCAGTTTCCCAAGTGTCAGTCATTTAGGCATAGGTAGTTTGCTTAAAGAAATCTCATAAAATCTGAAGAGAAGCTACTTTCTATTTATGCCATAAAGTGCTTTTTCAGCTCTGAGGAGCTGAAATGTGACCTGTTTGTTTCACTGCGGTGCACAGCAGCTCGCATGAGAAATCAGCCAAGAGAAACTTAAAAGGAAATATTGAGCCGCTCTATGTCTTTTTAAGCACTCTAATCTCTTAATAAGAGTTGGCAGGTGTTAACGGGTTTGTGCTGATTTCTTTCTCCTTTTTTGGTTATCTCAGTTCTGGAGGTAGATTCATTTTCTGGGTTCAATAAGTATTCCTTCACCTGCCTGGAAATGGAACTGTGGGTGCTTTGATAAATAGATTAAAAGGGTATCTAATTTCACTGTTGCTTCTGCAAGTATCTTTGTTTTCTCTGATGAACTGTTGTTTTGTAGCTTTCTAGAGCAGTAACCTTCATGGATCACAATAAATGTCCCTACTCCTCCCACAGCAAAAACAAATCAGGGCAGGAAGGAAAGGCTTTGCCTTAATTCTTCAGCAAAGACATTCAAAGCAGCACTAAACAACAGGACTCTCTTCTGCGCTGATTTCAACAGGTCCCCAGTGAAAATTACAATGCCAAATTAACCCCTCACTAATGCCATTAACAGAGATTCACCAGATGTAATATCCTCCTGTTATTAATAAGAATGGCTTGCATATCAAAGCATGACAGAGTCACAGGGTGCTCTGGTGCCTTTACCATACACTCACACAGCCGTGCCTGAGACAAGTACCGGGCCAGTGGAAAGATGTGGTAAAGTCCAGGTCTCTAACTTGAGCTTTAACAGGTTTAAGGTGATTTAAAGATTGGGTACAAAACCCAAGAGATCTGATTAGAGCACCTATAGAGTCAAACACTTCAGAAAAAAATTAGATTTTGAGATAGGGATTTACTGAGGACACACAGGCTACAGCATGTCATGCCTGGCAAAGCATGAGCTCCATGAAGTGCAGTGAGAAAGGAACCATGCTGTTGCATCTGCCTCCTTATGTCGCACTAAGCTTGGGAGCACATGATCGGGGATAGGATTTTGCCATGGCATGAATTGCTCCTGGGAGATAGCACTCAGGCACATGCTGCAGCCTCTGGGATAGAATGGGACATTAGCTCTCCAGGCAATAACCCGTAGGAGACAATGTGCCATCTGCAAATGTCTTCTGTGCTGTGTTGTTGTTGACGATCTGAGGCAGACCTGACTGTTAAGGTTTCTGTGGATACTGCTCTGTTTTTGTCTAGCATGCCTCCTTCATGTACACTGAAAAACACTTTGCCAAATAACAGCCACAGACATTATGCACATGTAAATATATTGACTTCATGTACCTGAGGGTCTTTCTAAACCAAGGCTGAGGTACACACTGTGGATGGGAACAGTGTCTCACAGAAGTTTGCTTGTGCTTTGTATGAAATAGTCCTATTCCCTGCAGTTTTTCGGATTCATCTTTTTTCTTCGTTCATTGTCTCAATAGGCTAAGCAAGAAAGCAAGCCTGATGACAACATAAACAATGCCGATATTACAAAAGATAGCCTCTGTTCTGCTAAGTAAAAGATCAAGACCAAAAAACACCAACTGGCTCACATCCATGCTGCTCAGAGCTTATTTAACCCTTATAGTAGATATAAGCATTTGCAGCAGTTCAAAGGCAGAGCTGAGGAAACAACTAACCATTAGAGTGTGGATAATTAGGATTCAGAGCTTTCTCTATTGCTTTTTTTCTTCTCTGGCTTTCTTTTATAAGTATCAGCTATTCTGCACATTTCTTATGATCTTAGGAAATGTCTGACCCTTGTGATTTGCAGGTGTGACATTCCATGTCTGGGCATAACTTGGTAGCATGCATATAGTCAGTATGTGAGACATCTCATACCTTGCTGAAATGCACTTGCACTCTAGATTCAGCTCCAGAGTAAAACACAGTTGTCCTTGGCTTCTGCAGTACTCAGTGAGTTAAAATAGGAGACACCCAGGGAAATGACAAAAAATCAAGGATATCTTCATATAACGTTGCAGAAGCTCAGGACAATATAAATAGCAGAGCACTTGAAAGCAAGCACTCTAAATATATATACATATTCAGAAAATTACTCCAATAAACAGCCATTGAAAAAAAAATGTTACAGTAGAAAAAGAAAAACAAGTTGTTAGAAATTCAGGGACACTTACGGGACAGTCACTTCTTGACATAAATATGATCAAAACCTATTACCGTGTCAGTGAAGAATTTGCACAAGTACTTTTTACCACATTGTTTTGTACAACGCAAAGGAAAAACAATTCAAGTTCATGAACTGAAACCATAAATGAATACCCAAGTTCTATAAGGACAAGGACAATGACAACAGAAGACACAGTTCTTGTAGTGAACCTTATGCTAGTGTTTTTCTCACAAAACCCCCCAGCAATTTCTTGCTATTTTGTAACTTCTTCTATTTTTCTATTTTTACAAAAGCATTAGTTTTTCATATTAACTTTAATTAAATGATATACAATGACCACGGCCTGCAATAGACTCGTGGAGATTTAAGATGGAGGTAAGGCAGATCTTCACTCCTCTGTACTTGCATATTTGGTGGCATCCTATACAGGCTTGAGGTGCATTGATGGGGAAACAGGGACAATTGCCTGTTCTCTTCAAGACCAAAAGCAGGTCTAAAAATATTTAGTCATAGAACTTGTTGATCTACTTTTCCTTCTGAAATAATCTGCAGCTTTGAGAAAGAAAAAAAAAAAACGGGAAAAAAGGGAATAGTTTTAGAACTAATAATGTCTATTATATAAGCAAGCATTTGAGTGTATTTATTACAGTTTTGTGAAAATTATATGTATAGGGGAAAAGAAAGATGGGAAAATACATCTAGTCTCTCTCTATGACTGATACGTTATCCAAATAAATTTTAAATTGATAATATTATGATTTCTAGAATTTTGGGAAAGCTAGCAATTTTTGTAATCGTAACAGAGTAATGTTCTCTTTTCCAAATGCATGCTTTAAGGAAATTCTATTGAATGCTCCATGGACCAGAGGAGAAACATGTGGAAATAGCTTTCTAATTATTTCAACTATTTCTGTGCACCCTGGGACACTCACTGACTTTCATTAATGTAAAACATGAGACAGCTGAATTTGCTCATCAGTTGAAGTAGTAGAACTATATAAATCTACTGAGGCTCTGGTATTATAATTTATCTAGGCATCTTAAAAAGAAAAGCCTTGTTGATGCCTTGCAACCTTGGAACATAAGTGAAACTAGAATTCAGACCATGAGTGACATTATAGAAGAACTGGAATATTAATGTTTCCCAAAGCACTGATTTTTACAAAAGATGCTACATCAGTGGTGTGGTCTAGCACAAGATGACCCAGATCAACACTCTTGTTGAATAATGAAGCATCCAAGCCACAGACCATTTAACCTATACTGGGGCTTCTAAGAAGCAGCAAGAAAATTATCTGTTCGCATATTCCTCACTTGTTTTTTCTTTGTTTGTTTCCATGTTTTAGCACTGACAGAATCAGCAGGTTACTTCATGTAATTGTGAATAACTAGAAGGTTTGACACTGGTTTTGAAATATTTAAAATAAATATTTTCATAAAAACTTCATCTGATGTAATAACTTTCATCATGGCATCACACCTTGATATTATTCTTATGTTTTTTCTTAAGTTATTATTGTCTGTTTAAATTTAAGAGTTGAGATATCTTTGCTCCTCTTGGTGTGTGAGACCTAGTTAGCTGAAATTAATAGTAAAAAGGAGCAGTAAACTTCACAGTACAGAGTGTATGAAATTAATTTGCTGAAACAATAAATAGGCTATGATGTTAATCTGTCAACAGGAAAATGCTCAAAATCAGGTGAGAATCAATTTACTTTATTTCATACATGATGTGTAAGAAGAAAAAGAGAAAGCAGCCATGAAAGAATATTGTGCTTGGATAGATTATGGAATCCAAGAGACTTCAAAGTGCCCAGTAAAAAAGGCCAAAGAAACCCAAGAATTTTACATTTGAGTCTTGTAACTAACTTGTACAGAAGTACCACTGAAGGAAAAATAACCTCTAGTTCCCATAGAGAGTTCCCAACTCACATATTTATCTTGAAATATTATCCCAATGAGGTGTTATCCTAGATAAGTCCAGTATAAGAGAAGTCCTCCAATGAGAATGAAAGCAGGAGAAGACTTTATATGCTTTGAAACTTGAAAAATATTGAAACAGAAGCTCTGATCAGTATATAATATCATATAACCGAAGAAAACCAAAGTAAATAGTTTATTCCCTAAAAAAACCCCAGGAGACATTGATATGTTGCTTTAACAAAACTAAGAAGACAGAAATTTAATTTAACCAGGAAATCTCAGCAAATTGATATTGATCAAAATTCTAGGACTAGTAAAAAAAACAATTTTTTTATTTAATAGGTGGGAAAGTAGCTTGGGTGGTCACCAGCAAGTTTTATGACTAATGCTGTCAGGCTACATCCTAAACTAAAATTCCTCTGTCAGTGTAAACACTAATAAATAAGCAAAAATTTTTAGGCTTCCTGTTACAACCAATTAAAAGAAATATGTGTTTGTGAAATATGATTCATCTCCTATTATGTAAGAAGTATAAAAGAGGTAAGATGTAGATGTCTTTGGCCCTGAATCTTTTTTGGACGAGTTCCTCTAATTCACAACTATTGTATCAGCCAATGTGCACATCCAATAGGATCAGTACAAACTTGGAGTTTAGATGTGTAACAGTGGACCTATTGGTCAAACACACCACTTTTTTTTTTTTTTTTTTTTTTTTTTGTAGTTGATGCACAAGATACAACAAGACCTACGGCAGCCAGAGATACATAAAATGAAAAGATGTTCCATTATGTTGAAGGTAAAGAATGTGTGATTCTGATCTTATTAATACTATATATATTTACATCTATGCACATAGCTATTTAGCTGTCTGCAGGGTCTTTTTGTAAAAGAGGTTCCAGCATAGTAATCTCCCTTATGTTCCATGTGAGAACTAGTTTCAAATACCATTCCTTCAATGGAAAAATATACCTAAAACCCCAGACTGATAAACTTTTCTGGATTCAATATTCCTCACACACTGAAATTATGTCCTGACTTTGTATTCTAGTAGGACGTGGGCAAGGAAAAATCTCCAGTTTATCTCCTAAGACATTCTGGCTTCCCTCCAAAGAAAGAAATGCACATAGGATGGCTTACAGTGTGCTTCTCCTTGTCCCTAACCTCAGTGCAAATGTATTCTACAGGAGATAAACCTGGAAAGCAATTTCTCTTTGCTCTTCTGAAATTTTATGGAACCCTTGAATCTGTAATGGAGGAAGTTGAAGGAAAACTGAGGGGTTTTGCTCACGAGGGGTTTTTAAGCAAACTATTCTGTCAATGGAAACTTATTTTTCAACAACTCTTTTCTTACCAGTACCCTTAGAACTATAGACATCTACAGAACATGTATTATTCTGGCTTATTAAACAGCAAGAATGAAAGTCAAACTATGTCTTCTTATCCAAACCCTCCTCCAAAAATCAAGTAGTTGCAAATACTAGTAGTTTATTTTTTTTTCCTGGGATGCGCTGCCTAAAAGGAAGCTATGTTCCCTGGAAGAGAAATTTTCAGTATAACTGCAACTTTTTATATAGCTTTTACAAGTTGGAAAATTTGGAATATATTATGCTAGAATATCTCTACTGCTATAATGATTGTTAAAGTAAAGGGTAATAAAAAGTGATTACTAAGCATCCCCAATGCTGTTGTGCTTCTGAATTATATGATTTTTACAGTCGTCCTCATTAGATTCTACATTTCTCAAAGTCAAACATATAATTTCATGATTTCCACAAGCAAAACTTAAGATAGGGTACTGGATTACATAAATTAATGAAAATGACATAATAAAGCACTTAGCTGTGTTTGACTTATGAGACTACTTGCTTGCATGAATTTTAAAACCTCTGCAGTTTTGCTTGTAGATGTCTTACGTGGTTTTGCTTCATGATTATGTTCAGCCAGCATGTGTTAGCATTCAACTGTGGGAAAACAGATGTTCGCTATTAACTCTAAATTCAGCAAAACTGATTCATTTTATGCTTTAGAATGAATTTATATGCTGCCTTGGGGGTAACCTTTATGTAATACAGGGCATCTTGTTCACAGTTTGGGCAAACTAGAAAAATTCTGCTTTGTTTTAGAGCTTTATCCTAGAGCTAGCACAAAACCCTCTGGAAGATAAAAGGTTTTCCTTATCAGCACGATACACAGTATTATTGCTATAATTCTCTGTGAGCAGATAAGGTCAGTGCCATACAGTGAGTACATTAATACAATCCTTATCAAACTTCTTATCTTAAGCAATCCTTAAAACCTCCCTAAAATTTTGCACTCATCCTTTTCAATTGCATGTGCAAAAACCTCAGTTATCACAGCAAACCTCAAAATTTAGGTTCCCAGTACAGATACTTGGCTTAGAACCATTTTATGATCACCAGAGACAGGTATACTGCTCAGAAGGACAGTTCAGACACTTTCAAGGCTAAAGTCCCTGCTAGATATAATTTAAGCACTTCAGTTTGGTTGAAAAAGTTTTGAAACTGCAATACTTTATAAAATTTTCTTCATAAGCCCAGCCCTAAATTTAAATATGTTACAAATATGGGGACATTATATGATGTAGTAATGGAAACTGAAGCATAAAATAAAATCTTACCTCTCTCAAAGCAAAATACTTTGTAAAAGAGAAAATTCCAAAGATTGTATTAGAAAGTCTGTAGGAACTGCTTTCCTCTTCAGAATTCTTCAATCCAGGCTCAGAACTGGAATTTTCACTCTTACTTATGAAAATATGGGAGCTTAAAAAATCATCTAGTTGACACCTATGGGAAGAAATCCTTTTGAAAGAACAAACTGCCAACAGAATGCAGTATGTTCTCACATGTGTGGCATCCCATATTTCTCTCAACCAAACAAAGCTGAAAATAACTGATTCTACTGAGAACTAGTTTCTGCTGCTTCCAGCAGAAGTTCTATGAAGACATAAGTACAACAGACTATCCTAAATGAAAACTGTTACCAACTTATTGTTATAAATGATAAAGATGGCTTTCTTTTTATTCTGTTTGTTGGGGTTTTTTTTAAGCAGATTTCATTTTATAGACATTTTGAAGAGCTAGTAATGAACTGTTTCTGTGTTCTGTAGGAATATAAAGAAGGTTTTAACAAAAGGCAATAATATTTGCAAAGAGTATGTTTTAAACTTATAATCAGAAAGGGAAAAAAGAAAAACAATCATCCATGTTCTTCAGTGTCTGGAAGGAAGTTCAACATAGTGTTAACTTTCACAAAAGATAAAACAATTTTAAAGTTAAACTAAACCCAAAAGAGGGATTTGCAGAGAAGGATGTTAGCAATTATAGATCCAGGGAGGTTTATTCATTCTGCAATATTACAAGGCAGTTGACTCCCAGTAGAACTTTACTGAAGCCAATGCAATCTGCCTGTGACATGGAATAGTTTAATTCATTGATTTTGTGTGTTAAAAGTAAAAAAATGCAGAAAAATTGCTTTCCACAAGTCACACTTCACACACATAAAACCATCAAGTAAGTTGAATAGATTATTCACGAGTTAAAAAGCTTACAACTTGCTTACTTTTATTATTTATGCTTCTAACCTCTTTCCCAAAACCTTCTCAAAATAAAATGCTTTTATTCTTTGATTTAATTTCCTGTAATTTGCTTACTTAACTTTATTGTTGTTATTTTTTAATAACAGATGACAGGGTTTTTTATGACTAAAATTTTACAATCACTGTGAAGCACTTTGCAACGCATTAACATAAAACTTGGTATTTCTGCAAATGAAAATTGTTTTTTATCAGATTTTTTATCAGCTCAACATATTTACAAGAAACCACTCTTTTTTTTCACCCCCCCCAGCAGTATCTAGGAAAATAAATGATCTCTTATGTAAATTAAGCATATTATGCCATTTTGATCCTCAGTGTGATCTCTGGATCTGGTGTGTTTAGATACATAACTTTTTGAAGTATCTTTACTCATTCACAATCAGCTTGGGTTTCAATGATCATTCAAACGCAATTAATTCATGTTTGTACCATGAATAATGTCTGGGCTGCAAATCACATTGTGAATTTTCCTGGGCTGGGAGGGCTAATGACAGGATAATGAATAAACCATCACCTGCTTAATCTTTCCTTCCTGGAAGGAAGCCCATCACCCTTCAGGTGCCCATATGAAACTTTGTTTCCCATATCCACAGTTCGCTGCTAAACAGTGAGAGGTATCACCTGGTGGTGTGGACCAGCAGGAAAGTTCCACTGTAGTGTAAACCAGGGAGCTATTATGGAGGGAATGAAATGTTTCCTGTGGTTATTTCTGGTGTATTTCAGCTTTTATAGCCTTGGTCACTTGAACTCTCAGCATGAATTATTAAACATAATGATGACTGTTAAGCCTGATTAAATGCATTGCATCACTGTTAGGCCAAAGTTAAAGAGCATAACGAAACGTAAAATAAAAACTGGGAAAGAGCCAGAGAGAAGCAAGAGACAGAGATAAATATTTGGGTGTTGTAATGCACCAGATTTTATGAATTATATAATTAGAAACTTACTCCTTAAAGTAGATATTATACCTTTTAAGACTACTAATATTTAGCCTTCTCTAAGACCCAGTTATTTCAATAGACCAGAATTCATTTTTTCTGGATATTACTTCCAACTTCCCATCTTGTATGAGGCTAAAGAGGTCACCTCCTTCAACGAAGAACTGCTAAAAGCAACAGCCACTCAGAAAGATAAGAAAATGAAAGACTGATCCTTCTATACAGCTCTCATCTTCTTAAATAATTGAATCATGTTGTGCTGTCACATACTATTACTGTTTTAAATGTGTACATGTCGTTTCATTTGTGCTTACTTTAGAAAGGCTAACTTGGACTTCAAAACCCCCAAAGTTTACAGCAGGTCACCTAATGGAGCTGAAACAAGATTTTAAGGCAGAAGAGCCAGAAAAGCAGCAATTCTTAAAGGAATTTGCTCAGTCTTTTTGATGTGATGTAAAAATAACATACAAGTTTAAGCTGATGTTTTAAGACAGATTATTCAGTATAATAAAGATGCTGCAGGAAGTCCAAATACTAAAAAGCAACCCTTAAAAATCAAAAGGAACCTTTCATCAGAGTCTTATTTTATGAAAGGATCTGTGCTATTAATCTAAAATTTAGTTGACTCCCTTATCACTATCCATTGATCCTCTCCCAAATCTCTCTTTGACCCTGTTTTCTGAAAGGTGTTTTACTGCTTGTGCATCTCATTGAATAGAACAACAGAATTCACTCTCCAGAGCGGTTCTTGTCACCAGATTATCCTCCTGGTCAATTTTTAGCTCAACTCATCAAAGACTACCCAGACTGCTTTGAAAACTACTGTGGAACTGTACTGATACTTACAAGCAGTTCTGAATCCAGCGACTCAGAAATAAATTGGACAATATCTTTGGAAAGGGATTAAGTTTTCATAAAAAATACTTTGCCTTAACTGAAAACATTCACAGTGGGATACTTTCAATTAGTAAATAGTATCAGCTGGGAAAAAAGGGGGTTTATTATTAAAATCAAAAGCTTTGTATGGATATTTTTTTGAAAAAGTGTTTTGATTTTCCCTTTCAAATGGTGATTTTATTTAGAATATTAAATAAATTGACTGTTGGATACAACTGTAAAGGAGAAAAGAAATCAAAATTTTAACAACTATATTCTGCTTACGTTTGACCAAAATATTTTCATTGATTCAGAATTAATTTTTTCTTCAATTTACAGTTTATGTAGTTCTAAGTCAGGACAGGTACATCAAAAGTTAAAACAACTCATTACCTAATTTGTTATACTCATAAACAGTAAGTTAAAGAAAATAAAGTACTAAAAGTAAGCATTATACACATTTCCTATTACTGGAATTTAAAACTTTCCAAAACATTTGCATATATGTTTTATCTCACACCCTCTTTCTCTGGTGTCACAAACAAATTGTGTATTTATAGATCAGCTCCTTCTTCCACAGCATTCTTTCATGATTAACTCTGTACTACAAAAGATAATTTAAAACACTATAGATCTTTGCTGTTTGTTTTCAAACCTGGGAAGTTATTAAGTGCCACCCAGCTGACAGGGACCCACAAATGTCTAAAAGGTCATTAAAGAATTTTCTTCAATGGATCTTAATCTCTGTTAATTATTTTTCTTTTCTGTCTACTTTCTTATGAAATTTTTCTTAAATATTATCTCATGGTTATTCTAAGTTGCATATGTGGTGTCTACATATTAAATAAAACAGCCCCATGTTGCATTTCCTATAAAGAAGTCTTCTGTAATAATTGTTTTGTTTCATTTGCTTGCAAAAAGCTTGAATATCCATTTAGAATTAGTGTGCTTAGAACAGGTATACTTTGAAGGTGTTAAGATGAAATTTTTAAAGAAAAAAATAATTTGATGCTTATGTTTTTTATCCCCTAACTTTGATAATTCTCCCCTCATTTTTTTGATGTAGTCAATCAGAACAGCTGCTTTTTGCAGAGGCTTAGGCAAAATGAAAAAATAAAACACTGATTTTTATATACCATATCTATTCTGCACTAAAATAATATTGTTTTGAATTTTAAAACTTTGTCAAGTGTCTGTGATTCCATTCTTCATCTTTAACTAATGTTACAATTCTGATGACCTGTTCATTCCCTGCTAACGTCATCTTTTTAAGTGGACAGAGGAATATATAGGAGATAGCATATATGAGCGGCGATGAGTACGAGTGTGTGTGCATGTGTACATATACGTGTGTGTGAGAGAGTACTCTCACACCATGATTGTGTCTTTTATTCCTCCTTTATATATATGCAAACCTTTACTTCTACAAAGAAACAAAGCATGAAGAACTAAAGGAAAGCATAGTGTAATAACACTTCTCTTTCAAAAACTTCTTTTGCAGCAAATAGTTCTAGAGCATTAAGTGTTTCATGCATCTGGAAGAAAGTCCAGGGATTCTTTGTGGGGTATTTGTTGTTCTATTATTTTTGCTTCTGTGTCCAGGAATTAAAACTTGCTGCAATCCATTGGGTAATGTTAGGTAACAGAATATAAAAATACCACCATAAATATCTTTCACAGTTATTCTAGGTGAAATCCCTCATTTTATAAGCTCTAACTCTAATACCTTGCTAGCCTGACAGTCCTGAAATATGGGCATAGGAAAAAATGACAAAAATGATTTCATAAGAATATTTATTGCTTAAAAAAGTCATCTAAAATTAGAGGGGAAAAAACCTAGAACACTAGGGAAAGGTCTTAATAATTTAATAATAGAACTTAATCAGGACCTAAAGGGATCACTGGAGTTAATTAGCAAGAAATAGTGCTTGTAATGTGCGGTCAGGCTGAGAGAAACATAAATAAAATGAAGCAGTGATCTATGACTTAAAGATATATTATGTATATTCACAGAGGCCATATACTGTACCAGTATAATAGCATAAAGATTAATTATCACTAGAAATTATTTCCATATATTCCATCTGCTACAAAATTTTTTAATACAATTTATTTCAATTTATATATGTGTATTTCTTCAGGGAGGAAGTTAGGATAATCACTAATGTGTAGTTTTGTATAAATGTAGAAGAAAAGGAAAATCAGACATAGTGATTAACACCAAAATTATCTCAGATATAATTTACAAGGAAGACTCATGCATGAGCTAAGCTTCACAGCTTATTCTGAGTCATGAAAAAAGGAAACTTTATCTGACAATAATGTTAGATATATGATAACCACTTTCAGTAGGACAGTATACTGGCCATGTTTTTTGATCCTGTTACATAGCTGTCATACAAATGCCCTGAAGCAAGAAGATAAGCTAACCAGAGGCATCCCCTGCCCAGTCCCACAAAAGTCGTCTTGAGAGGAGGATAAGCACTAAGGCTGAACAGAGAGAACTGATGGGATGTAACTCTGTTAGGACTCCTTTTTAGTTTTTTTAGCTCTTTCTTCAACATATTCTCTGTCTCCCTCTCAATATTCTTGCTTATTCTCCGTTTGTACAGCTGCATTTGCATTAAGTGACCAGATGCAATAATGCATAGATTAAAATCTGCAGTTGTATATGTACAGTTGCAACAAGGCTATGCCTGATACAGAACCGCTGCATAATCAGGATTTGCAGCTTTATAATTTAATGATGGACAATCTACCACTGATACAACCGTTTTGTGCTGTTTTAACAAAAAGTGTTGACTGACGTTACACTGACTAGCTACTCCCAACCTGTTGCTGTGAGTGGGAGGCTGGGTTAGATGATGGTCAATGGTCTCTTCCAACCATTTTTATTATGTTTCTATTTCCAAAAGAGACAGTTTCTTCTCTCCCCTCTCCTAACCCCTAATTCTTCTCTGATCTAAACTTTCAGCGAGACTATTTAGGGAGTTAAGCTCATACAAAATTACTATGACTCAAAAAAGATAGAAAACCACTTTATGCCATTTAACACCCTGAAACAATCATTCAGGCAAGTTCTGGTATAAAATATAAAAGAAAGGGGGAAATGTGTGGCTAGCATGAAGAGTGGGCAGGGGACTGCCCTTTTCTGCAATAGGTAGCCTTTAGGTTGCAGAGCTATATCATCAAATTGCATGCTAAGGTTCTTTTTGATATCACAGAAAATTAGGAAAATGCTCAACAAGTGGAATTTTCCACTGATATGCTGCTATACCAGCTTAATCAAGTTGCAGTAGTATGTTCAATACTGTGTTAACACTGAATAATGCCACTGATTGAAAGAAAGAAAATATAAGAAAGTTATCTCCTACTGACCATGAAATTTCATAAAACACTCATGCCATTGATTTTCCTGAAGTGCTCTATATGTTAAAAAAAATAATTAATAAAGTGTGTTTGTTAAGTTCATTTATATATTTTGCTGTGAATGAAACATTTAATTAATGACACGATGTCTTTAGTGAAAATTAAAAGCAAAAATGAGATAAAATCACATAGAAGGACACCATAGTTTTTTTCCTTTTCTTTACTTTTTGTCCCCAAATGTTAATCCTTCTGTGTTCAATTGTTTCAGTAACTATTAATATTCTGGTTTAGTGCCAGGAACACTTCTAATTGAAGGTCTGTTCAATTTGTTCAACATGAGAGAAGAATGTAGTAAGATATTATCTCTGAAATATGAACTAAGTTTAGTTATAATATGGATTTATTTAAATCTCCTTAATGCTTAGTAAGTATAGTGCCTGACATGGGGTTAAGTTTTATAAGGATGCTGTTTCTTTCTAGTTGGTATAAGAAAATGGAAAATTAAAAATTGCAAGTTGGCTAGTATTCTGTGATTTGATAAAACGCCCTAATTTTAGTTAATTTTCAACATGGTAGCAAAAATTTTTTTAAAACTGCCTGTTACTGGATATCAAGATATTACGCCTATCACCTGGCTCTTGATATCAGTAATTTCTGTCAGTTTACAGCTTACCTTTTGTATATCAGAGTGTATATCATAGCTAATCCAGATGTTCATCTAGCTAAGGTTTGGACATGGGACTGACATTCTTACAATATTTCTCTAGAACACCTTGTAAAATTTACCTGCAAGAAATCTAAATTCCTTTGGAAAACAATGTAAGACAGCAAAGCCCTCACCTTTCTGATTAACAATGTGCACAAACATTAGTTTAGGAGCAAAGTATCAGCATGTCTAAATAAGTGCATAATTAAAATTCTATTCTGAGTAGCATGCTCACTTGAGTGGCACTTAGCTTTTTCTTAAGGTCAGCTCATATTAAATAGAAAATTGAAGTAAGGTGAATAAGGATGCAAACACAAAGAAGTCCTTAAATTTGTGGACACTTTATGTTGATCTTCAATGTGATTTCTGCAGGCACATGTAGACATGGCTATACATGTGTATGTGTACAAATAAAAACCCTAAACACTGTCATAAATTATTAATATTGATGTCTGTTACATTTCAGTTATATATATATATATATATATATATAAACAAAGGATTTTCCACTGATGACAAAATGTAGAACTAAGCAATTTTGTATTTTAAATAATTCAGATATATGGGAAATATGCATTATAAATACTTATGTATTATATATCTACAAATAGGAATTATGTGTACTTTAACAATGCTTGTTTTACTTTTACAAAATCTAGCTTTGTGTAGCTCTATTTCCACATAAAGGTCCAATGCCGGTTTTAATCTGAGATGCCCTAAGGGTGGGTATAAAATTCAACTCCAAACAAAGGAGATTAAACTTTGGTCTTTAAGAAATAAAATTATGTTCCTCTACAGTAATAATTTTCCAAGGTTATAGGATACAACTCTAAAACATTAAAAAATAATTTTACAAAGTATATGATGTTGTCTATTAGTATAAAACTTACCATACTTAGTTTGTGTATGGATTTTATTCACATTTAAGGTCCACAATTGAAAATGTTAAAGGACATGTTGAACCTAGCAATTAGTAATTTAGTTCAATATTACTACCTAAGATATAAATAAATTATGTATAAACGACATTAATCCTTAATTTACCTACAGAAGTGTTACAAAAGTTACCTACTTTCTTTTTTCCACAGTACCAATATGAATTAAAATAATGCTAATAATTAAAAAAGAATTATTTTTTTCCATATACATTATTAACTACTTCTTGGCCTGTGGGAGAAAATATCAATTTTGATAATCTCTAAAAAAGGAAAAGAATATGGCTAAGTTGGATGCATTAGTCGAAAACAATTTTTCTTTCATTATGATTGCTTATATCTACTCTATATATTCAGCAAACTCCATTTATCCAATGATAAAGATAAGTGAAGTTAAGAAAATGTTCCTATCATTAAGCTTAATTTTCTTCTAACTAAAATTTTTGTGTTTATATTTCATCAATCTATTTATGTATTTTCTATGAAAAATATTAAGGAAAGGTTTCCCAGTAGGCCTATATGAAAATTAATATACTAAAACATAGCATAGTGTATAGGTCAAGTTAATTTCTCATATGAAACCGATAGGTAACCACAGGAAAAAAAATATTGTGTATGTAATAGATAACAGTAATCCTCATCATAATAAAAATATATTGTCTTGAAATGTAGTGGGGATATACTGCCCTAACTGGATAGCGGACATTATTTCATTAAGTGTTAATTATTTTTACAATCTCTTGTTAAATAAAAAAGCTTATTTCAGATTTAGAAGTACTGGGTACTTTCTTTACAAATAAAATAGTCATCGTAACAGAGGGGAACACCACAGTAAGGAAACTGGGAAAACTAATCTAAGGAAGTAAATCCTTCCTGCAAGATCCCTGGTGCCCGTTTATCTTCAGGCATTTTACTAAAGGACACTGTGCATTGGCTCAACACTTTCCCAGTTTTTCTCCTCACAGTCATTTTAAAAATCATAAACAGAGCTCTCCCTGTAATTTACATGCTCTTGAAGAGTGAGGTATAAAACACAGAAAAGACTTCCTACCCTGTCCTTCCTAAGATCATACAAGAGTTCAGAACAGTCTAAAAGTATTAATGTTATGAAATTTTGATATGGTATTCCAATGACTGGGCAGAAAATATCAAACACCTTTGTGTAATATTTTTTTCAAAGGGAATTTTGAAACATGCATATTGCAAGCCTGCCGCTCCTGAAATTTCAGGATAATGTGATATGACACATCATTTTATTTACTATTTACAGAGACACTGAGTAATTCACAGTCTTAGAGCATTCATGTCTCATTGTCTACTTGGCCAAAACAGAGATCTAAACAGACAGGTTTGCTATTCAGCTGTCAGGGAGAAAACTGCTGCACAGGAAGGGCAACCACTGCTCAGCAGCAAGACCTGCCCAGGATGCTATAAACACAACCTTCAGCTTTCCCTGAAGGAGAGCAGGAGTGGCATATCCAACCGGTCCTCCGGTTTCTTTATTCCGTATCAGCTTTCGGCTTCCTCTCCTCACTCCAGGAAAAGCGGGTGTGTGGTGTAGTGGTGGTGCTGTTTGTAAATCAGTGTCATGTATTCTGCTGAGAAGCTTGAGTTGGCTGATTCTTTATAATAGCAGTCATGGTTTGGAAGCTCTGAGTGCTTGGACACTCATTCTGCTAAGCACTGCAGAAAGATACATACAGAGACCACAAAGCCCTGCCCCAAGGCAGTTGCCCACTAAAAGGCAAAAAACCCCAATAAGACAGGTAAACAAGGTAAAACCAATAACTAATGCACTGTTTTAGTAAATCCTAAAGTATTGGGGGTAAATTAATCAACAGAGCAGTGAGCACAGCTCCTATCCTGCCTTCCTCATCTTACAAAATACAAGCTTTCTGTATGTATTTTATAAAATTTGGTCTTTACCTTCATTCCATTTCTGTTATGTCATTAATACCCAGATGAGCTGCAGACTTCTCTGAAGGAAAACTTTACTCAGTGCATAAATAGGTCATTCTCTTGCCATGCTAATGATTTATTCTGATCAGTGTCTTTGATCATTAATACAAAATGGAAAGCTAAATAAAGCTGGGATGACATTTCCTGACAAATGAATGGCTCATATTAAAAGGAGGAAGACTGGAGTGATTTCTTCCCTAAGACATAAAATGCAGTGGGAAAATACCTGGTTGTTTCTCACTCTGTTGGTCTCATTTCATCCATGAAAGTTTTCAGTCTGCTGAGGAAACTTCATGCAGTGAATTCTAGATATGAAATATTCTCATATTCCCTAGAATCAAGCACAAAGTCTGGAAAAGTAAGATCTATTGTCACAATGATTGAGAAAAATGGAAATACTTAATAGATTTGAATTTAATTCTCCATTCTTTGACATCTAGTGAACTATTCTTCTGCCAACCAAATGCATAAAATGCTTTAAAATTACCCTCAAAATGAAGAATTTTTTCCCTGTACAAAAGTAAATGACTGTATCTGTGCAGAATGAGATGGGGAATCATGATCATTATTGAAAAATTGGAATATCTTGTGGAGGTTCTTTGTACTGAAAGGCACTTATCTCTGCAATATGCTGTCCTTAAAGACTGATAATCACTAATCCTGTTGCTTTTTTGGATATGACATGAATCACATCTCTTTATAAATGTGTGTTCATAAAGGCAATTCCTGTTTTATGTTAGATTGGTCAACTGGTATTTTTAAAAACTAAAAAGACAAGAAATCGAACTGGACACCAAGAAATTATCTAGAATTCTGCATATTTATATTTCAACAGTGATGGAAAAGGCTATTGGAGACCTTGTTCTCATAAACAAGGAGGGGCTGGTGGGGAACATGAAGCTTAAGCACAGCCTTTGCTGCAGTGACCATAAAATGGTGGAGTTCAAGATCCTTAGGGCAGCAAGGAGGGCACACAGCAAGATCACCACCCTGGACTTCAGGAGAGCAGGCTTTGGCCTCTTCAGGGATCTGCTTGGTAAAGTACCATAGGATAAAGCCCTAAAGGGAAGGGGGACCTAAGAAAGCTGATTAATATTCAAGGATCGCCTCCTCCAAGCCCAGAAGCAACTCATCCCAACAGAGGAAGCTGGGCAAACCAAGGTGGATGAACGTGAATGTATGGATGAAAAAGGGGCTTCTGGACAAACTGTCACAAAAAGGAAGTCTACAGAGGGTGGAAGCAAGGACAGATAGCCTGAGAAGAATACAGAGAAACTGTCCAAGCAGCCAGGGATCAGGTTAGGAAAGCTAAAGCCCTGACAGAATTAAATCTGGCCAGGGACATCAAAGAGAACAAAAAAACCCCCACCTTCTACAGGTACATCAGTGACAGAAGGAAGACTAAGGAAAATGTAAGCTCTCTTTGGAAGGAAACAGGAGAGCTGATTACCAGTGATCAACTCCTTGAACTTCAGTAATACCAAACAGTCATACATTAAATGTAAAATTTTACAAGTCCATGTCTGAATTGTTTTTTCTATTTTAAGTACCAACCTCTCCAGATTTAGGAGAAACTTAGATTTAAAAACCACTCCACTGTCATATACTACTTACCTATACTGATGACTGCAGAAAAAAACCATAGACATTTTACAGGTAAGAAACAACCCGAAAAGAATAGTAAAAAAATACTGAGTAGAAATACAATACGAGGTCTCCTTCCCCATGCTCCATTCTCCCTTGTTTCCTTAGCTCCATTGCTCTACCTATGCAACTGCATATCCACTGATATATACAACCTTGAGATCCCTTACTTCACACCTGGATAGCAAAGAATTTCAGTGTCACATTTCTTCATTGAACACATCTTACTATTTAGAAATTGTTTCTGGCATTTAGACACAGTCTATTATTTATTTCCTCTCACTCAAAACCTTAAGGAGCTTATCATGTTTACAAATTATTATTCTATTTTAAAATATAATTTATATAACTCATCCTTCTTTGCTGGGCCTCAGCAATGACATATGTCATTGAGACTTCAGTATTAACTCACTTAACTCACTGTTCAACCTCTGCTGTAGTCTCATGTGTCATTCATAAGAATATTTTAACTTTTCTGTTCTGTGAATATGCAGGCCACATTTTTCCTTGAGTAGTCTGCTTCCGTATGTCATTACAGCCATAAATGTCTATGCTGGTATAATAAATATTTTACTTGTTTTATTCTGCATTTCTCTTTCTGAATGGAGTCAAGTAGAAAAGATCATTATTTGTATAAATGAGATTAAATCTTACAAGAAACAATCTTCTTTTCTTCAGAAGAATGAAAACAAGAGCTTTTCAATGCTGTTTTGGAGAATACTTTGAACCTCAAGGATTTATGCTCTTCTACATAATTTTAATTACTGAAGTAATGACATTAGAAGCATAATCTTTATGTCCCCATTATATTAAATAGAAAGAGAAAGAATGAGAGACTGTGACAGATGGCAATACAGAACCAAGATTTTCCTCTGCAGTACTGTGTCTCTGTACTTCACTATATGCAGCATGTGTGACTAGCTTCTTAATCTAGAACTTAGTTACCTAAAATTAGGTGTTCTGAATACCACTGTAAATTTTATTTTCAGTTCTTGTCACCTAGATATGGCACTGTGCCTAGATAAGGCACAGTGTTTCATAATGTGTTTTTATTAAAATTAATGTTTTTCCTAACATTTTTATGTTTAAAATACAAAAGATATGCTATTATGTTTCTAACTAGCATCAGAATTTTTTCTTTCATCCAAACCCATTAGTCTGTTTCCTGTCACATTCCCTTACATATGTAAAACCTCTTTTATAATATCCTCTTTTAGCGAGCCATATTCTCACAGTGATTTGCAACACTTCATTATTAATTACATTCTATAGTTGTAATTAAATATGTTAGTCATTCTCCCTTTCAACCAAAAAATAAAGTAACTATGATAACTATTGTTACCATATTGTATTTTTTATTCATATACTCATATTTTTATGATGCAGTATTATATTAGAGATAATTATATGCGATAACACAGGCAAGCCTCTGATGTCATGCGTCCTTATTCAGCCTATATCTATGCAGTGTGCATAGAAAATTATTTGCAAACATTCTGATAAATTAAAGAGGGAGTTATATGTTGCAGCATCTTTGCCTTTCTGTGTCCACTTTTCAGGAATAACAACTGTTCCTGTGAAAGTCTGATGAATTTCAAGTTCACCCAAGCTTGTTCTGTGACAAAATACAATTATTTTCAGATGGAAGTGAAACTGTTTACTCTTTTCAAATTGTTATCCTGTTTTTGCAAAAGCTCAACTTTGTCTTATACCAGGATCAGTGACAGATTGTGGTGATAAAGCCGCATTGACAGAGCTTTTATTGTGAGTCCTTCCTCATGGTTTTATGGAACTTAAATGCATCTTTGGGCATCCCTGACCTCTCTTTACTGCTAGCATTTTTATTCTCTTTAGGCTTATGATAACTTTAAGCAGTGGAAGCAGCTTGTCATAGAACAAAGGCTAATTAACACACAAGATGGAGAGAGAGACCTGTTGAAATGTTCTACAGACTCTTGGTCAAAGCACAGGCACAGAAGTTTTTATCAGGTCCAGCCAGAGCCCCAGCTGACACTGGACTCAGGACACCTACAGCACGAGTGAATATCCATACAGTTAGGAACTGCACTGGGATACCTGACACTTTATACCAGGACAGGTTATTGAGTAGGAGCTGGAGCAGGCAGGTGGACTAGAGGATATCTTGCTACCCCTTCCAAGGTTCTTCCATGCATGATTAAATGAAAATGCTGTCATTTTCTTTTCATACATAGATACAATTAATATTAAGCTCACCCCTTCTCAAACTGTTAAAACTGAATGGCTGAGGCTGAGGCATCTAACCTAGTCATCTAGGTTTCCTCTGAAGCCAACAGAGACAGAAAGATACTTTCCAAGAAAAATTCATCCCTCTTGTTGCAGACACCTATTAAGTATATAGGATGAGATCCTAGCTGATCTTCCAAACCCTCTCACTGAGCCATAGAAGAACCACAGGCATAAACATTTGTCTAGAAGAAAACCATCCATAAATATTGATACTTTTTTTTTTTTTTAACTGGTATTGAAAGTATGGATATAGGCTTTTAACATGAAAAAGATTAATAGGAAGTAAATGGCTTTGTTTGGCCAGTTTAGTGTTTCCAGCATTAAAAAGATTAGAAGGAATTAAATGGTTTTGTTTAGCTGCTGGAAACACCTATGTAGCACAGAGCAATAAACGAACCCTTTTGCAAAATATACCTGAGAAAGGCAAATATGTACCAAGTTATTTAAAATTATTAATGATTCAATCTGATTTTTAAATGGAATTGTCTAATAAGTTCTTTATTCTACTTTGTCTCAGACTACTCCAGGGGATTTTTTTTCTTGTTTTCTGTGCTAATTAGAAAACAAACCCACACTAAGGGGTCAATTTTGCTGCCCCAGTGGAAGTAAAGGAACTCAGAAAATAATAGAAAAAGAGAGAAGGAGACAATATTTTAAAAGAAAACCTCAAAATTCGGAAAATCTGTAATTTGAAATGTTTGTTTCAGATAACTTCAAATAAAATACTATCATGTATAACAGGTGCAAATATTGTATCAATCTCCAATGTTTTCAGCAGCAATTTAAAAGTACCTCCCCCCCCCCCCCCTATTTTTTTATTTTCAAACTATGCATGGTATTTTTTTCTTAAATATCTTTCTATCCACCTAAAGGTAAACTGAAGTAAACTTTTTAAAACATAAAAATGCATTCAGTGCATTGAATCTCACGCTGAGAGTAGAAAAGCCAGCAGACTTTGCAGCTGTGTCTGATCTGTACCCTTCCTTCTTTCCTTCCTTCTTTGAACCTTTTCCTGAGGGTATTTGAGCGACTTTCCACTAAACCTCTGTTTTCCATTTATAATCACTTCAGTAAAAAGACAATTGGTAATATATATTTTTCTAGAACTTAGTGAATTAAAGCTATATAGAATGTCCAAAACAAACACGAAACAGTTAAAAAATGCCTTGGACTGATATATTATGCAATTATTTTTAGAATTTATTGCAGATAAAAATACAACAAACTCAGTTAATTACTTTAATATATGCATTATTTTTGAAGGAGGATCCCCCCCCCCCTAGTTTTGACTACTTACATAAAAAAAAAGTGACACTCTAACAGTTCAGTATGGGGGCCCCTGTTTTTTGAATTCTATTATGTAATTATGGAACGATGTCACCACTAATGGCAATAAAGCTTTGCAGAACTTGATTGTCTTGCTTATTTACCCCCTGTGAAGTTTCCATCAGATTAGACATACTAAAATGATTTCACCAGAAATATCAATAAATGAAGTTCAAATGAAATTAAATTTGGTTAACTGCTGGTTATTCCCCACCTTCTGTGACAGAAGTTTCAGCAGTGTTGGAATAAACTTTTGACCTGGATATCCTATTTATTTCTATATATATTTATTTATATATATTTCTATATATATACCATATATTAATATTTATATTTACATTTACATATATATATATATATTTGTTTAAAGTTTGGAAAGACACCTTAAATATCCTTGAACTGCTGGTGGCAGGGGAAGGTGTGGGAGAAATCTCTTTTTATTAGGTAGAGAACTTTTGGGTCCCTGTCCCTTTGAATTGCTATAAGCCTTTTACACTTCTACCTGATAGACTTTTATCTTATTGTTTTCACAATTTTACTATGATAAAAATAACAAGAGGTATTGATAATTTCAAATCATTCCCAATACAAGGCAAAACACAGTTTCATTTATAACTTGGTTATAGCTTGGTTTTTTCTTTTCTTTTAGAAACCATATTAAAATTTCAGGTTTTTCATGGTCATTGATTATCCCTTGCAAAGACTGCTACAAAGGCATTTGGATTTATACATAATTTTGGTAATAATGATCTGAATTACTGAAAGTAATGTTTGGCAGAAAAAAATGAATTTAACTTATTTGACATTTGAGAGAAATAATTGTGTTTGAAATTTATTTTTCTTTTTTAATATTGAACATCAGAATCTGACAACTTCAAAATACTTTTTACTGCTTAGTGGTACTACCCCTTTGCTCATGTAATTTACTGCACCTTTGATAGTATGAAAGTTATCTGACTGCTGAAAGTTTAATGTTTTAGTTGCAATGGTTTTTCATTGTCTTTTAAAATAGTTTTGAGGTGGATGCAGAATAAAAACATTTCCCATCTGAATAAGTTAAGAATTTTTGTTAATGTCTTAATTTCATATCAAAGTAATATTTTATCTCTGTCTTTCATTTTAGTTATGTCGCACAATGGACAGGCTCTGGATTTATGCATAGAACATAGTATGATTTTTTTTTTTCAAGTGTTAAATGACACCAATGTTCTTATCATCTCCCACTGGGATCATCAGATACCTTTCCTGTGTAATCTAGAAAGAGAACTACTGAAAGCCACAAGAATTGTGATCATCGACCCTACCCCAGGCTTGCCATTTCTGTACCAGAAAGTTCCTGAGCTAAAAATAGCAGGAAAGTTTATTTCTAGTATTAGCGAGAACTCTTGCTTATTCTCACCCTTTTCTGACTTTTCCCTGGGCATGTGCTAATTGTGGCTTCTGAATACTAAACTAAATGCATATTTGATCCTACTTGGCGGTTCTTTACTTTTCTAAACTCTATTAAGAGACGTCTACTACCTCTCACTGTCTACTGCCTCTCACTGTCAACAGTAAACACTATGTTTAGGTCAGAAAAGAGAAACAGTATGACATTTTACAACATGGAATGGGTCACTAATGAATTCATCACATCTGAATTTCCCAAAGCACATCCTGTTGGCCACCAAAGGCTCAAGGAAACTTTGAACAGGTTTCTCTAAGTGTTGTATCCTGCATCACAATGGATGGAGTTAAATCTTTTAAGTAGCTCCCACCTTGCTGTCCTGCATGGTAAATAGTCCTCTGAAGACAAGTTTGACAGTACTTGCTCCACATAGCTGGAGGGTAACTTTGATCAGTTTGATCAGTTTGCTTACTTTTTGCTCACATGCTTTATTTTCTCTGTGGTTGGTTAGACTTGGGTCTTGTTTTCCTGAACCACTCCGCTCAGGAATGAAGTGGAGGAGCTTGATTGGTATAAATGAGACAGTCTGGGATCATTTTGACTATGAATTAAAATATAACAAGAATGAGGCGATGACAGTTCATTTTTTATTATTTAATAACATTATGTAACTTACTAAAATTATCATCTTTTTTTTTCCCCCTCCTTCCATTTTACAGACAGAAAAATCCTTAAACAGCTTCATCTATACTACCTGTCTGACAGCTTTGCCTGGAAAAGTGTATGAACTTCCAATTAAGTCAGACTAGATTAATTTGCGTCTGCCACCCTCAAAATGTGAAAATCAAATTGGGTATTTGACATATTGCAGCCTAGTGGCACAATATAAGAGCAAGCTGGTATGTAGCAAGGTATTTGTTACCTAATAGACATCTAAAGAAGATTATAGCTAATAATACAGGTTACTAGGCAGGAACTCTACTTTCCATTCCTCCCTGCTTCTGTGGTCTGGAATAGCAGAAGAATATACCTTTGAAGCTGCTCTGTAAAACACTTTTTGAAAATTATATGACTAAACAAGCTGCCTGCTTTATGCTAGGGTACAGGACCTGCTATTTTTACAGCTCTCAGGGTCTTGAGGCACTACTGTCATCATCTAAACTTGGATTTTTTCTGCTTAGTTCCTGCTCAGACACCTACCAGTAAAACTGGTATCCCAGTAGCATCAGAGGACTTGAAGCACTTTGGTGCTAACAGAAGCCTTTTCCCTGCTTCTGTAGTTTTGATGCACAGGAAATGAGAAACAATCTGGATTTTAGAAGTGGAATTAGAAGGCATTATTAACCTCCATGAAGTACCATGCAGAGATATAATCTTTGCTCGATATCTTTGCTTGAAAGGTTGACATATAGCAACCAGTTTCCTTTGAACTGCTGGCTAGACTACTTGTATATTCTGTTTCTACTCTGTTTTAAACAAAGTTAGTCAGATTTGCCAATAAATACAGATTAAATTCCTTCTGTAACTGGATCTGCTTTGACTTGAAGTGATCACACAAGCAGTGTGCTTCTGTGCATAGCTGAGAGGGAGGAAAACACTGACACTTCAGCTACTGCTTGGGGATAACAGATACAAAAGAGGATGTTTGCTGTGATCTTACCGTAAAAAGGAATGGATAAAAACAACTACATCCTCAGGACCGCTTGCAATATCTGTCATAAGATGTCAAAGGAGTCTCTCCATAACCTCAAATTAATTATTTCTCCAAAGTTCCTCTGGAGTTCAGCAGGAAGAAATTATGAATGTTCCAATTTAGATGCTGGCTTTGGAGGAGCACCTGCACTTCAGAGGTTCTCATAAAACAGTTTTGTTTATGGAAGAAACCAAGCGTATATACAAGGGCATGAAGTTAAAGCACTAGAAGTAACCCATACTTACTTCCAGAAATAAAAATATCTGGGTTCTAGCTCACTCTTTCCCAATTGCATAAAAGAACCTATTTTTTTGTGCTTTCACTAGCTGTGCCTTTACTCAAAAGTTCTCCTTACAAATAATACTTAACAGATCTATGTCACTGAAAGTCTTCCAGAGAAAATTAACTGATGGTATGGCTGGATGAACAAATTCATCATTGAAATGACAGAAGAAGTTATGGACGTCATGTAACAGGAAACAAGGGAGGAGAAGATCTGGAAATTCAAAAAAGTGCTGGGTGATATGACAACTGCAGTACATATATTACATGGCCTTGTTAACACCTGTTATTTATGGATGCATGCAAGCTAAGCGAATGATGAACTTAAACTCCCACAGAAAAAGTGTTTCCTTTAGCTACAGGTCAGAGATGAAAGTGATCTTAAACTAAGAGCATTTCAGATAATGCCTTAGACCACAGAGTATTCCAGACAACAGTTTGGAATTTTCAAAGACAGTAGTAAAAAACTTTTATTAGAAACTGTCAAGAAAAGGAAAGAATCAGAGTAAAGCTAAGCCAGGTAAAAGGTTCTAAAATGTGTCGTTAAAGGGTTTTCACTGACTAGAGATTTTATTGTCAGCAAATGTGTAGTGGACCACAGCAGAAGACACTGCAATAGAGGACAGTGATTTCGAGCAGAATCTGGGCAGGTTTAACTATAGGCATTGATTGCGGAGATCCGTATGTTAGCGTGAGTGACTGCTAGATAACCTGAGCCCATACTGTGACATGAGCATGTGCTGCCTTTTAACAATACACCTGTACATACTTATAAAAGCTGTTCCTATGGAGCTCTGTAAGACTGTAAAACTCTCCGTGAACCTTGTTCTACATCTAGAATGTCCAGTACTGTCAGGTAAATGATAGCTCTGTTCACTTGTCAGAATGTTATAAAGATGTGAAAAACATTGAGGATGGAGAACCTCACTACAGATGGGGTCTGAGCAGCATGCTGCAATCTGTGATGAGGGGCTTGCCTGATGTTATGATACCCAGGGATCCCTCCACCAGAAGGGATGTAAGATTGCTAACATCTTTTCTATATTTTTTACCCTTTACTCAATAAAATAGTTAACCAACCTTGAGTGTCAGTGCCTTTCTTAACAGAGATCCTGGAAGAATTATCATCTCCCCTGTGCAAAACAAAATGTCAGCACTCCAAGACTAGGATTGCAACAAAATCAAAAATAATTCTGGTCTGGAAAAGAAAGGCCAGTAAATTAAAAGTAACTGAAATCAGTAACAAGCTCACTATGTAAACTGCTAATTATGACTTTTAATATTCAAGCTCAGACTTGCTGCAAGATAACAACTAAATTAGTGTCAGTGCTATATTGTTTAACCGATCATACATAGACAAAGCTCTGAGGCTAGAATTTAGGTCTTAATTTTTGTTAACTTTATCACTCCTTCATATTAACTAGCTATGTAATGGAGTACTGGCATAAATAAAAAGTGTCAGGTTCATCTATTTCTATGCAGGTTTTCCAATGAAAAGTGTAATAACTGTCAGGAGGAAAAGAAATTACCTGCTTTTTATGTGAATGTGGAAAGATGTTCCCTTTCCTCAGTAGAGAACAGAATAGAACTAAAATACTTTTTAAAGAAGGTTATTAATTGTTATTGGGCCCCAGCTACTTGGTTTTCTGTGTTCTGCTCCCTTGTTCAAAAAGTTCTTTATCTTTCACTTTGAATTAATTTTTTGGTTTCTATTGATTTTTTTCATACTTTCAAAGAAAAAAGATGCATTAAACTACGCAATTCTGTGTAGGATAATCAAGAGCATGATTTTCTTAAGAAATAAAAATGACAAAAAAATTACTCAGAAAGAAATTTCCATTCTGTAAGTCAGATTATTCCTGTAAATAATTAAAATTTCCCAATTTTAGTAAGTAACTGGGTCAACATTAAGACTATAACCATTACAATAATAACCTAATCAATAATAGGCAATCATTTTTGTAGATCTGTAGATTTTCAGAAACAAAAAGGTGGAAAACTACAAACAAACCAAGCATCTTTTCCTCCCCTGTAGCTATGGAATGAGTATCAACAATATTATTTGTTTTTCTCTCAGTGCACCTTCAGTCAGTTCTTCAGGCCAAGCCAAGACACTCCACAGCTGCTGCCAACTTAACCTGCCCTAATTCCTGGAAAAGAGGGCTTTAATTTTCAATATTATGATGGTAGGTAAAGTAAGTGAAGGACCTATACCACAGCTTCTTTTGACAAACAATGTATTGGGGAAAAAAAAGAAAAATCTGAAGAAAAGGATTCGGTCGAAAAAAAATTATGTAAATTTAATTATTTCTTTTCAGGACTTTATTAAAATAAATTTAAAAATTTAATCACCTCCCTTCATCTACTGAAAAGTGATGGATTTGGAAATAAAAAAAGTAAAACCTTAATAATTTGTAAAATATTTTTGATATAGTAATTTATGCCCTCTGGTTTTAATCTGGTGAATGAATGAATGAATAAATACATAAATTAATAAATCAAATTCTTGACAAAACTACTGTTTGTGTTAATCACACAAACAGTGTAACATTATTATAGCTGCAAGAACTGGTCACCTTTGGCCCAGAGATTTTACAACATCCTTCTAAACATTCTTCATCCATTAGTATGGTTTTTTCTAAAGAAATAACAATATTATGGTTTTCAAATTATTTGTAAAACTGCATGCTAATTTTTTATATCTGTTAGGTTTCCAGACTAAATGTACTTGTTTAGTTTTGTAAATTTTATGTACCTCCTAAATCTTCAATTAATAGTATCAAAAACTTATGTGACCTACAATCCTTTTTTATTTTAAAAATTACTAAATGAAGTAGGGAAGTATCACAAGTTCTATTTTCCAGTGGAGAATGAAAACCCTTTTCAAAGTAAAAGAAAGCCTTTGATAATCCACAGAAATGCACTCAACTCCTCTGAAACTTTAATCCTTTTAATTAAGGATACTTTCCTTTACACTTTTTAATATGTTTTGTGTAGTCATCCAAGCAATTAATTTGATACATAGCAAGGGCCGGCATGTCTCTCAAAAGTCTCTGGCAGTCAAGGGGAAAAGTACACAATCTAAATGTGACATAGGGAAAATATCATGACCAAATTATTTCTACATGCATAAATTCTGTGGAAATCAGATTTCCTGTCTCTGGATGTTCAACTGAAAAGCTCTTCTACATAACCTTCTCCAAAGCACTATTCATTATAAAATAATTTACATAAGGCTAGCATGCATGTTGGATATAGAAGTACTGTCCAACAGATTTTAGCATCTTAAGAGGCAGGCTTTTTTAATGCCCAGAGTGAAGTCTGTTCATACAGACAACTACAAATTAAAAAGTAAAAATAAAACCACAAAAAAAACCCCAAAGCCCCAAAACTGGGCTATTGTATGTACATGGGACAAGTGTGTCTGTTAACACATACATAGTTCATCTACATGTGCTCTCCAATGCTCACAGCTCACGTACACCAGATTCATTGTGCCTATTTGTTAGAAGATCCATATTCATTATAGGAACAAACAAGTATATAGGTCCTAAATATTCACATTAATCCAATTTATTAATGGAAATGACAGATTTTTCATACAACAGTGAATTTTTGTGCACATACCTCAGACTGGCCTTTTGCAACAAATCTTTTCTTAGGTAACATTTTGTCTAAAATCAAGTTTACAGTAAAGATGTAAAATAAATTGGATTTCTGAAGAATATTTGTAGGTCCCATACTTAACCAAAAAGCTGAGGATGAGTGATGACTGCCTTTGGTAGTGCCATATGAAATACAGACCTAGCTCTTTTCAAGTTGCTACATGGAATAATTTAGTCATTTTTTGGTTGCTGAAGAATTTACCAGTTCAAACCTTATGTTTTCTGACATTTTTTGAACCAAGTCATTCTAAGACATAGGCCAACCTACAACAAACTGTGCAGCATATTGAGACAGTTGATACACTTTAACAATTATTTTCTGTATTAAGCGTTCCTCTATGTGTGTATGTAGAAATATATTAAAAAAGAAATTAAAAAAAAAAAAAGTGGTGCAGAAAGTCAAGTGATACAGTGAAAAGTTAGGAAAAGCATTCTAATTTTTGTAATGAAGCAACAAAATCCTGACAGCATTCTTTGGGCTCCGTTGCCATTATGCCTCCTGCTTCCTTTTTACCTTGGGACCAGGTTTTCACTTTCACAGAGGGTAAGGCCACCCTTCCTGGGGACAACAGTGGAGACAGGAGTCATCTGCCCTACAGCTCTTACAGGCTGCTGTGGCACTGTTGCCAAATCAAAATGTTGGGTTTGAGACTTATTTTTTTTTTTTAATTTCAGGCTGCTGTAGTGCTTATTGTCAAAAGTCAGGCCAACCAGGCTCCTGAACCTCATATAATATTCATAAAAATACAATAAAATGTAAACTAGAAAATTTTAACGAAGTGTGTTTGACATCAGCCTTTAATCCTTTCAGGTTTCCTCATTGGAAATGCTTTGCAAAGCACTGAAAAGTGTGAAGAAATTAAGCTGCAATTTTTCCAACGGATACCAAACAACACTTGAGAATAAAGTGTTTTAATGAATTACAGACAATATGCCCAACAATTAAACATATGTTAATTTAATGAATATCATCATCTACGACTGGAAATAATCACTATTAAAATTGATGAAATGTAGGAAAGTATTAAATGAGATCATATTTGTGAGAGCACGTACATCATAAAAAAGTGAAAGGAAGCAGAATATTTTTTACCTTTTTACCTCTGGTTTTCTGCTTAATTTCTTTTCCCAGAAATGTTTTGTTATCACACTACAAAACAGACTTAAATCCAAAAGTACACCTCTGAGAATGTGTCTATTTCTTTTCTCTAGGATGTTTTCCTTAAAATATTAGTTAAAGATGGCAGAAGGTAGTTACTATTTCAATAGAATTGATACAATTCTGTTGACAATTTTTGTACACCATTCAATTAACAATTTTGTTATTTAGAGTGCTTTAAATAATTTCTTCCCCATATCCTTCAAAAAAGACACTTTTACCACCACAGTCAAAGTTCTCTGGGAGTAAAAGTAATGCATGGCACTGGGTACCTCACCTATTACTTTAAAGTACATTGAAATAGTGGTTTTTTTCGAATCTGTAGACAATAATGAAAACACTTCAATGGAAAATGTAGACAATTTTATCTCTAAAAATTTAATGAAAAAAAAATTAACAATCTGTATCAATAGGGACATGCAGAAGTAATGTCACTGTGAATAACTGCTGGAAAGCAATTAACCTATGAAGCAATATATGGCTGTATTGGGTTTGCATGGCAAGGTTTTGGTAGCTGGGGGGCTACAGGAGCGGCTTCTGTGAGAAGCTGCCAGAAGCTTCCTCATGTCCAATAGGTCCAATGCCAGCCAGCTCAAGATGGATCCTCTGCTGGCCAAGGCCAAGCCCATCAGCAATGGTGGCAGTGCCTCTGGGATATCATATTTAAGAAGAGGGACAAAACTGCTGTACAACAGCAGGTGGAAAAGAAGAGTGAGAAGATATGAGAGAAAGAGCCCTGCAGCCCCCCAGGCCGGGGCAGGAGGGGCTCCAGGCGCCCAGCAGAGATGCCCCGGCAGCCCCCGGTGATGCCCCCGGTGGGGCAGGCTGTGCCCCCGGCCCATGGCGGCGAACGGGGGAGCAGATACCCCCCCGCAGCCCGCAGGGGACCCCAGGCCGGGGCAGGGGGTGCCCGAGGGAGGCTGCGACCCGCGGGCACCCGGCCGGAGCGGCTCCTGGCAGGGCCTGTGGCCCCGCGGGGGGGAGCCCGGGCCGGGGCTGGTTCGGGGCCTGTGACCCCGCGGGGGGCCCGGGCTGGAGCCGGCTGGGCCTGAAGGGCGGCACCGCGGGGGGGCCCGGCCGGGGCGGTGCGTGAAGAGCTGCAGCCCGGGGGAAGGGCTCCCGCGGGGGAAGGTCGCGGAGGAGCCGCTCCCGGGGGAGGGACCCCGGGCTGGAGCAGGGCAGAGCGTGGGCAGCCTCCCCTGAGGGGCAGGAGCGGCAGGGACGGTGCGAGGGACTGACCCCAGCCCCGTTCCCCATCTCCCTGTGCTGCTTGGCGGAGGAGGGAGAGAAATCTGGAGCGAAGTTGAGCCCAGGAAGAAGGGAGGGGTGGGGGGAAGGTGATTCTAAGACTTGGTTTTATTTCTCATTATCCTACTCTGACTTGATTGGTAAAAAATTAAAATTATTTTCCTGAAGTCGAGTCTATTCTGCCCGTGACTGTAATTGCTGAGCGATCTCTCCCTGCCCTTATCCTGACCCACGAGCCTTTTGTTACATTTCCTCTCCCCTGCCCTGCTGAGGAGGGGAGTGATAGAGCAGCTTTGGTGGGCACCTGGTCTCCAGCCAGGGCCAACCCACCACACTTGCAGTCTTTTGCTCAAACACTTGAGTTCTGATCCAAGACAACAAATTCTGATTGTTCAGTGTTGACTAATACATTATCACTGTTTACCATAACATACCTTTACTTTTTATGCAGACTAACACGATTATCTGGCTTTTCAAAGCCTGTATTTTGTTTTTATATTGAGCTTGTTATTAACCATAATCAAATATGCAAAGTCATATTCTAAATGTGTACCCTTTTTTCCTCAATGACTGTGTTTTTCCCATTAGTCATATTGGTATAATCAAGAATTTGTCAAATTATGTTCTGATTAATGGATTTTTTTCTGCTATAGTTAATAAGCACACAATGGCGACCATCACTGAGAGAAACCTTCTCCCATCTGGGTTTTCATATTATAAAGAAACTGGCTACAGTTTTCCTCAGAAACCAAAAGATATTATGAACCACAGTCAGAAAGTATGTATAATGACTTTTTGCATGTTTAAACACAAGTGGGTACTTTGCAGCATCTTTTTATGATTGTTAGCATAACTCTGAAGACGATCTTCCAGTAGTCTCTGAACATATGTTTGAGGCACTGTCAGAGATAGTGGCATTTCTTGAAATAGTTCCCTTAAAAAAAGAGGAAGTTCAGTTTTAAAGTCATGGATTACTTTCATGTTCCTATCTTGTTTACAGGAAATGAAGTCGGAGTGGAAAATGCAATTAGAAAGTTCTTTCACACCCTTCTTAACTTCTTTTGCTTGACAAAGAAGAAAATATGATTAATAAGCTACTGCAGTAAATAATGGATACAAAGCAAGCAAGAAGTGTAGGAGTATTTACAACAGATTAGCTGAATTTCTAGGAAGGATGTTGCAAATGGAAGGAAAAATGTAGCAGGAGAATTTTTACATAAATTTGGAAATAAAAAATAAATTAAATTCATAGATGGACATGAAATCACAGAAAATTAAAGTGTGTCTAATTTTCTTGATGATATCCAAAACTCTGTAGGAGCTAATAATAAGGTTTGTATGAGACCTGTGATCAAGATAAAATAAGAATATACAGACATCTTGTTTCTGCTACCCAAAAGTTTAATTCAGTTCATTCACAACAGAAGATGAACATTTTGCTGTTGTAACCACAGTCTACTGAGATATTTGAACTTTCACCTAGTGACTTTCATCTAATTAATGTGTTTTTACCAGCCAGCCTTGCTCTTCCCTACAGAATTCCCTAGGTCCTGAATCTTTGCTTCTGTCTGATGAACAGTTTTGTAGTCTAATGGCAATCTATATTGTTTCTTCTTTCCCAGCTCCTTCACCAGGTCTGAGGTCACCCTCTCATCTGGATCAAATTGATCCTAGAGATGCAAGCCTTACCAAAGATGCATGTGGGTGTCAGCTGTGTCTATACAGCTACTTTATTCCTTTACAAATCTGTACTGTCACTGAGACAAATGGTCCATCTTTCCTGCTCATTCTGCTTTGCTGCCACCTCTGTCTGTGCACATGCACAGAAGACTCAGACCAGGAAACTGATGTGTCACCTAGCAAAAATGAATGGGGTTTTGTTTGTTTGTTTTTTCGCATCTGTATTTTGATGCCTTAATGAGGAAATGAACATACCAGTGCAAGCAAAGAGGAGGATCAAATATCTAAAGGTACAGGAGAGGAAGAAAAAGACGTTTCCTTCCAGAATATGCTGGATTTAAAAGGACACTGAGTTAAAATTGCTGTGTGAACATAATTTTGCTGTTTGGAATTGGATTTCCTGTTCTCTTTTAAAAAATCTAGTCATTAGAAGGAAGTAATAAGTAACATAGCAAGAGTGACCTTAAATCAAAACAATAATAATAGTATTAAAATACACAAAAGTTACAAATTACAAGATCTGAAGTTGATTAGACAACATTCTGATAAGGTTAAATATGATATTATGTCCCACTAAGTCTCATTCGGTCCATGGGATGGGCAATACAAGATTTGCTCAGCTGATGAAATACCCCAGGGGTCCTCAAACTTTTTTAACCAGGGGGCCGGCACATGGATTAAGTAGCAGGCAGTCATCTGCGGCTGCTTGGTTTCCCCCCCCAACCCCCGGCGGGGGGTGGTGGTGGTGGTGGTAGTGTTCTGTAAATACCGGGGGCTGGATTGAGGACCCTGGGGGGCCGTATCCAGCCCGTGGGCTGTAGTTTGAGGACCCCTGAAATACCCCAAGGACTCAGTTTGCTATGGCAAAGTAATAAGAGAGTATTTAAAACTGGTAAAATGAAGAGGAATTACATTCAGATCTTATCTGCAATACTTTCACGCATTCTATTGCTAGATATAACATCAAATTTCTAGAAAAACAAGAAGTACCAAATAAAATACGTTAAAACCAGAATTTACCATCACAAAGGAACAAGCGACCTGTAATATCAGATATTCTTAGACACTAGGCATATTGAGGATTGAAAGACCATCTGTTGTCAAGCAACCAGTCTTCATCTCATCATTTTCAATTACTGTGACTCCCATGTTTAATCAATTCCAGGATGCTTTTATAAAACTATAATACTAATTGACCTGATAACATACTACTAACTTTAACAAATAACAAATCTCATCTGGAGGAGATGAGTAAAACTAACAAGAAGTTCTGTCTTACAGGGAACAGGCCTTGTTGGGAAGGGCAACTTTGAAATGGGAGTGTGGATATAGAGAGTAAATTTATAGAGCTGTTGTGCTCAGTAAAGAATTCTCCCTCCCTCAGCAAAACAAAATTGTACACATGATAATTTTGACTGTTCAGTGCAAATATCGTGCTCATGCTTTTTTTCATAACAGAAAGACAACACTTAATAGGGAAGACCTGAGACCTATACCCCAAAATATTGTGACTTACTGAACTTTTGCAACTAACTGCATTGACAGTAACTGACCATTTCCCTTATAGCTCAGTGAAAACATTCTTGGTTGTCTAAGGAGCTCTGCCATAATGAATTACAGTCTGCTTGGTCACAAGGCTTTCAGACCATATCATTCACTTACTGTGGCCCACTAACTTCATATTTTCTTTATTATCAATTGCACAAATATATGAACAACCTTGTCATTCAAAGCCAAACTGTAGAAAGTTCTTCAGGCAGAATAAAATGGAATTTCTAATACAATCAATTATTGCAATTATTATATGCAAAATACAATGCTACAGAAAAGTTAAATTCCAACCAATGAAAGCTGTATTTTTTCTTGTCGTTACGAGATATCCCCACTATATCTATTCTGAAAAGTTTTGTTTCTGAGCTCAACCAAAGTAGAAAAAAGATAACAATATGGAAGAATACATTTCACCCAACTAAATAAAGATATTCCTCACCGAAACTGGGGAACAATGGTGAGTTTTGGAAGGATATGACCTTGAATTCCTATTTTCAGAGAAGTGTTGTATTTAACATTTGTTTAAGTGTGTTCTACTGTCAGTCTGTCTATCTCAATGCACACTTCATGAGCAGTTTTATGAGAACTTGGCGCAGTATGTCCTGAACAGTCGTCCTTCTGGATGAGAAAAAGTCAGGCTGAAAGAGGTTTTTGAGAGTTTTAATAAACTTCTTTTCCCAAGATAGGATCAGCTCTTCCTAACATTCTTGACAGATGTTTGTTTTATCCATTCTTAAATCCCTAAGGATTCTAGCATTCTGGCTAGGCAAGCCATTCAAATTCTTAATCATCCTTAAAATTAGGAAGTTTTCCCCTGTGTGTAATTTAAACATATTCTTTACTGCAGTTTAAACTCATTATTTCTTTTATACCAGGAGGTATAGGAAAGGTTTTACCTTTATCTTTTCATCAAGCTTCCTTCTGTGAAAACCCTTCTTATGCCACCAACAGACTTATTTTTTCTAAATTGTTGAGTATTTCTGAACATCTAAAATTATGACCCTTTCTTCCCTTGTCATTTTCAGCCTCAGAAGGATAGACCCAGCTGTATCTGAGCTGCAGCGTCATTTCTCAGTGTTTCATCTATCTCTTGCAAGACACCACAATCCTGCTCATGGTATATATAAAAAAAAATAATATTTCAACCCTTGTTCATCAGTGAAAAACAGTACTATGAAAAAGATTGAGCAGTTTGTTTCAACTGCTTTATATTAATTTGATTCTGATTAGAAAAGTTTTAGTTCACTGAGGGAGGGAAAACAGACGAGACCCGGCTTTAATTTAAGAAGTTATATTCTGAATATCTGAATGGCTTTTGAGATCGTCATTGATTGTTAGTCAGTGGGAGTCTTTCCATTAACTCTTGAATCAGATTCTTAGAATTGTAAACCCCCAAAGCACATAATTCTTATTATGTCTATGGGTGTTAGATGCCTAGCATCTGTGTGTTCCTGCAAAACCTATCTTTAGTGCTTATTAATTCAAATAGCACTGATGAAAAACATCAGCTTGTTCTATCAAAAATAGGATTAATGCTCCATTTGCACAACTTTTTAAAAGCACAGCATATAATATATATACAATTGACATGATTTTTACAGCAGAAGTGGCAAAAATAACAATCTGTACACACCAGCTGCTGGCAGCTTAGCAGAACACACATTGATTTCAAATGTTTGATGTCTCATGTCATTTGGAAAATGTGAGATTTGAATGAACGGTCCTCTCCAGGCCTTGACATACTCTAGCAACCAATCTGGTCTCTTGGACTTAGCTTCTGTGCACAGGACAGATGCACCAACCACCTTAATGAAGTACTGTAAATACTAATCTAGTGTCTGCAGAATCAATGAGGTTATTCAGAAGCAATCTAACATACATGTCACCACATTAATAATTGAAGGATTCAGTCCAATACTACACAGCCTATGTTTATCAAACAGCCTTTCTACAATTCCACCATTCTCCCTAGGTTTTTCACAAATTCTACATCATTCTGACTATTACCACATGCCTGACTCTCTATGTTTATTCTCAGGGACTAGCTCAAGCAGGACAGAGGTGCTAAACTGATTACACACACAGGCTCAGCCAACAGCAGAGCATCCATTATTTTCACTACTCTTTGGATTCTAAGACCCTAGATAACTTCAGTTGCTCTCATAAGATTTCCTCCAGTTCTTCTCTGTTAAAGATGTATTTTTTTTTACTAGATTGAGTTGGCATTCAGAGGTTTGTCTTCTGCAATATTGTATCTTCTTTATCTTAGAGTACAGTTGTATTTTGCTGCCTTTTTTTTTTTTTTTTTTTGTGATATCTGCACTTACATTCTTACGGAACATGAGTTTTCTGTAATGTAATAAGAAATGTCTATTTCTATCTAAGTCATATTTTGTTTTTCTGATAAAATTACCATCACCACCACCCACCCCCACCAAAAAGTATACGGCTGGCTTATTGATACTGACTTACTCTAGAGGTCCAGGGAAATGTCAACATGATATTGAAGAAATTTGTAAGACTCTGGAAATATATCTATAAATGGTTTGATTGCTGAAAGGCACTCTGATCTTGAGAGGACATAGACTAAGAAACTACATTATTGCCCTCCCAAAGTTTAAGTAGCAGTTTTCAAGTCGTTAAGTGATTGTCAACTTCCAATAGTCTGGTTTGTCAGTGTAAACCATGAAAAACCCAACAGTTATAAAAGTGCTACATCTTTTAGCTGATTATTTTAATGTGGTCCAAAATTATAAATTTTAATAGTTTAACATCCTTTTTACAAGTGTACCTAATCCAGTTTTACTGGTGATGACATTGGAATATATGAAGGATAAATTATTTTTTCATTTTCTTCTCTCTTTTATGTATATATACCTGATACACAATATGGTTGAAAAAATGAATATAATACTTTAATTATCAAGTCAGGGTAGGCACTTCCTGGTCCATAGCATGTTTCAGATGTTCCTGTAATTAGTTCTAAAAAATAAGAACAGCAACAACCTTGATATTTTTCCAGAAAACATATTTTCTCAGAAATCAGAGAAATCTCAGAAGCACTTACCTGCTAATTAAGCAAGGGACTTTTTAGTAGCAAAAATCACTAAGTAGTTACATACTTAGAAAAAACCCAAACAAACCTGTTGAAATGCATTTGTTTTAGAAAGAACAAAAAATATTGTAAATGTCCTTACCATGTAAATGATTCAGGACTTCCAAACTGAGTATTTTTATCTCAAATTTATGCCTGACTTGTCATTTACAAACAGAATATAGCAAGATGTGTTTCATCTGAGTATTTGACATCAAAGGAAAATGCTGTATTTAGCACTGGTAGCTGATTTCTTGCTGATTTTGGAAATCAGGTGCTTCATCGTATATGTGAAAGAAAAATAGGTTAAGATTTTGAAAACATGTAAAGAATACCAAAACTTCAACAAAATGTTTTTATCCAGTACCAGAGAATTATTTTTCTGCTTGTTTCTATTTTAAAATTAACCAAGATTCAGAGTCTCAGGATCGAATGTCTTAGTGACTTTTTCTTATTTACTGAAAATTCACACACTCAGTCAAAAAACTGCCAGACTAGTCAGGGGGTTGTTGTGCTATTGACTATTTAACACAAATGTATTTCGCATTACTTCTTATTTAACTGCCTTGTCCATTTTAACTTATGGCAATGATTTTGAAATCTCCCAGGCAGCATACCCGGGTCAATCAAGTAACTCAATTACTTCAATGGGATTATGTGCAAGCCATAAAGAAAAATAAGTAAATATATTTCTCTTTTATGAATATCAAAGTGTATATTTAAGTGCATACATTTAAGAACATCAAAACAGATATAAGGATGTGGGTTCTGTAATACTTGCGTGAATTTTCTGTCTATCAAAAATATCAGCAGACTTCCACAACTTACTTTCTGTAATGCCTAATGATAGAGCTTCTGTAGGACTTCTGTCTTCTATGTCTGCTTTTACAGAGAAATACTGAAAGATGTATTTAGCTGTTGAATGGTAACTAGCAAAAGTAACTGACAACTTACATAAGAGTTCTGCAGAAAACTTTCAATATGAATGTTTATAACTCAATTTTACTTTATTATTTTTTACATACATAATTCTTCAGTTTATAGTATTTTTTTCTTAATTTTTGTAATCAGCTTGCTGAAATTACCAATACAGAATTATCTGCACGCACAAATCGGTACAAATATTTTCTTTTCCATTTTCTTGCAGTTTGAAGAAGCTGCCTTGAAAAATTTCTGCCGATTTACTAAGAGAAAAACTAAATTATTGAGAAAGTCTTCCCTTAATAAATTTTATTGCTTTTAAAAGCGGTATCATGTTTCTGAAATTTACAACTAAGATAATTTCAGTGCCATGCTATCACATAAAAAAATTGGTAAAATGACTTAGCCATTATCTTGATACAATACTTATATGCACAGTGATTATAAAAGCCTATTCAGCTGCCACCTAGAAAGTGCATTAATTAAAATTGTATATTCTCATTAATAAGAAACGTTATTATCTTCTTCAGTTTTCATACTGACAAGTCAAGAATCTTAAAACAAATCCTTTCAGAACTAGGGAAAGCTGAACTGTTCAGATCCATAAATATAAAATATTCCATGTATACATTTATATTATTCTATGAATGTATATTATCATGTGGGAAAACTTGCAAATGATCAAACAATGGCTGGAATAGCTTTTTCTGAAGGTTTCATTTCAAATTATCTTGCAGAATACTGGATATGTTCATTCAAAGTCATATTGGGGGCCTTATGTCCCTGTTATCTGGTGTTCCAATATTTTTCTCTCAAAAGATACAGATAAATGATTTACACTGTGTGCTTTGTGATCCTGGTGTGGTTCTTTTTTTCAGAGCTGAAACTGAAGAAATTGTACTGACAAGTGAAAATATCTGTGGATCAAAAGCAAAGCCAATTTTTATCCAACCCCCTAAAGACTAAAATAGTTGAATTTTATAGTGCTCTGTTCATTTTCTCCTAATAGAATTATTCCTAATTTATGTCCCTGCTTTAATTGGTGTTTACTTGACCTATTAAAGGTTTTACCACAACTGACATGCTTCCATGAGAAGTTCAGGTTCTGATGGACTAAATCCAGGAAAAAGAAATTCCATCAGAAAGTACTTTACCAGATTTAGAAGTAAGGCCCTTGAATTTCACTGTAATGTCAGCTTGGAAGCTCTGGGTAACTGCCATGAAATATTTAGGCGTGCCTGATACTGTTTGCCTATGAAGACCTGGCATGCTGTTTTACCATTCACTCTTCTGAAACAGATATCTTAGTCTTACATATATTAGCACAAGGTCTTAGGGGGCAATCATTTGTCTAAGTTAAAAGTATCTTCATAGTTTTGTATTTCTATGTAAAATTATATTTGTGCTTTAAACCAATTAGGCCTTGAACCAATTAGGCTTTAAACAAACATTTAATAGCTGCCTAAACCAAGATATTTAAACACCTGGGGATGCAGGTAGACATTAAGTACAATTTCCACAACAGCACATCCAAATGACAATTCCGTTGCTTTTCTACCAGTTAATAATTACAACTGAAGTGAATGAAACTCTGTAAATATCTCCCAAGACTTATAGAGATGAATGTATAGAAATGAATTGAGAACTACATTGCAAGAACATGCTCTTTATAAGCAAAGAATTTTTATTTGGTGTATAAATAAAGTTGGTGAGTGTGCAAGTCAATGAACAGGCTTTTTCCAAACTACTGTTGTTTCTGTCTGTTACTAGACTTTACTGACACTTCATATTGTCTGTACTGATCAGAGTACTACTAAATAACTACTATAACTGAATATGTGCAATCACTGGGGATGGGATACCTTTCCAGTTCATGACTCTATATTTATGACTATATCACTTGGACATTATCAATACTTGGAAAAGGGATTTCTATCCTTTTCTTTCAAGGTGCTTTGTCATTTAATTTGGTTGTTCAAAAGTAAAAGATTGCTTAGATAGTAATATAATTCTGTTCACATTGTAATCAAAATCAAAATGAGATTTCATGAAAACAGTATTTGGCTTTATCACATCATAATGAGAATGACTAATAGAAAAATCTAACCTGATTTGTTATTTCTTTTTCTTTGACTGATAAAGTAAGACATAACCCATCTTTTCAAATTCAAGAGTATCTGATATAATGAACAGACAGACTTTATGGCTGATGGCTTTTATCCTGATCAACAGATGAATGACACCAAGGTTATAAATAGAGAGCACATATCCATACTGTGGTTTATCACTGTTAAAAAGAGGCAGTTCACATTTGAGTAAGTGAAAGAACTCAATGTTCCATCAGAGAAGGGCAAAAAATTATTCTTAGATGAATCTTAATTCACATACATCTGAATCAGATTATGAATTTAGCAAGCGGCTTTCATTCCCTCTTCTCAACATGTTATAATTGTAATTAATACGGCTCTGGCTGAGAGATGGTCTGAACTTTTTTTTCCCTCCTCCCTCTCTGTGAATGACAGGTGGGGATAGAAAGCTTTATTAGGCTGAAATCAGTAATAGTTGCTCTCAAATGAAGGAGTGGCAATTTGGGCAGAGCAAAACCTGTTGGTTTCAGAGAAGCAAAATTAGTAGATAATTGCAATCTTCAACTTTAAAAGTTCACTTGAACCTTTAAATGGAGTAAGCAAACTCACGTTATTTCCTTCTCTTCTTTTACAAGAGGCCTAAGTTGTCCCCTTTACTTTTCTGCTGTAAAGGAACTAAGGAAGATGGATGGGAGAGCAGGAATGTTCCTCCTGGTTGTTTTGCTGGTGGTGTTTGGTTGGGGTTTTTTGGGTTTTTTTTGGGGGGTGGGGTTTGTTTGTTTGGTTTTTTTAATAACCTTAATGGATCATCTAAAAATAATATAATGATGGTATAATGATGGGCTCCATTTTACATGCTTTTCATTTCTCTGACCTTGGGACTATGGGCTTCTATCAGATGCTACCCAAAACAATTACCTTCATCTCAAACAAAGATTTTTGGCTCATAAGCTATTGAAGTGAAACAGCAGGCTGGTCTCCACAATAGCCTAGACTGTGGTTGTAATGCCCTTGTAAAGTCACACACTGTCAGATCACATAAGCTACCGCATACGTAGAAGTTACAGTCTGAACATTTTGAATACAGCAGGTACAATGACGAGCCTCCTTGCTTATTGGTGTACATTAATTAATAGCCAAATAACCGAACAAAGACACTTCTCATAATAGGCGACACCAAAAATACTGGGAGAGGCTTTCTTGGTTCTCTTGGTATAGAATGGAGTTTACAGAGTAAGACAGAACCCATGAACACTGCCTAGAGAAGCTATCTATGGCTATATCTCTGCTGGTGGAATAAATAATGCAATGCCAGAGGCAAGAACATCTGTGCCCACTAGTTGCTGGTAAAATCCCTAGTATATATCTGATTAATGGCAACACGAATTCTTTCAGGCAATGCCTAAGAATTGAGTTGTTGAGTGATGAAGAACTGTTCCCAGTATGCATGAGGCCACTCTGTGCAGTGGATGGGAAGTCAGCTGTATGAACACTATCCAAGCTAAGCCATTTGTCCTTAGAACAAGAAAATTATGCTTGGACTACTCTAATTACTGGTTTAGATGTAGCTGCTAGGACCATAGTGAACGGGTGTAAAAGTTTAGGTAAGATAAACAGGGATATAAATGCTTAATTTGTAAGTCTTTGTCCCCTCTAAAAATTTTATGTTGCTGATAAAATAATCCTGTGATTTAGAGGGATTTCAAATGACCATTCTTTACATTTTCCGGACAGAAGTATGCTCATCCAAAAAGAAGGATACGCACTATCAGTGATAGATACATGGATTCATTCCACATATTTACAAAATTACTCATCTCCAAAGGCCAACCCAAACCTTAGGTGAGCTTAGCCACCCATTGTGTCCCACTGTACTTCCATGCTTTTAATTAGTTGTTGAGGCAAGTAAACCCTAAACATTCCTTTGCATCTTATTTGATTTGGGAACCAACTTAGAGGAATGAAGTATCTCTTTTAAGTGACAAAATTCAAATGTCTTTGTTTAAAAATATCCTTCTTCACATGAGGTGTTAGATTATGTAGGAACAAACAGATAGACAAATGTCTGTATTCTTAAATCAAAACTACTTAGGGAAGCAACAGTAGCACTGATGGGGTGTGATGTTTCCTGGCACACTGTTCAGGACACAGTGATCATAATTTATTTCATAAATGCTATGGACTTCAATTGATTATCTAACAGGTCTTCAATCAATGGTTACTCAGTAAAAGATGCTATACTGAACTACCATTCTGGTTTTTTTTTCATGTAAGAGGAGGTTCTGAACAACTCTTATGATTCCAGCTAGAAGCAGGAGATGCCAGAAGGCTGTGCTGAAATTCAGTCATTTGAGACAATTCAAAACTCTGACTCCAAAAGGATGTGTAATAAAATACGGGGATACAATCAGAAAAATTAAAAAATCTCTACTGCAGCCTCACTACCTTGACTTTTTGCACTCTTGCCCAATGCAGTTTCTTTCTTTTTTCACTAGACATATCGACTTTGTTACTTACACATAATAGCATTTTCTCTTTAAAAACAGTTTTTTAAAGCATCTGTTCAATTATTACTACTAATGGAAAAAATACATGGAAATGTTCTTTCATTCTGAAATAGTAAAGAATTATGTTTTTTTCATTTGGTTGTGTAAGCTCCCTGTTCATACTGTAGCTGGGGGTTTGATGTGGGAGGAAAGTTTATACATGCCCACCAAACTCATCAACTTTTCTATTTTTATTGAAGATGACTGTACACTCCTAGATATAGACAATGACAGCCTAACACAGGTTCACACAATCTGTAATAACTGTGACCATTCTTCCAAACTCAGTTACTCAGGTCAGACCACCATCAGCATTAGAAAATAAATAGATTTTAAAAAGACATGTATTATATGGAAAAGTTATAGAGAAAAGTGGAGATAACCTTTTTCAGTACTAAGCAGATTCTTAAATGAAAAAAATTGTCTTAAATATTTTTCAACTGTATATAAAAAAAAGGTAAGAGAAATGGTACAGTAAGAAAGACCATTCTAATTTTCCTCTAATATTTTTCCTTTAAAGACAACATATTTACAAGCCAAATTCCTATTTAAACCATAACTTTTTTTTTTTTTTAATGCACCCAAATTTAAAGGGAATGAGAACTTTAACCATTGAACCCGTACATTTTTTTTTAATGGCCAGTATGTTAGGAATAATCAGACTTCTACCTAATAAAGATATTACAGAGCAGAAATTAATTTAATCATTTGTACAGATGAAGCAAGCAAATCATGCCAAACAAGAAGGAATGTAAAGTAGAAATGAATTAACTGAAATGTTGGTTAAGTGGAGAGATCAATAAGATTAGTTGCAGACAGAAATGAGTAAGAAATTTGCTGCAGTAATAGCCTACAAAGTACTAACAGAAAAATTAAAATTATTAAACAGATATTTAAGGTATTTTGATATGTTAGTAACAAAGTGGGGGTTTTTTAGTTTTGTTTTGTTTTTTTTTTTTCTTTTAATTTAATTTTTAAGTTTAACATCTAGGAAAAAAGGCAAAGCAGAAACACAAATGGAGTTTAAAAGGTACATGAAAATTGCAATAAATTGGTGATAGGTAAGCCTGTGTGTATTTAGACACACACTTCTTTTTATACAAAAATAAACATATACTTACCAGCAAATAACTACAAAAATCCAACTGTTCATGCAATCAAGAATTCAAGAATTGCACTAGTCAAAGAAAAATTTAATTCCTGTGATTTTTAAGGTATGATTAATGCTAATTTGCTTTGGAACTGAAAACAAAATTCTTAGTCTTATTATATGGTCAGTCCAGAAAGATTAAAGGATTAGCTGTCTAGGTTAATGTAATTCCCATTGCCCATTTAATTGCATATATTTGGATTTCTTTTATGAAGAATGGTTCTAGTATCAAGTTTTATACCTCAGTCCTTTTTTTACAGTAAGAATACAGAGAAATTTCTGATGGTGTTGTTTTTATTCATCCCCTATCTTTGTTGCTGTTATTGAGTTGGCAAAGCTTCTTGGGAGTGACGATTTTCTTTTTACATTACTCAATTAGTAGAACTGCAGTTTATCTGCTCATGTTTTCATGATAATATTGTCAAATTGTGCACATTTTGTGTAAATATATATATTGTCTATAAATCTCAAAAGTTAGAACTTGTTAAAAATCTATAATCCTAAAATAAAAGAATCTGCAGTAGCCTCTTGTCTTCAACCATACCAGCTATTGACGTCACATGTGAAGTCAGAGCAGGAATTTCTCTCACTTGTGTGTTCAAATTTACCAATGAAGATTTTTTTACCACAAGTCAATCCATCCCAACAGCTAACATTTACACCTCACAACTATCACTAATAATGAATCCTAAACTGTTTAAAAGCAAGAAAACCCCTGAAACTTTATGAAATCCATGAAAAATCTCACAGAAAGTATCTCCTTTTCCTAGTGAGAACCCATTGTAACAGTTCTGTTCTAAACCCCTAAAGTAGATAAACATTTGAAATCACTCCGAAGGCAAAGAAAAAGTCAGGATGAGACCATAAAATTTGTAGAGCTATCTTGCTTTTTTTCTTGGGCTGCAGGTATACTTGAAATAATGATAAAAGGACACATATACTTGTTGAGATAGAAGAAACATAAAATGTTTTGGAAGAGTCATTCTGTTTCCTGCATTAATACTCCACATTTCAGATCTTGGTCACACATAAGCAGCTTCAAAAGCAAAGAACTCTCTGTCCTTTATTACTGTGTAAGTTTATTTTTTGAAAGTATAAACAAAAGCAGGGAAGAATGTGTTTGCAGACAGACACTTTTTGCAGTTTTAGTCAAATTTTTTACAACCTCTCCCACACAGGAGATTTTGGGTATCACAATTGAAATCCCATAACTGGTAGTGTGAGCAAAATATATAGTCTCACATCATAAAAAAGTTCAGTCTAATCACTACAGAAGAGTGATTTAAGTTGATTTGTTTTATGACTAAGGAAAGCTTCCTTAATAATGTAGTGTTCAGTATGCAGAAATACTAATTGAACAGATGGGGACAGTAATGTTTTACATCACTCTGGCCAGCTTGGCAAAAATATGTTTGTGCATAGCCTGTGTAAGCTGTATATTTTAATCCCTCCCTTACATGATAAAGGAGGAATGGTTAAAAATATGCTGCTCTGTAGAATTAGTTCCTAGCTGACCAACAGGCAATTTAGAAGTTATTATTTTGAAAAAATTACATTTGCATAATCAATGTTCTTATATAGAAAGGCAATAAGTCAAATTTTATAAGGGCAAATTTATGCAGAAAAATACACCAAAGATACGCTTTCTAGCTCCAGAAAACTGTACCCACAAATTGCTGGAAGCTATTGGTGTCTTCTGGAGGACTCCTTTGTGGACATTCACTGTTAACTATTGGAAAAAGGATGTTGGGCTACACATTCTTAATTTATCTGAAACTAAAGCAAGTTCTTGAAGGTCAGCCTTCCTCTGAGTGCTGACAAAAACTGCTCATAACTTTTCACTGTTAATGGTTCGTATAACCATTATCACTTTATAGGCAGAATACTTACAATCACAGACCTTTGATTAACTGGATGAAGATAAAATATAGTGATAATTCTCTGTATAAATATAATCTTAAAGCACTACTACTTTCAGTCAAATTAACAGCATTTTCTTCCAGATAGTACTAATATTATTCTGCCACTCTAAACTGCAGTATGCAAGTCTAAGCATGTAATCAAAGTACAAATAAATTGGAATTTTTATTCACTATGTGAGTCCATAATTCCCCTTGTGGAGTCCAATTAGTTAAGTTGTTTGTTTTGCATTTTCTTCTATTCCATAATAAGCACAATGCTAAGTAGTTATTAGGGAAGGCTATATAAAACAGAAGAAATTTCTCACTATGTAGATCTTGTTTACAGTGTGGGCAAAAAAGAGTTGCTCAGGTATAAAACCCATTGGAAAATGCATTCAAGGACCATTGGAACAGGTCCATAGAGATAAGAATACTACCTGGAATTTACTACAGTTCTGCTAGACACTTGTTCTACTTCAGACCAGTTATTAAATCAGCTCACACCCTGAAAAATTTTATAAATAGTCCACAAGTTGTTGAGGCATGCAGCTGCCCAATGGCACACTACTGATTCCCTTAGTAAGAGATCACATAAAGTGTAATGCTGCTTCGCAGAAATCTGACATGTGAAAAGAAGTGATCATCTGTAAGTGTCAGATCTATTCAGATAAATACTAGATAAATTTGTTAAATGGGAGGTTGAGAGAAATGTTGCTTATGAGAAAATGTTACAAAATTTTTAGCATGCACCCAAAATATTATCTAGGGTCTTAGTTTTATTTTTTCTAAACACTTAATTGGCTGTCTGAAATTCCTTATTCCTTCTTCCAGGCAATTATGTACTTTGGGCCATCCATGTCTCCTTTGGAAGTAACCTTACTCAAGGGGAGCCAAAAGGCAAAATCACTTGTCACTGTATACTGGCTATAAACAATTCTTTTTGTCCACAGCTTCTTTTGATTGGTAGTGTAATTTTTTTTTTTTTTTTTGCTACCGTGTCCTTAAATTTAGAAATATGTGCATGGCTTATGCTTTTTAAGCTTTAGAGCCTGCGTTGGCTCTTCTGTGGTATCCTACTGCTCACAGCAGTTATCATGCCCTTATTGTTTCTTCTGACAGAGGAGCAGCTCTAATATGAGAAAATCTGGCTTAATTCACTTTGTTTATAATAATAATCATAACTCAGGGAAAAAGGAGAGTGTACCACCTTTGGGAGAAGGGCCAGGCAACTCTGGAGGACTATAAGGATGTTGTGAGGTTATGCAGAGTGAAGCTTAGAGAGGCAAAAGCCCAGCTAGAACTCCGGCTGGCCTCTGCTGTAAAAGACAACAAAACCTGTTTTCACAGATACATTAGAAACAAAAGAAGGGCCAAGGATAATCTTCATCCTTTATTGGATGCAGTGGGGAACATTGCCACAAAGGATGAGGAAAAGGCTGAGGTACTTAATGCCTTCTTTTCTTCAGCTTTTAATAGCAAGACCAACTTCCCTCTGGGTACTCAGTCCCTTGAGGTGGAAGACAGAGATGAGGAGCAGCAGAAAGAAGACCCCACAGAAGGAAACAGTCAGTGACCAGCTGCACCACTTAGATGTGCACAAGTCTGTGGGGCTGGAAGGGATCCACCTGATGGTATGGAGACCGCTAGTGAAGGCAGTTGCCAGGTTGCTCGCCATCATTTATCAACAGTCCTGGCAAACCGGGGAGATGCCAGCATACTGGAGGTCAGCCAGAGTGACACCCATTGACAAAGAGGGCCAGAAGGAGGACCCAGGGAACTACAGGCCCGTCAGCCTGACCTCAGTGACAGGGAAGGTTATGGAGCAGATCACCTTGAGTGCCATCACACTGCATGTACAGGACAACTGGGGGATCAGGCCCAGCTAGTGTGGGGTTATGAAAGGCAGGTCCTGCTTGACGAACCTGATCCCCTTCTATGACAAGGTGACCCACCTAGTGCATGTGGCATGGACTGTGGGTGTTTTCTGCCTAGACTTTAGTATAAAGACTTTGACACTCTTTCCCACAGCATTCTCCTGGAGAAACTGGCTGCTCATGGCTTGGACAGGTGTGCTGTTCACTGGGTAAAAATCTGGCCTGATGGCTGAACCCAGAGAGTGGCAGTGCATGGAGTTACATCCAGCTGGCACCTGGTCACAGGTGGTGATCCCCAGGGCTCAGTATTGGGGCCAGTGCTGTTTAATAACTTTATCGACAATCTGGATGAGGGGATCGAGTGCACCCTCAATAAGTTTGCAGATGACACCAAGTTGCGTGGGGAGCGTTGATCTTCTGGAGGGCAGGAAGGCTCTGCAGAGGGATCTGGACAGGCTGGATGGATGGGCCAAGGCCAGCTGTATGAGGTTCAACAAGGAGAAGTGCTTGGTCCTGCACTTGGGTCACAACGACCCCACGCAGTGCTACGGGCTTGGGGAAGAGTGGCTGGAAAGCTGCCTGGGGGAAAAGGACCTGGGGATGCTGAAGATGAGCCAGCAGTGTGCCCAGGTGGCCAAGAAGGCCAACAGCATCCTGGCTTGTGTCAGAAACAGTGTGGCCAGCAGGGCCAGGGCAGTGATTGTCCCTCTGTACTCAGCACTGGTAAGGCCGCACCTTGAATTCTGTGTTCAGTTTTGGTCCCCTCACTTCAAGAGGGGCATAGAGGTGCTCAGTATGTCCAGAGAAAGGCAACAAAGCTGGTGGAGGGTCTAGAGCACAAGTCTTATGAGAAATGATTGAGGGAACTGGAGTTTAGCCTGGAGAAAAGGAGGCTGAGGGAAGACCTTATCACTCTCTCTCCACAACTGATTGAAAGGAGTCTGTAGGCAGGTAGGAGTAGGTCTCTTCTCCCAGATAACTAGCGACAGAACAAGAGGAAATGGCCTCAAGTTATGCAGGAGAGGTTTAGAATGGATGTTAAGAACAATTTCTTCACTGAAAGGGTTGTCAAACATTAGAACTGCCTAAGGAAGTGTTGGAGTACCATCCCTGGGGCTATTTAAAAGATGTGTAGATGTGGCCCTTAGGGACATGGTTGAGTGGTGGACTTGGCAGTCCTGTGTTAATGGTTGGACTTGATGATCATAAAAGGTCTTTTCTAAATGGTTTTATGATTCTATAATAATATTTTTCAAAGCTTGGGTCCAATATTAGGACCTTTGGAGTCCAAACTGACAGACCAGTGTTCATAGATGGTTTATTCCCTGGTTAGACTCAGTCAACCAATAGTATTACTTCTGTAAACTGGAAAGACCAAGTTACACAGATGAAAATGCAAGTCTGACAAAATACAGCATTTTAAGAATTATTGCATTTAGTTTCTAGATTAATTCTAATAAATGTTTTTTCATAACAGTTTTGCCCGAATTTGAAAACTTTTCTGTTTAAATAAAAGGAATTTTATTCTAATATATTAATAATTATTATAATACAACTATAAAATATTATTTATTTTAAATAGTTATTGCATTGATAATAATTATTAAAGTTACTTTATTTCTTTTGTTTAAATAAATGCAAGGGTATGAGGATTTTAAAAGTACTTTTTGAGAGACCTATCTGTCATACTTAACATTTGCAGTACTTCTGCTCTCCATCAAAGAAATTTGCCATTGCAAGGAGTCATATCGTACCAATTTGGTATCTCACCAGCTGGAAACTTAACAAAACTTTCATTTTTTATATATATTTTAAAAGTATGTTTTATTTTCCATTGTGTTACAATTAAAATTATTCACCAGCTTTGGGCAAAAGCAATCTCATTTTTCATGAATATTCCTCTAAAGGTAAGCTTATTAGTCTTCTAAATGTTTTGGTTTTGTTTTTCTTTTTTTTGAGGAATTTATTTAGAACAAGTAGTAAATTTATGAACCAAAAGAAGTCTTCCCAAGTGTCTTTTACAGTGTCCTGTAAATGCTGGAGAATTTGCAGGAATGTCTGCACCCAGCAGCTGATGTTGATAATCAGAAAGACAAGCATGTCCCTCTCATCACTAAGTCTTCTGAGGGTTATCAAGTGCCTACATTGTGTTAATGGAATCTTAAAACTACTTTTTGCTCTCGGATCCCTTACATGTGCAAGACAGCTCAGCATTAAATTATGTTTACTTCAAGCTTTTCTTTCACTCAGAATACCAAGAAGGGCTTCTAATCTCTGAAAAGAAAAGGTGAGGCAAAAACAGAGCTTCGTGACTGGGACCCACATTTATGTTGTTTTCAGAAGCTTTGCTGAGGATATTTATTTCTGTATAGGAATATTTCCATATCATGATCTTGACATACATCTACTCAAGACATGCAAAGTAGCTTGATTTTAAACTTTTCCTCAGACTTATTTGCCATGGAGAAAATAAGTACCCTGAAGTTTTTCCTATACAAAATTTTCTACATAATACCCAATAAGGTTAAGTGTCTTCTAAGACAAAGGACAGCTCTTCACGGAATCCATGTAAGTCTTCTCTGCTTTCCAGTTCAGATTCTGTTAAATCATGAACTGATCAATACAGAAATATTGATATTTATGTACTTTGAAGAACTCAGTAATCATTTTTCTTTATTGCCTGAACTATTTTCCTCACAGAAACGTTATTATTAATAAATCCTCTTGAATTATGAAGGCATTATCTGAAAGCTCTGTAACTTATTTAATTGTTTTACTACACTGAACAGTGAAAATCCTTCCAAAAAAGATTAAAGAAAAACTGTCTGAAAGAGGAACCGATATATACTATGAATATTGTTTGTGAAAAAAACATGTTTAATAATAATTTGTTTAAAGAAATGTAAGTCAACAGCTCTGTTTTGCTGTTTAATACATGTCCTTATTCTGCCTCTCCCCATACACAGAAAGACCTACTTCTGGTATTCCCAAAGATGAAGAAAACAAAACACCAGCTACTGCACTGCATAGCTTCCTATTATCTCATTGGTCTAATCTCTTTGGTTAAAAGGTAAGATTTCTGCTAAGACTAGAAGAATCCTCAAGTTTTCTATTGGTGTGAATTCTGTGGAAAAAAAAAATAATTGAGAAATGCTTTAGGGCATTTTTTGTCGGGCTTCATGAGAATCCACTATTTCTGCATGCCTGTAGATCCACATCCATCACATACATTTCAAATTTCACTTGTTAACGTTAGGATAATATACTTATTAGGAGAATAAAGAAGAATTTATACCACTTATTAATCTATATACTTTACTGGTAATTCTGCAACGAGAACAAGAAAGAATAAAAGGAGAAAGAGGTGAATGTATAAAGCTCTTTGCTTACTTGTATTTTTGAAATAGAGAAACAAGTCTTCAGCATTCTGAAGGTCAAACCCCCTAATACTCAAATAAATTTAGCTGCTATAAATCAGACATACACATACAGAGGTAAAAATAGGAAACCAGCACTGACATGTATGCAATTGTATCATTCATTTTACCTCTGAACTGAAGGAAATAATTAGAAAACATAGAGAAGGATGACAGAAGTCATGGAAGCACTTGAAAGAAGCATATAATGTAGAAAAAATTCAAATAATAATGTAAGTAGCCTGGGAACAGGTGGGCATGAAGTGTCATTGGTACAAATGATATCAATAAGTAACTCAAAAAGTAACTGTGAGGTACAGAAAGTGGGTGAACCTGATAAAATTAATTTTTGTTGTCCTTATACTAACCTTCTCTGAAGATATTATTTGCAGTAGAAAACAAACAAACACAAAATTACTGTAATGGGAGCATTTCGACAAAGATACCTCTACCGTTGCTGTTCATGTATAAGTCACAAATGTTTCATGCGAATTGTTAATCATCTTTGAAAAACAAACACCATAGAAGTGGCACATGGAGGTGGCTGTGATAATTATGTATCTACTTTAAACTGCTGTTACTGTAATATCCCAAGCAGCTGTTAGAAGAAAAATAACCAATTAGGGAAAATAACCCTGTGCTATAGGACAAGCAGAAAGTAGAATATAAAATTATTATCCTATTAACTTTCATTTGACTCTTTCTTTGGGGGTGGGGGGTGGGGGGTTGGGGAAGCAAAAACCTAAAACCCTAAAGAAATATTTATGGGTGGCAAGTAGTGTCATGACACAATTGTGCTAGATCAAATCGATATCAAATGACTTGTGTTAGTAAACAAGGCCTTTCAGTTTCTCCTTCACAATTCCTCATGCTCTCCACTGAAAGTTCATTAGGTCTCTGTCCTGTATGCATCAATATGCAACAGATCTTTAGGATATTAGAACTTCCAACTTTCCTTTAAAATTATTGATAAGATCCTGTTGATTTCAGAAGAAACAGGATCCAACTTTAAAACATTTTATGATATATAGTTCTAGTTGGAATACCTGTTACCAAATTAATCAATAATTTAAAATATTGTATTATTGCTATGGGAAAAATACAAAAATATCATGCTTGACAACTTAGGATTTCTGATCAGACAGGTTTTATAGTACTATTTATATTTCCAAAAGGAATAAATACATAATTACATCCTGCATTTTTCTGTTTTAATATTTGGATATTATGGCTTATGAAAATTTCTACCAATAAATCTATCATATGAATGTTGATGGATAAACAATCCAAAAAGGTAGCAGGCACAGAAAAAGCATAGACTAATGACTGCTTATGGTCAATATGTAGATTTGACTTGCTTTTGAGCATATCTTAAGTGTGCTTTATCCAAACAGTAGCACCGTTCAAGCATTTTCTGAATGTTGTAACAGAATATTGCTAAAAGGAGTATTGTAAGATATAAGGCATCCATTTAGCTTTATTTTGTCCTGTGAATCTTGTACTCTTTTTTTCCTGCCTGTAGGGAAAACACTATATCCATGGAGTGGATAAAAACACAAGAAAATCTACAGGATTAATTTAACAGATAATTTAACTGCTATAATATTATTTTTTTTCTGTGGCAAAGTGCTCCTTGCCTTAAGCATAACATAATCTAGGTGGCCGTTACTGTCAATGTGAGAGCAGGAATATTATGAAAACAGGACTTCATGGCTGGATTCTCAAAATCGTAAGATCTAGATTCGTTTGAACTAGGACTTTAAATGAGACATCTAAGTAACATTCCTTAGGTGAAGAGAAAGAAATTAAAAGACACATAGATAAATTAGTTCAGCCCACTTAAGATATGTATGACTCTGAAGATGGATTAGATAGATTTGTGTCTAAGTGCCTTGCAATAAAAAAATCCATAAATCTCAATACATTTGTTATTACATGGAGTCAATTAACACTTATGTCACATAGTCTTGCTGGACCAAATGCTGAAATTTTACCCTATTTATAGTTATTTTTTCCTCAATTACACATCCTTTGAATTTAATATGAGGTTGTCCAAGTAAAATTGAGTCAGAAGAGTAACATCTGCAGGATTTGCAACACTGATAGCAACCGCACAACATTTCTGAGAAGCAGAATTGCTCAACTGATTTGATCTTAATTTAAATAAAGTTGATTATGTAAAAAAAATATTCATTTCCTCTCACTGTTTCACAGACACAAATCCCAGCATTGATAGGTGTCTTAGAAAAGGAAGAGCATGCTTTTCTTTCTGTTTTTCTCTGTTGTGCTCACTGTGCTATTGTATTCAAGAGCAGCAAATAAAACATGACACAGTACAATATTTGTATTGTCACAAAACAAAGATTGTTGTGGTACCCATTCAAGTAGGTCTCTCCATGGCCAAGAAAATAGTTTGTAGGGTTAGAAATTGAAATTTGGATACCAAAGGTTGATGGATTTAAGCTGCGTGAAAGACATTCACTGACCCTTATGGAAGTCCTTTAGTAAATGAGGATTTCAAACTGTGCCAAAGTTATTTGTCACTGAAAGTAGGAAACTTTCATTCTTTTTCTTCACTTACATGAAAAGGTAGTAAGGAAAAGTACTTTTGTCTGTAGCATAAACTCAAGAATGATGCAAAATGAAAGTAGAAGTCTTACAAAAAGCTGAAAGCTGAATAAATATGAAACACTACAAAATTATGAAAGATTATAAATTTTGAAAGAGTAACTTCCAAAGGAGGTCTACTTTGATAATCTCTTCCCTGTTCTAAATTAATCAGATAACTTTGCTATTTTTTTATAGTTGAAATGTATTGATTTATGAATCAGGAACATAGCAAAAAACATAGTTGAATTTAGATGGACTTCCACGTTAGAATCTGGAATCAGTCCAGAATCAGGACTGGATCTGTCAGTATGTCTAAGCCCAATAAACCCATCACAGAAATTGATGAAGTTCTCTGAACTAATATACTTTCATCCAGCCCTACAGTATTACTGAAGTGTTAAACAGAGATGAAACTTAGAATCAACATTGCAACACCTCCCTTTTCTTCCTAGAAGATTCAGCTCTGACTTTTAGTCCCCCATTACAACACAGGTAATAAATGTTCAATGTATAAATTGAAATAAATCTGGAGAAATTAGGATTTTGTTAAAAGAAACAGTCAAGTGTTCATGTTCTGTAGATCTCTCAGAAGAAGTGCATCTGAGAAATATGGTGTGTTCTTAAAAAAATATACTAGAAAATATTTGTATGAGTTATAGTATACACTCAAATACATTTCTGTTAGCTTATTGAATGAATGTACCTCAATATGATATTGAAAGCTGGTTTAATTACCCAAATGTAAAGCTAGACTATTTCTCTGTTTGTGTCTTCAATACTGAAAACCATTAAAAGAAAGACATTTGGGAACATCCAAAATGAAAATTCTTTATCCTGCAATTCTGCTTTTATAGTTCACCTAAGTTGTTGTTCCAGTTTTTCTACCCCTTTACATCTTTCACTACGCCTGTGTGGATGGCACTTTTCTGCTAGATAGCAGGACTTTGTGTTGCAATGGTATGATAGTTAAAAAATAATGATAATATGTTTTGTATGGCTGAGACAAGATAGAGCTTATATTCATGTTTTAGTGCATGGAATCTTCAGAGTTTCGGAAAAATAGGACTAAGCACCTTTAATTTTCTGTTTACCTGAACTGTACTGAAAAGGAGCTTCATACTTGAGAAGTGTTGCAAATGAAGTCTTGTGAAGGCAAAGAATTTCTGGATTATCTAGAGATCATCAGAAATCTGAAAATAAAACCTTGATTCAATTAGCAAACATAAAATAAGCATCAATACTTCTGAAATCTATTAGAAGTTTTTCATCGACTCAAAATTATCTAAAAATCTATGTGATAATTATATTCCCTTTCCTGTCTGGATCATTCTTCATATTTTCACTTAAGTATAGGATTTTTCAGTAACTATACTAACACTACTATTTGAGAATGTATTTGCCTTCTGAATAACTTCTGAATATTTGTATAAAAACTACTGAACGTCATCTTTCAAAGTGAATATGAGACTGTTCTGAATTCAAATCCTATGACAAGGAACAAAATATAATGCTTAAAACAAGAGGGAGGGGGGGAAATAAATTATGTTAACATAATTCTCCCAAATATACAAAAAGGCTTGTATGAAGAGCTTGATCTTATGTGCCATCTGTTCATCATTCTGCCTCTCCATTGAATGGAGTTGCAACTGTGACTTTCATTACAATGTGTATTCTGATTCCATAGAAAACAAATAAAATTACATACTGTTTACAAAGGGAGAAAAGCCTAAGTAAAATAAGCACTTTTACAATTTAGGAAGAAAGATGATGCTTAATATAATCCCTATATCACAATTATTTACTGTAATGAGCAATGGTATTGTGAAATGCAGTTTATCAAATAAGTAACTTTTGTTGGAAACTCTACAAGAAATCAGTGACAGAACTGAGCAACTAGCTGGTAAGATCAAATTGTTTGCAATTGATCTTCCCAATAAATTTGGGTAATACTGGGAAAAACTAATGGAGTTTTAAGTTGAATTCTTTGCTAATCTTTGCTAGAAGATGATAGAAAACTTCCAGAGTTGTTTGTTTAATTCTATTTGCATTTTAAAATACAATCTTCCCAACTACTACAGAAAGATTTACTGAGGCACTGTAATCTTTCATAGATTACACATATAGATGAACTAATGTGCCTGTATCTGAAGTTAAACAAGCTTTCTTAAGCCCCTGTTCTGCAACAGAATCCATACAAAATGATCATTTCACACTCACTGCTTCTATCATATTACTAGGCTCAGAGTACTGTAATTCGTGGACTAATAATTCTGTTGAACTATAACACCACTTTATTGCAAAAAGTAAATAGTGCAGTGCTGTGTCTTGTGGTTCCACTCATCCAACTTTTTCCAAAATTGCTAAATACAAAATAAGTTATAAAACAGAACTATAACAAATTCATATATCAAGCTGGTGGTAGTTCTAAAACCAGTGATGTGTCCGAAGCAGGGATCCTATTTTCCAGCTATTTTTGACATGTCTGTGAGGGGAGTTCTAAGATAAGGTTACCTGTGGAATCGAAAATGGTACATCAATTGTCTCAAAAATAATAATTACTTTTATTATCAAAGAGTTTATTTCCTGAAAGCACAGATGGTGTCAACATGCTTCAGTAGCTGTCTTTCAGTAGCTGAGAACAGAATGAGATTGCAAAGTAGTGGAATAGATCAAGTATAGAGAGCTAAGCCGTGCATTTTTGATGAACAAAATGCCCTTTTATTTCATTAAAATCAAGGAGAAAAAAAGCTCAGGTTCTTTCTTTTCATTGATTTAATTTAGGAAATTCTATAAATAAAACTACTTTTACATGGCAAAAGGTCCTAATACTTTTACATTTTTCCAGATGTTCTGAGACAATAATTATTGTTTAAAGCCCGAGTTTAAAAATAATTTTGCTGCCCCTAAAACTCTTCTCAGCTTTCTGGATGTTTTCTTCAATCATATATCCTATTGACTCCTTCACTCTCAGAACTGGGATGGTTAAATCCTTGTTAATAAAGCCTATGAAAGGAGCAGATATTGCAGCTGCATATAATCAGGCATGACTCTTATCTAAAGATAGTGGGGTTCAGTCTCAATGGAGTTTTATAGACCTCAGTAAAATCTTTGAGGTTATGGCTTAACAGTGACATCCAGTAGCAGCAGAGTGCCATGGAGGTCTAAGAGAACAGATCATACAAAATAAGAACTGTGTAGGTTATTAATTTCTAAGGTAATAATAATAAGGCCTAAATGTTTAATTGTTATAAGGTGAAAAATGGACACGGTTTTCCAAAGGACGTTGTTATTTTGTTCTATATATCCCATTTCATGAAGTTGCTATTGAAGGTTAAGGACCATGCTCATTTCATTTATCTCCTGTGTTATGTCCAAACTGGTGCAAAAGTGAACTGAAAAAGCACATTTCTTGGAAGTGGGTCTTGGTCATCCCCTTCACCTGCAAGCTTATGTTTTCAAAGTACACAAAAACGTCCCACTGAAGCAGCCCTCAGTGGTGATTTCTGTAACTACTCAGACCTGCAGAGATAAGCATGTAGCAGCTGGGGCTGAGCAGGAACAGAGGCACAGGATAAAGTTGCAAGGTCCTTTACAAAGTCATTAACATTTTTTTCTCTTTTCCGGTATATAACAGATAAATATTTTTATGTTAGTAAAATCATCTTAAAAATAATAAATCTATACCATTCTGGTTTTATATGATACTGTACTCTTAATTTTCCTCCTGTTATATGTGAATGCATACAAGTGCACAGACACATACACACAAAAAGCAAACAAATCTACTAATAAATTAACATCCTCACCAGCTAAAAAGCACTAGAGCCGCTACCGAACAAACTATTCCATAAACCTCTCTCCACCACACCAACTACGATGTGTAAAACCACAACTGATTTTGCACACCTATCCTTGCACCCCAGGTCCAAATATTAAGCCAGGAACTCCTGTACCTGCATGAAAAGACTTTTTTTCTTATTCAAAACCTATAGGTGCACTGACTTTACTTGCATGACTCTCTTTACAAAACTGTACTTATAACCAACACCTCCCCTTAACCCTTGAATTGAGAGTATGTCAAAAAGCTCTCACAAATAATAAAACCACAAAACTTCTGCTCAAGGTAAGGAAAATATATAAAAACTAGTTTTATGCCCAACATTTGTGCCTGGTTCTAAGATGCTTGTTCATGTAGGGCTTTCAAAGACCTCCCTGGGAAGACTGACTGACAATATGATCCTAATTTAGTTAAGCCAGGATGTAAAAGGACCTGTAAGCAAAAATGTTCATGATCCTCAACTAATCTGACCTGAAAGGCCATAAAAAGTCATTACCAGCCACAGAGAAAATTATTCTTAGCAGTGTTTAAAAAACAGACAGACATTAAAGAGAAATAAGTTAATATGGTTCAGATAAAAAATCAACAGAAAAGGAACAACACGGGGGAAAAAAATTATAGCTGGCACTCCTCTCCTCCCTCTCCCATTACCACCTACCACTTTCCTTTCACCTGCTCTAGCAGATTGCATCCCCCACAGCACCAGAGTTATGAAAAAAAAAGGCCTTTTCACTGCTGGAGGGTATTTGGTCTGTCTCTCTGGAATACGAATGTTGATGCTGTCATTCATGGTAATCACGACAGTGACAAGACTAAGGGGTGAATGATGATGTCTCCAGAAAGTTTGCAAGTGAAACAAAAGTTAAAAATACTCATCGTGGAACGTGTGGATTTTTTCTCTTTTGCTATTGTGAGGTGGTGTTAAAAAGCTGAGCACTGTGGTGAGCAGCATCTCAAGAAACACACCGATGTACAGCTGGACAACAACATCAGAAGAAATAGGGATGTTCAGGTCTCTTCATAAGGACTAACTTATTTCCTTTCATAGAAGTGGTGGGCACAGTGCCTTTACCACATGCAGTTACCATAATTTTTTCCAACAGACTTTCTGAATTAAATTATTTTGCTTTTATGTTGCACCATGGAGCACCTTTTCAGAGACACAGAACCTTTTAAAAAGTATTTAAAAAAATTATTTCTCCTTCATTTTTATGCTGGTAAAATGAACATGTGAGACTTCTCCCAGCTGCTTATAAAATAGTTCATCTGCTGCTTCTTCCTAGTTGGATGGTCTATAGCAGACTCACACCATGAATCTGCCTTGTTGGCCTTCTCCCTGATTCTTACCAGTAACTACTCAATCCTATCATCACTGTCATTAAGCTCTAGACAATCAAAACACTTCCCAACACACAGGGCTACCCCACCACCTCTCCTTCCTTGCCTGTCCCTTCTGAAGAGTTTATAGACATCCATTGCAGCACTCCAGTTGTGTGAGTCATCTCACCAGGTGATGGCCAGCTATGTCATAGTTTTCCTGCTGGGTAATGGCTTCCAGCTCCTCCTGTTTGTTGCCCATGCTTCATGCACTTGTGTAGATGCACTTCAGTTGGACTATTGATCCTGCCACCTTTTTGGCAGGAGAAGCCCTAATTCCTATGTGACCATTCTCAGGCACTTCTGTGGTTTCTAACGCATCAATAACACTTGTGTCTTTGCTGCCACATGGATCTCCATCTCCTGTCTCCACTGAAACAGGCTGAAGGACCTTGTTTGCACACCTTTCCTCAAACACTGGCATACTGCCCCCAGGCCAGTCTCCAGCGAGCCTGGTTTTATCCCTTTCCCCCTTCTAATCCAGTTTAAAGCTCTTTCAATGCACCCTGCTAACTCCTGTGCAAAGACCCTTTCCCCCCATTGTGATGGGGTACGCCATCTGTTGCCAGCAGGCCTGGTGTCATGTAAACCCACCCATGATCAAAACCCCAACATTCTGTCAGTGACACCAGGCTCAGGCCAGGTATCAATCTTCTGGCTCTTCCTGTCTTCCCTCGTCATTCCCTGCAATTGGAAGAATGGAGGAGAACACTACTTGTGCTCCTGATCCCTTAACTAGTCATCCCAAGGCCCTGAAGTCTCTCAGACTTCTTGCTGCAACTTCATCGCTGCCTACCTGAAAAATCAGGAATGGATAATAATCTGAGGGCTGTACCAGTGTAGGAAGCTTTATCGTCTTTAACCCAGGTCCCAGGGAGTCTAGCAGACTTTCCTAAGTGTGTCAGGTCTGCATATTGGGCCCTCTGTTCCCTTCAGAAGGGAGTCTCCTGTGACAAGGGCCTGTCTTTTTCTCTTTATGGAAGCAGTTTTGACACAGGGCATAGGCCAACTTAACCTTGGTTAGGCAAGCTAGGTGAAACATTGGTACTCAGAGAGGAGATGTGCCTGCTGTGCCAGGAACTTGTTCCCACTGCCCTCTATCCCTGAAATCACTGTGTTCAGCCAGGTGGAGAGAGGACAGGGAATCCTTTGCATCATGTGTCCTGTCTGCCTGTCGGGCTTGTCTCAGGGAAGGTAGAGGATGATCTCAGCAGTCTGTCTCTCTCTTGCACTCCCTTGATACTCCTCAGCCTAGTCACATCCTCGCCTGTGTTGTTAGCTTCTAGCTTGCTAGGACAGTGCAGGTCCCTCCCCTGGTTGAAGGCAGGATGTAAAGATATTTCAATCAAATGTGTGCGGGGGTGGGGGGGTGGGGGGCTTATGAGGATTGCTGCCTAACTTTGCAGTCTTAAACATACATTTAGCAAAAAAAAAAAAAAATAAAAAAATATCCCACCATAGGAGCATTCTAGACTATAGTACATGAACAAAATATGTATAATCAAACATGCACATAGTTTCCCCTCATCTTTACTTATTGCTTAGTAAGATAGGAAACACTTAGTAGAATAAGAGTAGAATAATTTTCGTATTCATCTTTCTGTCTTGATTTTCTACCTGTCTTAGCAGTTGTCAGCCTGCAGCAGGAACCTCTCAAGTTGTTTAAATGCCTTATGAAATTTGTGGCTTCTTTCCTGATTTGTGGAACCTTTTTATTACATCTAATTGTTTTGTGAGTTCACCCATCTACCTAGGTCAGGCTGTTTCTGACCTTGGCCTAAGCTCCCCATGTTCTGAACAGTGCTTGCCTCTTAAAGATTCTTACTTGGTTTTCCTCCCTACCTGCATTTTTTTGATGAGGCTTCCACCAGCATACCACACCCAGAGGATCACAGACTTTGCTGTTAAGTTTTGGGTAACATTCCATTGTTTCAAAATAAACTCTTCCCTACAGACAGAGAAGGAAACGCTGCCTCTTCTGGGCTTCTGCTAACCCATCATCCCAACTTGTTTTTAATTACTCTCTCTGGTGTGGAGGGACACAGTGTAGCCCTGGCCAGCAATACTACATGCACTTTAATGTGGAAGAATTGAAAAAAGGAAAAAGCAGATAATTTTGTAATAGCTACCTCATGAAACAGAATCTGTAAATTGTGTATAGACAATTATTCAAATCATCACATCCAATAAACTTATTTGGACTTGATACATTTTTTTTCTCCCAGTGGAACTATTGAGTTCACTGGCATAGGGAGTCCTCCTGGGACAGAAAATTATATGAGATACAGATAATCTCTTTGCAAAAATCTCTAGGCACTTTCGTCTCTCTAAGCTACTTTTATATGATGAGCTAAAATGACTGTGGCACACCATGTTAACAAAACACTCATGGATTTTCATCCTCTGCTCATCTTCTGTCCCAGATATCAGAAGGGAGAATGAAAATAATGCTGTGCATTTTCTCTTTATGGAAAGGCCTATGCATAGTCAGTGTTTGTAATCTACAATACTACTGAGATTTAGCAACTTTTAGATCTGTATTTTGTTAGCATTTCTCATCATCGCTACAAAAGATTACTGGTCAGAATTTGGATAAAACATTTTACTTTTCTACTGCCATTTAATGAGAGAAACTACGTTTATATATATATTTATATAAAGGCATATATATGTTAATGCAAACTGGAACATATAAAAACAGAAAATGGATGGAGCATGACTGGGTTTTCAATCTAATTTTAATAAAGCAAGTTATAACTGACTGAAAGTTAGCTTTCACAGTTGCCATTAATAGGAGTTAATAGTCGTTACTCTGAGATCAAACCTTGCTTGAATCATTAAGACTTCAGGTTTCATATGTTATCATACTGTTTTGCCCTTGAAACTCACTAGTATTGTGTAGACCGCAGAATGAATTTTAGCTGGAAAATTACAGGTCAGTGGACTAGAACTAGATCTCTAGTTCCATTTTACACAGAAGTTGAATTAAAAAAAAAAAATAATCATAATTTTCCCTCCTCCTCTGTGACTCTTTTATTCGTGGGAGTAGAAAACAAATAATACCTTGGTCTTGCTTTCCAAACAGTAAAAAAGGTGACAACAGCAACAACCATTCTGTTAAACTTTTCCTCATACAGAAATAACTTTGGGATCCTGTAGGCTTCTGCCAAATACCTTTGCTTCAGTGCAACAATAAGGCCAAACGAATGCACCATAGTTAGTCCCTAGCTCAGCAGGAGGGAGCACAGTGTGAGGACACGGACCGGCAAGTGATGACAAATCTTGCGACAGCCCCCAGCTGGTGACTCTGCCCTTCTGACAGAGGTCAACAACAGAGTCAGCAGAGATAATGCTGGCCTGCTTGTCAGCTGCTTCAGCACAAAGTCCTTCGCTGGCAGCCTAAACCGAGACTTCCAGCTTTACATTTACATCTCTGAGGGTGAGAGTTTGTGATAAAGCTGAACCGATTTAATGGCTCACTTCCAGTAAAATTGGCTGTCCCTTTCTCCCATGTCCTCTCATCCTAGATGCCTGCTCCCACATCATCCCTGCTGCTGACTTTGGCACTCATCTGACCTCAAAATAAGACAGTTCAACTTGTTTAACCAACAGAAGTCTAACAAAATTAAAAAAGAAATGGATGCCTAGTAGTATAGGTGGCTCAGAGGAAAGAAAACTGCCTGCAAGTGAGCAAAGGTCTGACTGCTCCCTTTAGTGCAAAGAGTTATTAGATTGGCTTATTCATATTCACTCCTGTGGAGTGGAAATGGAGAACTTGCCTCATACACCGTCTGTGGTGGATAGTTACTGTCACCAAAGAGAAAGAAAACATGCTCATGGGTGATAAGGCAACCACAGCACAATCTGCTAGAATTAGTGTGCTGCCTAGGGTTATCCAGTATTCAGATTACATTGGAGTTAGCCATTAACACAGCAGATTGCTGGGGTTTTCCACCGCTTCGATCTAACATGCTGCATCCCACTGTGCTACTATCTATAGCCATCAACACTTCTATCCAACTGCTGCCCCCAAAAAGCCAGGTAGAACGAAACTAAAGCATCACTTAGATTTGTGTATGCTGCAGTTATGAAATGCAATCACAACAGGTGCAGGATACTTGAATTAGCTTTAATGCGGCTATCACATCTGTTGAAAGCAGTGAAACTGAAGCAGTATGGCTTCTGCAGGAGCCATGTAAGACTGCCTAGGACCCTGTCTACCTATTCAGTTGTGTTTTGAATGTTTACTGAACTCAAAATATCTGAACACCCCTTTGCATTCACCAAAGCTTAATATTAGCCAAGGAACACTGAAATCAGGCTCCAGATGCAATGCAGATACCACCTGCATTTGAACTTTTCCAAAACTAATTGCTGCTGTTCCCTAAGAGCTACCAAAAAATCCAGAAGCTCCATTTTCAGATTCTCAGAGTTGAATCTGGCAAGGAAAACTTTAGAAGGCTTACCTTTTTCTACTGATTTTCTTCAGCAAACTAAAAGGATTAGAAATAAATGTGCCAATTTAAACCAGCTGATATCATTGGACCAACAATTTCTGACTGCTTTCATGTCTCAGATTATTTCTGTCGGTTAACTGTCATTTGGCCCTTGATTACAAGAGTAACAGAATTATCCTCTTAAGTACAACTTCCTAAATGGAGGAATTGCTTTGCAGTGTGTTTGTTCTGGATGATGCAGATGTGGTTCTGGAGCTCAGAACACAACAGAGTCTGAGTCCTTGAATGCAAAATTATTGCCATGGAAAAAAAGTAACAAGCAACAGGAAACATTATTAAACCTGAGTAGCTCTTAACTGGCAACAAACCCAATTATTTAAGAAATTTATGATTCTCTGTTTTGGACTGTGACCAGGCAATTGAAGCAATATTTGCAGGAAGGGGAGAAAAAGATAATGTAGGCAAGGTTGCTCTAAACCTTCTGTTCAGCTTCTTGAGCTTAAAACATTTCTGTTCTGTTAATTTCATGTCATTCAGATGCTCACTGTGAATGTCAAATACAACCAGAAGCTAGAGCAGATGATTTTCCATTCATACATCTCAGCCTAACCAAATGAAGGACCAAATCCATGTCAAAGTGTCAATTCTGTTTTGCTGGGACCCTGTAAAGAAGTTACATGCATTTCTAGTTGAGTATTATCTCCTAATCCTAGGGTTAATTAGGTATGATGTTGGCACACAGGGCCTGGGTGGAGCTGGAAGTTCCTTCTGGAGGAAGGACCTCATTTGAAGCGATGAGAGTGCCCTGGTATAATTAGAAAACAAACAGTAGAGGAAACAGCCTAGCCCAAGCTAACATGCTTCAGTTAGCTGTCTGCATTTACATCACAGTGAATTATGAAGAAATAAGAGCTGTGCAAGATCAGCCTCTTCATTTTTCTACTAGATTACTCTAGTTAGAGAAAAAAAGACTCCAGACTTCCTGAACACTTTTGTCTTAGGCATTTTCATACCTATATTACAGAAGGGCATGATTCATGTATCCTTCCCACAATGTCTATGTTGCATATGACAACAAGAAACTGGCAGAAGCATACTTTATTTAAAATCAAAAAAAATTCAGATGATTAAAAAATCCTAATAAAACTCTTCCTTTCTTCAAGAAATCAGAGTATTTAGGATTGTCTACACAGGAATATATTTTCTTCCTTCCATTTTAATATAATGAAAAATGCAATTATTCCTTTTTGTTGCTTATGCAACCTGAGTAGCTGAGTATCTTGCTTTATCACTATAAAGATCACGAGACAAACATCATATGGATACAGTACAAATGTTGCTTGGTAATTTTAATTTTAATTAACAGTCAAAAATAACCAATAAATAGCCAAGCCAGGTATACATAAACATCTCTTTGCACTCAAGATGTACAATTTAAAGTCCTAATCAATACTGTTGATGAAGATCTTATAAAAGAAAACCTGCTGCAGTAAGAATCCAGCTCTTTTTTCTGTTCCTGGGTAGCCTTGGGAAATTTTTTTAAAAAATGCAGATGTTTTAAATGATGTTTGTATAAGTATTTGCACCTATCAAATCTTCAGATTCTGTACATAAATATGCTTTGTCTCATGATACACTACCTCTGTGAACATTTTTGTCAGTACAGTTTCAGGAGAATATATCAGCAGCTAGATACAATAGGAAAGATTGGCAATTTTAAGCTAGTCTGTATCAAAAGTACAAAGCAAAACATCACCGAACAGTAATTTATGTGGCTTCTATAGGCCAGTAATAATTATCTTCTCAGCAAGTAGTTTCCAAACCTCCAATCTTTTTTCCTTTAATATGTACAATGTAAATAGAAAGTTGTATGAAATAGAATACAAATCCAGGCATGCTTGCTTTAGCAGCAATGGAACTTCATTTAAGCCCTCATTAATGAAGCTGCTTGTTTCCCTGGTGTGTTGCTGCTTCTCATCTTCTTCATTATTTGAAACCTTTTTTTTTTTTTTTTTCCATTACTTGCCTCCTGTATTCTTCTTTTAACCAGTCATCAGATGTTCCTATAGAAACATCTCGAGTTTTTATCTGACATTATTTTTTCTTATACTTTTATACATTTATTCTTTATAATTTCCACATTTGTCTTATGTTTCTAATCTGCTACATTTTCACCTCCATATCTCCATCAAAAACACTTTTTCTATAATAGCTGACTTATTTAGAGATGTAAAGACATAGTTTAATTATTTCATTTCAGTTTTTGACAAGATGACAATAAGAGCTAAAAGTGTTAATCCCAGGCTTTCAGAGCCCTTGCAAAATTGAACGTTAACCATGGACAATAAAACAAATCAAAGAATAACGTGCATAAAAGCTCACAATTCACTTAGTACTGACCTGCAACAATCAAAATAATAATAGAAAAATGCAGTTGTAATGAGCATAATATTTTAACTAAGGGAATAATTTATCATTGAAACACTGTAACAAAGCATGTGGTAGATTCTGCATTGTTTGAAATTCTTTATTATTGAGCTACTAGCATTTTAAAGGCTATTTCAGCTAGAAACCTTTTAATGAGTGGTTTAGATGCATAAATCGCAGGAAAACCTCAAATGTTCTTAAAACCCAGGCAAGAAAGAAGTCAAAAGAGGAAGTCTTGCAGGCAAAGCATTCACTGAAATTACTGTCTTTAGAACAGTTTTCTTACAAAATCTAGGAAAACCATCTAGTGAACGTAGAGAAAAGTTATTGGGATTTAGCAGGATTCAGGGATTTTCCAGACTCCCAAAACAAGTGAAAGAGGTGTTGTAAGTACAAGCTGTTTCTGGGAAGGTATGGTGAACAGGATTTGGAGAGGGCGTTGGTAGAAACAGGCAGATGCTACAGTGGCAGCACAGGTGTTTCTTGGAATACCATTCTCTGCCTGCCAGCCTCCAGATAGTTTTACTAATGTTTTGTATTAAAGAAGCAGACTGACAGCATAGATTACAGCTGTCAGAGGTGGCCTTTGTCTTTCTTGTTGCTGTAGGGCCTGTTGGAGGGTGATGATACATTAAATATCTGCTGGGAGCTTATGTCATTAAACAATATGTATAATACTAAGGAGGAAAAACTCAAATATATTGGTAAAAGGGCTATGTAGTTGCCTTTGTATGCTATAATATTCAGGATTTATACACAGATTTATTCACACATGAAATTATGCAGCATATTTTTTGAGGCTATTGTCTTTCCATTGTTTTTATTAAAAAGTTGGGATTATCTTTAAATCTTGGCACAGTCATCTCTCTAAGGGTATAACAAGCACTTTCTTGTTGCTCAGCGACTCAACCACCACTACAGCATAATTGCTAATAAAGTTCAAGGAGAGTTTCTGTTAGATACTAATAAGTAATATGAATTTATCTCCTACCAGATGTTTTAACAGCAGAGGCTTCACTGTCTTCTGAAATTCACTAATATAGCAGATTACGTCACCTAAATAGATTTATTTAAAGAATGTACTATTTTACTGAAACAGTCATCAAAACAGCTAGCTAGCCAAGCACTAGATTTTTAAGAGCATTTAAGGACAGGAAGACGCAAACAAGCCTTTAGGGTCTTTTGGGTGGTGGTTTGTGGGTTTTTTTTAATCATCTCATACTCCATCAGAACAGTGGATATCAGATTCTTCATGGCAGGAGCCGTCAGCCGATGAGTTTTTAAACAGCTCACAAATAGCTTGCTTACAGGACCCTCGGGTTTCTCCTCTGCTGACATGGTGACACAGTCAACAACAGAGCTGAGCTGGCACAGAGACCTCTGGGTAGTTTGAATATTTGGCTCTTTATCTCCCACCAGTCAAATACTCCCACACTCCCCAGCCTCCTTAGCTGAGACAGATGTCTTCATGCAGGATTTTGATATATGACACCTGGATCAGGAAGACTGGTCACCTTTGTATTAAATGATTTTCAAAATGCATCCAGAGTCCCAGTATTTCCATGTTCCATGTTTTCCTTGTTGGAAGCATCCTATATTTTATATACAACATCTTGCAAACTTGGTATATTCCCCTGAAGCTACATCACTTTAGTAGTGAGCAGGGCAGGCTGCAGCCCATGTCTGCCCCCCCCCCCCCCCCCCCCAGTGCCGCCCTGTCATTGTTCCTATCATGTTTAGAATACACCTGACTTTACTCAAAAAACTATGGGGGGTGGGGGTGGGGAAAGGTTGGCTGTATGTCTGGACTTCATCTGGTTTCATAATGGAAACCGTACAGAAACGAACTGGAGTACTTTTGTGGATGAATTGGTCTTTTACAGCAACAACTTTCTCTGTAAGGTGCTCACAAAGTGGTTCAGGGACCCCGCTACAACTCTAGAAATAAGTTCTAAATCTATGACAACAGTGGTCCTGGCTGCCCCATCCAATATTTCAGTCTGGTGAGTACAATATGACTACATTGGACAGTACCTATATATTCTTATATATGATGTTAATTATAAGCATTCTCATGTCAGAAAACAGTACTAGCACACCCTAACTTTAAAAGGTTATTTTACTTCTGCAAATGTTCACAGGAAAACAATGCTCTCTGAAGAGGGTGCCTTATCACTGTGTTGAGGGCGTGTTTGCCAGTTCTCAATTACATCTCAAATGCAATCTCCCAAAAGTCTTGATTTTCCGTGGACTCAACAGCTCTTGGCTCAGATGCCCTGGGACAGCCTGAGAAATTTGGGTTAAAATCTTTTGAAAAACCCATATTTTAAAGAGAATTTAACAGGAAATATGATACTGCTGTAGGCAACATGCTCATCCCTTGAGAACTCACCTCTGAAATGGGGGAGCCGCTTTTTCTTTCCAGGAAGTTCCTTTTATAGATAGCAAATACCCTCTGCAGAAGCATAGGGTCATCCCATTGCCATACAAGCAGAACCAGTAATCCTTTTCTTTTCATTATTATATCTTGACTACAAAATATTCAGTCTGAAGTCCATAGATCTGTATTTAACTGCCGTTTTACTTTTTCTTAAAACAAAGTTTCTAAAAAAGTCCAACATCAGGTTTAAGATTAAGTTTTGCAGACCTCAATGGCTTCTGTAATGCAAATGGCTTTGCATTACTGTGGCTGAAGCAAAACCTCCTCTTAGAAAAATCATCTGCTTTCAGTGAGAACAGATGCTTCAAACTGACTTTCGGTTGAAACAAACTCCTTTAAATCAGGGTCATGTTTGACTGTAGGGCCTCTGAACTGCTTTTCTATTGTGTATGGAGGGAATATCTGGAGCTAAACTTATTTTGAAGCAATGATGTTTTGTTTTCCAGAACTATATTCAGTCTGTGGGGAAATATTTCTAATAACCTAATAATTCTAATTGTTTGGATGAAGTGTTGTCCATTTATCTGAGTAAATATGCATTAAGTGCAGCAGTTGAATGCTGTTGGAAATTTATATTCATGTCATTCTTTTTCTTTTCTTCTGAAGCAATGCTTCTGTAAATGATCCAGGTCCTATCATTTAATTTAAATCATGTTAGATGTTGTGTTAATTTAAAACTAATGCTTTGGTTAAATTGATCAAAATACTGTTGCTCCAATGTCAAATGTTAATGGCCACAATGAAGGGCTCATGTAAGGGCAATACTGTCAGAACCTTAAAAAAAACAAAAAGAGTTTTTGTAACAGACCCTGCAATTTTTGTTTCATGAATCGCTAAGTCAAACCTATAAAATGCACAGTAATGAAAGCAGTATTTTTTGTGAGACAGCAGTAAAAAGAGATACTGTTTTAAGGATATTGTGTAGCTCGCTCGATCCTTAAATAGTTTTGTCTTATCCAAATATCTCAGCTAAAATATCTCAGAATCCAAGATAGAGTTAGAGACAACTACAGTGCCCTGTTGTAAAGAAATTAGTTTGGAAGGTCATACTAGCTTTATCTTGGGGGTAAAAGGACGTGCATGTGGTTTATACAGGAGAAGGCAGTGCACTTTGATCAAAACTTATGTTTTGATCTGCTTTTGTAAATCAAAAATTATATAACTGAAACTTGTTCAGATAAACAAGTTGACTTTTTCCTATTAACATGCTTCTGATATATTTTTGCAAAATGCTATTGAGCTACAACATTTAGAGTAAGAATACCTCAGCTCCTGTTTGAAATGATGCTGTGTGGCCCATAAAGAACAGTATACACCTGAAACAGTGGTACTGTTTCAACAGTCAGACTGAGAAATTCCCTGAGGCTGGACTTCTATTTAGCCAAGGGTTTTTCACAGCACAGTGGGACATTAATTTTAGCAGAAAAGGATGAGTTATTACTCATCCCAAACTCAGTCCCAATCAATGCGCTTCTAAATACCTCAAATTCCTTTTTAATTGCCTTTTTTCTGAAACTTTCATGATCCCCACAGTGGCACTGTACCACAAAGCTGCAAAAGTGTTTGGAGTTGGTTTTGTAATAGCGTGTCTGCATGAGCTTGCCCTTGAAGCACTGAAGACCTCAGCATCAAACAAATAATCTTGACAGAAACATATCACAGTGACCAGGTTTTCTTCCTTCCATCCTTCTTTCTACTTAGTTATTTACCATGGTTTTCCACAGAAACAGAAAGCACTTTAAGAAGATCCAGAGTTGCACATTCCTTCTATCTGGCTCATACCTCACAGACCAAGTTAGCACAGGACAAAAAGTGACAGTGTTAAGGCACTTTCTTCAGACAGCCAAGAAAAAGATGTAAAAGAGATGGACTCTTGTCTTACCTGACCCAGAGCAGCAGAAGTGTTTTTGTCACTGATCTGGATTAGGAAGCATTTTACTGCTTTACACCAAGGCAAAATGTTGAGATGTCTACAAGACCTATTCCAGGAGTGAGGCATTAGCAATTCTGTAGCCCCTACAGAAGCTGTATGAAGGGACAAGAATAACATCTGCAGTGGCAGCAAAGTTAAATAGATGTATTTAGGGACTCTTTAATTAAATTCAACACTATTTTATGTTTTAAACAAGTCACAGTTGAATAATTATTTAATTATGCTGCAGTTGATCAAGAAAGTGAAAATAAAATACAGAAGAAATTCTGCAGTCAATTCAGAAATATTTCCAGATGCACAATAATTATAATTTGCTGACATAGAGGGTTTTTTGATAATGTTTTCAATAATTGCTAAGAGTAATTTCTCGTATCAAAAAGAAACAATACATATCCTTAGAAACCCTGACCTCAGTTTACTGCTTTCATTTAAGGTTCAATTCATCTTTATATGGATCTGGAGACTTAGGACATTACCAAGCTGTGAATGAAATCTCTTTCCATCCTTCTCTCGGCTCCAAGCAAGGATCAAGTTTAAACATAGTCATATTTCATAATATATTTAGGACTAGTGACATTCACAACCATTCTCTAGAGGTTTTTAGACCAAAGTAAATAGCCCATAAATAGGTTTAATCTGAAGCCCTGTGGTTATGAGCCAGTATATTTCACAACCCTGTTCATAAATGTAGCAAATTGTGTTAGTCCTTATTAAAATCAGAAGGTTTCCCCCCCCCCCCCCCTTGTTATTCTGGTTGTTAGAAACCTGTTTCTAGCCTAGATTTATTCAGGACCTGTGTGTACTTATTTCTTTTAGTAGCAGTATTACTTGTGCATGTGTTTCTTCTCACTCACAAGTGTTTATGTCCCTGAAGGATTTACCAAGAACAGCTGTATCCATTTTCAGCTATTCATAGAATCATACATTCACAGAATGGTTTGGGTTGTAAGGGACCTTAAAGATCACCTTGTTCCAACACCCCTGCCATAGACAGGGACAATTTCCACTAGACCAGGTTGCTCAAAGTCCCATCCAGCCTGATCTTCAACACTTCCAGCAATGGGACATCAACAGCTTCTCTGGGCAACCTCTTCCAGTGTCTCATCGCCCGCACAGAAAATGATTTCTTCCTAATATCTAACCTAAATCTGCCCCCTTTCAGTTTAAAGCCATCCCCCCTTGTCCTATCACTACATGGCCTTGTCAAAAGTCCCTCCCCAGCTTTCTTGTAGGCCCCCTCTGCTGTAAGGTGTCCCCAGAGCCTTCTCTTCCCCAAGCTGAACAACCCCAACTCTCTCAGCCTGTCTTCACACAAGAGGTGCTCCAGCCCTCTGGTCATCTCCATAGGCCTCCTCTGGACTTGCTCCAACAGGTCCATGCCCTTCTTCTGTTGGGGGCCCCAGAGCTGAATGCAGTGCTCCAGGTGGGGTCTCACAAGAGCAGAGCAGAGGGGGAGAATCAGCTCCCTAGACCTGCTGGCCACACTTCTTTTGATGTGGCCCAGGATATGGTTGGCTTTCTGGGCTGCAAGTGCACATTGCCAGCTCATGTTGAGCATAGTTTTTTTGCTCAAGTACAAAACTTAGGATAGGATCCTCTAAGGTATCTGTGCCTAACTCCTATTTAGGCCTCACATTCCCACTGAAATCAATTACTTCAGTGGGCATTAGGCTCCTCAGTACATCTTCAGTGTCTAAAGAACTTGGAGAGGTTGAATGGAAGCACCTCTGCTTTTCTTTCATTATCTTTCTTCAACATTGACAACACTGCAGCAAAGATACCAACTTCTCTGTGCCTTATAAAAAGATTATTAATAATCTCCCAAGTCTTCAGGTTAATTTTGCCTTTTTACAGGCCAAATAATACTTAAGATACTGTGTCCAACTAGTGTAATCAAGCCTTTCTACCCATAGCCATTACCAAGAAATGATCTAATAATAAAATTATTGTTACTAGTCTTTTACGGCACACCTGTAACTATAAAATTTCACCCTAGTTCAGCTACGCTGCTTGAGGACACTCAGTTCTTCCTACATGGTATTTGATTCGTTTCTGACTATCCACACCCTTTAGTGTAACATTTCCATGGCTTGATGTCATTAACAAAATCACTATACTTCTCAACTTTGGTCTATGAGTAATTCCAGTAGTGGCACCTCTCCAGTCTTCTACTTCATGGCTCCACACAATTTATCAGTGTTTGCTCCAAGGTGGGCAGATGTGGTTTTGAACAAGATTTGGAAAACAGGAAAATACAGAGCTGCATAGTCTGAAACTTTGTTTGATCATACTCTGATCATTGCTTCGTAATTCTTGTGCTACTGCTCTGCTTTCTCAGCCCAGTTAGTGGTTCCCCATGTGGTACTATATCAATGCTTTACTGAAGTCTCTGTAGATTACACTAATCACTAAGAGTATTTGGAAGATCAGTTATCAAAAATAAATGCAAGCTTAGTATGACATGATCTACCTTTGTTTTAATTTGATTTTTGGTTTAATTCAATGAGATTAAGTGTTCTTCTCATTTGATCAGCTTGATCTAAGATATAAGTGATCTCCCAAATGACTGATTTATCTGCATCTTCTCCCCCAGTAGGTTGACTCCAAATTTAGAGTGATTTCTGTATCTGAAAATGTCACCATGGAGTAGTGGCTCTCCTGGCTGTTCCATGCCTGCAGACCATCTCAAACATGCAGAACTGCTGCTTTCTGAAACCAGATGGAATCAAGCTTGTAGTGGCTCTGTTTTAATACTGTAATGGGGTGCTAAAGATTTATCTGCAGTCAAACAAAAGCTTTTGTGTCACTGTTGTCTTTAGAAAAATTGTTGCTCCATTAAAAGTACAAATGTAAAGTACACTTAAACACTGACCAAGTTGTTACACTGGTGAATGTAATGAAATGTAACATGCTGCAGAAAACACTCAAGCACTGAGGCACAGCCAACTGTTTATGCATTAATCAAGTGTGTAAATTGGAATGTTACAGGACTTTCATTCTGTCCTTCTTTATATGACCATCACACCAAAGAGGAAAATATTTTTTTTACTGGTCCAAAGAACATTTCAAAGAGCAGCTTGAATTCCTGCTTGAATACACATTGCAGAAGATTTTGCTTTTGTGTTTAATATTATAAACCTGTGGTGCTGCCAGTGAAATATCTCTGGTACTTACAGTCTCACCCCACAACTCTGCCAGTTAAGTCCAGGCATCAAATGCAAGAAGCTGGATGTTTTTCATGTACTAACAATACCTTCTTAAATGAATGTGAACAATACTTTTAGTCCTATTTTACAAACAGAACTCCCATTATCACAGAATCAAGAATCAGAGAATGGCTGAGGTTGGAAGGCACCTCTGGAGGACATCTAATCCAACTCCCCTGGTCAAGCAGGACCACCTAGAACTGCTTGTCTGGGACCATGCCTAGATGGCTTTTGACTAACTCAAAGGATGGAAATTCCACAGCCTGTCTAGGAAACCTGTGCCAGTGATTGATCAACATCACAGTGAAAAGGTATTTCCTAATGTTTAGATGGAACTTCCTGTGTTTCAGGTTGTTCCCATTGCTTCTTGAAGGATTACGAAGAATTAATTCACCTAGGGGTTTTGGGGTTATTTTTGTTATTTTTTTTTTTCTTCAGTTTTGCTCCACCCCCCACTACTGAGACTTAAAAAACATTATGAAATTGCTTTGCCCTTCAGGAAAATAAGTGGGGTTGCTCTTAAGATGCAGTGATAAAATGCTGGATTTCTCTGTGTGTGATCATATTTGTCACTCCATACAAGTTTATAGGGCTTCTCCTGGAGGTAATTTCTTATATTAACACCGGGAAACCTAGGAAAATTCCAGGGGATGGTATAAGAACCAGGAAACAAATAACTCCCTTTGTTCAGTCTGTTACTCTCATGTGCCAAACATGGGTAGGGACATCGATGAAACATCAACAGAGAATCTCTGTAAAATCTTTGGCAAATGGAAACAGTGCCTGCCTTTGTTAACTTCTTTTCTTTGTTATTACTGATATATCTCATGAGTAATTTATTTTAAATTTTGCTAACTCAACCCCTAGAACTTGGCCTGATATTAGCTTCGAGATTATCTATTGAATAGATTTTATATGTTTATTTAATAGGGACAAAACACAATAGAAACTTATTTGCAAGTTAGTTTAGGAATATTGTATCTCCCTAATAAAAAAATACATTAAATATCTTAAAGCTCAAACTAAAAGAAAATGCTGATGTATATGCTACATTTATTTTTACATTGTTTCTATAAATAATTTTTTAAAAAAAAAATAACGTGTTTTGAGCTGGCTACTAATAAATATTGTGGGTAAAACCCATTGCAATCACTAAGTTTCATATGAATTTTAGCACAAGTAATCCATCAGATCTGCAGTTTTGTTCTCACCCTGTTTTTCCCCTACTCCCGGTTCCTTTCCCACTCAGATAGCCTTTAATGAGCTCTCACCCTATGATGACCACAGGAGACTGATGTCTTTTTAACAACATATTGTAGCCATTGTTGTAAGGAAGTCAGGACAGATTAAACTGAAAAGATTTTTCTTGGACAGCCATCAGTTTTGAATACACACACTATATTTACAAGCGTAGCAGGAGCAAACTATGCAACTACCTCTTATAATTTGTTCATTTGCACTTTAATGAATAAATTATTATGCTGTTCTGCTACTATGATAAAACTTGCATTTATATAACCTATAATTAGTTTCACTATGGGCACATGGGGAAAATTGATTTTGAGATGACAACCACAAATGCTGTTTTTACATACTGCTTGGTTTTGAGAATTTACACATTGGTTGTAGCATTATGAAAAGGGAAAGTGTAATTAGAGGTGTGTCTACAGCAATTACTGCTGTACTGAGCTAGAATGGATGAAATTAATAGGCTGTGCCATTGATGAAACATCAACAGCACATATTTTGATTCTTGAGATTTACTTTACTTTTACTGTTTTGTCTGAAGGAAGAAAAAAGGATTTTTTTTTTTTTAGCTACACAAGATAAAAAAGTATATTTTAACATGAGATTAGTTAATCCCAGAAAGCCTGAGATGTTTTGCTAAATTGTCCTTTTGCATTTTTATTATATAGGTATCACTCTCTCAACTGAGATTTTTTTTTCAATGTCTATGAATGAAGGCATTAAATTTCATTTGTCCACATCCTTAGGAATCTTTTAAGTCCTAATTTTTCAGGTATTCTGTGAAAGTAGAAAAATTATATTAAATCTCACTTTGTTTTCCCCTTCATAGAACACTTGCTGGTTTCCTTTTTCTATTGTCAATTGACAAATTTGTGTTAACTTCAGAATATGAGGGGAAGAGCATATAACTTCCTACACATCACATACAAGTCTTTCACCAAGTTCTCTCACTTATTTTTTCCTTACCTGGAAGGACTAAAACTTATTTACAGAACCTAAATCTGTAGCTTCACCTTCATAAATTCATCATTATGCTGAGTGAGTGATACACTTTCCTAGTGGCACAGGCATCATCCTTAACATTCCCTGTAGCTGTACCTATGGTGGAAAGAAGTTGAGCAGAAAGAGATAAATGTTTTTGCCAGCTTCTTTTATGGCAGAATAACATGCTATACTTTTTTTATCCAACTTTTTTCAGTACCTACCTAACCTCGACGTCATTATATCTACAACTTATCATGACCAGTAGGTTCAGAAAACAGCTTCATTGCCACAGCTGAGCAAGAGGTAGGGCAAGAACGGAAAACCCCTCAGCTTATTAATGCAGCCCTCAGTACCTTCCAAATAACATGAATTTGCCTTTACAAAATTCCAATGAAGTAACAAAACTCCCAGTCCTTACACAAATCCCATAAACCTGGGACTTGTGTCACCTACAGCTAGGCATGATTAGGAAGAAGTAAAAAGGTGTAAGTTGAGTACATGCGCATACTTCATTTGCAGTCAGGAAAACTTAATTGATGCCCAAATAGAACTTCTGAAGGATATTTTACAAACTGAGACTGTAAGTAGCCTGAAGCATTTCCTACCTTCCATTTTTTGTAAGGACTGAATCAACTCTGGCTCCTTATTTACCCTTATCCTATGAACAGACTTCCCTAACACCCAGTTGAGAACTGGTAGATTTCTATAAATAGCAGTTTGCAACCCTTCCATCCCAGTTCAGTAGTATCCCAGTAAATATTTAAGTTAAAATCTGGACATACCATTTTTTTTTCTTTTCTAACCCAATATTTATTAAGGTAGTTAGATGTTAGACCAAAAACTATAGAAAGGCAAACAAATAGCAAGAAATTTCCTATTTTTTAAACTTTGTTTTGTTTACTTACGTGTCACAGCACAAACAAACAAGCTGCGACAAGGTCTTTTACCATCTCATACCAGCACACTCTTCATACAGTTCTTCTGCTGCCTTCTCCTTGTCTCACCTCATCCAAGGCCCACTCTCTCTTTTGCTTCTTCCTCAGCTGCTCTCTCGTCATTGACTCTCAACCACTTAACAGAACCAGCCACACCTTATCAACATCGACCAACCCACCACTCCTGAAGCCAGCCCACAGCTGTATATTATCAATGCTAATTAACACAGCTTCATACTTCTACACTTATGCACAGTATGGTATCAGAATCTGGGTGTAAGTATAACATTTATATATAACTGGTAATTTTTTGCTATTAGATTTGCTTAAATTTTCAGTTCTTTTATTTAATTTCATAGTACTTGCTGGAAATCTGAGATCTAGTGACTAGCAGCAATTGCCACATAATAACTGTCGTTGATCAGCTTTTTTGGAATGTTGATGCCCCATTCCAAAGCTTTTTTAATTTTTTTTTTTTTTAATTCATAAAATGTTGATTTGTTCAATTTTAAATACAAGTTATCAAACACAGTGTCAATTCATGGTAATAGAGAGAACCAACAGAGATTTAGAATTCAGGCAGTGGTAGTTCCATATCATGCAGAAAACATTCTTTGCTCAAATTCTGTTTCCCCAGCTAGTAGCATTTCAATGACTCAAATCATGTCAATTGCTGCCACAGTGGCTCTCTTGAGAAGGGAACAGTGTAATAAAGGTTTTCAATTTGTCTGCGCTGGTTTAGAAATATCAAGTGGAGCTTTTCACATTTATAATGAATATGATTAAGGAATGTATTTGTAAAAATGCATACTTGAAATAAGAAAATAAGATTAGAAACAATGTTAAGAGCATTGAGCCATATTTGCAAAGAGGGCTGTACATTTTGCTGTGATCTGAAGGGTACCATTTATGTTCAAGTCTCAAGTATTTTCAGCATTTACTTTTGTGTGTTACGTTGATTAACAGCTGGCAGGCACATTCACATTTGTTTCCAGACAAGACATATGTTGTCCAGTAGAGAGTAATCTTTGCTTTTGTGGTTCAATTCTTTCAAAGAATAGCCTTTGAAGACCAGTGATGCCAGGCAAAATTAAATTGGTTTGCATATCTGCCAACTTGGCTGATCTTGGAAAATCAAAACAGCAAACATGCAAAGAAGTTTTCTTCTGTTGAAAAACAAAACTGAAAGGTGATATGAGGTATATCTAAGAACACAGCAGCAGTGTCTGATGCGCAAGATATTTTTTCCGCTTGTTGAGAGTACTTCATTAACCATACACAGTGTGTGTTAAAGAGTAGTGGCAAAGCATAGAAAATGATTGATTATTTGAATTAATAATTTACGCTAGTGAGGTATTTGGACCGCATAGACAGGCTTAGGCTGGGCAGAGTATGGATTGACAGGAGCCCTGAGGAGAAGGACTTGGGGCTGCTGGTGGACAAGAAGCTCAACATGAGCTGGCAATGTGCACTTGCAGCCCAGAAAGCCAACCATATCCTGGGCCACATCAAAAGAAGTGTGGCCAGCAGGTCTAGGGAGCTGATTCTCCCCCTCTGCTCTGCTCTTGTGAGACCCCACCTGGAGCACTGCATTCAGCTCTGGGGCCCCCAACAGAAGAAGGGCATGGACCTGTTGGAGCAAGTCCAGAGGAGGCCTATGGAGATGACCAGAGGGCTGGAGCACCTCTTGTGTGAAGACAGGCTGAGAGAGTTGGGGTTGTTCAGCTTGGGGAAGAGAAGGCTCTGGGGACACCTTACAGCAGCCTTCCAGTACCTACAGGGGGCCTACAAGAAAGCTGGGGAGGGACTTTTGACAAGGCCATGTAGTGATAGGACAAGGGGGGATGGCTTTAAACTGAAAGGGGGCAGATTTAGGTTAGATATTAGGAAGAAATCATTTTCTGTGCGGGCGATGAGACACTGGAAGAGGTTGCCCAGAGAAGCTGTTGATGTCCCATTGCTGGAAGTGTTGAAGATCAGGCTGGATGGGACTTTGAGCAACCTGGTCTAGTGGAAATTGTCCCTGTCTATGGCAGGGGTGTTGGAACAAGGTGATCTTTAAGGTCCCTTACAACCCAAACCATTCTGTGAATGTATGATTCTGGTTTTAGCCACAGTCTTTGATTAAGGGACTTCTCACTTGCTTGGAACATTTCTGTGAGGCTTTCTTCCCATCTCAGCTTTTCAGCACCAACACAGATCTGTGCCTTGGAAGCTGAATATGGAGGCAAAGGAGCATCAGAGGTCTAAGAGCATTAATGGAAGGAGTATTAAGGAGGATGGACAATGTCCATCAGAAAGGAACAGAAAAAGCATGGAGAGGACCAATCGATTTGGCTTGCTTTATTATCTGTTCAGTAGCACTAACAAAGATATTTGAAAGTGCAAAATAGCTTGCATTTATGCTGCTTTGTCTAGAAACTACTCCAAGTGCTTACTTCAGAGTATCACCTTTGCAAGAATGTATAAAGGGAGTAATGAGAAGCTGTTGTTCAGCTGCAACAGCCTTCCTTCCTTCTGCTCCCAAGCCTGGCAGAGGGTATGCTGAAATTAGATGAGGTGATGCAATTTGTGAGGTGTTCGAAGCAGATCAGAAGAGGACTGACATACTGCAGAATTTCCATAGTTATATTTAATTTCATATTTCTGGTCATTTTAACCCTTTCGTATCACTTAAACCATCAACTATTACACTTTTTTTTTTTGCATTTTAATACCTATAACTTTAATATTTTGAACATGAAATTCCACTAAAAACAAGAAAGTAATCTTAATTAAGCTGCAGAGTCATTACTCACAGAAACCTTGAGCTATTTACTCCCAAATTCAGGCAAATAAGCAACCTTTTGTTCCCTTTGTTCTTTGGAGATTGGTACCAGAATCCACACCCCTAGACACACTCTATCTCAACTTTATTCAAATTCTTACCTCTCTTTGCCTACTTTCTTCCTATTTTCATGTCCAAAAAAATACTATTTAATTTTAACCATAATATTTCATTACATCACAAACCTTTTCAAACATATACATATTTGTATCTTGTACCCAATCTATTTACAAATACAGAAGTTAATTAATGAATAAATTTCAGGTTTTCAAAATTAGACAGTATTCAAACATAGATTATCCATATACAATGTGTATGCATTTATAAAAACACATATACGTGTGTGTATTTTAGAGTGAATGAAGTATGTATATATAAATAAAGAGTATGTATTTACCTGTGTATACGTAGATAAATGTGTGAGTGGGTCTACACATATATTCATGTACATGCCTCTGAAATTCTGTAGCAGATTACCATTATGAACATTGGTAGTCAGGGATACTGAAATTATTATAATCTCAAATTATTTTCCATTTTCTGTGAAATCAGTGAATAACAAAGCAGATGAGATTTCCTCTTTTTCAAAACAAAGCACTGAAAATGCAGTTAATACCACTGCCTTACAAACTCCAGTTGCCGAAATCTCCAGTTTATCTTTCCCCTAGTTAAAATAAAGACATATAAATTATGTTTTTCATGTAAATGAAAGACTTTTCTCCATTCATTTAAAAATGTTTTATTTTTCAAATTAAATAGTGCTTTGGTTTACCTTGCTCTTTTTCCCTCCATCTCAATTTTTTTTTTTTTCCTGACTTGTGTCGTGGTTTAACCCCAGCTGGGATTTAAGCACCACACAGCTGATCTTTAATGTGGGTCTCCTCCTACCCACCGTGTCTCTGCTGCAATCATTCCTATGACAAAGCTAAACTCTTCTCATGAAGCATATATATTCATGGACAGAAGCAGACTCTACAAGACAGATACATGTTTTTAGGAAACCTCTGTTTTTAGGCCTGTTATTTCTTCCTACCACACTTTCAGCCCCATATCACTGCTTTCAATTTAATGCCCTCTATTAATGAGGAAATAATCACTTTGGACATATATCAATCATTAAATAAAACTTTGTATCTTTATTCTCTCCAAAGATACCCTTTACCAGGGAAAATTATATTCCATGTAGCATTTATTAAAAAAAAAACTTAATAAAAATTCAGCTTCTCCTGCAAGAAATCTTCGTGTTTTTATGATAAGGTTAGGTTTTACTTAAATTACATTAAGATAAGCATAAATTAAAAAGGAGTTTATGAACAAAAAGTTTTCAGTGATACCTAACAACATGCAATTGCAATTGTTTCACAATGTAGATAAACTGGAAGACAAAAAAATACGTTTTACTGTAATGGAACTTCCCTCTCTATTTGGTAGGAAATCTGAAGTTTTCTGAAACATACTACTAGTGTATGAGTGTGTGATAGCACTTGATTTAAATTTGCTTTGTCACCTTTAGTGTATGTGGATCTCATTGAAGTTGATACAGAAGACAGCAAATCAAAAAAGCTCACCTGCTTTGAAATTATTTGAATTTCTTTTCTTATTTGCTCTCTTTTTACCCTACATTGTTTTAACCTTTAAATAACATCAGAAGGCAAACTGATAACTTTAGGTTTGTTTTGTGGATTTTCAAAATTTGCATTCATGTTGTAGCTTTTATGCAACATAGTTACATTAGTATTAGAAAAGCTTCTAGGTGATTTTTTAAATAAAAATAGATGGATTGTGATGCATGTCAAAGGCAAGTGATTTCTGGATTCTGAAAATCATGAGAACATAAGCACACTTACAGTCTGATCTAGGGGTATTCAAATCGTTCAAAGGTTCAGTTTCTTCTTCTGCCTGAACTTACATCTCCCATCTTCTACAAGAATATTCTAGATATCAAGCTTCAAATTATTTTTGAGAGGGGAATGCTTTCAGTCTTAGCTGTCTTTCAAAACCAAGTTGTGCTAACTGAGCTACCCTTTTCTGCTTTTGCACTGCATAAACACTTCAGTTTTATAGACATGAAAGAGCTCCAGCAGGGACAAAACAAGAAGACCCATATCAGACTACTTCATAACCACAAACAAGGAGTTTCAGATGGGAAATGTAGCAATTCATTCAACTTTCTGGGCCAAATTAAACAGTTGATAGTTTTAAATATATTCTCTGCCATCCCAAAAGATGTTTCCTGACTTGCAGATTAAGGTCTAATCTTAAAATTTAGAACTGGAACGAGGAGTGTCAGGCTTCCTCAGTCATCATACTGAAAGTTTTCCACATTATTGATAAGTAAAACAGAACAGGAATGAAACACAACTTTTGCAACTCTATTCTTCTTCCCGTGTGAGACATTCTGGTAAATTTAGAACTAATCTAAACACATTTTTTACATAATTAAAACTACCTATTAGCAACTACGTTAATTGTTGAAATAAAAATCATGCTTTAATTTTTTTGTAAATCAGGTCTTCCCATACAGCTACTTTATGTCAAGTTTGTGACAAATATTCTATGAAGAAAAATTGACTGTGTAGCTGAAATATGTGTGATCACCATCATATAATGTCTATAGGACTGAGGCAATATAGAAATTCTCTGCTTCAGTATAAAACCACTGCTATAGGGCTTTCAGAGATGTGATGGATTACATTGAAAAATTCCAGCAAAATAGAATGAATAATCACTAGAATGAAAAATAAATTATTAATATGCTTTTTCATATATGATCTATTTTTTCAAATATTAACAAACAAAAATTAAAAAGCTGTGAGGTAAAGAAGAAACAACTGAATATGTACTGGCTAACCTAAATGTTTATGAAATCTAGTACATGACCACAGGTTTTATGATTTCCATATAAACAATGGCATCTCTTACGCAATTCTGAATTCCTGATCTGCATGAGCAAGCCGCATCCTTTACATTTTCAAGTGCCGTCAAAGTGTCTATGCTAGATAGCTCATTGTGCATTAAACATCAGAGATATTTTTACTTTACTGACGGGAGCAGTGTTGCACTAATCTTAACTAAACACTCTGCAGAAAAGCAGAGAGGGGAAAAAAAAAAAAGGTGCAACACAGCTAACTCCTAAACTTGTCATTTCATTAATTTCAATCAATCAGATTTTCTAATTCATCTATATTAATTTCTTCCTGTTCCTTATTATCTTAGATAATTTCACACTGAGTGTGCAAAAGTGTCTAATAACATACCAGAGTTGCAAAGTGTCATAAAGTTTTCTGATGTTCAAAAATCCCATACATGAGCAGAAAGCTTTCTGTGTCCCCAATCACACTGGAGCTTATATGAACTCACGAGGAAAATAAATGACAACCTATTTATTCATTGACAGGGAATTTATACATCTGTCCACAGAGACTAAAGATAACTTCTGCTTTGAAGATCAGGTGAGGAAACATTTGTTCACATATATAAAGCTACATAAAATCAACAGATCAGAAGAAATAGAAGAGCTGGAGTAAGCCTGGGAGCTGAGGTGAAGCAGGTACAAAAGGACAGACAGCTGGTAGAGTATTTTTACACCACTTAATCTTCCAAGCCTTTGGTTTGGGTTGGGTTTTTTAATGAATACCATATGAGTAAGAGACTGTTGTGATCAGATTTTGAATCCTGATATTTTTAAGTTTACAAGGCACAAAACTAGTTTCCAGTGCTGGTACAGCAATCTCAGTGAGCAAAGATTGCAAATCTGGTTCACATTTTCAGCAAACTGGAGTTTGAAAAAGAGACCATGTATATAGTAAGTATTCCCAACGGATTTTTGCAACACTTGGACAGCTTCAATATACACCAGAAGACCTTTCACTGTTTTAGATCTCAGCCCTAGAAATTAATTCCTCCATAAATTTATGAAAATATGTAAACCTATAAAAGTCAACGAGGTCACTTATGTTTGAAAGTACTGCCCCACTGGAATCAAGCCAGTATGTAGTAGCCCACTATACTCTGTGCTATATGCTTTAGCTAGGTTTGGGGATTTTTAACGTGCTTAAGTGAAGAGGTGTATACACAATTTGTTTGAAAGCCATGACAGCTTACTAAATGCCATAAAGTAAATATACTGAGTGATAACCAGAAAATAACCATGATGATAACCTCCTTGGAAATGGCAGTATCTGATATATTGAAGGAAAAACCAAAACCAAAAAAAAAACCCACCAAAAAACCCAAAACAACAAAACCCCCTACCTTAAAATATCCTAAGATAAAATCTGCAATGCAGTAGTAAATACCAGTGACTGTTTCCTCAAAACTACCTGAAGTTTCTAGGTGGAATGAAGTGAAAAAGAAGAAAGGGAAGAGAATGCATTTTTATGCTTTATATTATCATTCTTTGCCGTTGCACTAGATGGTGTAAAGTCACAGGGTATTCACTTTTGCTATTTTCCTAATTCTGGTTTTGGCCTTTGTTTTATTATACCTTCTCTGCAGTCAGAGAAAACATTGCATTTGGGATAACTAACAGAAATTTCAGGAAAAGAAATAGACTTTTCAAGATATGGGAGAATGAGGGCAAATAAGTCTTCAAACTTTAAAACAAAAACAACTATGGGAAACCTTCATTTTCTTGGGAATATATATTTTTTCATTCATAAAAAGCAAGTCTATGCATACTTATAGACTGACCAACCTATAGATGCTAAAAAGTGATATCCCTATTATGCCACAGTATTTACATAGCAGTTACATATTATGCTCTTAACTTCTAGAAAAGTAGGAAGCAGTGGGAAAGTGTTGCAATTAGTTTTGTGAGAAGTTGCTCATCATCTTTCAAATTGCGGTCATATGAAACTAGCTGAAAAATCAGAACTGATCTTTTTGGTTTTTATTAACTGGGGTAAGTAGGGAATGTAAGAGGTCATTTTACAGTCTGTTCTGAATAACATTCTGTATTGCTTGGGCAAGTTTCTAAGCCTACCTGAGTCTCAATTCCCTTTTCATAAAAATATAGCTAGTAATGATTCCTTTATACCTTCTCTCTCTTGTCTACTTAGAACCTATGGGTTTCAGACCAGGGAACATCTCCTACTGCAGTCTCTCTGGGATCTCTTTGAAGGTTTCTGGAGCACTGGTAACCAATACATAGCAAATGTTCTGCTAAATGGCAACGAAAAAAATGAAAGTGAGCACAAAGAACACAGATACTTTGATAGCATCTTTAGAGAAAATATTCCCGAAGAAGAGACATCATTAAGAAAGTATAAAGGAAGTAATAAAGAAAAACGTTCTGAGGAAACCCAGAAAGGATTAATGTTCAGTTAATATGAATGATTTAGAGCACCTTTTTAATCCTCATTCCAGGGTCTATATAAAACTGATGATCTCAAAATTAAGAGGAAAAAGAAGCTGAGATGTGATTAACGTTTGTCAGTATCAGCCTTTGTATTCTGACTGCCACACTGTCAGAGGATAAAATTGCTATGTGACCTATTTGTTGCGCTGCAGGCAGATGAAACAAGCAGCACGCTGAAGAGACAGTTCTTTCTAAATGTGTCTACCCATGATCTTATTCAACTTGTTTTCAAGAGACACACAGAACCTGAGGTAAAATAAGTTCCATAAGTCTCAATTACAAAAAAGAAATTCACACAAAAATGCAACTGGTTAAATTTCTGTTGTCCAAACACCACAGTATAATGAATAAATTCAAGCACAGTGAAGTACAGGGAAACACAAGCAGTTTGCAAATGCTCTTTTCATAGAGAATTTGCTTTGTGTCTATGCAGTTTCAAATCTGTCCTCTGAGGTTTGTTTACACTGCATAAAACACAAAGGCAAGCCTTGCAGTGAAGACAATGACCTAGACCCCTCTTCTCTTTTCCTGTTGTGCACTAACTACCAAATTACAGACGCATTTCCCTTTTGTCTGAATCTGGGTTAATACTGTTACTATCAATAGCATTTATTCCTCAAAGAGGCACAAAGAGCAGTGAGCATTCAACATGCATGTATACACCCCAGCCCAGCTAAAGGCAAAGAGTTAAGGCACTGCTTTAAGAAAAGTATATGAGAATCACCTCACAGGTAGGAAGATAGAGAACTCACTTCTCACAAATACTGGATTACTGCAGTAATTGCAGAGTTATTGGACAAACTCCAATAGAAGTGCTCCATCTAAAAGCACACGTGAATGAATATGACCATACCAACTGCACCTTGTACCACACTGAGTCATGTCAATGACTATTAAGGAAATTCTAAGCACATCAGTTACATTATATCCCTCTGGATATATAAGAAATAACAATGCACATCTAGTTAGAGGATCTTAAAACAAAAGAAGCATGGAGCTGCTCAGTGATTTCAGAACAGTTATTTCTATACAATAACTGATGAACCTTAAGAATACAGTGAATTTAGTGGTAGAATCTTAGGCAGCCAGAAGTTAGATATGTGTTTTTAAGATTATAGTTTGGGACTTGGACTGATAAATTTGATATCTTATCAGTTTAAGTGCCTTTATAAATCTGCATCTGTGATAATGAAGCAACATTTCCATTAACAGGTGGTTTGTCTGTGATTCTCTCTGGTGACATACCGATTTACTTTACAACGTCAACCCTCCAGTGCAGCATTGCTTCACTGCACCATTTGGTACAGGTATCCTCTCTGAAAACAGATCTGCATGTGCTGCTGCACAATTTCACAGGTATCCTGTTCTTTTGTTAAGAAAACCTTGTCCTTTTTTCGAAGAAGACTTTTTACCAAAGAAAACTCTGAAGTAGCACTACTTTTTATGACAAAACAAAAAAATTGTCACTATCAAACACGTATTAGCAGACCAAAACCTGTAAGGAATAAGACTATCACAGACAGGTCTTCTTTTCTATAACCAACCCTAGTAAAGATTACATATTTCTTCTTGAACAATTGTAACATGAAAGAAGTCTCCATTTAAGTTGACTTTCAGTAACTTGTGGAGACGACCCTTCACACTACGGTACACTGGTATCAAATTTATAAGCATCTGCTAACTGGGCCTTTAAATTATCCTCAAGTGCCACTTACAAGATTTCCAGAACGGATTATTTATATTTTCCTTGAGAGCAGAGCCATGTAAGCTCTACTTCTGTAACATTTTCATCAATGACAGATTTTGTATGTGGGAAACAAAATGCCACGTCTACAATATTTGCAAAGGATAACCAGTTACAGAAATTAAAGTATTGGGACTAGTACAAACATATCATTACTTTTAAAAAATATGTAATAACATTCTTTTTTTCTAAAATGTAAGAATAGCTAGGAAAATGTGCCTGGATCTGTGCAAAAGCCTTGAAATAAAAATGTTCTTCAATATTGTTAAGTGCCAGGAGTATATTCTGGCACCATGGAACTGATTTGTTTCCCCTTTCTTCCTGAGCGATAAGACTTCCAAGGAGAAAGGTTTCCTTTCTTCCTATCTGATCAGAAATTGCTACTTTTAGTAATGTGGCTTAAGTGTATTGACTTTCACAGGACACCCTCTTACCCTCCCTTGTGGGCAGGACTGAACTCTGCTGATATAAATGAGCTTTACTTGGTCCCCAGAAAAGTTTTACTCACTTACATAGCAGAGAGTTCTGTCTGCAGATATTAAGGAAAGAGTGAGTTCAACAAAAAAAGAACAGCTTGCATAATTTATTTTTATTCCTTCTCTTAAGCAGCATGAGAAACGCAAGTAGTGGTGCGGGTAATGGAGGGACATCACCAAGAAATGAGATTTAAACACTTAGAGAATGAAAAATATTGGGTTGAATAGACAAACTGCAATACTATATTTGTTACAGTCTTGTGGGGACGGTATGAAAAAATAAAACAAACAAGAGAAGGAAGTTAGTGTGAAAGAGAATTCTCTTACTTCCTTTTTACAGGTTTATTTGCATACAAAATATCATGCTTAGGTATAGGTTTGCCACTACAACGGGTTTCTTGTTTTATACTTTGCAAATCAAATATGAAATCTATCAGTAATGATATTAAAAGAAGTTTATCTAGTATACCCAGCTATGCTGGGATTATGAGAGCTGAAGTGTATTGTGTTTGCTTCTCTCTTTGAACACTGCAAAAAAAATTAAACCTGTATTTTTTAAAAGAAAGAAAAAGGGCCAGCTGTATCATTATTGTATTTCATGCTTCCTTGTAGGCAATTTTTTAATTGCCCTTTTCATAATACTTTGAACTACTTCAAAGTTCCTTAAAACTCAGAACACTTTGACTGTAACATACCATCAAAGCACAGAGGCGTGGAGTGTAATAAGATAAGAGTAACTAACTGTTACAACAAAATACACATATTTTTTGGATAAGGACAGGAAAAAAAGCAAATCATTCTTTTAAGAAAGCAAAAATTTTAGAAATGTTCAGTTGTGTAAATATATATATATGTATTATATATGCATATGTCAGTATACCTAGGTATATATGAATAACTGTTGTCGTACGTAAATAAGTTGGCACCTAGGGAAAAAAAAAAAGATAAGGCTAATCTGTGCTTCCAACTTGTCAATAAGAGATCTGTGATATCTCTATGGATTGCAGCTGTACCTTGCATGCATCTAAGTAGGCTAAGTTTCAAAATTACTTCACAATGCAAACTGGCTGTTTAATTCTCTAACTTATTCAAAACACCTACTAATTTATATTTAGAACAGAAAAATCAATCAGAGCAATGTCCTATGTGGTAAAGGCATAATACACAGGAATTACTGCACCTAGTAATGGTTTATGACTGTACAGGAAAAGATTTTCAATCTGGTTTTGAAGAGATCAAACAGTAGAAAATTTGTCACAAGGTAATTTAGCCATATATATCTATATGTATCTATATATCTCACTGTTACTCTGTTGATTTTAATTTTGTTTACACAATTGAAGAATCTTGTACTCCGTAACTTTTACCTACATAAATAAACACATATTCAACTGCCATTCTCTGAACTCTTTCCTGTTTTTTTTGTCATAATAAAATGTATGCTGAAAAGAACATGAACTTTAATCTCCAGACTGGCATTGAGGTATTCCTTCCTGAAAACTGAACATTAGTAGTTAGTGGCCATAAATATGCAGCTACGTATTTATTGCTGACACACCATTCAACCCATGTACAAAGCTGTGGGTAAATGCAATGGAGAACTTTTTTTTAAATTTAATAGACTTAGCTCCACCTGAAGAAACATTACTTTGTAGGATGGATTCACTTGCACTTGGTGTATCTTTGAGCAAGTTAAATCTTACCTAAGACTCAATCTCTGTGAGTTCCAAAATTGTTTTAGCTTTTGTCTGTTGTAATACAGAAAGTATGAAGCCCTGATGGATTGAAGTATTGCAAATGCACCCTGCAATTTATTCATGGCCTTAACAGTAGAAATAGACTGGATGCAAAACCCTCTGAAATCTTTAAGAAACGGAATTTTTCTATTAACTTAAAAGAAAATGTCGTAGGCCTCTAGATCTCTCCTGTGAAGAGCTAGCATCTGGCTACTGAAAAGAGACCTGAGAATTTGTTTTTTGAGAACCTATCCTGCCATAAGATGCCAGTTTCCGATTGTATCCACTTTACAAACACAATACAAAACACAAGAGTACCTATTGCTTGCTGGAGATGTCTAAAACACTATTCTATTTTAAGAAAAATTAAACAAAGACATAAGGACTATGCAAAAATGTGATATTCTTATGACAATGAAAGAGATAAGTAGTAAATCGGTTTTATTTTGCTTTTCAAAAATACATGCGCATGGCAGTTGCCAGGGTTCTTTGTGGCTGGCAAGCTCAGGGAACGAAAGGGAGGTTTTATGCATGTGTACAACATCTTCAGTCAAAGCTGGGTATTGGTATTTTTGTTACTCAGCAGTGCCAAAAGCTTCAGAATTGCACATAATTTATCTTTAGTATTTCAATAGGTCATTGTCAACTTCATCTGACTGTGTTTCACTGCCTGCCTGTCTGCTACGGCTTTCTTCAAGTGACATACATGCTTCAAGATAAAAAGCAGTACATGGGTCTGTGGAGTTTCATTAAAAACACAATCCTAAAATAAGGTGGTATAGTAAAACTTACCATAATCCAAGCTGAAGAACTCAACAGTACAAGCACCAAGGTGCTAATCATTCAGATTTAACACCTAGAAATTAGCCTTTAAGCCAGGAAAAAATGTATGGATCTGACAATTTGCTTATACAATCATTGCTTCAAGGACTGCTATCATATGTGTATGCAATTACGGAAATGATGTGTGCAAACTCATAAAATTCACTCACACACTTGCCCATATGCTACCTTGATTTGTAATTCCAAAATTTTACTCAAAGAAAGGTCTTTGCTTCCTTTTTTGCCTTAATTTAAGGTTGTTCAAGGTTTTCAATTCTCTGTTTGTAATGTGATTTAATATTGAATGCAGAAGATTCTCAGGTGAACATATCCAGAATAGATTAAAAGCAAAGTTTTGCTATAAAATTTGCAGAAAACCAAGAAGTTTTATATACCTATACAAGTATGAATAAGCATAGTTAAATTAATACTACTATTTGTAGAATTCAGTAATATTTACTTCTATCATAATTAAATGAAATTAAATGAAAGTCTGATTTCACCTGAGCTATTTGCAAATGATTTACATTTTTTCTTAGTTTTCTATCAAAATCTTTTACATAATAGTTTCATAGGGTAATTGAGGCAGGAGATGAAAATTCAAGTACACACTGCAATGGATAGTTCTTACTGGACATAAACAGCAGAATGATATTCACATGTACAACAGAGAAAATGTCTATGTTTTGAAAAATAATCTTTGCTTTCCTATAAAGATCTCTGGCATGCAACTGATAGTTTCTGGAGATAAACTAATTTGCTAGAACATTTACAGGAGCTGGACACATTAAAAATTCAATTGCAATAAAAGGTAATACATTTTTTAAAACAGCAAGAATATAGCCATTAAGTTCTATCTTGGTTTAATACTATATCCTGTTTCAGCTGCCACATTTGTCTCCTATCTGCCAGGAATCCATTGTGTCATAGGAGCACAGGGGGACACCAAATCCTGATCAGACATAAGCATGCTGAAAGAAGAGTTTCATATTACCTCCCTTTAAGAAGTTAGGTTAGGTGTGCAAGTCAAAAGTTTGTTGATACTCCCAACAGAGCTCTTCAGAAGAGGCTTTTCCATCCAGAAATTAATGCAGTGAACTAAGATGCAGGATACTTCTCAGAATCACCTTTTAAAGAATCATCTCTTGCCACCATGTATGAATGAAGCACAGCAAGACAAGTGTCTTAACCAGGACACAAGCAATTTTTTTTCATATTAGGCAGCACAGGCAACTCCTAACCTATACAATCATTCCTAGTAGTGGTGAAGGAAGAGCACTGGGAGCAATTTTGTAAGTCTGAGACTGTTAAATTCATTATTATATCATGGTTATGAAATCATGGCACAGTCCAGGAAGCAGAACAGAATCTCTAATTTGCTCTGTCCAGAAGCCCCAAGATTCTGTCATGCAGAAATGTGAACTGAGGATGTGATGCATGGAAAAGGGAAGGACATCTGTTTGGATTTTGACAAGATCAAAAACCAGAGAGTGTGGACAGCAAATAATCAGGGAACTTAGGTGGAAGTACTAAGAAAATATTTTGGATTTAAAAAGGCAAATCAGCGGTATCGTTAGCAAAGGGGGTACATATCCAAGTCTACTGTAACTCTTTCCCACAAAGTTTAGTTGTTCTTTAATTGGGAATCACCAGATCCTTAGTTGGAAAACACTAAATTGCTCTTCAATCCTGAATGAAACCTGTGGTCTCAAAGTACTGCTAATTTACAATGAATCAGAGTGCAATGAATTTAAATGAGAATTTACGTGTTCTCTCTGTAGACTACTTGAGGACAGAGCAAGTAATGTTATTTTTTATCAGATGTATATTTTGACTAAACTAGTTTCTGTGAAGAAAATAAGACTTACAACCCAAGATTTTGATACTATATAGCTAACGCTAATAAACTATCAGTCTTGTCAAGTTGCTGATTGCTCACAATGAAAAGTCACTGTTAAAATTCTGGCAACTTCCATTTAAATCCTACAGAAATAAATGAATTTTGAGGCAAAAATCATGAAGAGAAAATAAAAAACAGGCTCCTTAAGCTTCAAATCCAACTCCAGAGACATATTAATCTCCTATCCTCAGAAATAATTTTTACAACATAAAAATGATGAAGTAAGTAGTTAGCTTTTCTAGTCAAATTGAGTTTGAAGAGAGCAATGGTAGGCAATGAACGTTTTATCAGAAAGATGAGTTAGGTGATCAAGCAGAGCTTTTACAGTTCTACCTCTTACCATTTTAGATCTTCCAATAAAATTGGCTGCCACTTTCTTACACTGCAAAGCTCCAACTAATATTTTTACAATTCAAGTGGGGGCTGTTGTGATAATAGTGGCAGTTTGCATGACGGGTTATTGCCCTCTGCTTATCAGTTCTGCAAGTGGGAAAAAGAATCAGACAAATGTTAAGAGTGCTTCAGTAAATTTGAACAATGTAATAAATGTCTTTTTTCAATAATAATATGTTAGATAGATATATCAGTATTTGAAGTGAATAATACAAAAAAATACCAAAACGTAAGTAAATAACTATGTTCTCAGTGAAGGAATCTAACTTCTTGCAGAAAAGAAATAGGATGACGTGTTTTAATGATAAACAGTATTTTATATTAAATGCGGAAACAGCTATGTCTGTCAAAACTTGATTTTTTTATTTGTGCTTTTCTGTTCAAGGTGCCCTTTGTGTTAAGTACAAAAGTGAACATATGTGAGACAGAGACTTCTCCCAGCTATCAAAGTTTCAGGGAAGAAAAAGTGTCTGGATCTGGAGAGCAAGAAGGAATCCCTTTGCACTCTCAAAGAGCTCTGAGAGAGAGTTCAGAGAAAGCTGGTATCATCAAATAATGCCTAGGAGAAATAATGGAATAAATAAAAGAAAATAGGTAGGTCATTTCTAAAGATATATTTAAGAGAACTTCTGAAATTAAATAAAGTTAAGAGTTAAAAACCTAGACTGCTCCCACCAAGTTTTCTCTGTAAAGAAAAAATAATAAATTTATCAGCCTTTGGCAGGAAAGAGGTTATTTTTTCCAGTGGCAATCTCTCCTTGTGGTATTAAGAATACAAGAGAGATTTGTTACTGTTAAGAAGATATTGTTGGTAAATTTGGGAAAAACACACTGGTTTGTTCCTACCTTAACTGAAACCAGGGGGATATCCTCTACTGATTTTAGCGTAACAGGATTAAGATATCAGTTCTATCAAGTGAATTATTAGAAGTTAGGAGATTGATTCTGAATCCTGCTTTTATGTGAGTTGTGGCCACATGTCTATGGAATTATTCAGAAGATGACCACTTAATGCAGATGAAAGGCCAATAATATTTTTTTTATTGTTGTTTTTGCTCTTTGTTTATCCAGTGAGCAACCATCTAAAGTGAGAGGGGAACCCAAAACTCAAACAAAAAAAACCCGAGATTTTTTTCCTCAGGTGCTTGCAGTCAATATGTTGCAGTACTCTGTATTTCCAGTATGGACTTGAAAAGCATTGGATAATGATTCTAAGTAAACACCAAGCTAACCTTTTTAATTTTAATTTCCCAGAGTGTCAGAACTGTACATGTAATGAAGAGCATGTCTGAAATACACTGACAAATAACATGCTAGTTTCTATCTAAAACATTTTTTTATGCATTTTTGTTATCTAAACCAATGATAAGAAACCGATAATATAGCTATTTTTTCTAACTATTCTGATCAAGGCTTACTACTTAAGTGGCAAAAGATACACTGTATGGATTATGCTATATATAGAAATAGCATGTTATTAATCTTTTCTCAGAACACATTAATTTGATAGCTGACTGTAGTTTCTGAGGATTAGGCTTAGTCACCAAGGTTCTTCCTGCCCTTTCTGCAATCTCAGATGCTATTTAAAGTTCCCTTAAAAAGTGTTATCCCCCCCCCCTCACTTTTAACAACAATAAACTTCTGTTTCTGTTTTTATAATATTCTTTGTAAGCTATAACTGAAAAGAAACCTTTATTTTGATTCTAGTTATATTCTTCATTCGTTTCTCAGAATGCCATTGTGGGTTATTGAGTTCACTGAGGACATTTAGGATATCACTGCTTTAGAGCAGGAATCTGCTCCATCACAATGACAAAGGGTGCCTTTTGTATTATCATTATGCCTCTTGTCTTGCCCTGAAATATATCCACATTTGCTGAAGTCATTAATACCTAAAAAGAAAAAATTATATTACATAGATTAACTAAGTCTCCCATGAATCAGTCTGCAATAGACATTCCTTAAGCAAGCCAAGAGCAGCAACTCTGCTACATCCCACAGACACTTTAAAACTGTTTCATCCCCAGGATGTAACAACTTAAGCGACTTTCCTTAGAATTAGTTATTCCAGCTGCTCCATAACCATCAGGGAACTTATCTCCCTGATATGAGACCTGAGGTCCTCCTTTCATGCTCTCGCTGACAGTCTTGTGGATGCTTTGGCAGTGAAGAGGAAGATATGTAAAAAGATAAAGGAAAAGGCATATATGCAAAAAAGAAGGGATATTGACCCCTCTCTAGAAACATTAGTATTGTGTATCCTCATTTATTACAGGCCTTGGAAATCTATTTTGTATGGGGCAATGATTTCAAGAAAAAAAAGGAAAATAATTGTGCGTGTAGCTGACTTCATGTATGAGATAGCTGAACACCATGGCTGGATCTTTTTCATTACAGTATTGCTGCAGTGATGAACAAGTCACCTAAACCGAAGATTTTTAGAAATGTTTACTAATAGCTTTTTTTTGTTTTCTGGGTTAAAAATTTTTGGCTTAGTAATGAACATTAGCAACTGAAATGTGAAATGGTTACTCCTATCATATTATTGTTATTTAGTCAAAAAAGAAAAGAAGACCACCATAAATGGTGAATTTGTTCCACCTGGTATCTGATGCTTAAAGAATAGGTTTTTAACATGTGATACTTACCCATTTCATTTATGGCTAATAGAAACAATTAGCACCCTTTAGATGGCAATTTGTCACAATCTAAGAAAGGTGTGCTGCCTCTCTCCATTGACAATAGAGGGCAGTGAGATGACAAGCTTAAGCTAAACACATGAGTTAGGTACATATTATAGAACAGATTAATTCAACAGTGATTCATAATTTTGGAAAATCATTGGAATAAATTCATTACTCTACAAACATTGTTTCTAATAATGATGTCTGATTTTCTATATAAAAAGTATCATTTACTTTTAACAAAGACCCTGAAAAGATAGAGTTTTTAGATAAGTAAGATACTGAACTAAAATTATCACCACCTCCCCGCCCCAAAAACCCAGTGGAAGTTGTATATTTGCATATGAATGATGGAAATAAACAAGAACACCGATCACAGAAAATGTGAATCCAAGTGGCTTTTAGGCAAAAATTAGTATCTATCTGTAATTAGGGAGTTTCTTGTAATGTTTAGGTACAGATAAATATAGTTTTCTGAATATTTGAAAAAACAAGGCTAAAAATGTTACCAGGGTTCTTGGGTAATTTTTGGTTTAGAATAAAAGGCTCAGCTGGAGGAATATACCAAAAAAACTACTGCTGAAGTGAAATATTTGAAAATATTTTTTTGTTTGTGGCCATGTAACTTCCCATGCAGCATAGCTGACCTTTGTCTTTGAAGGTCCAGTGACTCCACAAGGAAACTACAGTATGACTTAGTGAAAAAATGAAAAGCTTCCATCCAGCCAGTGGCAGAACAAAGCAAGGAAGATTTTTCCAATGCATTTTACTGAACAGGGACACTATGCACCTTCTGCTAATACATATTTTAAATCATCTTTTAAAAGATAATACAAATACCATCCCGAATTAGGAACCACCACAAATGTTGTGGTAAAATAAGGTTTGGAATCAGCTTAGATATTAAACGATGAAAACATGACAGGATTCTTATATACACCAATCTGGGTGAGCTAATCAGTGGTTTTCCCTTTCCTTACTCTGCTGAGATTGATGTCAGCTATTTCATTTGAACTCTTCTCTGACATATGCCTTTTGCTAGTTACCAGGCAACAAGCATCATGGAGAAAGCTAAACATGTGCACCAACTATTATTCACATCAATGCTTTATTTCAGAGTATGTCAAAACATCTTCGCCAATTCACAAGTGTGGTTTCCCAGCCTGCAGTCCCTGAGGTGTGGCTTCACGTTACCAAGTTCAGTAGGAACTGTGGATGCAATTTCTTTGAGCAAATAAAATCCTCTGGAAATGTCGTTGAAGAAAATTACAAACATAGGTCTAGAATTTATTTATTTATTTATTTATATTGCTTAAAAAACCCCTAACAAACAAAACCTTAAATATTCATTATTCATTTAGACTTCAGGAAATCTTTAATGAAGCAGCACAACTGAAGTGTATGCAAAGATTTACACTCTTTCTCACAAATGTTAGTCATTTTCTACTGGTCCTGCAGAGGTTGTGAGAAGAAAAGTCTCTAGAGCACTATCAATACTGGACTATTAAGTAATAGAAAAATAGAGGCTGTCTGAAGTAATGAGCTGAATCTATCATGGTATTCACAGACAGTTTTTCAGGTGAAAGAATGAATGCATGAATTGAAATACCATACAGTTTAATAACTCATTAATATTCTTTCTTGTAAATCCAGTGGCATACACTGAACACGTGATTGTGGAGTCTGGTGGTTGGTTTGGAAAGGTGTGTGTGTAGGTCAAATAGCTCCCACTGTGAAGCCTAATACTTTTATTTACTGTTTATTTCTGATGGGAAGTGGCTATCATTATGATAATTAACACATAAATTGAGAGGATTCCAGCTTCAAAAGGATCACATAGTAAAAACCCCAAAACATATGCAGATAGGCAGAGAAACATATAAAAAGAGGTGCATTAAAAAATGACATTAATAGGCATGGAACCTTGCCAATATAAATTTTTTATGATCCAGTAGTTTTATAAAAATGTGAAACAAATCTTTAGACAAAGCATAGTCCTTTAAAATGGAACTCCTGACAAATATGTTAACAGTTAATTTTGATATATATGCAATCCTGCCTGATCTGAAGCTACGAGGGTAAAATTACAATTTCATTCTCACTGTGTAAATGGGAACTGTTAATCATCTTATATTAGCAGCAAAGTTACTCAATGGAATATATACACTAAGAACTAAAATGTTTCCTAACTGGAAATGTTATTTCTACTATAAGATTTATGTCTTGGTTGCATTTTATTTCTGGGTTTTTAGGGTTTTTTTGTTTGTTTGTTTTTAATAATTTATTATTTTTATATATAAAGTCCACAATAAAGATTTCTCTTTCCTTTGTATGTCATACGACAGTACATGGTCAGGAAAATGACATAGCAATTTCAATTTTTCCTAAGTATCAATAAAATGAAATGGAAATTGGAGATGTTTTCTCCCAGTTTTTTACTGATGGAGAGTTCATCAATAAAACCCCCACAGTTTAATACTAGCTCAGTTCATACCATATTGGTATAAAAGATGAAAGGATTTGGAGGCTTATTTACCAGTTGTACTCTACACAAGTGAGGATTTTGTCTTTATACCACTCTGGTCATATCAAATGGTGATTTCAGTTTGTTTAACTTGAATCCTTCTTTTATGAAGGTGGGATTACTTACATTGGACTAACGTTTTGCTAGTAATAACTAGTTTTCTAAGATTTTGCAAATAAAAATGTCTTTCAGAGTATGAATAAGAATACTCCTTGGCAGAATCTGGGTCCAAATATTATGTTGTTGCACTTACACCCACACCCCACCACCACCCACACCCAGCCCCCCACAAACAAATATATATATATAGGCATGCATATAAACACATACACAGACATACAGTCCTAGATATGTAGGTTAACATACATTCACCTCTCAATATAATAACTCTGGATGGGAATGCCATTGGCTAAGTAATGGGCAGCATCTTTTGTCCTTTGTGTCCTTGGCTGTTCATTTCCTGTGAACACAATCTCACAATATCTCAGAGAAGTTTACACGTTTAGAGATCACAGGAATGCAAGATAAGCCCAGAAAATATGAATATAGATAAATGCTTAAGTTTAACTCTGTACGGACATCAAAATCTTTTTTTAAATGTCTACATTTTATTAAAATACTGTACCAATTAAGGGCGGTGCTGTTCTGCAGAGGCTGATGGAGTTAATTTGTTTAATGATAAATCCTGGTACAGAATTGACATTGGAGGACTTGGATGTGCCTTCTGAACATCAATTTTAATTTTGTGTATTTTTGTTTGATACTAAAATTAAAATTTAATTCAGGGGATAAAAATTATGCAGTTTATGATAGCTTACAGTGAAGAAACCTCTACAAGCTCATAACCAGACTAGTAGGAGTTCTCAGTTTACCTAATTCATTAGTGAGCAATTTGTGCCTGAATGTCCTGGTTTCAGCTGGGACAGAGTTAATTTTCTTAGTAGCTGGTGCAGTGCTGTGTTTTGGCTCTGTTGTGAGAACAATGCTGACAGCACACTGATGGGTCTGGTTGTTGCTGGGTGATGTTCATACCAAGTCAAGTACTTTCCAGTTTCTCAAGCCCTGCTAGCGAGAGGGCTGGAGGGGCACGGGACATTGTTAGGGCACACAGCCAGGGCAGCTGACCTGAACTAGCCAAAGGGATATTCCGTACAATATGATATCATGCCGTATAAACTGGGGGAAGAAGAAGGAACCGGGGAGCATTTGTCATTATGGTGTTTGTCTTCCCAAGTAACCATTATGCGTGATGGAGCCCGGCTTTCCTGGGGATGGCTGAACACCTGCCTGCTGGTGGGAAGTGGTGAATGAATTCCTTGTTTTGCTTTGCTTACGTGCATGGCTTCTGCTTTACCTATTAAATTGCTCTTATCTCAGCCCTTGAGTTTTACATTCTTTCCAGTTCTTTTCTCCATCCCTCTGGGTGAGGGGGAGTGAGCAAGAATCTGCATGGTGCTGGGTTGCCGGCCAGGGTTAAACCATGACACTGTGACACTGTAGTAATTGTGAAGTCACTGCAAACTTGTTTTATGCTTCTGAGTCACACAGTTTTCAGCAGATGTATCATCCAAATGTAGTTTTTTATTTGTGAATATATCTGCTGACTTGTAAAAATAATTTTACCTGAAAAAAGTCAGATCGTTAATATCCCTGAAATACATAAAGATGACCTCACAGTTTGTGCATGGAACTATCCCTGATAGAAAAGTTAAGGAACACTAGGAAACAAACAGACAACAAACTATTTCTAGCAAGTAGGAAATTATCAAAAATATATTATCTTACTCTCAGTTGGAATTAAAAATCTAAAAGTAAATGAACTGATTAGAAGTCTTTTTAAATTAAAAATTTGGTATCTACTTTCCTCTCTAACTTCCAAAACCTTTTCATTTCTTTTTCTTAAAAATTTTCTATAACCAAACAAAATCAGCTTGTAGAAATATGTATTATTTTTTGTTTCAGCCTGTTTGTAAAAGTAAAGATAACCTTCATGTTTGTTCCACTGTTATTCACAAGGGAAGATTGCATGTTGCTATCTCCGATTACAAAACTATTTGAAACAGCTACTTTTCAAGCTTGCATTCTTAAACGTTGTTATAAATTAAATAAAGGAGGAAGAAAAGAGAAAATCCATTCTATGCAAAGTCCAGCACTGTTGTTAATGTTATTGTCTGTATGATGTGCAGCTCTATACTGGCATAGCCTTGTGGTTATCATTGCCTCTGTTTACACATCATAAGCAGATAAGCCAATAAGATTTGGAAGTAAAAAGTACAGTTTACTTCCCTTTCTTTCCAAAGTTATCTCTAGAAACAAAATTAGTTATGTCTTACAGAGTTCAGTAAAGTATTCCAAGTTTTCTGAGGTTAAGAAAAATTACAATAATCTTGTTAAAAATGAGACACTTTCATGACTGAGGACCAGTTTGTCAAAGAATTATTCAATAATCTCAAAAAAAAAAAAAAGTTAACAGAGCTCTACAATGCATTGATGTGGACCATGTTTGGGTCCACAAAGTTATTAAAAGTTTCAAATAGAAACAACTTCAAAAATAAGGAAGTCTGAAATATAGACCTGTTTCTTGCTGTCCTGCTTAATCTTCTGATTTTGGCAATTGCCTGATTCATAAAACATAATAGACCTCCTGCCTTCAAAAATCAATTACTAACAAAAGACCCACAAAAAGATTAACAAAATGGGAAAATGCATCTGCTATAACAACTGTTTTAAAGTTTTGTTAAATCTCTAGTAACTAGCATCTAGTTCTCAGTTACAATACCAACAATAATGAAATAGTTTTCCTATGCCATGCTTTGTAATGTATCAGATTGGAACTGGTATGTCTTCTGCCAGTTCTATCTTCACACCATGCTTGAAATCTGCCAGCAGACAGTTAACGAAGCACTCTAGAACTTAATCCATGGTGGTTACAGTGGAACTCCTGAACTCCAGGGAAGTGCCATTACTCTCTTTCATCTAGGATGAATCCTTTGGCTTCCAGGAGTCAACACAATAGAGTAGGGCAGACAGTTTTATCCTAAAACTCAATACCCTGGTGCCAAGCCCAACACTGTACTGCCTTCCTTTTCCTCTGTAAGGCTGTCCCAGAGAATAGCAATCCTCCACCGTGTGAAGGAGTGCAAAGAAACTGAATTACTTACCAGGTCCCACAATCTTGTGTGACATTGAGGAGCTGGACTTCTGCGAATTGTTTCATAGACAGGGCAGTATATATCTCAACAGTGATTAAACAGCCTGATGATAAGGCATAATACCCAAACATTCATTTTTCTCCAGGATAGTTCCCAGACTTTGGGTCAAAACTTCTTATAAACATAAAACAAAATTGAAAAGTTTATGAAACTAATAACCTGCTACATCTGAAGTCCTTAAAAGATCTATGTATACAACCATTTTTCCTCAATATAGCTATCCCACTACAGCTAGAGGTGACCCAATTAGGTCTTTTACTTTCCCTGAATATGTTTCCTGTGATGTTTTGGAAGATGAGCCTGGTAATGGGATATCTTATTTTTGTTATAGCTGTTTCCAGTGCTATCAACAATTTTATCAGCCAAGATAAAGCAAAAAGCAGTATGCAAGCATGGACAAGGATTGGTAGGAGTAACACAGAGACATACAGGTATCACAGAATCATAAAAATGGTTAGGTTGGAAAAGACCTTTAAGATCATAAAGTCCAACTGTTACCCTAGCGCTGCTGAGTCCACCACTAAACCATGTCCCTAAGGGCCACATCTACACATCTTTTAAATAGCCCCAGGGACGGTGACTCCACCACTTCCCTAGGCAGCTCTAATGCTTGACAACACTTTTGGTGAAGACATTTTTTCTAATATCTAATCTAAACCTCCCCTGGAACAACTTGAGGCCATTTCCTCTTGTCCTATCACTTACTACTTAGGAGCAGAGACCAATATTGACCTTGCTACAGCCTCTTTTCAATCAGTTGTAGAGAGTGATAAGGTCTTCCCTCAGCCTCCTTTTCTCCAGGCTAAAAAACTCCAGCCATTCCTCAGAAGGCTTGTGCTCTAGACTCTTCACCAGCTTTGTTGCCCTTCTCTGGACATACTCCAGCACCTCTATGCCCCTCTTGAAGTGAGGGGACCAAAACTGAACACAGAATTCAAGGTGCGGCCTCACCAGTGCTGAGTACAGAGGGACAATCACTGCCCTGGCCCTGCTGGCCACACTGTTTCTGACACAAGCCAGGATGCTGTTGGCCTTCTTGGCCACCTGGGCACACTGCTGGCTCATCTTCAGCATCCCCAGGTCCTTTTCCCCCAGGCAGCTTTCCAGCCACTCTTCCCCAAGCCCGTAGCACTGCGTGGGGTCGTTGTGACCCAAGTGCAGGACCAAGCACTTCTCCTTGTTGAACCTCATACAGCTGGCCTTGGCCCATCCATCCAGCCTGTCCAGATCCCTCTGCAGAGCCTTCCTGCCCTCCAGAAGATCAACGCTCCCCACGCAACTTGGTGTCATCTGCAAACTTATTGAGGGTGCACTCGATCCCCTCATCCAGATTGTCAATAAAGTTATTAAACAGCACTGGCCCCAATACTGAGCCCTGGGGATCACCACCTGTGACCAGGTGCCAGCTGGATGTAACTCCATGCACTGCCACTCTCTGGGTTCAGCCATCAGGCCAGATTTTTACCCAGTGAACAGCACACCTGTCCAAGCCATGAGCAGCCAGTTTCTCCAGGAGAATGCTGTGGGAAAGAGTGTCAAAGTCTTTATACTAAAGTCTAGGCAGAAAACACCCACAGTCCATGCCACATGCACTAGGTGGGTCACCTTGTCATAGAAGGGGATCAGGTTTGTCAAGCAGGACCTGCCTTTCATAACCCCACACTAGCTGGGCCTGATCCCCCAGTTGTCCTGTACATGCAGTGTGATGGCACTCAAGGTGATCTGCTCCATAACCTTCCCTGTCACTGAGGTCAGGCTGATGGGCCTGTAGTTCCCTGGGTCCTCCTTCTGGTCTTTGTCACTCTGGCTGACTTCCAGTCTGCTGGGACCTCCCGAGTTAGCTAGGGCTGCTGATAAATGGTTGAAAGTGGTTTGGCGAGCACTTCCACCAGATGCCTTAGTTGGATCCCATCTGGCCCCATAGACTTGTGTGCACATCTAAGTGGCATAGCACGTCACTGGCCATTTCCCCTTGGATTATGGAGGCCTTATTCTGCTCCCTGTTTGTGCAGGTAATTTTTTGTCAAATACTGGCCCTGAGACTACCCAACACTCTGGCATCTTTTTACCCTCATTAATCTTATTGCCCCACATTAGCAAAAATATCAATTTAAGTTAATTTTCGTTAATCTGGCAATCTCTCTCACAATTGCTAAGGTTCCACTTGAGTTGTGACTACTAATTTAATCATTATTTCCATAAAAAAAGGGAAAAGCTTCCAGTAAAGGCATGTTTGATGCCAGAAGGTGCAGAGTACCCCATTTCTTCTATTTTAACATGCAGTCTGAAATAAGGGGTGTAAAGGAGTATCAGGTCACTGGTGTAGGCAGTATTTGGCAATGTAAACCACGTTGCTACATTTTTCATGAAAGACTAGAAATGATGGACCAGCTGTTAACATAGTATAGAAACAGTTGTCAAGCCATGTGTGCAAACCATGGGTATAGATTGCATAAGTTGTGTAAAATGTGGCAGCACAAAAAAAATGGTGTTCTGTAAATGACAGCTAATGAACACAGACATGAATATATTAACGCAATCAAGACTTTAAAATCTGATGGGTGTGAAAGAATAAAAGTACATTAATACCCGCTTTCTTGAAAATGCTTAGGAATAAATACTAAGCAGACACCAGATATCTGTCATGACTTCTGAAACCAACATGTTTTCCTTTGTTTTTTTTTTTTAAATCCCCACTGAGTGCTGTTCTGTATTCTCACACAAAGAACCTCTGCTGAGTATTTGTTCCATAGCAAAATTCAGACTGGCTTTGTGACAAGATGCTGGAGGATTTGGAGGCTGGGTGACAATGTGTGAGTGAGGAGCCTGTGCTGGCCACCATCCTCCCATACCCAGCAAGCTGGTTAAGCCAGCCCTGGTAAGGAGCCCCTTTCACAGAGCAGAGAGGGCTCAGAGCCTTTTGCAGACCACCGCTGTACATATTATCACTCCTTATCAGTATGGCTTGAGAAACTAAGAGGTTTCTAAGCCCATCCATACTTTCTCATTTGTTTCTTTCAGGGTACCCAACACATGCCAGTTCTGGTACAAGAACCACAGGAGGAAATAAATGAATCTGGGGGTTGTTCAAAAGAGAAATGGCATTTTTTCTCAGCTAATTATTTCCAAACTATATAGGAAAGGGGGAATCTTCCACTCCTTTCAGTAAAAATTACAGAATTTATAATATATTCCAGGGAGAAACAAGTATTTTAAAAGTATCTTTAACTGATCTTTCTGAGCTTGAAGGTGGTCTAACATGTGTTATTGATGAATTTTTAATGCTATTTGTATTTGGAAATTTAGATAAAAAATAAAAATCCATTGTTTTACAATTTTAAAAAGGCTTTGAGTATTTTAATAACAAAAATAATCCAGCATCTTAGGAGGAGGGCAATTTGACTGACCTTAAATTGCCCTTCGAGCCTGCACAGATCATTTATATATTTTTTTATTTTATTAGCAGTGAACAGAAGGAGGTGATTCAAAATGAAATGGAGTAGATGCATACTGGGACTTCTCTTTCCTTCTGTTACTATAGTATAAATAGCATTTCTACACTCTGAATTAGGGGTTTCTAGTATATATCTCCTGTTCCTTAGTCTTGATAAGTGACAGCACTAAGCATTGCACCACCATTTTGCTAAAAGTGAAGACACTAACAAAGATGTATATGGCCCACACAAGCTACAGCTTCAGGCACACATGGCCTGCATGGTTTCTTTGTTTCATGCATTGTAAGCATGAATAATCACAGCTGAGAAGAACTGCCGAAAGTTCATAATTAAAACTACTTTTCAAATTATTTGTAATGTATTGTTTTGGTTTTTTAAGGATAAATATTTTCCATGGAGAATGCCTACTATTAAATAAAGTAATTCATTGTCATAATTCTTAAGTTAATTTTTATTAAAAGGTTTAATTTTTATTCAGAAAAAAACCCTTCATCATCCAAATAGAGCTAATAGCCTGATTAATAGTGTAATTGTTTCAATAACATTTAGCATTGAGATTAGCAATGTAATTTGGCAAAAGACTTAAGGAAAACATTTAAAACATGCCATACCAGTCCTTTGTCTGCACAATTCACTTTTGCATCCATATTTGTAATGTAGGTAGCTGTAAATCAAGACATTTCCTTCAATAATCATCTTCCATGTGACATAATCAATTGGTAAAATACTGTTGCTGTATTATTAGTATAACAATTTATGCCCCCCTCCCCCCCAAAAAAAAAGTATTATAAAAAAGTATTATCAGGAACTTCTAAGGTTCCTATGACTTTCAAATGGAGGATGAAAGAGTTCTACTACATGAAAGATATAAAACCGTAAAAAGATACTTTTCACTCTGACTTTTAAAATATCACTGATCAGTATTGCAGGCTAGCAACTGTTTAGCAGTTTGCAGAAATATATTAAAATACGAAGCGTAAAGAACTAAAGAAAAAAGTAAAAGATTCAGACATGCTCGGTAGAGTGTGAAATATTTTTTTATTTTTGCAATTTACTTGTAAAGTTGTTGTGTTCCTCACAGGAAGCTCATATCCACCTTCATTAAATTCAGAAACCTTCCATATGTCAATATTAATTAACTTGAACAATTCTTTGTCAAAAATGCAAGCTTTCAGTCTGTGGAGTTTTTATTACATGCTTTTCAAAAATTATATAGCACATTTTTGATTTTATTACATGTTTTACAAGCCTTAATTCTATTTAAAAATATTTTTTCTAGTTATTTTCTCTCAGAATAAAGCATTTGTTAAAGTTAATTCCAGGCTAGCTAGATTTATTGAAGTGCTGTATATGCAGAAATGATACTGAGTTTTGGTTAAAATTGAAGTACATTATTCTCTGCTAAATGCTGTAAAAATAAACTTTTATCAACTGCAGGCTAGTTTTAAAATGAGACCTCACAATCTTTTGGAATTTCACTATATATTTGAGAAAAAAAATGTGCCCGTACTTATATCCTCTCTCTTGAGGGAGATTAAGTTCTTAATAAACAGAATTAGCTAACTCTGAATTTGTATTATATTGCAAAACTGGAAATAATATCTTTTCTTTCAACAAGTGAATGTACCATACAATTGAGTGTGAATTTTTTTTAGGAACAGTCTTGACCCAACTTGCCAAATTTTGCTTAAAACTAATTATTGTAAAAGAATTAAAAAGGCTCCAATTCTGTTAGTTCTGAAAAAGATGCCCATAATACTTAGTAGCAAATAAGAAAAACAAATACAGTAATTAACTTTCCAGGCCCAAGCCCAAGATTTTAATTCAAACAAAATAAATGATAAATATCTCAAAAAAAATCTTAGTAATTTAACTGTTTAGTTATTGGCATGGCAATTCAATGGCAGTGATAGAAACTGCATGTAACTAACCGGGTCCAGCTCAGCCCACACCAACCAACCTCAGCTCAGTGACCGATGCTTTCAGAACACACACATTTTTTACAGTGCCAAAGAAATTGAAGAGTGGATATCAAATACTAATTTTCAAAGAGAAGAGCTAAAGTGTGTCTTTACTAGGAGATTTTTATTCAGGTTGACTTCCAATTCCCTGCTGTTAGTCTATACAGTAATATTATGTTTGTTTGAACCGTCTGCATTTGTGTCAGGAGGCGAACACACTGTCCAGAACTTCTCACATGCAGGTTAGAGTATTGAAATTCATGTTGACCAACCATTACTTAATCTGAATCAAACTCAACTATTTGAGTTTGGCGGTTATTAAAGACCAGACCACATCAGAGATAGAGTGTTGATGCATCTTACATCACTACGCATCAGCTAAGTGGGCAAATGCCTTTCAGATGAGGCAAACCATCACACAAATTACATGTGGTTAGAAACTTGAATGTATTTAGGTATTTAGAAAAAGGAGTCACCTGTTAAAATACACTTGGAAATCCAAACCTTCTTCCAGACCTCCTCTTTGATGGATTTCAGAGATTCAGAACATACAATGTATTCCTTTAACTCTCCTGAACTAGCAAGTGACTCACCCAACACAAATGCCCCAAAATCTGTGAACTGACAAAATCTGTGAAAAGTATCATAGACTAAGTGTAAAATATATGTGTATATAGGGATGGCCTCTTTAATTTATGACATGCTTTTCAAAATACAACTCCATGCACCCAACTTACTAAAATTTTTATCTTCCTGTTTCAAAGAAGTAACACTCAACTGTTCACAATTTTCTGACCTTTAATGCTCTTCCAGAGAAAATCCCGAATGCAGCAATTTAAAAAAGGCATGGACTACAGATTTCCTTTTTTTAAAAGACTTTCATAGATCCTAAAGGATGCCAACAGTAGCACTTGAAAACTGACTTAAAGATATTTTTGAATGAATATAACCAATGTTCTATTTCTTCCTGAATCCTCAGATGATTATGTTCAGTCAGGATGTATTAATATTCCTTTTTTCTGCAAGCCACAGTAATTTTCATAAGGTTACTTTTTGTGGCCAACAACATTTATCTTCATCACCTTAATGATGAATGGCACTTCTTACTGCACTGTATGAATTACAAGTTCTCTCATTCTTGATATAAATCAGGAAACAGCTCATGTCTTTTCTGTTGGCTTTGGGGAATAAAATAGGAGCAGAAAGAGAAAACAGAGGGCAGAGAATTCACAACATTTTTGAACATGCAATGTGTGAATTTGTAATTTACACTAGTATCCAAGTGGGAATGATTTGATAGAGTATTACTATCAGCATTAATTGCTCCCACAAAAAAAAAAATCTACCTAGAAAACCATTGCCTTTGAAGCAGTTAGATGTTTTCTTTATGAAGCTACTTGTATTGCTGGAAATAAAAAAAATATGTATCATTACTCTGGTCTGTATTTCTGATCAAAGGTACAGAGACCATTTTAAAAAGAATTTCTTAATAATGTTTATCACTGAAGTCTAAAATTAGAGATATTTCAGTCCAAAATATTTCTAGTGCAATAAGGAATCAATAGTTGTGGGAAGGATGCACTGCAAAGAATAAAAAGATACGTCCATTTTCTATTATTGTGTTATTCGCCTTTAATGGAAAACTTACGTTGAAAATGCTACAGAACACAAAGGATTTGATGCTCACTTGCAGGCAGCAGAGCCCTGTAGGTGAATGACATTGTGCTGGAAACCTCAAGTGAAACATCCAGTTATAGGTAGACCCTGTAAGTGAAATAATAAGCTTTCACATGGCTTAATTTGCTGACCTTATAGAACTCCCTCTCTTGTGCAGACAAGACAATTCTGTAAAACTGATTACCTGTTGTATCACTATGTCTGTTTTATAATCCCATGCAATTTAAGAGGCATCGGGTCAATGCTGGAACTTATACTTTTCTGTTTAATTTCTCCAATTCTGTCATCTTGAGAACCTCTGACTTCTAGTTTCTTCCATTTAGCATCCAAACAAGTCTCAGTCTCCAGGAGACATTAGACCCAGCTTTACTAGGCTTACCTAATGAAATCCACAGTTTCAAGGTCAGGAATCCATGCAATTTTAATGATGCTCTAAGAAAGGTCAAACACAAAAAATGAGATTTACAAAAGCCACCAAGCTGTGAGTGAACTCAACAATGAGTACTGGAAATAAGTATGACTAACATTCTCCCTGTCAGGGAGAATTTAATAATGGTCTGGAAAAAAATGTCTAGCTCAATTCAAGATTCTCAGCTATGGACTATACCCTTTGTATTCAGGCATGCAAACTGATAAACTCACCCTGAAATGAGTTAAAAACGGGTGCCTTGTCTACTTTCTATGCAGTAGTTAGCACTCAGAGAACTCATCACTTATGTGGGAAAAACCTGGTTCAAAGCTGCCCTCCTCTGATATTTGCAGTAGGCATTTACATCTAGGTATTTCAACCCAGACCTCTGACTTGGCATATACAAGGTTTAGGGAGTTGGGTCTCTTTCACAGACTGAGTTCTACTACAGTTCATTTGAATGTCATGCAGGACATGGACTGGGATCAGTGCCTTCTTTGTGCAAGGTATTTAACATTTAATAATTTTTTTTCCAAAACAATGAAACCAGATTCAAATGTGTTCCTGTAGACAGGCTCTGGAAACATCCAGCAGGTAGCCAAGAGGACCCCTGATAAAGGAAATGAAGTATGAGAGGGGTGTTAAAATGGTTAATCAAGCTGTAGCTGTTCATGTACTTATAAATAAAATTGTAAATAACTTAAAGAAGTTGACATTTCTAGACCACTGAGAACTACTCTTGTACTTTGGTTTTTAAAGCAGAATGTAGGTACCCAAATCCATTTGTGGATCTTGCCTTTTGCCATTTATTCTGGTTTCAGTGCCTGAACTCACAACAAAGTAAGTATAGATTTAAGAAATCATTGAAAACCTCTATTTTTTACAAGCTTAGAAAGAAAAACAGTAATAAATTGTTTTATCTTTGCTCCTTTTATGTGTGGTCATGAATGACATAACATACTCTTCTAGAAGAAAAAACTTACAGAAACTATACAAGGAAAGCACTTTTTCAAAACAAGGGTGAATGCAGTAGCCATTCTCAACATTTAGATTTTTTTTACCATACAATGCAATTTGCATTCAAAGTATATATAAAACACGGCCACACCAGAATGTCTGTGCCTTATAAATGATATCTTTAGTTACTTCTCTCCAGAAAGCCCGGGTTTTCCTTGTGTTTCAATCCAGACATTCAGTGAGACATCTTGGTTCTGGATCAAGGTGTCATTGTATTCTCTAAGTCAGTAACAGCCTCTCAGAAAGACCTTAATCTAGATCTGGGATCTCTACACTGAGATTAACTGCCGTTCACGTCTTAGCTGCATCCCCTCTTGCTATTGATGCAACTGTTATCCTTCAAGATGGAGGACACCCATTACTTCTATTAAAACCCAGGTATGGTTTTACAGTGCAGTTAAAGCTACAGTCCTTTTGCAGTTCCTATGGAATCCTCTTACCTAAAACCCAGTTACAGCTTTTTCTTAAGTACAGCGACAGAAAGGCTAAGTCATGAGTTACCTCATGACACTCATGGCATTTTTTTCTTTTTGAAAAAAAATATTGAGTAGAAAAAATTCCTTCTCACACTGAATTTTGCACAACATGACAGTTTTCCTTGTTCAAAATTAAAGATACAATATCATGGTTTTATAGAGAGATATTTTGTTTTCATAAACTTCAGTAAACACAAACTGCATAAATCCCTCATAAGCAAATATGAAATAAGCTTATCTTCCAGCTTATAGGAGAGGAGCTTAATACCCACTTCTTTTAGATAAGTAGTGTTAGAACTGAACTGAGTAAACATTTCAAAAGCAATTAAAAAAGATTTTCGATAAAGAACTTGAACATCCAGTGAGCATATTAAAATGTTGTTACATGTTCAAAATGGGTTGCAAAATGTAACCTATCTGAAAAACAAGTAAAATATTATTAAACAGTGAGAGTGGGCATTAGCTTTACACTTGCTTTAAAGACTTCTTTATTTGCACAGAGGTGAAACTGGCCATTTTTGTCAGCTGCAGCGTACGCAGCACAGCTTTCTTTTGCAAACAAAAACAACCCTGAAAAAGGTCAACACATAGATGGGGATTGAGAACTCAACATGAAATAAATATCTGAATTCACATAACAATCCAATGGTAACAGGTCCTAATTCCCAAGTAAGATATGATTATAGCCAAGGAAACAATGACTAATTTTATTACTTTGGGGCTCAAGATTTAGTGAAAACAGTGTCTGAAAAGGTTAACCAATGTTGTAACTTTTGACAAGGTTGAATATAAAATTTGTGACATAACCCTTATTTGTATCACAAATGGAAAAAGGGCGGGGGGTGGGTGGGTGGGAAGGGAGAGGGGAATCAAAAAGAAGCAGGCAAATACTTTATTTCACTTGTATGCACACTGTCTAAGATTACCAGAGAGAGGACATTTATTTTATAAGGTGTCATATGAACTGACACAAAGGTACTGTTATTCAGCAAAGAAAGAGAAGATGATGAAGAAACTTCTACTGTACTTGGCGGAGCTAAAATAATTTGATTTTTATTGAGTAAATAGAATAAAGGTATCCCCAGCATTTTAAAGCACACATAGTGGTATCTGATTAAAAAAAAATATCTGAAGCTGATTAAATTTTGTTTAACTGGAAACATTTTTCATTTTCATTATTGTGCCATTATTTAGCCTCTGATATCAATCCTTTAAGCTGATGTTTTCCTTTTTTCTTTGCTCCCTAAATGAGAGTGGCTCTTCATATGCATGGTACATTTTAACCATTAAAACCCCCAAAAGAACAACAACAACAAACCCAACAAAAACCCCAAACCCTCTTGTTCTTTAGTAACTCTCTCTTGCTGAAGAGATAGATGGAATTGAATGCTTGTTTTAATCAGGTTTGGGTGTTCCTGAATGTGATCCTGTAACAAGATGCATTAGCTGTAGGTTTTGACTGCAGGGATGGTCCCTGTGAGAAGAAGCCAAGGGCTGCCCCATGCCAGATACAGCCAGCTCCAGGCAGCTCTAATGGACCCATCGTGAGGCACAGCTGAGCCACTCAGCCATGTGTGCAGTGCCTCTGGGAAACATATTTAAGAAAGGGCAAAACAATAGGAGGGAGGGAGAGAATGCCAAAGCTGGATGGGTAGGAGGTGCTCTGGGGCAGAGTTAGTAACACCCCTGAAGGGATGGTAGCCCGTGGTGGACACATGCTAGAATTGGTACTTCCATGAAGGGAGTGCGGCCTGTGGAGGACCCATACCAGAGCAGTGGAAGAAAGGAGTGGGAAACAGGAATGGCAGAAAGGAACTGCTACATACTGACACCAATCTCCTGTGCTTCACTGAAGGGACTGAGTGTAACCTGTGGTAGTAACAAGGGAGTAGAGATTAAAAAGTGGGGAGGAGAGGTGTTTTCCACAATCATTTAAATATTTGTCTTTGTTTCTGAATACCTTAATCGGTATTTAAATGTTTATGTTACTTGGCAATAAATTAAACTAATTTCCCCAAGCTGAGTCTGTTTTACCTGTGACAGTAACTGGTGCGTGTTTTCTCTGTCTTTCCTTTGACCCATAAGTTTTTTTCACTGCTGGTCTTCATATTTTCTTCACCATCCTGTGGTGAGCAGGACAGAGACTGGATGGATGTCTGGCTGCTAGCCAGAGCCAACCCAACACACAACGTAACGGTGGAGGGTTTAATTTCAGACATTTGTGGAATGACTGTCCTATCGTGCAATAGTTTCTGTCAATGCAAAGTGAACACATACACAAAAATATAGTGTTCTAACAAATATGAGACTTTGAATGCATGCGAATTCAGAGAACTACATTATGATAGATGTTATGAAAATAGAAAATATTAAAAAAAAAATCAGTTAATGCTGCAAGTGTTATGTAGCGTCCTTAAGCTGGTACAGTTGTGACATAAAAAAATCTCAAGGAATGCACCTGAATCCTCAAAGTATTGCTTCTGAGGAAATGCAGATATGTGCAAAATGAAATTGTATACAGAGGATTTTTTTCCTAGTGGACAAACAAAAACCGCTAAAAGTAAGTAAACAGTTCTCATGCAGGTCTAAATCTGACATGTGGAAGTATTTTGTAGTCTGTTTCTGGATCCCATGAAGATGGCTAGTGCTCCTAACTGTTCCAGTTCCTACCATGTATTTTTATTTTACACACACAAATAGCATCCTGTGTTTATATGAGAATTATCTGGGACAGATTAATATTTGGCATTTTCAAATATACACTTTCTCTTTGGAAAGACTTTTTCCTGCCTCCCTCCTTCTTCTCCCACCCCTCCCCATGACTATGCTTATGAATTTACTATTTGCTTTCTTACATGAGCGTTTTGCATATTTACATAATTTTACATTTTAGCATAATCGTTCCTTGTGATGCCTCTGTCTTTGTCCATATCTTCTGTAGACATTTTCTAACCAGATTTGGAATTGTCTTAGAGTAGAATTCCACAAATTCATACTAGATCTTTGAATAGATCAGTAAGACACCACATCTGCTTGCCCAAGCAGTATAATTTTTGGGCATATCCCAATAATGGGAGAACTCCAAAGTCATAAGACAGAAAAAACAAATTCTTTCAGACGTCCAAGAAAAAGAATTGTCTTGAAAAGAGCTGTATTTATACTGTGAAATTTAAGTGAAGCAGCCATAAAGTCTTGCAATTATTTTAAAAATAATTGTATTGCAATTGTTGAGTACCATTGGCATTAATATAAGTCACTGTGAAAATATCATTTATCGCCTAAATTCTGCAGTCACTTCCTAAGGGTCATTAGAATGTGATTTTTCATTCTGTACCATATTGTGTGATTTTACTCCATATATTGCCTTTATGGTAATTTTGAACATGTAACAATATTTTCTTTTCTTATGATGCTTTCTCTTGCTTCTCTACCTCCACAAAAGTTTAAGATTTAACAATGAAATACCCTTCTAGAGTCCTTGTAATGAGAAAAAAGCAAGCAAGCTGAAGTTGTTGACAGGGCATTTTTTTTGTCTTAGTCATTTTTGCAATTTTTGAACTTTCATTATATTACTCAAATCAATCTCCATGAAAATCTGTATTATAAGACTACCTGACTTTTGATACCTTCATACATTCAAACCAACAGTTATGGCTACCCAAAGTATGTGGTGTACTTCAACAAAAGGCAGAACAAGAAAAAGAGAAAAGGAAACCCATTAAGTTCCTCAATCAAATAAAGGCACTGACAAACTTTCTGTTCAAGTATGGAAAAAATAAATAAATTAGGCAAGACAATTGTTTAATTATGATTCAGTTGTGATTTAACAATAAGAGGAAGCAGAGATAAAACATAATGTACAACCATGCTGCTTAGCCCATCTTAAATTCTTGATTTTTCAAGTTATAAATACAAATACTCAGTCCTTTGCATATTACCGGATCAAATGATCAAAGTTGGTGTAGTATATGAAAAAAAAAAGGGGGGGGGGCGGGAAATCTGGCTCAGTTTTCTATTCATTGGCAAAAGTAGCTACAGTATTGTGAACAGGAGGGAATATTAAAGTTACAGCTAGGATGAACCATCAATATTAAAAGTAGGAATGGAGAAGAAAAGAAATTAATATCCAGAACTGCATCTATTATTGTAATTCATACATTTGCACTTAGCATTTTTGTGTTTGCACGTGCCTAAAGAAAAAAAATTATATCCAGTGATTTTTCAATGATGTGTTACATACTATAAATGTAGTTATCATATGATTATAGCAATAAGTTCTTGTAGTACTAGGTAATACTTGAAAAGAAGAAATTACAGAGCTTAAACAAGGGACAAAAGTTCTGTCACAACTGCTCTTGTGCTCTCCCCAGATGAGTCAGTCACCTAAAAAATCCCCAATATGTTGTGGGTTTTTTTATTATTTCAGTGGAAAAATCCTGTAACACTAGTGTTTTGTGCAGAGACCTTGACAGAGATGTTAAGTATCTAACTCATGTTTATACATACAGGGGGAAAAAGAACCGCAGAACCACTTGTTTGGTGTAAGTATTTTGCCTCCTTTCCAGTCTCCCCAAAGGAAAAGATAACATGAAAGCAATACTTTTTTTCCTAATCCATCTAAAACCTTAGGAGTGAATTTACACGTATTGGGGGAGATTATGTTCCTCTATAGAGGTAAAAAAAGATTTGAGAAGCTTATAAAGTATGGATTCAGTCCAACAGGGGGAGTAACAACATATTAGGACACAGAATGTCAGATGAGACAAACACCAATGAAAGTACATGATTATTTAGTAGGATTAGTACAAAGCATGTTGCAGGAAGAACATTACATTCAGCCTTCCATTAGAAATAAAAGCATTAGCTAGCTATTTTCTCTAAAGGTTTTAAGGAAGAGAAGTATTCTAAGGAGACAACTGAGCAAAGAAGGAGTAGTCTTTTATGTGTTTTATATTTTAAAAAGAAAAGAAATAAAAATATGTTTTCTTATACCAACAAATGTGAGTGTAGGGGGTTTTTTTCTGACTAAAAAAGGATTTTTCTGTATATCAAATGAAAACTGAAAATTTATAACCTGTCTTTGTAGATAAATGGCAAAGAAATAATTATGGTTTCCACCCAAATAATTAGTTTCCACCTAATGCTTGTTTTATTTGGGAAATTTCTTATAAGCCATAAGAAATTTGGAATTCAATATTGAAATTACCTTGGAGCAGAAGGTAAGGATACAAGTCGATCAACTATTTTCATCACAAGGACAAAAATAAAATATTGCTGGCTACATGGTCAGTATAGTGTCACACCTGCCCGGCCCATTTTCCTCCCTTCCTTGCAAAAGAAATCAGAACTTATGAATGGTTAAATAGAGCACATAATCAAGCATGAATTAAGATAAAGGAAACTGGTGATTTATTTGGTATAATAGAAAACCTTATTAATTCCTTTTCCCACCAGCACTATGGCACATCCATGACAAAAGGCAAAAAAACACCTAAGGAGAGAATGGTGAAAGAAGTAACACAATATTTATCAATGTCATAGGCTCTTGGATGCAGGAAGGTATTTGAGAAAATGGTTCACAATTTTACACTGAAAACCCTTAAAGATATACTCCACAACTACTATGTCTGAAAACAACAGAGGAGCCTGTAATAATCATCTTCCAAGATGACCAAACTTTATAGATCCCATCCAAAGAAGAAAAAAAATTATGAGGGTGAAGGACCAATTTCAAAATTCTTTTTTTCCAGGACTGCATGATAGGACTGTTGCCTAGTTGAATATAAAACAGTGAGACTCCTTAATTAGGCTGTGAGAAGTGAAATTTGCTCTGTTTGCCAAGATCTTTGGAACTGAACGGCATAACACCATCACTATCATGAAGGGTGGGAAGAGGCATATATAAGAAAAAGAAGCAGAAAACAATGCAGAATAAGCCACCATCAAGGCATGAAATTTTTTATTTTGTTTCACCTCCTGCTGGCAGAGTCTTGTCCTAAAAGATGGCTTGGCATCCACTGTAAACTTTTCTCAGCACAGTTTATTCTGGCTAAAGACCATTGCATTCACAGTCATGCTTTTTTACAAGAGAATCTTTTCAATTTTGTTGAAATTTTATTCCTCAGTGTAACTACTCTTGCACTCTTCAAGTATTCATTTCTGCCCACTTACTGATTATTTTGCCAGACATGACTGTATATTTTTGGCAAAATAACCTTTCCAGAGAACAACACAATGTTACATTTTTCATGATGGATACTCAAAATTCAAGGATCACCTATTTGTTTCAAAATATTGAATATGCACCTAATGTCAGAAATTAGACCTGACTTCTGGATGGTGAAGGAATTATCAGCAACATGGAACTACAGCATTAAGGAAAAATGAAAGAGTGCTGATGCATATTTTCTTAAAGGGTAGAATTGTACTTTAAAGCAGTGATGTTCTTGTACTTGACAAATTTGATATGACTTACAGGTGAAACAAAACAGAGATGTTCTGTATTCTAGTATACAATCACACACATTAAAAGCAGTAAATTCAAACATTAACGTTCCATGTGTAAGTTTTCATCAGAAATGTCTGTAGCTGAAACAGGTAAACTTTCTTAGCACTGTGTACACTAAACAAAAGAAAAGTTGTGACACCACCATAAATGCTGAATATGAGATAGTTCAAGATAATAAATGTTATTAAAGTCACTTAAATTAAAATTAAAAATTTACTTGCATTAAAATCATTAAAACATACATAACATTCATTAAAATCTTATTAGAAGGTGGAAGTTCTGTCATATTTTATGATGTGAATTGCTAAATACCTTGCTCATGCTAAACTGTGCCACATTACCTGAGTACTCATCACAAAATCCCTTTCCAGCTGGGCATAAGAATAATGAAGCTTTTCTGTATAAAAGAACGAAACTAACAGAGCAGATAAATAGATCCATAAATGTTTGCAAATTTACTTCTGATTACCTCAAGAGTTTTGATGATCTTCAGAGAACATTCCTGACAAGATATGTATGTATATCTACAATTAAAACCTTGCAATATGCAGAGGTTGGGAATATAAACCTTATATACACGACACAGCTGTCATATAGAGTTTAATTCCTTGTAACCCATCAGCATCCCCAGTCAGCACCACTGTTTACACCGAGATATTTGGTAAACTGATAGTGAATCGAAGGAGCAAGACTGATTAAAAAAAACCCAAAAAACCTGCAAAACTAAAATAGCAACAAGACTGTCACTGAGCTCTGAGTAAACAGACCAAGAACGTGACATACCACATACTTTGTGGAAAGATGGGTTATAATAGTTCCTTGGTGTTATTTCATATGTCTCTTTAATGCACAGAACCAAAATGAGGAAGAACTAGCTTGGCTTTAAGCTTTGTTAAACACTCAAAAACTACTTTTGGCATATAGATCGCAAAAAGAGGATTTCTTCCAGCACTTAACAAGGGATAATGTATGAATCACAAAATTACAAGGTATTGTGATGTTATTAAAACTGGCTCCCATTTGCAGCAACATAGTTCTTAGGTTATAGTCTTTCCTGATTACTCAGCTGTTTCAAACATTCTGAAAAAAAAGTCATAGTATTTTCATTACAGTTTCTTAGCACTTTTAAAATATTGACCTGTCAAAATGCTATCTTTCAAGATAGAAGAAGAGAAGAGGCCCTCCCATAAACAAGAAAGATATGTTAAAAATATGTATCCATGGTCCGGAAGGGCAGAGAAGAGAATGGAGGGGGGTGAGGGTGGGGGGTAAACTAGACTTATTTTTTTCCACTATTTTATATTTTTAAAAAATATAGAGGAGAGTGTATTATTTTAACTCAAACTGGACCGCAGACAAAAAAGTTTGAGAAACCCCAGGTTAAACCATCTTCCAATAATCCATGAAATATAAGTCTTTCAGGTCCTTCATTTTTCCTCAGGAGTGAACTTAGGCAAGCAAATATAACTTTGACTTCTGTTGTTTGACACTTTGATTTCTTAAGCTGGAAAATAACATTTTTTCAGGTAAGCTATTCAGTTTCAATTTCTTATTTTAATGACATTCTGATTATTTTTTTTTTTTCGTCATTTGTCACAAATGTTGTCAAGCAGTGATGTTTGAGTTCATCAAGTTTTAAATGGAGACATCTTTAAGTGCCTGTGCTGAGTGGAAACTCTCATCATAGCTATTGAAAAGAAGTAGAGTGTTTGAGAGACTAATTTTAGGTAGGGTATCTCTTCTGCATCAGACAATGCTAGATTCCTGGTTTACACACAGTCATATAAGATTGGATGTAATAGGTCTGGCCCTTAACATATACATCTTTTCTTTGTGTGAATAAAGAGTACACTTAGAAAAATAAGAAGTAGAAAGTTCCACTGACTACAGTAAAAACCCCTAGCTTTCAGCAGTCAGGGATTTGGAAATCAGACCTTGGCACTTCTATTACTGATAAGCGACGAGGAATTCAATAACTTCAAATAAAGTGCCGGGTAATGTTACTTTTATTACTGCTCTACAAAGCCATGTCCTATGCAGCCACAGTTCACACAGCTCAAGAGACACATTTCATTTTGAATTTATCCTTGAGCTGAGAAACTACATTCAGTAGAAAGTAAACTAGATAGGACTTGCAGAGAAAAATATTTGAGTACTATTATCTACTGTATTTGTAGCCCTTGTAAATTAAAGGAGACAAGAACATTATTTACTCATTCACTGTACAGGTTTATTGTGGTCTCCAGCATCAACACTAGCAAAATGAAAAGTAAGAAAGAGCACATTTCACACGCCCTGGACAATTTTCACATTGCTGATTACATAATCTCCCCAAAGTAATGGGTTAAACTACAGCAGTTCTCCTAATAAGGTTGTTTGACTTTGAAATCACCAGTCACAGAGTGCAACCCATACAGTTCAGTCCTACCACAACCAGCCGTTGTTTTGAAATTAGCATCCATGATCAAGAACTTCGCTAGTGACAGGCAAATGAGAATAAAAGATAAAATATCTATTTTCTTCTTTGTAGAAAAATAAATTAGAATGGGTTTGGCAGAGAATTCTGCCTGGATGGTAAAATCTGTGCTGTGTGAGCTTCCAGGGCAGGCGAAAAATCAGCTTTGTCAGTCCAGTACCTTTTAATGACATTATATAGCTGCTCTCTTTTCAGTATCAATTATGTTACTGTAGAACCATCAACTTGAGATATATAATAACCTAGCTAATACATTATGTTATTGTGGGATGATCAGCTCAGGATATATAATAACTCAAAGGTGGTTGCACACTAGAATACCTATTGCACCTTTTCCTCTCACTATACATAGATCAGCTGAGGAGGTTCAGTAATAGGAATGGAGAAAATTCTGCATATGCTCCATGTGGCTTATGTGAGGTGTGTTTGTTCAAGGTGAAATAGAAGCAGAGAAGCAGAACAACATATTCTTGAAATATAAATGAGTGTTTCACCATGATGAAGACAACTATGGTATAAGGTATTCAGCAAAAAAGGCTAGTTTAGAAGCTGTGAAATACATATTAGGGGTGGATCACAAGGCTGGATGACTTGAGCTGCTCAGAGACGTTGTTCAGACTCCATCCTTGCAGGTTTTCAAGACCCAATTGAACAAAGACCTGAACAGTCTGGTCTGATCTCACAGTTGGTCCTGATTCAAACTGGGGTGCACTACAGCACCCTTCCAGCCTGAATGGTCATGACACCATCTCTGCCTCCTGCTTCCCTAGTCACTTTTTTCTCCCTTTTCTCAAAAAGAATGTTAAGGTAAGAGTAAATATAAAAAAACATATATGCAAACATGAATTTGATTTTTTTTTCATAGAAAAGTGTGCATTTTTTGTTTCAACTTCCTACAGATATTTGGGCAATGGGTACTTGTAGAACGTTAGTTTAAAATTTTTGCATTCACATGTATGAATGGAAAACTAATTCTGCTCCTGTAAGCAAAGAAAATTGAATCCTCTTTTTATTGCTGTGGCTTAACCACTAATACCCTTCAAATAGGTGAAAACCCAGTATCATATGGTTTGTCTTCTGAGGACTACTTTTTCCCATTGCCTAACTCAAAATTCTCTGGGTGCTGAAAGATAAACTGATGAAAGTAGCATATCCAGGGAAATCTTATTCTGCTTGCAAATATTTTGGGAGCAGAAAGAATGGCTAAATTTATCAGATGAATTATTCATTGTGAGTTATTATGAATGCTTATTACTACTACTACTACTACTACGACTACTACTACTACTACTATTTCCATTGTTCCTGTGCCACAATTCTCACTGTTGGATGTCAGATCCATAAATTTTGTGGTGCACTGATTAAAGAAATAATTATGTCCTTTTCCTGAAAAAAAAAAATCCCATTTCCTAAAAATAGTTACTTTCATCAAGTCATGTTAGAAGCACTGCAACTGCTGATAATAAACTGTCAAAGAAGGACAGAAAGAAAAAAAAATTATTCACTTGAAGATCCTTCCTTACTGAGTAATATAAGATATTAAGTAAGTCTCCTATGTTGGATTCAGGAAGGAAAAAGTAGTTTTGGGGGATGCAAAAAAGCAGGCAGTTTTGAAGGTGATGGCCAGAGAATGCTAACAGTTTATCACTTTTTAAGAGTCATTAGGAAAACAAAAAAACCCCCACCAAAACCAACAACACACACACACACGACCCCTCAGTAGTACTGGAAGTTTGACTGCAGTTTGGCCTTCTCTTGAGGCAAATTACTTGAGCTTGAAAACATAAAGTCACATTAGCAACTCTGTGCCAGTAAAAAAAAATTATCTTAAATTAGTTGGAGGTATTTCAAAAACTTTACTGTATTGATTAGACAGGATACAAAGCTGAATAGAGACTATTCAGATCAAAATGTCATAATCTGTTTCTTACTGGGAAAGGAGCAGAATGCAGATGAACGACATAGTAGTTTATCAGTGAGAGATATGTACCTCCTGCTAGCCAAAGCAGAGGGATTTTTTCTTCCTTTAAGATAAAAGTTGAAGTTTTTTTAAACTGACTTAATTTTTTATATGAAACATATATGTCCTCTTTGTTGAAGTTAAAACTCAAGACTGCTATTTAATTTAGCTAGCTCCACTATGCTAATTTAGCTGACTTGTGTGGTTATGCATTTTATTATTGAGTATTTCTACCATGTTGCAGCCTTAGTCACACAAGGTTTATTTAGTATATATATATTACTCCAAAATATGTTCTGATAAATCCTATAGTATTTTTGTGGAAGGTGTCAGGCTTCTCTACACACATGATGGAGCAATGAGGCATGTCAGCAGATGGGGACCCCATTAACCAGGTCAGAGACACGAGCCCTCCAGCCTCCAGCCCCATGGGATGGTGGGATACTCATAATGAATCCATGGGAGATGCTTTCCTCGATTACCTTTTGGACTGAAAGGGCTCACTGTCTACAGGTGTGACACCCATTATGGGATGCAGAGAAAGAGCATTTCAGGATTGCACAAGAAATTATGGGATGTTTGGGAGGAACCAAATATAGGAAAAGAGTGGGATCAATATGGAACAAAAATATGAAAGGGGGGGTATAAGCATTAAAAAGCATTTGTCACATGCAATCCATGCAAAAATGTGACTGGTCAGGCCATGCACTGCACCTAATCAGTGCAGTTTGTCCTGTCTTCCCACTGAACTACATTTCCAATTCCTTTCCTGGATGAGAGGACTCTGTTCAGTGTGCATGGAAGTCTGCATTCCAGGAACTGGAGTCAGATCAGGAGATCTGTCTGTCTGTTTGTTTGTTTGTCTGTCTGTGGTGCCAGCAACTAGAGAGGACAATGAGCCTGCGTGTTGAGTTGGCATGTGTGTGCACCAGCATGGGATTGCTAGTGAAAATCAAGCTGGACTAGCTGGCAAGACAAGAGGTTTGGAAGCCGAGTACTGGCATGGCCATAAGTCTGGGCCAGATGATGGCGAGACAAAAGGACGAACAAGTGAGCTACTGGAGAGGCTAGGAGGTCCAAGTCAGCTAATGGGGAGACTATAGAGATAGAGAGTCATTTACTGGTAAGGCCAGAGGTCTGGTCCAGCTACTGGCAAGACTCTTCTGTAAACTTGGTCCCTGTGTAGGAAGGGTCCAGGTACAGATTGGGTGACTGTAGTGATCTATAGTGCATAGGAGGGTGTATATGTGTGTGCACACAGGCATGTGTGCAGGTCTGAGTTCTACCAACACAAGAAGGGCTGCATGCTTCGGTGGCTGGCATGCCCACACGCCAGCAACTGTGGAGACAATGAGGCCCAAGGGGGCAGCTAGTGCATACAGCTTCTGGGGACTGTTTTCTGACTGGGGAAAGACCTTAGAGTGTTTGGGAGTCAGCAGCGGAACCAGGAAGGGAACAGACTCATCCATCCTCCATTAATAAAATACTTTTTCCTCATCTCATGGCTGTGTCACCACAGCTGACGCTTGCCTGCTTCATTCCTTCGCCGCAAAGAGGACAGTGAGATCGCATCAAAGCATGGCGCCTGTGATAAAGCCAGAATCCTCTTAATACCTATGATGGCTATTTTATAACATGAGAACTACAATTTTATTTTCTAGTGTAAAAGCTATTATTACTTAATAGTTCTATTTTAAAAGCACCTGCAGACCCTGCTTTAGAATTGGAGACTAGCTGTGGTAGGCATTGCCTTCAGAGAGACAGATTTAGTTCCTGCCTAGACAGTGGTCAATGGACAGGCTGGCAGCTGAAGAAAGCTATTACTGGTCCCAGAATTACTTAACCTCTTTCAAACAATCCATTTTTCCCTTTAAGCACACAGAAGCAAAAAGGTTTTCTCTAGGTATGATGTCAAATCCTGGGTAGATCTTTAAGTAATGTAAATACTTATGTGTACTTATTTATATGTTTTTGTTTCTGTATTTGTTATGCTACGCAAAAAAGTGAAAAATTATGATTCATTATATACTAGCCCATTTTCACCTAAGATTTATAGCATTTATTTTTTATAATATAGCTAATTATTTGCAAATATAGTAAGTATATACTGCTTTCTAAAGTCAGCCAACGTATTTGATCATGAAATACCTGCCATTATGTTTTTTCAAATTTGCACAGTAATGTGCTATCATTTAGTGTAAAAATGACACTTAAAATGAAATACTATAGTCATTTTTTCATTGCTAGTTAGAGATGTTGCAAAAAAGCCCAAAAGAGCAGTGGAGAAAAAAGGCTGTGTAGTGAAGAGTGTGAGCCAACAGCACAGTGAACAGCTAAGCAGGAAGTCTGTGCAGACTCTGAGAAATAGTCTGAATTGAAGGTGACAGGATGGGGAAAGTGACATATGCTTATGCAGGTGAACAGGCAGAGCTTGCAGCACGTGAAAACACCTTCTTGAGATAGCTAAGAAATCCCATTAACAATCCCTCAGCTGCAGGGCTGTGAGAAGATGAGGTACAATAAGCACTGATGAGAAACCTCAGCAAAAAGAAATCAGAGGAAAAAATTAGTCTGCAGTGAGAAGTCAGATGACCCATTTAGTTGACAATGTTTTAGCGTGCTCTCTTAAATAAATGGAACAGAAGCAATAATTAATCATTATTCTACCTCTTTGTCTCTCTTGCAAACCCTGAATGTATTAGACCTTTCTGACTCTCTCCTGCATGATTACATTAGGACATGAAGTCTGATTATTCATGCATGAAATGATTAATTTTTGTCTTAACTTACAGAATATCCTTTGCTGTATCAATGCAGTGATCAAAACAGCTCTTCACTGCATAAAGTAAATGGCTTAAACTTGATTATGCTACATTTAACACCTAAATGTATGTAAGTGCATCAAACAGCTATGTGGCAATGATGCCATTCACACCAGCTGCCTAACCGTATGGGATTTTTCCAATTTTGGTACTTTTTGGAAAATGCCTGTTCATGAAAATCAAATAATTCTATGAAAACTCATCAGTTTTAAGAAAAAAAAAATCATTGGAATATGCTTCTTAGCTCCATAGCAAACATCTTTTATAGGCTAAGACATTCTTTTTCATGCTGTATGCTAGAAACAAAATAAACAGAAGACCCAGGCATAAGTCTTTCCTCTCATTGTCTCTGATGAGGGACCTGAAAAGGATATTCTGTAGCCCAGTTGAGTCCTATGCATTTTTCTTTCATACTTTGAAAGTTTCCTTTATCACCATGGTGCAGAACAAGAATATTTTTGAAATATGGAAGTTTTATGGGTAGGAAAATGATTCTCCATTCACTTCCAAATCAACTGACTATTGAGATTTGCTACAAGTGCAAGGTAGTCCGCTACAGCATGATTTCAGTCTTGAAACCACATCCATCAACACCACAGCAACCATTTATCCTTGCCGTGGAAATACTTTGCAGAAATGACATGGAGAAGAAACAGATGAAAGAACAGTTATATTTGCTCAAGATCCATGTTTAGGTTTTAAACTGAGGAAAATAGTAATGATCTGCTGTGATACAGGAGAGTAAGAATGTTTAGCATAACTGATCAGGTAATTAAATTTTCTAAAGATTTTCTCTGATTTTAATGAGATGCTGCATGTAGAGCAGTTCTTAAAGAATGATATTGCTGCATCAGGAATAAAAAGATGTTCACATCCTCTTCAGTATTTTCACAGTACACAATAGATACCACTAGACTACACATACACACAAACCTAACCTCCCTCCCTCCCTTCCTTCCTTCCTTCCTTCCTTCCTCCCTCCCTCCCTCCCTCCCTTCCTTCCTTCCTTCCTTCCTTCCTTCCTTCCTTCCTTCCTCCTTCTCTTTTTCATTCCTAATACTATTGCATAAAGCATATGTTGGCTGAATGACATACTTCGGTCCATACTGGATTCCTGGTTGACTTTCAATGAAACAGTTTGTTTTCATCTTTATTTTTCTGTGGGATGTGGAATGTTTTCCTGGCTTCTTTTTATTGGAGTAATAAGAACAAGCTTTGAAAAAATGAGGTGAAATATAATGCTAATACTTTCTTGATTATAAATGGGCTGCCCAGTTATCAATCACGATAAAAGGACAAAAGATTAAAGTAGGAGAAAACTACTTCCTGTTCATCTCAAGCGTTAGAAGTGTGTCTCTTTCTAAGAAACACATACACGAAATTAACATCACACAGACGTCATTCCAAATAAGTAGAATTTGCCCTGAAATAATTTAGTAATGAAGCTGTAAGACCCCTAGATACATTTTGGGGAGTGGGGTGGGGGAGGGTGTCCACATATCTACTTCACATTTTTTGGTGGGTTTTTTTCTGAAAGAAACATAACTACATGAATCAAATAGAAATCATGTTGTTCAATTAGATTTAGAAAAGAAAATTAACTTGCTTTTCATTTTGATTAAGAAAAAAAAGTGAAAAAGTAGTACTAAGGAAAAAAATGAATTAACTGTCCATTTTTGTTTATAAGGAGAGAAAGTATATCAATTCAGATCTTAAAATAATTAATGCATATTTATTCTTTAATTAAATAAAAACAAAATTACTTTGCTTTGGAGTTCCCTGTCCTTTTCCCTTGCCTTCCCTATAAAAAAGGATATTTTTTATTTTACCACTATATGAATTTGAGTAGCAAAAGATTTGACATTTATTTTAATTTTGATTTTTAGCTGAATTATTTCAGATAATTGGTTTACTGCAGAGTTTCACTAACAGTTAGCAGAGCAGAGGAGACAATAGCTTGTTACATGGATGCAAGAATGCGTGACCAGCTGTTTTTAAAGTGGCTTTTACACCAAAGAAAACACACTGTTGAACGATATCCTTTGGTACTACGTCTGAACAAGGATAAAAAGAAATTGGGATGTATTCCTATCTTGGTTGCCCAATGTACATTTCAAAACATGTTGGTATGCTGATTTAGATCAAATTATTTCACACATAACATGATGTAGCTGAAACAATTTTTGTTCAGACCAACAACTGACATGTAAAACAGAATTTGCAGGCTAACATTCAATTAAAAATTTATTAAATCTGTGAGCAGAAAAGAATGCTGCTATTTTAAACATTTCCTTGGCACAACATCTAAGACAATTCATTTGTTCCACAAAGTGACATGGAGAGACTAAAGAATCATGGAACTATAGAATCATTTACGTTGGAAAAGACCTTCAATATCATCAAGTCCAACCATTAACAGGACTGCCAAGTCCACCAGTAAACCATGTCCCCAGGCACCGTATCTATGTTTTTTAAACACATCCAGGGATGGTGATTCTACCACCTCCCTGGGCAGCCTGTTCCAATGCTTGACCACCCTTTCAGTGAAGAAATTGTTCCTAATATCCAATCTAATACTTTTCCTAATATCCAATCTCCCTGTGCAACTTAAGGCCATGTCATCTTGTCCTGTCACTTGTTACTTGGGAGAAAAGACCAAACCCCACCTGCTCACAGCCTCCTTTCATGTAGTCGTAAAGAGCAATAAGGTCCTTCTGACACTCCATCTCACCAGGCTAAACAGCCTCAGTCCCCTGAAGACAGAAGGCCTACAACATTGCCTTGATAGAAAAGTTTGAAATTAAGCTACAATCAAGCCAAAGGATAAATTGATGAGAAAGTAGGAGGACTAAAACTAATCCCTAGGTTTAAGGCAGTTGTGAAAAGTTCCTGAAAAACATAAAATGCAGTCTGATGGAATCAGAAGGCCTGGTGCAGTAAGAAGCAAATAGTGCAGAAGAATGTATCTTTTTATATGTTTGGCTTGTTAAAGCATCTGTTTGGGAAGGTGCTTGTATGTTCCCAAAGACCTGGATCAGTTAAGAAATGTCTGATTATGCTACATTCAGTAAAGATCCTCAGACTTGTTGCCTGTTCTCTTAATGAGAGATGCCAGGTACTTAGAAGGCCTGTACTAGGGATGGCCAAAGATGGCCTATTGTTTGAATGAAAAGTGCATTCATCTTTTGGGTAACGTTAATGTAAATAAAGTTCTGAGTGACGTTTGAATGGGTAAGCAATGTGATGGTCAGTAAATACTTCTAAGGATTCTTAGATAGAAAAGATGGTTATGAATTGTTTAAATAGAGATCATACACTATGAGGGGACAGTATATACCCAAAACAAGAGTTATTTGCATTCTGCTTTCGGGAAATATTGAGTTCAGAAAAAATGAAGTGTTAGATAATGAAGCTGTTCTCATGACCTGCATTAGTTGATTTTCACTCATTTTTTCATTATTTTTAACATCTCTAACCCACAGCTCTGACTAAAACATTGTGGGCTACTTGTGAACATAACTGCAAAAAAATACTGGTTTGCTTCAATCCCATTTTAACATGGCAAAACTAGCTGAGCCTTTGGTGGCATATTCTAAATCCGGAATTACAGTACCACCCAAGAACAAGTGAGTGTTTAATTTCAAAACTGTAAGCACATCATCCTTCTTTAATATAACCTCCCCCTGGAAGTAATATTTTGAGAAAGACATTATGCTAAACCTGAGGAAATAAACAACCTGTGACCTTTATTGAGACAGGCTGTAAACATCTTCAGTTTCTACTCACGTCAGTGGAAGCTGCCAGAGGTCAATGATTTTGGGAATCGAGGTTTGAATAGAACCATCATCCAAATAGCCATCTTTCCTTCTGGACAGCAGAAAACAGAAACAATGTGTTTCTGTCCAGTTCAAGCTACACTGGAGATACCAAATAATCTCCTATAAAAATTACTAATTTCAAATTACAATAATTTCTGAATATATAAACCAAGTTCAAGTAGCCCATAATCTGTTTGGACACTAGACAAGGAAATGAAAAAATCTTCATCTGCCTTTAATTCCTTACAGATGCGTAGCTACAAGATCTCAAAGAGAATCTATCACTAGTACTAGCTGTAGCAGACTCAATGAAATCACAGGAGAAAAAGAAAATTTAAGTCTAGACTATGCTAAACTATTTTATAGTAGCAGTAAAGTGAGGAATACAAAGGATGTGGAATGTTTTCTCAGTTTCCACTGAGAAGCTGATTCATATTGGGAAACTGCTTCAAGTAATCCACTGTCTAAAAAATGAGGCTGCAGTCGTAACTGCTTTTATAAAATGAAAGAAAACGTTCCTATAAGAGATGCTATCATTGCATTTGTAATATCTTAAAAAGCCATTTCACTATTTGTTGTGCATATTATATATGAAATAATTATATACATGCATCCTTAAGCTAATGCTGGTTTTGTCTACATCATATGGTAGCTTTCGTATGAGGATGGAATCACTACTGATGGACATTTTAGTCAATTGGCTATAAATCTATGCAGCAAGTAATTAAAAGGACATAACTTCTATGGAAACGCTCCTGAAAGACTGCATAGGGAAAAAAAGTATGTAGGGTGGAGTACTTGTGTTCTACCACAGACATCTGTTTGTAATTTCTAAGGCAGTAACTTCGAATCTCTGTTTGCCAGGCAGTGGAAAAATCATGTTGAATGGGGAGTCAAGCAAGATAACAGATCTTTTTTTTTTTTTTTTTTCTTTTTACTATGCAAGACATTTTTCCCTAATGACTGGATCAACAAAAATGTCCAAATATTTATTGTTTAATTGCTTGCTGTTTAGGGGTAAATACACTGAGCTGTTTCAAAGTGATTTCTCCCTCTCTTAAACTGCATAAAATCCTCTGTTAAGTATGTTGATTTCCATTTTTATTTGCATGAAAGAAAAACAATTATTTGACATAATTGCTGACATGCTGTTGAGAATTTGTCATTTGATTCATCCATGGTTAATATTTTCAAGGGCAACTGTTGTGATATTTTTAACACCCTTGTATAACAGTGAATGGTGATTTTTTTTCTTTTTTCTTTTTTCCCCTTTTTATCCTTTTACCTTTTCTTCTCTCTTTTTTTTTTAAATGATGAATGTTTCAGAGTTCCGTGCAATAAATGTGTCTGTGTATTCATTTACTTTCTTCTTCATTCACCTTAGTAATACTGCAGAAATGTTACACACTCCAAAAAGAAAAAAAATAGGAAGCAACTGACTGTAAAACAAGCTATATTCAAATTTAATTTAGCAGTGGCAACTGTAATTGGTTTGAACAGTTGAAACACTTCCAAGCTTTTACACATAAAAGCTCAGATGAAAATGGAAGATCTGCAATTCAAGTTACTGAATCATCTGCTATGGCATGGTTTAGACTGCAGAAAAGAAGCATCTGCTCTTATTCCCCAAATTCACTTTAATGGGAATTAAAATGTTTCCACAACCAAAGTGGTAAATAGTATGTTCTCAATGTGCTTGTATGGCCTTTTTCTCAAAACCCTAACCTTAGGAAACACTACCACTGATTTAACAATTCACAGATTTTGTCTGAATTGGTAACTAAGCTCTTCAGGGGCTAATACACTCACTAAGAAAGGAAACACTTCAGAATTTAGATATCTGTGGATTTCTGCCACAGGGCTGTTTTCCGTAGCAATGAAATGTTCTCAAGGATCACTATACCGATGGTGATTTTTTATCATTAACAACTGTTCAAGCATTACAAATTTCTATGAAAATTTTGATCCTGAAAGGTGCTGGACACCTTCAAGTGCCATTACATTAAATGGGAATCAAGAGCTTGAAGCACCTCTGCAGAATATCCGTTTAGGCCCGCAGTAAGACAAAACTTAAAATTAATTCAAAACTCAATGTGGGAGTATACCAACAGATGTCATTTTCTCTAAGTACAAGTCTTTCGAGGGAAACAGTCAGTGCTGTAATAAATGGTACCATGACAATTTTCAAGCACTAGATATTTCCATTATGCACAACAAAAAGACACACATTTAAAATTCTGAGAGAATCTATGAAAGCAGGTTAGCCATGTCCTGATTTTTCCTTCTTAGTGAATAAGTTGTTATTCTGCGTTTTTAAGTCCTCTAGCATAAAGTATTGGATATGCTTATTGCTGTTTTAAAGATTACATACACATATCATTAAAAGACACTATTTTTGCACTATTGTGTGATGCAAGAAAAGTGAATAAAATTAAAGCCCATCATTCCTTCTGAAGAAAACTCCTCCAACTTTCTATTTAAGATGAACTAAAAGAACCATCTATCAAAAGATGTTAAAAGATCAATTTATTTCCTCATTCTTTTCAAGAGTAAATTTGAACTGCATCTATATGAAGTTTAACCAAGTTAAACTATTGAACTGTGAATCTCTGTGTAGGTAAGCAATAAGCGTCATTTAAGCCACCCTTGAGTTTCTAGACCAAATTTGAGCCATTTGTTCCTATTAGGATTTCCTTCACAAAGTAGAAAAAAGCACTTAAGGAGAAATTAATGGTTTAGGAATTGTTTTAACTGACACTCTTATGCTGTTCGATAGAAAAAGATGTTTCAGCTTTTTCTCAGTAACTGCATCTCCTATACCCATCCTTTTCCTCAGACAGAGTATCCATTACATGTTATTTCTGAGTGTACTTGGGCATGACACACCAGACTAGGGAAGCACAGTTTGCACTTGTATCTATTCCTCCAGATAGTCATTCTCTATGTACAACATCCTACATATGAGTCTGGGAAGATGGAAGGGATTCTGAAAACCCTGGCTTTTAAGTTTTCAGCTAAATTAGGGTGATTTGCCTCCTTCTGATGTACCTCATCTTTTCACTCAGGAAGCTGCTAAATTATCATCTCTGTCATACAAAATAGTACTTCTGAAGAGGAAATACTTACACTTCTTATGAACCAGACGGCACCAAATGATACAGTTCTCAGAAAATGATTTCTAAAGAGCTTTACAAAATTTTCTTAAATAGCCTATTCTCTTACTTTGACTTGAAAATAGAAAATATAGCTAGCTGGATATATATTTTTTATCATTTTAAGGAAATAATTATTTTTTAAAAATTATTTCTATTCCATATTGTGATGAAACTGAGACTGTTTCAAACTGAAAACATGTCCAGCACCAGTACCAGTTGTTAAGAGTATTCAGATGGGGTATAAGAAATCTGTTTCTCTCTTTTTTATACACATAAGGATGAACAACAAGAATAATCTCAGCCTGCCATCTGAATGCTTGGCTTGCTTGCTGTCCTGGCTGTTTTAGAGATGGAAGTAAGCAGCGGAGATTTTTTCCTTGTTATGACCAGAAATTTCATTCAGGACAATGGAAAGAGTTACATTTCCTCAAAAACTTCTGCTCTACAGCAAAAGTTTATTTTCTAAACCAAAAGTAGCAGGTTGAAAAAACTGCACACCAATACTATGCTAACTCAATACACTTAGTATATAGCTCATACCCAAAAGAGGAAAAATTACCCAGAAACTGGTTGGTTCTGCTTCCCCCCTCTAATTCTGGATTCAAAATTATGTATTTATCTTTCAGGGAGGAGAAAAAAAGCCTCTGAAGTGTTTTTCGGTCTACTCTTGTCTTACTTTCCAATTTAAAACAGAGCTTCTATACTTAGAAGAATGCTTAGAGGTGAGGCATATGATGAAAGCTTATACTGCATGTCTCCCACTGAAAAGTAAGCTCTGTGGGCATCATTTCAAACACCAAGAACCAGTGCAGGTTCTTTTCCTTTACAAAAAAACCACATTCTTTTTGAGCAAGCTGTCTTCTGTCAATAGTCTTCTGATGTTCATCAATCCCTATATACTGTAGTAATGGGCATTTTATCCAGTTTCAAAATGTTGTGGCTTTGAATCTTTTCCCATCCTTATCTTTTACACACTTTTCATCTACTCCAGCTGTGAACTCATTGATATGTGGGACAGTATCTGCTGCATGAAGGTCACAGACAGAAGGTACACTTGAATAGACAATGCATTCTTCAATTCTGGATGCAACTTTGCTCTAATATACTTATAATGATAATGAATGTCATACCTTAAATAACAAAAAGAAATCACAGTTTACAAAGGACAAGGGTTTTAGGACAGAGAGAAAAGTAGGGAGATGGTGAGACCCTTAAGGGAAGAAATCATTTCTGACATTCTTCTGGCAGAAAGAATCAGAGATTCAGGGACAAGCTCAGGAGAAAGAGTTCAATCTCAGAGTACTACATGGAATGCTTGAATTCTGTAACTGAGTGATAGAGATGTATTTCTCTAGTCAGACCACTTCATACAGTGTGTAAGCCTGGAAATATATTGCTGTTATTGTAACCATTTATTGCTGTGTTCTATAAGTGTTTTGTTTTCCTGTTATCTCTCTTCTATTTATAGACTTGTTTGCAAATCTGAAGAATTTTATGATGCTACTAGCAACTCTAGATTGTATCACAAAGGAAATGATTCTTCAATCTGCTCAACTTGAAAGTAACAATCTAAAAAGAAAGAATGAAAAACTGCTTATACAGAATGTTATTTCAAGCTGCCAAGTGCACAGGAAATATATAATGACAATAGATGAGTAGTAAGTAAGGCAGCCTAAAACGACAGTGACATCCACTCACCCAGGTGGAAGGAGTGAACAAAAGTCTGACACGCATCTAATGTGCATTCTGACCATTTTAATGTTAGCTACATTTTGTGATGCTATCGTCCTAATCCAGTTCAGGCAATTTTATTGTGGAATAACATCTGTTTCTGCTAATTGATTACTTCAAGAAAAACTTATGTGTTAATGATACAATCAAAGACTTCTATCTCTATCTGAAGCCTTTCAAAGGCCTTTGTTTGAAGCCTCCCAAGAGGCTCTCTTACAAGAAGGAAACTTATCCATTTACATCAACTGTAATTCCTCCTTACAAGTTCTTTTATTCTGTCTCTCTAGATTCAGTTTTCCAACCAGATACCCAGTATGAGCTTCACCTCTTTCAGGTCTGTCCCTATGAGGAAGCTAAAGTAGGAATCTGTGAAACTTGCTCAAGGCTACCTAAATCTTGGAGTAATCTTTTAGCTAAACAGGTGATAGCAAAATCATCAGAGAGGAACAGGAGGGTGAGATCCCTGGATAGATCAAGTATTCTAAGAGGTTGTTAGTAGATACTGTGACTATTTGGGCCTGGGGAATAGAAAGCAGCTCTGTAGCACCAAAGAGAATGAATTGGAGTACTTATTTGCATTCTACATATAGAACACACATCAGGCTTTTTTCACTAAGATGAGTTACTTGGTGGTAATCAGCAAGGAGCCAGATCTCATCTATTCCTCCCAATATGTCTCACTCTGCTATCAGGCAAAAAAAAATAAAAAAAATAATTCTTAACCTGTCATCAGTTATTTGTATGTTTGTGATATACATCTACCATACAATAAAACCAGCAGACTACTGTTCACATTGAATATGTTATGTTTTATAGACATAAATTCTCACTCTGCTGAATGATCAAGTTATGTGATTAGTGTGTAAACCTCATCTCAAATGTCTGACACTATTAGAAGCTACAAGAAGCTTGTAGCATTATAAATTAACATTTATTTTGTGGTATTTATTGCATTACAGACTAGAAGGACAAATTTAAATATAATATTTATAAGCAGTTTTCAGGAAGTAGCATTCTTCCTCTTTTTTTTTTTTTTGCTTTTGCTTTCCTTCTTTCCCATCTTTCTTACCAGACAATGTGGATGTGTTCTCAGTCGACTATTTTCTCTGTAGTACTACTATAGACATGTTCACAGAAGATACACAGTTTAAGATAGCTATGTTATTCCTGATTTTTTTGAAAATTGTATTTTACACATTTTACTTTACTAAACATTCGCAGCTATACATCTTATAACAAACTGTTTCCTAGTAAGTTATTTTGCTTTGTGTGCATAAATTAGAAACTTAAACTTGCACTAGAGAAATTGACCTAATGTAGAAACAGATACCAGATTGGCCACAAGAAAGTTAAAAAACCTAGTTAGATCTGCAATATTGACAGAGTATATCAGTAAATTCATGTTACCAGGTAAGACACCTGAAAATGACCTGTGAATGGTAGTGTGAAGTAATTTAAAAATATCTGATAGCGTGGTAAAACACCATCTGCACATGTTGTCATTGCTATATTAGCTACAGTCAACCCAGCAACAAAAATTAGCATATTGGCTTATCCTTCTGCAAAGCTCTCTTGAAATTCTATCACCATAAAAAACATATCAGTTACATTAACAACATTATTCAAGGCTTTAGCTACATGAATATAAACCAATATTGATAAAAATTACTTGAATTTTCCGGAGTGTGAATACTCATTAATTTGAACAGGGATCAATGACTCTGCAGAATTTCTTGAAACTAGATTTTGTGTACCTACACAAAGTTTAGGGGTATGTTGGAATAACTCGGTTTTGAACATATTGCACTGAAGAACTTGGTTCTGCTCTAGTTCTGCTCTACCAGTCACTGAGTTCAGTTTCTAAGAGTATCTCCAGTTGAACTGGATTGAGCAACACATTCTGTGACAGTAAGGGATAACAGATCTCAGAGACTGTTGCACATAATGGTAATAAAATCTGCACAAGGACATCACTCTAATATATATGGCTTTGAAGAAATTTTGTTTATAAATTTGCCATGTATTATATATTAATAAACATTATACTTAATGTTAGAATCACAAATCTGGATGTGCATTTGTCATTCATGTCTGTCCTGGGTCACTGCATTTGAATCAGTCCTTGTCAAGACAAAAAACCCACTACAAACCTAAACAAAGAAAAAACACCGTGGTAAAATATTGAAAATTTATAGTCTTCCATGCTAATTCTCCTTCTACACACACCTTAGAATAAGCTGCTGCTTCATCTTGTATCAGGTTTGATTTATGGCATTCAAAGTAAATCCAGGAATAAAAGACATGAATACTTGTTTTCTCCTAGTAAATTTTAGGCTTTCATAACCCTGTATTTTATAGTCTGATGTTAAGGAATATAAATACAAAGCACACTATAAAATGTTTGTCAGCAATCACCCAAAGGACTTAAAAAAACTGTTCCTAACAACTGTTGGATCTTTAAATAAAGGTCAAGTAAAGTAATACTGGAAGCCATGGGGAGACCTTCAAGTTGTCATGTAACAGGTGGTTACTTTTTGGAAATTTCTCTGTTTACAATAACAAAATGGCATGAATGTAAAGTAATAACAATTAAAAACCCATATATTTATATTGCTATGTAAGAGGACATCAAGAGAGATCTGGGAAATACCAGTGAGTGGGATAAGGAGAGGAATTTCAGGAAAATTCTGTAATATCCTAAATGTAAATTCATTTGTTTGTTTGTTTGTTGCTCTTGCTCACTGAGTGCCAAGAAGCTGTCAAAAATATTTTCAGGGAGATCTGAATTAAAGGTTTTGATAGCTTCTGCCAGGGTCATAGGTCCATCCTTAATGAAAAGCAGAAAGAGGACCCAGCAGTTGAAAAGGCAAAAACAAGTGGTCAGAAGCAGTTCATGGTGATAAGGAACTCCCTATATAGCACTTCAGAGGAAAGCTGTTTGCAATTCTTCTGATATTTTTTCCCCCAGAAAATCTACATTGGCTAAAAGTGCACATGTGAGGCTTTTGGTAACCATAGGATTTCCAGCAAGAAACACACAGGAGAAATATAACTCCTGGACAGCCAATAAATTGGACACTTTCAAGCTCTGTGGCTTTTAGTTCAAATTTCAAATTCATAATAATACACACTAATAAATGGAACCCCATTCTTTTTTTGTTTCAAGTAAATGCCCTGTTGGTTAATTGGTAGAAAATGTTTGACTTTGTTAAAGCTGTTTAATTGAGTATGAAACTGCTCAAAAGAGAGGTCAGCTAGAGCAGGTTGTTCAGAGTTGTAACCACCTGGATTTTAAATATCTCAAAGCATGGAGACTCCACAACACCTTTGGACAAATAATTTTCAACTACCTTCACAAGTAAATAAATATTCTCTTATGTTTAAGCTTAATTTGTTGTATGTCAGTTTGTGCCTGTTGCCTGTTGTTCCTTTCATTGGTATCACTGAGAAGAATGATCCATCTATTTTACTCATCCTATCAGGAATTTATACTAATTGATGAGATCTGCCTCTGCCTTCTCTGCTCCAGGCTGAGCAGTCCCAGAGTTTTCAGCCTCCTCTTGTATGACAGATGGTCCAGTGCCTTTATCATCTTTGTGGACCTGTGCTGTACTTGCTATAATAAGTCCATGTCTCCTGTACTACAGGAGTGACTGTACCCAGCACTCCTGATGTGCCATGTCAGTGCTCAGCAGAGTGGAAGGGTCACCTCATTTGACATGCTGGCAATGTTCTGCTTAAAGCAGGAATTATTTCTTTGTGAAAAATACAGAAAAGGTCTAAATCAAAATATTTTTCTGGATGTCTGGATGCATGATGGTGGATTTTGATGGATGCATGACTGATCCAGCATGATGCCGGATGTTGATGCATGCATAAACACATTCCAAGTGAAGAGGTAGGATGACAGGGAAAAAGAAAGAAGTGGAAAGTAGCCAGATGAATTCTTTTTTGAGCACCTAGATTCAGCCAGGGGATCTGCAGATTTAAATAATTATATGGTTTGCAGGTATTATGGATCACACATTAAGACTAGGCAGGATACCAGTAATACATGTATCTGATTTGCTGAGGTTTTGGCACATTTATGGTTCCTGCTATAAAGAAGAAGGTGATAAGATTTGCTATTGTTACCTCAGACCAAAAGAAAAAAAAAAAAAAAAAGCTTTTGGAAAATGCATCATTTGTGGGCTTCAGTAATTACCTTTCTTTTACCTGTTATTCATAAGTTATCTTTGAGAATACTAGTATGTGACGAAACACATTAGTGTGGAGGTATAAACACTATAAATTAAGCACCAGTTCCTGTCCCTACTCTTTCAATCTTTCAAGCTCTGTGGCTGAACAGCAACTCTCACATATCTTGGTTTTGAGGTGACCTGTGATGTACATAAATTGTGACTTTCAGGAAGCTTCCTAAATGTCACCTACTTGATTTTTTTTCTTCAGAGGTGGTTAAGTTAGCTGGAGCACTCTTAGATCTTTCCTGAAATGACTAACCAATAGTACTCATAAGTGCTGTTGTTTCCCCTACATAGCTGGCCTGTTGTGGGATCAATGCAAAACATGCTCCATGATTACACACTTGGCAATGCTGAGGTCCAAACTTTGTCACCGAAGTGATGACCAGTTATTTTCTGTAATTTTCTAAAGTAATAGGGAAGCATTACTATAGATTACCATGAACTGTTATGTCTAAAGAGAAAAGTGCTTTCCAGTTAACATGACCAGGGCTGAGTAAGCAGGAAGTAAGTCATATGTTGACTATAACTATGAACATAACTCATGCTGTTACTCTTTAGTCTAAATAGGAACAGCTTCTTACTTGGTATAGTCAGTTACATCTTTACTAAGGAAGCTGATCTTGCTTATTTTAACTGTAAAGGGGATTCCCCTTGCACTGACTTTTCACCCATTTTCAGTGTGAGCTGGAATAGGCAGACTCCACAAAGACCTGCTTCTATTGTCTTCATAACCTGTGGGTTGTCAGCTCATATGGGACTTGTGGGAGGTACAACAGCTAGCTAAGCAGGAAAGGAATCAGTCTCTTCCAGGGTGACTCTGGGAACTGTTCAGCAAATCTGGGACAACCCCCAACATAGTTATGAGGTTATTTCTTTATTTTGTAACACAGCCAAGAGATATTAAAGGATATTGGGAATCCTTTCTGCTAGGCATCATGCATCACATAATAAAAACAATGTCTTCCCTTATTTCAAGACTGGAAAAAGCATTATGTTCCATCTTCATGATGATAAATTGAGGTTCAGACTTGCTGAAAGCAATGAAAATTTTCACAGGAGATCTGGAAACTGAACTCAGACATTTTGAATCCAGCACAGTCTAAGAATCAAGTGCTATTGCGGTTAGCCTGAAATACAGAACAGTTCAGGATATGGACTATAAAACTGAGTGAACTTTAAAACTTTTTCAGTCAGCTAATAAGTGCTCTTGTAATATTCAAATTAACTGTTATACAAGCACTTTTTGAAATTTAATTTTTCATTACTTGGAAATTATCTTTAAAACACTTCCTTTTTTACAGAAGTCTTCAGTCCAGTTTTCTAATTTTAGGTTATTCATCAGCTTTTAGCACAGTACAGAATTTCTGTATGAAATTAAGTTGCCTAGTTTATTTGACTTTGTATTAAAAAAAAAAAAAAGAAAAAATCTTTTCCTAAATCTATTTATCTTTTAAATTTAGCTGTAAAGTTATAACTGCACAGTTTAACATAAAAAATACAAGAAACTGAGATAATTGCATTCATAAATGTACTTTGAACCCCTAATCATCAGTTGGCACTTTTTGTTTGATTTGCAAGCTTCAAGGGTAATTACAGCATTGCGACACAGCTCTGTTGCTTTTTCTGCCTCCCCCCATAAAATTTGAAAAATAAGTTGTTACCACTTCACTGAACATTCAGGTTGTTCACTAAAACTGCAGGATAAGTGATCAGATTTGGTTTATTTTCTGGTGCATAAAGGAGGGAGTCTGTGCACACACATTGATTTTTAACTTAATGCTCTGTGAACAGTCTTTCTGAAGTCAGCTGCTACTTGAAGTGTAGGAAGCTGAACATACACATAAACCTTCATAAGATCAGGCACTAAAAAGATGAGCAAAGTCTTATTTTCCAGGCTTTAAAATACAGCAGTGCATAAACTGAGCTTTCTCCAAACAGGTGAATTATGGCAGCTGGATATGTGGCACTACTGCTGCTCCTTTTCCTGACATTATTGCTTTTGTCACCACCTCTGTCTCCCTCACTGTTGCTCTGATTGCTAGCATTTATGTTGGTGACAGGAGCAGTGACAGCAGGCACAGCAGCAGGCAGCTTCAGTCTATAAGATACATCTTCATTTTAGACATCCGAGATTGTCTTCTCTATGATAGAATATGAGGAGTAACACAAGATGTGCGATGTGGAGAAAGGATAATCTACATGTAGTCTACATATATTCCTAAAAAGCAAAGGACCAAGGTGTAGCAGGAAATGTAGATTATGTCTGGCATTCATATTCTATATATTTTTAATGTTAGCTTGTCCTATATAAAAACAAAGTCAAAACGGCCTTTGCCATTCTGGTTTTTTTTTTGTTTTTTTTTTTTCTTGTGTGTTGAAACAACTCATTCCCAAGGAAGAAAATGCCAAAGTAAGGATTTAGTTATTTTGAGTAAAACTCTTTACGAACTCTCCAAGGGAAAAATAAAGGATGAACCAACTAAGTTGCAAATATGCAAAAAGTTTCTTCTATTTTCCTGTTCATAGACCGCAAGAAACAAAGAAAAACCAACAACCAAACAACAAAAACCAAAACAGATAAGAATATCTCAAAACCACAGCCAATCTTCTTTACTTTCAGGGAATACTTCATTTTTCTGTTTTTTTTTTTATTTCCCCCAGATGTAAGACAAGGCAATGATATTTAGTGAAGACTGCTATTTTGAATAAGGTAAAAGCTAGCCTCATACAGCAGTGCTGTGGTCCCATCTGAATCAAACAGGTGACATTTTCTGACTTAGTTCATTGGTTTTCTTTGTCATCTTTATGTGTTCATGGGTGGCTGGCATTTATAGTCCCTTATTTCCTCATGCCCACTGTAACAATCTATTTGTCAGCTATAATTTGCTCAAAAGCAACCAACTAAAACTGCATACAACAGCGCAAAGAAAAAAGAGCAAGAGGTTGAGGTTTACAGAAAACTATAAACTTTTAATGTTAAAGGGGTCTTTTAAAACCACCAGTAAGACCAGTGAATTTCACAAACTAATTCTAGCATTGCACTGTTTCCTTTTGCAAATTCCTATTGAAAGGGGTATTTCTAAGCACCTTTCCCAAGTGTTAGAGAGGGCTACAAACCGCTTGCACAGACCAGGGAATGCTTAGCTCCCATTATCCTTGGCACCTGCTTGGCTCATTTAATCTGGTGAATGAGAGCCCATACCTCCAGCTAACAGTGACAGAAAGTTATTCCTCCTCCATTTGAAAGCAGCCACACTGCTGTTAGTGATCAAAGGGAGGTAGTTGCTACTTGGCTTACATAAACTACTTGTGCTGGTAATTATAGCACTTCCTTTCTCCTTTTTTTCCAGGAATTTACAGCTCCCCTGTAGCCTGAGAAGGAGAAGAAAAGAATGATCTACAGAAAGGGGAGCAGGGAGGGAGTCACAGACAGGTGAACACAAAGGACGCTTGTGATTTCTAACAGTCTGAGAGAACAAACGTGAAACAAAGCTAGATACTTTTCTAAATGGGGAAGGCAGAGAAGTTACCATTTTAACGGTATCTGTTACCTGCTGCAGCCTCAGTCTTATATAATTTGGAAACGCAATTTGCTAAAGTTTAAGAGGTGTAAATAAAATATAACAACATTCACGGAAGGGTGATCCTTATATTAAAAAAAATAATATATGAAACAACCTTGGTAAAAAGTAATAATAACCTGGACTGCCTTTGACTTTATACTGCAATATGTATAGCTTCACTATTACATGTGCCAGGTCACATACACAGTGCAAGCAAACAAAGCCTGTAATAAAGGAGAAATCTTTTATTAGGCCAAAGTAGTATAGCTGGAAAAAAATCAGAAAATTTTCATTTTGAAAGTCTTTAATTTACAATCAGACTCGCATGGTATTCCGGAGATTTTTTTCCCTGAAGTTTCCATTTCCAATTCCATGAATTAAAAACTATAAAGTAAAAAAAAAGATCTTAGATTTCAGGGATTCATTAAATAGTTTAGAAAATTTTCAGTTTTGCTAGAATAAAATTCTGGCCTACTAAGAACTGACACAAAAGTAATATATCTATTATTCAAGAAAAGGATTGTGGTTTTGGTTTTTTACTTAATTTTTCTATGTATTATTAATGTTTACAATCGTTACAAAAATAAAATATATTAGCTGAAAAGCAAGTTAAGTGGAACTGGGGAAAAAGAAGGGTTTCTATGGAATGGAGCTGTCAGAAGCAATACTTGAGAATACTGTGTAAAGTAAATGTGTTCAAGTGATTAATATTCAACAAAAAGAAAAAATATTTTCAGATATAAACTGTTAAATGAAAGGAAGAGGAACAACCCTAGCAATGGTTTAGATAATTATGGCAAACTAATTACTCCCAATATTTCTCTCAACAATGTGAACACGTGGCATCCAGAATAAGTCAGTAGTTGTTCTTAGAAGGAGCATTTTCAGGGAGAAAACCCCTAAGAAATGGCTGTTACTAGGAAGCTCAGGCAATCATTATATTAAGATTACTTTGATTACAGGCCATACAGTAATTTCTGGATCCAAAGCACCTAGGGGGGAAACCGTGCAAGCTATGAACCTGCCAGCTGCCTGTACTACACCCTCCAGTGCTATAAGGTGGAAACTACTAAGATGCTGCCATAATAGACCAATTCTAAATCGAAGCTGTATGAGATAATTTCATCTTCAGTTTTCCACCAGAAAAAAACCTCAACAATGACACTTAAATATACAGCTAGATATGTCTGTCAAGTGTTGCATCAAACTTTCTGTGCAATGCAGACAGGGGGGTTGTCAGCTGAGTGCCCAGGGGACTGTTGACCCATTCCCCATTGGCCACTCTGCCTTCTGACAGACCAGGTCTCCTCTCCATCTTCCCAGGTAAAGCAGGAAAGAAATCTCAGACAGCTTTGCTAACTGCCTGCCTGGAGGATATGGAGGTCTCCCCCTTGCCAGGCCAGAGGTAAATGAATACCTAGGAGCAGGCTTCAGGTCCTGGATGGGTGGTTTCTCAAGAGGTACGGCAATCCAGCAGGTCATCTTCTTACCTGGCAGGTGAACAAATGGGGAAAAGCTACCAGAAGCCCAGCATCCTGTATTTTTTTGCTTTCTGTTAATACTGTCTGGTTTGTATGCCTATCATTTTTCATTTTCCAGTACTGCTTCCATTGCTATATATTGCAGATTACTTAAGAGTACCTGTAGGAGTATAAATTACAACTTAACAATGACAAATTAAAATTCACACGTGATTGCTTTGTATTTTACAAATAAATTATACATCATTATTCAGTCATGTTGCATTAGTTGATTCAATAGATTCTAAACAAAGGCTTTTCTCTCTCTCTCCTAAATGACTTCAATCTTATGCTGTTTTGTCTACAATTAAGTTAGTAATTAATTCATATTTTTCTTTCTAATTCACAATTCTAAAACTGAGATATGTCAGAATTCTCACACAGATGAGGTATACTGGTTTCAAATTATCTCTGAAATGTTTTCTTCTTTCAGACTTAATGAATTTTTTTTATGGACATCTTATCAAGCAACTATTTATGCAAAGAAAATAACTATGACATTCCTAAAAACTTTTCACTCAGTGTTTTTCAGCTTCATTGGATACTGATTTTCAGCCTTCTATGAGTCAAAAATAAAATTCAAATCTATGAAATCATTCTTGAACAGTATTAGAAACAGTTAAGGCCAAAAATCTAGGGTTTACCAAAAGCTAAGTTTAAGGGCTAATGAAAGCAGTCTAGAAAGCTGGGCAGGGGTTTTGGGAATATCATCAGTGTCAAACTTTTTCTGTAAAATGTTTCAGAAAAATTAACAATTTCTTCTAAAAAAAACCCAAACCCTTTAATTTCCTCCCTAGCCTCATTATAAGAATTAGTTTTAGATCTGAGAAACTTGGGGTTTTTTTTTTGTTTATTCTGTAATCTCAAAAACTTTCTAATTCTCAGTTCTTTGCAATATACTTCCTTTAGGTAAGATAGGATTTCATTTTTAAGATGCACACATACTATGTGCTCAGAAATTCAGAAAATGTGTCATTCCAATATGGATGTCATATTTACTTCATACTTACTTTTCAATGAATGAAAAAAAGAAATTATACCCTGTATAATTAACATAGCTCTGTGCTGTACAATAGCTTGCTATCAAACGCTAAGAAATTACAGATTATGCACATCCAAGGCTGACAGAAAACTCTATTCTGTTCCACTCTCCAGCAGCTCATGATCTTTGTAAACAAACAATATTGCAAGTTGGGAAAGTACACTGCACAGGAGTCTGTACTCTGAATAAAATCCATTCTTCCCAAGCAGTGGATGAAACAAGGAAATCATGACATTCTGTGAAAAGAGCAAGCTTGAGGCATTCTCTCAAGGAGAATAAGGATGACTAAAGAGAAAATTAAACAATAGCACTTCAAAAGCAAGCTGATAATAAAAGCAGCATTTCAGTCTTATATCCTCCTTAACATACTACTGGACTTCTTAAAGGAAGTTAGCTTTCCCTTCAAAGAAAGCTCATAAATATTTGAAATGATCCTGTAGATGGTATAGGTAACAAGAAGTTATTTTCCCTTAAAATGGAGCTTACAGGTGGTAAGAGTCCAAAATGGATACTGAAGCCCAAACTCTGTGTACAGGGCAGAGCCCAGGAGAGGCAGAAATCAGTATCTCCACCCTCTCACTGACTCTGTAATAAGGATTGTGGCAACAGGAACGCAATACAATAGGATAGTAGGATGCTAAGGAAGTATACATGTCTGAAACATAGTCAAAGTAACAAGTAGAACAAGGCAGGGCTTGACTTTCGGCCCCAAACATAACTTACTATTACTTACCCCTACTTCAGATCCTGGCATTCATGCACCCTGATCAGAAACAACTTGTTTTCCCCTTGCATCATACAAAAATGCTATTTTCTTTAACTTAAGTCTTGATTTCATTCACAGGAGCTAGGTTTAACAATGTACACCATCACTGGGATTTCCCAGCTGGGTTCTATTTGGAGTGTTGCATGAGAGCCTTTCATTGTGTTAAATAATTTTTTGTTCTGTAAGAACCAAAGCTTTGGTTCCTCAGCTGTGGAGCTGGGAGATGGATATATGCCCAGATCTAACCTAAACATAAGGTTGTGAGACAAAGACAAGAGTATATCCATTCCTAGAAGAGGGAAAAGCCTTTCACAATCTTGTAGCTATGTTGACTGGAGGCAAATAACTGAGATACCACTTAAAGCTTTGCGTCACTTCTTGTTGCTAAAATGAAGATAGTGATATTTCCCCCCTTTGACTCTCTTTTGTCTGCTTATAATTCAAACCAAAAAATTATATATAAAGGCAAGCTATCATTAAGACTAGCCTAAATATGTATAATTGACCTAGAAATATCAGAGGTTTGTTTCTAAACAACACAGCTTCTCATTGATATGCTTAGCTTTCCAGCAGCTAATTTAGAAAGCAGATGCCTCACCATATAACTGAGACTTGAAAATGTTTATCCTTCATTTTAAGTGTGCTCTGTTGCAAGAAACTGAAAACATCGGGGGGGGGGGGGTGTTGTGTTTTTTTTTGGGGGGGGGGGAGTTATTTTTAAAATTTTCTTACACTGTCATCTTATTTTCTCCTTGTGTCTCTTCTTCTGTTGGTACTGTACTCACTAGTCTAACAGATGTGTTTCCTCACAATTTACTAGTGATTTCTATTCTGTAGCTGCATGTTGCAGTGTTCCAAATAATGACTTTCTTGAAGGAATGTGACTAAAACCTTGAAAGAAAAGTCAAAATCTGCCATAATAAAAATAAACTGAGAAAAAAAAATTTGAAATCCTTAAGTTCATACTAGTTCAAAATCCAATCTCAGGTTAGATATTTCCGAACATATTTCACTCCTCCATAAAATACTAGTGAAGATGCAACATCAGTGGTACATACAGATTGACTTCACTGGATTAATATGGCTTGTTGAGAAATGCACAAAGTTAACCATTTTTAAAACAAAACAGAATAGAAATGCATACATCACTGAAGGTAAGGGAAAGTTAGATAAAACCAAAGTAAATTATCACAAAATGTTTTATATAGCAGAAAATACATTGTCAAAATTCTCCTTAAAAAATGAAACTTGTAACTTCTTGAGCAGTATGTAGGAAAATCAAATTCAGGAATAATGCTAAAATTCTGTCCTTTCCACATCCAGCTTTGTAGCATTTTTTAGAAATGGAATCTCTTTGAAATTCAGTGCCATTGAGACAGTCTAATCTAAACAATTTTTTACAAATATAGAAAACATGGAGCTCACAATAAAAAAAATTAACCATAATGAACATGTTGGTAAGGATATCAGCATTCAGATAAGGAGATATAGGGAATCAAGAGCTTCTCTGCTGAGAGTGAAAAAGAAAATAAATCAATATGACAATGCAAATATTGCTACGCCATGACTTTCAGACTTCAAGGACTGAGAACTAATACCCCAGAAACGGGACCTTATGTAAGCCTACTTCCAAAAAAAGTGACCAGTCTATTAACTTCAGGGGTTTCAGAACCTATTGTCTTGCTGCACTGGATCATCACATTTGCTTCATACTGTTCTTACTAAGATCATTAAAAGTGTGAAGATATAACTATCTGGCAGTTAAATCACTTACTATATATATATTGAGTTGTCTATGTCTAACTCTCTTACTGTTCCATGCATTCAGCATGAAGTAACAATATAATTTAATTTTACTTAGCAGATTTTGCTTGCTTGGAGATGCTTTTAAAAATAGTAAATTACATAGAAACAACACATAAAACATTCCAGAATATTATTTTTTTAATGACAATTTCTTTGTTCTTAAGGTCATTAATGGAAAAGCACAACATGTGGAAATAATGTGTTATATAGACCACTTGGCAAAGCAGTAAGGTTTAAGATCAGATTTTTTATATTGTACAAATAGAAATAGGCCAGGCTTTAGGATTGGTCATGGCATAGGACGGAGAGTTTTTCCTTCTAATCAGTGATTTGAAGTAAGCCATGTTATTAGCTGCCAGAAAATATGTATGACCTGTTACCATACATATTTGATGTCATATGTAAAAGAAATGTATGATTACAAATTTTTAAGCCATATATATTTTAGTGTAGGAAGTCTTCATGAAAAATAACAGCAATCACAAAAAAAGAAAACCATGTTTGGCTGGTTAAGGAGAAAGGAAACAACCAACAACTATCAAATTTTCATGCAACCTTTATAAAAAAGGAAAGAAATATTAACATAATAGTATGCAAAACTGGGTATACTGCCTCCCATGATATATCATGTCTATAAATCATTAGCCCTTCCTATACAATTGGAATATCTAGATATTGACAAAATTAAAAAATACAATAAAAAAAATACCGATTATGGTTTATTACAGCTCAAAGGCTCAATATTTCTCACTGTCTGGTTATTTCAAGCAGGTAAATAGAAACACACATTGAAAGTGCAGCCTCTATTATACACCTAAGTACCCATGTCTGAAGCAGATATCCACAGCAGAGGAAGACAGACAGAATTCTCTTAAAATACAAGACACAGTTTTAAAATCTTGCTTTCTTTAACACACAGTACTATGTAGGAACAAAAAATATCAATAGAAATAAAAACAATTTATTGAAGAGTATACTACACCACACATCTCATCCAATTCTGCTTTTTCTGGGAATGTGTTAGTTGTGTAGTTTACTTAATACACTACTGAAGGACTTGAAAATATTGTGGTTATTATCAAAGCCTATATAACTTTGGATAAACTGTATAAGTTCTTTCATTGTCCTTTTCCCCCCAAAACATAATACTCAGTTTTATAGGCTGTGGCAATTCAGCTACAGCCCATTTCGGGAATGAAGTTATTGCATTATAGCCAATTTCCAGATGGACCGAACAACACCAGCTGCTACATCTGGTTTTGGCCAGTAGCCTAGGGTGTGAATGCAACTCACTCAGTATCTTACGCACAGTCAGTCAATATTTCTTATCTCCTGACTAAAATGGTGACTGGTTCTTTTAAGAGATTTAAGCTGAAATATGAACTCCCCAAAATATCCTGACTCAGAGTGGCTATTAGAGTGAGCTACTGCTAAGAAGTGATGGAAGAAGAGAAGCCTCACAAAATCTTTCATTTAATATTTGACTACCTTTTTTTTTTTTTTTTTTTTTTTTTTTTTAAATAATGATCAGTGTAGTTACAAACTTAATACTAATAATTACAAAAGAATATGATATTGGCTTCAGAGGTTCTACTGTGACGGCAGTGATGATTGGAACTGGGGACCAACTCTGAGCTTTGCAGCAGCCACTCTGTTGAAATCGGTCCTTCAAGACTGTATCTGTGCACATCTGTGATCACATGTATTTACCAGTAATGGCATGAGCAAATAATACTAAAATCAGTAAGAGACCTTCCTTTCATTCTGGGTGCTGTGGAATAAGACCCTGCTATGGTACAGAGGTTTCTCTGTTTTCCACAGAGGACATAGTTTACTGCAATCAAACTACTGCTCCCCTGTAGCAACCAAAAATAAAATAAAGCAAACATAGGATCAAAATATTACTAAATTCACTAGTGCTTCAAGAGTATTAAAATATCAAAAGATTACATCTTCTAAATTTTTAAGCAAACGAATGTCCAAGAATTAAAGTGAATAGACTAGGTTTTATTAATACTTGCTATTGGGAATAGTGAAGGAAGGCCAAAGTTAAACCTACTCAAACCACTAGATCTTTTCATGTTATAGGAAAGTCAAAATACTGATATGTTTTTTCTTTCTTTCCCATTGAGATAAGGGACTGTTCCATATACAAAAATATGGGGATTGGGGGGGTGGGGCCTTGGAAAGAGAAAGAAAAGTGATGTTATTCTCCACAAAAATGACAGCAGGAGCTAGAGATGTGTGCGCGGAATTAGGATTATTGCTAGTAAAAACTAGACACTAAACTAGAGCCTTAGAAGTCTTGTACCTGAAGTTTCAACAGAATTTATCTTTGAACAATGAGTATTACACTTTCTATCCTCTTCCAAAACAAGCAGTTGGTACACACATGCACAGACACTTTAACATATTTTTTAATTGATTTTTCTTTTTTGGGGAATTTTTAAATAAGTGAAATAGAAGATGGTAACAATCAGAGTTTCACTCTGCAAAGGGAACTCTATTGAACAAAATCAGATGGCATGCTGCTAGTTAGGCATGAGGTAATGTTGGTAGTTCAGAAAAATATATTTGAATGGCTTCATTTGAGAATATTTAAAATTAGAGGTAATTATGGATCTACACTGAAGAAAGTATTGGAAAATAGTTTCTGAATATGCTTTCAATTATGTGTTATGTTTGTCTTAAATTATGAAGCTTCCTTCAGTTTTGGTCCAGATTATTATTTTATCCAACTAGTACTCTGTCAAGATGACTAGCTCAATGAATACAACAATTGTTGGAGTTTATACAAAGACCACAGACATTCTGTTGCAATTAATAGGAGGTTTTGCCAAAGAGATATTTTAGTAAAATTACTGTGCTATTTTGGGTGCTTGTGTTTACAAAGATTTGGATAAATTACTTTTTAGTATTCAAAAGAATATATTATTGAGACTGAAGATTCATTACTGTTTTTATAAACTACTTTGACAGCTGTTGATTCAACCACTCAAAGCAATCTCTGAACATTTATAGTCTAATACCATCTCAAATGGAGCTTCTGGGGAAGTACATTACTAACCACAGAAATCATTTGATGATTTGTGAGCACATGCTTGAAATCTGCTTGAAATGTGTAGTGAGACAGAGGCTATTGTTAAGAAATTCTCAGAGTTCATTAAAATGAGTGGTGCTATGCAAACCACTATTGTTTTCACTATTGTCTGCATTTAAATGCTCTTAAAACTGCATTATTCAAATCAGAAACTGATTAACATCTGGCTGCAAAACACCCTGTTAAACAGAACCTATTTTGTCAATATCAATGATAATAAATAATAATAAAAAAATGCCAAAAGAACAGCTTTCATTATTCATTATTTCAATTTAGAAATCAGCTAAAATTTTACTTAAGTGCTGAGTTTCAGAGGCACTTAGTCTAAATTGTAGACACACTGGAAAGATACTGATGCTTATTATAAATTCAGAAGTTCCTTTCTAAAAGATGCCAATGTATGTGTAGCAATTTGATATGGAAAATGAGCCAAATTTTAAGCAGTATATGTTCACATTATTTAGTCTACTCACTAATTGTTGAGAATATGAAGAATCTTCTTAGATGCAGTAGCTATTTCACAGTTATCCACTATAACTTTTCCTCCTATTTAATATGAACATCCAGCACTGACTACCTTTCATGGCAGATTATATGGTTCATTGATTTCACCTAATGCAGTTATTACCAATAAATTATATATCAGAAAGTGTTGAAATAAGGATATGATATTTTGAAATAAAATAATAAACATCTACAAACATAACATTTCAACTATGATTATACTTAGTGATTCATTAGCTCCTTGGTAACATAGTGCCAGTGTTCAATTCCGTGGTTTTACATAAAATCTTTTATCACAAAGTTCTGATCTCTTAACTCATGAAAATAGGTCTAGGCTCTTACTGAAATTGGTCAAAATATTAGGCAATTACAAATGAAAACATAAACATTTTGGTAATATAAAGTACCCAAATATTTCAGCAGTGTGTTTCATTTTATGTGTGCCACAGGCTGGAAACCACAACACCCAGACATCAGTATGTCGTTGAAAGGCTATATAATGCAGTGTGAAATTATCTTATATCTTACGTCAAAAATCTCATGACTATCAGATACAAGTCATTTTGACACTGCTTCAGCTCGAGTTACTATAACTTTATCTCTCTCTCTCTCTCTATCTCTCTCAAATTATAGCATAGCTAATATAGCAGCTATCTCCCTGGTGGTTCATGTTTATGATTTACATGTGTTATATTTTAAAATAATCTGTTGCAAGACAATTGAGGGTTGTTTTATCAGGTAAGCAAGCCTATTATACAGGAATTGCAGCTATTTGTTTCAGTCTATTTGAGATTGAAACAAGGTGTCACGAAGTTACAGAAATCTCTACCTTGGATGTACTGATAGTTATTTACTCAACAATTACTTCTTCAATTGGTTTTTGGTGAGTTATTTCTTTTTCCCTGTGTATCTGTAAACGAGTTTAATTGACAGACTCACACTTCTACAGATCTAAGGCAGACTCCTACTGCAGAGAAAAATTTGAAAAAAAATATTCTGCTAAAGTATACTTTGCCCTAGAGGAAAATCTGCAAATACATTTAATAACTCTGTTTATCACATTTCTTAATGTGCATGGAAAACAATGTGATTTCTCTTGCAAGATTTTTTCCATTATTTTTTTTTCTTCTGCAAGTGGGGAAAAGGTACTTAACTGAGGAACAGAAACACTATTGAAGCTGAGAATGAAAAACTAATTGAAAGAATGAGATCTGGCATACAGTAGTGAAGATCAATGCTCAAAGGCAGTCAAATTTTGCTCCTTTTGAGCCAGCCACTAAAAAAGGAGCCAATTACTGTCTAGAAAACACAGTTACATTAGTACATGAAGTTACTAATTACAAGATAATACATATATTAGAAAGCAGTTAATTCACCTAGATTCTATTTTTCTCATGATCTGGTGACTGACTACATCTGAAATTCTTATTAAATGTGATACTGGAAATTACAAACTCAGTTAAAAATATGATATTAAACAAAATCAGTATTGAAAATGGCATATAAAAAACATATCTGATTTCCTTTTGAACTGAAAATAACAATGTTCTTTGCCTGCTAAGTATATTCAGCATTTGCTCAACTGCATTGTGGCATTGGAGGAAAAAACCTCCTTTGAGCATCTAAACAGAAACTAAGTAAACACCAGGGATCACCTTATAAAGACAAGCTCCTATATTACATGAGCACAGAATAGTCTTAACCACATTAAACTAGGTCCTCAGTTCACACTGCCATAAATTGTTGCCAGCACAGAGATTGCCCCTGGTGTAAGAAACATGTGTAGAAATAAAGGAATCATACACTGACCATGAAAAGACAGGGCAGCTTAGCCTACAGATGACAGGGAAATAGCTGTTGTTTAAAGTAACAGCTGAAGCAGGCAAAAAAGAACACTCATCTGCTGCAGAGAATAATAAAATATAAAACCAGCGCTAGCTGAAATCGGATTGGACAAAAAGAATTATGCGTGGTCATCTGCCAAAAACATATAGCATACAATAATAACACACAACAAACAATAAAATTGTACAAAACCAGATTAATGATAAAGTCATTGGGAATCCAAAACATTAGATAATTCTACTCTAAACATAACTGATGATTACTGGAGATAGACTATCTGGATGGGAATATTTAATTTGTTTGCAAATATGTTTACTGTATTTGCCTAGGATAATCCTTGAAGTTCTGCTTACATAAAATGAAATCCTAACATTCAGTTGCTATAACAACGTAATACATTAGTTCTCTAGTTTTTGATCATTCAGCTACAGAATTGTTTGCTAGGAACTTTGTGACTTAACTGTTCAGTATTTCTCAGTATTACTTAAATGAGGACTACATACTTATTTAATCTTAAGGATACTTCAGAATTTCTTCTTAAAGAAACAAGACAGGCTTAAAGAATCTGATACTTACAATAACAGAACCAGAAAAAAATATTCACTGGTAGAATCATAGAAAACCTCAGAAAATAAAACTAAACAAATACATTTCATCTTTTTATGGTTTTATTGACAGCATTAGTTTACAGCATCACATTATTAAAAAAAAACCAAAAAACAACAAAAAAAAAACCAACCCCACAAACAAACACTAACCAAAAAAGAAAATAATTAGACTATCTACTTAAGAGCCATATACTTAAATACAGTTCTTAAGTATAGTATCACCCATATCATTTTGCAAATAACCACACTTTCAGGGAGTGCTGTGTTCTGAAAACTGCATTTCAGTTCCTGCCTTTGCAAGGTGAAAACAAAATTGTGTTTAGAAAATACTGAACAAAACAAAATTTAAGTAATTTTTTGCCAAGTGATGGAGATAGCCCTTTTAATGTGCCCGTCCCCAGGTGAAAACCCAAAGGGACACAAACATGACAGGTGTGAATTTCTGTCCATGCCTCCTGTCTAATGAAAGCTGTATCGGGACTACACAACAGTCAGGAGGAAGAGTGAAATCTTCTACACCAGTGGGGCTAAATGTGTGTTAGTATGTAGCAATGGGAAATGGGACTGCATGCAAAGGCTAACGTTAAAGCTGATTGATTGCTAATGCTAGTAACAGGTATGCTAGCAGCCCACAGACTATTTGTGACTATATTAGCATACATTTAATTGTAAAACTGCAGTTCAGTTAGAAGAAGTCTTAACTTTCCACTGTTGCACCAAGTATTTATCTACTGAAGGACCAGCAAATAATGTAAATTGTCTACATAGTCATATTTTTACAATCAAAAAGTAAAGTCCATTGTCTCTTGGTTTACTCTAATTCATGTTCTCTCCCATGCTCTTTATTTCTCCCAGACACACTTGCCTACATACAAATTATGTTCAAATGTTTTCTTATTGTCATCCGTAATGATTACACGGCAAAGTAAAACACATTGAAGCAGACACAGCCAAGAGAAGAAGCAGGGAGAGCAGGGAAAACATTCATAAGCACCAAAGCTGCTAGTGGGACTAGACTTAAGGCAGGTAGGTAAAGTCTTGCTTTTAACAAAAAGAAGTGGACTGTGTGAAAACACATTAAATGGACAGATAGAGAGGAAAAACAAAAAAAAAAACCAAAAAGAACTAGCACAATGTTTGGGGAAGGGGACCTACATTATTTGCTGTAGTTTGCCATCTTTTTTATCTTCTTCAGTTTTACATTTTGACCTGTCACGCTTCCTTGTTAACTCTTTCATACAATAAAGATGTATTTTTATTTCTTATTCTTAAGTTATAATAAAACCAGTAAAAATCCCTGATCCCTTATGAGCAGAAATACCTGACCATCCCAATTTAACCTAAGAAAGGTTCAACTGGTTCTGACATTCACCGAGCAACTAAGCATAAAGAAAAGTAGTAAGTGCTGAATCAGATAGAAAGTAACCTACTCTTTCAAAAGCATTAGCAAAGCCTGCAGTGGGAAATTATGTGTGATTGAGATGTCTGAGCTAACACCAATCTTAGTTAGCTTGTTCATGTATTTTAGCTCTGTGCCCCCTAGACCGGGCTCTTTCAAATCTTGCAAGCAGTAAAAAACTTGCAAGCAGTAAAAAACTTGCAAGCAGTAAAACCTCATTAGTACACCTAACAGGTTTAGTCATAATGTATTGTTAACTGTTCTGCAGGCTGTTTTATTGGGTTCATTGCATGAAGCAGATGTTCCCTAGAAGGTGTGAAGAAGATGAATGTTAAACAACAGAGAAAAAAGGAGAATCATTTATATTTAATATCTGGATAGAAATTTCTCCCCAGCTGATTTTTAAAAAAGCTAAAAAGTTACCACATTTATACATGATTTTCCAGGAAGTTTCCCATTAAAATATACAAGGGAAAGTTAACATATTTTGCCATATTTTTTGATCATCCATAAGTATTTTCAATTCGGATTCATGCATTATATAAAATGACTGTAAGAAGTTGCAAGGCTTAAGACAAGATTGTAATATTACTAAGGAAAAAGGAAAAAAAAACCCACATAGAATGTGTTTCTATCAACAGTGTTTTGTGTCACACGTTTATTAGTTGTGGTAGTGCAAAATGAAATCATCATAAACCTGTAAAATATAATAAAAACTTCACATCAGTTTTGTGTGTGAAGAGCTTGGAAAATTCTATTATTATGCTGTGTAAAACTCTAAAAATATAAACCATAAAAATAAATTTTGAGAATGCCTTTGAATATTAAAAAAATAATAATAAAGGACTCATCTATTATCTAAGGGAAGGATTTTGTGGGTGAGACAGGGTAAAAGGGGAGCCATGCATGAATGGCTAGGATGGGCAAGTGGAAGATGGAAAGGCACAATGTACAGTTACACCAGTGACTACAGAAGGAAGCGGCAACTGAACTCAGCTCAGAAGCTGAGGAGAGATAAAAAAGGTATTTTACTCCTATCTTCAAATTTGTCATGAATCCCCCAAAATTTTGGGATAGTGATAAAGAATGACTTTTTAATTACTCTTATTTAAATTCAATAAATCTTTATTTAGCTGTCAGAGTCATTACAGTTCTGAAATGACACTACCTTTAATAGAAAGGAAGCTGAAGAAAATCATTTGTGGGAGGATAAGTTGGTAATACATGTGCCCATGCTAATGTCTCTAAAGAATGAATATAAATGTGTGAATTATCATCATGTCACTGTCTGAAATGTGTAAAGCTTTCTATTACTTTCATCTAGTAGCACTAGAAGGAAAACCCACACCAGAAAATTTCTGCATGCCAGGTGATACAGTAGAAAGGGATTCTCCACTCTCAGATGTTCTCTGGCAGCAGAGAGTAATTGTTTGCTGCCTTAAAAGAAATGGGAATTCAGCATAGTGCAGAACAACAAAAGCAACAATTGGGCAGTTTTTAACAAATCACTACCTCAAAGTTCACCATTAAACAAGAAAAAGAAAAAAAATATTAAATTACTTTTGCTTGGATCTTTGGCTTCAAAGTTGCCTATTTTGTGCAATTAAAACACCCAGAGAGAATTTTTTAGCAGTTGCTGGGTTAAAGACAAGAGCTGGGACTGGAAACCAGATGTTATTCCATCATTGCTGTGTGCTTTGCCCTCTAAGATGTAAACTGCACACTTGCATTTTCATTTCGCAATAGCGGCCTGAGAAGAGTAGTCACCAGACTCATGTATTCTGGCAGATGCAGCAGAGTAGAAAGTACAGAAGTGCCAACATCTTAAAGATCAAGTTCAAGAGCTGATGAATGCCACTACTATTACATTTATAGGATTTACTCTAGGACAGGGCTCCTCAAACTTTTTAACCAGGGGGCCGGCACGCGGGTGAAGTGGCAGGCAGTCATCTGTGGCTGCTTGGTTTCCGCCCCCAACCCCCCGGGGGGGGGGGGCGGGGGTGTTCTGTAAATATCAGGGGCCGGATTGAGGACCCTGGGGTGCCGTATCTGGCCCGCTGGCCATAGTTTGAGGACTGCTGCTCTAGAAGCACGTGGAAAATGGCATCAAAGCAACTATGAGTTATTAGCTGGACTAGGAATCTAGCTCCTGACAGAAAAAGGTTGCTCATCACCTATCAAATCAAGCACTTTGTACTTCAGTAGATATTGTACATGTTTGCTAGTCAAGCATGAACTATTTTAAGACAAACTGATGAACTGTAAATAAACTGATCCTTTCTATCTATCTAGACAGGACCTGGGAATGCCATCGCAGGGGGCAAGTAGAGTATTGATAGCATGTAGGGATGACAGTGGGCTCGGAATCATTACATGTCATCTATTCTGCCAAGAAACAATAAACCAGGGGTCCTCAAACTTTTTAACCAGGGGGCCGGCCCGCGGATGCAGTGGCAGGCAGTCATCTGCGGCTGCTTGGTTTCCCCCCACAACGCTCGGTGGGGTGGGGTGGGGGGGTCTGTAAATACCGGGGGCCGGATTGAGGACCCTGGGGGGCCGTATCCAGCCCACGGGCCATAGTTTGAGGACCCCTGCCACTGGTCCTTACCTATGTGGATGGACCACCTGTACTTAACCCAGAAAAGGAACTTATATAGTTTTGTGTATGTTCAATAAATAGCCTTTTCTGATTAAATGTGGGTCTGAACTCTCCAAATTGAGAAAAAGATAGAACCTAGACCCTCTACTTAGACAATTGTCTCACTAGTTTTATCAGAGGTTGATAGTTTCACCTCTCATTTCTATTTTGTAATCAAAGAGTAGATCCTATCCCTGTCCTTTAAACATAATTATGGGTGTCAGCTCTTGTGAAAGGATCTCAGGAGCACTTCCCTCCTAACATTAACTCAGATAGCTATAAGCATAAAGAGGACCAGAGTTCAGTGGCACCCTTCTTGTTAATGTTTTAAGTTGACTAACTTCGTTTATCTTGAATCTCCCTGCTCAGTACAAGAGTTCTTGTGGATTAACCTTCTCAGCACTGGAGAATGGTGACCGTATGTATTAGACATTGCATCATACATGTCAAAAAAATTCCAGTGATACTGAGATTTCAGATTTAATTTTTTTTATTTTAAAACTGAAAGCTCTACTTCAAAGTGTTCTGAGAGTTGCTTTAGTTCTGGAATGACTTGAGGGATTGCTACCACTTTCATTTCAAACCCCAACCAGAAATCAGAAGTGTCTTTTTTTTTTTTTAAAGCAGGTTTTCTGATTTCTTGATTTATCACATTTATCTTAATTTACTATGCTTCCCCGAGTTCAACATGCTTACTGAATTTTGACACATCAAATTGAAGCTGTAACTTCAAGAGGTATTTTTTTAACTAGAACTGTAAAGATAACTCTATGCTACTTTTTCATACACTTAAAATCTTAATTTTGAAAAATTTAAACATATCAAGCTCAACATTTGCGGTATTTCTCTAGCAGTTTTATATCAGCAGAAAAGCTTATTTAACATTAGAAACATGATTTCCACATGCAATAATTGGGTGGCTAAGTCCCTTAGCATAACTTGTTTAACAAATCATTATTCGATCCTGACTCTAAATGACAATCCATTCATTGTAAGTATTTGCCTAATGATTTAGGTTAAATATTGTTAGCAATCGTTTCCCCAAAGCATTCTTTTGGAGTACTCAAGGGCCACTGTATTGATATTTGGTACTTGTGAAAGGCAGAGGCAAACAATTACCCAGTTCCAAAAAATTAATGAGGCCTAGATGGATATAAAAACACAATCTGATTTGCACATTATATTCAAGGTCTACATGCTGTAGGTTCCATGCTTTAGAAAATTATGTGTTAGGTTTGTTCAAATTACTTGCTTTTTTTTTCTTTTTTTTTTTCCCCCCATTGCTTGTACCAAGGATCTCAGGCACTTTCTCAGTGTGCTTCCCTAATCTATGGAATGCTGTGCTATTTCAGATTTGTAATACTTACTCCTGTGCTACTTATTTATCTAGTTCCAGTGCTCTCTGAGAGAGCCAGGATATGTTTCATTATTTAAACCTTTAGAAATTTTTCAGCTCAGTTTAGGGATGGTTTTATCTTAAAACTGAAAAATTGCTTATCAGTTGGCATCAGTGATAAAACAAAACCACTTTCTTTCTTAAAAAACAAATAAATAAATGTAGCATTCAGAAGTTAACAGCAATTAAGTTGAGCTTTGTTTATATGAATGCTTCCTGATTGCAGCAGAGGTGATACCAGCATTCAGGGTTTTTTTGAAGGGTAGAAAGCCACTTCATTTTCTGTTATGGAAAGTACACAGATACAGACAATTCAGACTGCATTCATTTTGAGGGAGATCTATGGGGTTTCAAGGCAGCCTGAAATTTGAGAAGAGTTCTTTTTTTTGAATAAAAAGTCTTATTTTTGTAAAAGGAGTGGACTTTGAAGATGTTTATTTAACCACATTGTTAGAAAAAAAAAAAAAAAGGCAGTTATAATTGAGAAGATAATAAGTGAAAAAGCGCAAGGATGGATGGCACCTGGTGTTATCAGCCTTGATATCTTTTCACAAACCATGCAGCTACAGATCCCTCAAGCATACTCCAAGTCACTTGGAGTTGAAGGCAAAGCACAAGGGTTATTCTGGCTGTCAGCTTTAAATAACAACCAGCTCCCCATTCCCTTTCTGTTTAACATATGCTTCACAAACAAAGATGATCACACTCTGCTATAAAATGTTAGGCTGTAGTGATGGACATAATGACCTTTGTAGTGTGTCACATCCTGCAGAAAGTTATGTGCAGTGATGTATTACATTATGTTTTCCTCTCTGACCGTACCACTCTCTACTGGAGTTTTTTGGGGGGTTTTGTTCTTTTGGGTTTTTTTGGTTTTTTTTTACAATTCCTTAGATTGCCTGGGAAGTTGGATTCTAGTTCAGTCAGTCTTTTCATTATTTTTTTTTAAACTACCAGCACTACATTGGAATTTATACTTCATATGCTACATTTAAATTTCTGGAAGTGTAAAGTATTTTGCTGCTTGTATAACTAATGACAAAGAACGCTTTTGCCCATGTATTTTGCCACTAGTTTTATGTGGTACAGTGTATTTTTTAGGGACTCTGCTTTTCCAGGAAGGCTTTAGGGAGGACAGTGAGTAACACACAGCAACACCAATTTATTAGAAAATGTCATTTCAAAATATTCAAAACCCTTTTGGAGTACTTGCAGAAAGATACAGACACTGACCAGGTATTGGGAGTATGCATACATTGGGTTCTTGGGGGTTTTTTTTGTGTGGTGGTGGGTTTTTTGGTGGTTTTGTTTTGTTTTGTTTTTTTACCACTATAAAAAACCAAATCTATTCATACTGAACCACTAGCAAAATTATAATCTCAATTTTACTAAGAATTTGTTTCAGATAAACCAGAGGCTGTTTAATATGGTCGCATTTATTTCAGTTAGATTTTGAATGTAGAAAGGTTTCATGTTACAGAAGACAGACTATGCTTAAATTGTATGTTAATACATATCTTTTGACATTTCCAGAGTTGTCCAAACTGAGGAAAGCCTCTACCCAGCTTAAAATACCTATTAGAATAGACAAATCTTGGACAGGAGTAAACCACCTGCTTACATACTTTAGAGTTTCAGTAAGAACACAAATTAAAGGGAGCATTGATTTTATGTCCTTTGATAATATGAGAGAATTGTGGAGTTTGATAACTTGTAAAGCATCTTCACAGATTTTTCGCTATCAGCTCCCTTTCCCAGTTTGTAAGTACTAGGGCACATGCCTGAGCAACCTGACTTGTCATTAGCCCTGCTTAGAGCAGGGTGTGGACCAGGAGACATTGGAAAACTCCCTCTGTCCCTAAATCTACACTGTCACAACAGAAAGGATTTGTGGCAGTGTTTTCTAGGAAATTTGCTAGGTGCTTTAAAAATTACAAGCTGCTAATCTATAACATCCTCGGTATAAATAGTGAGTTCTTAGGGGTATAATACGTCAGCTCTACTGAATGCATTTCTTTTTAAACCACTGGTAATGACACTGCAGTTCTTGAAAAAGGCTAAGGAAAAGGGTTAGAAGTTACTGGCCAGCACCACTCCCCAAAGAGCACTATTCCCTAAAGAGAGGCCTCATGTACTTAGCTGGCTTCTGCTCCCCTCTTGGCAAGACCCTGCTTCTAGACTGGTATTTCTCCTTCTGCTTCTGTGTCTCTCCTTACTACCACGTTCCATTTCCTACTTGCACTTCTATTTCCTTTTCCTGTTTTCAGGAAATAAACTTCTCTGAGTTTTACATAGTAACACTTTATGTTAGAATTGGTTTGTGAAGTACTAGAAGGGAAAAAAAAACCAACCCAACAGCTTGGGAACTCCTGAAATGTTTCAGGAAAAGTCGTTCCCCATCCTGCTCCTGCAACCCCTTATACGTTAGTGTATAATGCCATAATAGACAGGTGCTGTTGAGTTAAATATGGGAGACCCAGCTTCATTGTAACTCAATATACTCACTTGAACTTGCTCTCTTGCTTCCCGCATTTTCACCAGGTCAAACATGATATCTGCATAGCCTATCAATAACAATCTTATTTTAACAAGAAATTCTACCTCAGCAATGAGAAATTTCTCCTATAATATGCCCCTATAAAAAGTTTCTTTTTTAGGTAGCTGATATTTTTCTTCTCAGTTTCTAACCATCTTCTAAATTTTTCTCTATGATCGAGCATTTGCTTTTCTTATAATAAACTTACACTATCTTAAAGGAAAGAATAAAACCACATTTCATAGAACTGACTCTTTTATCCTCTGTGAGATATCAAAACTAACTGAAGCAATTGTGACAATATTCCTTCTAGTTTCTTTAGAGCTTGCTGGGATGCTTTTCACCCAAATCTGTGTTCATATTCCCAGTGTATTCAACTTTTTTTTCCTCATTTCTGCTTCAGATGTCACTTTTTTTTTTCTTTAACTATTAGATTACATACCACTAAATTGAGAAATAGCCTTAATCATGACATTTCCCAAGGAATGGAATTAAATGTAATGATACTTATCAGCAAGAACTGCTGCTTAAGTGGGATAGTAATTTGCTTAACTGGGATGATTGTAGGTTATTTACTGTAATCAGATAAGGACATCTGATCCTTATTTTCCTGAGAAGGTTATCAGAAGGGCTAGTTCTTTTGTAAATATATCAATGCAGTATTTCAAGTGTGATACTGTCATTTGAGTTGTTGTTCAGCTGTTCCCATCTGCACTGTGTCTATATTCACCCTATAGGCCACACCACAAGTACTCTCCTTTGAGGCACAGAGGTGGAGGAGGTGACATCCTGAGAGTTCCCTAACCCTTAGGGAGTATAAAGAATACAGCAGCTCATGCTATGAATGAAATGGGAACTCATTCACGAAAGCCAGACGATCACTTGCTCTGCCTGACAAGATCACATAACCAGCATTGGACTAATGAAATAGTCTAATAACGATTACAGAGTAGCTAATGTCAGCTAGCAGATTGTTCTTGTAAGGTCCTTGAGAACGCACATATGCAACAAGAACTTGAGCAGTGTTTCAGTGAGCTGCAGCTGTTTTGTAACTGCAAATATTAACTGCTCTTTCTGAGCTATTTAGGAGACTATGCTCTCTGTCTTGGCTTTATTAAGAGTGTTTAAGTGTATCAATATGCTACTCTAATTCATTGAATTTTAGCTCCCTTGGACAAATATAACAAAAGTTGAACTGCTGACAGAAGACACGGTATCATTTTCAGCTCCTTAATGAGACAATAGTTTTGAGATAGGTAGGGCAACAGAAAGCTGCTTCAGACTCAAAATAGCATTTTGCTAATTATACTTGATCACAGCATTATGCAGATGAAAGTATTCAGCCTCTCAGCACTAGACATAATGGAACCAATCATGCAAATCATCACTGTCAAAATAGAGGTTGTTACAATTAGGACTAAAACCAACAAAAGCCAACCTTACACGTCCTCCCCTTCCCCCCCACCCCCCACCCCCCTTCCTTAGTTTTACTGCAAGTTGGGTGCACCAGAGCTTTAAAAGTTATAGCTAATGGAAAATCCATTCTTTATTTTTCTCACCCTGAAATTCACTGTTATGCTCTTCATTCAGTTAGGTATCTTGCTTTGCTTGGAGATCAAGAGTTTTTCTCCACCTAAGCATGCTACTCAGGGTCCTCGGGAATTGAAAGGAAGAAGAATGACTTATTCCATTAGAACAGATCACTTATTCGGGCATTCACAAACCAGTAGGAATGACTGTGAACACAAAAGCAATGTTTTCTAACATGTAGAGTTAATGCTTGTCACCCTAATTTCAAAGATCTTAGAAAGCAATTTTTCTTTTGCTTTTCATTCTCCAGTGGATATTTCTGCTTCATTAAATAGGTCTGTGCAGAGCCCAAGAACAATTTGCAGACCCCATCTGAAAATGTAATGAAAAAAGAAAGTAATAAAATCTGGATATTTCTATAAAGCAGAACTACACCTCTTTCTCTTCATTTTTTGTAACTACTGATGTAGGAAGGAAGCTTTGTAAATTCATTTATAATTAACTTGGATTCACAATCTGCATGAACACTACAGTTTCTTCGTTAGGAGAAAGATAATACTACCCTATAAGAGTGGTCTGACAGCCTTTTTTCAGCTGCTCAGGGGGTTTTCCACTCAGCAATCTCATTCCAACAGAGTCCATTTGTCTTCATTGCAGGTCCTCATAGACATGAAACAATTAAGAGAATCTACAACTGTGCATGTAACTTTGAAGAAGTGCTTATACACTAAATCATATAGATATTCTTTTTGGTCCTACTTTTGCTGACATCATGTGACATAATGTTTTCCACCTGATTAATTTACCCAATAAGAGTAAAGTATTTTTGTTTAACAGTTCCATTCCACCAATATCTCTTGGCAGTTTTCTAGGACAGTTGAATAAAGAACAACCATAAGCTCTTTTCATATGCTTTTAGAGATTAATTAAGGTTTTGAAATGCCTGTGAATAGCAGGGGAGACATTGAGCTCCTTCTAGCATCTTCCAGAGATGCTGTGCTGTGTGCAGCAATACTGTACGGCTTCTACAAAATATTCCTAGACATCAATCTTCTGATGGACATTTGTAAAAAAAGCAAAGTTTTTTTAGGCAGTATGCAATCTGTCCCCTGGCACAGATTCATTAATTTGTGTGGACTGATGGTGATGACAAAGGCTATAGAGCTCTGGCAGGTCTTTTCCAGGAGTCTAGGGTTGCTGTTAATACTGAAACTCATTTGAATTCCATGTTCTGTAGCAGAGCTCTGCTCATGCTCTTTACAAAGCAGCCAATAATCATGGCGAAAAGGCTCCTTGACCTTACTGTCAGATATATATTTCCAGTCAAAAAAAAGAAGCAGTCTCTAAAACCTACAGTCTACCACTGACTGGTATAGCCATATCATATGAATATACCAGTGATTATTTTTGAGCCCAAACCTAACAATATGCTTGTCTCACCTTTGAAGTCTCTGTGGGAGCCACCTGAACCACATACACATGGTGGGACAGAGACTGGGTACTTCTTGCTCTGTATTATAATCAGTCATCCTTCATACCTAGTAGCAACATGCAATTCATAGTAATCCTGTTTAGAATTTGTTCCAGATTGGCCCTCTCTTCTCAGAAGAGCATGTGAACATTAAATACATTTCATTAAATGCTGAGTCCTAATGTCCAAGAACACTCTGCTGGTGTGTTGGATATGTATCCCAAATGCTTACAAAACAACACTGATTTTTTTTTTTTTTTTGTTAGTTTCAGAGTAAATACACAGAGTGAAATCCTTCCCTTCTGAAGATGATGGAATAATTTTTATTTGGTTTCATTTTGATCAAAGGTCCATTGCAAGACAATAATGCCAGGCAAAAAAATACATGTAGTTTGGTAAAAGGATGTTCTGTTTCATTATGGGAGAAGAAAACTGTTTTGGTCAAAGGCCATATTTAAATGCCTAACTAGGAAAAGACAGATCTAACATGAATAGGAAATACGGTGCTATCACAGTATGCAATAGATAGCACTACAATCATATGACCACAGGGATATCCCTGTAGAAAAATAACCCTTCTCTCAGACTTGAGATTCAGTTCCATTAACAGTCAAAAGCAACAGAGAAGTAGTTTGCTGATGGAAGAAGTCTTCACCTTGGAGCCATCTCCTTTGTGCTGGCATTAGCTGTGGTATAACTTTGCAGTGAGACAGATCAGAGAATTGATCTCATCATGAACACCCAGATTGAAGGGAACAGAAGAAACCTGCCCTGTTTAATGACAGATTACAGTCACATAGAAATTAATTCCAGATTAGTCCTAAAGTACTGCAGATAAACAGATTTCTGACGAAGTTCAGTAATTTTGGTTACCACACTGCTGCGTGGACTAGCTTGTCTCAATCTGTGTAGAGCTGTTTCAGTACTAGATCACTTCTCATTGCATGATGTAGATGTTTGCCAGTTCCAAACAATATGACAAAAATGTTCGGTTTATTTCTTAAAGCTAGTGGTTTATGGTATAGTTACAATATCTACTCTGTGTAATTAGTATACTATGAATAATTATTAGTATTAAAATTTATATCAGTGTGAATCTCTGACAAGTTCAGAATTCCATTGTGCTGTGTTTTTTTTCTTTTTAATGTGAAATAATTTGCTAATTCCTAAATGAAGAGTCTCTGTGGAGTTGAAACAAACAAACATAGCAGGTGGTTACTTCGTTACTAAAATCACAAGTAAAAATAAGTCTACATTTTCTACAGTTATCTGTAGGAAAAAACAGACAATATTAGAGAAGTAGCTGTAGCACAGTAGTCACAACTTTAGGTTTTTAGGTAGTTACAATTAAGTCAACATAATTAATGGTGTGTTAATAATCCCATTTCATAGCTATGTCCAATGTTTCAGAACCTTTTTTTTTATATTGGAATATTTCCTGCTGAAAGACAATATTTAAATATGTATTCAGGGATTGAAAATCAAGCTCTTTAACACAGGAATTAGGGTCCATATTTTTGTATTGGACCTAGTCTCATCCTTCTGAATGTTCACAGAAATTTGTCCGTGTTGTAATGCTTAATTCTAAATGGAGACATACATTTAAAGGAAGCATCTTGGCTCCACGCTCTTGTGGTTAGGACACTGGCTTGCTGAGGACATGAAAGACATAAGGCCATGTACTAGTGAAGCATACAAATGCACTGAAGGGTTTTTAGTGGGTTCTACCTTAAGACAAAAAAGAGAAGAAAAAAGGCAGAATACATACATAGTCAACTGTGTAATGCTGGATGAAGAGACAAATATTTTTTCTTGATTCAAGCACTGGTCTGTTTATTCCCTGAAGCATGAGATTATGAAGATGAATGAAATTCTCTTCCTTGTCATTTTTCAACACAATATGCCACCCACATTATCTGACATTCACCATTCAACAGCCTTTTACATTTTAGAAAGTAAATCAAGACCTGAGCACTTTTTTCTTCAAAAATATGAGTTGAAAAATCTTTGTGGCTTTTTCTTTATGTGAAAGAAAAGACAAAATGTTTTCCTATTATGAGCTTAGATAGCTTATAGCTACTTAGAGTTATTTCTACAGCATACTTTAAAATATTTGTCCAGCTATAAAGATTTTATTTACAGTTGGCTTTGCACTTAAGTGATCTTGAATTTACACATAAAGAAAATCAGTAACCAAGACTAAATTCTTCAGGCCGTTAAATCTTTGCACATTTAAAACACTAGGAAGCATAATCTTTCTGTGAACTTGATGCAGAACTGCATTACTAGCTATATTAACTAGTGAAACAATAAATACTTCAAATTGAATTCCAAACCAAGAATATATTTCATTTTCAGTACGGATCTGCGGGATTCAGCCTTAATGAAAAAGTGTCTTGCCTTGAAAAATAGTGTAAAAATGTGATACTTTGGGACATTCAAAATTAATCATAACTTTGTGTCAAACTTGCAAGTAACTTTGACTGAAAAAAATAAATTCTTTATGCAAGTAAATATTTCATTTGGAAATAAAGATAAAGTTAATTACAAAGAAAAAGCATTTAAAAAATGCCAAACCCAAACCCAAAAGTTTTAGATTGAATGCCATTTTAATCCAGCAATTTAACCCTATGCTACTTGAATGGCAAATTCTTTTGTATTTTTAAAACCTGTTCTTACAGTTGGTGTAACAAAAAGCCATATATTCATCTTGTTTGGAGTGGGTTTTTTTACTATAATGTATTTACAACTAGGAGAGGAGGTAGCATTTTATTAAAGTAACCATGTCCACAAGTCCCAAATTGTTCTTATTTAGCTTTATCAGAGAAATTGTATTGCTTGCTTTTTAGCTTTGAATTAGCCAAAATAAAGACAATAACTATGATTGTCTCATGGAAATTTTGTCCATCATAAAGTATGGGTGACTGTTTTTTATAGCCTTTTATAACAGCTGAGCTAAAAATTTCCAAGAATGCCAAGTGCACATAATTATATTCATGCAGTCCTACAGGGAAAATCTTAAATATCTGTCTCACAGATAAGTAAAGTTTAGCTGTGGTAATTCCGGTGGCTCCCACTTGCAGCTTTGTTCCCAGGTGCTTGCTGAGTTGTGTCTTTCATATAGGGATAGTTCAATGGCTCATGAACCAATTTACAGACCTACTTTCTAAAGTAAACAACCCCTCACTTTCAGTTTTCCTTAATTTACCATAAAGTAATGTACAACAGTTTGGGAGCTGTCACACAAGAATCTGAACTGTGCTAGCTGTAAATGCGGAGAGATGACTGAGACAGGTTTTGGAAACTGGAAAGAAATGCTGTGAAGAGGAGCTCTTCCCAGATAAGCCATTTACAGAGCAAAACAGAACCTTCAGATGGTACTTCAGTACACATTGAGAAGACAAGCCTTGCTTAAATAATTAGCGATGATCCAAACACAAATACAGATGCAAATATTATTCATATAATTATTATCTGAATAATAATAATAATAATAAATAACAACATAAGTAATACATTATTTATATTTGAAGTAGATTATTTTTCACTAACTCTCACACAAGCTCTCAAAGCTCATGTATTTTCTTCTCTTTGAGCTATTTAAATAGTATCTTTGGGGCAATGTATACTTCTTTCCCTTAAACCTGGAATTGTTCTGAATAATATATCTTTATCCAGCTTAATAGTAGCTATCACAAAAAAGATTATTAATTCATTAAAATGCTTTTCTTTGGTGTAAGTACCATGCTGTAAACTGGTGTTCATTGATTTGCTGGTGAATCTGTGTGTCTTATCAATTTGCGGTGATGTTATGCCCAACTGGGCAGCCCAGAATGGCAAAAACTCCCTGGAGGAAACGAGTTAACATTAGAGGAGAAAATCCATAATCGTAATTTTCCCTTAGATAGAATTCCTAACTATATAAAATAAGATATTACTCTTATTAAATAGCAATGTAATAACTCATCTAAATTTTTCACCTAAAAAATCACTTTCCACACCTAAATCCACTATCTCAGTAACTATTTATATATCTGTGTTTGCATCTGTTTATAATTTCTAGCTGGTGTGCCTTCAGTGACTGTACTGAAAAGTAGCACCTTGACACTGCTAACAAAGACCAAGGTCAAAAAATGCTTTTCCTTTTCTCTTTAGGGAAAGCAGCATTTGAAAAGCTGTCACATACTTCAAAGCTAGTCTGGCACAATCATTACCATATGATTATCTCTTAAATTCCTGATAAGCATAATTAGTATTTTAATATCTTTTCACTGCACAATTGCATTTTAATATGTGATCAAGAGGACAATGTAAGCAAAACATGTCCTTTCAATATATAAATGAATGAATTTCATGACTTAGCTCCTTGTGTAAGACTTAAATATTCCAAGCCTAGAATTCCTATTGAATAAAATCTTAACTTGAAGTAGTTTCCCAGTAGCAATTCTCTTTTCAGCTGCCAGTTTTGAAATAATGTAGTGGTGCAAACTCTCTTTGCCATACTACTAAAACTAAACAGGCACAGACCATGAAAAATGAAATATGTGATATTCATCCTTTCTAACCATTAAACAAATTTGTCTGGGTAATGACAAAAAATGAAAAATAAAATGCATAATTATTATCCTTTCTACTCCCTCAAAGCTTGGAAAAACACTATATCACTTCTTTTGGTTTATGTTTTCTTTTGCAGACCACTTTATGTTGATCATATAGATAAGTGAACTTTAGGACATAAAGTGAAAATAATCCATTATTGAAAGTATGTGCATTAGAATCATAACAACATAAAACACAGCAAGTACATAAAAGCTTGCTTTGGATTCATTTGCGAAAATTGTCCATAAGCAGAGCCATGGAAAGGAACAGGACTGCTACTGTAGCTCTGCTTTTTTTTGTGGTTTCTGCAGGTTTTTTTTGCTTTTGGTAGTTCAGGAGTCTCCAGGGGAAACAGAAACATTTTGTTATATGTTTAAATTGTTAGTGACCTAAAATGTAGTTAAACAGTAATTAATTCAAGTAAAATGGTCCTCTTCCAAATTAAATCTTATATAATCAACAAACTTCACTCTCCTAATACAGAAAACTTTAAAATGTGCCCGTTACTTCTCAGTAGTTGATAGGCACAGCAGGTATTTTAAGAAAACACTTTGTGTACTAAAATTGGCTTTGAGAAATCCAGTATACATCTGGAAACCTAAACCAAAGTGCTACATGCTTGAGAGATTATAGTCCCAGAAGTGCTCAGGCTATATCTGTGCATACGAATTTAACAATGTCAGTGCATGGGCTTAGATCTGGACACGGCTCCACAGGCTGCAGAAGCAGTGTCATGGTCTCTGGTGTGGGGCTTTGGCCCATGCACCTACTGCTTTCCCAAATAATTCCTCAGCATGGCTAGTAACTGGTCCAAACAGGCAATCTGAACAAGGCCATGCCCTTTAGAGAGTGAGTGATTTCAGATGGATGGACAGGAGTGTTGTGATGCCCCCTCACTACCTCTTTCTGGTCATGCTTTGTCTACTGCTGTGTAGCTTTTAAGTCTTTCATAGTCAAAATCCAGAATGCTTATGTGTAATGCCAAGGAAATTAAACTTGGATCCTAGGGAGAACATGGGTGGAAGTGATTAAATGTTACTATAGCAAATTACTCCCTTTTTCCCTCTCAGTAGTTTAAGGATAGCTAGCTAAAGTTAGCCTTACAAAAGTATAATTACAGGATGGTTACGGTCATGTAAATACAGCTGGATTGGTCTCAAACTAACCGGATAAGACAGCACAGGCTGTGTTGTTGAATGTTTTTGTCTATATTCTCATTGGGTTTTAGTGGTATAAAACATCTATGAAAGTCAAGAGAAGGGGTAGGAAAGCATCATGTAAAGGAAGATTAGTTAGACTGTTATGGTAAAATAGACCTAGTCAATCAGTTTTATAATCAAGTAATCAAGAAGAATGTAAAACATTTGCCAATACATATATTTTTGCTCTAAATATTGAGATGAGAAATAAGTTTAACATTTACCATACTTAATTTAATTTTGTACCCAAGTGGTATTATGTATATATGTGTATGTATACATATATATAAAAATACCAATTTTGCTGCAAAAAATGGCTTGTAGTTAAGTGAAACTATATACTTCAATCTGAGGAAATATTTTCCCCAAATTCTATTACTTAGGATTCTCCCCAGTATCTAGAACCTGATTTGTGAAAATGCATTTTCTCAATATTAATATTTGATTTACAACAGTTTATCCTGGATTTTCATTTCAATGAGAGACAAAAATACAGACTGATGAAAACAATTTTAAATGACTTTCACTTGTCACATTAAACTCCTTTCCCACACACATACAAATTTCTGTATCTCTCATAGGCAAATAGAGGATCATTAGCCTTCAGAACAAATGTTTGCCAATAAAAAGATGAATAAATAAATAAAGTCAAAAGCATACACAGTTTTCTGACTGAAACTAGACAAAAACTTTCAGTTCAGGACACTCTGATCTCTCTCAAAGCCTAGAAGGCAAAAGTGAGCTCTGGCAAGAAAAGCTCTAAATAACAAAATCAATGAAAGATAGATCCTTCAAGATGTGAGCAAAGCAATGTTGAAGTAATCCATTCCTAGCATATATCATTAATTTTTTTTTTTTTTTTTTTTTTTTTACCTGTGACTAACAAGGACAGAACCACCAGGCAATAGCTTTTTCCCTGAGAGATGTAAATGCAGCCTCAAGCAGTTCCAGTCTGGGACTCCTGACAAAGTGGAAAACACACTGCTAGCCAGGGATTTGAGTCAGTGGGCTGGGAATTAAACTCTGGGATCAGTCCCAGTTAAACATCTTAGAAAGATAAATTGCATGAGACCTTGGAGTTTCCATAGGCAGACAGTGAAAGTACTTAAGAGAAGCGAAATCTGCATGAAGTATGTAAGTTATTTTTGCCTGGAATATTCCACAGAAATATGATGCATTTTTACAGACCTGGCATAAATGTGAGAAGGAAAGATGTAAATACAGAGTATTTTCAGCTTTGATGAATTTCTCAGAAGAACGATGAGTTTAAAAATGCAGATTATGTTTTGGTTCATATATTACCCGGGATAAGAATATTGACTCTTTAAGTATCTGTTCAGTATGATACTGTAAACATCATGTTTTCTGCAAGAGTTAACCAAATGTTCAGCTATAATATTTGTAGCTTTATTAAATATGGTCTATGGATGATTGCCATCGATATGAAATTAAAACTTCATCAATTGTGTTGTGCCTGGTTGCCTTCCTAGAAGCATTGAAAACAGTGCATCTCAGCACTCCTAGTGACTGTAAATTAGTAAAAAGTAATTAGACACTTTAATAGCACTTTGACTAGAGCATCATCGAGCCCAGTAATTGGATCTTATTAGTTTGTACTTTGCAGTATGATATACACCCACACAAACACACACCCACACAAAGCAAACCTGGCCAAATCCTGAGAAGACATAGCCATAAATTGTTATTTTTTTTACTGCAGAGCATTTATTCGATTTTGTAGAATAAAGAAGCAATCATTAAGAAAAAGCTCTTGGCTGGTTTAACTACTACCAGATCTTAATTTACTTACAACTTTAAGACACTTTTCTTATGAATATTTTCATACTTCAGATATCACTTGAAAATACATGTGAGCTATGGTGAGCTATGCTCAGTGAGTTTAGTACTGCAATTTTTTAACAAAGAGCATGCTTTTTACAGGGGCATTTTATCCTCTAAAGAACTGTGCTTACCACATTTGCCACATCTTGTGAATGAAACCGTTGCTGTTTTAGTGGCCTGCACAGACATTAATACTGTCATCAAATGAGCAGTTCCTTTGATTAGTAAGTGTCTGGAGAACTGTGTCCCAAGCACTAGCACACAAAGGAGACACCTAAACCATTCATTTAGAAGAGTTGTGGGCTTTAGAAGTCAAATAAAGCACCAACTGAAAAAAAAATAAATCTAACAGTATACTTGATAGGTCACTTCTAACTCTTAAAAAAGCCTTAGCAGAAAAAATAAGTTCCAATTTCTTTTATTATATAAATCTTATCTCTGTTAAGTACTCAGATTAGAAACCATTACTAAGCTAAAATGTTATGGCCTTTTTTGTATAGTGTTTACCAAAACCAAAGTATTTAATGATACCCTTCTTTATAAGTTAATGTTACAGTAAAATCCAGGCAAGGATGAATGTAGATTTGCCCTTAGGCAGTCCTGACTGTAGACATCAGTGTGAGATATATCTAGGGTTCCCTTTGTCAGAATATACTTATGATAATAATGTCATTAATTATTAAGATACTAATATTAATATTATTTTATTTAAATTATTAATATAAAATATTAATATAAATACTAAATAAAATTTCTGTGAGTATACTTAATGTATCAGCATAGAGTATGTGTTAAACTTCATGATTGATACCATCAATCATAAAATTATATATAACATAAGATATATCATGTTAACTCTATCTAATGAAGTTGTCATTCAAAATTATTTGAGTCAGATGTGAAATTTCCCCAAAGAAGCCTCCCACTAATTTTGGACCAGGCACCCTGCAGGTTCAGGTGGTACTGTTAATAATATGCCCATTAAAATAAGAACGAGACATAAGAAGTTTAGTAAGATTTTAAGAATCAAGCTTTCTGTCAAAGAAAATCTCTTTTTTCATCAATTCACAGGAAAGCTTCTGAATGAACCTGTTTCCAATGCTTCCCCTTTTAAGTTTTACCTCACTTTCCTCTTATTTCTGGTTTCACTTGCCTACCACACATATCACATACCACACAACTTTAGTACTATAACTAGGGGATTGCTGCGTTCAACGTGTGCACATTATTATATGCAGAATATGACTTTGCAACAGCATTAAAATTGCCAAGTAATGTCCTCAGAAGTTTTCTTTTTTAATTCCAAAATATTTTTGGGAGTGTCCCATTGCTTGAAAAGGCTGGTGAAGATAAAGTCTAAAGTCTGTAAAAGGGCCTCAAGGATTTAAATAATGACTGAAAACTCATATTTGGTTACTGCCTATTCCTATAATGCCTCAACTTTTCAATATTCTGATTGCCAGAAATTCAGTCCATTAGCTCTAAAAATACCTGATACATAGCATCATCACCGTAAATAATGCATCAGCTGACCAGTCAAGCACAACTTTTGGCCACCACAAAAGTATTCTCCTCTTCCTTTGATTCCTGCAAATCAGCTAATGAAACTAATGCTTTTGAGGGTGGGTAGGAAGTGAATGGGGTCAAACTCACCTCTCCTCTTCTAGATTATTAAATTATTCCAGGAGAGGAACCCTTTTGATGCCACTCCACTCTTCAGATGGCAATTATAATTAATTGGGGTAGAAAGCAAGGGTGGTATCTGGAACAAAATTCCAAGTTTATCTAGTGGTAACAACAAAAACAAGGGGTCCAATATGCTAACCTCTGCTCCAAAGATGAGCTAAGGGAGAAGTCAGTTGGGATTACTTCAGGATAGTGGTGGATACTTAACTTGGTTTCCAATGTCCCGGGTAGCAGGATCCATCAGTTATCGTATGCAAAGAGCACCATCTTTTTGTCTCTTTTTTGTGCACGGACGTTCACACTCAGATGGAGATTAAAGGGCTTTAAACACTAAGTATTTCCTTCTGGGACCTTGAGCAGGCTATTTCATACCATAGCTTTCCAGACTGAACCAGCTGGGCCAGGGCAACAGAGCATATTGCCTAATACAGGCCTGTTGTAGACAGGATTCCCTGCCACCGCTTAAGCCGCTAGCCTTTTTCCACAGCCTGTTCAGATTTGCCTGATGCATCAGGTATTATTAATTGAGTAAGGGAAGCAGGTAAATTACTGTAGTATCACAGTTGGTCTTTGCGGTTGATGAGAATTGGGGCTGCTTAATTCCAAACATGATAAAGACTTTAAAAGTTAATGTGCAGCTTGTACTGCATAATAACAGGAAAATATTATAATGAATAGTTAATCATCACTTAATTAAATTTTCAGGATACAAGGGCTACCAAGCAATTAAGCAAATATTCTGTACTTAAGGGCATAATTAAAGGGCCTTCCTGCTTCCTGCATATAAAATAATTTAAAAACTTTAAATTTCTCATGATCATTTCTACCAGGAAATACCTGTGAGGCAGAAAGCGGATTGTGCCGCAACACTCCATTGTTTCCTCAAAGCTGTCACAACTAAAAATAATATCTTAAACTAGTTATATAATAATCAGTTGCAAAACCAATTGTTCATTGAATTTAGCATTTAAAGAGTCAGTGCCATGTAACTAGATCACAGAAGTAATGGAATGTGCTCCTTTCAACAGCTTGAAACCTGTGGCTGATTTATCACACCCTTCCACCTGCAGTTAATAAAGTCTGCCTGGCCCTCTGCTTTTGAGCCTTAGTTAGTTGTGGAGCTTATATGATGGAGCATTCTGAGACTGGATGCTGTCTAAGGAAAACTATGTATGCAAACATTGTAATATTTTAGAAAAAAAGTCAAGATTTATAAATCAAAGTTTATGATATCTAGCAGTCTTTATCAGAATGAGTTCTGATTTGGAAATACACACAAGCACTCCTGGGATTCAGGCCACTACAGTCAATTCTCAGTCTTATGTATTTTCTCTAGTATGAGTAAAATTGACAGAAAAAGACATCTCAAATTATTTCAGCACAAATATTGCAGTTGGTTCAGACTCATCCTTTCCTTCTTTCTTGATTCATCCTGCTATTTGAAACATTCCTGTCACCATGGTATCATAAACTGCTCAAAATCACTGGAGACTTTCACAAAAACCCCAGTAAAATAAGCAGCCATCTCCAGTTCTATAGAATCTCCTATGTAGCTCTGTTTGTACTAGCCTTATTAAACCAGTTCAATAGGTTGCTATGACAGAGGTATTGACTACTCTGGTTTGCCTTATACACTCCTTTTTATTGCATTGGTGTCTTCAAAAGTACAGTTTATCCCATTTCTCATGATGCAAACTATTAATAGAAGAGCCAGCTTAGTTATCTTGCCAGCCAATCAACCTTCTGTATGTTTCCTGAACTACGTACATACAATTTTCCTAAGTTCTACAGCGATGTGAACAATAGCTAATGTAATGTGGTTACACTCCTTTTTGATGAGCTATCTTTTAAAGAATGTATCATGTTAAGAACCAATGGCCAACTGAGAAAGTGCAGAAATAAAGGCACCTTTGAAAACTTTGCCAGTTGCTTTCTTCTATCTGTGGTTGACATTTTGACACATCTTTCCTTGGGTTTCTTCCTGGAAGGCACATGGGGCATGATTATTCTGATTTCAGTGTGTGAAGTGCAAAATGAAAAGACACACAAAGTAGTTCTTTACTACTCCTCCTCAGAAAACTTATGAACTGAGTCATCAGATTTCTTTGCTGTTTATCCTGCCAGAACAGTATATTTGGATGTCAGGAAAATCATAACCCAATCCCAGTCTACACTTTCCTATGTATAAGTGGTTACACAGTTCTCTCCTCCTACTCACAGTGTATTGCAAGAAAAAGAAAAAAAAAACCCAAAACACCCAACAACCTAACAAAACCCAAACCCAACAAAAACCCCACCAAAAGTCCCAACTTCCACCACCCTCCAAAACCCTCTATAATGCCAACATTTTAAATCTGCCAGAGCTTTCCTCTGTCTCTCACTTTCTCTCTGGTAAATACTCATGTTATCACTAGTTTACACCATCTCATCTCCTCGTGAAGACAGCTGCCAAAATCTAAGCTGCTGAGACAGCAATGACTTTGTAAAACAAACCAGTCAAAAGAAAATAAAGTTACATTTTTCCAGTGAAGATCTCCAAGTTCTAACCAATGTAATGTTCACATTCAATCTCAAGAAGATAATCTAGCAAAAGACAGAAGTTATAAATTATCAGCATAAATCGATTTCATGTTGAATCTTTCTTAGGACCTTCTACAGTCCACATTAGCATTTAGTGGTCTACCACTGTTTTTATGAACAGAATGCTAATTTGACAGCACACCTACTTTCACTCCTTCACATCTCTCTACATAAGAATCTTTAAAACGCAGAATAAATTTTATAGTAACACAGCATTTGAAAATCACTGAGGAGTTCTGCTTTGAAATTACATTTTATTAAACAAGTAACAAGCACAAGCATACTGATTTCATGGACATACTTTTCATTAGTCAGCTGTAGGTCTGTCTGTCAGGACACAAAAATACTTTCAACAGGACATTTTCTGAGGATTTTTTTGTTTCTTCTTTGTTTGCTATCCAAGTGATCTGTTGAAAGGAACTTACTATATTCTAAAATCTTACCTCAAAATTTGAGAGATCAGTAGACTGAAGACACTATAATCTGGGATGTCTTTTCATAGAATATTCTTTGAATCTCACCTTGTTAGCATTTCTATCAGATCATTCATTTCCCAGCAGCCCACTTAGCCTCCTAGATATGTTTTTCTTGAATCTGTAAATTCTGAAACTGTCCATCTTCCAGGGAACTGGGTGTTTAGGGAATCCTATTTTCTCTAAAAACTAGTTACTTTAAGAATTATTAATTAAATATGCTGCAACCCTTGTCACATCCTTTTAAAATCCACAGTGGAGATTGATTGTCATATGGTCAAGGCTTGCAGAAAGCCATATACATGATCTGTTGGACTCCAGCATCAGCTAGAGCCTTCAGAAAATTTTTTTCTGCCTCAGAGAACTCCATTCCATAATTACAGAAACAGAAGCAGAAAGAAGGAGGAATACGCATATCACTTATCTGTGGGGAGCTAATGTAGCATTGAAACAGAACAAGGTCTTAAAATAAAAAGATTAGTCAGGATGAGTTTGGTACAATGCTCTGGGTGATGCTCTGTTTGTGTTGAGAAAGGAACGTACTCTGAATAATTAGAAAAGATTATGTGGGCACCTGAAGGATATAAGGAGACCAAGTCAGAAGTCGTTGAACAAAGAAAATTGAAAGGTCTACTCCACCTAGATCTCACCTATTGTGAATGGAATGATTAGCTGTCAAAATCAAATGAGTATGTATGTAAAAAGCTGTTGTGTAACCTCTCACGAAAGCTGTATAAATTACCTAACTTTTAACTGAAAACTTTGGAGCTAGTTTGTCTGGTGCGAATCAGCTAGCTCCCCAGTGTTGCACAAAATAAATACCTTTGCTGCTTAAAGACAAAATGGTCTCTGAGCAGTTACTCTGTGACGTTTTGGCATCAGCATCTAAAACTTTCTGTCCTCTTTGCAATCCATTGGGTGAAAAAAGAAGGTGATATGAGTGGAGAACTACAAACTGTCCTTTGTGTACTCCTCTGTCTCTATCATCCATTTTTCCCCAACAGCAGGCACTCTGTGAAAAATAGTAGGGCAACTTAAATGGGTGATGCAAATATTCCTCCAAAAAGACTCAGTTTAGTGGATTTCTATTTTGGCAGAGCATTTTGAAATCAAAGCATCTCATTTTATATTGAATGAAAAGAAGTCTTGGAACCTTGACATTCTTTGAAAACCCTTCAGTTGTTTAATCAGACTTAGTTATACATTTAGGTATCAAGATAATCTTGATTTTGTGCAATATCTGACATTGCTGAGGTACAGTATTAAAGTATTTTTAAACCAATTGCATACACAAATCTTGACATCGAGTAAGAGAAGGTAAATCAACACTGGAACAAGACTGCAGAAGCTGCTTTAAATTCTCCATTACCTGAAACCTATATACTAACAAAGGAGTAATTTCTAAAGACCTTTCCAACCACAACTATGACCAGAATTCATCGTATTTGAAGCAAGCGCATGAACAGAAATGGAATGAAGTGCAAGTTATTAACATAAAATGTGAAGGAGAAGACAACTGTGTAGGAGTGCCAAAACATTCCTTCCTTCCTCCAGAGGGTATCCCTGAAGGCTAACTGAAGTCACTGTCATTGTTCCAACCAACAGAAGTATCTCAGTGTTAAGTACCTGAATAATAATAATGAGGAGGAAGAAAGAATGATTTTTGTTGCTTTTTTCTTTTCCCTTGCTTTTGTGTATCAGCTTGATGTTACTTAAATGTCCTTTTTATTCAATGATCTTCTCATCAGGAAAGTCTGAGCTTTTCAGATTTGCAAGTGTCATGGGATTCCTGTTCACAGAATTTCATTTGTCTTCGTAGTCATCAGACTCCAATCTCAGAAATGTAAAACTGAGAGTCTAAAATATGAACATGAGAAACAGCAGCAACAGTGTACTCGAAAGATAAACTTCTTGGGGACCACTGCAAAAAACCTGTCAATTAAAGAAGATACTATTATGAGTTGTCATATCACAAGGTTTTCCCTTCTGATTATCTGTTATCCTATAAGCAAAACTGACACATGTTCAGAGCATGTCTGGATTATTTCTCCAAAGAATTTCTTTCCCAGTTATATTATTCTTTTATTGAATTTCTTTCTTCTTGTTCATTGTTCACTCTGAATTTCCAAGAATCTTGTTGCTAAATACTGCATTGAGAATGATATTTATAAAATTCTTACCCAGTCTTGTTTTCTAGCTTCTTGGAGTAAATATTGAAGGCTTTTAATGTTTATTTAATGCCAGTTTTAGTTCTGGCATACAGAATTTTGGAAATAAGTTGTTAACCTAACTGTAATTCATTAAATGGAATTTAAAATGGAAGAGGTCTCTAAATCAAATTCACTGTTAGGTTTTGAGAGCTTCTGACAGCACAAAATCGTGGAAATATTACTTCTTGCAGAAAGCCATGAATAGCTTGATCTAAACAGTAAACCAGAGGTAACCTCTTCTAATCCAGGTTAATTGGGTTGTTCGTTTATGATTCTGAAAAGGGTTAAATACGATTTATGCCAGACAACATAGGATAATGGAAAATATAGCTTGGTCATCTTCTTTGGTATTTCTTTTTATTTTTAATGAGACCACAAAAATGACTAATCAGGTTAGAGATTAGAGACCCAACACACTATTCATAGGTGTCTTCAAGTTAGGAATATAACTGCTGTGTAAACCAGAATATAAATTTGTACAGCTTTTGTTTCTAGTTCATATTTGTCTAGGTCTGCTTTTCAGATACTCAATTCAATTACATGTAATGTATAGACATGAGAGTAATTAATGAAATATAGATTATAATATGGCACCATTACCAAAAAGACTGTCATAGTCCTTGGATACATGAACAAGGGAAATATAAATTAGGCATGTATCAGTTATTTTATCTATTTATTTTTAGCTGTACTAAGAACATTTCACAAATAGTTTAAAGAGAGTAATGAAAAACAATTGGTATTCAGAAACAAGGATCCAGAATAATGATTGGACTGTAAAACATGTTGTTAATGTCCATTCAGCAACATTCACACCAAAATCAGTGTAATTTATCACTTTTAAATTAAGTAGTTAATTTATCACATCTGATTTATAAATTAATACAACCAGACCCAATGCCTGAAAGCAAAAGTTTGGTAGGTTCACTCTGAGGATTGAAAAAGCACTTTTTAAAAATCATGATAAACTTCCAGTAAAATTTTTAGCGGTTCCTTAACCTTTCTGTTAATAATGGTCAATTTTAATTCTTGGGAACCTCTTCAGTTTTGTTTCCAAATGCACTTTTCACTAGCTCTAATAGTAATGGACTGAGTGAAGTCCTACAAGCTCTGTTTGCATACATGACCATATAAGTCCTCTGGTCTAGTCTGTGACTTTACAGAAAGCCTTTGAAGTTAGTTAGTTCCCTAAAAGAGCAACTTTACAATTCTGCTAATGAGAGGTGTCCATAGCTAACTGAAGTTTTAGTGTTATGCTTCCCTTTGTATGCAAGCACCCTCTGCTTGAAAATATGACCAGTTTGGATTGCTCATCATAGTTTTGCTTTTGCCTACCATTTTTTGCCCTTGTCAGGAGGAGTGAATTTGGCCTCATATACTGAATATGCTTGTTACGCTACTTGTACCGTTAATCTAAACGTTCTCAGGCATTAATCTTGGTATCCTCTTTTGCTTATAACCAATAAAAAGAATTATAAAAATAATTTACAAATTGATTAATACCATTACACTGAATGATAGTGGGTTTTTTATATTTACTGATGAGATAATTTTTGATAATATTTTAATAAAGGCAATGATGGTCCCTTTTTAGATGAATCTTGAAATTAACATCCATGATTGACTGTTATTGGAAGGAGACAAGAACATAAAATATGCTTGCAGGCAGAGTTAAGTGTTTGTCTTATGTGCAGGGCAAAGACAAACACTCATCTATTAAGTACTTTTAATAATGCAAGAATGTCACCTCACAGATTTAGAGGTCCAGCTTTGAAGTACTGAAGTGTAAAGAGGGGTTTTTTTAGTAAAATAAAGCATTCCAGAACAAAGGTGATTTTTATCAAGCATAGAGCTGCAGGCACAAGGAAGATTGGGAACCTTGTGTCTGATTTAGTACTGAATGAAAGCAGTTCCTAGGCAGAGTTTTTCAAGTGATAAAAAGAACTGTCAAATGAAATCAGAAATTGGTGTGCAAATTGAGAACTGTAGAATGCTATAATTAACTAAAAGAACTGGCAAGCTTGGGCTTGATGACATTAGTGATCAAAGTAACCTCAGAGGTTTTGGGACTTTGTTCTTATTCTGAAGTCTTAGGTATAAATTATTTGTAGCTACTATTTTTCTGTATTTGTCTCAGTTCTTGTTAGACTATTATGTTAAATGATTTCTATATTATCTGCAGAATTTTATTGCCAAAAAAGTTGAAATTATGCTTTATGTAAAAAAAAAACCACCAAAAAACCCCCTCAAACAAAACAACCACCCTCAAATTTACATGTAAAAGATCTCCTTTTTATTTACTGTCATTTTTCTCTCTTGGATTTTGTTCTCATAAATCAATGCACATATACCCCTAATGTGATCAAAATTAGGAGTCACATTATGTACTGTATTGTTTGGGGAATTCGGTTTCTCTCTTTTGACCTCATTTGCCATGTATAAACAAGAAATTACATGAACAGGCTACTTATTTTATTTTTTTAAGGAAGGAAGGGATTCTGCTCCTGTATAAGGATTTCTCTGTATGTGTTGGGTTTGGAGAAAAGACAAAAAAGGTACAGCATTTGAATGGAAGGATTCCTCTCTCTAAGCTACCAAAGCTCTACTGAAATCAAGCACCATCATCTGCTTCAGAGTTTTCTGAGCAGCATGGGGCTGGACTCAGTCCAAGGCACCCTTGGACTCCGCTGCCTAGGGCCCTCCTGCTGTCAAACTTCAGAGCTCTAAAGCTCTGGAAAGAAGATCAGAGCTGGATTTCCCACTGCACAACTTGCAGTGGGCTCCTACAGTCTTTTTTCTGTTTCCAGAAACTGCAGAATTCTGTCCTCAGCCTCTTCACATCTTATACTGTGGGCAAGTGAGCATGTTCACAGGCACAGAAAATCTTTCTTCTGCCTGCCAAGCAGAAAAGGACATCATATAAACAAGCACCCAGGCTCTACTAGTGCTTCCTCAGTTTGCAGTACTTCAATATTCAAAAGCTAACCACTTGATCAGATCAGAGCCTACTAGTCAAGGTTTCATTAAAGAATGTATGGGCTTTTTCCTGTCACAATTTTCTTTATAGAATCATAGAACAGTCTTGGTTGGAAGGGACCTTAAAGATTATCTAGTTCCAACCCCTGTGCCACAGGCAGGGACAACTTCCACTAGAAGCTCAAAGCCCCATCCAGCCTGGCCTTCAGCACTGCCATGGATGGGGCATCCACAGCCTCTCTGGGCAACCTCTTCCAGTGCCTCAACCACCCTCACAGTATAGAATCCTTCCTAATATCTAATCTAAACCTACCCTCCTTCAGTTTAAACACATTCCCCTTTGTCCTATCACTATGTGACCTCATAAAAAGTCCCTCTCCAGCTTTCTTGTAGGCCCCCTGTAGGTACTGGAAGGCTGCTGTAAGTTGTCCCCAGAGCCTTCTCTTCTCCAGGCTGAACAATCCCAACTCTCTCAGCCTGTCTTCACAGAAGAGGTGCTCCAGCCCTCTGATTATCTTCATGGCCCTCCTCTGGACTTGCTCCAACAGGTCCAAGTCCTTCTGTTGGGGGCCCCAGAGCTGAATGCAGTGCTCCAGGTGGGTTCTCACAAGAGCAGAGTAGAGGGAGAGAATCAGCTCCCTCAACCTGCTGGCCACACTGCTTCTGATGCAGCCCAGGATACGGTTGGCTTTCTGGGCTGCAAGTGCACATTGCCAGCTCATGTTAAGCTTCTTGTCCACCAGCAGCCCCAAGTCCTTCTCCTCAGGGCTGCTCTTAATCCATTCTCTGCCCAGCCTGTGCTTCTTCTTGGGATTGCCCTTGACCCACATGTTTAACCTTGCACTTGATCTTGTTGAACTTCATGAGGTTTGCATATGTCCACCCCTCAAGCCTGTCAAGGTCCCTCTGGATGGCATCCCTCCCCTCCAGTGTGTTGAGTGCACCATACAGCTTGGTATCATTGGAAAACTTGTTGAGGGTGCAATCAATCCCAGTGTCCATGTCGCCATCAAAGATGTTTAACAGTGCTGGTTGTAATGACAACTCCTGAGGAACAGTGTACATCACTGATCTCCACTTGGACATTGAGCTGTTGACCACAGTTCTCTGAGTGCTACCATACAGTCAATTCCTTAACCACTGAGTGGTCCATCTATCATATTCATGTCTCTCCAATTTATAGACAAGGATGTCATGCAGGACGTCAAATGCTTTGCACAGAGTCCAGGTAGATGACATCAGTGGTTCTTCCCTTTTCCACCAGCACTGTAACCCTGCCATAGAAGGCCACCACAGCTGTCAGGCATGATTTGCCTTTAGTGAAACCATATTGGTTGTCACCAATCACCTTATTTTTCATGTGCCTTAGGAAAGTTGCCAGGAGGATCTGCTTCATGATCTTGCTGGGCACAGAGGTGAGACTGTCACCTGTTACTGCTCTCCCTTTAAAGCTGACCATAAGCTTTTGGTTGGCTTCTCATCTATCCCCAAGTGGAGCTCCATGCACTTCAACTGGTCATTTACACAGAAGGTGACACCCCTTGCCTCATCTTCCCTGCCTGTCCTTCCTAAAGAGCCTGTATCCTTCCATTTCAACACTCCAGACACAGGAGCCATGCCACCATGTCTCTGTGATGCCAATAAGGTCATATCCCTGTAGGCATGCACATGTCTCTAACTCCTCTTGTTTATTCCCCATGATACATATATTTGCATAGAGGGATTTTATTTGGGACCCTGATGAAGCTGACTTACTGGCTGGAGTGGCTGGAATTCCTTTGGGCTGCTCTTTAGGTGTTCGCCTGCTGATCTGTGACCCCTCTCCAGGGTTGGGTATTTCTTGCTAGCACTGGCATCAGACTGGTAGGAGTGGGATGGATTGAAGTTCCTTTTCCCCAGCAACTTTAGTTTAAAGCCCTCTTCACCAGCTTGGCAAGCCTATGACCAAAGATGGTTTTTCCCTTCTCTGACAGATGGATCCCGTCAACCCCCAGTAGACCAGGTTTCTCAAAGCGAGTCCCATGGTCTAAGTAGCCAAACCCCTGGCTGTGGCACCAGTCCTGTAACCCCTTGTTGATTTACCAGATTTGACTGGGCGTTTCACACCTCTTCCCTTGAGGATTGATGAAAAAACTACCTGCACTGGAGAGTGCTCTACCGCTGCTCCCAGGGACCTGTACTCCTTCTTGATACTCCTCAGACTGCTACTGGCTACATCGCTGGTGCCCATGTGAAGCAACAGAAACCGATAATATGCAGTGGACTGAGAAAAATAACTTTATTGCCTGACAACAGCTTCAGATTTCACTGTCTGCTTTTCCCCCTCCTCAACTAGAAGCATAGCAGACACTAAAGCCAGGGTAGATATTTTTGAATGCTGAGAGACAGAAGCCAACATGTAGAGTTACAGCATGCATGTCTTTAACAGCAACATTTCTGGCTGTTTATATTGATTAAGTAAACAGAATGCATAAGGAAACATTTCAAATAGCTGATAAGTAACATGTATAGTATGTATAATTAACCTGTCTTGTTCCCTGCATCAATGAGGTGTTTCAGTACTAACTGGGAAGTTAAAACTAAGTTGTAGCCTCTGCACAAGCACATTTGAGGGTACAAGAAGAAGCACACCCATGGCTGATACAGAGGCATCTGGCAGGCTGCTGGGCAGGAGGTATAAAGCAATACCACTCACAGGGGCCAATGACAAAAAAATTCCTCCCACTTTCTAGACTGTGCCTTAGACTCTGTCAGCACAAGTTGAACCTTAGTTACAAGAAAAAATGCAGAAAAACTAATATAACTTCATTCAGACAAACCTGAAGTGATCCATCTATGCTTCATCTTATGTAGGCAAATTAACAGCCCATTTAGCATCATTCTGCAGTGCAGCTCGAGTCCTGCATCAAAAACCAGAGTCATGAGAGCAGTTGGCTGATTCCAGTTTCCAAACCTGGAAATCGTAGCAAAGCAGGTAGTTTGATCTGATTTTCCTTGGACTCTGTGTATTTCTACAACTATTGTTTATCACTTAAATTCCTCAAGCAGCACTCTGTACAATCTGTTAGGCACATGCACAATTTGTTATCCTGTGGAAAAAAAGGTAATTGAACTGAGCAAAATTGTCAGAAGTTAACATTCCTTTTAACAGCAATATTCTGCCCAAGGTTTTATTTTGCTCTGCATATTCTTTTCTCCTAATCTGAGTTCTAAAAAACAACTGATTTTTTTTTTTTTTTTTTAATCCCTGCTAGTATTTGTGAAACTTTGAAACTTTGGCATCCTAAAAAAGACAGATGGAATAAATATCACATCTACAAAATAGATGCATACATCTGTGTTAGTTGTTGAGACTTTTTTGTAGACATTAAGGAGACAAAATCACTTCATATCTGATCCTATATTGCGAGTGAGTTGAACTCAAATAGTGTCTACTTGTCTATGTTGACTATGAAGGGATTTTATAGAATTAGCTCAGATGCAGCTGTGTATATTGTAGATATCTAATCTTACCCAAGAATTCTCATGGAATTCCACTGGATGTATCAGATGTGCATAAAATATGTAACAAGTAAGAAACACAGAAACACAAATATTTCTTGATTATCTGAAATAACTTCTGTGTGCAGTGTCCCTAAGACTTGGGTGTAGGAGGCACTCAGCACAGAAATTTAGTTCTAATTTTCATGTTTCCTTTTCATTTTACCTCTAATTGCTTGGCAGATTCCACAGCCAAGAGCTGGGTGTTATTCCAGAAAACAAGAGCATGGTTTGCACTATTTTACTACTAAAGTAGGATGAAACTTCTCACATAGAAGCTATTCTGTTTTGGATGGTATGCAAGCATAGATTATAGATAGCATGCTGGATTCGATGGAGAAGTAATGGGCAGGAAAGGGTATGATTCTGAAAGAAGTCCAATGGTTCTGCTTGATTTGTCTTCCTAGTCAAGCTGAGTTTACAATATCAGCTTTAATTTTGCTTCACTCTTCATCTTTCCTCTTGCCCATATTCCCCAATTTCCTTTGACATCAATGATATTCATATCTGGAAAGGACAATCACAAATTTGGCACCAAGTATATTAGCCACTCATTTCACAGCAGAGTTAGTATTCTCTTTTTCCTTAGAAATATCTCACCCCAATTTATATATGTAGGTGTTTCTAACCCTCACCCCCCAAAAAAACCCCAAACAAACAATCAAAAAAAAAAGGTTTTTTTAACTGTTTTTTTAACTGTATTTCAAATAGTTTGAAATTTCAAATATTTATTCATGTTTATTTTACTTCTAGTCATAACAGAAAAACCTAACAACCTTACAAGCATTCTATATATGATCATCCTCAGAAAAGAAACATTGTAGGTTTCTTGATATATTCTACTTGCATTAGGTTACTATATTTCTACTTTCAGACAAGCTCCAGTGAACCCCAGCTTCTTAATTTTATAGTTATATGGCTAGGATTTTAGAATATTTTTGATGATAAACTATAGTTTTAATAAGAAGTTTAAGGAATCCATACATGATATTGCAAAGAAGTGACTATGCAAAAATGACTCTGTTTAACCAAGTAAATCTAATATCTATTTATCCTTAGGGTTGTGTTTTTCTCTTACAGCAATTGCAAGAAATGTTATTTTTATTGCAGTTGGCTTTTTAATCCTCTCGGTAGCAATGTAGTGTCTATAGAGAAATGAGAAATGAGAAAAGAATTTTCCTTATCACACACATTAGTAAAACTGTTAATTGATTTGATCCTTGTCTATATTACCTTTCTCCAATGAAATTTCTCAGTATTACACAGCTTGTTCTAGCAATATTAGCCAGGAAATATCTGCAAACTAAGAATGATGGCTTTCTTTGAACTTAGTTTACAACAACATTATGATTAAAAGTTAGCCTCATTAGAAGTATTTTTACCATTCCAGTTATTGCAGCAACATTGAAGAATAATAAGGGGAAACAGATTACTGTAGATAACAATTTCATTTTGTCTATATGATCCACATAAGAATCTGTTTTGGTATAAATGAATTAAACTTGAATAATAATTATTAATAAATTCATATAGAAAAATAAAAAAACCATCTTGTTTTTTTGAATCATAGTCTGAATTTCTATGTATGACAACTGGGGAAAAAAAAGTGTGTTGTTAGTCTTGCAAACACAACATTTTAATTGAGAAATCAATGAGATGTGAAGAATCACTGAGACATCTTCAAGATGAAATCACTGCTTCACAGAATGAGTGCTTCACACTCACATACTGCCATGAAAGGAGACACTTGTAAAATATTTGCTAGTGGATGAGCAATTGCAATGCAATGACTGAATCTTATAAAACAAATCACAATCACCTGTTATTTGTTTTTCATTGTCTCCATAGACTGCAAGTACTTTGGGTCAAGAAATGTCTCTTCTATACACAAAACACGCTTATCATTGAACTGAGGCACAACTGAAACACCAGTAGATCTGTAACTAAATAATTTAATTAATGCACTTGTAACCAGATTTAACATATTATTTCAAAAGTGCTTTAACTGAATATGACCCCTGAATTTTAAAGATGTATTTGCTTCTCTTCCTTTGTTATTTAAAAATGTGTCAGTGTATTGACCTAGCTAGACACTTCAGAAAAAGCAAGAGATTATTTCTGTGATAGCATTAAAAGTTATCATGTATAGAGCTTTGAAAGTTTTTCTTTTTAAATGCATCTAAAGAAATGCATAATGGTTCTTTATACATTTGATCTGTAGATTCAATATTTTCATGGAATGCTCATTAAATGAATTTTAAATTTGTCTCCAAGGCCACGTATACTTACGTTTACCTAATTTGAAGCTATTGTTTGTTAGTCTAGCAGTTCCCTCAAGATACTGTTGAAGATTTCCAAATTTAGTAAGTGTATCAAATACATATTTTGGGAAATTTGGAATGAAAATCATACTGACAGTCATCCATTTTCTTATAGTAATTTAAGAGCTAGATTGGTTTCAAAGTTATTAAAGGTCTTATTTTGATTGATCTTTTTTTCCCTTTTCTCATGGGTTCAGTGGCATTTCATTATACCCTTCTAATTTACCAGCTGAATCATATTCAGAATCAAATTGGAAGTGCTTGAATCATGTATCTGAAATCTTAAAAAATCTAATGAAATGTCTTTTGTGTAGGGCATTTTTAAGCTGATTAATTGACTTTGAACAGGATAGGTGCATTCAGAATTTGGGCATCCAGTAAAACTGTAAGACAAAATAACCCTCAAGAGCTTTTGGGTCATATTTGGTGGAACATCTGCAAATAACTAATTTATGGTCTTAGTGAGCAAATGAGACATTTATTGAAATACTGAATAGGTCTTAATGCTATAATGAAGGTAAGAAGCTGCTTTCATATTTGCTTATTTTCCATTTCAATGAACTGAGAGATTTTCTTTTTTCCCACAATGGAATGAGTGAAAAGATATCAGGAGGAAAAATTAGGTCAGGAAAGCATAAAATTTTTCTTAAGTACTTTGTTTTGGCTTTTAGAAAAGGAATAATACAAACCAGTCAATGTTCTTTGTGGCACAAAGCATAAAAATTCATATAAAACACCTCATGGCATTTCATAAAGCTGAAGACATCTTAATTGGCTGCTTTTGAATGAAAGGCTCTTACTCTGCAGTATCACATACCTACTTTTTAATAGGCATGTATTTTGGTAAGAGATTTTGTCACAACATTTCTCCTCAGATTTTTAGGAAAAAAATAGTTGTCATACAGAATCCTGTAAATGGAATTTTTAAATCCTATTTACTGTGCTTTTTGTCTAAATGAACTGCTTCCTTGTTCCACCGAGGAAGCAAATAATTTCCAAGCAAACAAAGAATGTCCTTATTCAAGGCTTCATCATGAATGCTAGGTTACATACCATCCCTGTAACAGAGGGCAAAACCACAGTAGCTCTGTTTCAAGGAAGTGATGGGTCCCAACTGCAGGGAGTCAGATATGTATTAGTGTTTCCAAACCACCTTCCACCTCTCTATGAGGGTTAAAAGGAGCATCTGACTGCATTTTGACAGAACACCACACACACCCCCCCTCCACACTCTGCCAAATATCAGCTTCCCAACCTGAAAAATAATCCCCACAAATTTTTCCCCAGTGCTTTTCATTAATATTATTCTCTGAATTAGGAAAAAACCACAACCCCTTACTGAAATGGAGAGACAGGTCAAGTTTGTTATCTTTAATTTCTCTGGTTCTGTGCTGGAAGATAAGCCTAGGGGGAAAAAAAAAGTTATGGAACATCACCCTGTTTACAACCTAAAAGGAGAAAGTTGACATGTACAGATTGTTTGTGATAGTGAAATTAAACAGCAAACAATTCTGACAGTGAAATTAAACAGCAAAAAATTACACATCCATAAAAGAGAATACCCATCTGAGCAGATGACGGCATACATTTATCTGTTGAAAGCCTAGATATACCCAAGCACTACAAAATAGATATCTATAAAAATAGATTATAAAACTCTAGATTTCTATGTTCCTCTTGCATAATGCTTGAAAGTTAATTCCAGTAGAGCTGAACTGCTGCAGAAACATTCCATACACCCCCAAAATATTGAAACAGGCAGCGAAAATACATACACTGCTGTTCACAAATTGATGGATCCAAGCTCATAGTTAATAGTTAAGGTGGCCCATTGCATCACATCAGATTCCAATGTCTTGATCTGAATGATGTGATTTAGATTAAGGTAGAATTATATATTGCTTTTCATTTGCATTGTTCAATTGCATATTAACTTGTGGAAGACTATCACTACAATTGGATTAACTGACCCTGAATCAGTACTACATGTGCCTGTATTGACACCTGAAGAAGAAATTGTCTAGTTTGTTCTTTTATTGAGCTTTCCTCTCCTGCAATCTGCAATAAAACTATGATGCTGGGCTAATGAGGAGACCCAGAAGTGCCACATGTTTTCCACATTTGATGTAGCTGAATATAATCTACCATATAACTTTGCCAGCTCATATGGAGCATTTGGAACAGCACAGATTCCTTTTTTGGGCTTGGCTCATACATAATAGATAGAGGGACAGGAAATCACTGTGTAGTTCAGCTGAAGTTTGTGTCATGCAGGACACTGAAAATAGTTGGAAGTTGTAGAGTACTAACTGCTGACAGGCATTTGGTCAACAATGCCCCAAATAGCAAATGAAGAGAAAGTATTTAGCCCAGACAGTAGGCTTTTCAGCTCCATTTCAGATAGTTGCAACACAGAAACTTTACAAAATGTTCCTTCTCATATTTTAAGGCTACTATAGATCAACAGTCTTGGCATGCAGTGCCCTCCACCTGTAATGGCTACTATCTGAGGCCTCAAGATATATCTACTGAATGAGGTATATATATTTAATCCTAGTTTTTGATGTCATCAGATATATAAGCAGAACAATATATACCCATCACTAGCTGAATTGTATTTAATATCTCTTAACAAATGCAATTATATCCCTAAGGCATTTCCTCTTCTAACATTAAATTTTATCAGCCTGTCCATTCTGTAGACAACAAAAACATTCATTGAACATAATTTAAGCAAACTGGGGTCTGTTTCTAAACATTATATATTACTGGAACTCATAGCAATTTATTACACTGGATATATAATAAACAATGTGCTTTCCATGCACAGGAACTAATGAAACTTGTTTTCATTTGGGTTTATATCCAAAATCCTTTAAGTCCCATTACCAGAATAGCTCCATACTCTTTTCCGTCCCACTTGCTTTTGCACCACAAAGTTGGTAGTTCCTTCATACATCCCTGATCCAGATTTTTCCATGTCCCCTAAAACATACCGCAGTGTAAGCACCTCCGTCTTTTATCCCCTAATTAGAGCTAGACAGCAGCAGGGCAGCTCACTTTCTACTAAGCTTAGTTTTCATCTTTCCATCCATGGAAATATTCAGTGGGATTGCTCCCCTCTTTCCACCAACTTGCACAATACTACCTTTGAGGCACTTAAGCTTTAATCTGATTTGACTAAAATCTGCAGTAGATTCTAAAATTAAGGGAGGAGGAAAGTCAGAGATAATGAAAGCAAATTTGCACAGGCCTCATTTTCTCAAGAACCACAGTAAATTTTGATTCACCTAAACATGTGTGAATCTTCACAAAGTACTTTAAGAAATAGAGGTATGTTAGAAATTTTGTAAAGGATTATGAAAATATCTAAGCTTATCGTATTAAAGTTCTTTAAAAGCCTCTGTGGATTAAAATACATGCAAAATACTTTCTGAGACCATTGCAGGCATTTTTCCACTGATTATGATTTAAGAGGTGCTTTTATGTCCTCAGGTCCTACATTTGTGTGTAATCAAAGATCTGTTAGCAAGGCAATTATCCGCACAGTTGTCTCTGTCCGACTTGAAGCTGCATTTGATGTCACCTCTTTTAGACAGAATGCAATAAATGTTGCTGTTACTAGTCAGAAATCAGGGTTCCTTATGGTCAGAAATATTAACGTTGCTGTGTGAGATTGTTTCACATGGATCTTACCACTGTATTTCCAGCTATTTTATGTGGGAATATATCCAGCAGTTTCTTGATGATCAAAGTCCAGGAGGAAATTTCTGGTTGAAACCAGAACAAACCATATCTGAATATCCAGCAACCCAGTAATTAGGGCATGCATTCAAGAGAGAGAATAAGCAAACTAACCCCCCTGCCCTCCTAATTCAGGTTCTTCAGTTTCACAGGTCGAAACTCTAACCTGACATCTATGACATCTATAAGAAGTGAGTAGCAGGTGCTGTCTCATCAGAAGGTTTGGATTTTACATCCTTTTTGACTCACTTCATCTCAGCACAAATTGTGCAAGGCTCAGAGTGGTAGGGCACCCACAGACTTTCAGCTTTGGTGGTCAGACCTGCTTTCTGTTTGTGGAAAGGCAGTTTATAAAGATATCTAACGAGATCATTTGCAAATTTATTTTCTGGATTGCTGTGTAATGCCACTCAGTTTGTTAAGTAGCTGTCACATCCCTGTGTGGGCTGAGAAGATTTGCACACTAGGCATGTTTACAATGTGCTTCAAAAGGAGACGTGCAGCAGCACCGAGCAGCACAGACACAGAGAGCATCCTCGGAGCTGAAACCTGACTCAGTGTCAGGCAGATGATACACCATCGGCTGAGCTCTCCTATCTGTTACAGTGTAGGAACACACTCAATAGGTGTTGATAACTTGGACTTGTTCTGCTAGTTCATTAGTTCACCTTCAGTAATAGTAAATCTATTGCCCATGGCAAAGAAAAATAAATGTTACATTATAGAGGATCTATAGAGGTATAACTGGCTTGATTTTACGAACTCTTACTGGCCTGAAGCAAGTGACATGGATTCAGCATGCTGCACTGCATTACTTGAAGTAAGGTTCTCTGCTGTTTGCTGCCCAGAAATTTACACAGACTCCTTGTAATTTCTTTGAGCCTCTGCTTTCCAGTCAATTTGCACCTCCTGTACTCTACCGCCAGCAGGTATATATAAACTGAGGATCTGTTGGGGAAAGGCATAGCAGGTAAAAACATTATAGTGTTGTTTTCAAGCAGTGGAAAGGTAAAGTCAGTCACTATTTACTGTTAAATCTTTATGTCTAGCACTTATTCTTACCATGAGTAAGCTTTTACCTGTGTCTGCACACACCTGTCTCATTATTTGTTGTACTAAACCTGACCTTTTTATCTCCTACCCTTCCCCTGCAAAATGTAACTTCATGTATTCAGTATGACTTTTCTGCTAGAGTAACACCAACAGTACTCACTGAAGGACATGAACATTTTAGCTATGTGTCCTGGTGTCATCTAGGACAGAGTTAATTTTCTCCTTAGTAGCTGGTGCAGTGCTGTGTTTTGGATTTGGTGTGAGAACAATGCTGACAGGACACTGATGGGTCTGGTTGTTGCTGAGTAGTGTTTATACCAAGTCACGGACTTTTCAGTTCCTCAGGCCCTGCCAGCCAGAGGGCTGGAGGGGCATGGGACATTGGGAGGGGACACAGCCAGGGCAGCTGACCTGAACTAGCCAAAGATGTATTCTATACCATGGGACGTCGTGCTTGGTATATAAACTTGGGGGTTGGCTGGGGCCTGCAGATCATTGCTCAGGGACTGGCTGGGCATTGGTCAGTGGGTGATGAGTAGTGGTATTGTGCATCACTTCCTTTCTCCCTTCCCTTTGGATTTCGGCTTTTCCCCCACCTTTCCATTATAACTGTTATTATTGTTATTGTTCTTTCATTTTTATTCTGTTTAAATTATTGAATTGTTCATATCTTAACCCTCGAGTTTTACATTCCTTTCTGATTCTCCTCCCCACCCCTTCAGGTGGGGGGAGTGAGCGAGCATCTGCATAGTGCTGGGTTGCTGGCTGGGGTTAAACCATGACACTAAGCATTTCTGCAAAGTCTTTATTTTTCACTGATATAACAAAGGCATACTTTAATAGTAGGAAATTTACATAGGAAAAAATTGACTTTAATTTTGAAAAGGTAGCCACTGAAAGAAGAAGGAGCTGTATCTGAAATAGGTGTTAGTCATATTCAAATCAGCTGGAGAAGTGTAAACAGCATGATGGGGAGGGGAAGACTATGAATCTCATGATCACCTTTTTTTTTTTTTTCCTTTAGTCTCCATTATGTTCTTTTGTTACTTATTTTTAATTTTTATTCTTTTGTTTGAAAACCAAGAACATTCTTCTGTATTCCTGAGAGCAAATGGTTTCTCCTGTCTTTCCTAACTGGTTTATAGTAATATACAGGGAAGACAACCACTGAAAAATAGAAAAAGTTTTAAGAGTAAGATAACTTGTATAATTTTAAACTAGAAGAAGGAAAATTCAACTGACTGTAATAACAGGCCCCAGAAACCACCATGTGATCTGCATTTTGGACTGCTGAGCTCACTTTGTTTTTTCTAGTGACACCCCCTGTGTTTTTTTCAGTGATGTGAAAACATAAATAAAGCCCCACCCTTTTAGAAAATGAGAAAAAATCTAACCTAAGGTTTCCCTAGCAAAGAAATGATCAAACCTCTAGTACTTTTATTGGAACACAGATACATACTGACAGCCTGTGAAATTTTTTGTTGCTGTACCTCTGTTTCTGTGTGTGTGTGTGTGTGCATGCATTTTAACTGTTAAAGTTGTAGAAACACGATGTGTTACAGGCTATATTACACAGTCAGTGTCCGCTGATCAGCTGTAGTCAAGTAAGTTCCTATGAAAAAGATACTGCTACTGTCTGAGCCAATGTTTAATACTGTATTGAGCCAAGTAAGAAAAAAGAGTGTATATTGAGATAGCTGTGGCTCTGCTGCAGGTATGATATTAAAAAAGTAATAATCACTTCAAAGAAAAATGTATGTAACAGAGGTGCCTACAGGACACAGGTACATATGTTGTTCTTAAAACTTTGGTTGCTTAAAACTGTAATTGACCACCATAACTTTTGACACTCTCCACAAACACTCCCACCTTACATATCTTTATTTCTAATTACCTATACAACTGTTTTCCCACAAATACTGAGACATCTCTCTCTTTTATGTGAGCTTATTCAGCATGGTACACCAAATAACCTGTCAAAGCAAAGTTCTTCAGGAGCTTTAATAAAACCTGCAAAACAATATAACCAATAAAAATGCTACTGTTGAGAGTACTAGTGATAGCTATCTGTACTTCATCTTCATAATATAGTATTACAGTATTCAAACTATAACATTTTATTAAGCCAACTCCAGGGTACTCCAGATCTCTTTTAAATGGGGAATATTTTTTTCTGAATAGAAGGCATTTTCCTAATGATTAATCATTAAAACGGTCCAGAGATAATGAAATATCAGATTGATACCAAACTTGCTTTTTTAAAGACAGACATTAGAGAAACATTACCTAAGGAGGCTGGGAAAGCACTTTTGTCTTGGAATTTGTACATAAAATTTGTATGAGTGCAGAGTTTTATCTGTAGGTTTTTTATAAGAAATATAGAAACTTTTTTAAAAGAAAGAACAGCTACTGCGTGGACCATCTTTTATGGAATATTAATTGTTAAATATTTAAATTTTGCCACTGAATTGGAATTATAATCTATTTGGAACTATAACCTGTTTCATTCTCAGAACAACAATTTTCTCTTTCCTCTTCCCACAGATGATTCAGTAAACCCTCTCACTAACCTAGCCCACTCATCAGCCTAAAGCAGTGCTACTAGATTTTTAATGTGTTAGGTGTTGACCCTGGGGAAAACTGATCAATTCACACGCTTTAAATCAAATCAGTATCAAAGGAATTTATTGATTTACTAATGACATGTAATTAACCAGCAAACACTATGCTCAGGATCAGTATCAGAAACACAATACAGACACTTGCAAAATCTTAAGACATACCTTCAGATTTCTAAATACTGTTTATATATCCCAAGAAGCTCTACACCACACCACCCCAGTGAGGGTCTCCCCAGCTGTGGGGGTCAGAAGCTCACCCCCCAGCACAGGAGTGGCTCCCCTTTGTGCACACCCCTCCTGTGGGACAAGTGGGCCCTGATCTTGTGTTGTCCCTGTGCTGTACCTTGCACCCGCTGGCCCATGCCCTGGTGAGAAAGCCCCATACCCAGGTGGGATGGTTGACCTCTTAGGTCTCGAGCAGGGTGACTGCTGCTGTGTCAGAAATCTCTTGGCAATTCTCTGTTCACTCTTTGATTTTGCTGATGGTTGTCTTCCACTTTAGTGTGATCAGTGTGGAGCAAAGGCCCTTTTTGACAGTTTTGGCTGCCCCCCACCTCTCTCAGATGCACACAGGGCTTACTCCCACTTTCCCATTGTATCAGCTGTGGTTATAGAGGCCTTTTTGTCAAGGGCCAGCAATGTGACCACCTTCATGATGTTAGAGTCAAAGTCTAAGACACAGAGCATCTCCAGCTACATTTGAGAAATGGGCAGACTGAACACAAACAGTCCCAACAACCTTTCAATGAAAATATTAGTGTTTTAACCGCATACTCTTTGTATCTTTATACTGATGCCTCACAGGGTGTCTGAAAACAGGCTTTATGACAGAAGAGAACGCTACCTGTAAGGATCTTAATGCAAAAGCATACACCTTTTTTTGCAAGTCTTTGCTATGCTACAATGAGGTCAAGGAAAAATTTAGAGGTTATAAAGGAAAGAAATGGTAGAATAAAGTGCTATAATTATTATCTTTTGGCTGCCTACCACCTAAAGTGAATCTTGAGCTTTTGGAGAGGTGCCCAGGAGCTCATTCAGGTCCAGGGAGAGAAGGGCTACTCCAACATGAGACTGCTACTAATGCCAACCATAGCACAACTCTGACGTTACCATGCTTCAGAATAGGAGCTGAAGTAATGATGTACTGAGCCAGACGATCCAGCTAACAAGAAAACACTTGGCTAAAAGGTGAATGGTAAGTCAGCAGAAGGAATAATCATGGACAGTCTGTGACAGGAGCAGAAAATCTCCAGAAGGACTGAAATTACTGAAGGTCACAAAAATAAGGGAGGAGATCATTCTATGTTGAAGGTTGTGACTTGACCAAGGGTAGGTCAAGAGGACTACAGAGGAGCTCTTGCATAATGCTTATACATTAAGTAATGCCTTCCAAGATGAATATAGAACTAATGCCAGGTTTATTAGCTCTGTCAAGGCTTCCTGTTCTCCTTTTCTCTTTCCCTCCCTCTCTCTTCTTTCCTTCTTACCTTTTCACCAGTATACTTATCCTATTACCTTAAAATCTAAGGAATTTTATAGCTTGGGACAATTAGACAATTTTCTAACTGTCATTGGACAATTAAAATAACATAATTCACACAGAGCCTACCCCAAGGCAAACTTAGGCTAAACCTCTTTTAATTGAAAAATAAGGCCTAAACTAATAAGCCAAGTGTATTTTTTTACAATTTGCATGTGGACCAAAAATGCCTGTTGGTTGGCTAAGCAAGAAAGAGATAAAAGCAAGACCCTTTGTGAACATTTTCTTTTAAATATGGTATGACTGATATGAACTGTACTCACCTGCAGCTTCACACTGAATTTTGCAGTATCTACAACTTCAACTAAATTGAATTAAAGGATCCAGTTGCTTTACTGTTGCTAATAGTTTGAGCAAATTATCTTAGAAAATCAGATCCTCACAACTAACTTGCCGTACAAATTTTCACAAGAATTTTAGTTTTCCAGCTTGGAAAATATGTTTATTTTTGAGATATTAAAATGCTAGGAGTAAGAAAATTCTTGAAAATATTGGATAAATAAAGGCTTCCATATGTCAAAAAAATACTTCTTAAGGAATTACTTTCAATAGTTACATAGACCAGCTTGATAGATAGTTACTTCCTGGATAAAATGAGAACAAGTGTTGCCTAACCTACTTTAGGACCAGAACTGATTCCAAGTTTCAGGTCCTCAGAGACTGACAGGAGCCCACAAGTAGGACAGAAACTTGCCTGATTTGTTATCTGAAATTTTCCTGTTAATTCATATTACATAGCAACTTTAATTCTCATTTATAAGAATAATAAAAACAATATCAGCATTAAATTAAGTTTTATTTTAATTATTGCAGTATTATTTCCTTAAATCATTCTTGATGGAGAAGGCTGAGAACTTTGAACTTGTGAAAAGGGGAAAATCTGGAAAGAGAGATTTGACATTTTAATGAAACTGCTCACAGCTATAAATCTAATGCTCTTACACTTTATGCAATAATTATAGGTACCCGGTAGCACTGTGATACTTAAGGGTTTGTCATAATTTCCATTGTAAATCCAGTTTTTTAAGGATTTAAACTCAGCTGTGAAAATTTCCTTCTGCCTTAGATCTGGCATTGAAGACCCAGCTTGGGAATGCATTTAGTTTAGTGTCAGATAACTTGTGTACCCTGATAGCTCCATACCAGCTTTGAACATCACTTTTAAATTTTAGTGAATGGAGGTGGGGGAGGGGTGGGGGTGGTGGTAATCTTGAAAAATTAAATTCTACTCTCTGACTGGTTTTGCAAGTGTATTTGTGAGGAATGCGAACAGAAAGGTTAAGAGCCAATCATGCAGTGTTACTGTAACAGCGTTTAGTAGTTTGAGAAATAGATCAGTTAATGAAAATATTATTCAGGCTACTTGACTTGTAACCTAGATCTCAGTATTTTTCCTTTGAATTATTGTTTTTATCTTAAATTTATCTTCTGCTGTCTAACCCACATCATCTGAACCACAAAGGATGCAGAACTAGAAATGTTAGTAGGTTTAATTCATGCTACATTAGGCATTCAAGTGTCAGGCCTCCAAGTTTGAGCTGAGTCGCCATTTTAATCAATGGACAGACACACCTGTAAGAAAAATTCCTTTTAAAGATGGGTGTTTAAGACAGGTTACTGAAACTGACTTATTCAGACTTGCTGTTCTAAACAGGGTCAAAATAAAGCAAGGACTGTATTCCGAGAACTTTAGCGTTCTTTTTTAATGCTTGGATATGACCAAATGATTAAGCATCTCCAATATTAAGTCGTTGCCAAATTTATATGTCAGAATGTTAAACTTTGCTTCCTTTAAATACTTGCCACCACTTGGAAGCATTCAACAATCATATTTCACTAAAATAATAAAAAACCCATGTAAAATGTTCATAATAAATTGAATATGTATCAAACCAGCAGTTTTGTGGTGCCGATCATTGTATAAAATGATCTGAGTTATCTGGAAAATTCCTGATAGAAATGATGATGTCAGCAAAGGCTTAATGATATGTTTAACCTGCAATTTTCATAGAAATCTACAATCTCTTGGAAATATTTTGTCAAGAAAGGCTTGGCTGAGAGGCAACTGGTCTTGAATAGCCAGTATCCACTGCTACTCACCTAGCAGACCAAAGAGAATAACAGTTTTCACACAGTCTGTTTCAGGCTGAAATTTGATCCTCATCTCCTTGAATCTCAGGGATACTCTGGACCAAGGACTGCTGAACATACTGGATTTTTTTTTCATTGAAAGAAACAAAAATCTTTGACAGGTCTCATTTCATCATGGGGTCGAAGTAGGAACACTCTTAGATCTTGAAACTTACCATGTAAACTGCATGGGATCTTGTTGTTTGTATCTTGTACTCATCAACAAAATCACTTTGTAAAAATATATCCACTATTTAGTAAAAATAGTAATAAATTTAAAAGCTATGGCAGTGTTTTGGAGGGATTATTTCATGTGAACCTCAGAGAAAAAGAAGTGAAAAATATGGAGCTAAAAGATTTCCAGAAAATGTTAAGCAGAAGATGTTAAACAAAATAGGATTGTAAAATTTTCATACCACTCTATGTTATAATGAAGTCACATACTTGTGTGCATACATTTAGATATAAATCCCTATATATACATTTATGCACACACGTTTCACAAATTGTTTTACTTCTGTATGGTGTAGTACAGTAAGACAAATTCAATTAGGAAACTTATTTTTCTGGTCTTTAAATGATTTTTCAGAGCTTTATGCTATGTCTATGTGTGAGTGGGGGAGAGTGAGAGGAAGAGCTGGGGGAGGATGAGATGGACTGCTTTGGAAGGTTTGCCATGGGACTACCCTATAAGCCAGAAAGTAAATGGATCAAACACCTTCATTCTTAATTGAGCTAAATAGTCCTTCCTCATGTGGGCAGTCTACAGGGTTTTCATGAGGCATTATTCAGTAATTTAATTGGGAGTACTCCTGAAATAAAACACTAAACGTGAGGAAGCTGCAGAAAATGTGAGGAATAAGACTATATAATGCAGGTCTGGGGACTAGTCTACACTGCTACTTTATCACATCCAGTTTAGGCTTAATAAAATGAATGTAGGTGTCAATCATAGAGAAGCAGCAGCTCTGAGAACTGGAGTGACAAGTACATATCTGACCATCAACTGAACATCTGATACTGAAACTTGTATTGAAGGTAGCTGAGATATGTTTACTTGCCTTACATTGGTAACTGTGGTTATGTTTTCCCTCCCATTTCTCTGAAAAAGAACTGGGAATAATGACATTTAGAAAGTTATAAATGCCTACGGTAGGTTTTGTGGCAAAGCCAAAGCTCCTTCTGGGCATCGAAACTTTCACTCCTAATATATAGTGATAAGAGTAAAGTTCAGATAAGCTACCAGCTGTAGATAACAAAAATGGCCATGCTGCAGCCATTCTTCGCTGTGGTTTTCTTGTGTGCCAGTGCCAACCTGTGCACACCACATCGGTGATATTCTTAAGAACTTTCTTCCCTGCTGTATCTTCATTGCAATTCACGTAGGGCTTTTTCCACATTTAGGAGCATAGTTTCATCATGCAGTCTTTAAAGTAACATTGTTGCACCACACTGACATTTCAAGTTATTTTCCACAGCTAGAAATGAAAAGAAAACTTGGTTTTGTCTAACCATCTTGACAAAAATATAACTAAAATAGATACGTTTATGTTCTTCTTAGGAGAATCCACAAAAAAAGTGAATTTGTGGGTGTGTGAGAGACATCTGTATGACTGGGAAAAAATATGGGAAGGCATTGTATTTTGATGTGGGGATATAGTAAAGGGAAGACTAAAGAACCTGTCCCTGTAATTCTGTGCAAGTAAATGCACAAATACATACACAAAATAGGCATATTCATTGTTCCTCACATAAGAAATAAATTAAGGGAGTTTAATATTAAGTTGGAATAAAATTTAATTGTTTATTCAAACAGTTCAGAAAAAAACCCCACCCTGATCACTAAAAATATCTGGAAAGGTGGCAGTCATCAATAGGTATTGACGTCAGTAAGTAGTTGGAACACTTCTGTATCTGGATCCACTTTTTGACCATTTTAAATGGAAGCTGAAATCCCAGCTTCAGACAGATAAGTGCAGTAATTTTGCCTTTAACACTGCAGGTGCTGAGGAAGCTAGACAAAGCTTATGGAAGCGGAAAATTCAGTAACAGGGAAGACTAACAAATGCATTGCAAGTCAAAGCTGTTGCTGGAAAAGACACTAGATAACAGTCTCTGCAGAAGACAACTAACGTAAGCCAACATTAGTTGAGACAAATAGCAAGATATACATTTTTGCTTCTTTTTTCTGGAGTAAAGAGCTACACCAGAAGTCCTAAATCCCAGCTAATCTTGCTCATCACAGGAGACGAGTACAGAAATTGCAGTGTTATCTGTCTTCATATTCTTAGCATAATCACATGCCCTCAAGTTTCAGACATACATGAACTGAAATACTAGAATATCATAAAGCTACTTTAGTGCTGGTTGTTAACTTCTCACACCATTTAAAAACAGAAAAAGGGAAAAAAACAGACCAAAAAAAGAGACATGTCTTGAAGAGAGAACAGGTCCTTAAAATTTTCCTGTTGAGTCATGTACTGAAAGTTTTTAAAATCATGCTTGAACAAAATTGTCTCAATCCTTTTCAGATTATATAAATAGGAAGAAAACATACTTCTACAAAAAGAGGTTGTGACCTATTTTTGGATACTCAGAACTGGTTCAACCTATATATTTGGTATAAACACTCTTCCATGAATAAATCAGCTCATCACATGAGTTTTCTTCCTTCATATATGAAATAAAAAGTTATTTATTATGCGCACAAACTGTGCAAAAAAACTCCAGTAAAAAACTGCCCACTGTGCAGAACTGCAGTATATAATGTAGCTTTGGTGAAAGAGCCAGAAAGAATTGATTGTGTAGGGACATGTGAGCAAAAACTCTGTTGTTTCTCTCTTATCCATTTCTCTCAACTCCCAAATAAAGGTGGAGAAATCAATCTTATTTAATTTCTGAATTAGTTTAGAATTACTGTCTCTGAGAACTAGTGGGGAACAATGTAGTGATGGAAAGCCTACCTGTTTTACACAGAGCTAAAGGTATAACCACCTTGCAAAAGAAAGAGGACATCTCCAGTGAGGGAGGGATAGGATGTGCACCCCCTGTATTAAGACACATTTTTGCATCCCCGTGGTGCAAAATGCCTTACTGGGCCTCTGCCAGAGTGGTGTCCATGCCATGGTTCTTAGGCCAGATTTGGATAACAAACCACCATCTGTCCTGGAGTTTATGTATAATACCAGTTAGCCAGGATATTAGATTACCATTAAATTATTTGTTTCCAACTATAGGTTTAGACATCCTATCTAAATATATTTATTTTTACAGTTTTCAGAAGAGGATGAAGGAGCTCAAAATATCAAACTTGTAATGTTCATTAATTGTGCATATGCCTACGACAAAGCCCTCACCCCAATATGCTGTAATAGTTATTTCTTTAATACATGTTTTATTTCAGAAGTAGCACTCTGAACTTTTGTTTTTCCAATATTTTTGGGGGGAAAACAGCCAATACAATTTCTCTACTTTGAGAATTATTGACCTGATCAAATAAATGGAGGATCTTGTAATGTTCTAAAAGTGGCTATCACAAACCATCACTTTTCTTTTAATGATACCAGGAAGATTAACAAAATGTATTGCTTTCTAGATCTAGCAGAATTTAGATCAGCCAAGGAATTTGTACTTGAGACATAGAACTATGGTGAAAAAACTATTGTAGACAGTGTAAATGTCTGATAAGGAAACCCATAAAAATCTAGTAGTCATTTTTACAAAATATTCCCAAGATTTATCCAGTTAAATTAGCATTATAGACTTCTAAGGGATTTCTTAATTGGACACTGTTATTAACAACAAAATTAAATCGATTACACACAGACTGATTATTCCTTTTCAATAAATAAAATGACAAGCAGTATTTACACTCCCTCCCTCAAAAGCTTTCTCAAAGGCACTGCAATTAATTATTCACCTGTGAAAGATAAAATAGAGAAAAATCTACATGGCCATGTAGGTAGTCTCCCATCTGTGACTTCAAGGGGAAAATTTGGTCTTCCTGTGTTGCTTCTATTATTCTCTGTTCTGCAGAGGCTACTGCAGTTCTGGTGCTGCATAATCATATTTCTCTCCTCTTCTAACAGTGCTCTTTCACTTCTCGGCATCCTGGCAGGACTGCCGCCTCACGCTTTCCTCCCTCCTCATGCTGTCTCTTTTCTTGAGGAGTTCCTTCATAGATCCCAAAATATTCTTTTCATTAAGGACACTTCCAGGCAGGAAAGGCACAGCTCTGATCAAATCAAAGGCACTGGAGCAATCAGGCAGCCCGGGAATCCCTGGTGAGTGCAGAAACAAAGTGAAGCACTTCCCCTGTGCTTGCAGAGGTAAAGCCAAAACCCCCTTGCTAGAAACTATATGGATAGGTATTATAGCAACTGTTCTTAAGTTGTATGATCCTTACCTTATTGAAAAAAAAAAAAACAAACCCAAAAAAACCCAAAACAAAAAACATTTACACGTGCAGGAGAAGCAAACTATGCAGCACAATATGCAAACAGCTGCACACACATGACAACCTCTGGCTCAAAAGGCATGTTTTTGATACGCCAAAACCACAGTAGATGTTGCTGAAGTGGCCAGGCACCGGCAGAGGGCTCTAGACACCTCAAGAATATGGACAAACACAGAGTAATAACAGGAAAAAAATAGAGGCATATCTTCAGACAAATATTTTGCTGTAGGAAAAAATAGGAGGAATAAGATTCTGCCCCATAGAAGTGGCAACCTAGAACCTTGATCACAAAGATAAAAGGCTGAACTTGATTCAAACAAGGTGAGTTTGGGATTATTCTCATGTAAATCTGTACTTAGAAACACAGAGCCTCAGAAGAACAGGGTCAGAAATATTTCCACCATTCTTAAGATATCTTGTGATATCATGATGATGGTGCCACAACTTTCCTGGTCTCTGGCAGGGCTTTGCTGACATTTCAGAAGACATTCAGTGTTAAGCCACCACTCTTTGTCCCACCCCCACTGGATACAAAGAACAGTTCTCTCCTCTGAAAATAATCTTTCAACTTGACATGTTTGTGTTGAAGTAGATAGGCTAGATAGATAGATCAAAGCAACATATCTAACAGGAGTGAAGGAAGGACTATAATTGTATCCTTTCCATATGCCAGCTATGCTAAAGAAAGAATTTTGCACATTATAGATCATAAAGTCATTGTACACACAACTGTTATCAACAATCAACATTTCTCTGTACCTCTCCTAGCCATCACTGTTTGCTGTAACAGAAGTAAAGCTGAGATTTCAGTTGCTGCTGTGGGAAAATGCTATATATTCTGACAGCAACTGCTGTTCCACTCATTCTTTGTAAACAGGTAGTCATGATTTATGACACCACGAATTATACTAGAGAACAAGTTTTCAAAAAAAATACATAATCAGAAAAGAGGCTATACAACTTATTTTAGAACATTATGGAATACATAATTAAGGAGCTTTTCCATATGATAAAAGCTCATCATTCTGGCATTCAGTGGCTGGAATCATTGCTAGAATGTTACTTAAATGGTATTTTAGAACAGAATTTCATAGTAATAAGTACTTCCTTCTTCCTGAGTGTCCTTTTTTTGATTTGAAAGACAAATATTCAAAGCATGAATAATAGAATATAATAAAAGTGATTCCCTAGATTTTAGACGTCAAATTGCTTTGCAATCTATTGGAAGTGATTAATATAAAGAATAACACAGTAGCAATGTGGCATTAAATTAGGCCATTTGTCCAAACAAGGCCATTCCACTGATTATTAGATGCCTTACTACTCTACAAATTTTAGTAGCGATGTTAAAAGCCAAGTTTAAAAAAACGGAAGAGAAAGAATGATGTGGAAACAATCGTACAAAATTTTCTTCTGGGTTTAGATTCTGTCATTAACTGTGTTTTCATGCAACAAAAGGAAGGCACAACAACTATTTGATTAATGATATTTTCGTTGCTCAGTACCTAACACTTTGCAGGCTTTTATAGGAATGCTCATAGGCTCCCTCCTGTCTGTGGTCCTGCTGTGTGAAGCAAATACATTTTGCAAAGAGCCCAGCTTTGCAACCTATATGTATATGTCCTATACAGCATTTGGACACATACTTGGATCTAATCCCCAAAACATTGGCTATTGATTTAGGCTGCTTCTAGATCAAGAACAGTCTTGAAGACAGGCTCCAGGGAAAATGTATAGGCTGCTTACAGTGATTATTCCCAGGGCTGCACACAATGTTTACTTCTTGGTGAACAAGATGCATACCCACAGGGAAAAAGATTCAGTAAAGCAGCAGTGTATGCTTACTGCTTAGACTGGTCATGGTGTTACATCACCCAGTTCTAGATGACAATCTAGGAGAGTCTCATCTATTGGTGATGCCACATGAACAAAGCTTGGTAGGAGGATGAGATAATTACAACCTTTCATGGCAGAGCTAGGATACTGCCTGCCACAAGGCAGATATTTTTGTGAAAACCCTATTTCGGTCTCCTGCAAGAGCTATATGGATCTGTCTTGACATGTCTCAGAAACGCATTAGGCTCTCTACCATGCTCATGTCAAAATGAAGAAGGCACAGTACTGTCGTAGTCGAGATGACCCCATAAATTCCTTTCCAGCACCAATTTCCTCTGATTGTCCACATGAGCTGACACAAAACCATAGGAAACTGAATATTTGTCCTCTCAGAAGTACACTGTTCATCCTGCCTTTAAAAATCCAACCCAGCCTCAATCCTAAACCAAACCTGAAACTGGAGAGATCACCAGATTAGTCTCTACAGCTGAAGGTATTCAGGAGAAGAATTTGATTTCTTGGCCAGCCAGACACTCACAATTAGGATGACTGACAGCAGCTTTTTAAGTCTGAAGCACAGTTCTAATTTATGTTTCTGAATCTGTACAGCATGCTTTAAACATGCTTTTAAACATTTATTTATGTTTAATCAAAATGAAACCATTAAACCCTCATGAAACTTTACACTTGCTGAACCACAACTCTGCAGCCTTGAATACCTTAACAAAATGGATCTTGAATACATCACCTTGTTTTCATCCTCCTGATGTGTATGAAACCCATTTCCAAAAGCCTTGTTTTTCTCATGCTTTTCTCTTTGAACCTAATCTTTGGATGACAAGTGAAATGGCTTAAAGCAGGATTCTGTATCAGCTTTACGTTACCTCTGTTCTGTCTGCGGTACAAATATTTTGAAACAAGCAATCTGAATCTTATTGTCTAATAATGATTCCATTTTCTGTGGGAAACTATTCATCATTCTATGCATCATGCTAAAAGAAAAATGGGATATAATGTCTGAATATGCAGGGGTGTGTGTGTGGAATCTTGCAAGATAAATAATTATTTTAAGTTGAGCTACAACAGCAGAATAACTGTATTCCTGTGCTGAAAAAGCTGCTTCCAATATCCCCTGTCTCAGTCTTTTTACAATCATAGTTATTATCTCTCAATTTGAGTGCCAAGCAGACAAAAAAGGGATAATGAATTAGCTAAAACATGGAGATCAGCAGCTAGTGAGAACATTCACACTGGCATGGAGGTCTTCCCCTGTACTTGGTGCAGAAGTCAATATATATATATATATATATGACCCACTTTAATAACTTTACATTAATTTGACTGAACATGATCACAGGAAGCAGTGACACAGTCACTCACACACAATGCAAATCATTGGCATGAAAAGGAGATACATTTCATTGTGCTACTCAGTCGTCTGCCCTGTTTCCTTGCAATGACCATGGCACAGTTTTGCCAACTGTTTTATCTGGTAGCAGTCCAATATTGGTGCCTTTAAAATAGTTTTTAGAAATTAAAATAGAACTGTTGCAATAATAGCATCATAACACAATGTCTACTCGGACAATGTGGGAAGAATTCTTTACAGTCATATTTCCGTGTGGATTTATAACTGTAGTAAGCTATTTCATTTACCAAGTTTGCTCTCTAATCTAGACAAGTAGACACTCACATTATTTCTGTGAAATATCTCTTTGCATATGTACTCCATACCCATCAAGATTTCTAATTTTAAAAACTACATTAAACCTTTATGAGAATTCATGTTACCTGGTAGGACAGTCTTCACTAATGGCTTAGGATATGCATTTATAACTTCAGCATGTTCTGAGGACGAAGTACCACTAAATCTCAATATTCAAGAGGAACATATAGATATTACAAGAATATTTTCTGTTGCTTTCAAGGGGTGTTCATTTAGCAGAAAGTTAAAGCACATGCTGAAATGGTTTGCTGAAGAATCAGAGATGAAGACAGGAGGAAGCATTAAGGTAGCTTGAATATCTACCTGAAATAGTTTCTAATCATAATCAAAATATGTAAATGTCCATATATTATAGTTCAAAGGCTCATACAGTCTTTTGACAGACAAGTCCATAAGGTCAGCAGTATTTTAGATTCAAGATCAAGCTGTGTAAGATTCGTATGTAACTTATACTGAATCTCACTATTAGTAAAGCCCACAATTACTGTTGTTATTTTGTCCATTCTGGGGCAATTATTTCTTAGCCTAGCTGCCAGCTGGCTTTGCTGGTCTCTGTCTGAAGAACTGAACTCTCCTTGTCCCAAGGAAAGGATTGAAAGGCAATTCATCTTACAGTTTCAGTACAACTGATGTATTGAAATAATGCCATACAAACTATATTCAATTTAAATAATTTAAAGTCCCCGAGTATTCCTGTATTAGCTAATTCACTGTGTTAAACTGTGTATGTTTTTACATATCAAACCATTAATTAAGATACTATTTAGTTTGAATTTACAGTTACCATTATCTGGGTCAAATTATGAATTCCTTGAAAATTTCTGATGAGAATTCATGGATATTAGATCTTTAGGAAATGACAAATACTTGCAAATTTTGAAATTAATTCACATTATTGGAGTCAGAAGTTTGAAATATGAGAGTATTTTTATATTTTGAAAAGCCTTCTGCTTCTTGTTTTGAAGCACTATCTTTTAAAATTTTCTTACTCTACTTGAGGAATTCCATATTTATTTTATTTTTTTATTTAATTATGACAAACTATTCTTTCCAGATTATTTTTTCTATTCCTTGTTCTTATTTCAATATTGAGTTTTGTTTGTTTAATTTGAAAAAACTCTTCAAATGTAACACATTGGGAATTAAGTTGAAAGAGGATATTTTTTTTCCTGTAAAAATGAACTGTGAAACTATATTATTTTTTAAGGTTACTTCTTCAGTTACTTAAATAAAATCAACTGCTCTGACAATCTGCTAGGCAACATGAATTTTTGGATATTAAGTGAAATAGTAATAAGCAGTGAAATAAATAATCTTGTAGCAATTAAAGTACATCATGTTCACTAAGTTTTAGAGTAATGGCAATCTTTAATTAATCCTCTGTTCCTTTCCCCAGATTTCCTAAGGAATAAAGAACACTGTCAGAAGAGAATGGCCAATATGGGGCAGAAGCCCAGGGAAGATAAGTCATTTCTGTGCAAAAGGAAGCTTTCTTTCCCTAGGCATGGCTCAGATCCATACGGTTAACAGGCTGAGTCCTTTTCCTTTCTAAGAGCTTTCTTCGTTGGCAAAGTTGTTCTTTTCTTTTTTTAGTACTAGAGTTAATTAGCTTAAGTTATTTTATTCCCGATTACAGGAGCTTCATGTTCAGGACATTACTCAACTGTGTGCATTTTCAACAGTGTCTCTCTCCTTTAATAATCTAAATGAGAGCTGTCCAAGTGCAGAGGAAAATATATAAACTCAGCTTCTCAACTGGCACATAATCCCGAAGTTTCATTTACTTCAGTGAATATAAGCTGATCTGGCACTGAATGCATCAGCACAAAGAAGCTCCTTAGCTCTGGAGAGCTAATGTTTGGCATTTGATGTATGTTTTAACTTCAATAAAGTGAATGTAAAATTCTGTAGACTTATAATTTATTTTAACAAAAAAATCAATATTGCTGTAAATATGTATATATCAGATCTAAGCAGAATTTGGTTTCCCAAACAGAAACTTGGTGACATAAAAGACTTTTTAGGGTGAACAATGCATTTTCTTTAGAGAGATTAAAATATGTTTTGAAAATAATCCTATAAAAAAACTATTATTCAGTATTTGTCACTAGAGATCCTCAGTATAAGTCCTGTTTGCTCTCTTGTCCTTCCAGCCTCTGCCATTGAGGGCACTCCCAAATTCCCAGGGAGGCAAAAATATATTTGACCTTAGGACCCCTTGCTTCACAAGGCTGTTGTCAAATTAATGACACTTGGCAAAGGAATTTACAGGGGCATTAACTGAAACATTGGCCAGCCTTTCACATGATAAAATACAGTGGAGGACACATTTTAATTAAACTTCTTCTGCAGGAAGATTTCCTCAGGCAGCAAAAGCTGGGCTCCCCCTTGCCTCTCTGGTTCTTGTGATAAACTGCTGAATCCTGTGTGTACGAAAGGCTACTGACTCCCCTGTGTGTGACCTGTGAAGAAATAACACTTATGTTATTTTTCCCGTCACTGTCACTCCACCACATCTTATATCTTCTCCAAGTTTGTTCTCAGTTTTAAAGCCATGCTCCTGAAATTTGCCCAGCACACATAAACCCAATAAAGATTAGAGTTTCTACTTGAATTTGATGCTGGAGTGGGATGGGCAGAGGTGAAGGAAATACATATGCCTTTGCCACAGTCTAAAGAGCAATTTTTTCTCCTCGGTGACAGTATCGGCCTGAAAGGAAAGACATATCTCCCCTTAAGCCACCCCTCACCAAACCCTTCTGATATATTGCTGGGAGATGCACATTGACTTGTACCCTGTAACACAGCTAACGTATAATATCAAACTTCATTTTGTAAATATGCACAGTTTTTGTCTTTGAGCAAGCAAATTGTGTTGATTGTATTGCAACACAATATAATAGAAAGGAAGAGTAAAAATATACCTAAATATTAATAGTGCAGCAACTGATGTCACAACAACTACAGGAAAACCTGCTAACGAAAAATGCACTTTTTTATTTTCACGTACCCTATTTCTCGTAAACTTTAACAGCTAAACCCAGGAAACTCTAGTCCAGTATACAGTCAGCTACACAATGGCGGTTGAAAATATGAACTACCTTTTAAATTATGTACTAAATATGAACTGCTGGCCAGATACTGTATCAGGCTTTCCTTCTGAGGGATATACTACGCTAAATCCTGTAAATCCTCATATACATATTGGTCGTATGGATAAACCATCAGAAGTCATTTCAGTGAGAATTCCCCTGCTTAAAACCAAATGGGGTTAGATGTTTCAGGATCAAAGACTGGTTCTTTAAGCAGTCTTTCTGTTTTCATTGAGGTGATTTGAAAAGTAAGATGCTACTCAGGCTAGGAATGCAGAATCTAGCCCACCATTCATGCTACACAGAAAGCCTGAAACTCAGGAGATGCTTGGAACATAGAAGCTGAAGTTTAACATCCACAAAATGAGTAAATATACTTGATTTGACATTAAACTTGAAAAATGTTTCAAGTAATGTATTGCAATTCTAGGCACAGTAGCCCCCTTCCCACATCAAAATTAAATCTGGGTTTGGGACACTACGGAGAACGAGCAAGAAGTATTTGCAAAAACTGACTGCACTGAAGTGTGAAAAATCAATTAAAACTTCCAGCCACCCCTGGATATATGTTTTCCATAAAATGAATTGTTGCTAAAAAACTAATGTTACGATTACACACCTACAAAAGAATTTATTTTATTAAAAAAAATAAATATGCCAGGAGATAAATTTAAATTGAATAGACACAAAAGATTTTAATTACTGCTTTAAATGAGATTAATTGGGTCTTTGAACATGAAACCCACAAATATTATTTTTAGTACACATTTTCTGCTTTGTATTTATACATATCCTTCCTTACATAACCAATGCACTTGGACCTGACCAGGCAATCTTAAATACATCATTATTCCATTTGATCTGTGGAGTTAAAAGCTTTCAGTTGCTGCTGTGTTACCAAAGCCTCTTCAAAGCTGAACATCACCATATCTGGTGTATTGCTCTGCAGTTTTGTACGTAAAGCCTCAATATGCCTTTACCAGTCTTACCCTTCAGCCTTCTTTGTGGTTTGTGGTTTTAGGACATTCTCCTTGCAGCGGTATCTCAACTCTGCCACTTCATTGCTTAATCTCATTCTGCTGTATTTGGAGCCTCCTATATTCCTCAGTTTAGCAAAGCATCTTCTGGCAAAGGGCAACAGTCTCAGGCATGTAGTAACAGGAGACAAGGAACTATCCAGCTTACCTGTAAGTGAATTGGGGTGACTTCGCTAAGGATAACAGTCAAGATGAGGGGGCGCTGGCTGCAGCTCCTACTTTTAACAGCTAGGTAATTGCCAATTTGTAATTCCCAAAATTCTGGGAGACTTTTAACTTTATTTTAACAGGGGAAAACTTACTAAAACAAACCAAACAACCAAATTGTTTCCTTTACTGCAGTAATGTCTATATTTCTCAGAGTAGTATATTTATACTGGGAGACCTAGCACTCATTCCTCAAAGCAGATTAGAACAGAAAAATTAACACCTCACTGGATCAGACCAGCAGGTTCAGAGAGTTTAGTATCTTGTCACTGACCATGTGTATAGACTGCAGTCGGAGGATTATTTGCTGCACTTGTGGAAGTACTAACAGTAAATTTAATCTGTCTAGTTTAAGAAAAAAGTGCTGTGAGAATGTGTCAAGATGGATTTATATAAACCTGTCAGAAACTGGGAATACTAGTCTACAGTGAATATCATAGTGCTGATGAATTTTTGCACCTGTTTTTTGTTGTTGTTGGGATTTTGTGTGGGTTTTGGTGTGGGTTTTTTTTTTTGTGGTGTTTTTTTTGGTTTTGTTTTTTTTTAAACTAGATGGATTTAAAAGAGTGCTAGCATGCTTATTGATGCTGTCTTTACACTCCCAGTTATGGTAGAAATCACAGGCAATAATGGTCTGCAGAAAATGTTTGAAAAGCATGTACAAGAAACTCATCAGCACAGCAATATTTGAATCACACTTATGCTAAAAATTTCTTTCAAATCTAAATAGTTAGAAAATATCTTAAGACAGTTTAATATAATTTCAAATATTGCTTTTCCTATCTTTAGTATAACAATTATGGATGGTACAACATAGTTAATTGACTGAATTAAGGGCAGAAAATTGAATATAATGTTCATTGGGAAAATGATTTTGTATGATTTTTTTTAATCATTAATAAAGTGAAGAAAATAATCAGCACATCTGGGAACATGCAGGCATGTGGATTAGTAGGAATGTCTGATGTTCAGCTCTGTAAATTATTGATGTACTCTAATAATTTTGTTATTTGGTAACCCAAACTCAAAATGGTTTAACCTCACATCCCAATACAAGTTAAATAATCATTTTCTCTAAGCAGAGAAGACTGTGATTTTCAGGTTTATTTCAAGAAAACAACAGAAAGGAGAAAGTTAGCTGATGAATAATAGCCTACAGCTGAGGCTATCCTGTCACTGCTAGAGAGCTCATACCAATTTAGCTCTGGCATTTCTGTATAGGTGAATCTCATACCTTAAATTGATCAAACTTTTCTTGAAATTCACGTCCCAACAAATCAGCTACTACTATATACAAAGAGTACATGCCAATCTGTGCTCTACCCAGCTGTCCCAGCTCATCTCTTGTCAGCCTGTGCCTGTTAACTTTGCTGCCACAGAGCAAAACATTTTCACCAAGGAACAGAGACATGTAGGCACAGAAGAAAAAGTCAAAAGCTGCAGAACTACTAGGGTTTCATTTTCCATCCCTATTCGGGATATCTTCCTGTTTCTTCCTTCCCTAACCCCAACACAGCCCAGCCTGAAAACAGGTCATCTAATTTATACAACAGCCCCCAACTATGGAAGTTGAGTGCCAGGATAAAAAACAGGTCATGGAGGTAAGTATGAAGGAAAGAGCTGCTGGGTGTTGATGTTCTCCTTCACCAGAAGCAGACAGGTGCAGAGATGAGGGATTTTTATAGGCCATTTTCTTTTCCAGCACTCACCTTTCAGGAGCAGCAGCAGTCAGTCAAAGCAGTTGGGTATGTGTGACGGGTTTATATGAGACAAAGCTTGGTACTAACTGCATATGATGGGTTCTAACAGAATCCTACAGGAAAACAGCATAGGAATTTCTTGACTAATTCTGAGGGGAACAGAAAAAAATCAGAACAGGGCTCTCACAATATGTACTTAGACATAGAAACTCTTACTGACTTTACACAACTCATGCTTTCACTTGCTGTAGGATTTAATTTTCTTGTAGTGGCAACAGTGGATCCAGTGAGTCTAGCTGGCAAGGCTACTATGCAAGTCTAGGAAATGTAATGGTTTCTGGTGCTAACATTGTGTTTTCCCTGTCTTAAACAAGCACATGCCAATGCTTCTTATTATGAATTAGTAACCACCTCCTACACGTTACAAACCACCAGATCTCAGCTGCTAGCAAGCTGTTCCATGTTGCCAGCTATCCTTGATATTAGATTGCTACCTGATTAGGTTGCTAAGGCAGAGTCTCACTAAGTCTCACTCATGCAGAATATGATTTATTCACTGTTTCAGTTTCCAAGCTACCTATCTTCCAAAATGAGATTCACAATGGATTTGATGGCATATAAAAAATTACATCCTTCCTCAGAGGTTTTTCAAGAAATCCCCCTTATTTTAGTGTTTACAAATGAGCAGGACTTGATGGTGACAAGCTTCAGACAGAAATCTACTGCTTAAACCTGAACTTAAACTTTGCATACTGACTGCTTTTCTGCTAGTGAACCTTATCAGACAAACTACCCTTTTATTTCTAAAAGCATTTCTGATTTGATTATATCAAACCGTATATTAATTAACAGAATCTATATTTTTCCAGTACAGTTTCTAATTGAGGTGGAGATTTGTCTAAGGAAAACCTAACTTCTGTTAAGCTCACTGCAAAAAGAAACACAGCATTGCAGTCCTTATTTCGTTCATGCTCTGCTAAGCACAGGAATCAAAGTGATATCAGAACACAGGACAGCCACTGGTGTGCCAAAGCTCATCTGTTTTTAATACATCATTTAATCTCATGATCATCTTTCATATTCATATAGCCTGTTCTGTTTTAGCAAAACAGTAACATGCTTATGCTTTCATACCAAGGAATTCTACTATTAAAGACAACTAAATAGAGCTAGATATGACATTTTTCTTCGAAATTGCTTAATTGCTAAATGAAAACAAATGTACATGTATACACTTTTAAAATATTCCTTTACAGATGACACATAACATGAGCCTGGTACTGACAGCTGAGCAGATTTTTGGCTGTTGGCTTATGTACCTGTGTGTAGATGTGCTAAAGTTGGAAGAAGGCTGTATTTACAAACATTAAAACAACCAAAGTATGTCTTTTCCAAAACATGCCATCAACATCACAAAATCATATACGTATTTGACTGAAATGATCACAGAATTTCATTTGGGGAAAAGCAAATGCTCAGACACAGTGAGGTTCAGAGAAGAAAAGTTACCCTCTCCACTTGGCACATCAGTAATTAGAGCCATTCAGCATTGCTGTGAAAGGCAATCTTTATTTTTGCTCTCTTACCTGACAGCATTTCAATTGAAACCTTCTAAGAAATATTCTTAGGAGTAGATTTTTTAGTATCTTTTCCTACCAATGAATTCTGCTATTAAAATTAGAACTAGTAGAATTAGATTTAATTTGGTTTGGTTTTTTTTCAACTAAAGTAATTGGTAAAAAGCCTGATTTTTTTTATACTATTTGTTCATACAGTAGAGTAGGCAAAAGTCTGCTTGTCTAGCTGCTAAATATTTTATTTAAGAAAATCAAAAGTTTGTGTGTTGGGGACTGGTTACAGAGTAGGAAAGTACATGCTTTGTTTCTGCAATTAGTGTTTTATTAAAAACCTGTTTTATATGAAATATAACAATTCCAACAAGAAGGATCATTAACTTTATGGAGTGCTGAATTCATGTCTCCAAAGAACAGAAGAGAGAAATGAAATGTCCTTTCCTGTGTTGTTGATGAACTTTTTAATTATCAGTTACCCAACTTAATGGGAATGACTTTTTTATCCAGACATTCAATAAAAATGGTTGAAATTAGTGTGCTTTATTTTAAACTAAAGTATGGGATTTTCCCAAAGTTTTCCAAGAATCAGAAACTTTTCCACATAGTAAAAGTGCAGCAAATAAGTTAACCTTAGGGTAAGGGTATCAAATTAAGATATGTATTTGTGGTATTTTACTATGATATTTCAGTTTTCAATTTATGCTTCTTGAATTTTATACTAAGCTATTTGTTTCCCCCACATGACATCTTAATAGCAGGTATGTGAACTTACAGTCTGATCGGAAAAAAAAGGATCAGACTGCGAAGGACAGCATCTGATCTTTATTACAAATGTGGCCAAGATATAAAGAAATCTGTTGGAGAAGTGTATTTTAAGTAAATCTAGTGTAATTTATATACTTGGGGATCAGTAAAGAAAAGCTGTTATTCTCTACCAGAAGTTACACAACGAGGGATGCTGCAAGGTATGATTTGGTTGTATAAAATATACCTTGTAGTACTATTTTCTATGATTTTCTTCATGCTTATCCATTACAGTACAAGCAGCCTTTATGCAGACTAACCAACACAAAAGTATTGTGGGCTGCAGCTGTTCCCTATTTGACTTACCTAAGCCTTTTTGTTCTTGCTGGAGAATTTTTTTAAGATATGAAAAGTAAGTCTTTTGTGCTCAGGTGGGGATACACAAATAAGTCTGCTGCAAAGTCACAAAATAATAATAATAAAAAAAGTGAGATCATTTGGGAATAAACACCCATTTACAGTATTACCATGCTCACAACTGCTGTGCCATTCCAACCACCCATTAATGCACTTGGTCCTCCTTTGCTAGGCCACCTTTTCTCAATAAAACAGAACCAAAAGACAGTAACTGTAATGAGTACAATTAGAATGACATTACCTACTTCTATTTATTAAAACAGCAAGTTTAAAACACCAGATTTAAGTTTTGATGTGTGTCTGCCTTTTATACCAACATGTGTCAGAATATAAAAGTGTGTATCTGTATCAACAGGCACAGGAGGCACTCTGATAAAATTTGTAGTACAGAGAGCAGACAAGAAAAGCTAGCACTGCAACTGTAAGAGGGCATTTTTTTTTCCTATGGAGTTTTTTGTTCTATTTGTTTATGAGTGAATTAAAGTTAGAGTGCAGCATGGTACAGCATAACAACAGAAAGGGTACAGATAGATAAGAAAAGAAAACAGGTGTTACTGTGAAATGGAAGTGCTGAAGAGTAAAACAAATATCAAGTTATACTAGAAGAACAAATGTAAGCAATGGAAGTTGTGCATAAAATCTCTAGAAAAGCAACAGGAGGTTTTACTTGAGTAAGAAAAAGGAATATGCCAGGGAAATAATTATTGCACACAGGCATGAAAAATATGTTTTAAAAAAAAAAAAAATTAGCTTTTTTTTACTTTTTTTTTCTGTCCCACAGGAACTTCTTGAGTCTTCTGAATGATTTCCTCCTCCTCTCTATTACTCCACTTTTGATATACCAAAAGAAGGCTTTTTCAGGTCTGATGGAAATAGTATCTCAAAACCACCTGGACTTTGACTAAAGCGATTAGGCTTTTTGCATCTTAGCTGTGATCCAAAAGCCTTGCTTCCAGATGCACAAACCTATATGACATAACCTCAGCCATAAGTGTGCATGTGTCTTGAACTTTCAGTTTCCTTGAAGGTGAGATAACAAGATAGCTATATATGGATATGATTATTAAAACAAAGGGAAGAAAAGCTTTGCCACACTGGCATTTTCAGAAAAAAATACAGCTAATGGAAAGTGCTTGACAATGCTTGCTTTTGTCTTTCCCCTTGCATGTTCAGCTGTACCTATTCTTTTGTTTGCAGTTAGACAAGAACCAGGAAAAATTACATGTTTGTCAATGCCTATTCAAAGAAAAGGAACAAAGGTTTTCAGAATCAACTATAGAAAATGGAGTTGTTTTTCTTAGTCTTTACTAATATTTACATTGTAAGTATTTGAGCTGCAGAAATAGCAAGCCTAGATGAAACTGCCATTTCCCAAGATACCTGAAAAGGTCTTTTAAAAAACCCAAATATTTCTTTTCATTTGTCATGCAAATACTTTCAAGATTAGTTAAGAGGAAGAATTTTTAGGTTTAATTTTACAAGACTCATTTTAAGTATTATAGGTTAGAGTTTAGGTTTTTCTAATGAAAGAATGCAGAAAGTGGATAAATCCAGAAGATTGTTTCTTTTATTTGGAAAACATTTGTTTAATAAAAATTATGAAGTATTGCTGGTCCTATGAAATGTCATACTTCACAAATTTATAGAATTCTAAATTAAAGATGTGCTATAATTTTACAAGATAATTTTTACCATTAGTTCAGCTCCATATTGTATTTATGTCTTGCTTTGTACTGTACAACCATGTTGCTTCTTGCAGCAAGTCTTATGTGGTCTGTAATGTACTAAGTCCAAAAGACACACACTTTGATGTACAACATGGAGCAGTAGGAGTGAATAAATGTCTGCCAGGAGAGGTTAGTAATTAAAAAAATTGATTAAATGTATTTTCTACTGCATAATTTTTACTGTTTTGCAAAATTCAGAAGATTTTGGCAGTAGGATAGATGGTAGTCTACTGTATCATCATATGAACCCTGCTACCTGTACACACTTAAGTTTTGAAATGGAGTTGTGATGTAGCCTGGGCTTTGGTAGTTACACCACATTCATATTTGTTGTCCACCACTGTGCTTCTCGCCTTCTGACTGTATGTCACGTTAAGGGATAATGAAAAATATTGCCATTTGTGGAGTGAAGTAGAGGTCCTCATTCCTTTGGAATGCAAAATCAGGCAGCTGGAGGCCAGAATTTCAATTTACCCTTAGAGCTTTGTGTGGAATACCTGAGCAGGAATGCAGCTACAGTATTGACAGAAGGAATGGCAACTATCTGCATTGAGCTTCAGAGGCACTGAATTATGATACATAGATACGAATACTCAGAAGAAAACCCTGAACTGCCACTGTCACAGGATACCTGTAATTAACAGGGTTTTAATAATAAGTTTTAATAATAAGGTACACAGAGCTTGGGAATGGGCTGAAAAATTCACTTTATTTCAAAAGGTGGTTGCTACACTGTAATTATCTCATTTGGTGGCAACTAGACAAATCAATTGATCATATTGCTGATTACATAATTATTTAATGATTCACCCATCTGAGTACCCCCATACAGTGCTACAGCAGCAGAACAATACCAGTTCTCTATAAAGTGAGTGTTCAACTTTGTGTAGCCGATGGCAGAATGTCAACGCATTTAACACAACCTAGTACATACAGGAAAACGAGAGTTGGATTATCCTCTGGAAAAAAGTTTTAGGATAAGAAAATGAGATATTGGTCTAGAGAATGTAATGAATATCTGAAATTACATATGTAATTGCATATGCATATATGTCTGAGATAAGTCAAATCATCCTGGTGTTTTTGTAGATACTTCCACAGCATATGGGTATGCATGTATATAGAAAAGACTGTCTAGCATTAGAATTTCTTTGATTTTTCTGCCTCTCTTCTAGTAGTTGATGTCAAAAGTTATGCCATGCAATTTATGATATGTAATATGAAAGTACACCATCCAGTTCCTTGATTTTAAAAAACGTATTTCTGATCTGGGACTAGGGTGCAATAGAAAAGTGTTCATTAGTGACTGACTGAAATAGCAGAAGAGCAAATGGGTGTTTAACCTTTGTTCTAATGTGCTTGCATTTTCAGTATTGAATAAAGAAAAAACATTTTTGCACATAGTCTGAAATTATCAAGTCACTTTTTCAAATCAATTGTGGACAAAAATGAATTCTCTAAATCTTAGTTTTGTAACACAAGCTGAATTTACCACAGCAATAGTGGGAAAATTTTATGCTCTTGTGTATGTCTTATTAGCTGTTCATCCACTGCATTTTTGGATGAAAATCTGTAATTATTAGAAGAGGCTTATTCAGCTAAAAGAATACTTGGTTTTCTGTGATGCATAAGCTCCAAAAGTTCATGATTACTTGCTGTAGACTCTTCACAAAGGTTGACATGTGTTTAAGCTGCCATAAAACCCCCTGCTCTGTAGTGTTAGGAAGAAAAGGTGCTCAAGGTCAGAGGGGTTGAGTTACCTTGTCTTAGCAGCTTCCTGTAGCCCACCCTTTTCCCTCTGCTAGAATAAAGGACCAATACTTCCTATAATTCTCTTGGTCAATAATAGCTAGACCTGTCCAAAATTCTGAAATCAAAGAAGTTTCATCAGGGCAGATGCCATTCCATTTACACCCTGCTGTCTGTATTTTGGCAGAATCTGTTTAAGATCTTCGCAAAATTTTTTTGGATAACATGGCATGTTCCATTCCCAGAACTTTTGTTTACTATTGAGCAATTAAGTTAAAGTGAATCGTGGTTGGAATCAAAGACATATTCCAAACTTTCCTATATGCAACAAGATGATTTTTGTAACTTTATTGCCTTTTTTAAAATAACTTTAGCTAAAAAGAAATTATAGGGTAGTTAAATATTTTATATGTATGTAAAGGAGACAAACTATAAGGAGTTAAAGTAATAGACTACAGGAGCAACAGTCAGGAATTATTTGGTCCGTCTTGTGGTTCTATTCTAAAATGTACTGAATTCTACCTTTAACTGGAAGGTAAGTGCTTTCACCTGATGGAGAAAAAAATGATTGGATGAAAACCTGCAGACTGCTGGAGACAAGAACAATACTGTGCTGAATGTGATCAGTAAGCAACGAGTTGGGCCCTCGCTCTGTACCTGCCTGCCCTCATTATGTGTGGCCATGCTAAACCATGCTGCTTTTGGCACGAAAACTGCACACTAACACACTCCACCTGTAGAAGGTTTTTATGTATGTGTTGAAAAACAATCCATTTAGAATGAAGGACAGCAAAAATATAAGCTTTCTCCATACCTATAATACTATTTTACTAGAGGAGTTTCTGCAGCGTTGATCTTTTTGAACCACCTTTAGCTTTAACTGGAGCTCTAGGAACACCTTGAATGCTTGGGCCACTACTTTTCATACAGAAACCTGAAAAATCCCTCTAAACACCCTCTAACTGTTATATGCTGGGTAACTAGCTTTTCACAGAAAGCATAACAGAAGAGATTCCTGCAGATATGAAGGAGGCAAGAATCAATTTTGGGAATTCTAATAATAACACATAAATTTACTTTCACGGAATAGTTCCAGTAATTGTTTCTATCATTTATTATAATCAGTGTATTTTAAATGAATTTCTGACAAAATCAATAAATTATTTTCTAATAAATTCCAGTTAGAATACATGTATTGGAATCTTCTTTTATAAACTCATATACCCTATGATCATTAAATGTAACCTCTGATGGCTAAAAACAGATTTTCCAGTGGATTTCTGTTAATTGTAAAGGGCAGCATATTTAACTTCCTTTGGTATAGATGTCTGTAGGCACTGGATTATATTTTCACGAGTATCTTCCAGAAACTAGCACAAACCTATTGCTTTCTTTTGGATTAAAGCTAGGAAAATCTAGGAAAGTCAACAGATTCAGCAACAGAGATTCAGTCAGGATACAGTCCCACCTGATGTTTGCCAGCTATTACTTAATAAACCTCTCTAAGGGCAGGTAAGGACCTGTGCTTCTAAAATTTGTAGTCTTCTCTGTTTTTTTAATGAAGTCCTGATTCACAACTGGCTGGAGCTCCCACATCAGTGTTCCCCATGAATCTTGCTGTGTCTCAGAGACTTAAGTACATAAATGAGAATGGCAAAACACAGCATGAATATTAATGTCCTGGCTGCTTGTCTTTGAGCTGGCAGGGCTCTTTTACCTGGGCAGCTGCCAGATGTGATCGTTTGGAATACGAAACTACTTTAGGAGGATGGTATGAAATAAATCAGAATCCACTGGAAAGGACAAAGCTTTCATTTGTTTTTTTTTAAAAAATATGCATTTATTTTTGGCTACAGTCTACTAGAATATCTGTTAGAAACTTAGAAGACAAGTAGGTATTGCCCAAAGTTGAATAAAATGCTGCAAGCCGAAATTACAGGACTAATAAAAGGTGAAGATGTCAGAACCAGAGGCAGTGCCTTTGTTTCCTCTCTCTCTGAGACATTGAATATATACTAGCTTTATATTTAATGGACACTTGACTATTAGTATGTTGCTGCTTTTTATCCTTCTTTCCCTCCTTTTCTAGGTTGTTTTTTAGTGGATAAAAAACACAAAGCTCTCTGCACACTGGCAGTGCCTAACCCCAGTTGTCTCCTGTATATTTGCTAAGCTGAGCACCTCACATTACCAGTTACTGTGGCACATGTAAGATCTTTAGACAGGAAATAAACAACTTCAAAACCATCTACAGAGCCCAGCATCTAATTATTCAAACAAGCAGGCTGGGATATCAGGGACTCGAGAGCCAACTCTATCTTGAAATTTACTGTGAGATAAACTTGTGCCAACTGCAGCTGTGCTCCAGGGCAGTACTGAAATGACTTCAGGTACAAATAATCATGATCAAATGAGACTCATAAAATATCACTTTTGTAATTCTTGAGAAAAAAAGATAGATTTTTATATGCTATGGCTGCGTAGTGAAAGGGAGGGGGAGAAAAAATAATAATTTCTTCAATGGTGAGTGAAATTATGTCACCTGGAAAGGGTAGGTAGAGGATGCTAGGGCATTTTGGGAGAGGAGTCTAAGATTTTGTTCTTGGCAATTAATATAAGGTCATTGTGAAATATCCAGCAGAAATCCCATCCTGACTGTGGTGAGGCTCAGAAAGAAGTGTAACTTCCATACTGTCAGGGAGACCTTCGGCTAGACTGAGACTGTCCCTTACCCTGGAGGGCTATAAAACTTGCATATAACTACAGTCATGCACAACCTGTGACTTTATAAAGCACTGTAATCACTATAGAAAGTGGGGTATTAGAAAAGACAGAACCAAACTCTTCTCTGAAATTCACAAGAAAAGAAAAAGAGGCACTAGGCTGTAGCAAGGTAAGTTCTGACTGGAGAGAAGAGAGAGAAAACAAAATTTATCCAGGTGAAAGTGTTTAAATACCAGGCTGTATTATCCAGAGAGGCTCCTGGAGATTTTCAAAACTGAACTAGAAGTCTTGAGCAACCCTATCTATTTTGAAGGTAGCTCTGCTTTGAGCAGGTGACTGGGCTCGATGAACACCAGAGGTCTCTTGACAACCTGAAATATCTTGCAATTCTGTTAATATCCTACCATGATTCAGGCATGGGATCCTTGAACTTTTAGCCAGGACTTTGTGTCACAACTGAAAGTTATATTTTAGGGGAGGTTGCTCTGATGCAAGCAACAAGATTGTTATTAGTTAAAGGTGAAGCAGTTCTTAATGTGTTTGTAGATTTGGTTTCCAAATATATTATTTCCTATTGTCTCTAGTAACTATAACTCTGTGCAGCATTTCAGACTACTTTCTCTACCTGGACACTTTTTCTTAGACTGTTTTTTTAATTGCATGAGTCAGAAGCAATGTCTTCTATTGCCTCTGTTCCTTAAGGAACTGTAGGACTGTTTGGGTTTATTATTTACATCATAGCCTCTTTGCTATATACTAAAAAAAAAAAGGAAAGTGATGGAAGAGAGGAGGATGAGAGAGAACTCCTAAATAACAAAATATATGCAATTGCAATTACTGACATGTAGCTGAATTACAAAGAATTAAAAGTTCTATTTTGGAATGAACATGGAATTTTTTGTCGTGCCAGATGTGGTGCAATGTTACTAGGGTGGCAGGCTTTTATTTAGGATTCCAGTGCAAAAAGGATCTGGCAGAGGAGAATTTATCTTTTGCCTTGATCTATAACTTAAGTCAGCCCTTGAACTCTTGGCCAAAGTTACTCCTAGTAGTCCAGGTCTTGCTACTGTAGATAAAATAAGACATAACTTCCTTCCTTTCTGTTCAATTCTGTTCATTCTAGATTGAAAATACACATAAAGGGAAACTACTCACTCAGAATATATACAGACTGTCTCTGTTTCCTTCTCCACTGAGAAGTCAGGCTGTAAGTGTGCACAAATATTATTGCTCAGAAATAAGGTAACATGCTACTCACGAATTTTATGAAAAACACTAAGTTAGTGCCAAACAAAATATTGAAAATGATGACAGATTTCTGACTTTTCAGTAAAAGTTGACACGTAGACTTTACTGTCTTTTAATTTATTTTTAAAGGAAAAGGATGTGAACAAAACCTTTTTTTGCAAAAATGTTACCTCACATTTCTCCTAGCTCTAATGGGAGGGTGTCTAGAAATATAAAATTCCTCTGGTAGCTATGGCTAGAATAGATTCAAGGTAACTGATCTAAGCTCTTAAAAAGTTGCCTGAGATATGTCTTGCCTGAAAATCAACACGATCTGTGTACATGTTATTAATAGCAACATGTTTAAAGCATGAATACAGGTATTATAACATAATGACTTTCTTCAGCAAGTCAGACCTGTCCATGGACTGAGGAGCCACTACTTGGGCAAAGAGTAATAAATACCCTGGTGTACCTGGTAAATATCAAGTCTTAGGATGGAATTATTTTTTTTTTTCTAAAATTAATTCCACTAATCCTAAGCTTACAATTGTTTGTAGTTTCATTTATAGAATTTATTTTACATAGAAGTTTGAGGGCAAAATATTTTTTTTTTCTCCTCTGTATTCCATCAGTGTTTGCTAGCATGTAGGTCTCTAAATATTTGCATTAATACTCTCTTCACTGTATGACATTATACTTGCAGTATTGCTCAGTACTCATGATCTTTTTTTCTTTGGAACATCATACCTTGTTTTCTTGGCTAATACTTATTTCCAGTTTTGTTCATAACTGAACTGACCCAAAGAAACAAAGTTGCCTTCACTTTCCAGCATTTGCAACTATGCTGGTTGTAACTACATAGCTACATTACAATCCATATGTAAATGTAACTGTCAAAATCATCTTACTTCTGGTTTGCAGACAGGATTTTCAGTCTTTCACAAGCATTGAATGCTATGTAAACCAAGTGTTTATTTCATTAGGAGCTGAATGATCAATTGTCATTCTAGTGATCAAAAATAAAACAAAGAACAGGCAAAAAAACTGACTTACTGTACAACAAAGACATTTCCAGGTCAAAATGAAAGAACATAGACTGTCTTAGCACTTTCATATTTACATGTGTCCCTGGTATCTGCCTTTCTTCAGCCACCCCACCCCCCACCCCCCCCAGAACCCATTAAAGACAATACTGTTGGATAACTTTTTCTTCTACATGGGAAAGAGAAAGAAAACATTGTCATGCTGATCACTAGTGATAGCAGCTGTTATGTAATTTTGTTATGAAGATGTTTCCTGCTGCTAGAGGGCTTGAAACCAAATTTACTGATATAATTGCAATTCCATTTATTTTATTCATCCTGTCCTAAATAAAAAGTATAAATTAATCCATATTGAATATTTCATGGAGATAACTTCTTTAGAAAAAATTAATTAAATGTTTTTACTAATATTTGACATGTTATTACAAAATAGCTGGTGGTAGAATTCATGTCTCAAATAACCAAAGCTATATTAACATGAAGTATCAGTTTGTTCTCCTCATAAGACTAGACTTCCATTCAATTACCTTTCATCAATCAGTAAATTATTTACTTATTATTTGCTATTTTTTATACACATATATTAATACATCTGTGTGTCACAGCACCTTCTTTAGCCATCTGAACATCTGACATCTGCATAAAACTGGTCATCCAAGTTACCTCTACGGTGAATGAAAAGCTACAGTCTCTAGAAGCCAAAACCCAAATCCTATAAGAAATGTCTCAAGACAGGTATATGTCAGATATAAGAGACAGATAATGTCTCTTATTCTCCTCAGATATCACTGGCTTGAACTACCTGTGCAGCTTATCTATGTCTATTAAATATGATGAATCCTACTGGAAATGTGGGCGTATTTTTTTTTAAGTTATCCAATTAAAGGCTAATCCTAATAAAAACAAAGACCTGGGGAGAATCAGAGGAACAATGAAAGACAGAGGGCCCTTATAAACTAGTAATCACTGCAGAGAGAGCACACAGTAATGGTTAATCTCTAAGACCATCTGATAAGACTGGTTAGACCATTGTCCCTGGTCAAGAGGAGTCACAGAAAGGAGCTTTCTCCCTGTAATGGCATGCAATTGAAGGGGCTTGCTGTCTCAATGAGCACGAGACTTACTGGCAGCAGAAGTTTGGGAGACTGCATTAATCTTATCAGAAGATATTTTCAGAGATGTGACACATTAAGTGATGTTAAGGAGAAGAGTCAAAAGTGGGGAAAGAAAGGGATCAAAGTGGATCCAGGAGAACAAGTGTGAGGGAAAAGGTGACAACATGGGCTGGCCAAGTGCAACAAGAATAAGAGACTACAAGCTGGAGGGTCCAGAGCATCCAGGTGCTAGGAAGTCAAGGAAGATGTGGTCTAGGGGCCAGCTATGAAGTTAATTGAGCATGTAGTGCTAGCTACACAAAAGACTTCTGTATTGCATGTGTGTGCATGTGCTCCACTAATGAACTTCAGTCCTGGTAGTCTGGAGCAAAGGAACAGTCCATGCTGGTTATGCTGTGATGGGAGCTGTGCTGAGGAAAACATGCTTTTCTGTCCTTGTCATTCTGTGCATTGAGACACATTAGTACTGTTCATATGTCTTTGCTGGGAGTATGTGCTCAGCCTTGCAGTGGGCTGGACCTGGGACAGGAGGAGCTTACTACTTCCTGTACACCCCCAAAATCAGCTGCCTCTGGTGAGGTGCAACCTCACTCTGCCATGAGAGCTACAGACTTGCAGAATGCTGGCAGGGCAGGCTTGCTCTCCATCTCCTTACAAGGACAGGGCAGCATTACTTAACAGGCATTCCTCTCTGCTCTCTGTTTAATTGGGCAACGGCTGGTAGGAAGGACCTGCCAGATCTTCATCCATACTCATATCTCTCTTCATTATTGCCTGTCTGTAATTCCCCTGTAGGAGAACCTTTTAAATTTTGAAGTGATGGATCAATATAGAATCACAAAACCATAGAACCATTTAGGCTGGAAAAGACATCTAAGATCAAGTCCAACCGTAAACATATCATTGCCAAGTCCACCACTAAACCATGTCCCTAAGTGCCATGTCTACACGCTCATGCTATCTCACTTCTTTAAAGTTGGCTCTTAGCTGCCCTACACACCCTGGGAAGAAAGCAAAATTATGCAATCGAGTGTACTGCAAAGATTAGTGTTATTTTAATTTACATCACACTGCATAGACCATCACAATGTCTGCAATGGTAACATTTAATTAAGTGGTAAAGGAACTACTACCTGTTTCACTATGAAGCTTTCTTGGGGGAAGACCCCTTTAAATCTTGAGTTCTGGACAGGCTGAATTCTGCTTTCAGTTATCAGCATATCATTTCAGATAAATAAGGAATCATAACAACACACCTGGTCTTCTGCCTGCACCAGCAATACCTCTATTCCCTTTTTGGCCAGTAACTGCTATGCTTGTTGTGCTGTGAAATCCAGGTAACCCACTAAGCCAGGAGGGATCGCCCTGATGACCTTTGCTGCCTCAAGACCCAGGAAAACTAGGCAGTCCCATGTCCCCTTTAATTCCTGTAAAGTATAAGTTTTACGTTTGGGGAGAGCTATGAAGATGGTAAGATGTTCTGACTACACAGACTGTGTGCATTCACTTTACTGCAAAGGTGGAATTCAGCCTTCGTTTTCAGTCTGGAGAAGTTCCCAGAGCCACCTTGCTTCTGTAAAGCAATATACTTGCTACAAGACAGGACTCACTGCAAGGTAGTGTACACACCACTCTTTTTCTTTCTTCTCTTTTTTTCTTTTTTTTCTCCTCCTTTTTTTTTTCTTAAAAACTCCACTTCGGAGATTGCTCATACAAAGAAATAAACTTGAGAGGAGGGTAGAAAGATCAGAGCAGGGAATATTTTTTGATGCATAAGTAGAAGAACTGTTTCCTTGAACATCAGAACTCGCAAAGCCTTTTAAACTAAATTCCAGCTAAAAACATCAATATGAATGCAACAAAATAAGAGACTGCTCCGAAAGGATACTGTTCTAAAGTTGATCTTAGAGTGCATGTACTATATATGGAGGGTATGAAAAGAGATTATTTTTTTTAAGTTAAGTGATCAATGAATTTCTGCCAGTACTAGAAATACAATGCAAAACCTATGAAATGGGAAGAATCCACTCAGTCAACTGTTCATCAATATAAAAGGGAAGATGAACATTAAAATGCAATCCCTGTAGCTTTCTTACAGTATGCTTAGTATTCAGCAACAGCATCTGTTTTCATTAGAACATACTCTGTTCATCAAGTTATGTATCAAAATAAAATTCCAAAGGCTCTAGAATGTGTATATCAACTTCACAAAGCCATAGAAGTTAGCTACTTTATTTCCCTTTTACAATAAAGTTAAGAACTTTACAAGCAAGAATTCTTGACATTTTATATATAGCACCAAATCATTGATCAAAAGCACAGAATCACTCGATTTCCTCTGACACTCAGTGCCATTTCAAGCATCTAAAAGCAGGAGACGACTTAAAGATGAAGATGATAATTCTGGTTAAAAAGTAAACTTTTGCTTCTGAAGAGTTCCCCAAATCCCATGTCACCTGTGGAATGGGGTTCACTATATGAATTTTTACAATTATTTTTACAAGACAGTCAATAAACCACATTAAAATATAGCAAACAATCTTAAGGGGAAAAAAAATTAAAAATCAGTATTAAGTAACCTGAATCTTAACTTAAATAGATAATGTGCTTATTTTAGGTGGAGACTGCTTTTCTACTTTCTCTACTGGTTTTCAAATAGTTGACTCTGCAAAGAAAATCAGTAAATGACAGCTCTCTTAAATTGTCTGCTGGTTTCCTGGTCCTTTTTTTCCCCACGCAGCACTGGGTTCACATTCTTCATTTGGTTATCTGTACTATTAGTAAATCAGAGGAATGAAAAGAAAAAAAAAAAAAAAAAAGCAAGCTGCTATTTAGACGTAATTATACACAAAGTGAGACTCGAAAAGCTCTTATCCCTGCTGTTAACTACAGAGCTTCATCTTGATCTCAGCCCATTGCTGACACCAAGTACCATCTTGAGTGACAACAATAGAAACTCAAAACTTGAATCACACTTTAATCTGTGATTGCATCTGAATATATTTCATCCATCTCCCTGAATATTTATTTTTAATCACTCTGTAAGACGATCTACCAGAGCACAGTGAAACAAGAGATTTAAGGGCAAAATATAAAAGAAAGGGTTTCTGAAGCAAAATCATGCTATTGACTCTTATTTATTATTTTACTCATACTGGACTTTTAGCATACCTAGTAGTCCAAGTACTTGTCCTAGGCTTCTTATCCAAGAATGAGGTGTTTGTGCTTTGCTACAATATGAATATAAGGTAATAAAGTATTCTGGAGTGTCGAGTTATAGCTTACAACCAATATGAATGTAACATAAAAGCAATGGGGTTATAACTTTCAACCAATACTTTGCTATTGATCTAGACTTAGAATGCTCTTCTAAAATCAGTGCTTCGGAAGCTGAATTGTTGGTAGCAAACAAATAATCAAATGATGGGAAACAGAAGAAAAATGCAGAGAAAGATAATAGATTAAGGGATGATGAAAAATAGGAAAAGACAAGAGTACAACAGGAAAAAAAGAAGGAAAGGGGGAATCAGAGAAAGGTAGTGGCAGAGAATATTATTGAGACAGATGAGGAAAATGCAAGAATAAAAGAGAAAACTGAAATAATAATTAATAAAAAGGCTTAGAAAAGTTAAGGGAAAAGAATTAAGGGAGAAAAAAAGGATTTTTGAATACCTTCTTCTGTACGTCTGTAACTAAAGAAAAGGAAGGTAGATGGAATAGGAGAAGAACAGAACAAAAAAAAAAAAAAAAAGAAGGAAATATCTAGAAATAATGCCAAATAAACAAAAGTAATGGTGAAGAGCAAAAGAGTAGAATGTGATATAGCTTATGCTGCAAATATCAACATTTTAACTATGGAAACATTTTACAATATATTTTACTTTGTCTTCACTCATATTCATTATATTCTACACTACATTTTAGAAATTTATTCTTCAGCTACATCCTGCAAATTGTTAGATATGAAATTCCATATTCCATGCAATCTTAAATAAACTTAAATAAAGTACCAAAGTAGAACATCAGTTCTAAATATTTCCCACAATACAGCAGATGTTTTATTTTAGTTTCAAGTCAATAGGTGGCATTATATTATTGTAATACTGATATTTTATATTTTGTATTTCACACTAGTATTTACAATAGATTTGAAATATGGTGTAGAATACCTCAATACAACATGAAAATCTTAAGTATATATTTTCAATGTGCATCATTAAGATTGCATTCCACTGCCGTTTAAAATAGCTGGAAATTATAAACCCTTGAAATACATATAATTTACTGTTCAGGAGTGATTTTCATGAAGATGTTCACTGGTACAAACTGCTAAGACAATTTGTTAGTTGATGATCTCTTTATATGCTTTAAAATTTGAGACGTCCTTTGCATCATTAAAAGTATCTTCACACCATGTATAAAGCTATTTAAAAAAATGAAGACATCTCAGCAGGTCACCTAAGAAACACCAATCATTAATAGATTAAATCAGACCAAATTTGCTCATTTCCACAAAAGTAAGAAACAAAAAGAGTAAACTTCATGGCTTTCCAATTTTACCTCTCATTGTATGCATTTGACCAGCATGATTGGAATGAGGAAGGTCTCTAGCACAGAGGCATAGACTCAGGCAATCCTCTTGTAGACCAGCCCCTTTTATAACTCCAATCCCAGATGGGCTCAGATCGACCCAGTCCTGCATCCTGTTTACAGTTCTAGTGGATTTTTTTCAGTACTGCAGAAAGGGAGTCAGATAATAACAGTAGAACATTTTAAATCGTGTGTGGCACTTTAGTAAGATCCAGGTTTTTACAGGGAGATTCTTTGCAGACGAGTATTTGGTGTCTCATGCTTACGTCTAAATCATGATCTATGAAACTAAAAAAAAAAAAATTACTTTGCCTCCCTGAGTATAATTCTGCTGCAATTATGCCATTTTAGACTTGGCCTAGAAAAGCTTTTAATTTCAAATGAAAAGAATTACTCCTTTACTCTATTTCTTTAAGAATGCGTGAAAAACTCGTCTTGAATGAAACAACTCAGGTTTCAGTTGCCAAAAGAAACAGTTGATGACATATTTTCTCCCTCCTTTACTCTCAAGAAATCACAATTTCTTTTAGGCCTGCAGGCAGTTTCTGCAAAATTCCCAAAGTCCAAATATCTTGTTTTAATTTTTGTGAACAAACCTTATTGTTAAAAGGAAAAAGAGAAAGCTATTCAGATGCAATATTGACTTTGTTGAAAAGCGTTTCAGATTTTTCACTCCAAGTGATACCTAAATTACATTGCATGCTTACATTCATAATTATGTATTATTGGTGTGTTTATACACTCATAAACATTATCAAACAATCCCTGTGAAGGTTACTGCACAGTGTCTTTCCTGGGATGTTATGCTGGGAAGTATAGGTACAGAATTCTGTTATCTGCATTCTAATGTATCTTGCTCTCTAAATATTATTATTCGGTGCCCTAAAGCTCTCTTTTTACCTTAGCTCTTACTGAATTTGTTGTATATAAACAATGTCAGAACAATAATAAACATAGCTCATATCTTGCCATATATGTTTTAAATGCTTACATTTCTGGAGGCTAAAAATGCTCATTACTATGTTCCACTAGCTAAAACATTAACAGGAAGACCAACACCTACAAAATTGTTTTTCTCTGAAAAATATTTTGAAATCTCAACAGGAAAACTTAGCAATACTATGTTCAAGGGATCCAGGATCAAAACTATGCAGTTTTACATGTTCTTGAAGTTCACATTCAGTGACATATAAAGGTCCACTAAAATCACATATTTTTAACCTCACACGTTGCATAGGCAAAAGCTATACACAGGTATTCTTATTTTCTATGCCGAGCTTCCTTAATGCCTCGAGACTTTAAAACTCAGGGCTTGTTGGGACTGTATCTGCTACCAAATCCAGTCTCCTGCAACTGTGGGAAGCAATGCAATAGGGACTGATCTCAAAAATATTCTCCAGAACATCTATCCTATTATTCTCCGTACAATAAAGGCATGACACACCTCTAAAACATGGTGCATTTAAGACTACTATACAAAGGACCAGATGCCTTGAAGTATCAGAAAAAGAGCAGGAGATAAGACGATTGCCAGTAATACACTGAATTGCTGAGGTGCAGAGAATTTGTTATCCAGAAGTGAAAGCAGTCACTTCCTTAATGATCTCTGTCCATCTGCCCAGAGGAAAATTGTTTCCTATTTCCTGACATGTAATATCTGGTAATTACAATAAATTGGCTTGTAAATATGGGAACAAATAATACTAACCGACAACTTAGAAATTTGGAAAGCAGCTCCTTGTATGGGGAAACTGAACAATCATATTGATCCTTAAGTCTGAGCACTGAGAGCTTGGGATCTGATGCAATCACTGCTAAAGCAAGTCAATTTCTTTCTGGGAGTGGGATTATTGCTTATGTATGTTTAGATTCAAACAATTGACAGTGATATAAATACCAATAAACTCATATCAAGTTTTGGGGGAGGAGAGGGAGTCACAAATGGTGTTGAAATCCTTTAATTTTGAATTATTAAAACAACACTCCAGTGACACCTGTAAGAACAGTCTCTTCAAAAATTCAAGCATGAATATTTGTAGTCAGCTTCTCAGCTATGGAAAAGAAGAACTCATTGATCATTTGTATGTATTAGTTTCTTGTTTAAATATTGCTTAAAAGTTGGCTTGTAAAATCACCCTTTTAAATTCAAAGACATATGTCTAGATTATTATACTTTATCAACCATAATGTGATCAAAGGAGACATTGGAAAAAAACGCTGATAGAACCTGATGACCAAATCACAAAGAAGAGGGTTTTTTTCCCAAGGATGTGTTTTTCTGTGATCAAATAAAACTTGCACTCTAAGAATCCTTGTCTTAATTATGCAGTTGGTGAATACATCATGAACTAAATGGACAGAGGCACAGATTGACATTAACTATGACATGAACTAAATGGACAGATTGCTGGGTAAGTGCTGATTGGGAAGGAGAGTAGTGAAAGAGAAAGAAAGATAACCTTTTGGGATGGATATGCATATGTGGTAACAAAAGTTGGTAGCATTAACTAGAATTTGCAATACTTGAGATACTATAGAAATAAGGAGGGGACTAAACCAAGCCTCCTACAAAATAATGTGCTATTAAATTCAGTCAAAAAAAATTCTGACCTTTTACTTAATCTCATATGTATTGTCCTTCCTTTCTTTCCAATTCCTATTAACTTAGGAAATGTTCCTTCAGAAGACACAATGGGTCATAAACTTCCCAATAAAGCAACTGCTGAGTATAGGGAGGTTTCCAATATGACTGAGAACTAGTCTCAACTAAGAAACCAGTAAAAATTACACAGGAACCAAGAAACTGAAAATACATTGATTTAAAACTATACTTTGTTTCCCAGGCCCATTCCTTGAAAGAACCAGACTGACAGGACCATAGCTTTTTACCCAAAATACTAGACTTCTGGCCATGTTTAACAAAGGTCCTTAGAAAAGGGAAGTAGCAAGAACCCTTCTTTCCCGAGACCATCCTGTTGTGAAGAAGGTTCATTTCTCTTGTACCTAAGGGATGATACCAGTGACAATGGATAAACAAAAGACATCTGCAAGAAGTATGTTAGAACTTATGTAGAGTTCACTGTTAAATCTGAGTATGCAAAAGCTATCTACAGCATACCTCCACCACTTTCCTTAACAACAACAACAAAATAATCACATAAACAGGTATAACCCCCTTTAATGGTTACAATTTATACTTCACTTAAGAGGTAAGAAACAAACAAGTCATCTTCATAGTCTTCATGGATGTGGCACAAATAACCTAAGTGACTGTTTCACTCTAATGATCATTACTTCCTTTGGCACCTATGGAGGAACAACATCCAGAGCCATGTACACATCTCCACCACTTACTTTTTTACCCATTGACAAATCTTTTCTAAATTCACATAGAGTTCAGGGTGAACTGTGCCATCAGGAGTTTTAAAGCAAACCCACAAGATTATGCTTCCTTTAACCAGCATTTATGTCTTAAATATAACATTTGAGTTAAATAATAACTACTGATTGGAAAAAAGACACTTTTATGTCTGTCTCATAATCATAATATTTTTTTAACAGTACACATAAACAGTTAGGTCTATTCGTAGTAATGCTGCATCCACAATTAGTTGTATGATCCAATTATCTAGCTGTGAGCAGAAATGGCTACAGTCAGGTGTCAAGCTGAACCGTTTTCCAGGAGCAAAAGCCAGCTAAACACTATATATTTGCCACTACAGATTAGATCCAGTCAGAAAATATGTGAAATGGTGCTGGGAAAATTCAGTCTGACAGCATCCAAACAGTATTTCAAGCAAAATTCTGCCACGCATTTTGGAGAACTGTCTTGGGAATTGATACGTCTGGCTTTCCCTGTTCAAAGATGTTCATCCAGTATGTCTGCTTGCAGTGCTCAGGTCCTGGAATTCCTTATCTGGGAGTCTGATTTGGATCCAGCTTGAGCTATAGATACTGGAGTATTATTTAGCTGTAGGGTGACCATGTCCTCAAGCCATGAATGAGAGTCCTGGATCTGCAGCCCTCTACTTGATAGACCTTCAGACCAAAATGAAATTTAAAGTTTCCTAACGTCATTCTAGACAATTTTACTCTTGATTTACTGTCAGAGCAAATTAATTTTTTTTCTTTTAAAATAAAAATTTAATAAAATAATTAACAATTGTAGGCAGGACAAACTATTTCTATATATATAATATATATATATGTTTCATGACAATCTGCTTGCAAGAGGGGAGATAAAGATGGAGTTTTGTCTTGAGTGATGAGAAAGAAGGGAAAATGTCTGGTTCATCTTATAAACTTCAAAAACAGGTGATTATATCTGCAACATACTCCTACAGACTTTTGGAGAGATTTGGTACTTTGCATAGATGAGCAACAGTAAACCTACATCTGCAACAGAATGCATCACAATTTCATTTTGTTTGCTAGGAAATATCCAATACTTCCACTTTCCAGTCTTGCAGATTGTACCAGGTGATGACACTTCCTAATAAATGATCATGGTTTTCACATTATTAATGATTGTGAGGTGCTCACCTAATAGAGGTATTTATGAATGCTGGTTTCTAACATATTTTCTGACATATTTCTAACATGTATTACCTAATACAGAAACAGTCATCATTAGTTAAAAACATAAAAGCAGCATAATTAATGTACCTAGCAAGAAAATCTAAAGCCTCATTTATTTCAGAATAAACTTGGTGCATAACTGTATATAAACAAGGGAGCAGAAGTGACTGGAATGTCATTCAAATTCATACTTCCTTGATAAAACTAACTCAAACAGAAATTAGCTACTCTGCTCATTAATTTTATTCTTCATTTCTCAATATGTTTTGGGTAGAGATGACAGCCCCAGCCTGCCCTCCAGTTGTTCTAGGAACAGATAATTGCTGTACCGATTACCTCCGTTCTAAATCATTACATGCATGGTGACTGCTAGCTTGTTTTAAGTGCAAACTAGATGTGAAAAAACACAGAAAAATTGAAACGGAAAAGTGTCAATCATTTTCTCTTTAAAATGCTAGCTTGAAATAGTAAGAAGAGTTTTACGGCAGGTTTGGGGTTTTTTTTGGTTTTGTTTTTTCTTTAAATGTCAGAGAAGAATCAAACTGTCTGAAGTACCAGGGGACCTTGACTACCCTGTCTGTCCTTATCTAAATGATAAAAGGCTTATGCTGGCTTTATTGCTTAAATCTGATATATATATATATATATATATATATATATACAGTAGCACTTTTCTTTCCTTTTGCTGTAGGAAGAAGAGAAATGGCAAAGCAAACATCTGCTCATAACTGAAAGCTACCCAGGCAGCAGGGTCCTTTTGTGAAACTATACCATAACTGTTGACCAGCCTGGAACAGTTCAAAGTAACTTTAAAATGATGTGGCAAAAGACATACCCTAGAGGGTAAAAAATACTGCCTCAAAAATATACAAACTTGCTTTTACAAACTCTTATATCCACTGCTATCTCTGATACTAAGAAATCAGCTTTATAAATGTACCAGCTACAACAATTATAACAGCTCTATTCAGAGGTGAAGCAACAGAAAAGATCATACCAGGTACCACAGAGTAATGGTGTCACTGTAGCAGTGACATAAGTCTGAATAACTAACATTGCCTTAATTCTCTTATTACACCAGTAACATTCCTCTTTTGAGTTTAAATTTTAGTCTTTTGTGCAACATAATATTTCTTGGTGAAAAAGGGCAACCCTTAAATTTAAGCTTTTGAAAGTTTTCAGTTTACCATATATGTAAGTAGAGGTATATTATTCCAAACTTTTTGGATAGTTAGTGGAATGAACAGGTGGAAAAGAAAAGACAGAGCTCTATACTGAAAAAATACTATTAGTCAAAGTCTAAAAACAACCCCCAAAATAATAAATCTTAATTAAATTTAATTTTAGTAGTGATATTTCTATAATATTTTAATGACACAAAAGATGCTATTTTAATTTTTTACCTTGCTACACAATTATGTGAAATTAGAACAACTGAGAACTTTATTTAGTTTCCTATGTAGCCATAGTCATCTGGGACTGGAAAAAAAATTTCAATAAACTTATGTTACTTTTCTTTAACTTAAACTTCTCCAGTTTGCTTAGGGTTTTCCTGACTTTGCTCAACAGGCTTATACATGTTAAAGTTTGATTTTCTAGGTATGCTTGCTCTGGGAGTCTTCAGGTATGACCTGTATTTCTGGACCTTGGCATTAAATAAACTTCATTTAATAAACTAGACTATACATTTCATACCTATATTCCAGCTCTGCAATTTAAAATGGTAAAAAGCTCTGATTTAATGAACTAAACTAAACTGAGTCAACACTGCACACACAAATTTTCAGTATCAACAGTATGGAGATGTGGAATACACTAAAAAATGGTAACTGTGAAACACACTTTCTATTAATTCTCATCAGAAAAGTTACTGAAATAAAATGAATAGATAAACAGTACTTCCTACTTCTTGAAGAGTATACATTTACATCTAGATTGCATGAGATTTTATTTGATCTTTATTCAAACAGAAGTTTCTCCTTCCTTCTCTTTAAATGAAAAAATGAAAACATTTGAAACATAAAGGTATTTGATTTTTCTAACCAAACCTCTAACTACTCTTGTGTAGGTATGTCAAATAAAAGGAACAAATGTTATTTGTCTAATCAAGATATGGTTGGAAGAAAAAAATTCTAATAATATTCCATGCTTTGGAGAAAAATAACACAAAACATAACAAACCTTCCCAGAACTCAGGAGTTTGTTCAAATTGTATTGTATCCCAGTCTCTATTTGCTTTCCCAAAGCCTTCTGGACTGTCCTTCCACTGTGGGAGAGGAGCCATCATTTATTTATTGCAGCCTGCCCCTTGCTTGAAGGGCCCTATTAACCTCACTGTCAGGCCCAGCCATCTCTTCTTGGGTAACCGTGAAGGACAGCTTTCTTGTCATCAAAAGATGACAGAAGAACATCACCTTTATCAGTCTTCTTTCTCCTGGCTTTTCCTTACCAAAAATAGGCAAAGCTGCACAAGTGTTTTATGCCCATAATTAATTCAATCACATTCTTTTGAAAAGTTGTCAAGTATTTGGAAACTTCCAAAATGAATTTGTCTCTTACCTCTTCAGCATGTTGTATGTGTTATTAAAAATCTGAGGTGAGTATTTGAAGGGGAAAAAAGGAAAATCCAAAGCTTAAATTTACACTATGGGACCTATTCTGATGTTCGCCCTATTCAATGTATATCCAAATACATCCTTTTCACTTAAACCTTCGCACCCAAGGCACAGCAACAAGCACCTTTTTGGATTACAATATAACTGAAGTTTCGGAATTTCCTGTAGACTCTTTGCTCCCAGAATTGTTCCTCAGTATCTTCCAACACCATCCTATTTATGTATCCATTTGTTAATCTGGTCTGTGCTTCTGATAATCTCAAATTGCCAGTGTGGAATTGCACATGGCTGACTCCTCATAACTCCTCATGCTGTGAATTCTCCCCATTTCCCATGTGCTGCAGCTGGCTGTGGGCCCCCAGGAAAAGGGCAGCCTACATCCAAAGATGCCACAGGGCCTATTTTCTAAGCATGATCCCAGCACAACCTTAACGCCCATGATCAGGTACCTTAAAAAGAAGAAAATCAGAGTATAAACACTCATCACATGATGCTTTATTATGTGGTTCACTTAAGTATATGCTCAGCTTCCCATTCAGTTTATGATACATGCAGCCATACAAGCATAATACAACCAAACACACCACAAATCAAATACATGGAGGGAATCTGATTAAGTGAAACAAGATTTGATTATCAGCAGAACAGATAAAAATCCTTCCCACTGAAGACTATTTCCCAGCCACATTTCTACTTTCTACCCCCAGGTGTTCTGTTGTTTCGCTTACTAGCAGAATACATCAGAAACAGGTATGCAGCACAAAAGAGTCTTCACTTATTTAATAACAGACCTATACTTTTGCTCTTAGTTTCCAGGGAGGCCAAATTAATTGGAAAGTGTCTGTGGAAACTTCTAGCTCAAATATTACCATTTAATGTAAAACTCAATTAATAAGAATAGAATTAGAAGTACTGCTAAAATTTAACTGCAATAGTTGTTTTCATGCAAACACAATATGAGTAAAGACATCTAACAGCTTCACACTGGTATGAGCTGAAATGGTGAGGGAATCACAGGGAAAGCTAAGGCAGTTTTCAATAGAATCTCTTGCTTTCTTAAGCAGAAATTGTGTATAACACATGTGAGAAGGTTCTATTAATATCCTTGGACAAGCCTGAAAGGATTGGAGCAGAGAAGTGCATCTTAGCGTTGTTTCATGCCTAACAAGCTGTTTGCCGCTTTCTCTAATATGTATTCCTTGTCAAGCTGTGGAGGTGTTGAGAAAAGTATTCTCCATGTCTTTTTCCCATCCTTTCTCATAAAACATTGATGAAAACAGAAAAGGAACTGCACTAGGGAAAAAAGTACATACAAAACACCACCTTAAGCTGAAGTACTTTTAAAGCAAAAACCTCACTTTTCCATTAAAGTGTTGAAAGGGTTTTTTTAAAAAGTATCCCTATCCAAAAGGAGTTCTAGCTGACAGAATACTTGGAGGAAAAGTCTTTAGGCTATCATTGGCCACATAAAATTATAAAAAATGTATGTATTTTTAAGACAAAACACACACAAAAAAAGGAAATTTAAAAATCCATCTGGGACTGCAAATGGCTCTGTCCTCACTAGATACATATTCTAGTAACTGAAATTTGTTAAGAGCTTTGTACAACAAGATAGCAACAATTTTATAGATCATCTGGGTATATACTTAAATAAATGCAGGCTGTGCAGTCAAAGACTTATCTAAAAAGGACACAGATCCACTTCCCAATGGTAAAATTGAAAGCATACTTACTATAATGAATTGGATGTCTTTGCCTTTGATTTATTCTCTCTTCCACAAATAGTCATTGCAAAGACTACAACAATAACCACATGGCGTTTGATAAAACCTTCATGTTTCTGCTGGGTAGTGACACAATTCACAGCAAAAGTACAATCTACACAGAAGTAGAATCTTCTACACTTCTTTCTTTTTTTTTTCATGGCTAAATGTCTTAGGAGGGTCTATTCTTCTAAAGTCCACCAACTGAACTTTATGAAAGGGTGTCTAGTACATACTCAAAGAACACCCTCTGTTTAATGAGTAATTTTCCCCAGTAAATTTTCAGCAAATGCTGAAGTTCCTTGATGCCCCTAGTAAATACACATGAAATTCAGCATAAAGTATGAAAGCAGCAGCACAAGGACACATGAATTGGAGAAGTGAGAAGAGGAAGAGACACTGGAAACTGCTTCCAATCTATCTGCTGAGAAGCAAGCTGCAAGGAGGCTGAAATAACAGCAAATGAAAGAGCTGGAGATATAGGCACAGAAATATACAGATTATATTTTTGACATTTTATGTCTTGTAACTCTTTGATGATTTTTCCAATTTCTTCACTCTTTTCTTTGGCTGAGTAAAGGTGATTTAACTCTTCTTTCAAAGACTGCCTAGTATGAAGTATGATCCCTCTCTCAGCCTTTTCAATCCTGCCCCAAGATTATGTTTTATATTCTAGATATTTTTGGAATTCTTGAGAGTTGAGAAATGTGCTTTCCAGGTTTTTTTGGCTCTCCTCCCCAAGAGGTGGTTTGAGGTCAAGTAATACTGAGTGCCATCCAACAACCAAAAGAAATGTCTTCTCTAGACAGCTCTTCTCTGATAAGAAAGAGCTTACAACTCTAAGAGTACTCTTTTTTTTTTAAAGAAAACTAACACACGTTCTGCTATGACTGCACTTCACAAATTTAAATATTAAAAAAAAATAGAAAATGCAACTTATTTAAAATTTTGCTGTGTATTCATAGGATGCAATATTCTTTCCCCAAAAAATCTGGTTTCTTCTATTACCTATTTGATTGCCTGAGCTGTGTAACACTAATAAAAATAACTCGTGGGATACCTTACTTTATAGAACTGGGATCACTCTGAAACCTTATTTTATTTTGTAATAAATTCAGTGAGAATCTGTCTTGATTTTAAATGAAAATTGAAAAGAACAGTCAAAATTTCTTTTTTAAATCTAAAGACACAGATCATCCTATAGAGATGGCTGAGGAAAGGTCTTATGAGATTTTTTTTCCCTGGCTTGTGGCCATTATTCTGTGATTCAGTGTGCCCATCAGGTATTGACAAATATGTCACCAGTGACAACACTGAGCTAAGGGAATTAACACAAGCAGAGATTTCTTGAACTATCTGGAAGGGAGGTTTTGGAATTGAATTAAATGTGACTTCACAGACCACAGACTCATAGAGCTTGACAGTAGCGGTGAAGACCTTTCCCTGTGAATGTCTGTTTCTCTTGAATGGTGCACATTTGGCACTATTGAAATGGTATTCTGTTTGGATAATAATCTAATAAATCACATTTCTCAGGAGGAGAAAAAATGTTTTGCATCTCTACACTAGGCAACTGGCAGAACCAAGTGGCTCGTAAAGAGACCATGGAATTAATATTCTGTAACTGTGCAAGAAAATTACGGTGGGTAGGATCCTATTCACCAGTCACACAAACGTGCCAAGGAGTGAGAGTGTGATGCAGTTTTGATATAGATTAAACATTTTAACAAGCTGAAAATTATCAGCTTAACCAAAGGTTAGAGCAGGGTACTGACAGAACTGATTTGATTCCAGTCCAGTTTAATTTAAATGCTGGCAAGGAAACCTGAGGCAGTAAATGGCAAACTGGTCACTGCCAAGATGTTTTGGACCTCCTTTTTACAATATGAAATTGTTTGTTTCTGTGGTTTTTTTCCTGCCCCCTTGCAATGTTTATACTATTACCAATGTAAGCAAGTGAAATCTCAGTCCAAAATGCAGACATTTGGTGGAAAGTCTATATTTTCACAGCATTTTATGAGACAAGTCCTACTGTGAATTACAAGTGAATGATGACTACAGAGGTACCCACCCAAAAGAATATTGCTGATTTCCATCCCCTCAGTGGTCAGTCAGCCCTCTCTGTCTTTTATTATTCCTCTTGGAATGACTGTTAAGAACAGCTGAGTTCATCCCTCTGTCCTGTATTACTAAAAGAACTTTTTGAAAAGAGACTTAGCTTCTGCTATTTCATTATGAATCTTATCATCTTGTAATAGGTTGACACAGGCATTCATACCCAAGGCCAGTTATTCTGGCAAGCCACAAAGCTGCAATTGTACAGGCAATCCATCTTTTAGCAGAAGAGAATGCAATGTTGCTATGGTCAAAATCCATTTTTAATGTGTAAAGCAGCCTTTCAAATCAATCGGAGGCAGTGGGCTGTAAAGGAATTGCATCCCAAGGAATCTCCTTGCACTTCCATTTTAATGCACAGCATCATTGCAGATCTCACATCACATAAAATCTGACTTCTGTGAGAACAAATGAAGACATTAAATTCTTTTAACTGCCACTGACATGGCTGCAAATATAAATCATGTCCAGAATTGCCTGGAAGTCACAAACCTAAAGTAGAAAACAAAATAAAATCATCAAAATTACTTCAGTTTTGTCCTGGCTCTATGCTATGCACAAATAAAAACCTGTATGCAGGACTGATACTCAAACTGTGCAAGCAGTTACCTTTATGAGAACCTTCATGCCCAGAAGTAGTGTGAATTGAACCAGCAAGGATATTCAATGGGAAAACACCCATTCATATGTGTTTTGCCTGTTCAAAGCATTAGATTACCTTCAAGTGTCAGGTGCAAATACTGCCTTTTCCTTCCAAATTCTATTTAGATATTATAAACTGTAAAGACCATGTAGAATTTTAAAGTTTCATCCATAAGGTAGTGCAGTATTTCATCCTCTAGAACATTTCCATGCATCAATGAAGGTGAAACCTCCAAGACACCAATGAAAAGTTTACCAGCCCTGCAAGGATCTGACAGGTTTCTCAGCAGTCTGTGAAAACAACTACTGCTGCTTTAGGAAACTGAGCGATTGGAAGGAATTTAAAATTTCAGCAACAAACACAAAAACAGCTGCTGGCAAACAGAGTGCTAGTTACAGACTCAGTACAGCAAAAATACTGATGCTCTAGTTCAAGTATCAACAGCACATTCCTTCATGGCACAGCTAGATGACTTCTAATTCCCATATCTTCTACTGAGTACAGGAAGACTGTTGTTCAATCTGTCAGCAGCGGAGGGGAGGGGGATAGGGGGAAGTCACTTATGCCAGTTTGCTAAGAAGAAATAATATCCATCTTACAGCAGCAACAGCAGCATAGCAACAATGCGCCAATATGCGAATAGCAGAGCTAGAGCCCTGCGTCTCAGAGATTTCTTGATTGTGCTAAACATGTATGATGAATTTTGCCTCTGCAAAAGTCAGTCCCACTGTACACTTATTGCTGGTATTGTTGAAACTTCAAATGCTAAATTTGCAACTGCTTGGCAAGGCCTAAGGCACATTCCCTTGGACTGTGGCAGAGTAAAGAGGTATGTGACCTCCAGGGAGGATTTCATGTCTAGAGACAATGTTTCATGGGGATATGCTATGGATGAAGTGGTTACTAAAATGTGGTAAACAAATTGCTCCAGGGTATGGGCAACAAAGCTATCACTATTGCAGAAAGTTATGGCAAGCAGCAGTAGTTGACTAAATATCTACTTGTTTTATTCACTGTTTGTGGCCTGCACTAGAAATTGTCCAGCAGTGTGCAGGAGCTCCTGTGGCAGGCATGGCCGATCCTGTTACACTGTCTCCTATGCACTGCAAGAACCCATCTAGTGTCCTGGTCCTTGTGTGTATTTCAGTGGGAGATGGCAAAAAAACTTTACCCCAGTTATTGTTTGATTCCTTTTATGCACTGTGAAGGGAGCTGTTCTCTGCCGTCCTTCAGGAAAGACAGTACAGATACACAAGGATTTTGTGTGAATGAGAAAATCTTGTGGTTTTTGTTTCACATCTTCCCTTTGGTCAGAGCTTGCTCAAAAGAGCCCAAAGCATGATTCAGGTATTCTTGTTTTATGGAAACACCTCCATACATTATTCCCCACACCCCCACCCTCTCCCTTGTAACTTTTTAACTAATGATTTAAATTTTCAATTTCTTTGTTTATAAATATTTAAAAGCAGTAGAAAGAAAAGGAATTAAACACACTTAACAGTCTTCCACTTAAAGAAGAATACAGTGGCTTAAGGCAGTTCCTGGAGAGAATAAAGATGAAATGATTCAAAAGACAGTGTTTTCCTGGTTTTAAACAATGGTATTTTTAAAAATCGTTAAGCAGTTGAGAAATTCAGAGGTTAGGTGCTAGGCATTTATAATGATGTTATGACTGAAATCAATAGTAAAAGCCAGAAAACTGCAGAAATATGAGAGGACAGCAGAAAGAACTAAAGGCCTCTGCCCAAGAAAAATGAAACAAAATCTGCATACATACAAGGCTTCAGATACATCAAATAGAAGTCAAAATGAACTCTGACAATACTAGAAGAAAAAACAAACAAACAAACAAACAAAAAACCAAACCACATAGTGAAACTATGGAAAGTGCTGATAATTTTTTAAAATAGGAAACTCCATTATTGTAGAAATATACCATTGCGATTTCTTCAAATCCTCTTGGTTGGGGAGAAACAGAATGATAGCTACTCTCCCTGTAAAGTTTTTAAATACCCATGAAGGCTGCTGAAGCACAGATGAGAAGGTGTGCCCAACTCTCAGCTACAAAGGAATCCCACAGGAGCCAAAGAAACTGAACACAGCCTGATGCTTACTTCTTGCATTCCTATGTCACTGTGGGATGAAATCTGAAGTATTGTGAGTATTGTGGATATAACTGGAGCATCATTAGGGAACAGCAAAGTTCCTTCCATATATTAGGTGTCACTAAGAAAAAAACCCAACAACTGCCTTTCAGCTTGAAAGAAAATTACTTCACACTAACAGATTCTCCTGTGTCCACCAGCTCCAGGTACTACCTATTCTATTCCTTTTTATACACTTCTCATTACTGTACTTCTCACTTGGAGTAATTAAACCCCACAGATGTTAGGAATTAAGAATGTAAATACATGAGATTGTAAGGAATGGAAACATATATCATGTCCTTAAAATCAGCTGCTATCACACTGCATGGCAAATTAAATTAATTAAACCTCCTATATGGCGTTCCATATTGTTTCACTGATTTTTGCTTGGTCTAATTTAGACAGTTCAGAGGAGGTAAAATAGCTAATCAATAGTGGAATAAGGTGCAAATAATGATCCTGGATGCTATAAAAGTGATTAAATTTGTTTAGAGGATGTGACTTCAGTGGCAAAGGCACACGGAATACATGTTAAAGTCATTATACTAATTTACAGCAGTGTGACATAAGAAAAACAATTAAACAAAGGAACTTCCTTAAGGAGAAACATCTACTTAGCCACAGGAACAGGATTCCCTTCTGCAAACTTCAAAAGTTATAGGAGATTCTTAAATCTGAAACAATGTAAATAAAATCTAAAAGTGTTATAAGAGGAATACATAATAGCCCACTGATGGATAATCTGAAGAACTGGCTCCCAAAAGATGAAAAGCTGTCTCTGTGAAATAATCACAGTATTTCTCCAAATTAGCTAACTTTTCTTCAGGACTAGAGAACAGTTGGAATAAGTTTCCTTAATATTTCATAATTTCCACTGGAAATGGAGAAAGGTACATTTGCCACAAAATGTAGAACAGAAGAAAGCTTCATAGGTTGAAATGTGAACTTTTCTGTTTTTCAACAAGATATTCACTTTGAAATTGTACAGTGAAAAAGAAGCAATACATATCTCCTTTCAATTCTGGCATGCTTTCCTAAAACTGTTTTAAAGGCAATGATCAATAAAATATGCTTGATCACTTATAAAGGAAGTGTGATGAATGATACCTCAAAATTACCATTACTGCTTTTCCCATGACTGAGATTAGAATATCCACAGGTTCTAATTGCTTGCATTCTCTTGTTAGAAGTCAGACTTTTATATGCATTAATTCTACAGTAAATCCAAGTTTGTGTACCCACCTTTTAATCCAGGCAGAACTCCTACAAAATACAAAAGTCAGGATAAACGCTACACTAATCAAAGTTACTTAGTAATTTTTATTTTATGTTTTATCAATTTTAGATAAAATTCCTGTTCTGTTCTGTCACTCTTTTTAAAAAAAAAAATTATTATTTTGTGAAATAACTTGCATTTTATTCTACCTTATGGAAAGGGTCAAAGTTGAAGGTAGGTTTTTTTGAAAGGTTGCTATGAGTAGGCAGATAATACATTCCAGTTATAAAAAACTTTTCATCATATGTCTTCATTGTTTATGTATCATTTGTTGTGTAAGTGAATATAAACTAATTTCAGTGAAGAACATTCTTGTGCATGGTTATGGTTTCAACAAAAGCCCTGGCTTTAGCATTTTTCAGCAGGCATGAAAATGTTTTCTTTAGATTTGCCTTTTTTCCTTAGTTTTCTTTTTTTTTTTTTAATTGCTTTCTCTCTCGTTCACTTTTTTCTCCTATTGTTCAACTGTTGCTTACAAATGCAATTCATTACTGTCCAGTTTCCCTGGGAAGGTGACATTAAGCAAGACTGTTCTCTGAGAAACAATCCAAATCCAAATCTGTTTTTATAAAGGTTTTGTGTATAGATATTTCTCAGAAAAGGAAGTCTCTCCCTCAATTTTAAAGCTATTTTCTTCTTTCAAGAAAAAGGATCAAGATTCTTGAGTCCTTGAATAAAGTGAAAAAAACCCCCATAATAATATATTTATTCACTGGAACTATTACTCCAAGTCCAGTAACATCACAGTAATTATGTTTTTACTAATGTAGTAATCAAATAATTAAGCACAGAATAACTACCATTTTCTCTTAATTCTTCTGTGTTCTCTCTTATTCTGAGAATCCATAGTGTTAGGCTATCTTTGGTTTTAAGTTACATCTCTGCTCTGGCAGCATTTCCTGTTATCCATGGCTCAATATAATTCAAATCAGTACAGATGAGGGTTCAAAAGTAACTAATCTCAGCTATTTATGCAAAAGCTGTTGGAACATGTGAAGTATATATATGAAGGCAAAATTGTAGCTTAGAACTTTTCTCTACAGAAGTAGGTTTTGAAAACATTTGCATATTTAATAACTAGTGAGAAAAGGTCAACTCCATCAACAGCAATGCTATAACGCTACATAGGAACCTGCAGAATAAGACTTCAGTATTTCTGGTGTTGAAATTATGTGGTCTGCCCACTGTTGAGGCCAAAGGTATAACTAATTCCTTTAGCCCTCCTATAAAAATCAAACTGGCTGCTACCGTCTAAATCACAATACATTAAAGTGTACTTCTGAAACGCAAAAAGATGATAAAGAATGTAAAATATGTGAAATTACCATAAACCCATAGGAAATTAACTACTAATCAAGAAAGGAGACACAAAAATATATGGAGATTTAAAACTGTAAACACTAGAAAGGAATTTAATAATTCTTTTCTAGTAATTCCAAGTAAAAGGAATTAGCCTTTTAGTAGGAACCCAGTAAGTTTTTGCAGCAAAAATATTGCCTTTGAAATGCAGGTAGTCTTTCGCTTGCTAAAGGAGAACTTCTTTCCACATTTCTTGGAGGTGCTTAATACTGGCACTGTAAAGAGCAGGTTCTTTGGAAGACAACTGTTGTTAATCAACTTTTGTAACACTACTAATTTTTATTTTTAATAAAGTAATCACAATATTCCTTGATGGTTCTATTTGATTATAAGGATATTTCAGATTTACTTCACAAGATGGGAAAATTGATGGTTATTTTTCTAATTAGACATAGAAACATACCCCAAAAGGCATGCAACTGAACACAAAGAGTGGCCATTTAACATTCATAGTTGCTTAAATGTGACTTAAATTACTGACATATGCAGTTAATATGGTTCTATGCATGAGAAAGCACTATGATTTCATTAAAAAAACCCTCTGCCATTTTAGTATAAATATCCTGGATTTGGCCTGAAAATCGATATTCCAAAGACTATGACTCACCAGTTGAAAAACTAAAAAGATCAGATCCAGTAATCTCAGTAACTAGGGTGCAACATCAGAAAAAAAAAAATGTATCTTGAAAATGCTTCTCACATGGACAAAGATTTCATCACAAATCTTCTAGGGACCCAGCCACTGGAAAAATAACTTGTTTCCTTTTCACTGACTTGCAGCTAGTCTGCGGTCACTTTTCTTTGTATTTTTAAAGAAGCTACTTTATCATATTCTTCTTCCATTTTGCCAAAAGTCAAAAGGATTTATTGCAAAGTCCTCAGCTAAGAAGAAATGTGAGAGAGTATAATGCCTGGGCATTTCTAATAGCACTCACAATAAAAAGTTACTCCATTGGACTGTGTGAATAGTACCTGAATATAAAATCAGACTCCCATCTTGCATTCTGCCAGCCAGATGTAAACATGTTTATATATACACAAAGATGCACACCATAATAGTCAGACAGACAAGCGCACACTCTGTATTACTTTTATTTCTCTTCTTTCCAGCCCTGCAGAAGTGCAAGAACACAAAAACATGAGGAAGGAGGAAAGGAGATATGATCAGCATGTCAGAAAACGCTCAACACCCTTTTAAGAAACAACTGAAAAGTCAGATTACAGCCACAGATCTCTTAGGCAGAGTCAACCTAGCCAGTTCCCAGCTTCCACAGCTATTTGCTTGCTACAGTACACATGCCAGCAGCCACCCCTAGGTGATGGATTTCCACCATGATCATCACACTGTATCACATTCCAGATGATGAAGCATCTTAGCATTGAATGACTGGTAGTAAATCAACTTTATTAACAGTGCCCACAGAAGTCACCAGTTCCTTCCCAATCCTCTCTCCTCTTTTTCAAAAGGGCAATTCATGAACTGAGATTGAGTAATGGTGTGGCTGCTAGCACAATTTATGAAATGAAGATCATATCTTAGAGGGTGAGCAGTTTGTGTAGTAATAGTTTCAGCTGAACTATTTGGGAAGAAAACTTCACAACCAAAAAGGCTTTCTTACTATTCAGTTACCTTCTGTTGTACATAAATCATCCAAACATCCTAGGGATTTAAAATGTTGGAGATGGGCTTCTTAGGGAAATGCTGTTTCAGCAGAACACCATAGCATGTACATCAGCCTTAAGTGTGTGGCTACCCTGACTGAAGTCAGAGACAGCTTAGGCACAGAGCTGGGACAGGAATTATATTTCCAGCTATGGAGGGGTTAAGACTATATAAATGTTCTCCTCCTACAAGTCTAAGTGCTTTCAACACATAAAAACATAACCTACAATGATATTAGTATACCAGGAAATACAGTATTATTACAGGAGTCATCTTATTTATGATGTGCGGGAAAGCAAGGGAAAGGGAAAAAGGAAGGGTAAGGGTAAGGGTAAGGGTAAGGGGAAGGGGAAGGGGAAGGGGAAGGGGAAGGGGAAGGGGAAGGGGAAGGGGAGGGGGAAGGGGGAGGGGGAGGGGAGAGAAGGAAAAGGAAAAGGAAAAGGAAAGGGGAAGGGGAAGGGAAAGGAAAAGGAAAAGGAAAAGGAAAAGGAAAAGGAAAAGGAAAAGGAAAAGGAAAAGGAAAAGGAAAAGGAAAAGGAAAAGGAAAAGGAAAAGGAAAAGGAAAAGGAAAAGGAAAAGGAAAAGGAAAAGGAAAAGGAAAAGGGGGAAGAGACGGAAAGGAGTGAAAAGGGGAAAGAAAAGAAAAAAAAGAAAAACGATTCAGATTCATGACAGGGAAAAGAATATAAAAAAAAATGGAGAAGAAGCCCACAAAGCAGTCTCAGGAAAGCATGAATAGCAGAGAATTGTAGGCAGAAAAAGACATTCTAGAGAAGAAAAGGAAAAGCGTAGTAACACCAGGAAACAGGATGAATCAAGACAGGATGAGCATAAAATAGAACAATGGAAGGGTTATAGAGGGGTAATGAGACTAGGTGAGGGGAGTGAATAAGACACTGGGCTTCCCAGAGAGAGTGAATATAGGAATCGAGTTGCACTTACTACTGATTATGAAAATTTAATGAAAGAGGGTAGTAGGGTCCGTCACCTATTATAAGAACTACATTTGGCAGACTTGCTTTTTTGAGAGATTTAGATAAGGTATTTCTCTATTTTTTTCCCTGCTTAGTATATCCACAATATTGCTTTGGTCTTTGCCTGTTAAAAAGATGCTCTGACTGACTTCGAGATAAAATCATGCATCTCTAGGAAATATGTTTTCATGTGTTACAGTTCTCACAAAAGCTCATTCTTTCCCTTTTAATGCATTCTCTTTCCTACAGCATAGAAGCGCTACCCTGAGACATACCTTCAGAGAACCCTTGCTCTTCTTAGGTGTGTAAGGCCATTATAGAGAGGCTTTAGCCTCAAGCCTTATGAACAATACCACTGGAAACACATAGTAACAGAGACATTCACTGCCGATTGCTTAATTCTACCCAAATCCAAAAGCCTGATTATAGATGCATTCATACCTGGTGGGATACTACCTTCTATCCAAAGGCCATCTTTCTACATACTTTGGAATTTTCCCTGTAATTCAAGATCCAGAGTCCAGAACGCCTATGTGGCAAAATGGTTTTCATGCTTGCTTTGAGAATTAGAACCCACTACAGCAGTATTTTGTTAATGTTTACAAGATGAAAATGGCACTCTTGCGCAGCAAACCTCTTTAGCTACACAATGCACACCTTTATTTCTTCTACTGCTTCTTTTATGAGAGGCATTTCTAATCCATTGGCTAGGATGCAGTATATAAAACTGAACTGCTGGGTTGGATTATTCATGTGTGAGTTTCCTGACAGTGCAAATGACATACAGCTAATAATAATCAAACTAATTAGCACATGTATAGCACTTTGTATCTTGGAAGCGCCACACAAACCTTAAATAATTAATTCTCACAACACCCTTGTGAGGAAAGGAAGTAATTACCCTGAGCCTCATATAACACATGGAAAGAGGTTGAAGTATTATTCTGGTTGGAAGACATAAACCATGTCTTTATGGTACATGGTGCTTTATGTCTGCGATTTCTCAGTGATATTGCTCTTCAAGAATCTGGCCTCCAAGCTGGGCTTTTACTCTGCAGGGGAGAGAGGACAGCCTGGCTGGGGTGGCCTGCACTATCACGGTCCTGTTCCATGAAGCCCACATAGGCTGCAGAGCCGGTGATGTAGGCAGGTGGATGCCTTGCTTCTTGCTACCTCCTCCTTAATTATTTTTTTTAAGCTCCTTTCCTTCGGTTCCATTATGTCCTACGCTTGTTGTGGTTCCAGTAAGGCCTTTATGCCTGTGGTGGCCTCCCTGTGTTTCAGCTGCAGCCTGCGTGGCACTTGCAAACCTTTTGGGAGGGATCTCCCATGTACGGCTGACCCTAACTCTCGGCCTGTGCGTCAGGGAGGAACAACAGACAGGCCTCCCTTATTTGGCTGTGAGGGCTGAGGGAGGGAAAGAAGCAAAATTATTTCTGACATTAACATAAATAGATTTGCCTTTTCTATTCTACACATAAGGAACAGGCCTGTTATGTGAGAAGAGGCCATGTTCCTGTGATTCATTTTGGGAACAAAACCAGTTTTAGGATAGTTCCTTTTAGTAAAAGCAGGTTACTGTGTGACTCAGAACTAAAATCTGCCTTCTTGCATGCAAGTAAAATAAGCATAAGTATTCACACAACACCCTATTTATCTCCCAGATTAATTCTGTGAACCCATCATACAGAGGCAAAATGTGCAATGCAAATGGAGCAGCCCAGGTGTTGAGACAACAGGTTGACAATTACAAGAAATACTCCCGAATTAAATATATCTAGGCCAAGAGAAGGTCAGGACTACATATCGTTTCACTAGGCTTTGCATTTCACTAGCATTACTGTGTAATCCAATCTGTTGTGGTTATGGAGTATGTGTAAAGGTTATGTGGTCCTAATACCCATTTCCAAGGACAGGCCATTGCACTGGATGCTGCCTTCAAGAACTTACAAATTCAAAAATGTAGAGCATTTGAAACCACAAACCACCTGCAGTGGCTGCATTTTTCATATCTGTAAAGCACAGAATGTCCACCAGTTAGATACTTATTTTTGTCATTCTAATAAATTGGAAAATTGAGTGTGCTACAATTTTCTGCTCTTAGAAAACAATGAGAATAGATAATCACAGGAGATGAAAGAGTAAGGCTTTTCTGCTTTGTTTATGGATTTCTCTGAAGAAGCAACAACTCATGCAGTGCTTTATCTCAGACTTCCAATAATACTTCTTGTTCAGCTTAACTTTTCAATGCTACCTCTTAAAAAGAAGTGTACTATGTGACAGATGTAGTATCTACATGTAGATGTTTCTAAGAGGTCAAACAAGTTCAGGAATCAAGTCAGACCTTACTTTAAATGAAAATGAAAGAATTAGGTAATTCACCTAATTAAGTGTTACGTATTTCTGAAACAAAATTGATATTGTAGTGTAGGTATATCAAGGGAGGTACCTAATGGTAACTAATCATCTATCATCATTGCCAGGACTTCAATTGTCAATGATAATTATGCATAAATTCCTCTCATTATACATTTAATAACTCAAATCCAACTTAACTTATAATTATGGCATAGCCACCAGATGGTAAATCCAATAGAAGTGTCTCACAAGTAAACAAATGAACCAAAATAATCTCCCATAATATAAAACCAGCAGGGAAAAAAACCAACCAAACCGAACCAAACAAAAAATAACAACCACACAACCCCCCAAAAAAACCCCAACCCCTCAACTGTTCATTCCCATGATGTTTTCAGTATGTATGGTTATGAAAGATTTAGTGCTTTACATTCAGCTTCAATAAGTGAGCCTTGAATCACCCTGATAACTGATGAAAACTAAACACTGATAACTGATGAAAGCTCTAGGCAGAGAATAATCTAATAGCAGAAGCAACTTTGTGCTGTTCCTAAATCCCTCTTGCCATGGGGTGCTGCTTGGGGAAATAATGTTTCTTTGGGATACATTAATTTTCCAGGCATCTTTATGTTTCCAGAACCACCCACAAGATCTGCTCCATAGTCACTTCTGACTGACTCATTGTCTCACTGTGATCTAGCATCAGAGTGAATGGGCCAACTCCACTTCTGAATCTGTACTTGCAGCTCTTTAAATTCACGATTTTTGTGGTCTGTAAAGTAAAACAACCCGTGCTTGGAAGTGTGCTACACTCAAGACCCTTGCTGCTATCTATTTTGACCTGGTTGGTAAAATACATGAAGTTGCATTCCTCACTTAAACCAGTAATTTAATAGCTTTCCGCACATTTTATCTCTCCAGTTAGGACTATATATTAAAGAGAAAAAAGTCTATATGTATGTTTATAGCCACATTAAAAAAATCTATTTCAAACAACTGATTAAGATGGAGTTTATATTTCATAATTAAATAAGTCTACACAACTGCTGTTATAGGAAATGTGTTTAAAATTCATACACACTTCTTAAAAATGCCAAATTAAAAGAGAAGGAATTAACAGAAAGAGTCAGAAGCTGCCATATACAGCTTTCACAATGTTTAATAGGTGAAGTTTGCAATTGAGAAGTTTTGATATTTAATTAAATCTTTTAAATACAGAAAATAGTCTAAAACTTTAAACAGTTTCTAGAACTTAGTAACATATGTTCTCTTTAGTAATGTATCTATTATCAACATATAATTAACGTTACCATATGTTTCTAAATAATGAGTCTGACATAGATTCGTATACAAATAAGAATTTTAGTAATTAACTAATTAATACACGGCTTCAATAGTTATTTCCACAGCCGACTTGGCTTTTGAGTTGCAGCTGCATTTCTACATTTTAACCAATAGGTGGCACCAATAATTTCTAGAAAATTATAAATTTAACACGGTTTTGATTCCAGGTGATCAGTAGCCAAACTAACAGCTAGATATAATTAATAATTATATATCAGTAATTGGACTATGAGGGAGGCATACAAGGAAAAAAAAAAAAAAAAAGAAAAAAACAAACTAACAAGAGTTATGAAACTCAAAACCAGATGGAGTAAGAAATGATAAACTGATCAGAGACTGTCAGATTTACAAGAACTGAATGCTGGCAGCAAAAATACAATAACATACAAATTGATACAAATCAGAAAGGCAAAAATTAGTGAGACACAAATTTCTGTGATATCATTGTTTTTCAGTTCAGAAAATAAGATCCCTATAATGTATCTCAAGCCAATGAAAACTTAAAACACCTTAAAGTTTTTGTAAAAATAGGTGAATGTAACAACATTATACATATATATGGGAAATTTTGGATTGTGCCAAATCTAAAGGAAAATGAGTGTCTGAAAGGACAGCTCGGAAAGTGTGAAATACACCCAAAAGCTGGCAAACTGTACCTGTGGCCCAGGGAAGGGCACACAAACACCAGTCACACAACATCCTGACCCGCAATGGTTTGTGCAAAATATGTAAAATGAGACAATGTGCTGCCATCTCAGAACACATTAAAATGAAAAAGGATAATGGGTATTTCTAGCAAAAACTTAAAGAGTAGCTGAAGGGATTTACTGCTGGAATCTAACTGGGATGCTACCACTAAGTCAAGTACTACACCACATAATGATAAACATATACACACATCCCTGCTATGTGCATGCACAAACCCAGTTCATTAACATATTCCTCCTTCCTCTCCTCACTATCAAGACAAATATTTATATGGATGCTATCACTTAATGGAGACACTTTCCCTAGAAAGGTAACCAAAATTATTGTTTCCAATATTTTGCTTAAAAGATTAAAAACAAATAAGAAATGTTGCAAGAAATTTAATTCAGTGTTCGTGAATCTAAAGAAAGAAATCACTAAAAATTCTTTACAAAACAGCAGATGATATATTGAAAAGTTTACTAGAAAGCAAAGCCTTTCAAACAAAAGTGGGAATATTTTCCTAAAGACACAAAGTTTTTTTCTGAAATAAAAGGATGATTGAAGCTGAAGATAATTATTTAGGCATTTTTTGAAACTCAAACACTTGCATTTAAATCAAATATTAGTATTTATTCAAAGCTGAAGTAAAAATGGTTTACACCTAAATTTTGTTTAAATGTTAACATACATGACTGATGCACTTTTTGGAGGGAACATAGTGCCATCCAGTAACAGAATGAAAAGCTTTTTTGTAAGTGTGAAGGAGCAATGTAAGGAATGGGATAACTTGAAACACATTTTTAAATTTGTTTCCTAAGACTCAAAAAGTCTAGAAGTATAAGCTTCACATTGTTTCAAAATGTTTTAAAAATTGAAAATTAAAAATCCTTCCAAACTGAAATAAAAAAAACCCAACCAGATACAAAAAAGCTAAAAATTTGCAAATATTCAAAACATCATGGTTTTGATAAATGTAAGTATCTAATTGAAAGACTTTACTACTGCTTATGGGGATTCAGTAGACAAAACTGTGAATGGTGGGGAGAAAAAATAAATTACTTCAGCTTTTTAAAACCATTTTATTAAAGAAGAAAGTTAGGGACAGGTGTTGCTAACATCTATCACAGACATCATATATACAGGTTTCCAGGAAATAAAATAATAAGAAATATTCATGCCAACATATGAATATAATTTTTGCATTAAAGAAATCCGAAAGGAATTTCAGGGAAAAGAACTTTATCAGCATTTCTACTGTAAATGTGGAAAATACAAACTATCTTTTTTACTCAAAAGCTTGAAAATTCAATGGCAACAATGTAAATTCTGAAACTGAGTAAATATCCATCATAACTAAATGGAATTAAATAAGTAGCAGTAGGAAAACAATGTTGAGCTATATTACATTAAAAACCTAAATTTTTCTTTTTTAAAACTAATATAAAAAGGGGAGGGAACATCTAATTGTAAAATAAGAGAAGAAAATTATTTTATAAAGTTTTAAATAACCCACCTTTGGAATTCAAAGAAGATAAACCACAAAATCAACTAAAGAGTTTGGAAGCTTTTTGGCATGCCATGCCTGATTAGATTTGTTAAGGGAGTACATTAAATGAACTGGGGTGGAGGGAAGCAAGCTTCTTACTCTTCTTTTACAGACTCCAGAGGAAAAAGAACCAAGACTTCTGCTGTTCACTCATCCCTACAGCTGGGCAAATAACTAATTTTTCAGTTCACTAGCCACTCACTACAGTAGGGGTAACAGGAAAAAGAAAAGAAAAAATAAAGAACAGGAAGCTAAAAAAATATTTTGCAAAAATATTTCAAGTCACATGGAAAAAAAATCTTTATGGAGCATTTCTTTACAAAAGAGGTAAAAAAATTGTTTGAGTGATCTTTAATCTGATTTTTGGAATCCTTATAGACAGAAGCCCTGCTTGACAGCAAAAAATATTTATTTTGCCCTAAATTGCCAGAAGAAGATACTTCAAAGTTTCTACTTTTCTTCCAATGAAGGAAAAGGAAGGTCCTAACCTAGCTAATGAACAAAACTCTCTTTAGTCATGTTACTGAAGAATTTAATGTAAAATCACACCAGGAACATATATGCTTAGCACTAACATCCAAATAGCGGACTATAGGCAGTGTAAAAAATGTGCTTATGTTAATATCTTTTTTTTTTTTACTACAAACTACTGCTACAAACCAGTTTCTGCTGGTGAGACACTGACACTTTCATCTAACAGGGTAAAGCTTTCTACCCTATGCAACAAAAATAGTGTAGAAACCCCTTTTTTCTGTAATTGAAAGATCACATAGGATAAATCTGAGGTTTAAAAAATATGAGCCACATCTTTGTGATACAACACATGAACATTTAAGCCCTGCTTCTCTGCAGAGCTAGTGAATATTCAGTGCTGATTATTTACATGCTTTGTGATACTTTTTAAACCTTACTGTTTACGATAAGCTGTCATTTAAGATGACTAGTTGTTTATCTAGAATTATTTCCCAATTAATTGTATCCATGCCCACTGGTACTTGGTATTTTTGCTGTATTTGCACTTTTTTATAATACATTAAAACCTGGAACAACCTGGAAAAGTTTATCATTCTGAGACCATTTGCAATTTCATTATAAGTATTCAGCAGTAGCAGCAGTTTATGACTTTATTTTGCAGATTATTTAATTGTCATAAACCAAAGCGGAATCAAGATCTATACATGGAATTTTTAAAAAAGAGAGATCTCTAAACAAAATATAAGTGGTTTGCTGCACTGTATTCCTTCTGCACATCCCTTCTAGCTCAAAACCCCTGTTTTGTTCAGCTTTAGAGACCATTGATTTACACGGCCATACAGCCTAAGATAGACTGATGGATTCTAATACTCCTAGCAGACAGACATTGAGGAAGAAATCCACACTAGTATGAGTATCACCATTTCAGCTCAAGTGTAATTTCAGTTCTCTTCAGTTATACTTACTAAAGTAAAGGTTAGCACGTTTCCACTGCTCTCTTTTCTGGACATCAGAAATACTTTCTCCCATCCCAAAGAAACTGTACAAACAGAATTAATCATTTGAGACTGAACTTAACTAGAAAATCTTCGACTTTGCCTACCTTACTTCTTTTTTTTTTTTTTTTTTTTTTTTTGAGAGAGAGAGAGAGAGAGAGAGAGCTGGCTAACATTTTTGCTATTGTGTAATTTTGTTTGCAGGGTTCAACACCCAGAAATGAAGGAAGTTGTCTGGGTTGAACCTGATAGACACAAAAAGTCTTTGCTTACCATCTGGCAGCAATGTTATAGCAGGTCTGATGTGCCTATGTTAGTAGCCCAAGAACGTATATAAAATCAGGTATAATGGCATGTCAAACTACTCATACACTACATAAAGAAACCCCTACACAGCACTTTCCCACTTGTATATTGTGAAGAAGACTAATCTGAACAACACAAGCATAAGTTCAATTTGCCTTGTATTTGCCTTGTAGTAAATAATGCCACTAACAAGTCACCCATTCAGAACTGCAGTGTCCCAACAATACGACCATATTAATTTAGAAATACCAAAGAGAACTTAATTGCTTGAGAAATACCATGATGATGAAATACTAGATCATTGAAAGTTCACCCAGAATAGCCTGAGCAGATCTCAGCAGATGGTAAGGAAAGAAAGGAGGTGTGGCCATACAAAGGCAAAATGGAAAATCTAACATACTACAGGTTGAAATATCCACAATGGCAAGAGCCAAACAACATTTGAATATACAAGATATGTAGATGTACAATAGGCACTTCAGGGATCAGAGCAACACAGAAATAAAATGAGCTCCATCCCAGGTACCTCCTTGGCACATTACATCAATGCACAAAGGAATTTATCAGGTTGGGACCCAAGAGTGCACATCCATGCTGCTATACTCTCTGTCCCTCAGTAAGACTAATTTGTTTGGCCTCCCTGATATGTGGCATGGCTAGAGTTTCCTTTGCAAAACAAGGAAAAATATTCCCTATTCCAAAAGTCTTCCATAATGGAAGTACGTATTTTTTTTCCCTCTAAAAGCAGTGCTTTTCTAGCATAAATAACCTAAGCTTGAAACACGTCAACAATTCATTGTTGGCATTCACATAAGGGTTCTGTCCGTTAAGGGGAGAGTGCTTTTCGCTTGTGTCATTATAATAGCTTGAAGATTCTTGAAGTTCTCATCAGGTCCCTGGCCTAGAGTTCTGCTACCATCTCAGATAAATAAAAGATTCACCCTAATCCTCAAGTCATTCCAACCCCTCTTGCTGAAACCTTTCTTCTGGATGTTGACTTTGCAGACTGTATTTTCATTACCAATAAATGTGGTGCAACAGCAATGGATCCATAATGTAGAACAGTTGGTACAGAGGACCTGATCACCACACTGCACATGATTCAGGGGAAGTTTACTCTCTAATAGTTCTGGTGTGGTCCTGTACATGAAACATCCATTAGCAATTGGAGTGCACTAGAAGAGCTGCTGGGGTGTATCTTGTTGTTTAGTTTTACTTGGAAACAGCCCACTGTGAGACCACAAAACCAGCCAGCAAGTACTGGTAGATTCCTTCAAAAGTGCACATCTGACCTGAAGCTAAGTGCTAATGTTGGCAGACCACAGAGTATAATCACAAGAACAAGCTATGACCTGTGTAGGATTGTACAGGCTGAGAGGACAAACTCAAAGGCTAAAGGCCCTCTCAGGAGATCAGGGCATGGACAAGAACATTGGCTTGTTCAGTTGAAGGATTACACTAGAAGCAGCAGAGAGAGTATCAGTGATGTTGAAACATAAATGAATAACACATTGGTCTATAGAGATTGTAAAATAGAGTTCTGATTGTTGCACTCTATAAAAAAAAATAAAATTAAATAAGGCTATTAAATAAGGCTACTAACATGCCCAAATACTGTGCAACTAGCCACCAGCAGCTCTAGCAGAAGGATAGCTTAGTCCTATGACATACAGTCTGCTGCTCCTTTTGAGTTCAGCCCTCAGTTATTGAAAGATATAGAGATAGCATTGAAGGGCAATAGGGCAAAAAATAAACATCTCTCAGCTAATTTCTTCGGTAATTGCCACTGCTTTTGCAGTTAAGATCTGACAAAAAAAAAAGATTGTTCTCTTCCTCTGCCTAGGGCTTTTTGCTTGTCTGATTGTCTGCAGGCAGGGGTATGTTATTTTTTTCATGCTTCTAATGAGGACTCCTTAATTTATGATCATAAATAAAAGCTAGAAATCTTTTAGAAATTTTTTTATGATTTAATTTTATACTTTCTGGTTATACTTGGTGCATATTGATTATAATTACGGTTTACAGTTCATCAAAATACCAATGTTCCTACACATAACAGAAGACAACAGCTTTTCAATCATGGATAGCTGTTAAATTCACAAACACTCATTTTACATGGTTTTTACTGAACTTTATTTTTTTAAAGTTTGCTGTGTACTTTAGAAGTTTTATCTACCTTAGCATAAACAAGGAATTAACTGGGTTTATCACTGTAGTATGCAATATTTAGGTCTGCTTACTTATATTTATATTAAGACAAGTGATTCCTCCAATTTTCTTGCATTTTCTGGAGAAAATAATAACATCTGATTATGTTCAAAAGTTACATAACTCAAAGATTCAAAGCTCCTGAGCTTTCCACAGTTTTGGAAGCAAGACAGTTCTTAAAAGACTGGGAAAACAAAACCAAGGTGCGACAACAGCACAGCTTTAAATCATAATTATCCAGAAGCTCAGCTGTTTAGAGCTAGTAGAGCAGGGGTCCTCAAACTTTTTAAACAGGGGGCTGGCGCACGGATTAAGTGGCAGGAGGTCGTCTGTGGCTGCTTGGTTTCCCCCCCCCAACCCCCAGTGGGGTGTGTGTGTGTGTCTGTAAATACCGGGGGCCAGATTGAGGACCCTGGGGGGCCGTATCCGGCCCGCAGGCCGTAGTTTGAGGACCCCTGTAGTAGAGCATCACTGGGTTCAGCACAGCTACATGCTCTTGCATGGCTTTAGGATGCAGTCAGGATTATGCAATACACCTCATCCCTCGCTCCTCGATTCTGTGTTTTGCCCTTGCTACTTGAAAACAGACTGTTAGAAATGCTTTGCATTCCGATGTCTATTTAATGACAGTTGATCTATTTTAAAAAACTTTTCAAACACTGTTTCCAGATCTCTTTATTTTGATTTTTAATAAGGCTATGTAAAAAGCAAGTATAAATAAAGGCCTGATACAATAGAACTACATAAACACATGTGTTATGGTCAGAACAAGAACTCTGGAGAGATAATTATCTCAAATTGCAGGGGTTTTGTCCAAACACTCTGCAGTTACTGACAATTTCCCCACTTTTAACTATCTTATAATTATAAATGGTCTATATGCCAGACTACTGTCATTTTTCTAAGGGCTAGTAAGAAATAAAAGTTCAAGCTGTAGTCTGCCTTCTTTCCATATTCCATATTTTACCATCTTCATGGTTGCTATTAGAAATAAGAGAAAAAGATAACTCCAACCTTTAAGTTCCTTCAGTCAAAATGTTCCTAATTTGTAAATCCCATTAACAGTCACTAACAGCAATGAGGGTTTATCTGCACTTTCATGCCCTAATATAATATACAAATTCCTTTTACACAACAGCTATTATATTGACATCTGAACATCCATTCATAAGGACAGTGAGCCTTTTTAAGTGTTATTTATTTTAAAATAATGTCACTACAATTATGTAACAGTTTAACTCATGAGCAGAATATGATAATATTTTCTTTCCCATGTACCTAACCACTATTTGTTATGGCATTCCTATCACTAGAACATGGTCCAAAGTGTCTGCTTAGAGAGGCTGATGATCTGGTGAAATAAGCAGTTTGGGGGGGGGTTTCTTTGGTAAGAAAATGTATTTGGTCAAGTTAAGGTTGTAAGGTAGTTATCTGTCTCAAAGACAAGAGTATTACTCACCTTGTTTGCAAGCTGGACCTCTTGTTTTAAGATTTTGGATTTGTTGCCAGAGATGTTTCTGCTGGGTTAACTGTTGCTTTCTGGTAGTAATCTAATTCATCTGAGCAGATATTAAGATTTATATTACTTTTACATGTGTATTAGATCAGCAACTCAGTAGCAGATCCATTTGAATGTCCAGCAAAATGTTTTTATTTTGGGGAATTCATCAGGTTTCCATGATGGCAACATGAGCATTGAATAGCTGTCACTGAACATCAAAAGAAAGAAAAGGCAAAAACTTCTGATAGGAACCTCAGTGTCCTCCTTCTTTCATATACCTTTCATATATTTTTCTTCATGACGGTTCTATCTCCCCTTCTCTCTGATTCTAAGGGAGCAAAGAGATTGGTTTATGAATATAGGTTGATTTTAATAAAGATGAACTGCTGGTGTTCTGTGAGACTATGTTAGCCACATATTCCAGTATGTAACAATCTTTTGCAGACCTATTTTCCCTTGCCCTTGCTGGGTTCTCTGTTTTTAATGAGCCTGAAGAGCAAGGAAATCACTTTTTGCAACACTGTTCACACTCCAAGTGTCATGATCAGATCCAAATTAGCCAGACTAACACCAAAATTGTTTCACAAAAAGTCTTAAAATGAAACTTTTAAAAAGTAATAGTACATCGATAGCAAATAGTTTTCTCTGTCAAAGAATTACCCAAATACAACATCTTACATTAAAAGAAAGAAACAAGACACCTGAACACACACTTGAAGGATTGTTTTTCATTTGTTTTTGTATTGGCACAATGAATATCCTTTTTTTTTTTTTTATAGCTAATGGAAGTGATTAGGTTGTAAGCAACCTCCAAATTTATGCTTCTGTACATATTCCTAAACAAGTGCAATGTATTTGTACAATATAATTAGACTGCATACCAATGCAACATAGTTGTATTGGTAAACACAAAATCCCAACCCACTTCTATTTTGCATCCATGCAGACCTAAAGCTTGAATAACTAGCCTAGCATCTGGAAAGGTTCCTTCCATATGAATAACAAAGCTCCTGCTGATGTTAAGAGATCTAACAGCCCACTCTAAGCAACATCATTTCCTTTAAATAGATTTTGGCTTTGTTTTCCTGGATTTTGTGGCCATTTAAAATTATACTATATATTTTTAATCAGGTCTCCATTGAGTTGTCACCACTCAGGCAAAGTTCCCATCAATATGAATAAAGGTTATTAGATCAGACGGTAATTAATGGCCACAGAAATATATCGAAGCTATAAATTTATAAACTATGGGCTCATAAACTTTGGGGAAATCTATTTAAATACCTGAAATAAAAAAGATTTGATCTTCCCATAAGGTGTGTGAAATTAGTGAGGCATTCTTTATTTAGCCAAGTGATGTGCTGTACCCTCCCAACTTCTTGTGCACCCCTAGACTGCTCACCTGTGGGATGGTGTGAGAGGCAGAAAAGGTCTTGACTTTGTGTAAGCACTGCTCAGCCATAACTAAAACATGCCTGTGTTTTCAGCACAAATGCAAAACACAGCCCCATACTAGTTAATATGAAGAAAATCAACTATTTCCCAGCCAAAACCAGCACACACTCATCCCATGTTTATACAAACTAATGTCTCTCTTTAAGTTATGCCATTTTCTGAGCTTGCTATTAAAAAAAAATCAATAAAAATCCTTGCCCTGAAGTCATCTTGAATAAGAAAAAAATTATACATATTAGACATATATAAGAAATGCAGAAAAATTCCTTATTAGCGGTGATAAGAATTCAATGAAAAAAGTCCACATTATGCTATTTACTTTCCCATAATAGCCAGAAATTCCAGTTTGTGCAAGGCTGAGACTGCAATGAGCTGACATTGCTACTTGCAGGTAAACAACATGAGGGACTTAACACTGATTATAGAATCTTCTGGTGTTAGTCAGATATAAAGTACTTAACTTTTAGTCTTACTCCCGGTTTCCTTCCCAGTGAAAGCTATGGCATTATCAGCCTCTAGAAGAACAGTGGAAAGAGATTCTCCTCGTACTGAACATGACAGAAGAAAGACAAAGTTTAATGAAACAAAACACTGACTCCAGTCAGTAAAGCTGCTTTAATAGAATTAGCGTAGGGGTCCCATTAACTGCAGTGAGGATGTTTCCTCCCTAGATTTTAAAGACAATCAGTATCAAAAGCAAAAAGACTGCCAAAAAGCAAAAATGTGGTGGAAGGACAAAAGGTAGGGAAGCAGAAATAAGGAAACCTTCAAAAAGATCAGCAGGAGGGAAAACAGAGAGAACAAGGGAGCTCAGTCTCTGGAATCCTTTTAGTCACTAGTGTCTTGTACCTGATTAAGATGAAATGATTGTTTTGTTTGACTTTGTGTCGGAAGAGATGGGAGAAGTGTTGTGTGATTTTTTCTTTCAGGACTGGAGGGATAAAACCTGGTAATGAACATAAAAGAACAAGAGGAAAAGAAGAAAAAGCTCCAGCATGCAAGCTCACAAAAAAACACCAGAGGAGGGTAGTTTCCTTCCTAAAATACAGACATGAAGAGATCTGAAACTTTTCATATATATAAATATATATAAAAAGATGTATGTATAAAATGAGGAAGTATACCCTGCTTCCTTGGGGAAGTAGCTTAGGATAGTAAACATGGGTAAATCAGAGCTTTTTGTAGTAGATAAGATGGTGTAAGCCTCAAAGACATGTTTAAACATATTTTGGAGCATGACGAGAAGATTTGAAAAAGCCATTGATTTCTTCAAAATATGCATACATCAGTACTGTTATCTCAAAATTCCATTTCTGTGGAGGGTATTTCCACAATACTGTAAAAACATTGGCCAAGATGCCATTTTGCAGAACTGTTCCCTTGGTCCCCATCCCTTTGTTTAACCTTAATTGTGCTTTTAGGTTTCTTTACTTCCTCCTCTGGGGAAAGGAAGCAAAAAAAGCTGTGGTAGCTGAATGACTGTAGTGAAACCTACTGAGAAAAGAACTGACCTGCTGCTGAACTCAGATAACAAGCAGCTTATGCCTAAAGCAGACAGCTCATGCCCTTTAGAGAAAGGAGGCAGACAAACAGAAGTTGCACTGGCAATTGCACTGGCTATTCTTCTTTCTTCCCTTTATGAAATGAACACATAACCCAGTTCAAAACCCAGTCAGAGGCATCAGGAATATGCAGTATGGTGGTGAGGTCTCAAAAAGCAATGAGGAAGACAAGAAAATAAGTTTTGCGTTTGCCCAGTTTTATTTATATTGACTATGAAGTCCTTTTTCCTTCCGCATTTTTTTCATTTCACACATTGGCAAAATCATCTCAAGTAAATGCAGTTAACTGATTTGGATACATCTTAGCCTGCTCTCATTTCCTGTGGTGGAAAGAATAAAGATGCATCTGTTAGTGGATGAGAAGGCAGTACAGTCAATATGTCTTAAGTAAAATAAGCAAATAATCCTGCCTTCCTGATATATTTTCAGAAACATCTAAGTCTGAAATAACACTTTCACAAATGTATCCAGGAGCTGTCAGATTTTTATAAAAAATACATGGCACTATTAAGTGTCAGGTTAAATCTGATTTTCTGGTATGAGAACGTCTCGATGAGGTAGTTCATCTGACAGCAGAGGTGAATGTAAGTAATTTTCTTGTCTATATAACATTTTTTTCTAAGACTTTAGAAAACCAAGTCATTGAAAACAGGGTGTTTGTTGTACAGCAGAAACACAATGAATGACTGGGGAGTAAGAACATTCCTCTGGACTTGAAGGGGCTGTGCAGTAAGAATGACTTTTGGATAGGCTAAATACAAAAGAACAAAACAGGTGTTTTCAGTATAAGCTCTGTACTTTAGACACAAATTATCTAATGCAGCATGATTTTTAAAAAATTTAGCGCTAATTCACAATAGCAAAAGTAAAGATTCAGCCATAAAAAGGAGGAATTAGAAGAATTTCTGAAAGCATTAAAACCATTTCATAATAGCTTTGTTCAAAGTGAAATGTTTGATTTCATTACCATAAAAAGTTTACTTTCAAAATTAGCAAAAAGAATCCCTATTTTTTAAATTTTGAGACAGATTTTTTGATATTGCAAAAATATTTTAAGAGGCCATAAAATGAAATTAAACGTCTGCTCTGCATTTACCCAAAGTTATTTTGTTGACAATGTAGTAACATTTTTATAACAAAATCTTAGAACAAAATGCACCATTTCAAGACATTGCCTATTTTTCTTAATTTTGTTTTAGCTATTGAATTAAAAATTGATTATCTGCTTAGCATTAACCCTGAATTTATTTAAATTTTCAGGTAAAAACCCCCACATATACATTTTTAACAAGAATTTTTTTTAACAATATTTCTGAGCTCGATAATACAGAGTATATAAAACAAAGTTTAAGATACCATTTAATAACTGAGACAGATAATTTTACTTATTGCAAATTCCATAATCTTTGCTGCAGCTTAACGAAAATGGGACCTCATCTTTATTTATAATATGTCAAATCCCAGGTGCATTATATTTGAGGAGTGGGGAGATAATTTGGATGCTGAAGACCAGGTAAAAAATAGTATGTTAACATCAATAATGTATTACCACAGCTGGAAGTTCTAATGGTATTGAATTAATGATTTAAGACTGGTATTGTGATGAATATAGATGTTTCTGTAACTTCAATATTGCCATTATGTCCAGTTTGGGGGACAGCTGTCTACAAAACTCTAATTTTAAATCAAAGGGGTTTAGTTAGTGATTTTTCATTTACTCATGCCACCTCTTTGTCCTCCAGAACCTTATAATTTAGAATATGAATAAATGTATGTTTAACTCTCTAAATCTAATGGTAAGAACCTTCTCCACTGTAATATCATACCAAAGTCTGAGGGCATAAGGTCCACTTGTTTCTGGGTTTAGTGCCCATATTAGAACACAGCTCTTTAGCAGATGTTGGAGCATGTTGGTGGAAACAGAAAATTATCATGATCCTGTATTACAAAAATAAGAACCAGCGAGAAACTGGAAAACTCTCAGCTTTTAAAAAATCAAACTAACAAGGAGACACATTCAGATCCACATGAACCTTCTCTTTCCAATGCATTCCAGAACTAAATCAAAGAAGTTTGGGATCCTCTAACCACAATATTATGGTGGTCAAAAAACATACAATGGTTCCTATGAGCTGATTCATTAAGCTGTAATCTGCTGATCAAGATCTGCCTGTGTCACAGTCGCCTGTGATGGAATCAGTGGCACAGATTCCATGCTTCACTCTCTATTTGATATGAAACTTCCCGCAAACCCACCGAGATAGGAAGGCCCTGTATTTGTTACAATTATGGAGTTGCAGACTGGAAGCACAGCTGAGGCCAAGTAGCATTAGCATGTTGAGACACTACTGAGGCAGAGGTTTTTTTCTTTGGCATTAAAAGGAGTATGAGTGGGGAAGAACAGGTTAATGTTGTCTGGTCCGCTGAACAGTGGTATACTTCTCTAAATTTTGTTACTCTTACTATCCACTCTGACCAAGGAAGGAACAGGAATCCTGGCATAAGGAAAAGCACACATTTCTTTTCAATGAATGAATCTTCTCATCATCAAAATGTGTTAATCGCCAAATAACCAGGGACGTTATTTCTATAATTATTATAGACTTATGAAACAGAGGTTATTGAAAATGAACACTTAGCCATTAAAATTAATTCCACAGCATTTATGCTTCCTGCATTAACAAAATTTATGTCTTATATTTGGATTTCAGAATGCATTTACAAATGTGAAGTGAGGCCATTCATGATTTATTTAGATTCAATTAAGTACGTGCTAAGAAAAAAGAGATGTCACTCTGCCTATAAAAATGTTAGCAAACAAAGAGGAGTTTATAGGAATAAAAAAAAAATGGTTTAATCACAATTTTCTGCACATCTGGTACATAGCGTAGAACTGAAATATTTTGCCTACAAAACTAGAGGCGTGAATCAAGATGATCTGCCCAGGGTTACCTACCATTCCAGAGGCTTTCTCATGGCATGGAAGCTGATTTATATTCAGTACACGTGTATTGACCTAGATATTTATTCCAACCTCACCACCAAGATGTCTACGGATGTTTTAGGTTACATGAGGAACTAGGTTCTCAAACAGAAGATGGCAGTGCATCTATCTTACTCTGAATCAGAGAAGCACAGATACCTTAAATATCACTGAAACAAGGAAAATGTAAAGCTTGTGATGGAATGCCACTAAACCGTAAAACAAGAAAAATACAGCTGGTAGCAGAGGCAGCAATACAGATGTATTAATTATGAGACTGTACTTTTCAGACTAAAGGAAAAAGTCTTCTGACCATAAGCAATTCACAATCTATAGAAGAGTGGTTAGGCAGAGATTTATCAAGACGTGCAAAACCCTTTTAAAAAACTGCTGCTTGCATTTTAAGTAGACATCAATATAATCTATGTGAGGAATTGAGAGTGGTGGGAAGAATAAAAAAATAAATTAAAACTTTATGTTTAGGGTATTGTTCCAAGTTATTGACCACCCTTTGCCTCTGCACAGCTTCAAAATACTTTATAGAGAAAAACACATTAGCAGTTTCACAAAAATCTAGGTCTGCCAAGCCACAGCAAAAACAGCGAGCTACATTTTATGCTTTAGGAAAGTTCAGCTTTGCCTGGGTCACTGGTAAGAATTATTGAATATAAACACACCTTTCTTCATTACATAAATTAGGTCTTTCTTTTTTCCTTTTTTTTTTTTTTTTAAACCACTGATTGCCAGCTTGAGAGCATGTTACTTTTCTATGTAGGAAAGTTAGCTAGCTTCAACCGAGAGAAAGAAAGGAAATTGTAGAGTTTGGTTTGAGCTAACTTTAAGCAGAAGTTGTAACTATATATGTCCCAAACAAATACCATCTATTTCATTCCCCTCCTATAGGCTTTAACAGGTAGTATTTTAGGCATATTTGTCATTTATAGAAACACCTGCTGGTTCTTTTTTTCTCCCTTGTGGACATTATTCTCAGCTAGAGAAAATGCAGTCTCAATATTTAAATCCTAAATACTCTGTTTAACTATCTGACACTAATAGATTCACTTATCCAGGTACGAAGGAACTGGCTAAGACAGATACTGAAAACATTGGATTATGAGTCACACACCAGACATACATTAGAAGTTACTTATTCCTGTTTCTTTTCAAGTCGATGATTTCTAGATTTCTAATGATTCTGCTTGTAGCTTACCAGCAATATAACTCAAAAAGAGATGTCTCCCCTCAATTAGAAAATGCCTTCTTTTTATCCAGACCATAAATGCAAATACATCTAAGAAGTGCAAAGGAAAAACTCAGATTCTTCAGCACTGTGCACATGTGCTAAAACAGATGACTCTGAAAGGTGAGATGTCAGCTCCAGAGAAAAACACAAATCCCTGATCTTTGCAATGCTCAGCATCCCCTGAATATGGTTTAGTGTCACAAACTCTCACTAAGGTAATTTGTTTTGTGGAATAGTCACTTTTCAATGGTACTGAACTCACTCATCTGCAACACAATGAAGGCTGCTACAGAAAGCTCTGTCAACTCATTTGTATGACTTCCTATCAAAGGGCTTCCAAAACAATGACCATGAAATCAATTGCAGAAGGATTTTCAGTTTTAGTAGGTTGATAAACATACAGAGGTGAACACTTCCCATTAGGCACTTCTTTGATTACATTTCTATCAAAAAGATAGGTGATCTATAGCAAGAGTAGGACAATACAGAATAAATTTAAATATATTAATAAAATCTTCTAGGAATTCTTCAAAACTTCACAATAGTTCTTCCTTTTGTAGACACATGTGCACATATATTTTTTCCCATTTCTAAGTGGGCATTTTCTGAAATCAAATGGTCTGTAATTTTTCAGAACATATTGAATTGTTTCAGAAAAACTCAGGCAGCACATAAAGAAAACTATCAAAACAGCAGAAAAGAAATATCCTTTACTAAGCTAATTACTATGCTTTATACAACCAAATGAGGTCTGAAATTTTCTAATTACATAGATAATATATGAATATTTCCTCTGGCATATGGAATTTAAAGAGTGAGTTTAAGAAGATATGAAAGGAAATGAGCACACTGAGAGATTAAGTATGATACCAGCCTGATTCCATTACAATATATTTGTCACCTGCTGTCTGATTAAAATGAAACAGAATACTCAGGGTCCGTTTTTTTGTTGTTTTTTTTTTTATGATGATACTTACTATGACACTTATTAGAAGAGCTTATAAGGAAGTTCAAGACTTTGTGTGATGACTTATTATTTGTCAAGTTATTTACAATTATTTCTTTTTTTTTTCTCAGAGTTTAGCATTAAGTCTAGTCAAAATTCATTAGTCACTAGGAACTGTATGTTTGTTGCAAGATGCCAGAAGCAATTCTGTGTAAAATGCAAAGCTATTTCTTGAAGCTTCATGTGCTTCATGAAAAAGAAAAAACTTGGTCAGAAAGAGTAAAGGGAAGAAAGGAATTTGAGGTATGTATACTTATTTCTATAGAGTGTACACAGTTGCGTGGAAGCTTTTATTAATTGATGCCCACCTACAAAGTCTCAAGCATCCCATGAGATAGGAGGTTCTTAACTTCGTGTCAGTTTAGATAGGCAAGGAGAAGCAGGGCCGAGTAATGACACTGGCTGTGTTGCAGGACCACTTTCATCCCTCGCCAGTCACGGTCAGTGCTAACTATGCTCTTTCCTGAGAACTGCTGTTCCTGACAGTTTCTAATGTTTCCATTGACTCCACAGGACAAACCAAAACACCTTTCACATTTCCCTTTTTCTCGTACCCTTGTCTGTCTCACTAATAAACACAATTTTCTGCCAGCAAGTTAGATCAAATATTTTAAAGTGTTTGTTTATACTGTAGTAAACTATATACATATACACACAGACACGTAAAAAGAAAATTGGGGCAGTAATATCTTCTGAGGACTGATGAAAGTAATCAAGGTGCTTTTTCTTTTTCTGCATAAAATGATTAATTATACCTCCCATATGTTCAGGTATAACAAGCAGGACAATAGCAAGATATTATCCTCATGGACTCCTGCACAGCACTACCTGATGAATCTACATTGACTAGATTTTCCAAAGCTGCCAGAGGTGTGAAAAAACAGGGAAAGAAAAAGACAGAATTTGTTGTGTGCATATATAAACTGAAACATGGTTCACCTATTCTTACCTTATAGCAATGTTTAAGTTCTCAGCTCTAGTCCATGCCATGAAGTATTATCAAGTCTGCTGTCTGGCGAGGCAGCTGAGCACGAGGCATATTTCTCTATAGATAAGACTCTGTAACAGAACACCTGTATACCTGGAGGTATTCACACTGCCTGCATATTTCTTTGTAGGAAAAACTGCATATAAAAGATAGGAGATTACATCTTGCCAGACAATCCATATAGATCTCTTACTCACTTGAAAACAGTTCTAGAGGCAAAACCTGTATTTCAAAACTATGCAAAAGAGGGGTTTTTTTTGTCTGTTTGGTTGGTTGTTTTTTTTAAGGAAATAGGGGCAATGACCTATGCTAACTGCTTTGCTAACACAGACTGGTTATTTTTCATCTGTAATTGGTGGAGGCCTATTAAGAGTCTACAGAATACTGGTGCTTTTATCTAGCACAAATTCTCATTTCAACAGAGTAGAAAAGACAAAAGACCAGGCTTCATGTACAAGTCAATTTCTTAATAAATCATTTGATGTTTTAAATCACTTAATTTGCACGTCTATCGCTTGATTTGCAGGCAACCTTAACTCTAAACTGTATTTCACAGAGCATCTCCTACTACTCTCATAAAGGCATGCATGCATATGTGTAGGGCTGGTCAGGCAGGTTTGGTCCAAATGATTTTTCCCTTTTCCATCAGCATTGTGTCAAGTGGACACAGTAAATAATCGGTGGCAGCTCAGTTAGTTAGAAACTTAGGCCACTAATGATTTGTTAAGCGTTTTTTATTATAAACAAAATGGCCCTTTATCTAACTTATTTTGCATTTGAAAGGGCTGTGAAATGATAAAACATTATAACACTCCGTAAAATATGTTTCACTCTTAAATATGTACTAATAAAAATGTTCTTATGTGAATATGACAAATTGAAGGGATAATGAGCTAAAATAAATTTGCAGAAGTATTTTACATATCAAAAAAGTAATAGAACTGTGCAGTTGCTTCAGGAAATTTTGTTTGTTCTTTTCAAATGTGAGATTTTTATGCAGCATTTTAATTCCTTCATGTAAGGACATCCCAAAAATTAATTTTAAACAACTTTTCTTTAATACCCTCATTATCCCATCAAGGTAACGTATTTAGGGAATGACGATTATCCAAAATTGTCTTGTCAGTTTGCAAGATTTTCTAAAATATGCAGTCCAAGCAGTGACTAAAGCACCCAAACCATTTGTGTGCATCTACAGAGGTGTGCCTATTATTTTTCATATAAAAACTTTAAAATTATTTCCTTAGCATTTTTCATTAACAAAAACCACAAATTAAAAGCATAGAACCTTTTCCATGAAATATACAGCAGGTCTTCAAAGTGCTTCACTGATCCGCAAAATTTAGATGAAAATAAACATTGTATTTCATTCATGATGGTAATTTGTGTTGACTAGCATTGCTTTTTTTCTGAGTCAACCACCACCACACAATTATTCTTTCTAAATTTCCTTTTTTTACCCAGGCAGTCAAAGTCACTTTATAATTTTCTCACTCATATTATGGCAAGGGTCTAGTTTGATTTTTTTGAGGAAAGGAGTTTGTTTTTCAAATTGAAATAATTCTTTAATGACTAGTGTCTTGAAAATATATAGTTGATAAGACTTTATCCTTTCACATTTCTTTCCCTTTCTTCCCATTACTGTAGCCTTGGTATAGGTTTGTCAAATACCTTCCTTTGGAGGTATATATACTCAGGTCTTTGGAGAAATTTGTAGGTTAAACAGCCAAAAAGCCTATATAAATCCCACATGAAGCGTGATGTCCCTCAAACTCAAGCAGACATTAAAGATTATTTAACCTCTTCAGTAGAAACCTGTTGAAAGATGCATACAGAAAAATATCTGCTTCCAGTAATCGATGCTGTTGTGGGCTCCTTTTAAGTCATTATTACTTTGTGTGACAATTGCCTTGTGTTATAATTTTGTCTGCTAGGTGACATGTTAACAAATTCATTTAGGATTTACAAGAGTGAACTAAGGACAGAAATTGTTTTCCTGGGCAGCCTCTGAGGTTTTCAGAATTATCTTTGTTTCTTAGTGAAACAGATGCATTTTGAGCATTTTAATTAAAACAGCATTTTGCAGGATACAGTTTTCCATAAAACAGAGCACTGTGGGGAAACTATGTCCTCCTCAGCATTTAGGGTGGCTTTGTAAAAGTCACCAGTGCAAGTCCATAGGCTGCCTAATCACAGCAGAATTTTTCTTTTCAGATCAGTCGAACAAAGCTGTTAACTACTCACTTCTCTAAGTCAGAATTTAACCATCTAATTAAAGACAGAATTTCCTTTCTCTGTTCTTACACCTTATTCAGGTTTGACAGAGCTTCTGATTGGACACATGAAGAAAATGATTGGGAACAGTCTGGATGGATTTGCCACAGATAAATCATGCATAACCTACCTGATTGCTTTATGCAATATAATGACTACATCTGTGGACAAAGTGAGAGCAGTGGATGGCATTTACCTGCACTTCAGCCAGGCTATTGATATTGGAGGGCCCTGAGAACTGGGCAGGAGCTGGCAGCGAGCCCTGGCTGCAGAGATGGCCAGCCACATCCAGGGCTGCAACATCAGGAGCACCTCTGGGAGCTCCGGCCAGGGGGTGTCTCCTCTGGCCAGGACCTGTTAGACCACATCTGGGTACTGTGGCGTACCTTTCTGGTACTGGGTACCTTTCAACACAGAAAGATGCTGACAACCTGGGGTGAGTTCACCCCCATGATGCTCAGGGCTGGAGGGTGTCCCTGTGAGCAGCGGCTGGGGCAGTGGGGCTTGTCCAGCCTGGGGCAGAGACGGCTTCAGGGGCACCTCACAGCCACCCCAGTGCCTACGGGGAGGGGATGGGGAGGGGGCAGCAGGGCAACAAGGTACAGCAGGCGTGAACTGAAACGAGAGGGGTTCAGGCTGGGTGCGAAACCTCTCCCCCGTGAGGGCAGGCAGGCCGGGGGGTGGGCAGAGGGACCGGCTGCCCGGGGGGGTGGGCAGGCTCCATCCTTGGGGGGTTTCAAGACCCATCTGGGCAAAGCCCTGAGCAACCTGGTCTGATCTCACAGCTGGCCCTGCTTGGAGCAGGGGTGCATGAGGGACCTCCTGAGCTCCCTTCCAGCCTGAATGATCCTACAAACCCATGAATTTTCAGTAAAATACAATTTTCCAAAGAAAGTATTCTGATCAGTTTTATTACATATCCTTCCAGGTTTTCTTAAAAGAAAGCTTATTTGATATCTGTGCTCCCACAAACTGACAGGGACTTTTTAAGGTTCTAGAGGACTGCTAGCAACCTCTTGGCTATTCTGCTAACAAATTATGATAATTTCTTGATTAAAATGTCACCAGAGCAGACGCAGAGGATACTCTGACATATAAAATATTCAGTACATTATAATCTGATCACAATACTATTTATGAGTCAAAATCATAATTATAAGAAACTAAAATTAACAAGGTTGATTCCATGCTGAAGCTAATTTTATGTAATATGAGTAATTAATTTGATATTTGTATGGATAAAGGAGTGCAAAGATTTGTGGGAAATCTGAGGTTAGAAACAAATTAATTGTTAGGAATGGTAGTATGGCTGGGAAGCAGCTATTCAATTCCCAGTTCAGTTTAACCACAGGACATTGCCTGCATTGTTCAGAAATTGCACTGTTCCTCCTGAAGACTGTTTGCTCTCTTTCTGTCAAGCACACACTGTGCAAAGCCTGCTTTCCTCTTTGCCACCCAGCATAGTGCCAGCCATTGCTGAAGAAAACCAAGGTATTCACAGCTTTCTCAGGTTGTTACTTTCCCCTGAGTTAGTAATCTTGCTTCATTCCCCTTCATTTTGACACTACAGAAATTAACAGAGCCTTTCATCAGTTCCAGTTTGCAGGGCTTCGACAACCACTGGGAAAGTGCAGCCTTCTTTATTTACTGAAACATTTCACCACAAGTTGCTGAACAGTAGCAGAGGTATGGCACTCTTTCCCTGAAAATGTTTGCTCACACAATTGTATCTAGAGGCTTCTGCATTTCTTGTGCAACACGCCCTGCCTTCATCAGTATGGGCGACTAAATACATTTCCCTTGAACAAACCTGAGGGACAGTCAGCTTTTTCAACAGAAAAAGATAAAGCATTTCAGGCCAGAATAAGTCAAAGGAGATTCTCCAATGTAAATAGAGTCTATTTTCAAATTAGATAATCACTTTGCTGCCACTTAAAGTATGCTTTGTCTGATATGTCAAAGGAAGTAAGAGCAGAGGCTGTTGTGTGGGAAAGTCATGGCAACAATCCAACAGCTCCCATCAAACCTGTAGGCTTGCAGCAAGATTTTCTACACTGTTCTCATAGAGTGGAGATGCTCTAACACTCAGTTTCTTTATCAACTTTGAAAACATTGGAGGACCCAGAAACCTTCCCACTATCTCCAGGTGAAACTATATGATCATAAATTAGCTAGATCACCTAACCAGTGTCTAGCTTACCTGGATCCAACAGAAACTGATATCAGACACCCTGTCTTGTTATCACATTAAAACTCAGACTGCATAGAAGCAAAGGAAGATCAAACTTCTTTTTATCAGTTGTCAGGTGACAGAAGAGAAGTTTGTTTTCTAATAGATAGAATTTATCTCTAAAGAAAATCAGTAAAAGCCTGAAAAATCATCACTGGATGCAGATTACTTCATTTCTGTTTTAAAAGACCAAACCTTGGATGAAGGAGTGAAGAAAAGAAAGAGACAGGTTTCTCAAGACCTAAGAAGTTCTGAGCAGAGTAGAGCAGAGCACTTGTGTTGTGAACAGAGATGCTGCAGCTGTCCCAGGGAAGTAGTTTTACTTGAAACTTGTCATTTCAGACTTGGAAAAAGGCACAGGATAAAAAACCTTTCAGAGGTTTAAATTCCTAAATGGAGCCAAGAAAAAGTAAATATTATATATTGCTTGCAGATGCTTGGAAAAACTAGGCTTTTTTCCACTAGTTTACATATTGCATAATCTTGCCAAGCTATTAAGCAGCAAGATAGCTTCTAGATCATATGTTACTTCCCTCCACCACTTCAATGAAAAATAAAAGAAGGTAAATCACCCTGCTTACCACATGCCTGAGGCAAAGATTAATCTAAAATATTTCAAAGTTGATAAAACTTGAGTTAGCAAAGAAAAATGTAGAATTTAACCTCAGTGGGAAAACAAGGTCTAGTTTCTTCACACATACATGGCTGTGATTAGCTTTCTGCACTTAAACAGGATTTGCAGTGTAAAAGAGCTCCCCACATGCAGAGAATTAAATACAAACTTATACACTTGCTGGCTAAAGGCCTGCAATACTGTCTTTTTCTCAGTTCCTCAGTTAAGGTTTTGCCTAACGGTGCTCCTCAGAAGTCACCAAGAAAATACTGAAAAGCTGTAAAAATAAATAAATAAATAGAAATCCCATCTTCAACTATTATTTAAACAGCTGATGTATACATGAAAATATGTTTACAGGAAAATTAATTGGAATTCTACAATTACTAAATTGGTTTCCCATTTATTCATTACATGCAAAAAGAGGTTTTCTGCAGTGACACTGCAGCCAAATTAGTTATTTCTAGTAGATTTAATCTGAGCATTTCATTTTATACTTTTCAGTGGTGTTACATTTTCTTCTTTTCTAGGCTACATTTAAACTGTGTGATTGTTAAAATTGGACTTTTCCAATTTTTCTAATGGAAAAACTAAAAGATTTTTGGACTAAAAGTCTCACCTTTCCTTTGTTGTTTTTAATTGACAATTTCCAGAAGATGACGAAAAATCAAAACGGATGTATGTGATAGTTAATTCTTTCATTATTTTTTATTATTTTAAAAGGAAACACTAAATCTGTCTATAATCATATTAGTGGGGAGTGGTATTACCAAGGTAACAATGAAAGAGCAGAAAGAAGCATAATAAAGGTCACTTGTGATTAAGCTATAAAGGTTGTAAAAGTATATAAATAAAGACTCAAGTTAGGGGGTTTTGTAAGTCACAGTAAAACTCTGTGGATTTCAGTTGTTAGTCTGAGTGTTTAAAGACTGTTATTTTTCTCATTAAAAGATATTTGCATTCATAACAATATACACATATTTTAATTGGCAACTTGGTCATAGCCATTTATTATACAAAACCCATGCATGCACATATTAGGAGGAGTCAATATCCACCAAGGACGTACAACTGTGAATAGAGAGGGAAGAAAAAATTTGCAAGGCCATCAAGGAGAGCTCTATCCAAGTACATGTTAAGAATGTATTTCATTCTAATTCCTGACACTAGAAATATACTTCAGGTTCTGACTCAATGGTTTTGTAGAACTAGGATGTGACTATGTGATTTTTTAAGATCACCCTAATTTTCTTCATGAACTTCATACTATTTTTTTTTCCTTTGATGATTTTAATCAGGTCCCCATTCATAAGCACTGCAATATTACAGCTGAAAGACACCCAGACAGTAAACTCTATACAGACATGAGTATTAATTATTTGTTAAACTCATCCAAGTTTCTACTGAAACTTCCTCAAACTAAGAAGGAATTTCCATTTCTACAACATGTTAATCACAGCAAAGAAAACACCATTAAAAAAGCCAATATTCTATAAATCAGCAAAAATATTTTTAAATTTACTAGGTGATTAAGATAAACTCCATTTCACATGTGGATTGTATCAGATTAAGTTTGTTTCATTTTTCCCACCTCCAAATTATTATTAAAAATAAACAAATTTATCTAATTTGACAACTTAATCTTTCATGCTCAAAAGAGCCAAAAATCTTATTTAACCCAGTACAGTATTTTTAATAGAAAATAAGGAAAGACCAAAATGAAGTTTAGTAAAAAGAAAAAGCAGTTTTGAAGCAAACATTGGTTTTATCTTTAGCATTTCTTTCAAAACTGGTGATCCTGTAAGAGCTATTGGAATGTAACAAGTATTGATGTTTTCATAGATCTTTCCTAAACACACATTCTGGGGGCAAATCCTCTTTACCTTTCAAAGATCAGTTCCATTAACTTAAAATGGATTACTTGTTTGAAGAAAATGATGTGTACTTAGCCATAAATTCACCATTTCTTTATGGTCTGAAACATGAATAACTGTAAGTCTGTAGAACATGGGTGGAAACTGAGGTGCAGTGAAAAAAAGTGTACTTCCTTCCATTTCAAACATTATTACACATTCCCTCTCTAGCATCCTGTTTCCCTTAAGAATGTGTCATATGTATATTTACTATTCTTATTATCACTGATCAAGGCTATTTATAGAACTTTCTCCATTAATTCAACATTCTTGATGCATGCAGAAGCCATATAGAAACAGGTGGGCTGTTGAAAATATGGGGATTTCATGCATATATTAGGTCAGGTGAACATACTTTCCCAAATAAACAAACAAAAAACCCACAGGTCCCCGCAATGCAACACTCACTGCAATGTTTCCTTGCAGTACTCTTTTTGTGTCTAGTTTAGTGTACTAAAATTTACAGCAGTAGGACTACTATTGTGCAAAAATAAATAAATAAATAAAATTAAACATTAAAAATGCACAAGGAAATTCAGTATGAATTATTGACCTGACCTGTTACCTTAAAAGAGGCTGAGGAAGTCTACTTTACCTCTCCATCACCCCATTGTGCATTCCCCTGTGTAAAGTTTTGGATTTTTACGGGGTTTTTTTTCCTTTCCATAGAATACACGAAACAAATCTGCAGCACAAAGTCCCAGATTTTCTGTGGATCCTCTGATTTCAGAGTAATTCAGTGTCACTGTTTATGAAAATGCTGCAAGAATTTTTAGGCACCTAGGAGACAGTGCTCATACTTGGGGTCTTGGTGTATTAGCAGTATCATTTTATCGGTTTCTTCATACCAGGACAAAAAAAGGATGTGGGTAGTAAGAGCCCACAGAAAAAAAATAATGCAGTGTAAAAATATAAATAAATATTATTCTTGTTCTTTTTCTTGTTGTTTTGGCTAAGAGATAAAACAATCAATTTGTTTGTCAAATATTTTCTGGCAATTTTTTTGCAAGAAAACATTGTCCATGGAAGAAGAATAGGGCTTTTCTTGAGTTCCTTAAACTAGATGGTTTTAATCAGATGTCAGATGTACCAAATATCTGTCTTCCTCTCCATTAAAGACGAATTTCTGATATAGGTTGTAAATGACTCCTTGTCTACAGAATGCAGTTAATTTTCAAAAGGGAATAGGAAGTTCTTAGCCTTTGTCAACAGGATATATTACTAAATCTACAGATAATTGAAATGTGAAGTTTTTCCAGATGTCTTAAGACTCACAAGCACAATAATCTAAGAAACAAAATGTGGTAGTAGAAAGTAAAGGCTGGAATCCTACCGATTTTGCTAGGTGAAGGAAGACAAAATTAGAAAAAACCATAACCTTCCTTAAAACCTGTCCGTATAATGTATATACATGGTAGTCATTTTAAAAATATATAGAATTGCAGAATCATGGAACAGTTTAGGTTGGAAGGGACCTTTTAAAACCATCTAGAGCAACCCCCCTGCTATAGGCATGGATATCTTTCACTAAATCAGGTTGCTTAAAGCCCCATCCAGCCTAACCTTGAACAGATCCAGGAACGAGGGGCCCACTTCTATAAGCAACCTGTTCCAGTGCCTCACCACCATCATGGTAACAAAAGCCCTCCTTCTGTCCAATATAAATCTACCCTCTTTCAGTTTAAAATCACTGTCCCATGTCCCCCTGCCCCCTTGGTAAGAAGTCTCCTCCATCTTACTTATAAACCCCCTTTATATATTGAAAGTCTGCAATAAGGTCTCCCTGGACGCTTCTCCAGGCTGAACAATGCCAACTCTCTCAGCCTTTCTTCACAGGAGAGGTGTTCCAGCTCTTGACCATTTTTCTAGACTTCCTCTGGACCTGCTTTGACAGGTCATGTCTGTCTTGTACTGGGAACCCCAGAACTGGATGGACTATTCCAGGTGGGGTCTCATGACTACTGAGTAGAAGGGGAGAATCACCTTCCTTGGCCTGCTTCTTTTTATGCAACCCAGGATACAATTGACTTTCTGGGCTCCCAGCACATGTTGTCAGCTCATACCCAATTCTTCATCCCCCAATATCCCCTAGTCCTTCTCTGCAGGACTGCTTTCAATCCATGTATTCCCACAGTCGGTCATTGATACTGGGGATTGTACCAACCCGGTTGCAGGACCTTACACTTGGCCTTGTTGAACTTCATAAGGTTCCCAGGGGCCCACACCTCAAGCCTGTCAAGCTCCTTCTGGTTGCATCCCTTCCCTCAAGCATATCAACTGTACCACTCAGCTTGATGTCATCCACAAACTTGCTGAGGGTGCACTTAATCCCACTGTCTGTATCATTAATAAAGACTGTGAACAGTGCTGGTCCCAGTATGGACCCCTGAGGGACACTGTTTGTTACTGATCTCTATTTGGACGTGGAGGCATTGACTGTAATTTGTTGGAAGCAGCCACTCAGACGATACCTTGTTCCTAGAACAGTCCATTCATCAAACCCATACCTTTCCAATGTAGTGACAAGGGTATTCTGTGGAACCATGTCAAAGGCCTTACACAAGTCAAGGCACACCTGACTTGAACTTGCAGTTAAGAGTAAGTTTACCACCTCTAAAATGAAGAACCAACCCTTTCCTCAAAACACAGGAAACAAGATCACTTTCCACATAGCGTATGTCAATGCTTTCATTCTATTAAATAATGCAGTAATAAGTTATGGATCACAAATAAAACATGAAGCAAGCATTTGTTCTGAATGTTCTCTCTTTAGCTGAGAGTGAGCTCAGTCAGCTGTAATTCCCAAATGCACCAGGAACAGACAAAAGCATGTTTACTAGACCACACGGTAGAAGTAAAGTGTTGGCTCTAAGCTAGTCTGACAAGACCCACATAAAGAAATATGGAAACACTTTTCTAGGACACTGCAGCTGGCTTAGTCTCCTTTAGAATTAATTGACATCAAATTTTACCCTTTGCAGACTGCATTCGGGTCCTATGTGTGTGAGGGACATAAAAAAAGCAGCTAGGTTAAAAATTTCACCCACACTTTTAGTTATCAATCAAACATAAGCTCAATCCAAAAATTTGGAGTTGTATTGTTTGTTTTTTTAAATTCTAAACATTGTTTGCCTAAATACAGATACTGTAATTGTTTAGCAATAGATATGAAAAAAACATTGACCCTAAGCTTTCTTGGTATTTCCTTTTTCTGACACATCTGAAACCATCTGTTACTATTGATTATTTTTTTTCTAAGTCTTTCAAAAGCTCGTCTTTGCTCTGGTTGTTTTGTTACACACTCCTCCCCTTTTTTCATCTCCACTTTATTTCTTCCACAGTACCCATGATATACCTTACTATCTCGTCTATTGCCTTTTTGCAATTGTTATCAGTTAAAAAAAAAACCAAACCAAAAAAAACCCCAACCAAACCACTGTTGTACAATGCTGGCTCCTTTATGCTTGGAGCCTGAGCAGAACAGAAGCAATGCTCTGCCACCTTGCAGAACTGCATTCCTGTAAGAGCAACCTATCATCTTGGGAATTCCTTTGTTATTAAAGAGTTTTGAAGTACAGTTGCTGTCTTCCCAAATTTACAAAGTTACAAAAATTGTGTGACTCTCAATAAATGTTATCTCTAAAGTAAGCTCCAGTAAGTGAACATTCCTCCCCCTCTAACAACTTCAAATATTATCCTAGCATTTTTGTATCTAAAAGATTAGTTTGGGTTTTATCCTAAACTTTCAACATAAAATGCTTTCTCCTTCTCAAATAAATAATAAACCTATGAGGTTTTGCATCTCTTTTATTTATATTTTTAGAGTGTTGTTTTTTTTTTTCCTTTTATTGGTTGCATAAAGGTTTGTGTGCAAAGACAGTATTTCCCGAGATTTATATTCCCTCAGAATAAGTCAGTAGCCCGACTTCTAATTTTCAGAAAGCTCAGCCAAAAAAACCCCAGACAATGAAGGGGTTTTGTAGAAAAAGTAGAAGTTCAAAGTTAATTATTCTATTAGAGAGACAACATTCCATTAAGCATCTTGAATTTTTAGATAGTGCAATTAACTTTGCCACTGTATGCAATTTTTCTCATCACTGGTATTTTACATTAACATATGAGATGGACTGAAAAATAGGGGTATTTGTTACTTCTAAAAGGAGTAAGGCTATGTTGTTTACCTTTTTTTATTGTCATGAAAGGTAGATTTCCTAGGTTCTCGAACACTAGTAGAAACAAAACAACCAAAAATTAAAATCCCACCACAGCACACAATAATGTTATCTGGTTTTTTTGTGTAACCATGCTGTCATACAACACAAATGAAACTGACTAAATCAAATAGCACAATTATAGTTGTTCAGATTTTAGTAAGTAGCTTGGAAGTAAACTTTTGCTATGTAACATTTTTATGTATGAGGCGTTATCACTAGGCTAGAGGTTTGAACACAAAAGTTTAACTATGATACTGAAAGATCATCCTGAATCTTCCTTCCAACAGGTAATCATGCAAAATTTATTTCTCTTTCAGCGTATATGTAATTTGCACACATATTGCTTATACAATTAATTACCTCCACAATATATATACCTTCTCAATAGATTAGCCTGTGATTGTTAATTTTTATGTACTATTTGTTATTTAGTGTGGTATAAACACAGACATTTCCCTGTTGGGATAGCCTAGGAAAGGTGGAAAGAGGAACATGAAAAAAAGAGCAAATAAGTGAAAACTTGGAGTTACCGAAAGAATGGGAAGTGATACTTTATCAAATTATGGGGGTTTTCAATAGAAAAAAAAAACTCGCAGAAGTCATAATTAACAGAAAACTTTTATTTTTCTTTTTGAAATCACATTACAAAAGGAGTATCAGAGTAAGATGTGCAAAATTACATGGATCATGATCATGAGTCCCTTGCTACTTGTTTTGTTTTTAAAGGAGTCGGCTATGAACCATACTTGCAGCAGTCCTCTTAAGATTGGCCAACTGAGAAGATAACTCCCCTTGGAACATGCAAGATGCTCTGATATAAATAACGCCTTTGTTTTCAACTTTTTCCAAACTAGCTAAAACCACTGACCCCCAAAATTCATAGGTAAAAACATGAAGTTAACTTGAAAGATAATTCATTGGGTTTGACTGGTTTCTTCACTGACCTGAGATACTCATCCGAGAGCTTCATTCTCACTGATATTCTTTCAGTATTTCCTTGCAGAGATAAATTTTGATAAGATGTGAGTATAACATGGAAGAAAGTCACATACTTGCTCCAGGGTCCAGAACTGGCTTTTCTTCTGCTCTGCAAGTTGAACTTATATGTCCTTTTCTCATCAGTTCAAGTCCATTACGGTGGACAGGGCATATTCTCCTTTGTGCACATCCTCTAAGCATCTGCATATAATACCTGCTTGTCTCAAACAATTGGAAGCAACATACACCTCTGCTTGAGATAAACTTGGTGGATGCTGAAGAGGGAAAATAACTTGAGATCAAACAGAGTTTTCTGCTTCAAGGCTGTCTCTGCTTTACTGAACTTTACAAAGAATAGCTGTCGCCTCATGCTTTTTCTTTCAAACTGCTCAAGCAGCCTTAATGTCCAGCGACTCTCTAGTGACAGCATGCGACTCTGTGGCTTACAGGAGAATGTCTGCTGACAGATACAGAATCGGCAGATGAAGAACCCTGTAAATTAAAACAAATAACAATTTTTTTAGACAATAAAATCCAATAGCGTTACTTTTTAGTTTATTTATTTAGTATTTACAAAGTTATATAAAGGATGCCTCTTGCTGGATACAGACTGAACTTACTTCTGAAGCCAGGAGAAGTCTTCACCAGTAAGGAGCAGGATCATGCGCTCTGCCTGGCTACTTCAGAGAACACAGAAGGGGAAAGAGCATCTCCAAGGCAGATGCTGAAGATGGCTTTAAAAATAAAACTGATGCCCTTTTAAGAACTTTCAGTGAGCACCAGAGATTTGTAATAAATGCATGTTCTGTGTTTCCTAACAGTACCCTGTTCCAGAAGACAGGAAAAAAGATAGATTGACTTACAGCCTACCACTTGGTACAGGCTTTTATTATATACTCTGAATTTATGTATTTTTATTAATATTTACAATTTGTAATTAATTTAGCAGATGGTCACTGAACTGATCTCTTCTTGATGCTTTCTTGCATATAATACAATGTTCTTCTCTCCCTCTGTGTCTTGTAGGGAGCAAGAACAAGAGGCTTTGACCTAACACCTGAATAGTAGTAGTAGTATTTCTGAGATAGCATCCCTGCAAAGTAGCATCACTCACTAAAAGTAAGTGACACCACCACTACCAACAGCAAAATTATACTGCTGGAAGGATTGTCACAAATGTAGTACTTGCTTCCTTTGCTCCAGGACTGCCTAGGTTCAGTTTTCCAGAGATAACAACTATTTGCTTGTTCAAAAGGCCATCATGTGTTCTAGGAAAAAAATTGTATGCTAATTGCTTTGATGAAAAATCCTATTAAAAATTCTCCTAAATATTTCTTTGGAGAACAAAGTTTCCTAAACATGTTTTTATTCCCCAAGTCCTCTTGTACTAGTCAAGTTAGCTGATGCCAATCAATCTTACTATCACTGACGGCCCCCACACAAGTGCTTCAAATCCACAGAGGTGATCTGAACGAAACTCAGATTGCCTACTGCAGCCTTTAAAGCAAACTCAGGACCTACAAAAGTAGTTAAGTTCAAGGCAGCAATGAATCACTGCTTAAGATTCAGCACACAGATTCTAGTTTGGTAACACGGATAAAAATGGGCATGATGCTAATATACAACCATATCACTGATGCATGGTGTCTCTTGGATCAGTAAAATGTACCTGGGGCAAACAGGATTATGAAAACATTGTCTTGTGCAAATTCCTTACACCACTGCTTTATGTTCTGAATTAACTGGTTCAGTTCAGTAAAACCACCACTTTTAGACCATTTGTAGCATGTGTTGGATTCTTACTTTCTGCTCAGTAAAGAAATGTCCAAGTGAGAATATTGCTAAAGCAGCAGGGATTCCATGGATGGAGATTTTGGAAAAAAAATCACAACAGTGAGGTCTGGTCTCTTTCTCTCTCTGTCTCACTTTTTAATATAATTTTCATAGCATACATTCATGATAAAGCAATATTATCTCAGCAGCCTATGAGCAAACTTAGAGCAATAGATTCCAGCAACATGGCTTGAAATCAGTCTCATGAAAAATCAAAGCAAGCGCTCTCTCATGGTCACATAAGCAATACACTAGCTAAAAATAAGGATGAAAAGAAGGCTAATGTTTACCTAGAATATAAAAGTAGGTGGTTAAGATGAGATATGCTGTGAAGTACTTCTAAAATGACTAAAAATAACACCTTTCCTATAAGATTCTGACATGCAATGTTTAATTATCCTGTATGAACATTCAAATGTACTTTAGCTGAAATGTGTATGAAAATGCACTTCTAAATAAGTCACTTATCAGTACTTAGGGACAGCACATCACAGGCCCCATAATTTTGAATTTGTCTACCTGAATCATTCACAATAAAAAGTATCTGGCTTCTTTTAAGTATTACTCTACAGAGCAATTTTAAAATGTTAATTTCACCAAAGACTTTTACATCTGTTCTATACTTTGTAAAACTGTATTACTTGTCTGTAAATAAAATATTCTCCTTCAGGTCAGCCTAAATGTTAAAAGTCAAGATTCTGGTTTACTTGAGCAGCACATACTATGTTGAGTTTTGGGCCATCCAAGTTCAAGAAGGCTGTCCAGAAATCAGAGTTCAGGGAAGGGTTAGCAAGTTAGTAAGGAGACCTATGAGGATAAAGTGAGACCATTTTTTCTGACAAAGCTCAGGAGATAGTCACAGCAGCCTGCTTGAACAATGGTTACATAAATGAGAGACTCGTCCCAGGTAATAGCAAGTGGTATAAAAAAGCACAAGTCACTTGAACTTTCAAAGCACACCTTAGGAGGAACTTTTTCACTAGGAGGGTAGTGCCTAAAGCATATATAATATAAATCTATTGAATAACAAACATATTAATTTAATAAATAGTAATTTATTAATAAACAGTCGATTTAATTAATAACTTTAAAATAAAATAATTTAATAAATAAATATATTTCTAAAGCAGACATAATATAAAAAGCAGGAAATAATTATCTGTCTGTTGGCTTTTTTAAAGTCCAAACTTAGACAACAGCAAAAACTATTAAGACCAAGGAAAGATGTGGAAACCCTTACAAAGCCACAAGCTTGAGAGAATAGGAATATGGATATTTCTTCCTAACTCCGTATCATTTATTAAAATGTTGACCCTTAAAATCTGTATTAACTATTCTTTTTTTATACTAGCCAGTCAAATAAACTTTGGATGCTTACTCTACGTAGAGGGTTGGTGGCAGGCTGCATTCAAAAGGAAAAAAAACAAAGTTCTGTATATTTGAAGAATAAATTGATATAATTAATCTAGTTCATTATGATAAATATAATTCCATCAACTTTTAGCAGAGTTTTTATTACCTATTTCCTAAGAAAGTAATCATATTATTGACAATTTTTCCTGGTATATGGTTAAATAACTTTGAACTACTAAGACAAGAAAACTATGTCCCTTGCTGGATACTCTTGTTCTTAAAATATACAGATGTTTGAAGAAGCTATTCATATAATATGTATGTTTCCCGTTTCTATATTGCAGCAATTTTTCTTGTTACCTCTTTGTCTCCTCAAATTAAACAAGGTTTTAGCTATATGTTATGAATTATTAATTTGAATAAGTGTATTTCTCTTTCAATGATAAACTGATTAATTTCATAGTCTGAAAAATCTGTCCTTTGCTTTTCAAGAGGAAAACCAGGGATTTTAGCTTAAATTTTTCAGCAAATAAAAAGGCAAATTCTGTATTTCTGCAAAACTGGTAAAAAAATTAATTGAGAAAAAATGTTCTTATAATTTTAGTACAGCATGCATACTATTTCAGTCATGTATATTTAATCTACATGTGCTTCTGTTGCTTTGAATTTACATAATATTTCACTGCATTCACTTTCCAGTGAAAGGGTTGTAAGGGAGATAACTTACCAATAATTCATTCTGTTACAGGGCATAAACTTGATTCAAGTTCTTGATTTGAAACATATTGATGAATATGAAACATTTTTTCTCTTTATTAATCAAGAAGTTTTGTAATTTTACCCATTGTAACAAACTTTTTTTTTAATTTAGAGAATCACTTTGAAGCGTAGCAGTTTGTTGTCATAATCCTGTCAGTGCAATACAATGAGTACCAGGAAGCATACAAATGGAACTGTGACGTCTAAAAGGAAGAAGATATTACCCTGAGATGCAAGGAAAGAAGGAAGGAGTTCCTTGAAAAGGATTAAAAAAAAAAAAAAAAAGGTTGTTTTATGAAACACCTTGAAAAGAAACTTGCTGCTGAACCAATGCATGAAAGACAACCATATATGGTTAATAAAACCAGCTGAAGAATCACAGAATCACAAAATGGTTGAGGACAGAAGTGAGCTCTGGAGGTCATCTGGTCCAACACCCCTGCCCAAGGGCCACCTAAAGCCAGTTGTCCAGAGCCATGTCCAGGCAGCTTTTGAGTATCTCTGAGGATGGAGCCTCCACTACCTCCCTGGCAACCTGTGCCAGTGCTTGGTCCCCCCCACAGTGAAAAAAATATTTGTGATGTTCAGAGAGAACCTCCTGTGTTTCAGTTTGTGCCCATTGCCTCCAGTCCTGCCATTGGGCACCACTGAAAAGACCCTGGCTCTGTCTTCTTTGCACCCTCTCCCCAAGCTTTCTCTTTACCAGGCTGCACAGTCTCAGCTCTCAGCCTTTCTTCATAGGAGAGATGCTCAAGCCCCTTAATCATGTTAGTAGCCCTTCACTGGACTCTCTTCCTTATGTCCATGTCTTTCTTGTACTGGAAGCCCAGAACTAGACACAACCCTGCAGGTGTGGGCTCGCCAGTGTTGACGAGAGGGAGTAGACCACCTCCCTTGACCTTCTGCCAATACTTTGTCTAATGCAGCGCAGGGTACCATTAGACTTCTTTGCAGCAAGGGCATTTTGCTGGCTCATGTTCAACTTGGTGTCCACAAGGACTCCTATGTCCTTTTCCTTTTCCACAAAGCTGAAGATTTTAAGTCAAAGGAAAAAAAAAAAAATTAGTTACTCTTTCACAGTCATTTTTTTCAGCAGATTATGAAGGACTTGATCAGAAAATTTGAAATTTGAAATTCCTGAATCTTTATTCTCCATTTTACCATTGTGATGCACAAGATTGCTTGTCATGTTTCTTCATGCAGATGGACTAGGCTTTTAGAGGACTATGTGTGATATTATGTGAAATTGTGCACTCAGTAGCTTCTTATTTTATGGCATTATTATTTTAAAGCTTTAAAATAATTTTTCAGTATAAGGCTGCTAAAATGAGACCCAATATTAATCTCATTTTTCTCCTACCAGTTAAAGGGGAGATGATAATAAATTTTCTGTTTCATCAGCTGCTTTCAAAATTTCTTTCTTTCAGCAGCTTCAGCATAACAAAGGAGTTTATTCACACTTCATGTTTCCTGTGTGGTGTCAAATATAGAGACCCTAAAAATGGAGCATAAACTTTATTTCCTACAATTTCGACCAAAAGAGAAGAAGAAACACCCTTAGTAATGTGAAGAATCAAAATATGAGAAAAGAGATGGATTTGAATAATCATCCCAATCTGTCACTGTTTCTTGTTCTTTTCTTCTGAAAGAAGCCTGTTTTTGCATCATCTTTGGTTCTCCTGTTGTGCATCTTGCTCTTTTCTTCACATTTCTTTTTTTAGGTTTGCTCATTTTTTATTTCCTTTAGCAGGTTGGAAACTCATCTCAACCACTCCTTCCTGCAGTTCTCCCCCAATGTACTTTCTTTCAACTCCCTGAAGCCCACAATACACTTTATCTCACAACAAAACCAGAATAAAATGTTACTGGTCTGTGGTTTTACAGCCAATTTGCTATAATAATTTTTCTTTGTATTATATAACAGAAAGTACAGTACATAATCTTCAAGAACAGGGAGGCTTCATCTCAACTATTTTTAACAGATTTTTGTTTGTACTCTCTTTCCACCTTCTTTCCTGCAACTCCCCTGCTATCTTTCTCACACTCCACAGTGACTAGTTTGACAATAAACACTGAATTTTTGATCCTTGTGACTATGATCAATTGAGGCAATGAATTGTTGAGTCTGGAAAGGTATGGGTTTTTTACATTTCATAAAGATTAAAAAAAATACATGTAACCAGGAACACAGTGTGTAATACATAAAATACTGAAGTAAATCCAAGTTTACATATTTTATTTTTCACTGAATGACATGCCAAAGTTTTGTTCTTTTTAGCTTTCTTGATAATGCCACTTTTACATTTATAAAAAAATGGACTCAATATTGAGTAAATGGAAAAATAATATCTATATACTGCCCTGCCATTTAAGTAATATTGTTAAAAACAAGAATACATAATACTCGAGTGGAAAAAAAGTTTCATAACTTAGAAAAGCATATGTGAAAGATTTTTGAGAGGAAGAGGTTTCCAACATAGCCTACTTCTTTGAAGAAATCATTCTGTTCTTTGAGAAATCTTTATCTCTTTCTCTTACACTTTCATTTTAATGAGATTATTGAGTACATTTTTCCCTCCTTTCATCTTTGTTTCTTGTACAGGTTTAGTGAATTATCATCACCCAAGACAGAGCTCAATTATTTTCTGGTTTTAGGTCTCAATCGTTTTATTCTTTACAATGTCTTCATTAATGTCAACTCAAGTTTTTAATTGGTAAGGCCGCAGGAAAGATAATGGGCTCACAGAAAACCCAGCCTGGAAGTTTATCTTAGGAGGCAAACTGTTGGGAATCACCAAGGGCTTTTTTTTTTTTTTTTTTTTTTTTTCCCCAACTTCTTTCCTTTACAGCTTTCTGATGAACCAAAGAAATGCTAACTCCTATAATACAGGATTTAGGAAAAAGCAGGGCGTTTTTCTTCATGAGGTTGCTAGGATCACATTTTATTACTGGATGTAAACACTGAATAATGCTTGAATTACAGTGAACACGTGGTTAGGAAATTAACAACTGTCTCTATAAAGGCTGAAAAACCTAAATGACAGGCACCAGTTAGCCTGAGTCTGGTCTTAATTTTTATCTCATGCCTGATATTTGAACAACTGAAGCATTTCCTTTCTACTCTTGTATTTTTTCTGTTTATTTTTCCAATTCTTCCAGCTCTCCTCACATCTACAATGCCAACCAATAATGAGCAAAACTAGAGATGGGGGAGCCTGAAATTGGATTTTCTTTGTCAGGCAGAGTTGTTAGATGACTTACTGGGATTGTTCACAAGAAGCCTAAACAACATACAACTGCCCTTTGAAGATGGACTACTGCTTTGATTAGCAACAGTAAATTTATCAGACATTATTGAAAGCACCCTTCAATGTTTGAGAGATCACAAATGGAAAGCATGCAGAATTTTATACGCCATAGTAATTAGTGCTTACTCTTTTAAAAGCAAAAGAAAATAAACAAGTACAATAATTTAAAACTATGGATGTGACACAGGGTTAAGAAAATTAAACAAATAATTTAACAAGTACATTCTGTTCTTCTACATGACAGCTACATGTTACTTAAGCTGCAGGTACCATGAAGTATGACTATTTCCTGGAATTCTACTCATTTGGAAGTGCCAGATATCCTGTATCCCATTTTACAAGCTCCTTCCTGCTAGCTCATTCAGATCACTATATAAAACTTCCCCTGGTAGTATATATCTGGGACATGGGAGAAAAGATGGTTGAAAGAGATTGTTTTTATAAATTTGGTATACAAAGTGCTGAGAAGCTGGACTTCTATGAGAAAGTTATAGTTGGGTTACCAGAAGATTTTAGCAATGGGTGGAAAATAGATAATGGTGGTCATTTGGAGCGGTATACATTTAACTGAACTTGAGTTACCTGTAAAGCAGGCATGTACATTGGGAAGTGATTAATGACCCCTTCTAAGTGTCTGCTCCTCTGGACTGACTATTTCAGGAGAGTCTAGCCCACCGCTCTGTAATTTTCTAAAGTCAGGCAACAAAGGTCCTATCTTAGCTTACTATACACTGGCTTTCCTAGCTTTCTAGAAAATACATTATGTATGCATCAACAGTAGCTTTTCTGTGTCAAGCACTGTTGGGTATTAGTCTATTCTAAAATTCATAATTTGGAAAAATCATACCAACTTGCACTTGAGACTGTTTACATGCAGCTCCAGTAAAGCCATATTTTCCCCTTCTGGAGGCAAATAATATACTTCCAAAATGTGCTAATTACTGTAAGAGTGTCGTTGAAAATATGACAGTCTATATTTATACTCAAATACCATGTTTATAGTTTGACTTTTTTTTATTTTATATTCTTAGAACTGAGTGCATCCTCCCCTTTCCTTCCTCCCCCACACACACTGGCCCAAAACTAATAAGAAATGAATCAGCTTACTGAAATGCAATATAAACTTCTGCACACTTTATATCCTATTCTTTCAGCTGTTGCCAAGACAAGGCAAAATCTCTTTAGAGCGTGTGGCTTTAATATATAATCAGCTAGAAGAAGTTTACTGCAAATGTTACACAAAGTGACTGTTAAATTTACTAGATACTAAACTTGTTATAGTTTTCACCTATACACCTAACTTGTGCGTTGCTGTGGTCTAGAAATTTATGACCAAGAACTGTTTGTGGTTCCAGAATGGGACTGTTGTAATGTTGGTATATATGCACACTCCATTGAGCTGAGTCCTCCTTTTAGAGATTAAATGGAGCATGTAGGAAAAACAAAGGGTTTATGTTATTGCTCTTGGCACGTAATAAGATGCAATATGGCAAGACTGCAGCATTGGAATGGGTTCATGAGTCAGAATAGCTGTAGAAACAGCAAAAATTGAGCAATATGTCAATGTCTGTCCTTACATTATATATCTTAAATGCCATTCTTACAAGTAGCTCAAGACAATGGTATGTAACTAGAAAGTTTCTAGGGTTAACCAGTACCTGTGCTTATGCAAGTTTATTGCTGGTCTGCATTGGTGTTACCATAAATCTGCACTCCCATAAACTGACAGTTCTAGCACTGTGTCCTCTCAGATGGAATATTCTCTAGTAATGTGTATGTATTCATATACGTATGATACATATATATGTACTCATCATACATAATGGATATTCAGGCTAGTACAGGTATATAGACTCCAGCTATACAGAACAGATTGATTGTGCATTTATCTATCTATTTATTTATTTATTTAATCCAGAAATGGGGAAAGAAGGATGAAATGGAGAATGACATTGACTTCCTCTTAGGAGGCCTCCTTGCCCCAGGGTATCATGAACAAACCTGGCCTAAGTGGCCTTCCATAAATATACTGTGGCCCAAGGCAAAAGTTTGGAGAAACACCTGATATCCTTTTTGAGTTGTGCCCATAACAACTAAGCTCGGAGAATACAATTCCATGCTAAAAATATAGGCTGTGTAATGGACAGTTGTGGACTGTGCCTTACCTTCTTAGGGGCACAGCAGTTCAACAAGAAGCTGTCCATACGTTGGAAGTTAATTTCAATTAGGATACAAGTTAAATTTCAGCATAAGTTGCCAGTCAAAAAAGTGGTCACATGGTTTGAAAGACAAGTCTAGCTTGGATACCAACACTGTGCAATGGCATATGATGTGCTAACGAATGCTGACTCAGGTCTAGCCTATGTATAACATGGGCAACAGAGTGAGAGGAGCTGACTATAGGCGTGGACATCCATAACTCTACAGATGGCCTTGCCAGACCCCTGGAAAGCTGAGGCAATTGTTTCTAATGCTGCCAAAATGCTGAAGTGTGTTAGAGGCTTTTTTTAACCAGTGAGACCATGGTTCTCACATCCCCATTATCCACAGTAATTTGCATGACTGCTTCTCCCACTCAGTTGCACCTTTCAGCCAACTGTCTTTCCCTCTCACAGGAATATCTGTGTTCTCATAGGAATACCACAGACAGAAATAGAATCTTCTATATTATAATAGCATATTTAAAAGTTGTTTATGCAATGCAGGTATAAATGGAACAAAGATTACCACACTCATATCAAAGTGTTATTTTTGCTCCATTTATATACATGCTATTTTAAAGTTTGTGGCCAATGTGTAAAGAAAATAAAAGTAATTTAGTATGGTGCTCCCATCTTGTTCACGCAAAACTCCAAACTAGTACAAAGGGACTTTGGGCAGTAGCAAGATGACCCAATTCTTCACTTCTGCACTCCATGCATAGTTGCATAGTAAAGTTTCCATAACATCAGAATTCACTGTCAACAAAGCAAAATACTACAAAATTTGCAAAAAAACATTGGTATGATGGTCTTAAATTATTCTACAGTCTCATGAATAGTGCTGTAAGGAAATAAAGGATATTACCCATGCTTTGCTAATATACTTGGATATTATTTTTTACCATTGTCTTGTAAGTTTTACTCATTAACTTTTTTTCTCATTATGACTGGTGTGAAGATTAGGGTGCACAGGGGATGGATACACGAATGCTATCATTTTCTGGAGGAGGGAATGAAAGGGGAATGAAATATACTAATGGATCACAACCAGTTGCAAGAAATTTTGAAAAGCATAATTTTCTGTTCAAGGAGAGAGATGTAAGAGAAAAAGAGTGGAAATAAATGACTGAAAGGATGGCAGCAATCAGGAAAGAAAAAAGTATGCTCAAAAAGAGATTTCTACCAAAAAATACCCACCACCAAACAACCCACACTAGAAGACAAGGGTTTTAAGCCATTAGTTGAAGAAAGGTTATGTCTTGGGAGAATTTCAACCACTGACTCTTATACAAAACACTTCCACTGTCCTCCATATGAACCAACAGTCTATAACGATGGTGGTGAGCTTACATTCATGTTATGGAGGGAAGCCAGTGAAGTGAGTAAAAACATTACAGTTCTACTTGAAACTGGCTCAACCAAGTCCATTATTATTATACTCCCTCACTATTAAAAGTCAGATTCTGCATACAATGAACACAGAAACTATTATATAGTTGTATTTTATTTTTTTTTTAATTTGAGTTGCTTTTTTTCCTGGGCTGCTGCCTAGATTCATTGTTTCCAGTAATCAGTGTTCAGACTATAACAAAAGAGCAGCTCTAATGAAGACAGCATGATCCAAGGCCTTGTCTTGGGGAGTGGAATTGAAGTGAAAAACATGATAGTTGTTAATTTTAACCTTCCCATAACCTTTCTTTTTTAGCACTGAATGAATGTGAAAACAATAAATCACTTAACATGATTGAGATTTCACTTTTACGTTAGTTTATGTAAGCTAAGACCATTAGGGCTTTTTCTGACAAAGATGTGTCTTTTGGATTGCTGACTACAAATAATAAGGAAAAATGTGTGAGGAATATGCAAAGGCAATCATGCAGTTAATATTTAAATACCCAAAGAAACAGCTAAATCAACCCCAGAACTCATCCAGGCATGGCTCTCACCTGAAAACCGGAGATACTTAGTCTGTAGAAAGTCTATAAATGTTTCTTCAAGAAGCATTTGCAAATGTTATGTTGATGCATAACCATACAAAACCACAATAGAAAAAGCTTTTCAGCAAGTGTAGCAAAAGGAAGTTCTGTGCAGTGTACAAATTTAATTGTTGATTGCTTCTTAAAAGGAGATTGCATTGATTTCACACTCCACCTCTAATATTGTTACATTTGTGCATATTTTTTTTAATGTCCCCCAAACCAACTTCATTAAGAAACTCTGGGAAACATTTGTAGAATATCTTGGGGGGAGGTTGGGGGGTTGGAGGGGGGATAAGAAAAAAAAAAAAAAGAAAAAAAAAAGGATGGGAAGTCCACTCCTCATACAGGAAAGGGAAGAAAGCAAAATTTCTCTGAAGGTTAACACTGTGCAGCAAAAGCCTTTTTGTACTGCATCTTTGTACTTCATCAGGGCATTCTCAAAGTACAGACCTGTTTAAACAAAAACTCTCCATGACATTACTTGCTTTTCCCTGTTCTTAAATGTGTTGTTACTTAAAAGCTTGATCCCAGCAAAGCAAGCTGGGGTTCATGACCTGGTAAATGGATATTAGACAGATCCTCAGATAATTGCTGTAAAATTACTGATGTTGCAGCAGCGTACCATGTGAAAAAGGAAACAATAAAAGAAAATCAGTCTGTCTATGTGAATGAGCAAGTTCATTTCCTCCTGCATTTTTGCTACTGCAAAATCACTATCACCTATAGAGTACAGAAAGATTTAAACTGATATTCTTATTGACTGGACTTAACATGACACCAGACTATCTCTTCTGAAGCATTAAAAAAAAAAAAAAAAAAAAAAAGATTAAATGAAAAAGAAATAATTTACAGTTTCTTACTAGAAATATTTTTTCTCATTCCATTGTACTGATCAAATTGGAAAATGAAGTATGTCTTCTTTCCAGGTGTTGTCTATTATTATTATTATACTTAATAGCTTTCTCCCCTTGTGTCTTCTCATGTAAGATGCTATTGAGTATGAGATTAATCATACACTGATCTGACACCAAAATTAGAGAATAATTCAATATTTTATATCCAATATAACTCATCTTCTGAATTGATCCTATCCACCAAATCAGCTGCTTTCTTCGTGTTTTGGTTTGTTGTCTTTTTTTTTCTTTCTGTTTGTTTAATATTAGACTCCTTGGAGCCTTTTATTGAGACTCTTGAGACAGAGCTCCGATCTTACAGATCCAGATCCTGGGTAGGGGCTATTCTTGACCGTATATTAATAATGTATGAAACAATATCAGTATTGACTTCTATTTATAACAACTTTAAAGTTGTGGAACAATTATGTTGTGGTATTATCTTTAATCTCTATTACCCACCCTCAAACACACCCTGGTGGTGTGTATTACAGTGAACAGGCTCACTAAACATGCACTGCTAAACAATTATTTCATAGCCATGTTGGAAACGCTTGTGATAAAGCTGTTCCTGGCACAGCTTAGCCAATTAAATAAACAAAAATTACAGTTTATTTTATTGCCTTATTTGCTGTATATATAGTATCAGAGGCTGTACTCAACGTACTTTTTCTTCTGTTTTTTATTCCCCTGAACAAAGAAAGGTGACAGGAGAAGCAAGCTGAAGTGGGCAGAGAGGAAAGCAACTTTCATGGGTTTTGAGGGTGACAGCAAATAAGGCAATATATTTAAAACACATAAAACAGTGTGAAAGCAACCTGGAAGGAAGCTTTAAGGTCTGAACTACTGATATCCCTTGACACTCAGCTGGTTTCACTGCAGTGCTAGGGATCTATGACACTTAGCAGCTCCAGGTCTGCCAACGATTCCAGCTGTCCTGTCATGTTTAGCAAGACCACTCATGTGTGCAAGGTCTTGCAGAACCAGATCCAGGCAGTAAAAGGTGATGTAGAAGAAATGTGTCATGAAGGAGCACATCCTAGCAGGGCCAGTCTTGACTTAAGTCATATTTTCACTTCAGTATATGACTTAAAACAATATTTATATTTCTCTTAGCTGCACCTGACATATTTTTCCAAACCTTCCACTCAACACTTGGCTTCAGAAAAAGACGCAGCTAGAAGCCTGTGTTGTAATAGCTGTATATAAAAGAATAATCTACTTCTTTTGTTTTTTCAAACCATTTTTATTCTCTTTCTAAAATTAAAAGATTAAAATAATTATTTATCTGAAAACAGATGGATGTAAAGGTGTGTTGTATAGGGGCTCTCAGGCTGGCTCAGCATCTCTTTGGTGAGCCATGTGTTACTGTAATACTTGTAAGGAATTGCAGTAGAACCATAAGACATTCAGTCATAGTTTTCAAATGTTTTATTTTGAAAAATTAGTGTCACATGCATTCAGCAAAAGCACACCTGTTTAAACGTTGTAGTTGTAACATTCCATAAATATTGATATTTAATTATTTTACAGAAACATAGAAAAGAGAGGTATTTTTAGGTAAAGCCTTTGTTGTGAGAGATGTAATAGTGTTAATAGCATGTTTATAGCTTTGGGGTGTTTTCTTTCAAGAGAAAAAACCACAACCCTAAATTTAAATCAGCATTATAGGTTTGGGATTCTGGAATTGGTAAACCCATATAAATTCTAGTTCCCCACATAGGGAGTGAAAACAAGGGGGAAGAAAAATCAGATTAAAACCCAGTTTCACGGTCTTTCATTTTGATTTACAGAACATTTCACTCAGTTTATCCTTTTTTCGGTTGCAAGACCATTTCATGGAACGTCCACGGCAGTTATGAAAGACAGAAAATGTTCATAAACACTAACTAGTTTGTACTAAAATGAATATCTTTGGTTTTAGCAACTGAAGCTGTTAATTTTTTAAACAAAATCTACTGGTGTAGGCATATTAAGAAGAAACCTTTATAGTTCAGCATTTATCATGTTTATTATCATGTTCATGGACATTATAATGTTCGTGAGTCATGAAGACTCATGTTTGTACATTTCATATAATAATAAATGTCTTGCTTGCAATTTAAATTTGACCTCTTTAAGAAACCTATATGGTTTCTTCCCATAAAAGAGTTCAAACAATATCACCACGCATAATCTTTTTTCTGCTTAGCAGTCTCTGAACAAAGCTGAATCCCCAACAAATTTTAGGAAGTTTATGTGCCTAATGGTTTCACAATGTCGTGTTCTCTTTGAAGAAAATAAAGTTGACTAGGCAGCACTTTGGTGTAGTCACAAGACTGAAATCATTGTAATCAGAAGGAAACATGACTGTGGCACAGCAGGCACAGAGAAATTATATTTCATTTACTATGTCAGACACAACTAAAAAATAGAAAACCTGGTCTTCCTTTAAAAAGAAGAAATAAAAAAGTGATTATATCAAAAGGTTCAAAAGGTTTCAGTTTTGTGTAGAAAACACTTTTTTGTTTTACAAAAAGTAGTGGAACTGAGCATTCATGACCAGCTGTAGCCAGTACATCAGAATTTATAGGGCTTGTATCAAGAAGCTGCTTACGTTTCTCTATTGATTTCTAATGCAGCCTGGGGGAAAAAAAAATCCCAAAATCCACTCTGAAAGACCATGTCTCAAACCTATATTGAATATGCAGGATGACATAAAAAGTTATATTAAAGTCAGCAAAATACAATGATTCTCAAAGTTCATACAATACATACCTTGAAAGCAGCTGTAAAATGAGATTAAAAATCTGTTGGTTTGATTGACAAGAGAGATTACTTTGCAGGAACAAATCAAACTTTTCCCTATTTAATGCCAACTAAACAGAACTCATTCTATTCTGAAAGTAATTTTACACTAAATAATAAGAATTCTGACAAAAAAAATGGGGAAAGAACTTTTACTTTGTATGTAGTGCATGTGTGAAAAATCTTATGCTGTTATTTGATTAATCTTAGTATTTCAATGTACAATTTTTTTCAGAGAAATTAGTTATATTCATAATAAATATACCACTGTTAATATTTTCGATTTCTAAAAGAAACAGTATGCTTCTGAGTTTCTGTGCTTTGATACTCAACTTCAAAAAAATGTTTTTATCTGAACTTTTTTTTCATTTACATTTACTCCACTTTCCTAAATACCTTTAACCAAATTTCTACTGCCTGTTTAATTGTATCAGAAGCATTGGGAATGGGAGCAGGAAAGGGGCTTTTCATTCCAGTCACACAGATTGCTTTCTCACAAACACACACATGGAAACCTACTCACAGATCACTCGCAAACAGGACACCATGACTACTTATAAATAAAGATATATAGATATATATAGATATAGATATACACATATATCTATATTCCCAATGAGGAGATATTTAAACTATCCTTATCAGAGGATCTCAGCTGGTTTTGGGTATAAAGAGAGGATTAAATACCCACTCAGGGTAGGAAATATGCATTATACAAGTGTACGTTACTTCGTATATATATACATAATCTTGCCTGTATAAAACCACATGCATGTACACATATGTAAGCACATATACACATATATAGAAACATCTGTGGGTATGTGATGAGCCACGTTGCCACAGTTAAATAACTGTCCTATCTTCAGTGACTACGTAGAAATATTTTTTGTCACTAAAAAATATCCATGGGGTAGTTATTTTAAATTAAAGGAAGTTAGATTCAGACTAGATATAGGAAGAAATCTGTTATGATGAGGGCAGTGAAACACTGGCACAGGTTGCCCAGAGAGGTGGTAGATGCCTCATCCCTGGATACATTCAAGGTCAGGCTGGACAGGGCTCTGAGCAACCTGATCTAATTGAAGATGTCCCTGCTCACTGCAGGGGGGTTGGACTAGATGACCTTAAAAGTTCCCTTTCAGTCAAACTATTCTAGGGTTCTATGATCACCTGGTGAGTATAGGCTACACAGCCCACTGCTGGTATTTAAGACCAGTCAGATCCACTCACGGCAATCCAGAAGGGTAGGAAAGAGATGAACCAGTCTGCAGCTAAAGGAAGAACCCTGATATTCCCCTCTGCCATGTCTACCCAAATTGCATGTTGAAATTAAACACAATTGTATTGAACAACAAATGTTCTAACCAGTAGGTTAATCAAACAGGCAAAGGTGAATGAAATACTGATTAAATAGTAAGTATTCTAGAAAATGCAGTCACTCCAGAATTCTTTTTTTAAAAAAAGGTAAAATGATTAAAGCAAGCAGTATTTTATAAATTTTCCATTAAAGATGTCAAATGAAACTCAAAATGAAATTTTATTTAAACATACCTTTAGTGTGTAATAATCCAATCACAGAAGTTTGTTACATTTACTATAAAGTTCAAATGAAAAAACTGTCCAAAAAGGAATCATATAAAGGTATCACAGCTGTGCGTTCTACTTCACTATCATGGATTAAAAATTCCTTGAAACCTTGTTTCTAAACAAAAGTCAGTGGGAAAAGAACAGACTGAAGAGACATAGTTTAGTGACACCATTCATTATTAAAGACAAATTAAATGCAAAGACCATGTGAGAAACTAGTGCTTATTTCAGCAAGTCAAATGTGGGGTGGGGTGGGGTGGGGTTTTTGCTTACTTTTCTTTTTCTTCATAATGATTCAGGCTTCTTTCTTGCATATCATTTTGTTTCATGGTTTAAAACAAACACCTCATTGGCTGGAACAAACCCAATGCTTATATAAAATGCATCAAGGAACTATTTTCTTCTGAATATAAGAGAAGCATCATTGTCAAAAACTCCCTGCTTTTCCTGACTCTTCTCCAGGTGACTTTGCAATCCTGAATTATTTACATCTTGACAAAAGCTGTGATACAATTCCAGAAATTTTACAAGAGAATCTATCCAAAATTTTCCACCTCAGTCAACAAGACATATGATACTCCCTGAGCATAACAGCTTTCCTGCCAAAAAATAAAATATGTTTCTACTTACTGCCAACCCACCTGACTCTACCTAGGTAAACTCCTTGCCAAGTCCATCAGCCTTTCCACCCTAAATTTTAAGTCTATTCATTCTTTATCAACTTTATATGCATTCCCTTACCCTCCAAATCATGAAACACTGTTTGATGGACCTAAAATAAACTAAAGTTGTATCTCTCAAAAGTGGGGCAGAGGGCATTAATTATGTGAATATTGGTCTTGCTGTATGAAGTATGGACTGTAAATGCAGAGAATGAGATCTCATTTGGTCTGAATGGATTTCCCCTGACTGACAGTGATCTGTGCAGAAGACAGACATTGGTGTAAGAGTGCCAATACATTGGAAGTAGGAATGTTCCCTCAAAGAAGGCAGGGAAACAACCAGCAGTTGCCAAACAGCCACTCTGAATGACAGCCTCTGCTAAATTCGAAGAGCAGGTCTCCTCAAAAGGCACACTGGGAAAATTTCAAGCTAAAGATCATCTTTATACTTGTTTAGTATATTCCAAGAACCTAGAACAAAAGGACCTTTGCTAATGAAGTTAAAGCAAGCAATGTTTTTTTCCCTCTGGCTCCTTCCCATCTATTAAGATTATGATCTCTAAACAGGCAGGAAAGTTTCAAAACCCGTTTTTCTTTTGCTTTTCCTTTTCATGGCTGTTTAGCTCAGAATCAGGAGAACACTCAGGAGACTGATAGTACTGCGTAGGAAGCTAGAGCAGCTAAACACAAATGGTGGAAAAAATAAACTTAGGAGAGTAAGATCCTAGTACAGTCAGCTCTTGCTATTTAAAAACCTGGTTACAGACAGAGAAAAAGTTGCAGAATCAACTGGGTTACTTAGTCTGGCTTGTAACCTTACCTGCTGGTTGTAAGCGTTGACACAGCTTACAAGAAATGTCGGTGCTAGGAGGACAGGAAGGGAGCAAAAGCAAAATGATAACAGAAGCAAAATAAGGACAAAAAGAACTTTGAAAAGCAAAAGGCATGGAAAAGAGAATTTTATATGGGCCAAAAGGAAAAGGGCCTAATCTAGATACAGCCTACCCCACCTAAATGTAAGCATGTAGTTAAGGAGACTTAGTTGAGTAGTAAGCTCCCTATGCAGTCAATCAAGGGCATCAGATACCTTCAAAGCAGTCGTATACTTATAGATTAAATCTGATGCTGTGAACGCCCCTCCTGAAGAGAATCCCCTCCTGTTTTCAGTGACTGGACCTACAACTTCTGGGCACCTGAAGTGGATGACATAACGTCTCATAAATAACTCTTTGTGATGGGACAGTTCCTCCTGTTCAAACAATTTGACAAGAAACAAAGAACAAACTCAAAAAGCATAACTGAGATTGTACTTCAGGAAGTTTCAAAACAGTCTGAATTTATCAATGAATTTATATCATAGCTCTCCATATGGCTAGCATGCAAAATACTTAACAACAGTTTAAAATTTACTCTTACTAGAGTGAAGCTGTTTTGCCCTACCTTCAAGTAATTGAACCAATCGCTTCCCCCCACCCCTGACAAATTCAGGCGTCACTTTGTTTCTAAAAGGTAACATTGCAGTACAGTTAGGTCCCTGTGATGCTAATTTGTCAGAAAGAAAGTTTTAGATAATTTTCCAATGATGGTAATCCAGCCGGCCAAATCCTTATTGCACAATAGTTCATGAGTTTAAATTTATCTGCATATATATGTTCATGTGCTGTCCATACACATTTTGTATATGTTATTTGTAATACTCCTACTTATATTACAGGTAATTAAAACTTTATTTTCCTTTCATGTCTTCTGTGGGTATGAACACTTTGATTGATGTTCTGAACAGCAAATTAATCTCTTTCTCATAGTAAAGACAAATGAAAAAAATGACCTATTTTTACAATAAGATTATTTATTTTCCAGAATTCATTTTTATTGCTTTCTAAGCTTCCCTGATATCATGTGTTTTCCTCATTTCTTAAATCTTAATGTTCCAGTCTTCCATTTCCTGTATAAAATAAGTGGATTAAAAGGCAAGCATTAAAGATATAGCACATACTGCATAATCAGATGATGAAATGTTAGTAAAATGCAGGGCTGATGTTTCTAGGTGCATTTTAACTCTTTGTAATCTTTTTTGATCCTTTCCAGAGGTATCTGAACAAAACATTTAAAGCAAAACTGTGAAAGTTCTTGAGAAATTTTGTTGCTTGGAAAAAGCTGCACTTCTCACAAGACTTTTCTTCATTAAGCCCGAATGAAAATAATACACAAACCAATCATTATCAAGGAAAGATGATTTTCAGCTCTCCTTGATATACATGTTGTTGTAATTCAGAAATTACCAGAATGAATCAGTATCTTTGATCCTGTCTTTAAATGTTGGCCAAAATAAAATATGAGTCATTCAAATAATCTGTGAATATTCAGATATTCACATTTTAAAAATATACATATGTAAATATGGAATAATATGTTCTTCTACCTTAACTTCCCTTGGATAACTAATCAAAGGAGAACTGAAGCAGAAACTTGTTAATGCTTTTAAAATATATAACAAAGTAACTTGTAATATCTACATATTTCCAAATTTATTTTAAAACTCTTATTGTGCATGTTCACACTTTTCTCTATACTAGTACACATTTGTAATCCATTTTTAATGTGATGCCTTTCTTTGCATTAAATTTGAGGAAATACAATACGATCTTAAAGGCTACACCTTACACTATATTACAGATCTGAAAAATATGTTAAGTTTTATTAAAGTCAGAAGTCATGCCTCATAGAGCCAGGAAAGTGAAACATTAATTGTGCTGTCCTGTACATTTGTATTACGATCATGCATAAATATTTCTCTGATACAAACCTTGATATATTCAATACATACTTTGCTCATTAAATTTCTTTTTCAGTACTTTCTTTTTCTTAAATTGCTTAATATAGGGCTTTATTTATGGCATATTTTTCAGACTTACTTTGAAGGCACAATTGGTCATTCCTTGAAGGATTGTAGAGCACAGAACATGAGTGTTTGAAAAGACTTTTTTTTCCTTCTGCACCTATTCAGTGACGTTAGGATTTAGTGAACTTCCATCCAGGCAAAAAAGAGGTATCAAAATAAAAGACTTCTACCAACACCGAGTAACCAACTCAAGGTGCCTAACATCTAATTTCAAAATACTTAAGCCTTCAGAGATGTGTTCAGTGCTGCTTTGTCTGAGCAGAGCATTCCTGAGATGACAGGACAAACTAAGCACTGTTATTTCAGATTATTAACCCAGTCTCCTGGGAGGTATCGGCTAGCTGAAGTCCAGACATTGCCACTGAGCAGATGCAAACCAGGATTTTTGCCATTTGGTCAAATCTGCACTGTATTTTACAAAGGCAGAAAAAAGATAGCTCTCCAGCACAGACATGTCTCAACATCCCATAATGTCGATTATCCTGTTCCAAATCTGTAAGGTTGTAAAAAGATTTATGAACCTAGCCTTTTACTTGAAATTGAAGGAACGGAACACCTATAAATTCAGTCAATCTGCATAAATTACCAGTCTCTAATCTTTCAGATCACACAGTCAACAACTGACATGTGGAGCAGAAAGTCACCTGCTGCTAGCCCCACTGGTAACTTTCTATTTTTCTAATGCAACTGTATACTAACACAAGAATATTAACACTATTTATATGCAGACCATATTTACCCACCTCATTCCCACTCATCTCCTTGTCTGTTTTCTTAGAAGTGAAATTGCTTGGTTTATGTACTCAGAGTACTGGATGATTTGGTCATTTCTGTAGGCAGAGCACAAGAAGTTGCACTAAGTTATTTGCTGTTAGCCTGTATGTTGCATTCACTGCAGCTGGCAACCAAACCATTGTATGCCAAGTTGTAGCAGGATCTGTCTGCAGTAATTCATTATTAATTAAGCACCCTGGGATGAGGGAAAAAAGAAAGGGCAAAAAGTGATGTTGAAAGCAGTGATACTCTGAAGTCTTTTTAAAATCTATGATGAACATGCAGTAGTTCGTGTTATGGGTACAGAGCCATGTAAGTTACCTATTTATACATCTTCATTATAGACTAAAATGAAGGATCTGAAATTAAATCTAACATAATATGTAGATTCTCAGCTTTATAAACTAACCTAGAAAACCAGGATTTCTCTCAAAACTGTTCAGGACAATGAACTCCAAACTTCTGAAATCCATTAATTGCTTCAAGCATAATGAAAAACACAGTAAGAAATTAAAGCAGACATTTCTTCTATTTGTATGATGAGTGAAATGTAGCAATAGAATTGCTTCATGGGAAGCTGTTGGTAGGTAGTGGCAGTACTTAGGTTTTGTTTGGCTACGTTTAGTGTGTGTCTGTTACTCTTAACCCTGAAAACTCAATAAACTATCCTCCATATACAGAATGGTAGACGAGGTAGTGAAAAACTGCTTTTCATGTTACTTTTTATGTTGCCTTTTCAAGGAACACATCTTTCTTGAAGAATGTCACACATGAAATAAGAATACACCTCTTCCTACTGAATGATCTTCTGCAGTGTATCCATGACATGCATGTGGATTAAGAATGAGGTAGTCTGAAAGCCAAATTATCTACCAAGAAATATAATCTTAATCTCTGTGTGATTAAATGTAGCCCCATACTGATCACACTGAACTAGGACTCACTTTAAACCAACACAGCCAAGAAAAAAGCATGTGCTTTGTTGAAACTAATTAGTCACCAACATGCAGATTAGTCAGTAATGTGAAGACTCCTGTGGTCAAAATCAACAGCAGTAGCAATGTGAGGGCAATTAAATAATTTCAAGTGAAATTCTACCAATATATGTACTAAAGCTAAACTGTGGAAAACTGTAACAGGTTAAGACCCTAGTTCCTCCATTTTGGCTTCTAAATCATAATTCTGAACGAACAGTGTTGCAGTAGCCTTTAAACAAATGAGGAGCTGAATAACATTTCTACGAGCCAGCTAAGAAATGGTTTTTTTGGCTTTTCCTCTTTCATTACTGAACATTTAATATACCAATACAATATTTGATACACCAGCAGGCTGCACTGCCGTTTAGCAGGACCTGGACAGGCTGGAGGGTTGGGCAGAGAGAAACCTAATGAGGTTCAATAAAGGCAAATGTAAGTAAGGTTCTGCACCTGGGGGAGAACAACCCCATGCGCCAGTACAGGCTGGGGGCTGACCTGCTGGAAGGCAGCTCTGTGGAGCAGAACCTGGGAGTTCTGGTGAGCAGCAAGTTGCCCATGGGTCAGCAGTGTGCCCTGGTGGCCAAGAAGGCCAAGGGGATCCTGGGGTCCATTAGGAGGAGTGTGGCCAGCCGGTCAAGCGAGGTGATCCTCTCCCTCTGCTCGGCCCTGCTGAGGCCCCACCTGGAGCGCTGTGTCCAGTTGTGGGCTCCCCAGTTGAAGAGAGACAGGGAACTGCTGGAGAGTGTCCAGCACAGGGCTGCAAAGATGATGAGGAGACTGGAGCATCTGCCTTATGAGGAAAGGCTGAGGGAGCTGGGCCTGTGTAGCCTGGAGAAGAGAAGATGGAGAGGGGATCTTATCAATGCATACAAATATCTTAAGGGTGAGTGGCAGGAAGATGGGACCAGGCTCTTTTCAGTAGTCCCCGGTGACAGGACAAGGGGCAGTGGGCACAAACTGCAGCACAAGAAGTTCCACATAAATATGAGGAAGAACTTCTTTAACTTGAGGGTGACAGAGCCCTGGAACAGGCTGACCAGGGAGGGTCCTTCTCTGGAGACATTCAAAACCCACCTGGATGTCATTCTGTGCCACCTGCTCTAGATGAACCTGCTGTAGCAGGGGGTTGGACGAGATGATCTCCAGAGGTCCTTTCTAAACCTCAAGATTCTGTGATTCTGCAATCTATGGAGATCACCATACCTATATTTTTTAGTTTATGGTAGGTGACCAATATCTGATGGGCTCAGTTGGTTACATCTAGTCAGACCCCTCACATAACAAAACCTATGGAGGGGCAACACAGAGCAAATGTCACCCTGCAAAAGACAAGAAATACTTTTGATTTAATTCTGTACAACTACTTCACTGGCACATCACTTCATTTGACAACTCAATATACAGAACAAGAACATCAGTTTTACTGCAATCAAGTATTGCATTCATATAGAGGCAAAGACGTGTCACCTTCTCATGATGTCTCATGGCAAACTGCACACACTTCAAACAATGTATATCAACAAATAGATGGTTTAGCTTCACAGTGTACATTACAGGAAAAATCTTCCGTGACAGCCTATTTGTCAGTGCTTCAGATGCAGCACTGTAACACCAGACCATCTGGAGATTCCAGTGAAAAAAAAAACCACTTAGGGTGAAATTCCTCCTTCGGCTACTGCTCACTGAAAGGTGACAGAATAATGGGCCTTCTCTGCAGTTTGTCATAACAACAGAAACCAGGGATTGGCTTTTATTTGTATTGGTTTGAAAAAAAGGTAGGATATGCTGTAGTGATAAAAGCAGAGGATCAGAAATTAAGATTGAGTCATGACAAAACACTGCTAAGATTTACTCCTCCATTTTCACAAGGGGAGGAATGTGTATTCCATATACACACATTTTCAGTCTTCAAATGTCATAGCACAAAACTCAGCAGACTACTCAGATTCAAACAGCAATTTTCATCAGATTTCTTGATGAAGCCATGCACACTCCTGAATTATTTTGACTCATTTGCATCTAATGACCCAGGGTCAGTAATGAGTTATGGACTCCTAGCGCTCAGAAGACAAAACTGACTAACATGTTTATTGGTATAATTTATCAGGTGGAATTTTAACAGCAATGTTGTCTTACAACAAAACATACTTTTTATAATTAGACAGTGTATAATCTGTTGCATGTTACTTTGGACCAGTCTGTCCAATAGACACAAAGAGAAAGAAAAGAATCTTCAGAGTTTTAACAGTGATTTCTGCTTGATGCAAAATAATATTTGATACTTTTCTTGGGGAAAGACGTTACTGGTCTACAGATAGTTATAAAAATTGTACTCAGGTAAGCACTTGGAATGAAATAACAGAAAGAATGAAAAATATTCAAATACAGGTGGATTATAGTTAACGATGTCCTCAGGGAAAAAGATCTGGACTGGAGAATATATTTGTGAATTAATTAAACAACAGTCCCACAGCAGTCATGCTATACTTAGTTTAGTAACAAAACATTGATCCATTTAGGTTTGGTCACATTTGCTGTTAGATACATTACAATTGAAGAATACCAAATGCTGTGCTTTAGTCTGATTTGCTGCTGATTAACAGCAGAAGCAGCCAAACTTAGAGCTTTTTAAGAACAGATGGTGCTTCTTTCCTCTTCTTACTGGTCAAAAATTCAGAGAAAATAAGGATGAAGACGGATGTAGATAGAGAAGCAACTGAAAGAGAAAAAAAAAAGTTTGGCAGATCCCATAAGCAGCTATAGAAACAAATTATATCCATTTTCCACTGTGGGTGTGCAAGTTTGAGGATTCACAGATGGCTTGGAATTCAGCTTCTCATCAGAGATGAATCTGTTTCCAAGACAGTCTGAAAAAGGGGTGCTGAGTGATAGCAAAATGCTTCTTTTCTCACTTTTACTACTTGGTAGTTTCCCATCTTTCCCTCCTATTTATTCAAATTAACAAAGCATGAAGTAAGATTGAAATTGTATTTATTGAAAGGTACCAGGAAAAAGGGAGAGTGCCAATATTTGCCCAGATCAGACAACTAGAAGTTGTTTTCATTCTGGATTTCCTAAAGCCTAAGGGGACCTGAGGAGTTCTCATATCCTCCCACCTACTCCTTATAAATAAAACCGTGACTCACTTTTAAAAATTTGGTATCAAGTGAGTCATTTTTTGCATGATTGGCTTTAGACACCTTAAAATGGTGGTCTCTTTTCCTCTATCATGAGGACAAGAATATTTCAAAATTCTAGGAAATACAACCAAATGTAAAGGGAGATGCTCTGCTTTCTGAGAATCGGTCATGAAGAAACCATCTCAACTGTGCCGAATAAGTGTTCAGGCAGTAATTAGGTGCTAGAATACAATGTCAGATACAGACTTGCTGCTCTTGAGAAGGTATTGTCCATCTTTGTTCCAAAGCACAAAAAAGACAGTTAGGATCCTGGTATTTCCAGCTATATACTGACTGTAGCTCTTTCTTCAAAGTCCAAAGTCCATTTTTAATATCTGAAGATGCCTTATTTGCCATCTGATTGCACCAGACTTTGTCTGGTAGGACTTGCATTAGTCTGTTCTCCCAGTTGAAAAAACATCAAGCAGTTCACCCTCCTAGCACATCTTCTTATTGATTAATGTTATGAAAGAAGTGAGAAACTTGTTTTGATCCGTTCCAGACTCCCCAGTGGACCAAAGTCCCCTCGTGCACTGAGTTAGTGCATGATTTTCATTCTCTGTGGTGACCCACTTGAAATTTCATCAATACATCTCAGCTGGTCGATCTGTCAGTGAAAACCAACAGCAACAGCCTTGCTGAGCCCTTATTTGCTTCTGTCACAGAGTTCATGGGGGGTCTCAAGAATGGGAAAGGCAAAGGTGCACACATGCCCAGCTTTTTCAGAAAAATCTCCCATGTCCTATCAGATGGAGGCATTTAGTCTTTCTGTAAAGAATTCAAAAAATGTGGTTTAACTCTGTTTCTCAGCGCAATATATAGGCAAATACATTTTGACTTACTCTGTTTAGAAAACGGATAGGGATTTCATAATAATAATAAATAAGACATGAAGAATGTCTTGAAAGACTTAAAACACTTCCAAAGCTAAGACAGCCGCAAGGAAGATTTCTCTGTGGTCTGCTAAGTTTCCAGTGGAACTCTCCTGGGATACATACTAAAACACCTCCTGTTTTATAGGTCTGACAGTCATGTTAGAAGCATGTAAATGTTGTGATGTGCCAGACACTGAATAAAGGACCGTTAATTGGAATTTTAATAATGTCCGTAGGTTAAACTGTCAATAAATAAATAATGCCTGAAAGTTTCATAAACAAACATCTGAAAACATGACAAATATAAAACAGCATGAAATTAAAGTTTAGAATAAAAAAGAGAAGACATTCTGTGTTATTTGATGGTGTTTAAATCACAGAAAATTGCTATTTCCACAGACCCTTACTTCACTAAAATCACCCTGGACATGAAACAGAACAGAAACCTTTATTCTCCTTCATTGTTCTTAATAAACTGCTGAGAAATAAATTTAGCAGAGGGGAGACTTAAACTGAGGTTTTCTTTTTCTGAGATTAAACTATTATGTTAAAAATTATTCCCTCTCTATACACGCTATCACATATTTCTGAACTCTTAGTAATTTCATGTAGCAATGAAGCAGTTCTTCCCCTACTGCATCTGTCAGCAAAATGCCAGCTTTGAATCTTCATTCTCCTCCATTTACAAATACTATCTCATAAAGTCCATCTTTTCTCGTATTTTCCAAAATGACCTACATAGAACTGCAGGTTTTCTATGTTGGCAAAACACTTTTATCATTTATGTTTATGGTTTGAAGCCAATGTTCTCCACAAACACTAAAGAAAATGCAGAAGGTAATACCAAAATCTCAAAACTGCAGTGTACTTTCCACTGTTCATGGCAGACATCTCTTTGGACCTGTCATGCCTGTGAATAGAACATTACTAGAAGGTAGTAAAGCATCTCAGTCATAAATAAAAGCAGTGAGCATATAATGCCCTACACAAGACATAACTTAAATATTAATTCTATCAGCATCACATAAAAGTTCTGTGAAAACTGAATTACCTTCCATCTCACCATTGGAGATAACATCCTGTCATGTTTAATCATTGGGGAAAAAAACCATAGATGCCACAGGCCAGTTCACATTTAGTTAATTATGCTTAACTATGTAATAAGAACTGTCAAGTAGTAATTTATTTTTTTTTACTGCTACCTCTGTTTCTTATTTGCTTGCATTCGTTGCAATATGAAATGCTAGAACAGCAAACCAATTTTCCTATTTGCAGTGAAATTATTGTCACAAGTGGACAGACTGCGGGTGGGACCTGCTGCAGCGTTTAAACACCTACAATAGATACCTATAACAGAGCTTGCATGCAAACCTATTACAGTTAGTGAAACATAGAAAACAATTAAATAACTAACCACGGGGTGTCTTCAGACAGATAGGCTGAATTACTTTCTAGACTCCACTGACCACATGGGGAACTTAAACTTCCTACAGATAGTGTATTCTGGCACTGAAACTCACACTTGATCTGCTTGAACAAAAAATAAACCAAACCAAAACAAACTGATATTAAACCTCAGTCACTGCTAGGAATATAACCATTATGGTCTGTATTTAGCCACATATAACTCCAATGAATATGACAGAAATAATGCTCCATGATAGAAGGAGTACAATACCTTGCAATTATACAATCAATACAAACTAATTTAAAACATTAAATATGTGTTAGAAGTAGGATGATAAATACTTCGAGGTTTCATCTGACTTGGAAAGAATGTCCCCGATACTAAAAGATCTGATTCTCAGGAAATTATTTTTAGCCATGGCTAAAGTTTTGCCTTTTACAGGGCAATTTAGGCATTAAACTAGCAGATTTCCATATATCCATTTGCTCATGGCACATGCTGTCTAGAAATCCTTCCCAAATGACCCCTCTGCATATACCAATCAACTTTACTAAAATTCATAGACAGTCCTAGTCGGTCAGCAAGAGTCAAATAGATGTCAGGGCAACTGCTGGACACTCCTACATTGGCATGTCTGCTTATGACCTGGTGTGGCCAGACCTGCATCTCCTCCCCATGCATTTTATGGGGGTACCAAATCACAGCTTGAGAACAGAAAGAAAGAATGCAACCAATGCAGAGACACAAATGCAAACGTGCTTTGTTGGAGAGTTAGCTAAGAGTGTGCACAAAGGCACTGCAGAATGTTAAAGCAGGGGCAACTAATGTGTGGTGGTTTTCCAGTCAAGAACAGTGTCAAGAACAAATTTTGTATCAGTTGTGATGATATGCAGATGAGAAAGGAGATTCTCCTAAAATCATTACTTTTACTAGTGTAAATAATTAACAGGTCAAGTTACTGTAACAGTGTCATGTTCACCAGTATTAGATAGGAGTTTCTTCTTCAACTACAGAATATTGGATTCTGTGTTAATTCCTAAACTGTGAGTTCCAAAGGCTCATGCTATGTCTGCTCCTGACAACAAAGAAAATCTGTTAATGAGCAAATTCAGGCCCTTTTATGAGTCTAGTAGAACCTTAAGAAAACTGCAGCTACATCTTTTATACACAATCCCCCATGAGACACTAGAATAAGTTCAACATATTTTTATTATTAATGAGAAAACAAAGAGTTTCCTATTTTACAAGGAATTCGGGCATACTAAAATGCTAATACTACAGGTGGTGATAGGGTTCTTTTTCTCCTAAGCCAGAAGTACTTGTTTTTCAGCCCCCAAAATCCTTTCTCCAGGGCCTTTAAAGTTAGTCTCAGTAAATAATTCAGAGGTTTCTGTCATATGTATTAATGAAAATTCTTTTGACCACATCACATTTTGCCCAATTTAGAGCTGTTCTGTGAGGAAAATGGGGGAGAAAATGTAATCTCAGTTTAGGCTGGATTTAAAATTAGTAGGAAAAATTTCAGCTGCTCCCCTAATTATTTCCATTCTCTTTTTATTTTTTGTACTACAGGTATATACAGTTCTTTTGTCATCTTTTGCTCCCCATCTTCTGCAGGTTGTGAAGACTGTTGTTGTGGGGGATTTTTTTGATTCCATCCAATATTTCTGTTTCTTGCACTAAGGCCAAGTATGAGAAGCGAATTGCACCTTGTATTTGCCTGTTTCATTTTTCACTGTTTAGAGAGGGAACTATGCAGCTAGATCAGACTAGGCTGCCTGAATTTTAAAGAGCTGAAAAAAAATGAATTCACAAGATTATGTCACCCTTGCATACAGCTCTGGTTGGAGGGCAGAGGAGAGGAGCAAGGGAGTGATGCTCTCAGCTTCCCACACTACACCGATGCAGCTCTCACCTGAGTGTGCATCCTGCATGCTTTTCACTCTATGGCTGAGCCCACCCCCTTATTTCACTCTTTGGTATGACTGGGCTACTATTTGCCTGCATGCTGTGGCACTCTGACAAGTTTAAAAAGAAAGCAACTGGCTGGGCCAGGATTGCACTGTTGGACTGATAGCAGTTTGACTTTGTCCCCTCTTTTGTAACATCTCCTTCAGGAGACAACTGTCATCTGCGTATGCATAAATCCAAGGCTCAAGGTTGGTTTGCCTCTGACCTTCTCCAGCTGAAAACCAGGGTGTACCTATATGTGACTGTGGCAGCTTTCCAGCCTTTCAGCAAAACTGCTTTTGTGGTTCACGCTGTTTAAGTCACCTGTATATTTTCAGGCTTGCTCAGCTGCACTGTCCTTTATAACAGCTACTTTCTATATGTTGCCTCAGGTTTCATACTAGTAAATTATTATCCTTTTACTTACCTTAACATAATTTTTAAAGATGTTTTATAATGACAAAACTATGCCTAAAAGTATTTCGAAGAATTACTACTCAGAAAAAAAAGAAAAAAGAAAAAATTACACCAAAAAAACCCAAAACCAAACCACAAAACTAACACAGAACTGCATTAATATTAGAAATGCAGTAAGAGGAAAATTATTAAAAGATATGACTTCTGAAGGAGTAGAAATAAAATACAGTAATGCACACTAATCAATGACACTAATGAGGCATGCAAAATCACAATTATACAGTTCCTGGGGTATGGTCTCTGTTTGTGACTTATAACATTGAGCAGGTAGCAACAGAGATGTGTTTTGTAAAGCTCTGAGTGAAGTTCAAAGTTATTTAGCTGAATCCTGGCAGAAGCATTTTTATTCCCAGCGTACATTGCATTTAAAAAGCTTATCAAAACGATTTACTATTGAACAATATTTCACAGAGGTGAGATGCATAGCAATTGTTTGCAACATTGTAATTATGGCTAAATGAGATCTTTAACTGTGATTACAGACTTTTCTTGTTATTTTTGACAATGTGATAGGACCCAAAAGGCTTCAGACAATATCAGGTCCTTCTAGTGCCAGACAACACAAGCATGAAATGAAGACAAACACTGAGAATGAATGGACCTGACAGAAAAGCACCATAAATCTTAAGTGTACAAATAAAATATCAGAACTATCAGTGACTGTTCCAGAGACTGTGATACTATGTTGTATACCTTGAAAGAATTAAATTTTAGTAAGTGTAATAAACACAAGTTCACTGTCCTTCTGGGATGTTCTATCATTTTTTTCTCTGCTGTCCATGAATAATATAATAGATTAATAAAAAAATAGATTAACTGCGGGGGGTGGGGTGTGGGATGGGGGTGAGTGGAGACAGGGACAAAACCAAAAAAAAAAAAACCAACCACCAAATCCTTCCAAGAATTTTCTATTCTAAATAGAAAGGAAACATTTCCAGAACAAGTTTCTAAATCAGATTAGCTATTAAATAGGCTTTGTAAATGCAATTTATTTTCCTAAAAGCAATCAGCCTGGCAATCACATCTGGTTTTTTTATCAAACTGGTTAACATATATGTGAAAGGATCAAACATATCTTTGATTTTCAGAAACCGTCATCAAAATGTCAATTGAAAAAGGTCAAATCTATAGGCAGTTGAAAAACAAGAAAGTAAAAATAGCAGCAGAAGTAAAGCTTCTGAAATATTTCAATCACCTCTATGCTGTAGTAGCAACCACAATGTATTTAACTTACTGCTGGGCTGACTGAACCAAAAAAAAAGAAAAATCATTTCCCTAATTTCACACAGTGAAAGATAATTTTGCAAATTATCTCAAGTATTTAGTTATCTATAAACATTTTACACAGTATGATTGCAGCCAAGGGTCAATTGACTTCTCAGGCTGCAAAATTAGGCTATTTTACTGTAAAGGAGTCATTCGCACAGACTTCTCTGGACCTAAACACAGTTCGCAAGTTTCCTGAGGCCTTCATTACTCTTTTTGATCCTCTGAGCTCTCCCAACCACCACATCAAGCTAAGGAGAGTCATTTGTTTGCTTTAATTTGTCACAGCTGCATTGAATTCCTTTAAATGAAATAAAATTTTTATAACCGGATTAAAACAACTAAGAAAACAAAGCTCAGCTTTGAAATCCAGAAGCTGCAACAGTTGATAATGATATCACCTGATTTTCAGAGATATTAACCATCTTCAGCTCTTTCACTGACACCAGTCTATATGCTAGGCTGAAAATAACTAGCTGAAGGCCTCCTATTAACAGAAAGGAGATGACTGTATTCAGCTATGGAGAGCAACATAACTAACCTATGGTCCAAATGCTGCTACCTTCTGTTGATGTTCTGATTCCCCTAGGTACCTAAGACACTTATGCATCTTGCAATCAATGACTATTGGTAGCTGAAATACTCTTTTGAATTTAAGCAAGTTGCACATGTTTCTGCCACCTAAATTTACTGGTAGCTGAAGTGAAGGAGGCTGAATCTAAATCTTTGGGAGTGTTGTCTTCATCTGCTTTAGGGTAAAGAAAGTGACGGCACACCACCTGGCTTTGTGAGCTTTTTAAATTAGTACATTATAAATATGAAGGTTTGAATGACATTCAGAGTTTGGCAGTAATAAAGGCATGAAAAGATCAAATGAGCCACAGGAGGGATCTGAGGCACAATTTATGTGCTTTGCCTCTAAAGTTACCATCTTGGTTCCACTAACACACATCATTTCAGTAGCTTTCAGTATTTTTACAAATGACAGCAAAGGGACTAGGACTAAATTCTCAAAATGACATGGCCATATGTTCTCAGTTAAAGTCACTAAAAGGCTACCACCTTTTTCTTGTGCAGAAACACATCTTCAGGCCCACATTCTCAGGACAAAACATCTGATGATATGGAACACTTTGAAGAACAAGTTAAGCCCTCCTATTGTAAAGAACAACACTAAGGACAGAATGGCATGAGTAAAGTATTTATTTTAAAGTTTCATGTAATGATAGTTAATTCAAATACAGAAAATAATTGGAAATCATCACCTGGCATGATTGGCACTAATGGACACCTATAGCACTAAACAATTCCACCAAAATAGTATCAGAGGAGTGAAATGTAAAAAGCCAAGCAATTTCATTTTTAAAACAACAATAAACACTCTCCAGAAATAAAGTACTATATTAACAAAAAGAAATATTAAGAGAAAAACAAGTCACTGCATCTGCACCCTCATTTTGCCAACATTTACTAATTTCTTTAACTGTGAAGAACAGAACTGGTACTTCCAGGAACCTGACCTGTGGATATGGAGTAAACACACAAATAAAATTATTGACAAGATCAGGACCTCAGCAGGTACAGATACATAAATACAACAATAGTTTACTTTATATATATATATATTCATAGCTTGCATGTATAACATTTATATTGATTTTGTTTTAGGATCAGAAGATTGCCAGATGACTTAATCTTTAATGTTAAAATTGTAATACAGAAAAGAAAAAGAAACGCTGCTCTCATGAAGTTTAACCTTTATCCAAGCCTGGCTTATGAAATACTGAACAAAAAAAGAGGTTCCTACCCTAAAACCTGTCTAAAAACTCAGACTCTACAACAAAGGAATGAACCCAGTGTTTTGCCTGTGAGTTATGTCCAGCAACAAAAAAAATAATAAAGGCAGAGTATATGATTTATGAATTTTGGATTATTTTAATATTCAGGAAAAAAGTATCTGTATTCTCTATGGATCTTTTATATTTTATTTTGTTTAGAACTTAACAGCCTGGGTTAACAGTTAACAGTTCTGAGAGATGGCACTTGTTCCATAACTCTACTTAAGGAAAAGGGTGGATGTAGCAGGGAGAACAGGAAAAAGAGAATCGAAATAAAGGTCACAGACATCAGAATATTTAATAATTTATAAACACTGTATGCATTTGTCTTCTGCCTCAAAACATCTTGGGGATTTGAGCCCAGAATGCTATTTACCCTGACAAAATCAAGCAATATCTTTCAGTAGGCATGTAGAACAGCTTTACATTCAGCAGTTAGAAAAAAAAAAAATCATGTCTTTTTGCCAACATAATTCTACAGCAAAAATCTTCCCTGGCTAACAAGATCTATATGCAGTAAGACTGCATAGGTAAAGAAGACGGGCTACTTTGAGAACAGCTCAGAAGTATAAGAAACTCAGCAGAAAGCTGAGGTACGAAGAATGCATTTACATCAGACTTTCAGAAGCTCAGCTGTCTATATACCCTCTAGATTATTACTAGCTAAGAGTGCCAACTAGATTTTAATCTTCTACCACTCCCTTATCATTCTTTTACAATGTTCAGCAAGTATTCACCTTCCACTGTTTGACATTGCAGTTCACTATTCTGTACTTTCACAAGCTCTTTAAAACCCTTGCTGACATTCATACTTGAAGTGAAATGCAAAGGGTAGGAAAAGTCAAGCAATTATATCTTGAAAGTGCAATGTTCTGAACAGTAACCCCATATAAGCCTGGGCACTCCCAAACCATATATTCTGTCTTGGTGATAAAATCAAAAAGAAGAGTATTCAGCATTTACAGGCTACTCCATTTTAAACTTTGTGAACAGTAACATTCCTGCAGGGAATCATTTGCATGCAACTGAAAATAACCGAGCAGAAACTGTCAGTTCCTTGAAAATAAGTCAATATTATCACCCATATTCTGCAAATGAAGAAATAAAGATATTAAGAAAAATATTTAAACTAAAATATCTACAGTTTTTCTTTCTTAAAATCCACCCTTAGATGCTAGACACATCAGGCTTAGATGCAAGACGCCAGGCTTGACTACCAGGGATGTCAAATACCAATTGATCTCACTGTTTTCATACTAACCAACAGGGACAAACAGCTGCGCATGGGTCTGCCATCACTGTCAACAGAAAAGTAGAAGCTTATTAGGGTGCAAGCATGGCCCTCAGGAGGCATCACTTTTTTGTTCTGTGTCATGAACCTGACAATTAGATGAGCTGGTACAATAGCAAAAGTCATCTCTCCAGTTAGCTTGGTCTAGTGTTCAGAGTGAGGAAAGTGAAACCTTTGGAAACAGTGACCCATTTTTTTTAATAATGAAATATATTCATTTTCAGAATCACTGCCTCTGTCCTTTCTCCGTAAGTCTTTAAATCTTGCCTCAATTGTTTCTAGGACCTCACCAGCTCCTTTCTTGTTTACCAAAACCTTCTTTTTTCTTGCTTCAGCAATTTGTACATAGCACTCATCAAAGATATAAAAAAATATTGTTATGTCCTTTATTTTTATTACAGCCGTGTTTCTTGTCTGTCTACATCCCTGTTCCAGCTTCTGATCTTTATCCATATCAAGTACCAGATGTTCGTCAAGGCCTCAACACCAGCAGGAAACCTGGCAAAGATGCAGTGGGGCTGACAGATAAGCAAGGTATATAAAGTACACTCACTGATAATAAGGTCAGAGGAAAAAACTAAATTACTTCCTTCTATCAGTGTTGACTGCAAACAGTTTAGAAAGCTTCTAAAACTCAAATTTTAGTTTAAAGGGGAAAGCATCAGAAGAACTTGCTCAATTGAAAAATCTATAGAAAAGGTTTTGGACAGACTCAGAAATAGAACAGTAAAAATCTACCACAAACTGAATACATCACTCAGTCTCTCTAGGAATTAAAGTAGGAAAGCACTAAGCTATCATTCAAACCAGCCTCAGTATCCGAGGACAACAGGTAATGGAATAATAATGATGATAATAGTGATAGTGATGATAATAATGATAGTGATGATGATGATGATGGTGATAATGATGATGATGATGATAATAATAATAATAATAATAGCAATTTCTAAGCCGCTCCAGTATATCTCATTTCTAGCCAACACATTGATAGCATAATGCAGAATAAAATTCATAGACACATTGTAGCCATGGTGAAGATTCAGCACTATTTTTTTTATCAGAGTTCACAAAATTATTATAGGGCATTTTGATAAACTCAGCATAGGAGATAAGTAAAATGGCTAAAAGAGGGAACTGGAATTCCAAAGAGTTCTTGGTAATGTCTTTCAACTAAAACCAGAAGAAGCTTCAGAGGCCAAGAAAAAATGATTAGTATCAATAATTTCAAAATTATTCACATTTTAATATGCACAAAATTAAAAATAAAGCAGACATTAAAAAGTTAATGAAGGAAGCCTTGTTATCAAGTCTTTCATTTTAGTGACCAATAAAAAAGCATGTGCAGCAACATATATGGAGAAAAAACCCCTAACCATATGTACATAGTGCATTGGTGTATCTGTTGCCATAAAAGAAAGAGATGTTGCAAACTTTTTTGATGGTTTTCTAAAGACAAAGTGGTTCTCATTAGTGATCAGAAAGACAAATAGAATGCTAGGAACTGTTAAAAGAGAAATGGAATGAGAAAAGGAATGACTTTACATTGGTTAGCAGTTTGCAATTTGGGCTGCCCCATCTCAAAATGGATAAAGTAAATTGAGAAAAAGTTTACTGGAATAATCAGAGGTAAGGAACAGCATCACTCAAAATGGAGGAGAAACAGATCACCAGGATGGCTTTGCTTTGAAATCAGAAGATGTAGGAATTCGTAAAGTAAATAATGATATAGAAAAGAAGAACAGGGAAGGGATTTTGTCTTTTTCATAATTCAAGGTCTAGTAGATATTCAAAATTTTGCAAAACATAAAAGTTAAAAACAAACATCAGGGAGTACTTTTTCTTTTGGCAAGTAATCAAATTATGAAACTAATTGCCACAGGATGTGAATGAAAGAAGTCAAGGTGTAGACAGTATCAAGAACTGTTCATTCATGAAAAAAAAAATATATATGTTCAAAATTTCAGAACTTCAGGGACATTTACTTCATGGAAAAGTCATGAGAGATTTAGCCCTGGATTTCTGATTCAATTCAGCCTGAACTCTGAAGGTCTCTAAAGCACTGATTTCTAGACTTTCAACAGGAAGGATTGTTCTGTACTTTCCTATTTCTTATCCTCTTTCCTTAACATGTTCTACTGGCCAGTAAAAATAAGGGTGTTAGGTAACATGGACCATTATACTTGGTGTTACATTTTAATCTTTTCTATGTTCTAACAATTTTTTAAGTTCTTTCAGTGCTTACATATCCAACATCTTCTCATCTGCAGTATTATGCCCTAAACTCCTAGGTGTACAGTGAGATTTGTCTCTTTCTCCTGCACATGATTTAATGTTGTAAAGCTTCTGTTTAGCTAACGATCCTCTGTGTATCACACAGCCCACTATAATTTTCATCTTTCAGCTCCTATCCGTACAAACCCCTTCCTTCTGTCAGCCTGCTAACATTAATTTATGCTTATAGTTTCTGCTCCAATTTCATTTCCTCAAATTATGTTCCCTTGTCTTTTAGTCCTTTAATATTCTACCTGTCCTTCCAGTGACCCTTGTCACTCTTGGCTACCTGATGTATTATATCTATTTAAATTACTGACTTTCTGGATTTCCCTTTCACTTGCTTGAAAAACTAACTGCACACTGATTGTGCTGCCCATATGATGCATACTGTTGGAAGAGCTAATAACGACCATGCATGTTATTGAGTAGGTCACATTTCCAGTCCCCAGACAAACTGCAGAACTCACACAGGAGCTGCATCCTTGATCTCTGTTTTACAACCCATGCTGTAGCCTATACTTTAGTTAAAATATTACATACAGCCTCATAAAAGGTTTCACAAATAAATATGAAACTCATATTCCTATATTCTGTTAGATTTCACGACATAAGATGTGGCAATACAGTTCCTGTTTGCAGGATTCAGGGCGTTATGTTCAATTATTCAGTGATCTTATTACAGCAGAGCCTGTAGGTCTGTGACATGCATTAAATCCTAGGAAGCAGAGTAGCAGCAGGTTTATCAAGCAGTGTTCACTCACTGCTACAAACTGCTTAAATCTCCTTGTAAGAGCTGTATCACCCAGCTAAGAGGCCAGAAGAATCAGCCAGAAGCCAGAGTAGAGAGAATGAAGACCAGGGTGAAGAAAAGAGGCAGCAGAGAGAGAAATACAACCTGCCAACTGACTGTTGAAAGCTACCAAAAGAGAAATCGTAACTAGGTTTTCCAATTTCCAGAGACATAAATATGCAGGTTACAGTAAACGGAAAAATAAACCACAAAGTGCTTAAGCAGCTGTGTCACACTACACCAGAACACCTACAAAGAGAAAAAAGATGAACTTTGCCTGAGTATATATGATTTTAGGCCTCACAATGTAATGCTTCTTGTTTTAATGGCACACAATAAAATCTGTCTGAATCTTGTGCTTAAGTCGCACATTTTGAAATCTTTAATAAACAGTTTGGAACATATTTGAAATGATTGAGTTTACTTCTGGAAGTAATGTTCCTTGAAATTAGATGAATGATTCCACAAACAATAATACAGTTATCAGAAAGAGCCATCAAAATATTATCACTAGTTCAGTGATGGAGGCAGAGTAGTGTTATAAATGGGATTCTTTTGATATGCACTGCTATGTGTACCACAACATCTCGCTATGATATTAAACAATAGCAAAAATCTATGGAACTAGAGTTAACAAAATAAAATAATAAGCTGTATATGCCACCAGAAACCTACAGTGTTATTTATTCCTGCCATCGCTAAGAAGTGGGAACATGAAATCACTGCGAGCAGGTTCATCTGTTCCTGGGCCAAGAAATGACAACTGTTCTGCTAAATAAGAAGGGCAAGGCCTCTAGCCCGGGAGTAAGTTGTAAGCAGAGCTTGTGGAAGCCTTTCACACCGCAAAACGGATGGTCTCTTCTATGCCTTTTGTTGCAACTTGGTCCTGATCATGTTATCTTTGAAGGAAGCATGGGCACTATCTGGAAATGTCTTAGTACAGCCAGAAGCTCAATCAAGGAGTGTGTTAACAAACTCTGAGAAGGACTATTGAAGATGATTGAGTGACAGTGCTCAAACCAGAGCCCTGGCTCTTCTGAGTTTACTGATGCTGTCCTAACTAGAGGGACCACCTCTTTTTCTGTGCTTGACCCTTCCCAAATTTTCATTCTGGACATACTAAGGAGAGCAACCTACTTGATTAATATTTCTTGTTTGCATGCCAATGCAGATACTCTTTTCCAAAACAAGAAGAGTATAGACTTTACTCACCACATTCCCCAATTCTTCAGCCAGAGTACTTGGATAGCACCACTACACCCACGTGACACATTACTACAGGACACATGCTACCAACAGACGCAGTGGGAACTATAGTTCCTTAGGTACCTCTTGCTTCCTTTCTCCCCTCTTCTCCCTCTGATTCTGTGCTACTTGTGACAGGGAAGTTAACACCTTGTTCCTCGCAGCTGGCTTTGTCTAGGTAAGAGTCTGGCCCTGATACTCGTATCTCAGATAATGGCTCTGAAAAGTGAGCTCCTTCAAAGCTTGTTGGCTGTACTTAGTGTTCATTTGAATTCTGGCAATTACTCAATGATTTAATTATATCTGGGATTAATGGGATTTCTAGGAAAAGTATTATGTGGAGACCAAAAGCCATTGTGAGCTGAAATGATACTGAAGAGATATTGGACTCAGCACTAAAAGTTTACATTCTTTCTCAGGAGAACAGATATTCTTTTTATAAGCACCCAGGTTTACTTGTAAATTAAGACTGTTTGGAATCAACAATTTACACAGCTTGGTCCTTGATATAACTCCAAGGAAGCCACTGAATTACAGCAGGCACATAGCTTTTTACTATATTTACAGGCAGGCTTCAATGGCCACTGGGAGAGTTCTTCCTCTTCTATTAATTTCTGTTTAATTACCAACACTTCTTGCTCAGCCTTACTCCTAGCTGAAAGAGCTATGTCTGAATTGTCTATTAAGCTTAAAGCATTTTAGCCAAATTTAGGCTAGTTTTCATTAGTAATTGCATAGCCTGAATTAAGAAGTATTATTTTAACAAACTTGTAAGTATCTTTTAATGAGATAAAACTCAAGTGATGGCATTTGTCTAAATAAGTAGTCCTTGAATGTATTTCACACTGCTTTTGCATTTTAATAGTACTTAGTATAGCACTTCCTTTTCATTTGTTCTTCACTCACTCTGTAAACAATGACCAAAAAAAAAAATAAAATAAATAAATGTGGAAACCAGCAGCCAAGTCTCTTAAACCCCAACGGAGTGTTCTAACTAGTTGTACATAGAATTGTGCTTCTTTCTTTCTCTTTCTTAGAGAATCCTGAATTAATTTCTGAAAAAAAAAAAAAGAAAGAATAAATTTAACATGCCAAATCCTGCCTCTTCTCTCCAGGACAGGTGGGTGATTAAGAGACTCTTGAAGATGTGTCTGAGTATCCTAATCAGAGAACTTGGGTCTCTGAAACCATCAGTGAGCAACTTAATCACAAAAACCTTGAAAAGAAAGGGAATACACGAGCAGTATTTCTACTTCTTGAAAGGCTTATCTCTGCCTGGATTCAGGAAGAAAGGAGAAGAAACCTAAGATCCAGTTGTCAAGCCAAAGGGGGTGATGCTGTTTGAACAATCCAGTGCATTCAGCATGTCTCCAGCTGCTGCTACAGGGAGGGTCAGATCTCCTGCAAATCCTGGACAATACCTGAAAGCTCTGTGCAGGTACCTAAAGCACTCTGGAGAAATCAAGACCACACTAGACTTGAAATACTAATGTTTAGATCATGGAATTACTTTCCTTGAGGTAAAGTCTTTAAAAAATCTCACTAAAAAAGGACCCTCAGTACCTATCTAAGTATCTTAGACTTCAATTTTGCAGCTTGAAAACTGAGCACTGCTTGGCTGAGAAAGCCCAAGTCCCTTCTGAAGCAAAACCTCAGTATTTTAATGAGATATTTTTAGCCAAAATTTTCACTAGCTTTTAATAGTATTTTTATTTCTACTGAGACATTAAAATGTTTCCTGTTGAACAAAAATAATTACTTACTGCACTAACTTCAATAAATAATTTTTTTACCTTATTAACATGCATCCCTAAAAGTGTTCCCTCATAGTCCTTTGCTCACATACATTGTTTTTGGACTAAAAATCTTTTACCTAGAGGCCAAATCTTAAATGTGCCCAGATGTTAATCTGTAAATACTATATGCTGTCTGTATATGTTAATAATAAAAAATAATAGTTTGAACTTCCAAAACTTGATTATTTAAAAACTACCTGTTTCTGTCATGATCTGTGGTCACTGCCCATAGCATATAATACGTAGCAACATTCCATCACTGATCTCAGAACAAAAATAACTTGTAGAAAAAAAAAAAATTGCAAAAATTTTGGGGAAGAAATTTTGTCTGGAAGCAGAGACAGAGGGACAGTATTCAAAAATCTTAGATCCCTTTGTGACTCCACTGGCATATCTTGTTTCACTGGACAGGTGAAGCAATTGTTCTCCTTAAAAATGAGAACTGTGACTGCTTGTGGACATTGGCAGATAGGGGCGGAAACCAAAAAAAGTGGATCCAGGTAGAAGTTGGGGGCTCACATTCTGGTAATTTGTCATAACTGTTTCTGATAGCATTTATGTTGAACTCAGAAGTGAGACTAGAGGGTTAAAATATTGGTAACTATGCAATTCCTTGCTGTTGTACACAGGCAAATATGAGTTTCAAATATGCAGCTTAAGGGAGCCTTCTGTCTAAAATTCCCAAATGCTCAGCACAAACCTGTTCAAAGCCGAATTCAGAGCTCATACAAATAAGAATTGATTTGCATCTCCTATGTCTTAAACCTATCTTCCATGTTTAACCTGTCCTGACTTGCCAAACAGTTGCAGTTAAAAGAAAATCAGCTAGTTTTGACTTGAGATTCTGCAAATCTCACTGTACAGCTAGTTCTCCATCTTTTCTTCCAGAGCATCCAGCTGTATCTATAGATCTCCCACAGAGACTGAACATAACTACACCTGTCACAGTCCACTGGGTTATCAATATCCCTGACACCACTGCTCCTCTTACAGATTGCTATTTGCCTCCTATCGTTCTCGACCTCTCCTTCCTCCCCTGCTTGATTCACTTGGGTTCATTGGAAACTTCATTACAAAGATAATCTTGTATACAACTGTATCTTTAATAGTGTGATTATGAACTAGCACAGTCCTGAACAGAATTCCCAAAGTCATTTACCACGAACACCACCAAGTTGTATGAAAATAAATCAAAAATGGAAAAAAAAAATCAAGTTTTCCCTTTTTGACTATTGAATAAGAGCTGACAGTCAAGCACAAGTAACTCTAAGGAAAAAAAAAAGGTGTCTTTGGATATATTCTCAAATTCTGTATTATTTAGCAAGCCCAGTGACATGATGGTAAGGGAATACTGATGCTTTGAAGAAAATTTGGATTTACCAGAACATACATAGGAGAGGTCCAAATAGTAAAAAAAAAAATGTTTTCCCAAATTACTAGCATTATCTATACAAACATTCAGATTAATATTGACTTGGTAGCACACTTTGAATGCCTGTAATGCCTTGGTAGTTCGTGTTTTGTATGTGACACAGTTATGACAATGCATGTATCTGTTAGATGGGTACTAGGTTCTGGTTTATGCTCTGTACTGGGTTTGTATACTTAACAATCATTTTTACCGCAGCTGTGTATTTCCTGGTTTTAGAATACACTGAATTAAGCTTCGTTAATTGGCCTGAGAAACCTAGAAAAATTTTACATCTGTGTGCTGGCATTTTTGTCTGATTATGAACAAAGGCTTTCTGACATTCTCCTGACAAAAGACATGCAATCACTAGTGCAAACTTGGCTGATCCTATGCCAGTTTAGATAGTCCTCTAAAAGACTAACTGATCTGAATTTGTTGCTGCAGTTCTTTATGGAGCATGTGAGGGAAGTGCACTTTGCAGTGAAATCACATCCATACGCTGAGGGCAAAACACGAAACAGGAAGGAGATAAGAGAGCTTTGGTCATTGAACATAGATGGGGGTAGGGAAGAGGCACTAAGCTGGGGTCTCCACCTTCTTGGCAAGTGCTTAAGCTGTTCTGGGCAGCTGGTGGGTGCAGAAGTTCAGCTTGGTGAAATCAAAGACCGTAACAGCACAAATAACCAAAAAAACCCTGCCTTGTCCTCTTCCTGGGACAAACTCATTCATAAATAACTTTGTTGATTTAGCTGAACTGCAGAGAGGATATAGAAAGTCTAAAATTCCTGCCAAATCCTGTATGATTTATTGCCTCTGGGAGTTCTTCTGATGAAGGAACAGAAGTTCCTCTTGTTTTCATCTGTTATTCATTAGAAAGAATGTGTACAACTAACAGTGTGCTATTTGCTCTTGTGTTTTTAATTTGTGTAATTCCTATGTGCTTTTAATTCCTGAAAATGTGCATGGCTTTTTTGTTATGTCTCCCTTGGAAGTAGCTCTTTTGCTGTCTCATGTTTCACATTTGTACTGTGTTTGGCTGGGATAGAGTTAGTTTTCCTCACAGTAGCTACTATGGGGCTATGTTTTGGATTTGTGATGAAAACAGTGCTGATAATACAGGGATGTTTTTGTTACTTCTGAGCAGCGCTTACACAGCCTTTTCTGCTTCTCACCCCATCCCACCAGCGAGCAGGTTGGGGGTGCGCAAGGGGTCGGGAAGGGGCACAGCCAAGACAGCTGGTCCCAATGACCAAAGGGATATCCCATACCATATAGCATCATGCTCAGCAATATAAAACTGGGGGAAGAAGAAGAAAGGTGGGGGACATTCATAGTGATGACTTTTTGTCTTCCCAAGTAACCTTTACATGTGATGCAGCCCTGCTTTCCTGGAGATGACTTAAGATCTTCCTGCTGATGGGAAACAGGGAATTAATTCCTTATTTTGCTTTGCTGGCATGTGCGACTTTTTTTTTACTTATTAAATGGTCTTTATCTCAACCCATGAGTTTTCTCACTTATACTCCTCCAGTTCTCTCCCTCATCCTAGCAGAGGATGGGGAGGGAGGGAATGGCTGTGTGGGGCTTAGCTGCTGGCTGGGGTTAAACCACAACACCATTAATAATAACAATAACAATAACAACAATTAACAAAATTATTTGGATAATTTCACTTTTAGATCCTCAAAGAGTTAGACTCTGTCACTTCATGCCATCAGTTGTTTATTATCAAAAGTGTGAGGCCTTAATTAAACTAATTATCCACAAATTGGGCATACATAGCTCTTTAGGTGAACTGCCCCGAGATACGAGATATGAGAGATATAAGTCTCTGAGGAACCAGGACTGGCAAAATTCTGAGTAATGCACCACTGAAAATGCTGACTTCTCTGGACCCATAAGGGAGGGAGGGAAAAGGAAACAGAAATTAATATTTATTTGTTCTTAAAAAGAAAAAGAAACATGGCTTGCTTCCATTAGTTAGATAAAAATTAACTATGTCTTCCTTCCCTCTAAAGCCAGTGTGATTCCTCATATTTCAAATTCAGCGTAAACCAGACTTTTCTATTGTGCTGCCTTCATAGATGGCAATAAGCTTCTAGTAGCTGTTATCCCTTTGCACTACATCAACATATACATGGGGGCACCAGAACAAGGCAAAGACTCCACAGAATCCCAGCTGACGGTATCTTCTAATATCTTCATTCATTTTTTTTCTGTTTTTCATTAAGTAATGAATGTCAACTTTAGAAGTAAACAATCAGATAGCAAGCAACCTGGAAGAGGAAAGTATTTAAAGCAGCATTAAATTTGCACGGCATGGTAGAAATTTGTTACTGAAGACATGATTCTAAAACTTTCTTCCCTTCTTTCTTGGACACGAATAAATTGCATCTTCAGAGAACACCCCACCATATTGTTCATGGGGGTCTGCATGCACACTTCTGTATTCAACAGAAGAAAAGGCATTCTGTTGAAAAAAGAGAATCTCTTAGGTGTCTGATTGATCAGGTGCCATAAATTGATGGAATAGAAGTCGTACCATTTTTTAATACTCAGATTGCAAATTTAATCCAAAGTGAACATACTTGTTTTTAATATCCATGCATCTAGTTAATAATGGTGATTAATAATCAAATTTGGAGTATTTATTGCTAATTTTCAATTTATTTTACCAAGAATTACACCATCAATGAATGATGCAATGAGAAGGAATTCTTTACTTGAAGGTGAAAATAAAATAAATTAAAAAAAAAAGGAAAAGAAAGTTTTCTTTTTTCCATTTTCAGTGTTGGTAACCTCAGATTCTGACTTTTTGTTCTTGCTGTCCTATGGTGTTTTCCTTCTTTTGCTGTCCTTCTTTCCTCTTCCTGGACAAGATGTCTAAAATATTCCATTTGATGCTCTCCATTAATAAATCTAAAATAATCTATAAATCTAAAAGTTTACATAAATGCATTTTGAAGGAAAATCTGTTTTTCACTGCAAAGTTTCTAGTAAAGTTCAGTGAATACATAAACAATGGGCAGGATCTAAATATCATGTTTCCCATAAATGATGCGAGGATTTTAAAGATGCAAAGTGCATCTACACTATGTTTTATATTTGGCCTTCTCTCTCAATGTTATCAAGTTTCTCAGATGAAAAACAACTGCGGTCAAACCAGTAAAAGCCCTACAACTTATTATTCAGCTGGAAAATTTGTCTCCCTATGAATTCACATAGAAGCAGCAACAAAGAGTAGTCTTTTAGGCTGATTCCAGGAATATATTTTGTGTGCTGTACCAACAGAGCTAAAAGCTGTTCTGTTTCACTGCTCTTGTCCAGTATATCCTGCAGTTACCCCTGATTTTGCGTGGGGTTTACAGACTGGATCCCATTATAAAAGTGTTTCACGATTTTTTTCATACTACTCAACATTTAAAATAGTGAACAAGCACTAATGCATATTCTCCAGAAAGCCTTCAAAACTATTCTTAATTTGTAAGTGGATGTAAAAGGCTTCTTTAAACATCACTGAAGGAAAGGGTCCTAACCTGCATACAACTATTAGTAAATAAAAGCACAAGAAGAATCAATAAAAAGTACAACTACAAAATAATGCAGCAGAGAAAAATAATAACCAGTTTAACATCTAAAAAACCGAGGCATTTTGATGTTGTATTTTAAGTCACAGGCAAAAGATGTTGCCATTTGGACTTTGCATGCCTAATAATAGTGAAATTAGGTAATTATCTAGCCGAGAAATAGGCAAGTTTTCAAATGTCCAGATGGTTCCACCACCCACCTCATTTAGCAAAACTTCCTTTATTCACACTGCTCTAACATGCTGCCCATTTCCTCAATTTGTACCCATTAGCTGACAAGAAAAGGGCTGAGCTCAGAAATCAACAGGCTTTGACAGGAAACCAATTCCCAGGGGCCCTCTTAGAAGAAGCAGGATTTTAACTGATGTTGCCCAGGAGACAGCTGTAGCAACTAAGTCCATATCTGAAGTAATATTAGTGAAGCAGGCAAAAGGATTTGCAGTGCAAAGACCTCTTAATATTCTTGGTAAGCTGCGAAAAATGATCTTTAGCCCACAGGAAGGCAAGTGCACAGGCTCAGGAGAAGAATGTTAATGTAACTTATTTACTTACCATTTGCTAGTGAATAAAACTTCCACGCATCCCTAAGTGATCCAATGACAAAATGCGCTTTATATGGTTTGGCAAATATAAAGGGTAGGGTCAGCTTTACAGTGGAAGGCATCTTCATGTCTGTGCAAACATCCAAGAGTTCCCCAGGCTCTGGGGAGGGATGGCCACCTTGCTGCACCCGCCGCTGCATCACAGGCAAGGGCTTCCTTTGCTATGGGTCAAGTTTGTAAAATCTGCAGCCTTCTGACAGCAGAGGCATGCATGGCCTCAAAAGGGAGGACAGATAGGAATGCATAAACAAGAGCATTTGACAGATGGCACCTTCCAAAATATCAAGAGAGGCTAAATTCTAATTAATTTTATGTTTTTGAATATTACATCAAGGCACACCAAATTTGGTCTGTATTTTCCCTATCACTCCTCTGATTAACCTGGTGATCCTAGAAGATATTTTAAAGCATCATTGCCTTAACTGCCTTTAAAACATGAATGTTCATTATACCAGAATGGCAAAGAGATCACTTTATTTAATTTTAGTATGTGGACAACAAAGAATAAATAAAATGCTTCAAGTTTTATCTTGTTACAGTGAAAGCAATCAGCAAATGATGAAAGCTTCATTTCAAGGTCTTTAACGGTAACTGCCTTGGAGAGAAATGTAATTCACCTGACGCTGAACAACAAAGCGGAGATGCTGTGAAGACTGTATCTGTTACACAGCCTGGCAAACATGTTAGATAATTATCTGCAGGCATAATGATTCCCTGACAAAACCTAAATTAAAATGGAGTTGCTACTGAGAGTGCGTATTAGTAGGTTAAGGTAAATTACAAAGCAGGCATTTTATAATTATCCTTAAATCTTGCATTATAATCTAAGACATTGAGTGAAGGTTGAAAGAAGGCCATGCATGTTGTAAGGCAGAAATCCAGTGAGAGGACCAAAACCACCTTAATTCAGCACTGTTGGGGATGTCACAGATTGCCAGTGAAATAGATTTTGCATTTAAATGTAGTGCTTATATGGCATCAGATAGCAAAAAAATCATTTTGCTTATAAGTGGATGTGTCAAACTATCAAAGTTTTCTAATACAACATAAATAAGGGATGCTTTGGAACTGACAGTGTATCAGTCGGTACTAGGTGGCAAATGATCGAATCTTTAATAACTGCAAAACTAAAATCTTAATCTAACATCTTTAATAACAAATAATCTAAAATCTCCTAAGAACAAAATTTGCATTGGGCACCCTTTAGAGAAGAAAGATACATCTCTGACGAAGAAAAAGGGGAATGACACACAGAAAGATTAATAATTACAAGCCTTAAGAGTATCAGAGGAGGTTGATCTGACCCGCAAAATATAGTCAGTGTACTGAGCTGATGGATGCCTTCAGTTACTGCTACCTTCTGCTACAAAATTAGTAAGAGATTACCAATACATATGCAATACCTTGAAGGAGAAAAGGAAAACAAATGTAACAAATCAATAGACTAAACCTCAAAAGGGAAAGAGAGAAGAGTCTGAGGCACTCTAATTTATCTGTTTGTCTTATCAGTTATCTGTTTAGAAATATCGTATATAGATACTATCACCCTTTTTGTCCTTCAGCTATGTCTGTTATCCCAGGTAAGGGAAAAATAAGGACTCATAAATTCAGCTCAAAGACAACAACAGTTTTCTATGGTTGGCTTAATAAATGACTGCTCTTAAAATACTAGTCTTTAAAGAGACTCCTTTGAAATAGATTTTCATATATAATTATTTAAAAGTTACATTCTTTTCCTCCATTACTGTATATATTAAGATGAGCTGTCGTCACTTCTGAACAGAAAGAAACTTGAAAAAAGATTTATGGTGATCTCTTACACACTTCAGAGCAAATATCTCCCAGAAAGTCTAAAGAATCAAGAGGCAAAGAAAACCAGCCTACTATCTGTACTTTGCTGATTTGATTGAACAGAATGGGAGAGGGGTTGCAATCAAGGTTTTGGATTATTACAATTTGTAATACTGTAATTTCCAAAGGGATTACAACAGCTTCGGATTTCATTATATTCCTTTAATTCTGTCCTTCATTTGTTGGAAATTTAATCAGGAAAGCGATGCTTAATTTACTTTCCTGACAAACAATGGACAAGGCAACAATACAACTGTGATCCCTGGCTCCTCAGTTACCAAATCCACTCTGCTTGTCTTCCCCAGCTGTGATGGCAACTGCATTTTTCCTCTGTAACTGGTGAAGCATCAGGATGGAAGAAGCACAGATCAGATTACAATATGTTTGCCTTGCAAACCATTGTTTAACACTGAAGTGTACCTATTGGAAGCCTTTGTGCATTTCTGGTGAAAAGTAATAATCAGCTTTAATCTGTATGGTTTCCCTCATCTCCCTGCCACAGTAACATTAACAATGGCCATGGCTCAGCAACAGGCTTCTTTGCCACAGCTAACACAAATTGCTTGCTGTTGTTTAACAGCACTGTTTCACTCAACCATGCTGAGGAAATATCCTCCTGTCTCCCTTTCTTTGGGCTTCAAAATTTACCATCTAAAGCAAAGGAAAATGTCCAGCTGTTAAAATAGCTGTTAATTCCATTATAGCTGTTAGGCTCTTTGGAAAAGGAACTTGCAGTAGGCCATGTAATGACATTTCTCCCTTTACACATAATTCCTGACTCTCAGCTACTGGGCATTTGGTTTGGGTAATGGTTAATATCAGAAAATCATGCCTGTACAAAGATGTAATTCATTTTTTTCCCCTTGAGGCTGGTCAAAACGTAACTTTTGTACCAGTTTAATTTTACTATCAGGAGGCTGCTTTTACCAAACCAAACCTTACAAATAAACCTTAGAAATAAACCTTCAATTTTGCTTTTAACAAACTAGTATTACATTGTCTCTTACAAGACAAAATGTCTTTCCATTTAGCATCAAAATAAGCTGTCCTGATATAAAGAGGGTTTTCTTTGTGTTGCATTAATAATATAACAGTGTAGTTTTTTACCATCTGCAATGTATTAACTATATAACTAGTAGGATAACTAGAAGCACTGTGTAGAGAAGCCTCTAGAAAGCACGTATTTCAATGAAATGGAGATGTGTTAGGACAAGTAAATGCAACCAGGCCTAGATAAATATGTTTGTTATGTAAAGGCATAACTATAAATCATGGATTTCACCTAAAAACTGAAATAGACCACTTCAAAAAATGTGTTTATGATCTTGGTATAGAAGGGGCCTCTGAGTCCGTATCTACCGCACGCAGCCCACACCTTTCCCAGGATATGCTCTACACGTGCATTCTGATTTTCTCAGGGTGAAACATCCTCACCAGTGTGTCTCTTCCCAAGTGCATCTGGTTTCCACTCCTGTGTATTCCTCCAGAAAAGACTGTGGTGTGCTCTGAGAGGTAGCTGGCTCTAAAATGTGCTGTAGCATACTCCAGCACATAAATACAGATAGTCTCAAAAGGTTATAAACACTCAAAAGTAATGTATGTGCGTATCTGACTCTTGGCAGTCTTGTGCATATTTCCTTAAAATGAAGACAGTTGTCTGCAATATACAATATTAATAACATCCATCCATTTATCAGTTCATACATTCAAGCACACATTCATTTATTCATGACTAAATCAATAACCACATTTCCCACTTCCACCCAAGCTGCCGAGCCCTTTGTTTACAACTTGAAGGAGAAATTCAAGGACAACAGGTTAATGCAGTTAGAAGGGAGGACAGAGAATGGCTGATGTAGCTAATGCTGTGCTACACTGAAAAGTATTGGAGTGATTTCTGAGTAAATCACTGACAGTAAAAAGCTATATGGCCATATACCCACAACAAGTCAAAGAAAGGCTGTTCCATTATTCTCTTCCTTGCCCCACTTTCTGCTGAAGGACGAATGAGGCTAAAACAAAACTTCCCACCTTTACATATAAAGGGTTTGTTGCCTTTGCTGTTCATGAAAACATTGCTATTCTCAAGTTTTCCAGACTTGAGAAGTTTCACTGCAGAGGGACTGAACAAATGCAGAGATGCAATACATTAAATTATGATGCTACATGTTAATTATGATGGGGAGTTACAGAGCAGTGTGGATTGGGATATAGAAAACAATGAAGTATGGGCTTCATTTTCCAAACATCTTATTTTTACCATTTTAAACAGTTCCCCAAAATTACAGATGTTAACACATACACTACCTAAAGAGTACATGTCAGTACAATGTGCAAGCTTTTTAATGGCTTAGTTCATGTTGTCTTTAATGGACATCAAGCTAACACAACCTATCAAACAACTGCACAATCTCCTTAAACTGAAACCCATGTGAATATATTCCATCTAAAGTACACCAAACTATTCAGCCTTCATGGACTTTGTTACGGTTGTGTTTTCAGGTGCTTCCTCAGCCTGAAACAAAATTAAACACTGTTTAAAGATCCATACTTTCATAAACAGAGATCTTTTATTTTCTTGTAAAATTTGAAGCTATCAGAAATAAGCAGAAGAACATAGTTATGAGTAAACATCACAGTACTGCACCATAGGAAGATTAGGAGTATGAAAGGAGGTAGATCAGTTTCAGTGCTCAGGACCATGTGCTCAGGATTGCCTCCTGTACTGAGGCATGGTGCAGGACCTAGCTGTTGACTTCATTTAGCAGCAGGAAACCAACAGCACAATCCTGAATACAAATTAAATGCCTCAAATTCAGAAACTGTTGCTGGCTTGGGCTTTTTGGGGTTTTTATTTGACAGGAATTATATTTTCTTCCAGCAAATGGTTATATTTGAGTAGAGGATTTGCAGTAGTGGGAGAAGAATTGGCTAATTACTGTTCTAGTCAATACATACCGTGGCTGTTAGAAACAGCAACAATAAAAGAAGCTCTGCATGTAGTACAGTGGCTTAATATGCTGAAGAAGCTCTCAGAGCTTAAAAGTGCAATTTAACCTATGAGAAACCATACTCACAGAGAATGACTAGCAAACATGATAATGTCCTGATTACATGGACTGCACTCCTGCTCAGGAGACTGTAAATTGAAATTGCTTGGCACATTCCACAGCAATGAAAATGCACACTTTATTCCCTGCCTAGGAAAGCAACTCCTTCTCAAGCAGGCAAAGAAACCCAGAGAACTCAGAAAAGCTCTAACAATTTTGTGCATTTTTTTCTAAAGTAGACAGACTAGAGAGCATATGACCCTGGAGTTTAGCATGACTGGCAGTCTTGGCTGGGCTCATTTTCCATCGGTTCACTAAGCCTGATCTGATCTGAGCACACAGAGCTCCTGGGCTGTTCAGCTCTGTCTAGCCTGTCTCTGTTAGCCATCTCTTGACAAGCACTCTGTTAGGGGTTTGTGGCATCCAGCCAGTTAGGAACAATCCACGTTAAATCAGACCACCTCATTAAATGATTGCCTCCCACACAAACGATTTGACAGCGAAAGTTGGCCTCAAGGAAACCACAGAAGGTTCTGCACATACGTGATTTCTGTGTTAACATTTCATTAGAATATAGGCTGGTACAACGTCATGAATGAAAGAAACCAAGGAGCAAAACCCAGCCTTCAGATCCGTGTTCCTATTTTTATTGTTAGACTGGAAGCAATACTTGGCCTTGGTTCTTTTCCTGCTATTAAACATTTGCTGCACTCCTAGGAAAATTATTGGGGAAGTTGAATGTTATCTCTAAATATTCAAAATAAATATCAAGAAGTTCTGATTTAATTAAGACACACTTGGAACTTCTGCCTCTTAACAAAAGTGAGAAAACATCTGTTTTCATCTCAGCTTCTATTAGTAAACATCAGATTTCATTTGGGACATACCACATGTTCATTATTTATGTATTTAAGGAGTCGATCGTCAAGTAGTGGACACGCAGGTATTTCACAGAAGCCATCCTTTGAGTGAAGCTACATTTCATTATACCCATTAAGAATCCAGACCTGTAGTGTTACTGCAGCTGGCAGGTGCTTTTTAAAAACACTGTGCAGGTTTTTGCAGTTTAGCATCTCAGGGTATGACTGCAACTGAAAGTGTCTCCAACAGGCGACTGAGTGAGATCTGATGCAGGCACTGCCTCCTGACCCAAGATGCGGTGGACAGCCCTGTCAGTAAAAATCAGGGTGTATAAAAATCAGCTTGGACAGATATTATCTGGTCAATACCACTAACTCAATATTTTTCAATGCTCACCCCATGTTTTTACCAGAGTTTCTCATATTGTAGCAAAGATGGCAGAAAATGATGTGCTGGCACCGAGGCACCCCTGTTCAGAGGGAGGACAGCAGTAAGGAGCCTGTCATCACGCTCTGAACCAGGATGTCTGTTGGTGCCCCTTGCCAGCTTTTGTAGTTGGTTTGATGCAGCCATGAATGCGCATCACTGGTAGTAAGATGACTTTTTCCTACCTAGGGTGTCAAAAATGTGACAAACCTGCCTTGGGTCTGAGGAATTCAGGGACTGGCATCATGTACTTGAAGTCCAACATCCCTCTCCTGAACATTAATAGCTCCCAAATGACCTTCATTCAAAATGGTTTCCTAAAAATTATTTTAATTCTGTTCTATAGTTTCCATAGCAGGTTCAGATTCAGTGCGAGCTTTACACTCCTCAAATGATTGCTTTCAATAAAATTAGTATTTTAAAGGAAAGGGCGTCAAGACATGCTGTGTTAAGGCCTTGCACTCGTGGACACACTAGCTAGCTAAGCCAGATGTTTTTGTGGTGGGTTTTTTTTAGTTTTGAGTGAACATGAAAATAATGAAAATTGTAATTCCTCCCTGAAAATGACGTCAATTTGGAATTTACAAAATGCTTCAATATTGTGGATTCATTTGTTTCAATATTTGTTTGCTTTAGCATATGTGTCAGTATTTGTTTCAATACGGTATAAATGTTTTATTTTGGTAATGTTATATGTATGGCAACTGTGCTTGTATCAACATCACAATCTTACTTTATTTCTGTTCAACTTGCACATTATATTGCATTTAACACATATTATATACAGTATAGTTCCTGAACTGTAATGCAAAATAAACTATTTTAAGATTTTATTAAAAAACAGTATTGGTAAAGAAACATTTTATATTATGCAAAGTTACATATTGGATGCTATCAAAATGAAGGTTTGAAATATTAAAAAGGAATTCAAATTTTCTTTTATTTTTTCACAGGGTTTGTGATCTATATATATGTGAACATTACACTAAATATTTCACTGCAAGCAGTTCTTTAAAATCTGAAAACTTTTGTAAAAATTTTCTTCACTGCTCTATTTATGACAGAAAGATGTGAGTTTGGGAAGAAAAATGCTGAGCCTTTTGGATCTCCAGCCTGTGTTTACAAAATGGCACAAGCCTTCTCCATAAAACCAACATTGCTGACTGTTTCATTATTGGAGCCATGGTGAGATCTTGTGTAAAAATATTTAAACTCTGTCTACATGGAGGAAACCAGGATATCTGGGAAAGAAATAAACAGAAGAGGAATGACTACACTTGACAAAAAAGCAGTATGATTTCTCAAGAAAATGGACACAACAAATTCCTTCCAGAGGCTATTATTAGGGAGGCTGCTAAAGAAACAGAAATGCAATTTGTAAATTGTTTGTTCTGGGACCTTAGAAGTTTTTGGGGTTGTGCAGATCTAAGCACACTGAGTCTATCTTATCTATGGTTTTTAGTCAGTATAGCAATGCAGGCATTGACTCCTCGAACTTTATAAAAAGGCTGTGAAGTTACTTTTCCTAACTGTGTCTTTCAGTTTGATCTCATTCTTCAGAGTCTTCTAGCAATGTTTGTATTATTTGATCTTGCGTGAGGATTTACAATGAGGTTTTAATTAATTTAATTTAATTAATTTAATTAAATTAATAATTATTTAATGAGCTAGTGCCCTGTGCTCACTCTTGTAGCATCTGAATGACTTGCACTTCTTATTAATAACACAGGAAAATATTTGCGTTCCATAGATTTTCACTTACAACGCTGAGCCAACTGCCTCTGCTACGGTATGTTGCTCTATGCTGCCTTGAAGTGACGAGAAGTCTAGGATGCCCCTGATACACTTCTGGAAACCAGATCCTCAAAACTCAAATCCCTGGCAACCTTATCCTCAAACCTCAAAAATTTAGTCGTTATTTCTGGCTAGAAAAAGAACAGTGGTGTGCCTGCTAAATCAATCCTTACATTTCCAACTGAACAAAAATTTTAGAAGGACAAAGGTACTGAAAATTATTTCAGGGCCTAGTTACTCCTCTGCATCAGTGTAAGGGTCTGTGGGATCGGGGACTATGGGTCTGATTCAACAAAATATTTTTGTTAGTAACTGTTAAGAAACATTATTTTTCTTTCCATGAAGGAAGTCATCTAATGCAAATCAATAAGATTTCTACAAGCAGTTTCTCCCACTTATTAGCCCTGATTATAACCAGTGGAAATTAGACACCTGTTGCTGTTTTTGCACTGGAATCCTACCTAAAGCCAGTAAAATTTCTCCCAGCAGCCAGACAATATTACTTTTTTCTCGTTTATCATCAGTTCATTCCACCAGTCAGCTTTAGTCTGGAAGGACATTGCAATAGTGGAAGACCTCATCTAAAACCTAGTGAAAAATGGATGCAATTCTTGTCTGCAAGACTAACTTGTCAACAAAAGTAAATTCAGTAATGGAATCTGATGCCATGACACAAAAATTACAGTTATGCTACTATGGTTTAACAAGCTTTTAACCCTTTACTAGTGGGTGTTTTTTTCTTCTTTTTATACTATATTATATCCTGTCTGGGAACTTATTATTTCTTTGTTTCTTATGCTACTTGAAATATCTTTCCAAATCTTTAAATAAATAAGTTTCAAGGTTTCCTGAACTTTGATATCTTCACTGCTTCTCTAGCATTTCTTTACAAACAGTGCACAGAAACACCCAGTACAAACCCAGCTTCAAACATGGAAAGATACAGGAAACATTTAGACGTATGAAGGTGCCTTCCTCATGGTGCTGACAATGACCTGAATTATCTGCACTGTTAAATGACCCCTGTTATCTTGTAATCTAAACTGAAAATTGCATCTGAACTGGTTTACAAGGGGCATTCTGTAAAGATCATTTTAAAGTACATTATTTTAAACATGAACAGTCAGTTTTTTTATTTAAAGAGCAAGTTACTAACTTATTCTAGGCTCATTTGGCTGTTCCACTCACCCACACCACTAACAATGAGGCAGTAAGCAACACCTTCATGTATTATACAGAATTCCTAAGCTGAAAAGTTAAAAAAAACTATGCAGTTCAATAGGAAAACAAATGCAGTTTTTCTCACCAAAATTAAAGGATGCAGGTGAATCAACAGAATGACTGTGTAATTGTGGCAAAGCTGTCCAGGCTGGCCATCCAGAAATCCACTGAGGTTAAGTCTCTTGTCCCTCAGCAAATATAATATATTCTGAAATATCCTTTCATGCTGGCAAATTGGAAGACTTTTATTTATTTTATTCCCTTCTGGCACATGTCCTGAACACAGGTCCTCTGTCCATTTCTTCTTTACAAAACAAATTAGCAAGCTCTCTGAAGCAGTGCTGATACTTGGCACCCTGCAATGAGTAGCATAAGCACATTCCCCTGTCCACAGCTTCAACCTTGAGAAGTATCCTGGATTTACAGCTCACCTCTTCGGCGACATGTGGCAACTGAAGCAAATAGACAGGAAAGCGTCACAAGGGCGCTGCGACCCATTCCTGCCTCACTTAGTTACTATGAGGAAACAGGACTAATAAATGTCTATTTGCCCTCAAAAATCTTTAACATTTCATGGTCCTAGAACATAGCCCTCTATAGCATTGAATATATATCTCCATAAGTGCATGACTTCTCAAAATCTTTCTGCTTTTCCTACTCTTTTACTCAGTTTTAGACTTCTTTTTCCTACACACACACACACACACCAGTTCTCTCACACACACACACATGCATACATGCATGCACGCACATGCGCGCGCACACACACACACACACCAGTTCTATCTAATATGAGGAGGAAGACAACCTGTGCATGTAAGACGCACATTCTTTTAAAAGGAGACTCCTATCAGATTTATATAATTCCTCATCAATAACAATTGTGCCATTTAAATATAAGAATCCAGTTTGCTCTGAATGATAGCTGTCCATTTATTCATAAGATCTCTGACTGAATGAAAAAGTGTATTTAATGATGTTCCATTATGATTCCCCATGACAGGTGCAATATTTTTTCATGTCACTTCCTATTGACTTTGCAGCAAAATATAGATACACAATACAGAAGTGAAGGCAACCAAACCTTAAATTCAGAACAGAATTTTCTGTCTGACAGATACATGCAGCAATTCACCAATACGAAACAGAATGAATAACCCATATGCAGACTCCTCACACCATTGCAAATGATTAAATGTATTGTTGGACTGATTCTGCCACATCCTTCCTGCACAGAATTCCCAAGTCATATGTGTATCCTATGTCTGACTTTAGATTTTGAACACAGAAAATATTGTAGGGTATACATTTGGTTAAGGAATCTGCATAATAACCAGAGACACTGTAATGAGCTATGAAGCCTGGTTTTAGTCAAGAAAGTATTGGTTTTCACATAGGACTTTCACATGCTTTTCATCTCTGCAGAGAGTTCCAGTTACTAACTCTGACAGCATTTCCATTTTCCTGGGTTTCTACTTTCACTTTCTGCTTTTATTTCTAGACACATCAAAGGCATGGATTATGCTTCCTATTTCTGTGTTTTGTTGTAGCATTTAAATTCTAATGAAAGTTACTGATTAGCTACACTTAACAGAAATGCAGAACACCTCAATACCAGTATTTGGAGGAGAGGGGGGGGGCTTCCATAGTAGGATGTTGCAGTATAGTGATTTTATATTTTTTAAGAATATTCTCACACAAGTCTCATAAAATATGATTCTTATTCACATGTGCTTTTTTAAAGAGTTACAGGTACCAAACACACAGTAAAGCAAAATTCTGAAAACAGCAGCTGATGGATAGGTGAAAAACTAATGTTGTAGAAATAGTATCAGAGTTCTTATTTAAAGACAGCTCAATCTTTCAAAAAAAATAAATAATCCATAAGCTTGAAAGCAAGGGCGGTCCATCCTTACTCGGGGAATTCATTGATCATAATTCACATTAGCTGTGGTGGCAACTGAAAAAAGACCTAAAAAAAGTTTCATGGTTCTAAGTAAAATATGCAATTTAATATAGATACATGTATCATCATTCACAGAAGACTAGCAAGATTTTTATTTATATGAATAAAGTTATAAAACTCTGAGCTCAATTAATTTATACAGCTCTTATTTAACTATTAGTACTTTTCTAGTCACAGCACAAAAGACAACTCGGTAATTTATCCCAAATCCCAATTAAGCTGAAGGTGACATGAAGAACAGCTGCATGAAGTCTTGTTTAATAGTCTGTACACTAATTTTGGAGAATTATTACTCTTTGAAAGTGCCCTTATTTTTTAATACTAGGAGTCAGCCAAACTCTGAACTTACTCTTTCACTCCAGGCATGGGAAGTATAGCAGTGTGGTAGTTAGTATAGTGTCTTGGCATTATCTTGAAACTTGAATGTTCAGGTTTTCTCTCCCCTTCTTGTCTCATTCTCTTTACACCTTATGGGCCAATATCAAAGGCAAATAAGTTTTTCATTCTCCGCAAGTTCAAAGCCAGCAGTTTAATCTAGAGCTAATTTTTGGTCAGTACTCAAAGCATAGCTTCACATGGAATAGCAGTGCTGTTGTATGAATGGCTCCCTGGTTCAGCAGTAAGCCATCAGTGGACACTACGACAATGCTCTAACATTACAATGCGGTTATCACGCTATAAACACTTAACTGTGAATTCTCTAAATGATCCATTTTGTACTTCTAAATACTCAGTAATGATATCCAGAAAACACAGTATCTGCTCCTCTCTGTGCTATTGTACTTTGTCATCTTCACCTAAATACAGTGTACTATAAAGTTGTATTACCTACCACAAGGGGTTTTTTTTATTATGCAAACACATGTCTCCTAGATTGTTGAAACTGTCATCTGAATAAGAAAGAACCTCGGTCTTCAGAGTCACAAAATATTTTTGGAAAACTTAGACCTTTGGGCCAATTTTGTTGAAGTAACAATTCTGCTGCTCTGGTTGCCTTTGGCAAAGAAAACAATGCATGAGAAAATGTACAGATTATTCTATATTGCCTATTATCTGCATACACATGGTGATTGAGCTAGCTGTTTCTTAGGCATTCTCAGTTTCTTAGGCATTGAGTATTTAAAAATATTAATAAAGCAAAATCCTGTCTCCTGGTGTGTGTATTATGCTGTTCAAACTATTTGAGTGACAGCTGATATTATTAACAAAAGTAAATTATCAAGTCTTTCACATAGTAAAAGACTTTGCAAGATAGATGGTAACCAAATAAGGTCAATTCTCATTCTATCAGCAGTTGTTAAAAAATACTTAAAACACAATACTTGTCTATTATGTCTTTCTTACATGGTAATGGAAGGAGAGCTTGAATCTTAGCTTTCCATGCTTTTATTCCTAATACAGAGAAAAGTAAAAAATAGTAGCAGCACAGAAAGTTTCTCCCTCCCATCTGCCAAAGTAAGTAAAAGCCACTATTCAGATCATTTCATTTAGGCCTTAATCTTTTGCCATTTTCTACATTTTCTATTCCTGTGAAACAGCTAATATTTTTCAACTCTGTCATTTTATACCAACAAAACACTATAATTTCCCATGCTTCCTTATCTTTCCCCCCACACCCATCTATATTAATTTTGAATAGACTGTGTGAAATTCACCCATCTGCTACTTCTGTTTAACTCGGATGCTGCTGATTTTACATAGTGGTTTCTGATATTCATTTGAAAAACAAAGACAAGGGCTGGAAGCCTGAATTTATCTGTCTACTAACAAGCTGTCTGTAAAGACATCAGTTTATACAGTTTTTAACAGAGAAAGAGTATTCCTAACAGCATCCTCTAGCTCTGTTAAAAGTGATATATTTTTTTTTAGTATTTCTCACACAGAAGGAATTAGGAATAAGAAAAGATTATTTAGTCTTAGATGGTTTACTTCTTGAAATCATCATGAATTGCCACAAAAAATCTCATGCTATTAATGGTTGTTTTAGCACTTTGTGCATATTGATGAAAAAAACAGCGGTCAAGATTATTTAACATTATTTTGGTTTAGATTATCAGATGGTTTTTGTAACATGGCAACCAGATGTTGTTTATATGTATAAAATAACTGATTAGATCGATATATTGACTTTTTTTTTTTTTTTTAATCCAGGGGGTGCAATGACTCTGAAGACTGTACAGTAAAAGACCTCTAAAAAAATCCAGTTGCAAATGTCATTTGGGACTTAAAAATCAGTATCAAAATTTACATATATATATACACAGACAAGCACACACATATAGTATGTATGTATATAGTACACAGCTATTTGTTTTCTCTTTTTTTCAGATGTGTTTTGATCTGGTGACCAGTTTCATACTGTGGTGAAATTGTACTGGCTCTCCAACTGGTCCAACTCAGATGTCTCTAATTGCATGTTTTTGCTCCTTATAGCAAGGTAAATCACTACAGCAAAATTCTTTTTACATAAAACCCAGATTAGATTATATGACACAACAGCAACAAAAAGCCATTATTTTTAAATAAGAGATTTCAGTTCATTCATTTCTGCTATCAGTAACAGTGATTCATATCCAAATAAAAAGTTATTTGTCAATAAATCAAAAATTAAAAGAGAATCTAATTGAGTTGTGTAGCTTCTCTTGTTCATAAAGAGCTTATGGTGCCTGATCTTAAAACCATGGGATATTTTACTCAACTAAAATTCTGTTTTGTGAGGTTGAATCTTGCCCCAGCTGGGGTAAGAATGCAGCACTACATTAGAAACTAATGGATTGATTAAAAAAATATATACAGTTATACATATGATGACTATGAATATTTTGGTGAAGTCAAAGCCTAAGTTTTACCATTTGGAACCAAAGTAACCAGTTAAAGCAGTCTGTATGACAGACGTGATAGTTAATAAGTATGTCTGACAAAGAAAAAAGTTTGCACTGTGCAGACCTACTCACCAGTATAAAAAGACTTGGAAAGATAATATTTTTCTTCACCTACTTTAGCTGTATAAAAACTACATAGTGTTTTGTGAAACTTTTTAGTGCATTTAAGTTTTTCTCCCTTATATTCACATTGATTGCAATCACATTATTGCTCCACACCCTAAGTATAACTGATTTTGAAGGGATTTTTTTTTTTTTATCCAATCCATTTTTGAGAATAATTTGGTTTCTCTGTAGTTTCTGTATTGAAGTTTATGATCTTGAAATACATATTTGAATTAAAGAATCTGATTTCTAAAGGGTAAGATTAATTCCACAGCAAATCAGTTTAGTGGTGCAAATATATTCACCTGCTCCTTTGCTTGAAAACCTCTCACAGACGCATTCACTATCTGGGATTTTGCAGGTTTGTAAGTACTTTTCTGTCAAGATTTACTGGAAAAATGAGATAACAGTATTTCAGCATAACTGCATTAAACAACTTTGCTCACTCTTTCTTGATGACAAAATAGATGAGAACAAAAAGGACAATCTGAAGTTCCTTCTGGTTTTGTTTTACTGGGGGCTTTAAATCATGTGTGAGTTAATTTAGCCCTCAAAAATACTGCTAATTTTCCTTTTTTTTTTTTGTTCTTCACAATAACTAGTTCATCACTTAGAAAATTTACTTCCCTTGCATATATTTGTGAATTGTTTTTTTCAGCTATGTGCCATTACACGAAATAAGGGATTGACTTATCTGTGTATATTAGAGGTCTACACCTAATCAGCCACCCAGGACATTAATCGTTAAATTTAAATTCGTTGGGGATTTAGGAATGGTGACAGATTTATTTTGCCAAATTGTCAGCCAGGCAGAAACGAGGAGTAAGAGGGAAGAAAAAAAATCTGGATTGCCAAGGTTACCCCAAAACCAGCTTTCCCTGTGACAGCGATTTCCTCCAGCAGGCTCCCCACTGCCTGCCTGTAGCAGGGGACCTGTTGAGTTTTTGTCCCCGATGGCACAATGCTGATCCTGATCTGTTCAACTAGCGTGACACTAAGCTGGCAGCTGTGCCAACAGCCACCTCGCAGGAGCAGCAATGTGGGGCTGACACAACGCTGCGACCCCGGGCAGTGCCTCCCAAACTGGGATGACGTTATTCATCAGTGCCGGTACCCTTCCCCAGTAGCACCATGGGATGACGTTATTCATCAGTGCCGGTACCCTTCCCCAGTAGCACCATGCCTGTGGCTACCACTGGAGTGGGACAGGGGAAACATCAGGCTACATGCTGAATTGTTTTAAGACAACTGAGTTTTCTCCAAGACTTTTTTGAGACTTCTTCTCTCAGTTTTGCAAAAGTGAGTTCATTAAAAGCTGAAGCCTCCCTGATGAAAAATGGCTCCTTCCTTCCTCTGTACTTCAATTTGTACTTGAAAATAGCAGTGATAAAAAAGTCTTCCCAGATTGTTTCATTGGTGTCAGAGTAGGAAACTATCTGAAGTAAAAATAACATACCTTTTAAAATATTTTCTTCTCTTTCAACTAGCTTTGCAGCTGCTCTTCTGTTGGACTGAAGTGAATTTATAAAATACATGTCACTAATATGAATTAAATTGCACGAGAGGAATTTTTTGCCCAAGAACCCTCAGAAAGTGGAAACACATCAAGCTGCTCCATCACTTTGGGAGCACACAATTAATTATTAGTCTGGGGAAAAAAGAATGAAATCTCTGCTTCTACACAACCTGTCGCAACTATTTCTTTGATAGCTAATGATGAAAATGGATCCAAGAATTAAGACTGTCAGCAAAACTGTTTTGCCTAAGTTAAGTTTTTCTTCCACTTCCAGAAATAATTCTGAGATTAAGCAATATTAAAGATTTCCATGTATATTGCATTAAGTACAATTAGACATCCCCACCCAATTAGCATCTTACTAAAGAAACAAGTTTCTTAAATTGTTATATCAATCAAATATTCATTTTTTATTTCCAGAAATACACCATCAGTTGTGAATGTGTGTTGTGACTTTACTTACTGTGAAAAGTTAGCAAAAATGGAAAATATATTATGAATTAAAAAAAAGTATTTCTATTTTCTGAATGGAAAGTTATTATTTTTATTTAGATTACCAGGTTCTACACAGAATTCATCTCATCTGTCCCGTTTCTTTTTAATTTCATCTAGCTACTCTTTTGAACTGGAGAGGAATTTGTTTGGTTTGTTGTGATTAAGTACCTACCTTTCAGACAACTGATGCTAATTTTGCCATTTGCAACCCACCCTCTGATTACTTTTTGATGCATTGAGGATATATAAATACTGGTTAAAAGACTAATCTCGACTGCAGCCTGAAGCGTGACTGTAGCTTACTTTCAGCTTTAAATGGGTTTGGGAATTGCTTGCAGCACAGCTGCTGTGCCATCACCTGTGCCGCAGACCCCACGTACCCTGAAGCAGCCCAGTATTTCAGCAACTGCAGCATGCAATGAGCAGCATGCAATGTTTCTCCAGTCACACCTCCAAAGGCAAATGAAGAACAACTGAACTACAAGTGAGATCAAAAGTTTAGCTGAAGAAATCTTGCTTTAGCCATGTGTTGAAATATCAGGATTTCAGACACTGGTTTGGGGGAGTTGGAGGATTTTCTGAAGAATACCCACCACATAAACAGACATGGCTCTGGGGAAAGATGAGAGCCTTGACCCTCTCAGTGTTAGACTACTACACAATCAGTATTTCATTTCTTTGGATAGCCAAGCAGTCAAGCTTGTGCATAGCAATCCTAGCCAAGACAATGAAATCACTGGCAGCTCAGCAGATATTTCCTGATGGCCCTTACTGCTCTATGGAGCAGAGCAATGCAAAATCAAACAGATGTGACTGAAATGTTTCACTAAAGGAAGGTTCTGTCCTCTGTAGTGTATAGTGTTCATGAGTATGATGGGAAGAGAGGCAGAGAAGAAAAGTCCTTCAGATTTGTTAATAACAAATACAGTTTACAAAGTACCAAGAATGCCGTGGCTGCATGGAGGATTTGTAGCCAACCTCTCCAAGTTCAAACATCAGTGAATATGACAACACCTCTGAGTGCTTTGGTACATCTGGTATGTAACTCTGTGACTTCTACCAAACTCTTCCTGGCAGAAGAGATGAAAATGAAGAAGCCAAGTGGCTCATCCCAATTCAAAGCAGATAAATCCAACAGACAAATTGCCGTAAGCGGCAAGTAATCCTTGAGTGGGTTACTGCAAGTCCCCTGTGCAAAATCCTGCTAGACAACAGAATTAAGGAAAAGAGAAGGAAAGAAGGCACTACCTTTTGTTAAATAACTACAGCATATGTCCACACGATGCATGGTGGTTATTCAGGACTATAAAAGCAAATCCAGCCTCCCTAATCATTTAGCTAGCTTATTCTGCAATTAATTCAGACTTCAAAAAAATCACAATTGATATTCCTGTACTACTTTCTTCAGTCTGGGAAGCACACTGTCAGCTCTGAGGGGTGTCACAACTCATACAGAGACAGGGTTTGGGGACTTGGGGAAAGCTCCTTCCAACTCCGTGTAGTGTGTTTATCCTCTGTACCACCCCTCCCCATGCACACATGCTCTGGGAAGGGATGAAACCTGTGGGAAGGAGGTGGGAGAGGAGGGTACACAAGAGTGGGAGGCAAGGCAGGATCATCTCACATAACTTGTTCCCCAAAAGGTAGGTGTGGAGGCCTGAATTAGTCACCCAGCCTCCCTATATCTCTCTATGTCTCCTTGTTGGCCTAAACAGAGGTTTTGAACACTATCTCATGTCTGGGCATTTACTGTGACCAGGCAAATGCCACCAGTAGTTTCAGGATCTTGGTTAGGAGGTGTGAGGAGTGGGGTTCAGAGTTGTCATATGGCTGCTTATACCCAGGACACGAATCACCTTAGAAGATTTAAGGTTACCATTTGAAGCACTGATGGGAGCAGGGGGGTCCAGAGGTAAAGCAGCTCTGCGGAGGGGACTCCCCTGAGAGAGGAAGACACTTCTGAAAATCCCCTTCCTTCCATAGCTAAAGGTTTGCAAACAAGTATTTAGCATCATGGAGGATAGTCTGAACAACATATTTTGTTTATTCACGTGTTTTTCTTGTTAGCTGCTTTTACCAAAAATAACACAGTTATCAGAAAAGTTTGTTTGTCATAGATTTATTGTAACAAAACTCAGGCTAGATATTTACAATTTTTGCTCAGACCACCTGGCAAACTGAGCAAATAGATATAATACCTTTGCAGCATAATTGACAGAAACTCCCAGACCACAGTAACACAGTAGTATGGATCTGTACCTGATTAACTTGGTTTTAGCAGTAAGCTATTGAATTCGAAGCCTTCAAAATTTGGTCCACAAAATTCAGATTGATGACTAGGAGCCTGGAATAGTTTGAAAATGTGACTAATCAGCCCAGGATTACATGTGGATGCATAAATAAATTTGGACAAATACAGGAAAAAGTTTACAAAGAAAAGTAGAACTGTATTTTAATATATTGTTTAAAAAAATATATTAAAATTTAATAATATTTTAAGTCACGTGTAGAAAGATCTTCACAATTGTTGCTTGTGAAGTTAACAAGCCTATCCCAAGAAGCCTGATCTAGGACTCCTTAACCTTGGCTAAAAACCTGCACCTGTGCAAAAACAGCTGTGAAGTGCTGCTCTTCCCATTTTGTAGTTTCTGGCCCCCACACTGTATATGATACACACAAGTGAAAGGTGAAGTAGAATCAAGTACAGAAACTGTGCAGGCTAGTAGTAAAATACTGGCTAAGTACAAGTTTTAATCTTAACAGCAGAAAAAAAGATTAATGTTGATCTATCAGAGGGCTGCCTATAAAGCCCATTGAACTTCAAACACCAGAAAATGACTTTATTGTCCATACCAGACAGGAAACCTTATTTCATTGTTCCAGAAACTGACAGAAGGCATAGGAATGTCACAACTAATGGAAAAAATACATAGGTAATACATTCTATTTTTCAAAGGTCTATATAATAAAACCTTAGTTCCTCAGCCCTTTGATATAGTAAAGTCACATATGAGCCACTAGATGAAACAGGGTCTATCCACAAACAAATTAACCCTGAATCACTAATATTGACTTGAATGGAATCAGGTCAAACTCCAAATCCTGGAAAAATACTTTTTCTACTTCTGTTCATAGACCTTTTTCTTCACAAGTTCTTTGAAGTTTAGGTACCTCTTATTCCCATGAAACACAAAATTTAAACATATTGCAAGTTTCAGAGTTTTGGACTTTTTGAAGATATATGATGGTAAGAAACATAGGGTTTTAAAACTGTAATGTCAAAACAGTCAGCAATTTAAACTAGTTTCTGTAAACAATTAATTTTTGTGATTTTAGAAATGTTATTTCTGGCTATGTAGTCAGTTATGCAGCCATTTTTTTCCCTTAATGCAGTTTGATGACAGGAAATAACCCTGTGGGAATTGCCAGTAGAGCAGGGAATAAAGAAAAGGAGAGAATATAAATATGAAGGTATTTTCATTTCACAGGAATTAAATATGGTGCCCATGAATAAATATTTGAATAGCATTGTTAATACAATGCAATAAGAGCTCTCTGGTGGCAAAAAATAATCATTACATTGCATCTCATTGTTTTACAGGCAATAAGGGGGGGCTGACCTGCACATTTCCCACTTCACTTGAAAATACAGGGAAACTGTGTTTTCAAGAATATGTTTTTTAACTGTGGGGTTTTTTTCCTGTTAAGAATTTTAACTTAATAGATTCTGCGCTTCTAGTGAAAAAAAAAAAAAAAAAGTACTAGAAATGACATTGAAGTGTCTGAGTTGTACTTTTCTACTGAAGCTTTATCAGTGTTCATAGAACAGTTGCAACTTATCTGTAAAAAAGCAAATGATATGAGTTCTCCAGACCAATGGCAGCTAATTTTTGCCAAGAACAGAAAACTTACATCAGCTTAAGTATGCCAAAGTATTTGCTTGCAAAGTGATCAAGGCTGAATGACTTTAATGCATGCTCCTGAGGAGATGCAAAACCTCAGTGGGTGTAGACTCTGGATGCCTACTTGTAATGCAATATTTCCTTCAAAAAATATAGGGTTTGTGTCCTACAAACTACAGCAATGTTAGCATGCACAGTTAAAAGCGTCACTCACATTTAAACAACACTTCAGTGAACTTGCTATATGTAGATTTACTTCTTTTTTTTCCTTATCCAAAAAAAATTTGCAAATAAAGAAAAGAGACCAACAGTTTTCTCCTTGAAAGTAACTGGAGAGGAGTCCAGATTTTGCTGAATGAAAACCAACTCCTCTGCTATCTGGTCGCACATCTTTAGCTCATCCATTCACACATTTCCCAAGATTTCTCTACCTTTCAGTATCTAAAAGTGCACAAAATACAAGTGTGATAAGTAGCAACAAATATCTCATATTGCAGTCAGTGAAACATCTGCCTTGGCTGCGAAAGTGAAACAAAGTATATAGTATTGAAACTGGCCACTTTCACATAGATTGCAAAGACATATGCTCCACCCAGAAATTCCTAAAAAAAAAAAATATCTTACAAATTCAAGTTCCTCACATAGTCCAAAATTCTTTTCATCCACTTGCTTTTAGCACTTGCTTACACTGCTAGCTGATTCCTTCTCTAAATCACAGTGTTCTCCCTAATGATGGCCTCCATTGCTATCATTATTACCAATATCTGTGTGGATAGAAACATGAATAATGGATGGAGTCAAATGTGTTAGAAATCCAGCCAAAAAATGAAAGAAACAAACAAAAACCCAGAAATCTTTCTTGTCTTGCTGAGCTTTATAGCCTTTGCATGACATTAAAAATTCAAACCAAAACAAATTTTACCTTTTTCACTGTTTATTTTATTAGGCATGAAAATCTAATTACCCACCTCAATTTTAGAATAATGGAATTTGTAATTCATACATTGAAAATCAGTGTTTTTTATATATACATAGTTAAAATACATTTGTTACTGTTTGAGGAGTGAAAGCTCACATAAGCTGCAAAAAAGACTCTGATAAAATGTCTGGTTTGGGACACAGAGTGTTCTCGGTCAGCCTCTTTGCCTAAGAAGGGATGGGATGTAAGTCAGACAGTTTTTCCAGCTGTCTGGAAAAAGAACTTGATTTCAGGAAATGCTGTAAGCCTCCTTTTTGTCTTCAGTTTGAGGAAAGGAATAGAACGAGTGTCCATAGCACTTAATACATTACTGAGGGGAAGCAAACTCATAATTTCTGTCCAGTGAAAATTTCTCATTTCATAATGATCGGTCAGCCTTCCCTGTGGTGGCTTATAGGGAACTTCAGCCCTCCCTAGGAACCTCCAACATGGCTCTCTGAGCAATATTCTGCTCCCTTCTCTCCCCAGTATATATACAGTTAGTTATATGTGTTATATAGTTAATATGAGAATGCATATTTTTTATTAATTTATTTGAAATTATTGTAACACAGAATAGAGTGTGAAAACCAGCATTATTACAGAAGGTCAAAACAAAGAATGAGACTGAAAGCAAACTTTCAGGAATGAATGAGAGTTGCTGCACCTTGGCTCAAAGTATGAAGACTGTCTTTCAATTAGCTGCATCACTCACAGCAAACTCCATGCATTACTTAGAAAGCATACAAAAATGAAAATAAAGATCTGCCTATTGATAAAGTAATTTAAACCTGATAATATAAGGCAGGTTTTGTTTTCAAAGTATTTTAAAGTATGTTTCTTACTCCCCAGTGACATTTCAAAGAAACTTAACATGATGTTTAATTATTGTTGATTTGTTTTTCTGTATACAATCAACAGCACATTTCTTAGAATGTGTTTGTCTGATAAAATGTAATTCATGCTTGGAATATTAATATGCAAGAAGGGAAATTGTCACCAAAGATAAGGACCCAGAACATTACTCATGAATCTAATATTTGTTCTGAGAGAGAAGTAATGCAAAGCAACAAAAAGCATATTGAGATGTATTACAATTTCTATAAAGTAGTTGACATGGCAGATTAAAAAGAAAAGAAAAAAAAAATTAAAAATTGTGCAGAATGAAATTTGGAGTTCTTCCAGCTGAAACATTTAAATATCAATTTAGAATGATCTGAGGTTAGATGTGGGAAAGAGAAGGGTCTTGTTAGCAATGTCACAAAGATTTGATGTGACTCATGCAAAAAAGGATTAATTTGCAATCCTAGCACTTTTAAAAAGAAAAAAAAAAATTCTTTCACTTACTAGTGAATGGAATGGAAAAGTAAAATGCTGTAAACAAAAAAAAAGGCTGGTTTAAAAATAAAGATTCCTTTTTATTGCAAGCTAACGTTGACTTGAAGGTGTTGTGGTAATTCACCATGATGTTGGGTTTTTTTAATAAAAACTGAAATACTGGCAAACTAGCATGAATCTAGGATCTGCAGCTTTCAGTAAAATTATCTGTCATAAGACAAAAATCACAAGAAGTGGCAATAAAACTATTAAGATAGGCTGAATTGTATTAGGTACTGGATGTTACATAGAAAAGAATCACCTTTTTTTTCCTGTGTATATTTGCTACAGTCTCAGAAAGAAAATAAGTTTGAGAATGTTTCTTTTACATGGAAAACTATAAAACTCTAATACAGGAGCATTACGGTTTAAATATGAACACTGGGAAAAAGCACAAATTCACAGCTGCTTTGCAGAATTTGTGTATGCAAATATGTAGTTCTTGAAAGATACACGTCTCTAGTCTGAAATGATAATACCTATTTCTCAAAGCAATATTGCAAATGGTACCGGGGGCCAAGATTCATGTGCTTCTGTTTTTCTATCTATAAAAGAAGCTTTAAGAGGTGTCACATATATTACAAGTTGCAAAGTCCATATAATATGTTTTAAAGATTTAAGCTCCTAGATTTAAGTATAAGTGTGGTTTTGGTACATATATTACAACTGAAAATTATTATTTAGCTGTAATTTTGCAATGCCCATTCAAACATCATTAGCCTGCTGGTGCATATGTTGAAATTTATGTTACACAAGGAATTTATTATAATGAATTTAACTCCAAGATAAAGTTCTCCAATTCTTAAAGGTGTTGAATTCAAGCACCCTGTTGGCTGATTTTAGACTTTTTATTGTTTGACAAGTCTCTTGTATACTTTCTCTCTTAATGCATTTGCTACACCAAACTGTTCTTTCAAAAACAACAACAAACACCTAATTAATAGCATCACAGTCTCTGGGATACCTGCACTTTGATCTGGCTAATTGTGTTACAGCATAGGAATCTGTCAGTTCAAAATTATTTCATATTATGAACTGAAGATCCATTTTGTACATAGGAAGTTTGTGTATAAATTTGTGTATGCTCCCAGCCTGAGTCCCTGAAAGCCTGCATAGTCTGTCTTTGAGATGTGGCTGGAGTATAAAGAAGTCATAGGTTTTAGTGGTCATTAAGAGGTGAGAAAGAGAATCACTTATTACGATAGCCTTATATCTAAACAGCGATGATGGATTTTATTTTTTCCCCATTGGCTTGGAAGTCTTTTTTTTTCTTTAAGCAATACTACCTTTCTTTACCCTCCAGATGTGTAGCTCTATATGTGTATCACCACCTCCAATTATTCTGTTTTCCCTTTTGGATCCTCTTCCTGACTCAAGACCATGATAAAACTCTCTCTTGATAATGGTAACAATGCCTAAAGGAGTGTTTGATACCCACATACAGAATGAAGGATGCTGATACAATCCTGGATGCCTTAGGTACTTATGACTCACAAGGACAGCCTTATTAGAGTCCACTGTTGTTTACATCAGCAACAAAGTCAGTTGGCATCAAAGAAAAGAGAACAATGATGTACGTCACAAAACAGGATGAAAATAGAAAAGGCAGATGGACAGTAAGAGAAAGTGAAATGCAGTTAAGAATGAGTGCATAGCCAGAATGCCCATGAGTATCGTATACTTTAGCTACCAAGCTCTTACTCTTTAACATTCTTCCTCACTCGGTACGTTTGTGCTACAGTTTCCTCTTTAACAAGTGACAGCAAATCTCCTCAGTGTGCTTATGGACTGCTCCACAGTTTTACAAGCACAAGGCATATTCTTTCTCAAGTCTCTTCCCCATACCATGCTAATCAAGAGTTGCTACCTGTGTGCAGAAGTATACACATTCTCTCTTACAGCAGTAGCCCACAGGTCTATAACATATATTACAGCATCCTTAGTTCTTTAAGTCCTGTTTATACACTACTTCCCAGAAAATATATAAGACCATTATTCCACAGTAGTGTAAAACCACTGTTGTCATGGCTACATAAGCTACAAGCCAGCGGTACCCTTCTGTAAGTTTATAATCATGATTCAGAGAAACTGGTCTTTATTGTATCTGCAATATACGATACCGTTACCATGTCTTTGTCATTGATATATGTCCTAGTGATACTATTCCTTGGTTGTGTCTTCCTTTAAATCCTACTTGAAGAAACTGTTGGCTTACACTCCTGCTCTCAGTAAAGTCATCTAAAACTGCCTCAGCCAACTTGATTTCATCAATTAGAATAGCAGCAGTCAATTATATCAATTGCAATAACAGTATCTGGGTCTACATGTTTACACCAGGCCAGGGCTGGAAATAAATGCATATCCAATGAGTGAACTGGTTCTTCAAGACTCTTTTGATGTCTAAAATTATACTTCAGTAGAATCTAGACACTGAATTCCAAGAAAACAGTGCACTGGCTCCAAGTTCTGGAGGTCACTGCAGACTAGAGATACCTATAATCACTTGGCACCTCTTCTTGGCATGAGGGCTTCCTCAGTGCAGATGTTCCAACTGCCATAAAATTTCTGTGTGTGGAGTATTATGACCAGAGGGTTCAGTTCAAATGGGTTCAGTTCTTTCAGCTCCCCAAACCACTGAGCTCCAGACAAAGTGCAGCAGCCAGAGCCACTTATGTCCAGAATATAGCTAGAAGAGACAGCCCTGCTCACATTCTACATTAGGTAATTTTCCAATGGTAGTGCTACTTAACGATATATCTATTTAATGCTATTCCTGTCTCTGATCTACTGAGAGTGTCGTAGCCACAAGCTGACAGAAACACCCAGAAACTGGAACCACATCTTCAGCCATTTGCAGTTAAGTGCTCTGTCCATCTCAGTTATTCGTGGATGAGATACTTACACCATTTGAAAGCAAGGGCTTTAGCAGAGTTTTAAGTTATATTAAAAACTGATGGCTGATTGTGTCTCCACACACAGGGAATTCTGATGCATATTGAAAATCATGTTGAGTCAGGAGGCACCTCAAAAATGGAATAAAGGATTCAGTCCAGGGAGATAGGCAAAATACCTCAGAGGCAGGGCATATAATGAAAGGTGGCCATAGCTGCACCCATTCATTTCAGTGCACCATCTGTGACAGTCCTTAGTTTTCCTAAGTAACAAGGGCTTTTAAAAATATTTGGTGACAGAAAATAAAACTGATTCAAGTGGTCATGATTGATTTCCTATGTCATTTTTTAAAAATTAAATAATAAAACAAATTAGTAATCAATGTGTTTGATTTCAAAAGGGAAAATGGAGAAAGGTTACTCAGCAGAATTAAAAGAACTAAAGAAAACAGGAACCTACATTCAGAAATTACCTTAAATTTCTAAAATCAGAGCTTAAAATCCTTGTGGGAACTGCATTTCATCCAAGATGAGAAGTAGGTTAACAAGGAGAAAGGATGTGTCTAAAATCAAAGTTAATGCAGATGTTCTCAGAAAGATAAACAAGTATTACTCTAGATTTCAAGAAGAATGACGAATGAAAGAATTTTCTGACAGCTTCTAGGAAAAGCTGTTTTCATATATATTTCCCATGTATGTATTAGCCTCATCAACATTTCCTCATCAAATGAAAATTACTTTATAAACACTGATACTCAATATACTACTATGAAAATGAACATATTCTCAATGATCCTTCTCTATTTCACCCATTTGAGGAATAACATATTTAGTCTGACTTCTTATATAAAATATGAAATTTCTGAGTTTCAGGTTTAGAGGACATAGACAATTATTACCTAGAGAGTGAATGACATAGTTGTCACTTCAGGATTGCATTTCCCAGACAATCATTTCCAGCACAATGCAATTATGATCGAAAGTACTTCAGATCCTGAAAGTCTGGGTTTTTTCCTTAGGTCTTCAGTTACGTGTTTGTGGTTTAATATATTAAAGGTTATTTTTTTTTCACTGTTTCATAAAAATATTGTTGTTATTAAAATATATTTTGTATGTAATCATTCCATAAGTCAGATGTGACATTCTCGTGGTTTATTATACAATAAAAATTTCATTATCAAAAGTTAAGATCTGAAAGAGTATCATTAAAGAAATAATGAGAAGGTGTACATATAGGCTACTTTTTATAATACTGTAAAATTATATAATGAATTCAAAGACAGTTTCAAGATTTCTAATGTTAAGCTAAATTTAAACTTTTCTTATAGTCTTGCATTATTTTTTATTTCAAGCTGTAATCATCACCAAAAAAATTTAGCTTTCTTGTCAATATTTTTACAGGCTTTATTCATTATTAAACAAAAGGATGGTATCATCCTCTCTTCTATCATACAGTTTGTTTGAGAAACATAATCTCGATTATGTAAGTTTCTGCATTTTTTCAGACAAATGGCACATAATATGTAGCTTCTGGAGAGAAGAAATAATGCTAACTGCACTTTGTATGGGATTTCTCAGAATCTAGAGTGCAAGTGTCTCCAGGCAGCACGGGGCACAGGTGCCAGCTCATACGCAGCTGACCACAGATTTTCTTGGATGCTAAAATTAGGTGAGATGATTCCACTTTTTATTTCCAGTCTGAGTTGCTTTAGGGTAACAGAGGTTCCCATAGTTATAACTAAAGTACTTTTGAAATTCTGTTTGCATAAAGCCATCTCATAAGATTACCAAATAGATGGCAGCATTGTTAAGAATTTCTGCAATGCTGCAGCACACCTTCTCTGTAACTCTCTGCTCTCCATACATTTTCTGTATGCAACTAAGATTAAAGAATTTCTTGGAAAGTAGCAATTCTACTTTCTTACCTCATTGCTAAAGGGATTTTTCTTTGAGTAAATTTTGAGCTTTTAGACTTCTTTCATGCATCTTTGACCTTTATATGCATTGAAACTGCATCAAAACAAAGTCTAAGCTTTTCTTCATGTACCTATATAATTACTGAGCTACATATACCTACAGGCTTATGAGATCTTAGAAGTTAGGCAGAACCTATGAACCACCTGACATAAAAGCTGCTGAGGCCTTGGAGTGCTTATCAACAACATGTAGAATTGTGAGCACTCAACGTCACTGAAGATCAGGCTCACAATGTTTTCAAATTGTATTAATTTTTAAAAGCGGTTAAGCATCTAATAAAGCATTAGAAAAAAAATGAGCAAAAAGCCAGGAAATTCAAAGCAAAGATGAAAAGGTAAAGAAATTAAAACTTGGGACTGGAAAATGCAAACTCAGAAGTAAGGTAACCATGCTCTGTTAATTATGTCTCTGCAAGAAAACTTCCAACATCAGCCCACTTCAATAACTTGCAGTCTGTGAGCATGTCTGCACTTTTGTGTGTATGCGTGTTGGGAACTCCAGAACTGAAATTGCTTACTGTTTAATGTCCATATCATGGATGTTTCACAGCCTAAAACACAATTAGATAAACCTTTGCCCAAACTTACGCTCTGAATGCGAATGCTAAAATTTTAATTTAAGTTACTACTGTAAGAGAAGGGGGTTAGTTTCATTTTTATTTTATTGCTTTCTTTTCAGTTCTTATTTATCTCTTTTAAAAATGCTACCAGAATGACATTTCCAAGTATTATATCACACCACATGTGTTTTAAGTATTTTTTTTCTTCACCCAAATCATGTCTGTATGCTTGCTCTTTAGCTAGATATTTATGAGTAATGGCCACACAGGATACTGAGCTAATTCATAGGAGTAGCCATCCAGATCAGACAACAGATGTAAGTGTATGCAGCTTGTTCACACTTACATAAATGCGGTCTGTGGTGTTAGCACCCATTAATATTAATGATTTATTTTGTAAAGCACACAGAAATCCTAGTTGGGAGCAAGACTCCATCTCCATAATCACCCAGGTTACCTATTAGGCCAACTGTTAAGCAAACAGAATGGAAAGCAGGGATCTGCTTTAGGGACCTCAGCTTCTACGCTCCCTCCACTCATATGTAATGAGTGCCTTTCATTTTACATATTCCCGTAAAAGTAAAGACATTTTAAGGCCATATTAAGGTCAAAATGATGAATTCATGAAGACAACAGATGAACATGGAGACGTATAAGAGGTTATCACATTGACTGTTTGATACCTTTTTTTTTCTCTCTCTCTAAGCTGAAATAGAATTTGAAATCCAAACCAAAGTCATAACCTCTAAAGACAAAATTATACACATGGGTCCATGTAGCTACCAACATTAATGCAAAGCAATTTACCATGCAGAAAGACCCCCAGAAAATATTTCTAACCATTTATTGGCAGTGTTTTGGTAAAATTGTAGTCATAATAGGCCAATCTCCAACTACCTACCTCAGAATTGAACAGTAAAGAGGATAAATTGCTCTAGCATAAGCCTTTCCATCTTCTCCGGTAACACAGCTACCTATAGTGCCTCATAAAATTATGGAGACCACTGAAAATGAACACCTTGAAAATAAACACCCAAGTGAAAAAAAATACTCTCCTCCCAAGAAAGAATAGACACAGCAGCAGCATATTTCAAACATAACACCTGTGTTTGCTTTTCAGTCCTTTAAAAACAAAAAAGCCTACATCTTAATTCAACAAATACAGTAATCAAAGCAGCATTAAAATCATGACCATAAAACAACCTGACATGAGATCCTGAGTAAAAACCCAATAAGTAGCAAGACTAATTTAGGCCGTAGGTTGACTGAGTGATAAAACATATCTGAAATAGATTAATCTTTGCGAGCCACGCTGCTCACCTGATTGTGTTTTCAAACAGTCCAAAGCACTAACTCCATCTCCTGTCATCAGAAGATTCACCTCCACTTCAGCAGTACAATTAGGCCTCTTTCTTCTCTTTTCAATCTCTCTTTTTTTTTTTTTTTCACTTACACAATAATCTGTTGGACTTAAGACTTTCATTGGCTTTGTGTGCAGAAAAATAATCATTTAAAGCAAGCTTTTCCCCCTTGTTTGTCTTGAAGTTGTTCATATAAATGCAGATATCTACATGCAATGTGCAAAATTACATTAAATATTACATTAATGTTTCTATTAGGTAAGACCATTTTTATGCCTTGGGTAAATCAGTTTCCCTTCCTGTCTTGTTTTCTAATATACACTTTCAGTGAGGCTATTTTCTCTCTTATATATATTTCCATAAAGAACCTCTACATGACTTCAGGAAAGATGCACTACTTAAATACATTGGCTTCTGTCAAGATGTATTAATATCTACCTTACTGGCATCATAGATCTTCATTATGAAAAAACGCATGCAGCAACACAGAAGCCCTCTGCTTTCTTTTGTCAGTGTGCTGAACTAGTGTTTCTTAGGAAACAGCAGGACCAAGAAGCAAATCTGAGGAAACCCCACCTAAATATAGTAGCTCCATTCAGGTAGCAGGCTACCAAACTTCCATATACTGTCTACAGGAAGAGAGAAAATTTTTGAGGGGCACTGAGACACTAACTCCCTAGTTTAAGATTTTAAATCAGGTGGCATAAGTAAGATTTTTGACTCCATGACAGTTGCTCCTGTGGCAAGATGTTCTCTGTATATTGACTGGAGAACTTTCTGTATTAAATTTAAATACACCATTCTTCGACCAGCCAAAGTGAAGATGCTAAATTTCATAACAGTGTGTTTCCTGCAAGTCTACACTTCCTCGTTGCGCTAACCCGGACACCTCCCCTGGTGTTTTGCACCTCTTTCTGCAGGTTACAGTCCTCCCATTTCTTTGCAGTCCTGGGCTCCCTACCCCACACTGCAATGAGGAGCAGCAGAGGATGGCAAGCAGCTCCCACGGGCTGGCTGCCAAGGTGGTATGTGTGGGCACACAGCAGGCAACTGCTGAGCGTGAATGTCAGCCATTCCCATAGCCTTCCTCCTCTGTGTAGGAAACATTTCTCAGAAACCTCAAATCTTTGAGAAGTCTGCTTGTCACAGATGGCAGAAACTGGCCAATGGGTTCAAAAGTTACTTAAGGGTGGAAGGAAGAGCAGGCAGACAAATAGCATGATTACATAGGCTATAGGAAACGGAGCAAAAAAGGGAAATCAAGACAATTATCTCTGCTTTACTGAGCTGATTCCTGAAGTCAGTATGTGTTCCCAATGTAAGCCCTACTTACCTTCTAAGTACCCTTTTTTCTTTTCTTTTTTTTGATAGGAAATGGCTGAGCCCATATACTGTGAAAAACAGGTGACACTAAAAACAAAATGTAAGATTGCACTGAAATACATTTTTTTAAGCAAACACTCATTTAATTCACTTTCTAAAGACCTGTCATTAATTTACTCACAGTGACTATGTTGTAAATACATAGTTGTGTGCATGTATACTATTTTTCTCCAAGCAGATAACACATAACAAGCCTCAACCTGAATCCATTTAATTTTCCTCCATTGATTGTCAAGACACAACACCTGGATCATTGAAGTACCTGTCAGAATTGACTGATACTACACTAAGGAACTAGGATGCCACTGTTCCCTTTTGACCTAGTCAGCCATAAGCTGCACATCACTTCAAGCAAGCAAATTCAACTCACTGTCTCATTTCCAGATACCTCACTACCAGCACTTACAAAATTGAGACAAGACAAAGAACTGTTTCAAGATCTGTTGATTAAATATGCTAAGAAAAATGCAAGACATTGTTGTCTTATAATGGACTGTCTTCCAAGTGCTGTCAATTCTAAATAAAATCATGGGAGCTGAAGTTCTCTGCAAAGTCATTTTCCTGGACCATTAATTCTGAATTGCCATTTACAGAATAATTGCACTTTTGTTTCCCTGGGGATCTTGCTGGTGTGCTTGAACCTGTGCTATCCTTCTTAACCCTCACATCAAAATATACACAGCAGAAATGGAAGTCATGAGCTTATAGGTCATTAATGCAGAGCTGGGCCTAAGGGTATCTTTAATAGTTCTGTCGAGGACATCCTTACAATGACTGCATTTTTAGGGAAGTGGAAAGATTTTGTATAGAAGGACACAGCTGGATCTATTCTGAGAAAGGTTACTTGGGACAGCTGAATGTCCCTGAGGACATAATAAATTGCATTCGCCAATTTGATAGAGCTGATTCTGAACTGGAGGAAATCCAAACAGCAAAAGCCTTTTGAACGGTAAATACTTCCCCCATTAATTGCTGAAAATACAGGTAGGCTTGAGGGAGTTTCAGTTCAACTATGCTTTTTTTTTTTTTTTTTTTTTTAGGTAACTTACAGATAAAAAATGTAGTGTACTTGAAAATAACTCTCATGACTTTGATGAGGCTTGGGTTGAGAAGAATTCCTCTTACTTTCCTTTCAGGAAGCACCAAGGGAGGAGCGAGGCTAACAAAGTTAATGACTCTGTGTCAGAAGTCAGGAGCAGAGGATCTGAGGCAGGAAGAAAGCACAGCTGCCTCCTGCTATTGTGCGGGGTAACTGGGAAGGTGCTGCATTAGCAATAACATCATCCCGGACACACTTTTTTCAGGCTCTGAATAGAAGGTCACCATCTCCCTCATTTTTCCCTTCCAATCAATATTTAGCCTGCACAGCAGCTGCCAGAGCTGGCTGCTTCAGAACTTCATCGCTGTAAGTTACTGAGAGACTGGCTTATTATGACAACTCAGATCTCCCATCAGATGTGACCTGCAGCGGCTGCCCTATCTCTTTCAATCTACTCCAAAACACAAAGATGACTCCAGCACGCAGCATTTACTGTACAAACCACTGCAGAGAAGCTCCTGATCAATAGGAAAAGTAACAGGGTATGAAGGGATTGAGGGCCAAGCATGTTACATAGGACAAAAAAAGTGTATCTAATGAGGCTAAGGTAACTAGCTGTTAAAAAATATAGCCACGAGGACTTATTGGTTAAAAAGATACAGTTTTACTTTCTCGTCATTTCCCAAAGTTCCAGCACAAATGGTCTTTCAAAGGTTATTTCACTTTTGACAAGACCTTGGGCAAGACACATCATATCTGTAATGTCACAATCCAGCCAGTAATTATTTTTTTTGAGAGATGCTAGATAAGCACACAGTAACAGAGCTATTTTAGCAAAAATTATCATGCAGACTCAGGCATTTACAGATTCAAATGACCGGTAGCAGCATACGCAACTTTTAGTCCCTTGGTTAGTAGCTAGATGGTAGCAAGGGTCTAAAACTACTATGGCAGTGGCATCAGCAGATGCCAAGAACTGAATGAGCAAGGCAAAAAAAATCACTTGCCATGTTGTTATGTAGGTAGTCCACAAGAAGTTATCCTGACCAGGCTGCTAGCTTTATAGTGCATCTGTTAGTATATTTTACAGCATTAAAGTATTTCCATTCATTTAATCTTACCTGATTTTTACATGAAAGCAGGAGCTGGGAAAGAATGTTCTGTCCTTATCAAAATTAATTTTTAATCTCTAATCTCAGATTATCTGTTTAGGAACCAGGTTATTGCTTTAATGTAACATAGCAGACCTTCATCCACTACAAATGGACTTCCAGCTTCAGGACCAGTTATTCCTTGATAATGAAATTTCTTCATTAATTACATACTGTTGAAAAACAATATGATACTATCACAAGATTCTCTTTTACTTCAGTTTAAAACTGTTGAAATCTAGTTACTGTACAAAACACAGCTAGTTTTACAGAAAAGAACATAAAAAAAATTATTTTCCTATGGTAACCTACTCTGAATTCTTTTGGCTTTTAAGAGACCAACCACAAATCTGCCTGTAAATTTTCAGTGGCTTTTGGATGGCATGAAGCAAGAGGGTAGAATTGGTTCAGAAAAAGCAGGATTCAGTTAAATATTTCAGCAGACAAACTAATGATGATAAAAATGATAGTAAAAATATGGCTGTGTATATAAATTCCTAAAAAATAAATAATAATAAAAAAATCATTCCAACTGGCCTTCTTCATTTACTTCAGGTAGAAATGTCAAAATACGCTTTAAGGTGATTTCTAAAGCATCTTACCTACTTAGGAAGTACTGATACTCCTACCAAAACTAAACTTTTCAAGGTTTGCCTGCTATTTGTGGAGTTTTGATTCACTAAGAACTGTGTTGTGACTACCTTTGCATAGATACCTCAGGGGGAGGGAAGTGATGTATTAGTTAAGGCACAATTTTTGAGCTAGGCTCTATTCCAAGTTCTGTCCCAACTTCCTCTGTGACCTTGAACAAAGCACCTAATTCCTCTATATCTCAGTTCCATTTCTAGAAAATGAGGACAAGGAAATTGTGCTATCTCAAGAGTCTTGTGAAAAGAAATTAATTAGCAGTTGTGAAGCACTCATATGCTGTGACCATGGCAATCTTCAGTCTGATAAAAATGGGGCAATGTAGTAAGGGTTTTTCTGTGTTCTGTACACCTACAAAAGAGTCAGTGCTACAAGCTTGATTCTTGATCACTTGGCACTGATTAAATGAATCACAGTCTTTTTCCATCCCTTGTTTGCTTCTGAAGGAGCACAGCTATATAAAAATCAGATTATAAAGCAGCATGCTTGCTGCACAAACATATATTTTTTTATTTGTCTGCTAATCCAAAGACAAGAAGAAAAAATTTCAGTCAGAATTCTCCTTGCTCCACTAAAACAAGCTTCTCCAAAATTGTTTCTTAGAAAATGTATTTTGGGGCACACTACAAACAAACTAATAAATGATGAAGGGGGGTGTGGGGGTGTGGGGGGAAGAGAAAAAGAAAGGAAAAAAAAAAAAAGGAAAATGGAGCATCACATTCAGAAAATACCTAGCAGAGGAGATTCCCTTTTACCTACTATTTTAGTAGCTAGCATACTCTGTAAAATATGCACAGTGACCTCCCTTATGGGAGACACGGCTTTAAATCTCATGGCTATCTCACATCTCCCACATCCCACATTTCTCACCTATTCTCATTGTTTCCATTTGATGCTTTCCTATAAAATCATCACAGAATCATAAACAGTTTGGGGATGACTTACACAGGAGGTGGGATTGGCATATTTAGTATCCATGCAACATTTTAAGAGATTTTGATGCAAAAATGGTTTTTTAAAGTTGTTGAGTGTTGAGTGAACTGTTGAGTGATACTGCATATGCATGTAGAGCTATTATTGATATGTTTATATATTGCCTTATTTGTGTTACCTGCAAGTTGAACACTCAGCTGAATGGTTTGTTTTGTTTTGAAATTTTAAATAAGTAATTGTCTGTATTATGAGTATTCTCAACTCAAGAATATTCAGTATGTCTGGAGAGGTTACACTATCCTAATTCATATCTGTGAGGTGTGTACTATGAATATCAATTTCACAAATACAACATGGGTTAGTTAATGTCTGAAAGGGAAACAGGAAAAAAGCCATATCAGTAGAAGAAACTTTTACCCTTAGGCTAAATTTGCAGTTTTAGTTCTCTGGAAGTGTACACTGGATCTCTGTAAAAGAAACTGTTCACTCAAATTTAATTCTAAGGATATACTTTGAATAATATTTTGAGTAATTTGAATGAAATCTGTTTTATTATAGTTTCAAATTACTTCAGTGATTATTTTTCCTGCCAATACGAGATGTCAAATGCTATTGCTGAAAGCTTTAGTTTCACAGAGATGATTCTACTGTTAAAATGGCCTTGATGCTTCAAAACCATAAGAATTCTTAGACTGCTTTATGCACACGTATCTGCAAATGCTTAGCAAAATTATCAGTGCTTCACTACTACTGTATGCACAGATACCTACAAAAGTTCATCATATGATTCTAATTCAGGAGGTTATTTATGTGCTTCCATAACTTTTGGCATTCCCATAGCACAAGAGAGTTTTCCCATGATGTATACGTTCAAACCTGGCACAACGCCTGACAGAAAAAGCTGCAACAAAATGATCGATAAGACAGAGTGTAATGATGGAAATATACAAGTTATAGACATTGTAGACTGAAGAATGCTGAAGTGTTACTAATGTCATTCTTCCCTTTCTGACACTTAATTAACACTAACCTGTCCTTTTTTCCTTGAAAAAGAAAGATTGTTACTCTCTAAACGTTACTGCAGCAGTTTCAGATACTGACAGCCTGGTAGTATATAGCCTGGCTGTGAAGGCAAGAGTTTATAAATGAGTTTTTGAAAGGCAGCACAGAGGAGTTTGCACTCTGGATTCAACATAATGTAACATATATGCACAACCAGATTTGAGAAGCAAAAAATATGCATTTTTGGTAGAAATTGCCTTAAGATTTTGGCTGAGATGCTGAAAAAGGTGCTGAAATAGCCAGAGCCCCAATCCAGGTGTTACTCTTGTTTAGCACATATTGGCAGGGCATTAAGTAGCCACTGGGTAACAGACAAGGTCACCAGCATTCCAGGCTTCTGGTGTACCCTTATAAAAACATTCTTTTCTTCATTTTTTTAATTTTTCTGCAAGACATGTACCACTATTAATTTCAAGCATATAACTATTGTTATTTCGTTGGAATTTACTTCTTTTCTGAACTTGTTAGGAATATGTACATGACAACTTGAATTTCTAGAGACATAGGGGTTTTTTATTAGAAAGGAAAAACATTTTGGGGTATGGAAACCTGTAACTTTTGTTTATTTTCTGACTGGGAATGAGTTTGTGTAGAAAAAAATATTAATTCAGATCAACAACAAATAAAAATAAAAAAAATCCAAAAAAGCCCTCTTGACATTAAACAGCTAAGAAGATTTTTTATTCTATCTTTGATAGCTTAACATTTAAATGGTAACATGGAAGGGAGAGGGATAAACTTTTTGTTTTATTCCTATTGCACCTGACATTCTGCAAATTAATTTTCAATACTGACCGTGGATCCTTGGAAAAAAGCAGGTTTAGGCTTTTCTATCACTCCTCCCTAATTCCGTATTTATACAATGAGAAAACTGATATGGGACATGGCAAGGACATTCCTGTAAACAACACTTTTCATCAGAGTGAATTAGAATTTTTTGCTTTCAGTGAGAACCTAAAAGATTTTAAATCCTCAGGCACTTTGTTGCTGGAGGGTACGCTTAGAGCTTTGAAAGGTCAGTTTCTTTCTATATATAGTAGACCCAGGCACAAATCCCATCTATATGCTGCACAGATGTGTGAGATTTAGACATCTGTTAACACTGTAGGAAACACCCAGGAGTTTTTCACCCTTCCCAAATACGGAAGCCAGCTGTGCAGTGTGAGTCCCAGTTGGTAATGCAGATTGCTCACCGAGCAAACATCGTACATGTTTCCAGAACTAGAACTTTTCCTCAGCCAAAGGAACTAGCCAGAACTAATAAGACTCTACGTAAAACACCATACAATTCTGTGCATTGTCCTTGGGTGTTGTGAGCCCATCCGCAGGCTCAGAGGGCTGCACAGACAGCAGGTTAACCTGGCTGTGCTGCCTCTGCAGCCTCACAGCACCATTTGTCTTGGAGGAAGGAGGAAGCCCTGGCATTTTGGTGGGTGGCAGGGATTTGTTGCCTTGTCCTGTTGAGGGTGTAAGGCTTGACCCTACACTGAACTCCATGGGAGTGCAGGGTCTTTTGGAAAACAGAGTATTACAAGACCAGAACTGAATTGCCAAGTAGGGTTTGTTTGTTGGTTGGCTCGTCTGCTTTTTAGTAGAGCTTGTTTATCAATTAGAAACCATCTGAATGTCCCAGGAGCCAGAATGACTATGTTTACTTGGTGTCCCATTACATTTTTATGGTGGTTGCAATAATTCAGAGTTGGGTTTAATAAATGGGGATATAAAACAGCAACAACAACAGCAACAGCATTTAAAATCATGCATCTTACCCTACCAAAGTGACTAAAAATTATTTATCTGGGTTTTATATTTACTTTGTTGTACAAGATGATAGGAATGAATGGGTTGAATTCTTGCCAAAACCACAGTGCCATGAGGTTATAAGGAAAACTCTTGGAAGTATGGTTAAATTTGCCGAATTTCTAGTTGTGATTTCAGTGAAAACTACTGGCAAGCACTATTAAGGTGAAGACGTGATGGAGGATTGTAAGAGATCTGGTAGCAAGCCCGTGTGGGGCAAAAGAGGTTTATTGTATCTTCTGCAATAGGAAAGTAGGCAGAGACAGATGGTGCAGAATGAAAAGTTCACAGCAAATGCTCCTCCTTTAGATTATAGATACTTCTGTGGAACAGAATATGCATACCTCAGTACAAAAATCTAGCCTTAAATTTGAAATAGAAATGAATATTCAAGTACATGTCTCCCTCGGCTGCTATGTATGATCATGCTGTTAAAGATAGGCAAGCTGGCTCAAATGACATAAGAAAAAACCAGCCTGAATCTCCAATCAAATTTAATCCTGAGATTGAGGTAAAAAGCTTTAAAGTCTGTTTGGAATATCCATACATTATCAACTGCTCTTTGCTTGTATGCTTGTTTAAAACAAGCTCAGAAAAATACTGCATTGTAACTCAAATGAGCTCAGGAAACCTGTGTAGTTTCAATCGAAAATATATAATAGGAAAAGCTTTGTGTAATTCTATGTTTTTAGACATTTATTTCTATGTCAATTTGTGTAATATCATCATCTTACTAAAAATTATTGTATCATTACAATTAGGCGAGTCTATAAAATTATGATATAATCATATCCTGTATCTATACTCAATTTAATTACACTGTCCAAAGAGTGAGAAATACATTTAAGTAAGATAAATAGCTTTAAATAGGCTGTGAGGTGGACTTGAAGGCCTTAATATTTAGGAATTTTTTGGAAACTGTATTTAAACACACAAAACTGGAGTGATACTTCACACCAACCTGACGTGAGTTCAGTACAATTCAAATCAATGTTCCCACTATTCCTGAAGCAAAATCAATGTTCCCACTAATCCTGAAGTGAATTTTGAAAGAATATTCTGAAAGCAAGACAAAATATTGTATAATCAAGAATGAAGCTGCACACTTTCCCCTAAAATCATGAAGGAGGAGGCTTCAGTTTCACAACTGGTTTTTTTGTAAGGTTTACTCCCCATTTCATTCTGTGTTTCATTAATAAGTCATTGCTTTTTACACTGTAGGCACCTAGAATCAGGTAGCAACTGTTCCTCATTTTTAGGAGGCTGCCCAAAAGGTGTTCTATGCTAGTTCAACTAGACTACCAGGTGCAAAGCTACCAGTCATTTACAACAGTACTCATGACTGGAACATTGATGGGATACTGTCCATAGGCTGTAATTACTCCTCCTGCAGTGAGATTATGGAGCGTTCACAAAGGATTCATCACTAGCAGGGCATTCTCAAACAAACAACTTTGTTAGGTAACATCTTCAGCTGACAGGTACAACCGCCACAGACCAGATAAACATGCACGTTTCTTTGTTTCTTTTGTCTTTCTGAGAATAACAGCCCTCTAAATGCATCGGGGGTTTTCCCCATTATCTGCAACTATACATCTGATTCTATTGTGCTATAACATATATTCTTTTATCTACCTTTCTACTATCTAGACTTGCATTGTTTCTCTGGAAATATTCCTTGTCCCTTGCTCCCATGAGTTTCCCCACCGGACCCTTATATTGGAAGAAACTATTCACATAGACTTAACAGATGCTTTGTAGGACTCAAGCTTCTATTTTCTTTGCTTTCCATACTAGCCACTCACCATATCCCCTGAATGTCATTCAATCGTTCTTTAAATGACATGTATGTTTTTTTGTCAAACTCTCATCGTATTTCATAAGGATGCCGGTGGCATCATTCTTCGAGCTAAAAGAGTTCAAAGACAGAAGTCTCTCCACTGGTTATGCAGGTTGTGGAAGGAGACTGGAATTACTGCCAGCTGCACTCGATATTTTTGACTCAGCTGAATATTAGCTTCACCTTGCTTCTGAGATGTAGCTACTCCTGTTCCAAATCCTTTGCACTACTCTACCATCAGTCTTCCAGCTGCTGATATCAATTTCATAGGTGTCCATCTGTTCTTCTAAACAACATATTCTTTCAAACAAGCTACACTGACTTCTAAGGACTTCCCAGCCTTGATGCATAACCCCCAGCAAGCAGTACATTTGCAAAGAACAAGTTCAAGACGTTGGTAAAGTCCCATGGGCAATAAAACTTACATGATCTTGCCTAGGTCTACCCACGGCATTGGGTGCTTCTGTTAGCATGTTGCCTACATTTTTTTTGCTGCTGACAAGATGCCCAATAACACTTCATGTGCACATTACTGGTTCTGAAGTCACAGCATGGGCATCAGGCGGAACTCAAGAGATGATGTAGCACAGAAAGCAATCAAAAGGAAATCCGGCCAAGATTTTGCCAGAAACTGTCAACAAGAACATTACACGGTAGTTTCTGCAGTCTGATCTTACCTTTTCCTCTTTCAGATGGTGAGGATGATGGCTTTGACATCCTCTAGTATTTCCTGTTTTGCTATATGGAGAAAGTAATCACAAAAAGATCCTTATTTCCCCTGGATACCAAAAAGCCCTGGACCATAAGTGATCATTATGGTTTTAACAGCTTTTGAGATGGACCTGTGTCTGTCAATGCACTATCACTACCTTTATAACATCATTTACAACTTTTGATTAAGTGCTGGGATGATCATGGAATTAAATCACTGTTCATTAACTAATAAAGTTTTAAATTTTTCCTCTTCCAATTCTCCCCTTGCCTATGCACCCTCCATTCTACCACAACGGGCTCATGTTTGTTTTCTTCTCAGCAAATAATTTCCTGCTTCTCATGTCCTTTGTAAATGTTCACTCTCTACTCTGGGACTGGTTGACAGTTTCATCACTTCTGCATGACTAAATACAAATGGAGCTCTGAGATATTTTCAGAAACTTTCTATCAAGGAATGACATTACCATTCTTAAAAGTGAATTTAAAACTAAGTGCTTCAAGTACAAGTATTTAAATTCATTTAAGAATTACAAAAGATTTATGTTTTTCTCTACAAATAGTGTAATATAGTTGTGTTCAGGTTTTCTACCCTAATCCAAATGGAGAATTGCAGTTAGAATCGCAATCTTTCACTAGCTACTGCATCACAGACAGTAACAATCTGTTGTAAACAATAGTATTTTTACAACAAAATATCAATAATAATGTCACTGAAATAGTCTCTCACATGCATTTTATATGTTTTTCTGTTTAAAGCGCCGTGTGACTGTTAAGGTAAAAAACCCCCAATATTATCAACACAACCTTTTAATTGAATTTACAGAATTCAATTGTTGAGTCAAATGTTCCACAGGGGCAGTCATGCTAAAAGTCTAGTATTTTCCAGTTAAAATCAATAGGAAAATGTTCACTGAGTTCAATGGGGAAAAGTCAAGTCTGAAGAGAATGTCATCTACCCACTACAAACCCAGAAAGCATATGCAACCATTTAAACTGGAAATACATTTTCACAGAGTGCTTTCATCCATATTTAGGTGCTAGCATTTACATCTATTGGTAAGCCATCTTTGCACACTTCTTTTTAGAAACTGATCTAAAAAAGTGACTCTTAGATATTTTTTGCCTTATTTCTTACCATATGATACAATCAAGGTAATAAGCTATGTGAATGCAATCTAGATGCACAGCCAGCTGTCTCAGGCAGCTCACATCATGCTATTAAAGACTCTTCCTGGCTCATTTTTAATGATATTGCAATAGACATGTTCCTGAACTGGTTTTATTTTCTTCCTTTTTTAGGAATGCATCCTGCTTACTTCAAGGAATCACCAAATAAGGTGTTAATGATCATCTTTTCCCTAGATAATTAAAGAACTTTCCTGAGAAATATCATGCTGTTGTTCAGGCTTTTATACAGTGATTACCACCAGATAGCAAGTGTTTACACTGAATATGACACAAATTAACCTAGAGGGAGCCTCATTACTGCTGTGTACTTTAATGGTTATGAATTAACATATGTACCCATCTAAATTTGAAGGTGGGAATTGTTTTGCATGCTGAAACTAGAATGGTGTTGATACTTCTCATAAAAGACACAGATTCCATTCTGGGCTACCATAAACAACCTGTTAAAACCCAAATAGCTGTCATGATATACAGGTAAATCATTCAGCTTGTCTATACCATGTTCCTCCTACAGCTTCCTTTCTCCTTTTTCCTTTCACTACAGCTATGGGCCTACTTCTTTGGTTTAAAAAAATGTAGTTGCTTTCCATATTATTTATCTTCTGTTACCTACTATAACCTACCTTACAGCACATCTGTAATCTAATTGATCAGATTTTACTTTGAGACTTCGATGCAAAGACCTACGAACCTCAGAATTTATCATACTTATAAAATAATTTGTATTTAAAATGCATTTGAAAATATTCCAATAATGTACTGTAAATGTTTATGTTATCTATTTGTACTTTTAAAAAGTTTGATAGACATTATACACAAATACACAAAATAGGAGGTTGATATTCTATACAAACTGATAGCAATTTAATAGTTGATAGTTGTTACTCATTTAATCATTTACTTTCTCAAGTGTTGTAATGGTCATACTGTTCCAGATAAAACAGGCAATTGGAGTACTACTCTGCTTTTGATTTAGAGTGACAATACACAAGAGCACCTAGCAGTAGAGTTTCCAAATCTATGAAGAGGTACATTAAGGAACACAACACAAATAATGCAGTAATAAGCTATTTTGTGATGAAAAATGCAAATATCTGATATGGAGAAAGATTAAGTGATAATATATCCTTGTTATCATTGCAACCTAATCTTTGTATCAAAATTTGGCTTTCTTTGAAGAGCTATTGCTAGTAAGAGACGTAGCAAGAGAGAATGTAAGAGCTTACTGAAACTGGAAAGGTATCAAGAATTCAGTGATATGTGGGAGAGACTGAGCCCTAAAATGCTTTTGAAAAATTAGTGAGATTTTTTTTCCTCAAGTAGCAGGTAATGTGACTTGTGTGACTTGTCCAACATTAATTAAAAAAAAAATACTTCAGGGTTATTTAGGAGAGGAAGACCTGCATAACAGGGACAGTCTGACCTTAGAATGTTAAACCAAGAATCTTAAACAAAAGAGTTCCAAGGATGTGCCTGTGCTTCTCTCAATGATGCACATAATGTGCAAGTAGTGCAATGCCTTTAACAGCTTCGTTTCATGGACAGTGTCTCTATTGATTGGAGATGGGGCTGCTCCAGCAATTAAATATGCTCAGTAGGAAATCTTGGGTACCCATGCGCACTGATGGAAAGTGATCTCTTCATACCTATCCACTTCTTGGAAAAAAATCAAAATGGTGATTCAATGTGCAGATGCATAGGAATGTCAAACAAAGGGGTGCAAAGTGATCCACTACACATAGATTAGTGATTTTTGAGGCAAGAAACCAACTGCCTTAAATTCTTACAATATTCCTTATACAATGGTAACAATATATGGTTTCAATAATAAAGAGCCGATGTTTGAAAAATTCAAGCTTTGAATAGATCTCTCAACTATCACATAGTGATCTAGACTGTAACTGACAAAAGTTTAGTTCTCAGAATTGTTAGAGGTCGCAAAACTCAAACAAACTGCTGTGCACCCACGGCACTCTGTTGGCCAGATGTTTGTAAAAACCCAAATTCTGTCTATAAGAAATGTAACAGAATATGTATGATAAACTGGGTTTAATCAGTGCTCCACTCTGTTCTGGCAGGGGAAAGACCATTTTAAGTCTTTTACAACTAAATGGTTCTGTCATTTCCCTACCTCAAATGAGTTTTATGATAATAACTATCCTAACTTTTATGGGATGCTTACACAGTCATGGATGCTATACATACCTTAGGTGCTTGAATGTGAAATGAGATACTCTAACTGAAAGAAACTGTATCACTGACACTGAAATATCACCGTCAATAAGTACACAGACATATTTAGAAAAGGAGAGGATAAATCAATGTTTTTATAACACTGGAACTCTGCATAGCATTCCCTGGGAATAAAAAGGTGTGATCCCTGTCTTGAAGTTCTACTGTAAGAAATGGATAAACACAGAAACTGAAGGTAATAGACAAAAGAAAAGGAAAGGATAGGAATGCAAGGAAAAGGATAATGTGAATAGTAAGTACAGGCAAGTCTTAGAAAATGAGACTGTGAACTCTGATTCATAAACTTGATTGGATCTACCTATAGCAGCTAAAGAGGTTGCTGTTCCCAAATGTGCTCCACAAACTCTTCTGGAGACTGCACACATTTGCCATGTTAGGGGAAAGGATGAGGGGGTTTTCAGCAAGATGAGGATAAGGGCTGTGGCAGCTCAGAAACAACAGTCCCCTCTATTCCAGTGCTCCTGCTGTGTATTCAGAGGAATGGCACAAACACCCCAGAGCTGCTGTAGGTACGCCTCTGAGGGCTCAGGAACTGAAGTTCTGGGTTGTAACAGCATGGAAAAGCTCAAACTCACCCAGAGGGAGGGGAAAAACACACACACACACACCCCCACAACAACAACAACAAAAACCAAGCGTCTTCCCTGTTAAATTAAAGGAAAGAAGGAAAGAGAGGGAGATTCATGAAAAGAAGGACAAAACTGGACAGCAGTGTGTTCAGTGTGAGAAAAGCCAGTGTGAATGTCATTGATTGGGTACATCCTTATCCAAAATGTAAGAACTGATGGGTGTTTCCTCTAAAGGAAAGGTATGGCTGGAGGTGTCTTCTCAAGATCTGTTGACTACAAGCTCTCCCTGGATCTGATCTGTTCTCCGCAGCTCTGATCTGAAACACCAGTCTGGACTTGAGTCTGTGTAGAATGTCCTCAGCTGAGAAACTGCCCTTTTAGGCTGCAAATGAACCCATTAAGCATGAGCTTGCCTGGGGGAATGAATATGCAGACACATTCAAAAGTATTTGCTTATACATTTCATTTTTGTCTAAAAACATTCTGATGTCACCTCTAAAAGGAATACTGTAGTAACAGACACTCCCTTCTTACATTTCCTTGGTATGGCCCATATTACTTCTTCTTATTTGTATGTAAGTCAGGCAGGTTCTTTATGAGTGAGGATGGCTTTTAAGCTCCTGAAGACAGCCATGAGAATGAAAAGTAGAAATAAGTCTTGCAACACTTTATGTCAGATTTCCCAGCGAGGGGACTGCAGTCTAGAATCATTCTGTGGTCATTTCTGTGTGATTTGCAGCTGTTTCCTAGAAGAGACAGGGACCAGCGGTCTGCCGTAGATAGGTCTGCCCAGCCACTTGTCAGCTCTTACATCTGCCACAGCCTGATTCAGAGAGTGGTGCCCTTATTGTTAATGGGAGCGAGGGTGACATACGAGCTCATTCAAAATCAATCCAGCCTGCTGTAGGTGCATGAGGGATAATTCTGAGAAATAGGTAAGTGTTTTGGAAAGAGTGGAAAGAAAGGCAGGGGATAAGAGGGCAACCAAAACTTCATCAGGCTCCTGCAGCTTATGGCTGGACAACCCTCCCTTTACCCAGCAGGTACCTGCTTTAAGAGTGAACACAGCATTCGCTGCATGGCTGCTCACACCATGGCCTGGAGTTGGAAATGAACTGTTAGGTGTCTGGTACAAAAGTGAGAATGTTACAGGCACTTTATCATGGAAAGAGAATAAATCTACATTAGGAATATAACAACCATGGGATCAAATCCTGTATGTTATCAGAAATTTAAACTAGCTATGTCTAAACTGTCTTATCCAGTGAGATCAATACCATTTTAATCAATAAGAAAATATGGACATCAGATTTTTTTAGAAGGTGAGAAAGCCAACTCCAATCTCCTTTAAAAATGTGTTAATAAATTTTCTACTTTGGCATGTAATTAGGAGACATATTCCTTAAATGTTGAAGTCATCAAGTGATTCAGTGGAAACTATGAAATGACTAGGACTGCCTACAGTCAAGGCATTTATTTAAATGCTTTCCTAATGAATTAAAGCTAACTTAAGGCAATACATTATATACTGCCAAGAGTCTACAGAAGAACACTTCAACAGAAGTGCTCTTCTGCTCCAGTATGATGCCTGCAAAGTAAAGTTTTCACTGTCACTTAGGTGTATTAGTTTCCAGGTAAAATGAGTGCTGATCAATAACCTCTAAATTTATGTTGTTTAGTTGTTCATCAAAAATAACAGCATATATCCAAAAAGTGATTTAAAAGAAAGAGCCTGACCAATGAAATTAATGTGAAATATAGGCTTGAGCATTTCACTTGTTCATTTGGTTTGATTTTGTTGTCTTAGCTTCATGGAGGCATCAGGTAATTGGGCTTTTATCCAGTTCTAACGCACTTCTCAGTTAATCCTGCTTGGCATTCATAACATTTACATATGGACAAGAAGAACAGAGCAATCACAAAAATCTGCAAACATGGAAAAGCTGTCGTTTTTACCACAATAGCATTTGCTGCATGGATAGAAACCTAAACCCAAAACTTCAGATCACAGTTATGCAAGTATTTGCTCACACTTTAACACTGAATAATATTGCAGCAGGCGTACTAGACCTTTACTGATAATACTGCCAGCACGACATAAAAATAGTCTACAGTCCATTTTAAGATCAACTCAATATGCCAACATTTACAGGAAACTCACTAGCTGAGAAGACAGAATTAAACAGACAGTTCTATTCTCAAATCTTTCATCTTTTTTTCCCTTTGTGTTAATTGGAATTTGCAGATTTTCACCACACCACAAAATGTAGACACTCCCAAAATAACACTGAAAAAGCACACTTTTGTAAAAATAACCACAATGAAAGTATTTTCAAGCTTGTAGTATTCTCCTGCACGTATTTTTTTTTCAGTTCCAGTAGGTCAAGGTGCTTGTGGTACTGTAGTTATGCAAAGGATATATACATTTGATCAGGTAGAAAGGCAAAACAACTTGTATGAATAAATGCTGCAAAGCACTTAAATCACCAAGTCGTTCCAACAAGACAGTGGAATTTAAAATATCAAAACAAAGACAGTTTTGCTAATTTAGCTTTTGCAAGTATAATTTTAAAAGACTTCCATTATACAGAGGTAAAAGTAAATGTGAGCAAGAACTCTACATTATTTTGTGTATCTGTTAATATGAAATAATTAAGAAAGGATACCTTTTCTTTTTTGGCTCTTAGAAGCAGTGGTGAATGTCTTGACTGCATTGCTTACAAGTGAAAGTAATATTGAACTTGGTCTGAAATATTGCTTTAGTTTATTTAGTTCTACCAGCCTAATAAATACCAAAAAGTATTTACGAAGTTGTCATAGTTTACCCTCAGTAGGTCGCTCAGCCCCACAGAGACACTCACTGGCTCCCTCCCATTGTGTGTGGGAGAGAATTGGAAGGGTAAAAGTGAGAAATCTCAGCTGAGATAAAGACAGTCTAATAGGTAAAGCTTTACAAGAATTGGTGTGTTATAAACACTGTTTTGGTCACAAATCCAAAACATAGCACTCTACGAGCTACTATGAAAAAAAATAATTCTATCCCAGTAAAAACCAGTACAAAAGTAAATACAGCATAGAAGCATTTCTAAAAGACTGAAATACTTGGAAAGTGCTTAAAATTAAGCCAACAAGTATAGTGGCAAAGCACTTGTGCATGGCAAATTATTTTCCTTAGCTTCCACCCAATGGGCTGGCTTAGATCACCATTTGCATGTCAGTGTATATCCATTTCAAGTACATAACAGTACATTAATAACTTCCGTCATTTTAAATATATTGGACCAGTGCACATTACCATGTACGGTTAGATGAATCTATATGGTAGCTTCATTACCAGCTCTTTGACAATGCAATATTTATTCTGTCTCTATGGATATATGTGAGCTTGTGATACTGTACATGTGGATGTATCTTTGAATACACCTTTGCACCTTCTTTAGGGTTTGGTTTAACCCTGAAAGTAAAGGACACATAAAAAAAAAAAAAAAAAAAAAAAAATCAGGACCAGTGTGCTGGCTTGAGAAGGCTTCTTGTGAACCCTGTAACTCAGAGGTAAACACTGGCAAAGGAAAATCAAATCAAATCAAATTGGATGCTAAAACTGTATGCCACAAGGATTTCCTAAAAGGCCTCATGAAAATCTCTGCCAAAAATTAGTGCTTGCTTAAGAGGGAAGAAATAGCTCTGCAAGGCTAGTCAGAAAAATAATCTTCCCTTCTTGCCTTACTCTACAATTCAGGGTAATCGACTTTCGATTACAGCAGTATATACTCATTTTCTTCCCTATCACCCAAGAGTCTAGTCTGAATAACACAGTTTTCCCAGAGCTGCACCATTAAGATGCATGACAGTGTATGTGTGTGTGTGTGTGTTTGTCTGTGTCTACGTCTATGTTCATATTTGAGCAAGGAAGCAAACTAATCTTAAATCTCATTCCTCAGAATGTCTCCATACTTTGAATCAGATACTTCTTCCCCTCAGAAAAGAGAAAGAAAAAAGAACCAGCTCCTAAAACCAGTATTATTAACAATGGCATGTCTTTGTGGCATATTTACTGTCTGTAACCCCAAAGAACGTTTTTCTATGTTCTTCATCAGAATACTTCTTTTACATTTGTTTTAATATTATATAATACCTGCCTAGCTACTGAAGTATTTCATATTAGCTTCAGCTTCAGTTGTGTTCTCCTATTCTTAACAGTTCCTGACGTGTCTCCTGCATGTAGCTTTCATGGGTTGTATCAGAAAAGAGACGAGAGTGCTGCTGGGGGATGCACTCCAGCCAGGGACATCAGTCATGAATAAACCAATGTTGACTCTGAATAGTAACAAATAATACCTAACACAACAGAATAAGGCAGGAATTTTGTAAAATAATTTCTTTTTCCCCTGCGGAGAATTACAGTTTTCCAAAAATCACTTTCCCCTTCCAAATGACTCCCAACCGTCTTGGCTAGTGGCAACTCTGCAAACAGAACAATGTAGAAAAGGTGATTGTCAGCAAAACCTTTTCCTCCCAAACTTCCTTCGCTTTGAAAATGAGGCTCAGACCCTAGGCATAAGTGTTAATCAACAACACTACAAGACAAAACTGAGCTTTATCCGTGGGCTTATACACTGCTGCACTGGCACAGGAGGAGGACTACCCTGCCTGCTTGCCTCCCCATGCACTCTAATGACAGTGAAGCCATTTGCTGCAGTCACCTCCCCTCGTTTTCCCTCCCTCCTGCATGGACACAGGCTGAATCCATACACCGGCCTTCTCCACTCCCTGACTTGAAGCACTGCATGAGGTGCACCTGTGGTTTGAAAGAAGCTGCAGCAGAAGGGGAATATGTGTCCCTGTTTGCGCTCTCTTATTTGGTTCATAGCAGCTAAAATCAATTTGATTAATAACCAAATTGTAAAGCTGTTTTGGGGTGGTTTTTTTTAATAAATCTGTTTTCTTTTCATTAGGACTATCATTGTTAAGTATTTCAGAACATATTGTTTCTTTTTTTCTTGTTAATATTTTCCCCATTATCATTTGTATAAGCAGTCTACAATCATCATTGGTTTTGACATTTATTTTTCTATTTCTTCCCTGTGTTTTTCTTGATTTCTCTGTCAATTAGAAGTTTTTATACGCATTAGGAATCACTTCAGAGTCTGCCCATTCCAAAACATGAACCACTAACATTTTTCAGTAAAGAAGCATTTTTAAAGATCTGCATATAATGTTTTTTTTAAGAACAGTGTGTGAGATTTCCACCGGAAGTTCCAGTCTTACCCTCCTATAGCAATGTGTAGGTGTGGTGGTGCACTTCTCCCCCCTCTCCAGACTTTCTGTGACCTCAGGAGCTATAGGCTAGGCCTTGCTGCCATGAGTAATGAGTAGGGCACTTAAACACCCCTTGACTGTACCAATAACTCTTTCTTGGCTAAGGCAGAGAACAGCACTGTCCATACTGGAACTCCCAGTGACTGGTCAAAGCAGGGAAGAAGAATGGAAAAAATCAGTTACTCCTTGACAACCCCAGAATGTTCCTGCTGGACCATAGCCCGAGTGGTAACTGATTGGAACGATACACTGTTATTGGAATTTTGAGAAATTACCAACTCAGGTTGCAGTCAAGATGGAAATTTGCTGATGACTAAAGCCAATCATCTCACAGCCTCATGAACAGTGGTCCTACAGTGACACCCTTTGAACTCTCCTGGACTGCAGTGGGCTGCGACCAGCATCTACCTCTGAGTGGGTTGCTGCTCAGAGCTCACAAACCACTGAGTCTGCAATACTAGGGGGACGGTCACAGAAAGTTGACAATGGGGCCTGGGCTGATAGCCCTGCTCCTCCAGGCTCAACCTTTCACCCATTGAGGAATGCAAAGGTGTAAGATGTGACTATTCCACTGAACTTGAGGGCAAACTTTTAGCAGTATACTTTTGCTGTAATATGTATTGCAAGCTTGAAGTAGTTAGGTTAATTATGCAATTTTGTGATATAAAACAATTTTTATTGATTTGCTGCTAAAATCCTATGAATAATCTTAAACTGTGAACAAATTTTCTCTCTATCTCTACCCCTTAGATCTAACCCATTGCACAAGTCTGAGACTAGGAATAGATCTAGCAGCACATAAGTTCTGTGAAAATTTAGAAAGCAAGGGGGTCTATTCTAAACCTCATGACTCAACAGCAGCATTCCCCTTACCCTTTTTATATGTCTCTAGATCTAATCTGTTGTCCAAGTCTGAGACTAGGAACTGATCCAGCTGCACCTAAACTCTGTGAGAGTTTAAAAAGCAAGGGGGTCTCCTCTGAACCTTGTGACTCAGCAGGAGGGTCTACCTTATTCTTTATCCCACTTTCTATATCTTTCCCTTTTAGACATAAACCATTGACCAAGTCTGAGACTAAGATTGGATCCAGCTACACCTAAACTCTGTGAGAGTTTAGAAAGCAAGGGTGTCTACTCTAAACCTTGTGACTCAACAGGAGGATCTCCTTCACCTTTTTATACCTTTGACCTTATAAACTGTTTCCAACTCTATTCTGACTTGATTTATCTCTGTATTTACTCCATGTAATAAGTAATAGAATAAACTTTGCCATCAAATCTTGTATAGTCACATTTCCACAGATTATATTAAACCTATTCCACTTAACCTCCTTGGTGGTAATTCTTTAAGTGACCTGACCTAACCACTTCTTTCACAACAATAGGACTGCAACAGTCTTGAATTGTGGGGGATTTCAAGGCTCTTGTGTAGTTAAGGCAGAACCAGCAATCTGTGGAGCAATGCAAGAATTGCTGCAATAGCAGTCAGCGCATAGAAAACTTATTACGCAGTCATCATCATATCACATCATCTCTTAGCCCCTTCATTGTACAGGAAAACAAGAATAGTCTTGTCCTATCCCTTTTTTGCTTGCCCTGCTTTCACTGAGCTAGGATGATGGAATCCATAGTTTGCTTATATCATCGATTTACAAAATCACAACAGAATGACCTCAAGTGTCAAATTGAATGCTTATTTGACTCAGATCTATGAAGTCATTTAAATCCTTAACTGGGTAAAGGTTAGTCACCTACATTTTCTAATCTGAGTCTGCATCCTTTTAGTAGTAACAAAGGCAAATCCATCCTGAGACCAGAAGACATTGCTTTGTTTCTTTATTTGGGGGAGATGGTTCTTTTGCTTTATTGTCTGGAGTACCTCTCTTGTGAAGACAGGCTGAGAGAGCTGGGGTTGTTTAGCCTGGAGAAGAGAAGGCTCCAGCGAAACCTCATAGCAGCCTTCCAATACCTACAGGGGGCCTACAAGAAAGCTGGAGACTTTTTACAAGGGCATGTAGTAACAGGACAAGGGGAATGGCTTTAAACTGAAAGAGGGTAGATTTAGATTAGATATCAGGAATAAATTCTTTACTGTGAGGGTGGTGAGACACTGGAAGAGGTTGCCCAGAGAAGCTGTGGATGCCCCATCCCTAGAAGTGTTCAAGGTCAAGCTGGATGGGGCTTTGAGCACCCTGGTCTAGCGGAAGGTGTCCCTGCCCATGTCAGGGGGTCTGGAACTAGATGATATTTAAGGTCCCTCCCAACTCAACCCTTTCTATGATTCTGTGATTCTATGATTCTATGATTTGCAATGAGCTATTGTCTTGCCTTTGTTCAGATTGCTAGTTCTGCTTATATAAACAGCCTGACTGCCAAATGCATATCCATGGTAACTGATTTAATACTGAATCAGACTGCAGCGGTGTTAGCTTGGTGTCGTTAATGTCAATGGCAGATCTACTGATTTCAGTACTGCCAGTAATGCTACTGTTCTTACAAATTGCATGCAGAATCCTAACTACTGTCAGTGTTGTTATCAGATACTGAGCATATCTAAAAGTGTAAGCTTAACAAGGTTTCCATACCAGAGGTCTACTTGCTTTCATTTACATATTAACATCTCTGGGACTCTGTATCTGACATACATACACCATATATCTGACACACATGGAAGAATCATGTTCAACTTGAACTAGACTCTGGTATCACTTTATGCTCTTCCTGTACTTGCAGACTGTGTTGGATCTGTCTTTGCCATACCTCTTGCCTTTGGGACTGTTCCTCCATACCTTAAACTATCAAATTAGAATCTCAAGTTCCGGTGCCTTAAGTGGTCTTTATCTGACAGAGTAATTTATTGATTGCATTATTTATGATGTTACCGATGCTCAGCTATATCTTAACTCTCATTATTCTTCCGCACTGCTTTCTCCCTAATTCAGTCAACAGAGAGGAGGCTTGCCTTCATTTCAGTAATATACGAACTCTGGGCAGGTTGCTCCGGGTGACCAATCAATTGCACAACTCATACCAATCACAAGACCCTCTTCCGAGGAAGCATAATTCCTTATTGTTCTGTTACAGCCTTGGATGCCATCTGTTCAATGAAGTCAGCTATCTTTCACTGTTCATTACTTCACACCATGTGAAGTCTCTCAAAATTATTTTTTATATTGACAGCACACATAACATTTCCTCTGAATTTCCCATGATGTCATATCTTAGTTCACTAATTTTGCAACATATCTTCCCACATTTCTGCTTTCTCCCTATAGAAAATTCATATGCTTATGAAATTTATGTTCAATGACCTCAATGGTAAGATTAAGTACGCTTCAATCTTCTTTACTGTGTTTAGTTTTTGATTTATGGCCACTCCAAACAGCACTAGTACTACCCATCAATTATTTAAGTGTAAAGACATTGTTTTGAGCAGAAAAGAAAATAGAATGGTTTCAAGAAATAATATGAGAAACTTGCTGTATTTTTCAGGAACTTCTGTCTAGTATAAACCATTGTGCAATATCTAACCTTCACATTTGCTCAAAATATTCCAGGAGCAGGTAGGAATACCATCAATAAATTAATCATAATTAAAGAAAGAGAAACAATTGGGTCCTCATTCTTATGAAACTACAAGCATTATAACAGGCATACTAAAACCAGATGAGATTCATTCGATTCATAGTATCATGAGTTCTTTGTGTCTGTAGATCTAAGAAGCTTTCAAAATATTCTGAAACGTCTCGGATGTAATCAGCAAGAGTTTGGGGCACCTGACCGTATAGCAGAAAAAATTATCTATTACCCAGTGTAAGAGTTGTATGGATAATTAATAAATATGTTGTTTATGAAAAGTAAAGAATGTACCCACATAAAAATGTATACTTTCCTCAAAAACTTTTTATATGGGTAAAAGCCTAAATTCAAGTTTTATTTGAGATACCTCTGAAGGAGTTACAGATCAGAAAATTTGATTTTACACTGCCACATACCACAGATCCAAGCACACATATGGGTTTTTAGGATAGACTTGATTTGTACTGTGCCAGGCCCAGTCCTGTGGGTCCCATCTGCTTCTGGAATGAAATTACATAATCTCAAAGTCCTTCTATGAAAGACTATGACATTACCTGCCAGAAAGTAATGATAAATAGGATTTGTAGGCCACTTCAGTTTAGCCTGCTAAAGCGCAGTGCAGATACCAGCAGCTGAGCTGCCATTTGCACAGAGGATAAGCAAAGACAGGTCAGGGAGCATTCTGTTGTCAATGAAAAGACAGTACCAATGATTAGACTAATTAGACTAATTTTCTGTCCCTAGTTACAGAGGACATGGAAAACAGTTTTCTTCTCTGCTTTTTCTCTTCTCAATTATTTACCTTTTGTGGAGCCAAGAGTACTTCATGGCATGAAGCTTTTATTTTAGAGTGTGTGTGTACATATGCATGCACATATGTATGCATGTATGTATGCATACAACTTTTCTCTTTCACATGAATATTAAAAGTGAACGTAGAAATATTTGCAGGAAGCATCCTGATATACAAGAAGGACTGCATGGGAAGTTCAATATTTATATCTGCTTCAAGACTGTGGTAAAGAATTTGGGCCTCATTTGCAGAGTTCCTATGTAACCCCAGAACTAATAGGAATTATAAATGTGCAGCATTTTGGGAAGCACCTCCTCTGTTTCCACGATGGAGGGAGGTAGAGGCCCTGTTCGGAGGTGGACTCCATTGTTATGTGAATCAAATTAAAATATTTGTTTTGGCAAAGCCCAATTAAGATGTGTAATTTAAGTAAGCCCCTACATTCAGCTGCACTAGTCGCTACACAGGGTATTTTTCCATAGGAACATATTAAGACTTTACTGAAGTTGTATTAAGGAAAAACTCTTGGTAAAAGGCTGAAGAGGATATTGTAAGAATCTCCTCAGCCTGTGATTTTTTTTCTCAATATCATATTAATATTCCAGTAATAAGTAAGAAAACAAAATTAATATTCTGTAATTAAGGCAGTTGGTAAAATATGCAAAAACAATGAAGACAAAATTCTTTGAAATATAAAGCACATGCAAATTTCTTGCAAATGTATAGCTAATGCTAACTTTAAAGCAATGCTACTGTTAAATGTACACCAGATATTAGGAAATATAAAGCCATGTTTAGTAACAGTGAAATATTGTAAGCAATTTTTAACAGGTCCATTTTAAATGCAGTACAAAACACTGTCATCCTAAAGATCAGTGTGGTGGGCTTTAAGTGTGGTAATTTCAAGTCATATGGCCTTGACTAAGCTAACAGCCAGAAAGAACAGTTTGCCAGAAAAAGTGACATAAGTGGAATTCTAAGTCATTTCTATCAATACTAATTATGTGACTGCAACAAGGTTAAATTAGTTGACTTTATAGTCAATATCCTCAGATCAGTCTGGGTTTTATGTCTTAATTATTGTGTCTTCTTTAACAGAGCAAATTAAAGTTTCAGTGCTGTGCTCACCCTTTTTTCCTCTACTCCTTCAAAGGTTTTTTTTCTAGTTAAAAAGTTTTTTCCTAGTAGAAAGACATCTCAGGTGCATATAGTTAATCTGAATCAATTTCTACTGGAGCTATAGTTCAAGTCACTCATGCCTAAAGAAATGCATTACAAATTCAGATAGCCAAACATAAGAAAGAAAACTTGAAGAGTGAACTCTGAGTGTACATTTTAGTTATAGCATATGTTTCACTACAGAAACTTTTGTACTTATTATAAATATTCAAAATTTAAAAAGTTAAACATCTAAATGCACTCGTTTTAAAAAGTCAGATAGCCAAACCAATCTCAATTAAAAAAGTAATTATGCAAATTGCAGATACAGTTTTCAGAAATGTTCCTGATCTGAGTTCTGTTTTCTGTAAAACAATTATGAGAAGGTTGCAAATTCATTGTACACTGAAAACAATTGAATGAAACCCGGTAATTTTGACTATTGTGAAAGACAGTCCCTTCCACAGATGTATAAACATCTTTAGGAATAGGCTTTCTAGAAGAATAGCCCAGAATTGTATTTTTCAATTTTAAGAAAATAAATCCAAATACAGATATATTGAATAAAATGAAATTTATTTGCGTTGTTCCACTGATATTAATGAAAACTGGCCTTATTTTTTTATTTTTTTTTTATGGACAGAGATCATTACCTAGTTCTCCATGTAAATTATCTAGTGCTCTATCCACTTAGTCCTGTAGGAGAATAGCCCCAAACATTAGTAAAGCTTTTCATCAAAGATCACATAGTCTGAAGATTATTTTATTAACATCTTTTCTCAAGGAAACATTTTTCTATCTGGTATATTCACTACAAAAGGTAAGCTGAATAGTTATGAGCAACTATTAAAGACTAAAATCTCTGTATTTTTTAAATAACTTGGTTCCAGAAAACAGAGTGTTACATTCTGTAAAACAGACACAGTTAAAGAAAACAGACCTAAAAAGGAAAATATTTTAAAAGTAACAAAAATTAAAATAACAAAATTCAAAAGCCAATCTAAATATCTAAAAATCTGCCTTTGCTTCATACATTGTTTAGAAGTATCACTACTCAGATAACCTAGAATACCTTTCTTATTTTACTGACCCATAAAAAAACTCCTGTAGGAGAAATTTAGTTTTAGGTGATATTTACAATAATTTAAAAAGTTACATAAAGCTGTGGAAAATGAGAGAGTAAACAACAACCAGTGGCTGCCTAAACCATACTGGCAAAGGAAGAGTTAGGAAGAAAAATACAACACAGGGTACAAAACTCCCGTTTCAGTTTTGATCAAAACAGATTAAACATTCACCCTGGCGCCACAGTCAGCATACTCATTCCTATGTGGATCTGAGCTGGGACAAACAATGGTAATAAATAAAGCTTTTTCTAAGGTTAAATACAGTAGATTGATAATTCTTACTTAAAAAAAATAAATACTAGTTTACAAACCTTCTATTATCTCTTCTTTACAGGATGGCAAAGACATATTCAGAGAGATGCATATTCTGATGTATGAGTAAAGAATGATGTGATTGTATTACTATGTGATACACAATTTTGTTTTGGAAACCCTTCAAATTTGCTTGAGTTTCTTGACATTTTGCCTTCAGGAGATGGAACAGAGGGGAGAAAATGCCCGTAATCCTGACACAGAGCACATTTCCTTCACTATTTTCTTGGGTCTTGTAAGAAGAAAGTTTTTCACAAAATGGAAAGCAGTGATTATAAATGCAAGTGAATCTTCATGAGGGAAAAATACCCTAAAATGTAACTGTGAAGAATAATTTTAATTTTTTACAGCCTTGATAATATCCCATTAGCTTAGAAGACAAAACTACAAGCAAATCACACCACACATTTATTGTCAGGGTATGAAGCAGAGCAAGGAAATATTAAATTTTCAAAGTGCATTCACTTTCAAAACAAAATTTGGTAGAAAATGCTTTTTTAAATAGTGGTTATCCTTAACTGTCAAAATGCTGCTTACATGCTGTCTGGAAAAATTATCATTCGTATTAATTTGTCAGTACTTGTCCCACTCTTCACAGCCAGGCATGAAAAGAATCTTATCATTCAAGTCAAAGTTGTTTTTTGTCAGTGATATTTATTGTTCCTATAATACCACTAGACAAACCTTTCCTAATTCTTAATGCCGCTTGCACATTTTCCAGTGATGCATTACAGGTTAATCCTTTATAATTTCCATGCAAAGAGTTATATTTGGGAGGAGAATGGGATATTCTCTTATGAATGAGACAGTATATGTCTTTTGATCTTTCAATTTAGTCATACATATATTTTTCTGACATGCTACAACATCAAAGAATGCTATTCTACAAAAACCTGACCATCACGTTTCAGAGAACTTGCTTTGCATAATGTATCTCCATTAGTGTTTCCATACAAGTTGTCAGTATGACAGTTAAATGTCTTCATGCATCTTTATCACTTCATGTAATAAAATGTCAAACTTCCTATGCACACTGAAGACGAAAGTGTACAATATGTAATGTAAAATCCAGACATGCACAACCAGAGCATGACAATATTCTATAAACAGGGGTAGCTGGTATCAGACTGAAATCTAGAAATTAGAGTCTCTTAGGTATAATGGTTTCATTAAAATGTTCAAACAGTGTCTCCAAAGCTAATTTTCTTTCCAAAGTACCCATGCATAGAAAGTACAGCAATAAGACATCCCCCTGCTATGCCTTTCTGAATAGCAGATTAACTGCAGAACTAGAATGATGTCAATTTGTTTCAAAATATTGCAGCAAAGCTTTTGAATGGATGAGCAATTACTAACAGAGGGTGCAATTATAACGGAGTCACAGGGAATGCTTTAATATGGTTCTTCTATGTACAAGGAATAACAAGAAAATGTAATGAAAGAGGAAAATGAGACAGCTGGGTTTGACAGCACCTTGGCAGCTGTCACTAAGAAAGTGCATGCATTAGTTCAGTGGACTCCATTCTTCAAGTGATCTCCTAAAGAAGGATGAGGAACATTAATCTTGTCAGAGGGTAGCTGAAAGCATAACCAACAGTGGCTGCAGAATACTTACTGGAATCAAAACAAAAATTAATTTATATATTAATTAACACTTAAAAGGCAGTCATTTGGGCAGTTTTAACTAGAAAATCTTTGCATTTTTTCTCTTCTTATCCCAGATCTCCAACTTCTTTTTTGTTAGCTTTGCAGATGATATAAAAATCTACTCACTTGTGACCTCTCTTCCCCACAAGCCCGCAAGCTCACTCAACAATTCACTTTTTTTGTTTCTGAATGAAATTTTTAGAAAGTGCTTTTTGCCATTTGTCACATTAAGGTGGGTTAATACTATTTCTACACTTAAATAGGCCCTGCCTGGAGCCAGCTGGTCTGCCTAGACAGGTTTGGGAGGAAGAAAATTAAGTTTCAGAAGCAATGGACCAAATTCTTCTTTCAATTACCCATTGTAACCTCATTACATGCAAAATCAATGATACAAGGTGCTCCCATGTTTTGCTAGTAGAATCAATGTAATTGTCTTTTATGGTATTCAAATGCTACAAATATGGCAAATGTTTTTATTAAAGATAAACAACCACAACAAAACCCCAAACAAACAAACAAACAAACAAAAAAAGCTTTATCTAGAGTACTGCCAAAGTTCACATTTTGAACAATGGTGTTCTTAGTTACTAAAAGCTACATGAAACAAAACTATGAGCTGAAACTGTACTGTGTCCAGTTCTGGGCTGCTCAGTGCAAGAAAGACATGGACATAATGGAGAGAGTCCAACAAAGGGCCACTAAGATGTTTGAAGAACTGGAGCATCTCTTCTATGAGGAATGGCTGAGAGAGCTGGAATTGTTTAGCCAGGAGAAGAGAAGGCTCAGGGGGTATCGTGTTAATGTGTATAAATATCTGAAGAAAGGGTGCAAAGAAGACAGATCCAGGCTTTTTTCACTGGTGCAGGACCAGAGGCAATGGGCACATACTGAAACACAGGACATTCCTTCTGAACATCAGGAAAAAATACTTCTTACTGTGAGGTTGACCACACACTGGCACAGACTGCCCAGGGAGGCTGTGGTATCTCCATCCTTAGAGATACTCAAAAGCTGCCTGGACATGGTCCTGGGCAACTGACTCTAGGTGGCCCTGCTTGAGCAGGGGGGTTGGACCAGATGACCTCCAGAGGTCCCTTTCAACCTCAGCCATTCTGTGATTTTGTGATTCTCTAAAATATTCATATACTTGGTACAAAACTGTGGAAAAAGGTATGAACAAAAGATATTCAACAGTGCAAACTGTTTCTTCAGCGCGCTACTTCTACACCCACTAAGTAATAAATTCTTTTTGGAGTGTCCCTGTCTAAATAACTCATCCAAGAGAAGTAAGGTATCAGCATACCTAATCCAGTATCATATTTTAGATTTGGGGATTTTGTTGTAGGTTCATGGTTTTTTTAGCAGGTTTACATTGATTTACCATTTCAACTTTATAATCTTGAAAAAAATCCATTAAAAATTTATTCCAACTCTATTTATGAAAAAGATGATTTATTTATTTCTTCTGAAGTACAGGTAATTGAATTGGAATTCTTGAATACTCTCACTGTTCATGAAAGCACTAATCCCAGTCCACTCAGCCACCTGGGCAAACTATAACCATCAGGCTTCAGAGTTCCAGCACAGCATTCAGCTGTTCATTGTCTTGGAAGCAAAGTCAGATAGACCTTTGCCATTGAAACACTGGGTGTCACAATTAAGATTTCTTTGGGTAAATGTTACTGCATCAGGTGCAAAGGACTGTTGGCACATATATATACACCACATATATTGCCCTTTTTTTTTTATCATCTGGAAGTGTACCTGTTGATTTTCGCACATATCTGTTTCTTGACTCTTTATTACTAGTTGGTATTGTTACTGGTACTATCCGCACAAGCAATAAATATTATTTTACCACTAAATATTTAGATATTAATACAAGGAATAATAATATTAGAGTATCTGAGCACACAGGAGAAACAGACCATGATTTCATTGTGCTATGCACTCCAGAACTGCAGGACAAAAATATGGTGACTACACCAAAAAAAGCTTTAAAAGCCTTCCTCTCTGCACTTTCATGTCGTATTTCATACTTAATTTTTACTTTGTAGAATAAGAAAAATACTTTTAAAATGTGCATAACCATGGTGGAAATATAGAGGCAGAATTAAAGCACAAGAGTATTTTTTTCCATATCTCATCAGTAACCACTTACATTTCCCTGTTGTTATACGACATACATCCCAGAGCAATCCAAACAGGAAATTAGGTCTTCTGGCTTTCTCCACCATTTTTCAAAAGAATCTGTGCATGAGAAGATAGCCTACTTCCTAGCCTATATTAACACATGATAATTACATTTTCAGAGCAAAAAGGAGCACATGTCCTTTGTAGTCTTTGATGGTAACTTTAAATTGCACTCATTGCTTTATAGCAAGCATCTCACACTAGCGAAAAATAAAGTTATAATACTGAATAATTGTTCACTGCTTTCCAACTTCAAAGTGCTTTGTAAATATGACCTAATTCATCACAATTTTCACTACTCAAGAGAATTGGGTATACAACACCAGAGATAGGAAAAGCAAGGCAGAAAGGGCTAATGGTCAAATTCCGTAATTTTTGCCCAGGTATGTCCTTGCTCAGGATCTTCCTTAAAGAAAAACTGAATCTAAGAAAGGAGGTAAACCTTTTCAAAATCAAAGATTGTAGCTAAAAGTGCAGCTCTCATGGATGTGGTGTTTGGCATTTGGCAACAGCGCTTTCAGACACCTCCATAACTTCACACAAAACCTGAGGATAAGGACATTGTGCCAGGGCCCCAGAATCTACATATAGCAGATACAAATCCCTTCTTCCATGCCATAAAGCAAGCTCCTACAGACTTCTACTACCAGTTTTGGCTTACTTTTGTCTTCTTATAAGATTTGGCTAGTCAGTTCACATTATATACAGGTTTCTTAACAACCCATTCGAATTTTGCCCCAAAAGCTTCCTATCCTGCAAGCACAGAACGGTTCCTTGCAGTCACTACAGCGTGCAAACCCAGGACACAGCAGATCTGTGGCTTTGGAGCACATCCATCTAAAGGGAGTGGTATTATTCCTGAGGATCTGACCATGCAACAGGAAGCGTCACCACCATGATTTGCTCATCTCTATCTATAACTTTATGTAGTCACCGAAAACATGAATGAAAATAGGAAATGCTTCAAGAAATGAATTCTGGAGTCAGCAATGAACGATATTTGGTGTTGGCAGTATTTCTTAGTCTCTTTTCCAAACCTTAGCCAATGCACAATAACTAATGCATGGTTTAAAGCCATTTTTAATAGTGGATGGATACATTCAATTAATATGAATATCTAAATTATTTATTTACAAATATACATTTTAATATACCTATATATCTACTATAACGATATTTACATATATCTAGTATGAAAAATATTGGATCTCCATGAAACAAAACACAGTAGGGAAAGCAGACTTGCTGATATTGAAGATCATTTATACAAATCACACATGACTGCTCAGATAAAATGTCTTTCTTGTCATTAGACAGCTATATAACTAATTGTTTGGAGAACGCTGGCTAGGCTCTGCAAGGTTTACATTTAAAACAGTCAAAAGAGAGCTGATCTGAAGACAAGGATTTGTTTATCTGGTTTTGATACTTTTTTCCAGTATACCTGTTAGTTATGGCTACACTGAAATAAGGAAGGAGGGAGAGGGAGAAAGCAAGCAAGCAAGCAAGCAAGAAAATTAGCCTATTCATCTCCTTCCTATGCTAAATGCTTGGTTTCCTCGTAACAGCTGCAGATAATATAGGATCACCTAACTCAGAGGAATTATCCCTCAGTTTGACAGGAGTAGCTAAGCCAATAAGTAGCTGGAAATATGGAGGAAAATGAATGGGAAAAAAATGCACCCACCTTTGTACAGGAATTATATAAACTAAAACACCCTTAGTGTGGGATGTTCTCACCTCTTAACATCGGATTAATAACTATGACCACAATAAAAACCATTGTGTTTTATTTTAATCTAAGAGGAAAGCATGTATTAGTACTGTAAAACACTTTATGCATGAATATTTATCCACTAGACTACTGGCATTCTATGCATAGAAGACCACACATGCTGGGAATTTTCAAAAATGCTTTTGCCATTTTAGTGCTTGGACAATCCTTGAGCATTTCTGTGAACATCTTCATCAACTTAGAAGACGAAACTGTGTCTTCATTTACCAAAAATATGTGTGGAGTAGGAGATAATCCAGGGCAGTAGTGCTGGAAGAGGTCTGCTACCAAAGTGCTTCTCCTTCCAGGGAGCTAGATAAAACAGCGGTATGGAGCATATAATAATTTGATCTCTTTCTTCGTTTCACTAATGCCATATTTTACTCTGCTTGTAGCTCATTTTATGTGTTTAATGAGTTCAGATGTAAGTAGATCAATAGAACATACTGTGTAAGTAAATCAGTAGTAGTTAAAAGGTCAAAGTTTGGAACTGATCAGGAAAAAATAAAAAGCTCTTAAAAATGACCGTGTGCCACTATATGTATCTAAATGTATGTGTCTGACGATCCAGCCAGCTCCCCTGACACAGGGAAGCCCCACACGTCACCTGGATCATCCCATTAAAAAGGCTGCATTGTGCAGGGAAAGCAGCACGTCTACAAAAGCCACAGGATAATGTCACTGCTATGTAAATTGTAACTTAGCATCCAGAAATGACAAGAAACAAATGACCGGTCTGTTAATTTAGATTAATTGCAAGCATGCAACATGCAGTAACATGGATGCAACAGAAAACCTTAGCTGGTGGTACCCAGTGAACACGTTGTGGAAGTGTAAGCAGCAGCTGGAACAAGATCAAGTTCTCCCTGCCCCACAAGCATCCCCAAAATGTGATGTTCTTCCCCCTGGGTCTCTTCCAGATAGTTGTAGGCAGGAGCACCATCAGGGCTTGGTGGTGTCTCACTCTGCCTGGCAATGGATGCATGGATGGCTTAACACCTGGCTCTGGCAGGGATGCGAGAACACCACTGCCACCACAGTACACAGGCATACAAGATGGAGCCTTAGTGCTGGGGATGTGTGAAAGAGGAGTCACTGCTAAGTTCCTGCCTCGCATGCGACCGAGGAACACACCGTCCCAAAATACCCTTTCCAAGGGCAGTAACTTTCCTGAATGAAATTGCTCGTTAATTAGCAGCCACCTGATTATTAGTAATAGAGTTAGGAAACGAGATGGGAAAACTCAGAAGTTCATTCTACCAAGCTGTAATCTAAAAAACCTATAAAAACCATTTCACATAATTGAGTCCTGCCGTTAGTTGTGGTGGTTTGGGCTTGGCTGGAGGGAACATGCACTTGATTTTTATTTAATGTACAGATTTATCTCAGCTGTAACATTGTCATGATGTTTTTTACAGAGGAAATCAATTGAAACAGTTTACTTATTTGGTTTTCTTGTTCCTGCAGAAACGGAAACATGAGCATGCCGGTGCTGCACTAATACGTGTAATTTTATGTCCATTGGCTGTGGACAATAGCTCTAACTAAGTGAAACAGACAGCAGGCTACTTTCATTATCCACCCTAAGCAAAACTAAAACACTGAGAAGCAAGAATAAAAAGTGAAAAGTAAATTTGGACCTGATTTTATAAATCCCTGTAAGCAGCCTGCTAGTCTTCATATATAAACAACAATCAAATACAAAGTACTCACGAATAAGGGTTTTCAGGATCAGTACAAGAGATTTCAAACAAAGTTAATTAAAAAAAAGGAATCTAAGGTGCTATTAGCAACAAAAAGCAAGATTTTTATAGTGTATCTAATTATTGCATTTGGTCTATTAAAGTATTACTATTGTCTAGCTTATTGTGGTTTTTTTCCCTTTTTCCCCCTATTGTGTTTTTCCTGAGAACATACTTTTTTACACTGAATACAAATTTTAGGGAAAACACTAACGATCTATGATTCTAATATGCATTATCCCAAGAACATACTACATTTAATTTAATTATCTAAATAAAATCAAGGAAGGTCATTAGAAATTTTAGGAAGGAGGATACTAACAGAAAAATCCATCCAAAATGATCCAGTCAATTACTTTTCATCAATCACACAGCTGGGAGCAAATTTGCACTGTTTGGCTCAGGATAACATTTGCTTAAGTCTTATCCACATGCTCAGTGTGGATGCTTACAAGCTTGGTGAACAAATGTTTAGAGACAGAAAACTGAATCAGGATATTAGTCTTCCCTATTCCTACAGAATTCCTCCAAATGATGAACTAGTTGCCAAAAGCTATGCTTAAGCATTGAATTGATACTAAAGCGAACCCAGCCTTGAAATATCTCGTCAGACCAAAGACATTACAAATTCATGATGCAAACCATTGATCATGTGCAAATGCCAGCTACTGGTTCAAAAGTGTTCAAAGGGTTTTTTTTTTGACAAATTAGCTTTAAACTGGCAAGCTTGAGGACTGCTCAAATACTGTCTGTCCACTGCTGCCCATATAAAACCAGCAGGAAAGCCCGAGGCCAACATGAGTTCTGCATACGTGTTCGGGTTAATTTGCCAGAATAGCAATTGTGTGTCCATTCCTCATCCAGATGAGAGCAGCACTCATGGGTCGCTCAGCAGCACACAGATCAGGTGTTAACAATTGCGGAATGAAAGCCTAATTACATTCACTGTAAAATGGGTATATTAATAGTTCTCACCATAGCCAGAGAATAGAGAGGATTAATTCAAATCCCTGTAAATCACAGAGGCCCTTTATCTTATTCTATTGTGGAAAATTCAGCAAAGTGGTAATGTTGCAGAACTTTTTTTTTTCTACTTTGAAATTGTCTTGACAGGAAATGTCAATATTATTGTTCACACTGCATAAGCAAAACATAACAGTAGAAACTAGACTAAAAAATCTAGATAATGTATTTTATTCCGATACCTTGATTATCCAAAGGACAATTCAAAACACCTTCTTATCCAAATGACTTGTTAGAGAAGAATTCTTGGTCAAATTGTTATTGGAAACCTTGCCTCAGTGGGAACAAAAAATTGTCTACTAGATATTCCCAGAAACATCTGAGACTTTACTTAACTCAGTCCATGAACTGATTGGAAAAACGTAAATAAATTCCTACTGTAAGTTAAAATGGTGCACATCTATATGGTCAATGCTGGAAAGTACTAGCAAGGAAAAATGCAGAGTTTTTTTCCATTATTTGGAAGATAAATAAACTGACAGCAACAATTTTCCTCTTTTGCTAGCCATCTTTGCAGCAGAATGAGCTACTTAACCCAACTTCAGAAGCTGAAAGCTACCGACTCGGTGCAACTGCCATTTTCCCATTTCCCTTTCATCCTGTTACATGAAACTACCTGGTTTCTATCGTATCAGCTAGACTCCATATTCTTGTAAATGAAGTAAAGCAATATCTCAACTGGAATTGCCTTCCCTTTCTGCATCCTAATAAGAACTGCAACATCAAAGCTCCACCCCTCATTTCAAGTGTAGAGCTACTTGAATTCAAGCCTCCATTTGTTTCCAAGGTAACAAAGAGAAACTCAACTCCAGCCTGTTTCTGGATTTACAAGTAAAAATTAACCAAGTGACGGATATATGCCTTGCTTTCACTGAATATTTGTCAAAAGTTAATGATTGTGCCAAATAGAATGAATACACTGAAATATATTTCACATAAAGAGAACATTTTGGAATACATAATATCAGGAAAAGATTGCAAATGTTAAGATGCATTTACACCCACAGCCTTACCTCTGTAAACAGAGTACACAATTTAATGAACCAATTTAGGAATTACGTTGTCTTATTTTATAGCAAACATTTAGCAAAAATGTGAGTTCTGCTTTACCAGCTTGTGTGTAACAAAAAATATATTGGACACACTGCCTCATAGTACACCAAAATAATTTATTATGCATTGTTCAGGGTTAAAACTGGGAAATGTACGTCACTGCTAGTGATTGTTCCATATTTAAAAGCCTTTCCAAGAACAGCATATTGCAGCTTACAGACTAATGCATTTCAATGTGGAGGGAAGCAATAAGCTAACCAGAGACAGAAGGAGAGGAACCTTTTTGGAAACTTGGGACAGAAGCATTTTCCATGGAACTGACAACTGAAAGTTTCATCCTAGGCAAATGCAGTCTATGTTCTGATAGAACTCAGGGGAATAAATATGATTGCAAATTTTTCTTTGCCATCTTGCCATAATTTTGATCTCCATCTTTAAGCTTTTCCATCCAGTGCTACTTATCATTTTCCTTAACAGATTTCATTTCACCTTCCTCAGGTACTGGCAACTCATACTCCATGTGGTAAATTTCCAAGTTAGCATACTTCTGATACTACCTTCACTTTGAAAACAACTGTCTCTGGTAGATCATTGGGTCACACAGTTCAATGTCTTCCACCCAGATGCAAACAATCTTTTTTTTTTTTTTTTTTTTTTTTTCCTGAGAGAAAACAAAGAAATGCTAACCTCCAAATTGCTTTTGATACTCCCCAAACTCTCAGTGCCAGAGTGATTACTTCTGTCCTTGAAGTTTTGCTTCCTACTTTCACTGTATTTTTTGGCTGAACTACTTCAGTGACAGAAGTGGAATACAAGTAACTCAGACTAATTTTAATCAAAGCAATCTGAACTATAGTCTCAACCTCATTCGTGGCTTGGGTAACTCCAGGCAAGCAACTTATCCATGTATATAATCCATGTGCCTCTTTATGTGTGAAGACTGAGCTATACAAATCCATTCACATTTAAAGACACCCAAAGAGAAAAATGGTCTAAACAGGCTCAGAACGGATAAATAACAGATATAGATGTCAAGCTGCAGCAAGTAGAACAGGCTTCTGAATAGATACATCAACAAAATAAAAAAAAACCAACTAAAAAAAAAACTTTATCAATTATTAACTACAACTCTCCCTCTTTTAACTACTCTTAAATCTTTTTGATCTTCAACAATTATTTTCTTTCCATTCCTGAGAATGGAAAGGACTATTAAAGATCTAAGACTCAAGAACATATCTAAAACCGATTGTCCTGACTTCTGACAGAAACCTTTGGTCAAAGAAAACACCCTGAAAATTGACGCTGGAGGACTCTGCTTGAGAATATCATGGCAGTGAGAAGAAAATTACTGCCTTCAGATTCTTGCTGCAACCTAAGTAAAGGCTGGATAAGAAAAGAATACAACAAACAAAGAACCAAAAAACTCCAGTCCAGAAGAACCTGGTCTGCTAGTATTGCTTGGCCAAACATGCATTTGAAGTAAGTCCTTTGATGTTGTTCCATCTTTCCCTTTCCTTCCAGCCCAAAAGGCAATGGTCTCAAGACCTACAAAATATTTTGTTAAGAAAATATTGTACATAAGTAAAGAAATAGAACATTCTGGTGGTCCCTAGAATTGAAAGTGAAAAAAAAAAAGGAAGCCTTTGGATGGAGGAGGCTTCTAAAGGTAGATGCAGGAAGTTGAAAGATGTTATAAATGTGAAGAATGGGGGGAGACTTGACAGATGACATGAAGATTCAAGTTGCCCCCTTAATCACTTTGGGCAGTCAGACAAGTTGGAAAGAACAGGTTACATTGTGGTCAATGAAGAATTCCTGGATGCTGACTTGAAAAAAGAAAGAAATGACATATTAGTGGTAAGAGAAGATATTTCTCTGTGCTAAATGGGAGAATCTGAGACTTCTGGGACTGATCCTTGACCTTTAAGGCAAACGGCTTACATGGAATCTGCCTAAAGCTAGACCCTTCTCAAGAGGGACTGTGCTGGAAAAAGTCAGATGTAGTTGTCCTAAACAGACCCAGGAACTGAGCTAACCATAAACTATGCAGTTGTGGACCACCATGGCTGCAGTGCCCTTGCCCTCTTTAATTTATGTATATATTCAGCAGCATAAGCATTTCCATAAAGTGCAAAGCAGGATTATGATAAGAAGTGATTAAGCTATGTTGAATCAGTATATGTTAAACACTTAAACGTGTAGGAAAAGGTGTACTCTTTGCAGTAAGACATGCAAGTTGGTTGTGTGAGGTGAAGAATCTGAACAGATCTTTATTAGTCCATTTGGAAGTACCACCCCAGCTTGACTTCAACTGGACTAACCTAAAAAGGTACTGTCTACAACTGCATGTCTCTATTCCTTCCTAGTTTATCAAGGGCTAAACTGGTTTTGTAGACTTTTTGGTCCTTGCAAACTAAGGCCAAAGTAAGACGAAAATGAGAAGTTCCAAGTATCGTCATGCTTGAGGAGCCTGCTGACTCTCTGCAGACCCAGTGGACACTGGACTGTGGTATCACAAAATTTACTTTCAGTCAAAATCCAGAGTGAGATGCAGAGAAGCCCAACTCAGTCAACCCAGGATCCTGAAATGACAAAGAGGGACGAACGCCTGCTGAAGCACAGTCCTTTCCTGATTGCCTACAGGTCTCAGGGTAATAAATTAAACCTTTTGCTATCCTTAGGAGGATGCTGCACTATCATTTTCCTGCTTTCATTCACAGAAATGAAGAAAGTTCTTTCAGAAGGTGATATATATATATATGAGATGCAGACAGAGAGAAAAAAAATAAATCTAACGTGGTTTAAAATATTTTACAAATAATGTTCCCCTTCTGTGCCATTTACTGCAAAATTTTCTCCCCATCCCATCTTTAGCTGAACAGCAGGTGGAACAAAAAAGGAGGGAAATGTTGGTCTACTGATCAAGAAAATCACTCTCTGTTGGCACAGGTGTCTCACGTTTATTGCTTTTTTTCCTGTGCTAGGCAGTAAAAAACAGTGATTTTACAGCTGGGGATTTCAGATATAATTTTGTTTACTTATACTTCCTAAGATGATTTATCTTTCTCCTTTCTATTTTGAATGGATTGAATCTCTGTATCTTGCACAGTTGATATATATAGCTTCACAGGTATTTCCTACTTCCAGGCAAAGGCTGTTTAAATGTATTTAGCAAACCTATTTAATATACAGCTTCAGCTGTGGAGAAAAAATATATACCAGAATTTGATTAGATTAATTTTTCAAACAGTTCTAGGTGAAACCACTGTCATCCTAACATAAAACAGTATCTCTAACAGAAAATAAGAATTCCTGTGGCATTATAGAAGTGATATGCACAGCTTTAGAGGAAAGTCTGAGTTACTTTGCAATGGGTAAGGGGAATTGTAGCATTTTAGTCACAGCATCCTTCCAGAAATTAGAAAATTTAATCTTTCAGTATGGAATAAATTTTCTGTTAAGTTAAAAGCAAATCATCTATTTAACTGACTGATTACACTGATTTTTAAAGTGCCATTCCAAATACTAGCAGGTTGTATTAAAAATGTTCAATTCAGACAGTTACTCTCTGAGAAATTCAGTGTTTCACCATAAACTCTAGGTTACATTCTTTAAAATATGTATAGGGTTAATTATGTAAATATACTCCTGTAAAAATAATGTGATCTGAGCTAAGCCTGAGGCCTTTATAATATACATATTCTGCTTTTATGCTGTAAATATTAAATCATTTCAGGTTGGCATTAATATACCGTATTCTCCATTCTATATGAAGTTTCAGTCTACAATTCTTCTTAAAATGGCATTAGGAGTGTGCAAGCATAAAGATTAATGTCACTCATGTTTGTACTGTACAGCTCAGGTATCAATGATGCCTGCTCTGCACAAGAAGTGGGGCAGACGGACACTGCTTCCAAACTAACTCTGCCCAGCCCCGTGTTATCCACAAGGTAATTATACAGCTGAAATGGGAAATAAAGTAGATCTAAGCAAATGCCAATGTTTCAGCATATGGACTTGCTTGCAGAACTTTCATTAGGCCAGATTGTTCACAGGTCAATTAATATCAAAATACGATATGAATAATTGAACTTAATATGATACAGGATTAAAATGTATTGACATCAATTGTACAACCAGTTTACTACTCAGTAGATCCCTGGTATTGTAGCCTGCTGTCCTAAATTAAGAAAGTGCCTAGAGTGACCAGCTTCAAACTCCCCTGTAAGGCCGTATTTCTCAATATAAAAGTGCAAGAGTTTTACATCAGTTTTCCAGTGGAGATAAGCTCAGTTTAGGCACATACTATACAAATTTCTCACAAATACTTACCTGAAGTTCTGGCAGGGCAAGGGTGAGAAGGCAGGCAGAGGGAGGTGCATTAGAAAGGAGAGAACAGGGGGCTGCTGTTTGGCAATGGGGATGAAAGTCCAGGCAGCGGGAGGGGGGGGGGGGGGGAGGAGTTGTCCACACTTTCATAAGTCCAAGATACTCAGGCAAAAGCACCTTCTGCTGCCCAAGCAGCCTTTCTGCTATAAAGACAAAACCCAAAGCTCATCCACAATCCCTGCACCACCTCCCATGTCTCCTACTCGGAGTCCTGCCCAAAATCTATCTCCCAACGATCTGGCCTTCAAAGTTAAAAAAGGGTTTACTCAAGGCAACTTGTTTCTTTGCCCTGTACTAGGATAAGCTTCAAGTGACATGAACTTGAAGCAGAGCATGGAGTATCTACAGTGCAGCTCATTGCTCCACCTAGTACCTGAAGTACATTTTTAGTGCTCTTAACCCGTGGAGGAGTGGGCTATAAAAAGATCAGGATTAGGCAGAGTAGGCAGCTTTGCTTTTAACTGTGAGAAAACCTGAGCACATGGATGCGACAGAAATTCCATGCAGGAACAATTTTAGAGTGTGTAATAGATGTACATTTCATGACTTCTGATTTCCATTAGTTTGTAGTTAAAAGTAAAGTTTTAGGGGAAAAATATTTCTAAACAAAAATTTCATAATTTCACAATCGGATGAGGTGGTTTAAATTTATGAAACATTTAGTACACATAAGTTTTGTCTTCAATACTACAGTGGCATAAAGCTCAACTTCTTTTTAGAACAGTGAATGCTCATTTCCAACATATGCAAGCCAAAATAGTCTACTCAAATTTGACATAGAAGCAATTTTTCTAAGTTGCCAAATAACGGCATTTTTAACAAAACAAAAAAAAATTGTTACATGTGTTTTTGGTATTCTGTTACAACAACTGAAGCCTCAGTTTATATTTAATTGCAATTTAAAGTCTAAAGCTTAGCAGTACTCAAAAGAGAATTACTAGTTTGGTAGAACAACATCAGCTCATAAGCCTGCCTTAATCAAAACCCAAAATCTGGCATCAAAATGTCATTGTGAAGTGTTTGCTTTGTATGCTGCTGGGAAAAGGTTTGCAATGTTAATGTTTCAAAATGAGTAATTTTGTAGTTTCATTGTGATTAATAAGCTTGCCATTTTTAATTTAAAACATGAAGCATACATTTGTATTCCTAATAATAAGTAGATGGAAGACTGTAAGCAGTTCAAGAAATTAAATTACATTATTTTTTAATGTCATGTTCTCTGATATCATGAACATCATCAAGAATGACAATGCAGAATCTGCCACTTTATGTGGGAAAAACAAACTAAATGATTCTCATTTGACCATGAGATACCCCAGTGTATCCACAGAACACGCTTCAATCTTTAGTTTTATCTTGCTGTCTTCTCTCTTTCCCTTTAGGAATTTTGGTGCCTGCTAACTGTTTGCATACTTTAGCAGGCACTACTGTGACAATTTCTATTACCAGGAATTACTATTATTATTCCTCTGGCCAAAAGCTATCTGTTTGTCTACCTAGAATCCTAAACTCATCTCTGTACTATTTCTGTGCCCACTACAGCCCCACAGCCAGCCGAGTGAGTTTCACACAGCATGGGGAAGGTGGAAGCGCCGAGTCTATTTCCAGATGCTTCCCTCTTTGCCACTCTGGCAGAAGGACTGAGCAGGGCTCACCTGCCCAACGTGGAAAAACTCCACTCCTAGTTCAAGTGAAATCTTGGCTTTGCTGAAACCCGTGGCACGGTGCCCATCTTCTTCAGCAGAGCCAGGCTTCTAGCTCTGTGGTGGTGATGGGGAAGGACACAACAGCCTGGTAAAGCCAGGGGGGCACTGGGTGAAGGAAGCAAGAGATGCCATGCACGTGGGTGAGGAGAGGCTGTGAAGGAAATCAGGTAGCAACAGATCTTAGGTCTTTGGTGTCACTTGATGTAGTATATGGAGATGGATGATATTCACAACATTATTGAAATTATTTATTGACCAGAGTAGCCAAAACCAACATACTCTCCATTCTATTTTTTATTACCTTATGCAATTTATTCCTATGCCTAACCTGAGCCCTGTAACATTTCATCACTGTGCTCTTTGTCCCTCTTTACCCCAGCATCTTTCTTGCTACATGTCATCCTCATTCATCATGTCATATTTAAAATTTAGACGGTAAGATCTCTTGGAACAAAGCTATATCTCACTAAAGCTCCTGCACAGAGCCTGCAGCACATGCTTCTTTGCATGCAAAATAATGAAATCAATACAAGTTTATTTTCGTTATTGGCTTCCTATAGCAAAAGATGACAGAATTAGGTTCCCCAGAACCTAATACTTTAAGGATATAATTTAATTTTTTTTCATCCTTGGACCCTCTACATTACAAAGTATTCCCTTCAGGTTTAGATTGCAGATCTTTTTAGCAAGCAGCTGAGGCAAATGATTTCAAGGATCTTTTCCTCAAAATGCATCCTTCAAGATCATTTTGGAAACTAGAATACCATCGTCAGCTCTTCCCTGGCAAGACACTACAGAGCTGCCTGCCACCTGCCATCTAGCTCACGTCCCCTGCTAGTGACCTGCTTAATAACAGGCTTCAATGGTTTGGTATTTTTCTTTTTAGTTTTAATGTGACATGTCTCTCAACACACTGGAAGTTTTAGAACACCAAACTCCTCACTTTGCCAGTGCTCCTTCCTTTTGATGATGTGATTTGGATTCACAGCCTCACAAAAAGTATGGTAGAAAGGGATGTGAGAGTCAGCTGGCCAACAGATCTGTCCAAAAGCAAGAGTAATGGTACCTACACCAATCTTGCCTAATCTCCAGTGGCCATGGAGAACTGGATATTCCCTTTTTTCCTGTAGTAACATGTCACTTACTTGAAGAATGGATACTGTGCTCATTAGCTTACCAATGTTAATTCAGCTCATCCCCTGTGATTATTTTGCTACCAGGCTTGATGTGTCTGGGCATTCTGACGTCCTTTCCTCTGTTTGTTTTAAATGTAATTTGCCCTGCACCATTGCATCAAATGTTTGATACTTCAGCGCAGACTCCCTAGGGCAGATGCCAGTGACCTGACTAGAACAGTTTGCTGTACTGCAGGTTTATTTCTCAAACCCAGGATTATGTTTATTGCCAGTCACTTTATTGACATAATCTTAAATGCATTTGCCAGTGGAGCCTTGTTCCTGCTGAGTGGGACCTCCCAGAGGGCCAAGACCTGCGCTTTTCCTGAGCTGCCTTCCTCAGGATGCAGAGAGCTCAGCTCCTAGCCCCAAAGCTGGAGTGTGGCACCCAAAAGCTGCCCTTCTTCCATATTATAGGGGTTGACTTCCTCCTAAGGAGACTTTTACTTATTCCCACTACAGCAGCTGACCTGAGACTTTAAAACTAAAGAGAAACAGAAGCTTGTAAGCTGCAGAGGGGACTGGCAAATTTGGCATGCATAGTAATAACATTTTGAAATGCATTAATTCACACACAGGTATTCTGCAACCCTAAAAAAAAAATCAGCACTTGAAAATAAAATCATAGAAAACTAGAAGCCTTTGATGTTCTCCGTACCCTTAGATGACTATCCTAGCATTAAAGGCCAGAGGAAAGCCTGACAACTATCAGGGTGGAGAAAAAAGGCTGATGAAGAGGACATTAATAAGGAAAATTAAATGTTATGGAGTAGCACAGGCAAAGATGCTATAGGCAGAAGGTATTTTGGTAAAATTTCCTTCTTATTCCTTCAGTATTACTCCCTGAACTACTCCTGCATTGCAAGAATGGCAGAAGGTTTACAGATAACTTGGACGTGTGAGTTTATCTCTATGACTAATAAATTCTTTCTCTCTAATTTAGTATATTAACAAATATAAAATTGATTCTAGTTCTCAGCAATTTCGCAAGTGAACACAAACTAAAATAACAGATTTAAATCAAAAAGGAATCCGCAAAAGTATTCTGGTAATTCTTTAATAATATACATCAACTATTGCTGCTTAAAGCTGATTTCATGTGAACTCTTTCAAAACGGAAGATTGTTTGAAAACAAAAGAGAGAAACTTTATTTTCAGAATACCTGAATTATAAATCTAATGTATCACATTTTTCTGTAAAGTTCAGCTACAAGGTTATGGCATATCTTCCTCATCTCGATCCCTCCTTCATGTTCCTTTGCCAGGCTTTCCAGGTGGAAGCAGTAAACATCTTCCTTATCACAGCATCCGCTGCAACATTACGTTTCCAGGAAAGAACTTCTTTAAAGCTTTAGTAGTTGATATGCATCAATGCTATAATTTACTCCAATTAATTATTGGCTAGATCGTGAGATAAATTATAGAAAAAACAGGTTTTTTACTCATAAAAACATCAATATTTTAATTAATGTTTCCACTCCAAATGGTATGATAAATCAAAATCAGTTTTTCATGAATCCAAATCAAAGACAAAAATAAATCAAGTTAAGCAAAATACTTTAATAATTTATCCTGACTTAGATATTCTAGATTTTTCCCTTTAATTTTAGGCTTGTGACATGAATATTTTTTTTAACTTTGAAACTCTTAGCATGCAAAGTATCAATATTTCATTTTAAAATCTTTTGATCATTAGAGGCATGCTAAATATCAGTTGCAATTCATACCAAAAGTATTGAAACTAGCACATTCTCTGAACTTTCCGCTTCCCTACAAATGCTTTAAATATAAGAAAACCAAAATAAAACCCAAACCAAATATATTTAATTGAAAAAATCTGTCCACCTATAGTAAAAATCCAAAACAAACTAACTTCCATAATTTTATTATTTCCCGTGATAACATAACAGGTAAAATGAGAGGGGGGATACAGTGAGAAAAGACAGTGAGAAAAGAAAAAGAAATCAGAATCTAGGGGGCTGTTCGGAAGAGGTAGCACCTGATGTGCTTTGAAAAAAACGTATTCTGCTCCCATTGTGTCAGGTTAGCACTAAATAGCAAAGGTCAATATTTTTAGTTTCTGGGAATCTTTCCCATATCATGCTGATGTACTCACATTTTACAGAAAGTAACATGTGACTGCTAGACTGGATGGCCAATGGAATACATGTTTAATAATGTGAAAGCTCAAAATCACTTAAGTGTATTAAATAAGGTACCATCACCTCCCCTGCCAAAAAGGCTGCCAGTGGCACGTCAGAGACAACATACTTTCCAAATGAGTCGACTAGGAAACAACAGTGTCTCACACTAGGAGGACAAGAAGATTCCCAGAAAAGAGGCTGCCTCATTCAGCCATATCCTCCGCGTCTCACAGAAGTGCTGCCAGATGATTACCTTGTGCAGAGGACGACACAGGAACAGTGTAATGCATTGCTCACAACTCCAGTGTCCTTATAAACCCATCCAGCTTATCCAAGAAGAGACACTTGTAGCAGTTGCCAGTAGAATCAATAGACTGAAATTAATCATCTGCTGGCTGAACTCAGCAGGAGCTAATGTGTGCTAGAGTCAGAGGAAACACAAGAGAGTCACTTCTTATCTTCTTCAACATTGTCTTTGACAGTCTCATAGTCAACATAATTTGAGAACTCAGTAATACTGTTCAGCTATGCCAAGCCTGAACCATTACTTTTGGATGCTTACATAAGACAAGGGCCACCAGAGAACCTCCTCTTTTCCTTCTTCCTGAGGGTGCAGAGAAAGGAGGGGACTCTGGTGTCAACTGTCCCTTGGTGGGAGACTCTCACGGTTCCCAGCAGAGCATGAGGGTAATAGCAGAAAGATGAAGGAAACCCAGGACTGGTTTCATCACAGTCGTCTTCTCCAATCTCGAGGAGTCAAGCTCTGTACCCAGTGACTCACTTTACCATCTGCTCAACATCACAGGAGTACTGTGAGGATAAATACATGATGAGTAGGAGGCACCAAGTTACTACAGTGATGAAGGCAACATAGTATGTCGGCTACCAAAATGAAGGTGTAATTGTAGCTTATGCTACATTCTTCTGCAATAGTAGTAGAGAAAAACTAGCATAGGCTTTAGCAGGTGGTAGCCACCACAATAAATCTATTTCCAAAAAAGGCTGAGAAGCTACATAAGCAATTGATTCTATTTAGTGATAAATTTACTCACCTCAGAGGAAGAGACTCAGGTTCAATTTCCCACACAATTAGCTGTTTATTCACATAAAATGGTAGAGCTTCAACAACATAAATATAGAATAATCCACAGTCAGTTTAGAAAATACCCAGTAGGTACACAGTTGGGCTGGGCTGTACTTGGCTTCAAGATCTTCTGAAAAAGTTGAAATAAGAAATTGAACCCATGTCCTCTGTGTTCCATGACAATTAACTTTTTTTCAGTTTCAGTAATTTTAAGAAGGACCATATTTATTTTTCCCTCCACAAAATACTCCTTTTTGAAATTAATCCTTGTTGCTTGTATCCTGATGAGATTTTATTTCTTCTGTTCTGAAGAGGACAGCAAGGGCAGCTTTGAATCTAGGAGACAACCACCCCTTTGTAATCTCAACAATTTTTTGGTTTCTTCTACACACACAGTTTTTTATTTCACTCTGTTACTCATAGCATCTTGGTTGCCATGGTATTTTGCTGTGGTGAACAATACACTCTAAATATTTGCTTTTTAATTCTATGGCTGTCCTTACATATATAAAAATATGAAAGAACAAACTGTTACGTTCTGCTGATGAATTCCAGGATGGACTGTCTGTGATCAAAAACTTACATCAATCCTTGTCTCAATATTTTTATCTAGAAAAACAATTCGAATAGCTGCCTCTATTCCCAAGGTTTGCTCAGTCTTAATCACTGTCTGAGAAGAGTTCTGAGGTCCTAAAATTAAATGTGCTATACATGAAGAATATTTTCTTTTAATCTTGCTGTTTTAAGTGTTTCTTTCCTTTCTTATTTATTAACAATGACTGTGAGATTATTGTTGGAAACTAATGAACAATTTAAATGTCTACTTATTTCACTTCTTGTACACAGACTTCTCTAGAGACTTTCCAAACAATTATCCAATCTTTGAATAAGACTGAATTTTACTTTTTTACAACCCACAGGCAAGTCACTGGAAAGAATGGCAAGCAAGCCCTGCTGCTTACCAAGGCTGAGCACCAACAGCCTAAATAAAAAAGCTCTAAGTCCAGCTTGGCCACAATCAAAGGAATTATTCCAATGTCTCAGCACTTACTCCTTGAACTTGATGTGTCAGGCTGCCACTGTCAGAACACTGCTGTGGTCCAGTATAATTGAATTACAAAGAAATTACTTTGTGCCTTTTGCCTTTTTCCACCAACTGGTATCTGTGTGGGTCTTAAAACAGTTTTGAGAGGAGACAATTTACACAGAATAACAATTTCTAGTAATTTTCACAAATATAAATTTATATGTTCTCCTTCTGAGTTTGAGCTCCTAAATTATGTTCCTTTCTTCAGGGTATTGACTAGTATAATACTCCTTTAATGTTTTTTTTTTGAAGAAACTTACAATCTTCAGGAAGGATTAGGTAAAAATTAATTTCTTCTATGAACGAAAAAGATGAAAAGAACCTTTTTTACTCAACAGGTTTATTTGAAAAACAGATCAGTCAATAGTGTCACAAACCACTCAGGCCTGCTGTTGCAAACCTACAATGCAGCAGTATGAAACCTGCCACTCCAATGTGTATTCGTCCTTCCAGGCACTCAGCAGGTGGTAAAGGCCTTAAAGCATCTGAATAAACAAAAAAGGTATTTGAATTACCATTTTATGTCATCTCTTATTTGGGAAAATTTCCATTTAATCTTAAAAAGCTGACAGCACATTAAAAATATTTTTTCTCCTTTTTTGTGTGTTTTTTGTTTTTTTCCAGGTTACTTATCAGTAATTATAACTAACATTCTCTTCTCCCAGTTTGTGTTCTGATTTGCAAACCTCTGTCTATAGACCTTGATAGGAAGTCATTGTCATGAGTAGTAATGATTTCACACATACCCGAAATATCCCTTCTACTCTACATACAGCTGCTGCAAGAAGTACTCAAACAAAATACATTAAAAAAAATGTCTAGATGTAATAGATCACATAGAAAGTGATCAGACTGACAATCTGGAATAGGTTGCCCATAGGAGCTGTGGATGCCCCATCCCTGGACCTGTTTCAGGCCAGGCTGGATGGGGCTTTGGGCAACCTGGTCTGGTGCAGGGTGTCCCTGCCCATGGCAGGGGGGTTGCTCTAGATGATCTTTAAAGTCTTTTTCAACCAAACCGTTCTGTAACTCTGTGATTCTATGAAAGTGATGTACACTTCAGCTAACAGCTGATCTTTGGTTGCTGACAAAGGTTAGCCTTTTTTTCTTTTTCTTTTAATCGTTATTAGCATTATTCCTATATGCTAGGAAGAACAAACCAAATATAATTAGGGTTGAACAGGCTGAAAGATGTCAGGAGCTTATTATGCACTACAGCACAAGCATCTTTGAATCTTTGAAACAGTAGTTGTTAATGACATGACATGACTAGCAGCAGGCTGATGGATAGCGGTGCAACGGCAGCCTACCATTGCCTACCATGACAGTTTTCTGGGAAGACATCAGATCTTAGGGCGGAAAAGCACTTAAGAGATGAGCGAGCAATGAGGGGTCACTAGTTACCTAACCTGACGTCTTTGTCTCCGTTCCCAGCACCAACCAGGCAAAACAGGGCTTTGACTGCACTGCTTAAATGCAGCAAATGAAAACAGTTTTTAAATAGATGGCATATAGCAATTTTTCCACATTTATTTACATAGCTTATTCTAATTCAGTACCTGAGGTATGTTAATATGAACTAAATAAAGTGCAAATATAGAGGTGGTTATGGTTGGTTATCAACAACTATCAGCGATAAAGCTTATGGACACACTGTTGCTATTAATTTTTTAGCTTTTCACCCTTGCGTAAGTGGACCTGGAGTGGACCAATGCAGTAAAACACTGAAAAGCATTCCTGCAGATACAAAAATATACAGAGATTCTTCACTAGAGTTCTGTATTCGCCTGTCGGCTCTTATGCATGGACTGTACTTCTGAAGAAAATAGGTTTCCCAAGTACCAGGCTCTTCTATCAAAAAGAAAAAGGAAGTTCTGCTCTAGATTTATCAAAACATTTAAGAAACTTTTCTCAAATTCATGCAGTGAATTCAATTGAAAATTTGAAAAATCAATGCTAAAAAACCTGTCCAGTTGTGTGTTTATGTATATTTTCATTTTGCTGTAAGTTGTTACAAATACCTCAGTTTAACTCAGAAAATGTTAAAAAACACTGAAAATTAAATTAAACATTTTGAATCGTCTGAATTATGTTACTTTCCCCTTGTTTGTTTTATAACTGCAAACATCGCTTTGGGGATGATTCAAAAAATTTTATAATCTTTTATAATTTAACTGAAGAATATGAAAATCAAATATTCATAGAGATATACCTCAGATTAATCCTTCTAGAATTTTTAAAATAAAAGGTTGAGAGAGACTAAAAGGCATGATGCATTCTGATTCATATTACTTTGCATAAGGGAATTACAGACTCACATATAACCAAAGGATAGATAGTCATGACAATATTTAGCCTGTTTAACCATTTCTTTGGATAAACAGGGTGGTTTAGACTCCAATGCTATCTTTGCATCATTTTTCCCTATTCCTTTCAGTAATAAACAAACCTCTGTCTTCACCACAAACCCTTACACCTAAGGTACATTCTATCCCACTTAGTTTAAAGAATAACACTTAAGAGAGAGTGTATTTCTAGCAAGTCCTTAGTTCTTGCATGTTTTGCAGTAAAAGAACCAATGATTAAGGTTCATTAAGAGCATGAAACATCCTGAGAAAGAGGATAGCTGGAGCTACAGTTACTAGAACTGTGATGTGAAAACTATGAGGACAGATGAATGTTGTATTTAAGATGTTCCTAATAAATAGTCAGAAAGATTTTGGCTTTTACAGTTTAGATCAGCACACAGTTCACAACAGCACAGCAAAATACAACAGAACGTGACTAATTAATGGCACTGCTTTTACCTATTTTGTTGTGAAAAAGCGCTTCACCATTGCTTAAAGTAAACAATACAGCAGATACATTATATAAAGGACTCAGCAATCTACATGTTAGTCATAACAAAATGCTGAGCTATACAGATGGAATCGCTAGCCAGTGTCTAGGAAATGCTAATAAAAGCTTTATATCCACAAACTGAAATCATGCATTTCCTATTTTATGTTGCAGATTTACAGATTTAACATTTTATTTGAGCTATATCTCTGCCCTTAAAACAGGACTTCTTAAAAGAATGTGTCTAAGAAGCTTTCCAGTTGATAAAAGGAAAAAAAAGCAGTAGCAGAAATTTTCAGATTTTTAAAAATATGCTTTATAAAATACTCTATAAACCTTGCAACATGCCTCTCTATGTTTGCAGTTTTTATAGAACGTTATGCATTGGATATCGAGATAGGTGAAAATGCATTTGTGAATGTGTATACTAGCAGAGGGATGCATCAAAATGGTGTTATGCGTGACATCTCAACTTGGATCACCTATCGAGAAGGTATCTCCCAGTGGAATACCAAGAACTCTCAAATTTCCCAGTTTTCATTCAATAATTCTGCGTGACATCAGATCAGTTACCTTAATGATGACAGAGCTGACAGTGACCTGGATTTTAATCTCACCTGAAAGGCAGATATGGTTTGCATAAGAACTCTCTAATTTTATGTGAGCAAAATCAAAAACACTTCTTTTACAATGGCTTTAGAAAAAAATCTGTTTCAATCCTGTCCCTATATGAAATATCAGAATTCTAAGGGCTACCGCTCAGCTGGTTTTGACCACATGATTTGCCTTATGCTCACAAATCCAAATTAATAGCAACGGCAGAATAGTTCTTTATTTTATAAAACGCCTACGCCAGCCAGCAAATTACAAATGTAATAAGATTTTTTCCAGCATTTATATACACTTTTCTAAAGCACTAATTAGTTCTTAAAAGTTAACAGCAGCAAAGTGATCAATGACTAACAAAAAGCTGCATCCAAGTTTCATTGCCCAGCAGCCCTAGCTTTTAACTTGGGGGTTTTATACTGCATCATATAAAAGCCCAGAACTAATTAATCCTATTACCTCACTACATCAGCCTACTACTAACTATGGAGTTAAGCATTTAACTTGTAAGGTTTTACCTGTATAAAATTTTAATGTAACACTATGTATACATACATGTAACTTATCTTCAGTACAAAATCCATTTTTCTTACTTCAAAAATACCATCCAGCTTGCTCTCTTAAAGAATTTATGATGCACCATTAAACTTGGGAGGGCAGGATTGTTCTGATATGTGACTTTCTACAGAGACCTCTGTATGTTTTGCATTCATGGTTATAATACCCAGCATTTAATCTTAAATTAAACAGAGCTGGGAATCTTGGGTTTTAGTAGAATACTCACAAAATTTCAGAGCAACAACTTTACAAGTAAAGGAAAAAAATCAGTTGGCATCACGGGCAAGGAATAATAGTGTGTATTAGGAAGGAGACAGCAATGAACCACTATATTTTCATCTCATATACTTTAACAACAAGGGACACACACACTACCAAAGCAAGTACTAGCCTCCATAGTGCTGAAGTATACATAAACGTGATCATTAGTGCATTTTCCTTACAAATAAAGTACAGAAGAGAAAAAAAATAAAATAATTATATGTTAACATTATAGTAGCAGATTTTTAATATGAATAGTTTCAGATTTTATCTGAAACTAGAAATGCTCAGCTCATTTAATTTGCAGCAGAAAATCCAAGAACATTACTTTTCATTACATACATTTATAATACCTGGGTAAAAAAGAAATATTTATGCTACAGTCTTGTGGCAAGCAGTGCCTTAGAGATTGTTGATTTTGAAAGATTCACAATGGCTTGGTTTATTTTGAGTGACAAGTTCATGGTTGTGGGCAATTGCAACAAATGGCATTCAATTTAACATATATAGTATCATTATGTAATATACATAATAGGATATTATTTATCTTACGATAGATCATGTATCATATTCATTATTAATAACTGCGTATCTAAGGGATTTTTAAAATTTTGTTTACATTTTAGCAAGCAAACTAAGAACAACCAGCTATAGCCAGTCCTGTAACACCATGGTGTCAGTAAAACACAAGCATTCCTTGTGCTCAAGGCACAGGCATTCCTGTACTCAAGGGTGCAAAAGCAGTAACAGAGCAATAGGTATAAATCTGTCACAGATGCTCATGAGCAAGCTGGATAAAACAAATGGTTCCTCCTCATGTCCCAGTTCCCTGGAAGACCCATGGTATCTTAAGTCTCACGCTACTGTCAGTCAGTACAAACGAACCCATTGATTACGAATCAGAATCAAAGCCTTAACACCCTCAAGTAATTCTTGACATTGCACCGAAGATCGTAACTTTTGGCTCATTGCGTGCTACTGAAGTAAAGGCTGGTAGCAAAATTCACAGATGATGTAATAACGCCTCCTGGATCTGATGCAAATGCCTGGTTTGTCACTTTAAAAGACTCTAAAACAATCAGATTTACAAAATGAAATTACTGCATATAATGCCTCAGTGCCTAGATTAGCCATGACCTTTCTCCATCTGATGACTTTCTAAACATGATGGACATTGATCTGTGGCTCAAAATTGAAGAGAAGACATTTAGGATTTGAAGATATTAGGCTAATTCAGATGTGGTGCTAAAGTAAGGTGTGCAATTTAATTTTGATAATTCTGTCAAAACATTATTCAGTTGTAACTGTACCTTCCTAAATGTGGGATGATAATTTCCTTTACAGGAAATCACTCAGAAAGGTTTCTAAGGAAACCAGGCAAGCACACCAAACTAATATCAGGTTTTATATGACAGTGAATGCCACACAAGGAGAGCTGGAAGAGAATTTTCAAGGGAAAATGCTGTAAATGTGAATAAAGATAAATCTAGGTTTAAATACTGACTCTGTTATAGAATTTTCTGTTTCCTACTTGAGACATCTTACTAGGTTAAGCAAAAAGAGGTATCCAGCACATGAACAGGAACATGCACATGAATGTGAACAGCAGCATGTGGGAGACAGCTTATTTGGCAAAATCCAAATGTAACTGAAGGAAGGTGAGAAAAGGAAAATGCAGATTAATGACAAACACTTTTGGAATGGGCAAAGCAAGTGAAGTGGGAAGAATTTCAACACTGCAGTAATGACAGATGCTTTCATGGTTTGACTACGGTCACCTAAAAATATGGCCAAAGGAGACAGAAACCGCATGTAAGTAAACCAGATGGGAAACTTTTTTCGTGGACAAAGCACATCCAGCCTGAACACTGTTAAAAATCAGACTCACAAAGAGAGAAAAGGGGAGAGGGCAGGTCTGGATTTTTGATTTTTCAAAATTCAGTACAGCCTTGAATGTCTTAAGTTAAATATTTCTCTGCAAAGGCTGCTCCTTGCTTTCTTCCTCAGCAGAGCTGAACTGCTGCCTTAATGTGTAAGGAACCAGAGGGAGGGGGCAGATCAAGCAATGTGGGGCACTGTTTAGGGTGCAGATGCAACATCTTTAAAAAAAAAGAAGATAATCAGGCTGGAGGCATGAGTTTTTCCTCTAGATGGAGGCAGGCAGAAGGGACAAGTGCAGTCATACTTGCTGAGACTGACTACAGGTGACTGTACACAGCTTTACCATGGCAGGTGCTAACCGTGAATAATAAAAAGACTCTGTGCTCCAAACTGAGCATCTCTTACTAATGGAAAAGAGAACAACTGATGTAAATGTTTGTGATTACATGAGAGGCGAGTTTTCCAGGCAGAATTAATACCTTGCATTAGATCGCCTCATATTCTTGGGAAAAGTCACACTTCTGGGGGCTGCAAATATTCCCTAGGGCACCTACAATTACATCCAGATTACAGGCCAGATGGGAGATCACCTGCAGTGCAAGGCAACTCACTTTCCACCCACCTCCCAGGCTTTCTTCCAGTTGAAACCAAGGTGCGGCATTGGGGAGGACTGTGGTAGTATATACTCTACTTCCAAGTAAAATAATACCTTGGGGTATACCTTACTGATCTTAATAACTGGGAAGATCTCTCTGGTTCCATAGGTATAACCCTAGCTTCATCATACCATATCAATTGTATCACATCATATCGTATTGTATCCTTTTCTAGCTTTACATTTTTCCAAAGATATTTCAGAGTCCAGGCCCCTATTGATGGGATCTAGATAACCAAATATTAAGTACTCTGTTTATTCAGGAGACAGTCTTTGGATTTATTTTCAATAGATTGTCCCATGATTAATACAAGTACATTGCTTTTTATATGACTTTCGTCTTTATTTTGCTAGGACACAAGTAGCTAGCTGTATTTCAAGTTCAAGTCACAGGACTCTTTCTAACTTTAACACCTGATTTGCTTACTTGGACAGCTTTAAACTAGTACGATGCATCAAAATCATTCCTAATATCATTATTAATATCTTAAGAGCACACGGATCTTTGATTTACAATATTACACAGCTCTTCTCTCATCATAAATTGTATATATTATTTTATTTACCACTGCTTGGATATCTTTATCATATTGTAAGCCACCGGGATGTAACATGCCATATGCAGCTTCAGGCACATGTCCTTTGGATTACTCTAAAGAGATAAATGCAAAAATATTGGACAAATTATTTCATTTATGAAGTATTTTATCACATACCATGAATGCAAATGGAATAGAATAATAGGGTTGTCTCACTACATCTCCTGGAAACATTCACTTACTAATCACAGACAGATTTTTGCTTTCCTTATCCAGTGGTGTGTTTGATTAGCAACCTATTATTTTTGAGATTTTAGATCCATGCTGGAACCCATTTGGAAGTAAAATTATTTTATGAACAAAAATATCAGGTTATCTTTTATGCTCAACAGATTGTTCCAGGAATTTCTTTATGCAGGTAGGAAAACCCTAAATGCTTCAGGTGCAACCACCTGCAGGGTCTTAAATATGCCCTTATAAACAGAGATGATGTACCCTTAACCTGAACATGACAGTCTCTAAAGCAGGAAACATAACACACTTTGCTGTCACAGATGAAAACTTTTGGTGAGAAGAAGTCTTTTGTATTTTTGCCCCGGGAAACAAAACAAAACAAAAGCAAGCATCTCCCTCTCTGAACTTACCAAAAAGAAATCCCTGCTTATCAACCCATCTGTAAAAGAAACGTTTATTTGGATTCTGCTGAATAAGGAAATTACCTATTTTCTTGTCAACAAATCAAACCATGAAGATTTATGTCTGATCTTAAAGTAAAAGGTACATCATTTAAAGACTTTTTAATACACATTTGTCCTTTTGAAAACCATATTTTTTCTCCCTTTCACAAACATATATACAGACACACATTGAATGAATGGTGTTGATTTGTGTTGATTGTGTTGATATGATTTAACATCATATGGACACAAGAGAGGAGTAATTAATGTAAATCATAAACAAAGTGCTACACCTCCTCCCTAAAAAACCCTTTAGGCAAAAACAATCAACAGTTCAACTACTAAAGGCAGATGCTAAAGGGTCACCTATTTTCCTTCTTGCTCTTTGCCAAAATAGTTCTGTAGATATAAGGAGCAAGCCACTGAGCCAGATCCTGCTGTTCAAGAAATATGCTTCACAGCCAGGTAATTGCTTTCCTCAGACTGTTGTACTAGAAGGAGGTGAAAGACAGATAAAAACCTAACTGTAATGAGATAGATTGATTCAAGAGGATCCAGTCAGAAAGAGTTTTGGGTACCTTTGTTTTATTGTGACAATTTGTAACTACACATTTTCTGCAATAAGAAAACTAACTCTTAAAATAAAATGCCAGCAGTGTTAGACCATAAGCAATACTGTAGATCATAATGTACCATGAAGATCAGTACTACTTGGAAATGAAAGAATGCTACTAAAAGATAAGAAAATTACTGTATATACACACATTTGAGAAAAATGTCTGCATACTATACCTAGCCATATCTTTGTAAATTCACAAATTCAGTCTTAGATTTTTGGGGTTTTGTTGGTTGTTGGTTGGGGTTTTTTTACTCTACATCCTTTTACAAAGAGGATTCCTGTAATCTCACTTCACTGCAGGACACTCAAAACATTTTCAGAAGATATGTACAAAGCCTATATGCTTATGTTAAAAAAGAATGGGTAAGCACCCAAAAAAAGTTTTACTTCTTTTAAAGGTTTCATGAAACAATCTGTACTAACATCTTTACCTTTCAGAAGCCCACCATATCTCAACAGGCTGAAAGGCAATATCACTTGCAGGAACAAGTTGCTACAGGTCATTGCATTCTGTAAAACCCTATTTATAACAGTGCCACACAGTTAGAAGGTGGACTTTGAAGGAAAATGTATTTCCATCAGACACCTCTGTTAGTAAAGAAACAAATAAGTAACTTAGGAATGTCGCAGTCTGGTAATTTCACGTTGGTGAATAATCTACCTAAACCACTATTTTAATCTCTAATATTGAATATGAACATTGATTCTGCCTATCCATTTGATGTTCTTTAAAATTATACAACAAATCTTGTACATTTTAAAATCAATTATTCAGACTTGCTGAGGAAAAAAATATTGGTTTGAGTGGTAGAAATTATTTACATGTGAAAAATATTAATTGCATTAATGGCTGTGTCTAAATTATGGATTTATACATGCAACAATATGTCAAAAGCAGCAGCTCAGGCTTATTCTAGTGACTTTTGAAAATCTGAGATTGTCTTGCTACATACAGCATAGTCAGATGCTGCTGTTTCTTGAAGAGCAGATGAGCACTGACTGTGTAGGTGTCATATTGTCACATTTCCTTTTTGTATTGTTTATGCAAAAAAAAGGGAGAGTTACTGGTGGCATTTTATCAAAGGTTGTGTTGAAAGTTTGCCACACCACCACTTGTTGTAGTCAAGTAAGTTGGAGCCTGATATTGCAACATGGTACCCAGGATAGAGCTTCGTATCTACTGTCTCCAGTGGCACATGCATGAGGGATTCAGCACAACATCTGGTCTTTTCATTGGATTTTTTGTCTGTGCAGGAAGGAAAAAAGCCAATTTCTTCAATGATAGTTTCTTAGATTTGAAAAAGTAGGAAAGAAGTTTTAGTAGCATTTAGGTGCTACAGAGGTAAATTGAAGAGCAAGTACCACAGTAACTCTGTAAATCAGGAACTGGGTACCGGCTTTACCATGCAGAGCATCTATACATCTCCTTCACACATCATAAACTTCTCCCACTGTTGGGTATCTGTTGAAAAACTGCACAAGTGCATATCTGTGGATTCAATCTGCAGTGTATTGAAAGCAGTAAAATAGTTCCTTGTTTGATTATTGAGACAGATATTCTAGACAGAAGCCAAACTCCCGGCTCTTTTTTCCAAACTCAGAGGAAAGATGTGAGTTTACAATTGAAAAGAAATTGGACTATTAAAGAAAAAGATGGATAAAATCTGGAAAATGAAACAAAATCTCCTTGCCTCTAATTGAGAAATGGCTAAACCAAGTTTTCCAGACTCTCACAGGATGAAATCCCTTTCTAACAATTTTGTGGCTACAATAAAGCCTTGAGAATCAGAACTTATAATGGAAGCTGTGATAGACCATTAACTGTAGTGGATGCCACCATAAAATAGCAGGGAAGCTGTCAGTGGGAATACAACTTTCAACGGATTTACTTTTGTAGTTATATAAGAATACTAAATAAAGGTAATATAATGGAGGAAACCCTGCTGCATTAACTTTACTTGACAGGTTTTACGGTACCTGTTTTCCTTCAAAGCCCCTTTTCTCATTTCTTCATCAATATTCTTCTCAACAGTTAAAAACTCTTTGAACAAATGTAGCAAACTGGACCATTATACAAAGATGAACTCAAAGAAGCATGCTTACACCTGAGAATTCAAAAAGCATTCTGGTCAATCTCATGTGTTTTCAAAAGCTAGTACTGCCTTGCTGCTGGGGTGTACCTGATAGGCCATTTCCAACAGATGACTGGTGTTGGGAAGAAGGCATTAGGGGTGAAAATGGAAGTTGCCTCTAAAACTCCATCAGCTTCATGGAAGGGGAAAAGTACTTGACTTTCTCAGGTCAGTAACCATTCGATGTGCAGTCAATGTTTTGCCCACTTTTGCCTTCTTTCTGTTATAAACTGTGCTCCTATGGACCTGTGGCTTTTTAGTCTTGCCCTAGTTCAAAATTAATATGCTTTCTAGAGTGAGTGGGGTGTTTGTTTGTTTTGTGTTTTCTTCCTTTTTTGTTTGTTTTTGTGCAGGCATAGACCTGAACTAAAATACCGGGCAGACATAATCACACACATGGACTTCATGAAGTAGACTGTATCTTCCAAACCAAAGCAGAAAGCAAATCATAAGTAAGTTAAGTTAAATTTATTTAATATATATCTTGGTCTTTTGATAAATTTTATCCTGTCTGCTTCACATTTTTGCAGCCTATGGGCGGAAGAAAAAATAAATAATGGATTGTCATTGAAAGCATACCTGTGTCACCACAGATCTCGAGAGGAAATGAGCTTACAGGTAGCAATAGCTGTTGGGTCTGTCTGGTTAAGGAGAGTATCCATAGGAGACTGAACCCAGACACCAGGCAAAGATGGGGGTTCTAATCAAAACAGATGTGAGTCCCAATGGTGGGAGGTGCTCTCAGTTGAGTTCAGCCCACCAAAAGCAGAGTTATCACAGCCATATTCACAGTCCTAACACTGGCAACTAATTTTTTAGTATAAGACCACTTAAAAACTTCAAAACTCAAATGGACATCAAGAAAGTTAAGTTGTGCCCTTCTAATTGATACAGTTTTTCCTTTTCTGCATTTAATTTCCTTTATGCCCTTTCTATATAAAAGGGCTTGAAAAACTGTAGTTATAAATGGGGTGCCACCAGCTTTAAATTACAGGTATGTTATACATTACTCATAAATATAACTCACACAGGTCTATCTCTGTAATTTCATTATATTTACATTATTGCCTCTCTACTTGTGTTTTAACAGGAGGATCAGCGTCTTCACGAACTTCCAGTGAAGCAGATTCAACTGATACTTTTCACACTCTTTTGGGAACAAAACTTAAATTACTGACATAATGAACACTAGTTTAGTGAGAACTTATGGAGTTGTGGGTTTTTTAGGTATCAGCTTAAATTTTAAAGGCAGTTTAATTTTATTTTAAAATTCCAGAAAAAAATACCAAAAATGCAGTTGGCTTTTTTTTAAAAAAAAAATAAAATAAAATAAAATAAAATAAACCCAAGGGGGTTATTTTTGGTTTGCTTATTTATTTTGCCAGCTCAGTCTCTTCTTGCCCTAACTCCCTTTTCAGCACTCAGTTTTGTGGTGCCATAGTAAAAATTGTTAAATTTGGGTTTTTTCACTGGCATATTACCATCACGCCTCTTTGCCTTCATAGTTTATCTGCTCTATCTGTACTGTCTGTACTATCAACAAGATGTGATCTTTGTGGTTTTCTCTAGCAATAAGTAGTGCAGCTCAATATGGGGGAATTTATGGATTGAAGCACATGGTGCTGATGTTCTGATGCACACTGTATATATGTTTTGGGGGCCAAGGATTTCAGAGTAGGTTCAGCCTGGTTGCACAGACTGAATGTCTATTAGCAGTTGAAGCCCACCTTCCAGTTGAATTTCAACTCAAAGAAATCCAGTTCACATGCTCTGAGGCCACTTAGTAATGTGAACCAAAGCTCAAAACCAAGATCGATCAGGAGATTCACTTCAAAAGAGTAACCTGGGTGAGAACTAAAACACTAAAATATTTGTGAAAGGCAAGTCCCAAGTCTATTGACGTAAACAAAAACAAACAAAACCCCTCACCTTTTGAGAAGGATTGATCTAATTTATTTTTGTATGTCAACAATTGATGTCTTTTTAATTGATCTAATTTAAGCCAGACATTTAGACTAACTTCTATTAGAGGTTTAAGAAATAAAGACCTACAGAAAGTTCCCACTGAAATATTCCCCACAGATCAGATAAAACCCACCTTCCTGTTCCTGTTTTCCCTCACTGACATTAAAGTTCAGATTAAGCGTTAACATAAGAGATGTTTACAACAGCCAGAGGACCTCAGTGAGTTTTCTCATTGTCCATATTAACAACTCAAAAGATATTGGTACTCATGCTAATTTTCGCTTTCTCAATAAAATATGGTTTATATTTTAAATAATTATTAAGCTTAGAGGGAGCAAATACAGATCTGTTTTTACTCTCACATTAAGGCATATCCTAAAGTCTGACAGATACGAGCAGTAAATTAAGATCACCTTTGCTCCTAACTTTTCATCCAGTGAAAACACAAATTTATTTTAGATATCTGACAAGTCATGTCTTTCTAATCCATGTAATTTACATGAAAACAAAGACTCATAAGAGACATTTGGTCAGGCCTTTAAGTCAGTGAGGTTTAACATCTGTTGAAGTTCTGAAAGATTCTTCAATGTTGTATGCTGAAAAGGATTTGACTTATTTACTTTCACCAAATGTCAATTTAAATAAAAATCTATAAATGTACTACTAAAGCTAAGGTTTTTATTAAGAGTAAATTAAAGAAACAAAGTATTAAATAATTATAAATTCAGAATTGGGTAGTATGGTTACATCATTTAATGTATTACTCTATGAATAACAAAAATAATCTTTATATAGATGATAAGAAAATGGCTATTTGATTATAAATATGAACTAAATAACATAGTCAAAATCAATAAACTCTGCCTTTTATAGAATTGCGTGCTTTAAACTGAATTTAGGTTATTATAAAGAACTTTATAGTCATTTATTTTAACTGTTGTCTCTAACCACTCCCAGCACCTCCCAGTGGAAAGGCTAACCCAAGCTACAAGTTTCATGCAACTCAGATGTTTGTGTTTAGAAAATTAATTGGAGAATCCCTACTTAAGTTTGCAAAAGATTCAGAACCTGCAGTTTTCTGGAAAATTTCTCCACTTGGCTAAAGTTGTGCTATTACATAAACTCAATAAAGTTCCCATCTTCCTGAAAGCAGGAATCCACCCAAGTACTCTAAACAACCAGCTTTGCTAGTGTAACTCATATCAAAGTAAATCAGTAAGATTGCACAGACCTCAGGTGAAAGACACCATGGTCTTGCTACCCCTTTATTACAGTACAGCCTTCTGGTGACAGGATTTGCTGACAAAATGGAGACTGGTGCCTAACCTCATGGAATTTTGAGGAAGTTGAACTTCTGGCAATTATTTCCCAGGTCAGCGCCAAGTAGTATCCTACAGAACACAGTACAGTCAAAAATGGAAACCCCATGAGACCAAAAGGAGAGAGACCAGAAGGAAGTGCAAATCAAGGCTTAAAATGCAGACTTCAGGGTAAAGATCTCTTGGCTTGTTGTCATATGGGTCCAGGAATTTTGCATTTCTACCTGCACTGTAGTCTAGAACTAACAGAAGGGCTAAGAAATACTCATCTACAGAAATCATTACCTTGGTGATTAAGTCATGGAAGACCACTCAGGATGAAGTAAGCCTAGAACCTCTGCTTCCTGAGTGGAGAGCAGTCTCACTGCTGAAGAAAAGAGGCCATATGCCATAAAACTCAGGGCATGGCTTTTGGGTTCAGAATTCCTTTTCCACAGATACGGACAGCCCCAACATGCCAAAGAGATTCAGCCATACCTCCGTCAAACTTGTCTGACTTGAACACACCAGAATTCAGCACTGTGGCTGGTGCAAACCACAACCTGGTTAGCTAACACTTTTCTACACCAACATGGTTAACTCCATCCTTAGTTCAGCTGTCTGATTTGCTGTACAGAGTCTTTGTAACTATTTTCAGGTTTAAGGATGTGAGCTACTAGTGTTGCCTCTGCTTTCTGGGTCTTCTTCAAATAAACCTCTATCACTAGAGGTTATAATGCAGAATCTGACCCTTTTGACATTTTATTTTCTTCCAATATAAAATGTGGAACAGAGTGGACACACTCTTCAACTGAATAGGACATGGAGGAGTGAAGCAGTTTTGTAGAGACTCCCTAAGTGCAACTGCATCCCATGATGAGGGAAAGCACATGACTGAGTAGGCTGCACTTGAGTGGGGGGCTTCAGCCTTCTTAAGTGACCTAAATAAAGCCACTCTTGAGCCAAATAGAGAGAAGAGTATAGCTGTGTCCTGAACACTCCCAGTAGTAAGTAAAACTGGCTTAACAGACCAGTTAAGAAATGTAAAATACAGACATTACTCAGGAGACACAGCTGGGTTTTAAACTATTTGTAATGTGATATTGCCAATTAATCTTCCTAAACAACAACATTTCTCCATTTCTTAATTCTCTGCCAAAGTAGTTGTAGCATAGACTACCTGTGCAGAAGCAAGATGTACTTAATGTTACCAGCTCTGCTATTCATTGATCTAAAATATGATAGCTCTTTTTCCTTTCTCTGCTTCATTTCTTTTGTTGGCTTGAGCATCATTCATATACATATTTAACAAATGTTTATTACATATGATTTTAAATGTTAAATTGCTTTGCTAGATAAAAAGATACATATAGCAAGTGATTTTTTAAAGCTGACAAACCCAAATATTTTCGATGTTTTCATGAAAGAAATTGAACTAAGTAAAACAAATCAACCAAATAAAATCACTGTAAGAATATTCTAATTATCTCAGTAATTAGAATATATTGGATTTTATTTTTTTCAATAGCAAATACTTCCTTTCTCTGAGTCTTTGCATCTTGGGTCTTGATGGATTCTGTTTTACAGCTTACGTTTACAAAAAGTTTCAACTAAATTGAAAAATTCAGAATGCATATCTTCCATTCAGACATAATCTTCAGAAAGAGAATGCCAAACAATGACTGAATTCATTGAAATATTGAATGTAGCAGTCCCTTTTATTTTTTCATGTTTATTTCCCCTTTTATTTGTCAGCAACCTTTATAAAATGTTGAGTCCTTTAATAAAGATCATAATACATTAATTATATGAATCATACTTTGATTTAAAGAAATACAGCAACTACTCATAATTTGACAGTGGAATAAATATACTTTCAAAGAATACAAGTGGTTTAATATTGCTCTCCACTCTTCATTTACTTCAGTCTAGCTTCTGCATACAGACCATGCTTGCCATCTTGACATTGCCCCCCCTCCCAATGCCTTATGGTGGAAAGTTCCTTCCCATTTGCACACACAATAAGGCTGCTAATGCCTGTAAATATCTCAGCCAGGTGTTATTCAGCTGAAAGAGATATTTCCATGGTATTTTTTCTGATGCCACATAGATACTCATCCATTCGTCTTTCATCTGTGACTAACTGCTTGCAACTTGAGCTAGGCACTGGAAGCAGCCTCGCTGGGAACATTTGGTGCCCTGACTCATGGGTGCTGGAATGAGCGAATAGGAAAAAGCTGATACATCCGGAAGAGCCTGAGGCTGAATTCTCAAATTCAATTTCCATTCCTTTGGACTACTAGAGAGATAAATTGAACGATACAAAATCTCTAAAGACTCAAAAAAGACATCTAGAATATATATTTTTTTCAAGAGCAATTTAAGTAGTCAAGAGAAGCTGTTGGTAAGAATATTCATAGAAAGAGACTGATAATGATATTTAGACTTTTTTAGTTTGAGGGTTTTTTTTCTATACAGAGTGTAGAAAAGATGAATTTCAGCCTACATTCTGCATTGAGATCTTTCTAGTCAATCTCTCTGAGAGCAGAAATTTATCCAAATACCATAAAATTGATGGCTAACTATAGAGTAGCTACAATGAAGCTAAAGAGGTTTACAGCAAAGCTTGAAATTTTCTCTATTTGAACAAAATCCCATGGTTAAGAGAGTACTTCATATTGGTTATAGAAAAGGAGCTTGACCTTTAAAAGAACAGACTTTTTCTCAAGAGTACAACAGGGGGGAGGGAAACACAGAGGTTCCCAGAGGCACGCTTACTGCTTTGGAAATGTAGATATTGTAGCAGAGAACCATTTTTAAAGACAAGATGTTTTTAGGATTTTTAAAGATAAATTATTTAGATGTTAATTTTCTACCCCCTTTGTTCTGATTCTTATGTGTCCCTGATAAAAACATGGGTTGTGGATATTTCCTCTTTTACAGCTTTCTCTAAATTTATAGTCAAAATCTTATTTTATTTCTGGCTTTATTCTCAGGTTTCCCACTTTTTCCTTATCTTTTATCCTAGCATAACTTCAGTGATTTCAACTGTGTTAGACCTGAACTACAGATATATACAGGACAGAATAATCCAACACCTTTTAACAGAAGTCACACAAAGTTTTCCACTTTCTTCAAAGTCTCAGGTTACACTTTTGCTTCACCCAGAACAATTAGCCAAATGTCCTAATTCCAGTTTATTTGAATTATTCTTGATTTAAGAATATGGCCCTCTCCTCCTGCCCTGGTAAATATTTGGAAGCAAGATTTTAGGAAAAAAAATACTTGTCTCTGTGAACTGTACTCAAAAGACAAACCTCAAAGTGAAGCCAGAATGATCTCATTTCAGATGGTCTTTCAGGTTTCAGCCACGAACTTTGGCTCCTAGATACAGATTTGTTTACTTTTTTCACTAACCTAAACATTGTCTGATTCACACATTAAGTTTATTCCATCTCCCAATTGAAGGCAGGCAAAAATAAGAACTTCTGAAGGTTCCACTTGGCCATTTTCCTAGGAAGCAGATTTGTAGCACTAGCTAACCCATTTTTCAACAGCATGAATTCTCACTGCCCTGATTATTATGTGCTCATTTGCACTAATTCAAAGTCAGTTCACAAAACTAACACAATCTAATTTGGTAACGATATCTATCCACCTATAAACTGAAACATATTAATAGACAAGGTTCAGTGGTGTAGAGAGTCAGATTTGGAAGTCTATTTCTCTTTCTAAAAAGTTTCAAGTTTTTTTAGAAAAATCTTTCTAAGATGAATGGCTAGGCTACAGCTGCTAAAAAGTGTTGTCTCACATTTTCTGGGAAAAAAATGGTTTCTCTGTGGCCCAGTTTTGCTCCCAAAGATAAAAACCCCAATACTGATTTCAATGGAGAAAAAAATCCCATTCTAAATTAAATACTATCTTTTTAATGTATTTCTATCTAAATACTGTTAAAGTTCATCCAATGCAATATAAAAACAATATTTTAGAACAATGTAAGTAGTTGACAAAAGACACAAACTATTACATTCCCCAAGGTATATGACATAAGTAGTTTTTTTAAAGCAAGCAGACTTCAGTAACATCTTCACACAAGTGACTTGATGTGATTCCCCTTACCTAGCCTCAACAAGACACCTTCCTGGGAAGACAGGTTCTTGGAGTCGACAGCCTGCGTTGTATTACCTCAGCAGTGCCATAGACCCTTGCTAAGAAATGTTCTTAGTGATATTCTGATAGCACAGGCACTCCAGCTAATCTCATCTGCAATTGTCGTACACGGTAAGGAAAGTGATGTTCCAAAGGATACGCGCTTATGCTATGTATAGCTGTCCTTTTTAAAGCCTACCCTCAGCCACAAAAGCTGCTCCTGTGCAATTGCCAGAGAATCAGTGTATTGTGCTTCCTTTAACTAACTCCACCAAGCAAGCTGAAAGTTGAATGAGCTGAAGTATTTGAGTGCCAAACTTCCAACTATCGTTATGGCTTACAAAAAAGCCAATGTTATTTTGAGTGCAGTTACAATAGCAGGCCACCTGTGAATAGCTGGTTGGAACGCCACATTGACAAAAGCCTCATTGGCTTATATGAACTGAATTTCCATCCTCTAGCAATAACCTAAACAACTCAGATGTGAAACTCACTTGTCCTTCACTGTTCTCTAAAGCTACATCTGTGCATCAGCTGTTTATCCAAGCATTTTTTTCAAACATTTTCTCAGCAATTTACAATTATTAGGGACATGTATATATGTACAGACAGATGTGTTAACGGATAGTGCTTTCAGGTGGAAGTGACTACCATGATCTGCACCATTCTGACGGCCATTGCGATGACCAGATTTATCTATCAGATTTATTTATTTATTTCTACCAACAGAGCATCCCATTGCCACCGTTAGCCTCTGTCTAGAGCAGTGAACATATCTGAAGCTGTAAATCAAGAAGATGCTGACAGACACGAGTATTTTACTGACATCTGATGGGCAGAGATGCTTTCAAGGTTCTAGCTCAGTGACACATTAAATGCAGGATTCAGTCTCGCAAAGACATCTGCACTGTCTTGGTTTGTCTTTCCAGGAAGAACTCACTGTGCATAAAATTAAACACATAGCACAGCTCCAGCTGAATATTTATCAGGTTGATATATTTTACTCTAGTATAGGCCCGCCTCTACTTAAGCTCCCCTTGGTTAACGTGGGTTCGTTGGAAGATTTCCTGAAAACAAGGAGATCTTTTCCCAGCAATGAGACTACAGAATTTCCCTGACCAGCACCATCCATTGCCACTTCTAGGGTAGCTGTAGTTTGTCCTTTCCCAGAGTTCAACCCTGTCGGTTTACCATTCCATTCTTCAAGAAGAGCCAAAAAAGAAAACAGACACAGACTCATGAGTTCTCCATTTAACTAATACAGTCTACACAGTTAACTAAATTTGAAATATCTAAACCTCACTGTTTTCCTACCTTAGCTCTACTATAATTCATAGACATATGAATAGTTTAGGATGCCTTTATTTCTAGATATGGCTCTCCTGCCGAACTTTGGAGTGTATCTCCCTTTCTTCACATCTAGCAAAGTCCTTAATTTAACCTTGTCTCTCTGCTATACAATCATAACCCTTCTGCATTTGCTTTCCTTCTCCTTTTGAATAGAACTTTGAATTTCTCTTCTGCAAGTTAGTCTTCACACCTCTTCCCTCATCTTTTTCTTGGGGAGTGGAGAGGAGGAGGAGGAAGTTGGTTTTTAAGATCGTGCACTATTATTTACCTGTGCTTTCCATGCCCCACACTATACTGCTTATAAACGGAAGGAAAAAAATTCTTCATGTAGGATGCTGTTGTCCTGGTAGCCTGATATGCTTTCATGTCAATGGGACTCCCCAGTGTCCTTCGGAGAGGTGAGACACAATCCTGACAGCAGACAGTGACTCCCACGTGCATATACTCAGGGTATTCAGCTATTTAACTGAATATATCCAGTTGTCCACACACATATTTCCTAGACTGTCTCAACGTGGTTAAGTTCTTTTGAAGGGAGTGACTAACCCATAAAAAGGTTCTTTCTATAGATAAGGTGTATCGATATATTCAAGTTTGTTACCGTGTTGTACCTCGTGGAAAACAGAAGTCAAATTCCTTGCTAAATCCCATGGGTTTACATAGCATTTTTAGGGTGATTCTGTGCGATAACTGCTGTTTCTGCTCTAGCATCAAATACATTCTGAAGCAGGGTTTTTTTGCCTGAAATGGAATCATAAAATCTGACATTCCTTTTGGCTTTCTATTCTGCAGTCATATATTATCTGGATTTACAGAGAGTAAAATAAAGCACAGACTATCTAGAGTGTATTGATTTTTTTTATTGTGACTGATATAGTGGGCTGGCATGTTCTTTTCTAATCTGTTGTATTCACAAAATATGCGCATCTTCTGTTCTTGGCAGAAGAGAAATCAAAGCTAAAATCAGGAAATGACACCTCAGAAGTACAATTGAAACCTGCAGGCCTTAAATCTGCCCTATGTCAGCCCACCAGTCTAGTGATATAACGTCGTTGATAGCAAAGGGACCACAGGAGTTTAAAAATGGAGTAATATAGAAATTTCTATCCTATTTCCCTATCATGTTCAGTGAACAGTAGCTCACTGTCTGCTTTTGAGAAGACAACAAACCAGAGATAAAGCAACTTGAGTTCAGGTGTTTGCTTGCATCTGAAAGGTCTGCTTAAGGGATTTTTAATATTATTTTTGACCAAAATATTAAACTGCTTCTGTTACAAATGATCAGTGTTAAACTATTGGAACATACATTGTTAGATTTTAGAGTTACTGAACAAGAAGCCATAAACATTCTAGTAATGCAAGTTAATAATTTCATATGCTGTGTTTACAGACTTCAAATAACATTTGTTTATGGCTGGTTCAGATTCAAGCTTATCTTCAAAACCAGACTATGGAGTTCTTTTAAATTTATTTATTTAATTCTTACAAAGAAAACTCTCTTGGAATATAGTATTTCTGAACAGCCTGCATCCTGCAATATTTTCGCAGAATCATAAAAAAAAATCCTGTGACTAACGCTCTTTTTCCTCTGAACTCAAGAGCAGAGGTCCTGTTTCTGCTTGGAGCTCAGTGTATAAATAAAAGGATAACATGTAAACTTTGAGATTTAAGAATACAAAGTTCAAGCTTTCGTTCAGTTGTGATATCACTCATTTTTTCTATTCAACTCACTCTAGCTGCTCTTTAAAATGTGAAGTCCATTCTTTGTATTTTGTACAACATTACAATACTCAATTCTGCTGATTGTAATTATTTCCATGAACTGTATAGTGTTGTTCAGAAAGTTTCATAAAGCAATCTAGTATTTGTCACTTACTGTTATATTTATGTTGCTTCTTCCATTTCTACAAGTCATATAACCACAAAGTATTGTTTCAAGTGTTTCATCAGCTCTATGTAGACAGAGGTTCACCTAGTTTATTGTGAAATTTGCTTGTTCTGGATAAAATTACTATAGATAGCATAAAACTCTACCTGGGTTTCAAATTACCTCTGGGAGATGTGAAGGCTGCCTTCAATTTCTTTCAGCCTGGCAACAGATAAAGACTTCCTTATATTCTCCCTGATTTCCTTCTTAATTTCCCTTCTCTCTATCCTCCTTCTCCATCCCACCTGCCTATGACAAGAACACATCCAGAAGTGTAATAGGCCACTGGAATAAATGTACACAAATGTGTCAACATGGACATAAACCTCTCCCTAGGTTCATTAGCTGTTTCCTAAGCACTGCAATACTCCTGTAAACCTGCACCATATGCTACATCTCCGTTTATCATTTTAAAAATCACTACTCCTTTTTTTTCCATCTTCTAGCATGTCAGTTCTTTTCATTCCCTATTCTTTTTCACCTGGAGCATACAGCAACAGTGACCACTTTCCAGCAGTCTCTACTGTAATTCCCCATTATGCCACAATTATGCATAAATATGCCTTATACTTCCCCCCACCATATGCTGAAGTTTAACATTCATTTGATGGGACAAGAGATGATGTCAGTCTCTGTCAGGGACAGATTGTCGTTCAGGCAAAATTCAGATATCCCACATGGTAAGCCACAAAGCTGGAGACATGTAGAACATTGGATCATTAAGAAAATGACAAAACCCAGAAAAATATTGTCAAAGAAACACAGAAATCACCTCGAGAAATCTTACTTATAAATATCCCATCTGTGATGCTTAGAACCTGAAATCTCTCGTGATATCAGTACAATATAGAAGAAATTTTCCTGCCTTTCAGAGAGCTCTGCACAGTTCTCAGCCTGATCTCCCTGCTGCCTACATTTGCAGTGCCAATCGGGCATGTACCTTACGTTTATCATTCCCTCTGCTTAGCAACCAGGGTATAAGCAAAGAAAGGAAATCTAATACAAACATGTTTCATTGAAGATTCCCTAACACAGATTAATGCTAAGTAATATCAGCCACATTGAATTAAGGCTAATTCTTAGGATTGCATTTTTCTTTCTGAAAGTGTCACATCCTGAAGTTGTGTTCTTTAGAGGCAATTTGGTCATAATTTTCATGCTAGAAAGAGGCAAGTACTCATCCTCATTCTTTCTGAAGAACACAAGAAAATACAATTTTTTCTAAAGCAAAAACAACCCAGTAAATAAAAATAATGTAATTTTTGCAAACTTTCACATCCTTTAAATGTTTTTGCTTATCTTGTGTCTTTGAGAGGCATACTAATCTTTAATTCAGAGGGTTAGCTAGATTGCTAGTCTCTGTGCCTTCCTTGGTTCGGGTTTCGACTAGAATAGTCCCAAGAGAGATGATGATACAGTCATGGAAAGAGATATATGGAGGTTGAAAATAAAAAGATCAAGTCCAGGACTGAATAAAGCTATAGAATAAAGCCAACAAAATACACTTCCATGATCACCAGGATTACTTTTGAGGATAACCTACATATTACAGTTGCCTTGGTGAGAAAAAGTCGGTAGATGGAAGACCTTAAGCTCACCGTTACAGCTCTAATTTTTATTTGGGTTTCCCCATTCTATTGTTACTATCCAACTTTTAACTGTCCCTCTTTTATCAGCAATTGACTGGAGACAACCAGAGAAGTATTTGTTTTGTCTTTTTGTGTCCCACACTTCTCTGTGGGTGATCCTGAATGAAGAGGCGGGGAGAAGGTAGAGACAGAAGAGATGAAAAAAACCCACCTCTTAATATATCCTCCAGTATCTTCATGTGTTTGCTTAATAATGCTGACAAAAGGGGAAGAATAAGTAGTGCTGAACTACTCTCAAAACTGTCAGAGTAAAAGCATATGCACACAGGCAATGAAAGGGTAGTAGCTGGCACCCTGCACATCTGCATTCTAATTGACACTGTAGTAATTTAATCATGAAACCAAAGCCTAAAGAAATAGGTTTGCAGTCAAACTAGGCAGCAAGGACTCATTGATCATAAATAGTTAAGAATTCCACACACATACCAAAAAGAAATAGTGAAATACAGAGTGCTGCTAAAGATAAGCTTGTTTTTAAGTGTGGATTACAAGGAAATCACTGGATGGTAGAGAAGTACAAAGAACATTATTCAGAACAACATCATTTGCTAATAAGGGGAACCATGTACATCTTGAGCAATCCAGTTCATTAGATCCCCTAATCCTTGCTTTTGCATGGAAAATAATTTGAAGCTACATCACTTGGCACTTAGCAAATGTAGTATTTTCTTTTATAAAGCCTTGTTGCAGTAACAACCCCACCTCCTTTAGATGTCTAATCCTGTAGAATGTCTGTGGAAAACCTCCAAAGGCACTAACACTCAAGAGTCTCCGCTGTGTAGAAGGATCTGATGCAGAGACATCCTACAGAGGCATTTCACTTCTCCAATGTATTTTGAAGTACTATATAGCTTTTCTCCTAACACACAAAATCAGGAGAAAAGGCAATGGGAGACCAGAGGAACATCTATAACATGCTGGATTCACAGCCCTACTTTCCTCAGAGAGCAGAAGCACCTGATCTGCAGTTATTGTGGCTAACTTGCTGTCCAAGTAACCAGAGATAAATTAATCTCATTTAATTTTAGCTACCTGTCATCTTTTAGATATTTGTCACCTTAGGCTCCCTTCATAGATTCATTTGCCTTGTCACAAATGCCTATGTTAGACAAAGATGAATGACTCATTGGAAATGCTATTTCCCCCCATTTGATATACTGAGTTTAACCAAGACTTCGAAATCTAACTTTTAGACATTAAAGTTAGAGCTGATGAATCTCTCTCTAATTAATGGAGAGAGTGCAGAAACTCCAGAGAGTAATTCAACCCATCTATTTTAAATGCCTATTTAGAGAAGAGAGGAAACCATTTTCTCTCCATTAACTATGCAGGGAGCCGAGTTAACTTGCTTAACTAGATACTTAGGTTTTGGACAGTAAAAGTTACTAAAAACAATTGTATCCCAACCATTCTTCAGCCTGTAAGGGGATTTTTTTTCCAATCCCTTCAAATCCCAGGAAGAAAAAAAAAACCCAACACTCTTAAAGCTTGTTTATTCAGACTTTATACAGAGGTCATGATTTAGCTCTCTGACAGTGCAACAAATATAATTCAAGGATTTTCTACTTTTCTTTCTTTCTACTATTTTTTTTTTTTTTTTTTGGGGGGGGGGGGGGGGGGCGGGGCGGGGGAAGTGGAGGCAGTGGTGGACAAGGGAAAACACCTCCAAGCTAAATATCACTTTTAATGTACTAGGTCATCTTCAGCTCCTGGATCAATACATAGCTAGAATACAGTTGTGAAGGTCAGCTTTGAAACAATCCCTCCTCATAAAAAATCTCAGTATGGGAAAAAAGGTAACACAAACCTCTTATCAAAGGCCCATACTTCAACCCACTTTCATGTTAGCAAACCTAATTGCCCATAAGCAGTCAGCATCTTTTAGTTTGAAGTGCAAAGTGCTGAAGGAACCCATTATTTGCTTGTAAATGCCATTCATAAGTGGAATTCAAACGTTTTTTAACCAACAACACTGGTATCCTTATGTTTTATAGCACTCAGGCCTTTCAAAAGGACACTGCCCTATTGCTCTTTTAGATTAAGAAAACATAAGTAATTTTATGTTTTTATTAGCTGAATAATGGCTGGTTATCAGCCTAAAGCATGTAGTAGCCTTAAATACAAATTAGAGGTAGAGAACATCATTCATCTGCAGGAAAAACTCTTTCCTATGATATAGAAAAATTAATTTTTGAGAAGGTGCTCTTAACTTTTCCTGTCAGCATGCAATTGGTACCTCAAAAATAAAGATAATGTTTCACTATAAGCAAACTATTTTGCCTTTTTGGAGAAAACTGGCCTGAGAAATTATTCCCTGGTGGTTAATGGAAGCCTAAAAAAATAACAGATCCACACTAACCCTCATAAAGGTTGAAATAAACACACTTGATCCTATAGAGCTGAGAAATACTGGGATCCCATATTTGATCCCTGAATTAATAAGACAGAAGACAGGCTTCACCATATACCATGCATAATGTTTTTTATTCCGTAAAGCTATCCAGGTTTTTTTTCAGGATTTTCTTGGAAGCTCCATTCCACAAATAGAATATTACAGATATCACAGACAGAAAGCATCAAATTGTAGTCAGCCTAAAGTACTGTAATGGCCTGACAAGTTTCCAGTTTAAAAATATTTGCAAGGTCCGTAACATTGATATTTTAATGTGCATTGAATTCTGACTTTTTATGCAGATTCTCAACCCAGATGCACTTTTAATGTCCCCAAGTGCAGTGCAGTTTATGCATTTTAGAAGTTAAAGGTGTATGAAAACATACTTCTCTTTGTAAAAACAAAAAACCAAACAAACAAAAACCAAAGCCTGTAGTAAAAACAGCCAATCCCTAGGGAGACTTAACTGACTTTCCCTTCTGGACACAGGGAGCTCATCTTGTGCTTTTAATGCTAATTGCGTTGATTTAGTGGAAAAGAACTTAAAAAAGTAGGTGCTCTGTACAGAAAACAGTTATGCTGCTTAAAAAGCAAGTTAACCCTTTTCTCTAACACTCATACAAAATTCTGTTTGAGCTTGATCTTACTGCCAACCACTAGCAAAACTATGAGCCGCTGCTATTTATTCTTGTTGCCAATGCTCTAAGGAAACTGCTTCAGCCACCAGTGACTGCCAGCACACAGGAACATCTTGTACATGGAAACATCCTACTGCCAAACCAGACCAAGCAAAATGTATCAGTCTTTATGGTGGGAAACCACAAGAGACTATTTTAAGCCAGTTGATTGCTTTCCTGAGGAATGATGGCAGAGATCACTAAATGTACACACCCTGTAGTACACCCTGGAAGATCTCACCTGTAGTGCTAAGGCCATAGGGTGTTGTCACAGCACTCTCCAAACTATTCAGCTGCAATAAGGTCTTTTACCATCTCATACCAGTACACTCTTCATGCCAGTCCCTCTGCTACCTTCTCCTCATCTTGCCTCATTCAGAACATGTATTCCATTCCCTCCCCTCTCTCTGCTTCTTCCTCAGCTGCTCTCTCTTCATTGACTCTCAACCCCTTAACAGAACCAGCCACACCTTATCAACATCGACCAACCCACCGCCCTTGAAGCCAGCCCACAGTTGTATATTATCAGTGCTAATTAACACAGCTTCATTCCTCTACAGGGTGTCACCTGCAAGGTAACAGCTGGTGCTGCAGCTGTTTCACAAGCCTGCAGCATGGCAAGTGCCCTTGCTCTGCACATAGGGTGCATAGGCCCTCTCAGCCTTCAAACAGAGACCTTCTGCAAGAGGGGAGTAGTCCTGGAAAACAATTATTCTTTTCGTGGAGGTGACTGTTAGAAGAAGAAGGAGTAGAAGTAAAAAAAAAAACAAACCACCTTTGTGGGGGCATTTTAGAAGAGAGGCTCTTTTGACTGAAATATTGCCTTAAAACTTTTGGGCTCACCTTGTCTGCAATAGTCTTTTGGAAGACGTTTGGGTATGAGAGTTTTCATTAACACAGCATAATTAGGTAGATGGTAAGTGGATATGTTTCTAATTACAGGAAGGAAGAAAACAATATAGAACTTGTTCATGAGAAGGAAAACTGTGTGATAAAGCTTTTGACCTTCAGTAGGTCTTCAAAAAGTAATGTGTAAAGAAGGATTTCTTCAAACTGTTTCCATTGTCACTATTTTACACAGTTGAGTGCAATAACTTCTTTTAATGTGTCACTTAACCAGGAAAGCAAATCAAACATCACAGACTTTTCATTATATCTTTGCAGCTACCCATCACTCCGTTTTTGCCAGCTAAACAGAAAGCAGAAATACTTCATCACAAAATCCCTAGCCCCTGTGTGTATGACTGACCACATCCAAACAGAATGCAAAACCTGTATGTTGTGAACTTGACGTGAGCTGTTCACAGGCACAAAACTCCTCCTACTAAGTCAGATAAGCAGCCTAGGTTCATGTTAAAGGGATCTACACACCATGTTGTCTGGATTTCTCTTCCCTCTAAGGACCTCATCTCCTGCCAGTCTTTAGACAGCAAGTTCTTTCTCAGGTAAAGAGAGGCCAACATTGCACCTGGCTGTGAATGGTAAGTTTAGTGTTATCAGCATCTTTATATTAGCCACTTGTAGTAAAGACAGTGATTTTCCTGTAGGCTGCCTTCATCATCTACTTGTGTTGTACATTGGAAAAGAAACCTAACAAACCCAACAAAAACCCCACACCCCACCACAAAAAAACCACCTTAATCCTACTATGAACTACTTTATTCTTTATTGTGGCAGTAAGAAGATCTCACAGAAGTATCCAGAGTTATAAGCAACAAACACAAAAATATCTGAATAAGTATTTCATATTCTGCTTCATTTTAGCCATCTGTATTCAAAAAGTACTACATTCTTTCCTACCAAGTACACTGATCTGGCTTGTGTGCATTAAAAAGCACTTCTTCCTGCTTTAACTTTTTTCATGTGATAGAAATTAGATCCTAATTAGTATCCTAACTCAGGATATGAGTGCTTAATGCCTCTGAAAGCCAGGTCATTGCACTTAATTTCCCTTGGACACTATTTCCTGAGAGGATCCTCCTAAGTACTTCCTACTTGGATGCCTCTGAGAGTAGAATAGAGAGGGGATACTATTTCCATCACTATAAAACACCCCTAGAGGGAAATGGGACGTCCCCTGTACCCACTGAGCATATGTTGATGTTTGTTATAAGCCCTTGTGTATGCTGGAAGTCTCAGAAGAAGCTATTACTGAGGCAAAAGTTCCTCTGGGTCTTTTGCTGTATATATATAACTTTGGTAAAATTTCAAACCTTGTAACCTTTAATGGTTTGAAACATTCCCTGGAGTGCATATCTTGTGGTAGGTATGCTCAGATGACAATTACTTCAACAGGCTAGCTGTTCCACTGCTGCTCTGGCCAAAGCCTAAAATAATTAATGAGATCATAGCTAGGAAAGTTTCAGGAGTTACTTCACACTTCTTGTAGCATAACAACACTTTTCTGAGAGGCTGAGGGGTCTTCTGCAGCAGCAGCTGAAGACTTTTGTATGAGACAAAAGAGCTGGGCATATGTGATCAAAAATAATTCAATACATGCAATTGGAGGATTTCTATCAAAATACTTTGAGGATTATTACTAGTATTAGTAATATTAAAAATAGTTCCCAGCAAAATCTAAATGGAAATTTGGAAATGGGGTGGGAGGACGGGACAGGACACAACAACAACACCCAAATAATTATGAAGATAAAGCAACTTATCACTAAATAATTCTCATCCAAACCCCATCAACTACTACTTGACGCTATTCGTACTGCTTCACTATGTTCAAGTGACTTTGAATATCTTCAGGCTGTGGAGGGCACTGAATATACACCAGCAGATTCCCTACAGCTTAGCTGCATTCTCCGGCTACCAGACAACTACACAAATGGTGGAGAATGGTATCCTCAAGTCTGGTTTTTTTTGGGGGGAAGGGCTTTAAAAAAAAATGCTGCTTGTTTCTCTGAAGGAACAGGTACAGAACCCATGCATATTACAGTGGTTTTAAAAAGCAGCACCTCAGAAAATGAAGTGTGTATGTGTTGATGCTGCAACACATCCAAGCGGGAAAAAACTTAGAAGCAGTATCTCAATAAAAACTTCCAGGGCTCTCTGTTGTCCTAGATTTCTCATCAGAATACAAGTTTACCCTGTTATTCCCTTTCAAGCTATGACCCTCTGCATGAGCCAGCACAGCTCAACTTCTGCACCCTTTCTTTGAGAAATACACATCTCTCTCCCTTCTAAGTGATACAGAGTTAAAATAAAATACCAATAACCCAACCAGATCTTTGAGCAAGGAATATCCAGGTTGCTTTGGGGACTGCAACATGTAAGCTTTTCGTGTATTTCCACTATACCTGGCACAGAACACTTCTGATCTTCAAGGTGCAGAAACAGTGACGGGCACATCTTCATAGGGAAGTGGGATGGCTACATGAGAATATATGGAGTAACTAGGTATAAAAAATATGACCAAGAGAGATCATGATTCCCTCCCAAGAAACTAAAGGAGAAACTGGACAAGATAAGAACATAGAAGTGAAACCAAATGATTTTTTACATTACTTTTTGTCTCAGAGAGCACTGAGGAAATACAAGCTTTTTCAAGTAAAGATAAGGAGCTTTCAACAATTCAGATATCATAAGAGGAATGGCTGAAACAAATCAACAAATAAAAGATCAATGTATCCCAGGAATGGGATTCTGTTTATTCAAGGGTCCCAAAGCAATTTAAGATTAACCAAAAAAAAAAAATCCACAATTATGCAGTCACACGCTGAAGTAAGTTTGTATATTGAATCACGCAGGAGAGCGGTCATATTCATGTAACTACTGAGAGAAGCATAGGAAGAATTCAAACAGCTCCACACACGTATTACTGCAATAATAAACACATTAACCAATAAAAAATAAAGATGTTAAATATCTGGATTAAACTTAGAAGCCTTAATGCCTTGTACATCTCCTTAACCTATTAGAATTCCTTTTTAATATATAGCAGATAAGAGAGAACTGGCCAATACAAGTTTTCTGGACTTCCAAAGAACCTTTGAGAATGCTTCCCACAAAAGGCTATTAGAGAAACTAAGTCATCACAGGTAAGAAGTAAAGGATCATTGATTAGAAACCAACTACAAAAAGCAGAATACAAAAGCAGAATACATTTACTACCAGTCACTGCTCCAGGTGGCTAAAGCTTAACAGCAGGGTGCCCCCAGGTTCCTTATTAGGAATGAGAGTGTTTAATCTATTTATTAATCATCTGGAAATTAGACTAACAATAATATGGAATTGTTTATAAGTGACACAACAAGTCTTAGCTTAATCAAGGCCAAGGAGCTTTTGGGTTGCTTAGAAGAACTCAGTGAAAGGGGAAGCAATGGCAGATGGAATCCAGCACTGTCAAGCCTAATACATGCACTCTGGAAAGAAACATACGAAATACTTCATCTAGAATTAAAAACTCAGTTTGACCACTGGAGATGGGGAGCAACTTTCTTCCCTTTTGATATACACAGATCAACGAAAACACTCCTCTGACACCAACCACAATCTAAATAAAGATATTGTTGAGAGAGAAGTGAAAAGGAAGGAGTACTGCTACAGAGATTACGAAGGCTAAGATTTATTTATTTCGAGGGGAAGTCTGACACCTCTAAAGGAAGATGCTAAAAAACCATAATGACTAAGTAAAGCTAAATCACAGTTAAACTATATAATTACTTATCTCTCTTCATAAAACAAATGAGGAATTCAGCAAAACCTAAAACTGCATATTTAAAACAGACAAATATTTTTTTATTTTTCATTTAAGCCAAACAGATAAAACTTCCTATTTGGTATTACCAAGCCCAAAGGTAACACCATTTTAATGAAAGAGATTGATTTTTCTGTGGATATATTCATAAAAGTTCTTCACAGTGAAGTGTTCTGTTTGGTACGGAAAGCAAAGCCAAAACCAAGTCAACACAAACCATAAACAAAAAGTCAAGCTGCCCCTGCAGTCACCCTCTTCTTTTTTGTGGCCACACAGCTTATTCTTATCCCAAGTTGTGTATACTGTAAACTACACTCTTAAGCTGCAGGTCCGCTGCCATGGATACTGATCTTTTACTTCCCCGTTCAGAAAATTGTCCTTCTTAGTACAGCATAGTACTATACCAAAGGCCCACAGTAAAACATGTCAGGAGAGGTTAGTTTGGTAGAGAGCCTGAGGAGGGGGAAAGCAAAGAGGCTAGGTAGTAGTGAACAATAAAGGGAAAAGAATACCTATATCCTAAAAGACATTTTAAATTGTCATCTTTACCACTTGCAGGCATAAACTGGAAATGTTGTATTTAGCATAACCCTGAGGGCACCATAGCAAAGTGTGCTGTGTACCTATGTCCTTTAAAGTGTTAAAGCAGGTAACCAGTAACACATGGAAGTGTGTCCATGAGAAACTGCTAACAGCAACAGCTTAATGCACGAGGACTTGTTGCAGGTGCCCTTTTTACCAAGAATCACAGGTAAAAGCCTACACTGTAATGTGTCACAGCTGCAGAGAAACTCTTCATTACAGCAGATGTACAACCTTCTCATTTACATGTACAATAGACAAAATCCTTCTCTGTCATGCAAAAACCTGCACTTAAATGCCTTTGTCAGTCAGTGGCCATTAATACAGCCCAAAACCTGCATGTGCAAGGGCTATATAAGCACCAAATTTCTCCACTGCTATTTCAATAAATTAAAAATTACTTTTTTTTTTTCTGGGTCTGATTACTGGTTTGGCTATAATATGATAATAATCCCTCCTTCTACACTAGTCTCCACTTTCATACAACAATTTGCCACTAGGTATCAGAAAAAAAATTCTGTAGAAGGTATAGAAAAAATTCAGTAAGAACTATAGCAAAAGCAATCCTGTCTTACTTATTACAAAGAATGAACAGAGCTAATGCATGAAACATAGCAAGAACCAAATTTTGATGAAATTTTGGTTGTTTTGCCACATATTTAGAGAAAATCAGGATTTTGAATGCCATTCCGAGTGCCTTTGAAAATGAAACCTATCTCTACCAATAAGATATCCGTTCATGTATGAAATTATACTAATAAAAAAGTGTATGAAAAAGTATTTTATTGAATCATAAGCATGATAAATTGACTACTGTCTAATATGAATTAAGAAGAAACTTTGCCAACAAGCAGACTATTTTCTAACTGTCTGATGTAGCATTCATTTTACCTCTCAAGCTTATTCCCAGAGACAGGACATGACACCAAACAGATCCCTGAGCAGTCTATGAGTATGTCAGTCCTTATATCCTGCTTAGCAAAAATACACTCTCTAGTTTTCTGATTCTTCAGTATCACCTCCTTCAGGCTTCAGGATAAAGCAATACAAGTATAATCTGAGGTACATCCAATCAAAGCCTTATACAAATATGTTGTCTATCAACTCTTATGATGACCTAAGTTAAACATCCGCAGTTTTGGCCACCTGCCACTCTGACGGCTTTTCCTGCTGGCAGGGCATTGCCCAGCCTCTGCTGGTTGGTCTCCCTTGCAGTTCCTGGTCAGCTCAGTAGCATCTGGTGGTGAAGTAAGTGCTGATCGCCTGCAGGTCTCCCCCTGATGTTTCAATCAATCACACACACTGATGCTATTTCACCAAATTATTTCTTTATCCATTTTTGCTAGGCCAGTGAATCACTTTTCTTGCTTTTTCTTAGCCCCACTCAAGTTTTGGGTTGGCGAAAAGATAAAAAAGCTTCCTGGTGGTTATGAAAGGCTAAAAACATTAAGCCCCACAGTTCTTCAGGAACATTGTTGCTATTAGAACAGGGTTGATTGTGACCTCTAGAATAAATTTTCTTCCCAGAAGCACAGTAAACGTATTTAAAATCAATTCAATATTGCATGAATTCTCAGGGTTCAAAAGTAATGACCACCTGTAATTACTGGGATGATTGCAATAAAAATGCCTAAATAATAAAAATTAGAATGGTAGTAGTTCCCCATACTAACAACAAATATTCTATCAGCAAGGCAATATTCGTCCAGTGATGTATTTTCTAAAGAACTACGCAGTATTTTTTAATCTTTCAAAGAAAAAAGCTTTACCCTGTGAAGAAAAATAATATCAATGCAGTTTTGTCCTCTTTCCTGAAAAATCCAAAGAAAATTAAGTCTTCACAGCTGTATAGAAAATGAAACAATTTAAAAAGAAAAGCAGTTACTTAGGTGTTCCTGTATATCTAGTTTTCAGTTCAGTGTCTACCTAACATCCAGGCTAAACACTGCCCCATAATCTTTTCTTCTTCTAGTTGGAAATACGAAAATAAGTTAGAAGATAGAGAGGGCAGCATTTTATGAAGGAAGGTCAAACTTGTTCCATTGCTGCCCATTTCCCTCCTTCCCCACACAAATTTTTCATTTTCATGATTGTTTAGGTAGTTTTGCACCACTCTGAAACTAAAAACTCGAAAGTTGCCATAAAGAGGCACTGATGGTTCTGTTTGCCCTTGTGTCCGTGTGCTGGGAAGGCGCTGTGAGTCTCACAGTGAGGACAGAGGCAGCCCAGAGCCTGAAACGCAGCAGAGCTGCAGTGGTTCTGCTGCACAGAGGCTTGGCAGCTGCAGGGAAGGCATAGAGCAAAAATCTGCACCATGCTCTGCATCACCTTATGCATCACCTCCATAGGCGTGCCAGCAAAAGATGGAGGAAAAAAACTTCACAACTTCAAAAAAAAAAAAAAAAAAAAAAAAAGGATCAGAGATGATCACTAATGCCATTATTATATGGAACCAGATGCAGTGAATCATTTCAGAGCTCCGGCTCTGGGTCTTGAGCTGCAGTCCTGAAGAAATTGCTGAGATACTTTGGGAATTATCTGCAGGTGAGGATTGAATGTCAGTCTCTGTAACTATGGCTATGTGAATACTAACAAGGGGGTGGGTGGGTGGGGTGGGGGGGATGCTGTGTGCGGCTCTGTAGGAACACTCTGTAAACTGAAACAGTGCAGGGAGCCTGGCATCCACATGATATGTTTCATCAGTTTTACTTCAGGCTAACCCTGGCCCTATAGACTGCATGTCCCTTAGTGACTGAAACTCATAAGACACACTACTGGGGCACTTCTTCACCTTTACTTCCAGCAGAAAGCACCAGTTTCTGTGCTCCCAGATTGCTCCATGATGTGAACCAAGACACAGTTAAGAGTGGCAACAGGAGTGAGTGGGAGATTTATTTCAAAAGCACACCCCTGACCTAAACTAAAATGCTGATGGAGAAACAGGCTCAGGGCAGATGCCTGTACACAGTTCAAACACCTGAGATTTGTGAGCTGTGTGCTCAAGTGCATATGGACTTGGTAAGAAATAAATAGTTGCCTTGGAACTCTACTAAGACACAAAGTGAAGAAAAGAATTTGAAGCAGGGCTAGCCCTTTGAGGAATATAACAGGTGCACCTCATGGTGCACCACATCCTATGGGATCCCTGCATTGCTGAATTACTGTAATATTTCTGTTCCCCTATAGTACCATTACTTGCAGGAAAAGAACCAAGAAAAGTTTCAGGTCTTTTGCTTCTCTTTCAAATGTATAATCAAATTATTTCAAACATCTCTTTATAAAGATATACTTTAAGCTCTGTTTTCTATCCTGCACACAGGATCACAGATTTAGAGTAGCCCAAAACCAGCTTATTGATATTCACAATCTCTTATTCCTCCCTGTGAGCCTACAGATCTGCCCCGCCAGAAGCGTTCCCTGAGATGTATTTCCTGCAAGCTGCAAAACATATAATCTCCTTCTCCTGCAGATCTAAACAATGATAAAAGGATAGAAAGATGTCTTCCATCCCAAATATTATCTCTCTTCAACTCAAGCCTGTATTAAAAACTATGAGGAAAAAAATCATGCTATAAATATTTACATTCATAACAAAATTTAAGGAGGAATATTTATCCAGTAATCAAAAAGAAACAATCACAAGTAGACAGAAAACTGCAAAAAAGGATTTAAATACATATTTGGGAAGTGACTGTAATTTATGTTCATATTGCACAAGCTAACATAATTCTGTCGTTTAAAAGATTTCAGAAAAAATATAACAGATGCTAAAACACTAAAGAAACCTGACTTCCCAGATAATCACAGAAATAGAAATATTCTACTCTTTAAAAGTACCCCACATAAACAAACAAAAACCTTTGTTATGTAATGTGCAAATAAAGAAGCAGAAGCAAAAATAATTTCAAATATTCCAATTAGGAAAAAAGAACATTTAAGGTAACTTCTTCCATAATCTATTAATATTTAGTAGCAGAAATACATGGAGTTTTAGGTGGTTTTCTTCCAACCAGTGATCCAAATTTCAGTCCAAACACACCAAGGGTATCTACAAAGGAGTTGCAAAGGCCGACACAGAACAGGGTTAGTGCACTTCCTGGCTACGACATCGGCAGCTGAACCTGTGTATTCCACGTTTTACTGTGGAGCCTTTCAGAAGTCTTAACAAAAGAAAGAAAATACTCTAAGTAATTTACATTTCCAGATCAATCAGAAAACAGTATGTGACTGAAAAAAGGAAAAGATCATGCAGAAACAATTATTACATTTTTCCTGTACTTCTTAAACTACTTCTTAGTTTTAAAGAATCCAGGACATTTCAAAGACTTCCATAGGACTGTACTTCAGGACTGTCCTGGAGTCTCCAAGATGCTTGATCCTACTTCAGTAATCAGCTTGTTGCATCTCTTGTAAGACATACATATCTCCCTCTGTCTCACACACATAAATACACATACACATCTGTATAATACCTGTAATTTTTATTTAAGATGAGTCATTGCTAAAATTACTACCTTTTTTATGAGTGTTGAAATGTACCACAGAGCAAAACTTCCATTACCTGATGAATTCCTCATATTATGCTTAAATTCTTGCTGTATTTATACCAGTGTAAATACAGAGTGTCTTTACAGCAGTCAAAGCAGTTTCTCTGGCTTTAAACTAGTAATACTACAGATCAGCATGTCTCCTCTTAACCCAGGTGGATGACCTACACTCTTGGAAAGGCAAATTAATTCTGCTTTGTTTTCTTCAAGGTTCCCCCCCGCCCCCCAGACAGAACAAGTTAAGCTCATAATACTTTTCTACAGTGTGCCTGAAAAATCAATAGAATAAGAGAATGGGATCAAGACCAAGTCCAACAACAAAGAAAAGGGAAAAAAAACATTAATCTGACAACAACAAATATAGTATTGTCAGTCAAAGACAAGAAAATGAGCATTTAAAGCACTCCTGCATATTGCTTTTTCTAGCAAGGTCTGCAAAGGAAATCAGTCTGAATCAAATCTGTCCCTTTGACTTCATGTATTTGAGTCTTAAAGTATAACATGTGCCTCCTGCTCTCAAAAGAGTATTACATTTAAGTAAAGCCATTGGTTTCAATGGAGTTAGTCCTGGTTTATATGTCATTGTAGATTCCTGACTAAAGAAAATCAGTCTATATGTTCAAATGAAAATAAAACAATACTTTAAATTCACATTTGTCATACAGAGTATATATACTCAGGTCTCACGCCAGGAATCAATCTCAATGCTAAAATTTAAAAAGCTATCGTTACAGTAATGATTTAATTTCATTAATACAGTGAGGTTGCAAAAAAATGTAATATTTATAAGATTCAGCTTTAACATTTATAAGATTTAAATTAGAGACAAAAGAAACCATAATGCACTTCTAACCGAATTGGGATATAAAACAGCAAGCCTCATTTCCTGAACATCATATTATAATGTATCATATCTTGTTAGCTAAACTTAGCTTATAATAGAGGTCATTTCCCCAAGGACTGTTATATCAGAAAGCATAAAAGAAAAAGAAAAATACAAAAAATAATTCTGCTTTTAAGATAATCTGGCCAATATTTCAAATGTACCTTGTTCAGAAACTCCGACTTCTTTATAATACTGGTCCAAGTTCTGTCAGGTTCTGTGCGGAAATGTTTAGAGGAAGACTTTTAACTCCACAGTAGAATGGGACTGGAAACCAACATCTCTCATCTCTGAATCCATGAAGAATTTAAAAAGCCATCCCACGGGACCTTGGCTATGGTTTTGGTTTGCTTCATTAAGTGCAGAACCTCAAACCAGTGGAATCTAATCCAGTTATATCCTCAGCCCCGGCCCTGCCCCAGCTGTGTGACTGAAGGGACAGAGCCTCTGTGCTCCTGGCAGCACATGCTGAGGGACCCACGTGTGCAGGGTGCTGGGCACTTCCCATACTTGCTCCCTTCTTTAAAAAAACTTTCTTCTCACCAGAACTGCCCAGTCTTGCTTTCAAGCACCGTACTGCAGTATTAACAGCTGGAACACAGCATGAAAGGAAAAACATGAAAGGATGTTTTTGTACATACAGGGGTATAAAATTTGCAATATTCCAAAAATAGATGCATTTTGAATATTTTACTTAATAAAAAATTGGTCAATGAATTAGGCTCGGATGATGTGCATCCTTCTCCACTGATTACACTATTTGCCTGACTTAACATGAGAATCAGTAAAGCCACATCCCACTGGAAAACCACCAGAAACTTGCTTAAGGAATTTATTAATGATCAGTATTCTAAATAGATATTATGGTAATACTTCTCTTGAAAATTTCCAGAGGTTTTAGTCTTTACCAAAGCAGCTGTTGGATTATTTGTAGCTGGTTTTAATTGAAAAGTTTATGTCTGACATACATAACTTTATTTTTATCATTTTCATGTTATACGTTGAAACTTAAAGATATAGTTTTCTTACATTTTAAAAAGAATAAAGTGAGATGTGCTATACCAGATTTCATCACAAGGTAATCTTCTTTTAAAAGTAAGTTATGCCTTTGAATACACAAGAATTCTTACTTGCAACTGTGAATAAATAAGATATCCTTATTACCCTGAAGCTCTTCTATACAGAAATCTGGTTTCAAAGAATATCATGTGAAGGCAATGTTAACACTGCTTATGGGAAATGTACATGTAATTTTTGTAAGCACATTTTTTTTAAATATATACTTGTATTCTTTATTACACAACAAATTAAGCCTAAAAATACATTTTATTGTTTATTTGCTAATTTTTGTTGTCCTTCTACCTCCTGGGCTTTATTTTAAAGAATGTCTGGTTTTTAAACCAGTGTGCACATACAAATACAAAAATTTGTCTCGGCAGAGATCATTTTAAGTGCCTTTGAAAACACATCTTTACCTCTAACAGAAATAAAGATACTCCTCTAAATGATGAAGTTATACTGATATAAAAATACATTTTTTCCTGAATCATGAGCATATTAAATGAACTAATATGAGTTAAGAATAAAATTTCCACACTAGCAAAAAATGTTATGTCTGGTATACTATTCCTCATGAATATATTCATGTATACATGAATAAATTTTTATATTTATGGTCTTCTATTTAGTTGCCTATTACTAAACCCAGAAAGCTGCAAGATGTGTAATTAAGTGTTAATATAGATTTTGAAGCATTTAAGGGTTGCCTAAATTCTTCCTTAACAGATCCTTAAATCCAATAATTTATCTAAATGAATACATCTCATACAAAGTTGGTTTTTCTGAGAACCTGCAAGTGTAACCCCTCAAATACGGAGAGCAAGCTAGCCAATGTACAGCAATGATCAGCAAATCATCAATCAATGAACTACAGAAACTCTCTTATTCTCCCAAAAGAATGAATGAAATGAGAAAAACTCTTTTTCTAAATATCACAGACAATCCATTTTTTCCCCTTCCCTTTAATTAAGAATGCCTTCTGGTTCTGGGTTGCTAATATCTTTAAAATGTAATAAAGATACTTCATTATGATGTTTTACAGAGATGAAGTGTGTTGACAGGCCCAAAATACCATTTACATAAGCGGTCAGGCAAAGTAAAGGCAGCATCTAATCTAACATGCAGAGGATCAACAAGATTTAAACATGCATTTAAAAAGCATTTCAGATATCATATTTGCTCCCTGGAAAATATCTCCTGAAAATTACAATACATTGCACATTCTAAAATAAAAAAAATAATAAAATTACTTTTTGTTCTTTTTCAAATTTTATAATGTATGTATTGGAAAATGTAATGGCTTGACTAAGGATCTTGCCTAAAATGTAACTTTAAAAAAAAAATAAAAAATAAAATAAAATTTAAAAAAGGGTCACTGTCACTGTCATATCCCAAAAGTGAAAATTTGGACTTTTTTAATTTGTAATCTCTCAGTTACAGTTTCTCCCTAATTTCATTTAAATCATTTAAAACATCCACAATGATTTCCAAACTGCTGCAGGACTTCTAAAAACCTAGACCTAAACATACTGTCTTTTGGTAACTTCAGGTCACCTTTGCTACTGTTTTTAATCAGCAAGTTTTCTTCTACTGATGAAATATCTGAATGATCTGTCAACATCAATCTATAGGAAAGGTGAACATTCCCATCAGGGTCTCCAAGACACTTCAAAGGACCAAGATACTCATATAGAACTGCCGAAGTTTATCAGTTCAACATTTATCATCACCATTTGTTCCAATTATTTGGTGGTATTTGACCAGTGCTTCAAAGGGTCCTACTAGGTTCTTCCATTAAGGCTTTAGGACACTGTTATTTCAAACACAGCTTTCGAGACGTGTCCATCAGTTTGGATTAAAGAGATGAGATAAAGGATGGGAGAATATCAAGCTTTGATCAACTTCCCTTCAAAGCAGCTTACATCATGCCCTGTTATCTTTGTCATTATGGACTGGGAGCTCGTTGGATACAGCTCTTCAATATGCATGTTCTAAAGGAGCAATCTGTGTCTTTCATATATCTGCCGTTTGCAAACAAGGTCACACCACAAATCCAAAACTAAACCTGGTCTTTTCAAATACCTTCAAATTAATGAAATCTCTCTACAAGCAGAATATGTCTCTAGTGCCTCACTAAATTTGTATTCATCTAACTGATTGGTGCTGTAAACTAAATCAAACTGCCACATGCTCTCACTTCACGATGTTTGCTCTACAGTTCTGACAAGAGAAAAGTACAGTGAAAAGCAAATAGAAAAGTACAGTATGGTTATTTTAGTAAAGTGGCATAAACGTCTAAGAATATGTGCCTCCTGAGTGAGAAAGATTGGGTAGGCTTAGGGGGGTTCCCTCTGATTTGGTCTGAGGGAAGAAAGTGAAACCCAGCACAATCTACAGGAATTCTCACACATATAGACACTTCCACCCCACAAAAACCCACCTACTTTGTAAAGAAAGAAGGGAGAATAAGAGAAAAATCCCCAGCAGATCAACCTGCAAGAAACTGCTAATAAGAAGATGACCTACAATTGTTATGGTATAGTTTCTCAGTAGAAGTAACAGTAAAACTGGAAAAACAGTATGTAGGAGCTCTTGGCCTCCAATCTTTCAAAAAAGTTATAAAAATATAGTTATGTCAAACAAGGCCCTTTCCTGTTCGCATCTCTAAGAAGCAGACTGCATAGCTCACACATTCTTCAGTGACACAATACAGTCATCAGAGAAGTGAAGGAGGCTTCTGATTTCACTAGCTTGGTGTGGGACAGCACAAGTAGCAGGACTTTACAGACTTTCTGGCAGTTAAATTTTGCATATGACCACAATTTCATAAAAACTTATTTTTTTATACTATTTTTTTAATATCTTGTTAGGATTCATCTAATATGACTTTAGAGGTCAATGGTGGAGAAGTTTGAGATAAAATGACAGTATGTTCTCTTCAGAGACAATAAAGAGAAAATAGGTGCTTTTAAGGGCATAATCTATCTGACATAATTCAGCTGACCAGTTTATTGTGAACTGATGCAGACTCTAGAATTGCCTATATATCTCCAGTGACTACAAAAAGGGTCATTTTTTTCTTTTTTTTCTGTATTTTTTTTTCTTGTCAAATGAATTATTTCAGCTTTCTACCTTCTGGGGTGTTATGAGTGATACTTACCAAAAAGTAATATTTACAAATTCAGCTTCTAAGTTACTTTTTCACTTTTAGGCAATTCACAGTTCTAAATACATTGTGGATCTTTGTGTAGGGCTGAATTAATAAATTACTAAGTATAGACCAAATGATTTTTAGGCAGGATAAGTGATAGAACTACAGTCTGCATTTTGATTACTTTTCCTAGAAGAACATGAAGTGAAGAAGCCAGACCACTGCATTCTCTGCAAGGTGCATGAGAAGCATACTGCTCGATGCAAAGAGAACCAGTGAACAAAGTAAAACTGAGGGCAGAGTCATGACGTCCCTAGACATGTGAAGCTAACACCATCAAGTGTTAAACGGTGACTGCTAAACTAGGGTGGAATCCACTTCAGCTACGCTGTGCTAGTCATCTGCCGCCCTTTTTTTCCTAAATCAGGAATAAAGTACCCATCGGCACTATGAATGGGATGGACATCTAAGTGATCAACTAGATGCAAACTTTTTAAAAGTTAGGTGAGGTAAGAACACTGGGAAATTTGCTCTTTCAGTAGTGAAGACATCTGATCCTGATCCAGCACAGCATTTAAGCAATTGAAACTACAGCATGTGCAAAGCCTTCCCTGAGTGCAGTGCCATTCATCTAGCTCAAAACAGGAGACTAAGGCAGATTGCTGGATCATGATTTTAGGCCAAAATACAAAGTCCATTAACACATAGTCAGTGTTGTTCCTTATATTAATATACCAGTGCACTATTATATGAATAGTTACACTAAATTCATCCACATATTTATCATAAATTAGTTTCAAAAAATAATTCAACTTGCTAATTGTTGGGTTTTTTTTAAATCAACTGAACAAATAGCATGTGCAAACATCAATTTATACAGTCACATTACTTTCACAGCATTTTAAAGAAATTTATACATTTATGTTTCATGGCTTTATTAATACAGCATATTATTAATTTTAAAAAGAGCTTTAAAATAAATATTTAAATTTCAAGACATTCTGAAAAGGCATTACATCAGTAATTAATGTTTATTGTTTCCGGTTTGTATTAATGCTGACCACCAGTGCAGATTTCTGAAGGCTTGATTTGTAAGAGTTTCTTCTGATTAGCTTAGGTATCACTCTTGGATATGATATAAATACTGTGTGATTAAGATGTGCAATTTAAGTGCCTAACTTTGCAGCAGATGCTGGTCTATGTGACCTTTTGGAACAGAAGAGCTCTTTTATCACTTGAGCTTTTGGTTTCATATTTCTCATCTGCTCTTTTCTGCCAGCTTAACTGAGAGTTTGAATCAAAACCTAATTAGACTACATATGCTGTTTAGGAAAAAGTTCTTAGAAAAGTCATGATTCATCTAAGCTTTGCTATTTCCAGATAAATTAGCACAAATGTGATTTTATTTGCTTTAAAAAAATTTCAGTCATCCTCTCACTCAAATAAAAGTAGTTGAACACATTTCTTTGATAAAAAACAAACAAACTAGTAACAGAAGCAACAGCTTTATATTCCTATGATGAATATATTCCTATAGTGATACCATCTATGTTTAATGATGAAACCCTGTATTGATATGCATGTTTTTCAGCCAGGTAGCATTACAATTCCACTATTTTCTCACATTTTTCTGATACCAGGATCATAAACCTCAAATCAGAAGTTATTAATTTATATTTAATTTCTGAAAATAAGGAAAAAAAAGGTCTCTCTGTACATGTTGAGCACCTAGGATGTCAGATGAAGTTTGTTTTTTAGCAATGTTTATATAAAAATTAAATATTCTCATTTTTACCCTTTGATATTCTAGGAGAAAACCTTAATTCCTTGAATGTTATTTTAATTATAATGCACTTACCTGAATTACACATTTCAATATTTCAACTAGCACTAAGGAAAGCCACATTTTAAACACTTTCAGCTTTCACTGGGTTAAAGAAACGTGTCAAATGATTGTAACTGATGTTTTGTTCAAACATTAATAAATATAGTTGCCAAGGAAGTCCTAGCCTCCAATACTTTTTACAAAAACATAAATTCATTCTTGGGGGGGAAAAAATAAAAGAATTAAACCCCTTTACATTTATATGTCCTACTTAGTTATTTGACCCAGTTCTTAATCAGAAGTAGCCAGAATTTTCTTTTATTCCACAAAGCGATTGCCTGCTGTCTTAAGAATAAGAACTTGAGTATTTCCCCTGATTGAAAGCTGACAAGTCATTATGGGGAACTGTGTCTTCCAACATCAAGCCAATTCAGTTCTCTGTTAATTGTCTGAATACAGTACTGTGTCACACTGCATATAAAGATGGTATTCTGGAAACCAAAAAATTATAGGTATTACCAAGAACAATCTGAAAATAAACTATTAATTTATAATGTACAAAAGCAAAATTTCATAAATATTAAAAAAATCTAAAGTAAATTTAAACAGAAAAGCAGAACTGTAGATCCAGATTTTCAGCTGTTCTGTTACTCTGGTGATTCAATAAAGCCACAACAATGTATTATGTCACCTTGTTGAATATGTAATACATTCAAATATTTTTCTTATATTTATTGTTTAGCTTTTACTAATATGTGACTATCGAGACAAGAAAACAATATATAAAAACATCAGACTTCCAGGATATTTTTTAAGAAATAAGTTGAGACTGATAACCCAAACTTCTAAACAACACACAAAGTATACTGACAACCTAACAATATAAAATGCATATGCATGTTCAATGATACCATAAAAAATAGTGACTTTTACAAATGTTCTGTAATTCATAATTCTCAGCATTTGGTACAAAATTTTCAAAAATCCTAATGCAACTCAACAAGAAGTTTAATAGTAAAACCTTAATTACAGGACAGCTTTCTTTTCAATAAAATGAATATACTTACATATTAAAACTGAAACTAAAACTCACCATGTAGAACAGCTAAATGTGAACTGATAATGCAAACAATTCCTGCTTGCAAACTTCTGCAATACAAAGCACTTTATTTATAATATTATTCAGAGACCAGGAGACATGTAGTAAAACACTGACTATTGTGAAAACGAAGTTTGTTTTCTTCCAGTTTCAGATAAGGGAATGAAAACATAAAGTCTGAGATTTAGGCTTATATGTCAAGAGTATTTTGATACGCAATTTTTGTTACAACCAGCAGTACTGTTTGGAAAAGCATCACTTGCTGGACTGAGAAATCCCCATGATTTTCACTTGTTACAGTGAGAACTGACTGTGTCAAGGGTGGGGGATGGTGGCAGGGAAAGTTGGGAAGGGGGAAGTAATACCCAATTACAAGTTCTAGGTTGACTGTTATTCAGTGTAAATTTTATTGATTTTGTCATCAGCTATAATTGGTTCACTGGATGAAGCGCTGTCTTTCTGTGAATGAAGCAGCCCTCTCAGAATAATAAAGATGTCTTAAATATAAATAGATTATTTAACAAGCCATTCATTGCATTAAGCCATTGCTTACATACAGGATAATTTAGTAAAGACAGTATTTTTAGGATTTTGCTTAAAAGAAAATGCAGCTCACCACATAAACCAACCAAATGGTGTGTACGTAAAACACAGTTAGATGACAAGTTATTTTCTGTTCTGATTCTTAAGTTAAGAATTATTTAGATGTCCAAAGCTCAAAATATTAGTATTTACTCACACACACACACACAAAAAAGGCTATTTCCTGATTGAGGGTAAATAAAATATGTATAAAACACCAGAAAGTCCAGCAGAATATTGCAATAGTCATAAAGTATTCATGACAAGTTTCTAGTTTCACCTGTTGGCACTTCAGGGTAGACCACGTACAAGCACATCAATACCCATCGATACGGCTATCAGACCGCTGGACCTGCTAAACGCTTGGCTTTCTCAGCCACCACAATGAATCAAAATGCTCCAGAGGGACCCAGCAGCAGCCAGGCAGGCTCGGGGGAAAGAGCGCGGGGGCTCCCCAGCCTGACCGCCGGCTGCGTACGCTGCTCTGCAGCACCTTGGACAGCAGCATCTCCGGCAGCGCCGGCCCCCAGCCCAGCACGGCCCAGACCAGCACAGCCCAGCCCAGCCCAGCCCAGCTCAACCCAGCCCAGCCCAGTCCAGCCCAAGCCCAAGCCCATGCTCACAGGGTCACCCCACTGCCCCCCTTACCAGGTCTGCACCACCCGCCCGCTTCCCCAGTAAGAGGAAGAAAACACTAAGCTGCACCCTTGGTTTGGGTTTGTTTGTGTTGTTGGGTTTTGTTGTTGAGTTTTGTTTTGTTGTTTTTTTTCCTTTCTCCTACTGGTTGGCCAAATTCTCAAAACACAGAGCAATACACCTGGCACTCAGAACCTGTAGGTCATTGGCACTGCATTTGTCTAATTCATTTATATGTTTCACATAATCATTTTAATGTCAACAACTTTTTCCCATAATTGGACAAGTATTTCTCTTTAAGGGGAAATCATTATACAGTGTGCATTTGCTGTTCTGTTCATTTTCAACACCTTTTACACCATGATACACTGTAAAGCAACTTCACGCTTTGTGCTAAAGTTTAGTCAAACTAAACTGAGATACAAAAAATTAAGCATGTAGATGTTGATTGTTTGGCAGCACAGAGCAGTAGGTCAATTTCTAGTTAGAAGAGTCAGTGAAATGGCAAAGATGTCCTTAGGACAGTGGACATCTATTTACATCTAATACGCTTTTTACTTATCCAATTCACTATGGAAATAGAATCCATTTACGATTTCAGTAACCAAGTACATAACATATATACGCCGAGTGTGTACACACAGAGCTTATATATAACCTAGAAACAGTGGAGCCAACATTACTGATAAGACTACTTTACTTTTGTCAGATATAACAAAGAAAAAAAGGCAACTTTCCTACTTTATCCAATTAGGTAACAGGATATTTTAGCTTCTGGAGGGGCTGTGGATTGATTTTTGTGGCAAAGATATGAGCAAATTACACTAACTTATTGGTGAAAGGGATTCTTTAGGCATGGACTGTTCCCATGAAATGATTTCAGAAGGCCCTGATGAAGTTACACGGCACCGAGGTACTGCTAGGCTGCCTGTTCAGAGCAGTGATTTGTATGCACTGTTGTGTTCCACTGCTAAAACAGGATTTGGTTCAGACTGGTTAATGTAGTGCTATAGTAGTTGAGATAATCCATTTCAGGGCAGAAACCTTTCACCTGGCTCAGGTCTCAACAAACACTCAAACAGGGGGAAAAAAGCATGCAGTTAGTTAATTCAGGCGCCAAGGACAACATTTTCGGGGGGGGGGGGGGAGGGGGGGGGAGGGGGGGGGGGGGCTTTCCTGTCTTGAGAGCTAGGCCAATTATTCTTGTGCAAAAGTAGAGAGAAGACAACAACAGCAAAGAGCCCAAGTGGGACCCTGCCTTCTAACAAAGGAAAAGAAAAGCCTCTGCATCTCTCCGAGCAGTCACCGGTGGCACCAAAGAAAACGGTCGCGGCTTACTGAAACGCTGTCACCGTCTCTTCCCAACCAAGGGCCACCGCGATGCCCGTTGACATCCTCCCTCGCCTTCCAGCTTTTCCCCGCTCCGCAGGTTTCAGCTGAGCGCCCGGAGACACGGTCCCGCCGCCCGCTCCGCCGCCCCGCGCCCCGCCGCTGCCCGCCGCCCCGGGGCCAAGCGCCCGACGGAACCCGCCCGCAGCTGCCGGTGCGCGCCCCCCGCCGCCACCGGGGGACGAGGCGCCCGTCCTCCCGGGCACCGCGGCCCCCCCGGCCCCCGGCCCCGGCCCGCCCCGGGGGGCCCGCGGGCAGGGCAGCGCCGTCGGGCGGCCCCGGCGCCGGCTGCCGTCCCCAGCCCCGGCTGCCGTCCCCAGCCCCGCTCATTGGCATGCAGACCCTGTCGCTGCCTGCCGCCAAGCCGCATCCCAGCCCGCTGGAAGCCGGCAGCCGAGCCGGAGCCAATCGCATATTCATGAGGAGGGGGAAATCCAGCACTACACTCCCAGAGGATCGAGGATCACTTCTTCTTTCTTCTCCCCCCCTCCCCCGCAGCTTCCCCCTCGCTCTGCCTCCCTTTCAGCAGTGCGCTCGGGGGGCCTCCCCGCCGATACCCTCCGCAGCGCCGACTGCACCCCGGAACCCACGGCCGCCGGCGCCAGGGGCAGGGACCGCAGCAGGCACAACAGGGACCACGGCAGCCACAACAGCCGAGGGAGGCACGCCAGCCCGCCAGCCAGGGACAGGAAACACAGCAGGGGCTCCTACCTTACAATCCTCAGGACACGATTTCACCGAGTACTCATCCGACTGTAAATATTTCTGGAGCATAACCTCAAACTCTTCGTATTTCTCCTGAGCGTGCTGGTCGTAGCGCTGGTAAGCCTGGACGCACTGGCTGCAGGAGCCTCCCCCCCTCAGCACCACATCCAGACTGCAGTTCAAAGTGTCCGGATTGGACAATCCGGCGAACAACTCCCAAAGTGTGTAGGAATTACAAAAGGAAAGGTAAAAATCCGTCAGGTCCCAGCCGGGCGCCGGGCTCTGCCCCGCGCCCCGCGGCCGCCCCGGCCCCCCCCGCCGCCGGCACACCGCCTCAGCGTCCCCCACGCTAAAGCACTGCCCGGACGAGGAGCTCGGGGGGGAGCACGTCTCCAGGGGCCTGGCGGTGGAGTTCCCCAGGAAAGCAGCCTTGCCGTGCCGGGGCTCGGTGCCGTTGGTGCGGCCGCCGCCGCCGCTGCTGCCGGGGGAGGGCGGGAGGGAGGGCGAGGGGGGGGCGAGGAGCCGGGGCGCGGGGGGCGCCGGCTCCCCCATGCCCGCCAGCAGCTCCGGCTCCGCGGGCTCGGGCTTCTCGGGCGGCGGCTGCTCCTTCTCTCCGGTCCCCGTGAATTTGGCCTCGGCGCAGAACCACAAGTGATCAGAGAGCAGGACTGTGAAAAACAAGAGCGATGCCAGGGACAGTCGCCATTTCTGAGCCCTCTCTGAATCCGTGAAGGGTTTTTCGTTCTCCCGGGGTGCGAACCAGATTTTTAAGCCGTCATCATACTGCCGACTGCACATCCAAGCACCCCTGGTCATATTTTGGGAACGCACAGCCCTGGCCGACTCCACCGTGAGGGCTCCTTTGCCGGTGTCACCACAATATGCATTGACTTAAAAGATTGGGGGGATTTTCTTGCCTGCCTTCCCTTCTCTCGCTCGCTCGCTCGCTCCCCCCCGCCCCCCCGCCCCCCCTCCACTCTTCCCCCCTTTCTCTTTCTCCCTCTTCTTTCTTTCTTCTTTTTCTTCCTCTGAGATACTGTTGGGTTTCGCCGGTGGCTCTGCCTTGGTCTCACCACATGAAGCAGCCCCAGTCCATCCAACGCCGAGTGCCGTGGAGAAGATAAGAGCAATAACGCAGAAAGAGGAGGAGGAGAGGAGATGGTGGTGGTAGTGGTGATAGTTGGTGGTGACGGGGCTGCGCGACTGGTCCTTTCCCCCTCTCACCCAGGCATGGTCAGATCGCAGCTCCCCATCTCCCTCCTGAGAAAAGCCCGCTGCCCCCGGACAGCTGCATGCCGCGTCCCCCGCTGCCGACGGACGCTCCGGGGGGCTCCTCGCCTCCCCTTCCTCCCTGCCGCCGCCGCTGCTCCTCTTCCTCAGCCCCAAGCCGCGGCACAGATGCCTGCACCGCTGTCTCCGTCTCCTGTTTCTTCTCTCCCCCCTCCGCTCTAACTGGAGAGACGCTGCTGCAGGGCTCCCGGAGCACTGCCGAGGATGCTGAAGAGGAGGAGGAGGAAGAGGAAGAGGAGGAGGAGGCTGCCGGGGCCGCCGCCGCCGCTGGTGACAATGGGCTGCGGCTGCCGCCGCTGCTGCCGCCGGGCGCGGTGTCCCCGGGCGCACGGGGCGGAACTGCCTGGCTGGGGGGCCCCGATGGGCACAGGCATCTTGGGCCCCTGGGCTAAGTTGCCGCCATCTTCGTCCTGGAGAAACACTTTTTTGGGGGGAGCTCTGCCTTTTGCGTCATCTCCTCCCGCGCCGAGATCTCTCTATCCTGGCGCATTGGCAGCAGCAGCAACTCTGCCTCCTCCTGCCTGAGGAGGAGGAGGAGGAGGAGGTAGGTGAGGCACTGGGGACCACATGGCCCCTCCGAAGGGCTTCCTCGATGCAACTCTCTCTACTCGTCTCACCGAAGGGACTGCTCGGTACCACCCTCCAGCCCTCTCTTCTGCAGGGTCTCCTTCCCTTTGTGGCCCTGAGACACCAAGTCCATGCAGATGGTGGCCGGAGAGGTCTGCCGCCTGTCTGTCCTTGTCACAGCAAATCGCAAATGACATAGGGAACTTCGGGCGCTGGATCTTGGCAGGTTTTGGCCCCACAGTAGCAGGCAGCCTGAGCACAGCTGCCTGACTTTCAGTCAGCGAGCTGGAAAGCGTAATGCCCTTAAACCCCAAGCTGTTCCCCAAGAGAAGTTTTGCAAAACCCTGGTGCAGCACACAAGCTGGGTAAATGGCACCAGTCCTTGTTTTTCGCCTTTTACGTGTCACTGCCTGGAAAGAGAGACAGAGACAGCAGGCTCGGCTCTCCTATTATCCCATGAATCACTGATGATCTCCACGAAAGAGGTCCCACCACCATGTTCTGGCCCCAAACAGCAGGATCTCTTGCTTAATTAAACATGCTCTTTAGTCACTCCTAAGTTACCTACACCTTGCTTGCTGATGCACCTTAATGTAACAGCAACAGAAAAAACTGGATCTTGCACAAGACAAGAGAAGGTGCCAGCTACAAGTTGAACATTATGAGATGAAGACCTGGAGTTACAAGGTCTTCCTCTCTAGATACCAGGGGTGCTATCTGTCCATAGCATAACCAAGACGTCTGCTTTCATTTCTCCACTGGACTACGGGAAGGTTAAGAGGCCTTACCTTTCCTTGTTCTGGAGGCTTTCTCCATCCTGCAGTACAGGACCATTTAGAAATGCTTATGGCCCTTGAACGAGGTGCACAATGTACCCCAAAAGGTGGCTTTTCCTCATTATTTTGTTAACAGAAGCTTTATTTGTTAAAAAATATGGCTGTGGTCTATAAGCTGATACAGATTGCTGACAGCTCTCTAATTCAGCTTTGAAAAGCGTAGTGGAAAGAATTCTGAAACTGAACCATACCAGAGGACGACAGAACTTGGATCTTTTCTGACTGCAGCAGTTAACTGAGGGGTGAGCTTACCAAGGAATGTGCTGGAATTTCCATCACTTTGAGTTATAAATCAAGGCTGGATGTCTTTGAAAAGGAGATGGTATACCTCAAACAGAAGATGCAGACCTGAGGGAGGAATTGCTGAGTGAGGTTCTATGCCCTGTGTTATGCTGGAGGTCAAAGCACATTATCATAATGGTCTCATCTGGCCTTAAAAGATCTATGAGTCAAATTCTACACTGAGCAGAAGTTATCTGTGGATTTTATTTTGATAGACTATTTAAAGACACAGAAATATGTGCTAATATTATAAGAAAAAAAGTCTACAGTATTCAAATCAGAATGCATCTTTGCAATTCTCAGTCAGTCAGCTTACACCATCTGCTAATGGTACATTATTAATTTTGGCCTTAGAGCTTTGATTGCAATGATTTGACTTATTGGGCCCTGAACTGTTTCTGCATTTTTGTAGAGTTTTCTGTTCTGGGATAAGACTTTGACTGAGCTTTTAAAAGGGAATCAGAATAACTACTTCTCTAACATGTTATTTGTTTAATTACGTTTTGCTTATTTGGTTATGTATCTTGTGGTGGACTGAAACAAAAATGGAGGACACACACACACATGGAAAAAGAAACAAACAAACCCAAACCCAACTGGGATGAGCAACAAGTTCCTGCCATCAGGTCTGAGATTTTCAGAATGTCTTTTATTAAGATATGTGGCACTGGCTGCATAATTATCCTGTATTTGACAGTTTGACAGCCAAATTCTGGGTGAAGGAAGTCTATTTTGGAGTCCACACCTGGAAAACAGGCTTGATTACCTACCACACACACACACACACGCACACACACACACCCCACTCCAAATATTGTTTCCCTTTGTCCTGTTGGGAAAATGAGAGGGTAATAGGGTAACAGGCAATTTTGCAATCCATGGGGAAAGTAGAAATGTTCTTTATTCCATAGTGGAATTTTAAGACGTGGTAATGAAGAAATGGTGGTATCCAGACCTCATCCAAAACTTAATGTCAGAATTAATTCCTAAATCTGTGCCTCTCTGGTTACACTTGTCTAGGAACAAAGGGAATATACTCAATCTGCCAGGATTTTTTAGATATACTTGGCTTCTCCAAAAAATCCATTTTCTCACATTTCCTAACTTTTGCCCAGAAAAATAGAGTGAGAGTTCTTTTTCAACACCTAGCAATAAACTATAATAAGACAATCAGCATTCCCAAAATGAGCACGTCCTTTTTCAGTGACAGTTTTCTGTAACAGAGAATGTGTCATGCAGAAATGTTGTTTCACCTGTTATGTTTCCCCCGAAGCCCCATTCCCTCTCCACCTAGCACAGTGAATAACCTGTTAGTTGCAGCAGCTGGTTCCTGATGGATCTGAACAGATGCAGTTCAGTTCTCTGGTGCCCCTTAGTGTTAGGTCTTGGAGCTCAAGGGAAAAAAAATAATGCTATAAAATAATATCTGAAAATCAAGCAGATGATTGCACATGGTGGGGGAAAGAATCTGAAGTATGTATGCATATAAATATGTAGCTTCTTTCTCTCAAAGCTCCTTCAAAGTTTTGTTATCATAAATCTAATCTAAGTAACAGAATTGTATTTAAACTGGGTTAATGAATTATATGAATGTGAGGAAAAGGGCCAGACTTTCCTGACACATACCAATAAAGAAGTATGTCCCCATATTCATCATTCTTCCTAAATAACTCTAGTGGTGCAAAATACTGACTTTGCTTTGAAATCACACTTTTCATTGGGATTATTTATTACTCATGTTCCAAAGCTTGGCAAGTGTGAGGAACTCATGGAAGCCTGTCTCCCTAGCTGGTGGAGTCACCAGATGTTTCACACAGAGATATTCTTAAAATAATGTAACTCAGAGTCAGCTCTGCCATATATTGCTTCAATCAATATAACCAGAGCGGATATTCTTTAGTTCTTTTACTCATAATATGCAAGATAGCCAATTTATCGAGCACTGAGGACACAGTCTAACAGAAAGAGCATGCACAATGTTTGAGAGACTTGAAGCTATTGCTTCACCTATATACTATATGTTTTTATTGTGAAAGTAGTTTAGGTTATGAAGCAGAAATAATTCTTGACACATTAATGATAATAAACACTTACCATAATAGAAGGCTTTACTGTTCAAAGCAAATAGTCTTGTATTTTTGCCTAATATCATGCACACAGTAATTTCCTGCTTTAGTCTCTTGCTTTTCTGTGACGTTTTTTAATACAAAATTGTTAGGTCTGAAGAGCTCTATATGGGTCTTTCAGATAATTTTAGCAGGTTTGAGAGATGTGTCTTGTCTTTGTAATGTATATTCTTTCTATAAGAAAAATGTATTTTCTAATTGCTAAGCAGCACTTCTTTTTGTAAAATCTTGCAGCAGGCTATTCTTAAAATAATCTATTTCATTTTATTTTTGGGTTGACTGATTCTACTGATAGAAGCAATTGTTGCAACAATTATTAACAGAAATACTCAGTAAACCCTTGCATCGGAGTGTCATCCAGCACTTTTAATAACAAGCAAACATTATCAGGCCATTTACTAGTTCCTCTTATATTAATTATTTTTTACAGGTTAAACAATTTCCATTCTATAGGAATATCTATATATTCTTTGTGGGCATAATATGTCAAGTATGTGCTTTAGCATCCTCAGAGTTGTATAGTTTTTGTTTTATTTTGGCTTCTTACACCAGATTGTAATATCATTTTACCCATTACCTTGGAAGGGAGTCAGAGATTCAATTAACTATTTGCTAAGAATAATAGCCATAATGATTGTTGAGACACAAGCAAGTTAAGAAATCTGAGGAATTCATTTTATTTCCCACCACATTCCTAATGTTTTAGTTTCCCTTTCAGTATTTTTCATAAAGTTGAATTATTGTGAGAAAGCTTGAGGCACCTGGGCCTGATTACCACAAAGCAATGGGAAATTTATGTTAATATTAGCAGGCACTGAAGCTACTAATCCCTGTTTGAACAGCTCTAATTCAGATGTTAAGATTCTTGCACTTTCCATTGTTCCCACTTTCCAAATTACCTTCAATTTTGTCCCTTTGGCTTTGTGGTTTTTTTAAGCTTTTCTTACAAAATTAGGGGATTAACTATCAACCAGTAAATTTTAAAAGTTTGTTAGACTGGACTTTCAAAGGCTGTGCAGTACAAATTTGTAAGACATTAATGTCGTTAAGTTGATTGAATTGTCTTGCAGATGTTTGCTCTGTATCCTATGAGACTTCTTGTTAGAGAACGAGAACGTTTTTGTCTGTTGACATTTTCAGCCATGGAACAGTGAATGGATAACATGGGATCTGGAAGTCCGGTAAGCTTTCTCCAAAAATTGTAGGTCATCTTTATCATGACATCTTTATAATGAGAGCTCAGTCATAATATTACATCCGGCTGGTATATTTTGGCATGAGATGAAATGAACTGAGGCTATTCCACATTAACTGAATCCATCAAAGAAGTGAAATATAACTTTTGCACATGACTGCAGCAGGAAGGAGATAATATAAATGTCTCTCACAAATTAGACTATGCTTGTTAGAGTAAGGTCTGATCCAAAGCATGCTGAGATCAGGGGAGAGACTGAAATACATTTTTAAACCAGGCTTGTAGAAAGGAAATAGAATGTTCTCTCCAAATGGACATGGAAGAAAAAGGGTTGAAAGAACCACAAAAAGGTTGATTACAGCTTATCAAGTGTTTTTTCCTCCTTTCCCTCACTTATTAATTGTATACATTTATTGTCTTCTAATAAATGTTATAGTCTGATTATGTTTTTACAGACAACAAAGACATCTTTTTCTCTTTCTGCTTGTTTGCCTTATAGATAACCCAGCCCTTCCTTGTGTCAAAATTCATCTCATAGGAAAGAGATAATACTGGATTTTTCTTCTCAGAAATACTTTCTTATAATCTTTTTTTTATTAATTAAAATTTTTAAAATGCCTACACTATGTAAAAAGTCTTTAAGTTTTAGTTGATCAGCCAAATAGTTTTCATTCGCTTCAATGAAAAAGTCTGATTTTCTGTTTAAGCATGTTACTGTAAAATATTTTTTATCAGTTTAAGTTACAATGCCTACATTAGGTAGGTTTTCTTCGTTGTGTACTGATAGTGATGATGTTACTCCAGAATTCACACTAATTTGTATTTGTAACGCTGTTTCCACTTGTGTCTGTGGTATGAAGCATGTGGAAAACAAGAAAGAATTAATTCAGAAATAATACCAGAAGTTACCAAGTAAACTTCTCCTTGCTTATTACCCCATGTTTTATTCTGCTTTCCTGGAGAATATGCCATGCTAGCAAACTCTTTTCAGACTGATCATATGAAAGTTGGTAATTACTTTCTATTTTGAGTACTTAAGGCTGCAGTGTGAGTTTTAGACGCATTTGAGAGTGTGGACATGCAGGAGGAGATCTGTCATATTCTGCCCTGAGGTTACCACGTGTGAGAGTTTCTTCCTTTGACCAGAAGAAATACCCCTACTACGAAGACACATGTAATTATGTATAGTTTTGATATAGAGCTTGACCATAGTTTGAATAATTAACATTGTTATATATGTGTGTATGTATATCTCCTCAAAAATATAAACAATTTTCTGGCACTTTACATCTCATCTAGACTTAGTTATGTAGACTTAAGCAGTCAAAGCTTATCCCTTCATCACCTTGCTAATAAAAAGATACAGTTACTTCCAGAGCACAGCTTATTCCATCCTTAAATAGGTGTCTAAGATGGGCACTCTTGTATGGCAAGTCATCTTCTACCATCTCTTTCCACTGATTTTGGAAGAAATCTCCCTGATTAACTTTAAATCGTTGCCATCAAACCTAGCTTTAATTTTCTATAAAGATAGGCAATCGTTTTAAGGTAATCAGCCAGGTTCCCAGCTTTGCCTCTGTGTCCTACAAAAGATTCTTCCTGAGGAAAAAGCTGTAAAGGAGTGTGGAGGTACGTATTTGAGAATTTTTTCTCTTTCATATCATCTTTAGTCTTGTTTACTAAAAAAGCAGACATGAATGAACCATACATTGACACTCCTTATTTTTTGACCCAGGACACATCCTTTCCCATGGAACTATAATATCCCCCTTTCTGCCTGGTGGCTGCAATGCCATCTGCCAGCAAGGGAGAGAGAGGGTGGGGTTTTTCTCTCTGCCTCCCCTGCTTTCCAGGGTATTCCTGTGAAGGAGGCATATGACTCAAGCTGTAGGGTGACTTAAGCTCTTGTGGTCTTCTTGGAGTCATCCCACAAGCAATTTATCTGACCTAAAGGCAAACATCTCCTTTTGTCTTCGACATCACCAACAATTCTCTAAAGCTTTGGCTTCTGTTCCATATGCCTTGTGAGATTCAGAGAACTGAGTGCAGGCTGCAAGTGAAGAGTTCCTGAGAATTTGTTCTATTTCCCCTCGTTAGATAGGGCATAGTTCTGGCAAATCATCCGTTCCCTCTTCCTCAGCATCTCTATCTATAAACAGGGGAGGCTGGGAAAACTAGGTAATGCCTGCAAAGTGCTCTTTTAAATAATAAAAATAATGAATTCACCTCTTGAATGGGCTACTATATAGGTTAGCATATCATGTTATTTCTTATCTCATGTGGCTCCTAAAGAGTGAATATTTGTTATTGTTTTGAATCAGGCTACTCTCCCTTTCTAAGTGGTGCACATACCTTTGCGAATAAACAAACAAAATTTTTCTACAGAAAGGGATCTCATTGAGATCATTCTGAATCTTAGGGTAAATGAACAGTATTGCTTTTCTAATTTTCCAGTAAAGTACATTACTTGATATTTGGCAATTTATTAAATCTTTATTGCATTACATTTCTGGGAAAGCAGAGCTTTATTTTCATGCTTTTTTATTGGGAGGAGCAAGACAGTGAAAGGAAACGTAATTACACTTCTTACTTTAGTCTCTTGATTAGTTTCACTGGGTCTTAAATTTAACTCTTAGATAGTGTTGAAGTTCAGTTTTCTTCTCTTTCCTTTCATCTTGCTCTCTTTTTTGCTTCTGGAGACAGCTCCTGATAGCCGGCCATAGCACCAAAGCAAACACAGCTTCCAGCCTGTTACCTAGATCATTCAGAGTCTTGCTAGGGGTAGGCAGACAGACTCTGCTTCTTAAGCGCCATCATTATGGCTATAATTTGCTTGAAGCCACAAATACAGCTGGCCCAGGGCCAGTGGAAGTGCCCTGTGTGTTGCTGAAGAGGCTGTGTGCCCTCAAGAGTTTACAGACCATTATTTCACACAGCATTGGCTGGCTTTGCTACATAATGGCTTCATAGAAAAATAAGAGATAAAACATTTCAGAAGGGCAATGATTCTTCAGCTTCTTTCTGGTATTTCTCTAAAAAAGTGCAATTTCAATGGAGCATTACTTTTTTCTTTTTCTTTTTTTTTCTTTTCTTATAATTACTTACAGGAAAGAACACCTTGAAAGCTTGAATTATAGAACAGAATCCCTTTTAGTTCACAAAGAAAAATGCAAAAATGGAGGGAGAGTCACGGCTGTACTTTAGGTACCCAACTTAACAGCGGCAGAGAGGGAATTCACTAAAGATAGTTAATTTCTCTGAAGTGCTTCCTTAGTCGGTGTAGAGAGGTTCCCTTGCAGGGAACAATTTTAATTAGACCCTTTCTCTGCATTATGCCACAAAAGAACCTGTTTCTTCTCTGTCCACCAAGCCTCAGGAGGGAGCTGGTTTAGTTTGGTGCCTCAAGCGAGGTTTAAGACTACTCTCAGAATCTCTGATGTGCAGGGCGCATGAGTTAAAATCACAAAAAGAAGATGCAACAGGTACTTAATAGACTTGCAGGATCAGGAAGGGTGAGAGTGTTATGGCAGTAAAGACATAGTTAAGGAGCAGCCAGCGGGGAGACCATAATTCATACTGACATTACTGAAACTTGGAGACACTCTTCTGAAATGGAAAGCTGTTGGTTTTCTTTTTCCCTGTTCTTTAATTAAAATAAATGTCTCTGGCTTCCTTATTTATCAACTGCTGTGAAAACTGTGCTCTTTTCTCAGTCTGAACTTTCTGAAGTGAGTAAACAGGACAGATTTGGGTGTTCAAAACAGTGAAACTTGTGCTGCCCATGAAAGGTGTCAGGGCAGGTGAAATTAAATGATGCTTTGGCCTTCAGGTTTTAAGTTTTCTGGTAGAGGGAATATACTCTTGTCTGAAGATACTTTACAAGCAAAACCAACATGGGTAGGTTAAGAAGCGACACATAGAAAGAACAGGAGTAGTAGAGAATTTACTTTGCTTTATATATGCAGTGATATAGAGAACTTGAAATTCTTGATGGAGAAACTCCATCAAAAGATGTAGAGCTAGGACTTGTAAAAATCATAATTTTAGGTAGCTTTCTGACAGATATTTAGACAGTATGTAGGTGACTGAAATGTTTATGGTTTTCTACTGAGGCAGAAAACCAGTCTATGTACTTTACATAACTTCTTTAGAGGCTTTGTCATATTTCCTAGGCAACTTTCTCGGTCTTTAGGTGCTGTGACAGCAGAAGCATATACACTGGTGATTCTTGGGGGAAGCCGGAGTTATTTTATATTAGCTAATTTTAGCCAAATGAAGACTTTTCTGCTACTTGCCAAGAAAAAAAGGGAAAAGCTCTTTCAGGGTGATTCAGAGCACGTAAGTTTAGCTCTGTAGTGCCAAAATAATTTTGGATATGAAAAGTAAAGATTTTAGTTTCACAGATGCATCTAAGAATGCTACTCCTAGTTTAATGTACAAAATTGTACTCGCACAACCTTTTTTTCCTGAGGCATCAATGCAAACAAGAACCTAATGAAAACTTGGTTTTTTAGGCATTAACTGTATCTATTACTAATTTTGCACTATGAAGGACAAAAAATAGAGGTTCATCATAAGCATATACAGACATTTCTTCTTGAGAAGAGATGGGAAAGGTAACATGTTCTTGACTATGAGCAACTGTCACAGCTTATGCCAGTCATCTACCTTTAGTTATTGATACCATGAATTATAAAACTTTTGTGGCATTGAAAAGCAAAACCCACAAATCTAAGGTAAATTTAGGAATTTCCTTCCCTTCCACTTCACTTCTTTTCCACACATGTAACCATCCCAGGCTACCTTCACAGCAGAGGATCTAGCTTTGTCCATCTTCTGCTTTGAGGGTTTGATGAAGGAACTTAGTCTCGTGGAAATATTTCCATAGATACTATGCATATATTCTCCAAACATACTTAATTTTAGGCAGCAGGAAAAGCAAGGGAATGTAAAAACATCTAGGGTTCACAGCAGACGTTCTCATATGGAGTTAAGCTTCCTCAATTGTTCCTAGATTAGTAGTTCTTCAGTTCCTAAATTAATAAATGCTTGTGCACGAAGGAGGGGGACAAGAAATTTGTGTGCAGCAAAAAGTGGTTCTGTCATCATTATTCAAATGTTATAACAGGCAAACATACAATACAGTTTTAATACATAAACACAAAAAAAAATTATGGGAGAAATAAGGTGTTGTAGATACGAACTTTGATACTCTTACTAGACTGTTTCCCTCAGTGCAGCTATAGGAATTTCCTAATTAGTGTCTCTGATCTCATTCTAAACATGAAAAAGTTATTCAGAATAAGTAACACAGAGACAGTTTGGGCCTTATTAATAATGAAAACAATTGTATTTTCAATTATGTTCTTAATTACAAAACAAACTAAACATCATTAATTTTGAAAGGACTGCATAATTCTTGGATGCATTTCTGTACAAATATCTTGGTGAGACATCTGCCCAGATAAATATTTCTGAAAGCTTTCCTTTAAATCTAAGCTGGCAAGGTGGGCAGAGTATAAGCTGTGATATTAACACTATCTGCATTAATTTACAAAAAGCTAATTCCTCTGACTCTATAAAGCCTGAATTTCTTTTTATGTCTTGCATTCCCTTACATAAGCTAACTGTATTTCTGCCTCTTTCTTTTTAAACTATTTTTCTCCTAGAAAATAGATACATTTAGAAAGATGAATCAGAAATACAGTGCTAAAGTCTCTATCATATTGCAAAGACCTGCACCTCCATGGAATCATTGTTGGCATGCATTCATTGCAATTTTATCTGCAGATTTATACCATCTGAGTATCAGACTCAAGACTTAAACTACTGATGGACATTTTTCAGAAAGCTGCAAAATACAGGTAAAAAAGGTATAAAAAATAATTTCATAAATAAGTTTGCCATGATATTTGGGTTTTTTCCTTCATAAATCCATTTGTTTTTTGCTCTCCAGGAATAAATAAAGTGTGTGGCTATGAAGGTTAGATCTGGGGAAATTAATAGTGAATATTACTAAAATATATTAAAAAAATAGACAATTCACTGAAATGCCAACATTTTTATTATTATGTTTTTATCATGTAATAGTATAAGTGAGTCATGAAAGTGATGAGTAAAAAGTGGGATGAAAACAGTGCTTATTGGGACTACAGTTGCCATCGGGATATCTTCATTTTACTGTGCTGGACACCATAGTGCACCTTTAAAAAAAAAAAAAAAAAAAGTTTCATGTGTGGTGTTCCCTGGTGGCAATTCTGGTTTAATATCATCCCATCATTTCCTCCTCCAGGTGCTTTTTCCTGTCCCCTCACTTGGTTCATTGCTTTGTTCCTCTGGGCCAATGCAACAGCTATTCTGCAAACCAGACTAGTGAAATGATGATAGTAAACCCAAAGCATTTCCATAGTGCAGTTTATTGTCTCATTCAACAACCAGCTGGTACAGCTCAGTGCAACACAAGGCAAACTACAACACAGTGACAGTCATTTATTTAAACAGTTTTGTTGTTGGGGGGCTGTGTTTTCAAACTTACCCTGAAAGAGAAAGCGAGTTTTCTTGTGGAAAACAGAAATGCAAGTTTGATTCAAATACGATTTATCAAAAATGCATGAAGGGCCCTCAAACCTAGCAACATGTAACAAAACCACTATGGTTTTTTTTTAAATGAAGTTCTCAGAATATGAAATTAATCCAGAAGTGAAAGGTTACTTGAAGTGGAAGAGATCGAAAGGATATAAAATGAGGTGGAAAACTAAATTCCTGGGGTTTTTTGCTTCCTGAAAAATTTGGAACAAGTTTTTTTTATTCTTTGGCTTACTTCTAATTATTTTTTTCATCAATTTGTTTATTTTCTAGAAATAATACTTTGATTTACAGTTCTGGTAAGTAGCCTGATTAATTCACTGCACTGGAAGCTGTTGGCTCATTTTCTCTGCTATTATTGTTCCATCTTTACTGGTTTTGCCAGTATTTCACTTTACCTGTGTAAATATATATTGCAAAACAAAGCCAATAATCAGTTTTAATACTTAAGTAACAGCTTTCTATGAGTGTATGCACCCTTCCTAAAGATTTTTTAGCTAACTTGTTTTTCAGCACAAACATTCACAGGAAATAAATGATCAAAGAGGAAATATAGAGAAACATTAATTGGAAGGGCTTTCTAACCCAGGAAGAAAAGCCACATCCCATGTCTTGTCTGAATAAATGTTTTGACAATATAGAATTTCTGAATAAGCTATCAAATGTGGAAATTAGTTATGAAATAAATATGAACAATAAACATTTCAGGACCCTGTGACCAGTTAAAAAAATCTCAGACATGAAAACCAAATCAAGTAAATAGTGTGGTATTATCCATGCAGACCTAATTATATATTAGCACTTTGTAGGGATTTTCCAGACATCGTGTCTGGTTTTGCTACTTCTGTATAAATTCACCTTTTTCCTCATTATGATGCAAATATGTTATATGTCACCTTGCTCCAACCCTTTTCTCTTTCTAAGGACAGGCTATAACAGCACTGCTGATTGAACAACTGGGCACTTCATTATATGCTCATAAAGATGGCTTGCCTGAGTTTTTGTGCGAGCAGAACCGAAATGCTCTGTAAGGCTTCTGAGTAGAACACCTTGCAGTGCACTATTTTAAGGAGTATAAATTACCAAGCCAAGTCTGTATCAATCAGGAGTAGTTGCCATCACCATGTTAACAGCTCCTTTTTTCATTTCTATTAACCTGGAACCACTGTAAGAGATTACCTGTTTTGGAAAACATCTTTTATATGATTCACATGTTCCACTTATTCCAAGAATTCACCAGCCCTATTACTATAATTGTCTCTGCTTGGACTATGAGTACTAACTACACAATATACATGTGTAGTGTCACCGACTAATTCTGTGCTAAGAATATGAAAGTTTGTTCACTAATCATCCTTCCTATTGCATTCATCACCTCCCAAAAAGAAGTATCTTTGTTCCAACCACTAATCAGCTGGCACAGGCCCTGCAATCTCACAGAATGTATTCTGCAAGACTTACATGCTGTCCTTTGGCCCATGCATGGCAGAGAATTTTCACCCACAGGCCCAAATCAGCGGCCTGTGCTGCCTCTATGTGCAGGGTGCACATGCCACCTTACATGTAATACCTGTCCCCAGAATGGACATTTGGCATTCCAGATGCGGTGGTATATATGGGGCAGCAAACAGGATGATCAGTAGTGGGTGCAGAACATACATGTTCCAACAGTCGTTCTCTGCAGGGAGCTCTGGCCATACTTAAGTCCATTCTAGCTGACAAATGAGCTGCCATCATCTTCTGAATCCTTGCTGCTGCTGACTATCCAAAGTCTTCTCTAGAAGTTGTTATGGCCATTCGCCAGTTATGCTGGGGAATCCCACCACACCAGATACTTCAACATAGTCTGCTCTCCACAGGTAAGGCAAAAAGGCAAACCTTGGTTAAAGGTGTTGGCCTGCATGTGTTCCTTATTCCATTCTTCATCATGGCAATGTTACCTACTCATTACAGCTGTGAGTTCTGAAATTTCTTCAGGACAATCACAGACTCTGCTCACTTCAGTCCTGATAGGTCTTGAAGAAGTGTGCATTCAGACACCTGACTGAAGAAAGACTAGTCTTGGGGACAGGTTGGACAACATGGTCCTCAATGCTAACTGTATTGTCAACTCTTGCTCTTATGTTCAAGGATGCTTTCAAGCCATTCTGACAGGAGGCATCTTAGCTGGACAAGATCCTTCAGCTCTTTTATGTCCATCCCAGAAGTGAGTGACAGGGGTATGGGAATGTGCATGTAGTCATTTGAGCAGGGTATAGCTTCACCGAAGGTCTCAGGAGCAATGCAATGAGGCCTTTCAGTCTCCCCCAACAGCTGTCAAAAAGTGGATCTGGCTCCTCTTCCCCTCCCACACTTCTCACATTGGCAATCATTGCGAGTTCTCTGCTTCATCACTGGTCTTTCCATGGTCTTTTCTTCAAAGAGCCTTCCTGCTTGCATCCTTCCTACCCCCCACCCACCCACCCTCCTTTCCTAAGAGCTACAGGGTGATGGCCTGCTTACCTCTGTTCCCTTGATTATTGTTCTTTATCCACAACATTTCCTTGTCTCTGCTTTCCTCCACATTTTACACAGACAGAAATAATAGTTTCTACCCTTCCCCTGCTAGAGGTGCTTGACATGCAGGGCACTGTCGTGACCAAGACTCTTGGTTATTCTCTCTGTTCTCCTCCCATCAATAACATTATGCCTTTGATCTCTGTACCTAAACTACCCCTACCAAGACATTTGCTCATACCAGTAGACAACAGTTTCTATTTTAACAAAAGTTTGACTCAAATCTGAACTATGTATAAACTTTGTTTTTGAAAAAAATAAGTATTTGGGAAGAGGAAAAAGCATACACGAATGCCATCCAGACTTTGGAAAATCAGTAAAAAGGAGTGTGAGGAGCAATGTATGGTGTATTTTATCTCAGTCAAGGCAAATGGTCTAGGAGTGGCACCAGCATTGTGGTAGGCACTTGCCTGGGGGAAGTCACTGAGGATGTGCTTCTGGCACCCTGCCCGGTCAGGTGAGGCCCTTTTTGAGGGGCAAGAATGCTTAGTCAGGAGCATAATCTAGTAGACCATGAAGGTACTCCCTTTCTTGATCTGATGATGCCTTGAGCCGCTCCACTCCCTGCCATGATCACCTTCTTAAAGAGGAAGACAGTCCAGATTGTCCAATGGGTCACTTCATACAGGCTGCAGCTCTCACTTTGAGCTGTTTGCTTGGAGCCATTTCTGGCCCTTTCAGGATGATCTCTAGAGTAACCCTGTGGCTGTGCTAAGACCATGGGATGAGGTCTTACAACATGTATGAGGGGAGAGGGTAGACACTGAGAATAGGTTGCAGCAGCAGCAACATTCTCCAGGTAGAGACGTATTCAGGTAAGACTGTTTTTTCTAGGGGCACTTCTAGGAGCGTGCGGAAGAAATGTGTTGCTGTCTAGCTGTGATGCACAGTGTTGTTTTTAAAGATGTTGCCATGTCTTCAACGAGGTGGAGCACTCAGTTGGGTTGTCTGCTGCCATGTTTGGGTGCTGCCAAGGCCAGTCTTATTCAGGAGACCTGTGCACAGGAAAACATTAGCTGTGATCTCAACACATGTGCTGATGATGTGGGGTGTAGCTGCTAAGATGCGGACTGGCTACTTGACTACCAAGAAAACACTTGACTTCAGTTTGGCTGGCAGAACATCCGTTGAGGAGACTGCCTTTTCTCCTTCAGGTACAGTGTCTGTCATTGTGTTTGCTGCCTGGTGTCAACAGACATTGTACTGGTCTCCCGAGTCAAAAGTTCCTTTCCAACAAGTATAGAAAACAAGTATCACTCCCCACTGCTGCTTTTGGGCTCCTCAGCTCAAGCCCAGGCAGAGGGTAATTATGACAGTTATATGAAACAGTATCAGGTCAGTGGTTATGACTGTGGGCCCTGCCATACGCAACTTTCACTTTTTTTCAAACAACTTGCCAATCAAGCCCAAGGTTTTGCAGCTTATCTCCATATAACAGTCGATGGGAGGCCTTTGCTATTCTTCTCACCCTTCTCAAACAGCTTTCTTGCTGCTTTTCTTTTGGACTGATGAGACCAGTACAAGACAATGTATTTGAGATGAAATTGCAGCACTGACTTGTATCAGGGAATTATAATATTCGTTACCTTATTCATTGTTTCCTTGCTTATGCAACCTCTACCATCTTGGTTTTTTTTCACCACAGATGCACACTGAGTTGTCTGCAGTGATAACCTGGTAGATTTCTCATTTTGATGCACTTAAGTTTTCAATCCTTGAAGAATTTGAATATTTTTTTTTCATATCCAAGGTACATTATTTTGCATGAGTTACGTTAAATAGCAATTTAATATTGCTACTGAAAAAATATAAACTTTCTACCTTGTTCAAGTAGGTAGTTTATATCCTCAGAATTTATTGTGATTTTCTTTGGTCCTGACTGTCCTGTACAAGTTTATCACTTTGACAAACATAATGAAAGCTTGAAGGCCAGCACCAACAATGAAAAGAAGATATGACTTATACTGTAAAACATGTGTTGGTGAAAATAAAGACAAGAATATTCTAACATTTGCTACAGCTGTGCTTATGCACAAAGAGAATTGATCACTTCATGCAGCTTACAACAGATGAACAAATACTTATGACCAGCTGGAATCTAACTAAGATTGAAGATGCAATAACTCCATAGCAGGTTTGTCTATTGGCATCTCAGCAGGACACAGGAAACTGATACTCAATTGTTTTCAATTAGTTTACAGTCTCCTAACTAGGCTGAAGACTTCTTGTACCAATCACCAGAACCTATGCATTTGGAGAGGAGAAAATTAGCTTAACCCCAAAATGTTAAAAATATATATGTGAAGTTATATAAAACCCGTATTATTTAGCATCCATCTGACTGAGCAAAGTTTATTTTACAAAGCTTATTTAATTCATTCCAAGTGACTGTTCACCGAAAACATACAAAAAGACACATTCTTTCTTTATAGTTTTCTGAACATTCAAAACAGGTGTTTCCTCTGTGAACTCCTAATTTCTGAGCACTGCCTGAAGGGTGGAATGGACACACAATTTACAAATATAGAAGGAAGGAAGAAAGGTCACTTCCATGAAGGGCTTTACCTCTGCGCAGTCCTGGTGGAGGAAAAATTTCTACCCTTTCTATAGAATTAGTTGTTTCTTTTTTTTTTTATTTTCTTTTCCCCCTGTTTTATTAAAAAAATTGTCTTTCCTCATTATTTAACCTCTGCAAATATAATCTGTTCAGGATTTATAAAGTAATTTTTTTATTTATTTTTTCCAGTTGTGCTCAACTCTTATCACAGGATATATTTTTTTTTAAAGTGAACCCCTGAAACTCATAACTTATCCATAACATGATTGTACCAAACATCCTATAACTTCCTTACATTTTATTTTACGAGGTCATTAGCTAGATTGATTTATCTCTTTTTCTGCACACCTAATTATTTGGAGAATGTACAGCATCTCTACTTGCCAAGTATTAGCTCTCATTTTGGTTTCATTTAACTTCTGGAACTCCTCTAATAATACCTTCAAATATGTCTTCAATCATGTTAAAAAACTTTCTATTTTTGCTGGTTCTTTCTCTGAAATTAAAATTTTACACAGGTGAAAAATCTCCCCAGTTTTTACAGATGACTGATTTTCTAAAGGGAAAAAGTAGTAAAGTAACTGTTCAGCATTATGGCATTTGTGACAGCTAGTTTTCAGTCTGACTAAAATCTCAAGCAGAGAATACTGCACTGATTTTATGAAGCAAAAATGAAAATACATATTGGAAAAAAAAAGAAAACAAAAAAGGAAAAAACAGACTAAGAAACTAGCACAATGCTTTTTATAATAAATCAGGATCTTACAAGCAGTTTAACCAAAAAAAGGGTTCTAGCAATCTATAGTATGATGGGGGAAAATTGAGCTGGAATCAGAGAGATGTCATGAATGACATGGCTATATTTGTTTTTGTTAGTTAAGCTTAACTGTTTGAGACATCTGCTCATGAATTTGATGGATGATGCACATTTGTTGAAAGGGACTAGATGATTGTCTTTAGCTATTGCTAAGAATCATGTTTGACATAATTTCTACTGAATTTTCTAAGGGTGTTTTAAATTTTTTAATTGATACTTAATATGCTTAAGTAAAGTTAGTCTTGCAAAAGTTCATGTTTTGGAGTGATAATTAAACACAGTAATTATTAGAGAGAAAGATATTCCTAAGATCTTCATTCACTCTTGTATTCCATAAGAAGAGATATATGCATATCTTCCTTTTTTTCCCAATCATATGCATAGAAAACAAAGCAAAAGTAATATCATGAAAACCAAATGATGCCAAATACAGAAGTCAAGCCGTCATTTTAACCAGTTTAAATAATTTAAAAGTCATTATGATTTCTGTTTTTTTGTCAAAACAGGCAACTAGATGGTTTTTGCCTAGACATGTAACACTTACATTTGTTCGGGTTGAGTACTGAGTTATGATTCATCTGATTAAATGCAGATAATTTCCTTGCACATATTTATATCTGAGCTGGTCACCTTTGGTCTCTCCATAGTCACTGCAGAGAAACAGGCACTTTGACAGCAAAATTTATCTTTTCTTGAAGTAGTTATCGACATCAACTTGGATGAATCTCATTTTGGCAGTGTTTATTTCTCCCCATTGACTGTACGTTAGTCTTCAGTGACTTGTATGGATGCAGATGTTATACAGTGACATGAAAAAAATTAAACTGATTTTAATCTTAATCTGTTTAGTTTTGTACATTCATTCACACTATCAGTATAGCCAATATTAGCAATAAAAGCAGAACATACTTATTGAAGGTTTCTGTGTTCTTTAATACAGAAAACATTCAGATAGAGCACAAATAAATTTTAACTAAGGAATGCGCAAAATCACTCCTTAGAATAATTGTATTATGAAACGATAGAGGTAAAACTAATGGTGTCAGTCACAATGAAAGATAGAGAGAATGCCACCTTTAAGGAACAAAATGCCAACTGAAAAGTATATGTTCTGTCCAGCTTCCACTGTCTGTAGGATTTGGGAATTTTTGTGTGTGTTTTGTGCTGTGTGCAATTTTAAAGGAAACTGGTGGCAAAAGACAGTAATAAAGATGTAATAAAAAGCAAAGCCTTAACTTCACTGCACAATATAATCACCTTTTTGCAGTTATGTGCATTGCTTTTTTTGGTGATTTTTTTTCATTAAGTATGAAATATTTTCAGATATGAAAAATTGTATGAAAATCAATATGGTCAATATTAAAATATGTGGAGGGGAATATACTACAGAATTAAATTTTAAAATGAAATTAAAGTGAAGTTTTGTGCATTTTAATTTGTTTAAAATGGTCTTGCTTTACAAAACACAACTTCTTAATTCCTATGAGTTTATTTTTTCAATATGTAAGATTTCTGGCTGCAGTCATTTTGATTAACTGGACTAGATTTAACATTCTGGTTTCAATATCTTAAAAATATCAAGATTATAGATGGCCTAACATATTTTTACCCTAATCTTGGGAGATGGTGAAGTAAAGATTTCTGTTAGCAAACTGAATACTCTTCAGATTCCACATAAGTTGTCATGATGAGTCAGACCAATTATTTTGTTTGGCATAAAATTTCCAGAATGTCTCAGTAAATTATAAGTCCTAGTTTCATTTTCCAATTTAATTTCAGGATCAGTATTTAAATATTTGCAAAACTTTTATGCTATAAACAATAAAAAACCTGTCTTTAAGTGATGTGGCAACTACAGGTTTTCAGGTCCAAATTCCTTTTGCTTCGGCAGTTACCTGTTTCCAGTAAAATTCAGAAGATTTCCTGGTACTGTCTCTTTAAACAGTATACATTATTCTGTTTAGGATATGTAGAAACTAGGCTTGCAAAGCACAGGAAGTATAAGGGAGACTGACAGTATGTGACAGACAAAGTAAAATGGCATTTAGTAAAAATATTGCATGGTGGGGTTTTGTTCTCAAAATTCAGCTAAAAATTTTCAGTCTTCTTCATAGTCAATCAATGTTGAATAAAGTGGCAGCAAAATAATAAATTCCTTTTTGTTTTCCAAAAAACTCTGATAAGATGCAATCTTTAAAGGTTCTTGAAACACCACACCACCCCAGTATTTCTCTTCCACGTGTTAAAATCCAGTCTGGTTTAAGTGATCTGATTCTATCCAAAGTTGATTTACATTAAAATTGTTTGGACACATAGGATGATATGACAGAAGCAACAATGCAGCTGCCTAACATTGAACTGTGTCTCTTGTAACAACCAGTCCTAAGTCTGGAATCTGAGTAATACAGGTAGATTTTTTGCTTCGATTATTTAACTATTCATAAAAATGGATTTGCAGCCAAATTAAAGTCTGGAGACCTGAAAAGGCTCAGGCAGATGCTTATCTTACTGATAGACCTTCAGTTTTTTTTCTTAATGTATAAATGATCATGTTCTGAGGTGTCTGGAAGGCTGGAACCCCACTTGTCAGCAGTGTATTATCTATTGTTCAGCCCAGGAGCAGGGAAGTAATGACTACATCCTGAACAGTTATCAGTACCTAGACTTATGCCGCTAAAGTCCCCTTAGTATCAATGATTCTTTTTATGGGAAGGTACAGAACTTCCTCAGTCTTGTCATCACATACCTGTTCAGGCTCCACTGCAAGCCCATATTCCAACATGGTTCAAAATACAGATATTACCCTGCCTGTATTTCCAGAGTGGCTGATATGAAAGCTATTGCTGGAAACTGCCCATCCAATTGGAATTCATGAAAAAAAAAAAAAAAAAAAAAAAAAAAAAAAAAAAAAAGAGGAGTAGCTAAGACAAGAGAAAAAGTTCAATTTCATATCCCAAAACTTAAAATATTCCCCCTAGGAAATTTAGGACCCTGGGAGTTCAGAAGGGACTTGCAATGATTTAACACTCTTTGGTAAGGTATTCCAACCTTAATAGAAGAATGCTCTTGAGTATAATTTGGTTTTGAAAGGGACTAGTGAGCTTGTTTCTTGGGATGACAGGTCACAGAGGGGATTTTCAAAGCCTTGTAACTGCCATTTGTGTGTGATATCATACCATATGCCAAACTGGTGTTACTGGTTTTGAAAATCCTACATCTTCATTTGCACCTTCTATGGAAAAGAGTATTTTGAAAATATGTAATAGAAACAGAGTAAAAGAAGAATAACACTAATCAAAACAGTGCAATGAATAATTTCAATAAGAATTGAAGAATAATTATTCTTTCTAATATTACAATTTGTGAAGATGACTTGGAGGCAAGAGTTAGTTCTTATCTCTAGTAGGAATCCAAAATGTACTTTCAAAGCCCAGGAGAAATAACTAATTTCCTGAATCCTGAAAGTCTTCTAGGTTTGACATTTTCAACAAGACACTTCTCTGCAGGCTTGAGACTTCCATTTTAATCTTCACCAGGAAAATCTATCTTAATTCAAAAGTCACTACCTGCTAATCAGCAGTTGTGATAAGCTTAATGCCCCCCCTTAGAGGAAAGCCCATCCCTGATGGACAGAGTCTTAGACATTTTAGTCCCGTTATTATCCAGGTAGCCTTTACATAATGACCTATAAGTAGCTGCTAGGCCTTTTTTTTTTTTTCTAAACAGCAAGACCTCACACAAACTCTGACAATTTATTCTCTTTTGAGCAGCTTGGCAACATTATTTCTCTAGCTTCAGCACAATGAAAACAACTTATGTGAGCTGTCAAGCCTTATCTTTCAAATAACTCCTAAATACTTCACCACAGAAAGTAAAACATGGTGATTAATACTCTAACATCTGTGGCACATTGTCATGTATCCTGTAATTGCCAACCAGCTAAAATGGCAGCACATTTTACAGCCAGATGTGTCAAGCTTACATCTGCTTCTTCACTGAAGTTCTAGGAAATCTAAGCCCCTACATCACATATTCTAAAATATAAGGCTAAGAATCAAAAATCTTCTTTCCAAAGAAGATATGGCTTATACTTTGTCAAGTGTAAACAGTTGACGTCCTGTTTTAAGCTTCACTTATCTAACTGAAGATTCAGTTTTAGGAACATTTACTCCCAAAAAATAGTTGTGGGGAATGCCTCAAGATATTCCTACTTTTATGAATTATAAAGTAGAGGATAAAAGATCAAAAATCAGCGATTATATTTGTTTGGTCTGTTGAAATCAGTTTCTTGGAAGGTTTTCTACAGTTAATAAGATATGTGAATTTGAACACACCACCCCTGACACCAAACATTTCAGGAACTGAGATTTTTTTTAAAAAAAGTGAGTTCTTAGCTGACTTTCTTATCTCAGCCTGATCATTAATGCTTGAGGTTTACACATATTATATCTTGCCAGGGGAGACTACATGGCAATCTCAAAGTAAACCAGCAAAGTCCTACTGTCTTACGTGAAACTTAAGTAAGTACAGTATCTTCTAGTCTAGTCTAGTCTAGTCTATTCTAGTCTATTCTATTCTGATTTTGAAATAGAATAGATATTTCTTACTCTTTGAAAGTTCTTCCAGCACTTGCTTGCCCTGTCAGAACTAGCAAGACAATTTCTGAGTCAGACTAGCTGTAGTTCAAATAATTTGTTGCAGTTAATTGGTGAAAATGTTCTATAGTACCTATTTGCAACACCAGAGTATGTGGAAATCTTCAGGTACCTAAGCTTAGCTGCCTAGTGTCATTTTCAAAATACCTAAATTAATAAGCTACCTAATTGTCCTTGTCTAGCAGTATGTATTAAGTTATTAAATTACTTGTCTGCTTACAGCACTTCCTTAAATTCTAGGATGTATAAATATAAATATTTTACTTAAAATTTATTGGCATTTCCTGTTACACAAGTGTTCCTAATAAAATTGAATTTTTATACAGGTTCAGAGAAGCCATACGAAAAGCCTCTTTAAGTCATGAGTTACTGTGAAGAACATTTTATGAGGAAGCATTCAGTTTCCTTCTACTATCCCTATCCTTTCTGGTTGCCCTCTTTGGAAGTCTAGATAATTTACTAAATTTGAGATGACTGTAGGATCTTTATTTGTGTTTTATCTAAAAAAAACACGCCTCATTTATTATGACCTTTGGCCATTTGATCTCCATTTTTATTTTATATTTTCTTTAATCTATTCTATTTTTTTTAATAGGTTAAAGGAAAACTGCATTTAGACATACCATCTTATACTAGGATCCCATCAGATCTCATAAGCTATGTCAGGTCAGGATGGATTAAGACTTGGAGCAGACACCTCCTGGGAGTATCTAGGCTTCTTAGAAAATCTAAATCAATATACAGCACAGTGCTAGAGGGCAATGTACTTTTAAAAGTGTCATCTTTTATATACATTAAAAACTGAAGTCTTGACATTTGTAAAATCTTGTGACAGAAATAGTATTGATTTTGTGTGCTTCTCTTTTGTGTATGACACTTGGAGTTCTAACATTTTCAGAAGTTGGGCTGCCAAAATCCAATATTTCCAGTTCTGGAAAACTAGGCACCTTAGTTGTTCCAACCATTTGAAAAAAATGGAGGCTTCCAAGATACCAGTTCTTTCTAAAACTTCTGGCCACCACCTACTGAAAACCTGTGGTAGGTTGACCCTGGCTGGATGTCCACCAAAGCTGCTCTATTACTCCCCTCCTCAGCCAGGCAGGGGAGAGAAAATATAATGAAACTCATGGCTTGAGATAAAGACAGGAAAGGATCACTCACCTATTACTGTCATGGGCAAAACAGACTCTGCTTGGGGAAATTAGTTTAATTTATTAACAATTGAATCAGAGTAGGATAATGAGAAATAAAACCAAATATTAAAAACACCTTCCACCCACCCCTCCTTTCTTTCCAGGCTTAACTTCACGCATGATTTCTCTCCCCCCTAAACACTTCCAGGGATGGGGCATCCACAGCTTCTCTGGGCAACCTGTGCCAGTGTCTCAGCACCCTCACAGTAAAGAATTTCTTCTTTATACCTAAGCTAAATCTTTCGGTTTAAAGCCATTCCCACTCATCCTATCACTACATGCCCTTGTCAGAAGTCCCTCCCCAGCTTTCTTGCAGGCCCCCTTTAGGTACTGAAAGGCTGCTATAAGGTCTCCCCAGAGCCTTCTCTTCTCCAGGCTGAACAACCTCAGCCATCTCAGCCTGTCTTCATAGGAGGGGTGCTCCAACCCTCTGTTCATCAAATTTCTGCTCCGGCACCTTGAGGCACCTCCTTCCCCTCCTTCACTGACCTAGCTGTCTCTATAGTTGTTTCTCTCACATATTCTCACTCTTTTCTCTGGCTGCAATTGCAGTTCCCACCTCCCCCCACCCCACCTTAAATATGTTAGCAGACCACCATCACTGATGGTCTTGGCCTTGGCCAGTAGTGGATTCATCTTGGAATGGTTGTCTTTGGCTCTCTCAGACATGGGGAAAGCTTCTGGCAGCTTCTGTAGCTGCCCTCTGTAGGCCCTCTGCTACCAAAACCTTGTCAAGCAAACCCAATACAAAACCTCTCTTCCAATGTCGAATAAGTAGTAACTGACATTTAAGTACCTCTAGGATTTTCTTTAGTGATAAAATCAAAATTAAAGAATCCATCTTAAGCTAGGACAGAAACTAACTCGTCTGGTTTTTACTGATTACTCTTGATCTTGTTTGCAAAGAGCATAAATTGATTTGACACACAGATTATCCCTTCTTAAGCTGTGAACAGAGACTGGCCCATGTTATATGGCATTCTGGTACAGTTTCAGTATAAGCTCATCTCTTACTGAGAAAAAATAAAAATGGTTGACCTAAGATTCTTTGCCATGCAAGACTTCTCCTGTCTTAGATACTTAATGAGGAGGCATGCCAGAAGCCTGTAAAAGCAGATTCTTTTTCAGAGTAGCTTTTACATTTTCTGTGCTATGCAAGTCTTCAGGTTTTTTTCTAGGAAAGCAGTGCATACTGTGTTGAAATAAGAATTAAATGAGCAAACTAATTCATGTTAAATATAAATAGAGCATAACAAAAACCAACTTTTTTGAACCGAATCCACATGAGATACATAAGCTCAATACATCAGTACCTACCTGGAATAACTCAAAATCCGATTTAAGCAGCTAGCCTTCCTCAGTACACCATAAGAATTAGGTTCTGAAGGCTGAGGTGCATAGAAGTCAGCTACCAGAGCTGCAAGCTGCTTAAGTTTGCTTATTAGAGGCTCCCTCTCCCTCTAAACTCCCACAGTTCGATCATTCTTGTAGGAAAAGTATGTATTACAATTTATAATTCCTAACCCCATGAAGCCTCTCCTAGAGTTAGATGAACTTGCTTTTATACAACACGCAACCAAGAAAAGAGATTTAAACTTTACTCCTTAGTGTACCATATTAGTATCTCAGTTACCACAGAATGGTCATTCTCTGTCTTTTTGTGGATCACTGTATATGTAATTATTTATGTTGCAACAGCTAAAACAAAAATTAATAAAAGAAATGCCTTACTTCAGAATATTTTCTCCATTCCTGTCAGGATACTCTCTTGAGTGAGCTACTCCATGGGAACAGCCACATAAATTACCTAACTGGAGCCTTTTACAGAGCTACTCCACCCTAGGTAAGGGGGAAACTGGAGAAGACTATGCTGCTGTCTTTCATCTTGCATTTTACACAAGGCCTAACCTACAGTCATCTTCTGCCAATTGCCAATGGATTCAGTATTTCTAGGTGAGATTAGGTAGATTTCAACCAAGTTTTCCAGTCAGATGAGTGTAAAGTAGTTCAGGGCTGCCAAGGGTGAAAACACATGGAAGAAAGCAAGCAAAGATATTAAAGTTATCTCAGATACCACAAATACCACATGCTAGTGAAGTTAATGCTTCATTTGATATCCCTGTCTATGCAGAGACATATATAATCTATATACTTCTAAAAAGTATATTCAACCTATAGTATGGACGATGAGTACATTGCAAGTGATCTTGAGTACGTCTTGGGAAGGACTATTGTTTTGTCCTGAACTTAGCCAGTAAGATTTAAGCAATAACTAAGTTCAATCAACATGGCAGTATTGTTTTGATGAGTAAGAATGGCAATGCTTTCATTCTTGACCTCTTTATTCACTGAACCATAGTTTCACAGAATCACAGAATAAGTTAGATAGGCAGGAAATCATCTGGTCTCAGACCTTGCCGGGGATCTTGTTCCTTCAAGTTCTGAGTATCTCCAAGGCTGGAGATTCCACAAACTCTCTGAACAACTTAGTGGTGATTTTTTCTTGTACTTAAGAGGAATTTATTGCATTGCAGCTTGTGTCTGTTACCTTTTATCCTATCATTGTGCACCTCCAAAAGTGTATGTTTTCCTCTTTCTGTACTCTCCAGCTAAGTAGTTTAAGACATTGATATGATCTCACTTTTAGTTTTCTCTTCTCTAGGCTGAACAAAAGCAGTTCTTTCAGCTTCTCCTCAGCTATCAGGTGGTTCAGCCTCCTAATCACCTTAGCAGCCCTTTGTTGGACACACTCCTGCATGTCACAGAATCACAAAATGGTTGGGGTTGGAAGGAATCTCTGGAGACCATCTGCTCCACCGTCGCTTCCCAGCCAGGGCCACCTAGAAACAGTTGCCCAGGACCATGTCCAGACAGCTTTTAAATATCTCCAAGGATGGAGATGGACATGTATGCTGGTTTTGATTGAGATAGAGTAAATTTTCTTTATAGTAGCTAGTATGGCTACACTTTGGGTTTGTGCTGAAAACAGTGTTGATAGAGGGGGATGTTTTTGTTACTGTTGAGCAGTGCTTACACAAAGTCAAGGCCTTTTCTGCTTCTTACACCACTGTACCAGTGAACAGGCTGGAGGTGCACAAGAAGTTAGGAGAGGAAACAGCTGGAACAGCTGATCCAAACTGACCAAAGGGATATTCCATACCATATGATTTCATGCTGAGCAATAAAAGCTGGGCGGAGAAGAAGGAAGGGGGTGGGATGGAGTGTGTGTGTTTGGAGTGATGACATTTTGCCTTCCTAAGTAACGATTACAATGATGGAGTTGTGATTTTCTGGGGCTGGCTGAACACCTGCCTGCTGATGGGAAGTAGTGAATGAACTCCTTGTTCTGCTTTGTTTTCGTGCACAGCTTTTGCTTTACCTATTAAATGGTCTTTATCTCAACCCATGATTTTTCTCACTTTTACTTTTCCAGTTCTCTCCCCCATTCCACCAGGGGGGATTGAACAAGCAGCTGTGTGGGGCTTAGTTTCTGGCTGGGGTTAAACCACAACAACATGTCAATGAATGTCTTGTGCTGAGGAGCACTGAACAGTGCAAGAGACACAGTCTTACAAGCGCTGAAAGAGAAAAGCACTACCTGCTGCTTCTGATTGTACTCTTGCTAATACAGTTCAGTATATAGTTAGTTTTCTTTGCTGCAAGAGCACACTGCTGGATCACCCACTTCTTGTTCACCTGGAAGCTCAAGTCCTTTTCTGCAAAGCTGCTTCCCAGCCTGTCAGCTGCCAGCCTCTACTTTTGCATGTGATTCTTCAATCCCAGAGTCAAGTTCTTGCATTTGCTGGACTACAGAAACCTCTTCTCTGCCCATTTCTACTCTTTTCCTCAGATCTCTCTGAACAGCAGCTCTATTTTCTAGTATTTCATCCATATCCTCACAGATTGGTATCATCTGCAACTTGCTCGTAGTAGCTTCTGCCCACATTGTCCACACCATTAATAGAAATGTTAACCAGTATTGGTCCCTATCTTGTCCCTGAGAGACACCACTAGTAATCAGCTGCCAGTTAGATTTCATACTTCTGATGACCTCCCTTTGAGCCCAGCTGTCCAGCCAGTTTTCACTCATTGTCTGCTTATTCAGTCCATGTTCACTAATTTGCTTGTAAGGGCTACTATCAGAAATGATGTTGAAAGTCTTGGTAATGTCAACAATTCACTACTCTTGTCTGCTTAGTCATCTCACCATAGAAAGCTACCAGACTGGTCAAGCATGATTTGCCCTTTGATTAATTTTTGCTGCTTGTTCTCAATTACCTTCTTGTTCTTCTTTGGCCTGGAAATGGCTTTGTGGAGGTTTAACTCCATAACCTGCAGCAGGACTAACATAAGGGTGACTTGCCTGTAATCCTCTGGATCTTCCTTCCTTGGAGATGGATGTGATGTTTGTCTTTTTTGAGCTATCAAGAAGCTGCCCCTGCTGGTATAAGCTTTCAAAGATGATAGAGAGCTGGCTCTACCAACATCCTGCCTGACCCCATGGTCTTTTATATGTTCAAGCAGATTAAAAGCTCCCTAACTCCACCTTCCTTTAATATGGTTAATGCTTAACTTTTCCTTTATCTAAATTTTGGCTCTCAATCCATAAAGCCTACTTGTCACTAAGCTTCTGTAACAATGTTTTCTCCCCTTCAATCATGCTTTCTTTTTCATGACAAAGAGAAGGATGTATAGGAGTGCTGGCTGTGCTGTCTACCCCCATGTTAGCACAGCCCAGATTGTCGGGTGCTCTGGGATGAAGACAAATAGGATAGCACACTGCCACGGGGGCTTCAAATCCACACCTGAGCTGCATCCAGCCCTGTTCATGACAGTAGGAATATCTGATACATTCATTCTTTACCACATTTATTTATTTATTACTTTTTTAATGGGGACTTATATTTGTGTACTTGTTTTTGCTTTATCAGGCACCCGTAGATCATGAGTAGCTGTATAAGTGAAACAAAGGGGGGTCATGAGGATTATGACACAGTGAATCACTGTTTATTCTGTTTCTAAGAATGCTTGGAGACACTTAATTTGCCTTCGACATTTACGGTGCTCTACAGTGAATAAACTATTCTTAGTCATCTTTTCTGTGTAATGGTAGTACCAATTACTCTGATTAAAAGAATACAAGATGGTTATCTGAAACACTTGGATTAACTTTAACCTGTTACTTACTGAAGCAAACTGTCATGCCTTCTATAACATCCCAAAGAGTTACTGTTTAAATGATTAGGGCAAGAAGAATAATTTATTCAGGCAACACGCCATGAGCTTTACTGGAAGATTATGATTCCTTAGACTTCTTTTTCAAGCAGAAAAAAGTTTAATACTCTCGAGATTGTAATGACAAAGTACGTTTGAAGCAAACTTATCTTGCTTGTGCAGCTTATTGTTTATGGGTGAAAGAAAACAAGATTTGTTTGTAGATGTAGATATTATTCCAATTAGTTTGGCTTGATTTTTTGATTTTTTTTTATTTTAAAGCCTTCAGAATATAATCATTGTTAACAGATAACTTGGAATATTCTTAGTGTTTAACAGCTGAATGGTTCAGTCTACCTGACATAGGATATATCTGCCAAGTGAAATTGTTTCCTGTCTCCAAGCATATGAAAGACACTGTTGGGAAATGTATCTTAAAACTTAGAAAAGAGTAAAATCTTTATTTTCAGACCATCTAGACATCACCTAGAGCATTGTTCCTACAATATCATTTATAACGAGATTTATAGGGATAAGTGCAGTGAGAAATTCTTATGTCTCATCCTCAGATTTAAAGAAAGTTTTGCATGCAGAAGGTGCCTTAATGGCCTTCTGTGGCTCATTTCCCTGCCCCTGGCAAGAAGATTTGAAACTTCCCATGTCTAAGACTCTGCAAATCCTAGGTTAGATTTGGCCAGAAACTATTGTGCTTTGCCATCCCTTAATCTCACACATAGACACACAAAAGGCAAACTAATTTATTTTATTGCCTTGAAGATTATCTTCATACTTTTATCTTACAAAAAGCTTAAAGCTAAGCAGGTAAAAGTAGTTATTTCTAGCAAAAATTTTCCATTTTCAGAAAATTTTAAAATTAATGACACCAAATTTTACCCTAAATAAAAAGCTATTTCCATTATAAACATAATGTAAATAGCTTTTTTACTCTGTCACAAATCTAAGTTTCTAAATCTTTTCAAAGCCTGTCACCAATAAAAAAAGCCCTTTTTTATTCATTTGTCATCGGGTCTTCAGCAAAGTTTTGGCTTTTCCAATTGAAAAAAACCAACCAAACAAACAAGTGTTTTTATGGATATTTTTCAAGCACAACTTGAAATTCTCTTTCCATAACCTTCTATAGCAGTAAAATTTCATCCAGTTCTGGACTAAGAGAGTACATTTCCATTATTAAGAACATGAGTAATATGTTGGGAGAGAACATACTCCTGTTCCTCCAATGAGATAGTGATTTAATATTAGTAATCTACAGGATCACCATCTCTAAACTAAACCTAAGAGAGTCACTAGTTTCATATACCTCTTAAGGAATTCCAAGTCAATAACAGTAGTGATGGACATTTGTATACCACAAGATTTTGAGATACCTTTTAAATGTTAATTATACCTCATAATAACACTTGTAGCGAGTAACAAATCAAGCATCACCTTCACTATCTGAAAGTCAACAACATCGGCTTTTTTTCTGGCACTCAATGGATCATAAAAAATTTTTTTACTTGCTAGTCGCATTGGCATGAATATTGCATACAGAAGGTGACCATGATATCAGACTAATTGTGTACCTGATAGTAACTGTGTCATTGTACCACAAGTATAGTAGACCTGGTAGGACCTGTTTTAATAACTCTTGAGTTAAAATACAAGGTCCATCTGGAGTGAGAGGTGCTTCTCCTTCCCCAGCTGGGCCACCTTTGCTCTGGCTCCATGCTGCCCAGAGGCTACAGTTGAGCGCACCCAGACAGCTGGGAGGTTACCAAATTATCAGAGCTCACAATGCAACACCTCTAAGAGAAGCAAAAGTGGAGAGCAGCTTAGCTTAACATGTCTGAAAACAGCAGTAATTTAGCAAAGATTTGGTCCTTGCTCCACTGTCCAGACAGGATGGGCAGCTGCAAGGAATTGGCATATTGACTGCCCCCAGATCTGTTGCCACCTCTTCTAGTCGGAAACCCAAAGGCTGCAGAAAGTCTCAAACATGAAAGACAGAGGTTGCTAACCAGCAGAAAATTAAAGCAAACCTTTGTTTGTCTATACAGAGAAGTACTGACCACTTTCACTGGGTAGGTCAATAAACTGCATTCCTAGAGAAATGATTTCCAGAGGGGAAAAAAGAGATGTTTTGTGAAAAGTTTTTAAGTTCTCAAAATCATGCTTTCTTTAAAGAAACTAGTATTTTTCTTTGATGCTTTCTCCTTCCACATCTTTCTTTTAAAAAAATAAGAAAATAAAAACAAAATAAGAAAAGGCAGAGGAGAGAAAGGCAGCATGGAAAGAAGAGCAAAGAATGGAAAACAGTATTTTACATGTAGATGGAGAACTTCATGTTATTCATAGAGAACTGTCATATTTTGAAGGCTGATAAACATTTTGAAATTAAAAAGTATAAGTGTGTGTAAAAACTTTGCATGTTTCCTAATCTACACTATTTATGAAGGTTTGTTACACACTGATGTATCAAATTAACGTTGCCCTAAGAAAAAGACTGTGGACATAGCTTCTCAACTTTCTGCAAGCACAAAGGAGACCAGGCACTTGGTTGCCAAAGAGGCCACTGGGTCTAAAGATCATCACCACTCATCGCAGTGCCTAACATTCACATATCAAATTCAGTAACAGTTAGCAGTACTAGAGCCAGGGTAGGATCCAGGACTTTTAATTTCCTACTGTCTTACTTGAGTCACTGGACTCATTCTCTTCTGTATGGTCTTTTTTGATTACAAAAAAATGTGAGGAATTTATTTCAAGATGGGCATTTCATTTTACGACCTTTTCCTGTGCTGCCCCATGAAAGCCTGAGGTGGAAAGCTCTTTATTTATGAACCAGACTGGGTTATAAAACAGAGTATTGCCAGTTTCCCGTCACATTAGCATTCATTTCATGATTTTTATTTTTTCCCGTGGCTGGAAGAACTGTCTACACCCCTGCTCACCATGGCAACTGAAGAATCTAGCAGCAGACTCAGGGTAGGAAAAACATAAGAAAAAAAAAAAAAAGCTCAAAAATATCCCCTGATACTAATATTGGTTTTGTTTTCACAGCAACACACTATGTGATTGCAAGAGAAAGTGAGCTATCTACCCATATTTCACTTGGAATCACCCAGCATGGGTGGAGTACAAAAAATAGCGTGCATGTTTGCATGTTACACTGGAGTATGTTAAGGGTAGGTGGCACTTATTTTCAAAGCATATTTTGACGGCTGAGGGAAGATGAGATGTTGACAATGATATGTTAGTGAATGTTTCCGTGGAAGAGAAGATGTTCATATGTACGGCACGGAAGTCACAGCAATTTTTTTTTAAAGTTTTCCTTCTGTTCCTGAGTTGGTGCAATAAATATAGCTGTTGACAAATATTTATCAGCATATCTAAACATATGGAAAGAATGAACCAAAGTCTTTCAGCCACTGCCAGAATGAAAACAGGAACTGATGTGTTTGCTAACACCGTAGTCAAATGCTATACAAAGGAATATCAGCCTCATAGGTTATAGTTTCTTAGAACAACAAAGAATGTGAGTTTATAGGAATAATTCCACACAGATTGCTAAAAATGTATTTTAAACATTACCTGGAGACAAATTTGAAATTAATAATAATTAAAACAGTACTCAATTATGTTGTTGCTTTTCTAAGCAGGAAACCACGTATATTAGAAATCAGAAAGGAAAAAAGCCCACCATGCTGACTGATCTTATTAAAGAAGAAGGAGTCAGTATTAAAACTAGTATCTAAAAAAAGTCAATGAAAAGTTTTCTTCATTTCTGTTGGAAAAATATTTGATTCATGTGAGTAAGGAAAACAGCCTGACATGCATTAATATAATTACAGCAGACAAGCTTATTAGAAGTTTTCATTTCTTCCATAAAGCTAGTTAAATAGTCTATTATTCTTAATGAGAAGACAACAGGCAAAATAACTTTCCTGGTCTGCCACCAGTTGCAAATTACTTGCAACTGAGTAGGAAAAAACAAAAACAACAAACCAACCAACCCAAAAAGGAACAAATTGACCTTGAATATAATTTTCCACCCCATTTTAAAGGCAAATTATTCTGTATAATACAAAGACAGCTGTTCTCTAGAGGCCAGAGCTCACAGACTCCTTATGTGCTCAGTAAACCCACTGTAACACTGTGTTTCCCTCCGAACACACCCTTCACACATCCCTAATGGGGAAGGAAAGCAGGGGTGGCCCAGCTCTAGCCCAGCATAGGAGAGTCGCAGATGGGAGATGCAGTTGCATTCAGAGCTGAAATGCACACCTGTGTGTACAGTGCACATGACAGCCACTGTCAAAAGCCTGATGGTCATGGTTTTCTCCTGCACAGAAACTGGAACAGGTAGTTACCAGGTTTGACAAGCCAGATAAAAATGGGCATGTGTTCAGAAACAATTGGATGAATTTCTGTTTATTTTTGTCAACATTCAGTTCTCTGCATTTTGTTTTCATAAATTAGCTCTCTCTTGCTATTAATTCCCTAATTCTCTGAGATTCTCAGTGAATGTAAATTGCAGGAGAATGAAGGATAGGATCAACAAAATGCAGAAAGAAGAACTAGTGCTACAAGAAACGGTGCCAGAGTTGAAAATCAAAGACAAGTATGACTAAAATAGAGGAGTGGAAAAGTATGCATTGATAAGGAAAGATAACAGCAAAAATGTTGAGACAGTGTTGTAAATTAATGGTATGAAATATTGGTTAAAAAAATAACTTTTTTAAAAAAATTGAATAATTAGGTTAAAACCACTTGGGGAATGACTGCAAAAGAATTAATCTGCAGGCAGTTTTAGAACAATGTTCCGTACATCCATGCAGATTCTACTGTAGTTAGAAGTCCTGAGGGACAAGGTACTTTCTAGCCCTCAGATGTAGAACCAGCTTTGAATACCAAGTTAAAAGCATTGAACTAGCTAAAGTCTGTATTTCAAGCAATGGGAAAAAGTTGTAGAAATGCTCCAGAGATGGTGCATGAAATCACTCAAAGAAAGACATGGATTAGCTAAGAGACAACATGGAACTGGAAAATAAGTGTAAGAATGCAGGCAAACATGCCAAAAGTTGAATGATAAAAGTTATTTTATATATGGAAATAAAGGGAGAATGAGGTGTAAGTGGATCCCCCCCCGTGATCATCTTCATATTTATGACATTAATCATTGTATAGTACCAAAACTGAAGTAATCATTTGCATCTGTATTCAAGACACAAAGATGTGGGACTTGGGGGTGAAGGTAATATCAGTGATGCTGAAATCTCTGAAATGTTCATGAAGCATCCTTGCCTGAAGTAGCAGGGGTTTGAACCGGATTATTTACTCCTACGTATGTCTGACCTATCTTCTTTATTTCCTTCATCTTTTCCTTTTGCTTAATATTTTCAGTTTCCTTTAATGATAACTTAGTCACAGGAGGATGACTAATCTGGACATTTTCTCAAATTAGTTTTGTAAACATAAAGAAGCACATAAATGGAAGCACTTGTTTTCAAAGGTACTGCTGAACAATCAGCTGGTGTTAGTAAGGTTTGCAGCATGCATACTTGCCTAGGGAGAACTGAACTTTTATTTTCTGATTTTTCCCTATTAGTTACTGAAGAGTTGTATTTCTTAATATTCAGCTGCACCCTATTTGTACCATGCCAAAAAAACCCAATTCGATTTCTTATTAGCGGACCCTTGTCAGCAGTGCAGCGGTAAGTACTTTGGGTAAATGCTCCAGTTTAGCATTCTAGGATGAGTAATGGGAAATGGGAAAATTCTATATTCCTTATTCCCATTCATCTGGAGGTACTGTAAACCACTTCAACTAATTATTTTAATTCACTTTTTAAAATTAAAATTAAATTATCTGAATCAAGAGCTTGAATTTGCCATTGAAAATGAGGAAAAAAATAATTTCCAGAAGTACATAACAAAACTGCCAAAAGGGTAGAATTTCATGGGACAATTTCATAAGAATTTGCCTCTAAAAGAAAGAAAAAATTGTTGGAAATCTACGTTCATGTTGATCTGCTTTCATTATGCAAAATAACATCTCCAAAAGCCTCAGGCAGGCATTTCTAGTGGAAACCAAAGGAAGAAAAAGTGATAATGAAATTAAAATTTAATAATATGTTATGGCAGAATATTTATAAGTGATCAGCAGTGTATTAAGCTGTAAAGAATACCCATCACAGTCACTCTGGCTGGTTATATTCTCTCCTACAGAACTACCTAACCCAAAGGTAGATTACTTTGAAATTTGAAAGCAGATTTCTGAGCATTAGACAGTGCATCTATTATCATAAACTACTTTAGCATGTGAGTGTGCATATATACTAAATTAAGCAAGGTGCTATCTGCAAGGTTTCTTATTTATAGACACATTTTTCTTCCAGGTTTTGTTTAAACTGTTTTTTAAATGAATTATACTGAGGAAGACACCTTTAGTACAAATGAACAGAGTGCAAGTCATCCTTACATGGCATGAGAGTAACAGCGCTAACTCAGAACCAGCTGAGAATCTACTCAAAAACATCAAAGTTTTCATTCATAACAAGGTAATATCATAAACCCCAATATCTAAACCTCTTCAATTCAATTCTGTAATAATACTATTCCTTGTGCCATAGTGCAATTGCATTTCATTAAGGCAAATTATTTCAGCATAATACATTTCTTACAGAAGTAAAGCAGAGCGCCAATTCTCGTTTCAAAACCACCAAAACAGCTGCTATTTTAATGAACAAAACCTGAGTTTGGTCAAAACCTACTTGCAGAATTCCTGTATTTCAAAAGAAATGTTACAAGTGTTTGGAAGGCATATTTGGGCTGTTGATTGTTTTATTTTTACATTTTGGAATTGGGCCGGGGGGGAGGATTTTTTGGCCATACCTTATTCATAGCCACTACCCATAAATTAATTAATTTTTAAAAGTGCTATCTTTCTTTGAAGTTTTTTTTTAATTTTTTTTCTTATAGTCTGAATTACTTAACATTCAATGGCAGATTTGCAGAAAATATTTTACGTAGGCATGGAGCTGCTATTGTAAGATATTAAATTTCCATTTCATTGCTACAAATCTGTTCTGTGGTACATGAAGTTATTGTTTACCAAGAAGCCGAGGGCACAATAAACCTAATTTAGTTGGAAAAGTCCAGCAATAGTATGCAGTAGGTCTCTGACAGTGTACTAGAAATGACAGAAAAGTATACCTTCAGCAATCATCAGCCATTGCTGAGAATCAGATTTTGCCTCACCTTTGGAATTGTTCAACAAATGTAGTGGGAATCCTGTAAAACATTTGACCTGGAGTTCTTCAAGAAGCTTGAGGTGGTTCTGATATATTGGCAGCATCTGATAAGGTTACTTCCAGGAAATCTGAAGCATATTTTGGAGTACTGACTGTTAGAAAATATGCTTGATAAGTAAGAGATCTCCCAGAAAAAAAAAAAAAAAAAAAAAAAAAAAAAAAAAAAAAAAGGAAGCCTGGTGAAATATGAATTAAAAAAACATTTCTCTATTTCTCTCCAAAGATGACTAATTTCCAATTTTCTCTTTTCCTTCCACCTAAATTGTTTTCTTATCATCCTGAAACTGGCAGTTCTAGCAGGATGACTTGCTTAGTTATCCTCAGTTAACAGGCAAAAAGGAAGCAGAACTTTGTATTGAGGGGGAAACACTGATGAATTAAATAATTGAGAAGAATTTGAGGGTGGGGGAGCCCTGCATGATTACTTATGCTGGTGAAATATTAAATTTAAGATAATTAGAATGATATCTAGTAAAAGAGGAAACTCACAAGCTATTTTTATAACTTACCATGGCCCTGAAAACACTGAGGTGCTTACCTGTCACTGCCTAGCCTCCCCTGGTGCCTTCCTCCACTCTGTCCGTGTCCCAGGACTCCATTTCAGCCCATTCTGGGGCTGTCATTCCCTACACCAGTAATGCCATAGGAGCGCTGGTCTTCAGCTCTGTCCCTGACAACCCTGACTTGCTCACTGGACTTCCCAGGCTGACCTTGGACTTGACTCATTGTTTCACCTTCTCTGTCCAAGGAACCTCTTATTACCCAAGCCCTGGCCCTGTGCTGGATAGCAGAGCACGCTTTGCGCTGGCTCCTCCCTGACAATAACCATGAAAAGTATGCAGAGGGACACCATGAGGAGTAAGAAACCAGCCGTGCAGCTGGGGAACTGGGAGCTAGGCAAATGACAAGTACAAAAGGAGAGAGACAGCAAGAAAGCAAGAAAGAAATCCATTTTCAACTTTATTTCCTTAGTTTTACCGTGCCATAGCTGATGCTGGTTCAAGGTTGAATAGCTTCGGAGGCATTTCATCCACAATGACTTGTCTGTGGTTTGTAATTGCTCTTCACAGAGATGAGTTGAATCAAATAACTATTTCACAGACTAAAAATACTCCTTAAGTAAGATCATATGCACAGAAAACAAGATGGGAACTAACCTAATAGGAAGGGAGAGAAGTCTGAGGAAGCAGACTGAGATTTGGGGTTTCTGGATGAGTTCCTCTGTCCAGTAAAGAGCCAAAGGAGGTTGTGAACTGACACGATAAACAATATGTATACGGTATTACCTCAGAGGACAGCAAAATCTGAAAAGCCTGAGGAGAATGAGACATAATGCTGCCTCTGCATAGAGCAAAGCTGCGTCAATGCAATATTTTGTTTAAAATAATTTGCAATTTTTTTTTCCTAAACCCCAAAAAACTCATTACTTTTTCTCCCCAGACAAGGTTGCTTTGTCATACTATATGAAATATGAACATGGCCTGGAGCAGAAGCACTTGGCTTTCTTCTGTCAAATTGTGGCATCACAGAGCGTTCAGCCTAGTCATGCACTCCGTGTTGTCATCACACAGCCCATCACCTTCTCCAGCTCTTCTTGAACTGAAGTACCGTCATTTCAGTGTGAGTGGAGGCAGCCATATGGTTAGCACCATTTTGATTGTCTGTGAAACACAGGATGGTTAATTTGTCCTACTTGACTAAAGGAGATTTTTTTCAAGATTTTTCTCATTCTTTGGTGGGCAGGACTGTATGCAGACTTATCTTCAATAAGAACCAGCATTTAAATGCTCAACACATAGAAACTGTTGGGCAGCCAATACCACATTGAAAACAATGGTGTGCCTTATCTGTGCTTGGAAGTACTGTGATCCAGGTATTTAGGTATGTCACTCACCATCTCCTTCTGAACTGCCAAACTAAATTAAACTGATCCACACCTCAATTATTCCCTTTCTCTGTTCCTTTTTGAAATTAACGTTACTTTGAAGGTTTGAGGTTTTCTCAATAGTGATCGATTTTTCCTCTTAAAAAAGAGAAGACATAGTAAGTAAAAGAAATGATCAATAGAAACATTTTTTTAGGTTGGTTTTTTTTTTTCCAACTTGTGACCCAACTGATGTTATCACTGATCTTCATACTTGGCCAGCAGTTTTTCATAATTTCAGCAGAAGTGTGGTGAAACAGATAGCGAATCTTAACAGCCTAAAACTTTGAGTCTAATTTAAACCTCTGCATAAAATATCATGGTATAGGGTTTATTAGGCTTTTTTTTTTTTAACTCATCTGCAAGTAATCTTATAAATCCTTTACATCATCAGAGGAAAGTAAAAAATATGTATGCTTAAAATAAAAAAAAAAATCCAAATAAAGGAGTTTTCAGTAAAGATGAGGGTGGGTTTAGACTTCAAAAAGGAGAATCAAAGGGCAAATCTTCCACTTTTACAGACATCTTTGTGATTCACCTTCCATGAAGACAGATGTCTTCAGGGGATAATTAACTAAGAAAAAGAAATGTCAGTATATATTGAGTTTTACAAGGAAAAGTGATTTCTGTTCAGCTGAAAAGCAACATGTCCAGAGTCAACAGTAACAGCTCTTTGCTGTTTAGTTTTGGGCTTTACACATATTGCCATCCCTTTTTATTTTTCAGTATTTGGAAAAATTCGTTCTTACAAATTTACATTTATATTTCCTTACATGCAGGTGGATATTCTCTCTATAAATAGTGGTAGGTATTCATAGACATGATAATGATGGATACACACATACACCCACATAAATTCTCTATCACTTTTTAATTTTTTTCTGTGTCTTATGTAATAGGGCAGGTTAAGTACCACCATGAATTTGCCACACATACAGTACAGTCTAAGATACCTTTCTGGGGGGGAGTTGTCCATTTCCTCTATAGACTTTACATTTTCAGCAAGTGCCATATGGACAAAACAGTTCCTGGTAAAATTCTGGACAACAATTAACATAAGCACAGCAGGAGAACCCAACTGTTGACCCCTAAAAGGTGGTTAATCAACAGCATATGGGTTTATTTATCCCAGCATGCCCTTTTAATTAACAGTTCTGGAAAGTGTACTTTTTAATGAACACTTCGTTATAATACATTGAGAAAATTCTAAATAGTGTAAATGAAACTCCAGCTTGAAACAAAATAACATTGTTTATAAGGAAAAAAAAAATCTGTCAAGAAGTCATCCTTTGAGAAACACTAATACTAAGCTGAAACAATGCTGGAGTAACAACATTTATGTCCAGAATCATAGCTGAATTTATAAGAAAACCTCTAAACTGCAGGAAGTTTCAATTTAGTGTTTAAACTCCTCTTTAAAAAAATAAGAGTACATTGTGAAGTTCACATTTAGAGTAAAAAATGTCAGTAGGACAGAGAAGAACCTGTCCAGTCCTGTGTTTTCATTTGAGCCCACCCTCTGAACAATACCATGACATTTACTTTCAAGCTGGCAGTATAAGATACTTGATTATAGGGTAGGTTGAAAAGAAGAGAGGGTACAAAAATAAACAGTGAAACCAGAAAAGAGAAGCAAACACATGTGCACACAGATCACAGGATAAGTAAACACAAAAAAAGCAACAAATGTGCAAAGTCCTTTTCAATAATACATCTTTATTAATGCAATGCAAATGATTTAAAAGAAGCCTTAGGTAAAGCAAAGCCTTAAGATAAACCAAAATTATTCAGGTAAATTATTTAAGGAAAAGAATAAGCCGAATTTTCATTTGGTGTAAATCAAGGTAACTACTTAAAGAAAACTGATTTACATGGCTCTTGAAAACATAATCAAGTCCTTCATATTAAGAAATTCAGACAACAGACCAAAGAGCCTTTTCTTTATCTTCAATCAACTAGAAAAGAAAAAGGTCTTTGATGGTATTGCATCAGCTTATGAAACCTTCCAGTAAGCTTCCTTCAAATTGTCCCAAAGATAAATGCATTGCAAGCGCTTCAGGCATTCTAACACTTCTAATTAAGAGGCCATGCAAACTGAAATAACTACTGAACACCTTGGAGTATATTCACGCTTCAGTGCTCAGTGAAGAATTCTACCCTTGGTTAACAGCAACCGCTACACTAGAAAGACTATTTTGTATACGCTTACTCAGCAGCAGAATCTGGTGTTTCTGAGGAGGAAGAAACATGAAAGCATTTTAGTCTTTTACAGCATACTGTGCTAAATTAAAGGCATTTTTCCTCTTAGAAAATAATTTTCCAATACCAAGAGTATTAGAGTTCTTAGTTGAAATTTTTGATAGCCTACAGCAAAACAGAAGATTGTCTTACAAAAGAAGGCAGATTTGAAGTATAGTGAACATCAGGGTAATTCCAAAATGTAGCTATAGATACAACCTTCTGAAAATGTTTATCAAATAATCTGTCAGCTGACATTACAGTAAGTTTCTGCTCTACTGTAGTTTTACTTTACCACATTAGAAATGAGAGAAAGCACAACCAAAATTGTTAATTGCTATCTATCCTGTTGTCCTGGTTTCAGCTGGGGTAGAGTTAATTGCTGGTACAGTGCTGTGTTTTGGATTTCATATGAGAATAATGTTGATAACACACTAACGTTTTAGTTGTTGCTAAGTAGTGCTTACACAAAGTCAAGGACTTGTCAGTCTCTCATGCTCTGTTTGCACAAGCAGCAATATCGCACCAGCTGTGACTCCCTGATTCCCACCCATGAGCTGATTCATCAACTGGAGAGCCAAGGGGCGATCAGCGGGACCTGCTCACCTTTCATTAACCAGATATGGCCACTGTTTAATGGGGAGTGGAGACTAACAGTAGACTATAGTGCCCTGAATGAAGTCATGTCACTGCTGAATGCTACCATGCCGGACATGCTGCAACTTCAATATGAACTGTAGTCAAAGGCAGCCAAGTGGTATGCCACAATTGATATTACTAATGAATTTTTCTCAATCCTTTTAGCAACAGAGTGCAGGCCACAGTTCACTTTCACTTGGAGAGACATCCAGTACACCTGGAATCAAGCACCCCAGGGGCAGAAACACAGCCCTACCATCTGTCATGGACTGATCCAGGCTGCACTGGAATAGAGTGAAGCTCTGGAACACTTGCAATGCATTCATGATATCATCATGTGTGGCAATACAGTAGAAGTTTTTGAGAAAGGGAAGAAAAGAGTCCAAATCCTTCTGAAAGCCAGTTTTGCCATAAAACAAAGCAAGGTCAAGGGACCTGCACAAAAGACCCAGTTTTTAGGAATAAAATGGCAAGATGGAACTCATCAGATCCCAGTGCATGTGATCAACAAAATAACAGTAATGTCTCTGCCAACTAGTAAGAAAAAAACACAAGCTTTCCTCAGGCATTGTGGGTTTTGGGAGAATGCATATTCAAAACTACAGTCTGATTGTAAGCTCTCTCTATCAAGTGACCTGGAAGAACAATCCCAAATGGAGCCCTGAGCAACAACAAGCCTTGAACAAATTAAGCAGGAGATAGGTCATGCAGTAGCCCCTGAGCCAGTCCAGACAGAGCAAGATGTAAAAAATGTGCTCTACCACCGCAGCCAGGGAGAATGGCCCTACCTGGAGCCTCTGGCAGAAAGCACCAGGGGAGACACAAGGCTGACTCCTAGACTTTTGGAGTCAAGGATACAGAGCATCCAAGGTCTGTTGTACTCCAACTGAAAAAAAAGATACTGGCAGATTATGAAGGGGTTCAAGCTGCTTCGGCAGAGACTGGTACGGAGCAGAAGCTCCTCCTGGCACCCGGGTTGCTGGTGCTGGGCTGGATGTTCAAAGGGAGGGTTTTCTCTAAGCATCAAGCAGCTGATGCTACATGAAGTAAGTGTGTGGCACTGATCACACAAAGGACTCAGACAGGAAACCCCAATCATCCAGGAATCTTGAAAGTGATCATGACAGCTTTATGGAGCACCCTTATGACAAGTTGCAGAAACAGAAGGTGAATCGAGTCAGTTTGCAGAGGTGAAAGCTATCCAGCCAGCTTTAGACATTGCTGAACGAGAAATATGGCCAATACTCTACCTCTATACTGATTCATGGATGGTGGCAAATGCCCTGTGGGGCTACTTGTAGTGACGGAAGCAGAACAACTGGCAGCACAGAGGCAAACCCATCTGGGCTGCCATATTGTGGCAAAATATTTCTGCCCAGGTGGAGAACCTGGTTGTGAAGGTACATAACACAGATGCTCATGTACCAAAAAGTCAGGCCACTGAAGAACATCAAAACAACCAGTAGGTGGATCAGACTGCTAAGACTGAAGTGGCTGAGGTGGATCTGGATTGGCAACATAAGGGTGAACTATTTATAGCTTAGCAGGCTCATGGCACCTCAGACTACCAAGGAAGACATGCAATGTATAGATGGGCTCATGACTGAGAGGTGGACTTGACCATGGACACTGTCATACAAGTTATTGATGAATGGAAAACATGCTCTGCAATTAAGCAAGCCAAGTGGTTAAAGCCTCTTTGGTATGGGGGACGATGGCTGAAATACAAATATGGGGAGGCTTGCAGACTGACTATATCACACTCCCACAGACCCACCAAGCCAAGCACCATGTGCTTACAGTGAAGGAAGCAATGACCGGATGGCTAGAAACATATCCTGTGCCTCATCCCACTGCCAGGAACACTATCCTGGGCCTTGAAAAACAAGTCTTATGGCAACACTGTACCTCAGAAAGAATTCGGTCAGGCAATAGGACTCACTTCCAAAACAGCTTCATAGATGCCTGGTCCAGAAAAGTGTGGCACTGAATGGGTATTTCACATCCCCTATCATGCACCAGCCTCTGGGAAGATCAAACAATACAATAGATTGTTAAAGACTAAACTGAGTGCAATGGGTGGTGGGACCTTCAAACATTGGGACACATTTAGCAAAAGCGATCTGGTTACTAAACACCAGAGGATTTTCCAGTTGGGCTAGTGCTGCCCAGTCAAAAGTTTTATGTACTGTATAAGGGGATGAAGCTCATGTAGTGCACATTAAAAAATATGCTAGGGAAAACAGTCCGGGTCACTCCTGCTTCAGGCAAAGGCAAATGCATCCATGGAATTGTTTTTGCTCAAGGACCTGGATACACTTGTTGAGCAATGTGGGAGGATGGGGAAGTCCAGTGTGTATCTCAAGGGGATTTGATTTTGGGTGAGAATAGTTGATGATTTGAATTGTATGATGTTAATTGCTATACAACACTATATATTATAATTTCCGTGGTGGTTATATGCCCATCATTGCACTGGTGATGGGATATATGCCCATCTGCCTCCACCACTCTGGATTTGGGGTTCTGAACCCCACTCCCTTTTGATCACCATATGAAGTCTATTACAGTAACAAAAATCACCCAGATTAATGAAGAATGAACTCTGATGAAATCAGAACAGTGTAGTGGTGATGGAATCACATTCGCTTCATCATGCAACAATTCAACACCACACTCCATGTTCCCTGCCCTGAAAGGCTATTACAACAGATGGAGCCCAAAGTCATGGACTAAATTAACTCAATGAGCATTTTATAGGGATAGACCATAGGCTAAGCGAATGATATCTGTGTGTCTATGTCAAAAGACAGGAAAGGTGATGGTGTATTAGAAAGTGTGGGACCTGGGCATGACATAAATGGCATAGAATAAGGGGTGGATACTGGCAGCTGGGCTAGAGTTGATTTTCTTCTTCCTAGCTGGTACAGTGCTGTGTTTTGGATTTAGTAAGAGAATAATGTTGATAACACAGTGTTTTACCTGTTGCTAAGTAGTGCTTACCCTAAGTCTTTTCAGTTTCTCATGCTCTGTCAGTGAGCAGGGGCACAAGAAGACAGAAGGGAGCAAAGCCGGGACAGCTAACCCAAACTAGCCAAAGGAAACCATAAAACATCATGCTGAGCATATAAACTGGGAGGAGTTGGCCAGGAACCACCAGTTGCTGCTCAGGGGCTGGCTGGGGATCAGTCAGTGGGTGGTGAGCAATTGTACTGTGCATCACTTGTTTCTATTTGGTTTTATTCCCCTCTATATTTTCATTATCTCCCTTTTCATTGCTATTATTATCATTATTAGTATTAGTATTAGTATATTTTACTTTATTTCAATTATTAAACTGTTCTTTGCTCAGCACATGGGTTTTACCTTTTCTTGATTCTCCTCCCCACCCCACCACAGTGGGGGGCAGGGGGGCAGGGAGCAGGGAGTGAGCAAGCAGCTGTGTGGTACTTAGTTGCTCACTGGGGTTAAACCACAACACTTGTATTATGTGCTAATGACAAATGAAAAAGCAACCACCCTATGTGGAGTCCACTAGAAGTAAAGATGTCATTCTCACACGGAATCTGTGTAGGGAACTGTTGTCTCCTTCTCTGCTGAATACCGTACAAGACCAGTTCAAAGCAGCAATTTTTTAGATTATTAACCCTTACGTCTCAGTAAAACTGTCAGGAGAAGTAACCACACTTCGCAAAGCTTAGGGTAAATATTAAGGACAGGGAGATATCCTGACAGATATATATCCATACTGTCCTCTATAATACATTGTACCATTTCATGTATTTGAAATTAGTGGGAGACTTACTCTCAGTAAAGACTTCCTATATTGAAAAAGATTTTCAGGATTGGCCACTACTAAATAAACAAAGACTATAAATTAAATCACAAAATGTTGTTTTCTAAGACGCTTGGGACTCCAATGACTGATTGTTCTCATTCAGGGGGCAGGTGGGATGACTCCCAACCATTGTGGAGAGCCCATAAAGAGTACGAATAAGCACTGAATATGGTTTTCAACTTCTGAGTAAACAATGATGGCTTCAGCTATGCAGATAGCACAATGAAAGTATTCTTGAATCTATGTGTAGGAAAAGGAGGAAAGGAAGAAAGGAAGAAAGAAAGGAAGAAAGGAAGAAAGGAAGAAAGGAAGAAAGGAAGAAAGGAAGAAAGGAAGAAAGAAAGAAAGAAAGAAAGAAAGAAAGAAAGAAAGAAAGAAAGAAAGAAAGAAAAAGAAAGAAAGAAAGAAGGAAATGTGCCGTATAAATTGCAGCAGCTATCAACCGCCTGCACATTGAAGGCTAATTCTTGCAAAAAAGATGAAAAAGGCACAGATTAGTCCAGAATGTTACCCTAAGCGAACAACTAATTTCATAAAACTGAAGACAGTATCCTGGATAAAAACACTGAAAAAATTAAATCCTTTGTGACAATTAAGCTAAGTGATTCCATGCAGAGCTGTTGATTTCATTTTCAAAAGAAGATCAATGATTAGGAAAATCTTCTGTCTTAAATTCTCTCTGTCACTGCTAGTGAAACTTCCTATTTTGAAAAGATCTTTTGCTCCACTGGAAGATATTTCTGGTTTTATTTTTTAAAGTACCAGTGAGTAATAAATGCATATTTGTTAAGGTAAAAGCATGCTCCATTAGATATAATTTAAAGATGTTAGCATTGTGTTGTAGTTGTTTGGTTGTTGGCTTTTGGTTGTTGTTTTTTTTTTAAATTAACCAACACGTGCTTGAAATTATATCTAACATACATAGGGACTGCTCTCTCAATAAAAAGCAACTTGAATCATCTTTTCATCAGAATGAGCTACCTATTTTGTACCTGTTTAATCCTGCTGTGTGAACTCAACTATAGTTTAGTTTAGATCCCACATTTTCTCTTTGATCATTTCTAGGAAAAGAAGAAATAGCTAAGAGTTATTTTAGGTCTGAGCACTGCTTCTGATTTGTACAAAGTGCTTCTTGCTTATATGTGCACCCAGTCAGACACTGTAAGCAACCTGATACAAATGATTTTAGAGATTAATCCAGTTTTAGTGCAATAAAAGTAAAATCTGCTATGAGCTAGTTTCAGTCCAGTTATCTCAAGAATGAGTGCACTCCCAAGACCAAAAATTAAGACCTAGGAAACTTATATTAAATATCTCAGTCCTTCAAGAACAATAGACCACTAAAGGGCTCAATTAAATTTTTGACACTGTCAAAGGAGCTTTGTTCCTAGTCCTTCCTAACAATGTGAACAGCCAGAACAAAGAGATTTTCACATTTCTGCTTTAAGAAATGTGTCCCAGTTTAACTGTGTTAGAAATAAAACTTCTGAATACATTGAGTTATAACAAATAATATGTCCAAAGTATTACAAGTTACCTTTTCTGATGATGGAGCAAGATAGGTGTACATACTCTGTTGTATAAGACTATATGTTTTAGAAAGGTAGTAATTTTTTACTGATAAGGTTATTCCTATGACTCTCTGTTTCTTAAATCTTTGTTAAGAAGGGGAAAATATCATTTCCTTTAAAATTGCGGAGTTTGGGAGTTAGCCAAGTGAAAATTAGTGAGTTTCCACTGTAACTAATTGAAGATAGGTATTGTTTTCATTAAACTCTCATCAACTTCACATTTTGTTTATTTTCAAGTATAGGTTTCAAGTGCTGCAAATGTGTTGGTTAGGTCTCAGGGAGGGAGCATCAACCGTCACACCTGGTTCATTTGCTATATTATGCCTTTTGGGTACTAAGCTGCAGAACATTCTTTCCTTCTGTAATGCTTGGGGAGGACTTATTTGGGTGCCTTATAATTAATCTCATTTACTCGTGGTTAAAAATCAATCTATAGCTAAAGTGCTCACATAATCTGGATCAAAGTAGGCAAGCCTGCATTATCATTAGTACTTCCTATTACAATGAAAATCTTTGTACTAACATAGACTCACACTGTTGATGGATCATTTTACTTGATTCTTTATGTCTTTATGTTTTCCACATCTGACCAAACTATATAAAGCTTAACAATGATCACCCTAATATTTTAAAGGAAGAATAGCACTATACAAAAAAGAGAGATGGCTTTTCCCTTTCCAAAGGTAAAATGATTTATGTTTGAAGAAATACCGAGCTGCCAAGTAAAAATTTCTTTCATTCTCATATAACAATGATGAATATGTGATGATATGGTGTTAGGAAGATTTGTCTTAGTTTCCATATTTGAACATCCATTTTCCTTGTCAGGAAAGATATTGTGAAGGATTCATTTTATTATTATTTATTTTGGGTTATTCATCTTGTTCTAAACACAAGAAAAAGAGAACAATGCTTCAATATGGAATGGACATAACAGAAAGAAAGTAGAGAGAGCAGTTATCCAAACTGTTGTGGACTGAGTAGTGTCATAAAGGAAGAGAAGATAAAAAAACCTCAGCTGTCTATGTGAAGGAACAAAAATTTTTACAGAAGAAGAAACAAGCAGATATGATAGATCAATAATTTCTCTCAGATAAAAGGAAATTAATAATAATCTTTCATAATTTGAATGTTAATGAAACTAATTATTCCTAAATCTAGTCACTAATGTTGAGGATTAATTTACATTCATGTTTAAAATGCATATAATCAATTTATGTCACTTTAAGGTAATTATTTTCCCATATCTGTCTTATTTTGATACAGAAACCTTTGAGAAGTTTTAGTTCTTGGATGCAACTCCTGAAAAATAAGTGTGCAGGTATACAGCATTTGGCTACTGAAAAGTGATGTGAGTTCACTAAAATCAGTAGGAAATACCAGTCAAAACCTGATCTGAACATATAATCATCATGCTTTTAATCATGTTAAGACAATTGAAATTGATTCTTGCTACACACTTAGGTGAACTGTATGTGACTTCTAACCTAGCTGCACTTACTTACAACTCTTTGCAGCAAAACCAGAAGACTATTTCCCATCTCTGATTTCCTTCATCAGCCATAAAAATGCCACCGCGCCTCTTGGTAGAGCAAAATATGTGATGCATAATCATATGACCTATTTCTTGAACTAACGGAGGACCATTAAAAAACAAGTTTAATTCTGTGCCTTGCCATTCCTATCGGAAGTTTTCCTCAAAAACTTCTTCCAAACATGGTTGGAAATTTGAAAATTCAGGCCTGAGTCTATTCCTTTTTCTCTTGTCACTTTTTCAATGTCATCCTTTAATGAAGGCTTTCCCCTGTTGGTGCTTGCTTCTTGGATTTAATCACAGACATTCTCAACCTTTGTTTTTCTTCACCAAAAAAGCCATGTATTTTGGATTGCCAAAATACAGGCTCTCTTTTACCTGGTCATCTGATTAATATTTTCTAAACCTATTCCACCTAGAATTTGGTGGTTTTTTTACAGCTGTGTAAACAAAACACCTCTGTTTTCACATGAATATTGCAATGGCATTACTCCTTCCTCTTTTCAATGAAATATCACAGCTGGTAAATCTTAAGATGCTCTGCCATTTTCACAACCACATTACGCTGACTATCCTTCATGGCTGAATAATACCCCTTGTTTTTTCCTCCCCCTCCATTATTCAGCCCACATTCCTGTCTTACAGCAGAAACCATTAACACAATCCTGAACTGAATGTTATCATGTTTCATAACAAGAAATTTCATTGCATTTTGTCTTTTTAAGAAATTTACATTATACACATATTTACAACATAGCCTTTTTTTATGAAAAAAAAAAAAAACCAGAACACTGTTAGTTTCTGTGCTACAGTCAGAAATTAAAATATTAAACAGAACTTACCTCTGTGACAGTTCTTTAGTACCATTACTAAATTCCTTTCAATTCAACATTAAACATAATCTTTATACTAGCTTTTTATGTACCCTACATTTCTTAGACTATTCCATTATCTTATTTATTTTAACCATTAATGTTGTATGTCCTTTATCTAGAAAATTACATACCTTATCAAAGAAAATATCAGATAAGTACAGCATGATGGACTTGGTGAATATGTATTATATAATTCTCTCAGTTCCCTACTTACCCTCATGGCTGATTAATTTTTCCTTCTTCTTTTTTAAAGGGAAAACTTTTCTGAAATGTTTACAGCATTGGAATAAAACTAATGCTGTTTGTTATGTATGTGTCCTGTGCCTTCTTAAACATGCCTTCCACATTGTACAACTTTTCAGCTGTATAGTACTACTTAATAAATAACAGTTATTAAAAATCTTTGCCACCGGACCACCTGCTAACAATAGCAATAAAGTGGCAGTTTCTGTTGAGAAACACAACTACCAGGACTCAGAAGCACTGACTTCTTTTTCTACCATGTGTTTGGAGGAAAAAATGTGTAAAATTGTATTTTCTTATTCAATAAATAATTAACTGTCTCAGGGGCTTTGACTAATCGCTGCAGTTCTCTTTTAACTGCAGAATTTTCACAGAAGCTCCCGGTACCATGAGCATGAAGTAGCATCCTCACTGTGAGTGTCAAGTAAGATCTCATGTTGATCAAGGTAGAGAGTACAACTGCAGTCTGGCTGGAGTCTCATGCAGCTGCACAACTAACACACCACCATAACAGCCAGCAACATGTCACGCTGGGAGATATGAGTATGGTGTGTGACAGGTAGAGGTCACAGATATTAGCCAGTCATTAACTGGCAATAAGATGCTATCAAGTAAATAAGGAGTATGCTTCATTTATATATGTAAAATATTCATATCTTCTCCTCCTTTATGTGGAGTGCAGCTTTTTCTTGTGTCAATGGACCAACCTTCTACTGATTTCAGTAGGGATAGACTCCACCGCATTACCAGCACTTTCAGAGGAGCTTGAGATACAGACTATCTGATTAACTCTCGGAGTTATGCTCAAACTAGAATAAATGTTGCATAACAAAACACCAAATTATTCAAATCTGCTTGTAATATTGTCTGCTATATAGTAGCATTTTAAGTTAAGCAGTTGCTCAAATTCAGCACATACTTAAGTATTTTGCTGAATATGGGTGTGTTAAGCATAAACCCAGAACTTTGTTGAGATGAACAAAACCATCATTGCGAACTTTGTATGATCCAACATTTTACATACAAAATTGCATCTAAGGATTACAATATAGTTTGCCCCAAACCAATGTGCATCATTTTACCTGTTTACAGGAAGGTCACATAATAAATGTAACCATCAACAGCTGCAGCAATGTTTTTAATGAGTTAAATCTATATTTTATATTTAGTTTAAGGATTTAAATGTATTACTTAGGCTGAAATCCATCTGGTTTTATTAAAGCATAGTCCAAAGCTCAAAATATATTTAGGAAGGCAATAAATAAGTTAGCCAACTACAATGTGACCAACACAATAACAATACAGCCAGCTGCAAGCTGAATGTAGTTGAAACTTCTCAGCAATTAAAAATCACTATGCATGCACAGCTTCCCATCAACTATTTATAACTGCTTACTTTATTTATATTAGAGAAAATGTAATCATGTCCAGCAGCATTTTGTTTTAAACAACAAGAACTGGTTTAATAGGTAAAATTACAAGGATCCAGGCAAGTGAATATAGATTTTAAATTTTCAAACAATATCCCACTTGTAAGAGGAAAGTTGTCAGGACCTGCTTCAAGTAGACAATGGCATTTTAGGAAGGTAAGTCCACGAATGACACCCATGGTAAAGTCAAGCATGCCTAAGTTGTCTTTACAGATATCTGGTAAGGAAAACTACGCAGGGGTTTGCTAGCAAACTAACATGAACAAATCCTAGGAGATGACTTGACAAGCATAGAGGCTGCAGCAAAGATATCTGTGGGTCAAATCTAGGTGGGCACGGAGAAATACGAATTACCCAGCAAGACAAAGATCAGATGTATGAATTTTGAGAAAGTGAGAAGTATGTAAAAAAACAGGTGAAAATTTTAAATAGTTGACTTTGTCAAACTGCTTCAGCACCTCCCTCTCATTAAACAATGTGTTCCAAAGTTTCATGCATGTTTAAGCTGGATATTAAGAGAAACTATTTTTTTAAGGTTAAAGTCTATGTTCTCCAGCACTTCTTTCCTTCCTATCAAAGTCCCTTCCAGCAGATATGTTTCATATATCGTAATCCTTCTGGCCTCTTTGCAAGGAATTACTTCAACCCTCCCCATCCATCTTTGTAGCAAATATATATGTTCACAAAACAAAAGCTATCTTTAATGTCAATGGGCTTTGTTGGAAATGCTTCAGATTTGTAGTCATTCAATAGAAACTGCTTGTTTGTACTTAAAGTTTCAACCAATTTCCATTGAAAATAACCTGTGGAATGTCATTAATATATTTAAACTGTAAGATTCTGGTTTTTTCATAGATACTTTTAGTTTTAAAAGTATTGATATGTATTCAAAAATGGGAAAGAGTATAAAGAGTTCAAATAAAAAAATACAAACTCATTCCTTTTTTCTTTCTTTGTTAAATTTCAAGTTGATTGAGTTTGAGTCCTAAAGAAATTCACTTCAAGTTATATTTTCAATTAAATTCTTAGCATACAGCAGCAACATTTAAATCTCAGATTCCTGTCTCTAAAACACAAGCCTTTAGAGCTTGTTTTTATATGTTGGAGTGGAAGGATTAGTACCATGGTCAACATTTTACATGGTGATATAACTTTATCCAGCTGTCCTATTTCATCTTGTGGAGTACAGCCATATGTGTGTGTGTGTGTGTTTATATGCATAGATGTGTACATATATAATATCTCAATAAAAGTTATACAAAACTGAAATTCACTGAACCATTCTAGATGTCCATTATATTAACTTGGGGAATATTACAGCATCTTGAGATAGCCCAGCAGTGACTGTCAGCTAGCCAGACTGCCTAATGTGGAGAATTTCCCTTGTTAGGCATCTTATTAAAGTTCTCAGCAGGGTTTCTGATTTGTCTCAACATCAAATGAATAGCACCAGCCTTTATTCAAGAAAGAGGTAACTACAGTCTAAGTAGATTATGCCAAATTCTAGAAATGTGCTTTCATAGTTGCCAAGGGTTTTTTGTGGTGTTTTTTTTTTTTATTTTATTATTATTATTTATTTTTTTTATTTTATCTACTGTGCATATTTCCCAGGGGCCTAACACTATGGTCCCTATTCATAAGAAATATTATCCTGGGTTAGCTGCACTACCACACCAATGACACCAGCTTACTTTCACAAGGTGATTTAATCGAAGATAATTTTTTTCTTGGTTTTGGAGTACTTGTGGGATTTTTAGTCATTTGGAACTAGCTACTACAGCAAGTAAAATGATCATGGCAGCCTCCCTTGTTCCCCCAGATTTTTTGAAGGTCCTCTTGAAGGAGTAGAAAATGCTGCTATAAGATCAGTATTAAAGTAATTCCAGGCATCGGTTACCAACTTTTATTAAAAACTGTCTCAGCAAGAGAGAGATTTGCATATCACAGAATCAGATAATACACCAACAGGAAATAAATAGCTTATCTCCAATGTAAATCTACAGGTACACTTCCCTATGCCCTGTGTTCAGCAAGGAAGTCATGTCTTGACAAATAGCTCAAATGAAGCAGAGTTCAAGAGCTCCAGTCATTAGAACAAGTGAAGCCTGTATTTAACTCCCTATTTAATCAGACTGGGCTGATGAGAGAGCAAGTGACTGAGAATCAGAGCTATTGAAGGATAGTTGTGAAAACTGCCTTTCAGGACTCTGCCTCCAAAACCCAAAGTTAGATACCTGTAATCTCTACATGATATACATGATATTTAAGTACCTCAGAAAGACTAATTAAAGTTCCTCTGGAGAGAGTGGGGAGGTGCCAACCCAACAGTAAATGCTACAGACAGTGTCTATAATTCCACTCATATCTGGGGTTTGAGCATCTCATTAAAGGCGGCAAACAGATGCCTCTATGTCTGATCAACATCTGGAGAAAGGAACACTGATGGTAGGTGACTACAAACTGTTCTTGCGAAGAGCTAAGTAAAGCATGTTTTCCTTCACTGATGGTGGCTGTTAATTCTTCATGTAAGACCTTAATGGATAAACCATTCAGGGAGATCTGAACACCTCTCCCATGTTGAGAGACACCTCTGTTTTCTACCAAACACCTGATTCATACAAAATAACCCTGGGTGTGGACATCATTTTTCTCCTCCTATAAAGGTACAGTTAAGCTACCTTCTGACCTCTCTTTTCCTAGTCCTAGAAATCGTGCATTAAGGGATGCACCATGGCCCAGATTCAGCAAGAAATTTGCAAACTCCCCACCCTACTGAGGCTACATACAGACTGGCACTTGACAGATACCTAGAGAGAGAGAAATCGGTTCGATACTTGTGGAATAAAGATTGAATTTTCTGTTTCTGTAGGCTCTGCAAGTGCTCTAGCCCCCTAGAGTAAAAGAATGAGCAACAGGTTGGTGGAGGCACCATAATAATTTTAAAAAGAAAAAAAAATCACAACCACATTTTCTAGGAGGTCCAGTACAGCCTGCCTGCATACAACAATTGAAGTTTTATGGGAAGTAAGACACTGTTTTGCCTAAAAACTAATACAGAAGCTGGTTATCTAGCTGCTCAGGACATGTATAAGCATGCTTGGAAGCATATCAACATCCTTGCTCAAATGCTGCAGGCTCCCAGTACCTCCAAGCAAAGGGAAGCTTTTGAAATCATTACAAAGAGATCTAGTAAACTGCCTCAGAAATGTTTCCCATTTCTTCTTGAAAAACATTACTTTCAGTCCTCACCGTCATGTGCTTCTCAGAAGTTGCTTGCCTGAACTTCCCAATGGACTATTAGTCTCCGGAATTTCCTGAACATCTTTCAAGGTATCATTTTATGCTTTCGTCATTACATGCAAGACTACAGTCAATGCTGGAACCTAAACACACACACAAACATCAAGGGGGAACCATTCCTCATTTACAGTTAATGGCTTTCCTGATTAGCTAAAAAAAACATCTGGTAAAAACCCAAAAACTTTAATAAAAAACTATGTTGCATGTCTTGCATTCATTTGATACAGTTCAGGCCTAAAGAGTGTTTTTCAAGAAGGTTATTTGGGAAATTATGACTCAATTAAATTTTAATGTATCACTTTGTGATAACAGTGGACAAGTTGTCCCTTCTAAACGATTTGAAAAGATTAGTGAAGTTGCGGTCACTAAGTACTCACCCACAGAATGCATTGCTCATATAAACTTTTGTCATCTTGACACAACCTCACACTCAACTTTGACAATTCTAAATCAGCATTTACATCATAGTATATAGTCAGTGCATGTTGACAGTATTGAGTAAAATAAATCAGGTTCTTCAAAATCAGTTAGCACAGGCTATCCTCTCATCTTTAACACAGCTTAAAAGCTTGTGTGGCCTGCAATTTAATTTACTTGGTGTTTTAACAAGGGGCTGTTTCTGCATGGTAATATAAACATTAGCCATTGAGGTCATTAGGAGCTTCAGATTCCTCCTGAAGGCTTTACTTGAGAGGTTAGTGGGAGGCAGATTGCTCAGACAATCAATTTCACTTATTTTAAATTAAATTTCTTTCATAACAGAACAGTTTAGGTTACAGTAAAAGGGAACCAGGGAACGGCTGCAAAATCTTAGGAAGAACTATTTTTAAAGTAATGGTGGGAACCAGTGTCTGGACTGTAGTGTCCCCACCCCCAAATCATCTGTTCTGTCCTGAACTTCTAATATAACCTACTTGGTGAAGAATTTGCCTGTTAGGATTTAACTTTCAAAAGGACTTTAAACGTGCATATGATAAATGCTGACATAGTTTCCATGTTGAGCTTGAGCTGATGCTCAGATCTTATGAAGAATTTAAGAAATCTGGACTAGGCTGTCCCCTGTAAAAATAAGCACATCTCCCCACCTGCCATCCCCACCCTGGGATGTTGAGTTCAGCAGATGATAGACTGGATAAAAACAAACTAGCTGAATGAAGAGATTTGGGGTGTGGGGGTGAGGAATATCAGAGTAACATCTTGTGAAATTGTATGGAAAACAGTAGTATAGTGGTGGTGCAGGCAGAAGGCTTTTAAGAAGGTGGATTGGTTTCAAAGAAGAAGAACATAAGCTGCTACATAAAAACAAAACCAGTTCAGATAATCAGGCTCTCACTTGGCTTAGCATCTTGAAAAAGAAAGGAGGAAACACATTAGAATTAAAACCAACATGTTTCAGGAAAAAAAGCCCTTTAATTTTTACACAAACAACCCATGGAACTCACTGCCATTAGTTATTGTTAAACTCAGTATCTTGGATTGAGTGAATTCACCTCAATTTTTAGCATTTATATAGATATTAAAGATATTTTTCAATTAAATATAGATTTTTCAGAATAAATTGACCTCTGGACTTCTGCTGTTTCTATTATTAGCTGAAGGCATATTGTACCTGTCACAATAGACAGTGAGAAATCAGACTACTGATCTAATCTTGGAGACAAGTGATGTTTTCAGTGACACTGATGTTTGCACAACTGGTTGTCTCCTGGCTCATTCAAAGCTCACTATGAAAGTTATGTAAAGAAGCAACAATTTTCCATTGTTATTTAAAAGTCAATTTTGAATAGTCTGAGTACAAAGACCTGTCCAGAGATAGTCTGTACCACAGAGAAGGCATCCCACATCTCATCTTCATTGTCCTTTTCTGCTCAATATTCACTCAGCTATGGAAGGATGTTTTCAGATATCAAATAGTCAGAAGAAGCACTGCAAAATGGATAACACTGATTCCATTAAAGAGAGCAATAAAACTCTCATTGGACTTCTATAGAAGAAGAATTTGGCCAATGCAGATGACTTTTGAATATCTGTATGTATTCATATTTGTTTCTCCTATCTTGCTCCATTCTAAGAACCTAGTTATTGTATTCCTTAAACCAGATCCTGCAAAAGCAAAACTCCCACTGCTGCCAATTTTAAAAATACAAAGAAAAGCTTTTGCATAAAGAGCACAGATACAGTCTTTTTGTAAGCCAAAGGTTATACAGCACTGCAGGAATATAACACTCAAACACAAAATAAAGGTTACGTATTTCTGTCAGGAGGTCTCTGGTATCTTTCTTAGACAATAGGTGCATTGCTCATTATCTGTTGCTAGAAGGGTGCTTCTTTCAGAACTGATTACTTATGGCAATGTTGGTTAAATAAGAAGAATAAAGTATACATGAAAATGTATGTATAGAAGAAAAAGAAAAAAATTATTTCCTTTTGGAGGAAAAGGCAGATGCATTCCCCTTAGTTACACACAGCAATAATTGTTGGAAGGCGTGAGGAAAAAAATTGTCAATAAATTCAGCTATGCAGTTTCTCAAAGTGTTATTATCTGTTGAGAAATTCAGAAGATTTCAAGCTAAATAAACACCTTTTTTTCTGAATCTGCAATTTCTGTCAATGTAGGCAGCATGCAAATGAATATTAACCTCTCTGACTGTGTTTAACATATAACATATGCGTGCTGCTGCTGGGTTTGTTCAAGGAGTTGGGCTGAGGGTATGGGGGAAGGAGGGAAAAAGTAGAGGTGAGTGATTCTGGTGAGCATTTGCTGTTTGTACTCTAGCTGCAAAAACTGAACATGTTTGCAGGAGGGAAGAAAATTCAGTACTGCTGAAAACAAATGGCCTCAGTTAAGGAAAACTGGAGGTGGTTGGGGAAGGGAATTTCTTTACTGAAAACAAATGTATTCTCACTGTAGAAAAAAACCCACAACAACAAGCAAACAAAATGAACTCAGTATCTCAAGACTGCTTAATACCTATCTGGGAATCTGTTTCTTGCTGATTGGAAGGGAAAGGGCAGTAGGAGGGGTTGCCTCGAATTTCTCCCAAATGAAGGATTGTGGGGGTGGACTAGAGGGGGCTGAAGACTGTATAACATCAGGAGACACATTTGTTCAGTCTTCACTGGCATTTCCAAGCTGAAGAATTTGTTTCTGCAAAAAAGGTTAAAAACTGTTCTGTGACTTGGATTAAATTAATTTCTTTGGCATAAAAAGATACAGTTTTACTTCTCTCTGCTTGATGCCCAAATCAGAGCAATCTTATTTTGTTTCTGTTCACTGTTCTAGTTTGCCAGCATTGTTAGACTTCCTTTTGCTTGCACAGAAGTATTCTCTCATTAAATCTGATTTCTTTCCCCTGTTACACATCCTAATTCACATCTTTGTCCCCCACTGGCCCTTGTTGTCTTTTCCACTCTAAATGTGAGAAATTAAATTTTGATTAAAATTTGTTCAAATCTTGCTCAGGGCTTGTTTAGTTCTTATTTCAGTCTAGTGGAGGAAAAAAAGTGTAAATGCAAGAAGCAAGAACTTTCCTAAGCTTCAACAGCTATTGTGGGGTGGGTGTTTTTTTTCTTGTTTGAGCTATTATTTTTAAATATCCTATTACAGAAACTGTGTTTTGTTACCTGAAACATATAATTCAACTACAAATGCATGTTCTAAAATTTTTCACATCTGAGATTGCAAGTAATTAAAAGTACATCTAGAAAGAATATAAGGACAAAAGAGTCTGCATCTTTCTCTGTGAATTTCACTTTTGCTACAGTTATGCTCAATGCCTGCATACTGTTTTGATGATGCTTATCTAACCAGTTCTTTAAGGCCTCCAATGGAGACCTCTACAGTCTTCCTAATGACAGCAGTTCAGGGTGTTTATTGCAACAAAATATCTGGTTCTTTTTTCGCTCATCTTCTCCTAATCTACAACAGTTTCTTGCTGCACTTTAAGCTCATTATTTCCTCTACTATCTCACACAGACAGAAGAATCAGATTTTTTCCTTGCTAACAAGCTATTACGTTCTTGAAAGCTGTCCCCTTTCTCTTATGAGAAATCCTAATTCTTATACTGGTGAGACTCACAAGATTTATGGGTTTTCCCCTTTGCAACTTGTGCAATACTACTGATATATATCCTGCATATCATCATGAACATAGATCATGAACCAGATCTTGATGAAATGCACAATGGTAACATAGACTGCATCTTCTAATATTTAGTTTCAGGTGAAAACAAAGCAGTTTCATTTTGTCTGGCTCTTTTTAACACACACTTTTCTAGTGTTTTGGTCAATATTATTGAAGCACTGAAAAATAAAAAAGTTACTTCATTTTTTGGTAATGTGGCATTCATATTTTCATTAAACAAAGAAGAAAAAAACCAAACCAGGTCAAGTGTATGTCCTTTCCAGATATATTTCTTGTTTCATATTTAGATACTTCTTTTCTGCCTCAAGCTTTTTTCTTTTTCCTGTGGGTGACACCAGATTTGTCACTGTCCCTGTGCCACCTCTGCCTCATGCAGGGTAGTAACATGAGAGAGAAACTCAGATTGATTCACTGGAGAGTTCTGTAATGTGGCAACTACCTCTAACTTGCCATTTAAGTAGACCTAAACTAATTTAATGGCACATTGTTTAGGGTTTTCCTTCCTGCAGCCTATGTTTGTTTCATCAATTTTCATGCACTTGATAAGTTCTATTTATTGCTATCATTTTACTTGCACGGCTTTGTGCAGTCATCATGACAAAGAATTACTCCTGAGAGGTATTCAAAAGCTTTCCAACTTTTCTGAATGTGACAGGATAGGATGTTGGAAATGGTTGAAGTCATGGAATGAAAAACATCATGGGAATATGACTCAGGACTAGTCATCACCACCTGGAAAGCTGTCATTAAAAAAAAAAAAAAAAAAAAAAAAGTTAGAATTCAACATACAGTTCTGAGTCTTGCAAAGTTTCTGGAAGGCATGTTAACAAACAAGAATCAGGTTCGGAAGGTTTATGTATGTGGTTTTTCTTCTGGGCAAAAGTTTTGTCTTAAAGAGAAAGACCTTCTAAAGTCACTTGACCTCTAGAATGAGTTTTCAGGATGAGGTCAAAATTGGGCTTCAAACTTCCTCTGCATTACCTCACTTCCCTCTAAGTGGTGCAGTCTATTGCAGGAAGTGAAGCAGCATCTGATAATCCAAATTGTGCTGGATAACAACATTCCTGATAACAAAGCAACTCTAATTAAGGTAAAATCACTCTCAAGTCACTGTAGTATTTTCTGCAGTCTTTAGGGCATAAAAAAACCCCAAAACAAACACCAGTTGTTCTCCCAAGATAGTTTTAAGACTGGACTTTTTGCTCTATCAGTGCCCAAAGGATTCACAAGGATCTGCTCTAAAGTATTCAGCCACAGAAACTGGCCATGTACACATCCTAGAACTATTCTATTCTTTTCACTTTTCTCTATGTTGAAGAATACTTTACTATTTATTCTGTTTCAGTATTTAATTTCTTTCAAGCAAATGGTTTGAACTCTGTTTCACTTTATTTTTTTCTCTTTCTTGTGCGGTTCTGCCAGTTCAACTCTTCAGGATTCTCTTAGCCCTATTATTTTGTTCTCCCCATTAACCAACATAATGACATCTAGTGTGCCAAAGTACTCTGAAGTCCAAAAACATCTCTGCAGGGACATCTTTCAAGATGAGGCTCTACATAAGTTCAGTGTTAAAATATAAGTGAGAATATTGAATGGCCCCTGAATCTACGAAAAGAGCTAAAGCATTTTTTTTTTTCTTTAATCTACAATATTTACTCTCTTTTCTTCCTAATCCTGCCATAATTCTTTGGAAGAACATAATTAAACTAAAACTAGAAGCATTAAAACTGGATTTTAGTTATAATTTTTTTTTCCTTTTATCTCCTTTCATTTCTAGCTCTCTCATTAGCATAATGGCTGTACTGGCAGTCATTACAGGAATGAGATTATATAGTGATGAACGCTTCCATAGTGAAGTATTTAAACTAGGATGTAAGCTCATTAGGAACTCAATGGCTGTAGTGGGAGTCAAGAATGCTCAGCACCAGCTAAAAAATACACAGCCTCTCACAGAATCTGGCCTAACTTTAGTTCTCAGTTCCATTTCATTTCCAATTGCATATGTTGTTCTTTTTGGTTGTTGTTGCTTGATTTTTTTCCCCAAAACTTTTTTCCAGAGGATCTTGTAGTTTGCAGTCTAATTCAGCAAACCTACATCAGTTTGGCAGAATGTGCTCAGCACATCATGAATTGAATTAATTACATTCTCCTATCTCTATAGTATTAGGGTGCTTTATAAATTTTAAAATATTTACTTTCACAGGCTGTTCTCAGTGCCTGAAATAACCTTCCCCTGAAGAGTCTCAAGTTGAGTTGCATGCGTTCTATAACTTCTTGGCTTTGCACTAATTTCTGGCTGAAAATGTAAAGTACACATAAATTACAAAGCTGGGTTTATTTTAATGCAGCTAAAACTAAAAAAGCCTTTTTTTATCATTAATCTTCTTTGGATTCATTTGTCCTGTCCATTGTTCACTCTTTTCTGGTTATGATCTTATTAAACTTAACCATAATTCTAAAGTTTTATTGCAGATGTTTCTACTATTGTATTATACTTCAACCAAGGAAAGAAATGAGCCATACACGTAATTACACTCAATTCCTAAGTGATATTACGCTATGTGAAATATACCACCTCAGTGAATCTATAATCTTCCCTTTTTCACACTACTTCACGCAGTTGCACTAGAAGTTGTAGAATTTGCAGTGGTAGGAAAGTTATCTATATATATCATCTAAAGCAATTAGGAATAGGTCAGCAGGAATCCCTAAACTGCTGATTGCCAGAAACCAGCAGGGCATTTCAAGGAAGAATATTTAATAGATTCCTTTTAGTTATCCACTTTGTTCAAGCATCTGCTACTTGCCAGTATTAGAGCAAGGATATTGGACCAGATGGACCCTTGAGTTGACAAAATTTGGCTCTTTCTATGAAGAGAAAAGACTCTTTATCTTAGAACGAATAATATTAAAGCAAGAAAGTAGTCGGCATGAATGCCGCAAACATTAAACTTTACTGGAGGCAACGATGTTGTACTACAGTGAAAGTAAGGATGTGCTATTTGACCAAAAGTGTGATGAGAGGATTGGAAATGAGCATAAGATTCCTCACAAAAAAAAGAAGATTCTCAGCTTTGGAAGGCAGTCTTCTCAGCGCACTCTCGTCACCTCTAACATAATATATGGAAGGAATATATGAAGTACCAGTGTGCCAACCCAAGAACTTAAGTCCTTCACATATCCACAGAGAGATGGTTTGACAATTACACCGTTGCCTTCCCTGAGATGTTCTGCTAATGCAGAAGGATAGTCAGGAGCTGGGGATTTTGAATTCTCTCTTGCCCTCTCCAGAGACCACTTTACATGAGCTGCAACAGACAACAGCTATTGAAGAAAGACAACCCTTAAATGCTTGCAATGTGTGACCTGGTGATCTGTGCTACAGCCTTTTCAATGAGAAGGCCAACATTTCTTACTTTGGAGTGTTATATACATACTGTACATGACCCTCATTGACGAGTGCCTCTAAAAGAGGAGGCTAACAGGCGCAGCAGTTGGTGAAGCACTCTCTGGGTTCTACTTTAGGAGCTTCTGGATCTTCTGGGGACAAGGCCCAGGATTGCTGAGAATGCCTAGATTTCAAGTCTGAGAAACCTGAGAGCACCTACTGCTGCCAGGTAAGGATGACAGCTTCTAAGAACTCAGTCAGATGCCCTTGACCTAAAGGTGTCTGGAGCCTTTGTGGAAGCTGTTCCCTGGTTACAGGTGGTCAGGTTTACGTGGTGCTAGGAAGAGGTTTATAAAAGAGCTAGGTCTAAAGTACAGCTCACAGATGCAGCAGTGTGTACAGAAGCTGGCACAGCAGGGTACAAAGACAGGGTCCTCATGTCAGTTCAGACCAGCAGAAACATTCTCAGGTAAGGCTGTAAGATGCCACAGTGCACATTTCCCAGCAGAAACTGGAGCAGCTGTCCCAGCCAGAGTGGATGCTTTGATCCAGACAAGGCTTTGGGTGGTGGACAGAGCCCTCCGAGTCCCAGGCTGCAGATTTTGCTGGGGCCTCTCAGTGAGACTGGGAGAGATGGTCTCCTTTCCTGAAGGACATGTGCTGGTGTTAAGAACCTGTGTTACCAACCAGAGGAGTCACAGGAGGAAGCCAGCAGGCTGCACAGCATCCAAGAGGGAGAAAGAGAGATATGCAGGGTCTTCTCGGACATTCAGTAGCCTGAAGAGCCCCAGACACCAACTGCAGTGGAGACACAGGCAGAGTCTGTCTCTAGAAGAAGAGTAAGGCCAGCATGTAAATGAGGGTAAATCAGTGGATACCATCTGTCAAGATTTCAGCAAGGCTTTTGACACTGTCTCCCATAAGATCCTCATAAAGAAGTTGATGAAGCATGGCCACGATGAGTAGATGATAAAGTGGATTGAAAACTGGCTCAATAGCCAGGCCCAGAGGGTGGTTTTCACAAGCACGAAGTGTAGCTGGAGGCCAATAAACAGCAGTGTACCACAAGGGTCAGTACTGAATCCAGTCAGGTTCAATATCTTCATTAAAGGTCTGAATGACAGGACAGTGTATCCTCAGCAAGTTTTCAGATTAAACCAAACTGGGAGGAGTGGTTGATACACCAGAGGGTTGTGCTGCCATCCAGAGGGACCTGGAGAATCAGGCAAGATAGAAATCTTATGAAGTTCAACAAAGGGAAGTGGAAAGTCCTGCATCTGGGAAGAAATAACTCTAGTAACCTGTACTGGGGGCTGACCAGCTGGAAAGCAGCTTTCTGGAAAAGTACCTGCTGTTTCTAATGGACAAGTTGAACATAAGCCAGCAGCCTGTCCTTGTGTCAAAGAAGGCCAACAGCCTCCTGGGCTGTGTGAAGCAGAGCATTGCTAGCATGTTGATGTTCTTTCTCTTCAGCATTGGTGAGACTACACCTGGAGTTCTGGGTCCATCTCTGGACTCCTCAGTACAGGAACAAAAGATGTAATGGGTATAAACCGAAGCACAGGAGGCTCTGTCTAAACATAAAGAAAACCTTTTCTTTTTTGACTGTGGAGGTAACTGAGCATGGTCACACTCTGCCCACGGAAAGGTGCGAAGTCTCCTTCCTTGGTGATAATAAAAATCCATCTGGACGTGGTTCTGGGAAATCAGTTCTAGGTGATTCTGCTTGAGTAGGGTGGTTGGAAAAGATGACCTCCAGAGATTCCCTCCAACCTTTACTCTTCTTTGATAAGCCTAAGGAACATAATGGTGAAGGCTAACTTTGGAATGCTAAAGAATTAGGTGCAGTTTAGGTGGAAATGGTTGCTTAGCCCAGACCTAAGCCTTCACCTCTTTAGCCAATACACATGATTAACACAAACACACATCTTTGACATAGTCCAGTTATATAAAGAAGCCAGAAAGCCAGCCTAAATACAAGATCCAGATCTAGGTCAGGGCAACTCCCAGTATCAATACAGGCTAGACAATTAAGGGACTGAGAGCAGCCCTGCAGAGAAAAAGTTGGAGGTGCTGGCAGACAAAAAGCTGGACATGAGCTGGCAATGTGCACTTGTAGCCCCATAAATCAACCATATCCTGTACTGCATCAAAAGAAACATGGCCAGCAGGCTGAGGGATGTGATTCTCCCCCTCTACTCTCCTCTCATGGACCTCACCTGAAGTACTGCATCCAGCTCTACAGCCCCCAGCATAAAAAGGACATGAAACTGTCGGAGCAGGTTCATAGCAGGGCCACAAAGATGATCAGAGGGCTGGAGCACCTCTCCTGTAAAGGCTGGGGAAGCTGAGATTGTTCAGTGTGGAGAAAAAAAGGCTTTGGGGAGACCTTATAGCAGCCTTCCAGTACTTAAAGGGGGCCTATAAGAAAGATGGGTTCAAACTTTTTAGCAGGGCCTGTTGTGATAGGACAAGGAGTAATGGTTTTAAACTCCATGAGAGTAGATTCAGACTAGATATAAAGAAGAAAATGTTTATAATGACTGTGCTGAAACACTGGAACAGATTGTCCAGAGAGGTTATAGATGCTCCATCCTTGGAAACATTCAGGGTCAGGTTGAACAGGCCTCTGAGGAACCCAATCTAGTGGAAGATGTCCCTGCTCATTGCAGGGGTGTTGGACTAGATGACTTTTGAAGGTCCCTTCCAATCCAAACTGTTCTATGATTCTATGACACCTGGAAGAAATCAAGTGAAAGAAACATTCCTTAGCAACAGATATCTGGTATTAAATGGAGACTTGCCAACTTAGTAAAAAGTCCACAAAGTAGGTTACAAAAAAAAATTTAAAAAAAAAATTATTTTTTTATAGAAGTGAGGTAGGATAGCAGGTTATCAAAATGGAGTCTTGAGTAAGATAACATTAGGTGTTTGTATTCTGAGTACAGGAATCAAGCAGGAAAAATACGTATACTTATGAAAACCATACCATGGTTTCATCAGAACCAGAGAAAAAAAAAATAAAAGATAAACTGACTGAAATCAGTGTAGAAATAGAGCTTTATTTTTAAAAAATGAAGAGAGTTACACACATGAGAGTACCATCTGCTTTTTTTCTTCTGTTCCAGCATTTGTCAAACAACCTCTGTCCTCTAAGGCTTTTTGAAATTTACAAAGAATTGAGACCAATATTTGTTGAAGATACCTGGTTTAAAATAAAACAGAATAAACCAAGTTTGATTTGATTGTAAGTATTTCATAAATAATGAAATTAAAAGGATGAATGGGCTGAAACAAACTTTTTCATGAACTATCAGATGAAACAAAAACCAGTAATGGAAGTCTTTGCCACTATACTTTTGGAGGAAAAATGTAGCAGTATATGTTTGAAAAAATAGGTTTGAAAAAGTTTGAAGCAACAATTAAGAGCAGCTCTTTTACAGTACATTTTGAATAAAAAGGCATTATCTCACAATGTAGAAAAGCACAATGGATAAAACTGATCACAAAACAATAGTTTGTGATTTTAAGGTGAGGAACAAGTGAGAGCAATGGAACAATAAAAAATCTTAAAATAAATGCAAATTTCAGCATAAAGAATTGCTAGAATAAACCCCAGACAGGGGAAAAAAGTTCAGAAAAAAAGCTTTAGTTTTGACAAACATCACTATTAAGTTAAAAGAACAAACTGTTTCAATACAGAGAAAAGATGTGCCACTGCATGCCATTACGCTACAAAATCTTGAAACTAAAAAGATTTGTATGTAACCGGTCACTGCCTCTAAGACCCAATCCCACTTAAAGTGTGTAACCATACAAAGATATAAAACAGAAAATGAGAAGACTGAAAGAAATAACACTTGGTAAGGGACACAGTTAGGAAAGCTTTTACAAGCAAGACAGACAAATGAGGAGAGCAGGGATTCTCTTACTGGGCAGCAAACAAATGAGAGATGACTCAAAAAAATTCAGTGTTCTTTTTGCTATGTAAAAAAAAATACCATAATTGACTGCCATTGTTATCTTACGGCAAGGTAAGCCTAAGCTGGAACACTGTGTCCAGTTTTAGATGTCACACTAGGAAAGATGCCAACAAATTGAAACAAATTGAAAGAACAGCAGAAATACAACATTTTGAAAACATAACCCAGAAGAAGTTTTAAAAGTAAATTGGATTTGCTTAGATAGGAATGAAAGGGTATGTAATAGGTTTCTCCAGGTACATATTAAATTATTGTAAAAAGAGATGGATGATTAATATTTCTTGGTTATGCAATCTGCCTAATTTGCAGTAAGGAAGATTTAGTTTAGAAAATTGTACCCAATATGTATTTATAACAATAGTAGCCAAAGGAACAGCTATTGAAGCTATGAAGCCTGATCAATGATTAGGCCTGTCCATTAAATGATCAAACAGTTCTACAAATAAATTGGATCAACATTCCTCAGCACTGTTGTAACCAAACTGATTCTTCAACAGAGATAAAACATTTACTTATTCTTCCTGCTCTCCTGTATATCATCATGGCATTATGTTTGTTACTTAAAAGTCAATCCCTTTTCCAATTATTTTTTTTTTTATGTTTTATGGTATTGTTATAGGATTTAAGAGCCTCTTTTCCTTCCTCATTCAATTGTGATTGATCATGGTTAGACTGTGTCAAGACCAATTTCAGTGCGCTAATTCTGTAGGTTTTTACTACCATGCTTTACAATCAAGTATTTTCCAGCTGAATCAGTAACTTGATTCAGGATTCTGGCATCAGCTAGTAAAACTTGCATTTTACTAAAAAAATTATTTGCCTGATTTTCACTCCTGCATTTCATATGACACCCTGTACTTTTATGTCTGTGTGAACAAACCTTACAAGGAAAAATATAGTAAATTTTACTTTAAAAAATAAGCAAAATAATAAAAAACGGAAAACAAACCTTCCAGGTCATGTATTTTACCTTTACCTTTCAATGACTCCGAAAATTAACTTCTCTTCCTTCAAACCTCTGAGTTCTGAAATGTAAAACAGCAAGTTCAGTTCAGTTTCAAATTTTATTACAGAGTACTGTATTACTGTAAAAAGAAAGGGATAATTAATATTTCTTAATTATGTAATCTGCCTAATTTGCAGCAAGGGAGATCTAGTTTAGAAAATTGTACCCAATATCTATTTGTAAGGATACTAAGCCAAAAGAACAGTTAATATGGCTATGAAATCTGATCAATGATCAGGTCTGTTAAAACTAGAATAGAATATTTAATATCATCATTGTTAGAATTTAAGCATAATTACATTTAATACAATTTATATGATCACAAAAATCAAAGGTTAACTGGTAAATTAAAATAAAGTCTGTACAGTAGCAATTGTATGCAAAATTCCCATAACTTTTTTTTTAATTAAACCATTAATTTCACAAAATAATTTGTAAAAGTAAGACATGTATCTCACAAACAAAATGCTTAATTTTCCAGTAGTGAAAAGATCATTTTGCATTTTGGGGCATTTTAGCATCTAGAGAAACAAATGAAGCTGTCATTTGCCCTTCTGGCAACAGTAACTCCTTGAAAAACTCTTTCTAGACTGCTGCTGAAAGCCCTAATCTAGGGTCTCTTCTTTCACTGTAGTGGTCCCTGATAAAAAGACCATATACTGTTTGTCAGTCAATCTTTGCTCTCCTCTGTCCTTCATTCTTCTTTACTGTAACACATTATCTACATCATTATTGGCAAGGAAATTCTCTTCGCTGCTGCTCTGCTCAGCCTGTTCTTTTCTACAGCAGCAGTTTCTTTTGCTCCCCATCAGCTATTACATTTGACCATGTTGCAACTTGTCCCAACTCTCCATTCTTCAGGCAAGTATGAAATGCCATTCCTGTACTTTCCAAAGAATGCTTTTATTTGTCCTAACCTGTGGGATTTTCTTCCAGCATGCTTTAATATAGTGCGATATGGAATGGAAATAATTTAAGATGCAGAATGAAACCTAACTAGTATAGTAGTATAAACCATTTGGAGGTCAGGCTAGAGGAATTCTGGAGACCAATGAAACCAGCTTCTACTTCCAAACCGTATAAACTTACAAAACTTTCATAAACATCATCAACCAAGGTTTTCTTTCTATTGGACCCAAAGAATTTATTAAGGAAAATATAACTCTTGTTATATTGAAACAAAAATTTTTCAGCCATGCCAGTGTTTTTGCCAGGTCAGTGACTAAACCTGAAAGATGTACCGCTGTCACTTCACTTGAAGACTTGGGGGTGGGGATGGGGGCCAGCTAGTGCAAACATCATAGGTGTTAATTTTTTATACTCCTTAAGCAAACTTAATATAAGGCTCATGCTGGGACCAGAATTACACAGTGCTTATTGAAAATATGCAAAACACAAGGCCTAATCACCTGTAAACCACTTGAAGCTTGGAGTCTCCTTAAAACTGAGATCTGGTAATCATCAGTAGCAGATTTACAAAGTATTTAAAGAGATAGTACTCTATCCTACAAAATTTACTCTATTTTAGGTCTACCAGGGTCAGCTGAGTAATTCTTATAAAGGTGTATTCAGCCAAAACCAGCTCTGTCTACAGCTCTGCCGGCCAGCTGGGCTCAATATCCTCCCACCACAGCAGCAATGGACTGTGGATACTCCTGAAGCAGCCCAGAACACAGGAAAGACTGTGTTGCCTTTGAGAAACACCAGAAAAATCACACAAGGATTTATTAAACTGAATTTCATATGTCTGTAATGTAAATGTCTACACCTGACCATTAATGCTGTAAGGAGCTGGCAAGGAAGCAGCCATTGTTGGTTAACGGTTCACATAATCATTTCACGTTTTTGTCTCAGGGTGAGATGAATTGTGCTTATCTCTGTCCTGCCTATAAAGGGAAGTGAGTCTAATTCAGATGTAACTATCTACACTGTAGAAGTTGAAAGTAATTCAAGATGAAGCCTACTCTATTTGCTTTGAGACAAGCTTGCCGGTAGAGTTCAGACTTCAGTCCTCCCTATTCGAGACCTGCCATTGACTGTGAACCACTTTCTATTCCTTTTTCAAAATAAAGTTTAAAACTATATACACCATTAGCCTCAGCAGAGTAATTTGTTTTATAATCCAGTCTTTCCAGACAGATGGAATTTTACATTAGCAAGATGATGTGCTACCTCTTAGAAGAACTTTACAAATATAGCTATTTTTTACTGCGACGCTTCTGAATTTATTCAAAGATATTCCACTTCCATGATCTTTTTTTTTTTTTTTTACTTCTGTTTTTTCTATTTCACTTAGTTTTCTCCTCAAAAACAACAACAGTTAATTTCTGGCTTTAGCCAAAGGAATTACTGTATTTTTTTCAGAACAAAAGTAGTTGCTTCAAGATGACTTTAATTTCAAAACTGATCTTAAAAATATAAAAGCATGTCACATAGTTCCAAAATGAGATCAAACACTTTAGGTTATCTGAAATGCATGAGGGTACTTTTCCCAATTTCCCTCCCCATCATAAAGCATGGAGCTTGTTTTATCAAAGAACTTTGGAAAGGATGCTTTGCCTAGTTTGCTTTTCCCTAACACAGATCTCCTTTACTGCTTTCCACACACCACACACACACACATGCACATACCCTCCCCCACGCCCTGGCCCCCCCACCCCCTCCCAGTAACGGACCTACTCTCATAGGCAGTCTCCTAAGTGCAAACAGATTCCCCTTCTTCCACTGCCACTGTGAGAGCTCTTTGATCTAATTTTGCCTCTTAATTAATTCAGACTAAAGACTGCCATACCATACACTCCAGTCCAGAGATTCATACACTCCAGTCCAGAGAGCTGTTTATTACCTGTGCATGAAAACAAATAAAGCAAATAACTAAAGAGACAAAGGAATAAACCTGATAGTCTGCATCCACGTAGTAATATCCAACTGTAAACCGAAAAGCAAAACAAAACAAGCTGGCAGCTTGCACTTCAGATGTTGCAGAGTTTGCTGCCAGCCACAGGGGCTTCACAAAATCAAACTTTAAAAAAAGAAAAATCTGTGGTTTATTGCCTGTATTTTGCGATGTTTACAAGTACTTGGTTAATGACACAGGATGCTGGCAGTATCATGCATATAGCATTGGTAATATTATCTACTTCCTATTTTATATTGTTTCCAGTGGAGCATTAATGTATTAGCTGTCATGCTGTTAGGTTAAAATGCCATGCTGTTTTTCACCGTAACTCACTAAAAGCACTACCAGCATAAAGCGAGTCAAATTTTGCTCAGTGTGTGGCACTGAGTGAAGAATGACTGGAAAGCAAGATGAAGCTGCTAGACTTATGTTTAGTGTACTTGGTGGAAAGGCAGTATAGAACTACTTCCCTCTGCAGGGAGGTATAAAACTACCTCCCCAAAACCTCATCTAATTTCTGATAGAAGCAGACTTGCCCTTTCTTAGAAGAACTGGAAATTTTTCTTTTTTGTGTCCTCACTCTGTTTTCCTACTGATGAAAAAAATGTTATTTAATTATCTAACATCTTGCAATCTCTGTAGTGTCTCCAGGAAGCCAAAAAAAAAAAATCTTGTATTTTTTTCTTCTGAAAAGTGTGATCTGGGAAAAGGAAAATTTTCATTTAAAGGCTGAAGCAGGAGATGGGTTTGAGAAGTTTCCTGCAGGGAGCATTTAGTATGGAGCACTCATATGGGCGAGGGCATGCTGGTGGTGCCATGCCACAGAGCAAAGCTGTGGGCTAAAATCATCACAGTCGCAAATGTCATCTCAAGTAACTCATCAAATTACCTGTAAATGTAACTTTTCTGCTACATCTGATTTCAATCAGCCTCCCAGTACTTCTTTGCACTTGTGTCACATGCTTTATTTAATTTTTATCTTGAAACATCTATTTTTACTTTGACTGTTCCTTTTCAATTCCCTCCCTCACTGTGGCTTCATTAGATAGCTTTCAGATGGAGCTTTTTTAAAACAGGGCAGCTTTTCCTCTTAGAAAGGAAAGAACATTGATGCATATTTATATCTAGATTATTTTTTAAAAAGACAAAAATGTATACACAGTATTTGCTGAACTTGAACAAAGGTGGCAGAAGAGGCTGGAGGGAAAACAAGGAAAAAAAAACATTGCAATCTTAACAAAGCCCCAGATATCAGAAAAACAAATTAAAACAAACAAACAAACAAAAAGAAAAAAAAAAGCCCATAAGCCAAAAAACTCCTGAAAGAAACCCTGTGAAAACACAAGCAAGCATTTCTTTCTGGCTACCCCTTCAAATTCTGTTCCAACTCTCTGTTTGGTTGTAAACTTTGCCCTACTTTTATTTTCATGGTTTGTAACTGTCCAGCTTCACCCAAAAAGTCTTGATTGGGTGAAAAGCCAAGAGAAAACACTATGCCTGCCTTCCAGACTTCTTATAAAGACATATTGTAAATCACAATTTCTGATGCTTCTTTTCTGCATTATGTCAAATGGCTGGAATTCCACTTTTTCCCCATGTTTTTAATAAATGCGCATGTCAGCGGGAATGCACCAGCCTGGTTAAGCAGTTGACTGGTGTCACAAATGTTAGTGCTCCACTTGTTTATTTTCACAATTTCCCCATGCTGTACCTTGAGTCCTGCTGCTACCCTATTTAACTTGACATGTTTCTGTTTATGCTAAGCAGGTTGGATCTTATTGCATCCATTTAGGAACAGATGTTACTGAGTATACCCTGCGCTCCTCCATGTCTTCTTTTTTCACAGCTCTCTGAGAATTGACTGCAGGTAGTGCACTCTCATTTCTATGTCACCCTTCCCACAACAGCTCCTGGAAAGAGAGACGATGAAAGATGAGCTTTTAATGTTGTTATGAGACCATATGCACCCTGCTGCCACCATCTCAGAGAGTGTGTTTTCTCTCGGAGAGTTTAATACACCTCTTTTGACACTACAGAAAATGAATTGTGAAGGGTACTGCAGTTAGAAAAGTGTTGATTTTTGCCTGGGGAAAAGAAAATCAGAAAAGGTTATGAAATTCACTATTCAATATTAAGTTAATCACAGTACATATTTTAGCAATGTACAGTGTGCTACTTTTAATGCACAGCTACAGTTCCATGCCTGTCTCTTTCTGTAGTCTAGCCTGCAGCTCTCACTGCCTGTGAAAGTTAAGATTTATAGCAATAATATTTGCTATCTGACAATGAGTTTCAAAGCTAACAGCTTTGCGGTGTTTCCCCTATCTTGTTGCATACGTTTTTTCACTTGCAACACCCATTAAAGTTTAATAGGAGAATTGTGCACATCATAAACATGAAAATGAGAATATAATTACCCTCTGTTTTCAGATCACTAAAATCAATCTTCTCAGGTTGGCTGTAGTTGAAATTATTTTCACAGAAATCCTCAGAAAACCTAGCAAGCGTAATGACTTCTTATGCTACAAATCAGAATATTTCTTCTTATGTCTGAAGTTTGAAAGCCATTTATTCTTTTCTCATAATACATTATCCAAAACCAAAGTTCACAAAGTATCTAAATATGATGTTATTTGTCTGAAGTGATTTCAAAGGAAATGTAAAAATACTACTATGAAAATTGCTAAGCAGCCTTAGACCACCTCCTAGGCTGCCATGCTTTTTGTAAGGGACAAGGGTTTGTCTTTTAAATAACTTCTTTAATTATGCACTAACTGATGTGGTATTCTGGCTTCAGGAAATAACTTGTTCTGGTAACAGACATATTTAACTCGGATATATGACTGTACAACCATTTGTACAATACACCAGCAGTCACAAAAGTTCAGGCAATTCCACAGCAAAGCTGTCAGCTGACAACATGGTCAACAAATCTTGGTCTCCCAAAGCAGCACCTACAACTGATTTTTCTAGTAAGTCTTCTTTCCTTGAGTGACATTTGTGCCAGGACAAAGCCTACAGCTTCGCTCAGGTGGGTGGGATCTTGACCATAGCTGCCCAGCCCTAACCGATGAGGAGATTTTGGTGTGTGCTCAGAGCAGAGATGCACAGGTAAGTGTCATGGGGATGCCCAACCAAGAGCACGCTGAAAGAGGCATGGGCTAATCTGTCCTTTTCTAGTGGTTTAGGTACCTGCAGGAAAGAAATAAGGAAACACAGGTGAGCTATTAGCAACCTGATATCTCTGTAGCTTGTTTGGGGCAGAAGGCTGGAAGATGATGGTATCACAGGTAATGAATAGTAATTGGCTCTGGATATGGGAAATATCACAGACATCAGCCTGGGGCTACACAAGTAGCAAGGCCTTTGGCAGCTATTCTGGCAATCTGTTTTTAAGCAGCAATAAAAAGTGAAAACAGCTGCCCCTCAGAGGATGCTTGGTATCTGGCTGTCTGGTACCCTACATCTGTCTGGGCTTGAGGTGCAGCTAAACACAGGGGCTGGGGCTGCCGGCCAGGATGCAGTCAGCTGGTGTGAGCATCCTCTTTCCCCAGGTCCATGATGCAGGTCTGAGCTGCACCAAAGTCAGGGTAAACCCAGAGCTTGTGTTGGTGTGAGTGTGTAGTGTGCATGTGTTGAGGAACAGACATCTTAGAATCAAGATTTGGGCATGGAAATCACTATCCCATCTTCTGTGCAAATAAATTATATTTTGTGCCACTGCATGGTACAGTTCTGTTCTTGTGGTTATGGCACTCTAAACTCCCCTATGACAAGCACCAAAATAAATACTTAGTTCATTCACATGCAGCAGCTGTTTATCTTGGTTATTGATTTCAAACTCACATCAAATTTCCTGAAACCTAGGATTTTTCATGCCCCAAGTAATATTTATTTCTGTTGTATTTCAAAACAAAATCCATCATGAAAAGCTCACCATTATGGCACAATTTTATTTCTAAATGAGATAAATATCCGATTCCTTCCCTCCCACCTTCTTCAAAACCATCTGCAAATTCTTTACTTTTGGCTAGCTGAAAGCATAGAGAAAAGTGCATAAAATGTTTCATTTGTTTCTCCACAAGTGTTCATCTTCAAAGAGAATTCTTAATCACCATTTGCTCTTCATGCAGAATATGGTTCCAGAGAAAATTTTGAACCTGGAAAAGCTTTTTAAAGAAGTTGTTAAATATGTATTTCATAAATAGTAGGTGTTCATATGGCCTCCAAACACATACATTTTAAAAAATTGAAAATACCTCATGAAAGAAATCTGTAAAAACATGATTAATCTGAGACTTTTCAGTACAGATACTCTGCAATTATAATTTACTAGCTGTATGTAACAATTATATTTTTCACTATATTGTCTACGTACCCTTACCTGGCTCAGTCTCCTGAGTACATACAATGGGAAAAAAGACAATGGATCAGGTTCTCATGTGGTCCTTCCAAGCATACCTCTACTGACTTTAAATGACCCTTTTCAAATGAACTAGTGAAAGATCTTGTCTACTAAATGAAGGCTTATGATAAAGTCTACATTTAACCTATTGTGAATATGCTATTCAGACTTGTTTGAAACATTCCATTTTGATAATCTTCATTATCAATGTCCCCCTTTTATAATAAATGACTGGAACCAATTGACTCTTGCTTTGTCACTGGAGATGTTTATCAACTAGTTGCAAAGATTTAATCCACTTGGTCAAAATTTTCAATCCACTTGATCATCTGCAGGTTTTTATTCATGGTGTGCTGGTCTTTAATTAGGCCATTAGGTCTTCTCTTGGATCTTTAATTTAGAAGGATTTTGAAGTATAGGGGAAGTATGCTTAACTATTTGTTCCACCATAAGATTCCCAAAGCTACACAACAGGTGTCTGTAAATCTTTTACAGGGTTGTTCTGGTTTCAGCTGGAATGGAGTTAATTTTCTTCTTAGCAGCTCGGACAGTGCTGTGTTTTGGCTCTGATGTGAGAACAATGTGATGATGCACTGGTGGGTTTGGTTGTTGCTGGGTGATGTTTATACTAAGTCAAGGACTTTTCAGTTTCTTGGGCCCTGCCAGCGAGAGGGCTGGAGGGCACGAAGGCTGGGAGGTGACACAGCTGGGGCAGGTGAACTGAACTAACCAGGGAGGTATTCTATACCATATGGCATCATGCTGAGTATAACTGGGGGAAGAAAGAAGTGGGAGACATCTGGCTTTATGGTGTTTGTCTTTCCGAGTAACCGTTATGCATGACAGAGCCCGGCTTTCCTGGGGATGGCTGAACACCTGCCTGCCAGTGGGAAATGGTGAATGAATTCCTTGCTTTGCTTTCCTTGCATCTGTGGCTTTTGCTTTACCTATTAAATTGTTCTTATCTCAGCCCTTGAGTTTTACATCCCTTTCCGATTCTCCTCCTCATCCCTCTGGGTGCGGGGAGAGTGAGCAAGCAGCTGCGTGGTGCTTGGTTGCCGGTCGGGGCTAAACCGTGATGAGAGTGAATGCCCTCACACCTCAGTTTGACTGACACTCTCAGTTCTGGTCTGCCCTTGCCTATGGCTTCTGGAGCGCACTAGGCAGTAGAGGATCCTGCGCACACCCAGCGCTCCAGCAGGACACCAGTTCCCATTCAACACCACCAATGGCACTTTAGCCTGAAATTCAGCTCCTTACTGAGCTGACTATCATGTGGTTGATGTTGGAACTAAAAGCGAGGTAAGCTGTATCATGTAAGTACAACCACGTTCTACACCACACCTGCCACGCCTGCCTCCCCACTGCTGCCCCTAGCTCCCACCTCCCAGCTCCCCTGGCTGCTCCCTGGCAGTAACTCCTGGCAGTCACTATGAAGTGGGAATCTGTCCAAGTGTGTACTACCTGTATGACTTAATATCGATTTTACCAGGATGAACACTGAGTCAAGGTACTGTCAAAAAGTAGATTGATACCCTTAACTGCTGGAAGTTCATTTAAAAATGCTTTCCAGCAAAGACCGTTTTCAGAACTCACTTTTGGACTCAGGGCTGCAATTATTCTAAGGACCAGCATACAGAGATGACAACAATTTGTGATTTCTGCTGTAGTCTTAAGATGACTATGCCTACTCTGAGAAAAGTTACAGAAGTTTTCAAAACACAGATTAAAGAAAGGTTGCATCATTTTAACTAAAATTTTCTTTGGCATATTGACTTTTTAAACCAGGCAATTATTTTTTTTAATATAATTTTACAATCTCTTCTGGTATAAACGTGGGAAGTTTGGAAAAAGAATATACATCATTCTCTTTAAACCTGTTTAAAATTCAAAGTCTCTAAAGAGCTTTTTTAATTCATACTCTATTTTGTAAACAATGCTATAACCATAAAGGATTTCTAACACCAAATGAATTAATAATGTTTCATTTTTTCAGTATTTTGATAACTTATCATCGTAAGTAAAAAATTATATGTTTATGAAATACATGCTGGTTTTGTACAGTATATGTTTTGACGTAGGTGCAAGAAGAGGTCTTTGTTAAATGGATGACCACTGTGCATAGTCACTGAATAACTCAAAAGGGTGAATAATGCCAGTTTTATTTCTTGTTTTGTAACTATAAAATAGAGTGAAAAGAGAGGCCTGCAAGTAAATCTAGCTAGATTAAAAGTGAGGTTAAACATCTTTGCTTTTGTAATCACAAGTCTAATAACAACTTCAACTTTTGGGGGTTGAGGAGTAGGGTTTTGAGTTCGTGGTGTTTTTTTAACAAGGAAAATTTGCCATCATGAAAACGGTGGCAGTACAATGCCACCAGTATTAGTAATGTTAACTTTTTACTTATGTTATGAAGCATGTGATATTTAACTTGTAAATATTAGCTAAGAAGAAAAAGAGATGCTTAAGTGCTCTGGGCCCTATGCCAGTATTTCCCCCACTGCATGCTGAATCATTCCAGAAAATTATACTGTTGTGAAGATAACCTGCAACATTGAACATTGCTTTGTATGGAGCACCTGCTGACAGAACTGTGCCCTGAAGGCTGGGGTACCTCATTAGAACCATCACCAGAAATGTACATGTAGGAGTCTTCCTATAAGAGCAAATATTTAAAGACACAAAAGCATACAAAGCCAGTTTGCAGACTGTAGCTGAATAAATATTAGGGAAAGGAAGAAGAAATATTAAAATATATTACACATACAAAATCTATATTGGAAGAACATTATTAAAGCAAAGAAGTCAGAAACAAAAAAGTTAGAAAATACTGGAATGACTACCATTGTGCAATGCCACTAATTGGTTCTCTTGCACATATTCCCTAGCATTAGAGGTTAATGACTTTTTTAATTAATTATTTCTGAAAAAATGATTTTGAGTGACCAAAAATATTTATGCACTGATATAATTTTCTAAAGAGCTAATTTTGCCTAGTCTCCAATAAAAGCAAGTTGACAATATGGCATTTATAAAGGGAGAGGTGGCAACGTGGGTGTGATCAGTCACCCTCATCAAAGAGCCACATTAAGACAATACAGGTTATGTTCTTCGTAGAGAGGTACCAGTGGATGCTACCACAAGACAGCAGTCTAAAGACATCAGCATTCTCCACTGTGGAGTTCTCAGTTTCAAACTTCGAGGGCTGGGGCAAAAGGACTCCCTGTAACTGCTGTTGCAATAAATGTGACGTTTCTTTACCTAAATTAACTCATACGCACATTAGTCACCATTCAAACACGCTAAATTGTAGTGCAGATCTTGTGCTTACTGTTTTCTAATAGCTGGCTGGAGGGCTTCAGAGGCTGGAAAACCAGTGCATACAAGGCAGGGTAGTTAATGTATGAGGTGATGAGTATTCTCAGGCAGTCAAACCAGCCACACTTATTTCAGAATAAAAAGTATAAACAACTGTGAGAAATTTTAAAAAAAGTTAATCTGAGGGAATATACACATTAATTTCCTTAATATATATATACATATATATATATATATATATATAAGAAAAAGTACATAGCTTGGATTATAAAATTTCAGCATCTAACCACAAAAAAAGTGCATTGAATGGATGACCATTCTAAGAATGGATGACCTACTAAAGTTTCATATACCAAGTTTAATTTTAGCTAATCATGCAGAAAAATTGTCCAGGCCTCTTTGTTTCCAAAATTGAACTTGTAGATTGCACAATGCATACTAATCATTACATTACCTTTAACAGAGACACCTCCTGTCATTCATCAATGGCCCACTTGTAATGCAAATTCCTAACTAACAATACCCCAGATTCTTCTGCTAGGTCTATCTGTGACTTACTTGAACTACATGTTCTTTCTAAGAGAAATGCTACAAAACACTAACCTCAATCGGTTAACTAGCCACTTCTTACAACATGCTGACATTTTATTTTTAAGTCAGCCATAGATTTATTAAGGGAAAGTCATACAGGAGAAAAAACACAGTATGATGACTCTTGAATTCTGAAATTGGGCCAGTATCTCAGAACCTGAACAGTAGCCTTGCCTCCTGAAAATGTCTTTCATTACCAGTTATGTCCTAGCTTGAGCAGAGATACAAAAGATATGAATTTATTTATTTGTAACAGACTTATGTTGAATGGTATTGTATGACTTTCCTGTGACCCTTCTTTTCTTATCCGTCCCCACCTTTTGTTTCATTTATTAGTCAGCTGTGCTTGTACACTTACATTGTAATTTCTTCAGAACAGAAGTGGTCTTACTGAATGATAGGATTCTATCTAACACAGAGAGGTGACCTTCAAATGTCACCATTATGCAAAATGTAATTTGTTACTAAGGTTGGTGGCGAAAGGAAAGTTTTATTGAAAACACTATGTAAAATATTATTCATTAAATGTTTCAGATTTTCTGAAATTAGATCAAACATTTCAAGATGGTTCTAACCAAAGTAGCTTGTGCTCACCATTCTCCATCTAAGGTTTCTTGACCACACGGCCTCTCTTAGAGAGCAAGAAAGTTTGTTGTTTTACTGTTGAGCTGCTGCATCAGAAGGAAAACTTTCCTGCTCATCTCAATCTTCTTTAATCTCATGAAATATTAGATTGAAATTGGGTGATATGGTGTGTATCTGAACTGCTTGGCATATTATTATCTGATTTAAGTATGACTTCATTTCTGATGTTGTTCAGCTTACTAGCAGCTGTGGCCTGATTTGACCACACATAAAATAACATGTAAGTATTCATTACATTTCCTATTTAGTGACATGGTTAGCCAGTAGCAAGTCCTCCCCAAAGATTTAATCCACATTCCTCAAAGAGCTAAGACTGTATTTGTTGTTCCTTACTGGAAGTAATTGGTCCAGAATTTGAAAATTTGCACTTTCCAGTAGCTGAATACCAAATGTCAGTGTTAATTACAAGATACCTTACATGTAAATGTAGATATGCCCATTTTCATGACAAATTTTAGCTTATTATTCTTCCACATGTATTATGACTTAAATACTTCAACGTGTCGTGGTTTAACCCCAGCCAGCAACTAAGTACCACACAACAGCTCCCTCCCTCCTCCCTCCCCCCTGTCCCACAGGGTGGGGAAGAGCATCAGGAGAAAGCTAAAACTCATGGGCTAAGAACAAATTAATAATTCAAATAATGTAAAATAATAAATAATTGTAATGAAAAGGAGAGGGGGGGAGAGAGGAATAAAACTGAAAGGAAAAAAAATACGTAATGCACAATACAATTCCTTGTCACAGAATGATAGAATTGTTTAGGTTCGAAAAGATTTTTAAGATCAAGTCTAACCGTTAACCCAGGACTGCCAAGTCCATCACTAAACCATGTCGCTATGCATTGTATCTACGCATTTTTTGAACGTTTCCAGGGATGGTAACTCCACCACCTCCCTGGGCAGCCAAAGCTTTCCAGCCACTCTTCCCCAAGCCTGTAGTGTTGTGTGGGGTTGCTGTGACCCAAGTGCAGGACCTGGCTGACCGATGCCCAGCCAGTCCCCAAGCAGTGATTGGCAGGCCTCAATTCCCCCTTTTATTTATATATGTGTATATATACACACAGAGATACATAAAATTATATTATTTGGTTTTATTATATATAAATATAATATTTATATGCATCATGACATTCTGTGGTATAGAATATGCCCTTGGCTAGTTCAGGTCAGCTGTCCTGGCTCTGCTCCCTCCCAGCTCCCTGTGCCCCCGCTCACAGGCAGAGCATGGGAAACTGAAAAGTCCTTGACTTAGGGTAAGCACTACATAGGAACAACTAAAACATCGGTGTGTTGTTCAACATTATTCTCATACTAAATCCAAATCACAGCACTGTACCAGCCACTAAGAAAATTAGCTCTATCCCAGGCAAAACCAGGACAAACCTATGTAATCATCTTGCAATCACTGCTCAGCTCCTTACCACAGGCAGATTTAATGCTTCCTGAGCAACTGCTCCATTAGCCTCACATAAAAGATGTCTGCCCATTCTACTGGGTGGAGAATTAAGGTCAAGGTACGTGGATGTTGGAAAATGTATTTTTATGTGCTTTGTGCTTAGACAGAGATATCAGCCTGCTGCCCCGAGCCAAGCGCTATGTTCTGCCTTGTGGCAAAATTTGGCTGTTCCCAGAATTTTCTATGAGCCCGGTTTAGCTGGTGCCTTCCTTGCTCAGTAGCTGGATTTCTGATATCTTTGAATGCCGCTTCCTCCCATGCCTCTAAATTCAAAATTTTCATGTCATTGTAGGAGCAAGGTATCTCCAAGTCAAGCACTGCTTTCAAATAAGGAGCTACAGTTCTTATTGGGTTAAACTCCTTGTTTGTGGATGAAAATATTGTGAACACAAGCCTCTACAAGCCTCTGTCAAGGCTCTAGTCATCCTGGAAACTACTACTTTGTACTGCTGAACACACCCTCATTTTCCAAAGCCTTTATCAACTAAATATTTCAACAAGTCTCTGAGACTGTCAGATAGTCGAATTGTATGAACATTAAAAATCCAGATTTCCAAGAAGTTATGAATTTCTAAGCATCAAGTTTCTACATATTTCTTGTCTTAATAACTGCTGAAACCATGCCAGGACATAAAAGAGATTATTAGAGATGCAATTTTAGATTATACTATCTGATTTAGAGTTTTCTAAAACACAGTACAATACTTTTAATGATACTGTTTTTATCAGCAGATGGGTTTTAATTTTAATGCAATTGAAACACAGTTCTGTTTAACAATTGATAGTTTTTAGTCCAGAATCTACTTTTCAGTGTTACTTGAAATTGCCAGTTGTTTTGGGTTTTTTTTATAAGAGTATCTGTAAAGGTAAAACAGTAATTGTAAAAGTAAAAGAGCAATTTTATTGAAATATATCCTATTAAATAATTCACTTGCATTTGCATACAGAACTACATTTAACAACAGAAACAATTTACAAGTGGCCATTCAGGCATTTTAAAAATACATTACTGTAGTTTCCCCAAATGACACTGTACATATCAAAAGGAAAAATCAAAAGGCAATCAGAAATTCTATTAGCAATACTTTCAATAGCCAGAACATAAGAGCATATATGTAGCCTATATATCTTCAATGAAAAAGCTATGTGTTATTTTGTATTCAGACCTGCTAGTTCAAATACCAACTCAACTAAAAAAAAATACATTAAAATGAGTTAATGATACTTTAAACTTTTCTTGTTTCCTGTTACCTCTCAGTTCAATAACTTCTATCTCAACAAATGTTTTCTGCTTATTGCTTTAAAATGAGTCTAGTATTAGGGGTGTCTAGGCAGCATCCATTTTTCTGGCTGAATTCTTTCTTCCTATGTATTTCAAAAAGCTAACTTTTAATTCATGGTCCAATATAATCTGAATTTATTTCTTTGCTGATCCAAACAAGAGTAGAAGTAGATCAAAGCAAATGCGAGTTCTACATGTATAATAAATGTAATTTGGGGGTTTAATTCAAGCTAGTTTAATTCAAGCCCTGGCATCCCACCACGTGTGATTTGAATCTGCTAGAAGCAGCAATCTTTGCCTTGGACCATTATTGTCCCGTTAGAGGCTACAGTGCATTTGGTGAGCAACTGAAGCAGAGTTTCTAACATCATTATCCCTGAAAGGAGTCTCATTTGTGTGTAGAAAAACCTCTCTGTGAACTAAGCCACTCTTAGGTGCAATCAAGGGATATGTCTTAGACTGCATTGCTGCCCCAAACCAAAATGCTAATGTAGGCAGAGCCTTAACATTCTGATTTTTATTTCTTTGATTTGGCCGTTCTGCCGTGCTTACCTCTCTCTGGGTTCGCTGGGTACTGCTCTGTGATCCAGGCATTCCTCCTTTATCTGTGTCTCTGAGGCAATTAATCTTTTATTGTTTTTTGCAAAATGAAAGAAGTTCAAAAAGAGGTCAACCCAGAACAGCTGGTGGTTAAGGAAACTTCAGTTAAGTGTGAAATACATCTCCTCAGGCAAAAGAAGGCATTGAACCTAGGCCTCCCACCTCCACAAACTGTTAAACTCATCCTACTCAAAAATAATTTCCACTGGCAGCTTTTTTGAAACAAAGGCATGTCTTATCCCTCCTTATTTTTCAGAGGAACTCTACCGGCCAGGTTAAGGACCGCAGGATAATGTAGATCTCTCCATTCAGTCCCAGCTGGGTAGTCAACAGAGGAGCAAAAAGCAAGTTGCCTCCTGCGCAGCCCCCACCAGCAGCCTGGGCAGCTCTGTGCTCGGTGCCCTGCACCGCTGCGCTCCGGCTGCCAGTGCTGCCTCTCCCCACACACTGCGGCGTTAGCCAACGAGCACATTGCCTAGCTACTTTTTCTTAAAGACAAATAAATGCATCCAGGACTTTCTAAGTCATAAAGCATCGCAGTTTATAGCCAGGAGAGCTTACATTTTAACAAAAAATATATTTCAGGAAGACAGGAAGAAGTTGAAGTCTATAGGAGGTGAATACTAGAAGTTTATTTAATATTATTGACTTCCATATTTTCAGGAGTGCACACACAGCGAGTCACTAGAGTAACATAGCATCTCTGCAGGTCACACCAACTGATCAAAAATACTGAATGAAAGCACAGTACGGCTGGTCCAAGAAATACAGTTTCAGACCTCACAGTACTGCTACGAAATAATACTGGTAAGCCAGCTCCCGAACTATTCATTCACTTTTTTTCTCAGCTATGAAAACCAAATGGAGGTGAATAGGGTATTTTGCAGAGAAAAAAAAAAAAAAACAAAACCCAAACCAAAACAGGTAAACAGAAACAGAAAAATAATAGCAGGTTTTAGTCCATTTGATAGCAGGCTTTAGTCCATTTGAAGTTACAATTTCTAAGATGCAATGTTGCTCACAGTACAGTAGTTATTTGAGTATACCCTTTACAAATACATTAGAGAGGCAGACAGGGCAATAAAAAGTCAGTATATATTCTGTGACAATATACTGAATCTCAAGACAGTTAGCATTGCCATACTTCGGGAGATACAAAGACAAAACAAAATTTACACATGTATGGAGGCTTACAAAGATTTTGGGAGACAGCAGAAAAGACAATGTTTGATCTTACATGGTTCTAGAACTCTGCAATACTTGCGCTTAAACAATAGTTGTCATAGATTAGCTTTAATTGTCATTTGCTGCATAAATCAAAGGAAAAGTAGGTCAAGCTGTACTAACAAGCATATAATTGCCATTGTTATCTACAGGATAAACCTACCTCCATTTGTGACTTAACTTCACAAAAGCTGCCAGGTTGGATCAGATCATTAGTCTGTTTTACTCAGTATCCTGTCTCGCTGTGGTTAGTACCAGATGATTTAGAAAGGACCAAGAAATTCCAGCATTGACAAGCACAGAATAAATTACTGATAGGACATATTTCTTCATACCTCCTCTGACTTAATGGCTGGTTTGTGCCTTGGAGCATAAGCTTTAAATACCATGTATATTAAGCAGGATAAAAAGATATTTTTGCAACTGTGAATTACAATATGAATTTATTTGCACAAGGAAACATCAATATTCTGAAATGTGAATTTGATCTGAAACTGAGACGAAGCACTGCATACTGTTTTACTTGCAGCTTTCAGTTTAGAAACTTTACATTCTGGGCTATAATGGATGTTAATGTGTGTTTACTAAATAACTGTAACATTTTACGGAGCATCTAAAAAATGATACTTGGTTTCTTAGATTCTCAAACTGATTCCTGAAGCCTTGAAAGGGCAACTTTTGGGATATCATGGAGAAATATGTTGAAGGTCTAAGCTGGCTATAAATATTCTAAAGCTCCAACTGAAGGAACTACCACAAACCTGGGAGCAGATTACATTCTGTGTTAGAGATATACCCTTGAGTCACCACCAGCTTAAAGGCAAATAGAAACAGGTAACACATTTAGAAAGGTCTGTAAACATAAGAAAAAGAAGAAAGCTACACTTAACCTACTTAGTTACTCATCAGTTTATGTCTTTTCTGCAGGCAATACCAGCTTAAATACAGTCTGTCTCATTATATCCTTGTCTGTTTTCCAACACTGCGGAATTTCTGTCTTCCTTCTCATCCCATTGTTCCAGTTTGTAAATTTGGCCTCACATTAAATTGAACTGGGAAACTGATGTGAACTGAAGAAAAAAAAATATACATATTTTTTTTTAAAAAGCTACCTAGCCTACTGGTTTTAGCTGGATCAAATCCATAGCATGACGTTTTTCTAAACACTGAATATTAGATTTCATAGCTCTTCTCAAATTTGCAAGTAAACTTTTTTCCAGACATTTACATGGGGTTAAATGAACATCCTAGTTCGTTGCCAGCTATGGGAACAGGAAGGTCCTTATTGCCCTCAAGGTCCTAACAGGACATATCAGAAATCTCAAAACAATAAATACTTAGCACTCTGTGTCCTGCATAGAGATTATCTGCCTACTCCCATAGCAAGAATAATTAATATTAAAGCTGGTCAGAAAATTCAGAGAAAATATTTTCTTTTTGAAATTTTTACTTCCTCAGAATGCAAATTTTTCACTAAAATAGTCCAATTGTGATAAAATTCCACTGGAAATCTGCCACCAGACAAGCTTTGAAACTTTTCTTGGTGTCCTGCCAGCTCATCTCTGAGTTCCTCAATAAAGCACCTGCTGGGTACCATGACCACAAGCTCCAGGTCTTCCATGGGCCACAGGACAGACAGACAGGTGGATGTTCCTAGTGCCAAAACTCCATACTATTTCCTAGCAAATGCAAATATTCCTGGATTTTGATCCAAGTCAGACTGAGAACAGTTTTCCAAACATCAAAATAAGCCACAAAAGGGAATGATACCCGCCACCGCCCACCCCCTTTCAGCTCTACTCCAATGTATTCAACAAATTAAAGAATGAAGGATTCTGGCAGAAGAATGTTTTGTTGCATTATTTTTTTTTATCAAAGACTTAAAAAGAAATGAACAGTTGTGTATTCTGGTTGAGGGGGTTTCATTAATATGCAATTCTTTGTTATTATTCAGATATTTGTCTAAATAAATCTTACTTTTATTTATTGTTCACATACTTTTATTTATTGTTCACATGAAGAGCTATATACATTTTTAGACAAACGAGAAGCAATTGATCTAATCTCTCTGAATTACTATAAATCACTTGATGGTATGACATGTAAGAAATTTTATTAGTGCAGCTGAAGAGGGCAGGGATTAATAAAATCCTGTCAGAGAAGAGACTGACTTAGGGGGGGAACAAAAATGGGTAGCTTTAAATATACAATCTTTAAATATACAATAAATTAATATACAATATACAAGCTTTAAATATACAATATTACAATATATTGTAAATATACAGTAAATATACAAAATATACAAATATAAAGAGTTTATCAGCAGAGCTTCTGAGTAGAGCTTGAGGCCACTTACAAATTCTGCTAAATGGTCCTGGCACAAGGAGTGGAAGTCTGATGGTATCTGACAATGAGGGAAAGCTGAGTGATAGTCTCCATATTACAGAAGATCAGAAGATTCAAAGTAAGGAAAACATTGTCTGTCTTTAAGGCCCTATGTTCTAAAAATGTTGTTTAGGAGAATAAGGTGCAAGATCATACACTTAATACTGAGAATTTCTGCAGTGAAATGGAGTTTATCAGTTGGAAATGAGAAAAAAAATTATATTCAGTGGCATTAGGTATTCGTGGAATAGGTATGATTCGACAGCATGGCATAATGATAAACACTAAGTCCAGAATGTACCAGTTGTTATGTCCTGTGGAGATGGAGAACTATTAATGTCATGGTACTAAAGGTTGTGTGGAATAGTGAGTACAATCCCTATCACCTGTACTCAGGAGATATGAGAACATACTAGAACAAACACAGAGAAAGCAGAGCAAAGGCATGGAGACACTATCTCACAAAGAGCAAATAACATCTCCTTATCCTAGTCAAAGGAAGTGTAGGACAGTACTACTGTCTGTGCATAACACAGGAGATAATCACTGCAGTGAGAAAATAACTCTTTAATAAGGAAGAATATGAACTAAAAAGTGAAAGAGTGTAACTTGGCCATATACCCAGCAAATACTTAAAACTACTGAAAGAAAAAGTTAGTAAACATCAATGGCAAGCATAATAGCAAAAGTAGCAGTAGACCGGGGGCTTGGGGGTGGGGTTTTTTCAATTTTTAATCTTTTAATGTCAAGACATTTTTTGATAAATTTAGAACATGAATGGTACATTACTTTTTCCTGCAGTAGGAACTGGACTGGACACCAGAAAGTCACTTCCATTTAAATTTAGGGTGATATCCAATTACATTTAAGGTCCCAATCTAAATGATAGGCAAAGGCAAAAAGGTAGAATAGGTGGAAATAACTTTACCAAAAGCAAGAATGACAACGCATTCATAAATAAGCAGCTAGCCTGCACTTGATTTAGATAGAGTGGATCAAACTGCAACCGCTTTATCTTTTGTATAAGAATGACAAATGATGAAATATAATTTTGTGGACACTGATTGCAACAAAATACTTCCCCTTCTTCCTACCTTTTTGTTTTGTTTTGTTGGGGTTTTTTTGTTTGTTTGTTTGTTTGCAAGGATTGACAGTTAAGACAATGAAGGGAATGTCATGCCCTAAAAGAAATATTTGCACTAGTGTAATAAAGAGTGTATCGTTTTAGTGTAATAAAGACTGTGTAAACAGTGCAATAAAGGGTAAGAATGCAACCAATATCACTGTTGACCTCATCATTCCAAATCAGCATAACTGTCTAATAACAGAGGTAGAAAGAATTAAAAATAAGGGCCAAATCATTTTAATGATAGCAAAGGCCTTAATCAACAATTTGCTTCATTAAACACAGAATGTATCTCAGCCTGACAGAAATTCAAAGCTGATTGAAAACAGGCCAAGTGGTAATTTAAAAATGCTTGTCAAGGAAGAAATCAACTGAAAGTATAATTCTCAATCCTTTTATATGCATCAGCAGGATACTAATACATTTGCACAAAAGCCACTTGACTATGCTCAAGTTAAATGAGCTCAAACTGGGTAGAGACCACTATTAAGTGAAATTTTTCATTATTGGATAACGGATGCAACAGCAGAGCCTCCGAGTCTACCATTCAATAATGATACAATAGAAAAAATCTGTTGTAAGGTAACATGACAAACTCACCCAGGTCTGCAAACCCTTGGGACAAATGTGGGTTACAGTTTCCTACAGTCACATCCTAAATATCCTCAGAAGTTAAAATTTATCAGCAGAGAAGAATTTTCAAATATAAACTTATGTCATAGAGGTTGTACAGATATTTTTCTACAGCTCTGTGGCAAATTGCAGAAGTCATAGCAGAACAGTTAAATTTCCTGGCTCCATCAGATACACTCAAATCTGTTTGTTTGGTTTAAAAAAAAAAAAAAAAAAGATTTAACCATTTGATGGGAAGTTCTGGCACTATTTATAGGGGTATTCCTTTAATCATGTCACTCATGGAAAGTTTTTCTCAGTCACATAACAAAGTAATAGGCCACCATACTTTTAATCCATGAAGTGATGATTCTTCATTTCAATTCCCTCCAAGATATTGCTAGACAATCTTATGCTTAAAAGTTTCTTCGACAGCTGCTTCTGAGGATTCTTTTTTAAAAGCAAACATCTGGCAGAAACTTCACTTTCCATAGAAAATTTTTCTCTTTAATTAGGTAGTCAACACATTGACACTGAGGGCTGAAGTGCTTTTGTAAGATTCCTCATCTTGTCTCACAGCAAGACAAATATAAACCCTTCTGATCAATTAAAAGAGAGGCATATAGATCCTCACATTAAAATATACAATATAGAATAATACATAGAATATATTTCATCTCCTCCACATTCTCATATTCTCCATATCTTTTTGGTAATGAAAAGGACAATAAAAAAATCTTTAGTCAGCCACATTATTCACAGAATATATACTTTCTGAATAGGAAAAATATCCTTCCTTTTCTGGGAGTTTCAACAGTATTTCAACAATAGAAGCATTAGAACAAATAGAAATAAAGGATTGTAAGTTAAAAATTGAAGTGTTTCAGAAAAACTATAACAAAGCTCCTTTAATACTTCTTTATTAAGCACCATCTCGAGGGTGATGTTTTGGAGATATAAGGAGAGAGGACATCATGCACTGTGTCAGTGGAGAGACACCCATTTTGCTAGCTTCTCTCTTTCTGCTTGGTAAACCTATGCCTGTAGTCCACTTTAAAAATTTTGCTATAAAGACCAAAAGTAAAAAGAATAAATGCAGGAGGAGAGGTGCAAGGACAGATTTCATTTTTATGAATGGCTGACAGAAAATTTCTGAAAAATTAAGCACATACATTTTTTTCCTAACAGAAATAATTCAAAACAAATAATAAATTATATTATTACTGTCAAAAACCTGAAAACTTATCCCACAGCTATGTATAAATTAAATTATTCTTACTATTAAGTAATAAGGCTTTACCTAGCAAAGGTCTATATTTATTTCAGTATTTTGTCTATGTAAAAGCGGTACCCATTCCCTGAATATTTTTTGTCTTCAAAAAACAGTGGTGGTAGAAAGAGTTCTACCTTTCTACACAAGAAAGCCTTCTTGTGCCATCTTCAGACTACTGCTTCAATGAGCACCCCCAGTCAACAACTCAGGAAGGATTTTACAGCATCACAGAATGGTTGGGGTTGGAAGTGACCTCTGGAGATCATCTGGTCCAGCTCCCTGTGCTAAAGCAGGTTCTTCAGAGCAGGTTGGACAGGATCCCACCCACATGGGTTCTGAATGTCTTCACAGAAGGAGACTGCACAGCCTCTCTGGGCAGCCTGTTCCAGGGCTCTGTCACCCTCAAGGTAAAGAAGTTCTTCCTCGTATTCAGGTGGAACGTCTTGCATTGCAGTTTGTGCCTGTTGCCCCTTATCCTGTCACTGGGCACCACTGAAAAGTTTCTGGCCCTGTCCTCTTGACACTCACCCTTAAGTTATTTGTAGACCTTGATAATATACCCTTTCTATCTTCTCTTCTCCAGGCTAAACAGGCCCAGCTCCCTCAGCCTTTCCTCATTAGGGAAATGCTCCAGTTCCTTCATCATCTTTGTAGCCCTGTGCTGGACCCTCTCCAGTAGTTCCCCGTCTTTCCTGAACTGGGGAGCCCAGAACTGGACCCAGCACTCCAGGTGGGGCCTCACCAGGGCAGAGTAGAGGGGGAGGATCACCTCCCTCGACCTGCTGGCCATGCTCCCCCTGATGCACCCCAGGATCCCCTTGGCCTTCTTGGCCACCAGGGCACACTGCTGGCTCACGGGCAACTTGCTGCCCACCAGAACTCCCAGTCATGTGGGATATCCCATCAAGTCTCTGTAATTGCAATGAGATTGCAGTCTTGTGACCACACACAGATCTCTGATTCTTCCTGTTTATTACCCATACTACATGTGTTTATGTATAGACATTTCAGAGAGGTAATTGAGCACATGGTTTCCCAGGAAGGATGTAAGGGAGTTCACCGTAGTGACACACATCCTTGAATATCCCATTTTTGCTGAAGCCAAAACACTCACAACAGCATTAGCTGCAAAGCCAGAAGTTGATGTGTACTATAAGCCTATTACTGGATGCACCCTTTCCTCTTACTGGTAAAATGGATGAGAAAATAACTGGGGCACCAACATTTTTCAGCTGCACCCCCAGGGCTTTATAGTATTCCTTGATTCTAGCCAGGTTTTGGCTTGTAGTGTCATTTGAGCCCACATGAAAGACTACCAGAGGATAATAGTCTCTGCTCTTGACAAGTTGTGGCACCCTCTCAGCAATATCTCAGATTTTAGCTCCTGGAAGGTAGCATACTTCTTGTGACCCCCTATCAGGCTGGCTGATGGATGCCTCAGTGCCCCCTAACACAGTTACCCACCACAAGTACCTGATGTTTCTTTTTGCAGTAACCAAGGTGGGCTGCTGGGGAAGTACCTCCATGCAAACCTTGTTCATGAGTGTCTGTAGCTGCTAAAGCTTCATATCTGCTCCTCGTTGTGATGCAGAAGGGTAGAGACTGAAGCAGTGTCCTACTTTTGTGGGTCAGTGTAGTGGAATGAAGCTGGGTTAGTTAGCATTGATAATACACAGCTGTGGGTTGGCTTCAGGGGCGGTGGGTTGGCTGATGTAGGTAAGGTGCAGGTGTGGCTGGTTAAGTGAAGTGGTTGAGAGCCAATGAAGAGAGAGCAGCCAAGGAAGAATAGAGGAGAGGAAGAAGTAAGAGAAGAGAGAGTGGGTCCTGGATGAGGTGAGGGCAGCAGAGGGACTGTATGAAGAGTGTGCTGGATGGGATGGTAAAAGGCCTTGTTGCAGCTTGATAGTTTGGAGAGGGCTGCGACAGTTGGTGCCCCATGTGAGGCCTTCAGATTATGAGACTGAGTGTAATGAGCGGTGACAGTGGTGATGGCTGTGCTGGTGGATGTTTGAAAAAGTAATGGCAGTGACCCCATATAGTAGAGACAGGTGGGGGTAGCCTGCAATCCAGATCATGTTGAGATAGGTGGGAAGAGCCTGGGGATCCGGATCAGACATGGGTAAAGGTGAGCCGTTGGGATTAAAGAGAAGGAAGCCTGACAGCCGTGGTGTTAAGAGACTGAGGGTAATGGGCAATAGCGGCAGAGTACATGGCCAAACATGGCAGTAGCCCATAGTGGTAGCAGGTCCAGAGCAGGTTCAGCTAGACAGCGGTCATGGTTGTGCCGGGGAAAGGTGTGGGAGCAGTGTGGTGCTGCGAGCGGCTCCTGCCGTTGCTACTGCTGCTTGGCCTGGTGGTATTCTTGCCAGCATTTATGTGCTTATTGAAGGTGTCTCAAGTTGAAGAAGAAATAGGTGACCACAAGGACGTTAAGAAGTTTTTCAGGACACGGAATTATGTGTTAGTGTTGTATTCTAGATCTGCTGCTGCTGAAAGCTCATACTGGAAAGTAACCTGAGTGATCCAAGAGGTGAAAGGACAAGGCACTATAAGTTCATCACAACCCCCCTCTGAAGAAATCAAAATTCCATATGCTAAGAAAGCAGATAAGGAGAAAGGGAATCAACTTGCAGAAGATGAAAAGCCCAAGGTAAAAGTGAAGAAGGAATATGAGTATGAGTTCAGGCACAAGTTGTCTGGATTGTATGAAAAGTTTATTTGTAAAAAGGATATGATGGTTGGTAAAAACAAAGTATGAAATGTTAAAAAGAAAAAAAGGGGGAAGTCTAGAGGAATTATAGAGGGCTGTATGCAAAATTTATTTGTAAAAAGGTTGTAATGATTGTTTAAAAACATAAGGTATGAAATGTTAATGTTAAGGGAAAAAAGGGAGGGGAAGCATAGTGGAATGAAGGTGGGTTAATTATCATTGATAATATACAGCTGTGGGCTGGCTTCAGGGGCAGCAGGTTGGCAGATGTTGAGAGTCAATGAAGAGAGAGCAGCTGAGGAAGAAAAGAGGAGAGGAAGAAGCAAGAGAAGAGAGAGTGGGCCCTGGATGAGGCCAGACAAGGAGAAGGCAGCAGAGGGACTATATGAAGAGTGTGCTGGTATGAGATCGTAAAAGGCCTTGCAGCACTCTCCAAACTATTAAGCTGCAGCAACAGGTCAGTAGGGTCCAAAGTGCCTCATTCTCTGTGTTGTCCATTTCAGGTCCTGAAACCACCTGTCTATCTCCACCTGGAACCCTCTAATACTGTATAGCCTTTTAACTGTTTCCTGCAACTCATCCACCTGTCAAAACAGATCATCAGCCCACACACACCTAAGGCAAATACATACTCTTTTTCCAGAAGAAGAGGTCACTCGTGGCAGCCTACCACCTGTACTGATGCCTCCTTCCTTACTATTTCCATCTGGGCTGAAGCACCAGATGTTACGGGAGCTTTCTTTGTGACTGCACTGGCTTTAACTCTGAGGTGAGTGCCCACCATCCTGGCAAAGACCTAGAGTGTTCCCCTGGGTCATAAACCTACAAGTGGGGTGCACGACCCTCTTTACATGTCCTCCCTATGCAAACTGCCACACCACACCATGCCCTGTTGGCAGCAATCCTGGTTGTTTGCACTCCTCAGGGCTGTTTAAATCTCCTGTAGTTCTTCTTAGCGAGACTCAAGCCATGTCAGCCTTGCTCACAAGAGCTGCCAGCTCCTGGTGGGGTTCTCAGCTCTTGCTCAGGTTCCCCCGATCTGGGAACTCACTGTCAGCCTCAATCTAGCACTCAGCATTTACGTTAGCAAAATTACTGGAGCCCCTTCTCAAGATGGTGATTACAGATTTTAACAGGCTGGAACACATACTGTAAAAGGAATCATAGTCTCGGATATTCTGGGACACAAAGTGCAGTGTCTCGCGTATCTTCAGCAGTTCTATACCCAAAAAGCTTTTAATACAAAGTATGTCATTGTTCATTTTTTTCCATAGAGATCACAAAATACCACATTCCCAGTAGAGTTTCCTCTGATCCATTTTCCTACCTAATTGCTTCCAGTAGAGACAAAAAACCTACCCACTTTTCCATTGTGCTTTCCAGACAGGTTACCTGAATGACTAATGAAAGCCATTGTGTTGGGCATGCAGGTAGAGATAAGACACAGGGAGCATGACTTCGTTAGCCCATATTTTTCTTCACTTTGCTTCATTTGGAAGCTGTCCACTAGTAATTCATGTTGCATTGGTCATCACTCCTTTACTTATTTGTTTGTACATCTAGCTATCATCGACTTCAGATCCAGTGCCCAGGCTTTTCTGGACACCGCTATCAGCTCTTTGCATGAAATCTGAAAAGGCAAATAAACTGGTTCCAGTGTAGTCCATACCACACAGTTGCAGCTCCAGTAGGAGTCTGCCTCTTTACTATTCTTTAACGAACTAAGCCTGTAGTAAGGCCCTGTTAAACCACAGTAGACTGAACCTAGTTCCTGAACCATGTAAGTGATTCCTGGAGATGATAGAGGGAGGATCCCACACATATTTCTGCCTTGATCAACCTAGATGTGAGAGGAAAATTCACTCCTAGTTAAAAGAATTCTCCGCCATTAAAACTGGTCTTTAGGGATCCCAGGCCCCTGAGGCCAGTGGGAAGTTCTGGAACAAAACGTATCTTTGGTAGAGGAGGACCAGGATAGGAAGTATTTAAACAAACTGGGAAGGTGGGACTTTTCAGCCTGGAGAAGAGAAGGCTCAGAGGAGATCTTCTCAAGATGTGTAAATGCCTGCTGTGAGGGAGCCAGGCTCTTCTCAATGGTGCTCACTGACAGGACAAGAGAAAATGAACACAAGAAATTCCATCTGAAACAAGAAAAAATATTTTTTACTGTGAGGAGGGTCAAACACCGAAATAGGCTGTCTGGGTAGGTTGTGGAGTTACCAGCCTTGGAGGTACTCAAAACCTGACTGGACAAGCTCCTGGACTGTTGGCTTTATCTGATCCTGCTTGAGCATGGGAGTTGGACTAGATGATCTCAAGAGGTCCCTTACAACCTAATTGCTTCTGTAAATATGTGAAAATATTGTTTTCTATTTGTGATACAAATTGAACTGAACAAACATTTGTAATGCACACAAACCATTCAATGAATTTATACAGGATTTGATCCAGCAATGGTTTCCAATAGACATGATAAAGTGGTTTTACATAGAAATCATCAAGAAGGAGGACAAATTAGCCTACTTTGTGATACCTAAATGACTCTGCTTCTTAAACTAGCTTATATACAGCCATCTTTCACTATAATTGACAGAGTAGCTCTGCCTTTAATTTTTGTGACCGCTTTTATTGTGCTTTAGAACCCCTGTCTACCAATTTTAGTGGAACTCCCTATGGTGTAAGCAAGGCCAGGCCCTGACTTGTGAATCTGATCACAGATGGTGAAAAGGCTGGATCTGCACTTTAAGTGGGCATTTACATCCACACAAAGTGAACATTCACTTGTAAATTACTGGCAGCACTGAATGCCAGTGCTTCAAGTACCAAGCTAATTTATCCAAGCTAGATGTAGGGCACATGAAAATCTAGCTTGAGTGTTTGTTTATGGAAAAGAATAGTAGTGATCAATTTGACATATGATTTTGAACAATTTCACTAAATCAGTGAAGCTTGAAAACTCATCATTTTAAATTGGACTTTTAGTTTAGCTGAAGTTCCCTAGGAATCAAATTCAAATAAGGCAATTTGAAACAAAAATGAATCTTTCTATACATGGAATCTGTAATATTTTAAACTAATACTGTTTTGAATCAGTGTAAACTCCTGTCTTGTGCATAAACTAGCCGAGCATGGGGGATAAAACTACCAAAGACCATTAATCTTCTAATATGTAAAGGAGAAGCAGTGTGGAACATGCTCAATAGTATTTAGTTGTGCAGTCATTGATATTGCTTAATTGGTTCCTTCATACAAACTAGATGTTTTGTTAATGGCATACAAATTTGGCAGTTTGTTTCTTGCTATCATAACGAATCAACAGCTGAACAATGTTACACATTTATTTCTTTATTTAGTTATGAAGTGTCAGTTAAAGAGTATTTGACCCAGGTCAATCTTGTTTGTGCTTTAGGAGCTTTAGATATAGGAATACATATACCTACACCTTCAAAAAGAGAGCAAGGTATGCAAACTAACAGGGGAAAATAGTGGCCCAAACCCTGGAGTCCCTTACAATAGAGTTATTTCTGCAAACAGAGTTACTGTACAAACGTGACTGTCCTTATTGAGACAGTGAACTGACTCACAGGTGTACTTTTTTATTAGAACTAGGTCATAAATTGCTGATGAAGTGGTAATGCCATTGCCAGACCAAAAAGCATCACACTTTGCTTGAGATGGCCAGATATGATGGACCAGTGGAAGATTCTTCCATTCCATCTAGGTTAAGCTCTTTCTTTACCTGGGGCCCATTGCTTTGATGCTTCAAACAAGACCCTGGGCATCACACTCACTGAGGCTGGCAGGGAAGGGGAAAAACATAGATAATAGGAGTTTCGGCTCCCCAAAATAATTAGTTGTGATTCCCCAACAAGTGAATTCCAGTGTACAAAAGCATAAGACAGATCTAAAAGCAGACAGAAATTTTAAGAAAACGTTTTTATATTTCTGTGATATTACTCACAATCCTGTTCCAAAATACTTTACAAACATAACTTTATCCTGTGGTAGGGCTGCACAGCCCTTGACCCCAGAATAGGAAGCTCTGGAGTACATGGCGCAACAATGTCTGAGCTGGTTCCCCTTTTGGGCTCAGAAAGCTGTAAAGTCCATTTTTGTGATACTGTTTGACCTTGAAGTCCCATTCTCAACATTCACCACAAGCTCTGCTGTTTCTTAATTTGGTACAAAATTTGGCACATTTGAGCTTACCAGCAGGTTTTATTTAACCCAGAGACCTGTACCAAGTCCTATCATGCAATATAGAGATGTCCATAGGAGTCTTACGCAGGGTGTACTTGTATAAAAGGGAAATAAAGTAGTGCATTATTGCCACTGAAAACTTTCAGTAGTCCAATCAGCTTCTCACTTGAAAGATTCACTTTGGCCAATGCAAAAGAAAAATTTTTTTTGCAAGTAATTCCTTGCTTTCTGCATTTCTGTAGTGTAGACTTTGGTGATGATTCATTTTCTTCAACTAGCTGATAGAATTGCTTGCAAATGAATCAAACTACTTGCTATTATTTAATTTAAAGGGGAAGGAAGTTACCCTTCTGCTCACAGGTCTTGTAATACTAGATATTTAAAAGAAGCAATAAACATTCTGATACCCACAATAAAATCTGGAGACTGGCAGACCTCACTGTTTTGTAGGTATTTTATCAGTAAAGTTTTCATATTTTTGAGCAGTGTTCAGGTAAAGACATGCTAGTTAAATACTTATGGATCAATACATCTGTGTACAGTGTTATCTGATGTTATCACAGTTTTATAAATGGCATGAGAATGCTTACCAAGGGTTGTGTGATAATACCACATGCTATGGGCAGCAGTCAGATTATGAAAGCTTTAGTGTTGTTATTTCTCAACTTCTCTAATGTGAGAAAATTTAATTCAGCATACTTTCACGTCTGTAGGAAGCAGCGTCTTTTCTTCCAAGGCAAGCCTCAATCTTTCCAACAGTAGCAATATGCATCTAACTGAAACTCCTTGTCAGTTCTCACAGACTTTCATAAGCAGGGGGGACTGTAGATTTCCAGACAGGATTCGCTGCCTGATACAAATGCAGCTAAATCATTCCTGGAAAAGCTTTTTGCCTAAGAACTGTAGTGACGTGGCCTTTTCTCTGGAAGAATTAGAATGGAATGAGCCATATTTTCCTCTGTAAAGGTGATGTATGCAACGAAGGATGCATTTTCAAATCTTATAGCCAGCCTCTGTATTCGCCCTAGCTGTCAGCTTGCTAAAGACATTTAGAAATCAAGCACAAATAACCGTTGCATCAATAGGAGAGTTCTGTAACATGGTGATCAGGTTTAAACAGCTTTTTCAAGGGTGAGTCAGACTAGAGAGTCAAAACTGCATAGCTTTTGAATTATTCTGCTATTATTGTGCTAGCATCACATTCTTGACACCATCACTGAAGAAATTTGCCTTGCGGTTTCTGTGTGAGTTACTGCTAACAGCCAGTAATGGTCCAGCTTTTTCTTGCTAGTAAAGAAATTGTATGAAATTTCTTCCTGATGCCCAATACAGCAGACGTTTACACACTGATTTAAACTGATAAAGGACTTGAGCTGCTAAGCGTTGAGTCAGTGATCTGACTGAATTGCCTCCCTCCTTTCCAGTATGCTGTCACAATAATCTGCTTGTTTTCTTTTGCTCCTAATTATTGCTCATCTCCAGGGATGATATAATAAAACCCTGATGAAAGTGTTTCCAACTTTCTTTACTCCTTTTTTGTTTGTTTTTAATTTAATGAAACTTATCCAATGGCTTTTCTTGCTTCTTTGTGTACACATACTTGTGACTGAAGACCTTAAATGTGACAAGATGGTGCCTAAACCCACTATTTCAAATGTTACTGAAATTTTGGTAATTGCATTATGCCAGTGGGTGCATTGTGCTCACTCCCTCTGCTCAGCCTGTATCTTGCATGATGCCTCTGTGCCCTGTAAGCCTTAAATTACAAGCCAATTTCCAAATGACAGACTGGCTCCAGCTACATAAAGACTTAATGCACAGCGCTATCGTCTGAAAGTCAGACACAAGATGCAGCAGACATGTGGCAAGCTTTTTCCAGATCAAAATGGTTTCAGCGGTTTTGAGCCCTTTCTTAGCATCACACTGAACTGCCTTTGTTCATTGTGCACAGGACACCATCGGAACACCCCAGGAGTAAGTGCAAGACCACTGTGTCTTTTCCCCTTCCAGCTGGACCCTCAAAGCAGACAGTCTTTCACCCTATTGACTGCCGGCTTCTGCCTCTGGAGCTCGGAGGAGGCAAAAGTCACTATTCCAGTACAGTTATATATGCTCCTCAGGTTCAATGTGATAGTGAAAAGCCCTCAGGTATGTATGGATCTAAGGGTAGTATTTTTGAAGCTGGAACTTCCAGCAGGCTTCACGTCCCTGATTGTCTTCCAAACCTTTGTCCTCTTAGTCCTGCTGGCTCCCAGTCTCTCTCTGTTAGCACCTGATGCAGGTGTTTCAAAACTGCAATGCACTTATAAATCTGGCTATATTTAACTTTGAACTTACCTCTTTTAACAACATGTTGCAATAGCATCATGGTGTAGTTTCGCTGCAGAAACACAGACCCACAGAGATAAGAACAGTTTTAACCCTGCAGTTACTCACCACCTTCTGGATCTACAGAGAAAGCCTATCATTAGCAATGTTTTAGCTAACCAGCTCATGGTGTAAAGGTGTTTGTGCACAATGCTCTTTAGTCTCAGCACTGAGCCAAGCATAGTACTCGGACTCAGAGGATCCCTGTTGACTTGATGGAATGACTAAGTTCATTAACAATTCTAAAAAGCAAAATTATATTTTCCTTCCATGCATATTCTGGAAAACTGTGGTATTACTAAGAAAGCTAAAATATTGGTTTGCAACACTAAAACTGTTTTATTTCTGGACAGAAAAAAATATTTCTTTTATTAAATTTATAGGAAATACATTGTAAAGTTGCGGTCTTCCAGCAGGGAACAAAAGCATCTGGAATAATGCCACCTACACTGTTCTGCTCTGCTGTTTGCTCTTAATAGGACTAGGGCAGAACAGTACAAAGTGCATTTGATTTCTGCATTTGTCTGCATTCTGCAACCCGCTGTTGTTCTGTAGCGTTCACTGCAGGAGACTGACAAAGTGAAGAACCTATGTTTAAGATAATTTCTCAAGCAAGCACTGTACTTTCCCGACATTAACTTAAAAACTAAACAAGGTATAACTGCAGCCAACAAGTCTGTACTCTGCAGAGAATCTTTATTTATAGAGCCTATGATTATCTTACCAAATAATGCAATTTTTCATCCTAAAAAGCAATTTCCAGGAAGCAGCATTAACAAAACAGCAAGGAAAAAATACCCAACCAAACAAAAAACCAACCAAAAAAACACCCCAAAAAAATTCCTCCCCTGGTTATCTTTGTGCTTGAGTTTCTGTATGGAAGCTGTAACTTATGATTGTAACTGTAAATGTTCATTATAAAGCCTTTCCAAAGAAAAACCTGTTTATCACCCTGTTATCTCACTAGTAAAGAAAATATATTATTTGAAATTTAGGTTCCCATGTTTCTTACTGATCTGAACTGCTTATTCTGGAAACACCTTCTGCAAAAGCAAGAATTTTGAGAATGAGTAACTCAGTGCTGAGTAGGACTCAATACTACCTCATTGCAGACATCATAACTGGAAAGAAAATGTGACAAAAGTAATTAATATTCTTGGGCATAATTACAAGTGTATGTATATATATTAAGTTTAATTCAAAGCTGGCTTAAATAAGTCAGATAAATAAAATGAAATTAAAAAGGTGGGGTCTTTTTTTTTTTAATTACTACACTTTGAGCTATATTACAAAGTCACTATACAAGATTTCTGGCTTTTGTAGCCTGTTTATTTTACAAACCTGAGTTCAAAACAGGCTTAAAAGTAGACATGTAGCAATTTTGCCAGGTCTAAGAAGCAAAGGAATGTGTGAATACTCAAATGTACTCAACAACTGCAGTTGTCAGAAACAAAAGGATATGGCCCAGAATTAGGTGATATTAGCCACAGAAAAAAACCATCCCTCCAATGTTAATCTGAAAAACTTTCGTCCAGATTTTTTGCATGAGGAAAAACTTGTCTTCCCATAGAAGTGGTGGGTAAGCCTTACTACAGCCTTCATATTAAGTGATAGATTAGAGTCGCTAAGGTTGACAATGCTACTAAAGTGGAAACGAAAATAATTTTTTGGTGTACTTTAGCTATTAACACTAAGAAGAAAGCTTTATTTCCAGATGATGGCTGCAGGTTACTTAGATTGAGAGGGGAAAGTAACAGGAAAAGTCTGTAGTGGATTCTGTGTCCTGTAGGAGGGTGTCATAAAAAAGGGACTCATCAGACTCTTTTGTGAATAGGCATGTGGTGGTAGAATCAGCTCTGAATACTGCCTGTGCTGTACGGCTATCAGTGCTCGTGAATCAGCACCACTTGCTGCAGGGGAAAGAACCTCAGTAACAACTGGAAGTAACAGCATACGCAGCAAAACAAAATAATGTGCAAATAACCTTTATTGTATTTTGTTTTCACTTCTTGAAGACTGTTTGGGTTGTGGGGTGTTTTTTTTTCATTTAATTTTTAGTGTTTAGAAACAGTGCTTGATTGGCACCTGAGAAGAAACCCTCTAATTTACAGTATAGGTTTCCACTGAGCTGCCAGTCTGATGAAGGCAGCTGTAGAGATTTGTCCCTTCAGCAAACTTTGTGGATTTCAGTGTTGCCTTGATAAATGTTCATTGAAGGGGAAAAGTAAGTTGTAAAGGAAAATGTGCAAAGCTGTGAGAATGGGGGAGGAGAGAGATATGTGTCAAATAAATAGGAAAAACAGACAAAAAAGCAATTCCTCCAAGTGAAACAAACAAACAAAACCAACCAAACAAAAAACCCCTCTTGAAATACTGCTTCTGAGCTTCTTACTGAGCTGGTTGAGCTGCTGACTGTGCCTTTACTGTGATGTCCCTAAATGCTCTCTGTTCACCTGAAATCTCTACCAATCTTTTCTTTTAACAGAACTGAAAATGATAGGCTTGATGTTTAATTATCACCTGACATTTCTATTGCCTCTGTGTTGGACAGCTATGAATGTGCTGGACTTCTGCTGAGCAATGCATTGCAAATATTAGCCCACTATCCTGATGAGGAAAGAAAATCAGGAAGAACAGCTCACATCATGGCTTTTTATTGCAACTTATACCACCATAGTTCAGATTGATGTTAATACAGTCTATAAAGATTTCCTCTGGTCTATAATCGAGAGTAAATTTTAAACATATTTTGCCTCATCTGAAAGTATTGTCTTATAAATGTTTTATTTCCTTTTCTTTTTTGGGGGGGGTTGGTTTTTGGATTTTTTTGGTGGGTTTTTTTGGCCTCCTAATTTTTATCCTGTTTCAAAAACACATTAGTAAATTGTTCAGAGATGAAAGCACCTAAATTTCACACACAGGTTAATGGCAGTGCCATAGTTTTCTTGATTTCAGCCAAGGTTTTGTAGAGTGTGTGTGTATGGGGATGCTTTCTGCTTGCAATCCAAAAGCACTGTTAATCTGCTAAGGTAACTAATTAAAAATTTGGAAACATCAGAGTTCTGTTTTCCTGTACATTTAATATATTCCCTCTTTTCTCCTGTTCCTCATTCAAACACAGTCACAGCTGGTGCCCAAAGCAGGCTTGCAGCTCTGAGAGGCTTTCCATGGATAGCAACAGGCTAATCTAACCTTAATGAGAACCTGCTTGTTGTGTCTCTAAATCTTCATGGTAAAATATCTGGTCTTATATTTTATATATTAAACACTGAACTCAATATAGACTTATGACCTGCCATCCTGCATTTTATTAAGGTGTTCAACACCAAAAGTATCTCAGCATTTTACCAAAAAGCATTTTTCACAGCTTCCTCAGGAGGCAAGGTATCTTGCACAGGGTGTTGAAGTGTATTAGTTGTGAGAAGGGCAGGCAATATCAGGGAAAATAGAATAATTTTCACATTAATTTACATGGAAAAAAAGTGAGTAGAAATAACCAGATATAACTATAGTGGTTTTCAAGTTATGCTTTTTATATCATGGCTGATTCCATAAGTTACAAATTATGATACGTACTAATAATATTTAAAGCAATTGCCTGAAATAGGGGTTTGGGGGTAGATTGGTACAGTGCTTGATCTTTCTGTAGGATTTGTGTATCTTTCCATATATCTAAGGGTTTTCCAAAACTCTTAGTATTCAAAACATTCATTATTTCTTATGCATATATTAGATACTATTTACCATATACTAGAATGAGTAGTCTCCATATATTCTCATCTATATGCAGTTGAACTTCCCAAATAACCTATTGCTTCTTTAACTCCAATAGCTTTTCCACATTTTTTTTTAACTTAAGCAACATTTCCTTTTTAGTTTTTTGAAAAAGACTCAGGTTAGAAAGAATAACAAAGATGTAAAAGAAGTCACCAAAAATACATTTATTCTTGAAATTTGAAAAATATCTATATCTTTTTGCATGAAGAATGAGTGGCATAATGCTCCTTGAACTGCAATATCCTGTGAAATCAAGGGCTGGCATGAGCCAGGCAAGAGGGATTGCTAGTGGTTTATATCACCTTCCCATGCTTTCTTCTGCTGAGGCAACCCCTGTATTAAGTATGTTAATTTCAGCTCTGTGCAATCACTTTGACCTGCAGGAGGTGAATCATTCAGCCATTTATCTGTTAATCAATTCTGACATCCTCCAAGAACAAGCATAATTAATCACACCTCCCTTGGTTTTGTGTTTTCATAAACAACATTGTTCTGCTGTCAAGATCTTTTGGTTCGATATAGTTGGGAGCATGCCACCTGTGATTCAAGACTGCTTCCTTTCATGACAAAACATCATGTTGATAAAATAACCCTTTTATTCTAATTTAATTGTAATATAGCTTTGTTTAAGATGATACCTATTTTGGCTTCCATTGAAGAGTAGTAAAATACACTAATTCTGTGGAAAGAAAAAGCATCTCGTTCAGCTGTATCACCTGTCACTGGATACTGGAATAGATTTTGCCACACTGCTTAATCTTCCATTCCTGTTTATTACTCTGTGGTTAGTTTGTATAATAGAGTCTGCTAACTGTTCCTGTGCTTCAGTGTTATACACAACATTTCTCTAGGAATGTTGATCTGCATCATCTTTTTATTCTAACTTCTGGTTCCAGAAAGCATGACCTGAGATCTTCCATGTATTTCCAGAGGCAGATATATTTCAGGTGGTTTTGGTGATTTTCCTAACACTCTTTCTCCATATTTGCTGTCACATCACATTAGATATATCCAGCTGCACTTTCAGAACATCAGGTACTGTTTGATGCTGCATGAGATATACAGATTTCATCATTTCCTCTCAGCATGCTACATTTCAATACCCCAGGTCTGTCTGATCTTAAAAGTCTTACGTAAGTCCTCTCTTACAGCGCCCTAAGTGGTAGCAAATTCTGAACAGAAGTGAGGATGGTGAGAGACAATCAAACTGGCTCTTTCAAATGTCACTAATGGACTGTTCCAACTATCAAGCTGAATATGTCTCCAGCCTCTTAGCAACCAGTTTCCTGTATTCCACTGAAACAGACCACTTACACAATCTCTGGGGTGGCAAAGTCCACTATCAATCTGGGTTAAAGATTTCCTTACAAACTTTAGCAAAAAAGGTCTTAAGACACTTCGCATGTCACATGGCAAATCTACACACATGCAAACAGGACCTGTGCAGCAGACGATGCCCCCCATATCCAAATTTACTTCACAGTAATGGCTTCACATGTCCATATAATGGGACAGACTGCAGGCTGTTTATGCACCTGTGAATAAAAAAAAGTATACAATAATCATCTAACCAACTTAATTGTCTAAGTCATACTGAGATCTTAGTTGTCAATATGGTGCCCCTCTGCATCACTTGATACCTAATCAAATTTGCAAACAAAGTCTTCTAAGTTTCAAATTCTTCCTGCTCTAATTAGTAGAAGTCCAAGCTATTTCAGGATTTTCCCCTGCTTTTCAAAAGAGAGCATGCAGACTCATTTAAGTTGTTCACTTACCAAATCATTCCTGAAAAGCATGAGCAGCTAAGAAAAAATACAGATTCCCCAAATCCATTTTATAAATTTACTGAATATGTGCTGAAAATAACAGAGATGAGGAGAAGAATCAGAGTAATTGTCAAATTAATTGAAGGGCTTCAATATGTTATTTAGTTGTTCTGTGCTGAAGGAAAGAAAAAAAGAAAATTCTACTCCAGCATAACAAAAATATTAGTATAACCATCAACTGAAAAGTTAAACTATACCCTAGCACCACTGAGAAAATGTAGCAACGATACAATCTTCAAATTGTAGAATGTCCTGGTTCATAATTGGGAACACCTACATATGGATATGGCTAAGAACAAGGATGTGAAATACAGAATAGAAATCAATCACATCTGTTTTGATAATTTTGATCAAGGATCTAATGGTTTTAGTTAATATTAGTTTTTAATTTTGAAAATTAGGACAAACAGCGGGATCCCAAAATAAGGTTATATTTGGTCCCTACTTTAAAATGCCTGACAACCAGATACTTGAACAGAATGAAGGCCAGGTACAAAAAAAGCACCAAGACAACCAGAAGAGTGAAATCTAACATTCAAGAGTTACCTAAATTCATATGATTTTCTTTAAGTGTCTGCCTCTCTATATGGCCAGATTTGCCACAGTATTCTCTTTGAATTAGGCATTCAAATCAAAACTACTACTCACAAGAGAGTTCCTTAGTTGTTGAGCTAAGTGGAGTGGCACTTTCCATCCTGTCAGGTGAAGCTGATGTCCCTTTAATCCTGAGCTGTATCTGGGGAATCCTGGACTCTGATCCCCAAGACTCCCTCCCTATTCCACTGGCACGTAGGCAAGATCACTCATTACAAAGCCTGACATTTAGGTTCCCTTCACTTCTCTTCTAGTCTTCTTTCTTAGCCTAATAAACTTCTTATTCTGTGCTGCCTGGTTAAAATACTTCGTTAACGTCACTGGCAACAGTCCAAGCCTTGCGGAGCATTTAGTGCTGGAAGATACAGCTTGGAATACTTACAAGGCTAAGTATATATTAAATCTAGATCCAAAGATATATTAAATCCAGATCTCCCATTTGCTGTTTAAAAGCTGTAAACATCAATAACTACATTTTAAAGAACAGAAGCAACTTCAGTTTATTCTCTAAATGAATAGGTCTAGATACATACCTTCAGGTTTCAAGCCCTAGGGAAGAGAAAAATCTATCTGCAGCCTTGCCTCCATTATCTCATTTCCAGAGAAGATGGAATTTCAGAAACACCTCAGGCTTAACATTTCCCCTTTGCCTTGTTTCTAGGAGTGTCCTCTCTCAGCAGCTCATAAATGTCTTCTCAGGCATGCAACTCTCTTCAGGCATTGCAGAAGGAGTTTAAGCATCCCATCCTAGATTTTTGATTCCTTTGTGATACTCAAAGGTGTCTAACTTAGACTCTCCTTTCACTTTATCACATACTGTACATCTGATTGGTATATGCATCTGAAGGTAGGCTACATTGCCAGATATAATGTAGACCTGAGTAAATCCTGTTCTGTGTAAGCAGCAATGGTGTATTAACTATGTTCACAAAAAAAGTGTAGTTTGGTAAAGTAAATATTGAGTAATACATTAACCAATGTGGCATGAAGAGATCAGGTGCAGAAATAGATTATTCCTGTGTTCCTAGTCTGTAAACAATCTTAAAATAACAACCAGCTGTTTCAGGAAGTGTGATACAGAGGAGACACAAATCCTGCAGAAAAGCTTGAGAAAGCTATCCTTTTTTATTATACTGAGCCCACGAGCTGCCAGGTAATGGAGATTGACCAGCTACATCCATCACTTTGTGGTAGAGGCCTGAATGATGGTGACCCATGAGGTCTGACAAAAGGTCATTGCAAAAGAAAGCATTGATTGTAACTTTAGCAAAAATAAATTTGCGAATAAGATCTATGTATGCAAAGATTCAAATGTGTGGTTACTGCTAGTAAACTGTCCTGAATTTAGCATAGTGAATATATGACTAAATAGATGTATAAATGGGAAGAAAGCCACAGGGATTGAGGTCTTAATTCAAGTGGTATGCACAATCTTCAAAAATTACTGTCAATTTCATAGTGACTTAAAATCCTATGTAATTTTGAGGATCTGTGTTGCAGCAAATACCTGTTTCTAACTTCTGTATTGTTCTGTCTAGTATTGATTTAACACCTAATTCAGCATATCCTTAGATTTACTTCTACATTGCTGTCAATAGTAGTTATGTCCCGGCAGGAGTGTGTAGTAAAGAAAAAAAAGTCAACATTTCTTCCAAATACATGTCTCTACAACAAATATGAAGTGGCTGATTCTAGTTTGTCGGAAATTTAAGCAACTTTCAGACCAGCTAGCTGTAGAAATTATATATTTGTGGTCATTCTGCTGATGCCAGAACGGCACAGAGTAACCACTCAGAGAACAATTTTGTCTTTAAGCAGCAAAGGTATTTATTTTGTGCAATGTTGGGGAGCTAGCTGATTCACACCAGACAAACTAGCTCCAAAGTTTTCAGTGAAAAGTTATGTATTTTATACAGTTTTCCATGAGAGGTTACACAACATCTTTACATACATGCTCATTTGATTTTGACACCTATTCATTCCATTCACAATAGGTGGGATCTAGGTGGAGTAGACCTTTCAATTTTCTTTGTTCAGTGATTTCCTGACTTGACGGTCTCCTTATCTCCTTCAGGTGCCCACCTTATCTTTTCTAATTTTTCAGAGTACATTCAGTGGAACTTTTTCTAATTATCCAGAGTACATTCCTTTCTCAACATAAACAGAGCATCACCCAGAGCATTGTACCAAACTCATCCTGACTAATCTTTTTTTTTAGACCTTGTTCTGTTTCACTGCTTGTAGCCATGTCCATCTGCAAACCCTCCCTACTCTCCAGTAACTTTTGAATCTGTCAACTGATTTCCATACTAATTGATGAAAACCAACGATCTCAAAGCAAAGATGCTATGTGTTTCAGGAAACAGGGAAGAAGGTAGAAGAGTTTATTAATGCTTTTCCTAAAAGGAAGGCTAAACCATGACCCTTCAAACATGACTACATACCTGGCATCAACATGATTTATAAATGTCTCATGACACAATACAAACTTACAAAGCATGAAACAGAAATCCATGGACAATCCACCAATTTCAGTGTTTTCTGATTGAAAAATTAAGATTTGCAAACTTCATATCTGAATTTCATTTTGAAAGTACTAATGTAATTGAGCATAGTGGTTCTACTTCAAAAATAGGTCTCCCATCAAGTGGATTCTATGTCACTCCTGAAAAACCAAATTGATGTTAGTTTTCTCCTTGTTTTGATAGTGGAGTAGGAACTCTGTCTCCAGTAGTGCAGCTGAATTTGTGCTGTACACATGCTGCAAATGCAGGCTTCAGACACGTCTGGCAGTGTATGTACCACCACTTCCTGCCTTTTAACATGTATGTGGGATGAGTACCCTGACAGCTTTGGGGTAGAGCTTTCATAAAGACTGTAGTCAAGTAAAGAAAGGTTGCTGTATGAGCAATCCTGTTTCAGCCAGAGTATTTTGTTTCACCTGCAATGCTTGCTGTTTATTGGCATGCTAGAAGTCAAGTATCCACTTAAGTAAGTTGTTACTGGCAGTAATACAGAAATAGCTAATCCAATAGCTAATGCCTCCTACATACATACAGTAAATAGGAGTGAAAATGAGTACATTGATAACTGCAGACAGCTTTGCCTGTAGGATCGAGCCGTGCACACAGAGCCATCCTATCAGCCCGGTTTGCCCTCAGCTTTTGGACACTTTCAAAAGTTCTGCTGTTACAGCATGGTGACAGCAGCAATGAAGTCCTCATCAAAACTCATGGAGTTTGCTTGGGTAACGCAGGAGGCCCATTAATAGATGAAGCTTCTAATTTTCTGGAGAGGAACATCCAGAAGCAGTAAGCCCTCCATCCCTGGAAATGTTAAGTGAAAATTCTACCCTTCGATTTCTCCATTTATGAATATTGGCACCTGAGATTATTTATCCAAGAAACAGCATTTTCTCAAACTGCAAAGACTTTCTTAATAGTTTGCATTTTAATTTTTTCCCCCCCCTCAGGATAAATATCTGTCAGAGCACAGCAACACGGAAAATAAGAGTTTTCATCATGTAAATTCACCTTTTTACTCTGTATATTTTAATTGGTCCTTTAGGTCTAGTAACACATTTGAAAAGAAATGATTGGACAAAGCAAAAAAATCAAGAAAGGTGAGGCTGTAACTGTTTAAAGCTGTGCATCTCCTATAAATATTTACCCCTATGTGATAGTAACATAAGCAACCTGTTCTTTGGACATTTCTGTCCATCCATATGATGACAACATTTTTTACTCAGTATGCCAAAACTTTAACCAGAAAACATTATGCAAGGCTAAAGACTGAAAAAATCAGATTCACTTTGCAATTCTGCCATGAACTTAATGGATAATCCTAAGAAGTGGTTGAATTTTTCCAATTTACCCATCTGTGAAATGTGAATGTAACTGTTTTCATAAATGCTAGCATGGCTGAACATTTGTTTGCTCATATATGGACAGTGCTTGTAATCTTTGAATCTCTGAAAGAACAGAGTAAGAGTTATAATATTATCGCATACTAGCAGGAAAATGGCTAACTGATGTGCAAAACCTGATCCTTCAAGGTGTACAACTAGGCAGAAAATTCATGCCTGAATTGCCACATTCAAGTCAGAAACCTCATTTACTATAGTCTCCTTTTCCAACCTCTTAGACTTCTGACTCATCTTGGTTTATTATTAGTATATTTTTTCTTTTTTCTCTCTTTGTGTTTGTTTGATGTTGTTTGTGGTTTTTTTTTAATTAAGAGGCCTAACTTATGACCCCAGAACTCAGGCCAGACAGCTCTCTGATGTGCACAAGTACAACTGGAAGGGAGATTTAGGGACGCAAGTGCATGGAGGTCATTACCTACATCCCGACAGAGGCAGAGTGCCTACTCACAGTAAGTGGATGGGAGAAACTGGAAAACAGCCAATCTTTTAACCACAGCCGCCTTCTGATCTCCTTCTGAGAGCTAGTTTAGCCAAAACAGTTCTGTAGCATCCAAGTCTCTTGCTTTTAGTTAAACACAAATATAGATTTCTGTGGTTAAAATTTGGGTAGACTACTAACAGAAGCAGATGTGCAATTTGTGCAGCAGTGTTTACATGTAATTTGCATCAGAAGTACATGGACTGTGTGTCCCTAATGAACAACTGCAACAATAATGTTACGTCTGACCACAGAGTTGATTCATGTATGTAACTCTGGTGGCTGTGTTATCAAACAAGGCATGCTAATGAAAGGATGGGCCATGAGATCACATGCAAACCATATGTTACAATTTGACTCTGAAGGTGCATGTAAGTACACTATCAAAAAAGCATTATTAAATAATAAGGGTCATAATTCTTGTGTAAGCATACATATATAAACTCCCTGCTTTAAAATGTGTAGGATGAGTAATCAGGTAGTATTTTTCTGGGTGATTGTTGCATTATAGACTGATATTACATCTTCACTGATCCCACTCAATAACAAGAGTTGATGGTGTTTACAACTGGAATGAATGTGGACATTTTTAAAAAAAATACTTACCATAGGTGGTTTGCTATGCATGACACTACCTAACCCACTTTATAAACTGTACCACTATGAAAGTACGTCTAAGTAGTTAATAAAAATCTTGTCATTTCTTGAACATACAATGATATGTTTAATGAAGAATACTTTTAAAGAATGGTGGATCAATTCTCCCCACTTTCCTTGCAGTAATAGAATGATTCCCAGGGTATATACAATAGAACACCTACTCTAATCAAAATAAGCCATTAAATCTACTTCTCTGTCCCAAAGCAACAGCTATTACTAATTTTATATTAGTAATATATGTATTAGGGAATTTTCTCTGAATTATTCTTTTTAAAAAATATTATTGGAAGGAAATTCCAAGCAGTACATTCTTTTCCTTAGAAAACATTATTACTGTCTAGTTGGACATCTGCTAGTCTACACATAACTAATGCTATTTGTTTATGTTGAGTCATAACACACCTTTTTGGCAATTTTAACCCAGTTTTGTATCTTATCCCTGGTGGATTTGGAGAACCATTTATTTCCATTCAACATGTAAAAAGTTTCTACAAACTTTGCAGGATGTTAGAATATAAGACATTTTGCCTGTGGTTCACTGGTTGCCCCAGTGAAGCTCTTGCTCCCACTTCTGTGGTCCTCAGCAATAAGCATCCTGTCTCTAACCCCTGTGTCTTCCATATCCACTGATTTCCAAGTATGCAGGGTACCAGAAGTTGCTACTGAGACCTTGTCTCCCGTATGAGTTGTTTACAGGTGCTGTAGCTCTTCTGTGGCTTAACTCTGAGCCCAATGTTTAAAACAACTACTCTTCTGCTACCCCTCACCGTGACTCTGCAACCTGCCATAGTTTTCTCAAGACTGAAAAGCCCTAGTGCATGTTTTCCCTTTGTGTTAAAAATTGGATTAATCCTGCTTCTCTCTACTGAGCTTTCTTATTAGCCCACAACTTTCCTGCAATGGGGTGCCTAAAACAGAGCAGGCTTTTCAGCTCAGTTCTAATGCAGGAGAGGAAAAAAAATATCATTCCATGCTTCTCAAAGGGATGAGAGATGGTGGTACGTCTGAGGTTAAAGTACGCGGTTTTGTGACAACTTGAATAGTTTTGACTGACGTTCAGTATAGGACCCTCTAAAACCCTTCTTCTGGTGGGCTGCAATCTGTTCTGTCATTCTCCATGGCATAACGGCAGTAAGATTAACTGCAACACAGAAGACAACCAGCAACCCTGTGGCAGATAGACTTTTAGTATGAAGTCACGTTCAGCAGTCACTTTTTCCATGATGCCCACAAGTAATGTATTAAGTACAGATTGGAAAATATTTACAAAGAGTTGCCCTTTTTTCCTGAATCTTTTTGTAGTTGTGGTTTGTTTGTTTGGTTTTTTTTTTTTTTTATCTTCTGAAAGCAACCCCTCTGTGGGTTTTTTGCCCTCCAAAACACTGAGCACTGACTCAAGTTAACATATAAACAAACTTTTGCAGTGTCCTAAATCTAGCAACATAATCACTTTGAAGACACAAAGGACTGTCTTTGGAAGGCTAAATCCATGATCACTGATACTTATACATGTACTGTTTTCCATTTATAAGACACTATGCAAATGCCAAGCTATAGACAAACTTCCAAAATTCTTAATTACACTAAAGACAACTGCAAGGTTCACTATTTCTGAAGGTATATAAATAAGATTAAAAAAAAAAATAACTGAAACATAGTGCCATGTTGATCAGCCTGCACCTACTTTAAAAAAAAAAAAGTTTGTAATATCTAAAATAAAGTTGAGATAGATATTTTTTAGTACACCTCAGCTTTTGTCAGTTGTACCAGTATGACATGTCAGTTTCTGTGTTATTGTAACAGGTTTTCAGTAATCCTGTACAATACACAACAGAAAAGTTCAGAAGACAGCACAAAGCCCAAGAGTTACTTCACAGTGAAGATGAAATTTACCTGGAAGTCAAATGTCATACTTCTGAGATCTAATAGGCAACCTAGATGTTATAGCAAACATTGGTGACATAATAAGTAAAAAAAAGGAAGGATAGCTGAGAGAAGTGGGGTTGGAACTAAACAATAACAAGCAAAAAGAAATGTGTACATATCCAGTGAAAAATTAAGTATGCCAATAGCTTTGAAATAGTTGAATAATGTATGTATCCTCCATGCTTTTCACTAGAGCTACTTTTTATTATTTATTGAAAACTAAATTCTTAGTGTTAACTTGTATGATAATTTATAGCTTTTCAGTTCAAGGAATTATTAAACTAAAAGAAAAAATTAAAAAATATTTTTTAAAATGCAAATTATATATACTGTACTGATTCTGTTAACTTTTTTTTTAAGGTAGCTCTAATATTAAAGTACAATTTCCCTTATTAAAAACCCAGGGGGAAAAATGTGATTTCATGTTTACACTAAATAATTGCAAGTGACTTTTCATTATACTGAATGTGCTCTATTTAAAATAATCTGTTTTCTGTCTGATTTTTAGTCTTGAAATAGGCCTACAACTCTTATTTATAGCAGCATGTTGAGATTCAGTTCAGAATTTTATTGACCTGGTAATTAATTTGCCTGATGTTATAAACCATTAGTTTACCATCTTTTTTGATAATAGAATACAATATGCCCCAGAATCCTTAGTGAGAAAAATATATCATTTAATGCAATTGCATTGCACCTATTTCAGTGGCTTTTCTATATCTTAGGCAACATTGCCATAAGAGTTTTGTAAATATTCAAAATTCTGATTGTCTGATACTAAAAAACCAAAGAAATGCAGACATTTTCTTTACATCTTTCTAAATTGAAATCCATCATAAACAATTCCTGATACATGTATTGAAATATATTTGATATCATCACCATTGGCTTCAGGGGTTGTTCTTCAATCCTCCCTCTAAACAACAGTATAGACCTCTTCTAGCCTGTAATCTTTGTCAGTTTGTATAATTTTTTCTGGTGGCATCTTTCTTCAGTGCCTTGTAATGTGGTCCGCTAAATTAATTGAAAGCAGACCACAGCTACTATGAAGACAGATTGTAATTTGTGGAAGTAGTCACTACTCTGTACTACAGAAGTAAGACACAGGCAGATGGAGAAAGCTACTGCAGCTACAAATTAAAGGAATTTGAGCTTCTGTAGCAAATTTTTAGCGTGTGCTAGAGCTGACTTGTGCCAACAAAGAGATAAGAAAAACATTGTGAGAGTCTATCACATGGCAGGAGCTACAAAGAAGAACTTTATACAAATGCTGGAGAGATAGTGGCCAGGGAGGTGGCAGCTGTAATTTGGTTACCTGTTCTGAAGGGATCCTGATTTCTGTCTGCATTTCTTCTTTCCCAGCAGGAGAGAGGTGGAAGCACGTCTATCACCTCTGCCAGTTTCTGCTCCCTGGCCTCTCAGTGAAAACTGCAACAAGGATTCATCTGTTTCTTCCCAGCACTGTCTACCCTTATGCCAATAAATTATCCTTATCTGTTAGAGTTCCTGTCATCTCCTTTGCTGACCTTTTGTTCTCTATTTACTTGAAACATTTCTTACAATTTATCTTAACCTCTGGTGCAATCTTCCTGTCATTCTCTGACTTTGCTTCCTTCTCCTTTATTTCACAGTGGCTTAACTTCATTTGGTAGTATTTCCAGTCCTTTATAGTTTCTAGTTTAGATGTTTTGAATGACCCTCTTATATAGAGAACTTATTGTAGCTCTCTCTATATTGACCTTTCTGGCCTTTTCGTCTTTGTTTTTAAAGCCAGGAGAAAAGATAAAAGAAAGAAAAAAAATTAAAAAAACCCAAGAATTTATTACTACACCGCTAACATTGTATTTACAGGTAGCAGTCAACTTGCGAAAGTATAACTGTTGCGTGAACCACCTTTTTTATTTTTCTTCTTACATCTTTTCTTCATTCCAGAACTCAGGGAAAGGTGATGGTTGCTACATCTGAAATTTTTTTATGCTCGTATACAAATATATGGTCCTTCCAAATCATCAGTGTAGTGTCAGACCACAAAAGGAGACATTTCCCAAAATTTCAGGGACAGTCCTGGAGTTCCTCATCTTTTCACTCTTTTTGCTTCTTTCTCTGGATCATCTCCACTATACTCTGTTCGTTGATTACACTGACTAAGGTATCCAATATTAGCATGCTTTCTCCAGCCTGCTACACTCAAAATATCCTTGGTCTTGAGCAGTAGGAAATAAATTTATTTATTTTATGTGAAATTTGAAGAAGTTAGGTTTCTCCCTTCTCTCCACTTTACTGTTGCAAACAAGACTTCCCAGATAGAAGTGATTCTCACTAGTATGTCTGCAAACATTTTCACTCAGTTCACTCCACATGAAGTCCAAACTTTCAGCTATCACAGCACTGACTTTATTCAGCTGTTACAAGAGCATAACACAAGTGTATACTCAGTATTCAAAATACTCATTAAATAACATGTCACCTTAATATATTTTTAATAAAATTCCTATGCCCATTGTCTTTAAAAATGTGTATGAATACATATAATTAGTGTAATTAGTTAGACTTAGAGCTTCAGATCTTTGACAACCCCTTGTTAATTTTACCTTAGTGTATATAAACAATGACTAGAGGTTTGGGGTTTTTTTCTTAAGACATATATAAAATGTCAGCAAAAATGCCAAATGGATACAGTCAGAGATTTATCAGTAGTGCCTTGTAGTAATTACAGTCTTGGGAGCCTTATTTTCTTAGTTTCTTCTGTTTTGTAATCCTCTTGAATATTTGTGTTTGCTTCTTTTTACTTAAAGTGTATAACCATCTTCAGTGGCAAATAAGCAAATCAGTTTCTTCAAAAAAATGATTTCTTTTCAGAAACTGTTTTGGGGGTGGGGTTATTACAAAGCAGGTACATAAACTTGTGGTACATAGACACAAGTATGATATTAATGAAAACACTGTACTGTGATTCCAAAGCTACCATGCAGCCAGAAACTCTTTAAAGGCCTGTCATTGCTCATTATATAGGCCTAGCACCTCAACACATCATAATTCAGAGAAGCATGTAAACACTGCACGTGACACAAACTGAGCTGGCATTTTACATTTCCTATAACACAATCTGAACCATTCTTTCTCATGTTTCCCTACAATGTCTATAGCCATTGTTATGAAATATCTGAAACAGAATAAAAACCACCTCCTCAAAATCTATACTTTTATTTCATTTCTTCAGGACACAACTTCCCTTTTCTTAATCTTCTTTTTCCCCCCCTTGGGATTCTATGAAAAGCTTTAAAGCTATCCTCCCATTGTAACACTGTTTTTCACTTCTGCTTGTTCAGAATATTGCATATATATCTGACTGTAATTGCTTAATTTGATGCTCTGTACTGTTTCAAACTCCTCCTGCATTTGTTTGCACCCCTGCATTGTTTCCCGTTACAAACTGCAAATTTTCTGAATTTCGTCATAGATGTTTCTGCACCTTGTTTTTACTGTGTTCTTAATGCATATGCTTAATATTTTGGCTTCCTCCTATATTACATCATCAAGTTTTTTCCCCATGTGACAGTTTTTGTTCTTTGCTCCTTCATGGCTGTTGCACAGATTGCTATAAGGAACTGCACCTGCCCAATTCCCAGAACACTTCGAGCTTTTGTTCACTGACCAGATCCATATTCTGACTTTGCTTTGGAGTACACACATGCATGTGAAATGTGAAACCTCTCTTTCATGTGCCCGATCTTAAAAGCTGGAGTCATTATTTCAGCTATCAGTGCCCAGCCCCCAGCCTGAACTCCCTGCTTTCTGCCCCTTTGCCTGAATACCATGCCCCCAACCACACCCTCAAAATCTGCCAAGTTTTTAAGCATTGCTTCACTAAATCTTGCCAATGGCATTGAGACTAGGTGCTTCCCAGCAATTCTAAGCATCCTGAGATAGAAAGGCTCTACACGGCGCATAAAGGATAACTCCTAAGTTATAAAATATATAAAAATATATAAAATAAACTTTCTGATGGGATTTCCTTTCCTTTGGAGTGAGTTCTTCTTCTTTTGGTTAGGCTTCAAGGTACATCTCTAATACTAATTGTTAAGAAAAAACACCCTACCTTTTCCTCTCATGTTAAAGTGTCTTAATTTTTAGTTCTTTCCTTCTTCTTCATTTATCACACACCTTTTTGATTCATTGCTAGTAAGTGTTCACTCTTTTCAGTTCTTCTACTAACTCCAAATAAGAAGATTTTGTGTTTGTTCTGTCATTTTAGCCCATAATTCTACCTTGTGAATAGACAGTCAGTAGAATTCATTTATTACCTATTGACTCTAGACTGATGGATACTTGGTTCAGCTCTATTCAACCACCATATATCTATAAACAGGGATTCAGTAATCTGAAAATTTTAATTATTACAGCTTTGTATCAGTGACCAGAAGCTGAGCAGAGAGATTTCCCAGAGAGTAACAAAAAAATGGGGAGACTTCAAAACTAATGGGTGTACACTAATTTCATTTCTAAACTGCTGCATACAGAGACACTAATAGAAGGAAAATCCTTCATAGCCTGAAGCATGTGTTAATATTTTGAAACGAGAAGCAGCAGCATCCAATTAAACTGTGTTTCAGGGATCATTTGTCCTGTGTTCTGAAACCTGCAGTTTAGTTATACCAAAGAATGGCATTTAATTTCCTTGATATCAGTGTTAGGTAGTGGTTCTCTAATTAAACAGTCCCTTCTAATAAAAACTTAAATGAGTAAGTGTGAATTGTTAAAGTTAGCTGTACAAATTGTCTCTGTAAAATCACAGAGAATTTAACAAGTGCATACTACACGCTTTGCCTCATGTCAGTAGTTTATAGAAAATTATCTGAAAATGTAATTAATTACAGTAAATGTTCATCTCTTGAGAGGGTCAGATGAATATTAAAGAGGAAGTTGTGCTCACAGCACACAGTACTTATTTTACGAATGTCTTCCTTAAAACTTACCCTTGTAATGCATTCTTGAAAACCAGTTCTCATTAAATTCCTAATTCTTTATACTCGGGTTTATGATATGCATATAATTTAAACTACCCTTAAGTCCATTGTTTCTGCCAAATTGTCTCAATACAGTCAATGCCAGTTTTGTCTTTTGGATTTTAATAAAGTAACAATACCAGTTTTGCTGCAAGGAGAATGAAAGAAAGTGATAGAATAAAGAAAGAACATTTGATTGCTTTGCTTAAAAGATTCAGTAAATTGTCATTTTAGGCATATGCTACTTCGGGAGAAATAAGCACTAATCTACAATTCTAGGTACTTATACACGAATTCTGAGCATCTATTTTTAGGAGAGTATCCTAGAAGGTTCAATGTAGCTGGCAGGGCAAGAGGAAATATCCTAAGAAACTAGAAGGAAATAGACCTTTCTGTACATTTCCCAAATATTTTCTTTTAGTTCAAATGAAGTGTTGCAAAACACCAGTGACATTGCAATTAGTATTGCACAATTTAAGTTTATTTGCCCCATCCTCTCATTGAGCTGGGGCATCATCCTAAATCCATCATGCCATATGGCCAGGCAAATGACCAGATTATTTACGTGTTTGCCAAGCTGTCACAAACCTCTATCTGTGCAGCGTGAACTGAAAAAGACTGAGAACTCATTACTTTTTAAAAAGGCACCAGACAACAACGCTAACGTGTCCATCATGCTACAGTATGATAGAGTTGCATGCTTTAGTGGAAGTCAATCTAATAAGAAACAACAAGTACAGTTTTTCTACAGTTTTTATAAGGATTTTTTTATAGTTTTATTAGGAATAAAGCAGTAAGCTGGATCAGTCTGTTGTTTTGTTAGGGGGAAAGCTAATATGAGCCAAGAAAACTGAAACATTGTACATTCTAGTTCTCAGCTTCACATCTAGGATTTTTCAGGATTTCACCAAAACAGTTTGCCACCAGTAGAGGTACTCAGTTTTAAGAAGGATTCTCTAACTGACTATTTTAAGATAAATAGCCAATTAGAGAATCCTTCTTAAATCCAAATAAGTGTGTGGTTTATGCAATCTAACCTTAGTCAGGATTTTTACTTAAAGAAAAATCACTGATCTTTGGAAATAATTTTCTGATATTCTTCAGGCATTTGATTTTAAAAGTAGTAAAATCAGGAGAGGGAAATAGCTTCTATGCTTGTACCCAGAAATTACACTGAAGGGTTAGAGAAATTAGACAGCTTCTTTTGCGCCGATTGCTGTGTTAAAGAAATTGATGCTTCACACAGTCTGGGGGACAGTTAGGTCAACACCAGCATAAGGTATATAGACTGGAACAATCTATCCTTTCTGGAACAACATTCAGAATTTAACTTTGTGAGAAAAGGCAGTGGACAGAACTATTTGCATGAACATATAAAGCTCTTGCATTTTTGCATCTGAGAAATGTACTTGTGTACCATATGTTGTGTGCTGTAGTCTGGAGATCAGGAAAATGGAGGCTTCAGAGCAGGTAGAAGTGCAGTAAAAGTGGGAGCCATTGACAGGATCGTGGATAGTGAAGAAAGACAATGGAGAGTAGTCTCAGTAAAAAACCAAAGGATGCTCAGCAAAAGCAGCTTCAACAAATTGAGGTGAAAAGTTAATTTCTTTGACAGACAAAGTGGCTTTTTAAAACAGGTTATTTACAACTGACCAGCATTCCCATTATGAAGAATTCTGAAATTGTTCATAGGATTCCAGAGAAAACTGTTTGTTCCTTACATCTGTGAGGACAATTTCTTCACCTAGTGTTGGCAAAAGCAATGGAAAGGGAATTTTCTGTGTCCTGTAAAACTTACTAGTGATGGGTGGTGGTGGTGGGGAAAGGATATCTTCAGCTCAATGATACCCTCTGCTATCTAAGCACCGAACAAACCTTTACGAAATCATATAAGGAGGTTAATCTTTTGTTATTAAAAATATTTATTAGTCTTTATCCAAAATAGGCTTCACTGTACAAATTTAAGGACACTACTGGAGACTTAATGAGCTTCCAGACAGACTCAAATTCTTCTTTGAAAGAGCTTTGAAGAGCTTTTGAGCTGGAAGTTTATTCTGGTTGTTACCATGCAAACGAGCACATCACATCTTGTGAGTCATCTGATACAAATAAAACTTTGATTGTAATGTAAACAATTTTCTACATCTGTTTATTTAGCCCAAATGGCTTTATTGCTGTGCCCAGAATACTGAAAATCTTTTGTGCTACCAGTGTCCTTTGCTCTGCACAGTTCTCTTCAGACTTAAAACAGATCTCACATCAGGATTTCTTGGGTGACTGTTTTGCACATGGGATGAACTTAAAGACAGCAAACCTGAAACAGTTTTCTGCTTATTTTGATTCTATCAACATAAAGGAAAGATAAGGTATTTTTCAAATGAAAGAGAAAGCAGGTAAAGTAAATACTTGGTTATTCTCAAGAAATAGCAAGAAAGGATCCTAAAACAAGGAAATGAAAAGAAAAACATTCTAACAAGCTGTTTTAAAAATATCTGAAATAGAAAATAATGCCATATTGACAGCATGGAATATTTTAAAACAAATTTCATGGTTTCTGCTGTGTTTCTTCTTGAATGTTCTTGACTTACATGTAGGGTTGAGAAATTTCGTGAGGTTAAAAATTAAACTACCTCATTATGATATTAAACTTTGTTAAAGTTCATCCTCCAGTCTAAGCAATTTTATCAAGTATTTACTTAATGGCTATAACTGTTTAATATTACCATACAACATTTTGAATTTTGTAGCCATGGAATAATTAGAAATACTGATGCTATGAAACCAAATTGTGATGAAACACTTTTTATGGGATTTGTCTGCATACTTTTTAACTATAGCATAAATCATAGCTGTAAAACCTTATCTTGCATGTATAGAAAGTCACAGAATATTTCTTACTAAGAATACAGAGCTGCATCTCAAGCAAATATGCACTTACAAATCAGGTTAAGGCAAGAAGTTTTTCAAAGAACTGAGTAGACAGTGTATTTGTCTAATAATCTCTAATAATACTATGCTTGTGGGCAGGTTTATGAATTGTGAGAAAAAAAACCCAACAAAAAACAGATGAAGGGTTGGAAAAGCAGATAAAACATAACAACAGTGGCACTGGTCCTTTCAATTCATTTCACTGAGATTTATGCATTTACAAAAAGTTCTTTCCCTTAATGTATTCTTTTTTACATATGCATATTTATTTACATCATGTTTCTCTTGACTGCGAGGCATAAGAAAACCTTTCAGAAAGCTTTACGTTCTCAGTATGGAATATTGTAATTTAGGTGATATTTTACACATGGTTTTGCTTACATTTTGCCTGCTTTCCCTCAATAGCTGAATCTTTGCTTTCAACATGAATTGTCAAATGATAATACATAAAGTATGAAACAATTACATCGTATGTATTAATATGTTGACTTGATGATGATTACAAAGATTTTAGGATGATCATAAAATGTAGTGCAGCACTAAGAGATAATTATTACAGAATGAGCCGACATTAGGGATCAGCATTTGTTTTTCTATATAACCATCTGCACTATAAAGCAAAAGTGACAGTCTTCACAATATTTCATTGCAGTCTTAGAGAATTTGCAGTTTTTCTTTGGTAATACAGAAGTTAGACTGTTCATCAGCTCATGTAATTCACTACTGTGTCTCAGTGTAATATGACTAGTTAAATCCAAATTAAACTCCAAACCCAAACCAGGAAATCAAAAATCAAAATTTATATCTGGTCTGCCTGTAAATGAATATTCTCAAAAGCAGAACAATATTGTAGTAAATATTACTTACAGCATTTTTGTTTTAAAATGTATCGTGGCAATACGATTTGCAGTCTTCTAAGATGCCACTTTTTTGTAAGATGTATCTCTTATTCCATGTTTTGGTTCAGTCCATATCCATTCCATTGAATTAAAAATGCCTTTGTGTAAGCCAGCTGCATATTGTTGTCAAGATTTTGTCAAGGAAGTTAGAAACGATATATATGCAGAATCATGCAAACTACAGGTGCTTCATCCAGCAGCGTTCATTTTTATTATTATTTACCATTGGTGAACACCTGCATGAGTGGCTTTTGATTTTAGGGGGAAGTTTAGGAAACGTCTGTGTGCTTGACAATTAGGCATGGCCAGTCGCTTCTCTATAACAAGGTCCACTGGGGCTGGTAAAGGCTGGAAATGAATTTGTAGAAGAGGCAATGGGAGATTTGTTTCCGCTCTTTAAGTGCGTTGCTGTATTTCACGTGTACGTTTTAGAAGCTACCGCACAAGCTCACGTTTCAACGGAACAATCACAGAGCCACAGCAAGAGGCAAGCTACCTTATTTCTGACGGCTCCATCAAGTGGCCCACATGCTCTACTACAGCCAAATACGCCTGCCTTTGAACTAGTGCCTAGCTTCTGTTCTAGCCAAAGAAACTGAGTATCAATAAAGGTGAACAGAAAAATATTGCTCAGTGGCACCAGCTGGCTTTATCTGGGTCAGATCAGAATGACTTGACAAAAATATTTCGTCTATGTTCTAAAATAAGCAGCTTTTTCAGAGAAAATTAGATGTCATGAAAGCCTTTTTATTCCCATTAATACATTATGAGTACAAAAAGAAAGCTTACTCCTGAGTAGTCCTTACATTTCTCTACTCATGGGTAGCTTTGGGAGAATATGATTAAACAAGATTTTAAAAATGAGAGTTGTCATCTTAAGTATAATCTGTGTCTCCTAACTTTTGAGGGTAACAACACAGGCATCTCTCCCACTTTAAATGATGGCTCTAACATAAGAAGAACAGTGTTCTCAAAGTGCTGGTTTCTCTGCACTGATTGTAAAGAGGACCTAAGGGTGACTAGCTAAAATATACACATCTATACTCCATACAGTTGCAGTGTCAGACGAATCATGCATCTTTTCTCTGTCAAGGGGCTTGGAAATGTTCCAGGGACATGACAATAATTGCATATTCCTAGCCTTTAGATTCAGAGAGTTATCTCTTTTGAAACATCCCCACACTGAGATTTTGTTGAGGCATCAGATCCTTATCTTCTAGGTCTCCTGTACCACAACGAGGGAAAGCAAGTAAATTTCTTTATGAAAGAGGGATCATTTCCAAACCCTCTGGAACCCCTTTTTTAAGACCCTTTCTACAGAGCTTAATTTAATTTAGCAAACGGGTTTTATGAAGAGTGACTTTCTTTTGTTCCACATCATGTGTAACACTGGATTCTGCCCAGTCAAATCAGAAATACTAGGTTTTCTGTGTAAAAGAATTTATATAATTCCTTGGAGATTAATATCCAAAAGCATCCAGATATAAATCTCCAGTTTTCATCTGGGTATTTAACTGTGAAAAAAAACCAGTGCTGTGTTCCCTGCAACAATCACAGAGAGGACCCTCTTAGTTTTGGCTACTCTGCATTTACACAGAGACGATTAGGGTTCCTACTAGAAACTGTTTCAAGAAAGGAAGGATAACAGTCACATGACATGTTAGTTTGCTGGGGAAAAGGGTTGGGAACATGTCTTAAAGTTACTTAGAAGCTTAAACAGGCAAATAGTCACAGGAATTATTAAAAAAGAGCCAAGGCATCTAACTTCTTAGATTGTGAGTCATATTAATGAGGCATATTTTAGCAGACTATTCAGATCTAAATCTGCAAATGGAGAGATTACAGAGTCATAGAGACACAGAGTTATTCAGGTTGGAGGTGACATCTGGAGGCCATCTGTCTGGTCCAACTCACTGTTCATCTTAGATCAGGCTGCTCAGGGTCTTGTCAAGTTTTTAATATCCCCAAGGATGAAAGGTCACAGCCTTTCTTGACAACCTCTTTGATTGTTTCACTACCCTGTTGTGATTTCCCCCACCCCCTCCCTTAATATCTCTTCAAAACTTCTCATGTTGTAACTTTTGTCCTTGAGCATTCCCTCCTATTAAGTACCTGAAGGCAGCAACATCTCCCCTTTGCCTTCTGTTCCCAACACTGAGTAAGTCCATCTCTCTCAGCTTCTCATTGTATGTCAAATACTTTCAAACATCCTGATCAACTCAGTGGTCCTTCACTGGGGAACACAAAACTGGACACGGTACTCCAGTTGAAGCTGACAAGAGCTGAACAGAGGGGAATAACCACTTCCACCAACCTGCTACCTACACTCCTGCTCACACAGCACAGTATGCTGTCAGTTTTGTTTGATGAAAGGGCACACTGTCTACTCATATTCATCTTGGTTTCCATCAGGACACCCAAGGTCTTTTCTGATAAGCTGCTTTCCAGCCCAGTCCTCAGCCTGTACTGGTGTATGGGCTTATTCCTTCCCAGGTACAAAGCTTTGCATTTGCTTTTTCTGAACCTCATGACTCCTGTCAGCCCATTTCTCCAGCCTGTTGAAATATCTCTGAATAGCAATCCTGCACTGCAGTATATTGACGACTTGCTTAACTAAATTCTAAGCAAATTTGGCGGATGAACAGTTAAAATGTACATATCTGACTCCATCATGATGACTCCAAGCACCAGAGCTAGACATTTCTAGTGACAAAAGAGGCAGTAAAGAACTGGTGACAACTAATTAAAACTTAGAGTAAGGACACAACGGAGAACACCTGAAATATATCTTTCACTTGAATCTCTTCCTTCCAGAGTTTAGGTTCAATAATTGCGTTGTGGTCCAGGATGAAGGGTCTCTTAAGGACAGTTCCAATAAAGCAGTAGTAATCTTAAAACAAAACAAAACCAAAAACCCAAAACTCAGAGGTGACTTTTGCCTAGCAGCCTAACACAACACTCGGACAAGGAAAAAAATGGGAAACACAACTTCAAAACTCTTCCTCATCCAAGGATCCAATCCCATACCTCTAAACTTCCAGGAGAGTCTCATAATCCCCAGGCCTAAATTCAGAATGTGGCCTTTTACTTCTTGTAAAAGACCCCGGATTGCTACAAATGAAAGCATTTTATAAGACAGAAAAAAAGTAATGTAGTCAGGTACAAGAGGGAGCTAAATGAAGCAGTTAGGTACTTACATCAGTTTGTGATTTTACTCAGTGCTCTCTGAACAGAAAGTAAACATATATTTTATAGTAAACAGTCACTGGATAAAAGCATAAGACCTTAATTTCAAAAGGAAATTATAATTATATTGACACCCAATGATACTGTTCATTAATGAGTTAAAATATTTGTGCTGATTATCAGGCATGTATCAATCTATTTAAACTTGTGATTATTATATAGTCTTGATAATTAATTCTAAATGTCCCTTCAGGAATCACCCTAAAGCTTGTTTAATGATCTTGATTTGGCATATTTCACCCTTCAAAGTAACTTCTTTGAAAACTTGGGCTCCTTTGAAACACAGATGTGGTTCTGCTGAATAACAGTATCAGAGTCTGATCTCCATGTATTTAAAAGATCATGTATATTTTTCAATAATTCTGATTTCTGTTGAGTGTGCTATATTGGGTTTTGGTATAATATTAAAAAATTAGTAAATACTATTGTAAGGATGTTGAAAATTATGTGCTGTGGAATTTTTGTCGTCTTTTGGTAGCATGACTTGATTTACAAAGTGATTGTTACCAAACCTGTTAATTGCTACAGGACTACAATAAACTAAGCAGTTTTTCACTTCTATAGCCAGTCTGTGTGGGATAATACTAAGATTAATGACTTTTAGTGCTAGTTTCTGTTTATTTAATTTGAAATTTGAATATTAGAAGCCAACTTTGTTCCTAATGTAGATTAGTTACAGGAGACATGAGTCTGTTTCATGTTTGAATTAAAGATAACTATGGAAATGATTGCTAAAATATAACCATCCTAGTCTAATGCTTTCTAATGGTTAGGAATGGCTTCCGCTACTTAATGCACCTCTGCTATCCATTCTAATCTGAATTTGCTAATCCATTACAAAAAAAATACAAACAAAAAAAACCCCAAACAAACAAACAAAACAACAACCCAGAAAACAAGATTATAAAATCAAGTCCCAATATCCCATCTTACCTCAAACTGTAGAGATGATTTTGTGGGACTGTTCATGATATCTCTTATGATAAAGCCATAGGCCTTTTTCATTATCATTCTTGGTACCTTTTTCATCTCTTGAAAGGTGAGTTCCCCAGCCAATTTTCTCCTTAGCAAACAGAAATATTCCCTTTTAGGCTTTGCATACTTATTTCCCTAGAATCTGAGAGAAAGAAAAAAAAATGTAGTTAAAATGAAAAGGCTAGATTCCCCAAAATATGTTAGTTTCTTAAGCCAGTCATGCTCCCACTTGTTTATTCTCCCTAGTTTCAGGCACCTTTTACCCTCTGTTGCACAGTAGCAAAGATTTGGCATGCAGGGTTTAAACTATACAAAAACTACCTTGAAGGTTTTGCAATTTTATGTAATAAAAACATAAGCTATATGGGCAATGTGGAATTCGTTGATAGCAAATGCCAACTGACTTAATAGGACAGCTCTGCCACAGTCTCTATTTATTGCAAACCAAAAACATTCCAGGACTTTGTTACAGCAAACTAGAACAATTACAAGGAACAGAGTTAGTAGAATTTATATGGTAGTTCCTTTTTTCTGAATATATGGTCCAATGCTAATAAAGACAAATGGTTACAGACACTAATGACAATTTCCTACTGATTTATGACTTTCATCCTGCTGCCTTTCTTGCCACAATAAGCACAGCTCCCTAACACCCGCAGAGCAAGAGAGAGCACTGAATGTGGTAGTTTGAATCTAAATGCATGTTGACTGCAACAACACATGTGTTTTGACTAGCTAAACACCGTATATTCCACTAAACAGAACATAGAAAAGATGTATTAGGAAATTATTCCAAGACTCATGATATTATAATATGTATTATAACTACATTCAAGTATTAAAGACTAAAATCTCCCAGGGCCAGAATGAATCTTTCAGTTACATTTATGCACTATTTCAGCACAGGGAACTTTTTATCCTTCATTACAAATTAAATACATTCTTGTAACACAAATATTTGACAACATTAAATTTGGTGGATATGTCTACTTTACACATGAAGTACCAATCAAGCCACAGAAATGTCAAAGACTTGGGTATTTTTCCTTTCAGCTTACATGTACATTTATAGCTGAGTAACTTGGTAATTTACTATACCTGCAAACACTGAACTGCCTGAAACTTAAGATTTTTATATTTTCATACAGGTGTATCAAATCAAGCATTTCATTATATACTTATCAAACCATCATGTGTACTTTTGACAATCGAGCAAAAATCCACACACTTCAAGTACTTCTGCAGCAAGTTAGGAAAACTCTCATGTGCAGTAGTGCTTTCCTACATAGTGTTTCCCTGTAGCTTATGGGTCACATACAGAAGAAAGGCTTTTGTCTGTTCTGTTGACACAGGAGGAACTTCAGGGAGAGGTCACATTCACAGCGTACTTTGGTAGGAACTAGGCAGCAGTCCCTCAGTATCCAACAAAGCAGTGTGATCTAGCCCTACATAGTTTGCTCACAACTCAGCACCCTCCCTGCGCTGCAGCATGACACTGAAATTTCCACCTCTTCATCTGCACAGACATGTTGCTTTTCTTTTTTTTTCCTTTTTCTTTTTCTTTTTCTTTTTTTTTTCTTTCTTTTTTTTTTTTTTAATGTAGTTGCTGCCAGTGAGACTGCCAGCACTTGAACCATGGAGAGATGGAGAGAGAACTACCCTTTGACTCCTTGAAGTAACACACCAGGAAGGTGATGCAAACTCAGAAAGTCTGAGCTTGGGATTTCAGCTCTCTAGATTTTCAAGTCAAAAACAAGCTGTTCTTTTGCTTCCTTTAACCTCCGCCCAGATAACAGTCTAGTATGAGCAATCTGCTGACAAAAGGATAGATTTAAAAAAATATAATAATAACCATCAGCACAATACACAGGGTTGCATTATCAAACTCCACCTTGGACAGTCAGTAGTAAGTTCAAATCTGCTTTATGAGTTTGCCCACACCACATAGTCAAAGTGGATCCACACCTGCTGGGCAGAAAACTGAGTGATGCTTTGAAGAGGTTGACTGAAGTGTTCACTTTCTCATTCGAGCCCTGGATCAGAGGAGCAGAGCCTCTTCTGTGCAAAAAAAGACCAAACATCCTGAAGTGTGTCATTCATTATCTGAAGGCAGGACCAGCTGCTGGTCACAAGGTGCATTGGCAGCCCCTGACATGTCAAGCAATGAACCAGGGCCAGGGTCCATTCAGGCAGTCCTGTCAGGAGCAAAGGTGACCAGACCAGAAACAGAACTGAAGAGAAGGCAGCAATGTTAGTCCAAAATCTGCCAGGGAGTCAGAGACGTATGAACTAAAGGGGCCATCCCATCCAGGAGGCAGCCTATCTACAGAGTAGGTTTGAGGTCCATCGGGGAGGTAGGACCAGAGAACACCTACAACACAGCTCAGGAAGAGAATTAAGGCTGAGCTGTAATGGGGCTCCAGGACCCATGGAGAGGAGGTTAGGGGAGCTCCAGGGCAGGCTGGGCAGAGACTGAAATGCCCATTAGTTCCCTCAGGGCCCTGACAACCTGCTGCCCAAAAATCTTGTGAAGTTCTGCAAAAAAGAAGTTAACTACAGTGAGCTACATGCAGAAGCTCAGCTTATTTGAATGCATGCTTGTTTAAGATTAAGTGCTGTTTGCTGGTTTAATTGACTGAGCCAGCATCGGTCTTTTTCATCATACTGCTGCCAGGCAGTTCTCCAGCTGCAAAGCTGTCTCGGAAAGAATGGTCTTGGCATGTATTGACAAGCGGCCCATCCTCTTCTGGACAAACAAGTTGCTTCCCTCTGCAAATGTGTTATTTTGTACAGTTATGCACAAAAATGAGACAGCTGCCTTGGGGCTCAGCACAAGTGTTTGCAGCAATCACCTATAAAGGCAAACAGGTATTGTGGATATCCCTGGAAGACGAGAGCTGGAGAGCTGGGTGGTTTGCTGCTAATCTGTAGCTACAATCAGGAGACACTACACCTAGGAGTGAGAGTTTGCTCTACCTCATATCTGCTCTTAAGTTGGCCTTTTTCATAACAGAGCTAAAGTGAGAGTTAGTATATACGTAGTGTAAACAGAAGACAAGGTCAAAACGAGGGTGTCCCGGTGAGACAGAAGGGGGCACCCACTGATAACAAATACTAACTGGTGTGGCTCTTGTAACTCTGAAGAGTTATCCTGCTTCATCCCTCCATTTTTCATCAGTCAGATTGTCATCAGCCAAACTACAAACTGAGAAACCACTTATTGTCAAAACTTGATGATTTTTTTTTTTCATATTATGGATCATTAATTTGCTTTTCTACTTTTTAAGAATGTTGTTCTGTGTCTATTTTAAGAAAAACCTTGAGAAACCACCTGCATTGGTTTCAATATACTATATATTACCTAAGACAAGTGAGACCCACGTCTACAATTAGCTAAAACACTTCACTGAACGGTAAGAGAAGACCAAAACCCTTGACTTTTCCTACTGGGTCATCAAACCTCCTGGACACGCACTGTAAATACTGGCAATACATCCAGGTTTTCTCTTTCTGCTAGCTGTCCTTTGCTCAAGTAGGAAGCACCCATGAAAGTGACCACACACAAATGGAAGTGACTCCACCTTGCTCTCCTTCCTGGATGCTCCTGTTACATCAACAATAAGCACCCTGGGTTCATTCAGAGGGTTTCACTTAAATGCTCATCAAACACAGTAAGTTTTTACTTTTCCGAGTCCTAGAAGGATCATTTGAAAAGTAAAATTAATTTTGAGGAAGAATGCTGAAATAGAGTCATTTGTTCCCTGAGTCATGAAACAGTAATACACTTCCTGGATCTTTGACAGGAGCAAGAAAATACAGCAGAAGTAAAGCTCTGCGAAGAGTAGAAATACGTTGATTTTGGAGTAAAACCCAACTGAGAAATATCAGGCATGCCAGGAAAATGGTTGCTGCCAGCTGTCCAGGAAATGACAACAGCATGAAAAAGCTTAATATAGGTAGAGATGAATAGGTGACAAAATGAGAACAGGAAAAAGATGCTGTCCTCATGAGGAGCTAAGCAAACTACTTGTTGCATTCCTTACTGTCTTTCCTTCATCTTTTAAAGATCGTTACAGCAATACTACCATCACCTTTGAATATGAGCATCTTTTATTCTCTACAGTTAGGTTTAGGCACTAAAGAAAGATGGTGAATGCAAAAGAGAAAAGGAACTGATGAAATATGAAGATAAAGATACAATGAAAATCAGAGACAAAGGTTATCAGCTTAATAAAGCAAACTAATTTCAACAGTCTGAATCACTAGCTTGTTGACATTTCTGAACATCTTTATGCAGTTATCTAATAAAACTAATTTCATGTGAACAGGGGCATATTGTAACAGTTAAGGAGTAGTCACCAGCTCCATTTGACTATTACTGCTCATGCTCTGAAAATTTCAGAACTGACAAAACCTTACATTACTATATATTCATTATTGAAAGCAATCATACTCTTGCTTTTATATCAAACATATAATTAATTATTCAAGCACTCCTATGTTCTTTCAAATACCCTGCAGTCCTCTACGGAAACATTTCTAAAAAAAGTCCATAGGTCAAGGAAAATTTTATTATAGTATTTACATAAGTATCTCAGAGAATATCCTCTTCTGTTAGACTGGAAAATCTGACATTTCTTATTGGGTTCCCTGAAAAACATAGCAAGTAATCTGAGATCATCTACTTCACACAGACTTGGGTCTGAAAGAAGCAAATATTAAAACAAATACAGCAAATGAAATCTCATTGTCCCAAATCTAATTATGTAGTTACCTAATTAACATTGGCTAGTTAATTATATTAGTATATACCCATTTTCCCTCTCTTTGTTCATTCTGTAGAAGCTGGTATGTGTATTTGAATACGCTGTTAATTACATGAATCATTTATTCAAGTCCTTAACAGAGATACTTACCAGCATTACTAACTAATCTAAAACGAGTTTTTAAAAAGAAGATCTCTGCATTTCAGAGCAATTTCATTTTGTATATTTTTCAGGTGTGATCTGCATAATAGATTAATCCAGGGAAGGGTTGGGGGTCAGAATAAATTTGAACCAGGTCTTTGTCATAAACTGGGGCTCCAAATTAAATCTACAGAATACCACCTGGCATGACCTAGCCTGGTGCAGCAGGTTCCCTATCCTAACTGCCCTTGAAGGGTGGGCGGAGCTGTCTTCACCACTGATAATAAAATGCAGGATTAAAGCTACTGACGCTGGATTGAACACATTTCAAGCTGATTTTCCAGGTGTAACGGAGAAGAGCTTTCTAAGCCTGTATTATGGATCAGTGTCTGAGGCTGTAATGGATAGAATTTGTTTTCTTCCTGTAAGGTTTGCAGCCAATTTGGGTGCTTTCTCACAAAAGCAGCGTGCAGATCTCCTTCTCACTCAGTTTTTGGGGACTTCATAGGCTCTGGCATATTATTTCCATGCATTTTTTTATTCACTGTTACATTTATAGTATAATATTTAATCTAATGTTCTAATTGGGAAGGGGTCGAGTGAACAGCCAGTTATGAAGGGAACTGTAGGAAGTAGTACCACTAAGGGTCAAACTTGACTAATTTGAGCCTTCCTGCTTATGTCCTACTCATCTACTTTTGTTCTTAGCTAAACAAGTTTGCTCTATGAAGACCAGGTTATTTGTAGTGCTGGGTGATAATGAACTTTCTCTCCTGCCATCTCACCCAGAGCTTTCCTGTTCATCATCTCCTTTCCGAAAGGACTACTTCAGGTCACGACACATGAGGATTTGGGTCTTCTGCTAGCACACACTATTAAAGCCATCCTCATAGTGGAAGACAATTCTTAGCTGAACTCTAACTCTGGTGTTCTGCTCCACACCTTGCTAACGTGGATGATATATGCAATAATGGATTTTCCTTGCAGCTGCAAACTGAATGTCTAGCCACTTTTTTTCTAACTTTTCCTATCTTTTTGTTTGTTTGTTTGCTTATTTGTTTTGGTTTTGGGTTTTATTTATTAATTTTCAGCCAGAATATGCAATTAATTCAATAACCAAAGCCACTGCCTGACATCACCTACATAAGAAAGGAGCTGGACAGAGGATTTACGGACACGCTAATTTTTTACTCCACCCACCACCAGACCTACATACAATGCAAAGCACAGGGTGGACAACACATACAGTAACTGAAGCATTTTAGAAAGGATCAGGCATTGTCACTTGCTAAAAGATCAGCTTGACATTTTTTAGTATTCAGTGAATTTTAGTGTTCAGATGTTGCAGTGTACACTACACTCACAGCTGCCACATTCTGTTAGATTTCAGGTTTTCTGCCTTTTAATATGAAAAAACAGACAGGAAATATTGCTGCTTCTGTCACCTTTTTGCTGGTAAGCTCCTCTTTAGCATCCTACAGTAGGCTTTACTTCACTCCATTTTACAGCATGAGCCCAAGAGACAAGTTATCAGTTTTTCCAAGCAATACAGCTCCCTTAATGTGCTTGCCCAGCCACTCCCAGAGGTAGGATCAATATCTCTATATTGAAAAGAATGGTTGTGGTGCTCATGTAAGACAAAAGTAATGGCTGCAGCTTTCATGCACAGCAGAAGCAGATGTACTGCAGAGAGTCATTACACTGGCTTCCCTTGACAGCTTTGCCAATATCTTTCAAATCATCTAACAAGCCCTATTCAGGCCCCAGCATCTTCAGCATGAGCAAAGAAATATTGACACATTGTATTTAGTATGTGTTTCAATGTAAAGTACAGTGTAAGTCTTGATGACCAGAGCTTCCAGAGCTTCTCTCCTCTCCTTATGGGTGAGAGGTGGCTGCACTGGATGTTAGTCCATAGGTTCATACTGACTGCTTGTCTGTGGCCCAGTGTTACTGTCAAGTGGAATAGCTTCAGCCAAATGTGTAGAAAGTACTCTGCATCTCTTCCTTTTTAGCCTGGGAGCATGGTAAAGCTATAGGAAAAGAGGATTTCAAAGGCAGAAAATAAGAAGCCTGCTGGATGGGTGATTTACCTGTTGGGCTACTACTAAACAGTGGCAACCACAGGCTTTCCAGTGCTAATGCCTTAAAAAGCAAGAGGTGATTTCCGCTCTGTTATCAGAGTATCATTTAAAGGATGGAGCCAAATAGAAAAGAGTCATCTTCCTACAACCTCAAGTAGGCACCAAAGCTCTGGATGGCATCAAGAAGTGAGCATTTCCTACTGCCAGACTCTCTCTGTTCTCTGCACTGCCTTGTGCAGGATCCGATCGCCCTCCAGGATCTCAGCTTCTGTACATTACATAGTGTAAATCACAGTACAGTAGCACCTACTATTCCCTTGTGCCGCTCAAGGGGAGGAGGGAGAGAAATCACGACTGAAGTTGAGCCTGGGAAGAGGGAAGGGTGGGGGGAAGGCGTTTTTAAGATTTGATCTTATTTTTCATTATCCTACTCTGATTTAATTGGTAACAAATTTAATTAATTTTTCCCCCAAGTAGAGTCTGTTTTGCCCGTGACGGTAACTGGTGAATGACCTCCCTGTCCTTTTCTTGACCCATGAGCCTTTCATTGTATTTTCTTCATCATAGCTTGCACACAATGCACTCTTTCTCTTTAGAGAGTCTAAGCACCTAGAATTTCCTTTGGCTTCAAAATCTAGAGACACTAAAGGGTCAAAGAAAGATAATTGAGGAATAAGCAATTGATTGTCAGGTGTCTGTTTCCTTTAGTGGAGCTCGTGTCCCTCTCTATAGGAAAGTGTTTGAGAACTCAGAAGTATATTTTTTTTTAAAGGCCAAGTAATGCACCAAAATATACATATATGCTGTTTCCATGAAGCAGAACACAAACCTATCACTATCTTTGAGGGCATTAATGAATTACTACTTTTAGCAAGATCAATAAATAGAAAACTTCATCTATAGCACTAAGGAGTGTTCTCAGGCTATACCTGTGCAGATGCCTTGCATGATACTTGGCATAGATTTGTGTTTATTTGTATTTTTAAGTCAAAGACTAAGTATCTTAAAATCATAGAAATGTTGACTGGAGGGGAGCTCTGAAAGTCCTGTAGTTCAGCCTCTCATTTCGAGAAGGATTATCATGAGCCCTACACCAGGTCAACTATGATGACTAAAAATCTGCATTATAAATACCGGAAAAGAAGCTTTATGAATCAATCTGTTTCATATCAGTAAAATACATTTTCTTTTACAAAAGGGAAATGTATTGCATAAAATAACTGCTTAATTCATTTGTGCAAATATGAAAAATTTTAAGAAGACGTTCTCCAGATTTTTCACCAGCTCATTGTATTGTCTAACTTCTTAAAAAAATGATAATCCAACCGAAAATGCAAACATTTGTTAACATCTTTGATTTTAAAAAATAGTAATTTTTATCCATTTGTTCTTAAGATTTGTCGGTTGTCTTTAATGGCACATTCACTGTTTTATTCCAAGCACCATTTAATACACAAATATGTGTTTCCCTGAACTGACTAATTAAAAAAACCTGCAGAAATCAGTGTTAAAACTAAGGTAATAATCACCCTGAAGCCCAGCTGACTTTTTGTAATGTCAGATCATTGTGCCAAAGTTCCCTTAGTGAAACATCCATTACAAAAGATAAAGCAGAAGAAGCTGTTTTTCTTTTGATAAAATGGAGTAGAAATGATTGCATCTAAAAAAAAAAAAAAGCTGATGCTTTGCTTTTCACTCCAAGGCTACAACTGCAAAATGAGAAGATTCCCACCTGAAAGGTGATAGAGGACTCTCCACTGATGAGGAGTACATAGTATTTCATTGCACATGAAACCACTGTATCATTACATTAAAATATTTTTTCTCTCCATTGCTCAGCCTGTATACATTACCTTAATTTGACTTCCCGTAATTTAAATAGCATTTTGTATCTTCAAAGCACTGTACATGCATTAACTCATTTCACTTATTGAAACTTGACACTGCTGTCTAATGATAAATTCCCAAATGCAGTAGATTTGAAAATTTCCTGCTAAGTATGCTTTGATAAGCCTCCTCAAGCGTATAGTTGTAAATTGTCTTTTGATGCCATTAGATCTGTAACCCTTCCCTGGTTATATGTTGTCAGGTATTAAGAAATTACAACAATTACTGAACTTCTAGACCAGGTAGGGAGGGAGGCAAGATTTCCCTTCTCTTTGGGGAGCTTTGCTACCCTGAGCAGGCATTGCTTCATATCAGTGTTGCAAAGTCTCCATGATAACTTGGCCACCAGCATGTGCACACTACCCAATAGACCACTTTGGTACTACATTTCAAGTGTTGCATGATTTATTCTTCTAACCTGAATGCACAAATGGAGACACCTGGCATGCATTTACTCATTAGGTCAGGATACTAATGTCCTCATCAGCAGCAACCTGTAATGCTCTACATCGAGTGCAGATATTGTCTCAAGTTGGCTCCACATGATCTTTGCACTTATATCACAGCTGGGGCCACTCCTACATCATTCCACTCTTTAGAGGCAGATCTGAATGTTGTCAGTCCATGGGCAAAGAACCCCTGGTGAGTGACTGCAAGGCGAGGGTATCAGGAACCTGTGTGCTGAATGGTGCAAGGCCATGGGTCAGTCTGGATGTGGCCGAAATTAATCCTGGAATACAAGGTAGCATCCAAACATTGCAAAATAACCTGTTTGCCAAAGGTGGTTGAGGGGGAGAGCAGGGCACGGGTCTTAATTATTTTGATCTTCTCCACTTTTAAGAAGGCAACTTAGATAAAGCATCTGTTGAAGAGCCCAATGGGCTGAAGAGGGGTGTGCAGGAATGACCACAGAGAAAGGCTTCAAGGGTTCAGACAGAGCATTTCAAACCTTGACATTTCCTGTTCCAAACTGCATGAGCTGGCTCATTAGATGTACAGGTCTCTTCAGCAACACCGAGAAGCTTCACCTTGCTTTCTAACATACCAGGCTGCAAATATGAAAGGGTAAATCCCCCTTCTGAGCAGGAATGTCCACTAAGCATTGATAATATCACCTGCACAGTAGAAACCTGACAGAGTGATAAGCTAAGTACTCATTAGCAGTAAACAACAATGTACATAACAGTGAATCATCAGAAAGAAAACAGAGCACTGTTCAGTTCTAGAGATGAATTGGGACAATTTACTTCATGCATTAAATGAATTCCCCTGCAGTACTTCAGACTGCCTGGTTTTCATACCTTCAGATGCATCTGCTCCTCCCGAGGGTGGCTGTAGTCACTCTGCTGAGCTCCTGTTATATAAACAGAGAAGTCATCTCTCTTACCCTGCCCTTCCCAGCTTGTTTCAGCATATGCTGCTCGCTTTCACAGTTGACAGACACTCTGACAACTGGCAGTCTGTCTGTCAAGAAGATCATAAAAGATGAAAGCGTTGAGTAGAAAGTTCAGTTCAGGATCATCTCTGTGGCTTTAGGGATACGTTTGCAACATAGATATTGCAGCAGAGTGCTGATAAAATCACATACCTTGTTTTCCTGTGAAGGCGGAATCTACTTTAAAGTGGTAATATTTATTTTATACAATGTTTAATCACCAGAAAATTACATATTTTTAAGACCAACCTCTCTCTTCCTTTCTCTGGGCCAAGTACAGTCCTCACAAAGGACAAATAACCACTTCTCACTGTGCTGTGAGAAGTGGGTGCTTTGCCTCAAGGTGACCCTCCTAAATGTACCTACCTACCCCGCCTCCCTCCCTTCCTGGACAATTCGCCAGGCTGCTGTCACCTTCTCCTTGCTTCTTCTCACCTTTCAGAACATTGTCTACTTTCCTTCTGCCTGGCTTATGTCAGGTGAGGAGCTGATCCAACGCCGTCACACCAGGCAACTGGCGCCAGGCCGAGCAATATTGTCCCTTTGCTGCTGGCAGCCAAGAGCAGGAGGAGAGGAGGCGGTGACCTGCCTTGCAGCACTGACAGCAGGGGAGGGATGCCAGCGGCAGGGCTGGGATGGTGCCAGGAGCCTTGCTGGGATAGCTCTGGCTCTGCATTGCGAGACCTCTGCAGGAATGGGGCAACTTCACTGACATCCCTGACAAGCACTTGTATTTTATTCTCTCAAGTGTAGTCCTTGGCAGAATTTAGAAGCCAACGGAGTAAAGCAGCTTTGTGCTGCTGTCAGTGCTTCTAATTACCAGCTCCAATAAGGCTTCATCCTGATTCCTTCTCCCTGACCTTTAAAATGGTGTTACGGCCTCCTGGGTGAGTGGGCTACTCTTCCCGATAAGCCAGGAGCAAGAGCAAATCTACAGCACCTGTTTGAACATGAAGCAAACTGACTTCTAGCAAAATAGAAGTGCAGAATGTTATGCAAAATATTCATCCCACAAAAATTAAGACTTAATACAAATAGATGATGGCAATGCTCCCCAATCCTCTTCCTCATAAGTGGTTTATTTAAGCCAGTTCATTTCAGGCATACAACAAATTTTGATAGCAAAGAAACAGCTTTGTATACTGTATACTACCCTCTTCATTCTGAATAAGAATAGCTCTGTTTAAATATACCACTTGTCTTTGATAACAATCTGAAGGACTTTTGACGCAGTCACCTTGTAAGGCTGTAAACTGACAATGCTAAACAACTCATCCACAAGCTGTAGTGCACTTGCTTTCAGATGAGTCTTACATACACCACCACCACCACCACCCCATTCAGACTCTCTGCTGTCAGATCTGGGGATTTTTTCAAAGTGGGTTTTCTTCTTTCTTTCTTTCCCTCAGTGAGTTGATTCACCGAGTCACAAAGTTTACCTCAGTGTTTTATACGATAAATCTGAAAATTTAAATTGGCACAGATCCTATAAGATACACCAATCAATTCTAAATGCCGTCTGTCACAGTACACTCAAAGGGGAGGAGAGAAGAAAGCACCCCCTGCTTCAGTTCCCCCAGGCCACTCGGCAGGTGCCTGACGGCCCATCAGCAGCCCCGTGTCTTCTTGCTTTCTGGAGTTTAATAGGACAACCAGCCATCCTAAGGTTATACCACCTCTTCTCAAAGGAGGGGTCCCAGCACCAAACATCCTCTTAGTTTTCCTTACCGAATCTAAAGGGTAGTTCTTCCCTTATCCTTCTTTTCTTTACAACTGAGCATAGACATCTAGTCTTACAGTGTGTACATACTCCTTTTCAACCCAAGAGTGTCTAAACTTCTCATTCCTCTGTAAGAGTGAGGTCAGCTGCCCCAGAGCACCATTTACCTTTCTGCTTCTATGTTTCTAACTCACAAATGCTCAAATAAAGTGCCTTGCAGTTTTCTCTCACGACGTTGATTTTGGGTTTGCTGGGGCAGGTAAAAGGAGTGTCTTTTGAGGGATTTTTTGGTGGGGGAAAGTGGTGCGTATACATAAGAATAATGGCCTAAATACTGATGTGCATTGCTTTACCTCCATTCCCTCATCTGTACAGGCATTAGCGGTAACATGGATACTTGTGCCATCAGCAGTACAAAACACACCAGAACCAGGCTGGTTGGCAGGCATGGGCCATGTCACACCCCATTCCCCACTGTCCATAAACCAGACTGTATTTAGTGGGCTATCCCACAAAAGCTTTTTTCTTGTTTTTCCCCATCTGCTGTTATCTGCAGCCACAGGAACACGAATGCTGCAGCCAGAGTTCTTCAGGCAGAATGAGCTTTTCTTAGATTTTCCAAATCCTTCCCCCAGGGTGCCTCTGGTTTCTAAGTTGACCTTACCAGCAAGGCTTTTTTATTATTAATTCCTGACTATTATTCTTGACTATTATCAAAGGCCAAACACCATATGAAATTCTTCACATTTTTATGCCCATCTTTCCTCAGCCAGCTGCCTTTATTCAGTCTTTTTCATTCAAATGATCTGTAAGTTTATTCCCTTCATTCCCTCATGAAATTAGCAACTTCAAAATCCTACCCGCCTTGTCTGAAGCTCTGATGAGTGCTAACAATAAAAGCTGCAGCCAGGCTGCTGGGATTTTGGCAATGGCTGAGAACTTAAAACAGCCTTTCTCTGCCTGCAAGAGCTGCTCGGAGAGGGTGAATTGCTTGATATCTGTTCTCTTTGCAGGACCTTTAAACTATGTGCTGGGAGATTATACCCTCTGCTTCCAAAAGCAGTCATAGTGAAGAGAAACCATCTTCTTTCAAAAGCATTATTTATTTACTACAAAAAACAAAATTAGCACCGCAGTGTCTTCAGCTGAAGTCAGAGCTTCATTGTGCAAGGGAAGAGGAAGAACTAGTTCTTGTCCTAAATAATTATACAAACAAATAAGACAGAGGAATGGTTGAGGAAAGGAATATTAGATCTGTGAGAGTCTGACCATCCCTTCTTTTGAGGTTTTATGGATATTTTGTGTTTATGCTCAACTAGGTACTGTTTTCAAATAGTAATATAAAAGACAGTTACACTGGAAATCGGGACAGCTACAGGTCATTAAACAACATATGTTGAAATTCACTGATGTCATGAATCACCCACTTAGTGGATGATGTACAAGATACAGCCTAATTTTATACTTGTTAAGCAGAATGTATGCTAAGAGTAGGCAGGTGGACAACAGGACAACAGCCTGTTTTTGAATAATAGCTGAGTTTCCTGATCAAACAATATCTGCCTTCAATGGAGAAACAAAATATATAAACTTTTTAAAAAAAATATTTCTAGAATTTCTAGAATTTAATTAGACAATAATAACATATGTTATAACTATATTAAATTAGATGGATAAGCTTTTCTGCTTTGAAAATCTGTCGCTTCATTTAAAATCTTATAGGTATTATCCTATTTTTTATTAAATTCAATAGGTTTCAAAACAATTTCTACAGAACTTATACAGACCCTTATTGCTATCACCTCTTCCGAACAACTGTTCAAGAAAAATGCTTAACTATACCAACAGTCAGGAGTACAATTTGCAGTTCTGCACGGAGATGAATTTCATTATGGTTTGTCCTTCAGATACTAAATAAATTAACCTCGATTTCTTTTCTTCTCAGGATGGATCTCAGGTGAAAGGATGGCATCCAAGTAGCTTGTTTTTACCTTTTTGATTTAATTTTCCTTACACAATCACATAATTACAACACACTTCATCTTATGGAGTGTTTATACATTTGGATTAATATTTTTTTAACAGGCACTTTCCCATTTCCACTGATAAGGTGTCCACCTTCACCCTCCCCATCCCCATTTGAACCAGCCACTGCATTCTTCAGCAAAGTGCTTCCCAAGGGACCTATAAGTGCTCCAGCAATCTGCCTTCTGCTGAGTCCGCAAGTTCCTGCACTCTGTTTACACAGGGCTCACTCTCAACTAGGAAAGTGCTGAAAGAACCAGACACAAACACTTGGCAAAGGGATTACGATTTCTTTTTAGTATAGCCCTTCTTACAGAGACACTGTCTTTTTGCCAATTAATTATTTAAAATTAATTTTCTTCATGCTCTTTTATTACGCCATGACATCCTCCAACTTCTGCAGAGTTCCTTTGTAATGTCTGAGAGGTCTAAAAAGGTTAACATCTATCAGCCACATATCAGGCTGACTGTTGCCTTTCACGGTCTGCTATGAACAGCCTGCTTCCCTGCTCCAGGGCTGCACAGCGAGCTTCTCATCTCCAATCAACTCCAAAAGCCTCCTGCGCTCTACCGGTGCTCAGAAACTCCGCAAGCATGATGTAAAATATATTATCTGTAATCATGTAAATTTGTACAGTCAGAGAGTTGATTTTTATTTGCTTGGCAGGAGAATCCACAGGCTTGAAACACTCCAAAGCTTTTAAATTGCTAGGTACAACTACTGTGACATTTCAATTCAGCTGTGTTCATCCCAAATGATAGAACGACCATCTCTGACCTTTCACATGCATGTATATGCATAAAGCTTGACAGTAAGTAAATGTTTGAAATCTCTCTCAGAGAACCAAAAGCAGCTGCTGCCTTGCATGTGTATGTGCAAAGATTTAGAAGATTTTCATTAATATTCTGCTATAGTAAGCCTATGAAATTTTATTGTTAGCAGTAGCACTCAGCCTCGGAGAAATAATAGGTGAAAGACAATATGTGGCATGCATTCACATCAAACCTCCACAGAAAAGCAAGGCAGTATCTACGGCTGTGCTCCTCACAAAGGTTCACCTCCCTTACCCCCGAGCAGAACTGCCAGGCTGGTGTGAGGCTGTGTCACCTGTGGGCCACTCCTCAGCTGTATTATGCCAGCAAATGTCAGGCAGAGACCTGCGTCCATACTGTGGCACTCCGTTATCACTTTCTTCATTCAGCCAGAGGGCCCAAAGTACGTTCCCCAGAAGAGGAAAGTGCTAGTTGTCAGAAAAATTTATGAAAGCATATGGGCATATGCATACGGGAAATGATTTAGTGTGGTTCCTAAGTAATATCTTGCAAACACAGATCCTCAGAGGTTCTGCCTGTTGATCAAAGCTTTTTCCTCTACTAAACGGTGGCGTGTGAATAACTACTAATTTTCTCTTTCTGGCAGAAGGTTGAAGGGCACCTTTGAGAGCTGTATCTATTAATGCACATAAATTTTCTACTTATAACCCCTCATAGGATTTGATATAGCCAAAAGTGTCCAAAAATGCTGCCTTTCATGCTGCCCTCTTATAACAAGAACATCTTTTTCTCAAAAGCAAGGAACTGACTTCCTGCAAGAATAAAATAAATTGCTTTCTAGCCTTTCTACGAGAAGTGTCTGGTCCAAATCTGTTGGCAATATGTCACACAGCTAAGCTAAGTAACAAATCTGCAGCCTCCTCTGTGTGTGTGAACCGAGACATGATCTTTGGATCATGAAGAGAAGGACCATCAGAGACCCTGTGTACCTCTTTAAAAGCCAATTAATTTCAATAAAGACTCTATCAGCAAATACATTTTTGATTTATACCTGTGTTACTTGTCCTAGAACCCAGGCATTAAATATAAAGTGCCATGCATGCCAAGGGGAATCCCAACTGCTGGCTGTCAGAGGAAAGAAAAAAGTAGAAAATGGCTTTCCTAGCCTGTGATATATTTTGGCACATCTTTAAAAAAATCTTTTCCATTCTGCAAGGGCAAAAATCCTAGATTTCAAGATGTTCCTATGATATAAGGGAGAGAAAAAAAGTGTCTTGTGAACTTGAAACAGCCATTGGCCCAATAAGCCAAATAATTTGGTAAAAAACCAGAGACTTGGGACTGTTTATCCAACCCTGACAGGTGTTCCATGACCATGAAATCATTAAGTTCCAGGTTAGTAACTGTATTTCTGCTTCTGAATTTGATCTTTTTCTTGTGAAAAATAAAACATTCCAGCAAAATATGTTATGTTTTTGAGAAATATTCATTTTCTGACATAAAAACCCTTTAGAAACAAAACTTCTGACAAGATCCATCTGAACAGAGCTGTTCAGACCAAAATCAATATAGAAAGTGAATTACAGTTCACCAGAACTTTCAGCCGCAATCAGCTTTGTGCACTGTCACGATATTTTGTAAAATCAGAATGTAACTATCCAGGCAAATGTTATTTATCGTCTGCATTTCCTATTCAACATGTGAAAAACATGTATTTTCCTCTAATTACCATTTAGAATTTATGATCATTGTCTTGATCTTGGTTGTTGAATTGAAAAACTACTTAGCATTCAGCATTTGGCTACCAGAAAGAGGTACAAAAGGAACTCAAAAAACTCACTTTAAAATGTGAAAGGTGTCCAGGTTGACATTTCAGAATGTTCTTCTGAAGTGAGGTCTCTCCCCTTCCACTCCTCCTTGCCAAGGTTTTTGCTCATGGTAGTGGACTCCTAACGAAGAAGGAACCTCTTCAACAGTAAGATTTCAGAACAACTACAAGGAACTGTAAAAGTTCTAGAAAGCATCACAAATGTTGAAGTGGTAAATCAGTAGGAGTAAGCAGGATTTAAAATATTTCCTGAAGAACTCTAAACCCAGAAAGGAGAGTCCACTTCTGACACTCTTTGTGCTAAAGCAAAAGGATAAAGGGAAAAAAGGTGCCTGGCTACCCTCCTTCAGCAGTAAAACTCAGCAACTGCAGACAAGTATGTGAGAGAAGAAATGTTGTGAGGGCATTGAGGTCATTTTGGAACCCAAAAGAAAGAGGAAAGTGAATCCACCTTCTCAATTCTTAGAAACAACGTGGCTCAGCATAAATTTAGACTTGTTTTAACTCGTGCATGTACAGTCACTAAACTAATTAAACCACCTAGAAATAAACATAGAAGACAACTACCCAATGTAGTATGTTTAAGACATTCATATTTCTCTTAGGTAGAATAACCCAATGCAGATGAAGGTGGGTTCTAATCAGTTCCATTGAATTAATGGAATAAACAAAAATGTGCTAGTGTCCTTCTGAAATTTTATCTTCTACAGAACTTAAGAGACAGCATCAAAGAAAAACAACCAACCACAAAGAAAAACTAGACCCTTTCAAGATACAAATTAAAAAAATAAATTATAGAAATTAGCTTTAAGGGTGGATTGAAAGGGAAAAGAGAATGTAACAAGTGAGTCCAAATAAAGTGAAGCCAAACAAAATAATTTTATTCTTATTATTGTGGGGATTTTGTTTGAAAAGTGTCTTACAGTTAATAATTTTTGGAAAAGTGAATGCTTTATCATATTTGTTAGGCAACTTTTATCAACACACTGTTGTTTGTGAACTCTTTCTAGCTGCTGTGAGACTACTACAGCCAGGTTTGGCCACTCTAGATCAAATTCTTTTTCTACCTGGACACAAGAGCACAAGGTCTGTGTACTTGAAGTTTCATGAAAGACCAATATTGTGTTCTACCTATTTGTTCCAACATTGGATAGTCAAACCTTTATAAATGTAACCAAGTGATTAAAGAGGTTACTGGGACAGCAAGTCTTTTGGAAAAGTTTGTGGCCACTTGAAGGAGGAAAGCACCAGTGACTAGCACAGAGGTCAGCAGCTTGCTGCGTGCTGTGTAAAAACTTGCATTTCTTTCTTCAAACTAGAGCCGAAACAGGCTCAGAGGCATCAGACATGTGCTACCCACCATCTTATTGGCATCATCTTTCCCTCTCTGGAAAAGGTTTCTGATGGACTGAGAATATGTCAGACCTTGGAATCAAGGGCCACGGACTTTCTTAAGTGCCAGAACTTCAACTGCCAGACCCCAGCTGCTACGATTTGTCTGCTTCGCACTGTGGACACCAGGGCCATGAGTTACTGGATCTGCATTAGCACTTCTAGAATATTCAAAATTCCCACTTGCTACCTTTGTCCTGGAAGAGGTTTTTTTAATTCTATGAACATGCTATGATATAAAGAATACTGAAACATAAACATTCCCGTAAGAAAAATATAGATATAAGCCATATTTATTCCTCTGCAGCAGATTTCACACCTCTAAACATTTCTCCATAAGACTGTTTAAAAATTGCTGGTATAAGGGAGTGAAGGGCTAGAAAATAATTTTATAGGGCTGAACCTACATGGTGAAAGTTTATCATTATTTAAAATGTATAATATTACAGAACTAAGAATCTATCTACTTTTAATTCTAATTTCTAAATTAGTATTTTTAAAGGATACATTTATTTGCTTTAATACAGCTTATTAATTTTTACACAATTAAGGCAAATTCTAATGATTATTAATAATTACATAATACTAATATAGGCTGAAGGTAGATTTGATTTAATAATAACTGTTCTTAACATTTTTACTTATATTTACATAGATACAGGTATTAATAATACTAAAACATTATCTAAGAACTGGCCATATAAGCCATTTTGTCACATATATCACGTCCAGTTTTCAACTGCAAAGAGACATTTCTTTTATCTTCAGTGTTCACCTGAAGGGCATGTTCATCTTGAAAGCAGTTTATTATATTAAGCTGACAAACAACTTTTGCTTTAAAGGAAAGGAAACAAGGTCAGAAAATTGTAAAAACTCTTTGTGTTCCTGGTTCTTATTCTTAAAGATTTGTTGAAAATTATTGACTATTATTCTTGCAAATAAGATCCCCACTAAGATAAGGTAGTCCTTTAAATGATGCTAAACTGATATGCTTGGTTAGCTACCTCTGAATCTAAACTCGTAAACCAGCATATTTCTGTACAAGTTAAAATAAATTTGATATCTTTACTTACCTTGAATACTACTGACTAATCTTACATAAATGTTAAGACATAGTACAAGGACAACAGCTCAGTCTCCTTCACTGTCATACAGGCTTAGAACCAGATCAGTCTTTCAAGCATCCTTGATATTCTATAAACAATTATTTTTCACAATTGTCATTGCACCCAAAGGTGAAAAATGAATTATTATTTCTGCCAGGGCAGGAATGGTAGCAAGACTTTTGAAATGATGTTATGAACATTCTTCACTTGATTGGAAATGATTGAGAGATTGGCCGATTCAAACTGACTTCTTGTGTTGAATTTTATGTGATGGATAGTTTTGCGACTGCAGTAGGACAATGCTGACAGAATAATAACTGCAGACATTTCAATATATGTATAACTATGCACAGTTAAATTGTGATCAATATATCCTGTTTATTTCTTGGCAAGAACAAAATCTTACTAGATAGTGTCTAATCTACCTCCCACACTATAGTATGCATATATGAAACTTTGGTAGCAAACTGGGGAGAAAGCAGAAAAAAATGAGGCTGACAGCTGAAAAACAAATGAAAACTTTTGAGAATTTCAATATGAACCTGAAAGAAAAGTAATAAATGCAAGCATGAATTAAATATGTGTTTGAATCAAAGTGCAGACAGTGCTGGTCTGGCTGGCTCAGGAAGGCATTTACACCTTTTGATTAACTCAGGGAAGGCGATTTACGCAACCAGTTGATCCACTCAAATGACACAGATATTTATCCAAAATGAAGGCTACTCTCTATCCCCTTTGTGTTGAGATAAGCTCAGCTTTCTTTACAGCTGCTGTGGTCATTCCTTATATTATTCTTTTCAGTTCCATGTCTTGCCTTTTGACTTTTGTAAACTGCCCACAACCTTTCAAAGGCAGGTAAACAGCATCATTGCTCTTTTCTGTATGTGAATTGCATGAACGGATAGCACTGTTCCAGTAACGAATCTTCAGGGGTTTGGACAGGTTTAGAGGTAAGCATGCACAAACACCATTTCCTCAGGGATCATATGTGTGTGCCACTCTGGTACAGGAGAGAAGCCTTCAAGACACCTGTGTTACCACCATTACCATTGTTGCCTAACTGCCTGAATTAATCGAACTCTGATTTAATGTTTAACTATATGTTAAACAAATATGTGCACAAAGTATAGATCAAACGGCCACCTTCTCAAGCTGTCCAAACTGATGAACGAAAGAACTTCTAATCAAGGGAGTCAGCCTTGGGAAACAATAGATGGGAAAAAGAAGCTGTTATCCAAATTATGCAGAAAGAAGCCTCAAAGTGAGAAAGTTCTGGCTGCAAGGGGAGGCAAGCTGATAAGGTATTGCAATGCCCAGAAAATCAGTTGAAAGTAGGCCAAAGGTAGTTGTGGTAATGGGAGATCTCGACCTCCAACTCAAGTACCCCCATAAAAGAGGGTAAACGCCCACTCAGGGAGCATGCATAGTTGGTAAAAACCCTTCAGTAGTGCTATCTGAGGATGCATACTAATCTTCATTAGAAGTGAGAAACTTGTAACCAGTCCTGTGCATGAATGAAAATTAATATGTAATGTACCTCGAACATGCAAATACTCTAGTGCATATAACGTGTACCCTCAAGTAATTTGGTGTGCATGTTAGGAGGAAAAATCCCCCATGCATCCAGTGCTGCAATAAGCCAATGTTGGCTTTCTAAACTGTCATTTGGTTTGGAAAGTTTTCCTGATTACGATTTTCAGTAACACTATCACTCAAGTCTGCCCTCATCATCCATCGACTTCTGAGACCAGAAGGCTCCTCAGTTCAAGTCCATAGCTGAAATTCCTCCTTAAATTTTGGTACTTCTGTGGCTCATTGTCTGTAAAGCTACTTGCTACGGTTCAAGAGTGTTCTGTACTCAGTGCCAGGTTGCATACAGCCACAGTTCATCAGCCAGTTTGTCCTAATTAATTATGTTTCAAATAGTGCCAACCTTAACACATCTGAAATCACCGGTGATTTATTTTTTTTACAAGATCTTCTTAACAAGGAAAACAAACATTTCATCGGGAAATCCAAATGTGTGGATATTGTCTGGAAATCCCAAATATGTCTGCTTGTCCTTACCACTTGTACAGGTTTAAATCCTCACCAGCAAATGAAGCCTGAATATGCCAAATGGGTTCAGCTGGGATGGAAAGCTGGCTTCTTCAATCATCCCTGTTAACACTGATCTGGAATATTGAGTACTGAATCCCTTGGGAACTAGTGAAACCAATTCCACAAGATTTGTTGCTTATCACTTCCCAAATAGAGTATAAGAGTTAGTAAAACACAACTGTAGCAGGAGTACCTGTCCCAAGGCAACGCTTTTCTATGTACTTTATTGCTGTGGTCAGCAAAGACCAAAAAAAGTTAGAGCCCTCTATTTAAAAAATAAAATATTCAAACTACAACAAGTTATTTTATTTCAGGTTTAGAACTTGCCAGAATATTTTTCTTTAGAAACATGTTTAAATCAGTGGCCGCCAGGATAGGCTGTACTTTGCACTTTTTAACTGTATCTTCTGGGGTAGAAAGGACTGATAAGAACCAGCATTTGGGACTTAGGTAGTGAATTTGGCGTACCCTTCCATTTTTTTTATTTTTTCAAGATGAGAAGAAACTGCTATTGCATTTCTTATAAGATGCATTTGTTGTTGATGGTTAGAGGACTAAAGATCACAAAATGTGCTAAAACTTTTGGAGATCAGTCCCACCCCCAGCATGTTTTTCTTGGGCTACAGTGCTATATCTTCACCCACTTGATACCTACTGTGGGGAATGCCCTTTTGAAAGTGGGTATCTATTTTGAGAGAATAGCCATGGTTACAAAAACAGGCCCTAAATTTTGCATTCAGCACAGAAAAATGGTCTTCCTTCAACAGGAGAGATGCACAGTGACCCTTCTCCTGGAATACTGCATAGCCTTGTGGTTCAAACACTTTAAAAAAAAAGTCAGCAGGTACTTCAGAAGGTGTCGAGCTATGGAGAGTTTTTATCTCAAATTACTCACTTGCATATTTACATGCTGCAGCTGTATGAATTGTGCCAAAAAGATTTCCTCTCTCTTTTGTCGACATTTAGACAAAGACTCAGCTTTATGAAATGGGGAAACTTACTGTGAAGTTCTGAATCAGGGACAGACTTCTATATAAGAAATACCAAACCCTTTTACAGAAATCCTTGGCTCTTTACACAGCGAAGAGCAAGTGCCTTGCTCAGATGTCTGAAAGCACCTCTCTCTCTCCCCTTTCTTTGAAAGCGGGGGCATCTCACCTTGACTTAGCCTGTTACGGCAAAAAGCCTTGCTTTTGTACATTGCCACACCTGGTTTAGGGGCCCAAAATATGTCTGCACACTCTGGTCTTGAACATTTTCCCTCAGACAGCTTCCACACTGAAGCTGCTGTCTCTATCAGCATTACAATCTTCATTACCCATCTGAACTCCCACAGCTTCTTTGACTCTCTACAGGCTTTTTTTCCACCCCCCACCCCCTTCTACTTAATTCAGTATCTCTAGCAGCTGTCTTATACTCCTTGCTTTTCATTTTGAGGCACTTGGTGCTGAGAGATAAGCCTATGGCAGATGTAATTATCCAGCAGGGTATTAGTCACTTGTTACTGCCACCTACCTGCCTTTGTCATACCAGAGTGTTTCAGCTGGGAAGGGAGAGCTTGGAAAGCCTTTCACTTTCCTTACAATCATTTCTTCATAATAAATAGCTGTGTGGAAGCTAGACACAAAAATCAGAAGTTTAAACCTTAAACCTGAGATTCATTAGTCCTGTAAATTGATAGATCTGACTCGCAGAACCTACCCCATGCTTTATCTCTATTGCAGACGTCACCATGTTTACTTTTTAAACTGAAAAGAACAAATATAATCAACTAGTTTGTCCTTAGGCTTCTACCGTTTCCTTCAGGCCTGTACCTTCAGCTAGACCCAGACACATCTTTCAAAAAGTCATCCATTCTGATACTAAAGCTTCAAAAACTGGTATATAACTGAAGTATCTTCAGTTATATTTACTTTTAGTAATGTTTTTGCATCAGTTTTCTTGGTTTCAGTTTGCAGTCTTCCCAGCTTTTTAGGAGACTTGTTATCATACTGCTGTAGGTAAAACTCACATTTTATTTGAACAAATAGATAATGCATCTGAGAACCACTAGCTCTCTTCCATCCGGGGTAATGGAATGGACTGGGACAGATGGGTAAGCAAGCAGGTAAACCACTCCAGATGACAAGGATGCTAGGAAATATTGTGCAGAGGCTTCCAAATAACTCTGCGTAGTCTCAGTTCAGTCTGAATCACTGGCTGAAGCCAAAATTACTCTCACAGTGGCTTCCTTGCATCAGGCTTCTGGTTTCACACAGGTTTACTAGTTCAGATACAGCACTGCATCTGTGTTGGCTCATCCATTTTCCTCTCTCTGCACCAAAAATGGAAAATCATTTCACCAAGACTGTTGGGAATTGTTTGTGCAAACTTTCTCTCAGATACCTGTGACCTTACACACCATCCCTCTGCCCCAACTGTGCTGGACTGCAGTGGTTTTATGCAGCATCAGTCTGGTGGCTCTGTGTCCCTGCCCAGAGCTGCCAGTAATGGGAATGAGTGTGGGGAGGTCTGGGTTGGGTTTACATGCAGCAGTTCAGGAGCTCCTGAATGGCACATTTACTGACTTAAGATCCAAACTTTGCAAATTTCTGTGGCGGTGCATTTGAGTTTAGAAGCCTAGCTCAGAGAAATTGGCTCTGTGCTGAGTTAGCTTACTGTCTTTGCAACGATTAATGGAGTGATTAATCAGCAACTGGATAAATGACCCACAGACAATTCACAGTTGATTATAGTTTCTTTTATTTGACTGTGCTCCAGGATGGAAATTTTACCTTATGTACAAGCCAGGAGTGTTTCATCTAAATTCCTCGTGGGTATTTTCAATCAAGGTACCACAACACAGCTTGATACAAATGTTACCTTTTGCTCAAGGGAGTATGGGAATGATGGAGTTATTGTAGGTCGGTATGAAATGAGAGGATGTCAGAGTAATAGCCCAGCTTCAGCCATAGCGGACACTGAAATTCTTAAGATGCTGTTCAGTGAAGGGAAATCCTGCTCTTTTGGGGATTGCAATTTGCAGAAGTTTGGTTTGGATTCATTTGGGTTTAAAAAAAGAGCCTCCAAGGTGGAAGACAACAAAAATGCTTCTGTGCGTAGCAATTGAAGCACATTATCTGAGGAAAAACTTTTCTGTTGTACAAAACCAATGGCACATAAGGATAGAGATGGCTTATAAAGAACCTTTGCTCTCAGGTGCCCCTGCAACTCTTATCATTTGCTACCCCAACACAAACTCAGTCAAAGGTCCTATGGGTCCTACCTTTGCCATGTTTAAGCAGAACTGATAGCCAAAAAATTATTTTGAGAACTATCAATATCTTAATTAGATATTTCTATGAGAAGAAAAATTGCTTTCTTAAATTACTGCTGGTTTTGTGTCTTTGCAAATGACTGTACAGACTCCAAGAAGATTGCTCAGCTAAAGACCATTCTGCGCTAAACTAATATCACAAGGGGAACAACATTTAGACATGTTGTATTAATGTAGTAAATGAGGGCAAAAGGCCTTTAGAGACTGAAAACTAACCTACAAAAATTCACAAAAGAAGTCAGGTTATCAGCTGTGTCTGTTTGCTGCTCGGCAACTATCTTTATAGCTTTACGACTCCTGTAGGCATCTGAAATGCCATGGTAACTATAATTGTATGGATAAACTTACCCTAAATATCTGCTGCTAGCTTCACCCTGAATCAACTGCAACCTGGAAGCTGCTAGACATCTTGCTGATTTTAATTACTCCTTAATCATACTGCCCCTCATCTTATCTCTAGAATCCAGTCTGGAAGATGCTTTCAGAATTCACCTACTCAATGGTATAGAGTAGCTGCGCAGGGGATGTTGCTGTTGATCACAGCATCTCGTACCACATGTAGGAAACCCATGTTCATACCCATATAAAACCAGGTCCAACAATAGAAGTGGGTACTCAGTCCCCGGTTTTCAGATATGGTCCCCATGACAGGAATTCGAGGTCCTGTGGAGGCTCCCTCCTGAGGGCACAGGGAGAGAAAGACACAAATATGTCTGACGTTGGTATATATAATGGCATATATTCACTTATATATAAAAAAGTGAAAAAGAAGATATGCAATGAGTCCATCCCCAAACACTACTACGAGAAGGTGTATTTTTTACTCGAGATCCATGCAGTGTCCTTTGTAAGTAGCCTCATCTTGTTGGCTGTATGCATCATGTGTACACACATAGTGGTTCAGGGATATTGCTGTAGGAACATCTAGTATCTAGACCCAGTAATTTTCAGATTAGACCTGAGCTTTGGGCATGGTTGAGGCACAGCACTCTCAGGCCTCTAGTGGACTCTGTAGCAGAGACTCTGGAAATTCAGCTCACCCCAGTCTCAGGCAGCAACTGAAAAAGCATTATCAGAATTACCAGTTTGCTTTTACCTATCTAAATTCCATTTACATCTTGTTCTAAAGAGCTTCATTTCTATCTTTTATATAAAAGGCATGTCTCTGGCTTGTCCATAACTGGCCCCCAAGTTATTAGTGCTGTAGTCATATGGCAGAGAAACAGGAAGCTTTAAAAATAGAGAAGTTATAAGTACTCAATTTTCTAATCTACAAGCTTTCAACACATCTATAGCAGTCATTTTTCTTGCCCATTCTACTCATGTTCTTATTAACTAAGCACCAGTCTTGCCTGGAAGTAAATAATTTATTTTAATAGCACATACTACCACCTGCTGTAAGCAACTGAAATTGCCTTTGCAGTTTTAGAGCTTTTAAAGCTGCAAAAGGCAGCCAGCCTTAAATTTAAAATACAGCTAGATTGTTGACATCTCTCTGATGCTAATTTAATTATCTACTAATCTACATATTTTCTGACCATAGAAGCTTCTTAATTATATATGATTTGTAGTAACGGGAGCTTGACTGTCTCTAAGATGCATGGAAATTTAGGAAACAGTTCTGTTGTGGATATGAAATTGATAGTACATTATTTCAATAATATTTATGAAGCTTAACCATTTGCAAATACAGAAAATTCAGTTAATAAATTAAAAATTGCTCCAAGGTGAGCAGAATTCTTTTAATAGATCAAGCCATGAGGGATCAAAAATTCAGAATATAAATTATTAAATTATTTATTTTTCTTCCCAGTTGCCCATTTGACTCAAAGGAAAGCTAAGAAATGTTCAGGATATCAAGATATCTCTTCATGACTTGTTAGAATAAGAATACTGTGGGGCAAAGAACACATTCTATATATGGCTGTTCTGATGTGTGTGTGTGTCTTGTTTTCTTCCTGGTATGTTTGTCTGTCTCCAGTTAAGAATTACATGTAAGCATCTCTTTTGCCAAATCCTCAGCAGGGATAAATCCATGTGAGTGCTATCAAGTCAGTAGCTTAGGCTATTTGTGACAATCTGGAAGATGGTTTCTTACATCTACTCAAGGTTTTGGAGGAGGGGGGGGAGGGAAGGAAGTCTAGGGGAGAAGAGAGAGAAGGCAGAAAGAGGTTTGTGTTGTACCAATAAATGTGCATGTGTACATGTAGTACTCACCCCTACATTAGAAAGTGCAAGTACAAAAGAAGCTAGAAAGAAAAGCCAAGCACATTGGCCTGCAGCAAATCCAGTTTCTGTTCCAGCTTCCACAAGCTGCTTTTCATTGAGAAACAATCCCAGTTATCTTGTCCCTGCTGCCAATCTTTCCAGCACACGGCTCTCTTGCAGTGTGTAGAGTTTTCTCTCTTATCAGTCTACACAGGGAGCCCAGCTCCACACCAGCCACAGGCTGCCAGGCAGCGATGCAAAGCAGAGTCGTCCCCTTGCCAAGCTGAACCTGGCTGTAGGCTTATTGTATTCTGTGGTCTGGAGCTGAGGAAACACCCTTCTTAGTGTTTCCACAGCGTAGGACAGCATAGCCTGTGGTGCAGCAGGAGCTATTGGAGTCATAAGGAGAGCAGAAGACAATGGCAGCTCTCCTGAGACTCCCTTCTCCTCCTTTCCATGGCAGTAGCAGCCCTCCAAGAGTGAAGTCCAGCAAAGTAAACTCTTTCCTAACATCTGGTATGTTTGGTGACATAACTGCAGCCAAAGACTGGTGGGAACATGAGTCTGTGCAATGTAGACCCAGCTACTTTCTCCCATGCTGCTGACCTTGCAACATGTTTCACTGAGGCTGATGTAGGTGAGGCAGCAGGGAAATGGTTCTCCCCTTCCAAGGATAGCGTGAGCACACCCACAAGAAGATTTCAGTTTTAACAGTAATGCTAGAGCTGGGTACTCTCCTACCTCCTCATCTCATCACCTAGGCAACCCCACAGTGCAAGACTAGGACACCTGTTCCCTGCTAATGCAGGTAACCTGTTAGGGTGTTGCACCAGTTAGAGCATAACTAAGGTACAACTAGCATTTGGTCAAAAACATGGAAAGGTTTTCCCACCCTATAACCTACCACTCAGGCCATTGTGTGCCTTTTCACTAGCTACCCATGGTAAAGACATGAAAAATTTGTTTAGTTCCAAGTGCTGTTTTTAATAAAAACAATAATAAAAGTAGAAAATTATTCCTTTTTCTTCTAATACATTTAGTTCTTATGATCACTGGTTTTGTCACTTTATCTTTTCCTTACCAACTCCGTTTGCTCCCACTGTTTTACCCACTAACCCCACCAAATATACTCCTCTCACTCTCAATGTTTAAGGCGGGCTCTGGACACTTGGTGATTTCAGATGTCATTTCAGGCACAGCCTCTCCAAAACTGAATGCATTCTCTTTTATTTCTTAATATCTCTGTTCTATTTTTCTTCTTTTTCCCCCACTATATTTATAGACTTCAAATCTTTCACTCATAACCATTATCTTGCTAGACTTGATTGATTTCCTCACGGTTTAGTAACTCTCAAAGCTCCCCTTTTCTACCTGTTACAATGTCAAAACATTTTGCCATATGTTCGTACATCACTTTCAAAAGCCCATTGCCTTCCTCCTTAGAGCAGAGCTTCCCAAGACTTTTTGCATGAGCACCACCACCAGTAGCAGTAGGACCAGCAGCTATCATCCCTGGAAAGATGTCGGAACACACCCCTCACTTGGGACTTGCCTATCCTGAACATTGCAGAAAACTGTACATGCTGCCTGGGATCCACCACACCAGGAAATCTGGAGCTCTCTCCTTCCATCCCTTGATGAATGGGGGAAGAAAAGGTTATCTCGGCTGGCTTTACTAGCGTACGCTCTTTAGCCAGGATTCTTTCAGTGTGGCACTGTGAGTCACCCTTGAGTCAAAATCACCTTACTAAACTGAAGTAAGGAAAGATTCAGGAAAGACTATAAGCAAAGAGGCTGCTGGGGGACTCCAGGTGAGTTCTGCTCCTTGTCACCCTTGGAGGTACGGCTGTCAATAAGACTTTCCTGTGAGAGAAGAAATTATGGCTGAAAACTTTAAGCTACCAAGCTGAGCTAAGGAAATTTCTTTATAGGATAAGATGTAATGGAGCTGCTGGCCATGCCTCCCTTTCCTAGACATTAATGATGGCAATTCTTGTCTCAGCTTTCTGATCTCCTTTTTGTGCAATCTTTCTCCATTTCATTATTGATATGTCTCCTCCCAATCTGTTGGTTATACTGGTTTTGTCCGTAAATTAATTTCCTTCCTTTCATCCACTCTGTTCTCCATATCCATCTTTACAACACATGTTTTCCAATGATCCTTCTTATCTTAACCATGAATCCTAATACTATCTTCTTCCTTAATGACTGTCCCATATTTTGACTGGCTTAAACTGGGAATGGACCATGAGTTGTTCCAGGATGCACAATGCTAGAAACTGCACTGTACAAGGAGCAAATACAACAAACAATTATTTTTTTAAAATGCATTTACTTTTTTTGAGCATGAAAAAGGAAGATCCACCTATTTGGGTATAAGGCCCTTCCTTTTCAGAGAGAGACAGAGAGAGAGAGGAGAGAGAGAGAGAAAGAGAGAGAGAGAGAGGGGAGAATGACCATAAAACAACAGCCCAGAAATCCTAACGTGTTCTTTGGGTGATGGAAGTTAAGAAAACCTCATTCCTGCTTTAGTGATCATCTTTGTCTTACCCTAAAAAATCCCTGTCTCTCTGGAGAGATGCCATACCTCCTAAAATATCTTGTCATCTTGTTGTCACTTAATAATTATGTTTGTTGAGACATGTCTCATCTTGAAGCATTTTCCTTCCCTTTCTACTCTTTTTATAGGTGTCTCATAATATATGAGGCATGTTTATGTAGCTGCCTCATAAATTAAATATTTTAATATTTATGGGTTTGTTATCAAACATGTTTGATAACACCTCAGTGGTGGTACATATTCTTTTAAAGTACACCCTCTTTCATTGTCAGACAAATACATATGCAAGATCAGTCAATAACATTCTTTCTGTCCAAACCTTTTTATTTTTCCTATTGGTTTGGTTTCATCAAAACAGAGTGAAAAATAGATTACCTGCATTTCAGTTTTATTGCTGTTGTCTCTGTTCTGCTGAACTCTGCAGGCTGTCTCTAAAAAACCTGCCTGACGAGGAAATTGTTTCCTTTTGTGCTTGCACCTATCAGACTTGCACCTGTCAACTAAACCCACTAAAAATTGTCTGTGTTCTAAACTAAACAAAATAGTGTGATCACAGGTAGCATAAAACAGTACCATTCAATCAAAGTCAATGGCTGTACCAGGCTGACTTTCCTAAGTTAAAGGCTTGGATCAAAATGTCACTTGTGTGTAAAGATTCTGTGTCCAGAATAATTTGTGCATATCAAATGTGAAAACTAAATTTTAATCCAATCCTACACATGTTTAAATACATGCCTTTTAAAAAAGAATTTAAAAACACATGAACTGCTTCCATGTTTAAGATTAACCACAGATGTGGCTGGCAGGATGAAAGCATCAAAAACGATACAAGCCAAAGCACTGAATCCCTTTGGCTCTTTTGATAGCCTCTTATGTTTCATCTACTACAAGGATGACACATGAACGAAACTGTTTGCTCTCGATGCACTAACCGACATGGGGGGTTTTTTTTGGTTGTGTTGATTTGACTTAGCATATACGTTTTCAGAAGTGAAAGAGCAATATATCTTCAGGCTCTGAAAATGCAGAAAATAGAAAAGGTCAATTATTGCTGCAGATACATTGCTTCTTCACTGATGATACCATCAGAATAAAAGCGATGCTCTTCTCAAAAGTCAGCATTTTGATACAAACCACTGTCCTTCTAATTTAGAAAAAAATACAGATATGCAAAAATATAAAGAAGATGAGTATCTAGATATGTTACTCTTACCTTTTTTTAATTTTCTTTTATAAAGATGCCATTTCTATAAATGCAACTATTTGGCTTTCTGTAAGACAGTAAGGTCATTTTAAATTTTAACTCAATGTATATGAAAATATTCTGCAATTCTTTCTACACATTAGTAATAGTCAGATGTGGTTTATCTCTGAATATCTCTCAGAAGCTCTGAGTATCTCTAATCTTTCTCTTAGTATTTATACAGGCATAAGGAAACAAAATTATACACAGGTGTATATGGAAAAAGGATTGCTCTTTCTGTTTTGACTGCTAATGAGACATGAAGGACATGGGTGTGCCTGAGAAGTCACCTGCCTGCAGGGCTTAAACACAGGACTCTAGGCTATGCAGAGGCATTTCCATCTAATTAAAAACTACAGCTGGGACCTCTTTTGTAGGAGGACACCTGTTTTATATATGTATGTGTATAAACATATATACAAAGCTAATATGTATATACAAAGCTATACACATATAAGTACAGTATCACTTCAATCCATTAATTTCATGATGGTTTAGGACGCAGAAGTTCTAAACTTAAATCCATTTGCAAAGGACTGTTTATGCATTCTGCATTAAGCTTTTGTAACTGGTTCAAATGTATAAACAGCTCTCAAAGCAGAGCCAGTAACACCATGCTCCTGCACAGCTTCCATGACCAGGTGAGGAATGCCCACAGCAGCCTGTGGCCTCCAGCCCGCTCACTTGGGTTTCCTCTGAGAAGCTGGCACAAGTGAGCCTGCAGCCTCTCAACCGCAGGATACTCAACACAGGTCACCCACATCCTGCATGATAACGTTTGTCATAACAACCATCAGCATCAATTTAAAGAAATACTGAATTTCATTGCATTTCAGGCGGGACCCACACCAGTAGGCTTGCTGTGAAGTGCTAACTGGGTTGAGTCCTTGCAAGGACCTGGGTGGAGTAGCTATGTTTTATTATTGTCTTCATCATAGCAACGCTCAGTGCTGTGAACACTGAGATGCTGCTCTCCATATTCAGTAGCAGGAGACAAAATGCTTTATAAGATGAGGTACCAAGGAACTTACAAAGCTTTGTAGCTTTTGATAGCAATTAAACAGGTCTTCCAGGATTGTAGTGCTAACTAGAAGTCCCTAAAATCTGCATAAGGTGAGCTTATAATAGTTAAACCCCATTTTGCAACTTTTAAAAAAAATGAGGATAACAATGTGCTCATATGTTGAAGGACTTAGAAACCACGAATAAGGTGCAACTTCCCACATCATTAGAACTACTACAAACTAGCAGTTAAAGGCTAGCCTGTACAAACTGATAGGTGTCTTTCAAAGATGGATCTTCTGATTAAATGTTTCACCCCTGTAGTGCTGTAGTTTGTTGTACCCTGGTCTTGGTCACTGCTGCACTTGGGAATGCTGACTGATACTCAAGAACTGTGGATTCAATACTTCTTTTGTTTAATCTTTACCGATCCTAGGTAATTATTATAATTTCAAAAAAACATAAAAGCTAGTAGCTCTGCTTTATTTTTGTGCTCAGGAAATTATAGTTATGTTGCTCCAGTGGATTTTGTGCAGTTATATGTCAGCTGAATTTTCATGTACAAATGTATTCCCTAGCTTGATTTATCAGAAGACTTTAAATGGCAACTCAGTATTCATAAGGAATCTTTTGTCTGCATTAAGAGCCAGCTGTCGGTGATACTGAGTTACAGAGCACAAGAACAGCCAGCAAAAAAAAAACAAACCAAAAAACAACCCAAAGTCATTCCTTGATTTTATTGTTATTCATTTTTAAGTACTTTCATTCAACTTTGATTGTTGTAGAATTTGTCTGCTTTATGAGTGTCTTTAAAAGGAGACAATGATGTTTTAGCTGTCTTAAGTGCTATCATCACTGTTAATGAACATGGACTCATTAATCTCTAAATCATTCCCAGCACAGGAGTGTTTCTTTCCCTCTTGAGTTTCCTTTTCCTGGGACAATTAAATTTTATATTAGCTACTACATCTGTTTCCAATACCATCTAGGAATTTTAGTTTATCCTTTGGATCACAACACTAGAGTTTTGCACAGTAAAGGGGGCATTTTTTAATCAGGAGAAGAGCTTTTAGAAACCTGCTGTATTCGTAGAAATAAACATTTTTATTTTCACTTTTAAAATTCTTAAATCTATGACCTATAGCTCTTTTAACTATTCCTTAAATGAAAGCTGCCGCTATTAGTGTAAATAACAGTGGTGAACCAGGGAGAAAACATATACCTCTTGAGCACAGAGCTATTAAAACTGACAGTATGAGACTGTTGACATTATCAAATTATGTAGGAACAAGGTAAAGAAGGAATGATATCATGATACCTACCCTTATCTTAATTCTGGATCCTGAAGAACAATATTTTAAAAAAAAATGCTTTTCAGTGACATATTGTGACCATTTCAGGAAAAGCACTGCAATGCCAAAGACTGGGGCTGAAACCAAGCCCTGAAGTTTCTAAGGAAGAAACTGCATTGTCTTGAGAAAAATGAACACTCTGAAACTGCATCACCGGCAAAAACATAAAATGAATAGTTTGATAGGGTCGGATAGTGCATCATCCCTTCATCCAACGCAATATCCAGTAACTCTAGTGAAGCATTGGAATACCACCTAAACCAAACCGTAATTGAATCATATGATTTTGATGGGAATGTCTCTTGATGATGAAATCACCCTTCCTGTGCTGTAGCCCTGACAATTATTTGTTTTATGGAACTCAAAGGAAGAATATTTGGAACAGTTCTCAGCCTATCAGTCTGTTTTTCTCATCTTTGGCACTTTCTATTCATTGCCTTCATATCAGAAATTGCCTTCTGATATGAGTATTCTCCTTTCATTTCCACAGGATTTGGATTCACTGAATATTCATAAGAAGGATGTGATAGCCTTGCATTTTTAGTATCTTTCTTACTAAATAAAAAAGACAAACAGCACCAGGTTACAGCAGACCATAACACAGCGGGAGTGTGCTAGGTTCTGAAAGTCTGCATAAACAAAGCAAATAAAAATGATAGCATTTGCAAGAGTAGTGCACATCAGGATACATCACGCGCTGCAGCAATGCTGAACACATATAGTCCTCTAAGCAACAGAACCAGATGAGAGTGGTTTCAAGAGTTTTGTGAGTTACTGATTAGGTACTTTCATGCCTAATGAGGTACGAGATTTTCCTGTGGCTGGGCATTCATTCATAGCTCCCTCTTCACATGAGCAATAAGCAGCAGACTGGAGCAGGGAGGCAGTGTCACAACCAAAGAAACATGTTTCCATATCTCTGAGCCTTGGGTGGACTGACTCCATGGGAAGATGAGAAAACTGCAGGGATTTCTTTCAGCATTGAAAATATTTTTATAATTCCTTCTTCCCGGAATGGGTTCACAGACTCTTTCTCTCACAGTGGCCATTAACACCTTCTCTTCTACTCAGGCACCTACTGCACTGCAGCTTGGGCAGAGGCATGGGCAGAGAGAGGGATATTGCTATTCCTGTGTGAAATCTGGTTAGAACCGGCTGGTTGGTTCAGAAGTTATTAGATATGAATAGACACAGACACAGGCATTCACACTTTGCTCAATACTCATTCTTTTCAGGCAGCTTGATTAAAAATGTGAAGGGAGGTAGAGGGAACAAGTAAATAATCTGTTTTCTCTCTGAAGAGGTCTGACCCTTAACAAGTTGCAGCTCCCTTCAATTTGCCTCTGATTTCTCACTTTATGGTTAACATAAAATTCTCCTAGTGAGGGAAGGAAAGAAATAAGTCCCTGGAAACCTGATTTTACTACACACAACCTTTAATGCATGTATCTTTTCTCTGAATATGTTCCAAAAAGAGTGGTTGCCTTTCAAGTCCCATTAAATATATATATATGCTTTATGAATGTAGCCCCTTTTTATCTCCTCCTTACAACTTCTCTTCCCTCCTTGCAGGATTTTTGCTGTCTGTGTTTCAAGAATCCAAGGCTTAGCTCTGGTAGGGCAATCTGGCTCAGACTTCTGAGGAAACTGCTAAATTGTGAGAAAGTGCTGTGACAACATCTGTAGAGTGGAGCTGTGTAAGGTAAGAAAGATAAAGTTGTCAGTGGAGGTAGGATTATTGATACTGGGACTGTTAGTAGCTCAAGGATTCAGAAGGGAAAAAAATTACAACATGGAAATGAAAAAAAAAAAAAAAACCAACACACCAAAAAACAAACCTAAAGGAAAAGGGGGAGGTGGAAGTAAACAACTCAGGAAAAACTGAGATCCAGAGAGCAGCAGAGGCCAACCTTTGTGAATTTACCTGGCTCAGAATCCTCCTGACCCCATCTCATTGCTGTCTGCCACCTGGCACAGTATATGTCCCCCCTTCAAACTGGACCACTGCAACTTCTAACCTTTCCTGATCAATCAGAAGCTGACAGGTAAGCTATTGTCCCAAACAACCTCTGAGCTGACTGTTGGCAAACATACATGCCTTCAGCAGAAGAGCTGTGATGTGTGAAGTCTGCCTCTCCCACCTGAGACCTTCGCTGGAAATAGTCGTCTTTGCATCAGCCCCAGACCTCTTACTAGATGCTAGGGCATTTATCTGGATTACTGTCTCAGTTCCACGATTTGTCCTTTTGTACAAAAGACTCTATGATGTGAAACAACCAGCTTTGAGAGCAGGGACTGAAAGTTCCCTTGGCAAGTATTTCATCCATGAATCCAAGTGATAAAGCCATTCTAAAATCTGGATGTTAACTAGTCCTTTTCAATGAATAGTTTATGTTCACCCAACTTTAGAAAGAATCCAAGCTCTGTGCCACTCTTGCCTTAGATATCTAAATTTTAAAAGAAAAAGAGAAAAAAAAAAAAGAGAAAAAAAAAAAGAAAAGAAGTTAACTTCTGGTTAACGAGATGTTTTGGGGGTTTTTTCCCTTAACAGTGGTCCATTCAGTTTGTGGGGTTTCTAGAGTCCCCTTTTGGTATACCAGTCCATTTGTCAGAGTAGCTACCCAGGCAGCAGGATGTTTTGGGTTCAGTACAATACAACACTAGCACAGCCTTCCCACTCTTGGGGAACACTCAAATAACAGACTGTAAATAAAGTAGGTGAAATATAAAGAAGGGTGAAAGCTTTATTAATTGTTCTCCCAAAGCTTGAACCCATGCAGGATTATAAAAGTCATGGGGCAAGAGATGCAAAGAGCCAAAGAGAAGCAGATTTCACTTTGAGGAACTTCTTTGGGACAGATCAAAGTAAGGTTTCTACTTCTGGCTTCCTGGGGCATGAGTTTATGTTGACCATTTTACTAGGAAGCAGTTCTGGGAAGAACGCCTACTTTATCTTAGAAAGTGTTTACAGAGCACTGAGTTTACAGTCGCACTGAACAGCCTGGACATCCAAATCAGCAAACTGCACGATACCATGGAAGTGCTTAAAACTTTTGTATAGGTAACAGGAAACAGGTGGACCTGTTTTCCCTCTGCAGCTCTCCAGAGGCTGACTGGCAAACTTAAGCAGTTCTGCTAAGCAGCCTGATCACCATTTGAAGCTAGATACATATAATGCTGATGAGTCAACATTTATGGGTAGAAATTATTTCTTCCTTGAGATGGTCTTGAAACTGCTCACAGTACATTCACAGATGTAATACAGACAATCTAGCCTGTTATCCTTGTACACAGAAATTATTTCACACCATTTTCAGCACATGCTGCTTAATGTCAGTGAGTGAACTCCTTTTTTTGCATTTAACTAACTTTCAAGTCATCCTGCCAAATATAATAATTGAAACAGCCTGTCTCCCACTTTCAACAGCATTTAAAACCAGACCTAGCACAGGATTCTGCAGGGTGCAACCCCATCTAAAAGGAGTAAGTAGAGGAGAAAAGAGTTCAGGGGTAGGGAGTGAAGAGATTAGGCTGGATATCAATGCAAAGACTGTTTCGCTTGAATACTGAAGATCCAAGTTATCTATGCTGGCCACCTGCCTAACTGGTTCCTGACCGTGTTTCACTGCTTGCGCTGATCTTTGGGGAACAGTTACTGCAGAATGCTGCTAAATGATTTTAATCTTTATTTTATTTCTTGTTAGCTTTTAATATAATTGTGAAAGAAAATTTGTGATTTGTGCATTGTCTGATTGTTAAAACCTTCATGAGATAACAAATGAATATTAAAATTCCCTATGAGAATTCTGGGATTTAGCCAAAGGGCATACATCTGTGGGTGAAGGCTTACTGAACAGCAGCTAAGTCCTGCCACTGCCCTTGCTGGACATTCACCCCGATAACTTTGGTTGCACAAACATTGCATTCTTCATCTCTCTTCATCCTGCAAAAGAGGAAGCTACAGGCTTTTTTTCTGGCCTCTGGGCACTCATTCTGTTTTCACATTACCTATAATTGTGTGGCCAACAGTGACCACTTACAAGTCTGCCCATGAGCTCAAATGCCCCAGCAGAGCTCTGCCCATGCCCAGGGACCACAAAACCCAGACACTTCTCTATGTTTCCACTCTGCTCCTGAATACAACCCGGGGCTTAGCATAGATTTTCCATGGTCCCAAGGCTCCTCTCCACATTTGGTGCTCAGCCCAGGCTCAACACTTCATCCTGGCTAGACAGATCCAGGCCTGCCACTACCACGCTGTTGTCCATAAAGCTGACCGTTTGGCCTGGATTAAAGAGCATTATCCAAAACAGTAAAAAAGCACCAGCTAGAAGGGCCTGGCCAGTGCTAAGGATGCAGCTTTTACATGACCAGCCTGTTTTAAGAAATGAGAACGTTTACTGTATCAATGACAAATAGCTGGTGGCTGACATTACAGATTAAAGAGCTGTAATTGGGAACACTCCTTTTTAGCGTAGACCAGAATTCATAAATAAAGACAACCTACCACAGAGCAAGTGCAGTCATGCATGTAGAGACAAATACCATATCATTCTAAATGCATTTTACATTAAAAAATTATGCATTATGAGAGAAAATGTAAGCATTATTTTTGGAAAGGTTGAATTGACCATTTCTGCCAAAAAATGCAGGTCAGGAAGACAGGCTGTCCAAAACATGTACAGGAGAATATTTTTCCTGTCCCATTGTTTATTAAGACCCAATTCTCTTCCTAGTGGTAAGATGTCCCTTTATATCCCTCAATCACTAAGAAAAAGTTAAAATATTTTGGTCTTAAATTTAATGTTACCGGTACCACAGCTCAGATGACATTTACTGAGTGTATGCCAGGAATCTGTATGAGATTTGTATACAGCAGCTGGTGTGTTTATAAAGCTCTTCATCATGCATAAGAATTTAGATACGTCAGGATAGAAAAAAAATGCTTCTGGAGATACCACGTAAGTCAAAGGGAAAAAAAATGAAGCAGTAAAATAATGCTTTTCATTCTCTTAACTGTGTTTTATTTATTGTTTGTTAATGTCATTAATGCATGTGATCCCACTGCTCCGTCCTGGTTGCTGGTACAGCACTCTGTCAGGCAGTCTACTCGCAGCACCTGCTCTGTTTCAGTTATAGCTAGGTGGGAGCAACAAAACTGGCTATCCTGTTTATTTCTATTTCATTCGTATGACCATGTTAAAAGACCTGAACAATGTGACACCTGTCATCTTCATATTTATTTTTGCCTCAAATAGTTTTTAATATTACTCCAATAGCAGTCAAAGATTATAATTAAAATTAAAAAAAAAAATCCAAGACATTTAACTATGGCTGATATAATCATACATGAGCATGTTAATAGGACAGATTGCAGCATAACACAGAGGTACACAAACTAGCTTTAAACTGGATAAATAAAATCACTCTGCTTTGGCAGCACACAGGTCTGGTATTTAAAATCCATAATACACTAGTCAAAAGAGGCTAAGTCTGGGAAGAAACTGTGGGAGAACAGGGAGGAAAAAAGGAACCACAAAAACTAAACAGAGACTAGCTACGTTACACATCTATTACTGTCTTTTACTTGAATACATGTGTCTATGCACAGACACAAACACATGACCCATTTATCCACCTGCCTTTGACCAGACTATTAGTTCATTAACTGCAGGTGTATGATGTGGAAGCTGAAAACACGGATCAGAAAGAACATGTTGCCTCTGGCTGCTGCTGTAGCAAAACCTGCTGAGGAAGGCGGGCTGTAGCACATCGGCTGTAGGAGGAAACTGCCATGTACAAGAATGTGGAAGCATTCTACATCTTCCTTTGATACCTGCTTGCCCACAGGGGCTCAAACTGTGGTTTGGAGTAGTGTTTATGTTTGTAAAGTCTTCCACTGCAAGAAAGAAGCTGTTACTTAAGCACACCTGCATCAAGGCTGGGCAATCAGATAAAAGTGGTTAGGTTACTGGAACTTGTTTTCACTTTCAAAACCGATACAGCTATATATCACCTCAAATTGAGAGCAGCTCTTCTGTTCTCTCAGATATGGCTGTTATCTAAACATTTATACGCAGTGCTTAGAAAATTCTTTCCATTGATCATGAGACTTTGCACAACCTTGCTGTTCACGTTCAGTATAACTCAATTTGGTTGGTGATTTGGGATTTTCAGGTTTGGGGGTTTTTTTGGTGGGGTAGTTTGTTTGGGGTTTTTTTGTTGTTGGGTTTTGTGGGGTTTTTGTTGTTTTTTCTTTTACCTATGGACTCATTAGTTTATTATCGATTTTACAGTACAGGATTACATACATTCTGTGGGTTTCCTTCACCTTAATGTGTAGCTGATGAAGTCACACTGATAAGAGTGCTAGGTATATTAATACCAGCTGTACAGCAAATGAAAAAAAAATATTCCATTAAGTTTGCAGTGTATAATATGCCACCATTTGACAGTTTGCCCATTCACAAGACACCAGAAATTAGACTGGGAACTTCAGTTCAGACCTGACTTACAGAATCACAGAACAACTGAGGCTGGATGGCACCTCTGGAGATAATGTAGTCCAACCCCTCTGCTCTTGGAAGGGTCAGATAGAGCAGGTTGCTCAGGACGGTATCTAGTTGGGGTTTCAGTGTTGTCAAGGATGGATACTCCACAACCTCTCTGGGCAACCTGCTCCTGTGATTGACCACCCTCACAGTAAGAAAGTGTTTTCTTAGTTTTAAACAAAATTTCCCCTATTTTGTTTTGTGCTCATTGCCTCTTGTTCTGTACTTGGGCCATTGATGACAACTCTTCAAGCCTAGCAGTTCAACTAGTTTTCCATCCAACTCCCTGTCCATTTCTCTAGCCCATACTTCATCAGCTGTCTAAGAGAATATTACAGAAGACAGCATCAAAAGCCTTCCTACAGTTGAGAAAAGCAACATGTAGTGCTCTCCCCTTGTCTAGCAAGCTAGTTTATACTAGAACAAGCCCCATAACGTTAGGCAAATTAAAAAGAATAAATAAATAAATAAATCAGAACCACAAGTGGTTCTATCAAAAAAAAAACCTACTACCTGAATGCATCTCAAAAGGCTAATTTGAACTTTATAGAAAAGGATAGTAATATCATAATTATCCTTTTCTGACTAGCACAACTCTCCATGGAACTGGATATGTAAATTTGTTCTGTTTTGGGAAAGACTGAGGACAAGAGCGTGGAATACACAGCCCCTCACACGATACACACAAATCTTGTGTGTAGCAATCCTTCATTTCTCCTTGGTATCTTATTTCGGGCAACTTCAGTCCTGAAAACTGTATTTTACTTTGTTTATGATACATGACACAGGAGAAAACTGAACTCTGGTTTCATAGTTTTACATAGTTCCTCTATCCACAGCATTAACAGAAGAATTAATTTAAATATGTTTTGTCACTAATATAACTAACATAACAACTAAACATTCTTGTTACGTCAGTTTTCAAATACAATCACATGCTTAGATATCCTACATCTTTTTACGTTCTGTGTAGGAGAAAAATGAAGAACATTACTGCTTGCAGTTTGAACTTGAAATTTTCCCTTATATGTTCTTTCAAAATAATTTCCCCCAAAATTACAAAGAAAGGAAAAGCTACATATGTTGAAAACATCCCAATAAAATGCTAAATATATTTTATCCAAAAGAAAATAATTTCCATATGGGTGCCTTTTAATTTGCTTACTTCTAGAAAATAACATGGGGAAACATTTTAATTATACCTATAAGCTCCACCTTCATTGTTAAGTTTGTACAATAATTCAGACTTACAGACTGTTCCCTCATTCATATCCCCTCACAGCAAAAAGTAGTACAGTAAAATTTTATAGGCCCATCTACTGTTTTGTAGTACAACAGCTGTTATCAGCTGGAGATGCTTTATGCTTTGTTAAACTGACTGTGTTAAAAGGCATTTCCCTAGTCACCTTCAGATGAACATTTTTTTTCTTCTTTGCAAGAAATTTTATAACTTACTACTTCAAGTCCCTCTTTTAAAAGAATTCAAACTGAAATTACATATAGATTGGAAAGATTACATGACTGGTGTTTGGTTTTTTTTTTCTTTTTAACAAAGTTTGATACAGAATATTATAAAAAATAGTGTGCCAACACCACTAGCAAACTAAAGAGCTTTTTAAAATCTCTCACCAGATCATTACATTGAGGTGTCGTAAACATAATAATACTCCTTATCTGTCATTTACCATAGCTGACAGATTTTGACTGATTTATTTTCACCTGAATAAAGGGACCTTCTGCTTTTCAAAGACATTCATGCAGACTCTTTCAAAACATACAGATGTACTATTTCAGGGAAGGGTAACTGGAAAATGAGCAACAGGGACTGCATAGTTTTTAAGTGCTTCAACAAACATATATACAATGGTAAAAATTTATAAGATTTCCAAAATGTTTTAATTCAGTCTTGCAAAGAAATTCACATCCAAACTTAATAGCAGATGAATATCAGAGAACAAGGAAAGGTGGTTCTGTGAGGGGTGAGGATTTCTATAAAGGAGAGAAGCAAGGAAGCCAGGTTTCCTTCATTCATTCAATTCCCTGTAGTATTGAAGATTTGTAAGTGGGCTGCTCCACAAGGGGAAGCATGCTGGGGGCTGAGGGGACAGCAAGGCAGGCATGAGCTAGCATCCTCACCAACAAATGGCACAGTCTCACCATACAAGTCCCACCCAAGAAGATGAGCAAAGTGGTCCTGTTGATGGTAAACTTGGTCAGCCAGTGACAGCTACGTAAGCCCATAGTGATGAAGTAGGTCCAATGTCAAGCCATGAAGTCATCAGCTGGTGAGGATTGGGATCAGCTAGGTAAGTGGCCAAGCACAGCTGCAAGATAGCTATGGTGAGGACTAAGACCAGGGGCCTGAACTTAAATGCAACTTCCAAGTTTGTTCCAAATTTAAGCTCCGCATTAAGTTTCCAAATGCAAACTTGCATTGAAGGTGGTGCCTACCAAGGCTTGTCCAAATCTTTTTGCACACAGCAATTTTCACAATTGTCCGAGCAAGGTAACACAGCTACACCACCAAAGAGTTGGCCTTGAGCACAGACAGTCATACCCCAGGAGGAGGTGGGTGCATTGAGGGCTCTGAGAGCTCTTTCCCATCTATGACGTTCTCGTACGCTAGAAATCCTACTTGTGTGTGGCTGAAATGGAAGTCACTATTGTTGGTGTATGCCACATATCAAAATAAATTGATGATATAATTTATCTAGACATGTTAAATATGTGAATAATTCTTGTTCTTCAAAACAAAGAAACTATAAACTTATTAACTAAGGGGGGTGGTTTTCAATAACTTTAAATTAGAATAATTTTTCATCATATTTTATGCAAAAAGCTATTTATAGCCTTCTAATTAAAGTATTCATTTAGCTAGTTAGTGATCATTTCATGCAGTATGTATAAAGACCACTGTACATGAAAATAGGTAGTGTCTCATGTTGACTCACCACAGCTTCTCCACTCTTCTTTCTCCAGCAATTTATCTTCCTAAAAGCAAGAAGGAATTGAAGGAATGTGGTTCTGATATTCACTACACTTACAATAAAGTAGTCACTTAAAGAGACCCAAAGCTACCATAATACTACAGCTCAGTTCTAGCAAAAAGAGAGGGGAGCTTTTTTCATCTACGCAATTGAGCTTCCCCAGTGTTACTGCCTACAACACTTTAAATGTGAAATTGTTAGCATAATAAGTCTTCCAACATACAGTCAGCAGGTTGCAATCTATTGTATATGCAGTTACTTTCAGTGTTATTAGCTTTCAGGTCTTCAAAGGATAATTAAACAGTTAGTATGATATTTTGCAAGGCACTGTATTTTAAATCCTGTCTGAAGATGCAAGGGTTGGAACTTTTTAAGCCACTTAAAATAGCAAGAATGTCAATTAGTTCTTTTCAGTGTACAGGCACAAGCAGAGGAAACGTGAAATAAAAGATGGCTGATTAAAGTTGTGCTGACGTGCAAACACCTAACTACTAGTCAAGGCTTTCTTACTCTGCCATTGGTGAACAAACTACCCATTTTCTAGAAAGCAACCCTACCTCTCCCCAGCCCAGTGAATAATTTTTCTTCATATGTTTAGGTTTCAGCTTATTCATGTACTAGTGGCTTGCTTAACAAGGCAGGCACATTCCAAGTGGAATTAGAAGAGTTCAGTAAATTATCCTAGGAATAATCAGACCTTGACAATATCATATTCCAATGCCTTCTGAATGTCAACTACTTACAGAATCATAGAATCATTTAGATTGGAAAAGACCTTTAAGATCATCAAGTCCAACCATTAACTCAGGACCGCCAAGTCCACCACTAAACCACGTCCCTAAGCACTGCATCTACACATTTTTTAAACACCTCCAGGGATGGTGATTCCTCCACCTCCCTGCACAGTCTGTTCCAATGCTTGACCACCCTTTCAGTGAAGACATTGTTCCAAATATCCAATCTAAGCCTCCCCTGGTGCAACCTGAGGCCATTTCCTCTTGTCCTATTGCTTGTTACTTGGGAGAAGAGACTGACCCCCACCTGCCTACAGCTTCCTTTCAGGTAGTTGTAGAGAGTAATAAGGTCCCCCTGAGTCTCCTCTTCTCCAGGCTAAAGAACCCCAATTTGCTCAGCCGGTAGTCCTAAGACTTGCACTCCAGACCCTTCACCAGCTTCATTGCCCTTCTCTGGACATGCTCCAGCACCTCAATGTCCCTCCTGAAGTGAGTGGCCCAAAACTGGACACAGTATTCAAGTTGCAGTCTCGCCAGCACCAAGTGCAGAGGGACAATCACTTCCCTTGTCCTGCTGGCCACACTGTTTCTGATACAGGCCAGGATGCTGTTAGTCTTCTTGGCCACCTGAGCACACTACTGCCTCATGTTCAGCTGGCTGTGGAGCAGAACCCCATGTTCCTTTCCCACCAGGCAGCTTTCCAGCCACTCTTCCCCCAGCCTGCAGCGCTGCGTGGGGTTGCTGTGGCCCATGTGCAGGACCCAGCACTGAGCCTTGTTGAACCTCATACAACTGGCCTCAGCCCATCCAGGCTGTCCAGATTCCTCTGCAGAGCCCTCCTGCCCTCCAGCATCAACGCTCCGCCAAGCTTGGTGTCATCTGCAAACTTGCTGAGGGTGCATGCGATCCCCTCATCCAGATTGTCGATAAAGTTATTAAACAGCACTGGCCCCAATACTGAGCCCTGGGGAACACCACCGGTGACCAGGTGCCAGCTGGATGTAACTCTACTCACCACCACTCTCTGGGTTCAGCCATCCAGCCAGATTTTTACCCAGCATAAAGTACACCCATCCAAGCCATGAGTTCCTCCAGGAGAGTGCTGTGGGAGACAGTGTTAAAGGTTTTACTAAGGTCCAGGTAGACAACATCCACAGCCTTTCCCTCGTCCACTACATAGGTCACCTTGTCATAGAAGGGGATCAGGTTCGTCAAGCAGGACCTGCCTTTCATAACCCGACACTCGCTGGGCCTGATCCCCTGATTGTCCTGCACGTGCCACATGATGGCACTCAGTATGATCTGCTCCATAACCTTTCCTGGCACCAAGGTCAGGCTGACAGGTCTGTATTTCCCCAGATCCTCCTTCCTGCCCTTCTTGTAGATGGGCGTCACATTGAATAACCTCCAGGTTTCTGGGACCTCCCATTAGCTAGGACAAATGATGGACAGCAGCTTGCTGAATTCTTCCACCAGCTCCCTCAGCACCCTTGGGTGGATCCCATCCAGCCCCACAGACTTGTGCATATATAAGTGGTGCAGCTGGTCACTGACTGTTTCCTCCTGGACTGTGGAGTCTTTATTCTACTCCTCCTCATCCCTGTCTTCCAACTCAGGGGACAGAGTACCCAGAGGGAAATTGTTCTTGCTATTAAAAGCTGACGCAAAGAAGGCATTAAGTACCTCAGCCTTTTCCTCATCCTTTGTGGCAATGTTCCTCACCACAACCAATAAAAGATGAAGATTATCCTTGGCCCTCCTACTGTTTCTAATATATCTGTAAAAACATTTTTTATTTTTTATGAGTGGACAGCCTGGGTTCTAGCTGAGCTTTCACCTCTCTAATCTTCACCCTGCATAACCTCATGACATCCTTATAGTCCTCCAGAGTTGCCTGCCCCTTCTTCCAAAGGTGGTAAACTCTCCTTTTTCCCTGAGTTCCGGCCAATCTCCCTGCTCAGCCAGGCCAGTCCTCTCCCCCACTGGCTCATCTTTTGGCATACAGGGACAACCTGCTCCTTTGTAAGACTACCTTCCTGAAGAATGTCCAGCCTTCCTGGACCCCTTGGCCCTTCAGAACTATCTTGCCAAGGGACTCTATCAACCAGGCTTTTAAATAGGCCAAAGCTGGCCCTCCAAGAAGCCCAAGGTAGTGGTTCTGCTGATCCCCCTCCTTAGTCTTCTGAGAATTGAAAACTCTAGCATCTCATGATCGCTATCCTTTGACTACCACATCACCCACCAGTCCTTCCCTGTTTGTAAACAGCAGGTCCAGTGGGGCATCTCCCCTTGCCAGCCCACTCACTAACCAGCTGTGTCAGGAGGTTATCTTCCACCCACTCCTGGAACCTCCTAGACTCCTTTCCTGTCTGCTGTGTATTTCCAGCAGACATCCAGTAGGTTGAAGTCCCCTATGAGAACAAGGTCTAGCAATCCTGAGACTTTTCCCAGTTCCTTGTAGAATGTTTCACCTGTCTCTTCATCATCACAACTATGGCTTCTTACATTCCTATGTAACAATAGCAGAGGAAACATGTATGAGGTAGGAGCCATACACTGCCTTGCAACAGATATATTTTCATCCATCTACGTATGAAAAAAGTATAAAAGAGCATAACAGTACTTGGCACTTGCTTTATGCCTGGCATAAATGTCTACAATACTAGAAAGCCACAGTCTTTCATTTTACATCATTAAATATGAAACTGAGCTGTATATTCTAATATAGGAGGACATCTGAGATTTCACCACCTCTGTATGGCCAACACACACTGTTTCCACTGACAAGTCAAAGAAAGCATATGAAGAAATAAAAGTAAGTATTGCTCCCTGGTGAGATTTGTCATACTTTGTGCAAGCTGCCCACAGGCTTTAATTCCAAAATTGCACTGTATCAGTTTGGACGTATGCCTTTCAGAGAAGAAAAAAGTTTATGTGAACCTATTTTATTGAATTATTCCATAAACAAAGTGGAACCTTCTCCCAGGGACCACAGAGTTTATTGCCTGTGCAGAACTGCCTTTGTAACTAGTAAAGAAACCAGACCATCATTCACCAACACGTTGCAGACAGGATGGGTACCTACCAGATTTTCTGCTACAGCAGGCCCTGAAAGTTGCACTCTTCTCTATCACTGGCAGTGTTCTTGAAAAGTACCAGTTAAAAGCCAGTGAATAGTAACAATACCAATCTTTTCTCTACTTCTCCCAAACTGCAAGGTCTACAGTCCCTTCCTCTCTTCTTTCTTTCTCCATTTCTTCAGGAGCATAATCTTAAAATAGACTTCAAACTTTATATTACAATGCAAATTGGAAGATTCATTCTCAAGCCCAGTGCATATTAAAAAATAAAAATCAGCTTTATACAAAATGTAAATAAGCTAAGAAATGTTCACCTACAAAACCCTTATTTTCAAAGATCTAAACAGAATTAAGAAAATGGAGGCATTTATTACAGTAAAAAATACAATAGGCTGATGTTTTGTAGTCAGAGGAGACTCTCTGGAAGTTCCAACATCAGGTTAATGTTTCAGCATTTTGATTCCAGTCTTCCCTCTTTCTTGAACACTTTTTAATGGATGATGACTATCTAATTATAAAGGCTAGTTTTAGATGTCAAAACTCTTTTATTGCACCAAACAAAAAAAGGCAATTTTTCATACACAGACACTGTTGATCCACATCAGCTCTCACTGCTATCTACAAATCTTGCCTTATATTCATCCTTAGACATCATGCCTGAAATGCTCTGCGTACCTCCCAAATTAATTTGACTTTTTAAGAAAAACTTTTGTGTCTGGACAACATATTCTTACTTTTTGAATGATTTCCAGCCTTAATTTTTTCCTTCAGAACAAATTAGAATTTCCACAAACTTCTTCCCTACTTCTATTTTCTGCCACTACTGTTCTTCTATGAGAATGTCTTTGCTTAGAGGATCCATGGATCCACCTAAGTCACCACGTAAAAGAAACATCTCAAAAGAAAACCTCACCTGTAATGCCTCTGTTTTTAGTGTAGCAGCATGATTCTCTTTTTACACTGACATATGAAGTTTACAGCACTTCTTATTCAGCATTTTAAAGTAAGTGTAAATTTGTGAAACAATAACCAAAAGAAGAAATACACATCACCTAAATTGCTTGAGATGATCCAGTATGTTAATTATCATGCCACATACATATACGCATGATTGCTAATCATTGTGCATAATAGTTAATTAATTTCTGGTTCTAATTAGAACTGAGGCAAAATACAAAGTCAAACAAGCTAAAACAGTATACTGCATCTGCAAGGTGGGGTTTCTTTTTTTTTTTAATTTATGAAAAGGTAAATCTTCAGTTTAAATAAATATAAAAAATAAACCTTCAGTACACTGTGTCCAGAGGAGTCAGTAAAGGAGTAACAATTTTGCTGATAAGTTACTAGTTCTAATTCCTCAGCTTTGCATAGTTTTGAGAGAACAAAAAGATGTGGAAGCAGTATTTTAAAAATACTCTGTAAAGAACATTTAGATCTCAAAGTGAGATATTTGACAATGTCTCAAGAGTTAGCCCTAATTCATCTTTCATATTCAAATTTGCCTTTGTTTCCATAACCTTTCTAACCAGGATCACCTAAAATATATACTTTACTAAAACCCATTTAAGAGAAATCTGTGTAGGTATGAAGACAAACTCTCTTCTCATTTTCTATTTATAAATCATAATATATATGACATTACAGAGAAGCAGCCCAATAAGTTAAAACTGAAGTATTATATTTCACATATATCTTTCTATACATTTCTATTTGAATTATTGGAGAAAAAATAATGCAGTTTCTCTCACTATATACTATTCTATATACGTAAAAAGTATTCTGCATTTTAACAATGTATATGGTGGCTTAAGAAAACTGGTTATTACATTTTACCTACTTAGTATATTTCAAATAATAAGGGAGTTTCTAATGTAATGTTTACACTAACTATAAAAAATATGAATAAACTTCTTTCCAATTAGCCTTTCATGTAACATTTTCCAGTTCTTTTTACAGTAATTTTTTTATATGAACAGAACCAGAAAAATGATCAAAGAAACAGGTCAGCCAAACCCTATTTCTGTGTGATCAGCCCAACAGCAGTTCTATTTGAAACCAGTATTGACATAACAACAAAGGCCTCAACCTTCCTTCCCTCAAGGTTAATGCATAAATTATTTAACAGAGTAAAAATCAGGAACTAAGTTTTGTGCTTTCAACAGTTCTCCCTCATTAAAAAAAACACCCGGCAGACTTTAAAAACAGATTTTATTTAGTAATTGAAAAAAATATACGTTGAAGTGGATATTTGGAAATTAATACTGCATTGCTCAAATAGCTTATGAAATATATTTTGAAAGATAAACTGATAGTTAAGAGTAAAAACCTAGCCCTGTAGCACTTCAGAGTTTAACTGCAATGAGCACAGGAGATTGTTACAGTTTTTAAGTGATTAATACTCTACATATATATATATATATATCATTATTAATTCATTAGCACCTCAATCAGAACTTCAGGTTCTATTTCACAATAGTTATTTACATAAAAAAAAACCATGGGATCAATGCAATATCCTAAAACCAAAGTGCTACTGAGGCTGTGTGAGGCTCAATGCTAAAAACAATGTAAATAAATTAAAACAGTACAAGGTTTATAAATTACTGAATTCTATAGCATATGGAATATACACACAACAATTCCATAAAAACATGAATGTGATTGTAAATTGATAAATAAACAATATCTTAAATGTAGAATCTCCATAAAATAATAAATTACTGCCTCCATTTTGAAAATGGAGGCAAGCACTATTAATAGCTAGGAATTCTCTTATGTAAAATATTAGCTCTCTCCTGAGACGAGTTTGTGAAGTAAAAGGCTTACATTATTAATTTGTGGGTTTTTTCTCCTCCAACATAGCTTAGCATGCTCTTGCTTCCGCAATACTGTAATTGAAAGCCTTCCTCTAATTTCCACAATAGCGTTTTTCTTCAGCCAGAGACAGCTTTAAACAGACATGAAAACACACACAAAAATTTAAGGCAACCTCATAATATCCAAATCCAGTCATGCCAACAAGAACGCTTTTGCTCCAAGCTTAAAAACCTACTTTAAATCAAGTACTGGTTTTCATTCTTTGGAACTCCCTCCTCCACTGACTGTATTACCCACAGCTCAGATACAATTTTAAATTTTTTCCCAAATGTTCTCCTGAGTGCTTTCATCTCTTCTACCCGGGAATGATCTTCTCCTATAACAATATGCGAGACACCCTCTTCAAGGTGAGGAACTACTTTTGCACCATAAAAACGGAGCTCCAAAGCTCTAATTGATAGTGTTGTTCCATGGATTTTTGTTCTGGGCTCATTAACAACAGCATAAAAGTCCACATAAATAGTGTTTCCTCTGAATATACTGAGCTGACAGCTGTTCCATGAATAACGTTCTTCTAACTCTGCAATCTTCTCCAAAAGCATCATCTTATTGTCTTTCATTCTTGAGAACACTTCCTTCAGTTGTGCAACATCTGTGTCTGCTGTGTAGCTGTCTCCGTAACAATCATACTCACGAGCAAAATCTTCTTTTGTGTCAGGAGACATGTGAATCATAAAGGCTGGCTGCCAAGGCACCAGCATTTTGTGTTGTAAACACTGAAGGATCCACTCTGCCCTCACCACATCGTATTTGTTGGAAGCAATGATATTTTTCACTCTGACGTTCTCAGTTCCTACAATGACACAGTAAGTATCCAGCCCTGGGTTCTGTACCACACTGCCACCACATTCGGCTATTCTGCTTTCCAGTTCAGACTTTGAGTATTTTCCCGTTCCTGTCATAACACAAAACTCAATATCTTCAAATACACTTGAAACCTTGTTTACACTAGAAAGATCAGGAGCTTTAAATTGCTCGGCTATTCCAATTATCTTCCTCACCTTTGATACAGTTTTCCTTTTTTTCTCTTGTGGCTTATTATAATCATCTATATGAAGGTGCTTAGATGCCAGCTTCCCTTCTGCTTTGCGTCTGAGGTCTTCTAACATGTCTGAAGTCATGCACTCGTACCATTCTTTGTCCTCTCTTATCTTCTCAATCCGGGGGAATCTCAAAGTGCACTCAGTTTTGTACATATCACTGGTAACAATCTCGGCTGCCTTGATCTGAACTATGACAGAGTTGCAAGGTTCAATGTACATTTCAGGTTTTTCAGTTCCACACAAAATGTTACAGGGAGGATCCCTCCTATGGTAGGGCTTCCAGTGTTTAGCCAGTTTCAAACCCAGATCATGCAATTCCTTCATAGTATAGCCAGAGCCAACACGACAAATAGAGTGGAAAATGGAAGGTTTTTCATTTGGAGGGGGTGTTTCTGCAATAGCGCACAGAAAATGAGACATCATTCCACCACGTGCGCCCGTCCCCCAGTAACCACCAACAATTAAAAGGTCTAGTTCATCCATCAACCCATTGACATATTCTGGCTTGATTTTTAACCAGCCTTCCCCACGTTTGTCAGGCTTGTAGGTGGACATGGGATCTTTCACCATAATCCCTTCCTCTCTGTTATCTATTGCTTCATTTAAAGCATCAATTACTTCTTTTCTTGTTCTGGCACTTTTTTTATGTACAACATGTATCCTGCCCGTTACTGGGGTAAATACGCTACTTAAGATTTCATATCTTTTGCTTAGTACTTCATGCCCCAACTTCTCATCATTAACCATCAATACATCAAACACACAGAAGCAGGTCTGCAGATCAGAGTCCTCCATCATTCTTTTTATGTCAAACCTGTTCCCTTTTTGCATAAAGGTTTGTGTCTCAGGATTGTAAGCCATCATTTCACCATCGAGAATGCAATTCTGTATATTGCTCTTAAATATCTTATGAATAAACGGCGTTAATGAACCATCAAGGGGGGAGGCGCCAAACTGCTGAGTATAGTCAAACCCATTTCGGGAAAAATATTTATACACATCTCCATCTTTGTGCATCTGCATACGTTCACCATCCAGCTTAGTTTCTATGTAGAACAGCTGGTTATTCATTTGTTTCTCAATTTGCTGGACATCAGCAATCGCAGCAAGCATTGGTTTAAAGGCAGAAAACAACGTGATAGAAACATCACTAAGTGAGACAGAGGGATCATGCAGTTGTCTGCAAACTTTTTCCAAATCAGTTGTGACATTGTGTAATTCAGCAGCATCAGGATGAAAAATGGAAAATATAGTTTGCTGACTAACACCAAGCTTTAGATCCTTTATAATCATCCGGATGAGCCATTTTTGTTCCAGTGCTGTGCTCTGGGTAATTAACTGAAGAAGACTTTTCTTTAACAGACCCTTGTTTTTAGCAGCATTATTGTTAGCTATTGTGTCTAAGTGTTCATTGACTTGTTCTATTGTCAGTCTGCCTTGTTTTGGGCTCCTAGGTTTTAATACGAAGTACGCAATCATTGCAAAATCTCCAGCATCTACACGTGAGCCAGCAGGTGCTCTGTAATTTAAAAGCTTTGCAGCATCTTTTCCGTCTTTTGGTAAATTAAGCAGTTCAATATACAGCTTCGCAAGCATAGTTTCTTTAATCCCGTATGCCATCCTTTCTCTTTCCAAGTGTGGAAGAATAAGTCGCATTGCTGGGTAAAAAGAATCTGTGACATCTTTCTCATTTTGGTGAAGAGCATCATGGAATTTTCTCCAGGAATCCAGGAAATCCTTGAAATATTTTGTTTTCTCCGGGCGAGATTTACACTGCTGTATTCGCTCTAGAGTAGAACACAAATCCGCAAAAGGCACTCGAGAAGCCACCGTTTTTTTAGGAGAGGGCTGCGAAGCAGGTGCGGAAGCCATGAGTGCGTTTTTCACTAAGAACAAAAAAAGTACACAGTTGTGGAGAAAGAAACCGCCAGCATGCTAATCCACCTCAAAACAAAAAAATCTCTAATTAGGATTTATTGATTTTCTGTTTTCTAATTAGGATTTAACTGGTACCGTTACTTAGGGGCCGCCAGCTGGTCCCACTCCCCGCAGTTAAGGGTGAGGCTCCGCCGCCCGGCCGCAGCACAGGCAGCTCGGGGGCGGGAGCCGGCACCGCGCGCCCCTCCGCCACCGCTCGGAGGGTGACAGTTCCACCGCTCGGAGGGTGACAGTTCCCTCCCCCGGAGCGCGGCCCCTCCCCGACACCCCCCCGCCGGCTCCCGCCGCACCCCGGCTGCCGAGGGGCCCGCCACGGGCAGCGCGGAGGGAGCGGGGCTCTACGAGGCCGGCGCCGCTCCCGGTGAGGGCCGAGCGGCCGGGCGCTCCCGGTGCCGCCCCCCCGCACCGCTACGGCATTGCCATGGACACGGGGCGGGGTGCAACAGACAGCACCGGCGGGCATCTTCCGCTCCGCGGCCGTCGCCCCCTCCCTGGAGCGGACAAACAGGAAGACGGGGGGGAGACCGGTGGGACGGCGGGGGCACGGGCACCCCTAAAGGAGACTTACGAGGAAGCGAAGGTGCCTGCGGAGCCGGGGGTGACACCGGCCGCCCTCCGCCCCGGAAGGGGAAAAGCGCCCCGGTGACGCGCGGCCCCGCTCCCCCGCGGGGACGGTGGTTCCGTCCGCGCGGGGAGGCCCCGGCTATCGCGGCGGCGGCGGCCGCGCCTGCGCAGTTGCGGCGGCGGCGGGGAAGCGCTGGCGGAGCCGGGGTCGGGGGAAGGCGCGGAGGCAAGAGGAGGGCGGGCGGCCCTGACCCGGAAGCGGAAGCCGCTCCGGTGTGACTTCCTGCCTCGGAAGGAGCGGTGGTTGAAGTTGCGCGTCGGGGTGTGCGCTGGCCTGAGGCGCTGCCGGCGGCGGCCCCAGCCCCGCGGGAGGATGCGGCGGGTGGGTCTCGTCTCGCCCCGCTTCGGGCAGGCGCCGGCCCGCGGTGGGGTGCTGGGGTCGAGGGGGTTGCTGGGCCGGCCCGGCCCGGGCCCTGGAAGGCCGCGACGTGGCGGGCGGGGGCGGGAGCGGAGCGGAGCGGGGCGGACGGCAGGCGTGGGTTAGCTGCGGTGTTTGGGATCTCGCCGTGCCTAAGTGCGGCTCGTCCCTGCGCAGGAGTGGCCGCGGGTGGGGGGCGGCTGCTGTGCTGGCCTGCCGGCACGTCTCCCGAGGAACCGCTGCATTGGCAGCGCCGTCAAAAGTTCCTTGAGGTGCTTTCCTGCCAAGCCCCGGCAGAGCTTTTGCACCTTCCAGCAAGACCTTGCGCTGGTGTTTCGTTTGTCTCCGCCGCCATGCGAAACAAGTTCTGCAAACCAGGATGCTCGTAGAAGATGGGGTGGATGTGAACTTTAATGTTGCTTAATGTCACAAGTGAATATATCGAAAAAGCTGAGCGGGATGTTTCTTTTTACGTAAAAATTTAACGTGCTTGGAAATTAGTATGTTTTAGGAGGCCACGCTTGCTAGAAAGCTAAGGCTCTAAAGTGATAACCGTTCTTGGTTTGTTGTTGTTTTGGTTTTCTGGCAAAGTACTGTCATAATTCGAGATGTGCTTGTAAGGTTCATTAAGATTGTTCATTTGGGAGAGGAAGTGTACAAAGTTAGGGGGAGAGTACTTTAAATTACAAGTATGTACTACTTGATTCAGAGAACTGTGGAAGTTTGCTGATTGAAATAAGTAGGACAGCTGAGCCAGAGCCCTTAAATGTGTGACACTTGAGTTGTTCTTAGCCTGCTTTTTCCTTGGTTAGGAGTAGCTACTTTGCTGTTTTATTTTATTTTTAATGAGAGTCTCTGCAAGATTTTAGTGCTGAGGAAGTGTGTGTTTTCCTGCCTTTCCTAAGCTTGAAGGCTTTCTTCCAGATTAGTTCCCCGTCTGAAACTACTTTTTTTACAGTTGAGGACTTAATATTTATACTTACAGAAGTCTTCTGAATAAATATGAGTAAATGTAAAGCTTCTGTTAACCTTGTCTGTGTCTGAAGGCAGTAGAGTTTATGGGAAGGAAGTGCAGAAGGAGGAAACTGTCTTAATAAGAAACGTGTTTCTCTGTGTTCCTAAGAAATACCTCTGTTCGTTTGAAAATGTGAAATCCAAAGGACAGCAGCAAGTGTTAAAACTAACTCTTGTGTTTCAAAGCTCTTCTAATGAGAAAGCAGCTGTTTCTTGGCACTAACTTCAAGGCTGCTCATACACTAAAAGTTAACTTTAAGGAGGCAATGTAAATGTCTCATAACTTTGTGCTGTGTATGTTTTATACTGTGTATTTTATGTATAGTCCAGGACACTTTGATGTGATTCTTGAACTTCACTAGAAGATGTTGTTTTCAAGTTTAACAGATGTTTCAAACAAGCTGAGCTTGATAGGAGGAGCACAAACTTGGTATGCATGGTTTCATCAGTAAAGTAGATGTAATTTCCAAGGGTGTTGGCAGTTAGCACTTCTTAATTTTCTTGTAGGTAGCTGAAGACAAACAGTAATTATGTGTGTAATTCAAAAGCAGTTTTACTCAAAGTTCATAAATGGAATTGTCTTTCAGGCAGAGATGAAGCCTGGGAAATCATCACATCCAAAGGTAAATGTTTTATAATGTATTAGTATATTAAAATAGCACTTTTTAATATTAAAAATTTTGACAAAGACAAAAAAATAAGACAGAATTTGTGGCGAGTAAAAGAGTAATTTCAACTGCCATTAAAAATGAATGAAAAATTGTTCCCAACTACTTTAAGTATGCAGTTGAGTGGTTTATGATCTTCAGTTGATAGTGATGTGAACTGTTTAAGAATAGCATTAGGGCACAGCAAAATATTATTATATGTCTTGATCATAAAGACTTCAGCTTTTTCCCTCAGAATTTTTGTTGTTATGAGTGATTTACGTTTTTCAGTAGCTACTTTATTGTGAGATTTGTCACTCACCTGATAAAACGTAGAGCTCTGCAATAATTCCTGCACTGTGGATTCAGCAGTGGGAGATGTAAAATGTATAGATACAGATACGTGTGGACAGATCTACACATGTGTATATCCCTGTGGCGTAAAAGTAAAACTCATCACTTCCTAATTAAATTTCTGTTTTGAGAGGCAGTACAGTGCTGTGGCTGTGTAAACTGAACTGGTCTTTAATGGCCTTTAAGCCAAGGGTACAGCAGCAGTCTGTCTAAACCTGACTTTTGTTAGGTCTTAATGTTGAATTGGGATGCATTGTTGTTCTGTGTTAATGGTTTCCACAACAGAACTTTGTATTTCAACGTTGTCTTCTACTTATTTCTAATGTTCACAAGCATCATCAACAAGGCACTTGTGAGAACCACCAGCATTCACAAAGGCTAACCTTAATAATACAGCATTTATCAGAGGGACAGGAGGAAATGTGAAGCAGGTAGATGCTAGAGGAAAAACCTCTGATCATATATGTGACTAAGAAAACATCATCTGTAAGGAGAATACAGAGGAACTGAGTTTATATAGTCTGGAGAAATTGAAGGTAGGTTACATATTTGAAAGTTAATAAGCATTGACGTAGAAGTGAAGAATTTAATTTACTAAGTCTCCCTTCCTGTTAAGTATTAGAAAACATTTTCTAGTACTAAGAGTAGCTAAGAACAAGAACAGCTTATGTAGGAGTTTCCATTAATGTAAGTTACTTAGGAAAACATCTACAAGATAAAACTATATGCTTCTGCTCTTAATGACTTGTGTATTTGTCACAGACATTGGCTTTCATGACAAGTTAAAAACCCAACAAACCAAAACCCCAAAATATCCCTTATGCTTGTTTTCAAACCCTCTAACTTAGTTTCAATAATCAGCGGTTATAAATACTGTTATGTTTATGCTGTAAAATGGATTGTCACTTCTTGTTATAGGAAGACTTTGTCATTGGCGAAGTTATGATGACTGTTTGAAATATAGTGCTGCAATATAATGTTCTTTCAAAAAAAGGGGGTTTTTAGTAAAGCAAGGATGATTTTCAAGGGGTTAATGCAGGGCTCCTCAAACTTCTTAACCAGGGGGCCGGTGAGCGGATGCAGTGGCAGGCAGTCATCTGCGGCTGCTTGGTTCCACCCCCCCCCCCCCCAGCAGGGGTGGGTGGGTGAGGGGTTTCTGTAAATACTGGGGGCCAGATTGAGGACCCTTGGGGGCCGTATCCAGCCGGTGGGCCGTAGTTTCAGGACCCCTGGGTTAATGTGTTATCTAGGAGATTTGAAAAGGAAATTTGTAGAGAAACCTTATTTCCCTGGCTGAAACAGAATTTCTACTAGCCTGGCACTGGCCAGCTTGCTGAGTTCCCTTGGTTCCAGTTGTCCCCATCTAATATATGGGTGATGCTTCATGCCATCTCTCTGTAGAGCTGTGATACTTCTGACAGTAGAAGGCAATATAACAGATAATACTGTTGAACAGTCAACCATTTAAAAAAGTAGTAGTAACTAGTCATATGACAAATTAATTAAAATACTGTCTTTTAGAAGATGTAAAGAGGTTCACACTTGTTGCCTTAACTGGAACATCAAGCAGTTACGGAGCAAGTCTGTAAGTGATTCTTGTAGTCTTGTCTAGAAAGAGAAACAAGTTTTTCCAGGTGGTGGGTCCAGTCTGTTTCTCAGGTTGACCAGCTCAGACATCAAAGTCTTAAATATGTTGTTCTCCTGTTCCTTCCCTATCCTCTCCCCCTTTCCCTGATTATTCTCACACCCTATTAATCACAAAAATTAAAGATACAGGAGGATTTCAATGCATGCTCTTTGTAATTCAACATAGGGGTTTTGCATCATCACGTTATATTGTAAAGTGTTTGAAAGGTTTTTAAGGTTCCAGCAGAACAGTAATGGGAAATGAATACCAATAAGAGATTTTTTTGTGTGTGTGTTTAGTCTTGCAGTATGTTGAGCAGTCTCAAATCTCATACCCTTTAAAAAGTGTTGAGGGGCACTTTATCGTTTACTGAAAATTACTGTATTAACTTACCCTTTTTATTTATAACCTTTACATGGGAGTTTAGTTCTGTTTATATCGGTTTCCATTGTTCGCATCAAACAAGATAATGTTTGGAAGGCCTGCTACTTTGGGCTCCACAGAAAGCATGGTTTGTAGCTTTGTTGAGGATGAGCTGGTACTGACTTGGTTTAGAGTTTCTTCTAGGCCTGTGTGTTTGAGAAACCGTTATTTTTCTTTCTAGTGATTTTTCAGTTAGTATTGGAAGCAAGTGGGGAAGAACATAGGAGAAACTCATATGTTCGTTCTCTAGCTAACAAATCTTGCAGTAAGATGCAAGTAAGAGACATGGTCTGATTCCAGCCTGGAGATGGACAGAACTAGTGAAGTTTCATGTAGCTGTGAAGAAAACATTAATAGTTATGTAGTTGTTCATTAGTGCCGAGTAGTCAGCTTTACTCATATATGTAGGTGAGTATGAAACGTTTGTGGCTGTGTAGTTTACCATTCCTGCTAACTACCATATGTTGAGTTCTAGTTGTAGGATGCATTGAGCCTGCCACTCCAGTAGCAAAGGGGTTTTATGTACCTGTGTGTATATTAGAAGTAATCATGCAGCAGAAGTATCTCATCATATAGCATTTTGATATTACCCTACTGAAACGAAAATAAAAGCAGTGCATAAGTGAAACTAACGGGGCTTATGAATTCAGCTGTAAGTATCAGCCTTCAAATAGTAAACCTTAGCGTATATGGGATAGCCATCTGCAAAACTTAATCACCTTAAGATTTTTATTGCTACTTTGGGTTTTAGTAATTGTTTTTAATGATGGGTCTCTTATGAATGTCTTGTTTAGAAAGCATTTCTGGAGTCTCAGCAAAGTTTTGAATAGCATAGATAACAAGAGGCATAATAACACAGTAAAACCCAGTGTTCTTACACTCTGGAAATGTAATGCAGGAAATGTTTGTCAGCTTCGTTAGGAAGTTCTCTTACAAATTAAAGTACCTGCTTTATCTGTCTCTTAATTACTGTGACTTCTTTACTAGAGAAATGGATTAAAATAATTAAATTTTCATGTAGACAATATTTGTGCCTACTTGAATGTGGATATGGAACATGAGCTCATAAATAATACGAGAGAACACTATTGGGATACCTGCTGTTTAGACTCCTTTGTAAAACTAGTGAAATACATATTTTGGAGTAGATGCACTATATAATAGCTTATTTTTGTATTGCCTTTGGTTAATATGTGACAAGGTTTAACAGATTTCTGATTAATATCTAATTGTTGCATAAAATAATTGGAGATGGCAACTTTTCCTGGTCATCTTAGGGGCTTATCATATTTGTAGAGTGCAGAGGTTACCTTCTATCACTCGATCCTACAAAGATGGTTGCTGCAGTTACAGCCCTCTCCAGTAGTATTAGGCCATAGAGCTTAGTTTGGTGTGGGTCCTGTGACTTAACTGAATGCTTGGGTGCTTCTTACTGCACTCCATCATTTTAGGAGGTTATAACTTTGAGTATGTCTAAACCGTAATTATCATCTACTATATAATTTAGAGTATTCTTAAACAAGTGAGCTTGTGTTGTCACTTCCAGGCGGTATGGTTATTCAACTTGGTGTTGACTGAATATTTACTGTAGTTCTCATGTAGATTTGACAGTTTTTGCCTATTTCTATACAACACTTGAACCCAGCAGTGAATAATGAGATATTTTGTGTGTGCTGTCAGACATAACTATTTCTTATGGTGTGAAAGAAGATTTAACCCATTGTCAGTAACATCACTCTCCTCATCTTATGCTGCATGTATGTCATGAGTCTGTTTTCGTGTTTGGACTTTTCAGCAGTTGTGATTTTCATTGATCAGAGGATAATGCAGTTAGCTGACTGTTTTCAGTGGTCTTCTATGATGGTGCAATCTTTCGTTCAGCTGAAGATTTAATAAGGATTACCAATCTGATAGTGGAAAACTATCAGTATAAATAAGAACCAATCCAAATATAGAAAAACAGCTGTCGTGAGTGTAACTGCACTGTGGTATCTTACTCTAGAGAAGTCTTCTTCTGACCTGTTTGTGATGCTCTGTAATCGTGGTTGATAAAGATTCTGAAAGACGGCCAAGATACAGCAGATCTGGTATGCATTGTGAGCCTTCACTGGCTGCAGAGTGAAGCGCATAGGCTTATTGAGTGCTCCTCATGGTCTTAATCAGGAGTAACTTAAAAGTAAGGGCTATTTTTGTTTGTGTTCTCTGGATTCTAGAAATACGTACATGAGAAGTTTTGACAAACTGGTGATAACACTCTGTGTGGTTGTTCTGTTGGTTGGTAGTGAAGACTGGGGGAAAGCATATGGTCCCAATAAAAAATTTTCTAGTGCTGCTGGTGAACCTTGCCTGCTGAAGTAATGTAAATGGGATTTTGAAGAGCTCTAAAGCCTTTTCCTTATGATTGCCTTTCTGCTTGTTCTACAGAGTTGGATGGTTTCCAAAAAATCAGAGGGAGTTTACCACTAAGATTGATGTTTTTGCTTTAATGTATTGACTTGCCACTAATATTCTGCAAGTATGAATGCTTAAATCGCTTCCTTTTTCTTTCTCCTATATTTATACATGTATGTTTGGGGTTTTTTTCAGGATTTGCTTGGAGTAAAAGATCACTGACTTCTACAATGGAAAAGTCATGGATACTTTGGACCTTTGTTAAAAGATGGCTACTAGCTTTGGCTTCCTGGTCTTGGAGTCTCTGCCGCATTTGTCTTCTACCCTTGATAGTAACTTTTCACTTGTATGGAGGCATTATACTACTTATATTAATATTTGTATCAATAGCGGGTATATTATATAAATTCCAGGATGTGCTGCTTTACTTTCCTGAACAGCCCTCTTCATCACGCCTTTATGTTCCTATGCCTACTGGTATACCACATGAAAATATCTTCATCAAAACCAAAGATGGAGTTCTTCTCAATCTTATTCTGCTGAGATACACAGGGGACAATGCAGCATATTCTCCAACCATCATTTACTTTCATGGGAATGCAGGCAACATCGGCCACAGGTTGCCAAATGCTTTGTTAATGCTGGTAAACCTGAAAGTAAACTTAATTCTTGTCGATTATAGAGGGTATGGAAAAAGTGAAGGAGAAGCAAGTGAAGAAGGTTTGTACTTAGATTCTGAGGCTGTGTTAGACTATGTGATGACTCGATCTGATCTTGATAAAACAAAAATTTTTCTTTTTGGCCGTTCCTTGGGGGGAGCAGTAGCTATTCACTTAGCTTCTGAAAATTCCCATAGGATTTCTGCCATCGTGGTGGAGAACACCTTTCTTAGCATCCCATACATGGCCAGCACTTTGTTTTCTTTCTTTCCAATGAGGTATCTTCCTTTATGGTGCTACAAAAATAAATTTCTGTCCTACAGAAAAATCTCTCAGTGCAGAATGCCTTCTCTTTTCATCTCTGGGTTATCTGACCAGTTAATTCCACCAGTTATGATGAAGCAACTTTATGAATTATCCCCAGCTCGGACTAAGAGATTGGCGATATTTCCTGATGGAACTCATAATGACACTTGGCAGTGCCAGGGTTATTTCACTGCCCTTGAACAGTTCATCAAAGAAGTAATAAAGAGTCACTCCCCTGAAGAAATGGCGAAAACTTCATCTAATGTAACAATAATATAATTGATATTCTTCGTTGGAGTGGGGTGGGGGGAGTTCCTGCACTGTACCTTGATTTGTGTAAAGTGGTAAAAGAATGTCCATTTTTAAATGTATGTCATGTCTGTACTTGCCTAAAGGGTGAAATTAAACTTGGAAAGGTCTGATGCTTTATTAAAAAGTTCCAGATAACTTTTACATTTGTAGCATTGTAAATGATCCATTTTCCATCTTTCTTGTACTTTTTTGGTACCTCTGTCCATATATTCCATTTGTTTGATATGTGCAACGGATGCCATTAAAGGAACTTGCTACAAAAGTAGTACAGAATGTATTAGTTTAGAACAAGAGGAGGCTCTTCAGTATTTGCTGCTGTATGTGTGAGCTTTTTGGACAGTCATGGTTAGCACAATGATTTGTTGCTTCTCTTAGAGTTTATTTAAAGTGTGCCATGCATGAGATTAGTGTTCTATTCCTTGAAATTTGATATTATGCAAGGTGGGAAGTCTTCAATGTGCTAAATAATATAAAATAACATTAATGGTAGAGTATACTTACAGGTATACTATCCTGGGTTATTACTGTTTTTTATGGTTATGCACATATATATATATTTTTCAAACTACAACTGAAGAGGAAAAGACACTTTCCATGTTTTCATTTTACTGTTTGTGTTTTAATAGTGCCTGGAAAGTTGTATGTGCCTAAACATCATGGCTTCAGGATTTTGCCCAGGCAACTTCTTCGTAGGAAACAGAAGTAACCTTCAAAAAGAGCAACTGTGGTCTAAGCTCCTTTCCACCCCAAGCTCTCCTCACTAATGGACAGGCCAACTATTTGTTGGTATTAGTCTGCTTGTGCATTTGAGGTGGGATTTCCCAGGGCAGGGTGGGTGGTGTGATAAAGGAGTGTCATATAAGGTGAAAGTACATATTTGTGTTCAATTTTATTATTTTTTTTTAGGCTGGTGTAGTTAAATGTCTGTGCCCTTTTATTTATACCTCCAAAAGAAACAAATCCAAATAATTACCAGTGATCACATGATTAGAGTTTGGTGTATACAGTTGTTACAGTAAGGATAATAAAAATGAGCAGTGCATTAAATTTCATAGACCTAAGCTTAGTTAGTCTGAAAGACACATTTATTTTAAAACTCTTACTCATTTGCTTGCAAAATGTCTTTTGCAGTTCTGTTGCACCATATGGAAGTAGCCTAAGCATCAGCAGAAATTAGGCTCTTCAGCTCTGCTGAGATTTTTAAAGCCAGTATCACCGTTTCAGAGTCTGCAGTACTCAAACTGAGAGAGTTTGATTCAGACTGAATGTTGGGGTGTTTTTTGTTGTTGGGTTGGCTCGCTGGTTTTCAGTTTTAATAGTCCTTATCCTAGGTGGTCATATCAAAGTTGTATGCTGTTAGCTCAGTCTGTATTGGGTTATGTGGTTGTTTAAATCTCTTCTGCAGGTTTAATTTCTCATTTGCTGCAGCTGATAGTTTGCCTCTTCGAAATATTTTTTTTATGGAAAGAACAAACTGTGGAAAAATCTTCCACACAATCTGTAAAATTGCCCTTTGGATTGAAATTTTAAAATAAACTTTTCTGCCATGTTGTCCTGATTCAGAAAAGCATCTCAGCACACACTTAAAATCTGTTTCCTGATGGACAGTGATATTTTAAGCTTGTGCTTAAGTTCTCTGGTTGAATAAAACTGCTTTCCTGAACTGGTGCCTTAATGGTTATGCCTCCTAATATTTACTACATGGAATTACAGGTCTTGTGTACCCATTGGTAATAGTTGTCAGCAATTTATGGATAGAGTAATGCATCTTTACTTAAATGTGATTTTTTTAAAAAAATATATTTATTTTTAAATAAATAGCTATATATATATATACACCAGAAGTTGCTGTTTTCTTTGGTAAGTATCTTTTATCATACTACCACTAAGGTTTTAAGAGTTGACTGAAAAAGCTATAGACCTCTTCAGATCTATAGATCTAAAATCATTATAGATAGAGCATAGTTTTAAATCTGAGTGAAACCAAAATTGTTTCCTCAGCCTTCCATTGGCAATATTTTTTGAAGGGAAGCGAGTGGGGAAGGTATATTGATGAAGTTTGGCTAGGGAGGGTGGTGTTTATATAGCAGAAGGGAATTAATAGACAGCATTCCCTTTCCCAGGTGTAGTCTAAAATGACAATGTGAGCTGCTTGCATAGGTTGTTTCAGCTGTTCACATTGCTTTAGAATTAAGGTGGAGGGAGATAAATAAGTGTGCAAATACTGCTTCTCTAAAAATACGTTAATAAACACAAAGGAATAGATTACTTGTTGGAGACTGAAGAGAAGGTAAACATTTCAGAAGTTGTCATAATTTGCTGTTAAGTAACTTTTCAGTATATAAAATGTTGATTTGTGAGGTAACGTGACTTTTTTTCCCCCCACTTACCACCACTCAACCCAGAATGCCCCCAGTATTGTGGGGCACTTGCATACAAATTAAGTATTCTTATTTGGGCATACAGTTGCAAAGCCAGATGTGTGGCATGAGATTATAGCATTCTGGAGCTGTTCACAGTGGACTATATCGAAACACTATTTTTGATTATCAAGCCATATCTTTTCACGATATTGTCTGCAAGACACGAAGATGAAACTTTGTCTGATTTTGCAAGTATTGGGTATGAAAGGACACAATTGTCATACATGCATCTTTTACAATAATGTGGTTTCTTCCACTTTCTACGTATGCACATTTTTACTTCTCCCTTAACGGGTTGGGCACATATGTTTGTGAATGAATGTCTGTTGCTATGCTCTTTCATTGCATTGGCTATGAAATCCACTGAAAGAAAATAGGAAGGAAATTCTTTTTTTTTTTTTTATGCAAATATTCTACTGCTGTGCAGACGATCTTTTAAGGCAGGAAAGAAGGGGGAAGAAACTTGTTCTGGCAAGTCAAGACTTGTTTTTATTTTACAATCTGTGTGATGGAAACCCATCATTATCTGCTGCTAAAAAGTGAACTGCAAGCAACGTAGTAGTAATAACTTTTAATTGCCAAAAGGTATATTATGATATTGTTGCATTTATTCCACTTAATACTGTTATATGTTTTCCAGTAACAATTCTCCAGTTGTGTGTTGATGTTTCCCAAGTCTGCGTCCTGTGTGTGTGTACATATATGTATATATATATAAAAATTTCTAGTTTGGGAAGAGGAAGTTGAGTTATTTTCACTGGTTTGTAAGAAAGCCTCTTGGTTTAAATATGCTCATTAAAGGAACTGCCTCTTTTATAAGAGGAACTTGTAAGTTAAAAAAAAAAAAAAATGGGGGGGTCAGGAGTTGAACTGGAACAGCTGTAGCAGTAGAGTCCTTGTAAGGAAGCATCCAGTATAAGACCTTGTGTGCACACACATGTGTGGTTTTAATTGGTGGATGTACTTGAGGCTTCCTGCTAACCCAAGTTTACATTCCCAGTGTTTGTTTTTTAACTGAGAGAGATAAGCTATGCTTTTGTCTGAAGAAATGTTAGCTGGCGTAGCTGCCCTCATGTCCATTTCTCAGGTAAAATTAGAGCACAAATACATTTGGTAGGCTACGGACAATCTCAGTTGAAGGGCAGATGGATTAACTAATAATAGAAAATATGCATATCAGCATCTCTAAGCTAATCATTTGCATCACGTTGGATGTTCACGGTGAAGAATGCAAGGCTGAATTGAGAGTCCAAGGTATGGTCTCTTCTGTTAGCAAAAAGATGCAGACATACCTCCATTTGTATCTCATATTCTTGATAAGTACGTTTTTAATTTTGTTACTGACAAGTGATTTTGCTAGGGGCACTTCTGCCAAATATAAAATTGGTGCCTCTTGCATGTAGTGGGATCAGGCTGATGCATCCCATTAAGAATAATTTACAATGCCATCCTGCTTGTATAATTAGAGTAGAACCATGCAGAAGTGTAAATAAAGATAGTGTATTGAAGTTCTGAATAACACTTGTGTTTTGAATTAAGAAACAGTCATTGAATATATGATGCAAGCTTTTTATTTGACTTTAATATATAGTTAAAGCAAAAATGTCATAAAGTATTCTTAAGTTTTGTAGGCAGCGTAAATGTTACTGTATATGTGCGAATTGTGGCAAAGTTTTACATTCTCATTCTAGTCTGGTTTTTACAATAAAATTAATTTTACAAAAAACACTTTTCTATTTTTATGTACTGACATATGCAATAAATTGATACATTAAAAATGCTGTTGATGTCTTGCTTTAGTTTGTGGCCTGGCCTTGATATGTGTGCTTGGGTATTTTTGTGGGCATGGTAACTGACCAACCTCAAGGTGTCGTTTTCACTTAGTTGCTAAAACCAGAGCACATGGAATAGACATCTGCATTGTTAGATGTAATAGCTTTCCACAAACACCAACAACAGAAATGCTATATTACAAATATCTGTTCCTAAGCCTTGTCAGGTGTTTTCACCTTCAGGAAGTTTTAGTAAGTAAAATTGATAGGCAGTAACTTCGCTTTTTAACACATTCTGCATTTCAAAACTTCTCTGTTATCTGGGAGACTGAGGGATGGTCTAAGTATTGTGTCAATGAGGAAATATTTTTAAGTATTTCTGAGTAGTTTTACCATCTGCTGCTGGTAAATAATTTAAATGTCAATCTTACATGCTATAAGGCCATTCTAGCAGGTTTACAGTTAATTCGTGTAGCTGCAGTGGGATACTTGGGCTGAAGCAATTTCTACTTTCTTACAGAGACATGCATAACTAAGCTTGTATCATCTCTGTTCCCATCCTGCATGTTAATGTGAAATACCCGGAAAATAAGGATTTGCTGCTGTCTTTTCTAAAGCTGCAAAATGTGTGTCCTCTCTTGGATTACTGCAAGGCTTATAGTTCAGTTTTAACCCAGTACCTAGCAAAGAGGGCTAGGGGAGGTCGGTGGTACTTTTTGATATTTTGTTCAAGATACCTATTAATTTTGAATGGGGGGGGAAAGTATTTCTTCTTGAAGCAGTGAAAGTAAAGGAGCAGCTCAGATTTGGGTACATCTATGCACATCTAAATTGAAATCCTAGAAATGAAACCTAAACCAAAGGCAGGGGATTTGCTGTTTATTAAAAAGGTAAAGTATACATAGGTAAGATTTTGAGAAAATACTGAACCATCAGCTAAACAAAAATCATTTGTTCTGAAAATATTGAACATGCCTGAGCTTTAAATGCTTTGCTGGACCCTATTCTGGGTTGTCATTTTAGACTTTAGACAGAGTTCTATCTCTAAGTAGATAAGGAAGACACACTGCATGTTCTTGGGAAATGTTTTGAAAACCATAATGTGATTAATTTGTTGTGCTTCAGCTTGGGTGGGGACAGAATAACTCTCCTGTGTCATGAAAAAACAGCAGTTCTTTCTCTGAAAGGCAGTACAGCTTAAGAGTAGACCTGGTTTAAATGTATTACAGAAGATGGTTTCACTCATAATAACTGGAGATAACTTAATAATCTTAAGGAATTAGGTGAATGATGCAAAAGTGCAAGGTTGCTGACAAAATGTGTGTTCACATACCAAGTTCGGAGAGATGTTGCCACTAGTTTTGATGAGCAACTAAGGAACAGAATTTACTGCTTGAAGACAAGAAGGAAAGGAAGTTCTACAGCTGTTCTGCATTATGCTTACGTCTGGTGTGGGCTAATTATTTACAAAAATTCAAAGGGAAAGGTCAGGCAGAGAACCTTTCTGTTTCAGTCCTTGAGGATTTGGGAACAGCGTAGCATTAGATAGAGCTACGAGGAAATAACCTGTGATTTGAAAATACTTGGAACCCTGTCCTGTGTATTTTAATGAAGGTCCACAGCCTGTAGCAGCAACAGAGTGGTCACTCCCACGTGAAAGGCTGTAGCTCCTGGTTTATTTTACTACCATAAAAATGCTTCTTTAGCCCAACTGTGCAAAATCTGTCAAGTTGCATAGTATCGAAGAGGTCGAGAAATGCAATACTCCGTGTTGCTGGATAGCCAAGCCAGAGAGACTATAAAAGAAGTGAGCTACAGCTGTATGACAGAGCTTTTCCCCTGTGCAGTAAGAAGGAATTGCTGTACCATTGGGGGAGGGGGGCGGGGGGGGAGGCTGGCGTTAAGCTGCTGTAGCATATAAATCATGTGTTTTCTTTGTATTGTTGTCTTTTTAAAATTATTTGTATGTCTTGTTGGTTCTGCTGCATACTTTGGGAGACACCTATAATAATTGCTTTTTCTTCCTGTGCCATTGCCTACCTCTTTGAAAGAACTGTAATGACTGTGTAATAATGATGGCTGCAAGTCAGTTGTATGTTTACTTTATGTAGTATGCATGCCAGATTTGAACCTAAATTGTCTAGATCTCTAGAGAAATAAAGTATCAGGCAAGCAATAAATCTAGCATGGTGTGTCTGAAATGTGCAGAGACACTTGCGTTATCCTAGGCAATTTTGAAATTGGGAGGCAAAGAGAAGAATATATTTTGTGCTTCAGAAAGTTCTCATAGTGGTTTTTTGTTTGGTTTGGGTTGTTGGGTTTTTTTCCTTTTAACAGGTAATATATCAAATAAGTCTTTAACTCTTTGGATAACACATCCTTGCAAGGTATTCAATAGCTACCTAAAATTTAAGGTAATAGGATGTAAGATACACATCCACAGGAGCACAGTATTCACAAATAGAGTGATTTTTGGATCCATAGGAACTTAGCTGGTTTTGCTACTGTATAGATTGCAGTTAATGGCTGAAAGAACTAATTGTCTTTGAAGGGAATGTGTACTGTTTCAGAGGGCTATCTATGAATACTCTTGATATGGGTAGCTGTAATAGCAGAAAACTGTCATCCAGGATTCTATTCTGATCTCCTCCAAAATAGTCCATCCATTTTGTCCATCTTCAGAATGGACTTGAAATTGTTTAAAATGGAACCCTTGCTTATTCTTTGCTCCTTTATCTGTCCTGCACTGTCTCGTGCAGAAAGACAAGCTGTCGTGGCCTCTTTCTTTTTGTTATAACTGCAGAGACCAGTTCCATCATGTGTCTACTTCAGAAGTACGTGGCATTGGAGCTTTGCCACTGGAGGCATACTTTTAGTATGGCAGACAACATTTGCCTGGATCTCTGGGCTGCAGCATCTGCACAAGCTCCCTTTTAAAAACAGAACATTTATTTTAAATAAACTTTTACATTTCTTCAGTAAACTGGGTTTTTACCCAGGTCTTTGTATTCACATTATCTACTTCTTTTTTGTACGTTAAACTTCATTATGGGATTTTTCCTCCCCCTCAAAGAAGATGCTTTTGTGGTTAAATTACAGTACTGGATTTCAGGAAGCCAAAAGTTCAGTTTCTGATTCAGCCATAAATTTCCTGTGTGATTTCTTACTATCTCTGCCTTGGTTCCCCACAGATATACTGATAATGTTTTATACATTTGCAGGTTACCAGGGCCCATCTTGATAATTTAATCTGCTACTCTGCATAACGGAAATGAAAAAAACTTGTTTGCAGAAATTATAGGGTTTGTTTCTGCTGTAGCATCTTGGAAGGTTTAACCAGCCTTGATTTTGTTCAGGAATCCATTTCCCCTAGTGAAACATTCTCACCATTAAGTCTTCAGTGGTAATGGGTTTGGGTTTTTTCTTCTTAGAGTTTTAACTAAAAGTTTGCTCAAAAGTGAAAAGTTTTTTTTACCCGAAAGTAAAAGACTTTGTTAAGTAAAGTTCTTAGACTAGCCAAGGCATTTCTTAGTCATTTTCCGCGGCTAAATTAAAGAGGTCTCTTAGTCATTCAACCTGAGTGTTCAGAGTAGCTCATCCTTTGGCTTAAGGAGGCACTGAGTGTGTATGGATCAACTGTACTGTGCATGCAAAAAGGACCTTATTTACAGAATACCTTTATTATAAGGGTTTATTCCTTTTTGCTTTCAGAATTAGAAAACCTAGGCCAGGACTAGGTTTCTGCAGTTCAAGGCAGTGTCATTTTCCAGAAACAGTTTGGAAAACACTGCTGTGAACTGGGCTTGAGGTGGTAGTCACTTGTTGCCCTAAAGTTTCACTGATGCATGTGTAGCATAGTGCGTGTGTCTTGAGCCAAAACCAGCTAATATGGTACAAACTTTTGCAAAAGGGTTTTCAGCGAAGCTGGCAGTAGAAACAGGCTGTTAACCACAAACTGAATACCCGTTCCTTTCCGTGATGAGTTTTTTAGGCCTGTTATTTCATTCTGCATTTTTTGTTCTGAACCCTTTTTCACCGTTCAGTTTTGGCAGTCATAACGATGTGTAAAGAGTTTTGTCAATATAAAAGCATGATTACTGCTGCCTCTTATTTTTGCTTAATATTATGCTCCAGTGTATATATCCAAATATTACGCTTCTTTCTGAGAGCTCATGTTCAGCTGGAGTCAACGCTCTCCCATATCTGCTAATGGAAGGCTAATCTGAGCACTCCTTTAGCCCTCTTCAGTCATACCTTAGGTTAAAATGAAGAAGAAAGTGCACATGTGTTCATCTAACTGACTTTGCTTCAAGTAGATAAAGGATACTTTGCAGCTCTGCCAACACAAGGGATCATAAGGTCAATATGTTATGATGAGACATAGTGGCAAGCATCAAGGCAACATCTCCACACTCTAGGCTCCGCAACTAGCATTGGGTTTTGGTTTTTTTTTTTGGTTTGGGTTTGTTCTTGGGGTTTTTTTAGTCATTTTTCTGGGGTTTTACTTTAATTAGTATCTGAAATTTACTGAAAATTCATCTGATTGTGTTTAAGGAGTTGAACAACTCCCGTTTTATTATTTGTGTATTTTATGTAAACCCCTTATGTAATAATTTCTAGGCTATTCATGTTGGTTTTCATGATTGATCTCTCACTGTCATTATTTATTGTTCCACTATGTTTTTGTCATCACAAAAGCTGTCTAAGATTATCTTTTCTTTCAATTCACTTAAATTCTTATGAAGCTATAGAATAACAAGATTGCAAACAGTGATCTCTTTGATACTCAACTAGAAATACCTGTTGAATTTAGCGATTTGCTGTATGGGGGCTGTTCTGATTTTCCTCATGTCTCCTTTGAATTTCTCATTTATAAGAATGATAAGCAAGAGAAAGCCAAATTTCTTACAGAAGTCCTCTGTGTCACCACAGTAATTTTATCAGCCTGAATACTGACCCCATTTGAAGAAGGTGTGGAGGCTGAGAACAGCCTATTTTCTTTCGAAGTGTTTAGAGTGATGCTAATTATATACCTGTCTGTTGTTTTCTTATATGTTAATGACCACAGAGGTCTCAGCCAAATGTTTCTCAGTATTCCTGGATAGCCAGTTATAACTTTCGTTCTCTCACTTGGTTTAGTTTTCTTAAATAGCAATTCTTTTCCAGCTGTCATGTTGTTTTATTTTTGGAACACGGTCAGTACTAGGCTGGTAGTGTTCTGATGTCTAGCGATACTTCAAGGCATGCCTGCTTAGTTCTAAAAGTTGTTTATTCTCTTTCAAAAAACCTACCTTAGTTCATCTTAAATTTCCTTCAAAATGCAGCCCTGTTTACACCTTAACTGAGCCTTGAGAAGAGGTACAGACACAATATGGTATTCTGCCTATATTCCACTCTGCACTAATTTCTATGTAATTTCTCACAGTATGTGTATGCTTTCTAGAGGCATGTTAAGAGTTATGGTATAATTTTTTTCCCTCTGCATTTAGGAAAATAATTACATGTCTCTGCAGGATATTGGGTGGTTGCTAGCAGTGGCAAAGTAAGGGAAAGTGTGCCTTGCATCGCAATGGAAGATGATAAAGCTTATAATAACCCTCAGTTTCTCATAGTCTTAAGTAGGAGTGGGAGAAGCTACGGAAGTTGTTACTCTATTGTTGCTTCTTCTTCCTTCTTCTCAACAGGATCAGCTTGATCTGAACTATTCAGAAGGGTGTTGCTATGAGGTTTCATTACACAGTATTCAGACAGACCTGTAAAGTTCTCTCTCTCGCAAAGATAAAGTTTACTTGACATGGTAAAAAAAAAAAATTAGAATCCAGTGGTGGAGTTGACTTGTTGATTTTATTTGGAATTGTGATGCTTTTTGATTATTTTTTTTCTGTCCCAGACCACTGAAACTTTTAACGAAGTGGTAAAACCTTAATTTTGTGTGAGAAGGCAATACAAAAAGGATATGTACCTGCTTGGGATATTTAGGTAGCCTTGCTGCAGAGAAGAAAGGAATTCCTAATGCAGGGTTTTCAGATGAAAGGACTAGTAAAAACTTAAAAAGATGAGCTTAAACCAGACAGTCAGGATTCACCTGAAAAACCTAAGAGTGCATGTTTAATTATTTTTTTTTAATTCTGTAGATGTTATTTTCCTTCTACACCCCTCTGCCCTCTTCCCCTCTCTGTTCTTATTTTCCCCTCTCTTACTCCTTCCCGTCCTCTAGTTTCCACCCCTTCTAGTCCTTGTCCCTATCCCCCACAAGTTTCATTTCCCCACTTTTCTGTGTCCCCTTTTGCATTAATTCAGGTCCTTGAATTCTGTAGAGAAACTATATTTATTAGAGAAGTTTAATAAAAAGTCATACTTTTTCAGGTTAGTATGATAAATTGAACTGCAGAATCTGCAGCTTCATACAGTTGAGAGAAGAGTAATTTGTTACTCACGCCTGGGAATATTTTCACTATTGTGTTGAGAAAACCACCAAAATTTTTGTTTGAATAGGTTGGCCCCTTTGTAGGTATATAGGCACTTTAGATATGAATATATGTATTCCTATATACGATATAATATATATACACAGTACATCTATATACCCACCCACACGCAGGCATACACATTGTCATCTGTGTATGTCTTTTAAGTAGCCCTGGATGATAAGCTGCCGGGAAACCTCACATTGTTTCTGCACTTCTAGATAAGGCTCTACTTTACCAGTGGTACTGTCTGTGCCTAAATATAATGGGAAATGGTAATAGCAAGCTGCCACATAAATAAATAGTTGAAAGTGAAAGGAGGAAGGTACAATCAGCAAGCAGCTTGTGAGAAAGTATTCATTTCCAAAATGCAGCAAAGAAAGAAGAAAACTAAACAGAGACTGAATCTTAAATGTTCACTCTGTACATTAATGATTCTATCAAGTGCTTCATATGACAGGAAATGATCTGGGCGTTTTGTTCACTTATTCTGGATGCCCTTAGTTTCAGAGAGCAACTGGTAACATGGATTGCACCTCGGAAGGGGACAGCTGAACTCTCCCTCTGGCTTTAGTGAGGAAAGAACAGCGATGAAATCCGTGGACTGTGTGCACGTCATCCAACAGAAGGATACCGCCTCCTCTCCCTCTGCCCCCCCTGGTGCTGCTTCAGGCACCACGGGACTTTTTTCTGTCACATTCCTTTGGCTTGCAATGCTCCTGTCCTCTTGTCTTGCAGCAGTGTCTCTTTACCATGTTATCACCCTGAAAACAGAACTAGAAGCCCTGCGCAGTGAGCTGATCTACAGGGTCCAGGCAAGGTCTCCACTAGACCAGCCACCCGTGTCCCCTGATGAAAATAAAGTGGGTGCCCCTGCCTCTTCCCTCCTGCAAGTGTCTGCAGCCGGTGGCAGGCAGGTAAGCTGCAGGGGTGGGTTTTGGCTTGCAGGGGATGAGCAAATGTCAGGCTGCTTTTACTGACTGTCGCTTCTCCTCATTAGGAGAACAGGCTTCCAGGTCCTGGCCCAACTGAAAGCTTCCAAAAGGAAATCTGGAACGGGAGCAGAAACAGGGGGAGACGGTCTGTTGTCCACACAGAAGAAAAAGGTAAATAGCATCCTGTGGCATGGGTTGGGGCGCCGCAGTTGGATACTGTCTTCAGAAAAGCAGCAGTGCTTGACTTGTGCCTTCTCCTGTCAGCCCATCCGTGCTCCCAGAGCCCATTACAGTTTTCACAATTATTGCTGAATGAATGGTGTTAACCATGGGCACATTCTCTTACTGGTTACCATACTGTTTAAGGTACCAGGTGTTAATGCTACTGCAGGTTGAACTTTCATCCTTAAATCCCAAATCTGCTTCTTGTAACAAGTATTTCTTGATGATGCAGTAGACTTGAGTAAGGCAACTTTAAACCGTTCAGGCTGTGAATTGCTCAGTTCTAAATCCAACAGTCTCAACTCAGGGTAATGCCTAGCGTGTTTCTCTCTGATCAATAGTAGGGAGGGAAAGCTATAATTAAAAATGCCAAGTCATTTTTCTGGGAAAATATGCTCATTGTAAAAAAGAGAAGTAGAAAGAAAGGACCTTAACTTCAGGGAAGTAGGAGCTTTCAAAGAGAAAGTCTGGCTTGTACCTGTCAAAAGAGGCAGGCTACAAGGAATTCAGTGGTTTAGCATCATTTCTACATTAAAACAATCTTGTAATATAATTAGGAAAAATAATAAAGCATGCCTATCCAATAAATTATTTTCTATCGTGGCCTTTTTAAAAGGTGCTGCAGAGAACACTGAAGACTGCTCCTTAAAAGACTTCTGATGTGTATTACAATATTGGAGTATTAATGGGATATATTTGTTTCCTTCGGGGATAAAGTGCCTATTTTTTTTTTCTTTTTCTAAACACAGTGATGCCTGATAGGATGAAGTACAGCATTTTATTGTAACAATTTGCATACATACTCTAGTTGCACTGACAAACTAAAAATGTTCCTGAGCTGCTAAATCCTCTTACAGATACTTTTAGATTGTTATAACTGATGAAAGCTGATACCCTAAATTATTGATAGATGAAGTTAAAATGGAGTAATTTGCAGGCAAAGACTAAATCAAACTTCGCTTAAAATGTGCTTTTGAATGACTAACTAATGTGAAATATATTCCATTTAAGCTTCAGCAAGCTAAATGATATTTAAGTCGTAGAGTATAATCACTCTGCTTACCACAAATATTCTCAAAAGAGAATATTCATTTAGGACATCACCCAAAATCCATAGGTTTAAATGGGATTTATTCCATCTATTTCATTAGTAGTCCTTGGTTCATGATCTTGGCTAAGAGTGATTTCGCAAACAGGATAGAGGACAAGATTGCTTAAATTGTATTTCTTGTAGCCTGTTTCCTATCACAGGAGCTACAGAGCTTCTCTGCTTTCCCCATCCTAGCAACTCCCAGATAAACACTAGCGATGTAAAACATAAGCATCACCAAAAATAAGAAGGCATGTCTTTTTTAAAATGAATGTTATAGCATTAGTACTCTACTAGTTATCCAGTTCCCTTCATGGTAGCTTACACGTTTATTCTTATTGCTATTTGAGGATGTATGGGGGAGATGAGGGGGTTCTGGGCTCCTCAGCTGTGCTTCTGGCAGACTTAAGATTCTTCTCATCAGGTAGCCACCTCTGATTATAGCTATTTCCCCTTATTCACATAAAATTCTAATTAAGCTACTTATTTCTGTAAGCTTTATTTTAAAGATACAGCTGGCTTTAAAATAGTTTAGGGTGAAGAAAGCATAGAGTATGAACATTCATTTAAAAGGGGAAAGCTACCTAGGCTGACCTACTACCAAACTGTTTTCTAACACGACAATCATATTTTTGTGTATAAAGAAGAAAAAAGTAAATTAAAAATCTTGCATTTATATAAAAGGTCATCTGTTATACAGGGTTACCTTTCTGCCTGCTCTAATTACAACAAATTAAGCTTGTCAGAGTTCAGTAAGACGTTACATTTTCTCAGATCAGATTTCACTCATGACCATGAACCTACTAGTCAATGTTACATTTTGCTTTAGCAGAGTGAAGTAAGAGAATATGGTGTTGTTCATGGTGCTGAATCCTGTCTGTTGCTTGGTCATGTACACAGAATTACTGGCCCTACATTTTGATCTTCTCACGTCAATTTCTGGGAACCAGAATTCTGACAGCCTCCAAATCATGCTGTGGATGCGCTGCACTCATTTTGGTACAATAGCAGATAAATTAGGGTATTGAGTGAGGTGCTTTGTTCTTGTCCTATTTCTGTGTGCTTCAACAAGGTCTCAGAGTAGAGCCTGGTCTCATAATTAATTGTTGACCTATAATTTCACTTTCACTTTAACATAGACCAATTACTTAGAAAATGAATACTTGAAAATGTCACTGATGCCCAATTGCTTCTCTTGTGCTTCATCGGAGACTAGAAGTAAAATATAGAACCATGACTTCGTTTATAAATAAGGTTGTGGTTCAATTCTGTTTTCTTTTTAAACTTTAATTATTTAATTCCAGAAATGGATGCCCCATGATTCTTTTTAGGCCCAGCACAGCCATTCCTAAACATAAGGAATTTCCTTTTTTTTTTTTTTTTTTCTATTTACTTGATGGTGTGTGTGTGTAGAAGTGGCCAAAAATTAGAATTTTAATTAAAATGACTATTGGATGAAAGTGGATCTAACACAGTATTGTTCTTTCGTATATTTATGGGGAAGGCATTTGCTTGTGTTCATGCGTAAAACTGTTAGTCACCAGTAGTTGTACATTTTGTGCCTTGAGAAAATTTCCAGCTCAAGTAGGTTGAAGAAATGGGTTTCAAGCATCAATTCCAAATAAAGCTGCACAGTTAGCAGTCAGAACCAGAGGTCTTGATACAGTGAGTAGGAGTTAATGGGTAATTTTGAAAGGTACGTATTATTAATATGTAGGCAGATAGATAATTTAACCACTTGTGGCAAATGCCATGTCAGGACACATAAGAAGAGATACAATTTTTCTTATTTCTCTTTCTTTTTATCAATTTTGCCTGTAGAGGAAAAACACTACACAACAAAAGCCTCTCCTGAATTTTATACCCTGTTCACAATTGTTGATTGACTTGCCTGCGTGTTTCTCTCTAAATTGTAAGTGTGCTTGAGTCCAGGAACAAGATATACGTTCCATTACGTAAGCCAGTTCAATGTATGAATATCAAGTTTCATTTACATGCTCTCTCTATGCCTTGTTCTGATCACTATTGTGGGATTCTGATTCCCATGGCCAGCTAGGGAGGTGAGCATCAGGTCTTCTGTAAACTCAGATTTAGGTGACATTCTGCTGTAATCAGGCTGGAGCACCTGTGGACTGTATTGACTTTGGTGTATTGAGGATATCCATCTGACCCAGTCTGATTGCATGTATGGAAGGAACTGAGGAGAAAGCCTAACTAATTCCACAGAGCAGTGAGGCGGGCTAACCTGACATGTGACTTGGCACAATTATTTTTTACTGGTGGTTCCTGGGTTCTACTCCAGTATCAGTTGTGTCCATGGGAAGAAACTATTGCCATGCAAGTGTGGTGTATGAGTTGTGAGAATTTTGCCATTCGTCTTGGTATAATTGCCTTACTGGCAAACTGATACATTTGCTTTGGCAAATTGGTACATTTGTTGGTCAGAAGTGTTTTATGTTGTTGTTTTACATCTCTTTGATAGGGATAGAAAGAACTTTTACAAGTGGAACTTGACTTTAGTGATCTTTGAATCAAGAAACCTAACCTTTTGTTACTAATCTAAACAAATGCCACATATGAAATTCCCTTGCCAAGTACTCAAAATACTTATTTATTGTTCAAAGAAGGGAAATGCAAGACTTCTCTTAATTAAAAAAAAAAAAATCCACCACCAAAACAATGCCTACTTCTTGTCTTTTTTGTTTCTGCTGACATCAGTCTAACTCAAAAGGAAGTAAGCCTTTCTATATGAAAGGACAGAAAATTACTTGATACAACGCCTGCAATTTTACATGAAGTATTCTACCTACTGAATGAATGAATCAGTGCTGTGTATTATGCAGAACACTGTGCAATCAGCCTGTAATTTTTAAAAACAATATTCTTCTTCATACTGTATAATAGAAGTCTACATGAAGTATTCTTAATTTGTAGTGAATTATTTCCTTATTATTCTTACTGTAACACATTAGTGGTTAATTCTGTTAAGGTCAAAATAGTGCTACCAGTACTTCAAAGATATTTGTTAGATCTGAGTCATATTAATAGCTATGACCAAGCTATTTTAATACAGGGACTGATTTAATCCATGATTAATGCCATATAAAGAGTTCTTAATTAAAAAGCATAAAATTAACCAGTCTATAAAAATGCACAAGCAAGAAGTAAAAGATCTCTTGTGGTGAGAAATGAAGAAGTTAAAGAAGAAGAACTGCAAATTGTTGAGAACGCTCGTATCATTTATAAATTTAATTATCTAGTGTGTAAGTATGTTTGGGAAGTCTACACAGAACAGATCTAGGCCAAAGAAGAAACCTAAACGAGCAGGTCTGTTTTTCAAGGTTCAGGTTTTTTTGCTTATTTTTGTTTCAGCAAAAATTGAGGTAAATGTCTGGGGCCTCAGATATCGAAACTTTAGAATTTATACATGAGTTCACACAGAATAAACTTGACATTTTGTTTGAAAGGATTGTGAAGTTAGATTGCACAATATTAAAATGATTATGCAACTTAAATATTACAAAAATGTGCATGGGAGGGCAAAGTGGATTTTACCAATATTGAGTCTTAAATCATGCAGATACGCAGAAAGCTGTGTTCCTATCCTGCTGCAAAAGCTAGCTTTTTAAAAAAAATAATAATTTGTGGTTACATTGCTCAACTGGTGCAGATCACATCCTTTCATGTGCTGGCTGTGGTTTCTAAAGGCATCTGGAGTCACTAACTTCTCCAGAATCGGCTGTTCTGTTAATGGAAGAAGACAGACTGAAATGTTCTTCTCCCCACCCACATCATGCAGAGCCGTGAAAATCGGAAAGGGGAGAAAAAAAAAAAAAAAAAAAAAAAAAGCTCATCAAAGCAAAGCTATGAAGTCACAAGAGGATGGGGCACACTTTATTGTTCTAGATATACTGTTTCATACAGCTCGACTTCATGGTGAAACAGACTAGATATTTTTATGCATTTTTAAGACTTATTTTATGAATCCTGTGTTGTTTGCATTATTAAGTATTAAAAAATCCTTTAGACTACAAAGCTGATGCTTAGGTTTGATTTCCACTGGGCTGAAGGCCATTCAGGTAGAGCTTTTGATTTGTCAGTTTGAGTACTGACAGTGACGCTTCAACCCGTATCTTGTGATGCATATATTCTTAATATTGTACTTCAGGTAAGATTTGGGTCCTTCTTGGAAAAAAAATTGCTAACATTTCTTAACAGTGTTAACTTTTTACTGAAAAATCCTGTTAATTTACCCAGAAAAATATACTCTGTATATCCATATCTTCTTAATAGTAGTGTTGTTCACTCTGAATTTTTTTCAATAAATGACTTAATTTTAAGCATGCATGTATTTCCACTGAGGTCAAAGTGAAGTACTTTGGCTTGAAGCATGTACCAGAAATAGTAACGTGTCAGTCTTGGCTTTTAAATATTTTTTTGAAGCATGTTGTTGTTCAATCCTTTAAACACTTTTTTAGATATTATTTGTCCTTTGTGGCTTTAGGTAAAATAGCCATTGTGCTAGTTTGTCCTCTTTATTGTCATGAATGACACTGTTGTATCCATATTTCTCCATGAAAAACAAGCTTACTATATTCTGTGAAGCCTTATTTCTACTACATATGCTAAAGAAAGACCCATTGAGATATTTTTAGAGAATATATGTAGATTTGATATCTGTAGAATAAAGGAGAGTTGGTATGTGTTTTAAAAAGTGGAAAAGGTCTTGGACTATACTGACTTGCTGATTTTAATTACTGTGTAGCCGTTCTCAGCAGTGATGACTAGTGTTTCAATGCTGCAAACAACGGAAACATAAATACAAACTTGCAAACTGTGAATCAAGTTTGCAGAGCAGGTTTAACAAGGGTTGCTAAAGTGGCCGTAACTGTCCCTGCCTGTGGACACGGCTAGTTGGTACACAGCTGGAGAGCAGCTGTTAAGTGGGAATCATAACAAATCTTCCCTTGTTTGGTTAGTGGAAAAATCCAGTGGCCACGCTCGTGAGTTCTTTTAAAAGCAAGAATTAAAGCTTTGATTTAGCTTACTGAAGTACTAGGGAATCTGCAAACTCCGTTCACTAGGAAGGCACTGTGCCTCAAAGGAGAGTGATTTGATACCTTGTGAAATAAAAAGCCTGATGTGTTTTGTTGTGTGAGTCCAGAAAATCCAGAAAATAAAAAATTTTATTTGGAAGCTTCTTTTTCAGAAAATTCTGTCACCCACAAGCGTGATACAAAAATGACTGAAGTGTAATACTTTTTGATTTTGTGTTGGTTTGGTCTTTCTATTCCTCATCAGCAGGCTGGGAATTCAGATGCCTGTAAATTCTTGGTTTGAAAATCTATAGACTTTGGCACATTATGATGAGTATTGATAGAAATCAAGGACACGTTCCAGTGTAGGAGACAGGACCTTGCAGGATAGTGTTAACCTAAGCACAGCTCAGGTGCTGTGATCATTGTAACATCGGAGCCTTCCCAGACATGTGCTTGAATCTTTGTCCACTGCCAGTTGGCACTGCTGAGTGCTGGTGAGCATCCAGCCCTCTTCTGGTGTTTTCAGGCTGGTCCCCTTGGAAAGGAGACATAGATACAGGGAGAGGCTGCTTTCTACTCAGATCCTCTCGCTACCTGCCGTGCAGCAAGGGGTTTGTGCTGCTGGGCACTTGGTTGCACAAGTGAGTGCCGCTCACAGATGTAAAAAAGGATCCCATGGAGCAGAACACTGCCTAAAATAGCAAGAGCAGCCAAGTCTGACTCGTAGCCTTCTTACCTGAAAAGAGGTGAACGAAAATGGGGATTCAGCATCCTATAGCAGAATTTTCTTCTCTTGAGTCTCAGTAAATTCATTGGGTCTCTGCCAAGCACAACAAATGTTACTACTCTGTTTTTCAACCTTCAAAGTAGTACTAGAACCAGATGTTTTCATTAAAATCTGCTCTAAGCAAATGCAACTATCCTTTTTTTTCTTAGTTCTGTGACATTTATGCTTAACAGATTTTTTTACACAATCTTTGTTTCACTTGTGAGCCAATATTGTTAACACGCCACAATAATCTCTGATCAAACTCCTAGTTTCTCATTAGTGTCACCAGTCTCTACAGTTTTGAGCAACACATCAGTTTTGACAGATACTAAGATATTTGTTATGTGTGTATTAATTTGGTAAGTCATCTCTGTATCTTCCCTCTTCATTTCAGTATACATTGATTCAGTGTGGATATCCGAAAACATATTTAAAATATATATATATATATATATATATGGATTTTGAGGATTTATTTTGAAAGTACCATGTAACCCATATATATGACTAATATTTCACAGCAGCTATGACTGGAGACTAACTTCTTTAAATAGTGTGGTATCATTAGAAAAAAGATATCTATCATAGCTGGCAGGGTTGGAGGTTTTTTGAGCTTTTGCTTAGAAAATTAACAAGGCTAATTGATCTGATGATTCCTAGCTCATTTGACATAGTGCTACATTTTTTCAATTACATTAGGACCAGAGATTAAAACAAGCAAGTATTACTTGTGCTGCTGAGCCCTCCTACTTAGCTGCATCATCTCTGGATGTTATTTAGTACGTGTTGCCGTATTAATTTTGCTTTGACACGTTTGTGTAAGATCTGCATTAAAATTAGTAGATTATGTTTTCAAATAAGTGGTGAGACTGAGAGAAGGTGGGGTTTTTATGTCCTCCTTTCTTTTTTTTAAAAAATAGTTTCAAAAGTTTACTCTGTTGTGTTACTGATTTACATTTCTTTGATTTGAAAATGCTTTCATTTTGTAGTGCTGCAGGCCTGCTTGCAACTGATCGCTGACAGCAAAAGTGATATCCAGCAGAAAGGTAAGAATATGTTCCATTATTTATAGCTAACTATTGTGTGTATTAACTCTTCCATCCAATATCAAAGCAGTAACTGAGCTATGTCACTAAATATTTAAACAAAAAAAAAAAAAAAAGAAAGAAAGAAAGAAAAAAATTGAGAGGAAAAAAGTTAGAAAAAAAGAGGTCCCTGCATCTGGGCAGCTCTTGCAAATATCCTCTTTTCAGTGGGGAAATCCAGATAGTGAGACTGCAAGTCTTGACTAGAAGTCAGCTTTGTTAATTTTTGGCAGATGAAAATTAAGAAAGTAACTTTTCTTTCTGATTACCCCAAAATTATTGTTTCTTTTAGATGATTCAAGCATTGTCCCTTGGCTTCTGAGCTTTAAACGTGGAACAGCTCTGGAAGAACAAGGAAATAAAATAGTGATCAAAGAAACAGGATATTTTTTCATATATGGCCAGGTGAGAAATCTCAATTCATTTCAGCATCTGACTTTTTAAATGTCTTTTGATGTCTCCATACAGTATGTTTGAAATCTGCACCTCTTCATTCTGCAGGTTTTGTATACAGATACAACATTTGCTATGGGACATCTAATACAGAGGAAGAAGGCCCACGTGTTTGGTGATGATCTCAGCTTGGTGACATTATTTCGTTGCATCCAAAATATGCCACAGTCTTATCCAAATAATTCTTGCTATACTGCTGGTAAACATCTACATTTTCCTTCTCATTTGAAAATAAACTGTATCATATAGAATCTGTAGTGTTGGGTGATTAAGTATTGTGGCAGCTGTAAAGAAAAAGGACTGCAGTCATGGATCTGGTTAATTACAAAATTACAGAATACTTTCAAAAAATACAGTTTTATATGAAGTGTCAGCAGTTGGAAGGTATGCTTCTAACTTAGGTGATCTGAACAATTCTCTTCTCTCCACTGACTATCTAATGTGGTTGGATGCTTTGGTTTTCAGTTGGATGCCTGAAGCAGACAAAAGGAGGACATACTGTCCTTACTGAAGAACTCAGTTTAACTTAGGGGTTGAATCCCTTCATTTAGTTATCCCGATAAAATATTCAGAAGCCATGTTTTGCTTTAAAACATATATATGAATTTTAGCCACCCAATTTTTGCATACCTTACTGTGGGATTTCCAAAAATATTTCTTATCAGCTTAATTTTCTAGTCTTTATATTGGCTGATGCAGTTTTACTCTTTGTTTAGATGAAAAATAGTTAATTCCCGTAAGGAGCTCTTTCTGACTGCACAAATTAGAAACAGCACCAGAAAGACCAATTAAAGTATTTAGTGCAAGGCCAGCAAGATCAATGCTTAATATATATGTATATTCCTGCAGTAGCATTTAAAGAATTACTGTCAAGGACTATTAAACCTCATTTGGTAGCTCTTCTCTGTCTGCCTTTCCCCCTTAATGATGAATTTGAGGGTTTTCTCTTTTGCTACTTTCCAGCAAAATCTGTGTAAATGAAAACAATCTTTTTTTTAAAGTAGGTGACATTGAGTGATGGAATTGCCTATTGGCAAGTAATGACATTAAACAAATGAGATGGAGAAGGAAGCTAATTCTTTTTTTCAAAATAAAAATACATTAGATACTTCCTCCTGGCAATTGAGGCTGTCTGAACATTTTCTTTTAACTTTCTGCCCCTCCCACACATTCTGGCATCATAACCACCTTCAGTTAGATCTATCCTCTTATTTCACCCTTGTATTACTCACCCCCTTTCTTTACTAGGATCTCTACTCCATCCTGCCACTTCATGGTTCCTGCTTCCCACCCTTTTGCTTTCACCTGGAAAACCAGATCTCACTGCAATATCTCATGCTGTCGAGCATGTGTCGCAGCAGGTGTTAGGTGTGTTCTCAGCTCAGTGACTCCAACTTGAAGGCAAGGTGCACTCGGGTATCACATCAGCTGATGTGCGGCTGGCAGGAAGCAGACCTATGCGCTCTGCAGTTGCAGCGAATCAGCTGATGTCTGGTAGCTTCATTTGGCTGGTAAAGCTCATGAGACCTCCTCCAGAACTGTGGGAACTGAGATGTCTAAGAGCAGCAATACCCAGTGCTGACCTTGCCTTTCACATCACCATAACATGAGGAATCTGGGTACACCACTGTTACAAATTTTTGCCACATTTTCTTCAGTGAACTGTGATATGCTGAGTACAGAGTGAAAAGCAGGTCCAGCTCCACAGAAGATGATGTGTCAGCTTTGGGCAGGCTGCAATTTGTAAGATTGGGCCTAAAGATAAAAAAGCACTCCTCGCAAGTAATAAGCCAAGCTTCTATTTGTAAGATGATGTGTAATTACTTTTAATACTGTTTATGAAAATAATGGTTTTCAAATATTAACTTAGAAATATTCCAAATCTTTTCCCAGGCATTGCGAAATTAGAAGAAGGGGATGAACTTCAACTTACAATACCACGAAGAAGGGCCAAAATATCCTTGGATGGAGATGGTACTTTTTTTGGTGCAGTTAGACTCCTCTGAAGCCCTTAATTTCTGTTATTATGCTTAATGCAGTTTTCTTCTTTTCCTATGCCTTTGTCAGGAAAAATATTGAATTGTAATAAAGCTGCCAATTCAGTCTCTCCCCATCCACCACCAGCTTCTGAGAACTTTTCTTCCGTTTAATAAGTGAACCCAAAACAGGAAACACACCAGACAGTTGTGAGATATAACCATCGTGTGATTACCAGAAATCCAATTTCTTTTAGGCAAAGGGAGACTCTAAATAAAAACTGTAAAGCAATGTTCTTTTGGCTTTGAAATAAAATCTTGTCCATAAAGCATATCAAAGGAGTTGTCCAGAAAGTATAGCATAAACAGAACCATTGACTACCAAATTATTATCCATAATTAAAAAGGAAAACTAAAAAGTACATCTTAGATTCACTTTGTTTCATCGATAAAATATATGAAGTATAAAGTATGAGGAAGAAACATCAAACAGTAGATTCCTCATCACAAAATAGAGGTATCAGGTGGGTTCTGGGTAGAGGGTTTTTGGTTTTTCTTTGATACCAAGATTTTGGGGAAGAAAAAAGTCTAAATATATGGGATACTGAAACAAACTCCTCAGAAGTATGTAGACTAGCAGCCATTGGCTTGCTTCTTCCCTGTGAACACAAGGTGTATAAATTACTAAAATTTTGTAGCATTTGCTAATTAGAATTAATTTTACTTGGAAAAGGACATGTAAGATGCTCCAATCTTCAAAGCTTTCCTAGTCATCAAAGAATATGTGTATACTTCTTTGTAAGCAAGGCAAGGATAGAAAGAAACACGGTGAGATCAGACTCAATACAGTAGGTGGAATTGGATTTCTGGCTTCATATCTGCAGTCATATATAGATGTTGTGTATATATACACACAGTATATATTTATGTATATGTATATATATGGAAGTATGCACACACACGTATATAAGCCTTTGGCATTTGGGAATAGAATTTAATCTTTTGAATAGTTTATCCAATGGAAGTGTTACTGCATACTGATGTTCCATATCTTTCTTGCTTTTTGCTGTGATCCATTCTAGGCAGTATAATAAAAAGAAAAAAAAAAACCACAATAAACCTGGAACAGACATTTGTTTCCCAGAAATCTGGGCTCAAACCCTAGGTTAACTATAGGCTTTTTCTGCAGTTATGAATATATTGCTCAATTCTGTTTTACCAAAAAAAAAAAAAAAATATTAAAAAATCGGTCCTGTAGAAAGTCTAAGCAGATATCTTTTTTTCTTTCCTTTTGTCTGTCTGGTTTGTTCAGTAGATAAGGTGTATGGCTTTTTTTACCCCAAGAATCCATGTGTAGTGGTGGTCAAGGTAATAACATGGTCAAGACTTCTAGGAATTATTGTAATAGAAATGGAAGTTGAATACTTATTCCACTGATCTTCAATGAAGTATTGAACTGCTAGTGGAATAGATAAAATAATAAAACCCACAGTAATTAAGTGTACTTAATTTGAACATATTTTTTAGGTGTTGAAAATTGTGTCATATAAGCTCATTTAGTAAAGATGCTTTGCATATTGCAGTCTCCTTGTCTGTTTTTATAAATTGTGCTGATTTGATTGAGTTCTCATTGTGATAGACAATAAATAAAAGAGATTTGGAACTAGGAATTATGGTCTATGGTAAACTAATGAAAAAATTCGATATCTCTGGACTTAAGGAAGACATTTCAGCAATAAGCATGTGTGGATTACCAACTGGGTTCTTTTATGAGTCTTAACTACAATTTCAAAATGTCTGTGGAAGTTCTCCTTATTTATTTATGTGTCCTGAAGGTGAAGCTGCTGTTGCTTCTGCTGCTGATGATTGTTGTTATTATTGTAATTATTAATTAGCCTTGTTGTGCTAAGTTTGCCAAAAAGGCATTTCAAATCCTCTACAGGAACTCAGTTTAGCCAAAGGTTATGTAAGCTGCATGTAGGTAATATAATTGTTAGCATGTAGTGAGTTGTCTGTCATTATTGATATACATTAAAGAGATGCTCAGAATCTCTACTCAGAACCTTGTTGATTTTAGCATTGTCTGATTATAGAAAAGAATGTTGTTACTGTTGCTTTCCCAGAGACTTGATGGCTAAACTTGCAAATTTAACTCTCGTATGAAAGTTTCCACAGTGGTTTCAGTGGGCTTGTCTGTGCTTAGCTTAAGCCAGTTCTGGTGCTTGACACTTTAAAAGGTGTAGATTTTATATACACAGACACAGTGTGATATTTTAAACATATATCACAGAAAAATTCTCTGAAGCTGAATCACTTGTCGTCACTGCCCCTTTTCCTTGCCATATTTCTTCCTTCTGCTGCTGGTGAATGTGGATAGTGCAGATCTTTGGAAAGTGTTTGGGGTATGGTGTGGTTTGCAGGAAATCTTTTCTTTTCTGAGCAAAAAAGATTCTGAAAATGTTTCCTTCCTTTAGTAGGATGAAACTTAACCTCAAGTTTCTTCACAAAAAATGCGAAACATGAGAACTCACACTTTTGTGTGGAGAGTGCAAGTTGACAGACTATTCAGATATTTCTACTGACAAAGCTGGCAATTTTGTAGTTGTTGAATTAGTTTTCTGTTGGCTTTGTGAGAAAACCTGTCTTTTTAAAATTAATCTGCTTCTGCACAAAGCTGAGTTTTAACAGATCAGCTTTTTCTGACCAAAGCAGGAAGAAAGGGATAATACTTCATTGCTGATTGCTTTGCTAACAAACTGGTGATACAAGAGGTAGCAAAGTGCATCCAGACCACAATCATGCTTATGCTTCAGTTAGTGGGAATTACTGAAATCTTCTGCATTTGAGAGGTGTTATTTAGGTAAGTGTGGTAGGTAATAAGTAGTATCTAGTTGGTTCATACCATATTTCACATTCTTATCAAGGACATCTAGTGTTTAAGGTAGGTTTCTGCAAATGCAACAAACTGTGGGAATACTCTGGTTCTTTTTTGTGTGGTGGTGAGGAGCATCGTGGCAAACATGAGGGACTTGAACATTTTCTTTCCAGTACTTTTTTGCAGGAAGTGTGAGCTTGTATCATTCTTTCCTTTTTGATGATGTGTGGTGGGCAGATAAATAGCTGCTTTGAAACATGCAATTTGTATCTTAAAATGAAAAATGTGTCTGTTACAGAATGTGCATTACACACCCTACCAACCCACAGAGTATACTCATTACATGGCTCTCCCACCTCTGACTGCTTCTCAAATTGCTCAGAATTTGCCATTGTAAGACCTTAATTTCAGTTGTCCCATAGTTTTGCCAAACTTCCACTGCTGGAGTTGAGATTTTCTGTGTCTCTGGTTTATGTCTGAGGTTAAATTGTCCTGGATAACTTCCGCCCCCAAAGCTCTACTTTTCTAAAGATGAGGGTAGGGAAAATGCATTGTTTGGATTTGATGGAATAATTTGGCTACTTTTTCTTTGGAAAGGTCTAGAGACTCTATGCTTTGAAAGAAGAAATGTGTGTAATGTGGGTTTTGCTTTGTTTTAATCAGGGTTTTCTTTCTTCCTTTCTTTCCTGTGCACTTATGTTTTGACAAGGTGTATGCATTTGAAAAATAACTTATGCTTTCTCCTGTTAAGCATAGTCTATCTCTATGGAACTTTCAAAAAGGAGAGGAAAATGTTCCCAGAAGTTTTGTCATTTGGCTGAGTCCATGGATTGCTACCATCTGTGAAATCTAAGGTTGCTTTTCAAGGTCAATCCAAGCAAAAGTGAGAAGGAAGCTGATGCAAATGCAGGCAACAGGGAAGCTAAATATTTGATGTAAAAAGGATCTAACAGAGTCTGCAGGTTACATAGAGCTTAGGGGTGATGGGGGAAACAAGTCAGATTTGGAACTGGACTGCAGAAATTGGAGAGACCCTAACTAGGATTTGATTGCTTGTGAAGTGAGGAGAAATGCAAAGGCATGAAATGGACTGGCTGTGAAAAGCTTGGGTACTAAGTAAGGTTAGGCAAAGACAGAAGCTATGTGGAAAAGGGCCAAAGGTTCCTGGGGGAAAGCAAGCTGAACACACGTCTGCAGTGAGCCCTGACAGAGATGAAGGCTAACAGCATATTGCTCTTTATTAATAGGAGTGTCACCAGTAGATTAAGGGAAAGGATTATTCCCCTTTTCTTGGCAACTTTCAGAGTGTATTTGGGATACTGCACCCAGGTTTTGACACCCTACACCCCAAATACAAGAAGGACAGTGAGAAACTTGACAGAGTCCATATGTAATGAAAGGGGGTGGTTGGGGTGAAGCACACACACACGCCTTATGAGGAGGGACTGAGGGAAATGGGTTTGTCCAGCCTGCAGAAGAGGCTTGGGGGGGTCCTGATAGAAGCCTTTCAATACCAGTCAGGAGGTTGTTAAGAAAACAGAAGTATACCCTTTGAGATGTCTATAGTGGTGTGAGAAGAGACAGTGGGCACAAATCAAACTGGGAAGTTTGTATTTGACATAAGTAAAAATAATTACTACTATGGTGTAACAGTCCATTTGGATCTCTCAAATTTACAGGTCAACATACTCTATAAATGAAACTTCATTTTACAAGCTCATTAGGAAACATGACAAACAAGGGTTCAGTCCCCTTTGTACAGACTAACATGTGAATTCACTAATTCATCACTTAAGTCATGAGGTTTCTAACTCACAAGCTTTCTAATTTGCACCTCACAACTCCTAAATTGTGCACCTATAAGCAAAACAGTTACCTAGCCAATGGAGAGAGCACTCATCCTTCCTCCTCTGCCACAGTGCAGGTGTCCCCTGTATCACACTGAGAAGCATGAATTATCAGCAGTCCAAATGCAGTTGGATCCACTTCAAAAACTTTTTGGGTAAGCTGACATATTGATGTCTTCCAGTTTGGAAGTTTGGTCTTCGTCATTTCTATGAGCAGATTGTGAAGAAACTGCCAGACAAGCAACATGGCTGCATGAGACAGTAAGCTGCAGGTAACAGTGGCTGCATAATGACCTTTAGCCCTTTCTGGCCACCATGTGCTGCCTATGTGTTGCCTTCACTTTGACCTAAAGATGCTGACCCCAGCATAGCTCAGGCCTTAGCATGAGCTCTGTGTTAGCCAAAATCTGAGCAGGAACTGAGTGACAAGTCACACCACAGGGACAGTCAACCACTGAAGCAGGTTGCTGAGAGGGGCTATGAAATATTTGTTCCTACAGATATTTTTCCAGTACCTTAATGGATAAAGCCCTGAGCAACGTGGTCTGAATTCAGGTTTGATCCTGCTTTGAGCAGGCTGGAGTACAGACCTCCCATGTGATCCCTTTCCTCTGGCTGATTCTATGGTAAGAAACCAGATGTGGGAGGCAAAGGACTAAGACTGGTGGGAATATGTCAGAAAGGGTCCTGCTGGGGAAGAAAGGGGGTTCATTCCCTGAGTGCAAATGAAACACGGGTCCCATGGTGTGTGCTTCAACAGTATGAGCAAACATTCATGTAATGCACAGGGCAAGTTCCAGTTAAGCACAACAAGCTGCTAGCAGCCGTTGGGTACTGCATGACCTGAAACTCAGGAGCGTAAATTAGAACAAACCGTGTGGCCAAGTAATAATCTTCATTCAGTTGCCAGTTTCCTCTGGCTCTTTTTTTCCTGCACACTGTGCTTGCTCCCCACCCCCTCCCTCCCCTCAGCTTCATTCAATGGGTAGGAGACGCTTAGTTCAACCTGTGGAAAATGGATTATTGATGGAAAGTGTTTTAAGCTGGGACCCAGGCTAATTTTCAGAAATATTGGAAAGAAATAGTAAATGAGACAGAAAGTGCAGGAAGAGAAATTAAGATGTCTTACTTAAATCAGAATTGTATTTCTGTCTGTGAGAGCTGGCTGGAAAGCCATGTTTACTTTTGACAGGTTTTGATTTATTTTTTCCGTTCTTTAAATCTGGGGTTGTTTCAATTTTGACTTAAAACCATTTATTCCAAAACCTTTTTGGCAGATTTGAGTCCTTAAGAGCCTGTCTCTAATCCTGATGAATGTTATTCCAATAGCTGCAGGAAGTCCTGTATCTCAACGTGTACATGAGTTCCCCTTCCAGACTGAGCTCCAGATATTTGCCTTCCAAAGTTTCTTGGCCTAGAGGAGAATCTTGATGAGCTCCTTTGAATCTGGAGGCTGCCAATTTCAGTTTCCCTGGCTTAGTACCCAACAGCCATTTCAGAAGCATAACCTAAGTTCCCTCCAGACATCATTTTCAATTTGATAACAGTTCCTCCAGTCTGAAATATTTTAAAGAGAACATGCTAGGGTCCACAAACTGGCATTTTTGGTGAAGCTCTATTTTGTCTGAAAATTTCCAAGCTGACCTAGTCTTTACCACGGAGTTCCCTAAATTGGATTTTTCACAGGTGGTCACTGATTGAATGTTCCTCATTTTCTGGCTGACTGACTGATGTCCTTGTGGTCTTATTTGCAGAAGTGTTGAAACTCACAGCTGCAACTGAAATTAGCAGGAGCCATGCTTTGAATATATGAAGGGCTGTATAATTCTGCTTAGAAATGCTATAGCAACAAATATTCTGGAAAAGTCCTGGGGGAAATAAATTCTGATCTGGAGACAGCCTTATTTAGGAGTGTGCAGTCAGCCAAGAGCTATGCTGTGGAAAAATTGGGAGGAAAAGTTCTTAAATCATTGCTTGGGTGCTAGACGTTTTTGTGTGCATTCAGTGTGATAGGGAACAATGTGAAGAGCAATTTGAGTTTATATAAAGTAACTTCTGTTACAGGTGTAAGGAAGTAGAACTGATATTACAAATAAAATTTTTGTCCATCAAATGGGCACTTGATGTTAAGTGTTTAACTTTGCGTTGGAAGATTTGGTGGGAGTTGGAGACAGAGGACCTCCAGGGGCCTATTCCTATCTCCTGCACTGAAAGAGAAGTTCCACTCCACACAAACCTCATAGAAACTAATACTTGTAGTTGTGGAAGGGATGGTGACAGTTCTACCTGTTCTTAGACATTTTGCCTGCCCATTAAGGGAACTAGAAAGCAACCATTTTGTAGTTCCTGACGCCACTGGAGAGCAAACCTAGCACTTTTAAAGCAGGAAGAGTAAGGGGAAAGTTTTGCCAGAGGACAGCTGATAAGCAGTGTCTGGTGGCAGACTGCTGGCTCAGGATTTTTTACCTAGGTTTTTTTGTCCTCTGAATGAGAAGGTCACAAGGACGACAGAGATTTGTAAAGTTCGAGAACCCTGTTTCACAATAATAATTTTATTATTTTTTCTTTTCTTAAAGAGGGGATTTGCCACCTGCCCCCACCCCAAGAATGGGACAGTAAAACCAGAGTGGGTGGGGTGAAGCAGCATGTCCAATTCTGTGGCAGGAGGGAGAGGTAGGTGAGAGGTAGTTGTGTGGGACTGGGGTGTAAAGCCAAGGCAACAGCAAGAATCCAGCTGCTGCTGCTGCTGCTTGTCTTCCCTTGCTGTCTCAGTTGCCCCATGCAACCTTTCAGTCCTGTGCTAGTCTGGCATTTAATCACAACTGGTGGTATTTTTGAGAGCAAGTTCATGATGGGTCATACGTATGTCTCTGATCAATTATCAGTTGCAATTGCCATCTAAAATTACCAGGCCCAGTGCAGAACCTGTAGGGGAATGCTGATGATGCTCCGTTGAGATACCACATTGGAAGTGTGAGTCAGTGCTGATTCAAACAAGCTGAGCAGGCTGATGAGAAATGAGGTTGAGACCAGCATTCTTCATCGGTAAAATGGTGATGGTACACTCTCCTACCTCTTAGGCTGCCAGAAACTTATCTTTCACCATCAGCAGAAGCAGTGAGCAGTGGAAACAGGAGACACACATAGTCTGCTGCTTTTTCCATCACTATTTCCTTTCTTTCTTTACTTGTTCTATCCAGAACCCCTTTTTCCAGCTTTCTTTGGCCTTGTTCTCTCTCACATTAATCACAACTATACTCAGAACATGCTGGGGGAAAAGAGTTAGAACAACCAAGAGTTTTTAAAGCAGAAAAGGAGCTAATTTGGATTGCCTCCCACATTAATTTTTGGTGGATAACCTCATACAATCATCATCATTACTGTTTTTAAGGAGCTGGAGTCTCATACAGCCTGATGGTATACGGTCACCCCTTCCCTGCCGGAGGAGAGCAGTGCACACACCAAAGGGCATGTCTTGTACACCTTCAACTCAGCACAAAACAAGCTGGTGGTAGAACATCCTCTCCCCTTTAAACTGAGCATATCACTTCTGACACTGCAAGTGGAAAAGAGAAAAAGATAAAAACTAAAAAGAAGAGGTAAAAAGTAAAAGAGAAAGAGAAAAAGTTTCTGGAGCACCAATGCCAATGAAGTAACCTTTTATGCCTGTGACTTAACAGTGAGACAAAACTGTCTCTTATGTATTGCATTTGCTTTTGAGAAAAAAAAAAAAAAAAAACCAACCAAAAACCAAACCCAACAAAACTGCTTCCTTGAACTTCCTTTGTTTTGTCTAAGGGAAGAGAAACATTTCTGGTTTATTTCTCAACATGCAATGTTTATTGGAGAGAAAGGGTTTGAAAGAGTGCAGTTGACATACAAAGCCCAAACAAAACTAGTAATCATGAACAGCACAGATCTGGGTTTTCCATTATAGGCCCAATGTCAGAAAAGCTGTGGGGTTTAACTTTTTAAGAATTTTGGTCAACATTCTAGTATGGATCAGGCCCACCTTATTAACTCTCACTTCCCTCTGTTTGCATACCCAAGTCTATACACTCTCAATGTATATGTTTGACAGCAGGTTCCCTTGGTATGAGAAATTCTGATTTATACATTTATTCAATCATACATTCCTAGTATGAATGGATCCTTCTGCAAACTCTGAGCAACTGAATGCTTTGTTTGTTTTGCTTGTTAACCAGGTTGCAAAACTAGGGTAGAAAGAAGAATATAATTTCCGTCATTTAGAAGCCAATGCTTTGAGATGTTTTTAATAAATACATTTTTCTCACCTTAATTTAACAACATAGGTGTGATAAGAAAATCAGTACTTGTTTTGCCATAATTATCTGACCATCTTGAAGCCATTACTTGTGTTCCTGTAGGTACCCTCACATTTCCATTTGTTTCAAATACCTATTTCATCTTAGCTGCAAACCTCTTCTCTAGTACTCCCAAATTCACAACTTCTAGAGCGGACATTTTGTTTTAGTGTCCTCAAATATTTGCTTCTTTGGAAATGGTGATCACATATCATTAGTTCTCTCCATAAAGGAATTGTACTGAAACTGGTCTCTTGGGATGCACAAACTGCTGGTCTGTGAAGAAGAGCCCAGCAGAATGGCAACATTACACACATTGTGGCTAACCATTGCCTTAGTGCTCAATTTTCTTACCCTGCTGGCTATGAACGTAACAGAACACATTGGCTTTCTCTAAACACCCAGGATAAGGTTATTCTGACTTAGTGAAGACATCTGTAATGAGGATGTCTCCATGTTTTGAGATAACCATTTGGAACCCCACTGAAGTAGTCCTTGGGGAAAAACAGGCACTTCTGTGTCAGTTTGTCTCTTCCTAAAGCAAATGATTCATTTATCATACTGCAAATTACCTTTTTCTTTTCTTTTTTTTTTTTTCTCCTTGACTATAAGACCCTCGAGTTACCACCTCACAAAGTCTACCTATGCAAATTTAATTCCCAGTCTCACTCTTGATTACTGAAGCAGCCAGGGATCACAAAAGGGAACATGTCATTTCATTACATAGCTTCCCATACAGGTAGGGAACAAGACTGTTGCTGAAATTTTTACTTGTTGCAGCAAGAAAGGTGAAGGCTAAGAAAGGAAAAAGAAGGACTATTTTATTATACACCAATGTCAGACTTGTATAGTAAAATTATTGTATTATGCTGAGGTGCAGAGGGAGAAGTATGATTTAATTGGAATTAATGGGTTAAATCAAACTACTAACTTGGAGATTAAATGGGTTGAGACAAGTTTTGCAGGAATCAAAAGCAACAATAGGCTGCAAAATGAGCAGATAATGGCATATAAAAACAAATGGAAGAGGATAGTCTTTACGGCATCATTTGTAACTTGGCATTAAATTGGATCTTTAAAGGTGATCTCTTTCCCCATTATGTAAGACTACTTCCAAAGAGGTTTATTGGGCAATATTTGCTAAGAAACTGGGTAAGCAAAGTAGCCAAAGAAATTCTGAGTGGAAGTGGAATATATTGAATTGGAATATATCAATAGTCCTGTTAAGAATGTAAGTGTATTCACAGATTGTTCCTAATCCAGCATGATGTTAGTGAACAGAAAGTCTTAAAATCATATATATATTTATATATATAGATATACTCAACATATACATACATATATACACACATACACTGACATCTAAAAATGAAGTGGGAAAACATGTAGATTCTTTTTTAAAAATTATCAAAGACCTCACATTATTTTGTAAGAGGATGGTGAGGCTTGTTGAAACTTAAGGCCTATGCAGGAAAAGCAATATAGTTTTACAGAGTGCCTCCTGTCTTCCAGTGTCCCCTGTCTTACCTCTGCTTTTAGAACCCAGTTAAAGCAGCCAGCTTGTGAAATCCTTCCTCCTGAAGACCTCTGGGTGTAGCTTTCAGGTCTCTCCTTGTGCCTTCACCTACAGGGACACCTGCTCTGATGTGTCCTGTTCTGCTTCTCCCCAGGGAAAAGATGATGGTCTTTACGATACCACATAATGTATGCTATTTATATGCTATCGTATGGAACAAACTGCATTAGTTCAAGATCATAGTCCATGCTTTGGACAAATTACTTCAATTTTAGTTGCCTAAACTCCCAAATCACCTACCTGTGATTTAGTGTTTAACTGGATGTTAAACAAGTATGTGCACAAAGTTTAGATCAAATGACTCACCCTCTCAAGTTGTCCAAACAGATGAACGAAAGGACTTCTAATCAAGGGAGTCAGCCTTGGGAAACAAAGAAGAGATAATGATAAGAACACCGTTATCTAACTTATGCAGAAAGAAGCTTCCAAGTGAGAAAGTTCTGGCTGCAAGGGGAGGCAAGCTGATAAGGTATTGCAATCCCCAGAAAATTAGTTGAAAGTAGGACAAAGGTAATTGTGGCAGTGGAAGATCGTGACCTCCAACTCAAATAACCCCCTCGAAGGAGGGCAAACCCTGTCTTGGGGAGTGTGCATAGCTGGTAAAAAAAAACCAATAACAAAACCACCAAACTTCAGTAGTGCTATCTGGGGATGCGCAGTAATTTGCATTAGAAGTGAGAAACTTGTAACCAGTCCTGTGCGTGAATGAAAATTAATATGTACTGTACTATGAGTATGCAAGTACTCTACTGTATATAACATGTACCCTCAAGTAACTTGGTGTGAATGTTAGGAGGAAAAGTCCCCCATGCATCCAGTGCTGCAATAAACCAACATTGGCTTTCTAAACTGTCATTTGGTTTGGAAAGTTTTCCTGGTTATGATTTTCAGTCACACTGTCCGTTTGTCCGTTTTCCCCCCTTTTACAATATCTTAACAGCTGAAAAATACCTCTGACAATGCAGACCATCATTTTTGTATCTTATTTCCAAAAATGAACACCTGTTGCACAAGTCTCCTACCTAGTCTTCGAGGCTAATACCAGTGCCCTGTTACAACCCTTTGTGTGGCTGGAGCTTTCAGAACAGGGCCCTCTTATCACCTTGCCCATTATAAAACTCATATTAATTAAGGGGCCTCACTGCTATCCAGGGTTTCTGCTTCTCTGTACATACACTTGAAGAGAAACCTTTTCCCTCTCTCAGTCTACAGTCTAAGAAATGCAGAGCATGGGTGGAGGAAAGGAGACAGCATCACTCTCCTGTTGTACTTATTGTACCGCATTAAATCACCACAAAAGAAAAGTGCGCACCTTGTCTAGGACAGTACATGTCAGAGCCTTAAACTTGTACCTTCAGTGAAGAACACTTCTCTCAGTGTCTTGTGTAATGAGACTGATGTCATAATGACTTAAATATGGGTTTTATGTAAAATTTGAAGTATTGACACATTTGCATAATTCTCCACAACCTTTTGAGAGGGCTTATGAAATACTGTTATATTTGTACCAGATGATAAATTAATGAATGGCTAAAATCAGGTGCAAGTACACATAATAAAAAGAGCTGAAAAGAGATGTTTAAGGGGAAGGTGAAGAAAACTACAGAAGATTGATTAATGTAAGATTTTGATTTCAGTAGCTGGCTTTGCTTGTGTAAACTCATATAATTGTTTTCAGGCCTGACTTTTAAAATTCACATCTAAATGCACACACTCAATAATTGTTTAAGTACCATTATTTGGATGTTAATTTGAATGGAGAAAGACTATACATGCATTAACTTTGAAATAGACTAAGTGCAGTTACTGTGCTTATGTGTCTTTTGCACGTTGTTAACACCTTCTGGACTAGGCTATTTTAAGTGGCTACTGAACGGAAGGTCAGGAAACTGAAGATGCTAAGGCTGGATCTTGGCAGCCTGGGAAAACCTCACAGGGCTGCCCTCCCTTTTCTGGTGCTGTGGCTGGTGCTGCGGCTGGTGCTGCTGAGACCATCTCTCATCACTAACACAAAATAATGTAATTACTGCTGCCTTGCTTTTTTGTTGTGATGTTGTTGAGGTAGTCTTCTGTCAGCCAGGTGAGCATGAAGTGATGTGACTTGTGAAATCAGTTGGGAGAGGGACATGCGATTGCCTAACCTTGATGCTTAATATAAACAATGTGCCTTCATATCTGTATTTTGTGCCCAGCAATATTTAAAATCAGATAGCATCTGCTGCACTTTGCTAAACATAATCATATTTTCTGTTCTAGATCATGCCAAATATAACAAAAGGCTAAGAGCCCCCCTCCATCTCCATGTCTTTCTTTCAGACTGCAGGAAGGGAACTGATTAATAAACATGTTTATATATTTTTGACCCAAGCAGAGTTCTAGAAGGCTAATGGTTTATTAAAGTCAGGCGCTGAATCCTTCCATTGAATCTTACTGTGATTTCTACAGTTTATTCGCCCAAAGGTGCTCCAGAATATCTGCTGTCTCTGATTATGGTGTAACCGACCGTCCTAGGAAGAATAAATTGCAGGAGATGCTATAATGTTCAGTTTTGCAGACAGTTCCTGAATTTAAAGTTCCTGATATTAAAGTAATATCGATTACACTGAAAGTAAGATACTTCTCTAAAGCAAGTTGCCAAAACCACCACAGCTCTAAGGGTTGTTTTCCCAACAAAAATTTTCTCAGATGTCACAGGGGAAAAACCTGCTCAGTTCAGGTACTTTAAATAAAGTCAGGATCAAAGCAATTTACTGATTTATTAAAACCTCATAATTAACTAGCCATTGATTCTTTTTTTCTTTTTTATCTGGATCAGTATCAACAATACAATAGACAATCCACAGTAGCAAACACTTACAAAATGTTAATTCATACCTTCAAATTTCTAAATATCATGTATAACTCATTCCAAGAACCCTTCTCCCAGGTGACAGTCCCCACCAGCCATGGGGGGCCACAGGCTCACCCCCCACCCCAGGAGTGGCTCCCCCTTGCATATACCCCTTCTGTGGGGCAGGTGGGTGCCCCAGTGTTCTGTGGTTCCCTGTGCTGCACCCTGGACACACTGACTCATGCACTGGTGAGAAAGCTGCTGTGAGCCCACTCACACTGGTGGGACAGCTAACCTGTTACCTCCCTCCAGCTCTGCCCACCCCCCCACCTCCCACAAATTTTCATGCTTCTTGAGTATTGCTTTGCAAGCTGACTGCTGCTGCATCAAAAACCTCTTTGGAAGTTGCTGGTCATTTTTTTTTATTTGGCTGGTGACTGTTTTCCTCTTTAGCACAATTGGACAGATCTGGCTGTTGTCCATGTTCCTTCCCCCCACCCCCAGCTGACATCCACTCTCATACTGTATCAGCTGGTGTTATCCAAGCTGTTTTGTAAAGAGGGGAAGCATGCAAGCACTCTCAACTGCTTGTACAGTAGTTGAGATGTGAAAAGTAGTTTATCTGAGTCTCTCAATTCCTTTTAAATACCAGACCAACTCCACAGGTGCAATAGCTTCTTTTTCTTTCTCCATTTTTGTTTATATTTCATTTTATTAATTATTTTTTTCTTTTTCTGGGCGCAATCACAAATCTCCATTATGTCAGGCATACATGAATAGTTACAGCATTGCTTTACCTTGACTTTGTAAGAAAACAGGGCATTTTCTTCTGCTTAGCAAGAAGGGTACAGGTCCCAAGTACAGCTTGGGCATATCCCCAGCAGTGGCAGTACTGACCTTTTCCTCTGTGCCCATCTATTTAAGTGCCCCTGCCATAGAAAGTAGAACCCTCTCCCTCCATCCTGTTACAAAACCCTTTCACCTGCTAAATTAAGACTCCAGCTGCATCTCACTCAGTTGAGCTGTCATGCTTTAATTCAACCCACAGACTCAGATCTAACTTCAATTACTCACTCACCCAGTTGCAAAAACCTTCCCTGGAAACAGGCTCAGATCAGTGCTTCTGAACAGGTAGTTAGGAACTGCACCCGTACACTCTCTGAACTAGCTGCACTACCCCAAAAAACATTTTTTGTGAACTCCTAAGTAGAGAGGTCCACAAGCATCATGAAAACTGAACATGAGGCCAAGAAAGCCACCGAAAGCATGATTCAGACAAAATGCAAGTAATTCCAGCTCCAGCACATAATTCATCTTAACTCCACATAACTATTTAGAAAGCCTAAATATTAACAGTCTGTAAGCTTTCAAATCTCCATGGGTAAAGCTCCTTCATATCAAGCGTTCCAACAATGCACATACCCCAGGGCAGCTAAATGGCATGTCTCAGTACTTATCTCAAGCTGAAATCTGTTTGACATTCATAAACTAGTCACCCCTCTTGATGAAAGCCCAGAGTATTGACACAGTTTCATTCCAGAACCTGGCCACAAGAGGAGGAAGCGGTGGCCTGACCTTATTATATACAATAGGGTGGTGGTTAGTGCACTGCTGAAGAAGTAGGGCACCTGGAGGCCAGTGGTCTCATGAGCCTGGGAGGGGAATCAGATGTGTACCTTGAGTGTTCCCTCTAATCACACCTGCTCTGCAGAGAAAAAGCCAGACACCCCTGACAACTGGTGGAAGAATTTAGCTGTGGGTGTGAGGACAGAAGTTAGGATGGTGAAACTCAGTCTTACTTGAATAGCTGAGTGAATGAAGTCCTGGTTGTTAGTTCCCAATTTTAGGGTAATGCCTAGAGGCAAGTTTAACGTTTACTGCTAGCTACTTTAAATCTCACTGTGCTGTGCCTACCTCTGTCTATTGCTTTGTTGTGGTGATGCTGAGCCTCTCTCAAGTGCAGGTGGTGAGTCTTAAGATAATTTCAGTATGATTTGTTTTATTAAAATCATTAGAAACAAAACATTTTGTAAAATTTATTCATTTTACCAAAGTAAAATTCAGGAAGGTGTTTCTTTCAACGAAATTCACAGACCTCTCAATCTCCAAGTGTTTGAACTGGTACAGCTGCAACTGGCTAATAGTTAAAGACAAGAAAGGAGAGAGCATGTTTACATTCTTTATATGAAAAAACTCATACCTGGTAGTGGAAACATTTATCACTGGGAGTCATAGTTTATTAGCTAAGTTGCACTTGTGACTGTTTTTGTTTCTTTCAAAACCTGATCTTGTCTTTGGATAGTAAAACATCAAAGGAAGAATATTTTCCAGCAAAACCTGTTTTGGGTAAATTCCAGAAATCGTTTTCATCGTTAACGGTATTTTCTTTGTTTTCTTTAGCATGGGTACCAACACATTCACTGTCAGACATAGAATCATAGAATCATTTAAGTTGGAAAAGACCCTTAAGATCATCAGGACTCCCTCCCGCCTGGCCCCTGGAGCCCAGCCTGGTGTGTGTGGAACTCTTGGGTCTCTGCCCCAGGCTGAGGGTTGGAGCAGCTGCTTTACCCTTGACAGGTTCAGCCAGAAGCAAAGTTGAAAATGTATCCCTCAGGCACACAAACAGACACACACACACTGATGCAGCCAGCTACACAGACTGCCACAAACAAGGCACTGCCTTCAACTGCACCTGTTTATAGAACTCCCATAAAACACAAGTAAAGACAGCCATGCCCCCTTCCTCATCTTTGGCTTGTTAGTTAAGAAAGGATTTAATAAGATTTTATATTTTATGTTTAATTACTATATATTTCATAGACCTTTATCTATTCCCATTTTCAGTTTCCCCTCATTCTCTTCCCCTGCACTTTCCCTTACCAGCTTCCATGGCTCCACTGCCACCACCACCACCACCCCCCTCAATAATGGGACCAGCTCTGCTGTAAAATTCACTGGAAGCATGGGAATTATTGTCAAGAGCTCCAGTCTCTCACACAACTTCATCTGTCTTTTTCTCTTTTTGCTGCTGTTGATCTGCCTTCATCTTTAGCTAGGACTTTTCAAGACCATGTATTACCCAGTACTGCTTCTCTGCAACAATAAGAATGGATCTCAGAAAAGAATCCTCATTGATATGAATTAAGACTCTAATTTTTCAAAAAAGTAAACAAGCAAGAAAGAAAAACAAACACCCTTATTTTCTTCTGTCTTTCCGCAGCTTTACTTTCCTTCCTTTGTACATGAGGAAGAATCATGACCGCTGCTGGAGCTGCACTGACAGCCAGGCTGAGAGAAATATTTTGGAAGCATGGCACAAAATCATTTCAGGCTCCAATCATTTCCTTCCCATATGCATGAGAACACCTCCCCCAATATTTAGTACAGAATGCTAAAGCTGAGATTAACTCAGCTGCATTCAGCTGCATTTAGCAGGTGCAATCATCTTCACTGCTCCAGCTGACTGAGATTCAATCAACAAAGGCACTCAGACCTCAGCAGCAGTTAAACCCCCCTGTCGTGGCTTAACCTGAGCTGCCACTCACTCACTCAGTCCCCCTTCTCCCCTGGTAGGAAAGGAAGGAGGGTCAGAAAAAAAGTCAAACCCATGGGTTGAGATATAAACAGTTTAACAATTGAAATAAGGTAACATATAATATGCCAAAGATATATGGAGCCTCTGGACTAGTCACAATGGGGAGCTTTTGCCACTCATTTCTAGTCAGGCTTATTTCAGCTTCCACTCTGTTAGCCGTTGGGATCCTGCTGTTACTCCAGAAATACAAATAGGTTCTGCCTCTGTATAGATTGATGGCATCAGAGTACACTGTGTGCCAATGTTCACTAGAGCCTTATACTCCTGTGGGTCTGATGTCCCAGGCCATCTGATCCACCCAGTCCAGCAAACTTGGCTGTCCCTCCCCTCCACCTTGTTAGAAGGGGGGCCCTCTAGTCCCGATGATAAGATTCTTCACTTCTTGAAAAAATGGATTAGAATTCCCTTCCCTAGGATCAGGAGGAAGATCAGCCCTTCCAGTCTGTCTGGGGAACTGCTCCCACTGGAGACAGGAGCAGCAGCTTTCCTGGAAGAACCCCCATTCGTGATGGTTTTCATTGCAATTCACATGCCTGTGCCTCTAGGGTTGAGTTAAATTTTCCATCTCAGTTCCTCATGTCTTCTTTGTGGTCATGCAGGTAAAACCACACGGTACTCTGTGGCATGTACTTTCTGTGTCTTCTCTCTTGAGCAAAAGAAGGCTTACTGTTCAAAGCTGAGATATCGGTCCATACAGGTGGGGATCAGGACATACCCTCTTTGAGTTACTGGAACACCTGAGACAGGTTTTCCCAAGCTTTGGACAGTTTTTCCACAACCGAAGCACAAGTCCATAGGGAGGAAGAGAGATTTTCTTTGTATACCCAGAGCTGGCCAGCCATTTCACCCATCATCGGTGCCTCTTCATCTCACCAGGTCATTACCCTGAGTGAGTTGGCATATAATGACAGTGTGCTCTGCACAAATTTCTGCCACATGGGTCATGCGTTGGAATTTTGTCTGAATCTATGGGTAACTGCACTTTGTTCAGGTCATAAAAAATAATCTCTAGCATGGCTAATTCCCTGAGGTACTGGATACCTCTCTCTATTGTTGTCCACTTACCTGGGTGACATATAATGTCTTCCTCAGAGGGATACCTTACCTTCACACTTGATGGGAGTCACCTCCAGAGGCTGAGGACTTGCATCCCTCTTACAATTGTCTCGTCGATGCCTCCTTCCCTAGAAAGGGATCCCAGCTCTTTGGCTTCCCTACGTTCTAATTCCAGAGTAATGGCCCCATTATCCCTGCATCAGAGCAGCCAGGTAATAATGTGCTCACATGGATGATGGCTGAAATCTTTTTGTGTATCTTGCAGCTCACTCAGGGATAGGGATCAAGTGGTTACCTGTTGTTCTGCCTCTTTGTCCTGTTCTTGTGATGGCCCTGCTTCATCCTCTTTTACTAAACAAGCTGTCTTCTGTGTCCATTTCTTCTTGTGTATAGGGGCAATTGACACTGGCATGGGTTAGTCATCTGGTTCAGCCGCATCATCCATCTCCGAGGTTTGAATAGCTGCAGTGCTTGTCACAAGGGTTAAAGTAGCTGCAGCGCCTGTTGCTAGGGTTTGAGTAGCCATAAATAGTTGTTTAACCCTAAACAAGACCTGAACCACATTCTTGGTTCCTAGCAATAGGACCATGCTGTTTTCAACATCCAAAGGGTACTGAAATTTTCAAAATTCTCAAATGTTATTGTAATTACACAGAGAAGAAGAGGAAGATATGAGAAGATGTCTCCTCCATAGGTTGGTTCTCCAAGGAGAAAACAGTAAAAGGTGCCATTATTAATAGTTCCCAACAGATGGCTCCCGAAGTACAGAGGTGAGGGCAATGTTAAGTGCAAATACCAGATTAGTTTCATGACCAGCAATTCTATTGCATCATAAACCAGTAAGGTGATAAACACCACAACAGGGAATACATAGAGCAAGCAAGATGTTACATAAAGCAACTCTGAGGACAAAAAAATCAACATTGTGACCAGCAACTGTTAAACTAACATAATGAATGCTTATAACAAATTTGTTCTAACACGCTCTGGTCAGATCTGTCATTACCTCAACTCTTCGTGCCTTACATTAGGCACCAAAAAGGACTGTTGTGGTTTAATCCCATCTGGCAACTGAAGTCCCACACAACCACTCCCTCCCTCCCTCCCTGCCCTGGTGGGATGCAGAGAAGAGTCAGTAAAAGGTAAAACCCATGGGTTGAGATATGAACAGTTTAATAATTGAAATAAAGTAGAATATAATACTAGTACTACTAATAGCAATGAAAAGAGAGATGACAAAAAGGGAGAGAGAAATAAAACCCAAGAGAAACAAGTGATGAACAGTACAATTAATTGCTCACCACCTGCTGACCGATGATCAGCCAGACCTTGAGCAAAGATAGGCAGTTCCTGGACAGCTCCCCCCGGTTTATATAGTCAGCTTGATGTTCTATGGCAGGGGTCCTCAAACTTTTTAAACAGGGGGCTGGCGCATGGATGAAGTGACAGGAGGTCATCTGTGGCTGCTTGGTTCCCCCCCCCAACCCCCGGCGGGTGTGTGTGTGTGTGTCTGTAAATACCAGGGGCCGGATTGAGGACCCTGGGGGGGCGTATCCAGCCTGCGGGCCGTAGTTTGAGGACCCCTGATATCGTATGGAATATCCCTTTGGTTAGTTTCAGTCAGCTGTCCTGCTCTGCTCCTTCCTTGCTTCTTGTGCCCCGCTCACGGGCAGAGCATGGGAAACTGAAAAGTACTTGACTTAGGGTAAGCATTACTTAGCGACAACTAAAACATCAGTGTGTTATCAACATTATTCTCATACTAAATCCAAAACACCGCTCTCTGCCAGCTACTAGGAAGAAAATTAACTCTATCCCAGCTGAATCCAGGACACCCCTTCCACATGATTCCTTTCCCTGCCCATGAGAGGCAGACCTATCCCTCAGAAAAGGGAGAGGACAGAGGCAGTGCAGCAGGGTCCCAACCCTAGGCACAGCTCTACATTCCACACATCAACCTGCATCCCGAAGAGATGCAAATTGCTTTGGCTGCTGGTAGTTGCTTTCCGAAGTCTGGGGGAAAGTGCTTACTGAAGTTTCTAAACCAGTCTCATGATTTAATGGCAACAGGAAAAGAAAGAAAACACTAAAAAAACCCAGACACTTGTACTTTTAAGTAAGCAGAAAAAGCAGGATCTCCCCAATTACCTGAACGTGATCAGGTTGAGAAGCTGCATAAATATCACCTTGCAGACATGCCAGCAGCCAAACAAAAGCAAAGAAGGTTTCCACTATATGTTGTGATACACTGCCTCACAAACTAATTGCACTTGTCACTAGCAGCAAACATTTCACACAGTTGAGATTTTAACCAAACCACATTGTGAACCTCCCGGTGCATAGGCAGGAGAGCTGGTCATTAAAGCAACAAATGCATTAAGCTTACTGTGCCACACCAGTTAAATATTCATCTGAGCAAAGGAGTGAAATAGGACTGACCAAGAAACCCCTACAATGGAAGAAGGCTCAGTGGAGATGAGACAGTTCCCATTCCCTATTCCCATAGAGCTATTCAGCTTTGACTGGCAGAAAAATGCAATTCAAACATGTAACTACTACCCAACACTTGTCAGGCTCTTCTACCCCTGAGTGTCCTCCAAACACTCATGGGGACCTACAGCGGTGCTGTACTGGCACAAAACAATTGTGTGTGGAGCTACTAGCAGGTCCTACTCTGCTTTTTGACCTGGCAGAACATCACCAGGATATAGTAAGTTATACTCACAGAATCCTTGTCTCTAAACTGGAGAGACATTGATTTGACAGGTGGACCATTCACTGGGTAAGGATTTGGCTGGGTGGTTACACTGAAAGAGTTGCGGTCAATGGCTCAATGTCCAAGTGGAGACCCATGATAGGTGGCGTTCCTCAGGGGTCCATACTGGGACTGGTGCTCTTCAACATCTTTGTTGGTGACATGAACGGTGGGATTAAGTGCATCCTTGGCAAGTTTGTCAATGACACCAAGCTGAGTGGTGCTGTTGACATGCTGGAGGGAAGGATGCCATCCAGAGGGACCTTGACAGGCTGAGAGGTGGGCCCATGTGAACCTCATGAAGTTCAACAAGGCCAAGTGCAAGGTCCTGCATGTGGGTTGGGGCAACCCCAAGCACAAATACAGGCTGGGCAGAAAATGGATTGAAGGCAGCCCTGAGGAGAAGGACTTGGAGCTGCTGGTGGATGAAAAGCTCAACATGGCCTGACAGTGTGGGCTTGCGGCCCAGAAAGCCAAATGATTCCTGGGGCTGCATCAAAAGAAGTGTGGTCAGCAGGTCAATGGAGGTGATTCTGCTGTTCTGCTCCGCTCTCGTGAGACCCCACCTGGAGCACTGCTTTCAGCTCTGGGGCCCCCAACGTAGCAAGGGCATTAACCTGTTGGAGTGAGTCCAGAGGAGGGTTATGAAGGTCCTCAGAGGGCTGGAACACCTCTCCTATGAGGACAGGCTGAGAGAGCTGGGGTTCTTCAGCCTGGAGAAGTGTAGAAAAATAAAGGTGGGTTAATTATCATTGATAATATACAGCTGTGGGTTGGCTTCAGGGGCAGCTGGTTGGCCGATGTAGATAAGGGGCAGGTGTGACCAGTTAAGTTAAGTAGTTGAGAGTCAATGAAGAGAGGAGCCAAGGAAGAGAGAAAGGAAGAAGCAAGAGGAGAGAGAATGAATGTCCTAGATGGGGCAAGATGAGGAGAAGGCAGCAGAGGCACTGTCTGAAGAGTGTGCTGGTATGAGATGGTAAAAGATGTTGTTGCAGTTTGATGGTTTGGAGAGTGCTGTGACAGAGAAGGTTTTGGGGAGACCTTATAGCAGCCTTCCAGTACCTACAGGGAGCTTATAAGAAATATGGGGGCAGACTTTTTCATAGGGCATGTAGCAATAGGACAAGGGATAACTGTTTTACATTAAAAGAAGGTAAATCTAGATTAAATCTCAGGAAGAAATTCTTCACTGTGAGGGTGGTAAGGTACTGGCACAGGTTGCCCAGAGAAGCTGTAGATGCCCCATCCCTAGAAGTGTTCAAGGCTAGGCTAGATGGGGCTTTGGGCAACCTGGTCTTGTGGAAGGTGTCCCTGCCCATGGCAGCGGGGTAGGAATGAGTTGATCTTTAAGGTCCTTTCCAACCCAAACCCTTCTATGATTCTGTTAACTAGGTGAAAGTTCACAGCTTGTGAACTTCAGCTTCTAGTGCTAAGCAAGGCTATTAATCCTCCTTGTGGGGCTCTTACCTCCCACCCACTCCAGAGCTGGTGCCTCTGCTGTTGCTCACCCTACCTAGATGTAGTGCTGCTCACGGAACAGCCCATCTGTCTCTGACAGGCAGGGCTGCCAGGAGGAACAGGTATCGACTGGGGGAGGAGGCCCCCCATACTTGCCTCATGCTGCCTGTTGGCTGAAGCCACCACCTGCCTTGTGCCTTTGAGGCCACAAGCACAGAGTGGCATCTCCAAAGCCTAACATGGCATAAGATAGGCTGTGTGCCCTCACAGAACTCCTGCGTGACTTTGTAGGTGTCTTATCTGACATAGCATGGCACCTCTGTTGGGACAGGAAAGCTGTGGAGTCCTGGATTGGTCCACGATCCTTCAGTTTGCCAGGGCTGCCCAATGCGTGCTGCAGGCGACATCTGCAGGGACAGTGTCTTGCGCCACCACCGTGTCCCCATGGGCAGGTTTGTGCCTCTGCCTACACCCCTGGACACAATATACCCTCTTCCCTGCTCTGCAGCTCCCTGTGGGTGGTGACCTTCCAAACCAGGGCCTAGCACATGCACCTCCTGCACCCTGTTTCCTGTTCCAAGGCCCCTTCTGTCCAGCTCCAGGCCACATTTCCTGACCTATCCCTTTGGCAGCAGTTGACAGCACAGGAGGAATACAGAGATACTGTCCAAATATGTAGGTGTAGGCATGAAGTTAGGAAGGTCAAAGGCTGCCTGGATTTGTATCTGGTGGGATTATGTCAAAGGAATTAGGAAGTGATTGTTCAAGCACGCAGGTTACAAAGGATAGCTGGGACAAATGTGGGCCTCCAGCTGAATGGAGCTGGGGCATGGCATGTCCTGCTGGCCATAGTTCCAATTCTGGGGATTAGTGGGGTCACTGGGAGCCTTGCCCTGTTGCTGTTAGAGAAAGCAGACAGTAGCAACTTTATGCTACAATGAGCTAGAAGAAATGAGCTGCGTTTGTCAGTGGCCTCTGCTGTCTGACTGCTGTAGGGGCTACCTCTGTTGCATTAAAATTCTCGGCAGACCATCAGATTACCATGGTTTAACCGTAGTTCTGCCATCCTCTAAATATAATGTTTAGCTCTAAGTTTTGGAATAATTTCTCTCTCTTTCAAGGTGAATAAAGTCAATAATAACTTTGCAAAACTGTTTGCAAACTTTCATGCTCAGTCTTACTCTTCATAATATGATCAAAAAACCCACCCAATAACGAATAAAACACTATGCTAGCCTCCTACCAAAAGTTTCAGCACAGAACTACCACCCATCCATTCTGACTTCCAGTTATTTGAGCAATGAGGAGTTTAATCTTTTTAAGCCTGTCAGCTGAAAGTATACTGCTAATTGGCAATGTGTTTTGTTAGAAAGCCTCAGGTTATTTTCTTTGTACACAATTTTCTAAGAAAAGGAAATACTTCAGGATGTTTTCATGGGTGAAAACAAAAAATCCTGATCTGAGGGGTTCTTGAGTGACAGACTTTCTTTCACATGCTTTTAACAAATGATCTTTTACTACCAGAAGATGGTGTACTTCTACCACATCATGCTGCAGCCAGCTTGAAGAAAGGATTGTGTTTGCTGTGTAAAATCATCTCTCATAATACAAGTAATAGGTGTGACAAAATCAAAAAGAGTTTATGGCTAAAAAAAAAAAGTTCATACTTAGTTAATGCACATGTTACTGTATTTTTATACATATTTTGCTTCTACTTTCAATAAATTTGTATATACTGTCATTTTTTATCAAAAGAGGCATATAAATAATTTTTAAATAAATGTTAAATTATTAGAAGGTAATACTTTTAACTGAAAAAAATGAACACTTCAGATTTAAAATACTTGAATGCTTTTTAACATCTGAAATGTCATCCAAGTGCTTGAAAAGTCTGCACATAATACCTTTTATTTGGTTTCCCATTCTTTTATGTTGACCTTTCTGAAAATTTTATATTAAAGCTGTCATTGGTGTAAAATGTGCATTATTTGATTTCTGTGTAAAACAATAAACTGAAACTGAAAAGTTTTGATTTAAAACATTCCAGATATTAGTAAAATGCCACAGTCATCTGCTTGGTATGTAGGGGTGTTAAAGTGAATTTTGCTGTTTTGCCTTTCCTATATTTCTGTGTACGTGTGTGGGATTGTTCATAGACTGTCAAAGGATAAGGCAATAAACTTTCCTTTTTAGGTCTTTCTAATTACTTTCTTACAGTTCTTAAAGCATGCTGGTTTTGTAACTGACCTAATTTATAATAACTTACATTTATATATCTTATTCTTAGGCCCTTGATTTGGGAAGTGAAGTGTAGGAGGCAGCATTATGAGGACTACTACTTCTGGGTATGAGTGGCTGATGGGTTGAAATAGACCTCCTTATGTCTTTAAAGATTTTATACCATTCAACTCATGTTTATACCTTTAGAATGAGAAAACAGCTGAATAAGTATTACCGTTTCATGACTCTTATTCACTGGAAACTCAATACACAAATAGTACATGGATGATGCGGTAGCATCAACAAAGAAAAAGCTTTGTTGGCAATGTGTGCTTTGTCCTCTGTTGAAATCTGACTTGGTTGCCTACCGTAGTTGTTTCCTACTTAGTTTTTCTTGGAGGTAATGTCAGGGTTGCTGGGGCATGCATGCTGAGCGGGAAAGCACAGGATACTGGCTGATATACTATAAATAACTACATAGCTACCTAGCTGAATTGGCTGTAAAGAAAGGGGGTTGGGGGAGAGAGATTTCTGGGTTTGGTTTGTTGGGTTTTTTGGAGGTTTTTTTTCAGTTATTTTCTTATCTCCAAATGAAAAATAAGGTAAAGATTTTCACTGGCAACAGAGAACGGGGCTAAAGCAAAACAATTGCTAATTGAAGTGGTTAAAATACAGGTATTTTTGTTGCAGATTTTTCAATGTTGGATTTGAAAACATCTCAGCTTCACTTAGAAGGGTGACTGTAAAGACTGCAGTACAGCTAAACCCAGACAGCCTTGCAGTTTATTGGAGAACTGATAGCGCTAAGGTAGCAAGACTTGACTTAGACATAATACTAGTTTTTGCCACTGGTATTCTATATCTGTCAGCAGAAGAAACTGAGATTTTACACAGGTTTAGTGTCTGAGGTGGCATAAATGAAGCCGGTGAAGCAAATTAAATATTCATGTTGCACCTTATTTATCCCAGGTGTACCAACTATGCTAATAAATAGCAGTATTTGTACGCAAATATTTAAAGTCAACTGCAGAGTGGGACAATGCAAGTCGCGGACATGAAACAGAATAAACTTACTTTGTCAATGAGAAAGAAAATGTAAATAAGTCTTTGAAAACAGAAAAGAATTAAAAGTCTGACAAAACCAACTTTAAATCTTCATTAGTACTGCAGTGATTGAAATCTTTTACAATTTCTGGGCCTGTAACAATTTTATATGGGCTTTTCCATAGCATATAGAAAAATTTTGAAGCTTTTCTAGGTAAATCTTTAGAGGCAGAACACAGACTGATGGCTGAAAACCATTACAGTGTATTATTGACAGGGTAGCTACTACATGGTTCTTAAGGAAATGTACAGAAAGGGACCACATATTAATTCTAGAAAACATTTAGTACACATCAATGAGTTTTGAAAAAGGCTTCATTTTGCACCACGCTACCAGCGACTAGCTGAATCTGAGTCACTTCTAAACAAAATGCATAACCATGCAATTGTGTTAAAGTTTGGTAATTTACCCAAACTAATAAAACCTCCTCAGAGGCTTCTTTTAAAAGCTGCCTTCATTTATGCTGTTCAAGTGCCAGAACAACTAAACTGTCTGCAAAAGGCAAGACAGATATATAGTTAATTACCCTTTTGGAAAAGGTTATTCATTTAACACAAAGCAGAAAGATCATCTGTCTGTACCAGAGAGGTGGGATTTCTTGTTTTATTTAGACATGCCCACAGGAATAGGATAGCTCAGCTCTCCAGCTGTGGCAGTCTGGTAGATGAGGAGACAGAGCCGTTTAATTTGATACTAAAGCCCGAGTCCAGTTTTAAAGTCAAATATGCTTAGCAGCAGAAATGAAGCAATTGATTGCACAAGATACCCTATCTCTCGTGAAGAGTGGGCCAGTCTCACATGGAGCTATTGGAATGCATTAAAAAGTGAGCCAACAGTTTAATAAGATCCAGTTTAAACTTCTTAGATGCGTGTAAAGAGGACAATGGTAATGTCCCAAACACAATCCATAGTCAGCTTTTTATGAAATGCCAGTAATAGGTGAGGGAGACAGAATTAGCACCAGGTGGTCTGTATGTACTCAAAAGGAGGCTCTCCATCCTGCCAGCATCATTTGCTGTAGCATATACTACTCAACAAGAATAAGATTTACAAAGTTAAAAACCCTGTAGCTTGGAAGACAGCTTTCAACAACAGCCACAGGATATAGATATTTCCCTCAGCTCTTCCTTAGAGGTAAGCTTTAAAGCCCTTCTTTAAAATAATTTTCAACTAGTAAGAATAAAAGCTTATACTTTGGTATCCATGCTGGGGGCGGGAGGAGATTAAAAAAAAAAAATCCACATTCTAGAAAATGGAGAGGAAGAAAGTATTAGTGTCCTTCACCAAACAGACCTCCTTGCTGTTGAAGCATCAACTGGTACATTGCAAACGTGGATTTGCCAGAGGGCTGGTAGCACCCGCCTTAGGTCCGGCCATTGATCTTGGTTCTGTGCACAGCTCTGCATTGGACCCAACGAAGCACTAGGACTGCATCAGGCAAGCTGAAGGAGGAGGAGATAATGGAAGGTAAAAGCTGTGACAAGCTGTGGCAAGTTCTACAATCACAGGGACAGCAGTGTTGTCAGAATCCTACCAGGATAATGAGGTAAAACCATTATATTTTCTTTTTTTCTATGCAGTGAGGCCCATCTGCACCCTGGTGTTTTGAAAGCTGAGCACTTCAGCTTTTCTCCATTCACTTGAAGAACATTCTACCTCCTCAGGCTTGTGTTAGTGACACTCCTTTCACATAGGCCCTCTGACTCTGCAGCAACTACCAGCAGGGCTCAGCCATTCTTACTACTCACTGTCACCTTCTTTTCTCCCTTACAACTCCCTCTCCTTGCCAGTTGCTGCCCTGGCATGAATACATTGCTTTTATCCTGTTAGTAAGTTCCATTCTGAGCATTGCAACCTGTCTTGTAAGCAACAGGACACATCTTTCAGTGAGTGTGTTACAGAAGGCATGAGGACAAAAATAATGCTAATGAAAAAGTAATTGCACAGGGTAGAAGAACATGTGCAGATTAGTATGGTATGGCACAAAGAAAGTTTGCAGCAAGGATATTAAGAATATTCTTAATGAAAAAGAGAAAAAAGGCAATCTACAAAATTTTAAAAGGTCAATGCCTTAATGATACCCAGAAATATAAAGCAGCAGATCAAATTGCACTGTTGTAACATTGTTTAGCTTATGTGAAAAACAATGGTTTGAATATCCAAGATCTACCTGGAGTTGTGAGCAGTCAGATACTCTCTGGAATCCACAATGTCATCTTACTTTTACTAAAAACACTGGGAATCTAGCTTCCCGTGAAAAGGGAATTGGTTCCTTCTCTATTTTTGTAATGCATTATTCGTTGTAATGGTATGTAATTATTGCACTAAACCAACCTTGTCACATATGCAATTAAAGCAGAAATAGTGCTTGTGTCATTACTCGACTGGAGATGAGAGACTTCTGCTCGCAGTCTTATGGCTAGCACATTCCATCCCTATACTGTGGAAAGTTTTCAGATCCTCCTTTAACCAGTGTTCATCTGTAAACACTACCTTAGACTGGATTCAGCTCCAAACCTAAATTGTCTGGCTGCAACTATTTTCCCTACATCTCAAGGAAACATTTTGTGGTTTCTCACTTGGTGATAATTACAGTTGGGACTCTAGTGCTGCCTATTATTAAGTCCCTGTTCTGAGTGTTTACCATGTTGCCAAATCTTAACAATTTAGGCTGAAATTTTCCATAGTGACTGTCTGCTCCAGGCTGAGTTTCATTTCCAAGAGGGAGAAACGAGAAAAATAAGTTGTTTTGTCCAAGTTAAATACATTACTCTGTGAGCAGTAAAACCACTGAAAATGTGTATAGTGGGTTTGTACCTCAAATACATTCTCTGACCTCTCATAAGCATTGAATGAATGAATGCTGAGCCTCTTTTTCTTACCTCCATTAAGATGGTCTCTCTCCTGTACTGTGTTTTTGTGAAAATTGTAGAAGCTTGATACGCTTGAGTCTTCTACCCCCTTGTGGAACTTGGTTAAACAAATAAAGGTGTACAGAAGCTATATCTGAGTGGAGGACTGCCTGATATGCACATGAGACCACCTTTACAAAAGAAAGTTAAAAATCTAGGTGGAAAGTGTTTTCTTTAAGTCTTGCCACCCACCCCCAACCCAAGCAAAGTGGAAGGGATGTTTTCCTTCCCAGTCATGAAGAGAATAGGAGCCTGAAACTGGATAAGCAACACATGGAAAGACTGTGAGTGGGGAAGGGTAGCTTCACTGAGAATGGAGCAGGGCCTTTTGGGACAAAGAGTGAAGACAAAGAATCAGCACAAGAAGGCCTAAGGGAGCTAAAGAAAACAGAGAAAAGAGATGGAGACAATTGGGACGGATGTAATTAAGGGCAGCATCCTAAAGTACATTCACAAGACTGATTAAGGTTACATAACCTTCATGTCTAGCATATCACACTTTTCTAGGTCCTTGACTTTGTAATTTTAAAGTTCTCTTAATGTAGTATTTTTAGAATGTATTTTAATTTATACACCTGCAAATAGGCCATCTTAGTCTGTTGGGCCTTGTAATACTGAGCAGAGCCCAAAAGGTTTAAAATTTTAGGTGCAGACTCCAGGCTCTGACAAAGATAGTGCACATGGCACAATGTTGACCCTGGCAAGCTCTAGCTTTGCAGTGGAAAACAAATTCAAAGTCTGGGCAATTCCCAGCAACACTTGGATGTTGAACATGGCTTATATTAACCAGTTCGTATATAAAAAGGGTTATTTATTCACTTTGCGTTTACCAGCTGTTACCTAAAAGCCTTAAAAGTAATCACAAGATGTAAGAAAATAATAATCCCTCTTTCCCATACCATCAGTGAATGCTTTAATCACTGGTTTACATGATCCTCCTCTTTTGAGTGTCTCCAGCATAATAAATTTTGAATTCCTAATTTTGCGAAGAAGACTCTTGGGCCTCTCCACTTTCCTTTTCCTCCCTTTCTTCCTTTACCCCCAGAAAAATCCAGTCTAGCATGTAATCTTCTTTTATACTTCAGGCAAATTTCTAAGAAATGTTTATCATAGCCTTCCAAGTACTATCGTATTATATGGGAAAAGGTGGATTCTATTATAATTGCTAATTTTATAGGAAAACAGGCAGAACCTGTATGTATTGTGAATGATCTAATCTCTGTGTTTTAAATGACCCCATTAGGAAGAGATATTTGAATAACTGGTAGCTGAGTGCTGATACCTTCTAGCTAGGGATCTAATGGCACTTGCGTGGCACTTCTGCCCAGAAAGCTGCTGTGCCAGGCATGTTCACACATGAGTTTCAAAACCAAACCCCAAGTTTAAAGCAGTTTCAGTGTTGGGTGGCTGCTGACCAAGAGATTTTGGGTTTCTACTGCTGTACTTAAATGTAAACAAGTTCTTTTTCAGATCTGGCCCCAGCTGGTGTAAATCAAGACTGTCCAGTCATGTTCTGTTAGTGTGGTGAACATGATGCATCTCTATTTTTCTTGGAGCTGACTCCTGTATGACTGATTCACAGTTAATGGTTATCCTCACCACAGAGTCCTCAAGGCCCCCTGCAGAGCTCCTTACTCTCTCTTTCACCACTTCAGGGACAGCTGTGAGATCAGACCAGGTTGCTCAGGGCTTTACTCAGGCAGGTAATGGAAAACTTTCAAAGACAGAGACTACACAACCTCCCTGGCAGCCTGTCCTGCTGCCTGCCTGTTGTACTAGTGAAAAATTTCTCCTCCTATCTGGCAAGAAACTCTCTTATTTCATCTTTTCCTTGTTATCTGTCATCCCTCTGCCAGGCATGTCTGTGAAGGACCTGACTAACTCCTTTTAGTCCCATCCCTGTAGCTACCTGGGTGGCTGTGTGGTGCTTCCAAAACCGCCTCTGTACCAGGCTGGCCAGGTCCCATTACCCAGCCTCTGCTCTCAGGGCAATGCTCCAGCCCTCACCCTTCTGATGGCCTCTGCTGAACTTGCTCCAGTTTGCTGATGGCTTTGCTGAACTGGAGGCAAAAAAGAGTATGCAGTGCTCTAGACAATCTGTTGAGTGCCAGGTTGGGGGGTATACTACTTACCTTGAGCTAGGTTACTTGCCAAGCTGAAATTCTATGAAAAGCCAAGAATAAGGTTTCTGTTATTAAAATAGAAGAATTTACATATTCTGTTTTATTCCTTCCTTTGTTTTTTTTCTTAACTGTTTCCACCCTCTACTCAGCCTTTGTTTCATTAAGTCTCCCGTTATCATTGCCCATAACAATGTGATCGTTACTAACAGCAAACTAAGATAACTTGACTGACAAGGAGAACATAGTAGAGATTTTGTGGCACTGTATTTGGGTACTAATGAGTGAGTGAAGTGATATTTAACTTCTTGTTAGGTTGGTGTAGATTTTAGTTTCAGCCTTTCATAATATTGGCGTTAAAATTGCCACAAAAAGATGGATGAAAGCAGTGAATAACACTGTATTAATGCATGTTTGTATACTCTCTGAAATTATCTTAATCAAGGTAAGCATTTAAATGGATGACTGTGTATCCACAGCATGCTCCAATTAAAAGTTTTGATTATAGCAGGAAATATAACTAATGGGATAGAAAGATACCAAATCATTATGAATACCAGCCTATTATTAAACTATTACATTAAATTAGATACCCACCATGAACCTGAAATAGGCCTTTCCATATAAAAAAATTGATTGCTGTATCTAATTTTGAAATTATTCAATGCATGTCTTTTCCAAAATATTCAGGCAGAGGCATAGCTAGCCCAATAGAGTATCACCTGAAATAACAAATGTGTGTTGCAACTTAAAAAAAGTATTTTCTAACACAGAAAATTCTTCTCTCTTGAAAATACATGCCAAGGTGATGTGTAGAATGTTTCCATCTGCGGTTTTTAATCAGCTTGTCACCCATTACCTGGTATATCCCAAAGTGGTTTTGATTAACAACAGATAAGTGTTCCCCTCTATTCCAACAGCATATACTGTATAGGGTATATATTTCTATATGACTAAAAACTTCACTGACTTCAGAATGAGGATATATACAAAATTAAGACAGCTTCTGTATACTGAAGATTGTCTGTTTCACTGTGGTATAACTCCTGTACATTGTCTTCCCATGTCAATGCTATTGACATGCTGCTAAACAACATTCTCATCCTGCAATTTTCTTTTGAGAAGTCAAATCTTTTCTGTTAATAGTATAGTTCCTAAAAAGAAACCATAGGACAATAAGCTGCCTAGTATAATTCTGGTTACGTTATAATGGTGAGCTTTACAAAGAAAGATTTGATTACAGTTATTGGCTTATGCGTCTTTAAACTTCAAAAGCTATTCCATGTACAAAAATGATACGAGCATGTGGTAATGCTTACTTCTTGCTATTTTGAATTTTAAAATAAAGCAAAGTAGTTTTTGTGCCACTACCACACTATTAGCGTCACACTATTCCTTATGTATATTTTTTACCTTACATACTTTCAAATGCACTGTTAAAAGCATAATGCACAGCTGCATTATTTCTATACAGTATCTTTTTTGTAAGCTTTGCTAGGGAACAGCAGATGGCTTTGAATGTAGCAAAAGGGTATCAGTTGAGACTTACAGGTCAAAATAAAGCCTGTTGTCAAAGTGAAATCAAAATTATAACCAATGTTTAATCTTCCTGTTGGGTTTTCATACCCTACAGCTTTATACCTTTTATTGGAAATAAGAATGTTTGCCAAGTCGAAGTGCAGGCAGGTTCAGGTGTTTTACAGATATGCAACTGCATTCAGAAATGGCCGCAACATAGCAACATAAAGTAACAAACACAGATGGAACAACTATCAGCAAGCATCATTTCACACAACACATCTTGATGAGGAAGCATAAACTCTTGAAGTATCCAGATCCACTTGCTCATGCATGCATGCTCTGCAGATGCAAGTATTCACGTGCATATTAAAGAAGGCTCTAAGGTACTTGCAGAGTCTATCAGAACAAATCAAGCTTCAGTTGTAAGTTTTGATTACTTACCCATCAGGTACTGAAAATTCCAAAGTCAGTTCAGATCCTGTAAGTAGAAATTACACGTGTGTATTTGTTGGCAATCTTATTAACTTTAGTGATGTCACAGCTGAAAATCGATGTACAAGGCAAGGGCGTCATAGCTAAACTCTAAATGAATACATCGTATGTTTGGTCCTTACAGGGACTCATATCCTGATATCACTTTTTGTATTTAATCTAAACACACTTTCATATTTTATGGTAATTGTATATAAGGTGGCCTTTTTCCTTGTTCCACAGAAGATACCAAACTTAAATCTTTTCATGACATGTTACAACTAACCAGACCTTCTTTCTGAATATTTTGTTCTTGTTTACAGTGCATTTACTTGCAATGATGTTACCTATTTACCTTATTTTGCTGGCATTCCCCACAATACTTTCTAGTATTGAGTAGAGGTAAAATTGTCAACATATTTTCCCAAACTTATTTACTTTCCTAAATAAGCATACATCATACATCATAAAAGATATTTAAGACAATCAGAATACTGTTTAGGAGTTAACGTATTAACATTTCTGTATAGAAACTGGCCTTTTATTTTACTCCTTCCTTTGTGTCTTTTAAGTAATTTTTAATTTCTGTCTCATTCCACAGTGGTTTTGAATCAATATAAAGGTATTCCAGAAAAAAATCCTACAAAACCTCTTAGTCATAGCAAATAAATTACTCTTTTGTTAATTTCTCCCTCCATGTAAGAAGTTGATCACTGTGAACTTTTAAGCTGTGATCTTCTTTTGCTCTGATATGCTTCAAAATAGGAAATATTCAAATACATGAACTCTGACAACTGTCAGCCCACTCCATCAGATTTAAGATTTTGTGTAAAGCCGTGTTTGAACATATGTATTTCTTGACCTTGAGCAACCTTGAAACTGTTTATGAACTTATATTAGGAAAACCTGTGAATGAACTAGCCTCAAATTACTCAAAGCTTGGAAGTGCAGAAATGTTGTAATTCTCTACCCTCCTTGAACCTGCATCCCTGAAACCATTTTTTGTCCAGGCTGGAGGACTGTTTGATTTTGTTCATAATTTTTTCACTTATCCTTTCCAGTGAGGCTGCTGGTTGTTTTTCTGTCTCCCCAGTTGCACTACCATCCTTAAATAGATCTACTCAGAAGTTATTTCTATGTTGTTAATTTTAGAATAGAAACAGCATGAATTAAGAAACCTAGTGAAATGCTGACTCTTTCTAAGAGTATGCACTTCTAAGAAAAGCATCTGGCATAAAATCTTACTCACAAAATTCTAAAATAGCCTATAATATTGAATGTAGAGAAAATCACAGTGAATTACTTGGTAGAAAGTAAGTCTGAAGTGATGGTAGTTCATATTAGTAAGAAATTTAAGAAGAAAATTGTAACGTACATAATGGTGAACTACATTTTAAGGCTTCTGAGTGAGACTAACAATCTAGAGCACTGTTTGAAATTAGGAGCAATGACATGATGCAAAGGAAGCTTTATGTTGCAGGAAGATGCTATGGTCTTTAGAATATTTTTGTCAAAATGCTGAGAGGTGCAGAACACAAACAGTCTTTTTAAAAGCAATCTTTATGTGCCAGTAGGTGGAAGTAGATATTTAGCAACTCTTTTCCCTGCAATGCAGCTGGTAATGTCAAAGGAGTAACAATGAGGAAGTTTACATTAGACCTTCTCCAAAGTCTTTGAGAATCTGAGGGGTTTTGAATGTGCTGTTTGTGTATATAAATTAAAGGTTTTCAAACCAGAAATCAGAATAAAGAATAAAGAAAGTCCATCTCCTCATAGGTTAGAGATTCACATTTTGTTTTAAGTAGTGAGTTTTGAGTCCTATTTCATCAAACAGAATCTTTTCTAAAAGAAAGATATATCACATTTATGTCCAGCTGACAGTATTATTCTGAGATGCAGAAAATATGAGTTTAACTTTCCTTTGGGAAAGAGAGCAAGTAGAGTCATGTAAACAGCTAACTGAATAAGCAGTCCAGCTGTTTGACCATGCAACAGGCTTCCTAGGGTGTGGGCAATGCCCCATGCCTGTCAGTGTTTAAGAGGCATTTGACATTGTCCTTCACAATATGCTTTAACTTCTGGTCAGGCAGTTGAACTAGGTGATTATTGCAGGTCCCTTCCAACTGAAACTTTGCTGTTCTGTTCTATTCTATTCTATTCTATTCAAATGGTAGCTATTTCCAAAGTATCCTGCCATAATTAACCTCTCATTTTGGAAAGTGAAAAGACTTTTAGCACGTAATTAATTTCACTTACATTTATATGTAATAGCACATATCAGAGCTAGTCACCTAAGGCTCCTTTAGGAATCGGTAGAAAAAAAACAGATGAATCGCATGAAGTAGACAAATATCTTGAAGTAGACATAAAAAACGTGTCAGATTCAGATGAAATACTCCATGTAAATATCTATTAACTGTGGAAAGAATTTTAAATTTCTAGGTCAGCTGTGGACATTTACCTTGTACACATCTATAGTCAGGAAAAAACAAACCCCATCCCTAGTTCTGGTGTTCTACTAGAATTTTAGGCAAATTTTTGATCTAGTCACTCAGTTGCTTGCCTCTTTCAGGGTTGCCAGAAGCAGAATTTTAGGCAATGTGGTCTGTCTCAAGATCGAAAAGTTTAGTTTAGATTAGGTTGGATTAGATTGATTACTTTCCTGGAGCATAAAATTGTCATTGAAGTCAAAAAGCATCTTTTCACATCTAGCAGGAAATGTTTCAGCAGATGTTACTATTCAAGTATCACCTTATTTGGACTTTTTATACGTAGAGAAGCAAAGTATGGAGAGCTGAAAGTAAGAAGTCAAACAGAAAAGGTGAAAATGCATTGGTAAGAGGAACAAACAACCTTGATCCAAAATGCAGTGAAACCCAATGAAGTCCTCCTCCCTGACCTCATTTAGTTCTAGGACTGTTCCCAGATGAGCTGACAGCTGACTACTATTTCTACCTTTGCTGATTTTTGGAGTCTACATTTTGTACTTTTCCTTCTAATATTAATTCAAGCAGAAAAGCAGCTCTTTTAGATGCATGTTATTTCCTGCTTTTTGGTAGAACAATGTTTGATGCAAATTGAATATTCTATTTGATGTTTACAACAAAAAAAATCTGTGACCTTATAAATAAAGAAGTTCAGCATAAGTAAGGCATTATACAAGACTCCCTACAGTGTGAACAGGAAATGTGGGGATTTTTTGTATTAGACCAACCTTTAACAGGTTTTGTTCTGCAGAATCTCAAGAGCTTGCAAGTAATTCAGTAACTTAATCCTTGAGGCCCTTAAAAATATTTAAATTGGCCCACCTATTTTTTTCAGCATCAGCAAAAGATTGCTGGTTTTTTGCTTGTACAATTAAAACTTACCAGTCAAACTGTATGTCAGCCTAGTTCCAACATAATTTCATAGTAACTCAAAGTCATCAAAAAAAGCAATTCCAGCTCTGGCTGTCTCATGCTGCCGTGCTTCATTAGTTACAGTTCCAGTATTCACGGAGAATGTGTATGCAGCACATATACAAGGAGGAACAGAACTTAGATTGAGGTTGCAAAACTCAGAATCACTTGAAACTTCACATTTAGAATAATTAATTTCAGAAACAGGGCAAACCACACACTTGCAAGTTGTCATAGTTCAGCAGTTCGGTCTCAGTCATATCCTGTACTATGAGGACTTGGTGTCATCCATTTTGGTATTACATATTACAAATTGTTGGTAAGAGAAAGAAGACCAAAGTATATGAACATTTCATTGAAGATACAAAAAATTCCTGAAAGGACTTTGCAGTAAATTCATATATCTTGCTAAATTTCCCACTGTCACTATTTTACATTTCCTAAAACTCTGTAGCACCTTTTCTGGTGTACTCCAGACAGTAAATAACTGAAACCTCTGGTAATTCAGAGTACTCTGTGTAGTAATTGTTTTTTTCTTTTTATCCCGCCTTTGCCATTGCAGCAACAATTTCCTTTCTGTGTTTTACATCCTCACAAACCATTTGTGCTTTTAGGTTCATCTTCATTCTTCAGAAAAATAATTAGAATCCAAAAGTGTTGTTTAGCTAAGATACATGCACACCAGCACAGCAATTAAGACCCTCACACTGCATTGGAAAAGGAAGGTGAGGTAGTCACTCACTTGTGGGCCTCAATAGGTATTACTGCCAATTTTATTTGAGAATAAATTAATTCTACAAAAGCTTCTTGCTTTTATTGGAAAATGCTGACCGGGGATATTCCTGTTGAAAAATGCCAGTCTGACTTGAGCTTTAGTTTTCTTTAAAGTCTGTTATCTTGAATATTATTTAAGTCTAGTAAACCTTTCACGTGATATCCTGAGTCAATGTCTGTTGTGCATGTAGGGTTACACACACACAGAAGGCTCTTTATGACACTTTCAGGAGACACAGTGAGTTATTATCATTAACCTCAGATAAATGCTAGACATTTTTAAAACCGTTTTGCTCCTTGTCCTAGGTTCAGGCAGCTTCTGGAAGATCTTTCCTTACATATCTTAGCCATTGGTATTTAACTCTGATTTAACACGTAAAGCTAAAAAAATAGACTGAGAAGCAGGTTGTTAAAAAAACCTTTGCCTTGTCTCCTGTTCCCCTTTGATGTGCTGGAGATTTACCTGCTACCGAAAAAACTTTTAGCTTTCTTTTCCCTGGTGCTGTGTACCCAATGCAGGATACTGGAGAGCTGCTACAGTGCCACAGGGCAGCCAGGGGTATGAGCCAATGCCCCAGCTAACACCTATGCTCCAGGCGTGTTGGAAAAATTCTTTTCCTTCTCCTGGTCAGATGCATTAGCAATCAGAAGACCTGTGGAAAACCTCTAATTCACTTTACTCTTTCCATTTCTTGTAGGGGAATCAAATCACAGAAATAAATTGTACCCTTTAGATTAGAAGTATGGAAACATTTTAGCAATTCTTGCCTGACAGGAGATGCACAAGTATTTGCCAGTCTTGTTCACAAAAAGGATCAAAGAGCAAGTATGTGTTATTCTGTATATTCTAGTACAACACATACTATTATTCTTAGAAACTCACATTGTAAAAGGAGTTGAATGTTTTCTATATGATACTGGAGGTTCCCATGTATACTTCAGTCTTGCAGAAAACACTCTTTGCATTTAAAGGAATAATAGTGTGGATGTTTTCCTAACTCTTCAAGAAGAGGTAAGACAAAGAAAAAACATCAAACAACTGATATTATTTCCCAGCCATTCTTCAGCAACCCTTCCCCAAAGGATTCATCAATAAAGGCAGAAAAAGCCTTACTCTGCTATTATAAAAATACCATAAAATACACAAGATTTTTGCAAAACCAATGCTAAACAGAGGCAGGGAAACTGGCACTTCACCAGCAGCCCCAGCTCTGTAGATCAGCCATTAAAAGAAATTGTTCTCCTTTCCCAGAAAAGGAGAAGGCTTTCCCCAGGTGCTATGAGCTATATATTTGACCCATTCTCAAGATTAGGAGAATTTAGCAGTGGAAAAGTAGACTCAAGATTTTTCTCATCCCAGTTAAAGTATTTTCAAAACAAAGTTTCGATCACCATTTCTATGTACCATTTCTATGTAAAACTAAGGTGGCCAGACCACTGGTTATGTTGAACTCCAGAGCAGAAAGCATAAGAAATATGAATAAAGGAGGAAGAGGAAAAGTGTCAGATGGGCATATTAAGATTATAAAGCTGCATTTGTATTTTGAAGCCTGAACAACCAATGCTAAACACTTCCTAAATGCACAGATGATCAGTCTGAGAACAGACCAGGATTGGTGTTCTTTTGAGTTTCTCAATCCTGTTGTGTGTTATTTGCCAGCCTATGTTTATATATGGTTTGTCAGTTGCTTGAAAAGTTCTGGATAATATAGGAAGTAGAATATCCTTGAGGTCGATTTGAAAATCTTTTCCCCTATCACCCTATTTCAGAGGTATGACAACAGCAAATAAATGAGACGCACAAGAGCATCAACAAGGAAACGCTGGCAGAGATGGGAATTCCATGTGGTGAAACTCCCTTTTGAAAGAGTTGCCACTAAACTTAAAATCTGTCTCCAGATAAATCAAATTGAGTCTAGCTGTATATTTCTTAATACATTGTAGAATATGTGTAATTGGCAGTTTCAGTTAAGTTAGATGAATAAATTAAAATTGACTGAAAGAGACCAAAATTCCTTGAACAAATAAATAATGGATTGTATATTTTATCAGTTAGAATAAGTAAAATCTTGTCTCTAACTCCACTGGGCACATCTGAAAAAAGTTCTGATCAAGGAATGCCTGTCTCTAGCATATGTTACAAAGCAAAATTAACTGCTTTAAATTTTATCAGTTGTTGAGTAGAAAATAGTTAGGAGTGTTTTGTTCATAGTGGGAGTCTGTTGAGGACCTCTGTCTGGGCAATGGACCAGGAAATATTAATGTAGGTGTGACATTCTTAACTTCTGGAACCTTTGGGGACTCTTAGAATGGGTATACAAAGCTCCTAATTTTAAGAAAAATAATACAGAACTTGTTTTGAATGCAAGATTGTAGTGGAGACTGATTTAATATGGTCACTGTGGCATTCTCATGAATAGCAAAGATTAAGTATGGCTTCCTAAATCCAACACAATGTTCTATCTGATATCCACATTTTTACCCCAGTGGGACAAATCAGTGAAGAATTTTTTAAAAAACTGTAGATTCATGTGTCAAAAATCTTAATAAAGCATGAAAATGCATCATGAAAAAAATACACTTTTCAGGGTGTTAAAAGTGAATTATCACAGCATATATATTAGAGTGCACTCAGCTCAAACATGAATCTTAGCACTCATAGCATAAATGTCAAACTGCCAAATAGAGAAGATAATAACTGAAGGCAAGCTGGGGTATTATAGCTAAGTATAATTCTGAACTGCAAGATATGTTAACACAAGTAGAATAAAATTATTTGAAATATTTATTGTTTAAAGGCATAATCTTTAGTCTTCTATCACAGAATAAGTAGAGTTCTGTGGGCTAGTGACCAATGATACATACAGTTATTCACTGATGCATTTAATTTTTATTTTCAGAACATCATGACAGTACCTGAGGCAGTTTTTACTTCAAGCTAGCAGATCAAAAGATGATAAAAAGAGTCTTCATTTATTTCTCCAAAGATTGGCATTTAAAAGCATATTCAGGTTTGAGCATTGGTTGTTTTTTTTTATTTATTGTGGCTAATGCTGGCATTTCTTTATCCAGTAGGCTCTGGGGTTTTGAAAACTCTCCAATGTTACATGTCTACACAGCACGTTGGAAGTTCTGTCTTGATATAGAAAACATAGGTTTAGTTAATTATTAGGCTTCTTTGATAGAAGTTAATTTTATTAAGTGAATTCTTGAGAAAAACATCATAGTATCTAGAAATGTTCTGAAAGAGTGACATTTAAAAAAAACAAAAATATTTTCCCTGAGAAGACTTGGAATATGTTTGGCAGTGGCTTGCCTGTCAAAAGCATTGGAAACAAAAATCAGGCTCTGAATATAGTAAAGGAGCAAACGGCACACAGGTTTAAAAACCTCTGAGATTCTTAAAATCAACACAAAGCCAGGGAAGAAAGGATCTGATAAAGGCATGAAAAGGAAAACAATTTACAGGGAAAGCTTGAAATATATAAAAGAGGACATCTAATTTCCTTCCTCACACTGAATTTAGATACTGCTTCTGCGTAACAGATACGACTTCAAATTAGCTTTAGGCAATATATGGAAATCTAGAAGATTCTGAGAAAAAGTTACAGATTATGACTGCTAGAATATTGGTAAAAATTTGTTTAAATCAACCCTAAAAGTTCAAGAAATTACACCAGTTTTTACAGAGGTTTACACCAAAAAACACTGTTTTGGGGCTTACTTTTGCACGTCTTATAGTGCATGTTTCAGTGTTTTTCATGATGATAGATGGAAGTTTATTTTGCAAAATAATTTCAGGTTAATGGCAATCAAGCACAGAACTTTTACAAAGACTATCTTGTAAGTACATCTTTCATATAATTCTGGCATACTATTAATAGAAATGTTTGTGACACAGATATGCAGCTTGTAACACGTCTCTGTCAAGCTGGATTGTGAAAGACAACACAAAGAGGTATGCTATCACAGAGCTATCAGTGAAGCAAAGTGAAATAGCCCTGTGCAGATCAAAACATGGTGATAAACCAACATTAACAACTTGTTGCTGAATTACAGGAAAGAAGCCTATATACAGATGCAAAGTACTTATCGTAATAGCTTTCAAATACCTTAACTGTCAATATATGAGATAAGCTTTATTAAATTATTAGCACAAAGGTAATAGAGTGACTTTATCTAAACCTCACATTAGCAAAGATAAAGACAGGCGCTGTGATTTATGTCTAAGATCAGATTTTTCCAGCTGCTGATACAAATCCTTACATGCACCCTTAAGGCAAGCTACTAGGTCAGGTAATATAGCAGAAGCAGATTCCCATATTTACTGTGATTTAGGCAATGATTTAAAGCAATATGCTATAACTGCAGCTCCAGAAACACTGAAGTTTACTTTTAATGTATTTTCTTCTTGAATTACTACAAATAACTTGTATTTGCAGTAGTTCTTTTGTTCCACTTCCTTCCTTCTTGCACCTTCCAGATATTTCATTTTAAGAAGTTTGGGAGGCCTTACGTATTAGGCAATTACAGAAAAATGCATGTATATCCTTTCCATGTTTTGCAAATCTAGAAAAGTATGTAGCAATTATTATAGGAAGTGGAGACATTAAGATGAACCATGAGGCAATACCTGCAATTCTTCTGTCATACTGTCATAAAATAAATAATCCCTTTTTACCAAATCAGGTTCTGGTGAGATTGTGGGACTAAACATTTGGTTGTGGAGTTGGTGAGAACCAAGCAGTACGCCAGCTCAAATCAGCCACTGTCTGGGAGACCTCCCAAGCACCCTGGGTGACTTTTTTGGTATTCAAAAAAACTTTCCTCTTATGTTTATCTGAAACACTAATGCATGGAAAACCAGTCATTCACCTGTATTGGGATGAGCCAACATTAAGAAGTCATATTGGAGCTAGTCCAGAGGAGGGCCACAAAGATGATCAGAGGGCTGCAGCACCTCTCCTATAAAGACAGGCAAGAGAGAGTTAAGGTTGTTCAGCCTGGAGAAGAGAAGGCTCTGGGGACACCTTACAGCAGCCTGCCAGTACCTACAGGGGGCCTACAAGAAAGCTGGGGAGGGACTTCTGACAAGGGCAGGTAGTGACAGGACAAGGGGGAATGGCTTTAAACTGAAAGGAGGTAGATTTAGCTTAGGTATAAGGAAGAAATTCTTTACTGTGAGGGTGCTGAGACACTGGCACAGCTTGCCCAGAGAAGCTGTGGATGCCCCATCCCTGGCAGTGCTGAAGGCCAGGCTGGATGGGGCTTTGAGCACCCTGGTCTAATGGAGGGTCCCTGCCCATGGCAGGGAGGTTGGAACTAGATGATCTTTAGGGTCCCTTCCAACCCAAACAATTCTATGATTCTGTGATTCTATGTGGCACAGTAGAAGCAGACATGTGACATGAAAGAAAAATGAAGTTCATATCCCTACATTTACCTCAGATTACCACTAGTCTGATCTTGGGGACTAAGTACACACTACCGTTTGGTACATGTTAAGAGTATATCTTCTGATTTAATTTCAAAATGTTATTTTCCAGAAGGAATTCCGTTTGTGTGCTCTGTTTCAGAGCTCTGTGGTGTGAATCAAAGAACAGTAAGTGGGATTAACTGGGAGATTTGCTTCAAAATCACTTCTTAACTGAACTAAGACGTTAATATAGATGAATCATTAGATTAGATTTCCTATTCTGGGTCCAAAAATCAGACAGAAGGGTTTGAAGTTGTCAAACTGGAATTTCAGGTGTGTAGAAACCATTTAGCTTTTCAGGCAGATTTGGAACTCAAGATTTTGAAATATGAAACTTTTAATTGAAGAAAAAACTGTTTTCTAGCTAGCTCTATCCTTGTCTACCAGCTATGTGGAATGGGACAATTCATGAGAGAATCCAAACCAGCTACAGCAAGTTGCACTCAGGGCATTTCATGTGGGTTTTTTTTGTTTGGTTTGGTTTGGTTTGGTTTGGTTTTGAGGTTGTCTCCTCTGCTCTGCTCTGAAGTCTTTCAGCTCTGTTCAGAATGAAAATCTCCACTGGCACTAAAATCTTTGGAGAGAAGATGAACAGTAAAGCATTAATTTACACTGTTAATTGGTGTATAAATTAAACTGTGTTCTCTTGAGAGTAGCTGCTTCCTAAGTCAGATTTCTATGAGAAAAGTTATACCAGCAGTTCTGCAGCAATATGTCTTTCCCTGCAATGCAAGTTTCTGTAGCAAAAAATGAAGCAAAATTAGTTAACCAAATGAGATTCAGACAGAAGAAGACGGGTAGCAGAAAACAGGGATTAATGCATCAGAAGTAACTTAGTTTCTGATAACATATTCACTATGTCACAGAAACAGCAAGTCCACACCAGAAAGTGTCTTTCCTAATGAGTTAATTATTTGTCATAACTGCCTAAATCTGTAGTGGGAGGCTATGCCCTCATCTACTCCAGTGCTTGCCCTTCAGTCCCAATAGCATGGCTTTCTGTGCCAATGCTATTGGGCACTGCTGTAAACCTGTTCTTACCTCACTTTCTTCTTCTTCTTGTACTGCAGGATGGGATTTTTGAACATCACTGTGTGCTTTTTCTAAACACGTTTAGGAAATGTTCTGAAAAAAGTAGAAGAAATACCTTCCACAGGTTTCTTCTGGGCTACTCTACAGTACTGGTGACCCAAAATCCTCTTTGTTTTTCATCAGTACATTTCCCCCCAAAAAAACTGAGAGGTGTATTTCCTCATGGTTCTTTCCGTAGCACTTGAAGGCTAAAATGCACAAAGATCACCACCCCAAATTTATGATTTTCCCTCAGCTCCACCCTAGTGTCTGCTTGCCATAATAGGGAAGCATCTGGAGGAGCTGGAGTTCCCCTGTCAATGATGATAATCCTCTCTATGGATCTGCCTACTTGCTGAACTAATGTGCTCTTTTAAAGGCAGCATCAATCTGCCAGTAGCTAACACAATGCTGACTCAGCCTAGTCAGAGGTCTGGTTAGGACACTTGCCCCCACAGAAAATACCAACTCATAGGAAGTGAATCACCCTGTGGAAATATGCTTCTTACAAAGTGTTGGAAAGAGCACAAACAGGTTTTCACTGAAGTCAACCCAATCTTCTGGCCAGCCTGTTGAGGGCTAGGGGATGTTTTGACAAGCAGATTGCTTGAAGGGTTCAAAATTTAGCACCTTTTTGATTTTTCTTTCTTAATTTACTTCCTGGAGTGTCATTTGGACACAAATACTTTACAACCTTGAAATCTTAAGCAAAGTAGAGTTGCATCTCACAGCCCAGTCCTAAACGGTAGTTGTTTTGAGCTGGATATGTAGTAAGCAGAGGCTAATATCTAGTCATAATTGGTTTGTGCCCTTGAACATAGCTCTTCTCTTTTTCTGAACTGCTTGACTGGAAATACTCTTTAGAAACAATCTAATGTTGGAGTTGTCTGACTCCACAGAAATGGTGGACTTGCACTGTGACCCTAAACGTTTGTACAGGAAAGCACACTAGAACTCATATATCATTTGCAGGGGAATAATTTCTAACATGCAGCACTATTAGCTAGACTGCTCAGGGGTTAGGAAGACTGTACCTGCCTGTGAGGATCCCTGTTGAAAACTTTGCTATGTACATCAAAGATAGACTACAAAGCATTTCCAAACTTGTAGTTATTGCACAGCTAGGAATAGGAATGGAGCTATGGTAGCATAGATTTGTCATAGATATTGTTTAGCCAAAGTTTGTTGTTAGTTGCTAGCATCTTTTTGTAGGCCTGAGAGACTTAGGGCTTTTTCAGGCATATCTGAATAGCCTGATCAGGGTCAGTTTTTCCCTGGAGTGACAGAATAATCAGTGATAAGTAATCCCACCTAGGTAGCACAAGGATCCCCATTCAATAAGTAATAGAAATCCAATCCTAACATCTTCTTGCTGGGAGAGATGGGAGACAGATTTGTGAATAGTCTTTGCTGAACCAGGCAGAGTGGCAGGGCTCTGAAGAGCCCCACCAGAAATTACTGCCACAGTCAATTCTATGGGTGAGAAGATGATGCAGGTAGACTGACACTTTGTCCTGTGCCTGTGCACGGCTTAATACAAAACCAGGAGCACCTGCTGCTCTCATTACTTTCATATAATTCAATAATCTTCCTACTGAAATTCCAGAAGGTCCAGTTCAGGAAGGGAACATATCAGTAATTTAAATAGTTCATTCTGTGTGCAAGCTAAGCGTGGCATTTGGCATCCTGACCAAATATCTGTCTACATTTACATGTGTACGATGCAGGTCTGTACATACAAGTTGCGTATATAGATGTCCATTACAGTCAGTTAAGTCTAGTGAGCTACTTAGATCACCCTAAGTTCATGTGGTCATTTCAATAATTCCCAGTTTGCTTTTTTCACTGATTAGATATTCATTGACTACAATGGTAGCTTACACGGTTCATTTGGATGAAGTTACCTGTAAGTGTAGCATCTTGAATTTAGGTTTTGAATCTAATACTGAATTCCACAAAAAAAGTCATCCCAAAATTCAAACACTGGCGTTTTTTGTCTCCTCGAAATGCAGATGCACTTTACGATTACAGGTCACCCAACTCATGGTGCTAAACAATGAATACAATGATAGATTTTGTAATAGTACGTAAAAATGTCCCAAATGCTATTGCACACAAACTAAGTCTGTGTATATTATTTGTTCTCTTTTTGAAGATGAACAGAAAAAAAACCCCAAAACTGAGATCAGACAAAGGCTTTAGTCTCAGTCTCATAGATGACCGTGGAAACTGAAAGATAAGCCTTCAAGCAGTTCCTGTTAGGACCAGGTTTCCAGAGCCCCATCATCTTCTGCACAACCTGTGTAAGACTCTCACATTGAGATGCACCCACAATACATGAAGTATCTAGTTCACATTGGCATAAACTTTACAGAAATATTGAGGAAAATATAGCCTGAGAGTAAATTCACAGGTAACTACAGTACTGTAATAGTGTTCCTGAGGCCTGATTTTCAGTATCACCTGTGAAGCCAGATTATATAGGAAGGTTTTCTGTATGAGATCTAGGAAAAAAGTAGCTCCTAAAATAAGCACTTATAGCAATGTGCTGTGAAGGAAGCTATGTAGCAATTAATTGCATACCTTTAAAACTTCTGTTCAAGTAAAGCTACATACAGTACCTGCTCTGGCTTGTCACCTAACAGTAACTTGCATTTCCATTAAGCACATATTTCTCAAAAGGCAAGGTTTCATCAAGCGGGCAGTGCAGATGGCAAGAGTATATGATGACAAATGTCTCATTTTGGGACCTTATCATGTATTCCTACACCATATAGTACAAGAAAATGGTATGGCACTTGATCAACATGGATAGAATCCAGCACAATGACGGATTTGACTAGCAAAAACCTCAATCAGTATTTTTCTGAGGCATGGTAATAAAATGTATGCCGAGCTGTATTTCCTGGGTACAGAGGAAGCATTAATGTTACAAGTTAACCTCCCAGCCATTTTTTCCTTGACACTTTCCAAGAGCTTCAAACTAGGATCTAACACTAATATGACAAGAACAAGCAAGCTTAACAAATTAGCTTGTTGGCCTCCCACAAAAAAGACCTTGTTTATATTGTAAGAATAATGATTTATTTATGGTAAATCCTTGCCTAAATACTTCCTCCACATTTTTAAATATGCATGTGAAGAGGTAACGGGACAAATGCCAGATGATTCCACGGGATATGATTTGTGTTGATACATATGAAGTGAGACTCACATAGGAAAAAAAAAAAGCAACATTTAGATTTTAAATTGGAACAATCATCATGTTAATTTTTGCCCTTGTGTTCCTCTGCATGAAGTTGGCAAGGACTTGGCAAGTCTGCCAGGCAAAATGAGCCCCAGATATTTTCTATTCAATGCACATTCTCTCTGAAGTACTATGTCATACATGATACTGGAATTGCAATGTTGAACATAATTTGCTAGAAATTGCATAGTTCCTACATTAGTTTGTTATAGTGCCATTTTATCTGCAATGGTCCGCTTTCCTGGGTTGATTTGATGTGTGCATTTATGGAAGACTGAAATTTCAGGTATTTGTTTTGCCTGAAGGGGGAATCATCTGTTTGTATTGAACTACTGTGTCAGTGTGCATTTATATGAATTTTACAAAAAATAAAAATCAGAGTGTATGTAGTGTGAAAATCTCATCTATGTCTGAGAGAGAAACTAAGAACTGATCTCTGCATTTAAGATTTAATCATAACTGGAAATCCAGAACAACTGCAAAATCTACTCCTATTAAAGGAATATTTTAATTATACTCTTTAAAGGAAGTGAGGTTTATACAACTGTGCTCTTTGACCATGTTTATTCTGTATTCTGAACCTGCTGGCCAACTTCAAACAGTCATGAAAAACAGTACAGAGATGTCAAGCACATTTAGTACTTCAAAGTTTTTTGAAAACAGGGAGCAGGCTGCTGGGTTATTACTAGCCACACAGAGTGAAAGGCTTTTAATCTTATCCTTTGTTAGATGCTAAAGAATCTGTGAGTGGGAGATATGTGGGAAATCAAATCTGATTAGTTCAGATGCTGACAGAACTATCTTTTGAAGTAAACTTTCCAGTCACGCATTTTTATTATTGGTATTAAAGACATATAGTTGAGGATCTTAAAGAGAAAGTTATTTTTTCAGGAGGAATTATGAAAGAAGGAAGCAAAAGGGAGTGTCTCAGGCACTAAAATTCAGAACCTATTGAAAACAAAAAAGAAAATTGTGGGACTATGAGTCAGAGAAAGAAACAAAAAATATTACATAGTTAGCTAGTCAAAGACTAAAGTTTAAGTAGTTTGAGACCACTGTCAAGTAAAACTGTGGCAATCTAAGTTCTAATTTTTCTGTGACTCTTACCAGTATTTAAAGGCACATGAGTTTTTTTTCTGTAAATCAACTTTTGCAATGAGTTTCATTCAGATGGATGACAAAGCCTATGTAGACTCCCACATAAGTGTTCTTCTGCCTTCCATCTGATTCTTCAAAGATGTCTCTACTCAAAGTTACAGCATCTAATTCCAGCATCTCCATTCATTTGTGTGTAGGTACTCTGTAAACTGGCACTTGATCCCCACCTTAGTGTGTACTGAATGTGCAAGTTCACACTTGTGAGATTAAAAAAGTTTCTTAAGGAGTAAGGTCCTGTAAATTCACACCCTTGCTTACTAAATGGAATGTTCCAAAATAGACAAGCCTTCACAGGCTGTGTAACAACTAACAGATGCAGATAAAGTGGTTTTTTTCTCTCAAACTCTTACTAGCACTTGCTATCTGAATTGACCCTTACCCAGACTTAGGTCTGTCATTCTTCCCAATTTTTGTATATTTTAGTGAGGCACTGGGATAGTTGCTCAACCTCCGTGAGTATTCTGTCCAGGAATGGATTGCTGTGATGATTTGACCCAATAGTCCTATGTATGTTTCCATAGCTCATTTCTGTGAACTGATCATGTCAGAAATACTTACTCCATTTTTGCTATTCACATAATTAGATGACAAATGGGACAGTGACCTTTGGGGTCTAGGTTAAATACTTAAAATACTTAAAGTTGTTGCCACTTATGGGAGTTCTTTTCTGTTGATTTAATTTTTTTCCAAGACCAAACACAGTTATTGCTATGGTTATCAAGATTATAGTTACTTATTTACTAAGTATTACCAAAAAAATGCTATTTCATCTTACAGTTTTGAATTGTTTTGATGAAAAATAAACATCACATAATTTCAGAATTTTTAAAAAAACAATCAGCCATATTTACTTTAGTAATGAAATATGATCCAATCTTTGTTTTCCACTAAGTTTAAACTTTAGCAAAAAACTTAGAAGCAGAAGTGTATTGTATTGAAACAAATACATATTACCTTTGTCTACTGCCTATGGTCATCAATATGTTGTGTGTGAACTGTGTGGATGCCTTGTGTGGAAAAATCTCTTATGTGTCAAAACACATATGAAACAAATCTAAATATATGTGTACATTAACTATAGCAAATGCTTTAACTTTTTTTTTAATATGGATTTCATGCACTTATACTCAAATTATATTTGTTTCTAAAATATTTAACTTTCATTAGGCTTGTTATTAAAGTTTTCACTTACAGATCTGAAATCATATTACAAAGGCAGGCAAGTATCTTTCCTGTTTTACTGAAAATTAATAAAACTCAGCAGGAAGGGCTCATTTCATATAGTATGGCTAGATAATACATCTTTAGAGATTTAGATAGATAATGTTTGAAGGTTGGGAAGCAAGAAATACTCTTTCACAAAAATATTTTCTGTTAAGCTATTCCAATAAGTAAAGAAATGGGCACAGAATAAAAAGAATTTAATCACGGTCTTACAGGAGATTGATGATAGAGCTGTGGAGAAAGGGAACAGAACAACATTTTGGCCCCTTTGTAGTTAAAAAGAAAGTTGTAATTTTCTTCTCTGGGTAGAGCATCATGCCAGGTCTCCTGATGCCTGCTTCCTAGGACTTCTCATACTGCCTTTCAGAGTTAAGTATTATTGTAGCTGTTTGGTTCATTATCAAAAGACAATCTCACTGTACTTTGTGGACTGTGAATCCCCTTTCAGGGATTTTCCTTTTCCTTTTTCCCTCTTCTGTTTTATTATCAGATGCATATATTTGTGTTTGGTCAAGAAGTGCAAAAGGACCTCCATACAAAATTAATCAATACAATCTCAAAGCTCATGTTGTCATTTGTTTGTCTGAAACTTACAGAAAAAATAATAGCTTTCACTAAACAGAAAATAGATTGCTGGTTAATATGCTTCTAAATGAATTGCGGTTCAAGCATTGTTGGTTGGCATCCTCCACACTTTGTTATTTGTATGTAAGTATCTGTCTGCCTGCTGAAGGGATGTGGGAGGGTGACAAACCTACAGGAAAGCCTTTCGTGTATGGTTGCCTTAGACTGGATAGATTAATTTTCTGTACTGCTAAGAAGCAGGTTAACAGGTCCTCCTACTTAAATCCAAGAACAAAGTGATTATTACATTTAAATACATTGCAGAGATTATCTTATTTCTTTCATGAGGAACGTTTATCTATTTTTTTTTAATTTTCACTGATTGCCAGCTATGTTCAGCTACATGATTTCAGCAGAAAACACACAGCTGAGCTACACTGTGTGCTCAGCTACACAGTGTAAAAGATAAAGCAAAGTGAAGGCTTTATCTAGAATGCTATATTACCATGTAAGCACTCTTTCTTTTAGATTGAGCACCACTGGCTGATTTTTTTTTCTATTTGAAAGTATCAACCATAGCAGAAATATTTTAGTATTATTTTCATATCTTTATTTTTTTATGTAGTTTGAATGAACAGCTGTTGTATGAAAACCAGTTATGACAAAACTACAATAACCCTGTTATTGCACTACAGCTCAAGAAGAGTTTCTTCCCCACAAGAACCTAATGTGTAATCGGTGAAGAAATCCCAGTGACACTGTTTAGATGACATGTAGGGCAAAGCATTATGATGAGTTAGTTGGTAACTTTACCAAATAATATCCCCAGATCTTTTATTAAATGACAGCAATTTTGAAGAAAACGTTGGTACTTGAGCAATTAGGAAATTTTAATGTATTTTGTAAGTGCTTTCAGTTGAAAGAATGTCCTAGATCTGTAGCTGCCCATCACCCTTCCTCTCATGCTCAGTAACAAGGAAATCATATTTCACACAGACCCAGCACTGACTGCTCTCTGTCAAACCGAATGCTACCAAACAGAAGTGAAACAATATTTACAATAACTGTTTCTCCCTAGTTTTCTTACAGACATTTAATTAAATATATCATTAAGACAGATTATTTATGTACTGTTTTCTTGAGTGACCTTCCTAATAAAGAGACACTTTACAGGAAATAAAAACCTAAAGGTTGAGAGAAGAGGGAATATCAACATTTCTTCACTGAATGAGATTCAATCCTCATTGTGTTTGTGACATTCTTCCATTGCAGAACCTGGAGGGAACTTTGCATACCGCACATTGCCTCTTCTCTGTGAGACTGGCTCACTCCCCCAGACCAGAACTTGGTGGCTGCAGTTTACTCTTTCCTGCTGGTGATTATGCAACATTACACAAACTGTATTATTTCAGGGAAATTTAATTACTTCATGGAAAACATACCTACTTTGTTGACTTTAGAACTTATTTCTGTATGATATTACTATTAAATGTATGTAAAAGGTGTTTTAATGATAGCTTTTTCACTGCTGAGCTTTCTTTCCTTTTTGGAATGTAAAGCTCAGTACATGTAACTGATAGATCAGACCTTAATTAAATCAAGTAATTCACAGTATTTTTGTTTTACACCAGTCCTGATTTAGTGATTTTAATGGTGTCCTGGCTTCAGCAGGGATAGAGTTAATCTTCTTAGTAGCTGGCAGAGTGCTGTGTTTTGCATTTAGTATGAGAATAATGTTGATAACACACCGATGTTTTAGCTGTTGCTAAGTAGTGCTTACCCTAAGTCAAGGACTTTTCAGGATTCCCATGCTCTGCCCGTGAGCGGGGGCACAGGGAGCTGGGAGGGAGCAGAGCTGACCCGAACCAGCCAAAGGGATACTCCACACCACAGAACATCATGCTGAGTATATATAAGCTGGGGGGAGCTGGCCGGGAGCCGCTGGTTGCTGCTTGTGGGCTGGCTGGGCATCGGTCAGCGGGTGGTGAGCAGTTGGACTGTGCATCACTTGGGTGGTTTGGTTTCCCCCCCCGCTGGATTTCATTCCTCTCTCCCTCTCCTCTCCACTAAAATTATTATGGTTGTTATTACTATCATTGATGTTATTATTATTACTTCGTTTTAATTATTAAAGTGTTCTTATCTCAACACACAGATTTTACCTTTTTCCAATTCTCCTCCCCACTCCACCAGGATGGCAAGGGGGAGTGAGCGAGCAGCTGTGTGGTTCTTGGTTGCTAGCTGTGGTTAAAGAAGGAGAAGAAAAAAGCAGAAACCAAAGGAATGTAATTCAGGGATATTGCAGAGGGTGCCTAGAGCATGCTATTGCAGGTTTGGTGTGATAAAATCTTCTTATCATGACCTTCATGGCACTTCAGTTGTTCTGACTTATCCTGTGAATACTAAAATAGGTATCTACTTCCATGGATTTCCTTTTTGTATATTAATTGTCCAAAATCAAATTTAAAAAGAGTCAAAAAACCTCCTAATCCCCTTGCTCCCCAAACACAGTCACCCAGGAAGAACATTAGGAACCAGAAAACTAGTTTGTTGAAGTAAACCGAAATATCTTTAAGAAACACTTTTAATGAGTTCAGTCTGTTGGAAATGTGACTTCCTCTTGCAAAGAAGACACAGAATAGCTTTTGAAATTGATTTCCAAATTAGATGTGGTAGCTGCTATGATTTTCCCTAGCTACAAAACAGCAGCAAGATGAGAAGTGCTTACAGGCATGAAGCTGACACACTTATTTTGTGCCACACAGATTGATTCAAAGGCTAAGGAGGAGGAAGAGGCATTTTTCATCCTGATGGCAGGACATAACCTTTCATATTTCTGTGGTGATGCTTTAATGAAATTTATCAAGGGAACTTTTCACAGACCTAAAAGCTGCCAGGAACACAAACAGATGAGTAACAAAATCTAGTGGTCCAAACAGAGAAATGTATGCTTTAGTGTGCTAGTGTGTTACTAACTTTTGTTATGCCAATTACCTTCTTTCACTCCTTCCATGCCACTGCCAAACACCTCCTTCTTCCTGCTTGCCCTGAGCTTTTCTTGCTGAGCCCAACATCACATGGTATGGAAAATCCCTTTGGTGAATGTGGGTCTGCCATCAGGCAGTGTCCCCTGCCAGCCTCTTGTCACCCCCAGCCTACTCACTTTTGGGGGCAGAGGGAAGAGACAAAACTTTGACCCCTGGGGCGGAGGGGTAAAACTTACCAGGATGTTCCTGAATATTCAAGTAATCTTGTTGAATGGATGTGTGACTTGACAGAGGGGTGCCTTGCATACCCCAGTGAGACCCAGCAGCTCCTACCACTGTTTTGGAGCTTAGCCTCTGCCTATTGAGCCTCTGTTCAGCACCATCACAGGAGCAAGAGCAAGAGGACACCATGGCTGAGGCAGGGACCCAAACCAAGCTTATCTTGGCATCCAACAATCCAACAAGCTGCTTCTCTTCTCCTAAGTGACCCTCTTAACAGATGGGGCCCAAGTCATCAAATCTTGTTATGGACATGGGACATGGAATGAGGGAGTAACATCATGGCATGGGATGACGAAGTGTCTATGTCAAGGAACAGGAGATAACAGTTAACAAGGATGTGTAAACCTGACTGTTGGGTGAAAAGATGTTTTAAGTATGTAGTGGAAGTTGTGAGTGTTGGTAAGAGGGGATTTAAAAAATAAGAAATCAAATGGAAAGGAAAAAGAAAGGTATGGTTTAGAAGGATCAAATATTGTGATGCAGTCTTGGTTAGTTGAGTGAGTGGGAAACTTTGAATGGGGTACAGAGATCAAACAATATAGGAATGGGATGGTCAGACGATACTTAGATGTATCAGATAATATGGGACCTGAGTATTACATCAATTATATGGAATAAGGAGTAGAGATTGCACTAGATCTGGCTGGGATGGAGTTAACATTCTTAATAGCAGCCCGTATGCCACTGTGCTTTGCATTTGGGGCTAAAATGGCCTTGTCTATTGCTGAGCAGCATTTTGGCTATTGCTGAAAAGTGCTTGCACAGCATCAAGGCTTCCTCTCCATCTTCTTCTGTGGCTGCGTGCTTCCCCGCACCCCTTTCTGACTGAGCAATAGCCACCAGTGGTGGCTGTGATGGCTTAAGTTGAAATTCGGGGAGACAGATAACTACACAATAGCGGAGAGTCATAAATCCCGCTCAACAGTTGAGGGCTAGTTGAGCATGCGCCAACCAAAATACAGCTGGTAGGCAAATATGACTGTAAGTCAATTGCCTTACTCGACAAATAGAAGACAGCCCAGGGCCCGCTGAGCTCTCCTGCACAGCAGTAGGCTGCATGCCAGCATCTCCCCTCAAGTAGGGGTGCCTCTCCACGTTACTCCTTGGAGTTGAGAGATTCCTTGCTGCAACAGATTCTTGGTAAGTGATTAATAGCATGCTGAACATTGAAATCTTAGATGAAAGATTGATTGTGTATATAAACCTTTAGATATAAACCAATGACTAAGTCTGGATCCAGCCACACCAAAACTCCCCTCTGAGAAGGAGTTTAGAAAGCAAGGGGCTCCTTTCTGAACCTTATGATTCAACCGGCGGGTCTCCCTGACAGTTTTGTCTGACCCTGTCCTCTACGCAGTAAATAATAGAGTGTACCTTGCCATTGAATCTTGTTAAACTGTTGCACTTACTGTCAAACTTTGTAAACTCACAACTTTATATCAATCAAGTATATTGTTTCTTCCCTTAGGAGTGAAGTTTGCCACTCCGTCCACGACACCTCATCCAAAGGCCTGCAGGCTGCAGGTGGCGAGAGACTGGCAAGGGACATCACCTGGACAACAGACCCAAACTGCCCAGAGGGATGCTCCATCCCACATGATGCCACGCTTCAGCAAGAGAGCTTGGGGCAAGGAAGAGAAAAGGGGGACGTTTGTGGTGACAGCATTTGTCTCTGCAAGCGAACGTTACATATGCTGAGGTCCTGTGGCTGGACATCTGCCTGCTGATGGGAAGTAGAGAATAAATTCCTAATTTTGCTTGGCTTATGTGCACACCTTCTGCTTTCCCTATTAAACTGTCAGTAACACGATCCCCCAGTCTTCTTTCCTTTCTTCTATTTTTTCCCCATCCTGTGGGAGAAGGGAGAAGTGGAAGGCTGGGCGGGTGTTGGCTAGGGTAAATCCACCACACATATAGATGACAGTTCTTCCCTGGTAAACAATATTTATGTGGTTTACTGTACTTTGAAGGCATACAAAGCTATGCTAAAAAAATACTTAAATTTATTTAATAGTTTACCCATTTTCAACCAGAACTTAAAACCATACTGACAGATTTTGGCATTAGATCACATAATTAGTGGTTTGTCACTGGGCTTGTCCCTCTCACAAACACTTCGCACAGCTTTAAAGATAACATACAGCACTGTTGGAGAAAGAAAAAGTGTGCTTAGAGAGGCAGTGCTTGGGAGTGTGGGAGCAGAATGCCTCACGCTGACGCCTGCTGAGGGCAGTTTGCAAAGGCTTAGTGTGAAAACGTGGTCATTCTCACTAAAGATGTGAAATTTGCTGTCACACTTGAAAGAAAAGTCGCTGAAAATGACATTTCTTCAGTGAACACATTTACCAGAATGGAATTTTTACTTCTTTTCTGATTAAGGAGGGAAGCTGGGGTATAGGGGAAGGAGTATGAACAGTTATCTGCCCAGCCAGTGGAAGATCTATCAGCAGTGAAGTTATAGTGAAAATCTTTTCTCCTGAAGTTTTTGGTAGCTGTATCACTCTTTTTATTACTGCTAGGTCTTTAATCTAGAGGTCCAGTGTCCTGATCAACAGTACGCACCACTTCCTAATATACACACTTTTACAGAGAAAAATACCTGAATTCATGTTACCTCTCTGATTTCCAGAAAATGCCTGGCTGTTAGTCCTCTTTTCTTTAGTATCTTACCCTTTTTTTTACAGGGCAAAAGTGTTGAACATTTTTTTAAATATTTATTTCTCTCTCTGTCTGCCTGTATTCTGTATTTTTTTAATTTGGCAGAAAGAATATGAATAGCAAGAATAAGTTTCTCCAGTACCCCAGCTGACAAATTTCAAATTTATTTAATTTCTTTTAAAAAAAGCCCAGGGCAGGAGGTGGGGGTGGGGACATGGGAAGCAACTTTACCTGATTAATAATGTATGGTCTAACATGAAAGATAGAAGTGGGCAGGAGAGGGAGGAAGAAATCTGATGCCCTGAGCAATAATTTGGCTTTATAAGTTGTAAACCAGTAAATGTGTTATGTGACATCTGTGGGATTTGCATAGCACCTTATCTTTATCCATTTTTAATACATGAAAGTTCGATTGCAGATTGGAAGACACACGTCCTGTTTGCAAGCTGACAAAGTCTGTCCTACAGTCTGCTCCCAACTACGTGATCAGGTAACTTAAGAGCATTCTGAGGCACTTGGCAGCTGTACTGTGTTTACAAATAAGGGCCTTGGTGGAGCTTATCTACCTTACAGAGGATCTTTTTCTTTGACAGCCAAAGATTTGATGCTAGTGAGATTGTATGACAGTGTAAATGCTCTTAATGTAAAATCTAATATGCCAAAATGCATATTAATACAGCTTCTGGTGAGTTTTTCTATAAAGACAGTTTCTGCCTTATGTTTGAACTTTTGTAGGAATTTCAATTTAAGATTAAAGAGGTATAAGTAGTGCACTTACTCACTGCAAAGACATGAATTTTCATTTTTTTCTGTTATGCAAAAATGAAGTAAATTCAGATGATCTTAGCCATTGTGATAGCTGTTGGTAGTTCGCTGTCAGGCTGAACAGATAAGTGTGTACAATATAGAAAGCAAGGATAGACTTCCCAGCAAAATAAACTAATTTTCAGTACATGGGTTTGCCTTAGACTTTGAATAGGGAACTGATGCCTCTAAACTTTATGTCTTTTTTTTTCTCTAGATTTTATTAACTTCATAAAAAGAAAATGTATAGGGGACTTTATGTTGGATCTTTTCCTTTTGGCTCTCTAGATTGAGCCTTAGTTTACCCCTTCCCTGTCACTTCATCGGTTTTAGTTTTATGACTTCGTGTATATTGTCTGCTTCTTTTTGTAATAATTAGATCTCACTAAAAATTGTGCTGTATTTATGCCGTAAGAAAGTCCAAACTCCCTATCGCTGTGTCTCTGTATAAAATAACTCCCTGTTTTCATCTTCACAATCTGTAAGCTATCTGTGTATTTGGAAAAGAAAGCCACAAAAAAATCATTATTTAATGCTGATTCAGCAACAGTGTAGGCTCTGTGCTGGTGGATTTCATATAAAATTTTGGATATTAATCTTACACCTTCTCTATCCCAACAGTTTCATGCTAATAGTCTTTCAGAGTGATTCTAGGACTCCTTTTTCAAAAGACAGCAGACTGAAATGCGGGTTATAACATAACAGTACTGTAACTATTCTTAGGAAATCATCATTTAGAAAAGCCCCATGAGATCTCCTGGAGCTATTTTGTGCTGCTCCCTACTATAAAATGAAATACACATGCCATTTAATTTACATAGGCCTCATTTTGTCCTCCATTGGAGCTTCTTTTCAGATGACAGTCTATACGGTAATTGAAACAAAATGCTGAGATCAGACTTGATCCACATATCTAGCAATAGAACAATAGCTTTAAAAAAATAAAAAACCTTGCAATTTGTGTTGTTTTTCTGTGCCTAATCAACTTATTATTTACAAAATAAAAATTATATAAATGACTAGTAGATGGTTTCTGGTTTTCTGAAACTGATGTTCAAGCACATGGGAATTGTGGGTCTGGTTTATTTTTTTTAGAAAATGTGAAGTAATCTTATTCTTTGCCTTAGGTAACATGTTGCTCGCACATTCAGAGATAATTTAATTCCATTGTAAATAAAGTTTCTTGCCCCAGGGGGCCTGAGTTTCATAGTAGGTGTCAATATGGTCTGAACATCTGCTCTACTGAAACAATATTTTACAATATTTATCCAGTTCCTTATTGAGACATGACAACTTGTGTTCTGCCTCCTTAGAAATACAGGGGATGTATTTGTTCTTATAGACAGCGCTTGGCTTAGCAAACTGTTTGTGCTTGTGTCTGTGCTTGATGAATGATGGGATCCCTTAATGAATGTTAGTTGTTCCAGGAAACTACTGTTCTTCTTCAGTAGCAGGACAAGAAGAAAGTAATCATATTAGCACGAAGGGAAGCTTTTTTAGGGTAGTACTTGGTCCAAATGGATCTTTCCTGGGCTTACCAAAGGTTGTACTGAGAAACACAAGTGACTGCAGACTGAATCCAAGCATAAATTTCAAGGAAATAAACCTTATTTTTTAATACCTTCTGAACTAATTTCTACTGCTATTCACTGCTTTAAACCTTGCCTTGAAGGAACTGATTTTTTGTATAATACAGCCTGCCTAAAACAACAAGAAAAGTAAGTAATTGCATAAAATATTACAATAGCATCAGCAAACTGAAAATGACTGTGTCACTTGGTGCAATGTCGAGGGAGTGCTACCATGCATCATGTGCAACACTTAATTATGACTTAGTCAATCATTATAGTATCTTCAAAAAATATTAAACTATATACCAAGTGTTCTTCTTCTTTGGAAAGATCACAGTGGCTTTTACTTGGCACTTTTTTACTTCCCTTCTCATTTGGGTCTTCAGACATATATTGCCCTGCAGTACTCCTGTGACCAATGTTACAACACCAGAATGCTGTTTGTCATGGCCACTGTGAAAGAGGGATAATATCTTCATTTTCTAGACAGACATTGGTGTAGCAGGACTAAGGGAAATAGCCTCTGGCTATGCAGGGACTTTCACGCAGGAAATCTAAAGCACTATGGCTGGAAGATATTAATCAGATTGATAAAAGATGTGTAAACTGCCTGTTCCTCTCCAGGAGGCATAATTGAGTAAGAAGTTGCTGTTCCCCAGCAGTGGGAAAGCAGGTGGGGTGGGGATGTCATACTGCAATTCTGCTGGACAGATACTTGTCACAGTCACCACTGATTCTCTTCCTTAAGTCTGTTCCCATCACCTTTCAGCTCCATTTGCCCTGCTTATTGTTCTCCTTCCTACTTCTGTACCTCCCTGGCTGCTATGAAAATGCCTTTCTGCTCTTTTATTACTTCTAAATCTCATTGGAGCCAACACAGACCGTCAGCTGTTCTTGCAAGCCCTGTTTTCTCAGTGTTGTCCATTGACAGGACTCTGCTGTTGCCCCCATTTGCAGTTGATCGGGAAAATTATAAAAAACAACAGAACGAAATGACCTGACTGTCTTTTGTTCCGCTACTGCCCATCTTCACTGTTTTCTTTTGAATACTGTCTTTATTCACCCAGCTGGGGCAGGGGCAGGTTGATTTTTCACGTATAAGCAGGACTGGAAAGATTCCTCACAGCTTCATGGTATTTTCCTCAGGAACCCTTCTGCCTGCTATGGGAGAGTGGGTGACTTCATATCTTCAAAGTCGTTACTGTCCTAGGTAGTCAAGATTTTCAAAGTGATTTTAAAGTATAGGGTTTTTTTAAGAGAATAAAATGTTGAAAATAGGTTGATTTAAATAGAGGTGATAATGAAGTCATCTTTTCCACATAACTTTCTTCAGCTGGAAGTCATAAACTCATCAATGCATTGCTATTATTAATAAGTCTTTTCCATTCTAAACTGTTGTGAGATTTATGAACACAGCATTTTACACCAGTTTAAAGCACAAAATACTTTCATCCTTGGTTAATTAACACTAGCTAGATATCCACAAGAGCATAACCCTGTAATGCATCCAAATAACAAGATTTAATTGATTCTTCTATGGCCTATTAAAAACGCATTGAGGGCCTGAAAGATTCAAATGGGAAAACCAGAAAAACTCCCAGACTGGCCTCCATCTGACACTGAGATGGCATCTGAAAATTCTAATAAATGGAAAACTACTCTATATGCAATTTTCCAACCAATCTCTAACTGCACAGAAGTAATGATATGGAAGTTAAAACAAGAAATTGTTACTTAATGCTAAATATAGCCCTCTATTTTGTGGGGGTTTTAGACTGAATGCAAGATGAGGTGAGTAAGTTCAATCCAGCCTCATACATTATTCACAGGGACTGAGCTAACATGATCATTCTTTTTCGTTAAAGCCACTGCAAATAGCACAGCTATTCATTTTAGCACTGTTAATACAATGAAGACATGTTAATATGGAACGTCAGTGTGTTAAATCTCTGATACAATTCTATCACATCTATGTATGTTTAAATGATTTTTTCTATATACCTTTATCTTTTCCAGCTCTGATATTTGTTATTTATTTTTTTAATTACTCAAAATACATGCAAATACAGCATAAACTGAAATAGTTTTTCTACATTTATGCAATAAACTCATTCAGCTCCGTCAGCTGCTCTTTATTCCTTGCATCAATCTGGTATTGAGAGGAAATAATTAATAGTGAAATCCCTGTTAATGGGTGGCCTGCTGACAGGTCTCCTGAGTTCATGTTGACCTCTGCTTGTTTGCAGGCCAAAAACCTCCCATTTTTAATGTCCGTAGCCTTCCTGACCAATTTGGATACTATGTATCTGATTAATTGTTTGGAATGCAGTAGCCCCAGAGGGTCTAATCAGACACTAATGTTCTGGTAAGACAAGTATATCCCTTTTTATAGGCAGATAGTAGTGTCTATACACATAGTAGCAGTGCTCAGCAGTATTACAAAAAAATAAGCTCTGTAATGAATATTCCATTTTCTAACTTTTACACCTCTCATGAAGACATGAGGAAGAACGGTGAAATTACTTGATCTTACAAAACCTGTAGCAGAGCTTGAAATGCAAAACAAACTTTAAGATTTACTTTACCACACTGCTTCCAAAGCCAGCCTGCACAACCCAAGCACGCAACGTTTTTTTCCAGCTTTGTTGGATTTTTCAATTGTTTTGTACAGCTACGAAGCAGTAATGAGCACAGTGTTTTATAACATCCTTAATACAGCCAAGCTGTTTGTTCTTCACGTGCAGACCTTCACAAAGTGATTGTAATCCTTGTCACTTTCTTGTGTGAATGCATATACCTCAGGAAGTGTGTGAAACCTATGTAGAGTATACAACGATGCTGGATTTTTGTAGCTAAACACAGATACCTGACTGTATAGGTTTGTGTAGGTCTAGAGCTTAGAATGAGTCTGTGAAATATTGAAAAAAATGTATTAGCAGAATAAAAGTGTTCCACTATCATTTTAGAGTTCTTGCAAGCAGTACCTCAGGCTGTTTCAAAAGTAGAATCAGCTGCTAAAAATCACACTCAGTAAATGTTTTGTCCTGGTAATTTTTGCCCCCTCTTTGGGAGATGTTCGGTTTGGCTTCCTCCTTTCCTTTCCTTCAACTATGATGTATGGCAGACTCCCCCTATAACCCCTAAGAAATGCTTGATACTGTTATTGCTGACATTCATCTGAATTAGGTGTAAATATGTAAGAAACTGGTCCAGAGCACAATGTTATTGCTGAGGTTCATCTGAATTAGGTGTAAGTATGTAAGAAACTGGTCCAGATGGGAGCACACAGATACTCTCTTGACAGGAATGTGTTCAGTCCTAGCTGGCATGGACTTGGCAGCAGTTAGTTACGTGGTTGATTAACTTCTGGGGTTAGACTGTGTGATCTAGCCAGGTTGTCAAGCTCAATCATCTTATGAAAAGGAAGGCCACGTTAACCCTTCCATTTCTAACAAGAACCACCATTCCTGAGGCACTCTTCAGTAGCTGGAGGTGGTCAGCAGAACAGGGCGGTTTGTGAGTCTGAAGCACTCTGAGAAAAAAAGAAAGAAGAGCAGTTTCAACCTAGAAAGAATGCAAATGAGTCTAATGGCTTGGATCCTCCACTGCAAATACAAACCTAAATTCCCTCAGCCAGAGTAAGTATTGAAACTGGGTCTCCCAGAGCTGAGATGAGGCCTCAAACCACAAAATTCTTGCTTTCATTTGAACGAGAAAATTCACAAGAAATGAAACTTTACAATTTTTAAAGGGTACAAAAACAAGGGGGAGTGGGGGGTGGGGGGGGTGGGAGTGGGAAGGTCATGTCAGAATTGAATTTTTCTCCCGTATTCTGCTTTGGCAAACACATGTTCAAAAAGTTCCCATCCAGGAGGTCAGGCTAGCTAACTGGAGGGATTTATCTGGAGATATAAGCTAACAGGGACATACCCAGAATTATGTCCCTTCTGGACATTTTTTCAGTTTTGCCAGTTCTCTTTCTTTTTCTCTCTTTCTTTCTCATACCTGAGAGGAAAGAATCATAGACTAGGCTTTTCTGTTATTGCTTGAGCTTAAATCTCAAATACTAAAGCATGAGACTGCTTTCTTATTTGCTCCATTATAACTTGGAAGTCGGTGGATAATTCCTGTTTAAAACTCAAACTAGGGCAAAGATGCAGTACAGTGTGGCAGTAAGCCCTTTGACAGAGGTTCCAAGTCTGGCACTCAGTCAGCCATGTGAAATGTGGCTTGCAAGTCCTCTGTTACTTGCTTAGTAAACCTGCTTTTTATTCCTGACTGAACAATCTGCCATTTTGCTACAGCCCTAATAAAATGCATGCTTTACAAACTTCAGCACAGCACTATCCCTGTTTTGAAGGTGCTGTTTAGCAGCCCAAGGGAACTCCACAAGTAAAAGAGAAATCTGGTTAAGAATATCTCAAAATTCAGGTAAAGAGGAAAAAGAGAAACAAGATACATCTCTCCTGAAATTTTTATTAGAAATGGCAGCTTCCAACAGGGCATCCTGAAGTGGTATTAGGATAAAACTTTTAAATTAATAAGTCTGATTAAAAGTCAGAATAGGAAAGACCAGGATTTGTCTCCTGATTTTTCCTGAGATGGGGAGGTGCCCTTCTTCCCAGCCATATTTCTTCTCCAGCTCATCTCACCACCAGTTAGTTCTATACCACTCATATCTCTTTTTTCCTCTCTTGCCTGCCTTTTGCCTTTTCTTTAAACTCTGCTCTGTTGAATACCTGAGTGCCAACCCTTCAAGATTAAGTTCTTCCCTCTTTGGAGTCCGTTCAAATCTCTGCAGTCTGCCTAGCAGTTGCAGGGTGTATCCATCTAGCCTGCTGTGCATTACTTATAAGATAAGCACCAGTCTCAAGTCACCTTCAGAAACTGATTCTCATATTCATCTTTGCTTTCCCCTCTGATGCTGTAATACACAACGATTTGTCTTCTGCTGGAGGCACAAACTGTGTATGAAATACAGTGAGATTTCAGAGCCAGTGTCTGTCTCTGTCTCTCCTTCTCCCCAGCTATTCACTTATGTGACATCTTGTTCATGTAATGTCAGTTCATCTATTGTCAAGATATCTCATTTGTGAAGTGCTTCAGGTAGAAAAGTGGATTCAGAAGTGAGACAACATCTGAGGTCCGTATCTGTTTGTGCGTATGGCTCAAATGTGCAGTTGCATTTCTTGGGTGAAGGTGGAAAGAAGGGACTGTGAGCAGAAGGAATGAGATACAGAGATAATACAATGGGAGTGGGTGAAATAGTATGTGAATGTATTGTGATTGTGAGGTCTTTAATGCAATGGTAGGGTCATAAATATCTGAACAGTAGATGTAAATCAGATGCTTGCAGGTAAAAGATAATGGCTAAAGAAGGGTAAGGGGAGATGCAGATGGCTCAAAATAATCTCTGAAATTCCAGTCCTAGGATAATCACTTCCCTAGTCAGCTTAGAGTGGTGTACAAACTACATGACATCAAGTTCTGTAGTCATTGAAGGACTATTCTGGTAGGTGTGAGAGAGAGGGATGAGAAAACTGTGGTGGCTTCAACTGGCTGAACTAAAAACTGCACTTACAGAACGGCATAGATTACCCTTAACCTTAACCCTAACCCTATTAAGCCACCCTTCTAGATGTCTTATACTATGGAAATTAAGCAGGAGTAGACTCAAAAATGCAGGTTCATAACTGGAAGTAGTAGAAAAATAACTGCAGGCAATAAGAGGCTTTCATCATTATCAAAGTTACATTTTTTTCACCTGCACGTAGTTAAGAATGAGACTGATTCTACTTGCTCAGCCAATGTAAATAATTCATGTTGGCAAAGCTGATGAGAGAACAAGAAAAAATGATGTGGTATTTGATACTATTACTTCCTCTGCTCATTCATTTTAATTCTGTTAGATAGTGGTAGAGTCATGCTGTTTTGAACTTGTCTTGTTAAATGCTATAAATTGTTATGATAGCTCTTGGTAGTATAATTACAACTGTCTATATATCAGACAGTATTTCCATACTTTTTTAAAAAAAAATACAGCTACCTGTATTTATTTACAAAAAAAAAAAAAAAATAATATAGCAGTCCTAAGCAATGGGATGTAGAAAATCTGAAACAACTTCATTTTTGCAGTAGACAACATAAATTTGAAAAAAATTGAGATCTGCCTTTGATTTTAAACAAAGCAGGAAAAACTGCGTTTTAGGCTTTAAGCCAGAAAACCAGCTATTGCAAATAGAGGCAATGATAAATAACCCGCATGGCAGGCAAGAATGATGGAGTGTGAGGGATTCTTCTTTGTATTCTTCATTGGAACACTCCTTAAGCTTGAGTCACTTTTTTTAGTTAGCTTTGTTTCTTTCTGTATAAATACAACAAAGAAATCAAACTGCTGCCAAATGAAACTAAAATTATTGTCAACATTCTTTGAAGAATAGGAAAATGACAAAAATAACTTGTCTTTCATAATACTGTGTGGCAACTGTGGTGAATGACTGTTTTCAGAGCCAGGTACTCTATTCATCATTATCCAAACCTTTGTACTTAACCTACTGAAATTTGTGAAGCAGAGCATAAAATTCCGTGTCTTGATTCTGTTGTGTCTGTAAAATGCAGCTTGCAGCTCAACAAAGGTCCCCCTGAAACTGAAATCTGTGTGAAGAAGTTGTAGAACCAAGGTTGTGGTCAGTTCATCTGCTCCAGTTTCTTAACATCACAACCAGGAGGGCATGTATGAGACAGAAAGAGTGTTCAGTACTTACTCCCCAGGGCTGCCAGGTGTTGCTTCCCTGTACATCCAAGGGAAGGAAATACCCTCAATGATTAATGTAGGTGGCGAGTTGTTTCAAAGGGGTCTAAGTCTTCCTAGTTAGTTAGATGCCTGTGGAGCAGCAGCTGAATATCAGTACTAAGCCCAGTGTACACTTAAAAGAAGATGGGTATCTAAACACCTTTAGGAATCCAGACCTAACAAGCTCCTTTTCATAAAGGGCAGATCAGGTCCTCAGGAATATTGTGTGGTGGCAGTACTTTAAAGAGCACTGGTTTGTTTTTTTCTTCAATGAAATCTACTGATGCTTTTGAGACAGCGTTAGCACAGGAACATTAAAAAACTCGCTACCAAAAGCCTGGTTTTGCTCCTGCCTGAGACACAAAAGAACTCACCAAAAAAGGTTTGTCAGAGTACAGGTAAGTTGCATGAACTATATGGAAAAGTACTTCCCAAACGATCATCTCTGATTTTTATTGCAGTGCCTAAAAATACACAGCTCTAGCCTGCAAGCATGCCCCCAATATAACAGAGAGCACTCCTGCTCTGGAAAATGGGTGGCATTCTGCCCCCAGCATCTGCTAACCCACAGAGACCAGCCAGCCTGCAGGGCTGAGGCCAACACACATGCTGTGCGCTGCTGCCACCTCCATTTCCAAAGGCTGGTTGTCTGTTCCTGAACTGCCACACTTTTGCACTTACAGAACAGCAATTAGGTGTGAAATATCTTAGAAAGGATAAAACAAAGCTGTAAAAGAAAAAAAAAGGCACTGGATTTTAAATGAAAAGGAAGTCTTTCCTGTTTTTCCATCTCATTTACCTTTTGCCAGTATTTGAAACAAACAAAAAAAATCACAATCAACATATCAACTAACATTGTAAAAAATGAGATAACAGAGAAGACAATAAATTGTGAAAACTTTACCAAAAAAAATCTCAAAATATGTAGTTCAGATGTCCTTCATAGGGCGTGCCTTAGAAATTCTGTAGCAGAGAATACAGAGCTGACAGATTTCAAATTTCAGAATAGGAAATATTCTGATTCGGACATTAGGGGGACATCAATTTATACCAAAAAAAAAATCGCCAGATCAATGTTGTTTCATATTTAAAATCCATTTCAAAATCTTACTTGAAAGGTTGCTGAGAAATGCAGATGTGGAATTGGAACAACCTTTCATGACTATGAGAACAACAGCAGGCTGAATGATGGGATGATAATACACAGAAAGACTTGGGAAGTGAAGTTTAAATTCAGCAGCATTTTAAATGTATATATTTGGCAGCATCTAAAGCCAAAATGTACTACATAGGTGGCAGAAGATAGAATCCAAGATCAGTTACTCCTTTTTTCTGGAATGCAGGAATGTTTTATTGCATGAAAGTTCATTCACTCTACATATATTCTTTTGCTTTTTATTCACTCCTTCATCCTTGGCAAGGGAAATGCAATGAAGAAACATAGAAGAAGTGCTGTGAAGAAGGTCTCTTCAGCTGTTACCCAAGTCCTTTGGCACAAGATTTGCAATAATCTACATCAGCAGCAAATCCAAGAGTTATCTGCCAGCAGACTCTTAGAATCATGGTCTGTAACTGCTCTCAGATTTTCTCTTTCCCCCATCTCTCAGCATCCCCTGCAACAAAGAAAGGAGAGTTGATAGGACCACATCCAAAATAAGAATTCACTGCTTTTCTTTTGAGAAGTGGCAGAGGCAAAGAAATAATATCTTGTCTCCATTTTGAATTATTTATTTTTAGATTTCTTTAAATATATTTTTTTATGAGAGGATATTGATGTGGTTTGGTTTGATGCTGGCTTTGATTCAGTAAACAAATATCCATTTATATATATATATATATATATACACACACACATATGTGCACTGATATGATTTGAAGGTTTCAAGATTTTCTGGCTTTCGCATTGTAGTAAATATACTGCATTGTTTTGTGGATTAAACTCTTATGGAAAAAGTGGTGAGCAAATAAAAAAGAAAGTGCCACCTAACAAAGAAGCCATCTGTTCTTCTGCCACAAATTGGGAGGGGGAAAAAAAAAAGGTCTATTTTGAGTCACTTGCATGGCTTGGACATCCTGCCTTCTCAGTGGGCATATACAGTACGTTTAAGCTCACATCAGAGACCTTCCTGGTTGGCATTGGCTAAAGACTCTGTGAATATGCTGAAGATATGGGCTCCAAGAGAAAAAAAAAACAAGCTGCTGAAAACAAAATGTTAACACTTTTGTAAATCTGCCAAGTTTTTCAATATAACTGCCAACAGTTTGATGTTCAGAGGAACTCAGCAGAATTGCTAACATGCATGCTGCATAAATGGCTATTCATTAGAAAGATGCTGTAGTTTATATGTGACTGCTTTCTTTGGCTGGCTAATATATCAAGTATGGTACTTGTTTTGTACTGTGAAAAACTTTCTCCATTACCATAGTAACCTTTTGCATGTTGGCGGAAGCTGATGTCATTCGTGGTATTATTCATTCTTAGTGAATTGGTCCTCAAAGTGCTAGCAAGTTCCAGGGAGATAAAGAATACTAAGTATACATTCTGGTTAAACATGATTTAACCCTTTCACCTCACCAGGTCCCTAGAGATATATAGGTACATATATTTGATAGATACACGTACACATATTTAGTTTCTTTAGTATTGCCAAGGAAAAGGTTAGAATGTCACATTTGTCTAGCCTAATTCTAGAGCAGAGAGTAAAGGCATGAGTCCTCTGCCACTCTCTTTTTATTCTATGGTATCTCAGCATTACAGATAAATTCATTTAAGAAAAAATAATTTAGTCTTTTTTTCTATTTGTCTATTCACCTAAAGTTACTTCATTCTTCTTGATTACCAATAGTATTGTAAAAATCAACCGTTTGTTCTCTAAGTATCTTTATAACTACTATTAAATAAATCTGAAGTTAAGATTTTCATTGTGCATACTCTACAGACATTCTGTTATTAAAGCGGTAACATAAAATTGGGCATTTGCTTTTGACTGGGGTGAGATCAGAATCAAGCTGAGGAAGAAGGCAAATCTTACCTGGAGTTACATATAACCTAGAAATCTTGATACCTTCTGTAATGATTCTTTTGTCTATGAACTTCATGTCTCATGTACAGTACTGGAGGCATGTGTGTGGTGGCAAAGGACTCTTAATCAGTTCCAGGCCAAGGACAGAGAGACATCAGGACTTGATCCTGAAACTTTTTCCTTTCCCTTTCCATACCTATGGACACACAAACATAGGAAGAAGAAGAATATCTGTGTCAAAGCCTGAGGGGGCATAGAAGCAAAAGCAAGCTTCCCTTGCCACACTGAGTGCAGAGGTATGACTACAGGAAAGGGAGACAAAGGTGGCGTCAAAATGAACCTGCTGGAGACTGGTTCCACTGGATTTGTTGAAATCCCCTCCAGCATAGCCTTACTGGAAGATGTATAAATTTTGCTATACTTATCTCTTTAGGTCTGTATAACATTTGCTGGTTCTTCACCTTAATGACTAACTTTGCTCATATTAACCCTTAGGCAGACTTGAAAGAAGTAGATACTTTAGTCCATGCTTTAACCTATCCAGACTGCATAATATGGTGTCACTAATGGACATAGCCTACAAACCAGGGTGTCCTAATGAGGCCTTTGTTTAAACTTGGGGCTAGACAGCTTACTCCTCTTAAAAGCTGCATAATCTTGTTTTCTTTTTGTGCTTGAGGTTACATCTAAACCTCTAAATGGTGGATTGTGACATTCCCACAATTCATTCCAATAGACCTCTCTGATAAAGGGATTAAGGCTGTGAACTTTAATCTAACACATACTTCTCCCATAATTTTGAAAAAGCCTCTTAGAATTCCTATGTAAACACATGGACTTACTGTCTAGTTTATTTCCAGTCAGAGGTGTCTAAATGTAGCACCTGAATTTGTCATTTTCCACACATATTTTCTACTGAGCTCATGTCTTTCAATTTCATTATAACTAGTTTCAGTCCTATTGCCATTTGTGCAAGTTGGCATTAAAAGGAGTAGAATATTATCCTGGAGTGCAAACAGTGACACTGACTACTTCTGACTCAAGTTTTTTCAAAGTAGCTGAGCGACTTTTACATTCCAGTGCCCTTGTTTCACGTTCTGATCTTCTTTTAAGAAACCTGTCAGTCGTGGAACACCAGCTATAAGGTCTGACAAATTTCCTGTAACCAAACAAAATCTTCCTGAAAGAGAAGTGGGATTTCTGGAAGGCATAGATTGCCATTTAAAATATTGATTTCTCACCTGTTGGTATGTTCTGTTCTCTGATTTTATTCCACATGCTTCTGCTCTGAGGCTCCACCCTACATCTCAAGCAGAGAATTCACCAGCTCAGATCCTTCAGCTAGGGTCAAGGATGCCAAGAACCTCTTGCTGTAAAATTTAAAAAACTGTATTGAAGTTATTTTGAAAGAAAATCCTCAAAAGCACTTTAACATATGAAGTTTGTTCAGAAGCTAACTTGGAAGGTGGTAGAATTCTCCAAGCTACACACAAAAATTATATTCTGCATATAATAATTCCTCCTTTTAGGGGTGAGTGAAGACATACAGTATGCCACCACACTGTTTGGGGTAACTTCTGGCTCGCAGAGTTTGAACATACCATTTGAGCTCCCTACAGTCATCTTTGATGAGACTCACACATTTTGTTGGTTACTTAATGCTCAGTTCTCTTCTGGTAGAGGAAAGACCTATCTGGTCTTAGGCACAACTCGTCAAAAAACACAGCAAGGCACCACAACAAGTTGCATAACTATCTATAACAAAAATAATGTCTCAGTACTTTTTCATTGAAATAATAATGATGGCATCATGTATTTGAAATAGCTTCTCAATGAAATTAATGGGAAGGTTCATTAGTATTACTGTGTACCTGCTGTGTAATTTCAGGTGGACATCCTTTACCCTGCTGATGCAAGGGGAAGCACAATAGATCTCTGCTCCTGGGTGGTTTTGTCAAGGCTTTAATAAGCAGAGGACTGGAAACACAGTGCCAAAAGCTTCTGCCTTTTATTTAAAGGATATTTAGATAATGTCACATAAGACAAACTGGCTCAGCCTAAATCCCATAATTGTTGCCTGCTAGTAAAGAGGTTTTTAGTTGAAGGGATCATGAATACTTGAGCTGTGGTGTTGGAATCTGCAATGAATATCACTGATAAAATCAGTCTTTGCTTGGTCCTTGTACATGGTGAAGGTAGTCATTAGTCTGTTGAGCTAAAATAACTAGCCTCCATATTTTCTCATTAATGTTCTCTTTGCGTATTCCAGTAACTCCTCCTAAATTTGTAGATTAAGGTCATTTAATTTGAATCCTAAATTCAAGTGAATGTTGATTTGCTGATTTAAACTTCAACACTGCCATGCTGAAGTATAGTGTCCATCTTTATCAGTCTGTGCTGCTTTAAAATTACTGAATTTTGTACATGTATAAAACTACAAATAAATCAATATCTGAACTTCCCAGTCTGAACACTAGTGTTTTAATTTCACTGCTAAGACATTTGAATGGGGATTATTTTGCTGTCTGCAAAGTCAGAGATCTAGTAAAACTAATAGAAAGGTCATTTTTTATTATGCCTAACCGGTTGGTTAAATCATCTGAGAAATCTGTCAGTTCCCTGTGTTTGAACTTCTCTGTACTGAAATGCTAATTCAAACAAGAGTATGTTCTAATTGTATTATACTGTAAAAGTTGATGTTAAAAGCATTCCCTTATCTAGGATGATGGGTAAAATACCAGTTTTGCTAGTGACAGCCAGAGAATTTCAGGAACCAAAACCTGCCAGAAAAATGAGCAATTCACCTTTGCTTCATTTTTTTCCTAATGAATGTAAAAGTGGTTAGCAAACCATTTATTTTTGAAAGAAGCTTTCAATTAATATTAAAACCCCAGTATTTATCAGAAATTAAGAAAAAATCATCTTTCATATTTGGACAAAAATCAGATTATCTGTCTATTGAAAAAATAGTTTTTCTAAACAAAATGGACACTTCTGGTGAGATTGATTTGACTAAATGATTACTGGCACTGCTGAGAATCCTTCCCTTTACTTAGATAGAGGTACCTAAACACCTTCCTAAGGCTGTGGCATGGGTAGATTAGTCTAGGATGTTTCTACAAGAAATACCTCCATTCCAAGTCCTTCAGCCCAATCCAGGGGACACTGGATCCAGAAGAAGGATTTTACTTTTTTTTTTGTTGGATATAGTCATTTCATCCATTCCATACCAGTCACTTCTTGAAACTCTTTTTAAGCCAGTTTCAGCCTACTGCCAGACTGTGACTACCCAGCAGATATTGAGCTATTGGTTAAACTAGGGGCAAAGTTCAGGCAGTCTCCTTAACAAATATTGATCAACAACCAGTGGATACAGCCAGGCTGATTCTCCTCTGGAGCAGAGGAATATCACTGATGACTGAAGGCACTGTCAGGTCTGACTCTATAGGACGTGGGTTGTTTGTGGAAGAAGCAGGATTTGCCAGGGTTGATGCTGTGGCCCTGAATAATGAGGTCCTCATCAGTTTATCCAAGATAATGAGGGTAGGCCTAATGGTATGTAGAGACATAGGACAATTCATCGTCGTCATCATCTTCTGTGGGGATATCTTCAGGGATAAAATTCTTTTCTGTCCACCTCCTCCCTTTCTTCCTCCTGCTCCTCTCTGTTCCCACCTTCAGTTGTGATCATGCACAAGATGTCAAGTTCCTCTGACAGACCTACATCTCATACAACTCTTGCCAAGACTACCACATTTTTCCCCGCATTTTTGTTTTGCTTCATGTACCCTGATTCAATTTTCTCCAGCTGGTCTACTCAGCTATCTCAGAACAGTCATTGAAATGGCTTTGGGGAGTTTGTGCTACAGTACTTCGGTCACGGTGGTGATGTGGTTCGCCTGGACTATGTAAGAGCATTGTAAGGGTTATATATTTTTGGCATTTTTCCCATGTTTTTCCAAGAGCATGGCCCAGAAAAATCCTCAAACTAAGTAATGTAAACATTTCAGGATTGTGACCTGCAGAGTGCTGCCACATGCCATGTAGCAGGAGAGCACAGATACAGTCAGTGATTTCAGATAGATTAATTTTGCTAAGTAAACTGCTTGATTAGGGCTCATGTTTATAATACAGTATGATATTTTCATTACAATATAATATACTTGTTAGTAATAAAATGGAAATTTCTGTGTCAAGTGAGATCAAGTTTAATCTCTGCAAATTACGATCATGACCTTTTTGGTCTGAAAGCAAAACTGATGAAAGGATGTAATAAAAGGAAAATCATGAATTCATTTTTAAAGATTTAGAATTTCTGAGAGACCCAGGAAGTCAAAATTCTATCCTACAGACTTCTTGAGACACTAGAAATACTCCTTTTCCTCACCAGAATGTAAATAAAACCTTTGGAAAGAGTGGGAGCAGTGAAGTAAAATATGAGCTCTCTGACTCATGGAGAATGAGTATATAGGGCATTTGCTTGGTGTGCCAGAATCACATATACAGTTTGTGAGTCTGCCTTACTCGGGCTAGGGGTTAATCCTTACTGGAGTTGTGGGGGATAGATCCTTTCATTTTAACCAGCTACACTGTCCCTTTAGCAACTCTGGTAGGATAAGAACACGCATATTATTGTTTACTACAGTTCACTGATTGCATTGTTGCATGCACTCCTCTTGATAAAACCTTTCCTGACAAAATGTGGTTTTGAACTGGATTCCAATGAATAAGAAGTTCCTCTCAAAATACCAGTTTCTAAAAATGATTCACTAAGAATTCAAAATAAATGGAGCCACACTGTAACTGAACTAAAGCTAAATGCAGATATCCTCTGCCTTACATTGCCAAGACAGTCACGAAGCTAATGGGTTTCAACCTCAAAAACTAATCTTGTGCACCTCACCCTTACTATGTAGATCACTCACATAGTGATGAAAATGGTAAGAAACCATGGAGCAGGTGTCCAAAGTCAGTATTTCAGGCAGAGTCTATAGAATGCCTAAATGTAAGTTTTCTGAATGATTACTCCTGACAATGTAATGTATTTCCCTGTATAGAAGCCAATGGCATCTAATTCAATATTTAAAATGCAGCTATAACCAAGCAGCTGAAACTCTCGGTAACCCAATCCTCGATTAACACATCAACAATTAGTAATTTTATCATTGTGATAGGACCTTATGGAGCCATAAATTCAAATCAGCAGTGGTGCTATTCAGAGGTTAGTAGCTGTTCCAGTATTTCCAGTCTTGTACTTCCCCAAACTAATTTTCAAGAAGATATATGGTATATTTAAATACTATGGACCTTGATCAATGCAAACCCATGAACAGAAATCAATGGCTTTGTCAATTTGCCCAAACTTAGCATCTGATCCACCCTGCAGAGTGGATCTAGATACACAGAAAATCCATAGCGCAAAAGTACTGTGTCTTTGTGCTGTGCTTTGCATTATGGACTCAAAGAAAACCTTTGAATATGGCACGAGATAAATTTTGACGCTTTCTTTTTAATTTGCCTTGCTTATGTCAGTATTAAAATGACATACCCCACACTGTAATTAGTTCACTGCCAGAATAGAAAATTATATATAAGTCTTCAGGTTAGGATATAGAATTTTTAACAGGAAGACGAGTGCTTATTGATAAATTCAGCTAATACAGCTGGAGAAAGAAAGCAATCTGATCAGGCCATTGTCTTATCTGAAAAACAAATAAACATCGATGAGTGTAATTTGCAGTGACAGACACAAAAATACTGTGAAATTCATACACACTCAAATGGATACAAAATTTTTCTCCTTGACTAACTTTCATAATGTTTCATTAACCTTGGTGGAAAACTCCAGCAAAGACATTTATTCACTAGAAGCAAGTCAGGCTGCTGAGTATTGGCTATGTATAAATAAAGATGTTTTCCAATCTGAAAAGACAATTCCTTTCCCTTACCCTTTTCCCTTTCTCTGTTCCCTTTTCTTTTTTCCTGATTTATCTGTGATATTGCATGACATCTTTAAAAATAATGGTCTTTAGTGTGGGTATTCTACAGCAAGCAAGAGAGAACATCATTTGATGTGTGTATTCTAGGTCACTTCTTTTCACTTCATAGTTTTGCATCGCCTACCATGTCTATAGCCACAGTAGATTATTTACTTATTTGTCCATTTATTTTCTTTGACATAACCTGTCCAGCTGTGTCTATGCAGCAAAACTGAAGTGCCTTCAAAGTTAGAAAACTAGGTATGTTTGGCATGATTAAAAACATGCCCTCTCCCTTTCCTTGACCCCAATCTTCCCCTACACAGCTTCCCCACTTTTCCATTCTGAGATCACTACAGTTCTGGCTGTCTAGAAACCTTTTACTTTCCTCACTTCACCCCATGTAATTTGCATGAACAAAGTGTCTCCCAGCTTTCAGGCAATGATTCACACCTCCTACCTAAGCTTTTAGCTGTCAAACTACAGAAGTTTTTCTTCCACAACTGACTATTCCGTTAAAAAGCAGCCAACACATCTACATAGCATGTGTCGTAGCTGCATGGGACAAGCAGACACCCTGTCATGCCCCTGTATCTCCAAGGTACATAGCTGAAATTATGTTTCTGAAGAAAAACATTAAGTCTAAAAGAAATACAGAAGTTGAATATATCCCGAGGGAAGTGTAGGGTTAACATGATCTTTAGTTTCAAATGTTCTAAGGAAAATATTACTCAATTTAAAAAAGGTAAAAAGTGAAAGTAAATCTACTTGAACATGGGGGGGTAGCCTCAGGACAACCACAGATGTTCAGCTCCTTTTCCTATCAAACAGAAACTTCCGAGCTGCAAGCAGGAATGTTCTTCATACCCATGCTATTCCAATGGCATGCTTGGCATTTTTGTAAAGCTCATGCCAGGGGAATTTCCATGTCTTCTTATGGCTTTTCTTGTGAGAATAATTGGTGATTGAAGAATAACTGCACTAGAATTTACACCCCAACAGCAGGTTACAGAAAGGAGCTGATTGACAACAACTCCAAATTACTTCAAATTCCTTCTCATTCAGAATTTCATCCCCTGAACTGATTTATGACATGCTCTGGAGAAGCAAGGAGCAATCATTTGTTTGCAGGTTAGTGTCAAATGTGATAACAATTTAGATTCATAACTATCAATAAAAGAATGAATGAATGAATTGCAATAGCGTTCTTGGTAGACTGCACACAGATTGGAAATGATACTTAAGTCACGTTTTGCTCATACTGGAGTTTGATTAGATGTAGTCAACACCAGTGGGTGATCTTAGCTCACTTTTACAAAGGTTTTACTCAAAATTAATATTTTTTGTTCCAAAGTCACACCAATTTTTTTCTACAGTGGTCATTACTAACTTCAGATATCTATGGTCAATAATTTTATTTTTGCCTTCTAATCTGTGGCTTTGCAAAAGCTGATTTGTATGTGTTTCTATGTGAACAAACTAATGAACACTAAAAAACTGGGTAGCTTTATGTATATTGTATATAATGGTAAACTGACCTTTTAGGTCTTTTAACAGCGGAAGAATCAGCTTTGGAACCAGAAACAATATTGCTATTTTAATGAAATATTGTCATTCTAGTGCAATAATTTAATATTTTATAAACTGTTGAATTGTATTTTAACATGGACTACCTGGTGGGAGATGGTATGCCTACACAGAACAGTGCTGTGTCCTGCAAAGACACCAAATCTAGCTTGTGCACAGGAGCCAGCACAGACCCAGCACTCCTACTGAGACTGCACTGTAACGCAGATATACGCTGCACATGTTATTGTTACTGACATGCTGAGCACTAGGTATGCATTTCTCCCCAGCACTTGAAGTTTCAGGCTAGAGAATTTGGTGCAGGAGAAATGACTGGAGACAGTGGGGGAATAGAGAGGCCTTGGTTTAATATCTTGCTCCAGCAGCTAGTATCAAACTTCAAGCAAGCCCTAGAAGCGAGGTCTTCCTTCCCTCTGCCTGATGGTGTCCTAACCACGAAGTAAGAGAATCTTTCTTTCTCTAACAGTGTGTTTGTGCCATGCAAAGTAGAATAGTATACATAAGAAGAGCAGATTTAAGGTACCCTCTATTCTGAGCTCTTCCTATGAAGGCGAATTTCATGAGACAGTTCAGTGAGTGGCTGCTTGCTGCAGTTCTGGGGCAGTCCTTATTGCTCTCCTGGCACTACAGCTGCTCTTTACTTCTTTCTCATCTACCCAGCCTTGACTCCCAGACGGCCTGTTCAAGCAAGTAAACTGCTATGAAAAAATGTTTCACTTTTCTTTCTTTTTTTCTCCAACAGAGGAAGTATTAGGAGCAGGACTGCCACCTTTAGGACAACAGAGAGCTCCAAAACCAGCTTAGCTGCATTGTAAAAGTATACCCTCAGGGAAAGCAGCAACCCAATTTACCACTGGAGTCTCCTGTGGCATCTAAACCTTTCTGTGCTTTGTTTTCGTGAACCTAGGCACCAGCAAACGTGAAGATATGGGGGCTCTTTTCATACCGGTGCTCTTCTTTCTATTCTTCCAAGAATAAAAAATGAATTGTGTTCATTTCACAGTACGTAGTTCTGATTTTTTTTTTTAACTTTTTCAGCTTTCTCACTTTTGAGAAAGTCTTTCAGCTTGCAGGCGTTTTCCCTATGCTTTGTCTCATGAGTCACTTGCAACACAATTAGCCTTGTAAATAAACTTTTCTATATTAGCGTTTGCCAGAATGGGGCTTACCTCAGTACTACTGGCAACAATTTCTATTTGACTTGAAATGGTTGCTTTTAAGTAATAGTCTAATGTGCCAGATAGTATACCATTAACATACTTCATGGTTTTGAAAAACAAAATGAACTGTAAACAGACAGAGATCTTGTGTTTGCCTTAACTGAGGTACTTTACACAGCTATTGCTTCATTTCTGTTTTAGATGACTGGCCTCTAGTCCCTCAGCCAGGGAAGGTGACTTTAAAGTAAAAGCCTACATTAAGTGAGAAGTCAAAGGAAAGGCACCACAAAAAGCTTCTAGGAGATCCTTTCCACCCAAGACATCAGCCTTTGTGGACTGAGTAGAAATCACTAGGAAATGACAGATCTTACACATGAAAGTTGTTTACAGAGCACAAGGAGGAAGTCACCCGGCTTTTGCATAACCACTGATTACCTGGAGTGCTTGGCCAACAAGCAAAGAGCCATTACAGGCCTTCCTCAGCCCCAGAGAGTTTCAATCCACATTCTAAGAAAGTGCTTTGGAGAGGCACTAAGGCATGCTGAGGCTTGGGGAAGAAGGAAATGAGGTGCTCCATCACTGTTAGGCCAGAGGGCAGCCAGCACTGTAAGTCAAGAAGACATCATCCAAGCAGGAGACTGACTGAGGGTCTAAATTCTGCTCCCTATAGTGTACATCAATCAGGATAAAAAATATCCTGGGAGCACATTTCCTAACTGAGCACCCCAATCACAAAACTAAACACTAGATTCTCCTGTCCTTCAGTACTTGTGGCTCCTTCGCCCCTGGCATGTACTGGTTCAGCTCCCAGGCACAGAGAAGAGTATGCCTTGCTCCCTTCCCCCATTTAATCTGGTTGCAGGGACACTAGATGTTCAGGCATTGGGTACAGGACTCCTGCATCTTCATGTCAAGCTAGTTGTGGTCAGATCCATGACTCGCATCTTGGGTTTCTCTAGAAAGCTGAAATGAATTTCAAAAAGTGGGCCACTTACATGTGTATCACAGCTGAGCTTTAAATGCAGGACAGCTGCTTATACCCCTTGCAACCAGCCCTGAGTCGGTGCAGGTGCCACCATCGGGCAAGCAGAGACCATTCAAGACCAAGTCAGGGGTAACGTAATACGTAGGTGTTTCTACTCTATAGTTAATCCCAGAAAACAGATGCGCTGATGTGCATCAATGGGTATATACTTTAGTTAAAAGTTAAGCAGGGTTTTCACCTGTGGGCAAAATATCTTAAGAGCCAGTCTCCCTGCTTGACAAGCCGAGAAGAGATTTCTCTGTCACGGGGAGTTGTGGCTTTGCTGCCTTTGTGTTTTTGTAGGATTCCTGCCTACACTGCCAGTGAACACCGCGCCGAAGCAGCAGGGTGTGAGCAAGCTTCTTGTTGTACCGGGACAGAAATAGATGCATCTGAGCTGCCGTGTAGCTACAAACCTCGTAAGAAGTGTTGCTTTTGCCTCCATCTCACGGGGTGGTAATTATGACATTCCCAGCGTTTCCCTTTTGTCGGGCATTGTGTGCCAGCAGGGAATCAAGTGAGTCTTTGTTGTGCTGAACTACACCGAGACTACTCCAGTGTACGCAGCCTCGCCGGCCGCCTCCTCCGGGCAGCGTTACCCGGGGCGAGGGGCGGACAATGAAGTCCGAAAGGCACGGGAAAGCCGCAGCCGCTGGCGGCGCGCCCCGCGGGGCCGGGGGAGCCCCGAGCGCGGCGGGGGGCGGCGGGCAACGAGCGGGGCCCGGGGGGCTGCGGGGGGCGGCCGGGCGCACGGGGCCGCGGAGCCCCCGCGGGCCCGCCCGGCAGGTACCGGGGCGGGGCGGTGCAGGGGGAGGCGCCCCCCGGCCGCCCCGGCACGGCCGGCAGCTGGGCACCGCACCGCGGGGAGGCGGCCGCGGGAGGAGGCGGGCAGGGCGGAGTGCCGGGGGAGGCAGGCAGGGGCGGCGCGGCGGGGCTGGGCTGGGCCGGGCCGGGCGCACCGTGCCGCGAAGAAAGACCCCCGGAGAAAGTGGAAGTGCGGCGCGGCGCCGGGCCCCGCCGCCGCCCCCGCCCCGCGGCCGGCCGGCACGGCGGAGAGGCGGCTGCCCCGTCCCCCCGAGGTGAGTGCCGCCCGCGGGCCGGCTGCGCGGGGGGCTGCCCCGCCGCGCTCGGCGTCGGCAGCGTGCTGGTGAGGAGGCTCGTGTTGCGGAGGGGTTTCGTGGTTTCGGTGTGTGTGTGTTAAATTTTTAAATTATTATTTTTTTTGTTAATTTTTTTTTCTCTTCTCTGTTTGTCCGTGCCCTGGTGAGGCGCTGCCCGGGCGGCAGCTGCCCGTGCTGCGGGTGGGGTGCAAACGGGGCAGGGAGGGAGGGAGATCCAGTGGGTCACTGAGGTGCTCGCCTCGGTCCGCTCTTATTGTGTGCGGAGGTGAGAAAACTAACTTAGGCTCTGCCAGATTTGCATTTTCCCTTAAAACAGCCTTTTCACGGGCATGCTATTGCCCTTCCCGAGCCCCCCGGTCGGGCGCAGAGGCTGATGCAAGCCTGCCACCCCACCGGTGTAAATCGGTGCTGACGAGCAACTGGAGGGGCATCTCTGATTGAACGTTTTCTTTCACCGGCGGCGTCAGTCGGTTCTATCCCGATGTCTAGGGGAAGCGTGCCTACGGAACGGATGCTAGAAGGGTGTCGCAGCCCGGCGCTGTGCCGTGCTGGCTACCAGCAGCCCTGCTCAGGTGGCCGCGGAGCCCGCGCCGGGCTGGGGGGCTCCCCACGCCGTCCTTTCGCAACACCCCGTGGGGAGCTGGTCGGGTATGTGTGAGGCTGGGTGCCAGAAACCCTGGCTTGCGAGGGCTGGGGTTGCTGGCGTCGGGAGCCTGCTGGCCTTGCAATCTCTTTCTCCAGAAAGAATTACTTTTCCCTTCTTCCCTCCGGGAAGACACCGAGTAGCATGCCAGGATAATCCCGTTTGTTTCAGGAAGGGGGGGGGCACATTAATTTAGGTGTTTGCCCGGTGAGTTTATGAACTTTCTGGAGGAAACTTTTAAACTTGGAATTGTTGTTCCAACGGGAAGAGTGGGAACATTGGCCCTGCACAAGAGAAGTGCCAGCCCTGGAGCAGCGCGGGGGTCTTCTGACGTGGGTTGTTTCTGGGCACAGTCTCAGGCAGGTTGTGGTTCCTTGTCTGCTGTTCCCACATCTCTGTAAGAGAGCATTCTCCTGTCGAGCTGTGTGTTCTCCATGTATTCTGCTCATAGAGCCCTGGCTAGACTCACTATTTTAAGTAGGTTATACCCAAAACAAGGAAGCAGTGCTGAAGTAGTAGCTTTTTAGGTGGTGTGTTGCTTTGGGGGTGATTTTTAGGTGGTGTGTTGCTTTGGGGGTGATTTTGCAGGTGTAAAACCATTCCTGTTTGCTGAGACTAGAACACATTTAGACTTCATTGTCAGCATTGGAGATGTGACCTGAGGGGTGGGGGGTGGGGGTGGGGGAAGCATGTTATGTACATATATATATGTGTGTGTACAGTACGTTCAACATGAATGGACAAGTTCTCTTGACTGGACTATTGTTATGGAACAGCAGGGATGCCATTAAAAGTACCAGTAAAGACTGGGATTGGGCTGATTGGTAGAGCAGAGCTCTGAACCGTTGCAGTGATTTTATGTTGTAGCAGTATTCAGAAATCCCAGCTGTAAATCACATTATATAAAGAGAAAGCCAGTCCTTGGCCTCAAGGGGTGACACAGGTACAGCAGGCAATTTGTAAGAGGAAGGAACAGAGGGGAAGCCATTTGTCTAATGTTACATAGGTTAGGCCAGAACTGAAAGTTTCCAGACTGAAGCTGACTTTATATATTCTGTCTCTGTCATAATAGGCTTTCATTATGAACCGAATCTTTCCTGACTATTAATTTTGCAAGTACTAGTGAAAATGTTTGATGTATAGTATGCAGAATGTGTACTTAATGTGGAGAAAAGTAACTGTTGAAAATCTTCTAACTGGGAGGTCAAAATGCTTCCAACTGGAAGTGTACAAAATTTTTTTAATAAATCTACCTACGGTATAATATATTCTGTAATTGTACAGTAGGAATTAAATGGACCTTGAGTTGCTCGGTATTTGTAGTGCTGGTTGAGGCAACTGACCATCACGAAACAGTGGTTTATTGCGCTGCTTTGGAATAGCTCTTACATTTTATGCTAGCATGAACTACTTTTAAGTATATCATTATTTCAAACCAGCATAATGAGGTGAAAGGCATTTAGTATGCAGTCCTGTAAAACAATGTTTTAGTGCTAAATTCAGATTGAATTTACCTTGCTTGAAAGTATCTAAAATACCATGCTTATGTAGGGTATCATACCAAGAAAAATAGCCATCTAGGTTAAAGCTGTCTTAAAACATTTTTGTCATGAAATGACAGTCAGAATGGCAGTTTCAACCACATTTTTCCTCTTTGGAAGGGGAGTGGTTTCTTAGCTTAGACATGGAAACTCTGACAAAGTGATCATGAGGTAAGTGGCCGTAATAAACGGGATGCTTTAATGAGATGAATTACAGATTTGAACATAAACCTCTTGTCTCACCTGATTGTCCTAACCAACAGGTTATTTCAGAGTGACTTCTGTGTGTTTGTTTCACAAAAGGATGTGCTCAAATATGCAGTTTGAATATGTGTACATACACAGAATGTGCTCTTCTTCAATTGTGAGATACAACAAAAAAATATTATTCCTATCTGAATAATGCTTTTATCCAGATTTTCATTAACATGATTTCTATTTTATTTTTTTTTTGGTCCAATTCTAAAAAAGTGACAAAATAGCCAATTTCTCACCTGCCTTAAAAAAAAACCACTCAAAACCCCGAAGAGGCAGTATGGTCCAAAGCTGCTTTGTACAGCCAGTCAGTACTCTATCTCAAATTAAGCCTGCATATTGAATTGTTATTGTCTTTCTGATCGTAGCCCAGCAAACCTCACTTGCATACTCTGTGTTTTTGCCACTTCATCTTTTTTCTGCTACTGTTATTAAGATAATTGTAGCTAATGAACATAGGAAAACGTTGTAATCCTGTATAAAATCAGCAATAATTGGGGATGCAGCTGATGATGCCTGGGAATATCATGTTGTCACGTGTTGTCAGCAACAACAGCTGCTGGAAATACTTGCCATTTTGTGGGCCAGATCCACTGGCTTAAGGCTCTGCCAAGTTCATGTGAAATACAGTTTGTTGCATCTTTCTCAAAAAGACAACACATATTTTTTTGGCTCAATAAGATGTAAGAACCTTCCTGGCAAGTAGCTAACTCTAACCTTTGCACTTAGGTTTGTTAATTTTCCCTAAGGTGTGTGTTTCATGTGGTGCCAAGCCTAGCTATTAATTTATTTAGCTTCTCAAAGACATGGCACAGCAGTCAAATAAGCATCAGCGTGTGTGTATTTATGTATGTGGCTATTTGCACAGCCTTTTTGTGGACTAGTTGTTAATATACCGTGTTCTGATTGATGCCTGTAAGTGTTTATATTCCTGGACTGTCTTATTACGTATGCAAAGAGGAGGGTTGGATTATGGATATTGGTTTTTGTTCCTTCTTTCTACATGTTTCACTTTACCACTCTCCATAATTCTGGGAACTGTTATGCAAACATTACATCTGTTTGGTCAGATTTTTTTTTTTTCTTCCCTAAAATATCTGGGATCATGAAAGTAAGGTGTGCAACCTGAAGTGTGGGACCAGGTTTCAAATCTTGATTATGATGATGCTAGGTATTGGCTACTGGGTAATACAGCTGAGATCATAGGATCTTAGAATCACTTAGGTTGGAAAAGAGCTTTAAGATCATAAAGTCCAACCGTTAACCCAGACTGCCAAGTCCGCACTAAACCATGTCACTAAGCACCACATCTATGTGTTTTTTAAACTCCTCCAGGGATGGTGATTCCACCACCTCCCTGCACAGCCTGTTCCAATGCTTTCAGTGAAGACATTTTTCCTAATATCCGACCTAAACCTCCCCTGGTGTAACTTGAGGCTGTTTCCTCTCATCATGTTGTTTGTTATCTGGGAGACTGACCCCCACCTCACTACAACCTCCTTTCAGGTAGTTGTAGAGAGCGATAAGGTCCTCCCTAAATCTCCTCCTCTCCAGACTAAACAACCCCAGTTCCCTCAGCCTGCGGTCATCGTGGTTTTCCCCAAAATTACATCCTTGATTTGCAATACCATTTAGAGAAAGGCTTCTGTTTCAGCAAAACTTGCTCTTACTTGACAGAACACCCAACCTGGTTTTAGTCAGAACATCTCTGGTTATCTCCTGTATGAATGAATATTTGAATACAGAGGGTTGGGTGTATCCACTGGAAAAGAGTTGAGGTTATTGTAAGATGCAGTAGGAGAAAAACAGTATTTAAAAAAATAGTTTGTTGGGTTGTGCTGTAGGAAGAGTATGACTGAAGCTTTTGTTTTTTTATGGATGTAGCAAATATGTATGTTATTGCTGGGCTAGGTGCTGTGGTATTACACAAAAAGGGTCATTAAAGGGTAGACTAAAAGTAAGTTAATCCCAACAATGAGGCTGTGCAGGTAAATGGCTTCAGGGCGGCTGAAATAACTGATTTTGGCATCATATGTAGAAAAGTAGCTGGTTATTTCCAGATGTGCTAAAAATAGCCTGTTCCTCTCTGGAATGAATGTGTGTTTGGGGTCAGGTATCAAATGTTAACTTCAGTGGCCTCAAAACGATGGAAGAGCACAATGCATCCCCAGCAGTGCAAGGCTAACAACACCTGTGTTGACTCCAGAGATACAGCCACTATGGTAATGAAGATAATTTTTCTGGTGCTTTTAGGCATAAGTGCTTTCATCTGATCTGGTGGCAGAAGGAGTAAGTTCTAGAGAGATATGCGTTTGTCCAAAATGCAATGTTTCTTTTAGCAGCTGAATGGTATTTGAAGTTACCCTCTGAGTCACTTAAAGCTTTTTTTTTTTCCCCCTCCCTCAGTGAAAATGGCTAAGATGGCACAGCTGGGTTTGTCAAGTGAATAAGTCTGGCAACAAGGGGCTGCTGCTCAAAGATTTGTCTGAAGGTAACTGGACAATGTGATTTCAGTCCATAGTGAGATGCTGGCAGCTAGCTCTGTCCCAGAGGTGTGCATGTTAAGTATTCCTTGTAGGCATCTGAGGTACATTGCAACTGCTGCACAAGCATGTAACAGGACTGCTTCATGTAGTAAAATCCAGGTGACTGAGAGCTACTTATTGTGGTTCAGAAGGCATAATTAGTTTTTGTGATGGTTCGTGTCAAAGGGAGTGAAGTGCTCCATACAAATAGAAAGTCTTTTGTCACATGAAGCACTATTCAGTGGACTTGAAATAACTGATGAAAAGCTTTTTTAAAAAAATTTTTTTTTTTCATTTGATACCTAAAGATCTGTGCATCTGCTTTTCTGATATCATGGATGATTTTGAGATTAGAATAAGATACAAAATGTTTGGAAAGACTGTCTGCAGGATGCATGCAATGTCAATGTAGTTGTGGGGTTTTTTTTGAAGCAGTTAAGTACCTTTTGGGTAAGCAGGCCATAAAGGAATTGTAACTGTTGATGTTTGTATTGTAGCGGTTTACTGTGGATCAATTCTCAATTGAGATGACTTTGTGTCAGGTGCTGTTTTATTAGGTGTGATAAAACAAAAGCATCTATCCAGCTGCATTTATCTTAGAGTCTGAGGAAAACCATGTAGGAGGAGGGAAGACCTAACAAGACAGATAGTGTTGACAGTTTTATATTTTTACAGTATCAGCAGTTAAATCCAATCACAGAAGCATAATCTGAGCTAGTGCCCAGGCTCCCTATGTAATCAGAAGAGAGAGATGAATGACCTTCTGGTGGCAGGTATCTACATCTATGGCCATGGTTCTCTCTGCTATGCCTGTCCACTTTGAGGTCAAAGTGGATCGGCATAGGAGTCCTTGCCTGTAGCTGCACAAGGCAAACGAGGGCTCCTTCCTGACAAGAGAGAGTACTGTGGGTGCTTCACATTTCCTGGCGGTGTCCGGAATGTCAGCTAGAAAGGGAAAGCTTGGGCAGTTTGTCAGATCTAGCTTGTAGATAAATGTGCAGTGTGTCCTAATTAGGAGTTTTATTTAAGGAACATTAGTGATTTAACACCCTGATCTAATTACTCGTAAGCTTCTTGCTAATTTTGTAATTAACACTGGAGCAAGACTTTTTATGGAATATACACCCTTACGGAAGTCAGAACCACTAACTTCCAGTGCTTATAGAGAGCTTTATTTCTATGACAATGTTCTGTAGACAACGTCTGTAAGGTACTATTACTCTTTGTTCTATGTTTACATGATGGCAAAGATAGATAATGTGCCGAGTGTTTACAAAAACCTGTTGCAGTCAGTTGCCGCAACCCAAATGACTCTGGCTTTAGAACATGCATCTATAGGATCAGATTCTGCTCAGTTGTTACCTAGTGGAGAAGGCATGCTTGAATCAGTTTATACCACAGTTATCTTTGGCCTTCAGGGGGTGAGGAGGGGAACTCTGGGTGTACCCAGGGGGTACTGGCTGCATGCTTTTGCGGTTTATAAGCAGCCAAGGCAGCTTTGTATAAATATAGATGGTAAGGTGCAACTTGGAGCAGCCATAAGCCTGCTCGAAAACGTAACGTTGCCTTGGATAAAGCTGTTCTGGTAGCTTGTTTTCAGGTAATCTATGTGGTATGTTTCAGTTGGACAGAGAACCTGGCCCATCAAGCAGGTGGTCATGGAGTTTTTGTTCTCAGAGAAGGTCTCCCAAGTGGTCTCTTAATTTTGATAGAGCAGGCTTGCTTTTTCCAAAGATTGATAAATTTGACTAAGCCTTAGTTCTGGAGGGCAGTTCATGCTTTGCAGAATTAAAACCTAATAATTTGCTCTCTTTAAATGCTAGTGTTTTAACGTTTTGGAAGGTGGGGAGCTTTGTAGCCAGACTAGAATAATATAATATAAAAAAGGTCTGTAGGGAGAGATCTGTTTATTAGTTTGATAGATCTAGCTGGGAAAGAAACAAACTAGCTGTTAGGCTCAGAGTACCTTATTGCCTTATTGGACTGATGAAGCAATTAAGCCTAAAAGCTTGTCACTTGTTATTATTGCGCAACAGTTGTAGTAAGCTTTTAAACTAATCTTTTGCTTGTTTGTCTTTGTAAAAGAAAATGGTTCACCTGTAGGCAGAGAGCTGCTGTGTGCATGGGGAGCACTGAGCATGGGCATGTGTGTTTAATGCAAAAATGGAGTGGCTTCAGCATGCGAGATCGTGCCCTGGGCTCACGATTCCTCAGTCCTGTCACATCTCTTCTTTTCCCAGCAGGACATGCTCGTCTACATCCCAGCGTGCCAACACAGCCATATAAAGGAAAGGCTACAAAAACACTGCAAGCTGCTCTGCTCTGCTTCCACTTCCTACCACAGATACTGTTTTTGATGTTAAGTGTCCCAGTACTTCCTTGACCCCTTTCACTGTTTTTCGCTGAATGTATTTTAGTGTCAAATAATTTGGCTCTCGATTTAGTCCCAGGTACAAGTCTCCTGATTTTTCACACTGCATATATGCTAATTAATTCAGTATCCCTAGCAGAGATAGAGAAGTAGTTCCTTCTGAAGAGGAGGGGGGTGGGGGTGTGTGTGTGGAAAAAGACATTGTTGGCTGGCTAATTTGCTTCAAGGTCTGCTCTGGACAAACAGTATGCGTACAAACCCTGCCAAGTTTGGCTTCCTCTGCCTGGGACGTTTCTCTAGCACTCTCCCAGGAGGTCTTCTGCCCTTAACTGCCCCCTCATGCCTGTGATAGAAAGAGCTTGGAAGCACTCCTGAGTGTCAGATCTAGCTGGGTTTTAATATGAGCACTGCCAGTGAGGAGACCTTAGCCCTGATGGTGGCTGTACCTTACTATGCAGAGGAGTAAGTGGATGGTGACAGCTTCATTGGTTTTACTCAAATTCCATATCCAGTGAAATTTTGGTATTTAATCATCTTTTCTATGCTTACAGACATATTCTTTCTCCTCCTGTGAAAGGAAATGGAAATGTGGGCACAAACTACGCACAGGAGCTGCAGGGTACTCTATTAGACAGCCAGTGTCTTGAGACCAAAACCATTCATCAGGGTGGGGAATCTTATTTCAGTGAGTAAAGGCAGAGAAAGCCAAGCTGTTTCATGGTAACTTTCACCAACAGAGACTTTATAGCTTCACAATCTAAGCAGTTTTTATTTGTATGGTTTGTCTGTTGGTGTAAGTACTAGCCAGGCTTTTGGAATTTATGCTTGTGTTAATATGTCTTTGTTGCACCTATTGCCTTCCGGAATGCTAAGGAGCTTTTTTTTTGTTTCCTCCAAAAATGTGAAATTTTATTCCTTGGTATAGGATTGGTAGCTTTTGCACTGGTGGTTTTTCTCCCCCTCCCCTGTCATACTCCCTCAACTTTTAGTTGAACACAGGGTGTTTGAGGGTGATCCTATATGTCCCTTACAAAGCATTAATAAAAGGTGCTGAATTGGGGTAACTGTGCGGTTGTTAGAGAAAGAGGAATCCTGACATGCAGACGGAGAGCCTACAGCAACTGTGCAGTGTTGTGCTGGCTGCGGCGGCCGCTGCTGCGGAAGAAGTCCATGGGCTGCAGTCATGCCTGTGTTTCTCTCCATGATGGAAGTCATATTTCAGTAGACCTGAATGCCTGATCAGTAACTAATCTAGTTACCAACAACGTGAGGTGGTTCTACTAAGTTCTTTATATAGTTTTCCGAGAATGGAAAATACCACTTTCAAACTTTGTCCTCGTTATTAGTTTTAGATATAGCTACTGCAAGTCGTGTCTGCTAGGAAAAGCAGTCAAATGTCCTCATTATTTGATGAGGATGTTGAAATGCAGTAGCATTTTCACAGCCTTCGGGCTTTGGTGGCCTAGGTCCTGTACAGACATATAATGAATGACAGTCCTTGCTCCCAAAAATCTTTCTGTCTATCAGATGAGAGAAGAGCAAGGGGAAATTAGGTAGTGTCCACAGGGACAAATGAATTAGCAAATATAATTTAAGTCAGAGGAGTTTCATTAGGCAAGAATGCATTCCATTTCTGTTATTCTGCTGTATATAGTAAGCCATTATTAGACTAGCTAGATCTTAAAATATTAAGGACCATGTTTTAATACATAGGATTTTTAAAAAGTCAGTTCAGTGCCAGTGAGTAGGATGGAATTTCTCAGCCATCCAAGAGAAAGAGCCACAGGACATGCGTCCTGGGAGCAGAGGAGTGAGGGGTAATGTTGGTCTGCTTTTAAGGGACAAAGCTAATTATTCTGTTCAGGTTGTCTGCAGATCTGTCAAGTCATGCATGGCCATACCCTTTAAGGAAATAGTGACCTGCATGGCAGGTAAATTTTTCCTCCCTGGTTTATGATGCACAATGAGGGTGATGGGCTACAGTAGCGTGCTGTAGCTGTTTGCACCAGTTTGTCATGTCTAGAAATCAAGGAAATGTGCACACAGCCAAAGACAAGCACTGTGGACCTGTTTGTCACCTACCCTTGGCTCTTGATTCAATTCAGTGTCTTCAAATATGAGGATATTTGAGAGGCCAGTGTGAGGTGGTGGAGTGCTGTGGCTTTGAGAGGCTGGCTGTGCACATTCCAAAAGGGTTGTTTGTGCCGATAAAGAAGCTGGCATTTTGGAATGGCTAAGGGTGGACCTGGGTGTCTTTCTATATCCATGCCTGAATGTTAGCTGATCTTCTCAAAAAGGAAGGACAGCAGTGTTGCGGCTGCTGTTGCAGCACGTTTGCTGAACTCACAGTTGTGGAGGAAGCAGTTTATTTTTTATTTTTTTTTCTTTTTTATCCTGCTTGTGGGCTGGGTCCAAGTATGTGAATTCCTTCTCAATTCAAACACACACATGGTTCTCACATGAAGCTTAGAAGTGGCAAACCTAGTTCACAGAAGAGACACAGTTTTGGATATAAAACTTGAAGTTGGACCCAAAGCCCCATGTTGATGGAGCTAGGAAATATTTCTGTAGTTCTGCTGCTTTTGTACATCTTCCTTGTATGGTTTTTGCGTTTTTGGCTGTATTCATTGTTGTAAGACATTGACGATTCATGGATAACACTTGTAAGAGTAAGTAAGTGATGACTAGTATTAAGTCTCATTTTATTATGATGTCTACTTTCACAAAAACCTCACAATCAGAGAGAAAAAAGACGAGGGAATTGTAACAGGGAGTGGATCAAGCATAATACAGAATGCCCTTTTGCTTTGGTGTTTAAGAGCAGAACGTGAGTGGGAGTTCTGCTAACCCAGGAACAAGTGAGACTGAACAACTTGCAATACTTTATGTATAATAACAGACTTCAAAATGCTTTCAAACCCCTTAATTTGTTCTTGCTAGTTTTAAAAAAAAAAGCTACAGATTTGCAGATCATTTCATACTGGCACTTGTTAAATTTCAGCCAGCGTCTGACAGCTGAAAACTACAAGTGCTGTTTCCAGCTCACAGCTGGTGCTGCCACTGGCTACTGGTGACCTTTCCTCTTCTCTTCCACAGACACAATGGTTCAGGAGTGAGATAAGATGTATTAAAGAAAAACAGAAAGAAAACCAATCCCAGCCAATGTCACCCATTCTTCATTTTGCGACTCCACTGGCTGTTTTTGTGAAAATGTGGGGAGTGACGGATTGTGGTTCTTCTGTTTCAAAATGTATTTAAATTTCTTTTCAAAACTGTACTTTTAAAGTGCTATCATGACTACTGAAAATGACGACATGAATGAAGAACAAAGTGCCTATCAAGACATCAAAAATACATAATTGTAACTGAGATAAGTGGTTAAACTTATTCCACGTTAATTGTTATTTCTAGTTTCATTTTTATTCTTATCCCAGTAATTAACCTGGGATCAAAGATTTCCTTAGATGAGTATGTTATGACCTGTCTTTCCCCTTCCTCCCACCCCCTTAAATGGTGTGGCTTCTTCCTACAAGGTCTTGATGATAAGTCATCTAAAGTCAATTTGTTAGTGTCCTAAACAGTGCTGAGCAGACTATAGCTGTTCTCATTAGCTTTCTTATTACCGAAGTGTCAGCACAAAGCTCTTGAGGACCCGTTTGTAACATGAGTATGTCTTGATTTGTTTAATAAACATTTTTATCCAATTGTGGAGATAGTGTTTAACTGTGCTCTGGCTTTCAAATCCTTTGTGAATTAGTCTTAAGTGACCAAAATCAATTGAAAATGTCTAAAGGCTTTTGTGTGATTGATGGACACGGTCCTGTTTACAGAGTGACTAGTTTTGAAGAGTTCAAGGTTTGCTTAAACAGCAGGCTACAGGGTTATTTACTTCTAAGGAAAAAAATTCTGGTAGCTGTTCTCTATCAGCACATGTCTGCTTGTGAAGCGTACTCTTTTTTTATTTTTTATTTGTGGAGTTAAAGCTACTGTCACAGCAGTGCAGAGCACCTTATGTGATGCAATATTAATACTATATCATTCTCTGATGCAACTTTGGTAGCTGATTTTTTTTCTGGATTTTGTTTCAAAAGGGTTCACATGCTGACAGCTTATACTGAGATACTACCTGCTTGGAATGGTCATGCTGGAAGATGCTGGAAACTGCTTTGATTTTTTTTTTTTTTTTTTTTTTTTTTTAGTGTGTGTGTAGTCATGGGCATTGAAATTTGCTAGATATTTCTCGTAATTCTCAAAGAATCAGGACTTAAGCACACTAATTTCCTTGGACTAGGTATTCTTGGGGAAAAGGAACATAATTCAAGGAATGAGAATCCCTAAAAAGGACTGGCAGTCTTTGTTCAAAATACTACTTCTTTATCTGCTTTTTGTCCCTACAAGGGGGAATTAGGTTCTGTTGTTGAAAGTAAGTTTCAAGGAGTTAATAAAAAATCAAGGGGGTGAAAATTTGGATTAATATCCTGATGTTATCTAAGGTATTGTTTGAGCATGTAATAATCAAAGATTGCCTTAAATATTTTTGTCAAGGTAGCACTGGTAGTTTCACTGTGAATTGTGTATGTCCTGGGAAGATGAGAGGACTGTGTATTGATACATTCACTGAAACATGCTTAGTTAACGCACTGAGGCTCCATCGGAGTCAAAGATATGTTCAGACTATATTTTACTATATATATATTTTACTATAAATAGAAATATTTATAGTATTGATATGACTAATGTACTCTAGGATGCAGTTTGTAGTCTTCTCTCAATTATACATTATGGCATGGGAAGAGAGCAGGTGAAAAATATGTGTATGTGACTTTTGTTGTTTTGTTTAAATCATAACATAGACCAACGGCAGTTTGAGCCAGAAAATGAGAGCATAAGCAGTCTCCGTACCTGTGACATGACAAATGGGGCCATCATTTCAATCTTCCAGAGCATGCTAATAACACAGCTCAGTCAATGATGAAGTGCTCATACACCATGACAAAAGTTAAAATATTTACTGGTTTTGGATACAGCTTCCCCCAGTGCTGCCCAGCCTATTGCCAGTTGGTAATTGTGACAATGTGGTTATGTGTTTATCATCCTCAAACACTGAGAGGCCACAAAAGCCTGCATATAATTCTCAAATGTAGCAATATTTATTTTAATGTATGTATCTGTGTGTATAAATATATGTGTATGTATGTTTCTGCTTGGTATTTCCCAAGAAGCTGGAAGCCATCCTATTACACAAATAAGTTTTCTGCTTAATTTTAGGGAGCAGGTGGTTCTTAACCCTTAGCAAGAGTACCTTCTGCTGTTGAACTTTCTAAAGTCTGCATTTTCCGGCAAACTCACATTCTTTAGGTAAAAGTACTTGTTAATGCAGTCTAGAAGGTGAAGCGACCACTTTGCATAAACGTTATTAGCTTGTATCCAAAGCTGCAGCATAAAGTTAAACAAGTTGCTTTAAAAAACTAAAAAGAAAAAAATCCTGTGCATGTACTTTAGCAATTTGTCATTGCTTTTCAGGCTTATTAACTCATTAAGTAGCATTTAATGAGGATAACCACAAAGTAATTAATTTATACAGTGTGTTTATTGCTTCCCTAATGAATTTATGTATTAAATTTAGAGTTCCTTGATGACTATGTTAATCTATTTTTATACTTTGTGTACATTTTGTTCTCTAAATAAATAAAAACGTTTCTTCAAGGTCTTTATTCCAGTCTATGGATTGCCTGTAAGAACACAACCTGGTTTAACCATGGTGCAGAGTTGTCTTAGAATGGGCCTCGCCAACATCAAAGCTTGTGAGGCTCTTTTTCTTGTTTTAAGTGTTTGGAAAGGGAAAAGCTGTCCTCAATTACACTGGAACTCAGTTTGTTTTTCCTAGTAAATGGTAGCTGTTTGACATTAAGCTCTTGCTCTGGGACTGAGGAATTGGATACTCTGGTATAGTATATAGAAACAACCTATTTGTTGGTAAATAATTGTATTGGGTGTAAGTATCTAGGTGATGGGGCTGCAGACATCACCTCTATGGGAAGAAACATGGGGCTGCCCCATGCTGAACGCAGCCAGTTCCAGCTGACTCCTGTGGACCTGCTGCACCCGCAGCCGAGCCCCTCAGCCAAGCTGGTAGCGCCTCTATGAAGATGTATTTAAGAAAGGGCAACAACGCTGCACAACAGAGTGAGGGGGGGAAAAAGTGTGAGAAACAACCCTGCCAACACCCAGGTTGGAGGAGGAGGAGAAGGAGGAGTGCAGTGCCAAAGCAGACATTTCCCTGCAGCCTGTGGGAGGGATGATGGTGAAGCAGGTGTTTCCCTGCAGCCCACGTAGAACCATGCCAGGGCAGATACCCACACTGCAGCTATGGAGGACCAGATGCCACATTGGAGCAGGTGGACACGGGCTCAAGGAACTGCAGCCTGTGGATGGCCCACACAGAGGCAGGTTTATCCTAAAGGACTTCAGCCTGTGAGAAGGACACGTGTTGGCACAGTTTGTGAAGGACCCACACTGGAGCGGGCAAAAAAATTAGGAGGAAGGAGCCACACGGAGGTATTGCTGTGGACCAGCCACAATAACAGAAGAGTCGTAATGAAGGAGTGAAATGGAGACTGGGAAGAAGGGATAGAGGGAGGTGTTTTAGTTTTTTTGTCTTTGTTTCTCACCATTCTACTCTAATGGACAAAGAATTAAATTAATTTTCCCTAAGTCAAATCTATTTTGCCCATGTTGGCAATTGGTAAGTGATGTCCCTGTCCTTATTGGGATCCGTGGCCTTTTCTATCTTATTTTTCTCCCCCTGACCTGTTGAGGGCAGAAGATGAGAGAGCAGCTGGGTGGGTTCCTGGCAGCTGGTTGACATCAACCTTCAACAATAATCTATACCATAATTTGCATATAAACTACCAAATCATAAATATAAAACCCAGTAATCTAAAACTGAACTGTCACATTTTGAATCATTATTAAATCCTATGGTTCATGATTTACAATATTTAAGAAAATAGTAAACTGAAATGAATACAGGTTTGTTCTTTTTCTCATTTTCACAGACTTTAATATTAAAGTACTGGACCCATGCCAGTATGCAATTATTCAGTGCTTGTACTTACCTTTTAAAGGATTAATTGTACTAATTTGTGATTATAAGTGACATGTTTAGTTCCAAAAGGAATAAATTTATTTTAAGAATGTAGAGTACAGTAAAACTAAATGCATTTGGAATATGATCATGTGACAAAAATGACTGTTTTAGTGCTTGAGAAGAAAAAAATGTATCAATTGGCAACAGAAACTGATTAATGTCTGTTTTTGCAATTAAGACAATCCTGAATCTTGCCTCCAATTTGCAACCTCTGCAGGCAAAGCAGAAGCTGTAGTCTCTAGTAGCAGAGATGGCACAGCTGAAATACTCTTGCATCTTCATGGACATATGTGTTTAATGCATGTTTTTCCCTTGAAGGAATGTGTTACTACATATACAAACTGTGTGCGAAATTGATGTGCCGCATTAAAACATTGTTCTGGAAAAAGATACATTTTGCTTGGTGTAGGCTGAGTTTTGGGGCATTATCTGTAATGGGTTCAGAATATATGGGAACCTCGGCTATGTGCTCAGCGAGAAATATTCTGCAACCCTGTGTTTTGGTACATATGGCAGCTAAGATTTAATTATTCATCCTTTGAGGGACATCATACTGATCTTGATTTAGTCTATTATGTTGTCTGTGAGTATCTGATATTGAGTCCATCTAAAGAGCACATTAACTAGTATAATTTATTCAGTATCTTCTTAACAAAGAAAATTGTATTTATTTAAAATCATTCAAAAGAATTAAAGACTTCCCTCATTAAATTAGATATCTGCAAAATCTTGGTTCTCTAAGCACACAGAAGAGTATAGTTTATCATTTAATACCTTATTTTGTAGCAGTGTGGAAATACTGCCTTTTTAATTGCAACCACTGTAACACAATAAATGCTGTTAATTTTTGCAAAAGGACTATATGAACTGTTTTATAAACTACTATAGGATAGAAAATAGCAAGCAAAATCCATTAACAGTAGGATCAGCTGCAGAATTAAATTCTGTGGCAAAACCTCTTCATTTGAGGGGAAAGTGTATCCCTTTTCATGTAGGTATTAATATTCTAGAATGCAGATATTAACATTTTAATCACCAAATCGCTCCCTCTTCCTGTTTTTCCTCCATGCAAAAAATTCCCCTCTATTGCATCATGTCTACTAAAACAAGCAGAGTTGACAAAAATTTAGGAGAACAGTTGCAAACACCATAGATGCAACCGGCTTTCACAACATTATGGCTTTGGCTCTTAGTGACGGCAGTCTCCATTTTGACTGGGTTTTGTGGCCAATACAGCAAGCTGTACAGGTTTATGTTCATGATTTTCTTTTTATGCTAGCGATGGGATTAAGCCATTCATTCTCATTTTGGATGCAAGGTAAATACAATTGGTATCAGCTCTGAGAATCTAGAGTGAATTTTGCTCTTCCTGGTGTAATTAGGTTTAGTTCCAGTGTAAATCAATGCTGTTGTACCAGTTCATAGAAGCAAAAGCATGATCTCAAAAGTGCATTTACTGTAATACTATTTATGTAATAAATAGTAATAATTATTAGTCATAAATGTAGTATAAATATAGTAATACTCTATAGTCAGAAATCTTGTGAGTGTACTATGTTTGACTAAATGTTTTCTTGCTATAGACTTTCAAAGCTGGTGTTCGGTTTAAAAGTATAAAGATCCATTTATGAGCAGAAGAAGCTGTCTTATGCATGCAGAACAAAGATGGGTTTCTTCCTTCTGCATCCCAAGTAACTCACCATACTTTTACATAATTCACATTTAGAGCATTGAATGGGAAAATTATTAGTCAATGCATAGAGACCTGTCTCTTGTTTTTGTGATATGTTTTGGGGGGAAAAGAGGATAGACACCTTAACTTAAGATGGGTTTCGGGTAAGAGTGGCAAAGTACTCTTAGTACTGAAGCAGGAGGAATTGGATTTGTAGATATCTGATCACTACCAAAGCTGTCATACCAGAAGTCCTCAAAAACAGAAATTTGGTCATACTCTTTTTGTAGGTGAGAAATTTTATCCTCAGAAATAGGGGGAAAATAAATCTCTTAAAATACTCTAATGGGTTTGCGTGGCAAGATTCTGGTAGCGGGGAGGCTACAGGGGCGGCTTCTGTGAGAAGCCGCTAGAAGCTTCCCTGGTGTCCGACAAAGCCAGTGCCAGCCAGCTCCCAGATGGACCCACTGCTGGCCCAGGCTGAGCCCATCAGCGGGGATGGCACCAGCTCAGGGGCAATGTATTTAAGGTGGGGTGGGGGGAGCCTGCTGCAGAAGAGCAGCCAGGGAGGGGAGCGAGAACATGTGAGAGCAGCACCCTGCAGCCCCCCAGGCTGGGACAGGAGGGGCAGGGGGGCTCCAGGCGCCCAGCAGAGATGCCCCGGCAGCCCCTGGTGAGGAAGGCTGTGTCCCCGGCCCACGGCGGTGAACGGGGGAGCAGTTTCGCCCCCACATAAACTCCACTGAGAGTGGATCAGTTGCACCTCCTTAAAAACAAAGTGTACGAAAGAAGAACCGTGTCTATTCATTTGGTCTCTGCTTTGTTTCATAAGTAACTATTTCTTCAAATTTCCTTCTTGTATACTTAAAATAGAAAATAGTGAAGTTACTAGGATTTGTATATTTGAGAATAAATAAATAAATACACTCCGTCAAAGTGTGGAAAAGATTTTGTATCTCTGGAACAGACCTCTTAACAATCACTTATCAGTCTTCTACATGCATGTATGCTCCAGTCATTGAATTAATTTGTTATTCACAGTTATTAGCAATAAGTATTTGAAGCCTGATGTAAGTACTAGCCAAAAAGACAGCCTTGTACTTCCACCATGATGACTTTATCTGCCTAATGAAGGCAGGGTTGAATCTCAGCATGTATTTTAGCAGTATTGCTACCTCAGCATTTCAAAATGCTAGTCGTTTAATCATCATATGTTGAGTCTTGCAGTCAGTCCCTAAATTAATAATTTGAAATACTGAAGGACGCTTCTGTGTATATACACGTGATATACATATATATAAAAACATGTATGTGTATATATAACTGCTCAGTTTGATTGCAAAATACGTTTCACAGAAACTTTCAAAAAATAATTCCTTTTTAGCTACGAATTTTTTGAGGACTGCTTGAGTATTTTTCCCAGGGGTACTTGCCGTCTGTCTTTTGACAAAACACGTGTTGACCTTGGATTCCATACTGGAGGGAAGGTAGGGCTAGATTGTATTAATGTTACTGGTGTATCACATGGTAAATCAAAAATAACATGCCCACAGCTGTTGCACTATGTTGTACATGCTTGTGTTCATATTGTAATATGCAATAGATTCCTTGCCAAACATTTCTAGAAAAGTATTTTTTCCATTTTGCATGCACTGCAAGAGACTGAAAAAAATGGAAAAAAGGAAAAGGAGCATTCTTCAGTTAAGCGGTCATTTTTTGTAGTGCCAAATAATAAATTGCAAAGTCTATTGCAATTCTCTTGTTTATGGGCTTCTTTTGTGTACCCACTGGTTTATGAAAATGGTAATGGGAGATTTAAAGGTGGAGCTGTGCATTTTGAGCTTCTACATGGAAAGAGAGATAGCATTTGCAGGCTGATGAAATACATTTCTATGGACGGCCTAAGTGATGTGACCTGTCAAGGTAATGAATGAGGGATTGTACTTAGGCAGGAATATTACAATGGCTACTGTATGCAGAGATGATGTTTCCTAAATTGAAAAACAGGTTTATTAATGGTGTCCTTATACAGACAGGACTAATCTGGGATTCTGCTACCGTATTTAATTAACAAGTCAACCATTAACGATCCATGCAGTTCAGCTTGCGAAGTGAGTGATGATCAATTTTGCTGCGCTATGTTCATAGCTATGAAAAGGTGGTTGCAAACCTCAGAAAGTGAATTCAGAAACATAGATCAATATTTCATTCTGTCTTTTGCTAGTGTTAATTTAGTAGAAAGAAGTGTTCACATATTCCTAACCTTGTTTATGATTTTAAGTTTCCTGCTTATTTATTTCTTCAAGAATATTACTCTTTGACAAAAAGACAGTTTAATCTGATAGTTTTGTATCAGAGGGAATTTCTTGGGAGTAAACAGGCCATTCAAAATACAACATGTTGCCTCTCAAGTCTTGAAGTCTGTGATTCATAAATTACACAGTATGAACCAAAGGATGGGTCTCCCTCTTTCCTGAGGAGAAGGGCAGGGCATCCGTAGTGCTGGGAGCCAAGCTGCCTGCCCCCCATTTAGGTGACTGGAATCTGTCCCCGCAGCTGTATTCGTGAAGGCAGACAGAAGCATTGGGCTGTGACAATCACAGCAGCAGACGCAAGTGGCTGGAGTGTGGCGTGTGACCCGTGTGGTATTGTCTTGAGACATGTAGTACTGCAGCAGCCAGCACAGATGGCAGGAGCATGGAAGGGAAACCCAACGGGAAGTCTGATTTATCCGCAATTGCCTGCTCTCCTTTTGTTGTGTTGTTAGTGGTATACTGAGGAAACGGGACAATAAAGACACACTTTGGGAGGATATAATGGTTCAGCAGTGAAAAATGTTAATTAAGTGTTGAAAAAAAAGCTTTTGGAGTGGAGTGCTCGCATATCAATATGTTGCCTTTTTAATGGCAAATGTTCCCTAACATTAATGGGCCTGACATGATTTAATGCAAAAGGTGCTGTCTTCTAGCTCTGAACAGGCAGAAAGTGGGAAGGGAAATGAGAAGAAAAACATGCAGTTCTCTTGTATTTAAAGTAAACATTAGGAGACTTTATGAGCTGTGAATGTAGTGGACAAAAGAAGGGTGCATGAAGTGATATAAAAACAGATCCTGAGAGATCAATTTAGTGTTTAAAGCCTAGGCAAAAAGCCCTTTAAACTTGCATAGATTGCAACATTTCCAGTCAAATGACAGAGAGAAAATAGGAAGAAATGTTTGGAGGACTGCATGAAGCCCGGTTTGTGCTGGAGCTGTTGCACAAGGCTGGTGCCTGGCCAGCTTTAGTCAAAGCAGACTGAAAGCTCTGATATTTGGCCAGAGTTCATTGTTGGATATAGCTGAGATTATCTGAACTGCTTTATCACTCGTTAGCTGATCCAATGAGCTGCTTTAGCATCCTAAATATTGTCGTAGCCTCTCAAAGGTCATGCTTTCCACTAGGCTGGTTACCCATAGTAGTAGCTTAATATGGTAGACACAGTTTCTTCTGCAAGGAAGGTAAGAGAGACTTCAAGCCCGTTCGGTTAGCTGGTACCTTCTTCTGTTCTCCTGCATGTCTGTCTGCGCTGTCTTCCCCTACAAAACTAACCTTATATACAACATTGATATCTCACTTTACTGGACCATATACACAAGGACAATGTATGATGACACAGCAGAGATAAGTCTCTACATGCCCTGAAGTTACATATTTTACTTCAGTCTCCCTGTTCATTTGTGATGGCATATGAGTAGAAATTAGTTAGAGGGATTTTCCACAATAGTGGCTGTTTCCCTTCAGTATACATTAAATTATTCTGGCAATCAGACACAGTTCTTATTTGGTTCCCTCATATATTAGTAGGAACTTTCTTTTTTATTTTAAGTGCTACATCATTGCGTGGTTATACCAATAGCTAAGAGCAAAACCATACAGTTTGCTTGGGGATCTGTAGCTGCCTTGCATCTTTCCCTTTTCCATTATACACCATATTAAAGAGTTGGTACCATTCAGTCTCTATTCTCTTGGTGTACGGGGCAGTATGTGCAAATATCTGTGAATGGAGATGAGACTGTACCCCAGAGTAGATATCTCAGCCACATAAATCCTTATGCTGCACAGAGGTGTCTAATACTTCAGAACTCAGCTGATGGAGCAAGCAGGCTGTGTGTTGTTTATTGTAGGAGATAATGGGCTATAGCAGCAAAGGGGAAAATACTTGCTACATGGTGCATTCAAATGTAATCTTCTTTTTATTGTCATTCTGAGCATTGAATAGTTCAGCTAAGCATATGGAATTTGCAATGAAATGGCACCCAAAATAGTCTATAAATATTTTATGGTGCCTAGGCTGGTAAGGGGTAAGAAATCTTTAAAGCACAACATGCTGCCTTGTCTGTGCCTCCTGGCCAGCCGTCAGACAAACAGAGATGGGCGCAGCTGCAGCAGCCTATATTCTTATGGCTGTGAAGTGCTCAGATGCAAATTCAATCCAGAGTAAAGCTGTTCCAGAGCAAGGTGCCACGTAGAGTAACACAGTGTATGTGTATTAATTAGGCTTCAGTCAAACCACAGCAGCTCTTCATGCTGGAAAATGGTATGACTAATAGTTTTAAAAGTCATTTTGCACAAGCTAATTGACCATCACTGACCTCAGCTCTAAATATCAACCTGTTTCTTAGGTTAGACCTGCCTTGTGAAAGGCAGTGTTTTGTTCGCTGACTGGTTGCTTCCTTCCAGGACTGATTATGAGTGACTGGGGAGAAGTACAAGGGTGCTGAGTCCTAACTTTCATTTCCGAATCTCTCAGACATGGAATAATAGAGAAATAAGGCTGGAAAACCCGGAGAACTTAAGTAGTTTATCCCAAAGGAAAAATCATCTCTTCCTATTTTTTGTCAGCCAATATTTATCCAATTGTGCAGAGGCTGTGAACCCCAGAGGCAGGACTTCTAGGAGCAGAAGTTCACTGAACCAAACTGCAAATGTAGGCGGATGTGACTACATGTGGTGCTTTGGAAAAATGGACCAAGGGAAACCAATGGGGCCACTAAGGGACCCCTGGGGGAGCTCAGTGTGCTGGTTTTGGCTGGGGTAGAGTTACTATACTTCATAATAGCTAGTGTGGGACTGTGTTCTGGATTGGTGCTGGTAACAATGTTGATAATGCCGAGATGTTTTTGTTATTGCTGAGCAGTGCTTACACAGAGCCAAGGCCTTTTCTGCTCCTCACCCCACCCCACCGGCGAGGAGGCTGGAGGGGCACAAGGAGCTGGCAGAGGACACAGCCAGGACAGCTGGCCCCAACTGACCCAAGGGATATTCCATACCATACAATGCCATGCTCAGCAATAAACTAGGTGGGAGATTGGCTTGGGGGGCCTGCTGCTCAGGGACTGGCTGGGCATCAGTTGGTTGTTGGTGGTGGTGAGAAACTGTTTTCATTTGCATTACTTGTCTTTCTTGGGTTTTTTTTTCCCCTCTCTTTGTTATTTTCCTTTTCCTTTTCATTATAATAATATAATAATAATAATAATCATCATCATCACCATCTGTTCTTATCCCAACCCATGAATTTTCTTACTTTTACTCTTCCAATTATCTTCCCACTGTCTCGCTATGTGGGGAGTGAGTGAGCAGCTGTGTGGTGCTTAGCTGCCGGCCGGGGTTAAACCACAGCACTCAAGGACTGAACTTTGGTCCTTGCCCTGCTCTCTGTCAGCATGATTAGGGGCCACCCGAGTTGTAGATCCAGCCAAAAGTCGTCCTATCATGAAAGCTTCACCTGCTTACACTGTTGATCTTTTGATAGCTAGTCTGAACCTTTTTGCTTATAGTTTAAGAAACAAAAAAATGCAGTAGACTTAGTTGTCTTGCATAATAGATAAGCCAGCAAGCTGCTGTGAAGAAGCTACGAAGGGAAGGATGTAGCTGTGAAGCTGTTAACTTCTTGTTAACGCTTGTTAAGTAAACAGCAGCAAGAATGGTGTAAAGTTAGCAGCAGGTCTAGTGCAGAAATGTGATAGATAATGCTGTGGATTAGTTTTCAAACTGGTGCTCTGACTCACTGTTAGCATTTGTTGTGTGGGAGGTTCCTGTGTCAAGTTTTCAGGTGTCGCTAGCAATGGGCTTAGAGTTAGCATCAACAGCAGTTGCCATCAGCTTGGTGTCAGACTGTATGTACATCTGTGACTGTCTCCATCCCTAGGTAAAAGTCTCCCACAGGATAAGTGATGCTATCCCTCTCTTGCCTCTTACCCCCAGCCTCCCTCAAATAGGGAAGGAGCCCATACATCTGCTTTGCCTCACCTTGCCTTACCTGTGACCCGATGCCAGAACTGTGAGTTCTGCTTTGGTTGGGTTCATGCATGAGGTTCTGTGTGTGGGATGACCTCGAGAACCTGAAATTTTGGGGTTTGGGAATTACCAATGCAAAATCAGCACATCAGCTCATCATCAGTAGTTCTGAAGGCGTCTCTTCTGCTGCTTAGTTAAGTATCTCCATGTATTCAGAGGGAAAAGTTACTGTAGTTGCATGCTGTTTTTTGAGTGAATTAATTTCCTTCCAGTTCTGTGACTGCTACATCTCAGAATATGAAGAATTATATTAATTTAGGATATTTTTTTTGCTTTTCCAATCTCTTATGGTAGACAGTATTTGACTATGGGGTCCTGTGCCATTTGCATTTTAAAATTTATGCTCTCTTGGATCATCAAGAATTATTTATTGTTTGAATACCAAATCCTTTTTGTTGTTTCCGGTATATATGTTCACATAACTGAACTTACACATATTGGTGCCAAAGCAGGTGCTACTAATACACTAATATTATGGTTACATTTGTCTTCTTTTCCATTCCAAGATGCTTGTTTTTAACACTGAGAAATTTGCCTCCTGCCCTTTCAATGTGTTGCTCTTACCTTAAAGTTTCTGGATAAGGAGGAAAAGTGGAAAAATGAGTTTCAAGTGGTTCTGCCATAAAGAAATTTTGAAAAGCAGAAGAGCAAAAAGAACTCTTGTGTATTTTTTGGTCACTCCAGTGGTGCACAAAGGTGTACAAAGCCAGAAAAGAGGGCAGGAACAGACAGGAGAAGCCCTCATGAGAATTGTAATATATAGTCCTGTTTCACTGTAGTGTCTGTATTACAAAGCTTTTTCTCATAGGGCTGTAAATCTTATGAGGTGATGAACTGAACTTAGTGCTAGGTAATCTTTTAAGGAAATGATGATGATGTTAAGCACCTTTCAGCATTCTTCCTCACAACACCTTTTACATGGTGTGGAGGCAGCAAGGTAGGACAGCTCATATTTCCTGGCATAATGCTTCTCTAATCTACCTACCACCATATTTACCATATGGGAACCTCCTGACCCCCGCCACCCTCCCCCAGATTTACCAACTCTGGCCATTCTTCTTTGCTTAATGACTGCTCTAGGTTTATACTTGAGCTCTGGTTTTAAGTATCTCACTGATCTCTTACAGGATCTTGATCTGATTTTATGCTATTATTTTAGAATAAGCTCTTTCTTCCATCTTCTTCACAGATCTCAAAACACCATACTGTCAGCTAGCTTCCTTTCTTAATGCATTGCAATGATACATTTGTTGCCAGAAACAGAGCAGCTTTGCATTCTCACCTAACTGAACTAAAAAACATCTTTCCATGAAGATCTTACTGTGCTTTCAGAGTTATACAGAGCCTCGTGACAGGTCTAAGTTCATATGCTCTTAGCCTGAGGAAATCCTATAAAGTCAATGTTAAATCTCCTACTGGTTTCAGCACTACCAGGATAAACTGATGTGCTGAAAAATAAAGAATGAAAACGCACAAACATACTCAGTGTTCTGTTTGATCAACTTAATAACCTACTAGTGAATGGTTTGCAGATTTGTCTTATTCCAAAAGGTCATATATCATAGCTGATTTACACTCAAAGCGATAAATGTTTATCAAAAACCTCACCATTGTCTGCCTTTTTCTTAAAAGCAGATTTATTCCACTTTTGCAAGTATTTTCAATTAAGTAAGTTTGCCTTCATGCAGATTTAAAATTGTAATAATCTTAGATGGACTTGGAACTGGCTTTTTCTTCGACTACTATGCAGCATTTACAGTAATGTTGTCATATTGGTGTGAGTTCTACACTAACTTCTTGACAAATACATTTGTCTTTTCTGTGCCGAATCTATCAACTGTACTTGTCTGTACTGCTATATTTTATAACCAAGAATAATGTGTTTACACATAATCAAAGTTTTTCTCTGTATTAAGATCCCTTGTTCAAGACATCCTTGGTAATAAAGTGCCTTGAACTTGGTTCACGTGTGCAGAAAGGACAGGTGAGTGGAGATTAGGAAGGCTTACAGAGCAAGTATCCTACCTGGGCTGGTAGTGACCTTTTTCCTAGCTCAGTTCTGGAGCCTTTCACTTGGCACCTGGGCAGCAGAAAGGTCTGCAAGCAGCACTGTTAGCCCTCTCTTGAGGGCACTCTTCCCTTTGGTGGCCTGGATTTCTTCTGCACACCTTCTTTCTTCTTCAAAGGAAGCAAGCAGTCCTTGCTGTTGAGGTGTGTGGGCGCAGCTCTTGCACCGCTTGTACCCTGAAGTCAAGCACCTAGGAGAGCACTTTGCTTATCCTGCTTCCAGTGCCTCATGTTCTTTCCTTTTTCAGCCTTTTTAGTAATCTTGAACAACTGCTTCAGGTCCATTAGTATGAAGCATCAATATGTGGCTGTTGTACACTACAGCATTATACACATTGTTAATAGGAGTCTGCTGGGCGCTGCCTGCCTGCAGGGTCTCTGCCTGAGTCTTGAGCTATAGTATGTAGGGCCAGACTGAGCAAACTTCCCAGGTTTTTGTGTGGCCTGAGGCTGGCCAGGCTGTCTTTTCAGGTACTGGATGCTTTAGCAAGATAAAAGTTCAGCTACATAGTGCTTAAAGAAAAAGTGCAAACACTGGGATCAAAGTCTTCGCTTCAGCTAAGTTAATGAAAACCAGAAAGTATGACTGGAGATCAGCAGTTCTAACAATTTATGAGGAGACTGGCAGAAAAGCTTGGGAACAAGCTGTAGAAGGTACAACAAGAGTCTAATGTGGACAAGTGTCTTTTGAATTAGCATTAACTTATATGCTGCATAACTAAACCAAATTTGATCTGTCAGGATAAAGTTATGGCAGCCTAGTGATTTGTGCTACATAGCCGTTATGCTGTTGATGCAGTGTTTGGACTGTAAAACCAGGAGTTGCTTTGCTGTGGTCTTCAGAGATCTGAGTTCAGCTTTGGTTGTATCCCAGGGGGTCTATTGACACTATCTGTAAGCTCTTGATTTTTCCCTTTATTCTTTGAATCAGTGAAGTTACTGGCTTCAAGAAGGTAGGACCTGGGTAACAGAAAGCCATATATAGGTAGAACAGGGTTAAGGGAAACCCGGAAGACATGGAGCTGTTTCTGCAATTCATTCTATCTGCAATAGTCATATGCTTGGTCTTTAACTTAAAAGAAGGTGATCCTTCAGCACACCCTGTTACAAGATTCCTTGAAAGAACAGAGTAGCTTATTCATCCAAAATGAAATTTTAATAGTGAGATCTAGATAACGATGAGCTGCATGGGTTGCCTTGGTAACCTACTGCCTCAAAGGTGTTATGCATAGCTTTAAGACTTAAGGAACAACAACAAAAAAAAAAAGAAAAAAAAAAGAAATGGAAAAATAATCAGTATGCAGAGAACTGTCCATGCTTGTCAAAGGGACAGAACTTGCAGAGAACTTGTAGTATCATCAAATTCCAGGAGGGTTGTTTTTGTTTTTGTCACTGAAGTGTGTGATAAAAACTATGGTGATGCTGGATCTAGCTCATTTGGAGTGAGGTGCTTTTTTTTTTTCTTTCAGACAAAAACAAAATCTGTCCCTAATTAGAACAAAAAAATACAGCAAAAATATGATCTCTTTTGTTACCATATAAGGGCCAGATCAAGACTCAAGATCTAGTATTTCTTCTCTGTAGATGAGGTGCAGAAAGGAGTATCAGTAGCTCTACTGTATCTTCTTTCTCTTATGAGGAGCCCTGTGTGTTTAAAGCACAAGAATCAGTGGTTCACCAATGGCAAAAAATCCTAGGATTTTGTAGGACATTAAATCACTAAGTTTGTGATGACCATCTGTATGCTCTAATTTAGCAGCATTCCATGGGCACTTTTCCTGGGAGAGTTTGTGTGCATGGATTCCTGAAAAAGCTTTTCATTGGTGATGGGTTGTTAGGAAGACAGATAGAAACACAAGGCTTTTATAGAGATTTCTCTGTCTTCTAGAGAAGCCTAGTAATTCAAAAAGTTAAGAAGCTGGCTTCAAAACTGGTATTTCTCCCCTTCCTTTCCTGTAAATAATTATGTATTAAGGATCTGCTTTTGTGTTAGGTTGTGGAGTGTAACATTAAAAACTTTTTTAAAAGGTTTATTCCTGTCATAAGGTTGGAATAGAAAGAGTTGGCTGGAGCTAACAGCAGGCTAGGGTTTCTGGATAAATGAAACTATACACAAAAAGGAAAGAAATGAATTAAATCCAAGTTTGCACTTTAAATTAGAGTTGTACAGTTGTGGCAGTATGAATTTTGTTTCTTTTTTCAACATTCCCTTCTTGGTATTAGAAGATAAGGAAACAATCGGAAAAATAAAAGTCTTCACTTATATGGAAAATAGAGGTAAGACAACAGAGGAAAATTTCTTCCTTAATTAATGCCATGTAAATAAGATACACCAGTTGACAACCACATCTCAGTGACTGTACAAATTGCAACCAATTCACTGTGTTGTGAATATGATATGCTGTTTAATGCTTCTACGCAGCACCTGGCATTTCAGTAAAAGCAGCCAGATTCTTTTGCTGGTCTTCAGGAAGGACTTGAATCAATCTACCTAATCAATTTTAGGTATTTTTAGGAATCAGTTAAAGAAGGCTGGTATCAGTGAGATGCTAAAAACTGTATGAGTGCAAGGAATCAGGCCTGGTAAGTCTTCCCGACTCCGGTGTTGGGGTCTTCCTGCTGTATGGAAAACAAAAAAAGCTGTGTATGTTAAATAAAGAACTAAACAAGATTTAAGTCGCTCATGTGAGTTGCAATGGAGTCACAAAGTTACTGTTGGACCCTATTGTCAAAACCCCCTGCTGTCAAAATCAAACTGTAATGAAAACAGTGCATATGCAAATGTGTCCTATTGCTTTTGTTCTTTTTTCTCTGTTAGGAAAGAATTTGTATTGTACCATAGTAGAAGCCAATTATAGTGATATCTTATTTATTGACATCTCACTCAAACAGCTAGCAAAGCAGAGAATTGGTATATAACTGCTCATATATTACAATGTCTCTGTTTTTATTAATGGATCTATAGCTTCACTTCTGCAGAGAGGATAATAACTTTTGAGTCAGGAATTAATCTGATATAATTTGATTGCTTGGAACTCTTATCAGTCCCTCCAATTGCTCAGCTGCTACTGCATATATAACAATCGCTTCCTAGCCCATGTCCCTTATTCATCTTGTGGTTTCTCTGCCTGGCTTCAGTTGTCCTCTATCTTTCAGCTGTTTGCTGCCACAAGGGCTAAATAGGTCTGTTATGAAGTATGAATAAGAATTTGCTCATCTCCCTAAAGCAACTGCAAAGAATATCCGTTTTCAGTGGTGGTATAGCTATTTCCAAACCATGAGTATGTATTAGTAGAATCTTCTTTATGTGCTAAATTTGTCTGTGGAGTAAAGTTGAGTTCTACTCTTGCCCGTATTGGGTAGGCACTCTACAAATTCCTTATTTTTTACAGTAGTGCTCAGAGCAGATCTGTTGCTTGAAATCAGAGGCAGTGTGAGATGTGGTGATTTTTGCAAATTGATTTGAGTAATACTTTTAGCATATTTCATCTGTAGATATTAATTAAGCCCTGGGTGGGTTAAAGAGATGCTGGTCATACTCAGCATGTTATGAGATGCAATCAAAATCCTTACGTTTAGCATGGTGAATCGAATCATTAACTTTGCCATAGCAAAACTGGATGAGTTCATTTCAGTGTATTGGAATTGAGGTAACAACTTTACTACCTCAAGGTAACGACTTTGCTACATCAAAGCACAAATAAAAATGTATATTTGATAAGAGACACTACTAAATAGAGCCATTGACAGAAACACAAGGAATAAAGCTATAGAGAAAACCAGTAACAACACAAACCAGAGATACTATTACATTATCTGTTTCATTATCTTGTTGAATGCCATGTATTAAGGCTTCTGAAGAAGATTAAGCTTGATTGTGATAGCTTTTGGTTTTCATAGACATCTTCATAATTGTAGTAGCAGCTGATAACTGTGTTTAGTCAGCACTAGATGCAAAATGTACTCATATGATGATTCCTGTCACGTTCAAATATATGAGGTGTATTTTCTCAGACTCATTTTACATTAATTTGGCATATAAATAAATTTTACAAATTTATTTTAGGAAAAAGTAGTCTATAATTTTAAAGGCCTATTTAATGTGAATTGCTAGACATAAATGTGAAACAGTACTTGCTTTTCTTTAGGTATTTTGTTAATAGCACTATCCTACTACCAGCATGCACAGGGAAGGGAATAAAGACATGAAAGTTTTGAAGGACCTAATCTGGCAAGGAATGATGAGCATGACTTTACATAGTAATATCTAAAACTAATATGATTGTAATTTGAAATACGGAAGTAAGCAGTGTGCACTCAAATTCAAATTTGTTAACCTGCTCATACAGATACATAACTATTTTGACTGTGTCCCACACAAGCTGTTCTTGATGATGACAATGATGATGTAACTGGCTAAATGTGTGTAATGTGCTCATTAACACTAACAATGTGATGAGTATAGGACCCTCCTAATCTGAAGAAGCTAAAGGTGCTAAAACCCTTGTAAGGGATGTTGGCATTTTGATTAATTGACCTTTATTAATAGTTGTCATTAGAAGTCTGTGTAAGGCTCAGTTCAGCAAAATGCTAACAACTCTTACAAAGGTAAGAATGCACCTTCTCTAATGGAAGTCTTTCTTCCCTCTGATTTAAGTTTGCATTAACAGACTACATTAAAAAACCAAAGTTATTAGATGTTAAAAAAAGACCACATTATGCAGTGATGGTAATCTTTGATGATATCATAAATACCTGTTTGCCATTAAAGAAAGTCCGTTGTATATCTGTGTTGGTTCATCTTGATGAACAGAGAAGGGTGCAATCAATCAAAAATAATATCATATCATCTCAAGACATGTCAAGACTAAAATAGCAACTCTGATAAAGATCTCTAAATACAAATAAAGATAGCACCAGCTGTTTTACTGGGTAGGGACTGACTTGCAGTCCCTTCATTTTCTGCTTGCACAGCTTGCCTGGTGTGACTTGGTGATTGCTTATGTTGGCATCAATTTATTTGCTGACAACTCAGTTTGTCTGTTGAAGCACCCATTTTAGCAAGTTAATTTTCTGTTGTTGCAATATTGTCTACTGATTAAAAAAAAACAAACAAAACTTTGCTCAAAATATGAGTGCTTTTCATCCAGGATGTTTTAAAAGTCTCCAGGTATATTTGCTGGTTATATATATATATATGTTTGCTGGAGACTAAACTCCTGAGAGTTCAGCAAGTCAAAATTCTGTTTGTACAGAGCTGCACCTCTGCTGGGAGAATATGAAGGTGCCCATGGGTGTGTTTTAAAGGAATTCTATAATTCTATATAGGGATTGGAATCTTTATGTAAAGTCAGAGCTGTCAATCCTCTCATTTGTTCTAAATTAACAAATAACTGAAATTGAAACCAATTTCATGATCTTTTGTTTTAATTCAGAACAGTCTGATTGGCAGCCCATGTGGCAGATATGACTGGATATAAAATGCTTTTTGAGACATGGCCTTGCTCAGACGATGGAGATAAAGAAAAATGATTCCTGGCACTGCACGAAGCCCAAAGCTGTCAAACCATCCTTGTGTGACTGTGTAGGCCTTGACACAAAGGTCTCTGATACACACTGTATCTGTGGGTTTCTGGCCCTGGGGAATGCCAAGTCTGGAGAGGAGCCCATGATAGTTCTGCTAAGGTGACATCTCACCCGTAGCAAAAGCAAGGCTATGCTGCTGCAGTTCAGTAACTGTGTGTCTTGGCTCTGTGACTTGAAGTGTCACAGTCTGATAAGTAACTAAAATATTGCTTTTATTCTAGCAGTTGCATTGGTTTTGCATGGCAAGATTCTGGTAGCGGGGAGGCTACGGGGGCGGCTTCTGTGAGAAGCCGCTAGAAGCTTCCCTGGTGTCCGACAAAGCCAGTGCCAGCCAGCTCCCAGATGGACCCACTGCTGGCCCAGGCTGAGCCCATCAGCGGGGATGGCACCAGCTCAGGGGCAATGTATTTAAGGTGGGGTGGGGGGAGCCTGCTGCAGAAGAGCAGCCAGGGAGGGGAGCGAGAACATGTGAGAGCAGCACCCTGCAGCCCCCCAGGCCGGGGCAGGGGGGCTCCAGGCGCCCAGCAGAGATGCCCCTGCAGCCCCTGGTGAAGCCCCCGCTGGGGCAGGCTGTGCCCCCAGCCCATGGGGGTGAATGTTTGAGCAGTTTCGCCCCCGCAGCCCGTGGGGGACCCCACGTCGGGGAGGGGGGCCCAGGCTGGAGCCAGCAGTGCCTGAAGGATCGCACCGTGTTGTCATGACTTAACCCCAGTCAGCAACCAAGTACTACGCAACTGCTCACTCACAAACCCCGAGTGATGCACAGTCCAACTGCTCACCACCCGCTGACCGATGCCCAGCCAGCCCACAAGCAGCAACCAGCAGCTCCCGGCCAGCTCCCCCCAGCTTATATATACTCAGCATGATGTTCTGTGGTGTGGAGTATCCCTTTGGCTGGTTCGGGTCAGCTCTGCTCCCTCCCAGCTCCCTGTGCCCCCGCTCACAGGCAGAGCATGGGAATCCTGAAATGTCCTTGACTTAGGGTAAGCACTACTTAGCAACAGCTAAAACATCGGTGTGTTATCAACATTATTCTCATACTAAATGCAAAACACAGCACTCTGCCAGCTACTAAGAAGGAGATTTAACTCTATCCCGCACTTATAGAAAGGACCCACACTGGAGCAGCTTGTGAAATACTGCAGCCCATGGGACGGACTCCAAGCTGGAGCAAGGGAAAAAGTGAAAGAAGGAAGAAGCGGCAGAGACAAAGTGTTAGGAACTGATCCCAACCCCTATTCCCCATCCCTCTGTACCGCTCAGGTAGAGGAGGTAGAGAAAACAGGAGTGAAAGTAATTTGCCCATGAGCCAGCAGTGTGCCCTTGTGGCCAAGAAGGCCAAGGGGATCCCGGGGTGCATCAGGGGGAGCATGGCCAGCAGGTGGAGGGAGGTGATCCTGCCTCTCTGCTCTGCCCTGCTGAGGCCCCACCTGGAGTGCTGGGTCCAGTTCTGGGCTCCCCAGTTGAAGAGAGGCAGGGGACTACTGGAGAAGGTGCAGCGGAGGGCTTGCGAAGGTATGAGGGAACTGGAGCATCTCCCTTGTGAGGAAAGGCTGAGAGAGCTGAGCCTGTTTAGCCTGGACAAGACTGAGAGGGGATCTTATCAAAGTCTACAAGTATCTCAAGGGTGAGCATCAAGAGGATGGGGCCAGGCTCTTTTCAGTGGTGCCCAGAGACAGGACAAGGGGCAATGGGCACCAACTGCAACACAAGAAGTTCCACCTGAATATGAGGAAGACCTTCTTTACCTTGAGGGTGACAGAGCCCTGGGACAGGCTGCGTGGAGAAGCTGTGGAGACTCCTTCTGTGGAGACATTCAGAACCCACCTGGATACATTCCTGTGTCTAGATGAACCTGCTCTAGCAGGGGGTTGGACTAGATGATCTCCAGAGGTCCCTTCCAACCCCAACAGTTCTGTGATTCTTTGAAGTTGAGCCTGGGAAGAAGGGAGGGGTGCAATTAAGGTATTTAAAGATTTGGGTTTATCTCTCATTACCCTGCTCTGATTTGAGTGGCAATAAATTGAACTAATTTCCCTGAGCTGAATCTGTTTTGCCCATGCTGGTAGTTGGTTAGTGATCTCCCCCTGTCCTTATCTCAATCCACAAGCCTTCCATTCCATTTTCTGTCCCTTGTCCAGCTGAGAAGGGGAGTGATAGATCAGCTTTGGTGGACACCTGGTGTCCGGCCAGGGTCAACCCACCACACAGTCTTACAATTTTTTTAAGACCTGCATAAGAAATCCGGGTGGTAGCAGAGGAGGAATGGAAAGCACATCTTCACAAAAGATAATACGAAGGCTGCAAATCTAAGGATGAAAGAGCTGGTGAGTGTCAAAGTTAGTGGGGCCTTATGCAAACTGAAGTTGGACCTTAGTTCATGTGACTGCAACTTTGATGGTTATCAAGATTTTTTTTTGTCCCAGTTTCTATCCTGCTGAAATGAGGACTGCTTTGAACCTGTAAGGAAATTATGGTATAATTCAGTTGCATTTTCCTTGTTTGACTTTCATAATAATACTTAGGAGTGAAATAATGCTTATGTTTGATTTGCTCAGGAATTCAGTTTGTGCAGTTGCTGAGATCTGATGAGCACAATGGAAATGCGGGTGGTATTTCAGTGTCCTTTCGGAACCTTCATGTAGATTTAGGTTAGGCTGCTAGTGATGTTTAGATTTGATTGTTGTTGAGTTGGATTTTATTTTGTTTGCAGATTCATAATTTTGGGATTATTTAAAGGTTAAGTATTCATGTGGAAACTGTACTACTACTGTGCTATTCCTTGTTTTCCAGAATGTGTCCATAGGACACATACCTATTGGAACAATTGCTCAGTATCTTCATGTATTCATTCTCCATTTTTGGCCATGAGTTCATAGCCTGTGTATGCACAGATAGCTCCCATCTGGCCCCTACTTGAAGTCCTTCAGATGAAAGCAGATAATTGCATTGGGGTTTGAAGATTCCAATCCTTTACTGAGCGGCTGAAGGGGATGGCAGACAGTGGAGCAGTTGCTACTGTCTAATTTTGCTCAGATGCCTTTGCAGTGTACTAACTGTAAGAGTTCCAGCAAATGTTACTATAAATTGAGTGTGAATTCAAGTGAAATAACCTCTTGCATTAGGCAGAATGTAATTTTTAACTTGCTTTTTAAAGCTCCTTATTTTTCAAAGAGAAAACTAAATATGTTAAGAGAATTAATATTGCAAATTTCCTAGAAGTATAGAGCCATCACGAATTTTGCTAAAAGAAGAGAACAATCATGTAGCTTTTTACACTACTGTAAGAGTTGTCAATAAGCAAAAAGGCGTGATTCCCTAGTAGTGTGTGCAGAAGATAGGAATTGTTTTCTTCTTTGGTACTCCCCTACCCCCTGCCATCTGCCCTATTTCCCTTGCCCCCCACCCCCCAAAAGAAAACCCAAACAACAAGCTGGCCTCTTGGTGCACTGAGTGGAAACAACTATTGTAGGATCATTATTGAGTCTAGATTAGTTATATCTCCTGGAGTCTGCGATAACTTTTTTTGATTGAGAACAAATCAAAGCCAAGTTATAGGAAAGTGTAATAGAAACCCCTTTGCCCATTCTGTATGGTTAATGCTGCTGTTGCTGTGCTGGAGCACAGTGGAATTTGCTTTTTAACAGTTTCATAACTCTTGTGCTTGCTTGTTGGAGAGCATAATCAGGAATTGAGACAAGTTTTACTCAAAAATACTTTCTCCATCTCCCCTCGGCTCCATAACTTTTCCATAAAATAATCTAAAGAAATCCCAGGCCCAAGTGCTGGTTTCAGCTCTGCTGGGGAAAGAAATGAAAGCCCTTGCTTGCTAGTCCATGCAGAGATGTTTTTGTGGTACATCTCAGATCACAAACCTTAGTGTGTTACGGCAACGTGGCAGTAACTTGAATTTCAACTATGAAGCTCATACAGCCTCACAGATGTGTTTTACACTTAATCTAAGGCAAACAGTAGCATTTAACCTTTGAGCTTAAGCATAGTGTGGTCTAAAACAGTGGTGATGCTATTGAGTAGGTAAAAGAAGGTAATGAGTACGTTACCTCATTGAGAGATTGTTCAGTCCTAAAGCATCACTGGTCTCCATTCTGCTCTTCTGTATAACATGTGATCAGGTCCTCTGTGCTTTATGGGACTTTTCCAAGCGTGTCCGAGGGCAAATAAACTGCTTTTCTTAAAACCCGTTTGGGTTAAGCCCTGGTGCAACCTGGTTCAAAATTAAGGATGTTTCCACTGTGAGTAAGCACAGTTGTGAAACAGTTGCCAACTTGCGAACATAAGACTCAGTCAATGAGACAGTTTCAGCTCCCACTCATACTATTGCCCTGGATGATTGCCTAGTCTCCTTGCTCTGATCCAAATCTGTGTTTGGGGATGCCCTGATTTGCATAGAATTGATGTGATAGACTTTGTAGCTTTAAAAGCCTCTGTGCTTGCTGCAGCAGAGATCCTACTTTTGTTCTGACATGTTTTGTTTCAGGTTTCATTTTGTACAAACGGAGGAGATACTGCCTCCAGTTAGTAATTCAGAGAGTGCTGCCAGCCCCCACTGTTTGTGGGGAGGTTGTGGGAGCAAAAGCTGCTGGAGCATCCCTCCCTGCCATCCAATGGGCTGAGCCATCCCTGCATCCCTTCTGAGGACAAAGCATCATCCCTCTCTCTTACCGGCCCCCAGCCAGTTTGCTGGTGGGTTCCTGGGGAGGCATGCTGGGGGGTAGAGGGTCTCCACTTCCTCCAGGCCATATGCTCCGATGGGAAAGCATCTTAAATTGAGCATGTATGTGCTCCCATGCTAGTACACTCTGATCTTTGATTTGCATATGTTTGCTTGCATGGGGTAAAAATGCAAGAATGCTGGAGAAGCCCTGAATTTTTGGGGTGGGAGTAGTGCTGTTTGTTTTTCTGGTTCTTAAAAACATATCCAAATGCATTAGTTGGAAGTTATAATCAAAATATATCCTGGTTTAAAATTTGAGGTAGTAGCAAATTTTTATAATAAAGCCAAGACCACTACAGATTAGATACTGTGAAGGTCATGATGGAAGATTGTTGAATAGAGTTAAAAACGGTGATGTTAAACTGGTAGCTTAATAGTAGGAAGCAGAGATAAATATACACAAAATATTATGCTATATGTACCAGGCAGCTATTCGCCCTATACTGGGAGGTGAGCAGCACTGCTTGGCTAACATGTTACCATGTTGCAGAGTTGCTATGGCAATATCAAACCAATGAATAAACCACATCACACAGACAGGGAGGTGAGTAAGTGTGAAATTGATTCAGTGGAACACAAGAATATGTGGGAGCCAAATTGGTCAAGATAAAATTTCTGGTAGGAAAATATATTTTTTTTCTCAACACTTTCAGTATTTTATTATAATTACTTTTTTAAAAATTGAAATCTTATAAATATTTTTTCACCATAAACTCTTATGTTTTTTTCATCTGATGCTGTGTGTGTTTCAACATTTAAAGCATTTAAGAAATGTATCCATGCATAATATATATAACTAAATACAAAAAAGTACATTTTAAAAAAAATAATTGGTAGTCATATAAAATCTAGGTAAGATAAATTAACTTGAGTATAAGTTCTGTTATCAGCTGTAAGCTAATATTGTAGAAGTTGTATTTGAAAGCATGTTTTAAAATACATCAGGCTTAAACTTGTTGTTTATTTCTAAATTTGCAGTATAGTGATAGAATCCACAGAAATGTCCTAGAAACAGTGTATGTTTTGGATAGCACATTGATATAACAAAAGACAGATATCTGTGCTTATAAATGGATTGCACAAACATTGATCATGCTTCATTGCCCTATTTTGTGATTTATGTGACCAGTATTTAGAATGTCTTATTGCTTTTTTCCCCATTACTTTAAAACACTCTGTGAAAAGAAGAATTATACTAAAATTTGTTATCAACAGTATATTTCTGTTATCTAGGGAAAAGAAAATATATATCAGGCATGTTTTTAATTAGGATTTCTGTTCTACTGATTCATCTCAGTTCAGTAGATGATCTAATAATGATAAAGGTTTTTGTCCTGGGAAAGGTCCTGTTGCAGAGGACAAGAAGGTTATTTTGTTCTGTGTGAGTTATAAATGTTACAAATTTATATTTGTTTTTGTAAGACATAAAGAAATCTATTTTGAGAATATTTTTTAGGCTGTCTGCTAGTTTTGGGCAGGAGGTGTGCTTCTGTGAGGTCCGATGCTTGTAGTCTGTATGCAATTCATTTGATCTAAACTTGCTGTTCATTTATAGCTTAAAAAAAATGTCTTGCATATGCTTTTCTGTTTCACCTCCATCTCCCCCTGTGAGTGTGTTTTTATGTCCAAGCTCTTTTTATTTTATTTGTTTGTGAAGAAAAAAGTGGATAACAATGCTAAATTAAACAGCAATATGTTAAATTTTATTTTATTTTTTAACATGCCAGAATGGCCTTATCAAGTACAATCAGCAAAATGAAGAATGTAGTTTGTCTAAAGTACTACTGTCACATAAAAGCCACTATGCTGCTGGTTCAGTTTCTTTAGTTCAAAGCAGAACTGAATAGCTCAATTTATTTACAGAACAGAAACCAGTATTTGTTCGCATTGACCCTTTTGGCTTAGATTTTAGAGAACAGCATTTGCCAAATTATTGGCAAAGAAGTGGCTGACATTGTTTTTATGTTGGGATGGAACGATAGGGTGAAGACAAACATAGGGCGAGTGTTGGCTGAACACTGAAGCTTTTGTGATTTGGAGTTTTAAAGACAGGAATAAAGCTCTTCTGTGACCCAATAACATCTTGAAGTCCTTCAGTTACACATTTTCCTGCATTTCCCTGCAAGTGTTAAGCTTTGACTAAATCATGTTCCTTAAACTCAGTTCATGTGATGGTGAGCAGCTGCATCTCAAGAGGTTGTTCATTCCTGTTGTTTGCAGATGTAAACAGATTCCCCAAATTAACTGAGCCAACCTAGATAGGTCAAGCCTAAACGGATGCAAGAAAGAAATAATTTAGGCCAGGAGCTAGTTTGCGTTGTACACCATGTAAGTGTGAAGAGTCTCTTCATTTGCCGCTGACCATTGTAGCTGTACACAGCCTATGAGCCGGGCGGCACAGAGGCAAAGTTGTCAGTGTTGAAGCTTCTGCCCCCGGTGTGGGCCACCCCACCGGTGTGCCGTCCTTGTGCTACGCCGGCCATGGGGCTGGCCTGGATGAGATTGGGCGTGCACCTCAAGTAGTGGAAGTGTTCTCTCTGAGGGAAAGGCACGTTCAGAAGAGGCTTGGTTTTCCACCTACTGCTTTGACTTTCTCACTTTTTGTGCATCTGGTGCCGAATGTGCAGGTTTGGTGCTGGTTTGAAAGCAAAGGAACGTCTGTTCCGAGGGGTGTGTGTTTGAAAGCCTGCTTGCTAGCAGGGCTTGGTAAGTAGCCCAGTGTGTGTGCAGCTGCTGTGCCACTGGAGACAGTGGTTCACTTCCAAAATCCTTGGAAGCAGTTTTTAAAGTCCAAATTCTCAGCAGGACAGACATGGCTAAGAAACAAGTCTTTGGGGCAGGGGAGGAAGAAGTATCTCTTCAGCAGACCAGAAGCACCCCCCAAATCAAGTGGGCTTCTTTTCTCAGCAATGCACACTGCTTAACCTTCAGCTTTTTATTTCGGCTTTTATCTCCTGTAAAATGAAATTACTTAGGTTAGCTACCCTGACTGGGCAAGTTAAGATAGTTTTCTATCCCCACCCTTGAGTGGAAAAAACTGTATCAAACTTGTGGTACCTCCTTTTCCTGCCCTCTGAAGCAGCTGGTGGCAAGGGTTCATTTTGGCAGAAGTGTGTATCCAGTCTTGTATCCTCCTCGTAAGTGCTGCCTAAAGTGATGAGTGCTCTATGCAGCTCGCACCATCACAGCGCGGTGCTCAGAGGTGTGCCTGTAGCAGTACACACTGAAACAAAAGGATTAGGTTAAGAGAAATGCATACCGACATTCACTCTAGGTAGGCAGTGGGGCTACACATCATAAGGCACTGGGAATTTTCTTCTCTCTGGACCGCTTTCAGGTGTGTGATGCCCTGCACTGTGCAACTTCTCTTCATGCCAGTCCTCCCAATAAAACTCCCAGGTATGGACATAATGAATGTATGGAAGAAAATGCTGTCTTTACCTCAGTAGCTAACTAGTATACAATCCAGAAAATCCTGACCTGTACACCTTGCAAGATTGAACAGGATGGAAGTGGCATTTTGAGTAAATTTCTATTTACTTTGTTTTATACAGAATGCAGTACTGATGTAGTCTTGTCTTGGTCTCTTTTCTTATCCACACTGTGTTTGAGGATGGTCTCATCTTTCTCCACACAATCCCATGTGCCAGCAAGAGGGCCCTGGGAGCAGCAGGGAGAGCCAGACGCTGCCGCAGCATCCATGGCTTCCCTCAGTCCAGGAATGATAAAAGGTGCAAGCACATTCAGTACAGGCAGAGTGTTACAGAGCTAATTCCACTGAATAATATGGCTGTAGAAGCCAAAATATTTTCAAAAAGTTGTGACCTCACTGCATATGTAGACCTGTGTAATACCAAAACACTTTATTCTATGTCATAGGGCAACATCACATTTGCTAGAAGTCCTTTCTTATGTACAAGTCATTGTTTCTTATACATTTAGTCCATGTATTTTCCATTTTATTTTTTGGTATACAAAGAAGGGAGGCAAAGACAGAGTCTGTCCATGAGATTTTTTTCTTAGGAGTACCATCTCAACCTTTGATTTCAGCCTGTTGATTTCTAGAATTGTAACAGTGTGCTGTCACTTTGTATTTATGCTGAGTTACCAACTTCTGTCATCATGTGGGTGTTTTTTTCATATTTCTTCTTCAGTTTTGGGTCAGCAGTTTCTTATTAAATTCTCAGACTTTGTTTCTCTCCCTTTTTTGTCTTTTTTGTTGGTTTTTTTTCCAGTCTGGTATACTGCTTCTGTGCATCTGATACATAGTTTCCTACAATAACTGCCAGTGCTCAGATATGCCAATATCCTTTGAATTAGTTTCGATGAGACACTAACTTGCTGCTGCTTGAGTTTCTGAAGTAAATTATCCTTGTTCTTTGGTTTCACTTCCTCCTTTCTTAGGAATGTGAATTAATCTCTTTAGGAATATTTTAATACAAATTATCTTATATGAGCATCTCAGCTAACTTGTTGGTGTTATAAAGTCTCAAGAGCAGATTTTGGGATTAAAGAAGACACTTAGGTGAAGGCAATTTTCAATTTACTCCTAAGCACAGGATGAGGCAGGCAGCTGGAACCATGGATAAGAACTGCACCTGTGTCACAGTCTCCATCATTCTTTTTCTTGGATCTGCCTAGTCACTCGTGATCTGGTCAGAGCTTTCTGGTGTGGGCAAGGGGCACAAAGGGAGTCGTCTGAGAAGCTTTTTGGCTTTACCTGGGGAATGCGTTTTCTGGTATCCATTGAGCAGTTCTGGGAGAGTCTTTAGTCACTAATGCCCTTTGTATCTTCTTTGGGGTTAGTGACAGTCTCTTCACAGCCCTTTTGGGACATATGGCTCTTCCTTAAGCATAGAAGTTGCCTTGGCAGCCTCTGTAGGTTTCAGGAACATAAGCTATCCATTTGGTAAATCACTCGTTGCAGCCCTAGGTGCCAGCCACCACTCTTTCCTGCACAATTGCCAGTGGTTTCTATGGTCTAGCGTCAGTCCGGTTTGAGACAGCTGGTTTCCTCCATCATTCTTCCATGCAACTGTTTGGTTAAGGCTATATTTTCATAAGTTTTTCAGACAAGCTGCGTTGCCTGCAGTTAATGCTTGTTTCTCAATGGATCACATCAGCAGTTGATTTAATTAATTGATATAACTGTATTCCGAAAGCTTTTGTGCCAATATGTGCCACAAATCTATAAGTCAAATACTGTCTTTTTGTACTGTACTGCTGTACAATGAATAAAGCAGAAGAGTGGCCCATGATAGATTAGGTGGTGGAGATGAAAGCGCAGATATAACAATGAATTTGCTCCTCCCTGGCAGTTTAAAGAGAGTCAAAGCACAGAATCACTGCTCTTGTGACTGAATCACAGTTGTGACACTACTTGGTCGTTCTTCCTACAGTCCCTGGTGCTCCATGTTGCATCCTGCAGTCCTGGTTCCCTACCTGTTGAGACCAGAGGGGACACAGGAGATATTTGCTCCTAGTTTCTGGTCTTGTCTTTTACGAATCAGGTGACCTGAAGATTGTCAGCTCACCTGCTGATAGTTTGTGAATTTATCTGTATTAGTAATGGCTCAAATGCATAAGTTCCTAAAGGGGCACCGATTTTCTGACCTTTGAGTACCTACATTTGTAGTACGCACCAGATTTTTTTTTTTGTTTTCCTATGGAGGGAACATTGTGTATGGCAAACATGAAGGGGGATGGACTCCAGTGGATCAAAAAGCAGGAGATAAATGAATTGGTCCCTATGTTCAGTGTTACAATAACTTTGATTCTTTGATTTAAAAAAACTACAAACATTAAACCAACTTTTCTCCTTTAGGGGTATTTTCTTATGCATTTACAATGCCTATAGTTAGCAGTGAAGCTGAGGTTTTAACCTTTCCACTTTACATAAACAGTCAGCTCCTGGTTATCTGTGGGAGAGTCAGTTTCCTTTCAAGGCTGGTGAGAGTAGATGCCACAACACCTTTCCCAAGCATGCACCAAGATCTGGGTGGAAAGGTCCTAGAGAGTGCTTCAGCAGAGCAGAAGCTAGTGTATGACCTGATTTTCCAGCTTTCCTGACTCTTCACTGAACTGAACATTACAGGATTCTGTGTTTCGGTGAATGGTGGGGTAGGTGTGACCTGGATTACTTGGCATTAGAAGAATTGCAGGACATGCTTTTGCCAAATCAGGACTCTTGACTCTAATCCTGTGTGAACTTCAACTGCTTTGAGTACCTGCTGATTACATTTTCCCTTTATTATTTCCATTAACTATAACAGAGTTCACTTCTTGTTTGTAAAGTGCTGTGAGATATTGTTGTTACTCTTAAAACCCTGCCGTGTTTCACATAATTGCTTGGCTGAATCTCTTGCACCCTCTAGTAAAAATCACACAGGACTCAAAGACTTACATGCAAATTAAGTGTTTGTATGTGGGCAAAGTTTTTCTAAGAGAGTCAGAGTGTCATATATAGGCCTTAATATTTACAAACATTACACACACCAGGCTGTGAACACAGCTGTGTCAGCTGAAATGTATTCTATTCAATAGAATTGCTTGTAGTGTAGGTCATTGGTGAGAAGTTGCTGTCACCACAGAATATGTATATACTTCTCAGAGGCATGTACTAATGAGTAAGTCAGAATTTCTTTTTATTTTGATTAGGTAGTTTTCTTTATGATATTGAGCAGAATTGCTAGGGTTATTTCCCTCTAACAAAGGAACTTCTGGTTGCTTTCTGTCTACTATAACTTCTGAGCTTACAACTTATACATGAAGTCTTATCCAATTAAATATCTTTTAAGTGAGCTGTAAATCTCTGGAAGATAAAGCTTCACAGTAAACTTCTTCTATTGACTGTTTCACTGTAGCATCTAATATTGCAATTAAACCTTAGGTTAACTGAGATGTCCATAGATGTTCATTGTCATATGCACTTGACTGCAGGGACAGAATGTTGTGGCTGCTTTGAGCATTTTAATTCTGAGTATGCTGTAATACTTTCAGACGCAGCTGGGCAATATAGTCCCTTCCTTGCACACCTAAATAGGATTTGAAAACACACAATCATTTTATAGAGAAGTATTTATGGAATTTTTTTGTTGCTGCTGTTTCTAAAACTGCACAAACTTTTCCAAATTCTATGCATTCTTCCTACCATTTTGGACATGAGCCAGCAATGTGCACTTGCAGCCCAGATAGCCTGTTTTATCCTGGGCTGCATCAAAAGAAGTATGGCCAGCACACTGAGGGAGGTGATTCTCCCCCTCTACTCCTCTCTTGTGAGACCCCCCTCGGAGCACTGCATCCAGCTGTGGGGTCCCCAGTACAAGGCAGACATGAACACATTTGAGTGGGTCTAGAGGAGGGCCACAAAAATGATCAGAGGGATGGAACACCTCTCCTATGAAGAAAGGCTGAGAGAGTTGGGATTGTTTAGCCTGGAGTAGAGAAGGCTCCAGCAGACTTTATTGTGGCCTTTCAATATATAAAGGGGGCTTATAAGCCAGATGGAGAGAGACTATTTACCAAGGCCTGTAGTGACAGGACAAGGGGCAATGGTTTCAAACTGAAACAGGATAGTTTTGGTTTGGATAGAAGAAGGGCATTTGTTATGACGACAGTGGTGAGATCCTGGAACAGATTGCTCAGAGAAGTTGTGGACATCCTATCCCTAGACCTGTTCAAGGCCAGGCTGGATGGGGCTTTGAACAACATGACCTAGTGAAAGATGCCCCTGCCCATGGCAGGGGGTTTGCTTTAGATGGTTTTTAAAGGTCCCTTCCAACCCAAACTGTTCCATAATTCTGTGATTCTGTGACCCTTGGTCCTGATTATTTTAACTATAGATAAAGCAAATAAGTTACTTCTGTCTATTGTGGAAGATATTCAGAGTGTAGTTCAGAAATTGGGACAGCTGAATCAGCTACCATGTAAATTGGTCAGTGCATCTGAGGGGGAAATGCCTCTCTGAGGAAGGGGCAATACCACATCAGGGCAGCTGCAGAGATCAAGTACCTACTGAGTTTATTCATTAGTACTTTATGTTGATCTGTACGTATGAGAGAGATAAAGTTACTTTGTAAGATACCTTTTTGTCATTGCTGCTGCTGAAGAATAATACTAGTTTCTTCTGTAAAACATTCTTTTTATATGTGCATTTTTTACTTATCCCTTGTCCTTTTATTTTCTTAGGACGTTGAGTTTATTTTTTCTGCACAAACTATCTGTAGATACTGTGAAAAATCAAAGGATAGGTATTTATAAAGAAGATGGGCAATCTAGTTCTGAAGCTGAAATACTGTAGTAGAACACAACCTTTTTATTTTTATTTCAAAATAGACAATTCAATGCCAATTTTCCTCTCTCAAGATTGAATGGCAAAACATTCAGGAGACTTCTTCCTCCATCTTCCATCTCCCTCCACTAAAAAATGCTCCCTGTGAACCCCTCCAGATCTTATGTCCTGGGAGACCTAGTTCAAATAGGAAACTTCAATCAGAACTTAATAAAATTTAAGATCCTAATCACATTTCCCTACAGCCTTTCCTCTAACCCTGGGGACAGTAAGCTTGTGCCTTCTTAAAATGAGAGGATTAATATTCCTCTTTCACAGAGATGCTGTCATGAGAAATCTGTTGTGACTTAGAAGTATAGGCTGGCAGCCTGCCCTCTGAGAAAAGAAGGCATGGCACCATGCCCAGACTCTCTCAGGGCTTCAGCTTTCTTTCACATGGCTGTGCAAAACCAGTCAATACTTTCTCCTAACCTTGGTTCTCCTGCTGAAGACCCATCTGTACTATCTAGAGGTTTCTATTCTGTTCTTTTCAACTTAGAATTCACTCCTGCTCCTCATTGTCAGCTTTCTTCCTGTAGCCGATGCCCCTTAGCATCTTAACCTTCTTACACAGACCAACTTTCATAATTTCAGCTTAGCTGTTGGATGGCTTTTCCAACCTCATAGTACTTTTTGGTGAGCCTCAAGAAGGGGGTAGCTAATCCTCCAATAATTGCTGGAACAATGATCTGACTCACCTTGTAATAAAATTCAGCACTATTCTGGAAAAAGTTAAATAGTTTGATGCTTTGGTAATACATGCTATATAAATACCTTGAATCAGATTTTTTAGATGGGTTCAGTTTGCTATTAAGTGCTTGGATTGTCAAAAGTTTTCTTTGTGCTATAAACAGTGACCTTTCAAAAACATGATTTTTTTTTTAATTTAATAAAAGGAATTAGGCTTTGTTGAGATTCTGTTCAAAATAATGAAAAAAGACTAACAGCAAGCAAGGAGGTAACACTAAATAGTGTGTAAGGAAGGGAGAATACTACGTTATTGGGATTTTATAATGGTCCAATGTGAGTATACTCAGTCAGCCTGACAGACAATCAGAAGACAGATCTTTTAAACATAACTGCTTAAGTTTTATTAATTTCATTTTCAAAATAAAACACTGAAAAGATTTTGCAATATTGAAATTTGAAATAGTATTATATCCTAAATCTCTACAGATCGTAGCTTTAAAACTAGTAAAATATATACTATGTGATATATTACTATATGAGTTGTGCTCAGTAATTCAAAAATGAAAATGTGCAGAAAGCTGATGCCAGTTAATGAAAGGTCTATCATAGATTCTTAAGCCTGCATCATCAAGACCTGCCAGTCCTGAAGTATTTTGTTTTATCTTTTTGTAATTTTTGTATCGTGCATCTTTCTAATTTTAGGCAGGACACAAAAGCAGGTGGCACTGCAGCAACTTCCATGATAACATTAATGCATCAGGTGTCTTATTTTCATTTGAATTTGTTCATCTGATGAGGGAAACTGGAGCCAAAGAGAATGCAATTCCATTTTCATACTACTACAGACACAAACTATCTGTTATGCATGTCACCCTGGGAGAGTTCAACATGAATTTTGCCATGGCTCCGTTAGTACAGGTCTTGGAGTCACAGAATCATAGAACTATTTAGGTTGGAAAAGACCTTTAAGATCATTGAATCTAACTGTTAACCTAGCACTGTGAAGTCCACTGCTACGCCATGGCCTATCAGCAGCAGTTCCTGGATATCATCAGCTTAGTGTGTAGCAGCATCAGCAAAAAAAAAAAAAAAAAAAAAAAAAAAAAAAAAAAAAAAGGTCATCATCAGGAAGGGTACTGAGAACAAGACAGAGAATATCTGCTTTGTATTTTGCTGTGGTGTACAACTTTGGTGTGCCCAAATCTTGAAAGCTGTGTGCAGATCCTTTTTCCACACCCCAGTAAGAATAGCAGAGGAACAGAGAGGAGCTGCTGAATTGATGAAGGGGAAGCAGCTGTCTTTGAGGACCAGCATCACAGGGATTACTCATTTTGAGCAGAAGACTACTGGATGAGTAAAATTTTAACATCATAAGGGCAAAGCTGTTGTTCACCAAATCTTGTAGTACTGGAACTGTGTGACATTTGAACTCAGGAGAAGGCTGGATTAAAACTTTCTAACAGTTACAAATTTGGATTTTTTTGCTATAAAAGCTTGTGAACGGAGATACTATCAAACTTTAAAAAAACAAAAAACAAAACCAAAAATAAAAAACAAACAACAGAGAAATTCACGGGCAATAGGCCCATTAGATACTAAAGGGAATAGACAAAAGCACACTCTGGCATCCCTGGTTCTGTGATGGTCAAATGCAGGGAATTATTCAGGGAATAAACTGAAGCAGGTGGGAGAAGGGGAGGCAGGAAGCATTGGCTCATGCTCTCTCCCTGAGTAGCTCCTCAGTTGTCAGGGACAGAGACAAAATGTTGTGCTAGGCACTTTAGAGGTCTGAACCATTTTGAGTTGGGTTTTTTTAATTTTTTATTTTTATTTTTTTTTATGTTGGCTCACAGTGATCACAAGAGTTTTCTGATAAACTTATCTGGATGAAAAGAAAAGGCTTGAAATGTAAATGCCGCTGGGAGAATATTGTAAGACAAAGCGATCTCCTTTTGGCTGCCTAGGAAGATGCCAAGCCCAAGTCTAGGTGCTTCCTGTGCCGCTAACCTGCTTCAGTGGTTGATGAAGATGATGAAGAGACTTTGTAAATTCAGAACTTCCTAATTGCTGTAGAGGGCTAACATTCATTACAGGCATTTGGGAAGCTTTCACAGGCATCACAAGCATTTGACATTCCACTTATCCTTAGGGAATCTCAACCTAAAACCTTTCAGTTTGACTCACACTCTACTGATTCACACAACCAAATCATGAGCAACTGATACCACTCTTGGCCAAAATAGCCATTACCTTTTGTAGTGCAACATTGTGCTTTTGCTTGGAAATATACCGTATTGCAGACACTGAAGAAACTCACCTTAGATTCACAGCTGTAGCCTACATAACTACATAATATCAAACCTTCCATTCCAGAGCAAGTTCACAGGGAGCAAGTTAGACAAAGAAAAATGTATTTATCTTCTAGAAGTTAAGGGAGCGTGTAGTCTGAAAAGATTGAATTGCTGTAGTATAAAAAGACACTATCAGCCAAAATAACTGTATGTGATTGTAGGCTCTCTAAAAGCAAGTCAAAATGCAGTGGAAGTCAGTGTGAAAGGGTAACACCTTGCACATACAGTTAACTGGGTGACAGGCATCAGGTTATAGTACTTTATTTAACTTTATTTAACAATTTTGATCACATGTTAATGCCAGAATATGCTAGGGTTCTTTGCCCTACCTGATATGACAGTCATTTGCTTGGTTGAATCAGTGTTATTGGCATCCTATTATTGATAAAAATATTTCATAAATGGAGGACAATTGTCTGAAACTAAATACACTGTTGTTTTGGGTGGGAGGAAAAAAAGGAGTTTTGCAGCATTTGCATTCATGGTATATTCCTTCATGTGGAAGACGTATCTCCAGAAATATGACTGAGTATGGATGGCTGAAGTATATGCCTTCATTACAATAAGCTGTTAGAAATGTCTCAGGCCAGCACCTACCCTCTCTGGTTCACAGAGACTTCTGCAACCATCTTAGGATATTCATACTAAGGTTGCTTTTTGTTTTGGTCTCAGGCCATCCAAGAGACTGAGCCTTTAGGGTGAAGATGGTAGATGGTATCTACTGTATAACATAATGTGGTTCAATGAATTTGAAATCTGGTGTCAATAAAGCTTATCTGTATGGAAGACAAAGCTTGTTGGGTGATGTGAAGAACCCAGGGATCTGAGTCATCACAAACCGGGGATCATCTTTCTCCATCCATGTTTGTGAGCTTCTGTACAGCATAAAATGTGGAGTAAAGAACCAACCTCCTCTTCATTCACTTAAAAAGAAGCCATTTTCTTTGTATCACTAAGGAAATTTCTTTATTACTGCCTCCTTTTTATGTTCTTCTTGCACACACAGAGTAAGTTCCATTATGACATCATAGTTGTATGCAATATCTGGATATTTTCCCAATGTGATCATTTGAGTCTAGTGAGATCTCATTTTTACTTCTGAATTTTTATGAAAGACAATAAATATACCTTTAAAAACCTAAATAAATACCAATTTTACTTGTGGGACACAGAACTGTAATTCTGTTCCTCACAATTTCATTTTGCTTGCTCTTTTGGGACCTGTTTCAAGATATTAACCATCCACCTGGGTTGCATACACAGTAAAAGAATATAATCTCTAGTATCCACTGAACAATGAGATTATAACTTTACCTACCTGCTTTAAACCATGTGAAAACAGAGCTAATTTTGATGCTGATGCCATTCACTTACTGCATTGATATCTCATTACAGAAAGACTAATGAGATGTAAGGGTCTCTGCTTGCTTTCGTGGAGATTTGTATAATATGATTGTTTTCTAACTTTCCCTTGTCTTTAAATATTCATGAATAAATTATTACTTTGCTGCTGTAGACAGACAGAATCCCCATTTGTGATTTGAAAAGGACCATTTTAAAATCATGCTTCTTTCTGTATCTGTGTTGGTTTCTGTTTAACTTGTTTAAAATAAAAGAAAGTACAGGAGGAAAGCCATGAATTATGTAAGAACAAAACTGAAAGCATGCAATGTTCATGCGAAGAAAGAGCTGAAAACTAAACCAGATTGTCACTTAAGAAAAGGCTACTTTTGAACATTGCGGTTGCTGTGCCAAACAGCAGGGCGTAGTTAGTACATGGCAGTGGTCTGCGACTGCAGTTCTCATGGGAAACTGTGAAAAGGAGAGATGTGTAAAACTAGTAAGCTGCTGTTTTCAGTAAGGACTACATAAATGTAACTGAGGGGGAAATAAAGCTCATTTCAGTATAGCATGAGTAGTTTTCACCACCGTCGACTTCCAGTTATATTCCGATATCACCACTATGCATGTATCTCAGCTGGGAGAAGGAGGAGGTCCTAGTGTCCCGTGTGCTTGAAAGGGGAGGATGTTTTTTTATGAGACTGTAGGGAAAAGCTGTGGACCAAGACTGACTTAGGGCTTATGGCTGTGTTTTTCTCCTGACTTTGCCCCTTCATGCTAAATGAACTTTACCACAAAGCAAGTTTTCCAAGGTCGGGGTCAAGCTGCTGGCCAAAGGAAGCGCTGGACGCTTGGCAGCCCCTGTCTCCGGGTCTCGGTCCCCCCCTGCCCCAGCTTGCCCAGGCTGCACGCAGCTGGTGGTGTTCCCTGCATATGTGCACCTTGCTGAAGCTCTGTGCCATTGTTCCTCCTTTTGCCTTTCACCTGCGTAAAATCTCTTTGCTGTGTGTCCTGGAGGTGGATTTTATCCTTCAGAATAGGGAAATGACTGCATGCGCTCCTGCCGTTCATACAGTTTGGGACATTGCTTTCCCAGCTGCACCAGCCAGTGCTCGCTGCCAAAGTGCCAGCCGACAGGCACGTAGCCAGTTTGCTGAAGTCTGTCAAGGTGATCTAGACCAGTTTTGTGACTTTTCCTCAAAATCTTTATAGAACTGCTTCACTCTGACAGACTTGGAATGAGGGGCAACGACCAGAGGGTGTAACAATGAACATCTGGGAGAGCAGCAGCCCCTTGAATCTGGGAAAGCATCAGTGGAAGCTGGGGGGGGGGGGAATGCTCACACTGTCCAGCAAGGGTACCAGCAGAATAAATTCCATGTTTTCTATGAGCAGATTGTCGTACTATACTGATCATATAGTATCCCGCTGTTTCCCAACCACCTATTAACCAACCACCTATTAACTTGTTTTATTTACTTTGTGCCGACAAAGAATGGCTAAATTCTTTTAGACAGCTGTGTGCATCTCTTGTGCTACGCAAGTAATGGAAGTCATAACTACCTCGCCGCAGAGCCTTCAGCTGAGCTATGCAATTTCGTATAAAGTTCGGGAGAATACTTGGTGTGTGTTAGGATTGGAATTTAAATATTTATCACCTGTTTTCTGCCTAACATGAAATCGCAAAAGCAGCCAATACTGTTTTGTAAATATTAGTTACAGACAAAGAGTTATCTTTCCTTTGTCTATCCTCTGTCTTTCTGAAGGAGGACCTGTATAAACGTATTTAGCATAAATGATGTAGGCTAAAAAGGAAAGGAATTTTTCAAAATCTGTGTGTTTATTGTTCTTCATCTCTTATCAACCTAGTGACTTTAAGTTAGAAACAACATGCAGCTGCAGCACTGTTACTGGGGGAGGGACAGTGAAGGTTTTGTGAATTATTTTTTTGTTTTGTTTTAGGCCTCTTCCTGCACTTCCAGAAATTGATATGAAATTTGTTGGTCATAGGTTTCGGTGCTTGCAAGGTGGCCACATCCTTGCACTGTGATTTAGCATAGCATAATCCTCGTCATAAGAAGATGAATTGAATTTCTTCATCAAGCAGGAGCCTTAAATTCATAGAATTACTAGAATTACAGTATAAAATTCCATGTAGGTCAAGTGATCTGACTTGCCTGTTATTCTGTTTCAAACCTCTGAACTCCTTGCTTCAGTTATATCAAAATGGAAATTTCTTAAACGAGATTTCTTTCATTCTTTTTTTTTTATGTGGTTCATCTGAATTTCTAGTTTCTGTCTTGCAGAAATAACTGATATTTGGAGGAAAACATGGTTAAATGTGACATAGATTTACTGGAGAAAATTATCACTGTGACTCAAATGATCCAGAGTACCTCACCCTGCAAAAATCTTTCAATTCTGAACAATGCAATATACATATGTTTTTAAAGTAGGAGCTCAGCATGGCACTTAATTGCAAATCATATAGTCCTTGAGTTTATCATCTTTATTGAGATGAGAGTTTCAGTTGGTAACAGTTCCAAGGATTCATTAAATCTTTTTGATATGAATGTTGTTGTATCAAGTTATTTTGGAATTGAAAAGGTTATGAGATTATATTGAATAGCTGCATAGTTTCATGTTGTTCAATTTTTCAGGTGCACTGTAGGTTTCCTAGCTTTTTATTGGCCTGTGCTTACTCATGGTATTTTACACATACATGTAACTTTTCTGAAAAGAAAGCACCAATTTTGAAAATACTTATTTTTTATCAGGAAATTTTAATATACATATCCAACAGAGTTTGTGTGTGTGTCCACATGTGTGGAAGAACTGCCGTGTGGAATACAGAATAAGACTTTCTAAGCACTGCTCCTATCTCCAGCAGTGGTATGAAGCTGATGCTTGGGAAGGGAATATAAAACCAGGGCATGTGTACAGTGATTATTTTTCTTTTCTAGGGCTCCATCCAGGTCATAGTACCTAGATACCTAAAATTCATAGACTTATTTCTTTAATTCTATTTACTTTTAGCATGCACAAAATCATTCTGTCAAGAAGTACCAAAATTTAATGATGTGCCATGGAAACAATGCAGTTTTACTGTGAAATTCCTGCCTGATACTTAAGCTCACTCCTTTCTTCTTTTTATATATTATGATACACAATAAAAGATATTTTCCTATTTACTACTATTACCATATTCACTGTGTCTTTCTCAAAATAAGCATCTTATCCTATTTTATTGTCACTATTGAAGTTGCATTGAGCTTGGACTCTACATACCTTTTCTTTACCATCTGTAGTAATGCTATGTTTTGTGGTTGAAGTGACCCAAACCGCATAGAGTATACAAGGTGTGAACATATTCTGGATTTGTGGAGTGTGTACTAATAAACCCCACAATTTTAACAGAATGACTTAAATGGAAGTACAGAATATTAAGTTAAAATATTAGCATAAAATATAATGACTTAGGTACAAGAGCCTAAACAGGTACGAGTAAAGCTGCAGTCTGTGATTATGCCCACACAGTCTCCCCAAGAAGGCCTTTGAGGTTCTCAATCAGTGGATGGCAGAAGCTGGACGCAATTACTCTAGCAAACAAAGTGAGTTATGGCTTTTGAATCTGTTTATATAGCTAAGTCTGGGCAAATCTAAGAGTAGGCTTACAGAGAAATATAGTAGTCTCGGATTTGATATGTTTGTGTGGGTCTATTTCAAAATGAACTAGCATATTGCATTAGGTGTATAATTCATGTTAGGTTGCTTATGCATTAGATTTTTTATAAGTATGCATTAGAAACCAGGTTTCCCAAGCAACTGTGGCCACCTTGTGGATTCTGCAAAAGTAAATTGTACTTCATAGTATAGAAAAGTAGCTAGGACAGTTTTGATATTTGATAGTTAAAAACAATTCTCATTGTGGTGTTGTTCCTGATTAATAACTTCCAACCAACACTTCTTTTTTGTTACAAAAGTATTATTGTTAGTAGCTGTAGTAGTACTACTACTGCTACTACTCCTACTAGTAGAACTGTAAAATATCTGTTTTCCATTATAAAGTTACTACTTTTTCATCAAAAGAATCTTGAAATTGGTAAAGTTTTGCTGGGAAGGGGGAGGAAATAATCATTTCGGTGATGCTGTAGGTCTTCCTTGGCATTGCAATTCTTTAATATCTCCTTAAAAAATAGATTTCTGGGAAAGAACACAATGAAGGTGTGGTGAGTTGACCTTGTATGGCTGCCAGTTGCCCACCCAGCTGCTCTTTCTCTTGCCTTTTTCAACAGAAGAGGGAGAAAATGAGAAAATAAGACAAAAATCTTGTGCATCCAGATAAGGACAGGGAGATCACTTACCAATTACAATCATGGGCAAAACAGACCATGGTGCCACCCTGGCAGCCTACCCTGCTGCCAGCACCTTGCTGTGCAAAGCTAATAAAGAAGGCAGAAGGAGTCTTTAAAATAAGGCATAAAGCTGACATGAGAACAAATAGATGGCAATTACCCATTAACATATAAAGGCCTGAAATTAAAGATTTCCAGACTGAGGTCGTTGAAAGCTGATATTGTCAGCCTGTGAAAAAAACTCTAATTTTGCGAAAAACTGATTGTATTCTAGACAGACTATACAAAATAAATACACATTTCTGTCACCCCGGTTCTAATTTGGAAATGCTGGTATGCAGAGGTTTGGTTTATTTTGAAAGCACACACCCTACTGAGATTCCATGTGGTTGCAATCTTTTTTCCCATAGCCACTGCTCAGGATAAAAGCACCCCTGGAGGGGCTCTGCTCTGTGCCCCACTTCCGAGCCAAGGAGCATGGTGGGGCCCTAAGCAGAGACTCTCCCCTCAGAAACCAGAATGTGTGTCAGAAATGATATGGGTATTTTAGAAGAGCAGTTCTGTGGGAAAATGAAACACAAATGGTAGCTTTTAACAACTCATTTTAAAAAGCCTGGATGAAGTCCTGCCCTGGAAGTAGGGAGAAGAAAGTCCAGAAGACAGGCAGAGGGCAGATCCTGTAGCAGAGAACATAATTAACCTGAACGGGCAGGAGGGGACTGCTGTGTGCAAAGGAGGACAGAAGCTTTGTGTTGTTGCTGACCAGAGTGTTTCCCTGTTGAGTCCTGACATCTGCTTGACTGGATGTGGGAGGTTGCTTACTGAGTCAGTTCAACTCACCGAACTGACCGGGTCCTAGCCCCCTGCCCTCAAGACAAAACCACAACAGCTTTCTGTGGTATAAGGATAACGGATAACGTGTCAAATCAGTGAGAGGTCAGTAAGGATCTGAGCTGGTGCAAGAGGAGAGGTGATGTTACTTTACTGGGATAGGGAACAGGGAGTGTGAAAAGCAGGGGTAAATGAGGCAAAGCAGGATATCCCCCTTCCAGTATGAGCCACCTTGGCAGGACTGCTCTGTCGCAGCATTTAACCCTACACTGAGAATGGCACCAATGCCTGTGAAACCTGTTTGCCTGGTTAATGGAGCCTCAAGTGGCTCAGACTGTGCAGCCAGAACAGGTTCCTCTCCACCTGTGGGGCTCCCAGAGCTGTCAAGCCTCTGGACACCACAGTCAAGATAATTAAAAGCTTCAGGATCCATGGCACTGGTACAGGATGTGTAGCTGGGGTGTCCAAACTCCCTGCTCGTGGCTAGCTACCTGAACTTCAGAGATGTTGGTACTCCAGGCTTTTAGCCACCTACTGAGAAGTCAGGTAAAGTTTCACTTCAGTTCTTTGAAAGCTAAATCTGAGGTCGCTTGTTAAATCAGATTGGATTTAGCTGATGGTTGTTTCCAGTGTGACTCTTGCTTTGCCGGAGAATTTCTAAGTGGCTCCATTTCTAACCATAAAAAGTGAGTATTCATAGAGCCACTCTGAAATGGCTGTCAAACTGGAATTGTGGGAGCAAAAAATAGTTTGAAGATGTAATCTGAAATTATATAAAGCCCGTTATCCAACAGAAATTGGACAAGGTGATGCAGGTATCACATATCTTATTTCCCTGTCATGTATTTCTCTCAAGGTTGCACCATGGCGATGGGCTGTTACCCTATGACACTGTAGTAATGGGCAGCTGTGTCTTGGTAAGGCCAGACAGATACAAAGCAGCTCATCAGCAACTCAAATACATTAGGCATATATCAGAAAAAGATATTCAGGATTTGGGTAGGGGTTTTTTCCTTTGTCCTTTTTTTTTCAAAAAAAAAAAAAAAAAACCCAAAACAAAACATGCAGTGTACTGTAAATTGAAAGTAAAACCCAACCCCAACCATTTTTTGTTCATATGCTCCTTTTAGCATTTTCTGCAGTCTTGTGTTGTGAACCCTGTATATTTTTGCTGTTTCTTCATTTTATTTCTGTATGTCCTACTCTTATTAATTTTCATGATTCCTAATTTCAAATTCACTTGTGATCTAGAGGCTTTTTAATATCTGCAAAGCTACTTTTTTTTTAAAACAGAAAAATATTTTTCCCCTACATTTCCCTCATGCGCTCATCAGCCATAGCTGCTTCACATTGTATTACAACTCTCCTATAAGGTGGTTTTAGTGGTTTTCAGATCTCTGAGATTCTTCACCTTAGCTGACATGTTAAAAAGCGTTCTTACTTGGTGATGCTTTAATAAGTTATTTTATTATGCATTATTATACTTGATAGACCTTTTTTTTCCTCTTCCTAGGTTTTGCTTCCTGAATTCTGTTTGACTGAATAAAATGGCTTATTTTTCTTTATATTTCCATTAAATTAGTTCAATTATGAAATACAAATCAGACTTACATATTTTTCTTGACTCCCATTTCCAAGGAAGAGCTCAAGATACAGTATGATGGCTCAGAGAGTGTATTTGTGTCGTTCTCACACTAGAAAGAGAACTCGTATATCAAATTGACAACATAAAGAAAGCAGTTTTCCATGGAAATGCCTTTCTTAAGACTTCTTGAATTTCAGTAAGAAGTTTAAGAAATAAAAACAGAGCTGGGTAAGAAAACAGGTTGAAAAGTTAACCATATGGACAGACTGAGATACAGACCCTGCTGGATCCAGGATCATTTGCCTTAGGTTAACTGAGTTTAAATATATATATAATAAAAACAACATTATCAGTAGTAACTCATGTGGTGGATTGCTCTTAATTGGTACCTTCCTTCTGGTAGGTCAGAGGTGTATGTGAAGCATTTAACACATACACAAACTTCCATTAATACTGAGAAAGTTTTCTGGTACAATTTGACCTTTAAAAAAGTTTGTTATAAATGCAGCGGCAAGCAGCAAGCAGCATTAGGAAGATCATTTAAAGAATGGTGTGACATAGTAATTATAAATAATACTGCAATCGGCTTCACAAGCGATCTGTCATTTGTCTATATGTGTTTGTTCCCAGTGTTTAATGCTGTGGGCATTTTTTCTGTTGGTTGTTCATTTTACTTTAATATTATGCCAAATTTTCTTTCTTAGTAGTGGTGGTGTGTTTCTAATGACCTACCATGGTTTTAACTACAGCGTTATTGTCTTTTATTGAGGAGCTTTTGGGACCAAGACTGGGTACTTGTGGCTTGATTTTTATCTCTAGAGAACTACAGACAGGACCATAACATGTTGGCTATTACATGGAAGAGCTCTGAACAGTCTGCTGAGACAGGACGTGTGCTAGTACAATGCATTTGGAATCACTTTGGGGTGGGTAGGGGAGGTAAAGGGAGTATATATCGTTTCCATCTTTGCATTATGTGAGTTCAAAGGGAGACTGACCAAGTGCTCTGAAGAGGAATCCATTAGGTACTAACCAGTAGAGAGACCATATAAGGCTTGGGAAATGCTATGAAAATAGCTGAAGACTAGGTAAGTAACAAGGGGAAGAATAGATATTTAGCCAGATGAGGGGCTAAATAGCTCAGTGCAGTGACAGTGACATACCTGCATGTCCCCAAAAAAGGCAAGGACAATTACAAGAGGGTAGGGGATAATGATGCTTCTCTTCTCGTTCCATAAGGCACGCTTTGTCTTATGTGGGTTGTTCAAAATGCAGATTTTTGACGAAAATTATCCATCCATCTATCTAGTGAAGTTATTCTTCACTAGAACTTTCTCAGAAACATTATTAGAATAATCTCTGCAACTCTGTCTGCCTCTGAGCACTTCACTCTGAGCTTCCCCTGCATGTATAACTCATACATAACAGTCTTGTGTAATTATTTCAATTTTGTGAAAGACAACTGAGGCACAGTGAAAACACTTATCTGCACTCGTGCTGGAAGTCTGTAACAGAGTGAAAGAATTAGGGTATTTAGGAGTATATAAACTAGCTGGAAGTCACGTTGTGTGTGTGGTGTGTGCTTCTGCTGCACGTTGCTGGTAGATGCTGGCTAAAGCATACTTCTGGAAAGGAACCCTGATGAATAAAGCAAAGATGTCCAGTTTAGTCTCGGGCAAAACAGGAATTGCAAGTAACAGATTTAGACCTTTAGACGAGGTTTTCTGAAAAAGCAAGCAGTGTGGAAAATACACCCTGATCCTGAACTTACTTTAAAGAGGAGGTCTCAAACAAATAGGACTTCATTTAAAAGCACCAAGATGGCAATTCCTAAGAGACTGTCTAGAGTGACTGACCTTAAAGGATGCATTCAAATGTATAGGAGTGCAAAAACGTCCTTTTTATTTTTTCTTCTTATACTAATTTTGAGAGCTCCTTTGAGAAGTCTTTTGCTGAAAGATGTAAGTGTACGGTCCTTCCTCCAGAAATACATGCTTGTTGGGTATAAGACAAATATCAGCCTGGAAGCAAAGTAATGTTCTATAAAATTGTCAGTGGAGACGTAAAAGAATGTAATATTTTATACATAAACTACTTTAATTCCTGCCCACTGAAATGTGGCTTAAGATGAGACATGAAGCAGTTTGGAAGCTCAGGTGTACTTGTATCACTTCAGATTCTTACTCTTTGCAACAGAATCGTTCGGTGGAAAACAGCATGACAATAATAAGGGTCTCAGACTGTGGAGTCAAATGTTGATCCATATTTATCATTGTTAAATAACAGAATGGAAGCAGTGAAGCACAAATTCTCAGCTGATTACATCTTTTTTGACAGCTGAAGACAAAGATGCCTGTGCCATTAGAAATTGATGCTGCAGTCCCTAGAAAATTGGTGGGGGTTTTTTTGGGTTTGTTTTTTTTTTTGTGAAAAGCAGAGAAAGGAAAAATAAAACGTGGCTGTGGCTTGGAATCCCAGACATTGACACCAGATAATCAAAATGATGCTATGCATAATTACAAAACTGGGACCGTTTTATGAGATGCCATTAAGTCATCTTGGTCTCAGTACTCTACCTTTGTCTCACCTGGATGCTCCTACATACCTTTGGACATAGCTATCTGCACAAACATTTTGGCAGTGAGGAAGGCTTGGGTGGAAGGGTACAGAGGTTTAATGAGGCATGGCTTGTCAAACTGTTGATATTTTGCTTGACAGAATAATCTTGTGTTGTGGCATTCCCACAGTCCTGCTCTCTTAATTGTTTAGGTTAGTGACCTGGCCAGAATGCACTGTCATTCCCTTGTAGGCAATGTCCTTGAGTTTATTCCTCAGGGGAAGGGTTATTGCACACTCAAGTTTTCTTCCATTGCACAATAAGGATGTAGCAGAATTGCTTACCCAGACCAAAGTGCCTGGACATGCTCCTATATTCTGCAGTTCTGACATAATCTCTCTATTTACCTTAATAAATGAGTCATTAATTAATATATGAATCTTGTCTATTGGCTATGATTAAGAAAGGAACAGTAAATGGTAACTGTGGAACAGAGGCACAGACAGTAAGACACTTGTTCCTTCACTGGGTTCCTTCTCCAGAGCAGTTGTGAGAAAGTTTTTCTTTGGAGTTTTGGACAATTGCACAGTAGAAACTAACGGGGGGGCAAGGGGTGAGTTACACTGTGTACTGCTAAAACAAAGTGGAAACTCTCAGGCAGGAGGACCTTTAAGTTGCTCCCTCCAACTTTCTTTTTAGCGAGCCTGTCAAAGTGCTAGGCTGTTTCCTTGCTCATCGAGCTAGGTTATATTCCAGGTCATCAACTTTACATAAGCTTTTCTGTGTCGCCAACATTCATGTGCCTGTTCTTCTGGCTAGCTAAACATTTAATCAACTATGCTTAATCAGTTTAATGATACCTTGGTTTCACTATTACTGTTTTGCAATCATTTTATCAAAATGTCTGGGACTAAGTAATTTTGAAAGCCAGACCATGTGTCACCACCCAAAAAGCAGTCAAACTTTATACCCCATTTTCTAATTACACAAGGTCAACCTCTATTTTCCCAATTAAGACAAAGCTGGTTTATACTATTGGGATAGAAAGTAAATTATTTGTCTTGTAATTAATTTGTTTCAAGTGTTCATATTCTCTTCTGTTTGCCCAAAGGTCAAAAGAGGGCTATGAAGAGCTGTGCCTTTAAAGAGGCTTTTATTAGAGCTAATTAGGATATGCTATTGTATTGTACAGAGGCTTTTGAGTGCAGGTCAGTTGTAATCCAGGCACTGCATGAAGTTAAGCTCCATCAGGATTGCTGTCTTAGAACAACTATTGGCAAAGAAAAAATGATAGTAAATACTTTTTCTGTCACATGTAGTTTTAAGCACCTGTAGTAAATATTACAAAATGCAGGTTAAAGCTGTCCATGTATTATTTTCCTGCCGTTTTATATCTTTTTTAGCTAAGCAGGACTATATCCTTTCATTTTCCCTTTGCTTGTGACAAATGAATACCACTGTCATGAATTTTTCTCAAAGATATACTAGGATTCTTTCCATCTTTGCTTGGAGCCAACAGGGAGTGTTTCACTCCTAAATGTAGTGCTTAGGCTTATACTTTAGAAAGAGGAAAAACAGATTTAAAGATGCTTCCCATAAGCTTGCCTGCTGCCATTTTCCATGGCAATTCATTAGCTGCTAGGAAAATGTAAATGGGCCCTTTGGAGCTATTATTTTGACAGCCTTATGCTGGAATTTTGTCTTAAAAATGCTACACAATGCAAAGTTATCTTACATAGATGCAGTTTGACATATTTCAAGGTTTTGCATTTGCTTTCTGTGTCAATAGTACTTCTAGTGAAATAGCAAAGAAAATAGCCATTTGTCACATCTTTGGAAAACACTTCCTTCCCTTTTCTTTGCCTTAGCAAGCTAAAAAACTTCGTTTGTTACTTTGGCTTATGATGTTCACTCAGTCATTGCTATTTAATAAAGTTGCATCTAGATGATTATTTTTGTATATAACCAGATTTTTAAGCTCACAAAAGAGTATTCTTGGTATTTGTGAAACTGTGAACCAGTGATACAGTACATGTGATTTTTATGGGTATATAATCGGAAGAGCTTCGGAGAAATACTGTTTCTGCAGAAGTATTTGTAATGAGGGAGGGAATTTGGGGTCTTTTCCTAAATCAAAACTCTTTTTCCTGTTCTGTTGTTTTATCTTTCTGTGATGGCACTTCTCAAAGAAAATATGAGGGTTTATGTATTTCAGTTACCTTAGAGAGTCAGTTCATCTGGTTCAATGTGACTTAGTTATTTTTTGAGAAATACAGGTATAATTGCGTTAGCAGTATTATTTGTGCTAAAGCTCACTCTTTAGAACTCACAGCAGTGTTTTCAAAGCCAAAACTGCTTTTTCTTCTTTTGTCATGATTGAACAGAAAATAGTTTCTCTTTGTTAATGAGAAGTGTTAGAAATGTGCCACAGAGTGACTGTAGAATGCTATGAAACTGTCACTGGGGTAGTCTGTGGGTCAGGGTGGGTTTCTGTGCTTTGTTTTTGTTCCGTTTTAATTCTTTTTTCTTTTGAGTACTCTTTGACTTTGGCATATTGTATTTTTTTTAAACAAGATCCAGGCACGAGACTCTTCCAAGCCAAGCCAGGAAAGTGGTTCCCAATGGGAATATTTGTGTTCTGTTTAAACCTACTCACCCAGAACACAGTAAGTGGGTCACTTCTAGTCCAGTATTTCTTTCAGAATGCTGAGAAGTTCATAGTAGGCTCATACCAGTTCTTCAACATTGCCTTCAAAAAAAACAAAATAAAATTTTTAAAACCCACAAAACCATAATATATTTTTAAGGGCATGAGCATTTGTTAGAGAATGGGGAACTATTGAAGCTCGCCATGCTCAAACAGCCCCATTCTGATAAGAGTTGTACCTTGCTGCTGAAATTATATTTAAGAAGAAATCTCTTACCTTGGTTGCTTAGCTTAGGTGTTTTCTTCCTGCCAAGTACTTCTGCAACACTTGATTTATAAGCTGTTAATTCAGTATGGCCTTCCCTTTCACATTTGGTGTTGTCAGGATAGAATTTTGCTAATTTGGGGAGTATCCCATAGTGAGAAAAAAACAAAGCACTGATTATTATTTTTTTTCCTCACCTTTTCCACTCATTGCCCTTCACTGTTGCTAATTGCTGTCCATGATTGCAGGAAAATTTAGTAGGGTTGAAAGATATTCCTGGACTTTGAAGCACAGTGGATATTTTTTTTTCTACTTCATCTCCAGAGTAACCATTCAGACCTTTAGAACTGTTGGTCAGTCCCCAGGGTCTGCTTTCCCAGTGAGGGAAATGATGCGGCACGGGGTGAGGGAAGTGCTTCAGGGTTTTTTTTGAAGTGGGTGCTGGAAGAGCATGAGCTGTGCAAGGTTTGCTCCTGGGGGAGGGGTGGACAGCAGTGATAACACTGCAGGTGCCAAGGCAGCTGAAGATGTAGTGGGCAGCTAAAGCCCCCTTAGCAATCTTCTTGCACCCATACGTAGTCAGGCAGAAAACATTTGGATGAGTCTCACAAAAAATATGAGCCCTGAGAGGCCTGAAATTATTTTTACATGCATCTGGGTATTTCTGCCATCAAATTTGGAATTGGTTGGTATAAGTATGAACCCAATTCTTCCCTCTATTGGTTTGTGTCACTGTCATGTTTTCTGCTTGGTCCACCTGCGCAGGAGGCCAAGTCTTGGCATTTACACTGTTAAGGAATAAAAAGAGCGGAACAAATTCACTCTACCTTTTTATTTGTAAAAATCTAGACTAAGTGAAGCTAGAAGTATTTGGTGAAGTGAATTGAAGTTTACGGTTACATTACACCGTGATCCCCTGATGGTTGAGATAATTGGAGGACTTCTTCCCAAGAAGTGAGGATTGTAGGGTTTATTTCTGTGCTACTATAGTGTTCCCCAGGTGCCCTTGAGGCTAGTCACCTGTGTATGTAAACTGCCTCCTAGGAACTGAGCTTAAGGAAATTATTTACCAAGTCTCAGGGAAAATTTTCAGTGCACCTCTAATTTACAGCACCTTGCAGAGGACACTTGGCAGAGGAATTAACAGAGTTGGTGTTTCCTGCAGCATTCATTTATCTGATGTGTCGGGACAGGGATGGTGGTGATGATAGGGAAAAGAAACCACTTGCAGTCTTTTGTTTTGGGGTTGTTACTGTACAGGCTGTAATGCCTTTTGCGCCAGGGGATTAGGGGTTGGTAAGAGTGGCATAGTAAGAGTTGTGTGATCACTGGGTACTAAGTGAACATATTATTACTAGACACTGCTGTGAAATAAGTAGTAGTCTCAAGAGCACTTTAGAAGTAAATATGAAGCACGGCATACTAGGAATATTTTCATAAGGTAATCCCATTGGGTTTTCTCCTGCTTGAGATATTTTGCAGAGGGGAACCAAAGGAGGCTGTTCCTTAGCATCCTAGATATGTTGAACAGAACTTACCTGCTGTGAAGGCAAATATTCAATATATGCCATAATGATCCTTAATTTGAGTGTGATGACTATAATACTGATGGCGGCTTAAGCAGGTAACCCAAGGGAACCTCTGGAAAGATTTCATCATGATTAACTCATTTGTCATTAACTGTGTTATAGTATTAATGTGGATTGAGAATTGCATTGCAATTTACCAAAATACAAGATGGAAAGCATCTGACAAGGAAGATCTATCACTGCATGAGAATTAAAATCAGCAAAGCAAATGACATGACTTGATATAGCTGCTGACCTAATGTTCCTTCAAGCATCTGAGAAGCATGATAATTCCACCGCAAACACAAGTGTATGTGTGTGTCTATGTTATGTATAGTTTTAAGTCACTCCTCCCACATTTTAAAAATGCTTGAATAGTTAACTCACTGGCAGCAGAGTTTTGAACACTGCCATGACAGCTGTTTGGAAACTGGCTGTGTGGCAGGGATGAAACAGCCGGCTTCTGGCAGGTTGGCAGCAGGTCCTGGCAGCGAAAATGAGCTAACAAGGCGGAATGACCATGTCAGGTTGGAGGATCCCATGTGCTAAACTCTCATAGCTGTGTGGTCGTTAGCATTTGGTGCTGCATTGTCTGCTAGCTGAAGAATGTGGAAAATGCAGGTTAAATTTTAGGAACAGGCAAAGGCCCAAAGTTGATTGGATTTGGACACTTAGCAGTTGTAAGCAGCTGGTCTGCTGAGGTCGAAGCTTAGTATGTTCAGTTTAGTCATGCTGACGTTGTGCCTTTTTTTGTTTGATTTCATTAGGATGTGCAGCCCACTGTCTGTCTTTGGACACTTAGACTCACAGCACCCTGGGGCAAAGACTGCTCTCTCCTTGGTGCCTACAGTCCCCGACAGAGTGAGGCTTTGATCACCTCTTGAGGCCCTGTTTAAAATGGATACAATTAATGTTGTTTAATAATAACCAGCTTCTGCAGTGCTGTAGTATATGTGTCTCATTCGCCTGCCGCTTTGTGTTTGTCCTGTATGACTATTCTTTCACTGGAAGCAGTAGGATCTTTCTGTAACCTACAACGTACTGTTGGAGGCTCACAGGTATAAGGAAATAATTACCAGGCAAAAATCAAACTTTAATGGATATGCAAACAGACTGCAAGCTTAAGCATCTGGTGGGATACAGTGGGGGAAAAAAGCCTCAGGCAGCTTGCAAACAGGACATGTGCATGCTCCCGGGTTTCCATTTAACCCTACCTCCAATTTTGCAGATTTTCATTTGAATGTGTTATTTCACTTGACCCTGAAAGTGATATAAATCAGAAAATAAGCATGTCATCTTCCAGTTTGAACAGACTTTTATATTGTGTGAGAGAATGCCGTAGGCTTTCGCACCCCGATAATCCTGCTCAGGAATTGAGGAAGAGCAGGAAAAATCAGCAGCCTGGAGAGAATTTGTAAGAGCAGAGACTACTGCAGCTTTTCATTTCCTTAATAAACATGAAAGCTAAAAAGCTGGGCCTGGGATGCTTTAGGAAAAACTATGACTAGATTAAAAAAAAAAAAAAAAGAGAAACCCAAGCCACACTAATGTGGAAACTGTCCCTTCTGCAGCCATCCTGCAGAAACTGCTCCCAGGAAAAGAGCCTTTGACTGTAAAGAATGGTGGTAGCATTCATAGGCTGTAGTGAACTCCGGTGAAAACTAGGCACTTGTCTGGCAAACAGTTTTCTAAAATGTACTTTTTCTTGATCTTGGCATAATTTCCTATTGTTACATTGCATGAGGAGCAGAATATTCTTGCAAATAAAATGTCCTTGGCTGTCTGTCATCATCCCCATTTTTTTCACAATGATACTGGAAGTGCTATAATAGAGATGGCTAACGTAATATTTACCTTGTTTCAGATCTAATTAAAAGAATCCATTGGGATTCCTATTTTGCAGGAAATTCTTCTAAAAAAGGTACATCTTTCAGAAGCAAGTACTCCATAGAACAGAGAAAATTATTTAGGAATAAAATATTTTTTTCAATTTCTGAAGAAAGCTGAAAACTCAAGACTAAGGTTCTTGGCTCAGCCCTTGTCTCCTGATTCTCCCAGGCCACTTGCTCACTGTCATCTCTAGCAGGAGTCAAGCAGTCTTGGGAGCCAGGACCTCCAGCACAGGGAACTTCTTGAGACAGTGACCTGCAAGATGCCTCTGTGGCAGGGCTTTCCTGGAACTGCAGTCCCTAGAGACCTCAGGATTCATGATGTGGAGGCAGTCCAGATGGCAGGACTGCCTGGAGACACTGCAAGCTTTGTTCCCTTTCAGGTCACCAGCCAAGCTGGCAGGAAACCTGGCAGGCTTTTGGTAGGACATGCTCCTCTTGCAGCCAAGTCATATATTGATCAGTGTGCTGTTGTCTGTTCTGTTGTTTTGCTGTATTTTGACCAGAAATTCTATTTTAGGACCTGAAAACCTTTCCAAAGAGAGGTTCACTTAAATATGGAAGTTTCCACAAAAATTTCTGATTTCAATGAATCATCATTGTGTCCAAATCCCTACCCGTCTCCTTCCTATCCTATTCCTAGCATGGGCTGCTGACAGCTACAGTTCTCCACAGGGAAATGCCAGTTCCAAAAAATCACTTTTGATATATTTGGAAATTAATCAGGAGATAAAAGCTGGGTCTTATGCTCTCTGTACAGTCTTATATCTGTGTGACATCAAAATTCTGGCCCTTCACGGTAAGGCAGAGGCATGGCTTCTTTCTTACTCTACCTTAAGTTTTCATACAAAAACTAACCCTCAGTTTTCCTCATTTAACTTTCATATCTACTTTTCCCCCTCTTCTCTGTATTTATGGAGTTACCCTTCCCCTTTTCTTTTATTTTTAAAACATGAAACTACTTCCTTTTAAAGTTAGAGGTCAGACCTCTACTTGTATAATCAGGCTTCAAGGCACGGATTTCAGGAAACTCATGGATTTGTTTTTTTGTTTATTTTCATGAATGCTAATAAATTTTTAAAGGTGGTATAGTAGTCTAGCAACTTTGGGTTTTGTCCAAAGAAATATGAGGGTGCCAGCGAATGGTAGTTTCCTTTTGTGAAATTGTCTTTATAGAGGTGGCTTCTAGTCCAAAAGCAAACCATTTATGATGCTCTAGTGGTGCTGGGATGGTTTGCCAGAATGGATGTTGGAAACGGATTTTGTTGATTGATGGGTGGAAAAAATACCCAACTGACATTTGACTAAAACTTGTGCTGCAAAAAATGGTGATTGGCAACATGTTTTAAACAAACTTCAGAAAGATGACATCAGGGATGAATATTTGACAAAGAAAATGATTGTTTCTCTGAGTAAGTATGTGATTCTTTAGTCTTTGCTATGCCAGAGTGATTAATGTTAAGACATTTTAATTATTATTTGTTGTAGCAGCTATAAAATCTATTGTTACTTGCTTCTTAATCTTACCTTATATATACTTTGCAATGAGACATCGAGTATGTTTTGTTACTTTATTTAGAGAATATGGGATATACTAAGGGTATAAACACAGGTCTTGTTTCTGTCTTGACTTCTATATTCCCTTGAAATCATTGCTTGTTATCCTTTAAACCACACGCAGACCTTACCAGGATCAATAATCACTTTCTTGCCAACATGGCCAGGAAAAATTTGAATGTGCGGTTTTGTAAACTAGTTTATAAACTGTCTTGAAATTGGGCAGATGAACCTTATTGTTCCACCCTTATATACTTATATTTAATTTTTTTTTTTCCAGTAGTTTGTTTGAGTGTGTTCTAAAATCTCTGTAGTGCTTCTTTAACTGTGACTGAACATGTTCCTCTTAGGTTTGGGTTTGTTTTTTTTTTTTCTTTAAATTGTACACTTTCTGTGCAGTGCAGTAAGATAAAAAAGCTTTGCTGCAGCTTCTCCTGTCAGACTTAAGGAAACACATCTGACATGCTCCTTGGAAAAATGACCACGTGGTGTAAGTTTCTTCCCATACTGTTTTTATTCATATCCTTCGTGCCCTGGGACTCAAGGGTGTGTGATCCCACCTGCCAGCAGCTTCAGTCTGCTAAGACAGTCTTGGGCTGCCTCAGGAATGCTGAAGTAACCTTCAGAGCACCCTGCGATGTGCCCAGAAATACTTAAACCTCCTGCAGCAGCTCTTTACTGATTTGGCAAGTCTCCTGCTTTGAAGAGAAGAGTCACATTCCTAGTCCCCGGTCCATCTTCCTTCCTGCGATTGCCTACATTTCAGATTTCAGCAGCATCATAGTGTCCCTCCTGTCCTAGGAATGGGTTTCCTCTACCAGAGTTTGCTGATGCTGTTCGATTTACCAGATTTGCCTGGTGCACAGGATCCCAGAGCTGAGAAGAGGCTATGATTTAGGGCAGATGCCACCAGGTAGAACACATTAAGTGTGTCACTGCTACCTTAGCCCTTCCATGACTGATCTCCATGGGGTCCCAGGGCACATATCTTCATTTACTTGGAAAGATGAAGAGTTTGGTCTTCCCTCCAAGGTTACACCACCTTTAGCAACACATTTTGTGTCATTTAGCATGATCATTTCTATCTCCATCAATGAGCCAATGTTACTGGTCAAGAAAGGTGATAGTAGAAGGACTTGGAGGGAGGAGGAGGTACTAAATGCCACCAGAAGGTTCTGCAAAATAACATCCAGACCATAGCCAAGCCAGCTCCTCCTGATCTGTCTTGTGTTTCCATATTCTCAGACCAAGGCTAATAGGTTCTCCATCTCATAAACCTTATATTTACCTACTTTGACCCCAATTTCCCAATCCAAGGGATGTCGTTCCCCGTAATTTGTAGTCCTCCTATTCTGTGTTAGTTCTCAGCACCTTGGTCTTAACATAACTTTTTGTATATTCTTAATGACATTGTGCTTACTAGGTTTGAATAACATATTATGAATGGAACTATCTTCAATAAGCCTTTTGAGAAACCTTGCACTGGACCTACCGGTCAGTGTTCCCACTAGTCAGTGGAAACATTTTCATGGCACTTCAGCTGGCACTGAATTAGGCTTTTAGTAATTATTTTTTAAAATTAAATGTCTATTTGAAAATGCAAAAAGCCACAAGGTTATATTGTAGGAGTTGCTGTTTGTTTTACCACAAAGTTAAGTAACTTTCCCACTTCAACACCAATTATCTAATATAACTTGTACAAAGCATAGCTGGTGTCCTGATGGTATCTCTGCCCCTTTGGTTGCGCAGCCTGACCTTGCTGTCCTCACACACAGATCTCCTATTATATCTGTGGGAATTTCACACAAGAGACCTCATAAAATAAGGGCATTCTTGAATATACATTTCATTCTAATACTTTGGTTATAAAAAAGCTTTGATTTAAAAAGCAATTTTATAAATATAAATCTGATTTTATAAGAGCAAACACTGAGGATTAATTTCATCTGTAAAAAAACTGCACAATATCTTATATATAATACAAGTTCTACCTAATCCCCTCAGTAGTACACGTTAGCATTCTTGACATGTTTGCTGATATGACTTACTGGGTTTAATATTATCCTAACTCTAGTCTACTGTATCTAATACTTCCAAGTATGCTTTCCAAGATAATATACTCTAATGAAATAATTGTCCATGTATTTTCAGTGTATTAGATTTCCCTTTCTTTAAAATTATGATTGTTATTATTATATGATCTAATGTCAAGGTTGTCTTACACAGAACAACCTAAAAATAACTTCTTCCATTTTACAAAAATGGCATCCTAAAGAGTCTGAATGTGATCACCTGAGGTACAAATTTTTTTCCCAGCACTCGTACACGCTGTAGACAGGATTACTCAAAAGCGTTTTACTTTCCTGAAGGTCTCTTTCTAGTCTTTGCTTTCTTTCTCTTTAATGGTCTGATCTTGCAATTCTGATGCAGTGTGTTGAAGACTACTTCTCTCTCATATGCTTTTTTCTCCTTTACTCTCACGTTTTTCCATGTCTTTCCTAATGTTTTCTGAGCATCACTGATGATGCTTATCAAAGACTGTGAATAATTTTCTAGTCAGGGAGAAAATTGTTTCTCTGAAATCATTGCCCTGTGCCTTAGGTTATGAAACTTTCCTTTGTTCATGTAGTAGTGACTTCTATCCCATCAGATAAAACATTCTTTCTTAACACTGTAAACAACAATAATTCATGAAAACTAATTAAATTATGCAGGTTTAAAGTTATCAGCATTGTCAGCCAGAAGGTGAAAAGACATGAAATGCAAATGTTATTGGTTTATATAGTGTTTTGTATTTTTCTCCCAGTCTTTGTGAGCTGAAGAGAGCTAAGCATCTGAGAGAGAAGCAGACAGTCCTGAATGGAAGAGCGGTGTTTCTTAAAATAGGTGGCTTCAGCTCTTAGTGTTAAGAGCATATGAAGCAGGCTGAGGACACTTGGAGGACGGAGCTGAAAGTGTCAAACTGAAAGCAAAATTGCTTCTGTTACAAATAGAAGTCACACCTAGTGCTTCCTCTATAGATAGAGCATTCCAAATAATGTGTATTCTGTACTTTTAACATTGTTTAATTTTTCCAGTAACAGAGAAAACATAACTAGTATTTTAGATGGGTAGCAAATAAGCGACTGTAGTAATCCACTCTCAGAGCTGTTCATATATTTTGTAGGACAGAACATAAGTTGGACTCATAAAATTACTTTGGAACAGGTAATGGTGTTTTTCTTCATTTGAAAAAAGAAGAAAAAATAAAGCTAGAAACTCAAGTTTTTAGTTGAAAAGAAACAATTTACAGGTGGTTTCTTTTGTTTTACACATAAGATTTTTTGCTTAAGAACCCTTGGATGTTAAAGCAGCCTGTAAGTTTTCAGGAAATTAAAACTTCTCCAGATCTGTTCAAGTTGTTCAGAGATTTAAAGATACTGTTGAAGCTGATCAGCACCCCATTTTCTTCAAATGTACAGGTAATGTCCTTGTGCTTATGATTTTCATGTTTTGTGCTAAGGTTACTGTGGAATCGGAGAGGTATATTCCCATTGATGACACTTCTCATTTTGCAGTAAGTGTTCATGGCTGCAGCAAGAGAAGCTATACCCAGTTCGCAGCAGTTTTCTCTATGCAGAAACTTATAATAATTAACTTTTAGGTCTGTATGCTTCCTTCATGGTCAAAGAAATGAAAGGACTGTAAAATGCATGCATCTGGTGCCTCATACTCATGCATAGATGGATGTATGTCTCAGGTAACTTTACATATGGCCTTTTCCAGCCTGAAATGTGTGGGACAAGATGGGCTGGTTAGTGGGGTGGCTGCTTTGTTGACCTGTTGCAGTCATAGCACCTACGTGCAGAATCAAAGGGAAGGTTGTGGTGCTGTGTTTTAGGGCAGAAATGTGCTATCTGATGTGGCTCTGAATTTAGCAGGCTCTTGGGGCACCAGGATGGGACAGGTTGCAGCATTAAGTCATGCTTTAAAAAACAGCAGCTTGAGAGCTCTGCTAAAGCTCTGTCAACATGGCAGCATAACGCATTCTTCCTTGCTCTTCAGATGCTGCACGTACTCGACTGCACATGTACAACTGTATTGGTGTCAGGGCAAGGTAGAAGGATGTAGTGGGACAGTACCCACTACAGTCCCCCCAGGTGCTCAGTACAATTCCCCCAGCCATTTGCATTGTGTTTCTTAAGGGAAGAAAGGATAGAAATCCACAAATTTCATCATAAATTTCATGGAAGATGTGCACCCTCATGGAGAGGTGTATGCTTCAGAGCAAGAGCTAGGAAGATGATACTATCGAGTGTTTCAAGCCCAATATGCTTTTCCTGTGGATCAGATCATGTCCATGAAAAGGAAAATACCCATCATGGTAAAGCAGGCAAATAATAATTTACAATTCCACTTCAGTTCTGAATAGATTTATAATACCATTTTTTTCCCCAGTCACGTGCCTGGTTTAGAAGGGAAGTTCTTAGTTGATTAGCAGCATCACGTTTTTTGCACGCCTTTCCATAATTATGATATATGTATTAATTTCTGTGATTATGTATACTAAGTCTGCCAGAAGTAGCTCCCTATTCATTTCTTGCTTTCAGCTTCTTGAAAATAATGTCATGTTGCTAGTATATGTTCTCTGTATAATGTGATGTTAACTCTTCAGTATTCTTCTTGACATCTCCATGTGAACATATACCTTCACACTATTTTCATGTGATACTTTGGTGTCATTTATTTGTCTAGTTTACTGCCAACCCTTGATATGTAAATCTGACTTGTGAAACATCTGTCCTTTGTCTCTCAGCAGCAGTTAAATAACATGAATCATCTGAAATAAGTAAGCTTTCCTTATCTAGTTTATCAGCAAAGAGCTGCAACACCATAGAGAGTTAGACAGTCTTTGTGCTGCCTTTCAAAACTTCAGCATTAACATTGTTAAATTGTCTTTCTTGATGGGTTATTATTCCTTTCAGATGTAGATCTGAACAGAAACTGGAAGGAATATAGTCTAGTTCTCACACTGATTTTTCTTCTTGAATACTTCATACTCTATAAAAACGAACACTGATGTTCTTTGTGGTGTTCCTACAAGGGGACAAGTACAATTGGGTCATCCAAGAGCAGTAGATGGACCATGACATTACCTATTCAAACAGTAGCCTCTGTCTGTTTGCCAGCAAATCCTCTCTGTGCACAACAAACCTACTGTTTTAGCAAGTTACACAAGAGATTTTGTTCTCAGATTTTGTTGAAAAGTTTCCTTGAGGAAATTAATTTATTTGTATGAATATTTATAAAAAGGCCCAGAGAGATACAGGAAATCATCTGTAGAGATGCTCATCGTTAGAAGAGTGTGTTATTAACTTAACGTACTAATCAGCAAGAATATTCCACAAGTGCCCTTCTTGGTACACAACCACTCAGTAAGAGGCCAAAATAACTAAGCAGAAGGGCTATGTTCCTTACCAAGAAGGAGCTGTCTCCTTCTCTTGACTAAGAGGTATAGTAGGTTGTGAATTAAAATACAACTCAGAGGCACCAAGCCAGTAAAAGATCAGAGTGGAGCCATTGTGGTCAGGGATTCTGGAAGATTTTTAAGAGATGTGTTAGAAAATTAAGTGTGGACAAGAAAAAGCACATTTCCATGTGTAAAAGAGTATCATGCAAATAGTCAAAGTGGAGGCTTAGTCTCAGGCTAATGCATGCCAAGGCAGCATTACCTTCACCTCAGTGCTATCAAACCTCTGGTCTCCTCCCTGCCGGAATTTCACTGGAGAAAACAAAAAGTTTTTCAACCAGGATAGACACTGCTGCTGCAGCTCCCCGGCTGTAGCACTCTTGTCTTGCTCCGATCTCATTTCAGCCAGGCACAGCTCTCTGCCCCTCCTTACCCACCAAGATTTTTCATGGTCGCTCGGTCTTGCCTTCTATGCTCCAGCTTGCCATTGCCCTAGGAGGTGTCTGATAATGAGGAGGAGGATTGCATCTGTGTCTTACAGCAAGATTTCCATCAAACGTCATCGCAGGGACTGATAAGCCATCACCTGCCTACAATACACTGAGCAGGACTGTGAGCCCAGGGCTTGCAGATCTCTGCTTTACCTCTCTGCCTGCCCTTGTTACGCTGCTGCTGTGTTGAGAAACACTGCCTGTGGGCTGAATCAACACCTGGGGGCTGCTGTCCTCAGCTCTGCTCTCCCTGGAGCAGCTGCCCCAGTCTATGAGTTGCGGAGAGGTGACCAACTGGAGCTGGACTGATGGATGTGCTTGTGAGGGCCCTACAGCTGTCAACCAGCCATTCACCCTTCTCTCTGGCTTCTCTACCCTTGATATGTTTGGAGCAGCTGGTGAACAGCTGCAGATTTGCCCTTCTCTTCCATCGTGACCAGCTCAGGGTGTATTCATCAGAGCAGAACTGGAGCAGTACACCTTGAGTGCGCTCGCTGTTGCCTTCACTCCTCTGATACTGTCATCCTCACCGATGACAGTGTTCTTCTCCAGCACCGTTTCTTGTCATCCTGCTGATAAAATAGGGGAAAAAAAAGTACCATGAAATCTCTAGGACAAGATCATATTGTGAAGGAGAGCCATAAGAGTACAATACAAATTGCCTCAGATCAGAGAGCAACTAAAACCCCAAACATTTGTTGTTTAAAACCTGGACTTTTAAAAGCTGCTTTTGAGGAGCAAGGCATTTCTTTGTCCACTGTGTACCTTGGCGAGTATGGGAAAGAATCAAGGGAAAGGAAAAGGTCTGTGAATAGGGTGGTAGCTTCCAACTGTTTATATCTGGCAGTGGGCTATTGATTATTTTTTACAGAAGAGTAGCTCGTAACTCTGCTTTTAATAGCTGAGATAATCTGAGTGCAACTTGCTCCCTTCACGTAACTGTTTCAAGGACAGTATTTTTTAACTATTCAGTCTGTTTTCCACTCAATGTCATTGTTTGCAGCATCTCAGAGAGCATCTTGGTGAGCTGCAGGGCTCCCAGTTTACAGGTGGAGGATCGCCGGGGAGCCAGAGGCTGCCAGCTCATCTGAAAAATAATGTGAGGTAGCTATCAGACAGCTATGGCTTGTAGTAGTATGTTCGCTTATGCTGGTAACCTAGATGCTCACTACAGAGTCCTTTTACCTCCTCTGTTAAGATCATAATTGTTTTTACTAATGTAAAATGCTTTGATGTTGGCTAACTACCTTGAAATCACTTGTAGTTTAAGATAATTGTAAACAAAAATATTTATTTACAACATACAAAATAGGTTACAGTTTAAAATATTTATGTAAAAGAAGGAAACAACAAGAAAGAACAACAGCACAAGCAAGAATAGCTATTCATCTGTTGCTAAAAAGCTGAAATCTGAAAAACATCCTTCGTCTATCCAGCTGACTTGCTACAGAAGATTTCCTGAGCTGCATGGTCGAGGGCACTGCTTTTTGGCCTTATGTCTCAGATTGCATTCATTAGATTGCACCCTTCTTGGTGAGGAATACCACCATATGACCTTTTAGTACCCTTATATTTTTTCTTTCGTTCTTCCCCCCCCCCCCCCCCCCTTTTTTTTTTTTTTTTTTAGGTCTGCAGGGGTCACAGTCACATTTGTACCTCTTTGGAATATATTAATATGTCACTTATTCAGGATGTAGGTCTTGAACCCTCCAGAGACAGTGTCTCTTTGGCACATCAGGAGCTGTCCACTTTACTCCATAGGTCTGTTATCAACAGCTTAACTCAGTGGGGAAAATCTTGCCAGCCTTGTCATCCCAAGTCTCACCGTGAAATGTCTGCATCTACTGAATCATATCTGTGACCTTTTAAATTGCTGAACACATTACATGCCAACATTTAAGTGGGATTTTTGCATGCAGCTGATTACCAGGTGTTGACTGAGACCAGGTACAAAGATGTTTAACCACTCAGAGAAGAGAATACCTACAGGTTAACCAGTCTCCTAAGCTAGCCTTTGAAGGACCCTGTTTACTCACTTACACACCCAGAAAACCACCTATAACTTGTCTTCTGTACTACCTATGGTACCCTGATCAAAATGAGAAAAAAGCGCGCGCGCACACACACACAGACACACAGACACACAGACACACAGACACAGACACAAATTCTTAATATCACAGTGTTTGGACCTTTCCATGTTATTATTATTGATATGTCTGTGTGCTAAGTCTTTATAGCTTTTTTCATACGTTTAAAATCCATATTTGAAATTCGCTTTTGGTGATTAAATGCATCCTAATATGAAACTGTCTTTAGCAAATGCTCGAAATATGTGTTAGTTTCAGGCACTATAATTAGGTTCAGCAAATGCCAACATTTTTTAGCAGATGTGATTATTTTTTTCCTTAAAACATAAGGAACTGAACTTAGTAAACCCATTTAACGCAACATCGATTTACATAGATGGAAGACCCAGAAGAACTGCTAATAAAATGTGCGGAGCCCCATTCACTCTTGACTTCAGCTAAGGCCATAAGATTAAGCCTAGAGTTGGTGAAAAAAACCCTCTAATTTCTCTAGTCAAATCAGCGTTAACTACTGCTATGTTGTCCTTGAATCTGACAAAAATGTGTTGGCAATGATAAGAAAAACGTGCTTTTGAAATGACAAATACATTGAGAAATGAATAAATGCAGTCTCCAGTTAACACCAGTTTCAACAGGAGCATTTGAAAGATGTTATGCAGATTAGTCTTGGTGTGCTATACTTGCTAATGCTTTTTTCCAAGATAGCTCATTTATGTCATTTTTCAATAATCTTAGGTCATTCACGTTAAAGGGTTTAGCTTTGCTGCCTGTGAAGGAAATGAAAAAAAAACCCTACTGATTTTGAGGTTAAAATCTAAGAATTCTGAAATAATGGTTTATAGTCAGCACCAACTTGTGTGGCTTTCTCTTCTAAGAATTTACAATGTTGAGTGGCAAACCTTGGAGATTTCAACATAATGTGTTTTGGCTGAATGGGGAAGGAAATAATTTCTCATACAGTTTGCCCTCTGCCAGGATGGTAAGGTGCTGAATACTTCCTTTCTTTCTCAAGGAAAACTCTGCTATAAATGAGAGCAAACAAAGCCTTATAAATTGGTTGGAGTGACGTGATTTACCCCACTGGATAATTCTTCTTTATAGACTTGTTTTACCCCATTATGTTTGTGCATTTCTTTTTTGTTACTGTCTCAGGTGTCCCTTGCTATTTGAAATAAAAGGTAATTACTATTGTATTTCAAAGAAAAGAATATTAGAATAGTAACTATGTTTATAATACAGTGTTTGATTGAAAGAAGTATTCATTTGAGAGCAAAGGAATGAATCTTCTATTTGTTACTAACAGCCAGCCATTCCAGTAAGAAAAGAAATGCATTATTCTGAAAGAATAGGTTCCACAGGTTTTCAGATCATTGGGGAATGAAATATAACATGAAGCATACTATTATAAAATAGAAAATCTGGGTTCCAGCTATCTGAAATTTCAACTAAATTTAGATAGTGCTGACATTTATTACTGCTCTAGTGGTATTGTGTAGTAACTGTACAAAGCTGCCTTACTCTTTGCTTGTTCATGTGTAAATCAGCTGCTCACTGAGTTGAGGAAATTTGTCTTTATTTTTGATGTTCTTACAAAACAGGAATCTGACCTGAATATTTAAGTTCTTTCTGTTTGGAGGAACTGACTATCGAGGCATCTTACATATATTGATTAATCCTCAGCACTCTCCACACCATTCTGTCTGTGTTTGGGGAATCCTGCCTTTTTCTGTTTTTACTGCCATCTCAGCTGTGACATGTCCACTGCCCACATGGGAGAAATTCTTTTCCATCATCTTTCTGACTGCCTTTGTTTATACCCTCACTGACTGCCCTTAATTTGACCTCAAATCATTTTATTAAAATCATATTGGTTTACTGCTTTCTCAGTGTTGCCTGGGCATTCCTATAAATTGGTGCCTTTATTAGCCATCTTACCATGCCTTTATTTCTTAGCTTCTCTCTCATTCCCCCTGTCCTTCCCCTAACAGCTGCCTAATTCTTGTCAGGTCCTAATTTATTCTCTGCTAATTTGAGAATGAGATGTAATTCTACCATGTTCATGCGGAGGGCCGTAAATTCTGCATCTCACTCGATTGCTGGGTTTATCTACTTGTCCATATCATCTTCAAGTAGTATCGTAATATCTTATATAATTTCAAAAGTTCTTATCATCATAAACCTTGCTTTGATTATCATTCTCATCAATTCAGACTCTCACCTAGTCTCTGTGGTCAGAATGACAAATTCCTTAAGCGCTGATGCAAAGTGAAAATAGGAAATAAATAAATAAATATGACCATCAGAGACTAGAGAAGGTGCAAAGTCAGTGTGACCACCCCAGCTGCTGCACTGTGCACATCTGGCAGCATTGTAAATGTATTAAAAGTGACATTTATTTTTCCACCCCTTGTACCCCTCCCTAAGTCCCATTTCTGCTCTGTACTTCATTCATAAATAAAAACTGGGAGCCATGTGTGCATTAACAAGTTGTACTGAGTTACATGAAGAATGGAATGCAGAAAGGCTCTGAAAAAGAAGCAACACTGTATTTAGGATGAGATGAAAGGGACAGTAGAAACATCAGAAAATTAAATAGGTCTCACGTAGACCTTTATGCCTAACTTCAGGCTTCGCTTTTCAGATTGTCTTTTGTATAATTTGATAATATTCTATTTTGATTATAGTGTTTATATTGAAACTATTATGTATATCACAGTTGTCACTACAATAAAAGCTGTCCAGTATTCATTCTGTGTCTACAGAACTCCCCACAGTATCTTGTAATTTCAATTAAAACTTAGATCTAATATTTATTCTGTTCTTGGTCTATAGCGCTTCCATATGGTGCAAGTTTTTTGGTTTTGATTTTTTTTTTTTGGATGTCGTGATTGGCTAATTTAAAAAACTGTCACTTCACCACCTCTTACAAATCTTCAACATCAAATCTTTTTTTCTTTTTTTTTTTCTTTTAATACCTAGTATTAGAGTTATCTCTGAGATTACCAATTGCCCCACCATCCTCTGTGCTGTTTTACAGTCCCACAAGTCAGATTCTGTCACTTCCTTCTTCAGCTTTTTCAGCTGTCCAAATTATTTTTTCATAAATTAAGAACACTTTCTATCTTAACTCCTTCTGCAGTCCTTTCAAGTTATCTCTACTTATACTTCAAGACTGATGTTGTAGTAACATTTGTCCTGATAAAGGATACACAGATTCCTCAGTTCTACTTTTGGCTTTTCTTCCATCCTTCACTGTGGTCATTATTTGTCTCCTGGTTTTAAAATGGTTAAACCAATTCAAAAAGAAAAAGAAGTGAAGTTACAATACAGTGAGTCATGGCATTTGGACTGAATTCTTATCTTTGTCTATTTCTTTCCTGAATATTGTAAACTTTTTAAAAAATCTGTCTGAACCTATAACTCCTTACATGGAAATTCATAGGGTTTTTTTTCATTTTTTCTTGTGTCTGGTCATTCTGATGGCTGTCATGTTTTTCTGCTTATAATTTTAACATGTGTCTTGATAGCTTCTTTTCAGTCTCATAAGGGACTTTCTATATAAAAATTATGCAGCTCCTCTCTGTAACATCCTTACATCAAACCTTGTAAGAAATCTAGTTCTAAAAACTGTATACACAGATTGTAATGAAGAAATTCATTATCAAGCCACCACCAGTGCCAAAGATAGAACTAACTATATATGCCACTAATGGGATTTCTTTCTCGTATTTGGCTTTGTTATTACCCTGCTCTGGGCTGTACCACCACAAGTGATAGCTTCTTCATCTCATCCAGTTAAGGATCTGCTAGAGAGGTCTACACACATCCTAAAAATGGTAATTTTAGGTGTGGGCGGAAGCAAGCAGTACTCTCAAATGGCACATAACTTCTACTGGTAATTTTGCAAACCCCATCAGTACTAGGTAATAATGACCTGTGATTTTAATCTACTATTTCCAAGCCATTAAAAAATAATTATGGATTAGTCCACCCATGGTGCATTCAGTTATAACAGTAAATGGGGAAGAAGAAAAAGGATTTTTTTGTTTTTATTGTTCTGTAAGGGTTTGATCCAGTTGTAGAAGAATGGGAGGAAAATCATCTACTTCCTGAAAAATCAAGTTATTCTCAGTGAAGTGGGAAAGGAGGGAAGTGTGCAAAGGTTGGAGGAAGAAAAGAGGAAAAGTGAACTGGTTCTCCAGGGGTCAACCACACCTTCAGTGATTGACTGAGTTATGAGATTTGGGCTGTTGCTGCTAGCTATGGAGCAAACCTGGCATCCATCTCACAGGCCAGTTAATCTGAAAATTTGTTTGAAAAAACTGCTGTGTTTAGTTCTGTTGTGCTGCATATAGAGAAAATTAGTATAGAGTCCTTCATACTAACCGTCCAGATCTGCTATGGCTCATTCCTAGCTTCTTGAGCATACAACTACCAGATGTTATCTGAAGAGTGGCTCGTTGGCAGCTGGATAGCATGGCCAGGGATTGATTGCTAAGTATCACTTATCAAAATATATGAGCAATGTGAATGTTACTCTGCATTCCATTTTTTTGTGTCTGAAGGCTTAAACCTGTAAGTAATGCAATGAAATTGTAACATATGAAGGAATATAGCAAGTTTTGTTGCACTGAATGAAAATACCATAAAAAGGGAGCGTCTGTCATGTTTTTAAACCCAGTAGTTATGACGTTTTTCTCATTATTCAAATTGCTTTCAGATAGTGCATTCCTTTATCAAATCTTACAGTTATGTATAAATTACAATATACTAAGAGGATGAAAATATTAATGTTCCGTTGTTTGTGATACCAGAAGACACTGGAAAAGTAACAAAATATTTACATGATATGAATACAATACAGCATATAATTTCTTGCCAGCAAGACCTTATTTTAAACAGTGTTTTTGTTTCCTAAGTTACTGTAGAAAACAATTCATAGATGCTTTTTCTAAGACACACTTTGAGCCTTGGGAATTGAGATGCAGAAGCAGTGTCTACACTGAGATGACGATTTCTAATTGTGTGTTCATCTTAAAACAAAGAGCTATCCTAGTGATGGCAGACCAGTTCCAAAATTTATAAAAAATCTGTAATTTCATTGAATACTGGATTCATACATAGCATGAAAGTGGCTGTTTTCCTTTTATAGGGAGAGGTGGCAAGGAATTTTTCTAGAAGGGCTAAATCTATCTTGTTTTCTGACCTAGATTCTTTTTTACCTCTATTTCTGTTAAGCTGGACAAAATCAAATACATTAATGTTAAATGTTTTGTCACCAGGTTTAATACCAGCTCAGTCTTTAACCCCAGTCCAAGTACACTTGTGCCTCTTCTAAGACTTAAAGGCTGGCATAGTCTTCTTGAAATCAGTGGGGCTGTGAGTGAAAATGTACCTGTGTCCCCTAGTGTTCAGAGAAAGCAGTTTTACAATGCACTTAGAGCTTGCCCAGGTATACTTCCATAATTGACATGGTTGGATTTTAAATGCTGTTTATATATTTTGGGGTTTTTTTCTTCAGAATTCCTTTTTCATTGCTGGAGTTCAGTCAGGGGAAAAAACCTAACATGACTAATACCACTTTTCTTGTGAATAAGCAAATTGTACAATTTATTTTGTAAAAGCAGTGACAACAAAATATTCCCTCCTTTGGGCTCATCTGAGAAATCTAAGTCTATCATCTTGTTCTCACACTTAAAATCTTTGTTTATCACATGGATGTCTACTAGCATGGGCACTGCAATTTGTTCTGTCTTTGTTCTTTCTCTACTTTCCAGCTTGGCAAAAGGTTGCAGTAGAAATCATGTGTCTTCCCAACAGGTGGGCCAGATTTGTTCCCTTTCAGTATTCCTGTTCTGGCTTCCTTTTGCCTCAAGTTTAACTGCCACTTCTCCTAAAGGTTCATCCTGTCTCTGCACTCTGTTATCCCTTGTTCTCATTTCTCCTCATTCTCAATTTCATGCCACTTACTCTGGCTAATGTTTTCATGCTACCATTTCTCTAGGACCTTTCCTCCCTCCTCATTTTTGTGCTGCTTTAGTGCTGCCCTTCAGCATGTGTCACAGCTTCCTGCTGACAGCAATATACAACGCTGTTTTCTTTCCATTTAAATTTCCACTTCTTTTGCAAAGCTCACTAATGATAATTACCCATGTTATAAAACTAAAAAATTATTGTTATTATTTTTTAAAAAAGTACATGTGATATTCTAAAATGAAAGGCCTTTTGGAGTAGCCATCTGCCAGGTGTCACTTCTTGAAAAGTTGGTGTCTTTCTTTAATTCACCTGCAGGCTGTCATTCCTGCTTGGGCAGCTGACCACACATTTTTTGGTACCCGGGCTCCTGGAGAAAGGGAGAGGGCACAGTGCCCTGCTGTATGTGCACATATGCCACCCCACGGACTTGCACAGTCCACATATCCAGCTGGAAGGCACGATCCCCAGCTACTGTGTAGTGCTGCAGACCCTCAAAGAACCCCACATGTTTCCCTGCTTGTGTGAACTAGTGCATGTTAGAAGAGATCAGAGTCATGCTGGCCGTACAGACAGCAGCTATGTTCCCAGTTAGTCTGATGTAAATACAAAGTCAACAGATTGCAGCATTCAAGAGTCTGTCCTGTACCTTAATACTCTTTGTAACGGACCATAGATTCATGGGAGTAGTTTGGGTTGGAAGGGACCCATAAAGGTCATGTAGTCCAACTCCCCTACAGTGAGCAGGGACGTCTTCAACTCGATCAGGTTGCTCAGAGACCTGTCTAACCTGACTTCAAACGTTTCCATGGATAAGGCATCTACCAACTCACTGGGCAACCTGTTCCAGTGTCTCACCACCCTCGTAAAAAATTTCTTCCTTATACCTAGCCTAAATGTATCCTGTTTTAGTTTAAAACCATTAATTAGTTTAAAACCATTATAAGCCCACTTTAAGTATAGAAGGGCCTCAATAAGGTCTCCCCGGAGCCTTCTCTACTTCAAGCCAAACGACCCCAACTCTCTCAGCCTTTCCTCATAGGAGGGGTGTTCCAGCCTTCTCATCATCTTTCTGGCCCTCCTCTAGACCTGCTCCCACAGGTCCATGTCTTTCTTGAGGACTCCAGAGCTGAATGCAGTACTCCAGGTAAAGGTCTCACCGGAGTGGAGCAGAAGGCAGAATCACTTCCCTTGACCTGCTGGTCACAGTTTTTTCATGCAGCCCAGGATCTGATTGCCTTTCTGGACTGAGAGTGCACATGGCCTGCTCATGTCCAGTTTTTCATCCACTGGTACCCCCAAGTCCTTCTCTGCAGGGCTGCTTTCAACCCCTTCGTCCCCCAGCCTGTATTGATACTGGGGGTTGTACTTGGACTTTTTAAATTCTCTTTCATTTTTGCAGGATGGATTATGCAGTCTAGCCTTTCATATAAATGCTACCAATTTCCATCATCCTAAAAATTCACTATATCAATTCAGTAGATAAACATATATTATGATCTGAAATGAGGCAGATCCAAATGCTTTTTCTCCACATTTTGTTCAAGCCAAAATCAGAAATGCTTCCTCTTCCTTTTATCTCTGCCTTCAGCAAAGCATCCTTTGTCCATTGCTCCCATTCACCAGTGTTTACTGAGAGTCCTTCTGGTTTAAACCAGTGTGGGTTGGTGGAAGTGTGATGTTATTAGACACGGCAGTCTGTCTGCCTGACAGTACCACCAGAGATGAACCTGTCAGGTATGTCTCCACCAAAAAGTATTGCTCAAAGGGCTTTTTGTCAGATTACTTGACACTTGCTCATGAACTATGACTAACATTGCCTCCTAAAACACTCTCTATGTTTATTTTATAAGCCATATGGCCCAAAATGGCCTAGTGTTGTATAGGTGTGAAAGAAAGTCTGGATAGATTTAATTACTTTGGACTTCTGAGCTTTACAGCAGAAAGTTTCCATGGTAATGTAATTACTGTATTGTGTTTTATATAATTTATCCCTATTTCCCCTGTTTTTTTCTAAATATTTTTTTTTCATTTTCTTTTGAAAAATCATGTTTTCAGGGGAAAAAAAAAAAACACCTAAATAATTAGTTCTGCAAAACTGTTGTTGTGCATATTATTCCTAAAACCAGATTTTAAATATGTGGCTGTTAGGAGCTGAGCGATTTCACCTAAGGGTTTTGTTAATGGATAACTGGAAGCCTGTGAATATATATCTTTCTGCTCTTGTGGGAACTTTGCAGAACAGTTAATAGAATCTGAATCAGTAATCCTCACTAATGAGTTAGACCCTTTTCCCTTTGTAGTCCCTTTAACACTTTGTAGCTGTTAAAAATGATGTGTATACAAAATAGTAGGTAAGAACCTTTCAGATGAATAAAAGATTTAAACATGGCTGGACTATCAGTTTCCCTTTACAACAGCTCTTATTCAGTGAAGTGATGACTGTGGTAAGCATGACACATGGTAAGCAAATATATATCTTCTCTGAGCACAGTTTTCTTAAATTATTTTTTGATTTTATAAGAATACTTTATTATAGTTCTGCTGCAGGTTTCTCAAAGAAGTAGTAACCAAATTCCTGGGTTACTGTTCTTGGAAAAGTAATGCAGGAATTGTGCTCAGAGGATGATGCAGCCTGGGTGTTTAAAATACAATGCAGGTCTGCCTTTTGTGTGCCCTTAATCTGAAAGCGGGCAATGCGTCAGTATACATTGACTTGTTATTCTGCGGTCTGATAAATAATTGTATGGACTTGTTCTTAGTGATGCATTTTCTTAGGCTTTTTGTCTCACCATCAATGATTAAAATACCATTAGATAAAATGCACATAATCATGATATAAACCATGCAGAGCTTGCAGGTTTTGTCTTCTGACATAAGTATTCCATGTGTGGAAAAGATGCAGTGTAATACAAAGAAATGACAAAACAAGAACATATTGAGGAATGCACATATAAGCATGTTTCTTAGCTCAAATTAAATGAACCCATGCATAAACCAGGGAGTCTGAAGATGGCTGTGAGCTCTATCCTGATTTTTACCTTACAGCATACTGAAAAATGATCTGAGATGCTAAAAGGTGGTTATTTTTGGCAGCCTATATCAATATCCTATTCACACAGCAACTGGTGGGAACTAAAAATAATCCTGTTTCAGTACTAGCTAAGAATCTGGTCACATTTGGCACACGAACAATGTGCACAAATAAAATTTAAGATCCCTTGTTCTGCTGTTTCATTCGAGCCCACTCATCAAGCTTAGTTTGCTGCCATTTGAAAGCTATTGAAAAGCCATTAACTGGCAGGACTGTGAGAGCCGCAGTGCAGCAGCACACCTCAGTGCTGGAAGAATGTGGCTGCAAGTGCACACCAATTAAATCTTTCTATTCCTGGGGATGTGGGATTAGGAGCGGTGTCAATCAATTGTGCTACAATAGCACGTGCAGTAGTCATGGTTCAAGACGCACAGAGGTTTATCGTAACTCCAGCAGTCGGGTGAGGATGACTCGGAAGCCTCTGCAAGATCCTGGAACAGAAACTACATTAAATAATGTATTCTGAGGTATACTGGATACCTGGGGAAGGGCTCTAAATAATGCATTTTCTGGGCATGACAGTTGTAGCAGAAGAGAATGCTGAAACCTGTAGCAAGAGTACAGCCTGAGATGAAAGAATGTCTCATTACCATTTTATCAAGTGCTGTAAGTAACAAAATGGTTATTTTGTTTTTAAAGCTGTATTTTTATTTTCAGAGGTGTGTCTTTTCAATGCATATGCAAAAAGTCGAAGGCAGATGCTGCATGATGTCAACGTGGTAGTCGGGAAGGGGAGTTGTTACTTTGCATGTGAATATGCAGGCAGAGCACAGTGTTCTTTTCCTCTGTTCAGAGGCAACTTCATTGTGTGTGTGATAAAGCTCTCATTCTGAAGTTCGTACTGATCAGCTTTTAAAACTTTTGTTTAAATTAATCAAGATAATAATATCCAAAAAGAAGTAACATGTCATTCACAGCATTATGTTAAAGACGCCTGTAAGGACAACCTCAGACATGGCTCTTAGACTTTACAAGGGTAATACATAAATGAGAATAGCTTCATAATTACAAACACATCTCATCATCTATTGTAGATCAAAGGCTTGTATCCCCTCCTTATCATAATATTTAGCTATTTGGTGTGACAGACTTGAAAAATACTAATGAACTTTTAACCTTGAATCATGCAGGGTACCTCCTTAAAGACTGAAATAAGGTTCTATGCTAAATGTATTGATTCAATGCAGAGCAAATTCCTAGCAGCATTTTTTTTTTTTTAGTCTGCTTATCAAGGCTGCTTGTCTTCCTAGCTGCACATTTTTCGAGCTTTTTGGGTTTGCCTTTTAAAGCACCCAGGGTCTGAGTGGAAATTGCTGGTTTTACATCAGATAAATGAATTATTGTTTAAGTACTTGTTTTGGACAGGCAGTAGTAGTGTGTTAGCCTTGGATATTTTTTACTGCAGGACTTGGAAAACTTCAGACTTCTCGTGATTATGTCACCGTTTTTACATGACAAATAGCAGATTGCTGTAAAAGGGTTTCTCTCCAGATTGTGGTCTTTGATGGCTTTAAGTGTACCAAGGACATTTCTGAAACTATTTTTAAAATACTGTATTACAGTTAAGAAACAAGTGGTGTGGTTCTTTGATGTTTTAATATGAAATACAAGTGCCCTGGAAGTATTTTAGTAATTCAAGGGAATATTATTTATGAGGATTTCCTCTTGTCTGGGTTCAATGGGACCTGTGTATGGAACTGCTTTTAACGCTGGTGGAAGTTACAAGCCTAAATTCCCTGCTCATGCAGAGAGGTACAGGTTAGTTTTACTGCATAGTTTTAAAAGTGCATTCCAAGAATAAGTCCTTGAGCTTGTCATGAGATTTGATAAATGCAGATGAGGAATTGTGGCATAATAACTATTTTGAAGATGTCAGAAAGGTATTGTTCAGTCTGTATTCACTTTGGAATTACTTTCTTAAAGTGAAACTATAGTGCATGTATATGGGCATATGTGTGTTCAATAGCATTATAAATATGTAACTCTACAATAAAAATACAGGTTTCTTAATTGGAAAGAGATGAGGATGACTGTGAGGTTCTCCCATTTAAAAGAAGCAAAGGATGACTACTTGGGGTGTTCATTGCATTGGGTAGAGGGCAGGCATGAAAGACTAAAACACAGCAGAGGGGAAGGTGAACGTACAGCATTAGTTTGGCAATATTATTTGTTCCTTCTTTGCCAAATCTGAAATTTTGTAATTAGTGATTTCTCACTAAATCAGGGTATTTCACCACATAGCACTTTTCTTTCCAAATAGTGTGCTTCAGAAGGCAATGGGTGCTGGCTGGAGCCTGCCAGAAGGGCTTTTTACTGCCTGCGCTTGGAGAAGTGCAGGCAAAGTGCTTCCATCTCCACCTGTAATTTCTGAAGGAGAAACACTGTCTCTGTGATCTGATTATCTGAGGATGTTCCCCTGAGCGTTGCCATTTGACTGAACATGCCAATAGTGTTGCTGACGTTTGTGTTTGGCAGACAGCTGGGATCAAATATGGGCCAGGCCTACGTGCAGGGTGGCGACACCACCAGTGTTCTGAGATCTGCTGAGAGCAGCTGAACCTCACAGAGGTTGGGATGTGACTCTTCAGATCCCACTTCAGTTTTAATCCATTTCACTGATGGTTTCTGTATGGGAAAGAAAATACATTGAGCCAGAGGAAGCATGCTTGCAGAGCACTGTCTCTTAGTATGCTTTGGGGAGAGGGGAAGTATCTACAAGATGTAAATTAATGGCACTTTAAAGTGAGTATTTTATGAACTGTAGTGCTACGTGCCTGGCTATTGCATGTGTTTGCACTTTTTTTTTTTAATCTCTGCAGGGATTAAGTATGGCGATGTGAGCTGAGAAGGACTATAGCTGTTCTCCTATGGCATTAGTACAATTTTACTTATATTCTTTCATTTTCTCAGTGCACTGCTCCCATTACGAGGCTGTGAAAATGAGACCTACCATCACTATCTTGTCATAGGATCTTTCAGGTTGGAAAAATCCAACCTTTGGAGGTCTCCAGTCCATCGTCCTGCTCTAAGCAGAGGCAGCTGCACGGTCAGACCAGGTTGTCTGGGGCTGTGCCCAGTGAGGTCTTTATCCTAGTAATACTCTGGAATAAGGACTTCTGCAGCCATCGTGTTGTCTTCAGCTGGCACCTGCAGCGTTTAAAACACAAGCTGTAGGCGTGTCTGCCTGTTTGAGCAGCTCATGTTGTCACAACTAGTGCCCATCTCCTTTTTGCAGCCAAGTACCTTGGCTGCCGAGAGCTGTCCCTGTCTTTGCTAGTAGCTTCTCCTTGGCCATCAGCTAGCATAAGCTGTTTAGAAGAGAGAACAGTGGTACATAGGAGAGTACCATGTTATTTGCCAGCTGCTGGGTACCATTTTGTCTCAGTGTTTGGTGTGATAGTCTGTACAAATGAATGTGATTTTGCAAATTATGCAGCACTTTGCTGCTATCTTCTTTCCCTTGTATATCTGGTTATGACATAAATAACATCATTTACATGTTATGACTGTGGTTTCGCACCTATGCTCTAGACCTCCTCTGAGGGATCTGCAAAGGTAACTAAGAAAAACAGTACTTTAGTAAGGGGGCTTAAATTCAGTACTCGAGAGTCTGATTTCTGCTGCAAATTCTGTAGAGGTGCATAAATGCAAACAGAATTAAAACCTTGCTAAGGAGTTGTAATCATGCCAGCTGAAAGCCTAAACCAAGTGAATTTATCCAAATATTAAGATCATCAAATCTGAATATCAGAGTCTACTTCCATTCTTTCTGGATTATCTGTTTCCTATTCCTTTATCTCCTTTGTATGAGTTATGAAACACTGAATTGTGCTTTGTTACAAACCAATGCTTAGAGATCTGGGATGGACATACTAATTAGATGTTTATTGGTGAATTTGATTCATGATTTGAAACAAGATATAAAAGAAACATTATAATTCTCTGCAATAGCTAGGCCTTATTACCTTCAGCATCTGAATACATGGCACAGCTTGTCCACAATGAAAATTAATTAGAGTAGAAGATGCACTGAAGATTTGGCCTTTAAATTTTGCTACATCCTCTTCAGATATCTTGTAGTCTGTACTGATTTATTCCTTCTTTTTACTGCCTCCTAATCATTGTATTTCAAAAAAACATTTACTACAGGGGTTCTTCCTTACATTAAAAACATTTAGTCTTGACTTTAGTCTGCAATGCCAGAGACCTTAATCATATACATTGTCTTGAAAGGCCAAAGCCAGCAGTAATATACTTAAAAATGTCATCTTGAGTATTTTTCACACTAATTCACAGATTTGATAACAGACTTACTGTCAGTTATGAATGAAAGAAAAGTAAATTTGGTGGGTTATTGTTATGATTTCCATTTTATTTAATTTTACCTCACTTTTCCATAGCTTGCCATTTCAATGAACTTTCTGTTTCAGTAATATTATTAACCGCTGCAACTCTCAACATACTTGGATGAGTGTTTCACCTGTGGTGGTGCCTGTCCCTTTTCACCAGGGTTATGGGACAGATTGCATTAGCACGTTCTAGGATACTTTGGAGGCAAGAAGCGTATCATCCCAGACTCTCATTTAGCACTTTAAATTCAGTCTGTGCACTTTTCCTAAGGGATTCAGCCATTCCCAGATCACCCAGAGTCTCCTGAGGCTCCAGACATGTGCCAAGCGACAGCTCCACCTGAACCTTATGCCGCTTGGAAGGGGTAGCAGAAGATGTTATATGATACATTAGTTTTAGTTTACAGAGGATGGGGACTTGAACTAGAATCTTCCATGGATGAAGAGGCAATACTGTGGGTGAAACATATGATACCTTTGTGTCAGCTTTCTTACTGTAACAGCCTGTGAAAATTTCATCTGTGTTTCAATAGGGTGAGTTGCTGTAGCTTAGACTGAATAAGAAGAGAAAAGGAGCCTGAAAAGAAAAATTGGAGACTCCTAGTTGGTCTGTGATAGATGAACCTTTTACCTCTATAGTGGCTTGTGCAGGATGTGTGGTAACCCAAGTAACAGTGACACATAGGTGCTCTGTCATGCTGGGCAGTTAGTGATGTGAGAGAACTAGCAAAGTCTTCAGTGTGTTTTCTTCTTCCAATGAACAGGATTTCTTCTATTCCAGGGTTGGGCAGAAGGTGGTATTTATTTAGTCTATTTTATGGTGTCCCAGAGAATTCCCATGTCGTCCTGGACGTGTCCTCTGCTACCAATGAGCCAGAACTCAAGGCACAAAACCTGTAAAATTATGCAGGTGGTAGGAAGGAGAGCTGTCAACAGAAGAAGGACGTTTGTACCAGTCCTTATTCAACAGCCATCCCTTTAGTTTAGGTTGATATTTCATGATGGTGTCAGCTAACTTGTGTGTCATGGTTTATTTCTGCAATAAGGAGAGCTAAGTACAACACGGCTGCAGGGGAAACTTCTTTTTCCTTGTACATGCTTATGACACTGTGACCTGTGGCATAAGGTTATTACTGAAATGAGATGCCTAGCATGACTGAGAGACCCTGCCTGCTGAAAATGGGGCTGGGAGGAAGAGGCAGGAGTCGTCTTTCCCAGTAGTCCTGATACAGCAAGAGGAGCAGCTCTGTGTGACGAGCCACTACTTGGGAGTGTTCTTCACATCTTGTGAAGATGCATAAAGCAATTCTGGGGGAATAAAGAGATTTTGATGAAAGGTATTTTTTTGAGAGATTTCTACCCTGAAATACAGAAAAGGAAATAAAATATACTGTGCTTCTTATTCCATTTTGACAGACTGAATCTGAATCTGATGCATCAGTGATATACAATGCAGACTTCCTTTAAAAAAGTTTAGTCAGTATGATAATTTGGATGTCAAGAAGGGTATCTGAAAAATTAGGTAAAACTGCTCTTTAATTCTGAAGTCAAGAACAAATGATTTTTAGCTTACAAACCTTGATATGAGTAGAGCCACAGGTAGAATATTTTTACTTCCGTTTTGTCTCTGTCTCTTTCAATGTAATAACAGGATCGGTGCAGGATAAGAGAAAAAAAAGGAAATTTTTTATAACCTATTAACACTAGCACTTCTGTCCCAGCTTATAGTACTAGATATATTTATTTATTTTTATTCTCCAGTTCCTGGGGTCATGTGACAATGAGGGAAACTCAATGTTTGGGGTTGTTTTTTTTTTTTCATTTGAACTAATTTTCTACCTTTCCTAAATATCAATAATCATTACATTGGATGCCAGGAAAGACGTAAAAACAACCTTTAATTTAATATCTGTATTTAGACATACAAAGCAATATTTAGAAAAATATATTTTGAGCTGGCAGTAACCCAATTATCTTTGCGCTTTTGTAATACTGATCATCTAATAATTTGTCGAGTGTGTCTCCAAGTAAATAGAACTTTCCTAATAGTAACAACAGATGACAACTTTCCTAACAATAGCAAGTGCTTATAATAGCATTTGGAAATTATATTAAGATGAGGATTTGTATTAAATTGGTATTTGGAAAAATACATTTTGACATAACAACAGGAGGAGCAATATTAACTTGGACAATTGAAGGCTATAAGATTTCCAACTTTGTATTCAACTAAAAATAGCTTCTATTCATAATGTTTTTGAGGGAAATTACAGTCATCCCAAAAATAATTTTTATGTCAACATTTTGTTTCCCACTGTGAAAAATCAGTCATGAGAAAAGAAGGATCAACAGTTTCTGTGGAAAACTTTACTGTGAACTTTTAAGGAAATTATAAAGAAATTGCTTAAAATTTTGACATTTGAAGTGCTTTTTTCTTCTAATACAGTGATTCTGCCAACAGCAAAATAATCTGGCCACCCTGTAAATAAGATAGAAGAAGATTGTGAAGGTCAAAATATCATATTTTCTCACCATATTGACACAGCATGAAGCTTCAGAATTCTGATATTACATTTTTTATAAGATTGTTGCAAGAACACAGAACATAAAACCCCCCCAAACCTCTGTATATCCACATGTGAAATTGTAGCAAAATAGTCACTTCTCACAAAGTTTGTGAAAATGTTGTGTCTAAGGGATATAATTTTACTCCTGAAATAACTTCTTTCTCCAAATAATCACAATTCCTTTTCTTTCTCATTTCAGACAAATTAATATATCATATCATGGTATATTTTGCACAGTTGGTAAGTCGTAAAGCCAAAGACAAAATATTTGTAGGTAATTTAAATTGATACCTGCATCAAAATTACCACAGTATAAACATGGTTATTTTAAAGGAAGTCAAATTTTGAATTGAAGTGATTCTAATTTGTTCTTAAACAAATGGAAATCAATTAAGTCAACAGACATTTAGTTTAATTGGGAACAAACAAGGAGTTGTCCTAATGCAAAATTTTAATATAACATAAAGGAGCACCAACAATTAAAAACAAAACAAAACAAACAACTGATGGTTTATTAAAAGATGTATTTTCCATTTGTGTGCTTTCAAGCAACTGCTTTCAGTGCAAACCGCAGCAAAGTAAGACCTACTAAAAGAAATCTTCAAGTTCTAGTATTTTAACTACTGCACGTACCCTCAGGGAACAGATGACATGGTCAGTCTGTTGTAACCTGCAGAAACAGAAATGCAAGTAGTTTTGCCAAATCTGTTTCCCTTGCCAGTGCCATTCTTTTACACTGAAAGACAGCTGTCCCTGACAAGTTCCTCCCCTCTGCATGGTGATTCAGAGAGCCAGGATGCAGTTATCTTCATGTCTTTTTGGCCAGTAAGAATGGGAACTGGCAAGGAGTGTGGACAGGAGGGCACCGCGCAGATGTGGAAGAGCATTTGGTCCTTTATTACTAGGTTTTTACCCAGCTAGAATAGAGACGTTCCTGTGAGGTTTCTACGTGGAAGTGTGCCTTGCTCTCTTTTACTTCATAGTTGATTTTAAAACAGAAAACGTTCTTCTTGGGAAGAAGGAAAACATGGAGGCTGCTATCTTTGGCTGTAAATCCTATTATGAATGTCTCTCTATGCAGTATGACTTTTCAGAGATCAAAGTGGTATTCAGAGCACGTAGACAGGCAATAGATCTGGGCCATACTACCTATGGCTGGTGGAATCCTGCTGTGGTCTGATTCGGCACAAATCATGTTATGAAGTATGACATATACAATATATATGGGATGTTGTACAGACATTTCCAGAAAATGAAGTGTTTTACTAAGGTTATATTTTGAAAGCTAATTGATGGCTTTCAAGTGTAGTCCTTTTACTATATAAGGAATCAAAGCTTTCTCCTGTAAAAGTTTTGTAAATGTTGGTATCTAAGCTGAGGAGAAGGAAGGAGACAGGCAGGTATGTAGAAATTTCCCCTTCTTTTCAGTCTTTGTGGAAAGGGTAGTATTGTTGTCTTTAGGTAGCTTATTGCAGAAGGCTCTAAGAAAACATGTGAAAACAGTATATCCCTTACTCAGCATTCAGTTTATGTGAAACAGGAGAAATCACAGGTTGCAGATGAAACAAATACCTTGCTTTTCAGATGCTTTACTTTGGACACAATTGCTTGATTTTGTTAACTGCAGAACTAATAATGTTAGTTATAGTAGTGGCATGTGTAAATCATACAGACAGTTGTGAAAAGTAAAGTTCTTAAGGCAATTTAAATGGCATACTTAATTCCTCCTAATCAGCAATGAATATACAGATATGTTGTGTCCAAGAGACACTTTTTCTGTCATGTAAGAGCTAAAGTTGGAGCTGCAATAATAATTTGTTTGACTTCCTACTTCAGTTCCTTCAATGGCTTTGAAGCATTTTTTATGTTTGTCTAGTTACTACTTCCTCAGTGAAGGAACTTGGAAGTTTCCTGTAGACTGGGGGTATATCCATTGATACTCTGCTTTCTTTTTTCAGTTTGTCAAATGAGATCAAGCTGTTCAGTTTCTTCTTCCTCCTATTCTTTTTCTGCTTCTTCTTCCTCTTCTTCAGACAGATGATCAGGCGGATTTCCCCATTTTAACTTAACCCAGAAGTGATATTGCTAGGCATGTTCACAAGCAAGTGTGACAGTGATTCTCTCTGCACTTACATTATGTGTGCCATAGAGCTGTACTACGGTATTATGTGATCACAAGTATAATGCTAGATGGTAGATGTGGAAGGTGACATTAGCAGACTGTTGTAAACTCTGTTGTCAGGACAGCTGCTCAACCTGCTTTCATTTTCACTTACCCATGAAGAACCAGCTCAGACCAGCAATCATTCTTGCTATTCTAACCATAGTCCAGGCTCACCTAGGACATACCCAATAACTATCCTCCTAGCGCAAGGGGGACAAATCTTTCAGATGGCAATGGTGTAGCTCTACATACCAGAGATTGTCCAGGGCTGCTTCTCCACTTTTCTGGAGGACTGTCTTTACAGAACTTTGCAGGTCCATCTGGAGGTGCCAGAGCCAAGTGAGTGGGCTGTCCTGAGTGCCAGAAATGTTGGACTGCTGAGCCCACATTTGTGCTTTCATATGGCTGTACACCACTGGGTATATGTATATATAGTATGCCAAACAAGGAATATTGTGGGTTTACCTGTTAATCTCATCCATGTGTGTTATTTTTATCTTGGTATTCTGCCTAAATTTGCACTATATTAAATTCATTTTATTGTTCCAAATTTTCTTCTTTTTTATGCTGTATAACCTTTCTTTTTCCCTTTCACCCTTCAAATTTCTGTTAACTTGTGTCTCCTTAGTCACTGCTCAGCTAAGCTATGCATATTTAATTCTTTTCATCTTTCCTCATAAATCAGTCCCTCAGGCCCTCAGGCCCCAGAAACATTTGTGGTAGTTTCTTTTGAACTTCTCCAATTTGACTGTCTAGAATTGAATGCAATATTCCAGATAAGGTGCTTTTCTGCAGAAAGGAGGAGGGCCTGTTTTCAATCCTTTTGCTATTTGGAAACTGAGATGGCAGTCCCTTGATGTACACTGAACAGTGACCAAAGGCCTACATATTAGCTCTGCTGCGGAGTTTTTGTTACTGTAAACTAGTTTTCCATCTGCTTTTATTTTACAGTAATCTCTGTAAATGATTAGATTGCATGTAGAACCACAGTCCACTTGGCAGAGGATTTCCTTTCCTGTGTGCTTGCCAACCCTTATGGCTAGGTCTCTGAACCACTGTTTCCCTTTTGGCTTTTGACTGTCTGTGATGTATGAACTGAATATCCTGTTTCTCTTGATCCACATATAGCTTTTCCTTTCTTTCTTTCTTTCTCTCTTTCTCTCTTTCTCTCTTTTTCTCTCTTTCTCTCTTTTTCTCTTTCTCTCTTTTTCTCTCTCTTTCTCTCTTTCTCTCTTTCTTTCTCTCTTTCTTTCTTCTAAATTTTCTGCATGCAGGCTTTTGCAAAATTTGATTTATGTGTTTTTCTTCTGTGTTTTCTGTAATTCTCATATGCTGTTTGCCTCTTGGTCCCTGGCATATTTGCAGCCTAAATAGTGATATCTGAGAATGTCTGTAATGAAAGAACTGCCCCAGGTTTTGAAACAATTTGATTTTTTGTTTCTTTGTTCAGGCATTACAGTAAAATAGTTGATTGTTTCTGCTGCTGCTCAACTTTCTCAGCACATTTGACACATAGCAACTGCAATTTTTGGCTTCCTCTCACTGTGCACCTATGTGTTAATTCACGCTTCAAAGTTGCAGATTTAGAAGTAATTGACAACAGCCTTAGTGTTTTTCATCACTTACTGTGATCTGAGTGTCCTTGGTCTGCGTAACAAGCCCTTTATGTTATACTGTGATGGCAGGAAGAATTTTCCAGTGCATATATTCCCAGATGCAGGTCCTCCCCTCCTCTCTGTCTTATATCTGTAAGTGTGGACTAGAGATGAATGTATTATTACATCTCCATTTACTGGACTGTAAGGAAGTAACTCCTGTCTTCACATCTTACCTGCGACTTCGTAAGTTTTGCATCACAAGCAAATAAAGACAGCCAGGTCTGTGCAAGGACTAAAAGGAGATAGGTTTTTCTAGAGCACTTCTCATCTTTTCTTTCTTTTCTTTTCTTTTTTTTTTTTTTAATTGTCATTTGGCAAGCCCAGATCTTCTTTGCCGTCATTGTGCCTTCTGTTTTGGAACTTCTTGAATTTTACTTAGTGTTGGTGTGATTTATAGCAATTTAGATTATTAAAATATGACCAAAGATGATGCTGCTATTTGCTCAAAGGCTTTGTGAGTGACAAGCCTTATTAAGTGTTTAACATTAATCTAACAACTATACATTGGCTGCTTCTGGAAGTCCCAAATAATGAGTGACATAAATTCATAGTTTCAAAAGTGAACAAAAGATTGTAGGGGTTACCTCAAACAGCCAATTTAGTTTCTATTTTAACTTGTGTATATATATAGATATATCTTTAAAAAACGTGTTAGTGCAGTCAGTTTGAATGAGATGACTATTTCTTTCTGGTTACTTTTAACTCTCTCATGATCCTGACGTGGGGATTTAACAATATTTCTTTAAGAAAACGTAAAATTGACTGCTTTAGCAATGGTATTGTTAATCTTTGGGAAACATATAAGCATATTTTGCTTCGATTTTACTAAGGAAAGAAAGTCTGTGTGATTATTTAACTTGTGTGTGTGTGTGTGCGCATCTTTTAATTTTTCTTCCCATTATAATTTCCAAACCTGTTACCCAGTTTCAAGAAAATGTTTCAAAAACAGGTTAATCATGACACAATTTATTCAGACAAGGCAGCAGTGTTTGGTACTACATTGCCTAGGAATGTTGTAAAACTATTTCATTGTAGTTAGAAATTATAATGTTGCATTTCTGCTACATGGCTATCAGGGTTAGCTTAATAACCGTTGAAGCTTTTGTCACAGAAGGTACCAAGTAGTCTCAAGTATGTTGCAGGAAATTTAAGCCTGCTGCAAGTAAGTTACTTCTTCCCTGGGGGAAAGGCATTGCCATGCAGAATTGCCCTTTGCACCACTTACCTTGGTGCAAGCAGAAAGAAAGAAAAGGTGGCTAGACAACATTCACAGGGAAAACTTCAAAGGGTCTGTTTACACTATAAAAAAGAGGGAAAGGCATTGGACCTCCAGTAGTCTACAGGTTTGTTATTTATCTTGCTGGCTCAGTTTTGAACAGTTCCAACTAGTCCTTTCTGTGGCAAAGGCTATGGATGGTACCTAGAGACCACTCCCATAGACAGGGTGGATGAAACTCCCCCAGATTATGTGCTCTATGCCCTGACCAATCTGCTGTCTATTTCAAAAGGCTTTGTAGCCTCAAATATGGTTCCCTGCCTACACATACTCATCCACTACTTACTAGAACGTATACAAACACCTTTGCTTTTATGTTGTAAAATCCCTTTCTGATATGTTGCAATGCAGTTTCCACTTTAGACACTGTGAAATTAAGAAGCCACAAAAAAAGATAATTATGTCTTACAGCAGAACAACGCAGCATGATAATCACAGGAGAATCACGACCACGTGCTATGCATTCAAGATACATTTCATTTGTTCTACATGAACCTTCACCATGTGAACATGAGCCAGTAAATAACACTTACTTAACTGGCAAGCCAGAGATTACCCTCTCACCTTCTTTTACGTATAGAGGTATCCAAAATCAACTTTTTTTTCTTCTTTTTGGTAAGGGGATACTGGATCCCAAGTTTCATGGACCAATTGCTCAAAACCCTTCCTTAATATCCAGAAGAGCTGTAGGTAGATTATATGAGAAGTGATGAACAGGTTAATGTGTTTTACTCATCTCTTAGAGTATGCAGTTTTTCAGTTGGAAACTCCAGTGCTCCAGGGCAGACAATGGTGGTTTGGTTTGTTTTACAAAAGGTTCTGATGTTTGCAGGTGAACCTGCTTCAGATATGCTGTGGTTTGTGGGAACCCAGACTGCACCTTTGTCTCAGTCTCCAAGGGACTACAGAAGAATGACAGCAGTAGAGAGGATATAGAGACAGCTGCTTTACCGAAAGAAACAGTATGAGCTGGGGCATATTGCATCTGTTCATTTTGCTTGCATTCATGTAGTTTGTGGATGTGATCCACAAATGAGGACTAGGACTACTGCTCTGGGATATACACAGTTTCTCTCAGACCATTGAGATCTGCAAGTTCGCTGTGCTTCAAGACAGGCAAAAGAAAATAATAATATTTTTTTCTGAAAAATGGGAAGAACCCTTTATGTATGTAGTTGAAACCTGTTTTTATTACACTGAAGGCCAATGCATGGGCAAGCAGTTTGGCTGCATTTGTTGAATAGGCTGGCAACACTTAATGACTTTCACCTAGAAGATAAAATATTGGTATGTTACAGACTGCTACATGACATAAATCATAAATGACAATGCAGAGCATTGCTATATTTAATTCGTTATTATTCAGGATATCTTCTATCACTATGAAGGCAAGATCTCAAACTGGATGATTATTTGATTTAAATAAAGTAAATTTTTAGAGAATATCACTGTAACTTCACTGAGTTGCTGATACATAGATAATAGTTTGTTAGAAAGTCTGAAAAGTTGATTAATATTATCTGAGAAGTAACTTTTCCTTGGTATCAAGCTGGAAATTGATTGCAGTTCCTGCTTACCAGTCTAGTCACATCAAAAGGCTCTTGAAGAGCAGCATACAGGAGTAGGTTTTATAAGAGGATCGTTGCTTGAATGTGCTCAGGATTGCTCTTCAGCAAAGACAGAGTTGGGTGCTAAGCAGAAAACGAGGAAGCTTTGTATATCATGTTATTTAAGAGCCCTAACTTTGTAATTACACCCAAAAGAATCTCTGTGGAGCCAAGAACAGGAGCAGCACATCAGCTCCTTTACTGCGATGTAATTTATTCTCAGAAGACATGGCATTAATTGAATTCCTTGCATTCTTTACAAGGTAAATAGTTTACATTTATACTGCTCCCTCATGATTATCTGCTTGTGGGGTGGGGAGGGGAGAAAAGGAGTAAATCCATCACTACAGTAAGCAGAGCACTGCTGACCTGATGCAAACGCTTTAGCCATTAAAATCAGGCTGGGTGGTTACAAGCACCGTGCTGTGCTTCAGTTACAGCTTAATAAACGTAATGGAGAGGCTGTTCAAATGGTAAGTAATTTTCCCTGCACCGAACAAAGGATTTTCAAATCCAAGTATTTTGATACTGACCTTAACATTGCAATTTGGGATGGATTTAAACTAATCTAGCCTCTTCTGTGGGTAAGAAATATTTCTTTTTCAAACTGGAAGATCAGTAGATGATACATAGTAACTTTTGATTTCTGAAAAAAAACCTCTAAAAAATACATTGATCTGTTGTCCAGATACTTTAACTTCAGTTAGATGTATTTGTATCACTGATTTCATATGGAATTCAGTTCAGCTGCATAAATACTAATAAAGTATTATTTCTAATTTAATACATTTAAATAATATGCATTGTTGGTAGAAAATCATCATGTATAGTAAAGTCATGTATAAAGGCAAAGTGCATTACTCAAAGGGTCACTGCTCTAGTTTCTGGTCTCATTTCTGTTATCAAGCATGGGGTGTAAATTAATGCAGCATTTGCAACTGGATGAAGCGGCATTGATTTATACCATCCATGTGTCTGGGTCTGTAAGTGATAAAGCACTTGCTGCTCACTGCATACTTTTCCCACATATCTTTGTTAATGAATATGTTTAGTTAGACAATTTTAAAAGTGTCATGTAGTAGTACAGTTTTTATTTAAAAAATGACTTTTTTCTTTTGTTATTTAATGAACGCTATTCTATTTAACACTTCACTGAAGTTATTGAAATTTTCAAACATTTTGCCTTTCTGAAGCACAGGACAATTAAAATGTAGGGTTTAAACTGTAGTTATGACGAGGGCCTGATGTGGTACCTTTAGCAAGAACAGACCAATATTGGGCCTGAAGTGTCAGAGGACCCCAGCTAAACACAGTGTATGTTTCACAGGGTTTTTTATTTTTTACCATTTTTCCTTTAATGAGATCAAGATGTTTAAAGAATATTGTTTAGGTAGCAGTATCGAGTAGATACATTCTCAGAATCTCAGATTGCCATTTTCCATGTTAATTTAAGCCTTCTACCTTTTGTTTCTATACTGTAAAGACCATAGTCTCACAAACATCCAGAAGCTTAATTATTCATTGTTTAAAATATCATCAAAATCAACATGTTTACATAAATAAAAGTAAGCATGTGTCTTAGTATTCACAAATTTGTAGTTTTAAGCATTTTGCGCTGTAATTCTGTGTCGCCATATTTGAGATGCTTGCTGCATTAAGCAGCGTCAGCAGTTTGGTTGGTTGTGTGCCTTTAATGAAGAGTCAAGTTTTGGTTTTTTTTATGTTACCATACTTTTGAAAACACACAATCATCAGGGTCCAGGAGTACTTAGTTCTCTGAATCACAACTGCAAATATTTATATCATATGAAATGTCAAAATACAATACGTATGTGTACAGTGGCAAACTTTTTTGTAGTGCCTGTGTGAACTTGTATATAGGCATTCAGCTTCACATTCTGGAAATGCCTCCTGATGACATGTGATTCAGATTAGATAGGAACATAATTACCTCCAGGTGATGTGAATTACTATATAAGGTGCATTTTTTTTAGGATGACTAGACTCCCAATTTAAATGCCAGAGCAATTGACTAAAGTTAAGTGACATAAAGCCCTAAGAAATGGAGATATAAAGGAAAGCTGTATCCATATGGTTTCTGAAAAGATGTATGGCAAAAATGTTCCTGCAGACCATAAAGTTAGTTGGGCTCATATCACCTGCAGGCAATGGAAGAAAATGTCTGTAGCAATCACATTCTTCCTCTCTGTTTACGGTGTTCCTCTGATGTTACATTTCATCACCCTTCCCAAACAATTCAGGAGCTGGTGCCTGTAGTGCCACAAAATATTCCTTCTCTCACCTTCACAGTGAGAACCAGTGACAATTCAAAGCAAGCAGTTCCTCTTTCCTCAGAAATCCCTTGTTCATACAGGCAGGATCAAGCTTGTAATTTGTGTTGTAATGCAACTGGCACTCTGTCCAATTCTGAGTAAATTGCTACAATTTTATGAATGGGTTGTTTTGTAGCAATGGTTCTTCTCTTTCTAGTGGTTTTGGGTGGACCCAGTCAGTGAAAGCTCTACATAAGCAAGCATCCTTGAAACTTTTTTGGGTTTTTTTCCCCTGTTAGTTACAATGGTAGTGATTTCCTTTGCCCTGTGCTAGTTAAGAACCAATGTGATATAATATTTCAGTGTTTCATAAAGGCTTTTATATTGTGTGCTGTTACAGAAGATGCAGAGCTTAAAACCAAAAACATATCAATAATCATGTATATTCTAGTTGTTTTGGTCCAGGGCATCTCATTAAATAAATAATACCCTGGTAAGCTTTTTCAGTGTTTTGATGGAGACACTGCTAATGAGTTATTCAGTGCAATATACCATGACAGTCACAGTGACCTTATCAAATCACTGTACATAACTTTAATTTGTCATACACGGAGGCAAGAACCACATGAATTAATCTTCAGATATGATATCTTATGTAATAAGATACAAATTCTTATGCAAATAGATTCAGAAGGCAACCTTTCTTCCTACCCACAAACCTTTCCTCATGTTACCACACTGCCTCCTGACAAGCTTACTCAAAGACAGCTCTGGTTGAAATATATCTTCTGATATTTGAATGGGTCCCATACAAAGTTCTTGTACCAGTTCAGTGTGACAGTTTGTGCTATTTTTCTCATATATGGAAAAAGATGGACAGACCTGATGCACATGTTACCCTTTAGGAGGCTCTAATAGCTTTGCTTTTGAGCCTGGCTGTAGCTGTCAGGTTTTAATTAGTAACAGTTCACATCCATCTAATAAAATTGTGGATTTTAGCACCTATTTTTTCCTGGAGACTTTCTTCACAGCTGAAGCTGTTGCTGCTGTTGGCAATGCTCAATTAGGACAGACTGCTTGGCATACTTTGAATGGTAGAGCTTACCAGGATTATTCTGGAGAAACTGGCTGCTCATGGCTTGAATGGGTGTACTCTGTGCTGGGTAAAAAGCTAGCTGGACAGCCAAGCACAAAGAGTGGTAGTAAATGGAATTACATCCAGCTGGCAGCTGGGTGCAAGAGGTGTTCCACAGGGCTCAGTACTGGAGTCAGTGCTGTTTCGTATCTTTATTGATGATCTGGACGAGGCGATCAAGTGTACGCTCACTAAGTTTCCAGACGACACCAAGTTGAGGGGAGAGTGTTGATCTGCTTGACAGTAGGAAAGCCTTGCAGAAAGGTCTGGACAGGCTGGATTGATGGGCCAAGGCCAGCTGTATGAGGTTCAACAAGGCTCAGTGCTGGGCCCTGCACTTGGGTCACAGCAACCCCACGCAGCGCTACAGGCTGGGGGAAGAGTGGCTGGAAAGCTGCCTGGTGGGAAAGGGCCTGGGGGTGCTGGTCAGCAGCCAGCTGAAGATGAGCCAGCAGTGTGCCCAGGTGGCCAAGGCAGCCAAAGCATCCTGGCTTGTATCAGAAACAGTGTGGCAGCAGGACAAGGGAAGTGATTGTGATTGTCCCCCTGTACTTGGTGCTGGCGAGATGACAACGTGAATACTGTGTCCAGTTTTGGGCCCCTCACTGCAAGAGGGACATGGAGGTGCTGGAGCATGTCCAGAGAAGGGCAACAAAGCTGGTGAAGGGTCTGGAGTGCAAGTCTTAGGAGTACCGGCTGAGAGAATTGAGGTTGTTTAGTCTGGAGAAGAGGAGACTCAGGGGGACCTTATTGCCCTCTACAACTACCTGAAAGGAGGTTGGAGTGAAGTGGGGGTAGGTCTTTTCTCCCAGATAATTAGCAACAGGACAAGAGGCAATAGCCTTAAGTTACACTACGAGAGGTTTAGATTGGATATTAGGAACAATTTCTTCACTGAAAGGACAGTCAAGTGTTGGAACAGGCTGCCTAAATGTTTAAAAGACGCACAGATGTGGTGCTTTTGGTCACGGTTTAGTGTGGACTTGGCAGTCCTGGGTTAACAGCTGGACTTGATGATCTCAAAGATCTTTTCCAACCCAAATGATTCTATGATTAATCCTGAGAATTGGGCTGAGAGAAACTTTGTGCAGTTCAGCAAGGGAAATGTGTATTTTCATGCATGAGATGGGCTAACCCTATGCATTGATACAGGCTGGGAACTGACTGACTTGAGCTGCAGCCCTGCTAAAGAGGATGCAAGGATTTGCAGTGGACACAAAGTTGAATGGGAGCCAGCCCTGCATGCTGGGTGTAAATAAGGCAAACCACATAGTAAGTTATATTAGGAGGAGTACAGCCAGCAGACTAAGGGAAGCTGTTGTCTGCTTCTACTTGGGGCTAGTGAAGCTGCGCCTGCAAGTATATGTGTAGTCTTGGTCCCTCCAGTGTAAGATGGACATTAAGAAAGCGGAGTGAGGGCAGAAGAAGGCTACCAGGATGATTAAACAAGTTACAAAATGAACTCAATTCAGTAGTGACAGTAGTAACAAGGGATAGTGGCCACCATAAAAACCTAAGGCATTTTTGATAGAAGGCAGGTGCAGCACTGGAACAGGTTACCAAGAGAACTTGGAGAATCCATTAACAGAGATTTTCAAGACTTTGCTAGACAAGACAGTTACTTGATCTGATGTTGGTGATTAACCACCCACTGCTCAAAGTGGCACTAAGCAATCCAAAGGATTTCCTCCAGAAGCATGTCTATAACCCTCCTGGATTTGATTGAGTCCAGCTCTCTCAGGGTGATAGCCAGAAAGCTCTGTCTGCCTCTTGTGCTGTCAGCAGTTCCCCATGCTCAGTAGGCTACCAGAATCAGAGCAGAGATCTGCCTGGTTTTAAAACTGGGACTGTACATTGCACGCCTTGAAGATGACCTTCTGAAAGATTAATTTGGAGAGTTTGCCTTGTCTGCATCTTTACTATGTTGTTTAATCCAGGTTTAACCTAACAAGGCTGCTGACCTGCAGCTATTATATCCCATCAGATACTGATCTCATCTGGGATGTATCAGGTTCCAGATATGCTGAGAGAAAAAAATCCCATATGTGACTGATTACTTTTGAGCTGACACCAGCGCCCAAGTGGATTAAGAGCCCTCTTCTCAATGTGCCTGAATGTTTGACTCTGACCACACACTGGAAACCACTGTGAGGCCAGATCTGGCAGTGAAGCACTGTTCTTCATGGAGCAAGTAGACTGGCATTCATGCAGGCTGAAAGTCATCCCAGTGGAGGGGCAGAGGACACTAAGCCAGACATGCTCTTCTCAAAACTGGAATCTGGCAGTATGAGCTCATCTTTGCTGTGCTCAGCTTGACCAAGACATTAAGCTAATTTGTTTGATTTCTCACTCTGGAGAAGCAGAGCACTGTGACACCAGAGGTGTCCTAGAGCTTGCACCGGTCTCAGTTGTGATGTGGCAGTGAACGCTACCGGTTCTTCTTAAGAGCAGAGGCTGCACATGACCTAAGCTGAGGAAAAGCAAAGATACTGTTAAAGTCTGCTGTCAGCAGACAATGCTGATTTATAGCTAAAAGTAAAACAGCAGCAACATTATTTTCCTCACTGGAGTTTTCCAGATATTGACAGCAACTTCAGTAGTAGCCCAAGTGTGTGGCTGCTCCTTCTTCCTTTCATAAAAGAGAAGGAAGGAACAGAGCAAAGATAAAACTCTTGTACATCAGGACTCTTGGCTGCATGGTCAAACATGGTTTAACACAGCAGGCTGGTTTTCCCTCTGAGGCGAGAGCCTGGCTGGCAGGCTCTATACCCAGATTTAGAAGTGTTAGAGTATAAGCTTAGAGTCTTACAAGCCAAAAATACTGTGTAGACTTAAGGCATGGGTACTGAAATATTTCATACAAAGCAGAACAATTCTAATAGGGAAAATTTGAGGTTTGCTCATTCCCCAGTACTATCATGACAGAAAGGAGATGCAGTCACAAACTACCTCGGGCTGAGGGTGGAATGAGTGCAGATCTTCTATTTGATTGAATGCTCTGAACACTGGGACTGAAGCAGGGAATAAAGTTACATCTTCTGCAGCTTTATGGAGCTACCCTTTCATTTCCTTGTTTTTTCCGACATGTGCTCAGAAATGAAACATATCATTTAAGGTCAAATGGAAAAATTTGTTTTATACAGGAGGAGTTGCTGACTTTTGACATGCAATAAAAAAGGGTCTGTTTTGGCTTAATGCAAGCCAATACTTTTTTCCAGTTTTTAGTTTGACAACTCATTTTCTTCTAACTAGAAGGCCATGCTAAGAAAGGAACAAAAATTATAGGGAGGGAAAGGGTAGTCTACGCTAAAAGAAGTTGACTGTACTTGACCTGTAGAATTGTATTCTGTGTCTGCTTCTGTTACGGAGTTTCTCAGCAAGACATTCTGGGAACTTTTTGTTTAAATGTATGCTCCCCAGTTTAGGCAAGTCTGGTTTAAGACCTTGGTTTCTAATACACAGTGAGTACACAGAATATATAATAAACAAAATAAATAACTTATAATATAATAATAGTATACAAATAAATATATAATGTAATAGATATAATTTATAGAGTGATTGGCATACAGACCTAGGACTATCACTTTGATAGTATTTTATTATGGTAGTATGATATGTAGTAGTTTACAGAATGCTATGCCTTTAAAGCAAAACACAAAACTTCAAGAAAAGAATATAGAATTCTTGACTTGGACACCCAAAATTAGTGACTTAAAAAGAAAATTATTGTCTTTCAGTTCTTCAGTAGAGAATATAGATAAGAATGCCCCCTTATCCCTCTTATTTCTAAATTAAAATAAATAAATATTTGTAAAGCGTTTATATGCTCTGATGATGTGAGCTTCACAAAAGCCTGTCAGCAAATTATTAATTATGCCTTCAGGGCACAGTTTGGATGGTATTCAGTAAATTAGACATATATCAAGCAACAAGGAGAAAACAAAGTTGTCATTTAGTCAGCACTACTCAACTATTGCCCTGCATGCGGTAGGGGTCCTTTGATGATGTAATTACAGATTTAGCAAAATGGGTAGACAAAAGCAGGCCTAATTAGAGTTGCACAGTAATGCTTAATTTTGGTAGTCTTAACTGCCCAAGGTGACTTGAGTCTACATCTCCTTTAAAAGCTCTTCCATAAAACTAAGGAGAGAAAATTTCTCTCATCTGGGCTGCTGACAGTCCTTAGAAAACAAATTTGGGCAACTAGCTCCCATATGAAGAAAATCTGTATGTAAAGCAGAAAATGAGAATCAGAGTGATTGGGTGGTGTCCAGCCACCACATCAAAGGGTCTTAGGGTAGGTTAGTGGGTACATAGTTGATGAACATTAATTCACATCCAAGGGCTCAGGCAATAAAATAATCTGACGATCCACTAGTCTCCTTTTGCAACAGAGCTGTGCCCTGAAAAGCAACTAGCAGCAAGTAGCCTCTTGTGGTCTTCACTCTCAGTGGAAAAGAGAACATACTGAAAAAGAACATCACTGTTACTGCAATATCAGTAAAAGTACCAGATTTTACAGTAACAACAAAAGAAGAATCTGACTTAAAGGTAATGCTATGAACTTTAGGATTAACTGAATCAAAGACACATTTGTGATCAGTTTCCACGTGAAGATTTCATATCTGAGGGTGTCATTAAAAGATTACATGTGGATGCCAACGCCCCCCCCCCCCCCCCCCTCAGTCATACACATAGTTAGGAATCTGAAATGACTGATGTTTTTAATAGATAGTTGCCTGAGTACTGACTGCATGCTAATTAACTTATTATAATTATGATATGATGACTTTTGTTCTCACTGAATAACAGGAATTTGCTAACCTAAAGCAAGGCAAAAATGAATAAAAAAGAAGCATGGACATCAGACTGGCATTTCTCTGCATAACAGTCTCCTGTTTGTAAGCAAATGCAAGCCACTTGAATTATATTGAATTATTTAGATATTTTGCCCACCTCCCATTTGAACCTTTAGGCGTCTTTCTATTCACATTTGTTTACATGAAATGAGTTAACTTTTAAAAAAAGCATCAGTGATTTCATGGAATGAGTTATCTTTTGTTTCCAAAAAGTAAATGATAATCATATGTACTCTCTGTAGTCAGTGTTGGTCAAGTAGGAGGAGCTCAAGTGACAGATTTACGCACGGTTAGAAAGAACAACAAGAATATTGGTGGTGGTTTCATGGTATATTTGAAAACACAGTGTTGCATGCTCTAAATGTGTTTGTCTTTAATTTCTTACAGGCTGTTTCCAGCTATGTAATGTTTTTCGGTCCCATGAGATGGAAATTGAGCAGTGCTTGCTGGAGTCCCTCCCTCTCGGCCAGCGGCAGCGGCTGGTGAAGCGGATGCGCTGTGACCAAATAAAGGCATATTATGAACGAGAAAAAGCTTTCCAGAAACGGGAGGGCTACGTGAAAAAACTGAAACATGGAAAGAATCATCGAGTTCATTTTGATCTTGCTGATATGATACAAGATGCAATCATACGTCATGATGATAAAGAAGGTACTTATTAATGTAGAAAAAGCTACTTTTTTCTTTTTGTATAGCTAAAAGTTTCAGAGGAAAAGCTTCCCTGTTCTACTTACCTGTCATTAGGAAAAATACAATTTTGCATGACAGTAATCATAAAATGACTGTTGTAATAGAATACACAGACACGTATTGCATACAGCATATTATATACCTGGTTACTGAAATTAATAAGGTATAGATAATAAACCTTCAGAAACCAAATTAATTTATTCTGAGGTTAAGATATGTGTAAAATAATGTCCTTCAAAACCAGTAAAGACTATAATCATTATTATGTGTGGCCTTTTACTTACCTATATGAGCCATAGAATTTAACACAAGTTACTTTGAAAATTAATTTCTTGATTTTAGCCATAGTCTGGAGTAACGAATTGTGCTATTAATGACACTGGCCTGGCTAGAGCAATGAGATGGTGTTGGACCATACTCACAGCAGACAGTGGGTCATCTTTCTGGTTGTGAAATTATGTCTGTGTCCTTTTGCAGTACTTAAACACATTTTAGGTGTTCTGTTTTTAGTTTCCTGGTGTTGTTTGAAACCCTGGTCCCACCAGTAGTAATCTGAGAAATTTTGTGATTTACACCTCAAAAGGGAACCAAAGCTTGCAGTAAGGATGTCTCAAGTTTTAGAAGTCCCCATGAATCAAAGTCCCCAGGAAACCCCACATTATTGTGTGGGAGGCACAGAAGAAAAGAACCGATGCAATGCTTTTAACAACCCCTTTCAAACAGATTTTATGGCAGCTTTTGTAATCACATTAGCACAAAACTACCTGAATGTGGAAGGCTTTGAAACAGGGTCACATCACACAAACAAATTGGCAAGTGTCTCCTAATTTATATCAGTTTGATTAGGTATAGGTTTTTTACTCACTCCTGAATCTTCATTTTAATGGGCATTTGTAACTATCATTGCCTATCACTGAAGTATAGTCTTACACATTTAAATCTATACAGGAAAGTAATCAAAGAACTTTTCAAGTGAGTGCCCTGGGTATAATTTACAACTAAGTTACAAATAAAATTTACAACCTTTCATTCCGGTCTCCTAGTGTGTAAAAGTGCAGGGATTATAAGTGAAGATCTTCTTCCTCCATGTTTCCATAGCTCCCAGCTTCTCTAAAAAACAAAGCAGAATGCTAGATATGACTGTCAGCATTTTGTAAAAGCCAGATACTTGAAGCTATTTTTGACATTTATGCTGAAGTAATGTAGCTTGCTTATGGGAGTGTTGATGGGGCATCAACCGTCTGTTATGTTGCCCATACTTGGCCTTGAGCTGCACCTGAATCAGAATGGAAAGTTCAGCAAATGCTGAGACTGAATAGCATGAGCATAAAGGGAAGGTTCTTAGGCAGAGGAAAGTAAGGTGAGGGAAGAAGAGGAATGGTATCCTACGCTTGAAACAGATGAAATAGATCCCCAGAAGGAAGGAGCTCAAATAGTCTTCAGATAACCCCAGTATAACTAACAACACTATGCTGAATTTGATGCCTGTGGACCTTTCCCAGGACTATGAAAAAATGTGATTTTTGTCTTTAAGAAGCTTGCGGACCTGCAAGTACCTGTCTTGTGATTTTAGCCAAATGTTTGCTTTGAGGTGAATAAGGCTATACTGAGAACTGTTATCATGTGAGCCAATTTAAAAAAATTATATTAACTCATATACATAAAAGCTGCTCTCCTACTGTTGTTGCTGAGTGGAACATCCAACCGTGACTCTTTAGGGAGTATATCTACATTAGGATTTCATTTCAAATTAGGCATATGCTTTTGTGGCAAATATCATATCCATTTACTGTGTTTGATCTTGTTTTATGGAACATGCAAACTAGATTCCATTCAGATAAAACTGAACTGGAAGGTGTGGTCTGGAAGCACACCTAGTGCCTCCAAAGAGTAATGGGTTTCCCATCCAAAAGGCCAGTCGAGACATAGGCTGAAGTAATTCCACTGAAACAGGGATAGCTGGGGAAGCTGTGCTTTTGGCACCACCTGCTTCTCTTGTCTGGTTATTCATATTTCAGTCAGTCATTCAACATTCATCATTCATATTGCCCATCACTGTTTACTAATGGTTATACATAGCCAGTAAGCTGGTTGTGTTGGGTCCTGTTAATAGTATGGAGTATCCTCCACCTCACTGCAGTTTCACATCAACTTTATCTGCACAGCTGGAGTAAATACAGCTCTGGTGTGAAAAGATCTCAACTCTCCCCTTCACTGGTCCTAAGGCAGAAATGACTGTAATATAAGACTGCAGAAGGGAACAAGCACACATTTCCTGGCTCTTCAAATGTCACGCCATGTCTTCAGCTCCCTGCTTTTGGTGAAATGGCCTGAGGGACTGAGAAAAAGGTTGTAATACTGAGTTAAGTAAACAAACACGGGAGACAGGTTTTAACAACCTGTCAGCTTTCTCTTCTTCCTATAAATTCATGTCTGGTCTCCAGGATCTGGCTTTTATTGCACATTGTGCTCAGTAACGAACAACATCCACAGTTACGTTCAATTCAAATATAGGGAAACAAATTCAGTAATAAGTATTTAAAAATTACTTCTCATTGGAAAAGGTGGGCATTGAACAAGCATTTTTTTTAAAAAGTAGCTCAATGCAAGTAAGTAGCAGAGAAATACCTTAACATGAATTAGTAATAATTTAATGACTTAAAATAAAACTCCTTCTGCTGTATGAATATAAGCTGTTATCCTGTGAAAAAATGGGATTCAGACTGATCCGAATATTATATATTTTGGGAATAAATGCTGAAAGTAACCAAGATAAGAGCTCAGCAAATCTTCAAAAATTTTGTTTTGTTTACTCAATATTAATCATTGGCAGCAGGGTATTTTAATGCAGTTTGAAGATCTTTTTCAGAGACAATTTTCAGACTAGACATTTTGTTTATAATGAGATATTTAATAACAAGTGTAAATGTGTGGTACAACATAACCAATACTCAGCTTTAGTCAACTAAATTCTATCAGGCAACACCTTTCCTTATAGGAAATTAATTTTGTGAGCTTGAACTGCAGTGACTTTGAAGAGATTAATTCCACTCAAGGTATAACTTACCTGGCTGTAAATAAGCCTGATTCTGCCTTTCAGGATGTATGGGCAGACTGTGGTGGCCAAGAAGAGGACTGTGCAATTTGGATACTTTAAATAACTGGGTACACATAGATGGAATCAATTTTGTGATGAGACTGTAAACCAGGGGTCCTCAAACTTTTTAACCAGGGGACCGGCGCGCGGATGAAGTGGCAGGCAGTCATCTGCGGCTGCTTGGTTTCCCCACCAACCCCTGGCGGGGTGGGGTGTGTGTGTCTGTAAATACCAGGGGCCGGATTGAGGACCCTGGGGGGCCGTATCCAGCCCGCGGGCCGTAGTTTGAGGACCCCTGCTGTAAATGGTTTGGTACTGGTTTTGTGATCCTTGGGTTCAAAGTGCTTATGAATCCTCAAGCTTCACAAGTTTCAGGGTATCGAGTTTTTGTAAAATGAAACTGAAAATCCAGAGGCTAAAATTCTGTGATTCATACAGTTTTCTTCCAGTTTACCTTTGCAAGAGAGTATACAACAACAGAATTACAAAAAAGTAGAATCATCCACACAGAATGGCAGCTAGGCCTATTTTCTTCAAATTTTAGATGTATTTAGGAATTGTTTGCAAATCTTGGGCTCTTAAATGCTTTACCCACATCTATGTGCTCCCACCATTCTTTAAATAGAAGCAATTCTGAAGTCAGCTTGACTGTTTTGCACTCCTCTGAGACTGTTAATCAAAATCCTATTTCTTGATGAATCCCAGAGTAGTTTAACTTGGTTTAGGGTCTGGGTGTGAAAAATCTATGTCACTTACACGTACTGATTAAGTAGAAAATGTAGCTACATTGCATGGAGACCATGGAAGGACAACAACCAGGAGGAATTGAAGAGAATGACTACAAAGGAGATGAAGACCTATGAGAGTGATAAAGCAATGCCCACATTTGGACGGGTTTGAATGCAACTAGTAGTAATTCAGCAAGAAAGAACACCCATTCTATAGATGTACGAGACAGCTAGAGAGGGTTGTTTTACAGTTCTATGAAAGGAATGCAGAAAGTGTAGTACAGAAAGTAGAAAGAGGACACAACAGTAGAATAGAAGTAGCTTCCCAATTGAAGTCCAGGGACTCATTTCTTATTTTCTATATCATTTATATCATAAATTATATAGACTGGACAGCGCATTATGAAATGGTGAGAAGTAGTCTGGTTTGGTAGGTGAGATAAATTGGATACTATGAATATATATAATGATTAATTATAATGTGACCAGTACAGAGACACTTAACACCTGAGTCTAATCAGAATTTCACTCTTAAGAATTCATTGGTTTTGTTATTCATGAAGAATGCAATATATCTTTTCCAAAATTACTGTAGCAGCTGCTACTGGACACAAAATGAATCTCTGATACTCCATGCTAATAGATATGATCATTAGTTTGCATTAAAATTACTTTTAATTGGGTTTTTAGAAATTCTTACCAGTGACCTGCTTCATCTCAAGTTTAGAAATTAAATATAGGCTTATTATATTTTTCTAAAAGTTAATAAATATCAAAATGGTGTATCTTTGTTCTGTTTGGAGGTATTTAAAATTATTAATTATATTTTTAAATTATTGTTTTTATTTAAATAATAAATAAAATATGTATTATTTTACATTTATATATATATAAAAAAAATAAAGTTATTGCTAACTGATATTTAGGCTTTTATCTGACCCTGGGAGATTGAAAGGAAATCCTTCTTTTCTTTCACCTTGCAGCTTCCTGCAATTTCTCTTTTTTAAAGTAATACGCTTTTTAGTGCTGTTGGTGGGCCACATTCACCCACACTACTAACAGTGAGCATTTTGAGAGATTCTGCATCTATCATTCTCAGTGAAGACGTGTAGAAGCAGAAGCTGGTGAATGAGTGAGTGCACTGTTTTCTAACACTGGTTCTTTCCATGTCTACTGCTGGCAAGGGGATACCTGTAGTTCATTCACCTTTAAATCCTATATAGCTTTGTTCTGTGAGATGTTAAAACTCTATTAATAATGGAAAGCAGGACTTTTGTCCTGCTGATATCAGTCATATAATTTTACTGCAAACTGGAAGATGTAGTAGCTAGAGCAGGCTTCTGCATCCCATTCCTTCTCACTGTGAAACAGTCATGCTTGTGCCTGCACTGAGCATTAGTGTACACTCAAATTTTCTTCTCTGATACACATACTCCAGTATTTGTTGAGCCCACACATCAGCTTAGACTCACGTACAGGTGATTAGGAAATGGACTGAACAGTCAGGAAATACTCTGAGTGAGTCAAAGCCTAAGTTTCTACTTCACATACAAGGTAGTCATTCTGAACATGTCTTAGTATTTTGGCTTCTTGAGAATAAGGGATATACATCCTTCCTGAAGCAATGGTGGAGTTATTGCCACTGACCAAAATGGTAAACAGTGGCTGCTTTGAAAAAGGTGACTTTTTTGAGCATGAACTGGTAAACTTGCCATAATGAAAACAGTAGCTAAAAGTGAATGTGACAGCCCTGTACCCAAAATCTCACAAAGAGGGGAAACTAAAGCACTGGTTTAGTTTCGGTCATCTTTCGGTATATTCTGTAACCCAGCCTTTCAGACATTCTGCAACATTACCCAAATCATAGGGCTGTCACAAATTCTGTGTATGTCGTATCTTTTGTTATGAAAACTCTTAAGTTGTAATGTAGTCATGATATATGCCATAAGGTCTGCATGCTGGCAGGGCATGGAAGGTCAGGGTAGGAAGTCCAGAGAGCCATCAACTCAGTCTTGAGACAAAGGAGGTACTCCTGTGAAAATCAGCATTTCAAAAGGGAAATGCAGATTCCCTAAACCTAATTAAATCCCATTTAATCCTTTTAATGGCCAATATGCTGATTCTGTAGCAGCCTTGGTTCTGAGTGGCCACAACACCAAAGAAAGCCAGTGTTAGCACTAGTGCTGCATCTGTAATAATGATTCTTGCTCCTTTCCATGGAGGTTGAGCCTGATACTGTGTTTTACTCAGACCTCAACTCCACCTGAGCTTCTTCCTGAACCTGCAGAGCTACCAGCGTGGCTCTTTGCCTTTAGCAGTAGGCTGCAGTGGCTGGGGACAGCCTTACTCTCCCTTCTCTCACCACAGGATGCCTGGAAAAGGTGGTCTAAAAAGCAGAAGACACTAATACCCTACTTTTTCTGTAGTGTCCACTGCTGGGGGAGACCTTCCAGGACTGGGTCCTCACCCCAGCAGGTTGGCTGCAGAGTAGTTGCTTAGTGCAGGGAAGAAAACAGGAATCCCATTTCACTTCCTCTCCTTAATGCCAGTATCTCTAGTAATTTGAAAGAGGTAATGCTATTGTGAGATTTGGTGGTATTGTGATATTTGAGAGGACTGGAACATCAATATAATGGAAGGTTTTAGTATTATTTGTTATTTTTCATAAGCACTGTATAATGTGCAATATTATGATAAATTTCAGTTGCATTCATTAAAAGTGTGTGTAAGGAAGCATAAAATGGGTACAGGTGCGGATGGTGCTGGAGTGTAATTTGTATCTTAACTACTTTAGGTTATAAAAAGGGCTCAGGGGAAGGGAAAGCAAAATCTGTTCAAAAGAAGAATGAATCTTTAATTTGTGGTGGCATATGAGCTGACCATTAGCCTTCAGCAGTTAGGAGAATGTGTCAAAGATGTTATAGTGACCATTCCTAGACACAGAAAAAAGTATACAAATAATTTGAAACAGAAAACCGAGGCTGAAACTGAGCTGAACTAAAGTACATTTTTTATTACTTCTTGTATCGTTTCCAAATCTACTAACTGATTTCTTATTTTTGCATCTTATTACAGTAGGCTTGCTTATGCTTTACTGTTCTATCTGCGGTACAAACAGCTTGGTTGGTTACAGAGAAGTTGTTCTGGAAAACAGTGGGTTGCACTCCCTGTGTCTGGCAAACATATGTCGGCAAACTTACTGATCCTCAGAGATCAAGTTTAAGGGTTGCCAGCCAGCAGTCTTTTTAAAAAGCTGGAAGAGCCAGGACACGGGCAGTAATGACAGGTTTGTGAATGTAAGACTCCATTAGGTGAAGCCTGTTGTCAGGTAGCAGGAAGCTGGAGAAAGAGGCTGAGGAGTGAAGACCACTGAGAGTGTGTAACATTGACTATTTATCGCAAACATTTTTATAATTAAGAAGAGTGGGAATATATTCAGTTAACCTGTCTGCCCTTGGGATTCTGACTTTCAGCCTACATTTTTAGACATTTGAAGACACCTCTTCTCAAACTGATTGCAGGCAGCTTTTCTGTTTTTACCTGTTGCATGTGCTGGGATGAGTGGTTAGAAAGTGAGGCATGGCGATGCCTGGTCTTTAAAACTCACCAGAGCTTTGGATGAGGATTGATTTTCTGTGTGTCAGTAGTTCAGAGGCATCTTTGCTCTAGACCAGACCCAAAGATAAAAGAATATGTTTACTGAGGACAGAGTATTGCCATAATAGAACAGATTAACAGAAAGACAAAGCAATAAAGCACATTATTATGCTTAACATTTAGGAAAGAGGTGTAATAGGTGTAGCATTAAATCTGACAAATTGGGTTTTTATCACTAAGCCAGAGTTTCCCTAAACTAGGCACACCCCCCTCATCATGTTGAGTTAAAAATGTGACTCTTGAAAATAGGACCTCTGCGTGAAAGTGCAGATCAATCTATGCCATCACAAATTACAACAACCCATTTTTGTTTACTTCCACCTTTAAAAATCTTCCTGCCTTGTTTCTTATGATTAATATTTAATATCAGGTTTTTTCATTCCCTTCTCCTCCCCAAGGTACTTTAATTAGCATTTCTTTTGTATACTGTTTGTCTCAGCTACAACCTTCTGAAGAGGCAGGGGTAAAATTATAGAAGTGATATTATGAGAAATATTAAATGCATGCGATATTTTACTAAGTATATAAGCCCCTGTTTATTACACCAAAAGCATAAAGGCCAGAAATACAAACATGATTGGTGAATTAGTATTAGGCTGTTTTTCCCAGTTTTCTGTGTGCTTTTGACTTTACACTCCCTTTTGGGAAACCTCACTTTCACCAATCATTCCAACCCTGAGCAGGATAAAATGGCAAACAGTTGTAGTGTGTTTAGTATGCACATGCCTTCATGAGAAAAGGAAGCCTCCAAAATAAAAAATTGAAATCTTGGCTCAAAACCTATATAATATCATCCTAAATTAGATGAATGACACTGATTAATAATTTGCTGTATGGTGATATCATGAAGAGGGAAAAAAATCAATTTAATCTAATCTTAGTTTGAGAAATTTAAAATATAGCATATTCAAGAACATTTGAAACAGAACTACCGGGCAGCTAAAATGTATTTGAGGGATTACATACTCAATTTCCTTTAGCATGATCAATCCTTTTGGAAATATAAAGCACAAATAGATTTCTCAGGTTTTATGGTGCTTTGTTTCAGGATTGTGCTATCATTTAATATATTTTAATTTTAGATTACTATTTGCTCTCACTCTAAATTTCATCTAGACTTCTTTCTTTTTCTTTTTTTTTTTTTTTTTTTTTTTCCCCTACTGGGAAAGCATATGGAATTCACTATATATAAAATAACAGGGTGGTTTGCCCATACAGAGCTATTTTGGATTTTGCAGCTAGTTTCCTTTGAATCAGAGGAGAAATATGTACATTAGATGATAATCTAGAAGTGACTATTGCCAAATGTTGATTTAGTAGGAACTATTGTAGAAGAAATCACAATACATATGTATGGTAATTTATACAATTTAATATTTATTGTACAATCCTTAAGAGACATGAACACTAGACACTGAATAGTGAAGTCAAGAGACTATTCAGAGCATATGAAATTAATGAAGTACACAAAATTCTGCCCAATCAGGGCTCTTGGAAAGAAAGAAAAATGTATACTGGAAATGAATACATCCACAAGACAAACAAATGCATGCATTCTGTATTGGGAACTCGTTTTGTCTGTAACTTTGGAAGACACTAAGCTAGCTGATTTTCAGACATGCTAGTGATTTAATCAGTTCTGTGTATAGAAAAATGAAGCATCAAGCAACCATCTTAATCCACCTATTGATCAAGAAGCTGTTTCAAAGGCCCAGAAGGTAGAGGCACATTTCAAACCAGAGCAAGGCTTCAGTCCTATAGGTTCAGCATGGTTGTTAATCTTGTTTAGCATCATGTACCCTGAATTCAGCAACACAAGGCATCTTTTTGTTATGACACAGGGAAACATAATGCCTTTAGTTATTGGGTAACAGATGTTAAGTAATTAAAGCAGCCCATTTGAAAAGCAATCATAAAATCACAGGGAGATGAAATTTGAATACATTTGAATTCCTACAGGATTCCATATGTGCTTTTTGGTTTTTTGTCCATGTGTTTACATTTTTAGTAATTTGGTAAAGCTGAGATAAAAACTGAATGTTAAACTATTTTTTGTTGATAAAAATATGCATGATTCCTAATATACAACACTTATTTAATTGGAAAAACTAAAACACAGAAGGTATAACGTACCAAAAAACTGAAGGATAGGTTTGATGGTGTGAATTTTATCTAGCCCTTTTTCTCCCTGTGGACCACCTAACCACAGGAGTGCTTCTGCTCCCTGGCTACTTTTCTTTTAGCCCTGAAATCTCCCTGGGTTCTTTCAGCTGCAGTTTTTGTTTCTGCATATGCCCAGAACTACTTTGATTTGAACAGCTATCCTCTGCCCATACCAAGTAGGGAACAAAAGACAAAGCATCTCTCCTTTTTGGGTCCCCCTCTAGTAGGGGGAATTCACACCAAATGTAATTAGTCTGCATTATCATCAAATGGAGTTATAGCTTCCTCCTTTTCTCCACAGAACTGAGGCTGGAGCTGTCACTCACCCATTTTTGCTAGCCTACAGGTTTTGCCTGTGGGTTGCTTCAAGAGCAACACCTTAAGTCTCTCAAGCAGTGTCCAGCCTGGCATGGCTTTCTCGTGGGGAATGGGCCTGAGAGGCAAATTGAATCAAGGTGGTCTTGCTTATAGTATAATAAACTGTAGGAAGTTGACCGCTTGTAAGCTGTTGTACAAAAACCTTGATGTTGTCATGATCTCTGCTACTAACTGTGTTTTGAAAACAGGGATATATACTGAACTATGTGCAGCCCCATTTCACATATTTAAGCTCTGACTAAATCAAGACTGGCATATTAGCGATTCCCGTTTGATGTTTTTGAGTGTCTCTAAGGTCATCCTAAAGGATTCAATGATTGTGTCTCTGAAAAGTATGCCTTTTTCTTACTAATTTACAGAGTTTCTAGAACCTTAACTTTTGGATTTTTCTTTGAATAAGAGATTTCTAAAATATAGGCACTGAATTGCTTGCCTTGTATGTAGATAAACCCATTCTTGAACCTTAACCCTATAAATCCAAACAAAACCACACTTTGTTAACTAGAAAACATAGTTTTAAATGTTACCTCAATTACAAGTGTAAAACATAGTATTTATGAGGAAACCTTTGTAAAAATACACAATTTTTCCAAGAATTTTATTTATTTACCTTTGAACACATTTGCAAAATTATCAATTATTTATTTTGGTGGACTATGACATAAAGAATTTTTTCAGTGGGACAAGCCAGTATGTAAATTATTCATGACTTTGCATGATCAGGAGCTAATTCAAAAGGCTTTCACAAACTAAAATGTCAAGAAAAAATATTCAGAAGACCATTACCCCTACACATGAATCCAGCTTTTTAAGATCATAATCTGGTTTAACAGAAAACCTTTATAGACATATCATAGAATCATAAAATGGTTTGGGTTGGAAGGGACCTTAAAGATCATCTAGTTCCAACCTTTGAGATCATCTAGTTCCAACCCCCATGCCATGGGCAGGGACCCTCCACTAGACCAGGTTGCTCAAAGCCCCATCCAGCCTGGCCTTGAGCACCGCCAGGGATGGGGCACCCACAGCTTCCTGGGCAACCTGTGCCAGTGTCTCAGCACCCTCACAGTGAAGAATTTCTTCCTAAGATCCAATCTAAATCTACCCTCTTTCAGTTTAAAATAACTAATTACCCCCGGACCTATCACTACATGCCCTACTAAATATATCTGTCCTTTTTTCATTTTAAGCCTATCAAGCTCATTTATAGTTCCATGTTGGTGTTTTTCTCTGTAAGATCTTTTTTTTCCCTGTAATAATAAAAAATTTTCCACTTCTGCATGCTCTGGCACCCAAAAGCGGCAAGAAACACAGAGAACTAATCACTCACAAATTCACTGTCATGCCAATAAAGGGTCGTTAAGCCATTAACAACCAACAAATTGGCACCTGGCATTCTTCCTGTTCATTTCAAGGGGGAGCCACAGTGGGATGCAAGGCTATAAATTGGCAGCATTCAGAAGCCTATTCTCTCAATGAAAGATGGTATCTGCTGGGTGACAGGTACTGCTGACAATCCCTGGATGTTGTCATAAGTCACATTGATTAAAAAAGAAAGATTGCAGTCATGGCAGAAGACCCTAGTCTATACTTGCAAAATAAAAAGATAATAAGAATAGAATTCTTTCTATGCAATTTGCAGTTGATTTCTTCTTCAATTTCTTTTATTGTGCTTCAGATTGATTTCCAATAAAGTTTTAGTACAAAGGGATGACTTTTCTATATTCATCCTTCAATATCACTTTAAAATATTTATGTTTTCATTTCAATCACAGATTATGATAGAAATTAAGCTGGGAAACTACAAAAATCAATAGAGAATAACCTTTTCTATTTCCTTTTTTTTGTAAAAAAAAAAAAGCAAACCTTTAAAGCAATAATACAATTCTTTACAAAAAATCAACTGTGCTTTTAAGAATTCCTTTAAAATGTTTTTGATTTTTCAGTTCAATTTTAGAAGCCTTTTTCCAGAAGGGTATACATTTACATTGTTACGCTGGAGGAATGTTGACAAAATGGAATACTTAAGTCTGGGAAAAGACCTTATTTTGGGATCCTGCAACATACGGGCTTCAATTTATCACTGTCATATTAATTGCCAGATTGAGAAGAACATTTGTTCAGAGCTTTTGGAAAGTGGAGTTTGATTGGAGGTTTCATGAAGTGGAATAACTAAGTGGAGTAACTTCCCCTAGAAGCTTTGAAGGTAGAACTAAATTAGTATAGCCAGAGCTATTAAATGCAGCATTTTTTTTTTTAATTGCTACATCCTGTGTCTTTAGGCTTCTTCTGTTACTCTGCTCTTTCCTTCTGCCTGAATTGTACTACCATTCCCAGTAAAAACACAAACATATCAGAGGCGGAGCCAGATTTATTTGTATAGTGCCTAGTGTTTTTTCTTCCTCAATAAATATTCTAAACACAAAGTATATATACTGCTTATTATTTCAGTCATCTTTCTAGTCTCAGATACATGAATTGGAGGAATATTTTTTCTCAGTACACTGAAGTATTGTCTTAACTCAATCTGCAAGGCTTTTTAGCTGTTAAAACCTTTTGCACCTCAGACTGACAGAGAACAAGCTCTATAGCTATGAGAGATAAATGAGTAAAAAGGTTATATGGCAAAATGAATAGACAGCTGCTTTTTCTTGATTATTGTTATTTGCAGCCATCACGGTAACAGGTTATTACAGTGGAGGAACTGAAGCTTGTAAGAATACAATCAATGAATCTAAGGGAATGGATATTTTGGCTTATGTTTCTGTGTGAATTGCATCCAAGAATGGAGGTGGGAAGGTGAGCAGTTAAGGTGAATTTGGCAATATTTGTAAATGTCCAGCTTCAAACAAGGATTTTAAGCATATGTAAAAGGTTCAAGGTAGAAGTCAGACAGTCAGCCTGGGGCTGCGTACTGCTTTCTTACCATGTTTCTTTCTGATGACTCTCTATTACAATGTAGTCTATATGTGACCTTGAAGCAGTACATGCTGTCATTTCACAGGGCAATGAGATGGTTGCAGGAGGTAATCTCTCACACCATGCCCTGTTAAGTGTTTTGATTACATTCAGATTCCAAAGGCAAACATGACAGCTGCAGTATTAAATCATTGAGCTAGGGTCTGTGCTCCAGATTTTAGCAATCACAACTATTGTTGGCATGTAGTGGTAGTTTTTCCTAGACTTCCACATTTACCGATTGATAGTACAGAAAATATGACTTGAAATGTTCTTAAGGCTGGAAGCACCTCTGTGAAATTTGAACTGTAGCTTTGTTTCTTAGTCTGCTAAGGGGGCATCCTATAAGAGGACACCAGTTATCAAACTTTTTAATAATCAACATCTGAACTTCACTGGCTTCACCAGGTTCATATACAGGATGAATGTTTTTAAGCCTCTCCCTAAAAATCCTGTGGTACAAATATGTAGAATGATACAAGTTGGATAGAAAAGGACAGATGTAAAGTCCAAATGTATATAGCTCTACTGATGCTTACATGGCCATTCGTTTATTATCCCACTGTTTCCCTATATATGTAATTTTGATTATATACATGCAGATCCCCATGGATTAGTCCTCATTTCTTTCCCTATTAGTAATGCAGGCACTCCTAGTGCAGGGCTGTCCCTGGCTTCTCCCTGATTTATCAGCTTTATGTGCCAGATACATGTCAGGTGCATAGACTGAGCAAATGGGAAAGTGTGGCATTGCATATCACTTGGGAAGCTTCAGCTTCTGTTGTTGTAGTTTATCACTGCAGCCCAACCCCACCATTTGGCTCCATATGGACATGGACTCAGTGGTATGACTCAGAACTGAGAGGCACTCTTCTGTCAGGTGTTGTGATGTTGGTTGCTCCCTTCCCTTGTTCATATAAAGACTGATGAATTCATAGAGTTGTAAAATCAGTCAGGCTAGAAAGGACCCGAGGACGTGGGTAGTCTAACATTATGCTGAATTTGGGAAAGGATTGAGCTAACTAGGGCAGCTCTTATTACTGTAGTGCAACAGATTAAGCAAAGCAGAGAGATTCCTGTGGGGAACAACTGATTATTCTACTTCAAAGCCAAATTAAACCGTAAACTTGTATGTCAGAATTTTGCTTTCCATAAGCTATAAAAAAGACATGATTATACCAGGTGCTGTGTGAGTATAATTTTGTCCTCTCCATGCTGGCCTATAACTGCAGTCCATACTGTGACAATCTATACCTGTAAAAATTTAACTAAAGCATAAGTAAAGCAAAGTTTTCTTTGTGGTTTACTGGTACTCCAGCTTTGGCATGATCATTTGGCCATTCTAGAGCCTTACCAGTGTCAAAGAACAGTATTAAATAGGATGCAGAGGATCTGTTTCTCATTCTAGGTTCCCAAGATCCTCAAATGCTTCAATGGTAACCCAGTGTAGGTTCACCCTACATAAGATTGATGAGTATCTGTAACACATAAATACTAAATTTGGGAAGGAATTGGCTTGGATTTAGTAGACACAGCCAAGCAAGTGTAAATGAAATCAGCAGTGGATGCAGTGAGAGAGGTATAAATAAAATCAAATAGAGATGTAGGTTGTATTTCAATGATGAAGAAAAACTTTTGGATAGTGATATGTGCTAAATGAAATATGCAGTATTCCTTATTTGGAACACTTAAAATTATGTGTTGGGTTTTTTTGGGGGTTTTTTTGGGTTTTTTGTTTTTTGTTTTTTTTTTTTTTAAAGTGCCAGTTCTATATCATTTGTTTATGTAGTTATAGTTCTCTGTATATTAGAGGTTTGGGGATCTTATATTGGTTGCACCCTGTAGTGGCTCTGTATGTGTCATGACTTGCCTTAAAAAAGAACTGTATCACTCCAGTCACACTGTTTTAATTGAAACTCCTCACTCTCACCAGGGGTGTATTTACACCAGTAGGGAGGTACTTCTGTGAGTTCAGTGCATTTCATATCAAAGAATCAAGCTATATCAGTAAAATGTTTGCTTACACTGGTATACCTCTATGCTCACTGGATGTTATGCCAATGCTGTATTTTCCAATTCAGAAATTTTCATTCATATTTTTATGATCCTTTTCCTACTTCTATTCTCACTGCATGCTCTTTGTATCAGATTTAGCAATTGTGTGGCTGCAGAGGAAATCAATTCAGCAAACTGATCCAAGAGAGAATGAATCACCCCCTAAAATCAATAGTTGAATTCTTTGTCAGCTCTCTGAACCAATTCACCTACCTGTTGCACAGCTGATGAGGCTGATGCAAAGAAAAGAAAGGGAATACACAGTCATCTTAGAGCCACTGACATGATTTTGACATTAGCCTAAGGATACATACAATGTTAACTGACAATTGAAATGTATGTTTCTAACAGTTTAAAACTAAGCTAAAATTGAGGTTGCCATTGGTTGCTCTCCTTTCTATGCTGCTCTGCCTTTGTCCTATCCTTCTGTCCTCCTATCTGTATGTTCATCTTGAAGTGAGCCAGGGAGCTAAACCAACTGGAAACTATCTTTCATAAGTTTAGCCTTCAGCTGGTTTAGCTCCCCATACCAGGTCATGGTAGAGTGACATATGGCACTGGTATGCAAGGTTGAGGGCAGGAGCGTGTGAATGGAAGCATGAACAAGAAGGAAGTAGCTCAGATTTTGACAATGTAACCTGTCACAGATTACACCTTGAGAAAGGTGTGCCTGAGCTACATTTGTCAAGTGGTGAGATATTCCTGGAACCAGACATTTCCTTCATAGCTCTGCTCGCTCATATGTCACATTCACGATTATTTTGGATTAATGCATATGTCCCTAGTTTGTTCAATACAGCTTGATGTAAGTTTGCTTCCTTGTGCACACTCTGGGAATTCCACTATACACACAGAATCTAACAGCCAGTGGTCTACAGCTGGTAATTAGTACCATTTAGCAGCTGCAAAGCAGGATAATAGCGTGTTATCCTCGCAGATCTCATAATGACTTGCTTATGCTTCTAAACCAGCTGGCATAAACTTGCTCTGCATGGTGTGAGAGTTAAAAGAGGGACTGAGTCTTGCTTCATATGGAATATAAGTCAGCAGTAATTTGATTTATGCCAATTAAGTAACGTTGGCATAGGATCAACATAAATGATGAGTGAAACAGAGGGAGTGTACAGTTTGTTCAGCAGAAAATTTCTGTTGTATGCAAATTCTTTAACTTTTATTGTTACACTAGGGAAAAGCATGGGATGGCAATGGTTTTCAAATTAAACTACTGACCACAGAACAAGTTATTTTGCTGATGTGTGTTTTAGTATTTATTCTTTAATGACTATAGGATTGGAAAGTTGCAAAGTCCAAAATAAATTTAACATATTTAGTAAAATATTGTAAGGATCTGAAACTTTACATCAATTCTACAAACATTTGAACATACAATCAGGTGTGTCTATAGTAGAAGAGTTAGCCTGAAAATTACACTGGTAATTTTAAGAGCTTTCAAATTGACACATGCTTCTAAGGTGAACCCAGTGGGGTCTGAGTTTTTGTAATAACTGACTGTAGCCTGCTAATGATGTTCTTGCTGTTTATAGTCACTTTGTCAGGACCTCCAGGAGAACCTACACATGGGAGACAGATAAAATATGTATACAGAATGCAATAGGTGACCTAAATGCTCAGATATTAGGTTCCTTTTGTTTTGGTCTTTTTAACCTTGAAATAAATAACTTGTTGGAAGTGAAAGCTTTGAGAAAAGCCATATTTAAGTTTGCTATATGATCAACTACTTTCCTGTAAGGTTAGTTTTAGAGTGTTCAACTTACAGTAAATTTTAAAAAGCTTTGTTTTTATTGTAATTTTATCTCACTAACAGAAATTCAGAATTCAGTCAGGTCTGTGCTACCGGTTTTTGATGACACAGCTATTTTGACCTGAGAATTGGCTATGCATGCAAAACCTCTGCTGTGCTATCAGCAATGATGATAGCAGCAATATTTTTAGCTAAGCATGTGCTATTTTGTGAGGTGGTGTTGAATCATTTTAGCAACAGCTCTGTAATATATAGAAGTCTTAGTTACAGTGAGGTAAAATCACAGCTTTATAAAGAAGGCAGACAGACCTTACCGCAACAGTTTTCTCCCTGTAACCTGGCCAAAGCTCTGGCTTTGGAAGAGTTAATTCAAAACGGAGGCAGAACAAGGGATGCCACCATTGCCTAGGGACCCTGGGTGTGTCCTCTGCAGCAATATCTTCAGGCCATAGAACTGAATGGCTACTTCTAGTCTTCTCTAAAGTACCGTGATTTACACCACTGTGTTTCCATATCACTCTAGATATAGCCAGTGCATGTATTTGCAAGTAAATGGTGTAAATTAGGGTCCTTCTGTTTGAAAGAGTAACTATAAAGCAGGAAGGAGTTGAATACTGTGAACTGAAAAATAAAAAAAAGGTGGCTTTAGGAAAATAAAGAAAAGAAGGCTTTAGGAATAAATATTCTACAAAACAAAGAAAGAGAAATCAGATGTAGGTACTAGGTAATGTGACCCACTTATTTTTAAATCTTGTTTCTCTGAAATTAATTCAGAGTCTACACTGCTTTTCCATATGAATATTGGTCTTTTCAGGGTCTTAAAAAACAGAAAATGCTTTGCCTGCCATATCACAGCTTAACTCAGGCATGTCACATTTGACCGCGGCCCATTGTCACTTTGGTGTAAGGAGACATGTTAATTTGTATCACTGTGCTTGGGCACTGTAAGAGGCACACACTAGCACTTCTTAGACCATTAGATTTGTGGCCTTAATATTTTCCACTGGAGGCACAGGATGCATTAAATTTCATGTACATAATAAAATGAAAGGGGAGGAATTTGTCTGAAATAGAAGTTTTAAGTTTAGCAGTTACGAAATAATTGTAGTCCCTAAACTCATAAATTATTCTGGCTACATCTACAATGACAGAAATATCTGCCCCACTGAGGGAACTGTGATCCACCTCAAGAATCTCATTGGAGTTTGACTTGGTGTCTGTGTGGCCCAGAGACATAAACATTATTTTTTTAGTGGTTTTCCAGTTCAGGGTACCCCAGATAACAGGAGCTTTGTGCCCTCGACATCCAGAGCCACAGTGCATTGGCAGGAAGCTGTCAGGGTTGCTGAATGCCTGGGAACGGACGTGTAATAGTGGAGGGTGCAAGGCCTGGCGGGCAAGTAGCAGAGACTAGGCAGAAAGGAAGGGACGCATATTGTCATGTGCCTACCTGTGCTGCTTGGAGTTCATTCACGAAGTGGAGTGATCGAGCCCCTCAGGTGCTGCCAAGCCTGGGGTCTGACTGATTTTTCCACAAAGAGGGCATGGGATAGAACCAATTGTATTTTGATCTGGGCCTAACATTAAAGCTGGGAGAGATGTCATCTGCAGCTGTAGGACTACCTCTCTCCATCTGTTTCATTGGTGGCTGGCTTTGTTTCTCTCAAAGGTAATGCTGTGTTGAATGGAGCTTAGGAATCAGCCTGGCAGTTCACATCATGCTTTTGAATGCAGCAGAGTATCAATAGCCCAGTTGCTTTAGGGTCATGGCAATCTGATTCCTGACTGCCTAAAAAAATTATAAACTACAGGAGCTCTGCCAGGGAGGATGGAAGGTTCATCCCTATCTTCATCAGTGCTTTCAGCCAGTATAGAAAAAGTAATTTTCCTCTCTTCATTTCTGCATTCTGTGAATGGCATAAGACTTAGCTGTCCAAATGTTGTGCCATTTCTTTTGTGGTTTGTTGTCTTTAATCTTTATGCAGCATAGATGGGAATTTATTTCCAAGATTTCTTTAGAAAATGAGATGAGTTTTGAACAAGTTTGATAAATGTTGCCAGTGATTGCTGGAAATATTTCAGGGATGGTGAAAGCAGTAGGATTACAAATCAGTTGTTTGAAAAGCCCATTAAGGGCATGACTGCTCTGAATAACCCCTGTCAACCCATGGGTAGAGCTTGCTTTGAAAGAAATCATCAGCTATTGCACTAGTAATGGTGTGGTGACAGTATTGCTACTATAAATGTGGGTTTTAGGTAAGCAAGACAATTTCAAGGAATTAATAGATTACCAACAGTGGTACTTGGATTTTAAAATTTAATTTTAAAATAATCATAGCAAAGGTGTGAGGTAAATATTTTTCTAAGACTGCATTAACAAAAAATTTATGACATCTTGCTTGATTTTATTTGCTGTTCTGATTAAGAATAATTTATTGAAACTGGCATTCATCTGTCCTCATACACAGCTGAGTTGTATTGCGTATTCCTCACAAGCACCTTTGATACAAGCTGAAACTACAGAGTGACAACTGAGGAGTAAGAAGAGTACTAAAGAGGCATGAAGGTGGCAAGATTTCTAAGTGGTGCGTCTATACAGACTTTAAGATGACAACATTAGACCCAAGGTCTGACTATAGAGGAAATAAAGGGCAAAATATGGCACTTCCTTAACTGGTGGAAGTATGCCATTTCTCCATCCTTCAGTATCACTTCTATTGCCCAGTGGTTCAATTTCACGGTCACTTTATGCCCAAACTGCTTTCAGCTGTTGCTGGAAGTGGTGGCTACCCCATTCTCCCTATTCATACTCTTTACCTAGTGCCATATTGCCAGATCGTTGATCTAGTTAAAAACTAATCTTTTGCCTTGTGCCAGTGAGAGGCAAGCAGCAGAAACATGCAGCCTGAGGCAGGAGGAGAACTGGATAATCCATTCCAGCAACAGCATGGTTTTAGCTAGGCTTCTGCAGTCACTCATGTTTTTGTGCCTAATGAGCAAGTAAAGCCTTCCAGCTAGAGATATTCCTGATAAACTGAAGAGTACAAAAATAGATGTTAGCCGGAACAAAGTTTTCACTAGCTAGCTGTACTTCTCAGAGAAACAATCAATAGAAACATATACTGGTACTTTATATCCAGCACAGCAGGTGGCCAATATTTTTTAAGTTTTATGTATGTTAGGCACTTCTTTTTGTTGTTTGTTTTTTGTTTTTTGGTGGGTTTTTTTTTTTTTTCTGTTACTGTGAACACTGGGTTTGCTGTGAATACCACTTTGTCCAGCTCCTAAGTTTGCATTACCATCAGTAGCTGATCACTGGTGAGTTATTGATAGCCCTGGACCCTCTTCATTCACCTTCCAGGCTTTGCTGTTGCTTCAGATCTGTACTCCTTTTGTTTGCAGCATATAAGGTCATAGATAGTTCTACGTGCCAGAGTAGCTGGATGTTATTCAACATAGCACAGTGTAAGTACTAGTTATTGCCATATATATCAAAATTCTTAACACATTACACAGCACAGTTATACAAAGCTAAACAAAACTAAAACAAGTTAGGTAATTGTCATCTTGTCGTTAGCCTGTTGCTGCAACAGCTAAAAAAGTTAAAACAAAGCTCCAAGCTAGCCAAGACAAGCCCAGACAAAGTAAGCCTTACAGCCCTAGTCCCACGAGGGAAGTTAGTGCAAGATCTGTGGCTGCTAACAGTCATGGCTATACTGTCTTTACTGGATTATAAAACTACATAATAAATTGTAATCTAGTCAATACAGTCAATGGAGTGTGGAAATCTGTTCATTTTACTGGAATAATTTAGTTAAAATTGTAACATCAGGCATATGTGAAAAGCTACTTTTATTATCTTTCTTTACTGGTGATACCTTTCTTTACTTTTATACCTTCAATGCTTTTTAAAACACCTCATTTAGATATGAAATTACGTGTGAAATTCTGCTTTAAGTAGCTGATAATTTTGATAATCTAAAAGACATCATGGGATGGATGGACCTGTTTATATACACAAAGAAAGGCCTTGAGGGTTTACTGAAAATTTTACTTTCAGGGTTTTTTAAAGTAAATGTCAGTTTCCTCTCTTAAAGACTGTTTTCAGTCTCATCTTTCATCTTTTCCTTCTTTTCCATGCAATATTATAAATAAAACAAGTTTTAAAACAAGGTCTTGTGAAAACTTCCTTAAAAACCACATTAATCAAGAGATGTATAGCATTTCTGGAATATAGTTATCCATAACTTTCTTTCCTCATTAGGCTAAGTCATTACAAATTGCTAGCAGTAACTGGAGTAGTTCTATCGAAAGGAAAAGATGAACATAAGGTGAAGGTTTTCCTACTGACTAGTAAAGTCTTAAGTGAATGACCTAAATTAGTTGTATAGGACAGAGGGGGATTTTGCTTCTGTGATCTTCTTTTCTTGATTTTCTTTTTTTATGGTGTTTTATTGTGTTCTCTTTTTTGTTGTGGTTTTTTATTGTGTGGGGATGAATTCAAGGAAGGAGGAATGTTTTTTGCTTGTCTTTTATACAGAGGAATGTAGCATGTAATTCTGACTCAGAACAAAGACTCTTGCCCAGTTGAAAGGATAGTTTGCATATCTTGCCCTGGTAGTCTTTTTTAACGTGCATTTCCTGAGGCACTGATCAAGCTACCTACAATAATAAGGAAACATAAACCAGACAAAGAAAAGACCTACTGAGCTTTTATCCAGTACCGTATTTTTTTGTTTGTTATGATAATATTTTTATAGTTATAATTACTCAGTATTCTACTTTAAGATCACAGTTTATGTATTCTTTATGCTCTAATCTTGGTCTGTGTTTCAGCTGGGGTGAAAAAAAGCAAGGCAAAACCATTCATTCATATGAATTTCAATCTCGGATATAGAAATGGTCTGTAATTTTTTGGTTTCTACAGCAAGGTGTTGCTAAATCGATCTGGAAAGGCATTACTTCATGTTGCATAGCTTCTCTATAATGAACCAAGTCTTTGAGGGTTTGATGGAAGGAAGAGATTCAATAAATTGCATGTATTTTCTTTACTCAAGTAGCCACAGGCTCTTTCTGTTACTTGGTTATTGTTTTAGGCTCCAGATTAAATTCTTGTGGAATGGTTTTAGAACTGCTGTTTCTCAACACTCTGACCTTCCCATGTGTCCTGCTCCTGCCAAAAAACATGTCTTCGTCCTCTATCTGCTTAGAAGGACCTACCTAAAAGGCAGTTTTGGTGATCCCAAGACTCTTAATGATTGAGTTAATCTCAATGGCCCAACAAGAAACTCTGCATTTTATTTTTGCTGGTGTTATTTTGTCCAATTAGACTCAGTTTCTGGATGAGAAGTATCCAGAGGTAAATGATGTGTAAATCCTTTTGTGAATGGGGGAAGACAACAGATCCTTTTGGCTGACTCCTTAATCATCTCATCTCATCTTGTAGAAACACAAACTGAGGATGTTATTCCATTATCAGCCTTACTCAATGTAAGACTTCTGCCACCAAAACACATTGTTCTTGCTCTGCTTCCACATGTGTGCATTTGTATCCTCTGTGCTGGTGCTTATGTAGCTATGCAGTCAACCACATTGATGCGGCTGAAAACTAATCCTGCCAGGAGAGAGAAAAAAGAAAAAAACCAAAACAAAAACCAAAACTGGTCCAACTGAATGTGCAACTTCATAGATGGGGAGAGCTGGCACAATGGAAGAGTGGGCCATGCAGTGGATAAATGCCTTCCCCCTTTTGGCAGCAGTGCAGTCTGTGAGAATGCACCATAAAGATGGCATCTTCAAGGAATTATATACTCTCACTGACATCATCAGTTAAAGCCTCCTTAGGAACAGAATTATGGCAGTTTAATTACTTTTGCAAATCACACTTTTAAGGACTATGTGCCTTAATTCCCATATTCATAAATAAGACTATCATTGAAGGTGAACCAAGCCATGATTCAGATTTTTAACCTACATAGAGAGTTCATAAGAAAGAATGCTACATAAAACCACTATATTAAATGTCTGAGATATTGAAATGGGTGGATTTCCTGCCCCTCTCCCCAAAAAGCAGGGATGGATGAAGTGGGACAACTTGGACTGTTGATTTTTTCAAGGTGAAATCCTGATGGGCTTGACAGAATGGAGTTACTTTCAGAGCCTTAAAAAAGCTTCTGTGATACAGAATTAGTGTTTTCTGGCCTGCTAAAGAAAGGACGTAACATAAGAACATTGGAAATATTAACTTTTGAGGATGATGTAGTTGCACACATATTTAAGGAGGGAGGATTTACAATAAAGTCTTTACTTACTAAAACCTGAGGTACAGGAAGCATCTCCATATGTGGTCAGCAATTTAGGTATTAAAGGAAGGAACTTAGTTCTGAACCTTTATTTTTAATGGTCTCTCTCTAGATAAGGACAATTGTGTACTTTAGTATTGTATTTGTGGATCTGAGAGCAGAATGAAATACTTCGCTTTTTGTCATTCATCCATTTTTCCCAAGGTTATGAAAATCTGTAAATATTTCTCCACCCTCACACTGCTTCAGTGCTTTTCATCTTGCTTGGCAGTTGTTGTACAACCCATTTATTCCATGTTACTTAATGTTCCACTTCTACTTTTGGCAGATGTGCTGGGGACAACAGTGACTTCTGGTAGTAGTTAACTTTAAAGGTGGCATATGCCAGAACATAAAAGTCCTTTACAGTTAAGTGAATTAAATGAAGCAAAACCTTTGGTGAGGAGACATAGATACCATGGAACTATTCATGAAGTATGAATTTATACAATGGTTTGGGTTGATGTTTGATTTTCAAAGTTTAAAAAAGAGCAAAATATTAAATGGATTTGTATAACTTATATAAATATTTGTCCAATATACCAGTGAGTTTACTCTGTGTGAGGTATTTAGTAATGATGGCAACAAGTCTTTCACATTAATTTTACAGTCTTGCAACCATTTAGCCAAATTCAGACTTTCTTAGGCTGAATTCTTCCAGGGTACCTGGTCAAAAGTCATTCAACACATTCAGAAAATTAAAAAAAAAAAAATAATCAGAAACTGACAATATTTGAAAAGGACACTGATGCCTTTCAAATAGGTCAACCGGATGTTTGACTGTTGTAGGAAGTTAAAATGTATAGTGAAAATGGAGTAGCAAGATATTCTAGAGAAAAAGAAAATACGTACAAAAAATGCATGGATAAAAGGGAGATCGTGTACATGGGTCTCTTGAGAGATTCACTGAAGTTAGAAGAGCCTTGAGACAAATTTATGGCCCTCCTATAGGACAGACACTGCAGTAGAACAGATTTCTGGGGTACTCAGAGCTTAAAATCCCTTTGCAGACCTTTGCACAACTCCTTCCCGGAATCTTAACTAGGATTTAAAACAGGAATTTCCAGATGAGGAAGGCAGAACCACCTGTGTTCCTTCCGACACAGGAAACATTATTGGCAGTTACTCTCCTGGAGGGAGGCCTTTTAAAAGGGTTCTACATACCAGTTTGGTGAAGACAGGGTTGCAATGCAGATGTGGATTCCCCTGATAAAGTCTGGCATTATCACTGTACAATTCTGTTCCAGGAATGAACACTGGCAGCATGAGTTAGTCAATGCTTTGATTCTGAGTAAAAAGGTTATAAAGGCAATCAAGATCATGGGGGGAAAGTGCTGAATTTTCACAATTGAGTGAGCACCAATATGAAGGCTTGTGGTTTTGCTTGTGTTTATAAGCCTACTTTCATTTCAGAGGGGTTTGATACATGTAACAGGGAGTGGAGTTTGACTCCTAATACCACTTTAAGAATTGTGCTGCGTCAGTAATCTGACAATGCACTGGAAAGGTTAAATTGAGTGCAGATCCTTTAGCTTTAGTATGATGATTAATTTCAAGTGATATAAGTTATGAACACTAGTTTCAATTATTTACTGAAAAAGCCAACGAGTCTCATGGGAACTCTACAAAGTAAAATAAAACCAGTTGACTGTGATTTTGCTCACAAATGAACTAATCAGGTGACTGTGACCTTGAGACAGGGTCTTTCCTCCAGCTCTTCCCTCCCCACTCCTAAGCACAGAACTGACATGCTCATTTCTTCGCTTGAGAAGTCCTTGGTACTGTTCATATTTAACATCATTAGCAAAGGTCCTTTGCTTCCAGGCTTAGCCATTAAAATAGATGAGATGGGAAACGCTGACATGATAGTTTTGCAAATGTTATCTGAGAGGTTTGCATATATTATTAAATCTCTTAATGAAGATGATGAAGAATCAGCCTGTTAACAGCTCAGAATTAGGTATATTGCTGCATTAATTCTTGTTCCTCTTTTCTTTGATATTTCAGTGCTACGTCTGTTGAAGGATGGTGCCGACCCTCATATGCTTGTTTCCTCAGGAGGCTCCTTGCTCCATCTGGTAAGAGTGATTGAAGATTAGTGTTAGTGACTGTGGATAAATATGGTGGGATACTGAGTAGCAGATTTGGCATATTAACAGAGAGAAAGGCTTAGCAATAATTTTTATCTGCACTGCCCTCCACGGTGGTTGTGATTCCATCCAGCTATGCGTGTGTAATAAATGGTTGTTTTCAAATTGCTTATGGAAGGATGGATCGTGTCACAGGTATGGTAACTAACAAAGCAGAATGAAGTTTTATTTATAAATTGTCTGTGGAGTAAGAAAGAACAAAGGAAATATTGCTTGATTCCAAAGACAGAATCATATGGTTCAGAGATTCACAGGTCCTGTATGAAAAGCACTGTGATGTAGCATTTTTCCTTTTGTTTTTGTGCATATTTTCTTGCACCAGTTTCCTACATGGGGATATTTAACACATCATCTGCATTTAGTTTATCATTGTTTGCATAACAATTTCGATTAAGTAATGGGAATATAAAAGGAAAACAGTTTGTATACAATGACCGAAGGAGAAGCAAGATGTAAGGGCATGTGGAGGAAAGACTGAGGCAGATAGAAGGGAAATAATTCAGAGGTAAAATGTTGACTTTGCTGAAGCCAATGGCAAAACTCATCATAAATTCCTAAGTCTTATGCTTTATTTTGGTCTGCGATGCTTCAGTTGCAGACATGCTTTCTATTTAATGTGAAATGATTTTAAGATATTTAAGATATTTGCATCCAACTTTGTTGCACAGCGCTGCTAAAATAAATGTGATGTCTCAAATGTAAGGGTATAACAGATCTACTTAAAAGTCTGTTGACAGAGTGTTTCATTTTAGAACAGTTGGATTAAGTTTCTCATAGTATGTACACAAAGCAGAACAATTTCTTGACGAAAAAGGGATCCTATAATAGTTCTGTACTCTAGCACCCCTGCAACTGTGCTTTTGCAGGATGTAGTGTTTCCCTTATGTAATTAATCTGAATTTTCCGTCTTCCATGGCCATGCTGCTTACCAAGGACTTTGGGAAATAAAGGTCTAGGTAAGGGGAGGGTGTATTAGTGAGTTGGAATAGAGAAGATTTAAGTTCTCTTTTCTCTCCTCCAACTATTTGCCTGCTGCAAAGGTGCTCAATCACTTTTAAAAGATGCATCCCTTATGAAATGTTACCTTTGGGATTCCCAAAATTGAGGCATCCCAAATCTTATCCTGTGCTGAAAGCCCTAGAAGACAATCTTTATCTTCAGTGTGGCTAACGTGACATCTATATCACTGGCATTTAAAAATATAAGAAAGAAAAAACCATTTTTAGGGATTTTATATTGCTTTGTCTATTTCAGCTGATGCAGACTTTTTAACTGCAGATAAAATCTGTGGTTGAACTGTGCCTTTTTAGGTTTTGTGATCTTCTGCATCACACCCTAATTCACTGTCACAATCATTCTCTCTCCACTGGTGCCTGCTGCTTCACAGGCACACATATGCCTCAAAAGGCGGGAAAGCTTGCTACCGTAAGAAATTTGCAATAGACAACTGTGTATAACCTACTGCTTCAGTTTAGTCAGGGTTACTTGTAAGTACTCATAATTCATTTACAGGAAAACATGAGATAGTTTTGATTCCAATGACAATTGGATTTGACCCTTATTTGGGATCAGTACAGACAGGAAAGGAGAGTCATGATACAGGGAAAGAGATAAGCCAAGTTTATTTTCTTGCAAGAGCTGAAAATAGTAATTTAGCATGCATCTTTATTGTATTTTTAAAGCCCACTCAGAGGCATTCTAAGTGCTAGTTTTACCACTATAATTCCATGTAAGCTGCTTTCTCCAAAAGGAGCCTAATCAGTGTTTATTCTTTCCAGTTGCAAAATAATTGGTTTTATTCCATAATGAATGAAATATATATATATCTCTTCACATTTTACTTAAAATCTGATTCATTATGTAATTAATTTTTCTTTCTCCATTTCTGTTAACTTCCAAAATATGTTTTTTCTAAAAAAAAAATAAGATATCGAATGTGCCACTTCATAAATATTCTGTTGCTATCTCTCTAGACAGTATCACAATGTGGTTGAATCTCAGGGAAGCCGTGGGAGCTTCAAAGGTATTCAATGAACTCTCATTATATTCCATGAGAGAAGTACAGAAGAAGAGTGCTTGCCTGAGTTCCCCATTCCGTGGGAAGCACATAGTGTCATATCAATTCATGCAGGCAGTCACCCAACCCACCCTAGTAACAAAATATATGAGTGCCAGTTTTCTCCTGGAACTTTGACTGAGATTGCCCAATTGCTTCACAAAAACCATTAAACAAGAATCAAGGAGCAGTGGCAATTAAATTGCTGCTACAAATCTAAGCTGTTTTCAGGCTAGTAACTAATCACAAAAGGCTCTATATTATTAATACAAAAAATAGCTCAGTGGCATCTGTCATTTGTTTTGTATGGAAGCTCTCTAGAAAATTTTTTGCTTAACAATGCCTTGAAAGTGTGATCAGTATAAGATTATGTTGGTCTGCATTACGAAATGTCTTATATCTGATTTGTTAAAATTCGAACATTGAACAGCTCAGTGTAAGTTATACTATTGCTACAATGAATAATACTGATGCAACAAACCAAAACTTATGTTTCTAGAGCTGTCAGATAAGTTACAAGCTAAAGGAAATACATCAGAACTTCCTTTCTGTTCTATAAGTTAATGGTCAGTATGCTTAGAAATCATTTAAAGCAGGACTGCTTTTTAGCCTGATAGAGTTTAATTTTCATCTTCTCAGTTATCTGTATTTATGATCACAGTAGTACATGCAACTCCTACATTCAATTGGATATTTCAGCTATGTCGTGACTTTACAGCGGAATCCAGTTAAGCTCTTTTCCTTCTTCCCCTTTTCCTCCAGTGTCCTGGCTTCCATGTCAAATTAATACAGATCAGCAAACTGGATGACATCGTGTGGTTCCATATGCAATAAAGACATAACAACATAATTACTTAACCATCTCTTGCAAATTATCTGCAGTTTTCACTATATTTGTCCTCTCAGTGTATATGTGTGCTTTCTGGGAGAGGGAGATATTATACAACTTTAAATATTGGAAGAGGCACAGATATTAAGGATTGTATTCAAAGCATCTAAGTGTCTAATGCAGAAAATCAGGCTCCCTGTAACCTCTCTCCAATGGGGAAAGAGAGAGGATCCTTCTCTAAAGAGTTACTGAGATTGTCTGTTAGGCCAGAGTTATGGTCTTGACTTAGGTACCCTGACTGTCTTTCAAAGTATTATACATAAGTGCACCCATAAAAAGTCACAGATATGACAGGGGAGTAAGCTCAAAACAATAGCTAAGCCAGTTTCTTCTTCTATGCCAAAATTAATGACTTCCATCCTCAAAGTATAGAAACACACACAAGTGTGCAACACCCCCTGCCCCTACCCCCAACACACCCTTAATATGCAGAGTATTTATCTGTCAGAAAGACTTGAATAGGAATCAGTATAGTTAATGAATTGGAAGTAGGAGTGGGTATGGAGAGACATGATTATTGCTATGAACTGCATCAAAAGTGGAAGTTCATGTGTATGTGGACATATGTACATGTGGGTGTACATATACTTAGATGCCACTACTCATGATCATTATGCACTGATGCCTGTGTACTGATTTGGAATGACAATATTGCACAGAAAGTAAGCTTCATCTTTACTGTAGATTTCAGGAGATTTCATATAGTGCTTTTTTGCAGGGAATAAGGGATTCTGTGAGTCATGCACATGGAATTTGTAGTCTTCACAAAACTGTTTCTATAGATTCATCAGCAGTTGGTCCATACAAACACAGCAGTTTAACTACAGTGAGTCATCTGCTCAATTTAAATGTTAAATGGAGCAAAAATTGTATGTAATAAGTTTAGTTGTACACTGAGTAAAACACCATCCCTAATCTGCTTTTCTTTCTTCTAGTGTGCCCGTTATGATAATGCATTTGCTGCAGAAATTCTAATTGACAGAGGTGTAAATGTAAATCATCAAGATGAGGATTTTTGGACATCAATGCATGTAGCCTGTGCCTGTGATAATCCTGATATTGTCCTGCTACTGCTACTAGTAAGTAAAGCATTCCAATGCACTGCGTACTTGAAAAAGAAACAGAATGTAACACCGTAAGGTCTGAAACTACTGCATGAATGCAATATATTACTACTAATCATATCAGTGAAAACATATATTATGTGTGTGTGTTTCTTGGCATTATTTTAATGCTCAGGATTTTTAGAAGGCATTTTTAGGCCTTCAGTGAGAATAGAATATAAATGTCAATGTCAACTATCTTTTACCTCTTCCCTGTGGTCAGGAGCTTGTATCTAAAAAGCACTCAGTCCCAAAAGGGATATGTGGAAAATTTCTTTTCTCTTCTTCTTGGCACTTTCTGTTTTAAAACTGTTTCAACTTTCTGGTTGAGTTTGCAGTCAATATTTTATATATATATACATATATATATAGCAAGTATTCACTAAATTGCTCTGTATTCATTAAGAAGTGTTTTTGGACAAGGTTAAAATGAGACCAATTTAATATTTATCTAAACAACTTTGACTTTTTGGAATAGAGTTTACCTAATATAGTAATAGATATGGCATTCGGCCTTTGTAGAGAACAAAGCTTTTGTAGAGCTTTGTTCATGTTGTGCCTCCATTCTTAGGATCACAGCCTCTACTTTTACACCATTATATTAATGCAGTTCTTTCTCCCAGTTTGTTTTATATTGCTCTTTAGAACAGTAGTTCAGAAAGAGTTCCTAATCTGACTTGCGGTTTTCTAATACAGTTGTACAATTTTAAAATTTCTGGTTTAATATGTCATTGCAAGTAGATCAGCATTTCTTATAGCTGATATTATATTATGGCTTATATTTTTATAATACAGCTTATATTAAGTATAGCATAGTTATAATGGTATTTCAATGTTACAGGTAAAATAAGGTAAAATTTTTTTTAAAGACTGTATACTTGATAATTACTTTAATGAAATCACTTCCAGAGATTTTCTAGTCCAATCCCCCTGCTGAGATCAGAGCCAGTGTTGTGGTTTAACCTCATCTGGCAACCAAGCACCACACAGCCACTTGCTCACTGCCCCTCACCCAGAGGGATGGGGGAGAGAATCAGAACAGTAAAAGTGAGAAAACTTGTGGGTTGAGATAAATACAGTTTAATAAGTAAAGCAAAAACTGCACAGGCAAGCAAAGCAAAACACCACTTCCCACTGGCAGGCAGCTGTTCAGCCATCCCCATGAAAGCCAGACTCCATCACATGTAATGGCTACTTGGGAAGATAAACGCCATAATGTTGGATGTCCCCCCCTTCCTTCTTCTTCCCCCAGTTTATATACTCAGCATGATGTCATATGGTGTGGAATACCTCTTTTGCTAGTTCAGGTCAGCTGCCCTGGCTGTGACCCCTCCCAATGTCCCGTGCCCCTCCAGCCCTTCTGCTGGCAGGGCCCAAGGAACTGAAAAATCCTTGAGCTAGTATAAATATTACCCAGCAACAACTGAAAACATCAGTGTCCTATCAAACATTGTTGTCACATCAGAGCCGAGCCACAGCACTGTACTAGCTACTAAGAAAACTAATTCTATCCCAGCTGAAACCAGGACAGCTACAGCAGCTTATCCAGCACCATGAAAGTCCACAAACTTGCTGGGCAACCTGCCCAGAAAATAAAGTTTTCCTGTATTTCAGTTTGTGGCTATTTTCTTTCGTACTTTCACTGAGCACCACTGAGAAGATTCTTGCTCCATCTTCTTTACTCCCCCTGTTGGGTATTTACACACATTGGTAAGACCCACCTAAGCCTTCCCTTCCTTCTCAAGGCTGAAGAGTCCCAGTTCACTCAACCTCTCCTTGTATGACAGATGTTCCAGTCCCTTCATCATCTTTGTATCCCCCTTGCAGAACTCACTCCATTATCACTCATGATCATCTGGTGGGGAAATATCTATCTCTGCTTGAATGTAATAGCTGGGAACACTGTTCTGGATCTGTAGATCTACACTAGGTCAGTGATAGGGAGGCTTTTAACCAGTGTGATACTGATAAGAGCCCTCTTGGGCTTTTGAGAACTTGAGTCCAAATGTCTCCTCTTCTAGAGAAAAGTCAGATCAATGTCTGTCTTCTCCCGGAAGTGTGTTTCACTAGACTGTTAGATTTCACAATGAACTTACTTTCTTAGGAATGCTCTGGTGCCTAATTGCTAATGCTAAAGCATAATCAGCAGATTAAATAGCATCCACAGAGATTAATGTGGTAGTTTACACCTTAGAACTACTGTTTCAGGCATTCTTGGTTACATGTGAGCTTTTTCTGAAATACACAGATGTTCTTCCTTCTAGCACATATAGTTCATGTTATAGAAAACAGGATAAAAATATCTGATACTAAATTGGAAAATAAATTAAAAATAAAATTTATATTCAGTTCAGAATTAGCGATACCTTTCTTCTCTGCATCTCAGTTCTAAATTCCTAAGTTTCAACCTTTATTTGAAATCGGAACAGGTAACTGTTGAAGGTTTCCCTGTATAGACTTCAGTTCCATCACACCAAATAAGGAAGAATTTCTGAATGGAGAGATTCTTCCCCAAAAATGTTGTGTGCCTCATAAATGTGTGTTGTGCTTTTGAATTACTATGACAACTGTAATGAAACAAAGTTTTTCTCAGTTGTTTTGTGTTTTTTTTTTTTGTTTTGTTTTGTTTTTTAATTACTTATGACTCATTGCATTTAGAATTTAACACATCAAAACTATCATGTTGACTTCATGGAATAGATGAGTGTGCTGTATTCAGTTAGAGTGGCACCACAAGCAAATAGTTTTCAGTAGTAGAGGGGATAATCTTATCTGCAGCATAGGGAGTTGCAGTAGTATGATTTTGAGTTAATGACTATGCTAGCTAGAATATAATGCCCTGTAGCTGAAAGTACTGTGGCTACTGTCTGACCTTCTGTAAATGGCATGGGCTTCACCAAAACCTGTGTTTGGGACCTGGAATTGCTTTCACTCTGTCCTGTGGTTACTTCTTCCAATCTGTAATTTTGGTTTTAACATTGATCTGTACCAGATCTTCTTTGGTAATCTCTTAGGATTCTGCTGGACTCTGAGGTTATGCCTGCTCTAGAAAACCAAAAAGAGGTGTGCAGGTGTCTTCCTGGGTGCTGGACAGCAATAATCTGTACTAGCAAACTGTTAGAATATCCTCTGGCTTGTTTTTGGCATGTGCCATCTAGATTCCTTCCAGACAATTCACCAGCATGGTTTTGAAGCTGGAAAGTCCCAGGCACCAGGTTTTGAGGCTGGCAAGTCCCAGGTACCAGTTTGTATTCAGCTGTTACATTGTACAGGCTAAGAGACTTTACTGGACTAAACAAGCTCTCTTCCATGCTAGCTGGCTTCAGCACCCAGATTTTTCCCAGCTCCATTTGATTTAGTAGTAGAGATACAGCCTTTGTCATGCTTGGAATGTTGTTTCCTCATCTTTTCTATTACAATTATAATTAGGTCCAGTAAATGTACAATGCAATGTGTATAAGTCTGAGTGACTGTTCTTAGTGCTTAAAATAATACTGCTTACCTAACCACCATCATCAGATACATTTGGTAGGAGTATTCCCTTCTAAACATTGTCACTACTCTTGGCAAACAAAGGATAAAATTTCCAGAAGGTGATAATTTATCTCTTGTATTACCTCGATCTGTTCAATCTATATACTTTTGAAGCCTGTGTATCCTTTAGATTCTGTGTGTACTCCTAAAATGATACACAAATTAGAACAGAGAAGCTTATCTATAAAGACCCTTGTATTGTGGGAAACTTATGTAGGGAATTTTCAGAAGTACTGAATGCTGTGCTGTTGTTGACATTAACAGGAGCAGCTGGGGTTATACAGGGCTCTTCTAAAATTTTCCCTGCCTGTTTTTGCAAGAAGCCCAATCTAATAAAAACTCATTAAGTATTTCTAGCCAGGGTTATATCCAAAATACTTTTTCAGCCCCCATCATTGAATGTTGTTTGATTTAGTCCCTTTTTATGACAAGCTGTCTTTTCTGAAGGTTCTAAGTATCTTCTGATAACTTGGGGTAAGTAGGTCATCTCATATATTAAAGTTTCAGTAAGCAGGGGTATATTCATGTGGATTTTTGCAGGTAGTATTTGAATTGTCTATACTATTTGCAATAAATTATGATAAATTTGCCCACATTTTAGGTGGTCAGCACTTTTAAAGACAGAATTTCCTTGACTACTTAAATAATCACTTCATGCTCTTTCTTCTGGAGTGGGAATAATAAATAAGTGTGTTGTGGCAGAGAAAAGGAAATGTTCTTAGGAAAGCAATAGTTTTTGAACCATGACATTAATGCTATCTTTAATAACATTTGACAAAGTGAAGATGGAAATTGAGTTTGTCGGGAAGTATTTTTTCACAACTCTGAACTGTCTTTGTGTGAGCATTTGATATTAGGAATTACTTTGCCTTGAGGTTAGAGTGTTTCATGGGCCATGTCTAATGTGTAGCATGAGCCTGGATAATGCTAATGTGAGCTGCAGGCAGCTTCTATTATGCTGCAGTTTTTGACTGGAAGAGAAAATAACACTTCATGTACTGTTATGAATTGCTTTTAGATAAATATTTCTTCTGGATTTCTTCTTTCAACATAGACAATGCTGTATTATCTGTTTTAAAGATGTGAGCTAAAAGGTAACAGCATTGTCCTTTAATTGAGACCTGTGCAAATTCTGATTCCTGGAAAACTCTCGTAGAGGCCATTGGAGGTTTCCTCAGTGAGGACTTATTTAAAAATGTTTCCTGAAGGGAAAATTAAAAAAAAAAAAAAAAAAAAGAAAAGGAATGTAGGACTTTTAATGAAGACTTAATTAAGCATGCCCAGTTTCTGATGTTATCCCACTTTTGATGGCCTTCATGTTTCTCTGGCTGAAAGAAGATAGTGACTTGCCATTCATCAGTTTAGCTGTGGTAACTCATTATTTCTGTTCTCTGGTAGATAGCAAAGACCAAAGCTGAAATATTTTTCACTGAGAGCTAGCGGGGACTGTAGCTGTTTGTAAAGTGATAATCTGCTATTGTGTCCTGTTGGAAGACTATTGGAATTGTGGGCACTGTTTTTGGAACAAATGCAGAATGAAATGCTTGAAGCTATTTCTTTCCATCTCAGAATTTTACCCAAAGCGGTATAGCTTTCCAGGAACATAGATAAGTCTTCTCCAGTTTGTAGCCATCAGCAGGGGGTAGGGCATTGGGCAGTACAGCCAGGAAATACATCCTATGGCTGCTAAGCAGTCAGCCAATGAAGAACTTTCCCCCGAGGCAGCAGCTAGAACATGAAGAAATGTAGAGATCAAAAGTAATCCATACAGGTCTGGTTGCCATATATGCAAATGAGGTGGTAAAGGTCAGATTCATCAGTCATTACCTGACCGCATCAGTGTTGGGCACTTTCCCCTTGGGATAGGGTACAACATATGTAGATGTTGTATGAAGGAGGCTCCTGTAGCAGGTTGAAGAGAGTGCTGAAGTGCCTTTCATTTAAGAGCAAAGATGCATAGGCTTGTATACACTTACGCCCAAATGAAATCCTCAATAGAGTATGAAAAGCAATCAGATTTATTAGAAATATCTGCTCTGTCTTGCCTCATCGCCTTTTGAAGGCTCAGGACCAGGGAGGCTGACAGCAAGTGCGGTCTGATTGGGGTGTGTTTCTTTTCCATCAGTCCTGGACACATTGCAACACTGTATTTTACATTAATTTCCTGTACTTATTTTTATATTGAATTGAAACACTAGCTAAGCTTCGTAACTTAATATCCAATGTGCTCTGTTCCATTGAAAATACTACCCCAGTTACGGAATGTCCGAGCACCTGTATGTGGATACTGCTCATGCTTTGGTAGCTGCAGAAGTGTTTAGTCCACTCTGTATCACTTTAAATGACTGTAGCTTTAAACTGGTACCCATTGCTTGCAGTCCAGTTTTTCCTCCACAGTAGACGCTTTATAGCTTCACATGCTTTTAATTGATATGTAAGAGTGGTTAACTTTCACTTGGGACGATTTCAAACCACCATCTGATATAGCAACATTGATACTGTTGCAGTTGAGTAAATTAACCTTAGCTACTCAGACAGTAGGGTATATAGGTAAAAATACCGTTTTGTAGAACCTTGCTTTTTCTTTTTCTCTTCATTTTTCTTCAGTCTGACAGTATTATTTGTTATCATAAATTCTCTTCTCTAAAAATCAGTGCTAGTGCTAGACCATTAAAAAGGCAAAGGAGGTCAAGCTGTTTAGCTGCCCCACCTCTTCTCCTCTGTTCCTCCACACCAAAGCATTTGAAAATTAAATGGAGAAAATAGTTTTCTCTGTTTTTGAAACATGGTGTTTAGGTACTTATTAAAAGGTTCACAGTCATATTGAGCTCCTGTGTTTAGTTCCTTTTCTCAGAATAACTGTGAGTGTGTTATGAACTACAAGTTTCTTTATGACTTGCTGTTACACTTTAATTTCAGAGCATGTCACAGGTAATTCATCATTGAGCTGTACTGTTGGGCTCACACATAACAAGTTGATAGTTACAAGTTTTCTTTTTTAATTTATCATTGGTTTTGTTGTGGAGGATGGTTCTTTTGGCTCCTCCCCATTCTCAAATAGTTATGGAATGTTTTGCTGTTGACTGACCTAAGGTTGAGAGCAGCAGAGAAAAAGAAAGCAGGAGAGAATGCATTTTGATAGTGTAATTCACTTTATCATCTTCAGGAGGCACCTTTTACTGGGCAACATGAATGTAATGTTTTCACCATCTGCAATGTCGATCTTGTCAAATGAAACTACGAAGGCAGAGACAGTGTTCTAGTGTTTGTACAGCACTTTGCACGGTGGAGATTTATTCTTTCAACGACCTGAAGGCGTTACTGTAATAAACATGGCAGTTAATTAACTGGAATGGCAGAGAGCAGTACTACATTCTCAGGATTTTTTTCATGTAGATAACGGAAAATTGGGGAGTAGAAAGACATTCTTAATACATTCTTTTTACTCACTAGGAAAACCAAATGTAACTACTGTCTGCCAACCAATTAAATGTGTTCCATCATGTGCTTTTTGGAACCTAGAACTGAAGCTTGAAATGCAATTCTGGCATAGAAGGCTAAAAGTACAATTGTTAAAAAAAAAATAGAGGCTGAATTTTTTCCCCTCTCTCTTCTTTTTAAGAACCTGTATCTGTGCTCAGCAGTGTGCAAAAGGGGACTTATGCTTGAATCTTTCATTAGATTTACAGTTACAAACAGTAGGTGAGTGGTGTTAGAGTATTTGAACAGTGTAACACTATCCACTGTATGTGTAATCCAAATTTGCTGATCCACCTCTGCAAAATTCTTTATGCCATGAGAATGAACCATATGACATGACACTCATGGAACATTAAAAATCACATAGGAGGAATATAGAGAACACTGGATACTTTCCATAAGACTGAAATATTTGTCCTTCAAAGGGAAGACCTTAATATATTATTACTTAGTATTTCCTCAGTTCTAAGGATAACTTTTACAGAAATGATAACATCACAGTACAGATCTCTCTTCTATTTCATAGAGAGAGATGGGGACGGGGACGGGGTGGGAGGAGCTTAGTAAAGGAAATTTTTTTTGCCTAACATTAAAAGGCCACCTCTAATGTTTCTGTGATTTTTGAGTTAGTTTTAGAAGTGTTGGACCCAATTAATTTATTTGAATTCATGAGTGTCAACTTTTTGGACTGAAATTGAAAACAGTATTTCATTTATGCTGTATTTTGTAACTAAGTTGACTGGATGTAATTTTAGAACCTATCAAATAACTACATGGCCAACTTCTTACTGAGAACTAGACCACACTTACAAGAATTCTTGGTAGAAGACAGTGAAAAAGTATCACAAAACACTGCGTAAACATTTTAGCCAAAATGTTCATGATGTTAAAATGTGAAGTATGATCAAGTCCTGTGCTGACATTCCAGCTTGGGACTTGAATTCTGTTTTTTCTTATAAGCCACATAGCTATCTCTTTATCAGCTGTGTCTGTTCCTGTTCTGTCTTTTTGTAACCTGGCCTGTTGCTTAAAGTGTAGGTCTGTGGTATACTCATTCAAGCTCTTGTGATTGCTAGGATGCCTGTGTTACCTAGAAACTTTTGTCTTCCTTTGCCCTAATTTTCTTGGGGTCTTAAATTGTTGCCAGAGACATTGAGAAGGATTTTGGTGCAAAGATGGTGTTCCTAGGAGGTGCTGGGTCTTCTAGGTCAGCATGGCAAAACCAGAGTATGTGGAATGTGGAGCTTACTAGGGAAGAGATGGGATGAAAGGTGGATTTCACAGTCTCCACAAGAAGCCAAGGTACTAGAAAAGTACTGTTTAAGGTTCTGCAAGGGTATATAGTGGTTTCTGCTTCCTCAGCTTCTGCTTGATGCCTGTGCATTACAGGCCATGTGGTGGAGAATCTGGTGAAATTGTGCATTAGCTGTGTGGGTGAAGGCAGTTTTTATCACACTACTAACTGGTTGCTAAGCACAAATCTCATTTATATGGGAGCAGTACAGCTGTGTCTGTATTCTTGTGACCTCCAAAGGTATGTGAGGTTGTCTTGGAAGGACAGAGTTTCTTAATATTTGCCTGTGCTTGTCCTCATCTTAGTGTGATAAGAAATACATTACATTTGCAAATTGTCAATTTTATTTCTAAATCTTCTCATTCATCAGAGTACTGAAGAGCTGTTTAGATTTTCAGTGCAAATCAAACAATCAGTAGAATTGAGCTGTTATGGGAATTTAGCTTTCTTTGTATTGAAACAATGATTCTATGAAAATGCTGCATAAAGGAAAGAATACAGAAAAAATTGCAGAGAATATGCCATTAAATACAATATGATTTTGCAAGTTCAAATTTGGCCATCTCAACATTTCCACTCTCTTACAAAATACAGAGTAAAGGAAGTGCTATGTAACATTTCATAGCTCTCATCCAAAAGCTCAGCAACTTAAGTGTGGTGCTAGTCTGTTGGTGATGGCAGAACATTATCCTCAGATTTTTTTCTGAGTATGCTTGAAAGTCATCTGTCCTAGTGCCATGAAGTGCCCTAATGCATTCAGGTCATGAAGTCTGGTAGGATTTTATTTTTGTGTGAGGTTTTTGGAAACATTTATTTAAAACCTTCCACCAGCACTGCTGTATTTTGTCTAACAGGATAAAACCTGAGTGTATTCAATGATCCAAATTTGATTTCGGTACTAGTATTAGTTGAATGTTTTAGATGTGACTGTTTTTTCACTTATGGAATCTGTTAGTTATTTCATCCTTTCCTGGTTGAGTCTCAACTTTTTGACAGATTTTTTTAATATTTTCTATGGGATGCCTACTTTTCCAGAATCAGGTATAGTTTTACTGGAAAAAATTATAGGAACAGGTTTACTGATGGGAGTGGAAAGGAAGTCTTATGGGGATGTAAGTCTCTTTTCCCCTTCCCCATATGCTTGGTGTGGCATGTATCTGAAGTCATGTAATCACACAGCAGTGGCATAGTTATTTTGCCCTTGTTCTTTGCAACTGCATCAACCTATATTAGCAAGCAGAGATGAATGATCAAAATGTCATTATCTTTAAAATTTAATCAAAGATCTTTATCTTTCATAGTTTCAGGAAAATTTAAAGCAGAATAAGCAATTGCTTCCTCAAATAAAGTAATTCTGCCCTCCTGCTCACTTTTGCTCAATATGACTTCTTCCTCTTTTGAGTTAATATAAGAGGAAACAGTAAAGGGGAAAGAATGAAGAGCAGTTAGAGGTCAGGAGGGGACAGCAGGTAATATTTTTAAAGTATAAAGGAACCTGTGGCCTAAAATAAAAATATTTCTTCTCTCCTTCTAGGGGCAGCTATCAATATCTGGTAGTTGTAAGAAACTTTAAATCAAAGCTTTTTCTGTGAAAGCTGTGGGTATCTATTTGAATTCACTCGCGGTTTGCAGAGGCTGGTGGATGTGCGATGAGTGTAAGAGGGACATTACAGAAAGTATGTACTACTGGCTTACAGCCTTTCATCATCGCTGACTAAGCGAAGATAGAACTAATCTAGGTGAAGGTTATTAATAAGTTGCCGAACACCAGATGGCGACACTCAGTGGAGAATTGAGAAATACTAGTCTTTTAACACTGGGGAAAAAGGATGACGCCAACTAGTGATGTAGCACCAAAGGTGGTCCAAGAAGAGTTAAGCCTAGCTGGGTACAGCAGCTTCGGAAAGCATTTTCTCTTTGAGAAGTATCATGAGAGTAATGAGGTAGCCTAGTAAAGAAATAAGGATAATATGAAGAGAAAAGAAAAAGCATCAGAAACTTCAATTGACAGATGAAATAACCAGTGAAATAGAGTCTGCAGGTCACAGCACAAAGAATGCTAAATCATGGAATGCATTAAAGTGTTTTTACACAGGAAGTAGTCACAGAAAGTAAAACCTGTCTTCAGACATAAGACTGATTTTGTCTGACGAGCCTGTAAATACTTACTGAATGGCTGGAAATCACTGAGAACTCTGTGGACAACCGTGAATCTTTCTGGCCAAAACCTTGCAAAGTACTGCTTGCTAGCAGAAACATCATGAACTGCAGGAACTGGCCAAGAGTAACACTACTCTATATTAATTTCAGATTATATAGAATATAGCATATTTACAAGAAGAAGATAGAACTTAAAAGATATACCTTATTAAAAAGGGGGAAAGAGAACATAAACAACAGTCAAGAGATTTAGTTGCCGGTAAAACTTAGTAAGTAAAAATAAGAGGTTGTTAGCCTAGACTATGAGCTGGGGCCCTGGCTATTCTTTAATATATTTCACAGGTGGGAACAAGGAATCAGTCTAAGAAGAGACAAGGTTTATAGCAAAAAAAACTGTGTACACACACACCTCCAGGTGGTGGCAGAAAGTACCTGGATTTTGATTTTGGAAAACATGGGGGGAGACTTATACCAGCGCTAGTAACCAGCAGATTTGTGTAATTTGAAGTCTTTAGTATCAGAACATTTCCAGAAAATTAAAATTCCTGGAGGTAAAAGAGAGTTAGACCTGCTGGGAAAAATAACACACCACTTTTGGCTGGAGCATATCAGGACAAGTATGCCAAGAGGTAAACTACAGGCACAAAGATGGGGAATTTTGGGTCAGCTTCGCTGTAATTATCTTGATCCCCAGACAAAGAGGATGAAGGAATAACAAATCAATGGAAATCAACATCTGGCTTTTGATCTGAAGTAAACATAGTTCTGTGCTGTGAAGAAGATGGTTTGGGGATGTTCCACTACTGCAGGATATTTGTAGGTGAGACTCATTCTTTATGCTGGGTGGCCTCTGCTTGAATCAGTGACACAATTACCCTGTGAGTCACTCTTAGTGAGTAGCTAGGAAATACAAGGAAAAATGATAAAATAGAGAAGTGAAAAGCTGCCTGGTAGTCAAGAACTTGGTAACAAGAAGACAACAGCCTAGCTATTAAGAAAGAAACTATGGGCCTGGGAGTTACTGGGGTTTCTTTAGGATTGACCCTACAATGCTATTTTATTTAGAGTTTTCAGTGATAGCCTTGGGAAGAAAAATAGGACATGATAATGAAATATGCTGATGCAAAGCTGCAATGCCTTGTCAGTTTGGGTGAGGATGTTATGCAGAAAGAATAGGGTATCTTTGAAGACCTAAGTAATAAAAATGGGTTGAAATTTAAGTGTACAAAGTACAAGGTCATGTTCTGAGCTATGAATAACAGGCATTTCTGTGATACACTCAGGAATAATCAGTCGGAAACAAGGAAAAGGACCTCAGAGCTTTAGTCAATTGTAAGGTGATTATACGCTAAAACATGTAGCTGCCAGCAGGGAAAAGAAATTCTTGGATTTGTCAGAATTAAGATGTTTCCAGTAAAAGGGGAAAAGTGTTAATGCCACTGACAAGGAATGACAGCGTGCAATCAACTATACACAGCTGGGTTTGAGGATGGTAAATTGTACCAAAGAAAATTCCAAAGATAAACAGGAGAATAGAAAGCTTACCTTATGAGAAGGAGCTTAAAAGTGTATGTTTAACTTTAAAAAAAAAGGAAAACAAAGATCAAAACAGAGAGGGTATAAAAATTTTGTAAATATATCAGGATAGAGGAGGAGGTAAAAAGAGCTATAAAAGCCTGAAGTTACTACTGGCATGAAAACAGATGATTATAAAATGTCCAGGAATAAATTTAAGACAGAAGTTAAACTAGCTTTTCTGAATGTTAGGCGATATAGACATAGGTTGGAAAACAACGTTCCATGAAGGAGTAATAGAGGACAAAGAAAAAACCCTAACTGGCCTTAATATTGATCTTAAAGTTGTGAATGGGATTATATGTTATGTGTTTACCTGCATTATTAAAGTAATGTCTCAGGAGATCCATTCTAGTATTATATTCCTACACGACATCTGTTCAGAGGGCTGTGTAGATGTAATTATCCTGGTTGTGTGCTTAAAATAATAAAGTCACATACGGAGGATATTATACTTTTGTGAACAACAGCAAATACAGTTACGTGGTGCATATTTGATGCCTGTCAGATTATGGGTAAATTTCTACAATATGAAAAAAGGCAGGAGAAAAGTTCATGGAAGAAGATATTTCAGAAAGAGTAGTTAGACATATTAACTACACGGAAAACATTAGTGTTTTTAAAGTATTGAAATATTTTTGTAGTGTTTTAAAGTATTTGAATTTTTTTTAAACATACTATTTTCAGATCTTTGAAAAACAAATTGCATAACAGGCAAGTAGTGTGAAATCAATGGGAAAAAAATTAAGAAAAGGCTTTTATTCCTCAAGAAAAGAAGCCCCAAGGCCACAAAAAAAATCACATGTATGATCACTGGTACTAAATTCAAAATGGTATTTAGATCTGTAATTAATTGTGTGCCTCAGCAGTATTTGTAAGTGAAACTGCAGACTGGTTCATAAACCTGAATATTATCTTAATGAGGGATATGAAAAGGCTGATATACGAAAAATATGCCAGTGAAGAAGCTTGATTAATCAGGGAAATAGAAGAATTACAAAAAGAAAATAAAAGTGCTATAAGACAATTTTTTGGAGACATTTGCTTGAACTTATTTAACAGTTCCTGTTGAGTTCGTCATTCTCTCTGTCTTCCAGGTTTTGCCAGGAGCTATATAAACAAGAAATTTTTGGAAATGAGAAAATTTGAATTTGTGTGGTCTAGTGCAGTGGTCTTCAAAGTGGATGCACACCCTAGGAGGTGTGCAAGATGATTCATTGGGGGTATGAGAACTTCTATTTTTATTTATTTTTTGTCTTAAAAAAAATTGAAGCCTTACTAATATGTAACATACATATTGATGCTGGCACCGTCATTCTATCCATAGGTCAGAGGGTCCCATGTTACGAACAGTAGACGAGGTGTCCTGGGGAAAGAGTGGGTGCTCCACAATGCAGAGTTGTTGGTAGTGGTGCTCTCACTTGTTCATCTGCTTGCAGCGTATTGCAATGTATTGCAGTTTGTGTATGTCTGGTTACATGGATTTACAGGTTGTGTTATCTAGTTTTAACTAAACTAACCCTTACAAAATGGACAAGTAGCTTAAAAAGATTCCTGAAGAGAAAATGCAGATCCAAGATAATAAGGCTGATAATGACAGCACAAAAGAACAGCAAAATGGCAGAGCAAACACTTCTCCTAGTCCTAGTATGAGCTTTCATCATTACCAGGCAAAATCACTGCCAATCTGTTCAGATCTAATTAGTGATGTTTGAAGTCATGCAATACTCAATATGGTATTTTACAAAATTTCACTAAACTTAACGATAAATCTTCAGAAGCCTCTTCTGAGGCTTAATAGTGAGACAAAAAGCCACATACTAGTGGGAACACACTTGTTCTTCCTGCTGCCATAAAAATGGCTGAAATAATAAATGAAAAATAGTACGTTGACAAAATGAAATGCAGTCCTTTGTTAGCAAATACAGTTGGAAGACACGTAGAAAACATCACTGAAAATTTGAAGAAACAAGTATTAGGATGAATTACACAATGTGGGTGGTTTGCTATGCACTTGGCTGGAAGTACAGGTGTTTCTAACAAGTCCATGTCTCCGCTTATGGTATTTGACCATGAGACAGTGGAGTTCAGGATTCTGTGTGGAGGAAGCAGGGCAACAAATAGGATTGCATCCCTGGACTTAAGGGTTCTAACTTTGGACTCTTCAAGGACCTACTTGGAGGAATCCCATGGGTTAGGGCTCTAGAGGGTAGGGGAGTCCAGGAGAGCTGGCTGATATTCAAGCATCACTTCCTCCAAACTGAAGATCGGTGCATCCCTATGATAAGAAATCAAGCAAAGGGGATAGGAGACCTGCATGGATGAGCAAGGAGCTTCTGGCAAATCTCAATCAGAAGAAGGAAGTTTATGGGATGTGGAAAAAGGGGTAGGCTGCTTGGGAGGGATATAGGAATGTTGTCAGTGGGATCCTGGGGTGCATCAGGAGGAGCGTGACCGGCAGGTTGAGGTAGGTGATCCTGCCCCTCTTCTCTGCCCTGGTGAAGCTGCACCTGGAGTGCTGTGTCCAGTTCTGGGCTTCCCAGTTGAAGAGAGACAGGAAACTACTGGAGAGGGTGCAGTGGAGGGCTGTGAAAATGATTCGAGGTCTGGAGCATCTCCCTTATGAGGAAAGGCTGAGAGAGCTGGGCCTGGCTTGGAGAAGACTGAGAGGGGATTTTTTCAATACATATAAATATCTTCAGGGCAAGTGTCAAGAGGATGGTGCCAGGCTTTTTTCAGTGGTGCCCTGTGACAGGACAAGGGGTAACGGGCACCAATGGCAACACAAAAAGTTCCACCTGAATATGAGGAAGACCTTCGTTACCTTGAGGGTGACAAAGCCCTGGAACAGGCTGCCCAGAGAGGCTTTGGAGTCTCCTGTGGAGACATTCAAAACCCACCTGGATGCAACTCTGCAGCCTGCTCTAGAAGAACCTGCTGTAGCAAGGGGTTTAACTAGAAGATCTCCAGAGGTCCCTTCCAATCCCAACCATTCTGTCATTCTGTGATTTCCTATATTCTGTTTCGGTAACAAAATACATGAAAAAATACTTTCTTATGAGCCACTAAAAGAAATACGTGCCAAAGGAGATACAATCTCAACAGTCAAGGACTTTTTAATAGAAACGATGTTTTATGGAAAAACTGTGCTAGTGTAACCATTAATGGAGCAGCTGCTGTGACTGGAGTACAAATGAATTCTGGGGTAAAATTACAGAGCTTGCACTACACCTGAAATTCACTCGCTGCGTCATTCATAAGCAAGCTATTGCAGCCAGGCTATTGGACCCAGAAGTGCACAAAGTGCTACAGGATGTCATCAGTTTGGTCAATTTTATAAAAAACAAGACCTTTAAATAATTTATTCTTCACAATACTTTGTAATGAGATGGGGAATGACTGTGAAATTGCCTTGTACTGCACATTCACTGGTTATCTTGTGGCAAAGCACTTAAAAGAGCTGTTGAACTTACAGATGAATTCTGAGTTTTGTTTTAAAAGACAAATTTTGCAAATTTGCTAACATTTTCTGTAGTGAAATGTCACTGTCACTAGTGTGCTATGTAGCAGATTTGGGGAAAAAAAAAGCAGCAACAATTAATCTGTCCTTTCAAAGTAAAGGTGATGGTTTAACAATGGGAAACCACTGGAAAGTATCTGCTTTTCAAGAGAAACTCATGTGATGGGGAGAGCATTTTGAAAAGAGATATTTGTAAGTATTTCCATTGTTATATGATTTTGTTGCCAAAAATGACATGTCACCTATAAAGTCTCTGATATCTGTACATTGAAAAAACTTGGAAACAGAATTTCCTAACCTGTTTTAAAAGGTTCGAGACAAAGAGTTTCGGTTGCTTTTGAACCCATTTGTTAAAAGTAAAAATGCAACAACTTCACATTAGTTTGTAAAAGCAAGTGATGGACATCAGGAAAGATGGACATTTCCTAGCCAAATTTCAATAAAAAGCCTTTGTTTAATTTATAGATGGGGTTGAAAAATCAATAACATGGTTTAGTAAGCACTACCAGTGATGCACTTCTTCCATTTGGATCTATAAATATATTTGTGAGCTATGACAGACATAAAAACCAAGTACTGTAATGAACTGAGCTTAGAACCAGACCTTTGAATCACTGTATCACAAAGTGTTAAACCAAAAAATGTAAAGGATAACAAAACATATTCAATCACATTGTTCTCGTTAAAAATATTAGTATTAATAATAATAAAGCAAATTATTTTTGTACCATTAATAAAAAAATATTTTAAAACATGCCTTATTTCATCTTTATTTCATCATTGTTTAATTTCTTTTTGTGTGTATGTTTTATAATGTATGTATTATATTAGTACAGTGGTACATGTGTATAATTTACAAACAAATGTACATATATTGGGGGTGTATGCTCAAAATTTTTTTATGGATGAGGTGCTCGACAAGAACATTTTGGAGGTCAGTGTCTGATGGTTATAACAGTAACCTGGAAATGTGGAAGACTTAGAGTAGCATTGTGTAATGTTTGTACTTACTGGGGCACTACTATCAACCTATCATGAAGGTCAGCCAGCTGTAAATTGCTAGAGAATGCATATTGCTGTTTCTCTTGAAGTCTAGAAAAGGGAAGTCTGCAATGAAAGAAGTGGTTTTGGCAGCTTAGTGGGCTGAACAACTTGTTTGCAGTAATTTTCAGTGTGCCGTTGGTGTTAGATCTAATGGAGCAGGACATAAGTGTATACTCTGTTTCCTCTTACGGGGACATTTACCTACCCAGATCTATATCACCCCACTCTCCCAGTAGTAAGGAAAGGTTGTATTTGTCCTTTTATTTAGTCACTCCTGAAAACTATAAAATGTTCAACACAGATAAGACTATTTCAGTGTCTTCTTTCTCTAAACTTCTTTCCATAATTAATCATGTTATTCAGAACAACCATATTAAGCCAGAAACATACAACTTTTGAGGTATCTTTTGAGATCTTTCACCATCACCCTTTTCTTGATCCTAAGGAAAATGAGTATGTCACAGAAACTGAACCTTGCAGCATCTTCAAATTTCTAGTAAACTATGACAAAGATGGTAGATGTGATTCCCAGACTTTAGAGTAATCTTGTCAGCTTCTGTCTTTGGAAAAATAAAACCAAAACCAAAACCAAACAACAAACAAATGAGAGATAGGAGTATTCTTTCAGGTAAGTTGATACCTTGTTATTTGTTTGGATAGAACTGTCTTGCAATGCTAAAAAAAAAACCAAACAAGCAACCCCAAACCAACAGCCTCCCCCCTCAGTCTGTATGGCTTTTTGTGTGTTTTCATTTGGGAAACATTGGAATGAAATATCACTGTGGCATAGTTTCTAATGCATAATTTAGAAGGGTTTGGGAGCATGAACCTATGAAAAAAAGCATCATCAAATGAATCTTCATGAATTCTTGAATTTCTGAGAGAGCTAGTAGAGGATAATGCAGCACTGATACAATTTATAAAAAAATTCAAGGGCAACTTATCTTGGTATGCCATCATAAAGACTGATGTGTAAAGTAATTGAAAAGAAAACTGCTGAAACCTAGCCTATATATTGAAAACCAATGGTTTAGGTAAATTATAGCAGTGCAGGGTTAGTGGAGGTAATAAATGAGGTGACATGAGGACCAGTAAAAGGCTCATGTTTGCAAATGGTTTGAAGACCCTTCAATTAAGGTAGGAAAAGTGGAGAAAAACATTGACTTCCCAAATCTAGGATAATTAGACTGTGCAAAAAGTTGTTAATTCAGTTTAGTGTGGAGCAATGTAATATAATGATACTGGGATGTGTAGTGAAGTGTAGGACTTAGATGTGAATTGAAAGATAGTGGGAAGTGGAATGTAGTTTTGGGGTTATTGTTTGCTTTTGGTAATGAGCTTGAGCAAGATGTGATTGCTGTCTGCAAGGACAAAAGGCTAGAAGGATGTTGAGAAAAGTGTGTAAAAGCTGGAATATGAAAGCACAGGAAAAAAGTGTCTTTTTATATGATTTCTGAATAACAGCTGCATCTTCAGCTATGTAAAAATCAGAGTTTATCAAATCACACTTGCCTTCATTTCAAATGACTCATTAGAAACCATGATATGTTGCAAACTTTTAAAGCACAGTAATTAACGTTTTTTGAAAATGTTAAAAGGTGGGAAGTAATTGTTGAATTAAAATAAATGTTGCAAGATTACTGATATTGCATTTCTTGGGAAGAAGGATGTTCATTAAAATTATGAGAATACAGGAAGTTGGGAAAAATTATTTTTTGGAATGAAGACCAGAGAATGATAAAGGAATGATTATGGACACATGTTGTTGGACAGGGTGATAGGAAGATGATAGGTGCCTATCACCTCATCTTTTGCTGCTAAGATTATGCTATATGAACATGAGTAAAAAAATCTGTCTGATAAAACACATAAATCCTTGATGGGTTACATAGCATTATGTCTTTAAAGTCTTTTTTTAGATTTTGTGTAAAATTCTGACACTTTTCCAAGTCATTGAGAGCATTTTGTGCAAAAAACCTGGAATTTTATATTTGATTCATATATAAATGTCAGCTGTGATTATGCCTGTACTGGTAGGATTTATAAGTGTATGATTCCTTTTTCATATAATCAATAAGAAAATTTGGGATGGGATGTGTATTTCCCTCATGGTTGTTGTAGGGAGTAACTTGCTGTAGTCCTACACAGCAAGTTACTACTTTTTATGGCTGGAAGTTTTTGGTATCTGCTGCACTTCATCCACTACCCACGCACAGGAAAATAATAGGGTAATCTGCTTGTCTAGTGAGTTCTTTAATTACACACTGGTGTTCTGAGAAGCCAGTTCTGTATTAAGATGACTGGCATACTAAACTTCCTAAATACCTTTGGTATTTCACACAATGACTTGTTTGTAGAGTGTACAGATTTAATTACTAACCAGCAGGATAGTATCAACCTGAGTGCAGATTAAGCTTCTATACAGTCCTTTCCCTGTACACTGGGAATATGTTGATGTTATCAATCAACACAATGAATCTGTCTCATAACAAAAAAGCAAATAAACTGAGTTAAATTAGCAGTTTTGTACCCTTAGTACCTTACATGAAATGAATGCGTTTATCTTTGCAAAACCTGTAGACTGTACACAGCTATCATTTATTATGTACTGTTTAATCTCTTGCTTTTTATACCAGACACATGTAGTACAGAATTTATTTTTACTGTACATGTATATACATTAATGTAGACCTTGATTTTTTCTCTCCATTAGAAAAATAGTAATATCTAATGTCATGCCTGCCTGCAATAGTGCTATTTATTTCCATTTGCCATTTGAATCATACTTAATTTACATTATATATATATGTATGTATATATATATATTTATGTATGTATGTGTAATCTCAAGATAGACTGGAGAACAAAAATCAGAACATTCAGCATCTGTATTTCGCAAGCTGCATAAATACAGTCATGGATATGACAGTGTGCATAGATGGGAAGAAAAGACTAGCTTCCCACAGAGAGGGGCTGAAGAGAAGATGATCATGTAAAACAGGGTCTTCATTTTTGCTCCTAGTTAAGTTTTCCACCATTTGTGTTATTTACACTGAGCCTGGAAGCCACCAGCTTCTCAAAATCTGCTTCCAGTCATTGCTGAGCCATGAAAATCAGCTTCCTTTCTTTGCTGCTCCATGTGGTTCTTTTGTTTATTCTGCATTTCAGTATCGGTGTGTCAGGGTCAGAAACCCTTTGAGTGAAGCTACTAGGCAGAATTTTCCCCAGCTGTTTTGTTTGGGAGTGTGTGTGTGTGTTTGTGTATATGTATGTATGACTACTTCCCCATATATATACACACATATATATGCATGCATATATATATACACACACATATGGAACTTAGTAGGAAACACATTATAAAACATAAAACTTGCTGTCCTATTTTCCTATTTGTGCCTGTACTTATCAGTACTATAGTTCCTATTCAGAGGATGTTTCCTGTCCCCATTTTGCCTACAATAAGCTGTGCCTTACTAACTGTCCAATACTGTACACAAATGACAGTTCTTACTAACCCCAGGGACTGATCTTTCTATTTCCTAAACTATGAGATTTGGTTGACCTTTTGTAATTACAAGCTTTATTGATGATGTAAAGAAACTTTTAACTCAATCTGTAGTGTCAGATTTAAAGACTTTTTGACAGAGAATTCCAAAGGCTCATTCCTTACTGTGTGAAGGAGAATTTCCTTCTATTTGTTCTAAAAATAAAAGGCAATAATTTCATAAAGTGACCTTTTGTTGCAGTATTATGAAACAGGGAGCAATCATTTTTCTTTGTGCCTGTCATAATTTTTAATGATTACAATTAAAATAAAAATGAAAATATGCTCATATACTGTTATCAGAGACATTCAGTGCTTGAATAATTTCATTTTTTCCATAAGCTCTGCTACTGATGAGAAGCATGCAAGTCCCATGTGCACAAGCAGATGGGGAAATTTTAGTCTTTAGTCATCAATGCTCTTTGAAGGTTCCCTTCTAATTCCATTTTCTTGCCAAATAATTTGAGAGCTGGCAATTTCAGGACAAATACTCATCCTGTTCTTCAACCCTTTTTATTGACTTCATTCTGATCTTTTGCATTCTTGCTGCAGTGTTTTAAAAATAGAACCGAATGCTGTTCTAGGCAAAGAGAAGTTTTCTTTGTGATATAATATCACACAAATATATTTTGCTCAAATTTCTTTATTGTAACTTCTTTAATCTACCTCAGTTTCCAATATAAATATTAAATTACACAGAGAGAAAATATATTCTGAGATTTCTTCTCAATTTTTTCTTGCACTCAAAGAAAATGGTTTGATTAAAAGAGTTAAAAGTATGTCTCAGCTTATTTTTGTGACATTCAGACTGGTCCATCCAATTCATATAATTATCCCAATTAAACTTTTTCTTGCATACTAAGCAAAAAGAAGGAGCTTCTCCATGCTTTTAACACCCTCCTGATACCCTAATGACTTGTCTTTTTGTTTCTTTTCTGAGAAGCTCTCCCTAAAACTGCAACAGGTATTTTGACCTGACAAAGAAACAAACAAACAGACATGGATACTGTTTTCTTTTTGTCATGCTTGGCTTTGTAGGTGAGAATCATGGATATATAATTGTTCACTAGCTGCTCTTTAATACCACATTTACTTATTATTTTTTTTTAAAAAGGCAATTTTTTGGCAGGTAGAATATTGAAATATCGATTTACATTAAGACAAGTGCATATCTTGACAGCAAGATTGGTTATTCTAATTTCTATTTGAATAAAGTATGTGCAGAGACTGGAGAATAGGATGTTTAAACTTAGGGCTATGTAGGAGCCCTGGTACTGGACTTGAACATGTTCTTCCCATGGTCCAAGCTTGTTGATGGAAATCAGCTTCATTTGCCCTATACTGTGGCTAAGCTAAAGTGTCCCATCGCTGACCTCACATCTAGCCAACAAGAGCAAGAGAAAAGATATTCTTCTGGCCTCTTTTCCTCATAGATTTAAACCCAGGCAATTACATATGAAGAAGACATACCAAGGCTGATAAAATTAGTGTTCAAATTATATGGCAAAAATTGGTCATGCATTCAAGCTACAGATTTTGATTGTTAAGAATGATTAGCTGAAGTTGTTGGAAAAATACAGAATGAAGTATGGAAGTAAAGAAACAAATGGATATAACAAAAATAATTCTGTCCTTCCAATTTCTAGTCAAACAAGCTGAATCGTTCTGCATGTTCCCACATATTTAGGTGGGAGGAGAGAGGAAATAAAAACAATTACTTGAGGTAAAGCTAAGTCAAGGAAACCAGACTTTATTTAGCTTAGAAACTAAGATCTTAATTTCCAAAAAAACTTGGCAATGTATCCTAGTAGTTAGGACATGAAGAACAACCATGAAACCTGACTTGCCAACTAATTAAGATCCAAGTAAATATCTGTATGCATTTAGAATTAATAGAATCCCAAATCCTCATTAATGTTGTAGTACTAGGGCATGGAAATAGTGGTAACTTGAGAAATGTACATTATTTTTTGTTTGATAGCTTCTGGGTCAGTAGATTTTAACTTTTCATCTTCTAACTGTGTGATTATTTTTATTTTACTTTGAAAGATGTTATTGAAAACATACTATACATCTGCAGTGTTATCAGAAATGTTCAGTACTGGAACAGAGTGGGATTTTATTTGCCTTTTACATGCCTTCCAGCTGATGGGCAGAATTTAAGTCCCCACGGTGCACAAACAGATGGGAAAATGTTGGTCTTTAGTTTCCAGTCATCAATGCTAATTCTTTTATCTTCGGAATGCATTAGTCAAACACACTATGCCTGTCAAGGAATCCGTAATATGTGCCATGACAGCCTTTTTTTTTTTAACTCTACTGAAAATCTTTTCTGTGACTTGATATTGCCCACATTCTCTTAGTTTAAGGAAAAAATGCCTTATTAATGAATTAAATGATTACTATTTTTATTATTTGTGTGAAGCAATTCAACAACCAAGAACTATTTTTCAAATTAAATTGGCTATTCCTGTAGGCATTGGTGATCTTATACATGTACATCTATATGATGTTTTTTATACATAGCCACTGTATCGGCACGTTTCTTTACCCATTCGTAACCAATGTGTCACAGAAGTTAAGATGCCTGGAATTTTTGGAGCACTGTAAAGTTCTTTATACACATTGACATACATCCATAAATCCTAATTTCTAGATTATAACAAAAAAGTCTGTTTTGACCAAGAGTTATGTTCCATATTCAGATTCAAGGGCTTTTTTCTGCAACATGGAACCCAGAAGTGCTGTGAATTAAAGAACTTCTATCCATGTGGCAGCTGAAATACTTTACTTACACAAGGATGAGTGAATTTTCAGCTGCATTTGTATGAAGCTTCCTTGCCTGGCCTAGCATGCAGCTATGAGGGGGAAAAAAGTCATAATGGCATAGCATAAATTTATATTAATACAAAGGTATATATTTCAGCAATTATATAACGGTGCTGGCATAAAATTTTTGACACTGACTTATCTCCTGATTTCCTTTAAAGTGTCTTTTTGGAAATATGCAATCACTCCTCTTCAGTTTATGTGCCCAGAGGGCACTAACAAGGCTCTGAATTCAACGTTGATTCTGTAGGCTACGTTGTCACAGACATAAGGGATTAATCTTTATGTTTGTGTTTTTATGATGTGGGATCAGGCATGCTGAAAATGAATTCAGACCTTTACTTATATCTCAAATTGAGCTTGCCCAGATGGCAGACAGTTCCTGCTTCTTGTGAAAGAATAGTTTTGGCAATGTGGCAGGCACGAGTTTGTAGACAGTAGCAACTCTCACAGAGTTTAAAGCCCTGAAATAGAACAAAGACTGCAAACAGCTGCAGACATCATTATCTTTCCTCTGTGAGAGGTGGGAACTCGTGCTTCGAATGAGCTGCAGGTAACCATTGAGTCAAGGTTATGGAAGAAGCCCTTTATCTGGTGCACTGGGCCAGCCCAGTTTACAGAGCTGTGCTCTCTGCAAGTCCATTTAAATGGACGTGAGAGGTTTTTTCCATTTATATTAATGGAGAATTTGTTCTCATGAATATGCCTTAACATGATGCCCTGCTATGGAGGATGTCAGCTGAGCAGGATAGTTTGCTCCCTGAATTTTTTCTGTAGCTACACAAGCCCATGTAAGGCATTTACAGAACATTTGTTAGTGTATCAGATTGCAAGCATGATAGATGAAGTCAGGTCTTTTCAGTTGTTATTTTGATTTTTGATCCACAGATTTTACTTCTGAATTGCTGTATGGTTTTGGGGTACTTGTTCAGATTATTTTGCTAAGAGACACTCTGAAAAGAAAGGAAGGAAATATTTTCATTTTGCAGACTCCTACATGATGAGATTGCTGTTTGCATTTCTTCAATACTTTTAGAAGTTTGGGTTTCAATAAATACACTAAAAATTTACTGAGGTAAACCTATTATTTTTTTTAAATTATGCCTAGGTCTGGTATCCATTACAGTTGTGGGCGATGGTGTTTGGATGGGGAACTTAAATACCGACAAGTAACTTAACTGCCCGAGAGAAGTTATAGTTAATTATTTATAAAACATAGTACTTTCAAGCTAAAGTCATCAGTCTTGACTTCCTGAAATTTCTATTTAACCAAAGGTCAGGTGTGTCCCCTCAGGCTGCAGTGACGGAAATTGCTCTAAAAAGGATGAAGAACAGGCTTGTGAAAAGTTGCTTTTGTACAGATGAAGTTTTAATTTATAGTCGTTTTCCTTTAAGATGTATGAAAGAAAAGAGGCTGCTAGGATTAACTGTATAGCAGATACCCCTGTTTGGGGAATGGTTTTCTCAGTCCCACTCCTGTCTTCTGGACAGTATGTTGTCTTTTTTTCTTTTCTTTTCTTTTGGCAGGCTATGTTGAGGGCCATTAAAGCCAAAACAGAAGCTTGAGCAGCTTTGAGGTGATCATGCTGTTTGTCTTGGGTTATACAGGAACTTACATGTCTTTATAGATAGTATAAATATTTGCGATTCCTCTTTCATTCTCTGTCAAGCCTGGAGAGAGGAGGAATAAAACTAAAAATTTAAAAATAGGAAAGCTGCATTGTAGACTCCTAGTCCTGAATTTGCTCAGGGGACAGATGGCTTCCTCATGGGCTTCTTTTGACTTTTTGTTCTGGAACAGGAATCTTTGCTTTACTCTGGAGTTCATATAAAAAAATTAACTATAACCTAAATAACTTTAGAATCTGTGGTGTCTTGGAGAAGATTCTTCCTTAAAGATTTATGTGGAAAAAGTTAAAGTATTAAGACTGCAATCAGCATCCTGAGAAGCAATATGTAGATTCAGTAATATAGTCTCTAGATTGTTCTATACCCAAAAAGAGGGGGAAAAAAAAGAAGTGGTAAGTCAGCTCATTTGTGTCAGCTTTCATCTTAACAAGCAGGTAAACATGGCTTACAATAGGAAAAGGTATGGGAACTGATAACAGCAGATCTATAATTGTAAGCACTAAAAATGTAATTTCTCCCCCTCCCCAGCTCTTCTACTAACTAAATTGTTATTTCTGTGAAATAATTTACTGCCCACAGAAAATCTGTTGTTGAAATGAGTTGGAAGGAAAACATGCTTTTGAACTAAGAGCAGCTGCTCAGTCTCATTTAATCTTTTATTTCATTGTCTGTGGTTTACTAATGTGGATAAGTCTGACTTTTTTTGAGCCCTGCCTTGAGAACTGTTCCTGTTCTGCTTAGCATCATGAATTTGTGAAAAGTGAGATCCAGAGCTAATGACATAAAACACGGTACTGTGTAGAGCAACATTATCCCTTTTGCTTTTTTAATGAATGAGAGTCAAGCAAGTCCAACAGGAGCCACAAAAAGAGGAGCCAGCTAGATTTCTGGTATTTGGTATCTTGAATGAAAATTTATGCAAGCGTTTGAGGTCCCAGAGCTAGATCACATGGTACCATGGAGCCTGTGAGCATGTGGTTTTCCTGTATGTTTCCTAGTTCGCAAGGAAATAGAGCATTATTTCCTGATTACAATTGCTTTCTTTTTAACTGATAGGATACTAAGGGTTTTTAGAAGGATGTACCATTTGCACAGTAGCCATAGTATACATGACAGCATGCATATTTGTGCATGTAAACCTTCAATGAGCAAAACCTTTTAATGGAATTAATGTGAAGGTTTAGGTCAATAAAGGAGGGAAAACTTAATTACTCATGTTACAGGAAGTGAAAGGCCACAAACGTTTTGTGAAGAGCTACGTTTAGTCTTGGTCTACTTACATGGTTAACATAATCTTATAAAAAGGAACTGGTTTTAAACCAGGTGGTTCTTTTTTAAAAAAAATGAGCATCAAGAGAAAGGGAATTGTCCAAGCTGTTACTGAAAAAATGCTACCCTTTCCCTTTTGGAAACAGTGGTTAACATAGAAGAGAGAAATACTAAATTTTGGTATGTTTACACATATAGATGTATATACATTTTTAGAGAGAGAGAGGACATGGTATGGAATAAAAATAAATCACTAATATAAATAAACATATAAATAGATAGCAAAAAGTCAGGTTTTGTGGGGAGGTTGACAGGTGACTGCACAAATTGCCTGTGGCTAGCGTACTGTGGAGCACTCGAATCATAGTAACAACTGTGCGGAAGCCTGTTACTAGGAGAAAACTTTTTGCATAGTAACAGATACATTAACAAAACAGTTTTTTATATCCACACATATTCCTTTGGCTATATTTTATTGCTGATTGTCTTCATAAAGCCTCATGAAGCCAAAGCTGGTAATCCTAGGTAAAAGAGGCAGTGGCTGGGTCCTGATTTCTGTATTGAAAAATATTTTATACAACACCTCCAACTTTCTACTATACCAATAAAGCTAAATTGCTTACTTATTTCAAATCTTTAAATAACCTGCATGGAACACAAATTTGAAAGCATAATTTAAGGCATACAACAGAATGCAGGAATTTAAGCTTGAAATTCAGTGGATCATGCTCAGATTTTCTGGAGTTTACCTGGCTTCCACCTAAAATGGATGGATGCTGACCCTGGTTTGGAGAGCAGTTCAACCAGCTAACCCTTGTGATCACAGAGTTCCCTGGGTGCATAAGCTGTAGCATCCTAGCTGGGGAGCTAAGCAGAGACAGGCACAAATCCTTCCCAAGTCCCTGGGGAACCTCAGTAAGTCAGGCATCTTCTGTGAATGCCTAGACTGCAGTCCAAACAGTTGTGATGGTTTTATGCTTCTGGACTTACAACCTAGTGGCTAGAACTCTGTCCTTAAATATAGGAAACAGTTGGAGATGGCTCGAGAAGGTGTAAACCCACAGACCTTTTTCACACAAAACTGCATTTAATTATGTCCGTAAAGTGCTGTGAGAATGTGTTTTTCACCTATCCTGATGAAGTTAGGCTGCTGATACACAAAATTTTGTGGAATTCAGAGAGACAGAAGGAAAGAAATAATTTTAAATCTGTAAAGAAGGATACGTTCCTCAGAATGGAGACTCCTGGGTCCTTGTTCTTTCTCAATTAATGGTAGGTAGATGTATTTCTTATTTAGGAATCATGAGATAAGATATGTAATAAACACCAGGAATAAGAAAGAGTCGCAAGGATGATTAGCTAGCTAGTAAATAGCGTTGAGAAACCTACATCTGTTGAATAGAAGAAGGAAGTTTGAAGACTTTTTTAAAAAAAGTCAAATATTTAATTAAAGGTCTGCCCCTGTGCATGTTAGATTGATTTTTCAATTTCAATTAATTATTAAAAAAAAGAGAGATTTATGGAGAAAATAAAAAATAGTTTGCTTATGAGTTAAAAATTTCACTAATTAGACTTCCCAAATGTACACTATGGACTAAACTCAAATCTTTTTTTACCAGTGGGAATTTGGACATTGATCCACTGGCATATAGCTACAAGAACATAGTCTTAAGAGTTTGTGACTGCATTTATACTTTTGTGCTTGGGCTAAGTGGCAAAGGTTAGTCCTTTAGAGTACTCTGGCTATGCTCACAATCTGTTCATGTGATTATGTGATGAAGTTACTATTTTTTGTAAGTTCTTGCAAATCAACATTTCCAATAGTGCTTGGACTTCAGAACCTGTTTGGTTCTTTCCCCACCTTCTGGAACACTATTTGGGAAGGAAGAATTCAGCTCCTGCTGCATCCTGGTGTGCAAAGTGGTGTTCTTCCCTGTACTATCCTAAATTAGCTACAAGTTTAGCTGTACAAAGATGTGATCATGAGATAAATTATAGTGGGAATGTACATTGTATCGTGTACTCCACAATGAACCTGAAGTTGTTCATCTTTTTTCCACTTAATGGGAAGTCATCTGAAACTACAGCTTGGCCAAAAATGGGGGTATGTGCGCATAGATAAGTACTGTGAAACTGTTCATATGTAACCTACCTCATGCTATATTGCTTCTGAGCTCAGTACCTGATCTTTAGGCCACCAGTTTTGCATATATGCAGAATAAAGCTATTCTACGCAGTTTGTCTGAAATGAAAATGTATCAGAGATTCTACAAGTAAGTAAATAGGCAGAAATTAAAAAAAGGAGTAAAAAGTGTACAGTAAAGTGATCCTAAGATAAATTGAAGTCTTTTGAATCATCATTTCTAGAACCAGAAGGGAAATTTATCTCCTTTCACGAGCCAAAAATATTTTCTCTTTGGCAGAGGTCTCTGATTTCTGGTCACATGGGGATAGTGTGCAAACCTGGCACCATCTACTCGGTTATTATTGATCACCAGAGTTCACTCGCATATTCTCTGTCTACATACAGATGTTGTTCTGCGTAGAAGAGCATGCACTTCAGTTGCATTTTGCATTCTGCATCTTGACTAGGTGTCTTTGGGAATATTTTTTAATAATATCTTTAAAGATGTCCTTCCTACAGTCTTTCTAAAGTAGAAGCAATTTATCGTTGCGGACAAATACTTCTCTCAAAAATACTTTTCATATTTATGGAATATATTGGATAAAGTTTTACAACACATTTATCTTTTTATTGAGAAATTACTTGAGAATGCAGATGTGTTGAGAATGGGTAACCTATTAATTTTTCATGTACATTGAGTGCTGCATGCAAAATTTAAGCAGGTGGATAAAACTTTGAACTGAAATGGAATAAATACAGAATTGCATTTTGAATATAAACAAGTTATGCATATAAATTTGGAAACTAATATCAGCAGGCTGGGGATGGTATCCCTCATGTTTTCTCCAAGCGCTATGTACAGAAACCTAAAAACAAAGTAGGACTATATTCAGATAATCTGAATTTCATCTGCATCTCTAGTCATATTGGGGTTTCTTATTGTTTAATCTACAAGGCCATATATGTAACAATAGCACTTAAGTTCTTTAGCACAATTTTGGCCATCTGAATTTGAACTAAAGGTACAGTATTTGTGACATTTGCTACCTGCAATGTTCCACATTTTTGTCATGTTCTGTCTGTAATTTTGCTTGAGCCTGTTGGTTTTTTGCTGCTTAGTTTGCCTCTCTCCTTCCTTTATTTCACTTTGACCCCTACCAGTTACCTGTGTGAGTTTCTGTTGTACCTTCTGCCACCTGTGGGTTTGCCATCTTGTCTTTACTTATACAAGTAGCTAAGTGGGAAGTTTGCATAATTAGAAAATGAGATTTCACATCAGCTTTTAAGACTGGCCATAACTATCTTAGAGATGCCAGGGAAAAAAAGAAATCCTGAGCAGCTGAAAAGTCTGTGTCACATTTAACAGTGAGTAATTTCCAATAGTATTGCAGGCAAATGTGTAGTCAGAGCAAACAGGAGGAAATGTCCATACTACAAGTACTTCAAAATATTGCTGTGTACAATTTGCGTTATACCAACAGTCTGCCACACATCTTTTTGCCAGGGTATCGTGCAATACACTAAGGAAGGGAAATACAGTGGAATTTCCTACCTTTCTATACCTAGAATGGCTTTCTTTCTAAAGTACACTGGAGTTTGGTACTGGGCATAACTTGCATGACGCTGACAGAGGGGGGCTGCAAGCAGGGCTGGAGTGAAAAAATTGCCCAAGCAGGAGCCGAGCAGAGGACCTGTGGGAAGTTATGTCTCTGGCAGGACTGTGGCCACTGAAGGAGACCATGCCAAAGCAGTGGAGGAAGAAACAAGGAGCCACCAAAGGAAAGAAACCACAATGTGCTGACCCCAATCTCCTGCACTGCACTACTGCAGGTGTAGCATGCAGGTGGCAAGGGAATTGGAGATGGGAAGGGGCAGGAGTGGTGTCTGTAGAGGAGTCCAAATGTAGTTCTCTTAAGTGTTTGTCTGTTTGCCTGTTTCCATTTTTCAGTAGCAGAATCAGTAATTAAAAGTTTGCTAGTTGGCCAACAAATTAAGTAAAATTCCCCAAGTTGAAACTTGTTTTATAGCCAGTGACAGGCTTTACAAATTAGTGTTTACAGCTATTCTCAAAACTTTTGGTACAGTTCTTAAAATTAGATTTGCTCAAGTCAGATGGGTCAAACAGCCTTCTCCAACGATGTGGCTAACTTGGTGGGTGAAGGCTGAGCAGTAGATGTCATTTACTTTATTTTAGTAAGACTTTTTACACTGTCTCCCATAGCATCCTCATAGACAAAGTATGGGTTAGGTAAGCAGACAGTAAGGTGGACTGAAAACTGGCTGAGCAGCCTGGCCCAGAGGGTTGTGATCAGCATCGCAAAGTCCAGCTAGAGGCAATTCACTAGTGATATTCCCCATGGGCTAATGGTGGGCCCGGTCCTGTTCAAGGTCTTTATTAATGACCTAGACAGTGAGACAGAGCACACCCTCAGTAAGTTTACTGATGATACAAAACTGGGAGGCAGAGATGATACACCATACTAAAAATGCTTATTATTAAAAACTACTTTTTTTTCCCCCACAAGCAATATACTACCTTTAAATGTGCACCATTGTCCAGAACTGCTGCTTCACCTGAGTTCTGAGAGCTTCTCCAACTTCTTCTGCCAAAGCTTTCACCAAACTTGACCTTCTTTTTGGGAGCATTATCAACATTCCTTAAGAAATTCATTCATATAGAACTACTCAATAAAAATTACTTGAAGCTGAGTAATTCTATGTTATACTCTTCTTTCAATGACTTTACATCTCAGAGAGGAAAGAATAGTGTGCTGCTAGCCAGGTTAATTTATCCGGCTTTTCCTGAATTTAATGTCAAAGGTCTTTCAGTTTCTTAACTCAATGAGGAAGAAAATATGTTTGTTTTATTATTATCCTCTGACACCTCTTCTGACACTGCCTGGAGATTATTTACATGCAGGAAAGGATAGGTACCTTCAAACTGAATCCTGGGCTGTACCAAAAGAAGTATGGCTAGCAGGTCAAGGGAAGTGATTCTTCCCCTCAACTCTGCTCTCATGAGACCCCACCTGGAGTAAATGGGTTCAGCTCTGGAGCCTCCAACATGGGCTTTTTGGGCTGCAAGCGTGCTTTGAGGGGCCATGTTGAGCTTCTCATCCTTTAGCACCCCCAAGTCCTTCTCCTCAGGGCTGCTCTCAATCCATTTTCAGTCCAGCCTGTGTTTGTACTTGGGATTGCCCTTGACACACATGCAGGACCTTGCACTTGGCCTTGTTGAACTTCATGAGGTTCACACAGGCCCACCTCTCAACCTTGTCAAGGTCACTCTGGACAGCATCCCTTCCCTACAGCATGTCAACTGCACCACACAGTTTGGTGACATTGTTCTAGTAGGATATCTGAGGTGTTTGAGATAGCTGGAGGTTAGTCATTCTTTGATGATTGTCTGTTCCCTTGTCATTATGGTGGGAACCCAGAACACCTCAGACTAGCAGTCCAGCTTCAACACCTTATGTTTGATGACATGAAGCCTATATTAATTTGCTAGTTTTTCATGTCATATTTCACTCTGAGCCAGGAGTTGAGCCCGTTAGGAGTTTTTCTTTGATACAGTACTTACAGAGTAAGCTCCTGAAAGAAACAGTCATACCTTCTATTAATAATTCCTTATTACAGTTGACCTCTACTATTGTGGTTTTAAGCAAGGTTGTCCTTGGTACCCCTCATTTGTATTAGATAAACTTTTTATCATACAAGCTGGTAAGAAAAGTGATTAAATTTACCAGAGGTCACTCTTACTTCATAATTCCTTGACATTAAAAGCCATAGAGAGAAAACTTGAAATGAATTAAAATTATGACCTCTTAAAGATACATGACATTTCACTGTTATGTAAACTTTTATGCCCACCAGATATTTATAATATTTTCAAGGATAAGAGCTTTCTTATTTAAAAAAAAAATAAAATTAACATTGCCCTTTATAGTGCAAATTCTTTCACTAACAATATTTAATATAGAAAATATGAGTTTTCTTATGCTGGTGATTTCTTTTCAAGCTTCTCATGAATCTATTCCCATCCCTCCCCCCCCCAATGACTCTTTAGTTTGTCTGTCCTTTATATTGAATTTTAAATTAAAGTTATAGAAATGTCAGCCTGCTTCTTTAGGGACTACAGCTGAAATCATCGAGCTCACTTTGTCTCCAGTTGGTGACAAATGGCAATTTTATTTAGCAAGGGATGGTTCTCTTTGAGATTGGATTGATGGATGAGACCATAAGAGGTTGGGCCAGCTGACAAGGTTACCCTTACCAGCTGTCTACCCCTCTCTACTGCATGGGTGTCTGTGCTGCTTGTCAGTCAGCTGTTGAACGACTGCTGTTTGCTGTGTAGTGTTTTAACAGAGACTGTAATCAGTGACAGCTTACTTCACTTTAAAATGCTGTGCTGCCAATGGTGGTGGTTCCAAAACTCACTCATCAGCAGCTCAGACATCTGTGCAGTAAGGGCAGGCTGGACGGCTAGGGTGGCAACAGTGTCAGCTGTCCCAAACAAAGCCAGCTTTTTGACATTCAAGAGTCCTTTATTTTGTATTTTGCGGCGAATGAGGAGCCAGGACGCAGCTTGATGCAAGCAAATGTCGGTTTATTCTACAGGAGCACAACTTTATATACACTTTCAAAAGCTGCACCTTTTAAACTAATTGGTTCTTGAGGCTAAGCCTTGCACACTAAACCACCAATCAGGGATTGCCAGTTAACTACCAGCAATTAACACCTTTAACAGCAAGGTGTTACCTTTCCTTGGTGCCATCTGTCTCCCACTCCCCTGTGCTCTGCAAACATGCCTCATCATGGTAATTGCTGTCTAGACAAGCTCGAGCACACTCCCCTCAGCTAACCGATTGCCATGCATGGTCCTAGTTCCTAGTTTGCAGCCCGCTCCTGCATCTCCCCCTTCCTGTTGCACAAAAGAACCCCTGAAACCGAGCAAAAACAAGGCACAAGTAATAGAACAAATAAAAAACCAGCTAAGACATTATCAATGTCAAAATAACCCACTGTCTTTGTTCCGTACAGTTTTACAATTTCCCCTTTTTGCTTTTTGAACAGCTAGTACCAGGTTTGCCATGTTCTGCAGGGCCCTTGCAAACATGACAACAACCAAGGTAATAGCAAACAAACAATACTGCCAATTGAGTGAATGAATGCTAAAAAGGCTGAAATTTTCTCAGATTTTGATAACATGTTGCTGCAGTGGGGCGCCTAAAATCCACGCAACACATACCATCAAAATCCTCACAGCCACGTCCCTGAACCAACAACAAAAGCAGTGGGAATTTTGACTCGCGTTCTTAACTGCTTATCAAACAAGGTGATTTAACTCTTTAATGCTTTCCCTGCTGTTACTCTGGGTAAGATAAGAACCGCTGCGACACGTTCCCATCATAGCCTCCTACTACATTAACATCTACAGAAAAACAATTATCGACAAAGTGTAAACAATATCATCTTCTTTTGGATTAATATTATACATAGGTGGAAGGGCACACCAACCAAGAACTGCACCAGTCAAAAAGTTCGAAACATAGCATGCCTTCTCTGAACATACCTCTGGGGTCATTCCCTTCATTCCCTCTTTTTCATGCAAAGAGAGACACTTTACCATAACAGAGAAGCCCCTATTTACATCTCTGAGCCCGGACACAAACCGCAGCTGTATGCGCCACCAGGCTCAGGGCAGAAACCATTCCTGTAGTTACATAACTATATATCTCTACAAGCGTGCAGACACCTATTAAACACTAAATAACCATGTTTATCTTTCCTATTCTCCTTCACAATACCTAGTTATTCTCTCATTATGAATCCTTCATTCCCCTTATCAGTGTCAATGGAATCATTGTACGAGTTGTCCTGTCCCGTGCTTGGTCCAAACGTATTACCTTTGTTAAGTGGTTTGATCCAGGGCGATAGTGTTCATTCTAGGTGCTGTAAAAGGCAAAATCTATATTCTATGTCCTGATTTTGGGTATCTAACATTAATGCAAAACAGTAATCCTCACACAGTTTTTATTTCATTCTGTAGGGTCGGTGTCGGTATCAGTTGTCTGCAGTAAAGGTTCACGGAAAGGTCTTACATTCTTCGCTGGGACCCATCTAGGTCCTTTTTCTGTAGAGACACAAGCATAACCTTTTCCCCATGTAACAAGAGGATATGGTCCCATAATTTTACCTGTTTCTGGATCTCGGACCAATACTGGGCCTTTAACCCATGCCTCGAAGGAGGCATTTGCAGTGAAATGTCGAACTATCGGTGGGTTGTTATCTATTAAAGAACAATTCAAAAAATTAAAAACATACAATGCTTTCTGTAACCGTTCCTCCGGAATAGCCATTCCCATTCCCCCTTTTTGTTGTTGTAATAAACGCTTTAGAGACTGATGAGACCGTTCAATGAGAGATTGACCGGTGGGGGAATGAGGAATGCCAGTAATATGAGTTGTACCCCATAGGGCAAAAAAGGTTTTTATAGTGGTTGAAACATAAGCTGGACCCATTATCTGTCTTTATCTTTAAGGGAATACCCAATGTAGCAAAAGCACGCATTAAATGTCTACAAACATCTCGTGCCTTTTCTCCTGTGTGACAAGAGGCAAACAAGGCACCTGAAAATGTATCAATGGAAGAGTGGATATATTTAAGGTTACCAAATTCAGAATAATGTGTGACATCTGTTTGCCATAATTGTAGGCTTTGTAATCCTCTAGGATTAACTCCTGTAGCAATTGATGGGAAAGAATGTTTTTGACAATCAGGACAGACAGCAATAATATTTGATGCTTGTTGAGAAGTAAGGTCAAACTGTCACTTAAGAGCTCCAGCATTTTGATGGAAAAAAGAGTGACTTAGTTTAGCTTGTGCAATACGGTCTGGCAGTACTTGAACTGGTAATGTCAATAGATCAGCTCGTCGATTGCCTTCTGCAAGAAAACCAGGTAGTGAGGTATGAGACCTAGTATGCATAACAAAATAAGGTGCAGATCCAGAGTCCAAAAGGAAAATAAGTTCCTGTAACAGGGTAAAAAGTTGTGAATGTGAAACATGCCGCAGCACAGAAGCTTCAGCTCGTGTAACAATACCTGCAACATAAGCAGAATCAGTAACAAGGTTGAGTGGTACATTCCATTTTCAGAAAACACGAACAACTGCATTCAGGTCTACTATCTGAAGTGAACCGGAGACTGTCTCTATATCCGAATCCCATTGTCTCCGTTGATCATCCCACCATAGAAGAACAGATTTATGTGATTTGCCTGATCCATCTGTAAAGACAGTAAGCGCTGTGTGTGAGGTTGCCAGGTCCAATCCTGCGCTGCCTGAGGTTGCTGGACAGAGACTTGAGGTGTCGGTACTTCTCTCCGAGCTTGTTGAAATGTCAGCTGTGGCATTTGTGTCTGCGCGCGTCGCTGCCCCGCGCTCCGCGGTCGGTTTCCCTGTATCAGTTGTCCCTGGAAATCATACTTAGATCGACATTGATTAGCATAATGACGCCCTTTCCGACATGTCGGACAAACTCCAGGACCAGGAGGTTGTTGTTTATTCCCCGCAGCCCGCGCAAGACAATTTCTCTTTAGATGACCAGGCTTACCACAACCATAGCAATTCCCCACACCACTCATTGTTGCAAAAGCAGCAGCCATAGCTTCAAACTTATGGTCAACCGTACCGATTCGGTTACATGCTTCCACCATTTCCACCAGAGTGGGGTTTGGGTTGGGAAGAGACTTCAATAGCCTTTCACAATCAGCATTAGCATTTTCAACAGCTAGTTTTGTTAGCAATATATCCCGAGCTTCCGCATTATCTACTTGACGTTCCAAAGCCTGTTTTAGCCTATCAATAAACTGCATATAAGGTTCTCGAGACTCCTGAGTGATGTTAGTAAAAGCTTTTTGTGGCTTTTGTACACCAGGAACCTGGAAAAAAGCCTTTTTTGCCTCTTCTCTAATTGCCTCGAGAGCCGCACGGGGGCAGTGTTGAGCCTGTGTTACCGGATCAGCATGTGCCCCGGTGCCCGTAAGATGCTCTATTGTCAGTGCAGCTAATGCAGCATCATTATGATTGACATACGTGAGCAGGAGTGCTTGCAGTCCCCCTCTCCAATGCGACTCCCATAACGTGTACTGAGTCGGGGTTAGTAACAATCGTGCTAAAGATTTCAAATCATGAGGAGTCATGATATAAGTATCAAACACAGAAGATAACAGGCTTATAAAATAGGGAGAAGAAATACCGTGTTCTGTAACTGTGCGGCGCAGTTCTTTAACAACCGAAAAAGAAAGAGCCTCCCATCGTGCTCCCCCTGCCCGACCCTGAGAATACAAGACCGGCGCAACTATAGTTTTAGCCGTGTCCAAATCCCCCTCCTTTAAGGCTTGTTTCTTTATTTTTGTCCACACATCACGTAGATCAGGAGGGTATAAATCAGGTTCTTTTTCACGGTCTATCGGTCCTGGGTCAAAAGGATCTTCTTCTGGCGGATACCCCACTGCATTGACACCCAGGGGTCTAGAGCACTGTGACTTAGAGGCTGATGAGGAAAGAGCTATAGGAGCTTGCGATTCCTCCTCCTCTCCTTCCTCCGCTTTCATAGTCTCAAAAATAACTCTCCATGAAGAAAGCAGACGGTGGGACTCAATATTGCCTTTTGTCGCAGAATCCCATAATTTCACCCCTGTGTCGTCCCAAAGTTCCCGCGTAAAAATTGTAGATGCAGTCACTGCGGGCATATTTACTTGCACCCACTTGAGCATTGCTTTAAGGTCTTGTCCAGAGATATTTTTCTTATGTTTATTAAGACGACCTTTCATAAGCTCATAAACGTCTCCTTCTGGGGACGAAGCCTGATTCCCCATTACGGATTTCCCACAGCTCACCTCTCACCTCCGGAGGGATTTCTGGCCGGCTCCTGCTTCCTTTCAGCAGATCATTCAAAGTTCTGTGGGATTCGCTGCATGTCACTCAGATAGGCGATTCGAAAGCCCTTCACGTTAGATCCTTAAACGGATCACGTCGGGGTCACCAATTTGCGGCGAATGAGGAGACGGAACGCAGCTTGATGCAAGCAAATGTCGGTTTATTCTACAGGAGCACGCGTTTTTATACACTTTCAGAAGCTGCGCGTTTTAAACTAATTGGTTCTCGAGGCTAAGCCTTGCATACTAGGCAATCCCTGATTGGTGGTTAACTACCAGCAATTAACAGCAAGGGGTTACCTTTCCTTGGCGCCATCTGTCTCCCACTCCCCTGTGCTCTGCAAACATGCCTCATCATGTTAATTGCTGTCTAGACAAGCTCGAGCACACTCCCCTCGGCTAACTGATTGTCATGCATGGTCCTAGTTTGCAGCCCGCTCCTGCAGTATTTGCTTTTTTGAGTGTTTTGATTTGTTTTGCTTCAGATTATAACCAGCCTGCTGTCTAAGAAACCTAGCTTTGAAATGTTTCTGAATGGGAATGTATAAAAACCCCAGTAGTGTTTTGAGATTTCACTACAAAATCCTAAAATGTTTTTAAATTTTTGTCTGTAGGCTGGAGCAAACGTGCTTCTGCAAGATGTTAATGGAAACATTGCACTTGATTATGCCATAGAAGGGACTGAATCTAGCAGCATCCTTCTGATGTACTTGGAAGAAAATGGTAAGTCAGCCCTTCAGCTTCTGGAATGTTTTCAGTGAACATGACATAAACCCAAAAATTATGGATATTAATTTGACATAAGAGAACACTGAAGCCAGTGGAACGATATTAGTTTGGAGATGAAGGGGAGGAAGACTATTTGGAGTCACAAAATTTTTCAGTATGTTTAAACTGGAACAACTAACAGAGCTTAGTGGCAGTGGTCATTGTCAGATCTACTTTTGCCCATTCATATGGAGGTGCTAGAATGCCAATTCAAAGCAGAAAAAACTACAGTAATGCAGAAGCTTTTAAAAAAACTAACAGTGTGAGGACCAGGTTTCACATTTTGTTTCATTTTGCATGTGAGTTGTGTATAGCCTCAAAGTGTATTTTTTCCAGTGACAGACTGTTAAATAAATAAATCTCTGCTAATCATCTGAATGATAATTTATATGAATTTTTATATTTTTTCAAAAATATTAGTATTGTTTCTGTTTTGTATTGAGAAAATACTGTAGTTGGATTTCTGTTGTGAAATACGCTTAATACATTATAGATGGCAGGACCTATATTGAAAAAAAAGGGTTTGTAAGGCTTCTGAAGTGAGTTTCTAGCATTGCTTATGGCTGTAATAGGTTTTATTAACATTGTATGTGGCTCATCATTAACACTGAGGAAAATGTACTAAGCGGAAATAATGGGCAGTAATATAAATACATGTAATTTCAACAATGACTTCAGATATAAAATCTGTTTTAACATAACATAAAGTTAAGTTGTATCCTGTTAACGAACACTTCCAAGAGAAGTTAACAAAGATTGGCAAGGAAATCACACTCAGTGTTCAAGCCCAATACTGTTAGTCCATAGCACATCCAGTGTATTACACAGGTATATTCTATAATTTTGCTTCCTTAGTGCCTGGCAATGTCTTCACAGCTCATGAATTCTGGTTTTCTTTTTTTCTCATTGCAAGACAGGTATTAGCTTCTAAAAACTTAATTGCCATGCAAAATGCAGGTATTTGCAGTCTAAGTGCTCATGTGGTATATAACAGGTAGCATACAACAAGATATAGTCTGCTTACTGGCAATTACTAATGCAGATCTATCAGAAAAAGCTTCCTCTTTCCTTGGTTTGTCTCTCTTTTTGTTTGGTTGCAAAATGAAATAGATCTGGAGAAAAAAAATATTTAAAAGATTCACTAGTTTCTTGGCAAACTGTCTACATTGAAGGAACGGTGGATTTTTCTTTTACAGTAGATAGGAGAGGCACCATTCCTCATTTAACAATGATTCTATGAATGTGGAAGTTTCCAAAGAAAAAAAAACCTTAAACATTATAAAGGTGAGATCTAACTCTACTAACTTGAGATAGCTAAGCCTGTGCTAATCATCCAGACCTTTTCTTTTGGTCAATGGAGAGAAATAGGAAATGCATGTATTGTTTCAGCTCTTCCTAACCTGGCTAGGTGAGGAGGACTGATTTCCAGAACTTTCTGTTTTTTTCCAGTTTCTTTCTCTTGACTAATAGGAACTTAAGCTGGCAAGTAGTAGTTTATCAGTCTTAGTTTTAGACTGTTAGGGTAGATCAATTCTATCCCTTAATTGCAGTACTGTCTGAAATCCTGGCCTTTGGGTGACCAATGACAAAATGCCCATCAACTTTGCTTGGTCTGCTACCATTCTCCTTGTAATAATAGACAATTCAAAGTACCCTTATTTTAAGTTTTAAAAATTTAATTTGTATCTTCTGAATTACTTATATGATCTACCCTGGCTAATAGTAATTGAGGAGGGAATCCTTGAAGGAAATAAAACTGTCTGGTTAAGTATGATTTACTTTGAATTGCCCAGACTAAATGATTCTCTATGGACTGTTCCCATGAAGCCCTCATCATTGCACCTGCATATGCATATCCCAACACAGAACAATGTCACAGCCAAAAACCTTGTTATACAGGAGCGTTAGCTGATCCTATGGTAAATACCAACTTCAGCCGGTAGTGCTGTGAAACACCCAGCTATAGCCTCACCCTTTAAATATGATGTATAAGGTACATTTCCCCATTCTCTGTACTTCCCTGCGTTCCTAAAAGCTTTCCTTAATAGTCTCCATTCAGTTGTGCGGCCTGGTTTACAATCTTAAGAAGAAATTGCTGCATAAAATAGACTATACTCTAATCATTATCTCTAATTGCAAAATTCACAGGGAAAAATAAAATCAAGTGCCGTATGGCTCAGCTAAAAAGAAAATAAGAAACTATCAGTGTACTTTGATGAAACAAATTAAGATTGGAACAAGTAGCTTTGATGCTACAGAAACTTTGTTAATTTGGGACATTAAAGTTCTTAGAAGTCTTGTGTGTTTATAATTTCTTACAGTTTTCATCACTGTGGTACTTTACTGTATCTGTTTAACTGTACTACAGATCGTAATGAGTGAACTCCCTGTTCACTGTCATGGATAACCTAATTTACTCTGTGGAAGGCCTGGAGCCATAGGTGATAACAATAGTCTTAGATGCATGTAATGATTTATATATTTTAAAATATTTTTTTTCATATTTACTGAGGTTAGTTCTTTGAGTTCTGTTTGTAAATGATCTTATAGGGCACAGGAGTATCACAAGTGCAAAGTAAAGTTAATCGTCGAGGTACTGCCTGAAAGGTTTCATAGGTACCTCGTTGTTGCAATGGAATATATCTCATCAGGACATTATATGGAGATTATATTACTGAAGTCTAAATAAAATTCTGTGTATTTCATTAAAATATTCTCTTTTCTTGTACAGATATCACCTTTCTCTGACATTACATTGTTATGTAACCTATGTTACATTGTATACTGAAAATAATTACTGACTGAAGAAAGCAATAAGCAAATTTTACCTATACCTAAGTATACCTTACAATATGTTTTATATATTAAAAGCATCCTTTGTGTTGGAGAATAATTCTAGTATACTATGAGCTTAATTTAAGATCTCACTAATCAAGGATGGAATGGAAAATACAGCATCCAAATTCACATTTAGGAAAATGGTGGAAATAGCTTAACTGTATGATATTTGGTCATGTCCTAGGAGCACTCAGAAGCCTGGTGTTCTCCTGAATTCCAGGAATTTATTGGGGCTGATCTATCTAAATCAAGTGTCTGGTAATAACTCTCTAGCAAGCCCTCCTTAGAGCAAAAAAGGTGCTTCAAAGTTAGGTATTTGTAACGGGTCATCTGAATTATGATCTGAACAACATGCTTCTTTCCAAGTACCCTGAAGGGAGCCCAGATTGGCTAGTTGAGGCATAGAAGTCTGCTACATAGGATGGGATTTGGTTTAAGGTGATGGTATTTAGATTTAGAGGTCTGTATGTAGATACCTATACACTAGCTTTAGTATCTAAATTCCTATTACCTTTAGTGGAGTTCTAGGAAATACCGTCACTGGAGAGCGGAAGACTTACCATTTGACTGGCCACTAGGAGAACACTCTTAAACACTATTAAATTTGTTCTGCACCAAGATATCATTGGCTTTGCATGTTACTGGTCTTCTTGTTTTGCTATGAGAAGAAAGTCATGACACTTAATGACTTTGAAAAATAAGATGGGGATACCATCTGCTCCAACATCCTGCCAAGGCACGGCCAACTGAGAGTAGCCCAAATTACTCAGGGCCATGCTGGGCTGGAGATTCTATGACCTTTCTGGGCTCCCATTCCAGTGCTGAGCCATCATCATGTAATTTTTTTCCATATTATTTTCAGTTGAAATTTTCTTTCTTGCAACTTATACCTGTAGTCTCTTATCCTTTAATTGTTTATTTCCAGGAAGTGTCTCCCTCCAGAGGTGAAATGAAAATATTAGGAAGAGTAAAATGTTTTGTTTTCCCCCCGCTATTTACCCTGTTTTATTCTGAACCTGGTTGATTATTGGAATCATTGAGAAAGTCCACCTGGCACCTTCTGTAACCTTTATTTATATTAATATCAGCTTTATGTTTTAAGGCAAAGCTTTTGTTGTATTAATCCCATTTTTAAAATGTCAAAATTCAAGTAACAGCTAGCGTTTTCTCTTTGCTTTTAGAGGCAGAATGTTCTACTGTAGAAGTGTGTCAGTGAAACTCTGGTTATGACATATGACTCTTAACGTTGTGTCCTTTTCCGTTAGGCTGTTTTGAATCTAATGCTTTGAAGAATGCAACATTTTTGTTTTCTTTCTTGATATTTAGATGCATATTGTGTTTGATGACTCAGATATAAACTACAAACAAGTGACAGATATTTCTTGATTCCAGATTTGATAAGTGACAGGAGTTAATATGTTCACTGTGTAATTTGTTTCCAGAAATGAAGTGGCCCCTTTTGTCTTCCAAGATCCCAGGCTTCAGCTTTCAAAAGAATAACCATGCATTACAAGAACTTCAGCCTGGTTATTTAATCTGAGAAAACAGTCTCTGGGTATTTTACTTCTGGTTGTTGTTTTTTTTAAGAGCTGTCTAAGTATCCAACACATCTGAAAGCAAACCAGTATCTTTCTTGTCTATTGTATAGTGAAAGTTTATTCACTAGCAGATTATTACAAAACCAAAATAAAACCATCTATTGTGAACTTTTTTGTTCACAAGAATGAGAATACTTAAATAATATATCTACCTGAAGGTATAGATGGCTTTTCTTTTTCTACTAGGATACAGGTACAGAAAAAAATTGGTTATTCCTTTTCTACAAGGTATTATTCGTGGGTTTTAACAATTCATTTTCTGTGGGGTATTTAAAATAGCTGGTTAAAGCTTATTGACCTTTGATAGTAATAGAGATTTCACTTACTTAATCAAAATCTTTTATAGTATTCCAAACTGTGTGAATAATGGATCTGTTTTGTTTTAGAATATTAAGGGAATCATATTCAGGTGTATATAGAGCCAAAATCACGTGCAAGTCCTATCCATTTAGGTAGTCTTTTGTCGTTGTAAATTAGTTACAATACTGTGCAGATTTCACAAAAATAAGCCATGGTTTATTAAATTCTTACTAGCAAATGGATTAACCCTTAATTTTCAGGTGCAAAGTAGAAGGAATAAATTTCTGTTTCTGCCTTGCAACAGTAGGTAGAACAAAATAAAAAAAATAGAAGCTGCAGGTTAGTACAAGATCCTTCACTGAAGACAGTGTTTAACATTAGCCAGAAACAGTCAACTCATAAATTACTGCATAAGGACAATTTCCCTGAAGTCAGCTGTTTAACAACATAGAGGGAATAAGACGTTCAGGAAAAGCTGATTCAGAAAAGTAGTGGGCAAAAGGATCAAGGAAAAAAAGACTGACACTATACAGTAATCTAGGAAGTGATAGAAAAATGCATTCAAAAATATTTTAATTTAAAATTTAAAGTACTTTGAAATTATTCATAAAATCTAGTGTGGTAGAGCTAAAAGCCAAACTGTCACCCAGCTGCTCACTCATTCCCCCTCCTGAGCTGGACAGAGGGAGAAAATAGGATGAGAAAGCTCATGGGTCAAGATAAAGATGGGGAGATTGCTTACCAGTTACTGTCACAGGCAAAACAGGCTTGGCTTGGGGAAAATTGTCAATTGGAATAGATTCAGGTAGTGAGAAACGGAAAGACAAACATTGAAACAACACCTTTCCAGCCCCTTTCCCAGGCTTGACTTCACTCCTGACTCCTCTACCCCCACAAGTGGTGCAAGGGGGTGGAGGAGCTACAGTCACTACACAGCAGTTTCTCTCTGCCACTTCTCTCTACACTTTTCCTCTGCTCCACTGCGGTCCAGGTATGCTGTTCTTTCAGGAATGTCCATCTGCTTCATTGTGGGTCCTCCATGGGCTACAGGGAATCTCTGCTTTGACACCTGAAGAGAGCACCTCCTCTCCCTACTTCTCTGACTTTGGTGTTCCCTCAACTGTTTCTCCCTTTGTCTTTCTGTCCACTGTTTATGCCATTCCTTAAATACATTTTCACAGAGGTGCCAGACTTGGTTGACAAGCTCAGCTGTGTCCTGCGGTGGGTCTGCTGTACTTGACTAGAGCTGTTTGTGGTCCACATGGAACAGCCCCACAGAAGCCACCCCAGCAGCCCCACAACTGTCAACACCTAAAGATCAGTGAAGTCAAGCTAAAACAATCCCCTGATATATTGTCTATTTTAGAACTATATGCAATGTCATCTAGATTTCTGGTTTCAAATTTTCTGTTAATAATATTGATGCAGTACGTTGACAGAAAAACAGGCAACCAAAACCAAACAGCCTTGGAGTGGTTCGAAGTCTTTTCACTCTGATTCTTGCTGATTGGGATCCACCTACCCATAACATCATCACACACAAAAATTTTCTGTGGTGAGCTTGATTAATTGATAGGAGTTAGGTGATAGTTTTGCAAGTGAGAACAGGGGACCAAATGAGATGTTTCAGTAGATCCCTTCAAGTCCTAAAAATGAAGCACACAGAAAACATGACACATTGAAAATGTCATAGTTGAGAATGCTCATCTGTCTTCCTTTGACCTTTCTGTTTTCTAATATAAACTTGAACAAGCTACATTAATTTTTCTATTTTCTAACTCTTGAGGAGCTGACCTTGAAGTCTTAGACTCCTTTTAATGTTTGTGTGTTTCCAGCATGTTACCCATATGTTTCTATCAAAGGGAAAACCTTTAAACTCACTGTGCAGACTTTTGGCACTTGAATTAACGTTTTAAGTTACAGTGAGTAGTTTATGATCTACATTGTTACTGATGCTAGAAGGAAAACAGACATATCCTTGACTAATAAATAGGCTTTGCAAAGATTTGAAAAAAGATTGTGAAGAATATCAGAAACTGGGGATGCTCTTTTAGCTTCCTTTCAAACAATTTACTGATGAATAATCTGTTACCATCAGAAATAAATTAACATTTTTTATAGAATTCCTAAAACTATAACCTTTAGCAAGTTAGAAAAAAAAATATTCAGTGCCCTGAGTGCGCCCAGAGGTCCTGAAACCTGCCCCCCTTGTTTGCAGGGGCTTGGCTGCCTGTGCTCAAAGCCAACTCTGATAAGGTACAGCTGTGTAACCTGGGAGCAGTCAGCTGAGAAAAGAGTAAAATTGTGAGGCAGATCTGGGAGAAGCCTTATCATTATCTTTCACCCATGCTTTGTCTTGGGGGACACATTTAGGCTCAGGTTCTTGCCCTTGAGGCATTCTTGTGCCCAGCAATGAACCTTGCCTGATCCCAACCCTGAATCACTGACTTGACTTCCTGGCGTCACCTGATTTGTCTGGATTTGTTGCTAGGTCTTTCCTGGCAATCCCAAGACTATTGGTTGGCCCTGATTCCCATCACCAGACCTGCTCAATTTTCCTGTTTGAGTACTGTGGGGCAGTGCTCTAGTCAGCAAGACCACCACCCTGCCTGCCCTGTGTTCACCCTCAGCTCCTGGCTCCCTGACATGTGTGCCTGCTTTTACTGCTCTCTCACAAAAACATGTAACCATAACATATTAAGACATTACAGATAAATCCTGAGTATAGAAATACCATATGTGAAGAGCTCATTTCAGCCATGATACTTATTGCAAGTAACCAGAGACAATGATACACTTGTTTTGCTTCTGTGTTCTGGTATTAATATTGCAAATAAAATAGTAAATGTGCAAGACATTCACAGATGAATGCTTTAGTATTAAATCTTGAGATTGTGCCAGTCTGTTAAAATAAATTACAAGAAATAGTTTTGTTTTCATACAAGTTAAGAAGAGACAGTTCATTTAACTTAATTTTAGCTGGAAGGGTCATCAACATCCATATTGTAGAAAAGAGAAGAAAAAAAGCATGTTTTGCTAGAGTGAGAGAATTGTCACTGGTGTCTACATGAGGAAGAGATGGGAATTTCATTTCTGATAGCATTTTCAGACTAGAAGGAAATAAATTAAACATCCTTCACTAAGCATATGTAATGATATTTTTAAAGGCAAAGAGGTAAAACCCACCTCCAGCAGTCAGTCAGTACTTCTGCAGTGAATTAGAGCTATAGGTCGCAGTAGTTTTGCAAATAAGCATACTTTTGCAGATACTGAAAATATTGGCTTCCCTTCTCACATAATTAATATTGCTAAAATGTATCTGTTCATATGCTGACCTTTGAAAATCAGATGCACATAATGCCAAACAATATGCACAAGAACTACTGAACAATGTCATTTAACAAAATAATGCTCTTTACAAAGCTATTTAGTAAGCAGCCAGAAAAGTCCTTCTAAACTTTAAGCAAATAAAGCTGGATAAAGTAACTGCTACACCTGAATATTTTCATGAATGAAAATAAACATTTCAAGAATGGTACCATGTCTTTTTTTTTTTTTTTTTTCTTATAAATTTTTGTCAGCATGTCTATCCAATACTACGTTGTACAGGAGAAAAATAGACATTTTAAACCACAGTGTCCCCAGAATTATAGAAGAATACAGACAGGCTCATCACACCTGAGGTGAAAAGAGCCTTGCTGTGTTTACAGCTCTGTGCAGGAAGGGCAGATACAGATAGGGTGTCAGAAGACTGAAGTAAGAGGAAGGGAGAGACTGGCTTCTCAAATTTGTTGCGAGTTTTTAATATACATTTGTGTTTGCAAGACAAAATGATATTGACCTTGCTTCTGGACTATTAAGCCCATTGGAGAATGAGATGTGCAAATTGCAGAAAGAGTAGCTACAGTGGGTATTTCCCAGAGCCTGATTGTTTTGCTTTGTAGTCATCACAGGAATGGGTGTTCTCCTCACAGATGGAGAGACTTAGTACTGGACATTTATGAGGAAAATACTTTTTATAGCAATTTTCAGGTATGTTTGCCATGTATTTCTTTACCACTGCAACTTCCCAAAAGTTACTTTCCCTCTTTATCTGAGGCTTTTGCATTCCTTTGGGTTGTCAGTTCTATAACCCTATGCCAGAGAAGGTGAGACAGCCAAAGCACATGAAATGACCTTGTCAGGTGTTTTTTTCTGAAACAGTGAGAAGTAATACATTTTGTAGCTTCTAGGTTATGCTCCTGTCTGTCATCAGCACCGATAGCCATCCACAAATGCTGTGCCCTGCAGGGTCACTACTGTTTTAACTGTTTTGTGAGTGTGTAGCTCTTGTTCTGATTTTACAGGGTATTTGGAGAGTATTTTCCATCCTATGCCTTTCTTTTTGACTTTCCGTCTTTTGAAATGTGAATCCATTCCCATAGTACATGCCAGTTTGGTTTTCTTCCTCTATTTATTCATGCTGGCTGTTGTCCCATTTGAGCTGAATATCTAAACCACATTTCCCCTTTGAAAAGCAACATGAAGGTCATTCTTTGATTCAGGCAGCAAGAGTTACTTACTGTATGAGTAACATATTGTTGTTCTGTCTAAAGTCATGAAAAGTATCACGCCCTGGGGAGGGAGAGCGGACTCTCCAGAATTACAGACTTGATTAAGGGAAGGCAGTTACTGACCAGGTCTCCTTGTTTGAGACTCAGAGAATGATACATGTGCATGCTTGGTAAGTCTGCTTCCCAGCTCCCTGCCAGAGAAGCCTTCACTCTTAAGCCTAACAGTTCCCAAGGTCTTGGAATTCAAAAGCCTGCAATTCTAAGATTGCAATTTAGATTATTTTTTTTCATGTTTTCATTCTATTTTCTATAAAGGCAGAGGAAGGGCATCTCTGTTGCTTCTGTTGTTTCTTTAGCATTTTCAAGACTCCTTTGGATATTTAACAAATAAAGGCTATGGAACTAATGTCACTGTGATAGCTCACTTGCCAGGCTGTTTACTGCTATTTGTTTAATGAAATGTGTATCATTCATTTATACAACTGTTAGTTTGAAGCCAGTAAGGCTGTCTTGAGATTCACAGAGACTGTGCCTTTTGTTGCTATGTACCACTGTTTATGCTTTTTGTCTGAGCTGATGGGTCTAATTATATTTCTGATAGAATGTACATAGCAATTGATGCAGATGAACTCTTTTCTTCATTTCTCCTTCAGCATGAGCAAAGTTAATCTTTCAACAATCAGTTTTTTTGCAGCCCCTGACAGGACACACCAAGGTTCCGTAAAATGCAGTTTACAAGGTGTAAGAATCAATATTTAACTGTTAGTAAATATACTGATAAGTTAATTCTCTAATCATGCTGAGTGTAAGTCAGTAGTAAATTGCTGGAAAAGGCTGAGTGGACTCAGCTGGCCTCTGCCCTCAGCCTGTAATTTACATGAAACATGATGAACCAAACAACCTGATAATAACTGTTTCATTCTCAGGTTTGTTTTGTTTTTGTTTTTATTTTTGGTTTTTGTTTTTTTTTCTACCTGGGGAAAGCTAGAAACTGGTACTCCCACTTTGGGGATTGTGAACTTATTTTTCATTAGTGAGTGTTTGAGATAATATCCATACAGAAAAGAGGGCAGTACATTAATTTCCTCCTGTTGCCTCTCTCCTTGAAAAACAAAACTTGTTCTAATTGTTTACTGGGAAGATCAAAAGGAATAAAAAATTAACGTCAGTTCTGTCAGTAGTACTTGTGTCAGTAGTACAGCAGAATGAATTCTCCATAGTCCAACTGGAGACAGTCAGTGACCTGCTGCTCCACTTGGACACATACAAGTCTATGGAGCCGGGTGGGATCCACCCGAGGGTACTGAGGGAGCTGGTGGAAGAACTTGCCAAGCCACTCTCCATCATTTATCAACAACCCTGGCTGACTGGGGAGGTCCCAGAAGACTGGAGGTTAGCCAGTGTGATGCCCATCTACAAGAAGGGCGGGAAGGAGAAACCAGGAATGTACAGGCCTATCAGTCTGACCTTGGTGCTGGGAAAAGTTATGGAGCAGGTCATCCTGAGCACCATCACATGACATGTGCAGGACAACCAGGGGATCAGGCCCAGCCAGCATGGGTTTATGAAAGTCGGGTCCTGCTTTACTGACCTGATCGCCTTTGTCACCTCCAAGACGACCCATGTAGTGGAGGAGGGAAAGGCTGTGGATGTTGTCTACCTGGACCTTAGTAAAGCCTTTAACACTTTAACACAGCACTCTCCTGGAGGAACTGGCTGCTCATGCCTTGAATGGGTGTACTCTACATTGTGTAAATAGCTCTCAGGTTGGCTGGGCCCAAAGAGTGCTGGTAAAGAGTTACATCCAGTTGGCAGCTGGTCACAAGTCGTGTTCCACAGGGCTCAGTATTGGCACCAGTTCTCTTTAGTATCTTTACTGATGATCTGGACAAGGGGATTGATTGAGTGCACCCTCAGTAAGTTTGCAGATGACACCAAGCTGGAAGGGAGTGTTGATCTGCTTGAGGGCAGGAAGGCTCTGCAGAGGAATCTGGAAAGGCTGGATTGATGGGCTGAGGCCAATTGTGTGAAGTTCAACAGTGAGAATTGCCAGGTACTGCACTTGGATCACAACAACCCCATGCAGTGCTACTGGGCTTGGGGAAGAATGTCTGGAAAGCTGCCTGGTGGAAAGGATCTGGGGGTGCTGGTTGACAGTCAGCTGGAGATGAGCCAGCAGTGTGCCCAGGTGGCCAAGGCAGCCAACAGCATCCTGGCTTGTATCAGAAATGGTGGGGCCAGCAGGGCCAGGGCAGTGATTGTCCCCCTGCACTCAGCACTGGTGAGGCTGCACCTCGAATGCTGTGTTCAGGTTTGGGCCCCTCACTGCAAGAGGGACACTGAGGTGCTGGAGCGTGTCCAGAGAAGGGCAACGGAGCTGGTGAAGGGTCTGGGACACAAGTCCTGTGAGGAGCAGCTGAGGGAACTGGAGTTGTTTAGTCTGAGAAGAGGAGACTCCAGGGGGATCTTATTGCTCTCTAGAACTACCTGAAAGGAGGTTGTAGGCAGGTGGTGGTCGGTCTCTTCTCCCAGATAACAAATGGTAGGACAAGAGGAAATGTCCTCAAATTGTGCCAGGGAAGGTTTAGATTGGATATTAGGAACAATTTCTTCACTGAAAGGGTTGTCAAGCATTGGAACAGGGTGCCCAAGGAAATGGTTGAGTCCCCATCCCTGGAACATATTTGAAAGACATGTAGATATGGTGCTTAGGGACATGGTTTAGTGATGGACTTGGCAGTCCTGGGTTAATGGTTGGAATTGATGATCTTAAATGTGTTTTCCAACCTAAATGGTTTGATGATTCTATGATTCTACTTAAAAATGGCTGCCTTCATCAGGTAAAAATAATACATATATTTTAAAACTTTTATCTTTCTTACTTGACAATATTATAAAGAACTTTATCATGACCAGTGAAGTTTCATTTCAGCTGCTCAGTCTGTCTGTGAAACGTTTAAAAAGTGAAGTCAGCGCTGCAAAAGCCAGATTTTAGGTGTATGTAGCCCTTCACACCACATAGTGTTTTGTGTGCATTTGAGAGAGTTCCATCTCTGGGACAAGAATGTTAAAACTACTAGTGTACAAAATCCTACTAGTGTACAAAAGCAGGAGATAGCCAGAAACAGAAAATAAAGGGGGGGAAAAAAAAAAAAGAGACAGAGAGAGATTTAATTGATATCATGTGACATCAGTAATGTGTAAATGTCATCAGGTACTTTTAAATTATTACTGTGAAATGTGAGGTAGGCATGAGAACTTCAGTTCTGACAAAATGAATATGTTGATAGGAGATACAATGTCCGTTGTAGTCTAGCAACAGGATGCTAGCACATTTTGGTTTTGCATGGTTATCTACTTGAAGCTATCAGTATTCTGTGTGTGTGTATATATATATATGTATACATGTATTTGTTTGAATTACATTTATGTGAAAGATCACAGGTTTTAATCCAGATACAATAACATCTCATTTTCTCCAGCTTAGGTTTAGGTTTGTGTTTTACATTTGGCATCATTTAGTATCATGTAGGTGACAGGTGTGAAAATATGAGAATAAGTAAATGTGACCAGCAACTCAGTGCTCACACTGGATATTTTTCAAAGTGCTGCAGGCAAGTAAGATTCAGAACATAAAGCAGCATGTATAGTAGCAAAGAGAAAGAAAGTGATTCTTTTTTGCACTGCATATGGTACATCAATTTATAGAAGATCCAGGGTAGATTAAAACTAAGAAACTTAAAATATGCTTTTACCCTCAAACATGGCTTCAGTTTTTTTAGTAATGTAAAAATCGGCAAGAATTGTTGAATATAAAATGTTAAGTTAAATAAGTATGATTTAACTTAATGTATTATTTTGTTACTTTTCAGCTCACTGAGAAATGTGGAAGAGAATAGTTAAATCATTTATTCATGTGGGTTTTGTTATGTCATGGCCAGGGCAGAGAGGAAAGATTTTTATACTCAAATTACATTTTCTATATATGGATATAAGTGACAATGTGAGGCTAGGAGCAGAGGAAGCAACCCTGAATTCTGGTTAGATATTCCAATCAAGCCACAGCCAGTTGCTAATTTAACCACTTAGCAATTTTGTTGTATCCTGTGTTTCTAATTTTAAATCTCTTCAGACTGGAGGCCACTCTTCCTTTTGGTTATAGACTGCCTTGCTTATCTTCCTTTTAAAACTGCACTTTGACAACTGTTTCTTTCACTAGCAATGCTGACACAAGCACTCCCTTCTATTTGTTCTTGCTTCCATACTACATTTTCTTGTGGCTTATGGAGCCTTGCAATGGTCTAGGCTCAGCTGGAGAACTAATCCCAGTTAAAAATAACTCAGGCAGATAAAAAAGTGTTGAGTTTTAATGTCACTTGCTTCACTTCACAATCTCTCAAGCAGCTGAGCTGACAGATTTGAGGGAACTGGTCTGGGCACTGTGATGTACACACAGGGTTAAAAGAATACAGCCAAAAATAATTTTCATTAAATAAGTCTCAAATGCTTGAGCGGTTTCCTTAGAGTGTTTAATCCTTTTCCCATTCACAGTCCCAGTGGATTTAATGATATTACAACTGCTTTACTTACAACTTCTCTTGCCAGTCAGTAGCAGAACAGGCCTGTTTATTTGATGTTTCTTACTGACATTAAATCATCCATGTAATGACTGATAAACAAAGATATGAGTAAACTTGTTGATAAATATAAATAAACATGTTCTATAAATATATACTGAAGTCTGATTAAATGTTGATTAAGCTTTTACAAAGCCAGAACACAAAAGCATATACCAGTTCTTTATTGAAGAATGAAATAGCAGAAGGTTTTAACCTTTTCTTTTTTCCAGGCGTAGAGCTGAATTCATTGCGCCAAATGAAGATACAGAGACCTATGACAATGCTTACAGATGTCCGACAGCTCATATCAAGTGGAGGAACTGTGAATCAAAAGAATGATGAAGGAGTTACCCTGGTGAGTGGGAATATGTAATCATCACCCTGAGAATATGCGTGTACCGCAGCTCTATACTGGTGAGCACATTTGCAAGGCAGCTCTCTTAAGAAGCAAAATGATGTTATGCAAGATTTTCGTTCTCATCTGGCCTTTTGAAAATAGATAATATACCAGTGCCTTGCATCATACAGATTTTAAAATAGCCTAGTGCAACATCTGTGTCATAATGACAACTTTCATTCTCTGAGCCACTGAATATGCAATACAAAAATTACTAGCAAAAAATATTATTAGCGTTGTAGTTTAGAACTGCAGCAGATACTTGTGGTCTCTGACATTCTCTCTAAGAAAGGGCCTGAAACATCACTCAGTGAGTCCTGTTTTTTGCTCTTCTTTTCTGGCTGAGCCAGGCTAAAACACTGTTTCATGACGCTATCCCATCTTGATGCAATGTAAAGAAACATCCACAATATTAGTGGATAAGTATTCCTTCTCCCAAATTTGCATGTTATTTGTAGTCACCATGTTTCATTATACTTTTTTCTGCTAATAGATCTATCCATTTGTTTTTTCAGGATCACTACTTCTTCAGCTCTCAAATAATTTTAATATTAATGTAATTAAATAATCTTAAAAATAATGTATTTTTCCCTAGATAGCATGTCTGTGGAATGTTCCCTTTGCATATAAAATCTTCAATATCATTATCAATCAATAAATATTTACCAGCAACATTAAGATATGGAATTGTAGAATGATTCTATGATTCTGTGATTCTGTGAACGTTAAGCTATTGAATAACTTTTAAAAATTCTTCTGTTTTTTTTTCAAAAAATGTACTAAAATAATTAGAAACACACATGTTACTGAACATTAATCTTATTATTTTCTTATTATTATTTCAGCATTTATGCTGAATTAGATTGCCTGATACTGAATTAGTACACTGAATCATTAGTATTTAATTCCATATTTTAATACCTGTGGAGTGTTTAAACTATAACTGAAAAGGCGAGCAGCCTCATATTGCAGCTCATGTTGAGGCTGTTGAATCCAGCCACTGGCTCTGTCTATATAAAAGCTGTGACTTTTGTGGTGGCCACCCTAAGGTAGTTAACTGTATTTAAAAACAAGAAGGAAGCAGGGGAGGGGTGAGAAGAAACCACACAACTTTTAGTTTGACATACAAAAGCATTAATTTAACTTCCAGTTTTCTGATACATTTAAGCTGAACTCCAGTTTTCTGATACATTAAGCTAAGCTGCTAAATCACAGTAAAATACAAAGTTGTTCCTATTGTCCTTTGCTCTTATGGCTACTTTAGTCTGAATTGGTTTAGTTAAACTGAGTTATGAACTTATCTATCCTGTATAAAACCTTTTCTGTAGTTAGCTGGAACACTTGAAATGCATGTCTGAAATATGTTTAACAGTACTGCAAAATACTAGGACAAAATCATTGTGGATAGTTATGTTTCTGTTATTTGCTTGATGGGATGTTGACAAAGGGGACATTTTTTGCATCAACAGTTTTTATGTTGAACTTTGATTTTTTGAACTTCTTTCATAGTCTTGCAACAAGTAGCTACAGAGTGGATTATTTTGCTTTTGTTTGAGATTTCTATTATGTGAAACTTTTGTCTGATGAACTGATGGGAAATCCAGAATTTGTTGAACTACTCTGTCTCTATTTATGGGTGTGGAGTCAGCCAGTCTGTGCTAGCTTTAAGTGTATCAGAGGGTTCTGGGAATAGTTTTTTGTTGCTCTACATCTATCTGTACAGAGAAAACAAGTATCTCAACTGTAACTAGCAAATGAAATTTGTTTTCTCTTGATAGAATATATCTAAGCCCATGTGTAAGTTAAGATGAATCAGGCAAAAAAATGATGCCTTAAATGTATCAATGCACACATTCTCGTAGATTCCTAACACCTACATATGTGCACATGCAACACAGACACAGGATGATATATGGTAAAATTAATTTTTCTGCTAAATTCTCTGGTAATAATTTTTGCTTTGAAACATTTCTGTCATAAAATATTTCCTTTGTCCTATGAGCTTTTGAACTACTCTAAAATACATCTGAAATAGATGTCAAATTGATACCTGAATAGAAAAAGTAATTTCTGCTGTTAAAACAGAAGAAAACCTGAAGCTATGACAAATTATGGGGAAATTTTGAAGGTTTTGTACATTTGAAATGAGAGCATTTCTAGCATATAGAATTGGTGTTCTGCCCCCAGGGCAGGTGTTCTGGTCTCTTTGGCTAACATTACTTCCAGGGGAAAAAAATCATGTTGAGTTAGGCTATGTGGTTTGGGGATACAGGTTGCCACCAATAATCTCAGTTCTCCATTTCTGCAATCTTCCTCAGCCCTGTTCTTACTGACTATTGACAATTGACTCCTCCTGACCAGGGATAAGCAATCATCTTGTGCCAATTTCCAAATGCAAATTTTGTCCTGCTTAGTCCCAAAAGTGGAGGGAATGGTTGAAACCATAGCTGAGAACCATGAGAAAATAAAGACCGCTAAACTGTAACCTGGCTCAATCTCATAATGTGAAGTATGTGCCTCAACAGAGTTACTCACCAAGCATAATAAACAATTTCCACCAAAACCTGTAAATGACAATTTTTTCCTGATGTAGGATTTCTTATTGCATTTTCCTCCTTTATTTGATTATTACCAGAGTAAATAATTTGTATTGCCCTACTATATCTTTCTCTGTGATCACTTTCTCTCCTTCTCTCCTCACAAGTCCCGCTTGGTATTATATTGCTTTTGTATTTATTTTACATACTTGCTATTTGTATTAATTAAATAAAAAATAAAATCTATCTTGTTTTTGTTTCATTCTATAAATACCATTTGTAGTGGAATTGATAGCTGATATAAACGCCAAACACAAATAGAGCCTTATAGTAATATATATAGTAATATACTGAAAAAGTTAATGTCTGTTTTCTCAAATCAGCCATTAACAAAGGTATTTTCAAGTTTTTTCTTTCCTCTTCTTCCCACTACAGTTTTCAGTACTTTATCACTCATACTGTGTTTGCTACCCAGAATGACAAGCCATGAGCAAACACAGCTACATTTGAAGTTGTCCCTGCTTTAGCAGCAAGTTGTACTACTTGACATCCTGAGTTTTCTGCTGACCTGAATTTCTGTCATTCCGTTATTTCATTTTCCACCCACTCTCTGTTCCACTTTGACTCTGAAGTTTACTGATACGAAAAATCAACCAAAACCATTAAAACAAATGCACTTAAAATAATCAAGTATCTAGGGAAGTAATACAAGTAAAAGAAATAAAATCTCTGGTTCAAAACTGAGAAAGTATTTTTTGTGACTGATTTGGAGCTGCAAACTCAATGGGCATGGTTTGATTACGTATTAATGAATTTATTTTAGAGTAAAATAAAGTCAGCTTACATCTGGGATATTTGAACTGCCACAAAAGAAAGTTATGTCTAGGCCAAACTCTGTTGAAATGTATGAATCTACCTGGGCTCATGAAGTTTGTGCACGTGTTTGAAAGGATGTTTGCTTGAAATAGTATGAAAAGTATCTAGTGAGAATAGATTGTTTTAGTTCTCAATAAGTTAACATTCTTTTTTTGTTTTGGCAGATTCTTTTAATAAATGATTAAAAAGATTCTGCAGTGGTTTTCTAGTCTGTTGTTCTTGCACGTATATTTTGTATGTGTTGTTATGGTGATTTAGCCAGTTAGGTCTGTGGGGCAGCCAAGATACACAATAGCCCATCATGGGTTTTTCTGAGTTCTTTAAAATATTAAGAAACTTTCATATTGCAGCTGCACGTGGCCTGCGCTAATGGATACAAGAATGTTGCATCTCTGATAGTGGATCATGGGGCTGATCTCAATGTAGTGGATAATCAGTACTGGACACCCCTGCATTTAGCTGCAAAGTACGGACAGGTAAAGCATGATTTTTTTTACCTACTTCTCTCTTCTCTGTGGTAGTCTTCTGTAGCAATAGCAAATTTTGCAAGTCAGGAAGACTATTCTAGTTTTAGTATGGAAAGCTTACACTTTCCTGTACTATAGGTGGCATCTCAAATGACAGAGATCATTTGAGAATAAACATTGTAAAGCTATCAATCCATTACAGCTAATGAAAATCAATCTACCATCAACAGTAGTTTGTCTCCAGCAAAAATCAAATATGCACTGACATTTGAAAGGGAGACAAAAAAAGCACTTTTTTCAGTTATTTTCTTATATTCTGATGCCAAACTCTTATTTATAGCTAACTTTTTTGCTGTCTATATTTCTGTGGATGAATGTCCAGGATTCACTTATCACAGAAATTGTAGTCAAAGTTTTCTAGTCACTAAGCGGAAGGGTGCCCTGGGTTTGCAATTTGGAGGCCGTGCCTAAACATGACTTGTGCCTCTTAATAACCTACCTTTTCACTTTTCCTTCATCCTCACTTTCCCCAGACATGCTCAGTGAGCCTTTTTTACAGTCTGACCACTTTAGGAGAGCTCCCCACTGCTCCCACTGACTCACCTCATGGCTCACAAATCACCACTTACCCACAGGTACCTTCCAAAAACGTCTCTGATACATCCTAGCTCAGCCTTCTGTGGTCCTGGCCTTTCTCCTGTCAGGTCTCTGCTGCACCTCCTGGAAAACTCCTCCCTTCCTATCTTTGTCCTCCATCAGGAGGGGTTGGACCTGCTCTGCCATGGACACAAGACTGAGCTTCCCAATGTTGCTTTGAACTCTAAATACAAATTGCTTTCTTCTGTTCAGATTCCTACTGATGGCAGGGCTATCCTTCCTGATGCTGTGATTGTAGGTGTACTGAGTTAGTAAAAAAATGCTATGAATTGTAGCTGTCAAGCCATTCCCCTGTTTCTTTGGTATTTTCCCATCTTGAAGTGCCAATTTCTATCGCCATCAACCATGCTTTTAAACATAGCTCAGAATGGCAAAAAGTTGTTGATTCTAAACAGAAGTCTGTTTTTTTGGGTTTTATTTTTTTTGTGGGTTTTTTTTGTTTGTTTGTCGGTGTGGGTTTTTTTTCTTTTTCTAAAAAATATAAATTAAAATCCTCACAGACTTCTGGAGTTTGAACTTCATAGACAGATAATTCTGATCTCAGTGGAGACAGTCCCTTTCATTTAGATGAAACTGTAGCCAACGATTAAAGGAGAATTGGGATTTTTGTTCATGTCTGTTTCTGGTATCTCAGTTACTTTTTGGTACTCATGTGAGTAAACCTGTGAGTTACAAGATGAAGGTGCTGAGGTACAAGAGGCTGGATGTAACTGATATTACTACACCCTTAATGATCTGAATATGAAGTCAAGATGGCTTTTTTTGTGGGGTTTTATTTTTATCTTTTGAGTCTTTCACTGCAGGTGCTCCATGTGTTAAGATTCAAGGAGTAGATTCTAAGCAAGCCAAAATGTCTAATGAAAAGCAAAAAAGACATATATATTGGTAGACAGATGTAACTGAAATACTCATGCATATATATTATAATTCACCTGTTAAACTGTCTTCTTTAGAAAACTGATACATACATATTTTTAGATTTTTAAAACCATTTAAGGATACAATTCAATGCTTAACATTATATATTGATTCATGTCCCAAAATGGCTTATATGTATTTCCTTATCACATGTGTTCTTATTTTCATTGAATAATTAGCTTTCAACCTCTTTTCAGACTTCAGAAAATGAATAATACGCTTTATAGCAATAAGATAGTAAAAATGGAGTCAAAACAATAGTAAAAATAAAAGTCTTTGAAGCTAGTTAGTTCTGCTGGGATATAGATTTCTCCTACTGAGATACCCTGTATCTGCTCTTTTACAGTGTATGAAAGCTCAGTATATTTTCATAATAGAGTAAGTTATTGGTTTATGTATGTATGGCCTGAAGTATACCCTCAATAATTTCTGGAAGGTTAAATTTACAGAGAAATTTTTTTCAGCAAAAATATACTAAACTGAAGTTTTGTTAGCAAGTGAGGCATCAGTGACATTTTGCATGTGCTGTAGCTCTATTTTTCTCATCCCATCTTGTCCTGTGCTGTCCTGCAGTTCTACTGCCCTCACTGATCCCTCTGGATCCTCATGTGATACTGCAGGCTGGCACACATACACTCTACCTGTGTTCAGACTCCAGTAGGGCAAGAAAACTCTTATTCAGAAGTCAGGTTATTGCAGTGATGTAATCTTGAGCTGGAGCTACTATTTCTTGCATGTCAGGATGGCTTATGAGTTCAGGCTTTGTACTGTATTATTGTAGTTATACAATGGCTATAAGTCTTTTCCAGTGTGAAGCCACTGGTTTCATTGAAAATAACTTGGAAGAACTGACTTGAAAGGGCAGGGGAAGAACTTCTCTTTTGTTACGTATGTGTAACACATACATGATTGCAAAACTAACCCTGGATGACTTGAACTGCTTTCTTTGTCATGAAGTTAGGTATTTTTGTTTTTGAAACAGTCCTGTGCATGTAAAGTTTGTAATTGAAAGTGGCTAACAGAAAAAATGTCTTTCCTTTTGAAGTGTTCTGAGAGCTCAGATTGCTATTTTATGAGATGATCCTTTTTGCTGACTCTTTTGTGGACCTTTGTCTCCCTTTATAGTCCAGATGACGATGTCAGTGATTCTAACTATTCTAGGTGTTTTCAGCAAGAAGCCAGGGACCAGTTGTGCTAGTCAATGTACAAGCACTATGGGTACATACATGTGGTGGAAGACAGAGGAATTAACATTGTGCTCTTCCTCACTAAAAATAAGAAAATATAGAGCAAATATCTTCCCTTTGTACTGTTAATGAATAATACAATTTGGAGATACTTCATTATCATTAAAGATGAATATGGAGATAAATATGGCTTTTATGTAGATTCTCTTTGTAAGAAACAAGTAAATAATTTGAATTCCTTCATAAGAGGGATTTATTGGATGTCAGGGAAAGTATTTCATCTGGAAGCTAAATCATCAGGTGTTTTAAAATTTTCCTTTCTTATGATGATAGTTTTGAAACACCTTTTAGCTTTAGTATGAATTCATGTGCATATCATATTTATAATTTCATTTTGAGTAATTAATTATAGATAAATGTAAGCATTACTACTACTTTGGGAAAAAGTAGCATGACAAATGGAAATAACCTTAGTCAAGATATGATTTGGATAGTCTGTTTTAAATGAAAATATATTTATGAGGGAATAGTTATTTTCTAGCCAAAAATAATGTTCCCTGAGAAAGTCTTTAATATAAATTCTGGACTGTATCCCTTATGGTTTCACCCTCTTGTAACACATAATTGTGGCAGGTTTTTTTAAAAATTCTCTCTTGAAAAACGCACTACAGTGATAAATCTGTACGTTCTACTAAAAGACTAAAAAAAATCTATTTCATTTTAGTTTGATGTTCTTTTCAGTTCTTTAAGAGGATTTCTTTCCTTCCAGGAATGTGTCTGAACAGAAAAATAGCCTTTTCTTGTCTTGTAGCTTTTCTAATAAACAATGGTTCTTTAATGACAAGTCACAGAAGTTTCAAAAACCCTGTTCTAAACCATTGTTGTTTAGTAGTTTACTAGCACTGCTGCTGCAATACCTGCAGCCAAACCCCATCCAATAGATAATTAATATTATATTCCATAAGGACTGGTAGTTTTCCTTGTTTATAAAATGCCTACAAAATTCATAGTAATTCAGATACATTTTTTGTTTGGAGAAGCTGATTACTTTAATAAAATGCAATTGGATTAGTTACACAAATTAAACGGTTTTTCAAATATTTTGGACCTTACATACATACATTTTGCATACTAACTTATGAAAAAAATTGAGTAGGGATATTCTAATGAAGAAATTGTTACATAGTTTTAAAGTGACATCCAGACTCAGTTGAAGGACCTGAGCTCTAAACATACAATTTTATGTTTGCAAATACACAAAATACAAAAAGTGAGAAAATTTGGCTATTTATAAGACCATAACAATAATAGATATGTTACTAATTTACTTTATCTGAAAAAAAAAAAAAGAGAAGAATCTAAGTTTTAAATTTATAATGAGAAAATTTAATTTTCATCTGTACAGGAGGAAACTTGAAAAGAATAAAGGTACTGCAAGCTTCTTATTACAAATCTCAATTTGTAAATTAATACACAATATAAGTGGATTGCAGAAACCTCATTGCTCCATCTTCCACATTAAATTATATGAGAAATTAGTGGAGCAAAGACACATTATCCTGAGTGAGCTAAGCATGTGAAAGACAAAACACCCACACCTTATAATGAAAACCTGGCTTGCAGAGACACCTGGGTAATGGCAAAACCAGTTTTATTTAGGATGGGTTCTTCTCAACCAAATTTAGCCAGCTACAACTTAAATACAAAGTCAAAGCTTTGTCTTGTGTAATGTGAAGGATCACATCTAGAGTGCAATTCAGACAAATCTAGGAGGTGCATTTAAAATAGGTGGGATGAATTATTACTTGGACATCTGACCCTCCAAGATTATAGAGGTCACAGGCAATTAATATATGTTAGAGGTGTAACCCGAACATTTTAAATATTTACAGGAGGAATCCAGACAGAAGCATGGGGCAAATGGGCCAAAGGATGGGTCAATTGCCCACTGGATGTGCGTAAAGCTGCACAGAGTGAATCCTACAGAGGGAGTGGAGCTAAATACTTCGAATAATGATCTTATCAAAAGCAAACCTATGAGTAGGTTGTTGCGTTATTTCCAAACAGGGATTGAGTAAGAGTTGTAAGTGTCACCGTGTATTAGCTGATGTTAAAAAATATAAATCTGTACCTATCTTCACATATATTTGTAAAGAAAAGCAGTCTCACAAATAAATTTACCATCTAAAATTTGCTGCAACAGTATTAGTGCAAATACTGAAAAAAAGCATGGGTGAATGATAAATGAATTGTCCTATTAGTGCCAGTCTGTAGATCCGGAGTAGAACATCCTTCTTGTATAGGAGTACAGGATATTACTAGCGAGTTTGAAGGATACGTACAGGATATGGCTACCAAGTATAGAATAAGGAAACTGAGGCTACTGCCTGGACCTCAGTCTCTCTGTTTGTAAGATGAGGATGTGCTTTGCAGGAACAGATTAGGTTACTAGTGAGTGCAACAGGCTACTAACTGAAATACTACCAGCTGCACACATTAGAAAATAATGGTAATAGCATTTAAAAATGGGCATATTTTTAAGAAAGGCTATTCTGAGTTTCTAAGACTGTTGTCATTTTTCTCCCTGTAACTATTAGGGCTAAAAGCAAGTTTTTATTTTTAATGCATGTTGAGATTCTAACATTTTACCAAAAAATTAAGGTCAGAGTTGCTTACCTTAATAGTTTTACCTTAATAAAATGATGGAATACAATCACCTGTTTGACACACATGCAAAACTCCATCAGTGACACACAAAAACGTCTTCAAAATAAACTGTGCAGGCAACAAAACTAGCCTCAAGAAATTAGAATATGCCAGGGTTGCCTGTGTAAATTTAACAGCCTGTTTTTAGACATATACATTCTTAGTGCTGCTATTGATGGCAGTTTGAACTCCCTTGTCTCATTCACATTCAGCATGGGGAGTACTGTTGTGTGTGTATATATATCTGTATCTATATGTGTGTGTGTGTGTCTGCTGCCTGTGCACAACAGATTGGGGCACGCCAGAGTGGGGCACACATTGTCACTTGGGTTCCACACCCCTCATGCTGGCACTGATACCAGCTATGGAAAGGTGACTTGTATTTCTCAGGCTGGCCCCCTAATTTGCATTTAGCACAGCAATCACTTTGTGAACAGCTAGTAATCTGGCACTGGTAGTGTTGTCCCTGCTGGACATCTTCCAGACTGCTGTGATCAGGAGAGCACACGCTCCCCCTCCCCATGGTGGGAATAGGCTGCAGCTCTGACATTTGCCTTGGGTACTTTGGCACAATTCCCAGGCACAAGCTGTTTCTTTGTTGTTTATCACAGAAATGTCACCTTTCAAACCAGCTATCAGAGGCATGCAGGTCAGAGCTGACACCCCAGTAGCTTAAACACTACCTTTCACAAAATTTCGTCCTTAGGGGATGCTGCCTATGTCTAAACTGCTAAATTGCTAAATAAAAGAAGGCTAGGGATTAAACCAGTCAACAGTCTGGCTCACATTCATATTGTTTAGAGATAGTTTCCACTATAGAATATTAGTCTTTTTTATAGAGAGCTGGTTGAAGTGGTCCAAAGCAGAGTCAGGTACAGAGCTAACAGTTAAGCAGTGTGGATTATAAAAGACACTTAAGGTTGCTCCATTGCACTCTCTTACTTAGTGAGACAGATTTAGCCTCTGGCTTCGAGGTTTAGCAGTTTCATGATGTCAGAAAAAAGGATAAAAGAATTGTGGAACTGCTGACTGTACCTCTCCAAGAGTAACTCCTACTCTAGCAAGGTTTTCTTCCCATCAATAAATTTGAAATATGCCAAATAAATAAAAATTGTTTAGAGAGGTGAGATGCCTACCTCATGTTTCCTAGCATGTTACATACATCCTGTGTTACTTTCAAAACTTATGTGTGAAATTGCTATTCTGTAAGTATATTCTCAACAGATATTTGGTTGGCTTGTTTGCTCGGACTGAATCATGCACCTTTATCTAGGTAGTTCATCCAAACACAGCATTTCTTTCAGACCATAGAAGGGACTCTGTGCTACTTGCTGAAGTCTGAGAGAACACACCTTATTACTATGTGACCTAATTTGCTCATCATTACAAAAAACACATTAGTCATTTGACTCAGCTATGAACTGTAGATTCATTTTCTTTTCTTGTAAGTGCATGTAGACCTCAAAATAATAATAAAAAACAACCTCACATCCATCATTACAATATGCTTCAATGCAGGTGGGATATCTCAACTCATTGTAGGAAATGATATTTAATCTCATTCAAGTTTAATCATTGCTGAAACAGTTCCTTTGAATACAGTTTCTGGACTTCTGCAAACACATTCCACAAATGTTTTCAAATGAGCGGAGCCTAAAAAAGGGGGTGCTTGTTCAGTATTTTAAAATTTATTATGTAAAAAAAAATTAAATAAAAAAATAAATGAAAAAAATTTAAAAAATTAAAAAATAATTAATTTAAAATACTCAGGGAATATATATTTTCCCTGTCAAGCAGTTGGAATCTTTCATTTGTGGTCAGAAAATCCTCTAGAGAATGTTTTCTCCAGACATATCTCACCCTGTTTTCTTTAGTCTTTTTGTTCATCTTTGGCATGTGTAATTGTACTCAGGTAGAAGAGCAGCATTTCCCTTCAGACCAAATGACACTCATTTTCTTCAAACAGAGAGACCACTCTGGGATTTCTGCCTGTGATATTCTTCTTTCAATATATTCAGAAGGTTTCTAAAAATGATGCAAATGCTAATTGTGGGTACAGAAGAGTAAGGCAAGAAAAGCTAGACTCACACAATACCGAATAATAAGAAAATAGATTTACAAGTTCGAACTTCATATACAGACCGGGGCAACCTCAATTTACAAAATTGTGATAAAATTTGCAGTGTTTGCATGTATGTTTTTAAAGCTGAGATGTGCACAGACTATACTATATACTATCTGATTATTGTGGGATCTTAGCAAGCAATATGAATTTCATTTTCCTTGAAATAGCAGCTATAGTGACTTTCTCTTATATATGAAAAAGAAGTCTAATAAGACTGTTCAGGCACAGACTTTGAGAAGTGCCTCAAAATGATCCTCTGTGTAGTATTAATATGTAACTAGTAGGAACATAACTTATAAGCATCTTTCATCACAAGATCACATGATATTTCTCCCCAATTTATTTTATTTTTTCTTGGTTTAGCTTCCTGGTGGATTAAAAAAAAGAAAAGTAGCTTATCAGTCTTGAAGTCAAGATTGTTAAAGTCTTTACTTCAGCTGTACAAAAAACTTCTAAGTAACCTTTTTCACTTGCTTAGATAGCTGAAAATAGTATTCCGTTGTCCTTTATTTGAACAATGTATTCCAGAGATTTAAAGGGCATACTCTTAGGCCATGTAGGTTAAACATGCTGACTGCAGAAAAGTAGTGGTGACTTGGGGAACCTGGGTTCCATTCCAGGCTCTGTGTATGAACAGACACAGTCTTTACAGTTCATTCCTCCCACACATAACCTTATTTGTCCCATTGACTCCGGTCTGTTCCATTCTTGTCTATTCTGTTGCCTTATTGTCCCATTCATTTGACTGGCTTCATGTCCTTTCCTTATGCGTCTTATTCCAATCCTAATTTCCTTGCACAGCCAGTTTCTGCCCCTCCTCCTCTCCCTGGTTCTCATCCAAGCTTTCTCTTTTCTTTGCTTTGGCTTCACGCCAACCTTCCTGCCCTTCTGTTGTACTTACCCTTTTTTCCTACTTGCTCACAGTCCCAATCTCTCTTGTTCAATCTCAGTGTTTTTTCCTCACCATGTCACTTTCTTCTTTCATTTTCTTTTTCTGCTTAGTCTGTCTCTACCTACATCCTGGCTCCTTGCATGTTTCCCTTTTTCCCTTTCATTCAATTTATTTCATGCTGTTAGTTCCAAAGTCCAGCGTTTTATCCATGCTCTGTTCTATTTTTTCACCTCCACTCTCCTACCCTGCTGCTAGTCTCATTCCCACAACCTACTTTTTCTAATCTGTTCCACTTTGCTAACCACAGGTGGTTATGGTCCCCATTTTTCTGCACTTAAATAGAAAAATATCTTCCTCATCTATATTGCATTAAGAAGGGAGATCTTTAATGAGTTTCAGGCATAATTTCCTGTGTCTACATCAGTACTGTGGTTCAGATTTGTAATCACAGAGAAAATGCTATTTAGCCTCTGAATGATACTGCTCTTATTTAGAGGTTTACATATGAGACTTTGGCTTTAAGGGAGACTCAGTCTTCTAAGGCGTGCTATTATTTAATCAAGAACAAATATATAATCTTCAAAACTCACTTCACAGTAAATCTAATAGTTTAATAATTACCTTGCTCCTTAATGTTGGGAGCTTCTCTCTTGGGGTTTGTTTTGTTTGTTTCACTCCCTAGTAGCTTAAGGTTCGTAACCTTCACTTCTTAATTCCCTTGATGCTTAGTAAAGTACCTATTATCACCCCATTCCATTAGTTAAATAGTCTTCAGTGTTATTTTAAGCAGTTTAATTATTCCATGATTTATCTGATCGGGTTTTTTTACTCTGTGACTTATCTGATCTTATTTTATTCCATCGGCTGAATATATGGCTAGCATGACATTACAGCAATTCTATCAAAGAACCTTAGTAATGATAATAATAATAGTAATAATAAAAAGTGAAACTACTTCCCTGATTTACATTTTTTATTGCAAATCTTTTAAACATCCAAGTGGGTGTTTAAACAGAGACACTGATACTGATTAGACTAACATTTAGGCCTACAGTGGACCATGCTAGCAAAAGTGGGCTCTTTGATTTATCCATTATAATAAAAAAAACTGTCTTGTAAGCATCTGGTGGCTGATTTTTTCAAAGGTTTGAAACTTGGCTAAGTTTTGACAATTTTCCAAACAGGTAACAGAAGCAATATTCTCAGCCCACAGAATTAATCTTCTGCTTAATACAAAGTCTTCAAATCGTACAAATGTTGGAGTTCGCAAGGGTTGAGCAATATATTTTGTAGCACCCTGCTCCCAGAAGAGCTTCATTTTTGGTTCATGTATCTTTCTGCCTAATTTAAAAAAAGTAAAAAAAATAACAAGCTCTCATGGGCATCGGTCCTAGCAAACTGCCTAACAAAAATCATACAGTGAAGTAAACATGCACTGTTCCAACCCAGTGAAGTTTGGCCTTGTAAGCATTTGAAAACTGGTTCTTTTAAGTGCAGCTGTAGCCCATCTTACTCAGTGGTAAAGACTGCAGATTATAATAGTGTAACTAGTGGTATTTCATGTGTTCTGCCTAGAGGTTTCATAGTGTTTAGTGAATCAACACCTTAGGTGTTAATACTTGGGAATTTCACTGTGTTTCACACACTAGTGTGAGATTGATGGTCTGAAATAATACTGATTTTGATCTAAGGTTGTTGATCCACTAGTCTGCTATTATATGGCTTTGTCTCACTGTGGATGAGAGCATGCTGGGGACCGTATCCAGAGAAAATGGAGTGGGAACCTGAGAAGTGAAAGCAGGTGGAAGGAAATTGCAGAAAGAGAGTAGGAAGGCCTTAGTCGAAGAGACTGGATGTCAAGAAGGAAAGGTAACATTGTCCCAAGAAAAGGGTAAAACATCAATAAAAGAGCAGAAGAAAACAAGATGGGGAGATACATGTGAAAAGCTGTGAGTTTCATATACAGGGAACAGAGAAAAAGGGCCTGAGGAATAAAAAATGATGGGGAGGGGGATGAACAAACAGTTGATGGTGAAACAGGTAATTCAGGATGGTAGGAAATGTCCAATGTTGAAACACAAAGAGAGGAGTGGAGGAGTGGAGAGAAAGTTGGTTTTGACAGGGAAGAAAAGTGAAAGACTGAAGGAATTTACTGTTGGGGGTACATGGGAATTGGATGATGCATATTCATTGCTGTGCAAAATAGCACAGCAGGACATTTACATAAAACCTCCAGCTTTCTGAATTTACAACTTAAGCAGGTATCTCTCCAATGGTAAAGAAAAGGGAATACACAATCTGAGGTAGTGACACTGGGGCTTGGATAATAAGAGTTCAAAGCTCAGCCAGAGCCAGCAGCTTATCCTTTGCAGGGGCTGCACAGATCTAGCATCCTGTGCATAGCCGCAGAGGAAAATACCCGACCAGACAGGAGAGAAAGACGCCTTTCAGGAGAATTGATTCTGCTCTGCAGCTAATTTACTAACGGTAAAACTAACATGGCTTGAGAGCAGTTTGGAGCTTCCTTTGCAGCCTCAAGTGCGTAGGGAGATTCTTGAGTAATGTCTTTCACCCCTTCATGCCCCGCATTTCCTACCCGGTCACTACAGTCACTTATCTGTGGCAGCAGGCCTCACAGCCTGTCAGCTGGCCAACACTGGTGCTCCTAAGCCTGTGGTTTATGAAACTGAGCAATGGGCTTTCTTAGCTACCATTTAATGTGTGGTAAAACTTAGCTCCTTTTTTGGCATGGGGAAATTGTATTTGGTTTTATAATGTGCCTATTGCAGTAAATTTATTTATGCTGCCTTTTGGCCTCTTAGAGTTTTTTATTTTCAGTGTTGCACTTCATGTTTCACTAGGTTTAAAGAACTGTTCAAGTCCAACGCTTCCCTGTCCAGTCAGTGTTTTCCCTGTTCATCTGTGCATGTTTTTCTAGCTACTTAGATCATAAGTGTTTCTCCCATTAGTATGAGTTGCACTTTATTTCCTTGTAGTATTTCCTTTGAGGACTAAAGCTTAGGTTCACAGTAGGCAGGCTGCATTTTTTTCCCACTTGCTGTTTTGGAAAAAAAGCACATAGCTCTTTTGATGTAACTGTTGTGGCCTGCCTGCATATCTGATCGTGCATTCTGTTTTGTTTCTCAAGCTCAGTTTCTACATGTACAAACCTCCTTTTTATTTAATTTTGCCTATGTAAAGCTATAATTAGTATAATCTTTCTTTATATATTTTAATTAAGAATTTCCCTTGTCCATAAATATTCAAACTGTTATAAGTTTGCTAACAGATTGATTCTAATGGAAAAAAAAAATATTGGTATTTTCTGCAAAAGTCATAGATGACCTTTACCACATTATGCAGACTCACAGAATGTTTGAGATTGGAAGGGATCCATGGAGGTCATCTAGTCTGGTCAAGTAGGGACACCTACAGCAAGTTGGCCAGAACCATGTCTAGTCAGCTTTTGAATGTCTCCAGGGATGGAGACTTCACACCTCTCTGGACAACCTGTGCCAGTGCTAGGTCACCATCACAGTGAAACAGTGTTTCCTGATGTTCAGAGGGAATCTCCTGCATTTCGGTTTGTGCCCATTGTCTCTGGTCCTGTCACTGGGCACCACTGAAAAGAGCCTGGCTCTGTTTTCTTTGCATCCTCCCTTCAGGTATATACCCACATGGATGAGATTCCCCTGAGCCTTGTCTTCTCCAGGTTGGACAACTCCAGCTCTCGCAGCCTTTCCTCATATGTGAGGTACCCCGGTCTCCTAATCATCTTAATGGCCTTTTTCTAGACTCTCTCCATGTCTCTTTAGTGTTGAGGTGTCCAGAAGTGGACACAGCACTCCAGATGCAGACTCACCAGCGTTAAGTAGAGGAGAAGGATCACCTCCCTCCACCTACTGGCAACACTCCTCCTATATGCAGCTCGGGATACCATTTACTTTCTCTGTAGCCAAAGCACATTTTTTGCTCACATTCAACTTGGTATCTACTTGAACCTGCAGGTCCTTTCCTGCAAAGCTCCTTTCCAGCCAGGCAACCCCCAGCATGTGCTGGTGCCTGGGGTTGTTCCTCCTCAGGTGCAGGATTTCGCACTTCCCCTTGTGGAACTTCATGAGGTTCCTGTCAGCCCATTTCTCCAGCCTGTCAAAGACACTCTGGATGGCATGAGCCTTTGGCATATCAACCACTCCTCCCACTTGGTGTCATCTGCAAAATTGCTGAGGGTACAATCTACCAGGTCATCCAGATCATTAGTGAAGATGTTTAACAGACTAGGACCCAGCACTGATCCCTGGGGTACACCACTAGTTACTGGCCTCCACCTAGACTTCTTGCTACTGGTCACCACCCTCTGGGCCCAGAGACTGAACCATTTTTCAATACACCTGAATGGTGGAATGGCAGTGCATTACCTGTTTCTCTGCTTGGCAAGCATTAGATCAGAACAGGCTTGAATGAAGGTTTACAGTGGAACTTTGCAGTTAATTTGAAGACTTCCTTACTACTATAGTATCTTAGAAAAAACACAGAAATAGCTATCTGAAAACATATTAGTGATGGCCAAAGTCACAGACTGATGTGAGGTGGGAACTGGAATCTGAATGCTGAATGAGTGGGAACAGGTAAAGCATGGAGTGTCTATGAAAACCTTTGAAAATGAAGGCAAGCAGTTTCTGGCTTGGTGGGAAAAGCAGCAGCCCCGGGGGGAATCCATATGTAGGACTTTCAGATTAAAGGGGTAAGATAGGAAAATATTTTTTTGCAGCAGCGTTGTCAACTGTCAAAGGGCAAGATATCCAGTAAGAGATGTCAGAGAGACGTAGACAAACTATAATTTGGACAAAACACCAAGAATAGAGAGAGCACTATTCTTTATTTGTACCAAAAAAAGGTAACTGTGTGTTTCATGAAGGAAGGTACTCAAAGATAAGTTCTCAAAGCAGAAAAGTAAGGTCTAAAGGGTTTCCTGGTGTCCTGTCAAAAGGCACTGAATAAATAATCAAGGGCATAAGAGGAGAAACAAGGCAAGTCATATTTTGCAAGCAGATGTTTTAAGTAATTGCCATTACTAGTAGTTTTGTGCACAGTGAGTCATCACATTGTTTTTTCTTTCCCATTTATATTAATTGGCAAAGACATCACTGGGAAATAAGAATATATATAGTCATTTTATTTTTAGGGTCTACAATATTTCATTAGGCATTGCAGTTTCTCTTAACATAGTCATATCTACTTTATTTGTAACTGAAATTTAAATACCTTTAGACTCTGGTAATTTGCTGAAATTATTCTACTTTCTGAAGTAGAATCTATTTTACTATTGTAAAAATATTTCTACTGTTAGGCACAGTTCTGAAGATACAGCAATGAACTTTAAAATACTCCTTCTAAAGCCTAAGTGAATGAGGTTAAAACTAACACAGACAATTTTGTGTATCCAAGAGCAGGTAATTGAAATTGCCAGTGACCTGAATACCTTAGTCTTGGTGATGTGTGTCAAGGATTCCCAGTTGGAGATATTTGATTGGCGGCAGGAAGCATTGATATAGGAGCATGGGATTTCTTGCGGCATAAATCCAAAACTTTGGGAACCCCAAAAAGCTGTGTATTATTACTAAACTGAAAGTGCATTTTAAACCCTCCTCCTATACAAACACTACCACTTTTCAGAATGGCTGTTAACAAGATTATGCAACTGCTGCTGACTTAGTAAGCTCAGTGACTAAGCATGTTCCATTTTTTCATAATGAAAAAACACAGATATATGTGTGTTGAGAGGTCTCGGTTGAAAGCAGGGCTAATTGGATTTGGAAATAAACCTGTTACAGCTTCCTCCCTGCTTCCACAGTTTGCCGAATTTTCTGCTGTTACTGCCAGAATGGAAAGCCAGCATTAGAAAGCTGAGGAGAGAAAGATCTTTCAATTTTCATAGAAATTTGCAGCAATATTTTCCTGCTTTTCTGTGATTAGAAACATGGGTGGGGTTTTTTTGCATTTAAATGATTCCTCTTTTTCATCGTCTTTTGTAGTAAATTGCCCGCTGTGTACTGAAACCGTACTGAATTTTATTATTTTTATTGCAAAGATTTCTTTCCTGTTCAGCCTTTGTTTATTCATTTATTTATTTAGTGATGTTTTTATGCAAAATTACTATCCTTCCCCTTAGCTGCCTTCCAGTTCAGGTCTCATTTGTCTGTAACTCCCTTCTGCTCTGATGAATCCTTTCTGCACAGCTTATTTTCCCCTGTGCTCATCCTGGCCTCCCCTGTTGGTTAAATTTATATTATATTCTATTTGCTTTAGCAGATATCCAAAAGTGCAAACAGTTAGCTCATTTAGTTGAGCTCTATATTCACATTCTAAATGTATTTCTTGCTCCTTGTGCAGTTTCTTAGTCCTTTCTGACCAACTAATTTATCAGGATAGACATTACTACAGCCTTTGATGGAGAAATATCTCTAAAGACTTCAGTTCAGCGATAGAAGAGCTCACTAAAACAGTTGCTTGCAGCATTCTTGCAGGAATTTAAAATATATGTTTTAGACTCCTTCATTATATGATACTCTACCCTACTCGACTGTACTATAATTGTGACCATTACTAACACGTTAAATGGATTTGATAAATATTAGATAAATGTGCCAGTTTCTACTATTTACAGAGAACAGATTTACTTCTATGGTGGCTGTGAGTCAGACCCCTTTGGCAGTGATGGTACACAGTTGTTGAATTATTTAGGCATAAAGAAACATTTGTGATCTAAGTCATGACAGGTGGTGATGGAGGGTTAGTTTTTTTCCTTACTGATGTGGATTTGTTTACACGTTTAAGGATGGAGGGAGACCTTGGAGGGTGGAGTTATGCTGGGGGTACATTGAAATCATAGCAATTATGAAAGAAGTGTGTTTTATTCTGCCTCTTGTGATTTATATGAATGTGTGTAGTAGTTGCAAATGGTGGCATTTTGGAGATGTTGGCTATGGTTTTATCAATATGATTTCAGCTAGTGCAGGAAGGAATTAATAAACTGAATGATAGGCATTCTGCCCCTGTCCTGCTTCTGCCATTTCAAACACTTCTGTTTTTGCCCATTTTAGACTAGCCTTGTGAAGCTACTTTTGATGCACTGGGCAAATCCCAATCTTCTTAACTGCAATAATGAAAAGCCTTCAGGTAGGTGAAAATCCATGTATATTATGTACATACTAGTTACTGTGACACTGTTTTCTTTCCTTCTTGCTTTCTTAGTTATACACACAAAGGGACACATATGTGTGTATACATGTAGTTTATACAGTATGTAGAGTTATATACACATATGCCTGTGTGTATATATGTTTTTTCATGTATTGCTGAGAACTGCTAGTCATGATCATGCAGGATGTTGTATCTAATGATAGCATGTCCATCCACTTATTGCATTCCCTCTTTATTTTTCGCTATGTTTCTTCCTTGTAAGTTCTTCAGTGCCTTGGTGGTAGGTGCATTTACACTTCCTTGGTGATTTCTTACTAAGTTCCTTTCTGTGTCTCAACTGATGATAGTACGTAGCCTCGTGAACTGGAATCTTCATAGCTGTTGACTGAAAACAAATTCACCATCACGTTTTGAAGTGTAATACCTGTTGTTTCCCACACAAGAAGGCACCTTCTTAGACTAGATAGCAACAGGGAGCTGAAGCACTGGCTCTGAAGATAATAGAATCATAGACCATATTAGATTGGAAGAGGGACTTCAGATCAACTGGTCTAACACAATGATCAAGGCAGAGCTAATGTCAGTAATGCTAGATAGTGTTGAAAAGAAACATATGGCGGTTCAGCCTTCTATGGTTAGGATAAAATGAAGAAGGAACCCAGTAATGCAGAAAATAGAACCTTTCCATCAGGTTATGAGGAGAAACTTCTATCGCAAAATAAAGCAATACACGTTATGCTTCAAGTAATGTACCACCTACAAATACATTCACTTGGAACTTCATGACACTTAACCTCAGAAAAGTTGTTTGTGGTTAGATACATGCCAGTTTGTATTTGTATAAAAGGCCAAATAGATCATCTAAAAATACAGCTAGCTAACCACATTTAGTATATATTTAAGACAGTTAACTGTATTTCTGGTCTGCAAACACAACTGATTTCAGCACTTCTGTATGTGCAAGATATATCAGTCTAGTTTGTGGAAATGTAAAAGGTTTGAAAATTGTTTAAGGACATGTTTTCATTGAAATACAGAGTTGAAAATGGTTGCATTGTTTTTCCTGGAGTCCTATGAATAATACTTCAATTTGCTACACAGTGAGAATGGTCTTGAAGTTTTGTAAATGACAGCTTAATTCCATACTGAATTTACTTTGCTTTTGTTTTCCCAGTAATTTCAAGTATTGTTTTATGATCAACATATGAGCAATTCTTTTCATTGTATCTATCCAGATGCTTAATCTTAACCTGATTTAGAGATTTGGACTTAAAGGAGCTGTTCTGCACTGTTTTCTTTGTCTGATATCTTGGTGTTCCAATTTCTTAGATGTTGCAGCTTCTGAGTTTATTGAGGAAATGCTTCTGAAGGCTGAAATTGTTTGGGAGGAAAAAATGAAAGACCCTTTAGCTGTTTCTGCTTTGTCTCAAGAAGAGCCATATGAAGAGATCATCCATGATCTGCCCGTAATTTCCAATAAACTGTAAGTGTTTCTGTTGTTAAAGAGTGGTGCACTGAGGCCAGATTATCACTTGAACTATATTAGTCAATCTGTGAATCCTGTCTGTGTGTATCTGAAGATATTCAAAACCCACCTGGACATGGTCCTAAGCAACCAGCTCTATGTGTCGCTGCTTGAGCAGAGGGGTTGGACCACATGCCTTCTAGAGGTCCTTTCCAACCTCAACCATTCTGTGATTCTATGCAATTTGATGGGCCAAGTAACTTTTTCATTTTGGAAATCTCTTGAATCATCTTTTGCATTTTTATCTCTCATTTCTTTTTGTAAACTTTAATTCTATAAATATAGACTATGAGTAGTAAAATACATTGTTATAATTGCCAGTAAAATGATCTGGGGTTACCTTAGCAGAATTATTAGGGGTTAATACTGTAGACCCAAACATATTTTCACTAACATAGATGGGAATAGTGTAGTAAAACTGCCATTGCCTGTGAGAGAAGCAGTGACAAGTCCTGAAAATGAAAATAGTATGTGCAATCGCAGATAAAATGATACAACTCCAGGTAGTTACAAATTTGTACTTATATTTGTACCACTTAAAATTAAAATGGAATTAACTAGAATTTAGCAGCGTGAACTTAAAATCTGGTATTGAGTTGAAGATTCAATTTGTGTCTTAAATTGTAAATATTGATCTTTTTTATTTTCTTGTGAAACTTAGAGAAGGCTGTCAGAGGTATGTGAAAAGAGGCATAAAACAGGTATGAAGCATAAATGGCAGGTTTATGGTAGTGCAAGAAATTGATTTCTGAGATTCTCATTTCCAGATACTCTGATACATGAGAATGTTAAAAGGTACAGCTCACATCTTATAAACAGTATGCAGTTGCATGTATATTTGAAGCATGTTGGTGGCATAAGCTCATGGAATTCCTTCATTAATTTTCTGTAACAATCACTTGAGAGTATGTAAGAAGAAAAAATAAATAAAGCCTCTTATAAAGAGACAGAGAAGATATATAAGCTTCCGTTTCATAATAGTTATAATTTATGATCTGCAGAGTGTATTTGGATACATTAAAATTTGGAAGAAATGAGCGATTGTCATGTAATGAACAATCTGTTAAATATAGAATTCTGTGGGATATATTTATATTTAGTAAAGATTGTATATTTCATGGATATTAAACACAGTATATTGTTTCTACTTCATGATTTGTAGTTATTAATGTACATAGCTGGGTTTAGGACAGTAATGCTTGTGGAACTACTTATTTCTTATGCTTGTTAATTCCTTAAGAAATAAGCAGTCCACTAGTATAACCCACTGTTTCAATAACTTCAGTCATACTCCTGAAATCTATGTGGCCTTCAACTGACTTTTAAGTGAAAATAATTGAATTTTGCAGTAGGAAACTAAGGCTTTATATTCTCAAACATAAAGAAAACTTTTGTTTGTAATCATTGATAAAAGTTATAATACCAGGAGTGGAAGGTAGGTTAGCCCTGTAACTCTGTAGTGATGCTTAGCAAAAGAGTTATTCTTACAAGTTTTAGAGACTTTGAGAACTTTTTCATTGTTCTTGCATCTAGGTGATGCATTTCTATGTGCTTTATATTCTAGAAGTTTATGCTGTGGTGCATGTATTATACCGGATACTGTTCTTTGGTGGAAAAACCCATGAACCTCTGGAATACATGACTTGCACACAGTAGAAGTGGCCCGAAAAATCTTCTTTCTCTACTCTTTCCTTCCTGAAATAAATGGATGATGAGAGCTACTTTTTGAGAGTTTTCTATATAGTGACAGTTTATATGACAATAATACAAACCTGCCGTAGATGAAGAACTTCACTGGAAGTTTTGGAAAAACAAAGAAAATGCATTTACATGTGGAATTGGACTGAGCAACCTCTTTAGCTTCTACTGGCAGCTAAGTCCCAGTGTGTGACTGCAGCTAGTTTGGTGGTGCCTACATGAGAACACAGTACTTGGTCAAACCGAAGATCTGTTTAGCCCTGTTCACTGACTTTGACAGTGGTCCACTGCAAATACCTAGGGAACAATTATAGGGATATGGTAAGCTTTGGCCCATTCTTGAGACTTTCAGCAGTCTTAGTTTTAGAGACTTCTTAAGCCAGAGCTTTGCACTAATGCGCTATCAGGTCTGCTGTCAGTGCAGGACAGTATTGGCAAACTTGCTGGCCCACCAGCAATTCAGATGGGAGAGCTCTTGGAAGGCAAAAATACTGATCTATTTTGCCCATGCATGACTCTGCTATCACTACTGAAAATGTGGAAAATTCTGAATGAACCATACCACATTGTTTGCAGAGTTCCCTTTTGCTTAGAAATCCATTAATCTTAGTTTATATTCACCTGAAAATCAGGTGTAATTTCAAAGCTAGTTACCTCAGCTCTGTAGTAGCATGCTTGTTCAACAGTGAAAAACAAAACTTTACAGAGGGTTACTCTTCCAAATTATAGTAGACATATTCTTAAGATATACAGAATTATCCTCGAGGGTGCCTCCATGCCTATTAGAGAGCCAGCCTAGATGACTAATTTCAACCAAATTTTTACCTTTTCAATGGCTAATATTGAAAGCTAAGATTTTCATCCTTCGTGTTCTTTTAAAGGAGTCTATAGAGAAATACGTAATATTCTGGGATGGTGAATTTCTGTGCTATTCTTGTGTACCAAACCAAATGTTTTAGTGCTGCAAAGAGGAGTGCACAATAATAACCCACATTTACCATTGCTTTATTCTATATTGTGTCCATTCTCCGTCAACTCTCCTGACATAAGGGAGTATTTTTAAACTGAGGTGATAAGTCTTACAAGAATTCATATAACTCTATATTGTATCCATATTGTTTTGTGGCCATCTCTCAGAAGAGAACAATATTCAAAAGCAAACTCAAAACCAATGAACAATTATGAATAGCATGTGCTCTGTCAACAAATCTGGTTTGGCTGGTTCTAGATTATGCTATGTATTTCTGGAAGGACACTACGAAGATATGAATTGAAGGTCAGTATCTTTACTCAGGTAGAAAAAAGTTTAGCAGCCAGTATGTTTGCATTATGCTAGCTTACCAAGCAGATCTGGTTTCCTTTAGTCAAGCATTAGGTTATTCCACGTGCATTCCTGTTATTGTAAAGCACTAATTGTATTGCAGTATTTTTTCCTAGTTCTTCTACCGAGCTACTGAGTACTTTTGTCTATCTGATTTAGGAGAAGTGGACTAAGAAGGCACCTGTGTTGGGCTGGCCTTAGTTGACACTCACTGAGTTCCCTTGCTTACTCTCAAAGGCTGCTCCCCCCCACACCCAGCAGGATGAAAAAGAAAATAGAAAGAACAGGGCAAAACAAACTCAGCTTGGGAATTGAATTTAATTTATTGTCAGTTGGTATAAATATTTGAGTACCAACTTGGACATCAGGAAACAAAACCAAAAGAAGGAATAAAACATTTATATACTTAGGGAAAGCACCTTTCCTCCTCCTTTCTGAAGCTCACCTTCTGAGCATCTCTTCCTTTCTTCCTTGTTATTGCTGCAAGTTACACTTAATATCTTCAGTGAGGTATGGGTGGCACAAGGTAGTGTTGCAATTTCTGCCACTCCTTCCCTCTTGCTCTTTTCTGTGCTTCAGCATGGGTCCTCCACAAGCTGCAGTACCTTCGAGGATCTACCTGCTCCAGCATAACTCCTCCAGGGGCCACAGTTCCTTCAAGGAAATATTTGCTCTGGTGTGGCTCTATCCACAGGCTGCAGTCCTTCTTGGAGGACAGCTGCTCCAGTGTGGCTCCTCCAAATGCCACACAGGAAAAGAGCAAGAAGTAAGCAGCAGCAAAGAGAAGTAACTGAAGTCCCCCCAGGGGGTGGTGGTGCCTGCTTTGCCATGGAGCACCTCCTGCTCCTCTGACCTGTGTGGCCACTCTTTTGTTTCTCGGCCTTTTTGTTCCTTCTTCCTCTCTCCCAGTGGTGTTTTCTGCCCTTTCTTAAAATGTTTTCACAGATGTGCCACCAGTTTCACCAATGGGCTCAGCTGTGTCCTGTGGTGGGTCCGTCGTGGAGCTGGTTGAAACTGGCTGTGTCCAGCATGGGGCAGTGTGTGGCTTCTTCCCACAGAGACCCCCCCCTGCAACCCATCTGCTACCAAAATCTTGGAACTTGTGCCCAGTATAGTAATTTGCTGGAAATGCACTTTGCTCATTGCATTATAAAAGTTTTAACAACATCTTATTGTAAGGATTTAAAAATGTGTTTGTGATGTACCACTAATTGCCACCTTATGTGGGTGTTTCTTACTGTTCTGCAAAACTATTTGTGAATAAACTGGTGGAACTTGGCCTGTGAAAATGAGTGGAAGTAGAGGCCAACAAGTAGGAAGCTGGTTTCATATTGGAGACCACATCGTCATATAATCATTTGTCTTTCCTTGCTATTACCAGTATGAGTTTTTCTGAAGGTTGACCAAGTAGATTAGCTAAAGGACAAAATTTTACCAGTGTCATGAGTTTTTCTGAAGGTTGATCAGTGCAGCAGACCTAAGGGCTATGCTGGAAAGTTTTGCCAGTTTTAATTCTAATTAATTACAATTAATTATTTAATTCTAAGTACAATCAGAAGAAATTCTGTTACTCCACTGGCAAAAATACATGCACCAGAACATGTTAATTGACATAGCTTATAGTTCAGGAAATTAAACGGGCTATATCTGTTTAAGGGTGACCTTAGGCTCGTGATATGACTGCAATGATTACCACTGCACTTCTAGTTTAGTACATGTACTTGTAGAACATTTCATGGTGAAATAGTCCCTGAACACACAGATAGTACAATCATCTAGGTAGTATTAAATACTGAAAAATTAGGAGCTTATTCTGAAAGCAATGATAAGTTATTCACAGTATCATAGAATATATATTCTCTGATACATATCTAAGTAAGTAAATATTAATTATAGTGATGGATTTGTTTCAAAATGAGCCTAAGAATGTGAAATAAAATATGCATAAATGTGTTTGAGACAGCAAAGCAGAAAGACATTATATTTTTCTTCTTACAGAGCATTTCCATTTAACCAATTATGTAGCAACTTGCATCTCAATCAATTATGTAGCAACTTGCATCTCAATTACTCATTTTTTCAAATGCTCTTCTAGTGTTTAATCCATTCTGAATTTTCTGCTATGTAATTTTAAGAAGTTTTTTAGACTGAAATTTCAGAGATGATGCAGTTTACGGACGTTAACTAGCTTAGAAACTGTTTGGAGGATCTCAGAATTGCCTGTGGAAGGATTACAGTAACAGAAGTTCTCTCCAACAAAAACTATAGGCTTAAAGAGCTCATGAAAGTGTCATTGCAGAATCTGCCTTGATATGATTATTTTTATAACATCTTTCTATCAAGTTAGAAGCTGCAGCAGTGATTCAAATACTGATTACTTGATTGTCAGCTCCCAGTTTTTTGTATGATTTCCTTTTTCTTACAAAAACAAGGACATGTAAGGAGATGGCAGCTTAAAGAAAACCATCTCAGTTTATCTAAAGTAAAACCCTACACAAAACTTCAAATTAAGTCCATGTATGAGGGCTTACACACCTAAAAATTAAAATGACTATTCTTTCATACAGCAAGCAAGATTTTTTTCCTGGTTAGATATGCTAGTAGCAACAGTCCCATCTTGTTGAAATAAGATTACCCTAGGTAACTCTCCTTCTTGTTTATTACACAACATTATTTTGGCTTAAGTCTCCCTTTGTGGTTAATTATCTATTAATTATCCATTAATTTTCATAAAAGATGACAGTTCATGCTAATCTACTTTTCTGCATTAACATAAAATCTTCCCTTGCGCTGCCCTATAGTTCAGTTTTCAATGGCATTGATTGACTTCATCTTGTCACTAATAGAAATACATGTGAATGTTAATGGAAATATTTTTCTGAAAAGACAGTTTTCTGGAAACCTTTTGTTTCAGTTTGTTTTATTTTTCACAGTGTCTTCTTGAACCTGAGTCATAATGAACTGTTGGAATAATTTTAATATGTTTTTCTTTCTTGTAATCATTCACATTTTTGTTATAATATGAATTATATGTCAGCATTTCCATCATGTAAAGTCCTATTAACATCTCACAAATGCGCATCATTTATAGACTATCCTTCTGTACATCAATACATGGAACACACCTGTTAAGTCATGTTATTATTGTCCTCTTGAGTTCAAAATGCACCTGTGGAAACAGTAGACACCTTGTTTCCTCACTCTTTGCTATGATTTACAACCTACTTCTCTTTTGTGACACCTGAAAATTTCATTTGATTGCAAGGAGTCTACAGCTGAATTTTAAGAAGTGTTTGCAATGTGTGTTGTATAGTTATCGCAAAAGTGGTAAGATTAAATGGGTAAGGTTCAACTTTATGGCAAAAAAGTCCTGCATCTTCACAATTTAAAAGAAACACAGCATGAATAATAAAAAGTTATAAGTGGTAGTGCTTTAGGTTTTAATATTGAAATGTATTTGGCTTATGCTTTTCTCTAAATTGTCTCTTTGTGATTAAATCTTACAAATAATTCAGACAAAAGGAATTTGAGCATTTTTAGACAATAGCAAAAGACTACTTGAAAACTTTGTATTTAATTATGTTTTGTTCAATTCCGAGTCTGGGTAAAATGTGATTTATTATTAGTCATTCCTGCTTGTGGGTGTCACAGCTATTTTATTTCTTGTACAGTCTAATCACTGAAATATCTTATTCTATGACATCTAATTGCAAAGTTCACAAAAATAGTTGGGTAATGGCTTTTCTGTTCTGCAGACCAAATCAGGAAAAAAGGCAAAACCAGTTAGCTCTTGGATCTTTTGTCCACATGACATTTGGTAAATAAATTTATGAGAAAATTATCTTAGGTCAATATAGAATTTTTTATTTTCACTCGTGTTCCTCTCGAAATTTTACAATAAAATATTTGAAGCAAAAAATCATTAGAAAGGAAATTATGTATATTTCTTTACAAAATGTTGAAACTAATTCTATCAGTGTTTGCAGTCTGAGAACTTCATCAAAAGAAAGGTTTTGTTCATGTATCTTTTGTTCAATAAGAAACTACTTTGACTTGTTTTTCAATGAATTCTGCTTAGAAGGTGCTTTGCCTCTGCCTAGAACTGTACCTTTCTAAAACTATGTCTGTGTTTCAGTTCTGTTTCCAAAAGCATATCTTATTCTGTATTGAAATTAGTGTTAGCTATTGGTCCTTCTGCATTTCATTTGAGTTAACCTTGTAAAATCCTGTGTTTGTTATAATCCGTGATCAAATTCAAGTAACTTAGAATAAAAATTAGATTTTTATTTGATAAGTTTGACATCTGAGCTTTATCCCATAGTGGAATGCACTATTCCTGCATTTCCACATTCAGTCCACATTTCCTTTTGAAGAAATTGCGCCCACATTCTGGCAAGGAGCTTGTCTCATTTGTATTGTCAGAGTCCAGATGATTAAGATGTTTGTCTTTTCAACTCCTGGGTCTGATTCCTCACTAATTCCTCTGGATATACAACACTGCCAAAATTATCCACAATTTTGGCTTTTTTGTTTTTGAGGAGTGTGATATGGTCTGGAGTGACAGTAGGGAAAACATCTCCATGTGTGTAAACAAGTTTAATTTATGTGAATGAGGATTGATGTGTAAAGTTGCAGTTATTTCAGGAGTCTGCTGTTTGCTTGGGCATTTCTTTAGCATATCCCAAATTCAGAGCAGCTTTTGGTCATAAAATATATCTTGGATATTGCCTGATTAAAAGTAAATTAAAAAGTAGTGGAATTTAACTTTATTAACCGCAATGGCAATATCTGTATTGAATTATTTTAAAACATTGTTTTTCAAAACAGTATTGTGTAGGTTAATTGGGTATTTTAAATTCCATTTCAAAATTGGCTATTGATTTGCTAGCCTAGTGCTGTTAAAAGCAGATTCATGCATATTCTTTTTGGCTTATGCAGTCATGCTTCACAAAAGATATGCATAAAGGTGAATTTTAAATCAAAGTGTTTTGCTCTGTGTCTTTGAGAACATACTAACCTGTGTGAACAGTTTATTTCTCACCATTTTCTTTTTTGTACTTGGACCAGGAACTTGTCTCAGCACTGAATTTTGTCTCAGTTCTGCATTTGTGCCACCCACATTTGGCAATCTTTTGTTTGTCTGACATCTTCAGGAGAAGCCTAATTGTTTTTTTGATTCTCTTTGTAGCAATCCCCTGGCTTTACCGATTGCCAAGCAAGACAGTTTGCTGGAGAAAGACGCCATGTTTAAAGATGCAGCTAAAGGCTTATGTAAGCAGCAATCTCAAGACAGTGTATCTGAAAATGTCACTGTGAATACTACAGCCAAACTTGAACAGGTAACAGCATGCAGTTTCTTGAAATGTTTGTTAGTGCCTAGGTCTGGAAATTGTAAACTTAATGAAGCCAAAGACCACCCTAATTTCCCCCCCCTCACCACACAGTGGTATCTTTTGCACTGTGGAGCCTTGTCTCCTCAGTCAGTCCCTGCCATCCCTGCAAAGCCTTCCCTCCCTGCTAATGGAACAGCTGCTTCCAGCCAGCCACGGTGGCAGGTCAGGGCGGTGGTAGTCGAGGGGCTCAGAGCTCCTCACGATCCATGGTTCGCACGGCGGAGAGACAACTGTTAGCACTCCCCAAAGTGTCCTCCTCTCCAGCTTCCTTTTACAAAGGAAAGAAATACACTCTGGGAGACTGCAAAAACAAAGAGAATGTCTAAGGAATATTAAGTTGCAAAAGAAGTGACTGTAATTTAAAGATAGGAATTGCCAGGTTTACAGCTGCAGTGTTAACTCCCTTTCTTATGCTAATTCATTAGAATATAGGCACTGGTTATTTGGATACCATTTACAGTTTTCTCCACTGGATTATAGTCGCATTCAGTGTATAGGGTAACTGCAAAAGGAGGCAATTATCTATTGCTTGTAAATACAGCATGTCCTAACTTTGAATGTTTAAGATTCAAATATTGTTTGGGGTGGGGTGGGCTTTTTTTTATTTCTTCTGTACAAGTGGTTTTATTTTCTTTTACATGCATTTGGGAAACATGTTCCAGAAGCATTTAACCACTTAAAAAAAAAATACTTCAGAACTGGGGGGATAGGGCTGGGGTGGGTAGAAGGGAGAATTTCCGTTTAAAATAATTTACTGTGAATTTGAAGCGTAACAAAGAGCAAGATACTGAATATATTTAAACCACATTCAGTTTGATAAAACTGCATAAATGCCTTGGCAGAAGCATGCACACTCCACTGCTTGCTTTTAAAAAATGTGTTTCAGAGGAGTTGATCATATGAGATCAATCAGTGAGCTCATATGTCAATCATATGAGTCTGTCTCTGAAAGTCCCCAACTTTGGAATCCCATAGAGCACTCAGTTCCCTACTCAGTCAGAAGATACCAAAAAATGTTTTGCACTTGGCTTACATCTTGTTTTCATGTCATAGAATTTCTGGCCTTGCTGACTGTGCAGTGATGGGATGAAAACACAGTCAATCCAAAAGAGGAGCACTACTGGTCACAAAAGTAAATGCTTGCAACACTATTACAAGGAACCCTCCTATAATTGTAAGAAAAGAGAAGGAGGTGTTTAGCTTAGGATCTTGCTGAGGCTATCACTTGCTTCTAGATGTTCAAGGGGAATGTGGACAAGAACATATGTACTTCCTTCTGCCTGATTCTGTTTTGGTGCGGACCGAGCTAAAATTATTCTGGGTTGTCATTATCTCCAGGCTAAACTTCTGCTTTATAGTTTATGCAGTAAAACAGATACAGAAACTGGTTGGAAGAACAGCTAATATTCCAGGTGAGAAAGAGCAACTAGAGGTCTTCGTGCTGTTAGTTTTGTCCTCCACCATGATCTAGAGTCACTTCAGGGTCCCAGGGCAGATTTTCAAATCTTTACTCCTGCTGTTTCAGTGGAACTTCCCACACTAGTTAAAATTCAGAGACAATACAGAAGAATTAAAGGTGAATCTCTTTTAGCTCCATTAGCTGAGAAATTTCTGCAGAAAACACTCTGTGAAATTCTGGTCTAAATGAGCTAGAAGGTATGTGTATTTTGTGGTCTTTTAGAAGCAGTAAAAACTACAAACCTTGCCCAGTATCTGCACTTGCTTAGTAAGTGATGCTCCCTTGGAAAGGAATAAGCAGGAACAGTCCTATCCAGGAAATCAGCACTAACAGGGGATAGATTAGAAACTGTGCTGTTTCAGTGTGTTTTTGAATGACTGATTATATTAAAAAAAAATCATAGATTAACAGAATTTTTCAGCTGGCAAGGGCTTAATAAGCTTTAGCTCTTATGGGCAAAAGAGAATAAAACAGTTTAATCACTTCAGGAAATAGTTTAATGTTAGTAAACAAAAGAATTCCCATATTTTGTTGAATGAATAGATGAGTGTTTTCTTTTTGAAGTGACATAATTGTGGTGCTGGAAATACAATGATTGTATACTGTACTACTTGCCATGCATTATGAACTGTAGGTACATGTATATCATATCCATATTTGTGTACATAATATGTAGATCTTTGTTTTCAGAGATGATATTTCCAAGTAACACATTTTATTAACTTCTTTTATTATTCCACAACTTGGAAATTAATTTTTTTATTTAGTGCTGATACCAAAGGAAGCCTTTTAACCCCTTCCCACTATCCCTGCCTCTTGGGCAGGAATTGAAACAAAGTCTAATGAGTTTCACTATCTTTTATTCTTACCGGTTGCATTCCAAACTACACTCAGAGTAATCATGTTCTGTGTAATTTTTCAATAGAATACTTGGGGTTTATGTACATATATTATTGAAATAGATCAGCATGATATTTGGTGTGCTTTGTGTCAGAAATATCATGCGTTCTTAGGCAATATGGCATGCAGATTAGGCCCTTACTGGGTGATCAGAGAGAAAGAAAATCATTTATTACATCTGAAACATGCATTTTTAATAGAGAAAGCTCGTAACTTTTTTGGCTTTCAGAAAACTAACAGCTCAAATTTATATGTAGCCTCCAGATTTTTTAATTGCAGAAATGATGAAAAAGAGCCTTGCAAAAATATTATTTCTCATGAAGTAAGATTTTTATTACATGAAGCATAGGAGATAGGAATCAAATGACTACATCGATAAAGCATTTTGGGTCTCTCTTGTCTTGTATTAGTTTTTGCTTTTTCCTAGGTAAAAGATGTTCTTTGATCATCTGTAATGACAGAGTCTGTGCTGCCAAACAAAGCAAGCAGTATGAATAATTTCCAGAATTTTATTATAGCTGGCAATTTCTCTTCCTCTCAGCTGGGAAGGATATTTTTTCGATAGCAGACTGAAATTACTGGCCTGGAATTGAGTTACGTGCTTCATGCTACAAACAAATATAGATTAATTTTTTTCTGATTCTTAATTGGGTGTTTTTTAAAAAAAAATCTTTTCTCTTTGTCTTATAATTCTTGTTTACATATTGTTGGCCATATGAACTGTGTGATAGACTATCCCCTGATGCCCTTTTGATTGTTCTAGTATCACTACATACACAAGGGACGACTGTGTATATTGTAGTATTACACAAAGAGCTAGATTGCATACTTATTTCAGTGACCGAGTATGTAAAAAATTAAAAAACATTAGATGTTTTTATTTAAACAGATGTGAATGCTGTTAAGTGTACATAATTTACATGAATAAATAAGAACCTTCATTATTAGCATTACAAAAATCTCAAAAACTAGTAACTTCCAGAGGCATAGTTATATTGGAACTTATGCTGGTTTTACAGTTATTTTTCATTTATGTCTTGTAAAATATGCATCATGCAATGAGTATAATAGCCAGATACATGCATCAAGGTGAAAAAATAGAGAAAACTAATCTATGTGCTCATAAAAGTAGGTGAGAACAGAATTTGAAGGTGTCCACAAATAACTTATTAATAATGTAAATAGTTTAGTACCAACTAAAATCACTTGTGAGTTTAAGGCATTTGGTTTCCTATTTCTATGTGATTTATTTCCTCATTGACCTGCAAATTTTGATGGAAAGAGTCTGTTAGAAAATGTTGAATTACCACATCCTAAACTTTGTGGAAAAAAAGAAGTTGATGGAAAAAGATTTTTATTCCCTTACTTGGAATTTAACTGAGTACTTCACCTTTCTAACCATCTACCTATAGAGTCAGCATTTTTTATTATACTTACATTATGAAATAAAAACAAGCCAGGGCCTGTTCTATGGCCTAGGGCTATATGGGACATGTCAGTGTGCATCCGTAGGACAAAACTCTTTTCTCCCTCAAAAGATGGGGCTATGCCTTAACATCCTATGAGGAATGACCATTGATGTTTGACCTGAATGATATCTGGGCATTATCTGCCTGAGTGCTAGCTGACATGAACCAAGAACATACAAGGAAATGTGCTAACAGTTCAGAAAATATGGAGAATCCCAGGGTAGTGCTTGAATCCAAACCCTTCTTTTATTTACAAATTAAGACATTTGCCTCTATCCTAGAATAAGTTTAATCTTTATAGAGATAGATTAAGAGAAGCTCACTCTCTGGCACAGGTGTTAGGAGTTTTGACAGCACATAAGGGAGTTTAGCAAAGACCCACACCTGCTTTGTTCCTGCAAGCCAAGTAAGCACACTAATAAGGAAGGGAGTCCACAGGCTTCTGACTTTCATCTGCTTTCCCTCTACAAGGCATTTTAAAAAGTTCTTGGAATTCTTTTGTTCGCTTTGTTCTATTCCAATGTGCATCATCAAAACCAAATGTCAAAATTTAATTTACTTTTTTTTGCCAAGTGGAATTCTTGTTTTCTAACTAGCCTTGCATCCAACTTCCATGATTAAAAATAAAAAGAGCAAGATATGTTATCTTCTGTGTGACAGAAAAATCCACATTCACTTCAGTGGGATGAGGAATAAACATGTAGAATAGGTAGACAGAAAGACACAGATATGGCAGGCAACTTGTGTATGTTTGTCTTGTTCTGAAAATAGAAATATTTTAAGAGGAATGTGTTTTAAATAGACAGAAAAAAGGAGAATAGTCACAGTAGTATTTTGATAGACTCCACCATTTTAGAGTACATCTCTTCTGAAATAAATGAATTAGTGAGATGAAGACTGTGGGAAGATACGTTCTAAAATTTTCAGCTGGCCTATTTCACAGTTTACATGTTGGAGCAAGTAGATTTTACATGTACATTTAAAACTTAATCACTAAATTAGCTAAGTCTAGTAAATAATCTTCTTAAGATACTCTTTTACAGTTATACATTTATTGCTTTTGGGGCTTAATGGAATGAGAGGTGTTTTCCCACATTTTTTATGGGGAAATAAGGAAATAGAATGCATCATTAAAGTTTGATTGGACACTACTGCCTTCTTGCCCCTTTACATCTGTGCAGCTAGTACATCTAGAGCTACTGTTGTAAGGTATGCTTTCCTTACATTTTTTATGGGTTGCTACTTTATCAGTCCAGTTCAACGTGTGTTGCAGATTGAATGCATGTTAGTGCCCGCCTTTCCTGTTTTAGTGGGTGAGTGGAAAAACACTGAAAAATCTCTTGCTAGTTTTCATGCTGTTATATGCATATGGGGTTTACATATACCATTTTAGATGTCAACATTGTTGCCTGTAGAGCTGATAAAAAAATGAGGCAACTTTCTGTGAGGACTTTGCCTGTTTCCTCATATACTTGTTTTGAGCATCATTTTCTACTGAATGGATTTGTCCTTAGGCGAATAGTAAGGAAATTATGAAAGACTAAAGCAGGGGTCCCAACATTTTTCCAGTCACTGTGTCAGTCCCAAAATGGAAGTATTTTGAAGTTCCCAATATTATTATGAAAATTTCTAAGCCAGAGCTATTATAAGAGACAACAATGCAGTACTAGCTACAGTGCTTGGAGTAGAGAAAAGAATAGAAGCATACCCTCCACAGATAAAAGGTATTGCAAGGCTTTGGGACTCAGTAGAACCTGGGACCTTGCAAGCCCTTCTTACGTGTATTTTTCCTCAGTGGGGAAGTATGGCTTCATACACAGAATCATAGAATCATTTAGATTGGAAAAGACCCGTAAGATCATCAAGTCCATCTGTTAACTAACTCTGCAAAATCTACCACTAAACCATGATGTGTACATGTCTTTTAAGTACTTCTGGGGACGGTGACTCCACCACTTCCCTGGGAAGCCTGTTCCAATGCTTGATAACCCTTTCCGTGAAGACATTTTTCCTAATATCCAATCTAAACCTCCGCTGGCAAAACTTGAGGCTGTTTCCTCTTGTCCTGTCACTAGTTATCTGGGAGAAGAGACCTACACCCACCCCGCTACAACCTCCTTCCAGGTAGTTGGAGAGAGCAGTAAGGTGTCCCCTCAGCCTCCTTTTCTCCAGGCTAAACAACTCCAGTTCCCTCAGCCATTCCTCATAAGGCTTGTTTTCTAGACCCTTTACCTCCTTAATTTAATTTATTACATTTTATGTAATACTTTCAAATTAATTTTGCTTTATTTTGCAGTTTCTTTAGTAATTAAGCTTGTATCTCATTATTCAGTACTGGACTTAGAGAAAGACAAGATTAGGTTGAGTTGGGCAAGTGACTGAAAACAAGTACAGTACTTGACTCTTTGGACTGTAAGCAGCTGCATAATGTTAGGATAGCTAAGGCTATAAAGAAACTTGGAATCTAAGATAAAATGTTCATAGTAGCATGGCATAAGTCAAACATGCAATAAGTACAGATAAAAAGGGTGTCTCTTGCGTTTTGTTTGTGCTGATGTGAAAGCAGTCCTCTTTTTGACAGACACCTTGATTCTGCAAGAATATTTAGTGTAAAATGAAGTGGGAAGTTGATATTCCAGAATTCGTATTTGTATTTCTCTATTTGTAGACTAGAGAAGGTTTGAAGTTTTTGTAACTTCATTTGTACCATGCCAGCATATGAGTCTGAGTAAAGCTGGTGAAATATTTCAACAGAAGAAGGAAGATTTTGGTTTATGTTATAAGGTCTAGTGGTTCTGTGATTGTGATGTCTGGTGTGCATCATTTCTTTCTTCTTGGTAGAATAGACGAATAAGAAATGCCATCTCTTTTATGACTGTTCATTGAATATTTTCATACTGGTATTCAGTACTTCTTTTTAGAAGAAAAATATTCATAGGGTCAAAGATCTAGGAATTGGAGAAGGTACAAAGTCAGATTGTCGTGGTTTAACCCTGTCCAGTAACAGAGTACCACAAAGTTACTTGCTCACTGCCCTTCACTCAGAGGGATGGGAAGGAGAATCAGAAAGGAATGTAGAACTCAAGGGTTGAGATAAGAACAGTTTAATAGGTAAAGCAAAAGCTGCGCACACAAGCAAAGCAAAACAAGGAATTCATTCACCACTTCCCACCGGCAGGCAGGTGTTCAGCCATCCCCAGGAAAGCCGGGCTCTGTCACACGTAACAGTTACTTGGGAAGACAAACGCCATAATGCCAAATGTCCCCACCTTCCTTCTTCTTCCCCCAGTTTATATACTTGGCATGACGTCATATGGTATGGAATACCTCTTTGGCTAACTTGGGTCTCCTGTCCTGGCTGTGTCCTCCCCCAGTTTCCTGTGCCCCTCCAGCCCTCCTGCTGGCGGGGCCCAAGGAACTGAAAAGTCCTTCATTTAGTATAAACATCACCCAGCAACAACTAAAAATCAACAGTGTCCTGTCGGCATTGTTCTCACATCAGAGCCAAAACACAGCACTGCACCAGATAATAAGAACAAAACTAACTCTATTCCAGCTGAAACCAGGACACAGATCTAATTCATCCTGATTGTTTATGACTGCAAACTTCCCAGTGTTTGCTCATGGTTGCCTAAAAATTGCACGTGAATGAGTGTGTTGTGTATATGTTTCAAGAATCGTGAAACACTGAGATAAAGAGCACTTGTTAGTCTTATTTCATTACGATAAGTTACTTAGCAGTATCATACCATACAGTTCTGGGAAATGTAGGAAGACAACCCCAGGGTGTTGTGATTTCTCACCTAGACCATGAAACCATGGAAACAATGGAAGTTCAGTAGTTCAGGATCAGATCCCCAGTATTAAACACCACTATCTGTAGCCTTTGGGGTCTTCTCCTTGCCAGAAGCACACACCATATCTCATCCAAAATCTCCCAGTCTGTTCTCTGCTTCTGTCACTGATTTCCTGCCACATGCCACTGCCAGAGGCTGAAGATGCTGAGTTGCTCTCCAAGAAAGGACAGCGTCTGCTTTTCTCCTGAGCCTTCATCTTAAGCAGAACAATAGAACAATGTAGAACAATGGAGTGTCTTCTTCATTGTCCATCGTCAAAATTGACACTGAGAGAATATTTTAGTAAACTCTGAACAAACAATTTAAATAATTCCACCATTGTTCACATGAGAATTTTCTGTTTCTAGGTATTCTGCTGACATGCAAAAATGTTTTTCTTCAAGCTGACATAAAAAAGGAATCAACCTACATTTTAAGTGTAGATCATAATTTATAATCACACTGCTTAATGTATCAATGTTTATTTTGTCTGTAATCCAATTTCCATTATCACTGATTCTTTTTCCTTCTGTCCTATTCTACGTTTTGAATTTGCTGGGGTTTTTTTTCCTTAGCATGTGCTTTGCCTTGCAGAGCTTATATTATTCCTTCAAAGCGTCAAAAATATTAAGCTCATTTCATTCACCAATTTTGGCTAAAGTAGCTGCTTCTGAACCCCTTCTGATGTCCTTGACAACATGATTCCCACTTCTTATTAACTTTGTTCTAATGTGCAGGAAAAAATCTAATAGAATTTTAAATCCTGTATGATGAAAAGTAGTATGAGATCTTTGTTGAATACTGGGCAATAAATAGGTTACTAAACTTTTATAGTCTTGATTTCTTTTGCCATAAACATTTAATGAAGACCACAGAAGAACTGCGTTTCAGTTGAGAATCTGTATGGGTTCAGGGACAGCCAACTGCACTCTAATAGGGGTCTATGTTCTTAAGAGCCCGTCAGACTCCTGCAGTTTTACACCTTAACACTGATAATAATTTTTTATGTTCTTCTCTTGCTTAAGATAATTGATGTGTAATTGTCTGGGAGGAGTGACAGCTTTCCGATTTCCTAGTACATTTTTGTCCATAAATTCTGGTGATCCGGGTTTATACTTCAGGTCAGAATATTGCAGTACAAGATGAAAGAAATAAATTACTTTATTTCTCTAAATTGTGTTTTCTAGATCAAGCTAATGCCTCCAGCTCCAAATGATGACCTGGCTTCTTTGAGTGAGCTAACAGACAGCAGCCTGCTTTATGAGATTCAGAAGCGTTTCAATAATAATCAGATATATGTGAGTTGCTATTCATCTATCAACAGTGAGATTTCAAAAAAGAGCAAATGAGAGAATAGGAAAAATGGGATTACTATTATAATTATTGGACAGTAACTTGCCCCAGTCTCATGACTAATATTTAAATGGATCAGGACATATGCATGTGTAAGCCCTGCAATTTCTCAAGCTTTTATATATAAAAAAATAAATAAAAAATGGAATAACACCTCAGATAGGTTTGGATACAATTTATGTGTGTTTCTTTCACAGAGGAAATGTATTGGTAAAAATTTATGGGCACATGTAAACTTCCTTCTCAAACCACCAAAAGATCCTTCCATCTTTAACATTATGTTAATTTTAAGAGAGCACATGATTACTGGAAATTTAAACAAAATTTAAATTATCAAAGCTTAGAATTCAGTATGGGAGAATTAATTGATCATTATCTCTTTCTGTATTACAGAAATCATTCTCTATATTGTAATGTTAATCACCTAGATACCAAATGAAATAATTATAGCAAGATTTTTTTAAAGCAGGTTTTCCTGGTTATGCGATAATAAACTCAGGAGGTATCTGATTAGGCGTAGATTACTTCTGGAGAAAAATCTATACTTGAATTGTTTTTGTATCTTCATAACATTTCTAACTTACTGAACAGCCGAGTAGCATGTTAATGTGAAACATTCAATTTGTTTTTAAATGTATAAGTTGATTGCACTGTTTAGACTAAAGGAACATGGGGAATTGGCATGTTGCTGTGAATACCTTTGAAATGATGAGAAAATCAGTTCTAAGTGTTATGGCATTCAATGATAAAAAGAATTCTGGTTTCTAGAATCACGGATCAAATCTTATTTAATGATGAATATTTCTTTTGCTTTATCTGATTTTCAAAGGTGCCAAACATAGTTAGCTAACTGAATTCAGGAGTATCCACAGATATTTAGTATTTATAAAAAGGAAGCCTTCTTTTATTTTAAAATACTGAAGATTTCACTTAAGAGGATCTTGTACCCTGCTCTGGCATGCTTCTTAGCATAATGGAAATTTATAGGCAGTGATCATTAATATTCTTCTCAACAGCAGCCGTTGTGCTTTGGTAGAGTGTCAGCATCAATGCTGAAAACCTTTGCATCTTTGGGTGATTTGCTTCTCAGACTTACAAGGAAAAGTCCTTGGACTCCAGTTTCAAATGAAAATCCTCCTTAGCACTGAATGCTTCCTGTTTCATGTTTTATGAAACTTAATGAAGTTCCATTCTGCAGGAAAACCCAACAGTGAAATCAGGATGGGTGAGAGAGAGGAAATAAATTACTGCATTTCAGAAGAAAAATAGTAAATTTATTATGAAAGGCAATATTTTCCACCTCTTCAAATCAATATACTTCATTTTGAAAAAGGCAGCATGACTGGGACTGTTCACATGATGGTTTTCTGTCTGACCTCTTCAGGGACAGAGGTCTGACATTTTTGCATTCTAAGAGCATAATACAGCAGCAGCTGCTCATGTGTGGTGAGAAGTATAGCAACAAGGGTGACCTATATAGTCTTATACATCTTTCACATCTGGGTGTTTAAATATGAAATAGTAAAATCCTGGCACATTTGCAATCAGTGGATGGTTTGCTATTTTTAATATAGACAGGATTTTTTTTCTATATGCATGTATGTATGTTCATATCCATATAACCATGCATAAATACTTATATGTATCAATTGCTCGGTCTTATCGCACAAGCAACATATTTTAATGTATCAGTTCTGGGTAAACAATATAGCATTTCTGAGTTATGTCATCTATTGCATTAAAAATTGCTTAAGGAACTTGTTTATGTGGTAGGCGTGTCACATTTTTGTAGTTTAACAAACAGTAAATTACAAATTAACTTTCAAATAGTCTACCAATAATATATGCAGTGCAATTCTTCTTTGCATAATTTTCCCTTATGAAGAACTCAGTTTTATTACAAAAAGAATAATTAATGCTGTCTGAATTGTAAATTTGGATCTCATTTTAAAGTTATGAAGTTAAAAGCTCTGAATTTGTGAATTGTGTTTGGTATGTTGATAGCTAGATTTAAGAGGGTTTGGCAAAAGTCCATTCTAGAAGAAAACCATTAGCATCCTAGAAGATTTAATGTATTACTTAATAAGGCAATTATATTTTCTTTTTTCAGACCTACATTGGTGATATACTGTTGCTTGTTAACCCATTTAAAGAACTTCCTATTTATTCTACCATGGTAAGCATTCTCTAAAACGTAACAGTGTGGATCTTTTTCAGTGGATTCATATAGTTGATTTGGCAGGCCAAACCCCTAGAATTAATTAACATATATGCCCTTTTTTAATGTTGTGAGCATCTTAGTTTAAACATTTTAGCTTTTTTATTATTATTATTTCATTCAAGATACTACAATTTTGGCTGTGTCTTATTTGTAAAATAGCTATCTAGCTAACGTTTTGTATGAACAGTAGCACTTTTGATTCTTTAAATATAGTTTCTGTTGTATAACATGATGGTGGTCTCTGCCACAGCCAAACTTGCAAAAATAGATGCATACTTCATGCAGTGGTTGGTTGGGTTCACACCTCCCCTGTCCAAAACACAATTACAGAGATAATAACCTTGAATGGTGCAGAAAGGCTGCAAGTGGCTGTGCTCCACACAAAGGTGCTCAGTTCAGACACCATACAGGCAATGAGTGCAAAGTGCTCAGGCTTGTGTTGGGCACAGGCAGTGTATGGGCAAAGGGGACCTGAGCCCATGTGTCTACCGTCGTATGCACAAGGCCACTTAAAAAGCACTTCACATGTTTCTCTTTTGAATTGTAGTGCCCTTACCTTTCTAATATTTCATTTATGAGGCAGCCTAGTTATTTACAAGAGGCTTATTTTTTCAGTACCTAGACATCGATACTAACTGAAGTGGACTTTGTAGATCAGTGGGAGTAACAGAAATGCAAATTACTTGATCTTTGATCTTTCCTTCATCCTCACTCAGCCATTTTTGAGACATGGTGTTATTATAACTGTTAATTTATCCCCCCCCCCCCCCCCGATATTTTGTCGTTGATGCACTGGCATCACATTACTGCTCACTGGTCAGGCTCAATGTTATGTTAGGGAGTGTTCAAATATGTTTATTTAGCTTACAAGAACTATAAAGGATTTAAAATTCTGTAAGAAAATTGTAGTCTGTGGCTGTTTGCTATGTCATGTGGCTTTGTGTCTATCAGTAGTGAATTTGAGAGAAAGAAATGCTGTGACATTCAATGGCAGAAGCAGCAGATTCTAAGTTGGGAGTCTAAATTGAGCTTCTAGAAATGGAAATCATCCATCATCCCCCAGGTTTTAGATGGTGGTATTTTTTCCTGTCATTGTGTATTTTACATTAGATACGTGATTTTGTGCACCAAGAGAGAACTGTAAAGAAAATGAATTTACGTAGCAGGCTTACATATTAAAATGTTTCCTGGAGATCTGCTGCATGTTCTCTTGACCTCTCTGTGACAGATCTATTTTAGAAGTTACCATAAGACACTTTTTGTCCTTTAATTGTTTGGGTCACCTTGGATGATCATTGCTTTTACTCTGTCATTATTATCTGTTTGGTATTGTGGGTGGGTATTTCCCAGATGATCAAAAACCCAACCCATGGCTGTAATATAGATTTGTTTTCTCTGTGTTTGAAATGCTCATATATGCTGCAGCAGCTTAGCTGGTATTATATTGAAGTCTGTAAGCGTTAGACGGTCTATCCTCAGTAGACACTGACATGCTGTATAATGTGGTTCATTAGTTAGCATTTTTGTTTCAGGTGTGTGTTTTGTTAGCTGTCAAAAAAAGAGAATGCAAAGATGCATCAGGCATGATACTATTTTTAAAACCAGGATGAAGCAATGAAAAGATTATCATGTACATTCTACAACAGCAGCAACACTTTAGTTTTTCTTCTCTTTTTTAAAACCACTTTTCATAACTTCTCAGCAATCATTATTTTGTTAACCTACACTGACATCCCACACATACTTCCAATGGAATACTACTAAAATAAATCTTTATATAAGCAATTATTCACTCTGAGATGACATGAAGAATCATACATCAATAGACACTGATACACATTGCTTTATATGCAGTGCAATGCAATGCAATTTGTAGATTATAATATCAATGCATTTTTACATGGAAATACACTGTACTATGACATTATGTATTATAGTAGAGCTATACTACTAGGAACATGCAGACACCACTTCAAAGGTATCGTAACTGTTTGTAGAAGTGCGTGTGCTACGGTCATCCTGCTGTGTTACATTTGTGCAGAATTTACTTGTGTTGGATTAGGGGAAATATATTCTTGAAGTTCATGTGTTAGAAAAATATATAAAGTTACAAAGCACTTGCAACATTATGCAATGAGCATAAGTGTGTGAAGATTTTTCCTTCTGCTTTGTGACATGCTGAAATGATTTTTTTGAGTATCAGTATGGATTTAATCTTATTTAATCCGATAGATCAAAAGTCCTGAAAAAAAGTAGAGCTGTGTCATGGAGCCACATTCAGCGACAGCGTTGTAGATGCCCCAAAATTCAATAGTTTAATATCTAAATGTGTAAGACAGGCATGGGACAGGAAGGGTTGATAAGAACCTGATTGGTTTGGAGAAAGGAATAAATCCAAAATGGCACTGTGAGGGAGAGGCTGCTAGAGATAGTTGGAGAAAACAGGATATGATGCAAAGGAAGGGGTTTGGTTGTTGAAGTGATAGCATCCAGTATCATTCTAGATGCTCCACAGTGTTCCAGTTGTCCCCTAGCTGCCGTGAGTTTCTGTAGAGTCTGTGTTAATGTTCTAAAAAAACCATGAGAAGATCTGGCAAAAGCTATATAAAAAGTAGGTAAAATTGTTTCTTTAAGGATATTTGTTAAATGGCATGGTGTTTCACAGTCTTACCTAAAACTGAAAGAACAGAATTGTAGATATTAGCAGACTGTCTTAGTTTTTCTAAAATCTGCTTGATATTACCTGAAAGAACATCAGGATGTTCTCCAAAAAACATTGACCTTTCAGTAGCAGATAACTGGTTCTACTCGTATTTAAGCTTTAAGGATAGTACATGTTGCCAGCTATGTGTATCACAGAAGTTATTCTATGTTGCATAGAGCATATTTGTGGGAGACCGCTCTGTCATGTAATAAATGAATTAGGTTATAACTTTAGCCTTCAATTTCAATTTTAACTTTTCATGGGATGATAATATTTAATTTTCTAAGATTTTTAAGTCAAGACATTGAAGAACTATAAACATGAGGTATAAAAAAGTAAATTGCTAAGTTTTGTTTTACTCAGTGAACAAACCAGTATTATTGAGTCCGCTAGTTGTATTTGATTTTGTATCTTAATTAAATCTTCTATGCTTACAGCTCTTGTTTTCTTTAATTAAAATCTTCATAGATACTGTAATTGTACCGCTTATATACATACAGAGTTTCAGTTCATAATGGTTAGAGACTCAGGATTAGGAGGGTGAAACATAATTAGTTTGAAATGTATTGATCATATTAATTTTCTACAATTTTTCAGGTCACCCAGCTTTATTTAAGTACCTCTGGAAAACTGTGTTCCTCACTTCCCCCACATATATTTTCCTGTGCTGAAAGAGCTTACCACATGCTATTCCAGGAGCAGCATCCCCAGTGCTTTATCCTCAGGTGAAAATTAATTTTTCTATTAACTAATTTGTAACTCTTGCCTTTCAACTGTTTCCCCCAGGACTCAGCAGTTGGAATTTCCATTTTATTTTTTCCTCCAACTGATTTCTTTCTGTGTACTGATCTCTGTATCATACATGAGAGCAAGATAGAACTGAAAAAGGTTTAATTACATCTCAAGTTCCTAAATTCTCTTGGGGAATTACCACTCCATCTAGATGCATCTAATTAGGAACAAAGAGTTAATGGTAAAGAATTCAAAACTGCTCTGTGTGTTGCTAATATTATGTGGATCAGGATTAGGAATAGAATCTAATGACAATAAAAATGGGAATTCCTTGACTAAATTATAAACATCTGAGCTGGGGCACTTCTATTGGACCTTCCACCCTGCCTCACATGTTTGTGTGGCCATGAGCTTGTTATTTTGCTCTCCAGCTTCAAAACAAACTTTAACTGTTTATTCACGGTGTTGTTTCAATAATAAATAACTTTCAAGATTATGAAAAAATGGGGAAAAAATTAAAAAGGTTGATTTTGATTTGGCCAGGAATAAAGGCTGATCCATTGGATAAATCCTGTAATTGCTCTTGAATTACCTCTTAATTATAAGAAAATTGAATATTATGAAATGGGGAGCATATGATACTCAAAAGCAGCTAATAATGCTGTTTAGATGTTATAAGAGCTAAAATGAACACATAAATACAATCATACATATCTATTCATGTTTCATTCTGTTTGTGTAAATACAGACTCCTGTGAGTGTTTGAAGTTCTGTATATTAAGTCTTCAAATACATCTGAATATTGTAATTAAATGTTTCTTTTAAAAGCATAGTTTTTAAGTTTCTAAATCATAAATATATAAATTAACTATATGTGGAAGTGAGTGTTGATTGGTTGAAAGAAATGTTCACCTTTTTATAACCTAATCAGACTGGAATAGTTCTGTATTTATCCAGTGAGGAATGACATTTAAGCAGAGGTACAAGCAGTATTAGGAAATATTTAATGTATGTTCATATTATCTTCTCATAAATATTAACTCCTGTTTAGGTATAATAATTTTGATAACAAATAAGAAATATCCTAAGGCACAGTTTTCAGCATTTTTTTCAAAGTAGGAACTTGGGACACTGCTAATTTATTACTATCTTTGTGAAGTTGTCTGTAAATGTAGACAGAGAAGAAGCAGATAATAATATTTACTAAGCCTTAAAGAAAAAGGCTAACTGCCAAGTATTGTGTAGTAGTACACAAAATATATTTTACTTAATAATAAATGGCTTTGCTATCAAGGATGCTACTGATGATTTTGTATAAGGATGTCAAGGCACGTGTTAAGCCCCGCTATCTTGATCCCTGCCCAGCCCACCTTACCTTATTATAAATCAGTGACCTGATGGAGAATGTGACATGAGAGCGCTCTGTTGATAGCATCAGCATTTGGCAAGACATCTCCGTATCACACAAAGGCAACCTATAGATATGCCATCCTTAAGTTTCCTTTATGTGGATAAGAAATTGGACCTAAAGGTCACTTGTGAAAATGGAAGCTGAAAGGAAAGCATCTGGTAATTTGGAATAAGAGATAAGTATAGCTGCAACTTAACAGAAACAGCTAGAAACAGTTATTTGTAAATACCTTTCTCCGACCACTAAATGAGACAACAGAAGGGAACTGAGATCTTCTAGAAGTTCATAAAGAGGTATTAAAAATGGGATATTCTCATTATGTTGGTCTATTGGTAGAATCTAAATAATTGATGTCTGGAAAGTAAAGGTAATATAGGAAATTTCCATTGGTTTTCTGAAAACAATAATAACAACAAGAACAACAACAACAACAATAATAATAATATGAATAATATTCATGATGGAACACAAGTTATTAATCTACCCCCTTGCTATCACCTGATCCTCTGTGTGTGCATGCACTTGTGTGTCGTCAAAATGGTTTTCTTTTTTCTTGCTATTTCAGCTGTAAAGCAACATTAGCTATCAGCAAGAGGAGGTTCTTTCATCACTGTGAGGGATGATTCCTTGTTACATTTATGCTAATGAACAGCATAGAGCAAGGCTTACTTTCTGGCCTTGAGGGCACATAGTAAAGCCTCCAGTCAGTTTTTCTTTAATTTTTCACTTCAAGAGGGGTTTGTGGAGAGGTTTTCAAGATCTCAGTTTCATTTCCTATTAGAACCAAATAACTGCAGTTCTGCAGTTCTGAAATACTCCAAGCTTTTGTGTTTTATTTTGTTTTCTCCAGCCTCTCTTATCAAGCATGCTCTTCATTCCTGAGTAAGAAATTGTGTATGTTGGGCCTATGGTCTGTAATTTTGAAATACCTCCAGTTATAAAGCTGAATTGTGGTTACATTTCTATGCATGCGCGTATAGTATGATAAGTGCGCCTAGTAAATTTTTTAAGTAAAAAAATATACTTTCTTCTAATGTGGAATCACAGGCTGAATGAAGATGGGGGAACTCAGAGAGGAGCCATTTCATATAAGTGCTCAGAAGGAAGGAGACAGTGGATGAACAAGTGAAAAGGACTCATAGATCCATGAGTGTTACACTGGAATAAGCTGGCTAGGAGTGCTTCTGCCCTTCTATCTTTGTCTGCTCATTTTCTCATTTCCACTCCATCGTTTGTGTCATCACAGATGTTCTGGTAGTGGCGTGGTGAACTGGACTGGAGAAATCCTCACAGGTCAAAATTGTACTTGGGAGAGTGGTGGTGATATTGAGGACCTATTTTAACCTGAATCCATTCCAAAGCCAAGTTCCCCTAAAATGGAATGAGTTGCTGGAGCAGGACTGGCAGGATCCACTGGTTTTGGTACTAGTTTTGGCTTAGACTACATAGTTACTAGAATCCTAGTACCATGTTTGCTGCTGCTGTAATATTGGAATGGTTGGCCTGAGACACTGTCCAAGTCAGAGCTCTTACAATGAGAAGTATTATTATGCCACATAGGAAAATAGCCACACCAAATTGGAAGGGTGTGAGTTTTGTTTGGTTTTATTAGTGCTAAATCCAGTGAAAGTAGATTATCTCTGTGAGTGTGCACTAATCTCAAGATTAAATTCCCTTGATATCTGCAAGATATGCCATTTTGGCATACAAGCACTCTTAGAATTGCACGTCAAGAGTACACTTCTGCCTTCTGTTGTCATCATTAGTAAGGAAACATGATACAATTATAAAATAAAACTCTCAAATCTATGTTTATTTTTAGGTCTACTTTACTTTTACTGATAATAATATCTTATAGTATAAGTCATTTGTTAGTATAATTTATAAACATAGTTATGCTTTAGTTTTATAGTAAAGATTTTCCATGAGAAAAGGCTACTGTCTTGATATACATGTTATGATTTGATATGGAGCAGTAAGATTTAGTACCATACCAGTATTTTACTGTTCATGTGCAGTTTTTAAAATATTTCTAGTTTAACTATTATTTGCTAGAGAAGAACCAAGTGTTGGCGGTATACATAACTCTCATCTAAATTCTTCCTGAAAAGCTTGAGTTTGTTATATACAGTAATTTTTTACAGAAGACTTTTACTTCATTTTCAGTAAATTAGGCTGCCCACTATCTTTTCAAAAGGACTGGAAGGAAAACGAGAAAGTGTATCTGTATGCATGTAAATATGTAACCTGTATGCATGTTAATCCTGTCATCTTCATCAAACCTTGTAGCTTGTTTAATTTGTGGAGATAAAGTGTATTTTCTATTAGCAATGTTTTTCAATTCACTTTTTTGTCTGCCAAAGAGCTTAGTGGCCATTACTAATCATTCATTAATTACTCTTTTATTGGACACACTGTTGGCAGTGAATTTTGCATGCAACGTAATGTAATATTGTTTTTCTTAGTGTAGTTGGTTCTGCCTCCCATGTTTCCCCAGGAGATGATAGTGAAAAGAGTTGAAGGCACCTGAAGTTGTCAGAGCTGGAATTTAGCTCCCTAAGCCCACAGCTATTGTCTGAAAACCATTGCTAAACTACCAGACTCTATTTTCTGACCCTAAAGTGCTACTTCAATTTTCAGCCCATGTGTGTGCTCAGGAGAGGTTCATAGTTTCTGGCAGGGCAGAGGCTTAAAGCACTATTTATTTCATGCTTAAGCCTGACTGGAATCCAGAGATTTGACATTTCTGTACCCAAGCTCCTTACAACAAACTTTCTCAAAGCATTGCTGATTCACATCACCGAGATCAGAACCTTCATAAACTAGACATTCATCAATGAGCAGTTGTGTTAATTATATATGATGCTGCTCATAGATATTGCAATGTTCTTTCTCATACAACATCCATCTGATTTTTGTTTATTTTTACTGGGTTTCTTTAGCTGCTTGTCTCTAGGAATATGTTTGGAGTAAAAGCTCTTCAGGGCCAGACCATTTCTATATTGTATCCCTAGCCACATATGGTTGGAGTCTCCTGACTCCACACAAATGATGGTGATAACGATAGCTATTAAATATATGGAAGCAGAGATTGCACCCTTTTCTCTGGGAATAAACAACAGAGATTTGGCAGTGAGTGCCCCTGTGATCACAGGGAAAGGGTTTGCAGCTGCAGATCTACTGTGGCTTCCCCCTGAGCACCAAAATCAAGCTAATAAAAAGTCAGTACTTCTATCATGAGTATGGCTGTTCTCAGAGTGCCACACTACCTGATATTTCAGAAACAGCGTGAACTTGTTCAGATGAAGAAAAATTCTCCCTTCTGTAGTGTCATCATCTAATATTTACCTTGTCATTTTTCTGTGCATAGAGACACTATAGGAATGGAATTGTTCCCATCTCTCTGTAACGTAAGAAGCTGGTGTGTATCAGATCACCTTTAAGGCTGCGTAGCAGAAAGCAAGCTTTAAGACCAAGACCAATGATTTCTCAAATATGTAATATTCTTCCCTAGAAGTGAGATCCTATTGTAAGGTGTTGCTCACACGGGAAACAGATTTAGCAAAAAATTAATTTTCCTCTTGGGGCTGCTTTGAAGAGTTGCTCAAAAAACAGAAGACACCAATTCACTGACAACAAATACCTATCTCCAAGGTATTTCCTTACAGATCTGGAAGAATACTTCTGTCCCTGTATATATCCTGGAGTTAACTTAGGACCAGACCAGTCCTTTGCAGGGAAAATGAAGTGTTAAAAGTATCCTTTTCAAGTTTATTCTTCAATCTAAAGAAATTCATTGTTTCACAATTTAAATTGTGTAGAGTGTTAAGGAATTCACTGCTCAGTTTAGTTTAGAATTCCTCTGTCCTCTGTTATGATTCAGTGAAAATGGGAGCCTAGCACTGCCAAACCTGCTTTGTAGTACATGAGGCTGAGTTTTGTCTCTTGTTGGTTGGACATCTCTGACACATCAACTCTCTGCTTTGTCTGGTCCCTTCACATCATGCAGGTTGACTGGCTCTCCCCAAGCAACAAAGCAGACAATGTAAAAAAAACCACCTTTTTTAGTCTTGTAAAATGAATCACCCATTACATAAAATATTATATGTAAATATCAATGGCAAAATGTTCCAGTAACTGTGCAACTGCAAGGAGATCATTCATTTTGCAGCGGTTGGGTATGCTGTATGAATGTACAGAAGGTAGAATAGGCAGTCAAACACTGAAGCACCCTCTGCAATGACAGAGGAGTAGACAGTGCCCTATAAAGTGTTAGGTGGACTAATCAGAGCTCCACTTATACTTCTGTCATTGCTACATTCTTTATACACTGCATGTAATCAGAAATATTTCTTGTAAAAATACTTACTAACTCCTAATTTATAGATTAAACAAGTTTATCATTTTCTGGTTTGACCTCTGCATCGCATTAAAACCTTACACTTGGAGAATGCAGATTTAACACAGATTTGCGATAGGGTCTTTAGTATAACATTGTTACATACTGCTAGTGGAGAGGAACCCTCTGCAAACCCAGTGGCCACCCTTCTGTGTCCTGTGTCAAAACTCTGTGTTTTCATGGTAAAAACACATACATCATCGTGTTTTGAAATTTTAAAATTGTGCTTTACACTATCACAATTCCCAGAAAAGTTAAAGCACTTTATTTTGCAGAACTTTCATAAAGTCCCATTTAAACCATGTGAAGCTATGTTTTCATCTTCAAATTTAATAAAAAACTTGTTACTATTTCACTTTAAAGTTGCATGTTTCAATTTTCTTTGTGACTTTGGTCTTTTCCTGCTGCTATCCGTTCCGCTAGACATCCTGTTAACTCTTTGCTACTGAATTGCTTAAAAGAGGTAAAAATAAAACTAAAATCAATTTATTGCTCTCCGGTTGATCCAGATCAGTCTTTCCGTTTTCTCTGTCTTTTCATACTTCCTTTCTTGTTTTCTGAAGCTTCTGAAGCATGGGGTTACCATGTAACAATTCCGCTCCCCCCCCCCCAATCACTTTACATCTGATCATGTGTTCACTCGCAGAAATTATTGAAGATTTTACTACCAGTTATTCCCAGTTACTTTTAGTTTATAGCAAGCCACCATCACTCACATATGCTTAACACTGGCTTTGTATAAACTTTATATGAAGTTACAAAATAAAATAACATGATGTTATGTTCTTAAATAGCCAATAGGTGGACTTTTTGTAGTTAACTTCCTTCTGACTGCATTTTGCTCGTTGAAAATGCATTAAGCACTGACAAGGTAAGTGAGAAACTGTCTAGGAAGCCTAAGTATAGTTTATGGGTTTGTTAAAAGCTCAGGATCCTTAGTCAATTAAGCCAATGTTTTATGGGATGCTGATAGCTAATTTGGTGAATCAAAAAATCGTAATGAATATATAAAATGAAATGTTATGATTTTGTATGTGTTAGCAGCCAAGAATGTCAATATCCAATAGATTTGTTGTGATATAAATCACATTTTTAAGCCAAATAATCTGGAATGGAGAGAAATTCTTGTCTGTTAAAGTGAAATGCCTTGAAAGCTTTCAATTTCCTCAGTTTAACAACACCACAGGCATTCTGTTCAAGTTAATAATCTTTATTCTTGAAATTATAATTCAATGTATTATAAGTGCAATGGGCTACTGCAGTAGAGTTATGGATTTGCACATCCTATTTATAGTAAAAAATTTTTTAGAAATACACTTTCCGGTTTAGATTACTTTAGAAATATAGTTTCCAGCTAACATGCAGGGTTGTTCAGTTAGAGATACCACTGCTCATGGTAGAAAACACATTTTTCTAAATTTTTCTTTTTAAAAAATATATAATTAGCAGTCTTGCTTGCACATATTTATTTCAAATCTAGAATCCTCAGTCATGAAGCAAGACCCAGTTTTTTGCTTATGTTCTCTGCAAACTGAGAAGAAAGAAATTATTCTGACCCTCCAAAGTTTACTACTTCTTCACTGTATATATCTTACTGTCAGGATGGTACTTTGGAGTAGTAATGCTCACAGTTTAGTGTGCTACAGTAAGAGGTTGGTTTCACAAATCCATACAAAGCTGCATGCATATCTATGCTGATCTAAATCTTCCTTTAAAACTGGTGGAAATCTTATGTGAACAAATTCTGTCAGAAATTTTCCAGCATTTCTGACTGTAATTCAAGTACTGCAGGAGTAGGTTTTTTGTTTTTGTTAAGTATTCCTGCATTCCTGAATATTATACCTTTGTTCAGGATTTAAAATTGAATGCAGACAGTAAAACCCTGTCACTTATATGATCTGAAATGGGAGGTACATTCCTCCTTACATGTTTTATATTTTGTCATATTTTTCCCTAAACAGAAGATTTATAGGATTTATTTATACTGGAATTGACACTTGCCAAACAATAATGATCCAGTTATCTGAATTCATAAAGATATAGACAAACCTGGCTAATGTGCAGAAATTGAGGGTAAGCAAGATGCACTTCTCAGTACTTACAGGAGTTAATGCTTAAAATTTTGCCTAGGGTTTGCTGTTTCCTGACTATTTATCTGGGCTGCCTTGGTTAACTACTTCTATGTAGATGGTTCTGTCTGTCTACCTCAAAGTCCCCCTCCACCCAATAGCTTTAGAACCTGTTGGCTGCTAACAGCTATGGTGCTCTCAGAGCTGTGGTGTTCACATAGGCTTGGTGAGTTTGGGGAGTTGTCACAAAGGTAGTTATAGCTCCAACCACAGCTGTTCTGAAAGGGAACAGCCAGGCAATTTATGTGAATATGTGAACATGCTTAGCACTGAGCCTGCCGGCGTGAGTGATGCCAGTGGCACAAGTTAGCAGAATAGCTGAATGATAATCCAAGTGCAGTGGATTTGCAGGGTGTAGCTCCTTTGGTCCCCCTGGTTGTAGAGCATCTTGCATTGCTTCACATGTCTTTGTATTTTCACAGTGTTTCCTAACAATTTTAGTTTTGGATGTTTTATTTCAAAATAGAGTTTATTTTTTCTTATTATTCATATTATTTTAAGATATGGACACTAGGGTTGTGATTAAAGTTGTATTAACAAAATATTAATAAAGAAATAGAAGGAACCGGGCCCTCCCTCAGGTAGTTATGTAGGAAAGCTAGAAAGCCAAAGGAGGAATAAGATGAGAAAGCTTAGTGGAACTTGCCTAAAGCCCATGGTGAGCATAAGATTTCAAATTCTCTGTCCATTTTCCTTTCCCTTGGAGTACACTGTCTCTAATTTAACTGTCTGTGAAATAAGCTTTCCTTGCTTTGCCTGTTTCATAATGCCTTCTAAGAATGTTTTACTGCAGAAGAATGTTTTTCTGCTGCAATGCTAACTTATCCTCCACCCTTATAAGGTATTCCAAGCAAAAGTTATAAGAAAGCAACATTTATATTGTAAATGACATTTTGAAAAATATAACGATGAAACAATTCAAAACCGAGAGGAGGAATTGTTCTCTAAGCAGAATTAAACTTTTAAAACAAAGGTATTGTGGACAAGGGGGACATTACAAAAATTTGTACTCAACCTCAAAGTAACTGGAATAAACAAGATCCCGTTCAAGGTGCCAAATTACTTTTTCATTGTTAAATGATTTTTTTGGCCCAAATGTTCCAAACAAGGACATCAACAATTAAAACTTTACCTAACATAACATTTCTTTATCAGTGCTTCAATATGTATTTCACAAAGAGTAAACATAACCCTTCGAAATGCAGAAAACAACCAAGTGACATTGTGACTCTCTTTTAGCAACTACGTTCTAGTGGATTCTGACCCCCAAACTGTACTTTAGCAACCGCTTTAGCCAACAAGCTCCTGTGACACTGCTTGGACAAAATGTCAATTACTGTAAAATTAACAGTTGAGCTGAAGTGTCAAATCTTCGTAGCTGTGTCACTGCAATGCTTAGGAAATGGCAGTCTTGAGAAGAAATACTCAAGATGGGACAGAAACTGTCCACTTTGTTCATGCTTGCACAGTCCTGTGTTGTCTGGGCCACAGCTGGATTGGAGTGAAAAAACCCCATAGCTTTATTTAAAAAGTGAAACACATTAATTGTTAAATGGTAAAACTGGTGAACACTCCACTTTCTTTGTTTAAGGCACTTTTCTGGTTTTGTTTTTATTTATAATTTGCATGTCTGCTTTGTAATACTTGAAAACAATCAAAGGCACACACATCAAATGTTGTTTTAGCATCCCTTCTACCCCCTCCCCCCCTGCAATTTCTTCAGGTGTGAGAAAGATTTTTTGAAAAATAACTGCACCCTGTTAATCCTGGAAAAGCCTTCTGTTAAAGAAGGTATTTTTAGCAGATGAGGCTGGGCCTAAGCAAACAAAATAATAAAATGCTACAATTTGTAAATATCAAGTCTTGTTCAGCCCTCGGAATGATACAACTATTTATCTGCTGGATATAAAGGTAGATGTTAGACAAGCTGTGAGTTGTTACAGACTATGAATTATTTCAGGTCTGGTTTTCAAACATACATGAACACTTCTGCTCAGTGTCATCATCCATAACTGTGACTGTACTAAAATTCAGAGATGTTTTAACTTCAGAGAAGCTCTTTAACAGCTGAAATAACCAAAGAGGTCCTGCCGCTAATCTTGTGTGTAACCTGCGGTATAGCGATAGCAGGTTGCAGCTGTGATTTTGGATTGAGTATGTTGTGGAGGGACAAAAATATTTCATCATCATGACACACAGGTGCCAGTGGACTGGCCAATGTGAGTGGGTAGTAGGAGCGGCGATGCAAGAGAGATTTTTATCTGCCTGTAAGCTCACTGGCTTTCTGGGTAATACAGGCATAAGACCTGAAATTTGAAAGAGTATAGAATGTCTCTAGGGGAAGAGTATCACAGGACTAATGCCCTGTTTCACTTTTTTCTGTTCCTGTTAGTGATAACAGGCAAAGGAACATGGAATTTGGATACCACTGTTATAAAAGCAGAAGACAAACACTGCTTCTTAAGACTTTAGGCAGCATAGTACAATTAGCATTTGGAGAGTGAAGTCATCATTAAGAGGGTAGAGATGTGTGCAGGTTTCAGAGGGTGACACCAAGTATCATCTGACTTTTGAAACTCAGAAAGTCAGAAGCTGAAGATCTGAGCAAGGAATAGTGCACTTACAGAGCACCTTGTCAATTCTGTAGAGATACTAGTTTCATATTAGTTGTAACAGTGACCTTCTTGGCTTCACGTGATTTCTTTCATTCTAAGACCTGGTAAAAATACAGCTTTGTGACCTATTATTTGAGGTTTTTGCATAACACATATCCAGGTGCAAACCTTTGCAGTCTTGGACCACAAACCTCCTACTGATGCCCATAGGAGTTTGAAGTCCAGGGTCAGATTCCAGCTCATTTCAGAAACATGGACAACATAAGTAAAAGCAGTTTGACATATGACATATAGTAATGAGACATCTGTCTTACCTAATCCTACAGTTTACTAGGCAAGCAAATACGATATTCACCAGAGCTGCATGTATTTCCCTTAAGAGTTGAATGAGATGGTGTAGAGAACCCATCCCTGTCTGAGAATGAAGGTCTTTTTGTCCTTTCCTCTTTTGTTTTTTCTTTTATTTAATTGATTTCTCCTTTATTGAGAGACTTGAATATATAAAGAAATGTCCAGACAGATACAATATTTTCCTTCCCTCTTGTATTCAGAAACTAAACTATATAGATAACAGGCTGACCAGCCAGCATGACCATCATACTTGTGAAAAATCTAACTGGCTGTTGTAGAAACAACCTTTTAAATTTGATCGAGTAGGCAAATTAAGGAGGAGCATCAATTCACACTTTGATTCGGTTGTCTATAAAGAAAACAACTTCTTATAACTCAAGTAAGAAATTCTTACATGAATTCTTTAATCAGGCTTCACTGACTTTATCCTTTCCATCTCTTGTTTCTTTTCCTTCCTTCTCCAAGCTGAAAGTGCACCATTGAGTTTGCTCCCCACCTCCATCCATCCACTTTTCTGTTTCTTCCCACTTTTGTTGTTCATTATGCCTTTTACCTTGTTTTCTTTGCTCATTTTCCCCCTCAGAGATTCTCATTCTTTGGAATATTTATTCCACATCGTGAACAAGAAATTAAGTGAAACAGGATCACTGAAGTCAGTGTATTGCACTGCAGAAACTCGCAGTTGTAAAATCAATCATCTTTTTATTTTCCTTCCTGTTCTTTTCCTGTTTCCTTTTCCTTCTTTCTGTTCTATTCTACACTTTCCTTTCCTTCTGATTCCCATTATTACCAAAGTAGTATTTCCCCATCTGCAAAGAGAACCAGGCAGCGTAAGCAGATTCCTTTGCTGGACAGAAGATAAAGGAGGAGATAAAATCTTTGCTATAAATACTTTCAGAATGGCTTGAAAGCTTTAGATTTGATTGGCTTGGCTTGTGGTACAAGGCAATATAGCTTGACAACTCTGACAGCCCTCATGAACATAGTCAGCCAGTCTCTCCTACATGCTGTTCTTTATTATTTGCCATCCGTAAACCTTCTGTTATTTGCAATGAAAGTTTGACTGAGATATCTTAAATCCATTCAAACAGAGCAAGCAGAGAATATAAATATCAAATGTGAAAATAACAATGAATCCACCTTCTCTTTCTTGCCTGTCGTCTTCCAGTGGAGAAAGTGGTTCTGGGAAGACTGAAGCCTGCAAGCACATAGTGAAGCACCTCACTTGCAGAGCCAGCTCCAGCAGAAACACCTTTGATACAAAGATAAAACACGTAAGTTGCATTCTGACCACTGAGCAGCACAAAGCAAAAATCTGGCCTCTTGGATAGGCAAAGACATTTGAACTGTAAGGAAAAGGCATCTGCTATGCAGAAGTTCATAAAGGGTTTGTTTTCACCTTTGAAGTCAAAGGAGTTTTCTTTTCCTAAAGTGACCTGAATGGGAAGAGGATTGAGTTTACATTGATGTGATGAGAGGAATCTTGAAAAGTGGAGGCCAGTTTTGTTTCTTTATGTTTTGGTGACTTTGCAAAGCAGTGTTTCAGTCAATAGGAAACACTTGTGTGATAAGCTCCTGTCTCCTAAATGTAAGTCTCCTTCAGTAAGTAAATAAATTTATCTCTTTTGTTGTGGTGGTGCTTCTCTGGACAGCGTAAGAAGTGCTGAGGTATCTGAAGTAATAGTATGGAAGACAGAAACTGGGAAGTTGCAGGGAAGCCCCAAGGACTGAACAAAGCTATATGGCCCAGTATCTGTATACTAACTATATTTATGAAATAGGCAAGAGTTATGAATATTTGCTCAGTCACATTTGATTCCCACAGCAGAACTAAATCCTGCCCAGTCCGTATCATGAAATAAGAATCTGCTTCACATATCAGATGAATTTACCTCCTTGCTAGTACATTGTAAATGTGAAGTTTTCATTTGACTGAACATTGCAACTCGTGTTTCATTGTTACAGCTGTAACAGGTTCATACTGATGTTTTAAATTATGTTGAACCCTAGGTTGCCAATTAAAATTCTTTTTTAAGATTGCCTTTCCTGATGAAACTTCTCATCTGACATCCCAGCTCAGACATGTACTTACATAGAATGTTTTAGCACAGTCTGCATTGTCATAGCTCAGTTCTGAGTTTCATGCCTTAAAAAAAGTTTACTCTTTCACCTTTCACCCACTTTCATCCACTCCAGTGACCTTGTTCTACAGCACTTACAGTCAACCCAAGATACCTTTTTTTTTTAGCTTTCACCTGCCACATGCATGATATTCAGCAGAATCCTAGAATTGCTGACTGTGGGGGGTTTTCATAGCATCACATGCATCATTGAAAACACACTCCTTTCATCCTGAATTATGCATGATTCAGTCCAGAAAGATAACATAGTGTCAGAAGTGCAGCTGACACTAACAGACAACATACAAATCAGGATTATTTGGATGTGGGGAAGGCTACAGATACACTGGTTCATATTTTGTACATTCCAGCTGATAAGGTAATTAAACTCCCATGGATCTTGGTTGGATTTAGAAAAAAGTGTTGCGTTTGTGTTTTTTGAAGACATTTAAAAACCCTGATGACACTGAATAAGCTGTAGCTTTGCTTTACTTTATGTAGCCATACAATTGCCATGTTAAAGAGTTTTTCACACTGTTATCTGATTGATTGATGATGCTCCTAAACTGACATATTTAGTCTAGGTTTCACACGACAATGTTAAGAATACCCATGTTATTATTTTTTCACTTTCTGATTTAAATTTTAAAGTCCAGTGTTGCAATGATACCTTTATAATAGGGACAGTACACTTTTACTTTATTTTGAACCCAGGAACCAGATCTACAAGTCTTATCTATTTCCATTGTGTATTTTTTTTATTTACAACCTACACAGGTTTACTTACAGTTTTGAACTGATCAGTTCATTGATCATAGATATTATTTTGATCATAGTTATTATTAAAGTAGAACTGCAAAATTCAAGGAGATCCTCCAAGTCCTTTTCTCTCCTAAAGTTCAGATTAAGTAATGAGTAGAAGAATTAAGTAAATAAGTAACTTTTTTGAATAAGCAACTGAAAACTGTGCTTTGGATACAAATATGGCAGCAGTGGGAATCAGGAGATGTGGGAAGTAGTATCACCTCTGCTGCAACTTATCTCCTGGAAAATTCCTAGGGACAGCCATCATGATCCAGTGGAAACGAAATAAGATGTCCTCAGTTAAAAAGAGGAATTGAGGAGCAAAGGGGAGCTGACAAGGCCTGACTTTGTCCACCTAAAAATTAGTACACTTTGTGGACAGCTTTAACCTACTCTATAATCTATGCGGTAAACTGAACAACAATCCCTAACATGCAGTTACGCTGCTCTCTGACACAGTTTAAATCCCCAGCGGGTCCTCTGGCCACAGTTCAGAGGACATGTGCCAGGGACACTTCACAACAGTATGTCCACCCCGGTCTGCAAAAGAAGAGATATTAGCTGTCTGAATGTGAACCTTATCATGCCGCTTGCCGTCGAGGTTAGAGAGTTCTGCTCCTGGTCTTGTTTAGTTTAATAACATAGATGTGGCCATATGTGTCAATGAGTCTTAGTCAATGCAGGCAGAAGAGAATCATCGTGTATTAAGAAATAAGGGTTGCCTTTTGGTTATAGAAAGATCCCTTGTAACTAGCTTAGACGGGACATCTGACTTTATGCAGTGAAGGCAGATGTAGCAGATCCCACCCATGGGGAATCAGCTAGAGATTCTGGTTTAGTTGCCTTTTAAAGTGCTTTTATGAACACGATAACCTGGATTAATTCCTGCAGCAGTTATGCATAGCACCAAGTTAATAAAGCTGCACGGGGTTTATTTAAGCTAATTCTGCATCAAGTGCTGAATTAGCCTAATGAGCAAATACATCCTAAACAACACTGATAGAGTGGAACCAAGACTAGGCTGAATAGTTTTCTGCTGCCACCTACTGCACAAATAGCTGGTTTAATTAATAATTCTGAGGGGTCTGATTTTTAGAGCTTCTGTTTTTGTGCTTGGAACCACATGTCATCTGTGCCACTCCACAGCCCTCATCCCTCCCCAGCTAGGTCATCCAGCTTCAGCAAAACACTGTCATATCAGAACAACGCTGTATTTGGGCCACATTGCAATCGATTTCATGGGATGCAAGGGGGAAGTGCTGAAGGGAATCTTTCAGGGTGTAAGAAACCAATTATACACAAAAAAACTAAATACAGAGAAAATATGGAATAAATATGGCTTATTTAATGATTTTTTTAAAAAAATGCTCTTTTAAAAGTAATTGCTGTGACCATGAAGATTTAACATGGAATTGCATTAGTGAGACGTGCCATAAAAAAAATCTGAAACTTTATTTTCCTCAGTTTTATCACTAGTATGATGCTGAAGTAATTCTATTTTAAATCAATCAGTTATGCCATTTCTGGCATCATATAAGGCTTGTAAATTCCTTTGGTTGGTTATTAGTATCAACTGACTGTAACTTTACAAGCATAGCTGCCTTCAAAGATTTAATCTTTTTGCCATAGCGCGCCAGTTCTGGGCATATGGCTCCAGTCACTTGTATTCAAACTACCAGCAAAAAGACAGCTCACGTGTGAACCATTTTCTTCCCCCTTCCATTTACAACTTTTTTTTTTTTTCTTTTGAGCTATCTTACTGTAATTTCTGTTTAGAAAGAAAAAAGGTGCAAGGAATTTGTTAAATTCCAAGCTGAAAAATGGACTTCTGCCACACCACACACCCCCCCCTTACTGATCACAAGCCAACCTCACTGATGTTTATTGAAATAACTTCCTGTTTATTTCCTCTCTTGTTAATTCTTTACCATTGTCTTGCAGGTAAACTGTATCTTGGAGGCCTTTGGACATGCTAAGACACCTTTGAATGATTTTTCCAGCTGTTTTATAAAATATTTTGAGCTACAGTTTTGTGAGAAGAAAAAAACATTAATTGCAGGTAGGTATAATTTAATCTATTTATTTTTATATCACCCACAGACTAGTAAATCAGGGGTCCCAGCTTTCCATACACGGTTAGGCATCAATGGCCTGCAAGTATGTGAAAAAGGCAGGGAGGTGTTAGGGTATATCAGAACATGTTTATAGCATGGGAATTCTCAGCTCGTCCGTAGTGCCCAGTACCGAGAGGGAGAGACTTGTTGTGTGCAACCACCGGGTGGCAGAGGCGGACCAGAAACAAGATGAACACCACCGAGTCCTCTCCTGTGTCCCGGGAAATGGCATTTCCCTTTTATGCCCGAGATTAAGACACTGTGACAGATTTTTATCACTTTACTGTGAAATGAAAGTAACAAAGAGATTAATTTTTGCATTCGTGTCTAATATTGTATTGGATATTTTAAGTATCCCTTACATAAGTGATACATTTATCTGTTTAGGGCAAACAAAACATAAGTGCACTCTGTAATACTGAAAAGAGAAGTAATTTATTACAGCTTTGAGCTTCTTCTAAAGGAAGTAGGAGTTATACTGACATTTATTCTGTTACAGGTAAGAATGTGGAATTTGTTCCAGCTTTCAGAGTTAAGTGGGAGTCTGCTAATCCCCAGTAAGCATTCATTAGTGAAAAAAAAAAAAAATACTGGGCAAAACTTCAGTTTGATTCTGAAGACTGTGGTCTTCGGAGGCAGTCAGGGAGAGGTTTCATTTTGGCTTTGCATAGGTCATCATAAAGTTACTCTGTGCTAAAGCGAGAGGTGTGTGCAGAAATAACTGTGCACGGACAGTTTCCTACTTGCACTAATTAACTGGATGGAAAAACTGTGTGATGAGACACACTTTCTATCCAAATAAATTAGATTCCATTGGATAAACATTTCCAAAGCTAATTACTTTCTATCATTTTAAATGTGTTTATGCTTTCAGAAGACTTTCCTAGAAATTTTCTTTAGAAATATTTCATATTGGGAACTACATTTCATTTTCTTGAGAGAGTTTACTGTACCCTAGCAAATACAACAGTTTCTTCAGTGAAAATGTCACTGCATGGGAAATTACTATCACTTTTTTCTGGCTTGTTTTACAATAAATATAGAATATTTGTAAAGAAAGTGTAAAACTGAAAAGTGTGATTTTTTTTTTCCTTTATGAGCTGTTGTATGAGTAATATGAAGAAAGTGATGTAAACATTAGAATGGCCTAAATAGCATCTGAATTGGCCTTGTAAAAATAAAGTTCAATCCCTAAAATTAACATTTTACAAATCCTTTGTATTGTACCTATTTAATTTCAGTATATTTAGTTATCACAATTACATTGTGTGCATACTTTTTCTCTTTTTGTTCCACACACAGAGCACAAATGCAAATAGATGAAAATTACACTAATTTGAAAAGTCAAGTATATGAACATTAGGGAACACCAGAACTGAAGTTGCCTGAGATACTCTTGGGTTGCCTTGTACATACAAGTTTAATGCTGTTGATTTTCCACCCCACACCAGCTGCATTCAGTGCAGAGAATGGGCTATATTTCTTCAGCGATCTGCTACTAAATAGTTTGTTTTCCCTTAATTGATTCATGTATGACTTGTGTTATTTTATTCTGCTCTAAAAAGAGAATGCTAGTCTTTCTGTCGACTTTCTATGTTGTTCATCAACATTTTCCACTGTATGAGCATTTCAGAAACATAAATGGATTCATTTTCACAGTACTTCTGACCTGAGGTTGTATCATTCAGTTCCTTAGGTGAGGAATAGAAGCCTTGAGGCCATGTGTTCCCACAGTTTCTGGGTGACTTGCTTGAGATTGCAGGGACTTGAGTTTTGAAGCAGCTTTACCTAGACTTGCCAGTTTAATTCACAGCCCTTGTCTGTGAATAATATAAATATGGAATCAATTAACCAGGCTCTCATGTCAGTTTTCTGGTGCACTAATGCTCTGGTTTTATCACCTTCAAACCATAGGCACTAAATGAGAATATCTGGCAGTAGGGAATATCTAGGAATTGAATCAATTACTCTTCCCAAATTGAAGGTAGACAAAAGTTCTCTAATTTACAGTCAAGAATGAGAAGCCCTAGTACAACAGTAAAAGTGTTTTCTTTATATTTTTGAAAGCTGCAGTTGTTTGTGCTGTTTGATTTGCATTGTAAAGGTTGCCTTTTCTAGGCTATTGCTAAGCTTCACCTCTGAGTGAAATTACTCAGATTTACACAACCATAAATGAGAAAAGAAGCAGGCATGTTGTCTTTGGCTGATTCAAATCCCACCCAGTGATTTTCTGTATTTATTTGCAAGATCTATTTGCAGCAGTATTTACTGTCTTGCACTGTTTAAACACGAGTGAAAAATGTAAATATTCAGAGCACCTGATTCTGCTGAGACATGACTTTATAACTCATTGAGACAAACTGGGCTAAATATGTCTGGTTTGTAAACAAAAATCCAAGTGACACTAGACTGCCTTCATCAAAGGGTTAGGTTGTTTGAACTCTGTAATGGATAGTTCTTAAGGGTGGAGATCCAGAACAATTTACTAAGGAAGAGGTGTGCAAAGTACATGTGAACATTTTTATTACAGAAGGTAAGCTCAGGGTAGTATTCCTTGCAGTCTGAGTGGACATTAGTGGAGTTTGTGACAGCTTTCTACCCACGCTGAAGTTCTTTTATGCTAGACCCTGGAAATGCTCTGACTTTTGTCACATAAGGTTTATTCTTATAGCAGAAAGTCCAATACACCTAAAGAACAGAAACATTCGCCATAATTTTCATCTGCAAGCTTGGTTCGGTCTTTCTTATAAACTGCATCTTTGTCATGAAGTTTTGAAAACAAGGATGGAGCTATTGTGTGTGGTTCTGCTTAAAGCCAGTACAGATATCTGTAGAAGTTTTCTGTGTCTTCTCTGACTGTTGTTTCTGATTAAGTGTGCTGCAATGTTGGGTTCAAATGGGAGCTTTTCTGTGCCAAGTGCCTTTGTGGTCAGGTACCTTTCATTGCTTTAGTCCAATCAAACAAGTGGAGAAGGTATAACCCAGACTACATCATTGTTCTTTGTAACTGGATACAAGGCAGTGAGAACTGCCAAAAAGTCTTACATCAGAACAAACAGAATAAACTATAGGCCAGTGATTTCATTAGGTTTCTAAAATAAGTTAATACCTAACAGAACTCAAAGACTGATCTGCCAAAATATCATGATCATTCATAGATGATGGTTCACACCCACTGCATAGTAGTAAGAGACTGATTATTTATTTATTTCCAGAAGTAAAATTTATTTTTATTTGGAAAGGGAGAAAGTAAAAGGTCTTTCAGGTAAGTGACACAATTCCTAAAATGAAAGGTAATGTTTCTGTCAGTTTTCTTAAATTACTAAAAAAGAAGCTTAGGAAGAGAAAATCAAGCCTGAAAAACGTATTCTCCAGATATTCCTGCCTTGCTTTTCAGGCCTTGCTTTTCTCAGTCTTCACTTTTTGAAAAGCACAGCCTGATTTTTTAGATTGCACTTTAATGGAAGGACCTAATTTGATTTGTAAAAAGAAGAATGCATATTTGCTCATGTGTGTTACAAACTTTTTTTGTCAATTAAGAAGTTTCAGACATTAATTTCCTTTTTTGGAGTAAGACAGACTGCAGTCAGCTAAGCTCTCTGGTGTGTTTTTGTACTGTGTTTCAGCTCTGAACTTGCAAATGTTATTATGTCTTTAGCAATAACTGTGTTTGGGACAGCATGGTTTTTGAAAAAAAAACAATGTAGTTTCAAAGAATGCGTTGCTGGAAGAAAGATTTCACTGGCCACACTTTCAATACAGAGTCCTCTTGCTAACTTTGTAGCTGCTCAGTAGGTCAAGTGACCTGTTAGAGAAGTACAAATTCCCTTATGCCTGTAGGCACAGTTAACATTGCATAAAAATGGCAGGATTTGCTCTAGAACCCTATTATTCTCTCTTATTTCACATGTAGATTAAATTCTTAGATTCTTCACTTTGTAGAAGAGCATATTATTATGATAGTTTTCTTTATGAGTTATTTAGCTGCATTAAGATGGTGCTGCATTTGATTCTTGCTGACCAGAAGCTCTGCTTTGCTTAACAGCTCTTCCCGTTGCTGGAGATGCTTACTGAGATGAACTGTATTTATCCTTATTAAAGTGGGTGACTTGAAGTACCTGAAAAGGGCTGAATTAATTTGTGTCATCTAAATAAGTGGTGTTACTTGTCATTAAAGTTAAATGTATTAATTAATCAGATAGATGACCTCCTGTAACATTTTCCTTGCTTTTATTAATCAATGAATGTTAAAAACGTCTGAGTGATAGTTATGAAAGCCTTAGTGAAGATCATTGCACACAAAAAAATGTGATTAAAGATTAGTAATAGCCTCTTTTTGAATTAATTGATGGTAGGGTTAGTTTTACTGAGAAATAGGTTACAGGCACAGTAAAAGATGGAAATCATCCTCTAGGATTGTCTATTCTGTTTTATCCTGCAGGAGTGGCAGCCAGGTGATGATTGATTCTGATGAAAACATGTGTCTGGGCCAGTCCTGCCATGATAGATTAAGACTGCCTTGCTCCAATGTATAGTGCGCTGCAAAGTTTCTGGAGCCAGAAACATATCCTGCTACCAATTTAATGATTTCCCAAGCATGCTCTTCTATATCCAGCACAGTTCCTTTTTCCTGTGGTGTACCAACAGAGGGCTAAATGGCTGATACATAATTTCTCATAATATAGTTTCCATAAAAGCAGGAATTCACTTCCACTTTTTGTTGGATGATTAAGTGGGCTAGATCACGTCTCCTTGGTTCAGCAAGTCAGCCGTACAACTCTTCTCTGTCAGTCCTACTGTCTCTTCTGTAGCTGGAATCCCAGGCACAGTTTTGGTTGGCAGCACTTGTCAGGCCATGCCTGTGCTGTTAAATAAAAGAAAGGGTGGCAGATGACCCTGGGTGGTGTACCAGTGACCTTCCGTACTGCTTAACTGGTATGTGCCTGGGATAGTTTGGCCTGTGCAGAGTACTGCTTTTGGAGATCGTGCATAGTTATACTTAGATCAGGGACAGCACTTAACTGCTGAGAACTTTCTTAAAACTGTATGTTCAAGATTCACTGGTTTTGTTTCCCTCTACTCTACACCGTCTTTCAAACAATATTTGCACAGGCTGCATTCCTTCATGCATGCACACAACTTCAATTAACTTCTGGTTTGCTTTTTTTAACAGTATAGACAGAAACTTAGAGCTCTATGAAAGGTAAGAAGATACTTAGGTGAAATTTGAAATATAATTACCAGACAAATACAGATGGTATAGCAATAACCAAGCTATCTCCAAATGAGCTGCTGTGGATATTAGCAGCTGCAGGGTGACAGGAGCATGACATTCTGGCTTTTAGCCTAGCCGTTAGGCTAATGCAACTACCGTACTTCTGATACCGGCTGTCACACCCCAGGATTTAACCTGCATCACTTTGCTCAGCATTGCATTGGGCAATATCTTTGAGCCCAAAACTGATTCTGAAAATACTGTTTCAACTATCTGCATCTTTAGAAGTCTTCGAACTCCCACTCTGCCTTAAAACTTCAGATGTCTCAGGCATCTGAAGTTTTGGTTCTAAATATGCCTAGAAATGCAACAGTTTTGACTTCACTTAATAACTCAGAGCTATTTTATGCTTAATCCCAGCTTGCTTCAAAAAAGTAAAAATAGAAATATCTAAAAAACCGTGTGGCTCAAAAATGGTATGTGTTTAGAGAATACTTACTGTGCTACAGAATGCATGTACTAGTATTTTTTTATCACTGTATGTTCACGAACTACTTCCAGTTCATAAAGAAATGAGTCTTAGATGAGTTGGTTGTCATTCAGGCTATGGGAAGCCATGGTTTAATATCCTCTGCTTACAAGGTTTCAGAAATATAGCTCCCCCATTGCCAAGAAGCACACTTTCTCCTCTAAACTCAAGTCTTTTCCAGGGTAAGGAAGCTCACTAAGATCCTGTGAAAGCTCTGCCATATTGCAAAGATTGAAAAACATAAAGCTGCAACAGAATGTACTGCATCCTAGTGGTGGGGGTGCTCAGTTGTGTGTGAACGGACACGCTTCTGGTCTTTGCACCACAGCTAGTAATTAAGCAATAATGAGATAAAGTATACGAACAGTGGGGTAAGTGGGAACTGGAATCAGGTCCCCGCTCACAAGGGGGGCCCTGATCTCTGACTGCAGTTAGGCATTCCCATGTTCCCTTTAGCCTGCTGCATGTGGAACTGCACGGTGATGTACACTTAGCGGAAGGCTGAAGAATAATCTGCCCAAAACGATGAATCTCCTTCTGCCTCTTCACATATGCTCTAAAATGCCTGTAGTCTGGTGGAGCAGGTGAATGGATCTAAGGATCGAATATTTCCTTTGCTTCTGTGCTTTGCCTCTTCCAGAATCCTAGTGGGCCTGAGATTATGTATGATCCTGTAATCAGCATTTCTGTAGGCAAATGGCAGTCAGGTTCATCCTCCTTCACCTTCTTCCCAGATGTGCTGACCCACACGTTTTCTCCTTTGACCAACTAAACATAGCCCTCCTGAGATGCCCATTTTCCCCAGGCACAGGCTAGTGAGCTGGCTGATGACTGGCTCTGCAGGTTTGTCTCTGTAGCCATCTAGAAGAGGCCATCTAGAAGTTAGGTAGTTAATCTAAACTATTACTTTAAGTGTTCTCAACAGAGAAACAGGAAATGGTTCCAAGGGCAGTTTTTCCAAGATGTCTTGAATCTCTTGCGTCTTCCTTTTTCCATTAAGAAGGTGTTAACAATAGATGCCAGTGCTCAGATGGCTACACTTTGGTGAGTTGACTAATAACTTGCCTTTTAGAAAGTCTTGCCAAATATGACAACTTGTTCCTCAAATGAGTAAAACAGAGTACAAATCAACATCATTATCTTTAAAATTAAGTGAGTAATTTTTAAAGATAATGTAAGACAGTAAGGGAGATTTTGCTCCACTCATTCTAATGGAATTAGGGCTTTACATGTCATTTATGTAGAAAACCATGATAGAATGTATGGTAATATTTTTCACATGCTCACTGTAGACGGTTTTATGAGAAACACTGTTTATTCTTCACTGTTGCAATGGTGAATGGTTTAAAATATGTTTAGAGTGATCAATATAATGATGAATTTGTTTGTTTCTCAATCAGCTAGGATTTATACATACATGTTGGAGAAGTCTCGTGTCATTATGCAGCCACTCAAGCAGAATAATTTTCATGTTTTTTACTTGATGATGGATGGGCTGTCTGCTGAAGAAAAATACACCCTGTACCTCAGTAATTTGTCTGCACACAGGTAGGATAACAACTTTATATTTAGTATTAATATTTTGATTATTTTTATTTGAGGTACTTCCATCAATAGTTAACATTTGTGTCCTAAGTTTTCAATGACTCTGAAATTATTTATTATTGAGTACCTTTTCTTGAGGATTTAATTCTTGAGTACAAGTACACCTTTTAAGAAAATCAGAGTATTAGATCCATTAGGATTATTGCCTTAAAGGACAAAAAGGAAGGAAACTTCTTCGTTATTTTTCCATTTTCTGTGGACTGTAAGTCTGTTCTTCCCCGCTCTCCCCTCATGAAATGTTTTGTCTTCAAGAAAAACTGTTTCATTAAAATTAGAGCTTTCTTATGGAATATGTCAATTTTGATGAAATGTCACTATATGTAACTGATATTTCTATTTTTATTTTGATACTTACTTTACTTCATATTATTATGAAAAACAGAAACAAAGCTTTCACTGCTTTGAAACCAAGGATAGGATTCAACATCCAACACCTAAATTAGGTCTTTGTGTGTGTGTCCACATAAGCTGGTTGTCTTGACTCCCATTTGCAATCAAAGGAGCTTGAGTCTCTTCTCAACTCTGTACAGTTACATGTAGATGTGTGCTTTGGGGTGAACTGAACCACGTTTGTGCCTTCATAAACTGTGCTAACTACATCCCCTTTAACAGTAAGGGCTTAAACATGAAGAGCTGTATAAACATCTAAACGTGGTATGTCTAAGGCTAAATACACTCCAAATGTTTAATATAACTGTAAGTATTGGGTTTTTGTTTGTTTGTTTGTTTGTTTTCAGGAAATGTTGGGGCTATCTCAAAAATTAGTAATTTGGATTATTTTGGAATTAAAACATATTATTGTTTTAGATCATTTGGCTTGCTTTCTTCAGCCTTTCCTAAGAAATGTCACTGAAATGAGAGAAGCCTGTTTGGCATTAATGATCTCTTAAATGGGCTAAATTTATAATGAGTATAGTGAGTAATTGTAAAAAGATGAATAGTAATTAAAATAATGCAAAATGAGTGGTTTGAGTTTTTAATTTCTAATTCTTTTTCCCATGGATTTTTCTCTCAACTTTTCTATTGTCCATTCTGGCTAGTACTTGAATAAAGTAGTAGTCCTACGTTTGGGACCTGTGAATAGAAAGATACCACATTAATTTTTGCAGAAAAAAACTTACTTGATTCTGATTTTTTCTTAAACACAAGTGTTCAGACTACTGTTGTTTGGTAATGTTTTAAGCTGTTAGCACTTCTGTTATTATACAGAATAGTGTAATGCACTAGCTCTGAAGAAACCTGAGGTTGAGTTGCTTTACTAAAAATGTCCAACTTCAAAGGTGGGGATGGGAAGAGTTAAGTTCTATTTTTTAAATCCTTTGAAGTCTTTGAAGACCGAAAGGTTTCTGAGCTACCAATAATTAATTTATTCCTCTTCTAGCAAAAGTTGTTTGGTATCACTCAGTTTATTCAGAAAATGAAACAGTTTGAAGTCACTTTGCAAGAAGCTCCAACAGGAAAGAACTTAGCAAAAGCCTGAATAATTAGATTCACATGAACAAAGCTTTATCTGATAAGATATCTGATAAGCATCCAAAAAGAACAAAATACTATTCCTAAATAGATGTCTGAACATTGCAGTGCCAAAGCTTTAGAAGTAATTTACAGCGAAATATTTGCATAAAGCTGCTTTTATCAATAAAGCTTTGCTTTGGCTACATAGAGTAGATTGTATCTTGCATAACTGAGAGAGAGTTTGGGCCAAATATTTATTACCTTAAACTCCTGAATATAGTAGTTCAGTGGGCTAGATCTTTCTTGGTTGAGAGTTAAACTAGAGGTGAATTTCTACCGCATCAAACTCATACATGAATCAGGAAGGCAAGATTTGTCCTATGTTTTAAATTCATGATTTCTGGCTTAGTCAAATTTTGATGAGATCATACATTCTGGTAACATCAATAAGTGAATTTTTCATGTTTTCTTTAAGCAAGTGTAATAGTAAAATTAATTAGATAGCAGCCCTTTTGAAACTATATGTAGTTTATGCCCGGCTGGGTTTTTTTATAAGTTTTCGATTTCTCTTTGTGTTGTTTAATATTGCACCTTTATGTAGAAGATTGAACAACCTTAGTGAATTATGGCTGTTAAGATCACACGATAACCCTATTTTTGCACTGTTTGCTTAAACCATTGCAATAGGAGAAATGAGGCATGGAATTGTCCTTTTATTCTCATTTTAGAACAAAGTGCCTTAAAGAATCAAAGTAGTACTGTCAATAGTGGTTATTGTTAGACCTGGTGCTGTAAAAGGTGAGAGGCAGTCCAGGTATTAAGCAGTATATAATCCTGGATTAAGAGTTAATGTAAATAACTAAAAGGGGAAATCCCTCCCCTTTGGAGTCACTGAGTTTCAGTAAGGCTGGGGTTTCACCCCAATGTGTGGGGGGAGTTGTTAGGTTGTAAATCTGTGGTGTTTGGTGTAGTCCTGAGAGGGAGCTTGAGCTCAGAAACTGAAATGTATGTTCTGGCAACCATTATGACTGCTAGGGCAACGTGTGAAGACAGATAGCTGGCCACTTTCTGTTGAACCTATACACAACTAGGATCTTAAAGTAGCAAGCGATCTAAATCTGTGTAGGGAGGGATGTGAATGAATACATGTCCCACCGTATCTGCGTATGGATCATGATGGATAAAGACAGAAGCAATTCCTGAAAGGTAAGATCATTTTTCAAGATTGAGCAGGGGAGGCATGTCAGAAATAAGAGTCTTGAAAGGGCAAGTCGAGGCTTTTTGATTGACAACAGCTACTCCCATGTGTTCATTACATTCAGAAGCTGATTTTTATTAGCAGAACCTTGACTGAAATTTCCAAAATTTCTATTAACTTGGTGTGTTTCAAAAGAACTGGAGAACTTTGTTTATCTTAATGTTGATGTGTAACACAGAGAGGTTAGAGATTTGAAGTTATGGTCTCAATTTGGTCTTGATGCTCTTGACATTTTGGGTTTGTTTTGTTTTGTTTTGCTTTGCTTTATTTTGTTTTGTTTTTCTGAGTGCAGATACAGTCCATTAATGTAAGCATCACTTTTCTGGCATCTGAAATTTAGCCTCATAATAAAGGATGTACTAGCTTTTCTACTACATTAAGTTTAGCCTCATAGTTACAGTAGGTACTACCTTAGTGATAAATCTTGCAAACAAAGTGAAACAGAGAGTAAAGAGAGGTGACAATGGTGATAGATCAGCTTGTAAATGGTCTTCAACTCTGGTGAATATCAGAAAGACAGGAAAGAAAAAATGTGGGAAAAACTTTTACAGAAAAAATTGGAAAGACCTGCTTTTATTATTTTGGGCCAATCGCTTCATATTAGCATTGATATTCTAAAGCTGCAGTATTATCTATAACGATATAAGAATGTGTAATATATGTATGTAAGATACTCAAACATACTATCATTAAAAGTCATGTCATTACAGCTAGGTATGTATATTAGAAATATAGCTTAAGGCTACTTAACTGTAGAAAATGGTTTCAGAAATGGTGGTGGGTTTGGCATCTGTTAAACTTGATGTCACCGTTTTGAGTTTAAACAAGGTTGCTAGTTCTCTTAATTGATTGTATTGTTGCGACTTTTGGTAGCGTAGGCAAACTGATACAGTGCTTTCAGTACTGCAAGGTGATTCTGACAGATGTTTTTTAGTCCTCCCTTGTAATGTCAGATCTCTGTCACCCAGCATTTATAGGTTAAAATATAGTGCTTGTAAATAACCTGTATAAGTAAAACTAAACAGCTTCAAGCTGGGGAAAATGTTAGTGTACACATTCATGCAGGAGCTGGGCTGTGGTCAGAGAGTACATTTTGTGTTTGCATTGTCAGACTGCTGTTCTCAGATGTGTAAAACTTTCCTTTCTCCCATAGAACGATGATGTGCACTGCAGTATGTGCTCTCTCTCTCTGCCTGTGCTGTTTCTGCCACCCCTTAAAAAGCATTGAAACTCTTCTGCAACAATAGCTGTAGATCAGATGTTCACAGAACTGCTGGATCTTCTTTTACAGTTTTTCAGAGCAGATGCCCTCTTCACTGTCAATAAGAAAACTTTCCATTAATTTCATGTACAAAGTAGTAATTTTAGTGAAGTGATTGAATTTCTCATTGAAGTCTAAACTCTTCAGAACCCCTTTGCTTGATCACTGAGGAAATCATTCCCCACTGTAAATTATAAGGTCAGTCTTCGAAATGGGCTTAAAAATTACAGTACAGGAAAGTGAATGGCATAGAAAAGATCCCAGTAGACAATTTTGAGAGGCATTAAGTGCAAAGCCTTATGTCTGACTTTTTATGTGTTTCCAGTCATCATTTTTTTCTAACAAGCACTATGACAATATATGGGAAATGGTGATTATTCTAGTATCATCCATTTTGATTCCCACTCTTCCTTTCCTTCACAAAGAGCTCAGGATGAGAATTTTCAAGACTGTGTGAGTGGCGAGTTACCACAACTCTCCCCAATTCAACCAATTTAAGAGGCAGCCTCTTTGTTTTCTGTTACAGGTATAAAGCCAGGAAGATGTTGCATGTTTCCATGCCCTCTCTTTTTCTTTCCTTTCACATTTGGATGCCATTTTTCTTTCCAAACATTTGATTATTTTCTCATTTAAAATGCAACAGAAAGAAATATAAATCTTGAAAGTAATCTAACAGTTTTCTATACCTGTGCCATTTGTCTACAAATACAGCTGTAGCAGTCTAATGATACAAGGTAAATTCATAGAGAAAAGTTGGTGGGGGGTTAATTAGTCCCACATAATTTGAAAAATAGACATTTTAGGGATGTTCCAGTCCTCTCACATTCCATGCTCTTTCCTTGTATATACAAGCTTAATAGATCACTCTTTTCCTCATGCACATTCACTTTGATTTAAACTTTCAGTACCCCCATAAAGCCCAGATGCAGCTGTGAAAGTTCACAGAGGTGGTTACAGACTACTGTTTTGATCCCTTTACTTCACAAATCGCCTGTTGCTGATACCTGTGTCTGATGACTAGAGGAAAATCCAAAGAAGTGTTAGACTTGTCTTAAAAAAAATGATTCAATCTAAATACTGTGAATGAAATAACTAGATCTGGAAGACTTATATCAGATCTTCCCACAGGTGGTAGTCCTGCTGTAATAACAGTTTCTATATGACGTGCCAAGTTACATCACTTTATCAAACTGCCCTTAGACTTTGTGTGCTGAAACTCAGCATAAATTAGTTGTACCAAAATTCTCAGTGTCAACCCAATAAAGTCTAGTATTGAGGCTCCATGAACTTCACTGTTGAGGATCAACTTTGTTTTAAAATCCTGTTGCCAGACTAAAGCTCCAGGCAACCAGGGAAGTGTCATTCATTGTATCTAAATTTAGGAGGAAGGTAACGATCAGACCCAGAGATTCCTCAGCTGTGTTTCACTTTTCTGTTGTGGGAGGTGTAGGCACAGGAGGAGAGAAAGGCTGTGACAGGAGATGTTAGGCTTACCATCCCTGTAGCTGAAAGGCCATGAGGGCCAAGTCCTCCTAACACTTCTTGGCTGAAACCCGTTCCCTGTTTGCACAGTACTAGGTGAAATCATACTGGGTGAGACTTTCAAACCTCGAAATCATTCTCGAATGCTAGCGACAGTTTTGCTAGGTCTGCTTAGAACTCTGAGTTTCCAGTACCATTTCCAGAATTTAGGCAATTTTGAGTAATGGTGAGAGAACGTGGAGCAGGTGCTGCCCCATGCGGGCAGGAGAGTCGGGAAGCAGGAGATGGAGGCTGGAGGAGGGAGGCATGCAGCATCCTCACCCTCCTCCTGGCACATCCCTGCAGCATCCAGCAGGTCTAGGGATGTCCAGGGATGGTCACTGGGGTCAGATACAGCCCTGGAGGGCTGGGAAGGGCCATGGGAACCGGGGCAGGCTGAGGCCAGGCTGGCATGCTGGCCCACGCCACGGGAGACAGGAGCACGGTGGCTGGGCACAGGCATGGCTGGCCCCACCTCGGCCAGCACCAGGGCCCAGCGCCTGAGCTCAAAAGCTGCTCCTGGGTGAAGCAGTGCCCAGCAGAGCTTCTTGCACAGCCCAGGCAGCTAAACTCTTGAGAGGTGCAGAGGACATTCAAGGAACCTGCAGAAACATAGAAGATCCTCATTAATTTTTTATGAGAATTAAGGAATATCTAATATTGTCCCATGTTATCAATAAACAGCTAAATATTCAAGGTTCTCCATTAATTTCTCTCCTTTGCATATGTATATTCTCTACAATATGTATGTTTCTTTAGCATACTGCCTGTAAACTTGTACTTGATTAACACTTTTAATAGATGGTAGCCCTTGGGGAAAGTTTTAAGCTAATGTTTTGTGGCTTATCTGTCACCCCTACGTTTTTTTGCCATGGATCTTTTGGCATTTAGTTCTTAGTAAAGATGTGAGTGAAGAAGAGGAAAAATATGAACCAGTCTCCCACTTATTTTTCCTTTCCCAACATAATTTTTACTTTGCATTAAATCGTACAGATACCTTACCACTCTTCTACTTTCTTTATGTTCATTTTCCTGTACTTGGCATTGAGCACCTTACTAAGCCATGAACTGAGACCTTCAAAAATTAGAAGTGCACTTGATATTTTACAGAGGATAAGGAACTTTAAAGTCTGGATGACTATGTTTGTGTGATTCTCAAAGGGAGTGTCTGAAATTTATCAGCTTGCTGTTATCCTATTCCCACATATGTTTTTTGTAATGAATACTGAGTAAGAAGTTAATTTTCAAGTTATTGTATTGAATTATTTAGAAAAATATTTACTTTGCCAAAAGTAATGCTGGTGCGCTCTAAGAAAAGTTGTTTATCTTTGGTATCCAAGCTGAATTCAATTTCATATCTAATAAAATAGAATTATCTTCCCGCCCCGCCCCCCTCCCCCCCCCCCCGAAAAAATATTTTGCATAACAGTTGAGGGGTTTAGAGGTAAAGCTTAGATCATTGTGAAATAAGGTTTTGTGATACATTGTCTGGACTAATTTTGAAATTTAAAAAATATCTTAGAGGTTCAAAGACAACATGTATTTTCTTTACTTTCTTATATTTCAGATGCCTCAAAGTAATATACCTTGAATTTGTGTGTGCATGAACATATATAGACATACCGAATTTATCTATACTCAACTTTTTTTCCCCATTTCTCTGCTTCTTTCATGTCTTCTCTTCTCTTCCAAAGGTCTCTTAAATTGGAAACAAACATTCAAGTTCTGGTTGAACAAGTAAATACGTGGTTTTTTGGTACTGTGCAGATTTTCCTCTCCTAACCTGACTTCATGCAGCACATTGCTTTTCTCCAAAAAGCTTGCATTTTAAATACTTTAACACTTAAAGGATAATGCAGTAATACATGTAGTGCAAACTATGTATATTAGCATGCCTAGACAGCAAAGGACCATTGGGATATAAAGACTTTTCAAGCACGCTGTAAAAAACTTTCTAAATGAGGTAATATGAAGATGCAATTTCAAACACAGATTTCAAAAACTGAGGGAATTAATTCTCAGTTAATTTTGCTGGAAATTGTTTCAGTACAATAAGGGAATACAGATAGGTGAAGCTCTAAGTAAAAGTGAAGGTAGTTTAGATTTGGTTTTGTTTTTTTTTAAAACTACATAGTAGCAAACAAACAAAAAAAAAATTATACACTTCCATCAGTTTACATCTTCCTGACATGATTTACTTATATTTCAGCTGTTTAGTGAAAAGCTTCAACTGTGAACGTTTGTTTCTTGGTTATCCTCAAACAATACTACTATGAAAATCTGATTCACAACCAATAGTACTATTTTAAGGACAAGATCTGTAGATTCCACATGGAATGAGGTAATTCCATTTACTTAAATTCCAGTGAGGTCTGACAGCTAAATTACACCAGCTAGTTATTAGGAAGGTAATGGAGAGAGGAGAAGCAGATATATTTGAGATTCTGGAGCAGGTTTGAACTTGCTTCAGTGAGTTCTGTATCTATGTAACCTGAAATAATTTCAACATCAAAAGAATTGTCTAAATTTTGTCTGTTGTCTTTCACTTTTTTTTCTGTTTTGATTTGCTTTGTTTACTTTTGCTGCACACCATCTATTCTTTTCCTGTTTACCCTGCATTTACTGATATCTGAATTTTTTTACTGAGTTTCTTTTTAAGTTGAACCTTCTTTACTGCATGTGTAACATATGCATATTCCAGCAAAATGCGCTTTCACATTGTTCTCTTTCATGTGTTTTTCCCTGCCTTCTTACAACTTCAGCCTCCACTTACCTTTTATTTCAACTGGTAACACTTTTACTCCAGTAATCCTACTTTCTTCAATTTTCATTTATCTTCCTCTTTCATGCAGGTTTTCTGAGTAAATAGGGTTCATGAGATTATTCAACTTGTTTTGTTCTTTTTCCTGCCCAGAAATGAACAGGAATTGAACCAAAAGGAACTTTTTTTCCCCCCTTTAGCTCTCTTTTTCTTGTCCTATTCTTTCTTTGAAATTCAGGCTTCATTAATCTCTTGGACCACAATCTTCAAACATCAGTGTTGTTCTTTACACTTCAAAGAAGAAAGAGTTGAGATGCAACACCAGTACATGGCTGATGTGTCTGATTTGTTATGCTGGATAGTAATAATGATGACTAATGCAGCTTTGTTGAGTAAGGACACCAGAAAATATATTATATATTGCATTGAGATACATCTTCATGGTTTAAAGTTATATTGATTAATAACAACTGATTTTATCTCATTCTAATGTAACATTTTACAATACATGTTTTCAGATATATCTGAGAGAGAAAAAGACAAAAAAAGTATAACTAGGTTTGAGGTTCTTTTTGCATCCAATATTGACTTTTTAAAGTGTTACCCTGTGGTCTAATTAATCTCATTTTTCTTACCCATGTATTTCACTTTGTTCAGCTAAGCTTTTAAGGCTTAGACTTTAGGCTTAGACTCTTATATTTTAATGAAAATATGATGGAACCCTGAGTAGTCTATTAGTGTACAGAAGCTAAGAAATTTTTCATTGTTTTTTAACAGGGCAGGTATGTTGAACAGACCATGTAAGCTAAAACTTCCTCCCTAAGACTATCACTGTGCACCTTAATATTCTAGAAAATAGCTAATAGTGTCAGTGTTAAAGTTAGTATTATACAGTATCTTTCTGAAAATTGACTACATTTTGTCTTCCTTAAAACTCCTCCTTCTGTGAAATACTTGTGGATAGTTGTGTCCTACAAGATACATTACTAGGAGGTTAGCATTGCAATTGCAGAAGATATAATCAGGATCACAGCTTAGGTTTTCAAAACAAAACTGAAATTCTCTTCTGTGTCATCTGCTTTATTTTGCAAATTAAATGGCTGGGTTTATATTTGCAGATACCTACACCTCATGCACAAGGTATACCTCTATGTTAATTTTATTTCATAAAAAGTTTTGAGTATCTGACCATGCAGTTCTTGTAAATTCTAGGTTAGTTACATACCCGCCTGCACACTTGCATTCTAATTACATGTCAAGGTATCCAAAACAGTATTTTTCTACTTGAAAACAGAGGTACCTTAGCTTTGGATTTTGATGTTTAATTTATTTATTCCAGTTTTGACATTAGCTGCTTTTGACATTGCTGCTTTATACCCAAAGGATGCTTTAAGAATGTATAGCTCCAATGATGCTTAATAATCATTAATTTACATGAAATCCAAGAATAATTTTTATTTAACAAAGTAAAGGTAGTAAAATAAGTCTGAGATGCAGCTCAGTGTCTTTGTCTTAGGTCCCAAGTGGACTTGTTATTTGGCTGGCTTTCAGAATAAATGCTTTAGAAATTCTGCTTTGTTTGAGAGTGTAAATTTGAAACTCATATTCCTCTGGGTATTTTTTTTATGTGATGTTAACAATCCCCTCTTCATTGTATTATTCTTCATACATATTGATTGAATAGCAGCAGAGGCTGTACAGCACTCCATTGGCAGACTCTCAGAGGTAAAGAAATAATTCATTACAATTACCTCTCTTTTCAACAACTGTTTTTCTCTCCATCATAATTCTAAAAGCCAAAGGTGTAGAACTAAATACATGTAAATGAACAAATTAGATGTTTTTTTCAGGGATAAATTGTATGTTTAGTGTGGTACAGTAGAGCCAGGGCACTCCTCCTTGTATTTCTGTATTGTCCTAAAGGAACTCATGCACGTCTGTGGTATTTTACATTTTCTTGATGCCAGTGAGCAGTCCAGAACAGAAAAAATAACATCAGACCATATAAAACCACTATGACTTTTGCCTTTTTATAGCTCTAGTCAGCTTACTTCTGCATGTTTAGTTTTAATTCACAAACTTGCATTTACTTCATTTGACTCGGCATAATACCATTTGCTATTTCTTTGATTGAGAGAGGCTTTGTCTTTCTTGTCTCCTTTGGGGTAAGCATGATATGGAAATACATGCAAAAAACACAAGGAGAATGATCTGTCTGTGGCATGAAAGATAAAGAGTAGGAGGCAGGAAAAAAGTGAAATGAAATCTGTTTAATCCAAAAGAAGGAAATAAACCTGGAAATTAAAAGCACTGGGATCTACAGAGTCTGTTGAAGACAGAACATAAATCTGCCTTCATTTTAATGGAAAACTAAACATACAATAAAACATTGTTTGAAAAAAAATTGCTCAAAATAGTGAAAGAAAATGGAAAAAAACCCACCCCAAAACCATGAACCAGATTACTTCCCAATTTTTAATGAATTCTGTTGATGTGTGTCTTACAACACCTTAAAGTTTCTGGGCCAAGTTCAACCTTTTGTTAGAAAAAAGAAATCTCCAGAGATCCATGAAACTTAAATATATATTGAGGTTAAATTTGGTTGTCCTCTGTTGAAGAAATTAAGTGCTGACTGTTTAGACAGCCCACCAGTTTTTCACGTCAGACTGAAAATGGATGTAGCTCCAAGGGATAAAATTGCCGTAGAAACCCTAGCTTAAAAGTAGATGTGATTACTCTCTTATAAAAATGGTAGAGGAGCTCATTTGGCTTTTAGTTTAAGTACAAAATATGTCTCTGCACTTTACTAGGATGCTAATCGTCTCGTATGTGGGGGGAGATTCAGTGGATTCAGCTCCTGAAACCACTTAGCTATTACGTTGCATGAATCTAGAGTGATAATACAGTTCTGCAATTTATGTTTCAGAAGTCACTCTTAGAATCCTCCTGATACAAATACTGTAGATGAATTTCCAGTCAGGAATGGGTCATTTAGGAAACTGTTACTGGCATACAGAATCCCCAGTCATTGAACCCAGCTCATCTCAACTTAACGTTAGATCTGAGAGACGATACCTGTCACAGTTGTTTGAACTCCCTGAGCTGGCTTGAATTTTTCACTGCACTGGAGTAACTTTGCAGTTACTGCAGCCAGCTCTCTCTGGGAAAGTCAGGCAAGGTCAGCCCAAAGTGTAGCACAGTTTTTTCCCCATAATTCTGTCATTAATCATAACCCAAAATGACCTCTTCACTGAGTTAACTTGATTGTGCCAGGTTAGTAGCATTCACAGGTTCCTTTGATGCCTGCTGGATTTGCACACAGAATTTTTTTAGTTAAAATATAACTGCCCAAACTGAGTTTTGTCTAAAGGCTACAAGTAAGCAACCAAAGCGTTCTGAATATGTTAATTGAGTGCTAATGACCAGAACATGTTAGCATCTCAATTTTATACAGCTCCTAAAATTGGCAACTCCATCACTCTGGCTTCTAAAATTAATTTATGCATTATAATGCAGGACAGAATGGTGCAGGAATATCTTGAACCGAATCACCCATCACCCAGATGATCTTTGGAACTTCTTTATCCTATGTATAGGTCTTGTTTATCTTCAGTTAGTTTATGACACCTCTTGGAATCACGGCACAAAGTGTTATTGCTGCAGCTTAGTACAGTACAACATAAATCATATGAAACTTGATGTACTCAGTGGTTGATATCAAAAGTAAACAAAAATAGGTTCAAGTATAGTTTCAAAAGTTTCAAGTCACCTTTGATTGGCAGCCAACAGATGTAAAGTAGAACAGGGGGGGTGGGGATGTGTAATGATTTTCACACATATATTAGCTTATCTAACCAGGAAAAGCTGTATTTTTATCAGATCTGTGGAAACAGCACTCTGGATAAGACAAAGAGACACACTGGGGAGAGCTGAATGGGAGTAGTTCAGAGTGTTTCAAGGAAGAAACATCTATGAGGTTCTGTGCTTCCTAACATGCCATTTTGGACTCGATGATCTTAAAGGTCTTTTCCAACCTAAATGATTTTATGATTCTAAGATTTTCGTCTGTGACCCATCTATGCTAATATGGCTTCTTCTTATCTGATTTGAAGTTTTAAGATTTCTTGAATAGTAGTAATATGCATGAAAAAAATTGTTAGAACAAATCCACTTTGCACAAAGAACTATGAATATCAAGAAAGTCCTCTTAAATAAAAAAAAAAACTTAGTAGATTTTTTTGCTGACTAAAATGATGAAAAAATGCACTGCAACAATGTAGAAATACCATTTGATAAACAAACCGCATTTGTAACCATAATTACAGATAAGTGTATTTTATGGCTTATTACAAATACTGGCACCTTCTAATTTCTGCTTTAATCTTCGTGCAATTTTAACATAACCAAATCATTAAATGAGTAGAAATCAGTTTACCAAGCTGGTATTGCAGCTTATTATTAAACATACGCAGTAACTGTAATATTTATTTTGACACTGGCACGTTGATGTCAGTTTTGTGATCTGTTTTTTCACTCAAGATGAGGATTACAAAGACTAAGAACAGTGCTAATCACTTGTAAAATACAATCTGTGGCTATTAAATAGGAAAATAATTTATTTAGTGGAATAATTCATTGGAAAACAATTGGAGACTGTCCCATGTTATTAAAACTTTCCAGTAATGAATAAAACAAAGAAAAAGTCTATATGACCCTTCTTTGAATATGTTTTCCTCTTGAAATCATTGTTCTCTTGGACTTCATTTTCTGTCACTTTGTTGTCCCAAATCCAGATGGGTTAAAACTGCTACTGCTAGAGATTGTATATTTTTATCCTAGTATTTCTGAGTTTTTCTTTGTGTTTGCTTCTGTATGTCATGTCTTTGGTTTCAGGTGCAGCTAGATATATCAGATTCACTAATAGAGATGCATCTACTTCCTTGTGCCTGCTGTCCTTTCCCCATTTCCGTCATACTCTCAGTGATTGCTTTCCAGTATATTTTCACCTCCATTATGTATATTTGCCATATGTCCAGACCTAGCCCCCTGTTTAAACAGGACTCCTCAATCAGGTAGTAATTAAGAGGAATGGAGCAGCATCTGATAAAGTATGTGCCATGCTGAATTTAACTTCAGTGACTATGTTATGGAGTTAGGTTGGTCCTTAAGTCAAACTGGAACAAATGGGAATATCTTATTAAGTTCTATGGTTCTGTAGTTTATTCTAGAGCCTGTGTTTTAAACATGTAATTCAAATCCTCTCTAATGTCTTCCCATTCCAGCGTCCCATGTCTCTTAGGGGGAAAAAATGGGCTACTCTGAGGCATAATTTATTCTGCTATCAACTTTCTTGTGTGTTCATTTTATTTTATTTTATTTTAATTTAATTTTATTTTATTTTATTTCATTTCATTTAGAAAACAATGTATTTGGATACAGGCCTAGCTTGCCTACAGAACTAACTTGCACAAACTGCAAATCCTTGTGTGTAAACACAGCATGGACTTTAGAAATAAGACTCAACAGGGAGTCTCTTTGTCCTATTTGGATGCACTAACCGTGAAAGAGCTGAAGTAAATCTGCAAGTTCTCTTGCTTTAGGAAGGCAAGTTCCTTTTATACAGTGGAAAGTCAGTGTAACTTCAGCACATAAGCAACCTACTTAGATGCAGCCCTTCAATCAAGTTCTCAATGTACAACCTGTAAAGTTTATTTCAGGTTTGCTGAGGATACAGCTTATGGGTCTAGTACTTTCTGTTTTATGAGAGGTAATGGAAGACTCCATGGGAGATTTAATATCAGAAGTAGTTTATTTGTGAATTTGTGAGCTTTCATCTGGCATGATTTTACTGGGAGGGCTGAGAAGATGTGAGAGGAACACACACACATCCATCCTGTTGCCATTTTTGGCAGTCCTGGATCACACCTGGGACAGAAATGGGTCCTGGGGCAGGGGGAAGCAAGGCAGGTCTTGCTGAGCGTGGGAGAGCAGCCACGAATTCTCCGTAGCTGAACCCTGTGTTCAGCGCTGCATGGCTTGCTGGCTGTGCAAAAAGTAGAACCCTCTGCTTATGTTAAGGTGGTGATGATTGTGGACAGTTGATTGCTAAATAGATAACATACATAAATGCATACATATTTACTCCATTTAACATCCAGAGGAGAATATTCTTGCTTTGTAGAACAAGTGGGTAAAGTTAGATACTGCGCTAACTCATATTCATGTATTGTCTGAGACTTTCCTAGCCCATGATAGGCAAATAATTTTTATTGATTAATTAAACAACAATATTAATCCTTCTTCCAAATGTCTCATTCTTGTGCAAATAATGTATATTTCCCAGTATTTCAAAAGTCAGTAGAGTGACTAGTGACTTGAGGGGCCTTAACCTAAAGTGCTTTAAAGGGATCTTACTGTTCAGAATTACTTGTATTGTATACATACCAGAATACATATGGTCATACCTGTGTATTTGGGGAGAGGAGGAATTCTTGTAAGTCAGCTGATCTGAAACTGATCCATGAACTACAATCAGCAGTTATATGAAATAATTTTGAAGTATATTGTCAACATTTTAAAAGGATACTTGTGAAAGTTATAAGCAGGTACTCAATGCACTTTTTAAAGTTTACATCTGATACTGTGGCTCTTAACTAGGTAAGCTGTATTTAATGAATCAGCATTTTAAAGTAGCAAATGCTGGTGGAGAAATGCCTTGAGGCTCATAAACTTAATGACATCTACCTGGTAACTAATGCCAAAGTAAGTCTGAACACAGGAATACAAAATTACTCTTGGTTGTAGGAGCAAAGTTCAAACACAATTTCAGAAGCGTTTCAGGACATGGGTTGGACCGGTTTGGACTTGCACAGACTGACTGTTTTCTTTTACATGTTCAGCAATGCTCAGTATTTGCTACTTTTTAATAGTCATCTTCATCATCATTATGCTCCTTATTTAATGTATGTGCAACATCAAAATTATGCTTGTGAAGTGATAATTCACAGAATTATGATCTCCTGAGTAATTCTATCCTATAAAATACTAAATTATATTAGTCAGAGAAGCACTACTGCAAGGCATACTGCCTTTATTATTTCTTTTAATGTCACCAGAGGTGTAAAAACTTCTTTTTTAAGTTACTCCTGTTGTGCATTCAATTTTTTTTCTTTAATGGAATTATTCTAGATTTACATTTTTCTGTAATTTTAGGAACAAAGGGCTTGAGCTTCTGATTTAAACCTGTTCCACAGGAATATCAATGTTATTAAAACAAAAACCACAAAAAAAAACCCAACCCACAAAAAAAAAAAAAAAAAAAAAGAAAGAAAATGTATCTGAGTGTAGCCTAAAGACATTTGGTATTTTGAGAATAAAGACCAAACTGTATTTCTTCATTGTCCTTTTGAGTATATCCACTGTCTTTAAAAATTTATGTAATTCATAGTACAGGTACACTTACGGAATTATTTGAAATACTTTTCTTTTGAAACTGTCAAGGCAAAACTATTTACTGAGCAGCACACAGGCTAATATAAACTTTTGGTGCTGAAACCGGTTTACAAAAGGCATATTTTAACATGTGACATTCTTAGTTTAGAAAAATAAAAATAAGAGCTGTCTTCTGGCTATCACCAAATCTGTTTGCAGTGCTTAGTTTATTAATATTATGCCGATACTTTACCTCTTGACATTAACAAAGTTGTTCCTATTTTTGAAATGCCGATTTTGGTGCTTTATTATACTAGTTATGAGCAGAAGTCTGCGCACTGAAATGGTTAGCAGTAATTCCAGCTCAGTGCTACTGTGCAACATGGTTCAAAGGATGTAAAATTTGTTCAGATTAGAATAGTCTTAAAAGCTGGAGACAAAAGAAAAAAGGCATTAAAATATGCCCATTTTCCTTCAGAGACAAAAGCCAGAAGTTATTATCATGTTCTGTAAGTGCCATTTACTTCACTGATGTCAACTGTTTTGCTTTGTCTTTATCTTATTCCTGTTTACATATCAAACAGTGCTAAGTACGAGGCAGCTTTTCCTCACCTTATAAGCAGAATACATTGTCCTCTCATTCACATGAGATCTAAAGAAACAAAAATATTTGTTGTAATTTTTTTTATTCTGTGACTTTGTAAATATAGTAGAGTTTAGTGGAATTTATTTTTGAAAGCTAATATCTTGGTTTTATACACTCAATACCATTCATTCCAGCAGTTTTGAAAACATTTTAAAAAACATGTAAAGCTATCAATTAATTCATTCTCAGTCTGGCAAAGTAGTCCTTAAGTTTGATGTTTATGTCTAAATTAAGTCTTGGGATTTAGGAATTAGTCACAGAAATAGCTAATCTTTTAGAAAAATTTGATTTATTTCAGAGAAAGACTTCACAAATATTTAATGTGAGGGCAGTAAACTAACTTAATTGTAAGAAAAACGGTTTATAAATGGTTATATTTTGTCTGGAACTAATACATATGTGAGATGTTTGATACTATAATTTCCACCTTTAACATAAAAATTAAATGATCTGGTAATACTGAATTTTCAGTGATGACCGTTGTGCTTAATCAGGGTTACTACTCTGAGCTGGATGGGAAGGAGGGATGGGTACTGCAAAGACAAAAGCCACACACTTTTCACATGATTGTGCAGGCACATGGTTCATTGGGCAGCACTAACAAGGGGAAGGAAGGGATTTAGCTTGTTAATCCATGCTTCTTAATACAATGTCACATTAAATGACACCCACAACATGCATATTGATTGTGTTAGAGCTGGAACCTGATTATGAAATACTGCTTCATCCTTCTGTGACGTTGGCTCTCTTGAGAATTTTCCAGCAACAAAGCATTAATTAATTAAAGTCTTGTAATATGAAAAGTTCAATTAAAACTGGCTTTGGTTTAGACTTTATATAAAAACAGGTAGAGGCAAAAGATAAGTCTGTGTGGCTCGTTGTGGAGTGTAGCAGAGACACCTCAGGTGGTGCCCTGCAAAAAGGACCATAGCTGTGTTGGGGCAGTGGACTGTCTGAGGTAATTAGCCTCACTTACTGTGTTTTCTGTACTACACCTGTGTCATATAGGTGTAGTTCAGGAGTCTTTGTATAATACTGCATTGCACTGTATAGAAGTAAATGTATGATAAGGTGATATGCCTAGAAATTGTGTAAGTAATGGTTAGGGCAGCTTGATATCTAGGTCTCCAGTACTACTTATCTCCTGCTGTCTCGTTTAAACACCTCATCTGCCTGCCTTTCTTTCATGTAGAGTGTCAACCCATAACTTCCAATTGTACTTCATATTAACATTTATTACAATACTAAGATTCAACTGAAATCAGTGGGATGAAGCGTGGGTTTGAAGTTAGTTACACATAGATGTTTTGCTGAATTAGGACGATCTACAGGGATGGAATAAATCATTAGTTTTTCTTCACAGTACATGTAAACCTAGCAAGAAAAAAAAATATAAAATCTTTCTTTCTTTCTTGTTGTTCCAGTGGCCTGAAATCACTAAATGACTAATATGATGTCATGACACACATGGTCTGTGTTTGTTTTTAGAATAGTTGATGCAACATTTTATAGAAGCTAGCACTGAGAGAATATTTGTGTCTGTTTTTTAATAACACATTTTAATTAAGATCAAACTGTAATAAAAGCCTTTACAACACTAGAAGTATATGAGTGGTTTTGATAGGCATATCTGCATCCATTCAGTCTAAGTGACATGCTGTCCTGTAGGATATAAACACATATATAAAGCTGACTTATCAACCAGCTTATGCAAAGCAAGTGACAAGTCAGTTCTACTTCCTGCCTGTCACCACAATTACAAAGAATTTGGATACCTCTGTGTGAGGGGAGAGGTATGGAGAAAATCATATCTAGGATGAAGATGATGTTTTGAAACAGCCTGATTTCATTTCTTTATCCTGAATTTCTTTAACTGGACAGCATGTAATAGTTTTGGAGAATTACTGCATGACAGGTTCACACATGCATACAGCATGATAAGTGTGGCTTTTTGTCCTTTAAGTGAGAAAAAAGAAGTTCTGGCTTGTATAAATAAATATGAAGAATCAGGATCTCAGTCTTAATAGCTATTTTGAATTATTGAATGAATATTAAGAGTTTTATTTGTACATCACTTTTATAAAAGAAACAAGGGGTTTATAGACAAACCTCAGAATTTCTGATTCATAACATGATCTGCAGTAGCTTGGATTGCATGATTAAGTATTGCTACAGAGCTCTGTATTTAGTTATTTATGTTAAATATTTATCCTTTGCTGCTTCCATGTGAATTCTTTACCTGCTAATCTTGAACTCCTTTTAGCAAAATAAATGTACTAGATAGTGTGGTCAATTGTGCTAGAATAGGAGTTGATACTATTCTGTTTCTGTAGGGATTAGCTAAAAGAAATCCTAGCAGTAGCAGAGAAATGGCATGTGAGCAAGTGGATCAGAAGAAGAAAGCACACAACAAAAGTTTTAATTCCTCACAGGAACCAGTTACCCAAGTATCTCAGAAAAGATCAGATTATGACATTCAGAACTTCTCGTGTGGTTTTTTTTTTTTTTTTTACCTTTCTTTTTCTTTCACCAACTAAAGGAATATAAACAGAGAAAAATAATATTTTCCTTTGCCCTTGGTTTGAAAGGGGCCTCCAGAGATCTGGTCCAACTCTTTGTATCAAGACAGGATCTACTGTGCAAACAGACAGGTTCTTTGAAAATCTATTGCAACAGCTACACAAAAGAAAGACAAAACTTAACTGATTTGATTTGTAAGCTAATGCCAGGACTGTTTTAGCTGTGTTCACATTCACATCCCAGTTCTTAACAGGAAGATGATTCTATCATTCCTGAATCTTTAAACATGTAATTTGCTGCCTTGTTATATTTGGAATAAGCAAAGTTTCTGTTAGTCCTGTATTTTTTCCCCTTGATACAGCATAAGAACTAAGATCTAAATAAAGTAATATTGAACTCATTTAATGTATGCCTTTACCTGGAAGCCCAGCAGAATAAAAATCTTACCCTCCTTGAGTGTTTTTGTGCAAGAAAGGGTTGTTTTTCAGTCATTCTGCTAGACTTATGAATCAATAATTTCATGTGAAAGCTACAAACCATTTATTGTCTAGGTACAAAATCAAGACAAGCTGAATTATCTTGGAGATGGTGGTGGTGGTCACAGCATGTATCCTGACAATTAGTTTGGTAAAGCTCATGTGGGTTATCTTCCTAAATTTCAGGATTCAGCCCTATGCCCCAGCTCTTTCTAAAACAGCTGATGGAAATCTTCTGACTTACCAATAATGCTATTTCTCCAGATATTTTGAGGACATAAAAAAATACTAAAAGGGAATTTCCTTGGTTTCTAGTTCATAGAAGGTGATCAAAGTGTCTGGAAATTTTGTGTTTTTCTTAAAATTTAAAATTAATTTCTTTAAGTTTTCTAAATTTTTTAAAAAGAAAGACTATTTAGAAGTTGATCTCCAAGTATTTATTTCCAAGGTGAGAAGACATTTTCCTCCTCATAAAATAATAACACTCTGCTATTTTAACTACTAGATAAACTAGGGAAAAGGGTTGCTAACCAAAGCAGAGGAGTTGCAGTGCACAAATGTTCTTTCCCTATTTTGACTCACCCTTTGGTAGGTCTCTGATGTTTAAGATTGTTCTGATTTTAAAACACTTTCATCACTTCAGATTTTAAACATTGTAAATTTCTAAATAAAACTTACTTGCCCTCAGATATCTTATGGCTCTTAAAGCCATGATCAATTTTTGTGTTTTAGAGACTGTTCAAATGTCAAGGTAATGTCCCCAACAACTTGAGACCTACCTTCTCTTGGTCTCCCACTTTTCTGGGGCCGAAATTACTGGGGTTTTGTGAAGTTATAACCCCCACACACTCCCCAACATTTCTGAGAAATAAGTTTAATGTTTTTCGTAGGATCATAGGATGATACAGTTTGTTAGGGACTCCAGGAGGTCCCTAGTGCACCACCTGCTCCAAGAAGGGCCAGCTGTGAGATCATATCAGGTTGTTCAGAGATTTGTCCAGTCAAATCTTGAAAACCTCCAAGGATGTTTGCCTCTGGAGCTTTCCCTTCCCTGGACTGAAGAAACCTTGCTCACTGGACAAGCCTCCCACATCATGTCTCCAGCCCTGGCCATTGAGGTGGCCCTCCACTGATCTCACCCCACTTCAGCAATGTCTTCTGTCTATTGTGTGTATATGTGCACACAGAAAGCTGGATGCAATATGTAAATGTGACCTAATGGTGAGTGCTGGGCAGGGGGAAACAGCCCCCAGTCTTCTGGCAATGCTGCTGGTGATGCAGCCCTGGATGCTGCTGCCCAGGCTCATTGCCAGCTCCTGCCCCGCTCAGTGCCCCTGGGGCCCCAGGGCCTTTTCCTCAGAGACTCTGCAGCTCATCAGCATGTATCATTGCAAGGGTTTATTCCTTCCCAGCTGTAGGGAATTTCATTGAATTTCATGAAGTTTCTGTTGTACCATTCCTTCAGCCTGTAAAGGGCAGCCCTACCCTCCAGCATATTGACTGTTTCCCTCAGTTTAATGTCCTCTACAAACTTGGTAGGAATGCAGTATCAAAATCCAGAAGAAGCAAGTGTTGCAAATTCTCTTCATATGTTAGTTCTAGTACAGTACCATCACATTTTGCATTTCCTTGAAATTGGATTATTTCTGTAAGACCTGTTTCATGCTCTACCATGCTATTCTGTGTTCCTCAGGTCAGCTGTGCAGACTAGTGGTATGTCTATGGTTTTGGGCCCAAAGGACTGTAGGACTTTTCCTCTGTGCAATATCTTTCTCAATCTTCTGTACCCTACATTTAATGAACTCTTTTGCTCCAAGTCATTTTTCTGATACATTTTTCTATTGCTTTCTTCTGGATTTGCTCTACCTCATCCTGACTTCCCTGAAATGGAATGCCCAAAATCACACAGAATACTCCAATTGAAGCTTTACCATGCTAAGTATTTCAGGCCTTTTATACTGGCATATGTAAATAAGAATGTTATGTATGGTGATTAATATTTTACAATATCAAGGCATACTTGACTCTCATTTAGTTTATGATAAATGCTTTTCTGATGATCCATGGCCTAATTTTTACCTGTCTTGAATCTGTAGTCCTTTGTCTTATTTTATAATTGTTCTTAGTTGAGTTGTATCTTTATAGTACTCACTCATGTGTGACTTAATTCCTTGACAAAATGTGCTTTCATCTGGTCTCTGACACCTTCTCTAACCAACAAACCAGCATAAATAACCTTATTGCTTCTGTATTTTTGTATTATAGATATGTCCTCAGTTTCTAGCCTGAGCACAGAATCTTTAGAATACTAAGACCTCAAATGCATAAATTGTTCTGAGTATAAGTAATTAGAAAATGAAGCTTTTTGCCTATAACCAGAGCTTTTTTTTCTCAAGAGGTTAACTGTGACTGGTAAAATCCTTATTATCATAAGCAAAATTTATTTAGGAGTTTTAGCTATAGTAAGCTTTTAAGACTAACAACTAATTTTGTATTTTGTTTCCCTTATATCAAACCTGCTATAGCCCAGAAAGCTCTACAACAAAATGAAGATGCATCAGCACCCATCCTCTAATAGGAAGGGAGTCAAGTAGCAAGCAGCTAGATGCTAACTTAAAATAAATAAATGATTTTCTTTCATCATAGGGCTTTATCCTAAATTTTTATAGTGACTTAGAACCACTTAATGATATAATCCCACCAAGAACTCTCTTCATTATTCATGATATTTACTTCAGGAAAGCCCTCTGAAAAGATGTGTCCATCTGATAAAACCATGCTTCCTCTTCTCCTCTAATCAAAACTCAAATTTAACTGTCTTGACAAAAGGGAATTTCTGATGGAGTGGATGTGACCTACTAATCTCTTTCAGAAAGCTTCACTGTCAGATATAAGATGAACCACTGTAATGAAACAGATATTTATATATGATAAACAGCAATAATATACATAGTTATGTGGCATAAAGAATATTTGAATATTTCAAGTGTCACATGTTACAAATGTGAAGTGGTTAAGTGTTCAGATAGTTTTTTGGTATATGCCTTATTTACTCTGTTAGTGAAATATTGGTTTATAACAATCCTTAGGAAGGCTTGCTACTACAGGGTCCCATCTCTCTGCCAAGCCTTGGAATTTCTGTGGCCACCGTTGTGTACCAAGGTCTTCCTTTCTCACTTAACAACTACAACAAAACATCTTGAAGTACTTTATGACTGTAGTTGTCTGAAGAATTTATTAGTGCAAAACATCATTTATTTGTCAGCCTTTACTTGCTAGGGATCAGAAAACTTCCGTGTGACATACTTCAACAGTTCAGATCTCCCTTCAAGTGCTGATAGCCACAGTCTGTAGACTATAGCCAGCCAAGATAGATATATTGAATTCTAATCAGAGTGTGAGCCAGCTTTTCAAGACTGGGAAGTAAATCCAAGGCCAAATGGTGATTGTTTTCTAGCTTGGCTTTGACTATGCTTCAAAATACCAAGGAAACTTATTTTTGAAAGCCTGCAATGTTCTTGAGCTTCCCACTGAAAGAAGGTGAGACTCCCTGAGTGGACTGTGCTAAGCTTTTCTGCCTTGGTATGAGCTAACTGGGACATTGCAGCCCTTGCTTACCTGGGGTGTGAAACATGAAGGTTCAACATCCCCTCATGCTCTAGATGCTTTGAACTCACTTTGAAATGGACTGCCTGACACAGTGAGTGGGGAAGCTCCAGATCTTTCCTGTGGGTTATGCTGACTATGAGACTATAACCAGAAAGGGGTACCCTCTTCTCGGTTAAATCCCCTAATTATCAAATTTGGAACCTTTATTTTTCTCTCTTCACAGTTTTTATAGAAATGTAACAGTTCTAATAGGAAAAACAGAATTAAAAGACTCTTTAACCTTCTGTAGTAATTTTGTGAGTCCTGTTTTTTATTTCCTTTGCTTTTCTTGTAAGGAAATGAAATGACATGTTTTGTTTATGCAGAATGAGGCAGATACTGAATGCTATTGGGTTACAGTTCAAAAGAAAATAAATGAACCTAAATTCAATCCAAATCAAATATTGTGTTGCTGAGGTTTTGGCAGAATAGCAAACTGATAGTCAAAATTTTTCTTTTTAGTCTTAGCTTCTGTTATTTGCTCAATCATCTAAACAGACAATATTATTTTAAAGAAAGTTTTTAACCAGTATGGTTATGTAAGAATTTTTGAAATATCCATATGCCACAGAAACTCAGTGTTGTTCAGGTAAGCTGACATTTGTTCCTATGTATTTCTTCTTCATATTTGAGATATATGTACCAAATTATGAACTTTACTGCAGGTATAAATTGAATAATACAAATCATGATGATGTGTAACATTTACAATGTGAATAAGGTAAATGGGTAAGGTAATTGTTGACTTATATAGGTAGTTAACACGTAAAGAATTTGATGTCATTAAGCACTGTTTTGTATTCTTGGAAACACCAGTAACACCCCTACCTGAAAATTTGATCTATCATGTCATTTGATTGATGGTTGAAAAATTGTAATTATGGTAAGCAACATGCTGAAAAATTACCACTATTCATTTTTTTCTTCTAAATAGTAATTTGTTTTTCCTTTGAGAGACAGAAGATACAAGATTGCTACAATGCTGCAAATTAGAACTTAGAAAAAAAATCAGAAAGAAAAAACTGTGTAGATAATATTTTTTATATTTGTCAAGAAATTGTCTAATGTGGCATTGTGTTTTCCTGAAAGTGACTACAGTCTACTACAATTACTGGTTTGTTTATCTTCTTAAAAAAACATTTTGTGGATCAGTAAGTTTCCTCTTTGTTGAAATAAACAGTCACCGACCACATGTGCTTAACTTTTTTGTATGCTGATAAGCACCTTCAAGAATCCTAGTCTGATACAAATGTCAACATGGTAGCATTTAAACAAATGGTTAGACAGTCAGTAGAAAGGAGTTAATTATTAGAAGTGCATACACCGTTTAGTTCATGGCATTTACCAGAGATATATCATTTGTATCAGCAGCTACCTTCAACTAAAAGGCTCAACTTCAGCCAAAATCTGAGAATCTTTTTCTAAAGGTACAGTAAGATAATGTGAACGTGCATTTGCAGAATGAATTAGCGTGTAGAGATATGCAAGTAAAGCTAATAAAACTATGATAAGTAAGTCCACAAGTGGTCTGCATCATCAGATATTATGGAACATCATCTCTGGCTTGCATAGCAGTAGTACCTCTTTACTAAAATTTTCAGTGAAAAGAATTCAGAAGTCATCAGGTCTGATGTGCATTTGAGCACAGACTACCTTGCTGGAAACTCTGGTAACAGCATAGGTTTTCATAAATATGATGGCTATAACACTATAATTTCAATAACAAAAATCTAAGTAAAAATAATATCTAAAAGCTCTATGGTAGATTCCCAATGGAAATTTTAAGCAATTTAATCCCTCTACACCATTAGCAATGCAGTTTTATCCAGGCCACTTGAATGTCAAAAAAAACCACCACCAAAAAACCCACTATATATATAAGGAAAGCTACATGTCATGAAAAAGCTTTACATTTTATGGGTTAATGATGTATCTACAGTGAAAGAACGTTTCATTATTATTAGGACTTTTGCACTGTGACACATCCCTTTCCCCTTTCTCTATTTTTGTAGGAAAGGCAACAATTTAAAATTTGTTCTGGACTCTGGTTCTTAAGTATAGATAAGTGATAGTAATATTAATACAAAAGCTGTCTCAAACCCTTTTCATCCTCAGAGCCTTTAAGATGGAAAGAAGGAGGTGCCAGGGAACTGTTTTATAGGCAAAAAAATGTTTATATTTTTATGGAAATGTCACTGTTTCTGAGGTAGAATGAACTTAACAATAAGAAAAATGTGATTCCTTGTATAGCTAGTACATATTATACCCCTGCTCTGCTATACTGTATATTTTCTGCATTTTCAGGGAGTTGTATGGCCTCCATCAACAGTTCCAAGTACTCTATACAATTAATCCATCCCTAATATGCATATATTTTATATTATAAACATATAACAGTTGAATGTGCGTATCTTCAAAGCAATTTTCATATTTCATTAGTCCTTAAATAGTTTGGAAAATTAGTGGGCCTCATGACATATTATAAAAGAATTTAATTGCTTTTAGACTAGGGAAACTGATTCTAATTTGAAGTGCACCTTAGAGGATGTCCAACTGCAGCCCTTTCCAAGGGCACTAGCACATCTGTTGATTAAATCTTTGGGAGATTTATACTGGGAAAGTCAGATTCTCTTCCAGCAGGCATGTCCCAGCAGATGCTGCAGTTTATGGACGGGTGATTGGAGCCACAGGCACCTGGTTTGGCGGGCACCCAGTTTGCCCCCTGCTGTATCAGCAAGAAGTGCTTGTGCTGAAGGCAAGAACTGATGCATGTTGGTTCATATCACGGCTCAGCTCTTTCCTCCAAGGGAGTGAGCATTCTGGGTCACTTTGCTATGCTCTGGCCTGCTTTGATACATGTTGGTAGTGTTCACACACCTTTTTGCTGCAACTATACCCACTAGCACTTTAGCTATGCTAAGAAGAGCTGGTTAAGTGGGGTTGCTTAAATAAAAGTAGTATGCAATATTCTCTTCACAGGACAGGAAAGAGTATTCCCTGCTTGGTACACAGGGAGAGAGATGGGAGAACACCAGTGAGGAGGCTTTTTTTTGCAGGAATGGATGTAAGGTTCCAACTCATCCAACCGTTCAACGATAGGATATTTTGACAGCAGAGTAGCTGCTGCTATAAATCTCTTAATTACAGATCAAAAATGCCACCAACACATGATGCATAACACTAAACTGGTATAAGCTCATGCAGCAGTTTGGAATAGTGGAAAATTTTCTGCTGGATTAACCTTTATACCAGTAGGTTCTATGCCAGGTTCAGTATCAGATGCGTTCTAGCCTCCTTTTGACACCTACAGGCAATGTAAAAAACGCCAGAACAGAAATATAAAGCTGGCATGTACTTCGTATCATCTGCTCTAGCTAATTTGACAGCTGTGCTATCATTTATATCTACTTGATTTCGACAAAATTAATGTTGTTATTAACCTCAAGGAAACAGTACAGAGCTCTGGCAGCGGTGCTCTTACAAACCCATGTTCTCAAAGACTGTTAATTCACCAGCTTTAGCCACTGATGTGAGACTTGTTTGTACTTGAGATATCTGCTGACTGAGATCTCCTGTGGGTGCAAAAAGTGATTATGCACCCAGGCACATGGGGTTTTTCCCCATTATTCTTCCTCTGCCCACCTGCTGTGGTAGCTTATGCCATTATCACTCCAAGGGAAATCCACACTGGTAAAGCTGATATCAATCCACTAAAATGTTCTCTGCATTTCATTGTGTGTGCCTCGTAAACCTCATTATCAGTTAGAAAAGTGCAAATACTAAGTCATCCTTCCACATTTCTATAAAGCTACGCACATTCGTATAAAAGGCCACATTTACAAGAGCTACCACCCTTACTACAGCATTGCCAGACTTCTTGTAATAAAAGGAGTTTTATTTTGAAACCGTGTCTCTTCTATAGTGCAATTAAAATAGGATTGTGAACAAAATTGGCAGAAATTAAGCCAGTGTTATTTCCCATCTTTATGTGACAGATCATAGACCAAACATTAGTAGAAAGCAGAATAACTCTGGGGAATTTTTGTTGGTGTAATTGTGGTGAAGGGATGAGGGGTGGAGTGTGTGTAAATTGTTCACCTTTGTTAGTGTTGCGATGATATTTTGATTTAGGTGTGGGGAATTCTTTTGTTGATGTAAAGTGACATTTGTGAAGATTTTAGATTGTGTGATGAATGTGTGTTTTAATAATAATGATAATTTGATGATAATTATAAAAGAAAACATCTTTTCATGTTCTCAGCATGATGTAATTAAAAATCAGATCCTGCAAGATATTCAGTAGCCTCATGACTAGTGATTTCAGCTGTATGAAAATACCTGAATACTTTTTAATATCTGGCCCATAGACACATTTCAAGAGGGTCAAAATACATGGTTCTAAAAGGTTGATTGCTGCGTTTTTCAATAGTCTGTTGTACTATAGTTTTTGATTATTCTGATTTGTGTTACTACCCTTTACATTGATTCTGTTTTTTTCTTTCCTGAGTTAGCTGCTGCACTAGGCGTCTCTCTTTCTCTCTCCTAATCATTATTTTTGGGAAGGTTTGTAGAATTTCCTTTTGCTTCACAGTGTGCAAAGCAGTACAGCTTAAGGGCTGTACACTTACTACTCTATGTACTTCGTTACTACTTTGTTCTGAGATTCTGAGTATACCTGTCACCCATTCAGCTGCTAAGGGAGCAAATTATCATCATGGGATCAGGCAGATAAGAGCCGATCTATGCCCTCGCCAGCAGGAGGGGAATTTTAACAGTCAGAGTTATCAGATCTCTTCAAATCTTGCTTCTGAAGGAGAATCTCTGGTAGTGCAAGAATGGCAAAACTGTCAGTGGTATAAATTAAATCTGAAGTTTTAGCTTACCTGTAGGGCTAAAGTTGGCAGGGGGGAACCTTAAGCAAAAGCAACAAAAGAAAATAGAAGCATTTTGTGACTGGTACTATTCCCTCCAGAGGCTGAGAAAAATTTGTAATACACCTCTGGTTAGAAGGGCAGAGCTGGCTTTTAACCTCAAAGTTTGATTGTGCACCAGCCTTGTAAATACTACATATGCTGTTTTTCCTCTGTGCAGGTATCTAAGCCAGACTGTACTCGAAGAGACGATGTCAGCAGCCAACCCTCAAAACAAGGAGAAATTAGCCATACTAAAACAAGCTCTAGGTGCTATGGGATTCAATAGCCTGGTAAGTTCCACAAGCTTATGTTATTTGCAGCTAAAGTTATCATATTACTTAGTTAAAAGCAGGCCTTTTGTGGGGAAAAGAAGTACCTTTCTGTCTTTCTTTTTTTTCTGTTGGTTAAGACCTTGAAACAATATGCAGTACTAGTTCACTCCAGGGAAATTACTGTAATCACTTTTAAATAGACACAGCACCAACAATGTAAATCTTTTTCATTCTTAAAGATTCACAAAACAGCTTCAAGGTATAATACTCTGAACAATTAAGTTACATAGATAAAAAGAAACAATCAAATCCCATATGACAGAAAACTCATAAAACCCACAGGATTTTTTTTCTCTTCCTGATTATCTTTCTGTCCCTTTCAATTTTGTGAGGCACACATTCCAAATGCCTTTGCTAGCAGCACCTGAAAAGAAGTAAATACATATCTAGACAAACTAAATTAGAGCTGGGTAACTTGAAAGAGCTGACTTAACCCCCAAAAAGCAACAAGAAGATAGGTCTGATGTTTGTCTTTAATCTTATAAAGCTAATGAAGAAGATAATTTGGATAATTAATCAAGAAATGGTTCTGGAGGACAGAGGGGTGACAGGAATCAGAAGAAATAAAGGGCTGAGCATAAGAACTCATGCAAGATACTTAAATCCCTTCAGGATACTAGAATATTTAACAAAATCCTCATATTTCTTACATATGTATATGCTACCTAGCACACTTTAGCTGGGACACTTCTGCAAAATAAATGCATAATCAACAGTAGTTCTAGAAGGAGGTAAAAGAAGGTTGTAGCAAGGTGGGCATCGATCTCTTCTCCCAGGAAACAAATGATAGGACAAGAAGAAATGTCCTCAAGTTGTGCCAGGAGAGGTTTAGATTGGATAGTAGGAAAAATTTGTTCACTGAAAGGATTGTCAAGCATTGGGACAGGCTGCCCAGGGAAGTGGTTGCATGATCATCCCTGGAAGTATTTAGAAGATGTGTAGATGTGGCATTTAGGAACATGGTTTAGTGATGGACTTGGCAGTGCTGGGTTAACGGTTAGACTTGACATTCTTGAGCACATTTTCCAACCTAAACTATTCTATGATTCTGTGATATTTAGCATCATAAGAAAAAAGTGGAGGAAAAGTTTAAGTATGCTAGTTTATCATAAGAGATGACAGATGGGAAAGGGATCAAGTGCTATCAGCAAAAAAAATTGTGAGTCTGCTGAAGCTGTTATTTAGGTGTGAGGTAGACTTCTGTGGTGATGGTACATCATGTAGTTGTTTGGCATTCCCTTGTTAAGGTAGTAAGAAATGTTCTTTGGTAACATGCCACCTTTTAATATAAAGAAGAGTGGGTTTTTCATGAATATTCATGTGGCCATGTACAAATTTGAACACATATGGCTGGCTATATTTGAAAGAATTATTCCTTAGCCTTAGTGGATCTAGCTCTGCACCTGTAGACACTTCTGCATTTAGCCCAGTGTTCACAAATGGGTGGATCTCTCTAGCTCTTTCATTAACCTTTCTGTTCTGTTGAGGAAGGGGTTCAGTCTATAAATAAATAGTTGAATGCCTAATGAATCGAGTTTTAGAAGACTACAGAAACAGTCTGAGAACACTTTACATACAGTATCCTTTTGGATCCCGCACTTCACTTTGCTCAGAGTTCTTGAAAAGAAGCAATTTGACTCAGAAAAGTGTAAACCATCTTCAAGGCTCCTCTATACCCAGGCAGCAATAGAATAATCATTTAGGAGGCTGGAAATCTGTGGAGCTCCAGAGTACTGCAGGCTGATTTCCTGTGCTGGAGGTTAGAGGGGAATATGTAGGTAAAACACATCTATAATTTCTACCCATTACTTCTGAGGTACATGGAAAGGTCTGTATGTACTATTCCTTGACCACCTAGCCACGTTTAATGATAGAGTAGATTATCTTTTTGAAGAACTACATAAAAATTCCTTAGCAGTCTTTAACGGTATCTTGCTGTGTTAATGTTTATTTAAAAAAATGTTTTAAAGTTGAGGAATATGCATCTTGGAAAAAAATGGGAAAGTGTTTGAGGATCTGGAACGCTAATCAAACCTTACCAAAATCACCGAAATAAATGGCTATCCCAGCCTGCTGCAAGTCAGTGCTTACAGTCATCCCCAAACCAATTCTTAAGCTAACAAGCAAGAAGTGTCCTGTACTACTGTGCCAACCCGCCTTGTGTAAGAGGCCTTCCCAAGAAGTAGGGTATAGCACCCTAGTCTGAGTGCCATATTAGTATGACAGTTCTTCTGTTGTAATAGCTATCGTATTCAGCATTCATCTGTATATATTGCTTTTTTTGATCTTCAGCCTTGGTACTGTGTAATAGAAAAATATACTGTTGCCCTATTTACATCTATCTCATAGAGTAAGAGATTGAAGTTCTTCTCTTAGAGAATCAAACTTGCTTAAACAGCATTGGAGGTGCTGGAGTCTGTATCCCAGAAAGACTGTAAGCTTTTTTTAATGTCCTCTGATGATGGGCATGCTTACTAGAGAAAGGAACAAGAAAAAGAAGAATGCATTTTTTTATTTTTTTTTTACCTGTTGCTTTTGAAAACTGATGAAAAGTCATCCAGGCTTGGTTTCAGCGTGTTCTGAATTCATTGTTGTTACTTGAGAATAAAGAGGATAGATTGGCTAAGTATTTAATTTGTAGTGTACTTTTTAATTTTCTGCAAATTCCAGTAAGTGAGACTTCTCACTGATACTTCTCCTGTTTCAGTAGAATCAGATTCCAAATATTATTTTTCAAAAAAATTTCAAGAATTATCAACTAACTTTGCTGTGCATAATGCCATGTAATGCTCTAGTGGATAGCAGTTTTCCTGTTTTATAATTTTAAAGGAGCACCAAACTGACCTTAAAAAAAAACCTTCCAAAACCCGCTATGTTTTCCATGTTTTAGCATTTTGGTTCATATTTCATGGGTCACTTTTTGTTTGAATTTAAAAACATTTAAAAAACCCAAGAAAATTAGTTCTTTTCTTGCTGTGGTAAAAAAATTAGGCCAGGAAAAATCTAGCCCTAAAGATAAGTGCTTCTCAGCCTTAGAGGCATCAGAACGTTGTATGTAATCATGGGGGGAAAGTGTGTGGATAAGGGAGGTTGCTTTTGTTTCTTTCAGACCTTAATGGTGGCTTTTACTACCAGGAACCTGTTATAATTTAAACACTTTGTGAATGCAGTTGGCTGAGTAAAAAACAAACCTTGCTATTTCCAGATACAGAAATTGTCATGATGGAAAAAGTCTATGGACAAGATACATTTATTTATTGCAGAAATAATTCATCCATTAAAGATATTTCAGTATTTTTTACCACATTGGAAAAACTTTTTTAACTCAGTAGTTAGTGTGATTCACATTAAAACAAAAGAAAAAAAGGTAATCGTGTTGGTTTATGTCCTAGATAGGTCCCAGTTTGATTTCTAAATCCAAATTTCCTGTCAATAGTTCACACATGAATACTTTTTAACTTTGCAAATGCCAATGATACACAATAATAGAATTTGTATTTTTATAAAACATTGCCTTTCACTGGTGTGTGCAACAGATCTTTTCTTTAATTCTGTATAAAATATGTGCAGGAGGTGGAGAACCTGTTTGTAATTCTCTCAGCAATTCTGCATCTTGGAGACATTCGGTTTACGGCTCTGACAGACGCTGAGACAGCATTGGTGTCAGACCTGCAGCTACTGGAACAAGGTCAGTGGGATGTGACCTTGAAGCATCACATGCTTGGTCCCACAGCAGGACAGTTGCACTGATCCACCGACAGATGGAAACACAATTCCAGGGAGACAGAGAAATTGCTTCTGAAAATTCATAAATTACTGTGAGAAGACAGTATCCAATTGACTTGGATGTTTTATAAGTTACAGATTTTTGTGAGATGAAATAAAATGCTAGTATTGCAAATCATCTATTTCAGTGTCGTATTTAATGCTGTCATTCACCGAAAGAAATTGTACACTGCACTTTGTGCAGTCTTCTTTTTAAAGGCTCTTGCGCTGCTTGTCAACAGCTGAACAATTTGCATTGAACTGAACTCCATACGTTCAAAATCTATATCTTAAAAGGGTCTCTTGTTTCCATGCTTTGAAGTTTGCCCTCCTGGGTCACTAACAAATCTCCTCAAAGCGGCCTATGGCTACAGAATGTCAATAAGTAGCATGCCTTAACTCTAATACAAGAGAAAGTCTGCCAAGTCCTGGGGAAAGTCCTGAGTAATCTTTAAAGGGGAAAGAAAGCTGTAATGTAATATACAGATATGTTCAAACTTCACAAAGTGCTGATTATAGTAATCCGATTTTATGTGTTCATTAATTTTGATTTCTCCCATGGCGGCACTCTTTTCTTTAATGTGTGGGTTCTTTCAGTGTTCAAAAATAGCATCTACATAAGAAAATCTGTTATAAAAAATAAAATATGCAGTAGAGCACAAATCAGGCTTTCTTTAAATTCTCTTTTCATTTCAGTGGCAGGCATGCTGCAGGTTTCACCAGATGAATTTGCTTCAGCCTTAACAACTGATGTTCAGTATTTTAAAGGTAATCTTTTCCAAGCTGACATTCTCATAGATTAGACCTGGTGGCATTTTGATCCTTCTGATTTAAGAATTTGAAAAGCATATAATATTTTTTTCTTATTTCTTGTATGGTCTTGTAAATTTTCCCTCTGAAGAATATGTAGTATTATCTGCCATGCAATAAATCAGACTGGGCCACTGAATTAGAAATGACTTTGTAAAATGGAGCAAGCAGTTTTACAGTCTGACACTGATGGGCTCCTAACTTGATTAATCTTACACAAGCGTGTCAAGGTAACAGATTAGATATTAATACTAAGAACTAAAGTCATCAGGAGTGTCAGGGCTGGGGGGGGGGGGGTGGGTGTTGGTGGTGGTGCAGGAAGTTTTGAAAGAGTTCTTTTCAGTAAAATGCTAGTTCTGTGTGGTACTCATACCCTTTGCTATTGAAAAAAGTGCAAAGGTACATGTTTCCAAACGGAACATCTTGCAAGTGTTGGCAGTCTTCTCATCTTTCTCTGGACACTTCAGCAAAAAAACTAATACCATGTATAGGTTTGGCAAGGGTGAAATAACTGTAACTAAATTTACTGTAACTGAAATTATTTAAGACGAGAGTTACAACATGCTTTCATCTCCATTTTCTGTTTTCTGTCTTAGGAGACATGATTGTACGGAGGCATACTATAGAGATTGCAGAATTTTACCGGGATCTCTTGGCAAAATCTCTATATGGTCGTTTATTCAGCTTTTTAGTCAACACAATAAACTGCTACCTTCAAAATCAAGATGAGACTGACAGGTAGGAGTGCCACTACAAACTATTAGGTGTGCCATTATCTGTTCAAACCCAGATCTATAAAAGAAACATCATTCCATCTTTTAAAGCATTTTATGATAGCATTACAGTGATGCCTGGATCTTTAAATCACTGGCCATTCCTTCAAGTAATTTCCTTAAACATACTTGTTTATTTATTTGCTTGTGAACATGGTACTTTATATGGTACGCCAGATCAGCGGTTGGAACTAGTAGCCTTTTAAGAGCTGACAATACAGCATGAGCTAAGTCTTTCAACAAGCAAAAAGCTGCTTGATGTTCTTTTAGTGCAGAAGACACTTGTTCTTTCTCTCCAAAACTATGACCTTAGCACAGGATATTAAAAACACAATTTTGTTCAAAGGCCTTCAAATGAATATTTAAACTTCACTGAATCAAGTGTTCTAAGAATGTTCTGGATCTCTGTAGGTTGTCATTTGCTAAACTCAATGCTGTGGCTATCTAGTATGGTTTCTTAGAAAAAAATGAATGCTAATTAATGTATGTCAGTGGAGCAGTCAAGAAACAAACAAAAATAAAACCAAAACCAACTCTCAGTATAATCAAAGTAGCAAACTAAGACAGAAGACCTAATTAGGTGATCATAACATGTGATTTAACCAAGGTTCAAAATCTCACATGCTCAGATAAGCTTTCTTACAAACACTAAGTACAAGATTTCTTGGCATTATTGGTAAATGGAAGTCCACAAAGATAGGAAACTTTCAAACAAGAGTAAGTATTTTTCCCTTATATCATATCTGCATTGGCTTCATAGGACAAATATTTATTATGTGCCTTTTTTTAAAATTTGATAACTTCACAATCTTATTTTTATTCCTATCCAGTTTGTAAACCAATTAGTAATAAATCACATGTCTTTTCTATAGGCATAGCTAACAGGAAAAGCTACATGCCTCAGTAACTCAGAACTTTCTGCACATAAAACCTTTCTGTCATATATACACCACCAGAGTGTTTAGCTTCCTGCTGGAGGCAAAGGGAAGGTTTGCCAGTAACACAGAATTGTTTTACTTGTCTGTTTCTGATCAGACAGCCCCTTAAAATTACAGGCACCTGGACAACCAAGCTACAGCAACTTTCCAATCCATGTCCTAATTTGAAACTCTGTGTTTGTAACAAGGGAGGACAGTGGCATGTGGTCACATTCCAATCATCCCCATCTATTCCTGGGTCTTACGGTACATGGGCTTAGCCCAGTGCATGTCTGTGACAGCAATCCAGCTCAGGTATTCCTAGTTACACTGAGCTCATTTGTAGTGGTCATTGAGGAAGGAATCCAGAATCAGTATATTAAAAATCTATTAAAATTATTTGAAATAATTTTTTAATGTATCATTTTGTAGTTTTGAAATTTGGTATCTCACAGTCTTTCAGAATAGGGTGTTGTGTATCTCTGTTGTTTAGTAATGTGAACCTATAATTTCTAGGTATTATCAGATCTTCAAATATTGAAAGTCAAAGCTGTTTGTATATTGTTTATCTTCTAGTCTCCTTTATGCAATCATATGTGCCTGAGGAGACTTCTACCTTGTGGAAATACTTCTCAGTGAAACTATTTCTACCTGTGTGGTACCTTGAAAACTATGTGATGTTCTAAGTCCTAGCTAACACAGGACAACTGTTTGATGTTGTCAGAAATGAGGAATTTGCAATAGTTTTGTATTATACCTTTGTTTGAAAGAGAGGAGTTTTTCATTTAGGCTGGCTGAAGGAAGCTAACCAACTCAGGACTTACTGGCAGTGCTGACAAGGCATATTAAATTTTAGCAGGCCAAATTCAGCCTCTGGTCCCCTTCCAAACTTGAAGGAAAATAGCTTATTTTGGGTGACAATTAAGTTGACCGTCTTTGATATTTCAACCTCAATTGAGTTAACCAGCTTAAGATTAAGAAAATACTTCCCCCATCCCCAGCTTTTTTTTGGTTCAGCCCAATCACGCTGTGCAACCTGTAGTAGGAAATCAAAGCACAGTACAGTTCAAGATGCAAGCTGGATTAATGAAGTCATTTCATCAATCTGTGATTTGTGGTTCAGATTTACTTCATATACATCTAAGCAATTCTCTCAATTAGCAGCATTATATCTCCAGTTTGGTGCAGTTTTAATAAACCTCTGCATAAATATCCACCAAAGACATTATCTAATATGACTAAATAAGGGTGATACATTTCAGGTCACACTTCACTCCCCATTCGGAAACATACACAGTTACTATCCATCAGATGAGAGGAAGCTTTCATCAGAAATCTGGAATAAGGTTTCTAACTCAGTTCTTTTTTGTTGTGAGGTAGCTTAACTGTACTTCCATTCCACTTCAGTAAGAATTTATGAAGCAATAAAATTAGATTTATTGGCTTAGTAACTCTAAAAGAAACATTTGATCTTGGCATTTTTGATGAAACTAGGTACCTGAGTTTAACTTTTATGGTGAAGCTCTTCAATTTTGGTCATTAATACTGATTTATATTTACCACGAAATAGCTTGTGACTGGTTTCAGGCAAAATAAAAGTGATGATTACCATTAGATCTAAGGGAAGGGGAGATGATTCTATGTACAGCTGCAAAGACCAAGCTCTAGCGATATAAAGTATAAGGGGTAAAAGTGTTGCCAGAGTCCAATAAATTCATTACTTTATAATACCATCCAATAAATATAAAGCAAAAGTTTTAATGGCAGTGTTTAGTGAGATACCTTCTGTAATGTTCTCCTTCGTAAAAAGTTACTTATGATTTTCTCTAGTTAGAAGTAAATCTTTAGCATGGATGCTAGTTTGGACTGGTTGCAAGGTACTTTGAGGTTTATTACTTTATTCATCTTGATATGTTTCAAAGAAATTCACTGGGGAGAAACTGCTTTTCTGTAATTGGCCTCTAGAATGGGATTAGAAGCAAGGTATTACAACTTCTCACAGGCGCTTATAATTCTTTTTAAAAAAAATATTAATATTTATATTCACTCATTTCTATAATGATTTCCTATTCTACTGATTTTTTTATTATAAAAATCGTCTAGGTCTTCTTCCCAAGACTCTTAACTCTTCAAAGTTTACTACTGTTTAACTCCCATTCAAAGACGTATGCTCATTTTCAGTTTTGTAGATAAAAGAGACTTGAGCGTTTATTTTGCCTAAATGTGGCATTTCAAGGTACGATTCCACATGGCCAACGTTGGCTCTCATGATTCAAATGTTGGTAATAAAATGTCTTAAGATGATGTTTTATGAACTCCTCACTCATTCTGCAAGAGGACTTTATATTTATGGAGATTGAAGAATGCCTGTGAAATCTTGTTTGTCTTTTCTGATGGAAAACAAGCTAATTAGGTATATGTGCTTGAAAAAAATCTCGATATTGCTTTCCCTACTTGCTAGTAAGTAGAAGGCATGATGGTTTATCAGCTAGTTAGCAAAGTCTTTCTCATACGTGGCCTGGCGATGGGGCTCATGCCAATATGCCTGCTGTATTGCAGAAAATCAAAGAAAGCTAGTATTCAGTTATACCTTCTGCTATCACCAGGTCAACCATAGATTTCTGTTTCAAACTAAGCATGTAGAATATTTCTAAAAAGGTATTTTCTGAAAGCCTGTGTATTCTGACTGTGTAATCTTATTTCCAGCAAATTTCAAATATTGCCAGAAAGTATCAGTGGCAACACTTATTTGAGCAAAAGAAAGATCTCCAGAGTCTCATTTACAGACTTCTTAATACACATCATCCAGTTTACAGAATGAGATATTCTAAAATAGAAATGTTTCTAGCCTAGGAAAAAAATCAGAGATGAACTAAAACAGTTATTTATCTATTCTTGAATGCAGTAGAAGGGTGCTGAGATGGCAAGAAAGACAAAAAGAGAGTTCCTGTTCAGAACATGAACCCACAGCATAATGAGAATTGTTTCTGTATGTGAAGATAGGGATATCTGTAAAACAGACAAACAATACAAAGCATCCAATACAATATGGTGCATAATATCATATTTTGAGTTCTGCTTCAGTCTACATAATTTCCAATGTTTTATTAAACAAACAATACAATTTTTTAAAGCATAGAACATTTTTTTCTTCAAAGAGCTGGAGAAGATACGTGCTACTGATGAGAGGGCTCAGAGTTTGAGTCTATTAGCAAACATATTTCTCCCTTCTTACCATACCTCTCAAGTCACTCAAAGAAATGTTTGTCAGATACAGAGCTAATGTTTCTTTCCACTGTGACCAGCCACTGTCTCTATCTGTACCACTCACACTTGGGTAAGGTAATATTAAAAGGAAAATTACAGTCGTTGAGCAAGCTGACTGATAGATGTGGCAGTAAACAAAGTCTCAGCAAAAATCTCAGAAACTTAAAAAAAATCTCAGAAAAAATTCAGAAAAATTATCATAAATTGGTTTGTTTTAGTAATTGTTTGAGATGAAAACCATTTCCAACTGGTAGCATTCAGCCTGTTCGCATCAAGAACCATTATTTATGACAACAGGTGTAATCTGTCCCCTGGGAGAACTGAGGGAGTCTTAATTAGGATTCTGAGGGTCCTCATTTGAAGGCTAGGTTATATACTTCATCTAATCCTAGAAATATTTCCTCATTATACAGTATCACTTCTAGTTTATCCAGATCAGACATAAGCCTACTGGCTTCCTTCCTGGTTACTGGCAGAAGTTGGAGGAAGAGCAAGAAACGTTTTATCTGGGATAGATGAAAAGGCATGTTAGATCATCCTGCCCCAACAGGTTCATTTCACAGCTTTATGTAGGCAGACTACAAAAAATGTCTATGGACCCTATGGATTTTGGAGCTGAAAACCATCTGGGATGGAAAAAAAAAAAAAAAAAAAAAAGATCAAATAACATCCTTTCTGAAGAATGGGACACAAGTATTGTAAAGAGAATTCTGTTCACCTTGCCAGGAATGGCTAATGGATGGAGCATCTCTTGATGAATGGCAGGATGTCAGCCAAGACAGTAGATCATCAGACAGGATGTCTTCTATATGTGTATTGTTTTTAGGAGTTGCCAAGAATTTTTATGTCGTTTCTTTATAACACACTTGTTTAGTCTACAAGATCAAGAAGTATTTCTAGTCTATAAGGACCTCCTTACAGAGATGTCATTCTGAGAAAAAGGCAAAACTGGAGACATTGTAAAATATTACCAGTTGAAATGCTAAATGCTGTTTTGTAAATCACAGAAATCAATGAGTTGTGGTTAACATCTGTGCCTGGTTTTAACTATTCACAGCTATGTACTGGTCTAAGAGATAAAAATGTTTTTTGAAGATTGGCAAATCATTGTTTTTCTAATTCTATGCTAGGAATTGTCAAACTTGAAATCAAAGTCTCAGTCACCACTAAAACTATAGCTGAAACTAAAAGATATTGAGTATCGGAAACATCATGAGAAAAAGTGTCAGTGATGTTTAGTAACCATGAAAGAATAAAGTAAAATAAGGGGATTTTTCAGAACAAGAAGTACTCTTTTCTAATGTTTGTTCCTTTAGACACTGGTAACATGCCCTTTCATTGGTAAACATGGGATCATTCATGCTATATTTTGCCTTGGGATTCTCTGCTATGATTAAGGAAAGTAATTTTGCTGGAATTAATATGATTGACAGCTGGCCAACACAAATATATATGGACCCTTCCTCTGAGAAGAAAAGTGAAATAAAACAGAGGAAGACAAGAAGAAAGCAAAAACCAACACAAAATAATCTGTAGTCGTATATAAAACAATGCTTGTAATTTTGATGTGCTGTCAGTTCCTATTTAATTTTCAAAACTGAAGCAATAGTTTAATACAGAAAGTTACGATTGTGGTGGGTGAGATTTTGCAAATAAATGCCACAATGTAGTAATAAATTGTCACTATTGTAGAGGATACAGAGCCTTGTTCTGTTATACTTGCCCTGTAGGTGAGATACTAATTATGTAAAATCTTCAACTCTTTTCATGTAGTGTGTGCATCATCTAATAGTACAAGACTAAGATTATCAAGTGGAATTCATAAAAAAGTTTGGGGTGACATGTTTTCCTCTCAAGAAGTGAATCTCCAGTAAATCAAGATATTTCTTCGAAATACCACAGTTTTGATAAGGAATGTTATTTGGTGTAGTCAATAGGCTGGCTGCTAAGGCTTTTACCTGGAGTTTTAGAAACTAGGGCCATGTTCCTGTTTTGCCTATTTGTAATAATTCATTACATTGGTTTGGTTTGGTCCTTTCCTTATACAAATATTTATATATTCCTTGAAAAAGTAAGAGACACCAATTTGACAAAATAAGTCATGGCACTCAACTGGAATGTAAGCAATACAGCCTCAAATCTATTAATTGAATCTGATAAGCTGTTCAGTCCATGTTAAGTTGCTCTCAATAACTGTGAAATATAATGTAATATTTCAGATGCTATGCAATATTACGTAGCAGTTCATGTTTTGCCTTCCTATAAGGAAGGCTCTAGATAAGTGACAAAAAATAAGAATGAAAATTTATTAAGTATTCTGAACTTGCAAACTATTTTTTTCCAAAATTTAAGTTAAATAACATAATAATTCTGACTTTTCAGTATTATTCTGAGGTAGTTTATTTTTAAAATGTCTAATTCTTCTTTATAGAAATGGACCGGTTTTGTTGAAAACACATTGTGACAAGCAATGTGCACCCATGTCTAATCAGGAACACTTGGGAATGAGGCTTACATTTTAAAACACAACTTAAATTGCACTCATTGCTAGTGATGGAGGTGGTGATACATCTTTATGCTTCTTGTAGAAATTCCCTTGGAGGCTAATCAACCTCATGATAACCTCCTCTGCCCAGCGAAGTCATTTTAGACTAGATTTATTATGCAACTTTCTATGTCTGACATTTACACACACAGCCAGTCTTGTGACAATCAGTAGTGCATTGAACTAGTATGCCTTAGAAATGAAGACAAACTTCTTGGGTATCACTTCTGAAGAAGGCTGTGCTTTTCCCTGAGGATTTTGGTTTTTCTAGCTTGTTTTGCAGTACCCAATTATTTTATGTTTTTACTTTTTCTTTTGTTTATTATAATAGGAATTTATTTTCAGGGCTGGAGCATCCCCTAATTAAATGGTAGTGTTTACAATGACTGTAATAGAACTATACTAAAGTACTTCAACAGTGGATCACATTTTTCCCCTTTATGTCTATATCTGGATACGCACACAGATTTAGACATAGAAGAAACAAGGGACATGGAAGAAAATTGTGGAAGGAAAAGTAGATTTTAGAAACAGGAGGCTGTGTTATTATTTTTAATGCATATAAACCCATACATTTACAAATTATGTTAGCAAAGGGAAAGGAAAAATCATCTGCTTTAGAAAGTGTCCATCTCTTTTCTCAGAAAGCTGCATGATATTACCTTTGGTGATTTTTCCTGTTCCAGAGAGCTGTTGGCTGTAGTGCAGTCTCTCATTCTGCTGGCAGATCATTTCACTCTGGAGAAAGTCTCACTGCATTCACATAGGCAAACTACAACAAATTTTTGACCGCAATCCTCTTTTCATGTTCTCTGTCTAATAATACCATGAAGAAAATAAAGAAAAAGTCAGCCTCAGTGAGCCCAGACCCTTCCTATTTCATATTTCTCAAATCTTTCCAAAGCAGGCAGCAGGGTATCCCAAGACATTAATTTTTCTCCTGGTATTGAGCTTAGTTTCTTCTCCAGACCAGGGTTACAACAACAGTCCCAAGTAAGTACAGCATAAAAACACCTCTGTCCCTTTCCAATTTCTGCTGTCCAAATCCTAGGTGACTGCCCTGCCCTAATCCCTCCACTGGGTCAAAATAAAAGCCCTTCCCTGAATGCAGACAGTGGCACATGACAAAATAGATGCACTGGCAACAAGTATTCTTTTGTGTATACAGAGAAGAAATATCAGTCTTCTTCATGGCCAAATCCTGACTGTTCTTTCCCCTGAGAGATGTAACCTCTTGTGCAGCCTGAGCTCATGGCCTCTGCTTCATGCTGGCACAGAGAGGACTTTGGCTTAACACATTTCCCTTGAAGTACATTTAGTAGGAGCAGTTCTGGCTGTCAAACAAATGTAAACTGGAGGGGGTAACTGGGGTCAGCTAAGCAATTTTGATGCCTCCCCTAAATGGCTATCCCTCATCTGAGTGAATAGACACCTACCTTTACCTTTAGAAACTGGACTTTAAAGAAGCTAAGATCGTTTCCTTCTCTTACAAATTTCGTTTTTAAAGTGGCTGCTAAAACAGTCTTGAAGCCTGCTTTTTTATTTATGTTTGATATAACCGGGTTGGTGGGTAGAATTTTGCTTTTGTTGTATACATGGTCTGCTTGTGTATTTCATGCCATGTTTTTGAAATACAGCCTGCTTTTGTTCTTGAACAGAATTATTTTGTCAGAAACAAGTTAGATTATTCACTTGCTTGAATTTTTATTAACTGTAAAATCTTTTTTTCCCCAGTGACCACGTATTTGAAATTGGAGTACTGGATATTTTTGGATTTGAAGAATTTCAAAAGAATACTTTTGAACAGGTAAGTGGCTAAGTTTTTCTGAATTTACTGTTAATGATAATTCTTCTATTAAGGTTTTAAACAAAAGTGTTTTGCTCAGAATATAAATATACATGGAGGTGAAAATTTGCTCTTATTTTTTTTTCCCCATTCTGCCTATATGGGTGTGAATTAAAGACACAGGCTGTGTAGTTATTAATCATTTTGAAAGAATCTAGTAAACACCTACCATAATAATTTGGAAGAGGGTAGTCTCAGCACTGAAAGACAATCTGAGGAAAATACTTTGTGTTGTCTGTTTTTATGTTTGTGGAAGTGATACTTCAACTAGGTCGGTGAGTAGGAGGACAATACACTGGATTGGAAGAAAGATCAAAAGGTCTTCGGATGCCTTGGAGAAAAAATAGAACAAAAATCCTACATTATGCTAAGTGTCATTACTGGCAGATTCACCTCTGTGTGACTTTATAACATGTGACTTTTAAAAAAAATTCAATTACATCTGTGGAAAATAATTTAAACTTTAGCTCTCTGAATGCTTAAAAGTCCATTTAAGTATCAAACATTTTTTGAAAATTACGGAACTCTTTGCCTGCCTCCAACATTAGTCTCTGAACACCAAAGCTCTTGTGAATTATGTGTTTCAGAAAGCATTAGCAACTCTACACAATGTGCTGAAAGAGATGTCTAAGTTATTGTTCAGTTGTTCATTCAATCTGTAATGCAGCAGAAGAAAATCAAAGCATAGAACAGAAAATCAAAGCATAGAAAAGAATAGAGATGGCATCAGCAACAACAAAGAACATGTTATTGTTTGAATCAAAATTGGCCCCTTCATCCCAGTCAACCCATTGTTTTATGGCTCAGCTTTCTAGTGAAATAGAAGTCATAGGGCCACATTAGTTCACTTTGTGTAGCATGTTTACATCACTACCCAATTTGCAAATGTTTGAAAGCACAAACAGGATGAGCTTACCTCTTACTTCAAAAGAGCACATAAGAATGCAATAAACCACAATCCATTTCCCCTCACAAAACCTTGTGCTGTTACAGTTCTACCTTGCTCAAACTTTTGCTGGATTAAGGACTATTAATGTGTGCCAGTATTCACATTTACTCAGTGTGAATGTCTACTTTGGGGAGGAAATATCAAGTGAAAAAGAAAAAACATGTTAACAGACTGAATCTATGCAAAAAAAATCTATAAAACCTACTGATTAATAAGGATAAAATATTCTATGCATTTTAAATGCCTCTCAAAAGAGCGGGGTGTATCTTGTGACTTACTGGTTATTTTCCTTTGATTCTGTTCTGCATTGTTTTTTGTCATAAAACTCATATAAGTTCTGCAACTGACATAATTAAATACCACAAATTCCAGTTTCTGGAGTAAGTAATTTTCAGCTCAGCGACTGCAGAGAATGCATGAAGAGAAAATATGAGACTTCAAGAAAAAGGAGTAAAAAGTAGCTTATTTTATGATTTCTGCACAGCAAACATGATAATTTCAAAGTGTATTTTGCATTTTTATTTTATTTTTTCTAAATAAATATATTTCAAGATATACTTAATGTCCCTCCACCTGGACTGCATGCATTTTGTTGACTAATATTGAGTAATACCCTGAGTCATTACCTCAGAAAATACTAAACTGCATTCCTGAAAAGGCAGAATAAAGGTGAAGGAATTACAAATAAAAATAATCATTTTTATATGAACTCTGTAATGTGATAAACACATCTGATTCCTGAAGTGATGGGTTGCAGTATCAATAAACAGAAGCGGTTTGTTTCTCCACATGGCACAGTGTAATCACGCAGACACACACAAAACAGCCTGCACTCAAAAGCTCAAGCTGTCTAGTAGTCTAGCCTAGCTCAGTATTCTGCCTGGGCTCATTAACCCTGATGATAAACAGGCTTGTTAGCCCAGATAGGGTCCTTGTGCAAAACATTGCATCATGTCTGCAAACATGCCCAGTGTCAAGCCCTGTGACTGCGGAACATTAACATTAAATGTTACAGCCAAACAGTGGAGAAGCCATAAAAATTACTTTTTCTTCACATTTATTTAAGATGGCATCACAAAAGTAATGTGGGGAAAATTAACCTTTTGCTTCAAATCAGTGTAAGACAAGGTGTTCTTTCCGATATCTGTTTGCTTGCTTTCTTGAAAAAAAAAATTACAACTGTTTTCAAGAAAGATTAAAACCTGATTGCCCAAATCTGGGGACATTCCAAGCTTCTGTGTGAATCTTTCTGGTACTTCAAATCAGATCAGTGGATAGACAGTTTAATACCATAATTAAGAAAGCAATATGATACTAAATCACATGTCAATTTAAGCAATTCAGTTTAATAGACTGTGTTTGAGGATGGTTCAGGAAGAGAGAGCTGGATAAACTAGGTAGAATAACTTGCTCAGTGCAGTCTGTTGGAATGACAAGGCATTAGGGAATTGAAATGTCAACAGCAAACCAAGAACTGGTCTAGGAATGGTTCACGAACAATGCATAGGACAATAGATGTCAAAGAACTAGAAAAGTAAGGTTAATTGTGTCTACACCAAAAATATGGTAACTTCTGCAGGCAGCGTGATGTGACTGACAGCTTCTAAGGAGAATATTTTTATAGCCAATTACAAAGAAGGCGGCATTAGAAGTTAAAAGCAGCCTTAAGTAAGTGTATGGTTTTCCTTGTACTTGGTGAGCGTTGGTAAGCCTTCATTTTATAGAATGTGTGTAATACATTCAATTTATATTAGAAAAAATAGGACATGTAAATCGAAAATAACAGTAAATAAGTACATGGGATAAGTGGCAGTGAGTGGAGTTGTGGTTTCTGGTGTGAAGTTTAAGAGCTGAAAGACAGGGGACAGTGTTTTTAGAAGCCACAGTCTGAGGGAGCCTTGCTCAATGAAGAGTGGAAGGTTCTGAATTACCAGGACTCAATGAGTTAGTACTCATCAGCTAAGTCATGGTAAATGACTACAGTACACTGCTAGCTCACCCCAATTACAATTTACGGTCACTTCCTAGTAGTGGTCATTAGCTCGGAAACAGCATTTTCCTAGAGCAGCTGCATACCTGCTGTGTGCCAGAACAGCTTTGTGTACTGCCACACTGGAACATGGTCAGAAGTGAGCACAGATTTCTCTGTCCTAGTCTGTACAGAAATAGCCTTTGTTTTGTGATTATTTCAGGAAATGTGAATGCTCTACCAAAAATAGCAATGGCGGTTTTCAGTGTTAGTTTTCAATGTTTCCTCAGGTTTTCTTGTTTGTGAGGGACTATATTTGTTTACAGTTTAATCTGCACTCCTTTGAAAGTAGAAAACTTCTGCTTCTCTTCCAGTAGAGTTTAAAACTTGGTTAGGTCTTATTCATGGTTCCTTCACAGCACAACTAAAAATACTGCAATCAAGGAATGCTGCTATCTTCGTTATACCTTTATGCTAGTATATTCTTTGACCACAAGAGCATGCCACACAAACAGAAAGAACTCATAGCCAATGAACATAACGAGTGACATAGGCAGGAAGGAAGGTTGTTAAAGCTGTTTTTAGGAAAACTGTTACAGCAGAAGTACCAAACCTTAGAGTAGCAAAAGTAGCTTTTCTTCAGTCAGGTCTTTCAGCAGAAGTGGAGGTCTGTAATTGTGAAAGTATCACAAAGAGCAAGAATGCAGCTAAATAAAATGGACTCTAGTAGTGTTTTCTCTCTGATGTCAAATTCAGGTGGCAAGCTGAAAAAATATTTAGCTCTTGCTAAACAACTTGTTTAGCTCTTGCATGGCACATTGCTCCTGTAGACCTCTTAAGTTTTGCAGGAGAAAGTATATATATAATCTCCTCCTTTTTTATAGGAAATACCAGTGATTTATCTGAATTAGGACTGTGGGTCACTGAAACAGTCAAGTGTCTCTTGAGTCCCGTTCAGCTCTATACCCATTAAAGTATGTGCACACTATCTGTGTGATGCAGTAGAGCGCTGGGAGAGGCATGGCTCCTGCAGCAGCTCTGTGCAGCACATCTCTTCTGACAGGAGCCAGCTGGCTCCGAGAGCGCAGAGCATTGCCTGCCCCACTCAGCACTTCAGAGTCACCATGGTGAAGCAGAAGAGCCTGTAAAACCCAGCTGTGTTCACAGGAATTTTCACCTAAGTTTATTGTTAGGTGTGGTAGGTTTTAACTTTTCAACATGTTATTTCTTTAGTTAACCCTGCTGAGACTTCATTTACTTTTGTCATGTGACCTTTCCTAGCCAAAAGAGTGTAACAGATTATTTTCTATTAAATTGCATTGCCTCAGCCATTAGACCGCTCCTTGCTATCCAGATGTAAGCTCATGTTGCCCATTCTGTAGACGGATGAATATGACTGGATAGAAGTTACATGATTTAACTTTTCTGTGGTCATTGCAGTCTCAGTGTTAGCAGACGGTCATGCACTCCAGTTTTTACATTCGGACAGTCTGAAGGAGTAATCCAATATTTTATTTTGTGCAGAAGAAATCAGCCTTCTTTGATTTTGGCTGTCCAGAGGATAGAATGATGGTCCTGCTTGCCTCTGCACTAGCCTGTGGAGCAGGCAGCTGCTGGTGCATGCTGAGCTCTGATACTACATAGGGACTTGAATGCAGAACCTCCCACTGCAGTTCCTAGTGCTGGGGCATTCGTTATTCCCCATAGGATGAGGGACAGTGCTTTACTATCTTAATTCAGCCTTTAACAAGTTAAAATAACATTGTATTTTTAAGTCAGAGTTTTGCTAGCCTCCATGCACCGGAAGGTTTTAATATCCTTCTTGCAGAGCAGCGACAGCCAGCTGATCCCTGGCATCAGGGAGCTGGGCATGAGGAGGATCCCAAAGCTGGCCATGCCCTCCCTGATGGGCACCATCCAGCAGGGCCTGAGCACGGTGGGCAGAGCCAGGGCCGGTAACGGCATCCATCAGCAGCCCTGACATGGCAAGCAGCAAGCTGGGGCTGGGGTCCTGTCAGGAGCAGCTGGAGACAGGGCTGGAAACTGGCACCGCCATGGTGTTGCCTGGGGCAAAGTGGGGGTGGGGGTCCCAGGAAAGGCTGAGTGGAGCTGCGAAAGCCTATTCCTGTCCTCAGGGGCTTGGTGATACTGTGTTTTAATTTGTTCCTCAACACAGTTCCTATGGATTTTATGCTCTGTCTGCCTTTTGTCATGGTGTACCCCTGTTCCCTCTCAGTTTCTTTGGTTTTTTTTCCAGTCTGCACACATTTTTTTCCAGTTGTGCAGGACACTGTTGTCTGTCCAGTGTTCCAGTCAGCCACTGGAAAACCAATGTTACTCACTTTTAAAGTTGGTTAATTGTGTACCTGACATTAAATGTTTATTTTTTCTTTATTTTTTATGGTGGTCACTTTGTGGCCAAAGATGAAGTAATTTCCCTAAAACTGAGATTCCCAGCTAGATTCAGTTTGTGATTGATTGGTGAAATGCTGTGCAAGGATCTTTATTAATTGATATTTTACTTCTCCACAGCAGCACCCTTTTTTGTCCTACAGTACTTGCGGGCCAGTAGTATGAGAGAAAAAATAATTCAGAACTATTTCAGTGTCTTTAATTCCAAATTCTTTTAAGGAGAGATTGCCTTACCATGTTTGTTTGCTTGTTTGTTTAATACTTCTATATGTACAAATTCAGGTGGGGGACTATGCCATTACTGAAATTGTGTCCCTTTTGGAGAAGTTTTTCAGACCTTTCTTTGCGAAAGGATTTTCAGGTGGCAGCTACCCATACTGTTTTCCTTTATTTGAGGAACACAGATCAGCTAATGGCAACTGACCTCAGAGATGACATGAATTCCCAGTGAAATAAAGTTCTTCTGATGGAAAGGCAGAAGGACTATGTTTGAGTTTGTGTTGGAGCTGCAAGGAGAACAAGAAATCTGTATTAGATCATATTGTCCTTAAATGGCTAAGGAAGAAATAGAATTCCTTATTAAATACATTAAATTATTGTAATGAATGCATTAAATATATTCATTAAAATATTCTGATTGCTACTCTACATTAAGAAAAGGATGTGGAAATGTTAGGATACCAGATACAAGGGGGAACAGTCATCAAGACACTTCTGAAAAATAACTGATTATCAGGCTTAGGTTTAAAAATACTTTCTGAGTCCAACTTCAGTAAATAGAAGATGATTCTGCCTTCCGTTATCTTAGAATTACAAGTCTGAGAAATGCACATCCTTGCAAATTAAACTTGGTATTGTAGCTTCATCATCCTGGCTCATACACATACAGTCTGATAGATGTGTTGATATGACAGCTGCAAGCTTTACTCCATGCTCTGAACACACATCCCTTGAGAGAGCTAATGCTTCTGCATGACCAAAGGATGTAAATGAGGTTTACAAAGGGTGTTTGCATCCATCGTTCCCTCACTGATTGACTGTCACCAAGTTTTCTTTTCATAAATCCCCCCCCCTTTTTTTTTTTTTGGCTATGCCTTTTCAAGCAGTTATTTATATAAAGTGAGGAGCAAGAAAATTTCATTAGTCATAGATGCTTTTCTGTCTTTGGAGTATGCCACAATATTGGTCTTCTCCCTAAATTTGGATTTGAAGTGTACTTAATAGTACTAACTGGTCAAATGCAGTAAAAGAAAGAGAGTTCAAGCTAACACTATTTAATGTGATGAATACTTATTGCTTTTACTGAATGCCACTATATTATTTTTCAAATTCTACAATTTAGATAATACTGCAAGTTCTTTGCTTAAATACTTGAACAAGAATTTTTTTTTAAATAATAATAATCTGGAAGTACTTTTTAATGAAGACTTGGAGAAATGGTGTATTTGTTTTCACTGAGACATGGTAGTAAGCTAGGATTAGAAAGAAAGACAGGTAAAAAGGAGGATTTCTTAAAAAGAGGCATACAGTGGAGTCAATAAGAGGCATGTAAAGAACAGTTTAACAAGTACCATAGGTAATGTTGAGTAATGCTGCCAGATAAAGCAAACATACCACATTCAAAGGTTCTCCCACAACATTTGTTTTAGGTAGAAAAATAATTGTGTTGTCTTTTGCTGTTAGTACTATATTTCCATCTAATTTTCATGGGTGCAATGAAATATGTGTTTAAAACATGTAGTTTTCTGAACTTTTCGTATCTTTGGAAGAAAATGTCATTGTTTTATATAATACTTCATATAACATGGAGCAAAAGAAGTTTAGTTAGCAAAGCTAGTTTACTTCATTTTCATCTGATTTCTACATTTCAGCTGTTTTAATTATTACGTCAACCTGTGTCGAACTTTTAATTTCAAACATTCATTTTATTACCTTTTTCCAGCAGGTTCTATAAAACACTGAAATGGAGAAAGATATGATCAGAATGTCTTGCTTTTCAGCAGTCTCTGGCTGGTCTCCTGGTTCTCATTCTGCAAGGCTGTTACAATCATTGCTAGAGACAGCAGCTTTGGTCAAGCTTGCAGTTTGTATAAGCACTTGAGCTTACTTTTTGGTCTGGTTTGCAGAACCTTACTGTCACTATGACAAGTCTGCCAATCTGAATGACAGTATTGTTTATGTTACTAAAAAGCACACCAATGTATGCCGTAATATACTGATCACTAGAATTTATGTGTGTGGGTTTTTTTCTGTACTCATCCAGCATGTTATGTATGAATATTTTAACAAAATACTATGCCTTTTACTTCTGGCAGTTAAAACCAATGGTATTTGTCAGATCTTTTCAAGATATGGCTAAGACAGTCTTGCCCTTTGGCTCAAATTGTGTAGTTTAATAATTTTGCTGCGCAGTCAGGTCCTCAAGTACATTTATTGGTTTTATGTATTTTAGGAGATTGGCACAGGATAAAAAGTAAGCTTGAGTTGATAGTGATTTTGTCAACATTTCTTATGGTAAAATATACCTATGTAAAGTGAAAGGACATGGTTCTCTAAATAACTCATTTGCAAATAAAGATATATGCAGCATGCATCATTTTAAAGCTTTACATATCCTATGAAGTATAAGCTTGTAAGGGTATGTTGCCTTCTAAAATAATGTTATGAAAATAACATTCTGAAAAGATTTTGTAATTAGAATTAGAATTTGAAAAGTGATCAGTGAAGAATATTTTGCCTGCCACAAAATTTAAAAAGCTGTCTTTTTCCATAAAATAAGTAGGTAGTGTAAGTCAATTTTATAGTTTCATTGTAAATAAAATGAGATAAAAATCTGAATCTTTAGAAATCCCACTTTAAAAAAACTGGTGGGTTTATTAGAGGCTGTCTTTTGTCTGCATTATCATACATTGGTAAAGGCAGTTAATAACAGACATTTGGTTATAAAATGTGGTTTTGTTTTGTTTCTTCTTACTGTTATTCACACTAGACTATTTCATTGTGTAGCAACTGCAAGTTGACTGTAGTAGCATGAGGCATTAATGGAAAATTCAGGCAACTATTACACATCACTTGGGTTCTTTTCCCTCATCTGGATGTTAAGCCATGTAATTATAGGATTGCTCTAAATATTTCATATTTTTTAATGTGGCTTACAGGTGGAATTGCTTTTACACACTTTATTCATTGAAGATATACTTTATGCCAAAAAAAATATGTGACTAGTTTAGCCTGAAAAGAGACTGCATGCAAGCATACTTTGCATCATTCCTTATATAAAGCGTTCTTCCACCCTTTTAGGAGTTTCTGCTTTGTTAATTTGTTAGTGACAGTACCGTTTTGAGGACGTTTTAGAATTTTCCATTAGAATTTCCACTTTAACATAAATAAAACACTAAAAACATGTTTTCCACAAAGTTATTAAATATTTATTTTTTTGCAGATTGTGAGCTTTGAATAAAATGCAAAAGGTCCCAAAAGAAGCTGATACAACTCCCACCTGTTTTTAATTGAAAATCAGATTCCTATTAAACTATTTATTTTGCAAAAGTGGCACTACACCTCTTATAAGACAATCAAAGAAAATATTTGAGAGGCTTTTATATTATTTATCTTTTCAAACTTTGAACTTGCCAGCCTTCCCTTACAATATCAATAAAATGGAGAGAATCAACTAATAAAATGTCCCTAGATGTTTTATAACATATATTTGGGCAAAACACAGTGAGTTATTCAGACACTGCTTTAGACTTCAGTGACATTGTATGTGGAAGCAGAGTTTTAATGTCCTTGTAAATTTTGAACTAACTACAGTCAGAATCTTAACCAAATATGTAGTTATTTTTTCTGAAAGCACATTACATCTGTGTAGTTTCCCTGAATATAAATGGCAGAAGAATATTAAGTGTACCAATTTATACTTAGAGCTACCTCACTTCAATCAGTGGAATTAGTGTAAATTTGCACTATATTTGATAATGCTGGTGTTTGATAATTCTTATGTGGAATTCACAATAAACTGTGCAGACAGAAAACTGTTTATTCCTAATTTAATACTAATAGCTGTTAAAATGTAAATTTCCCTAGGGTCTTGCTAATCTATGATCTGCCGAGAGGAGCATATTGTGGATTGACATTTCTTCAAATTCAATATTAGACGTGCAGTAAAACCTACACCGATGAATTATCCAGTGAGCTTCTAATACTAATTTTTTCTTCGTTTTACAATAGCTATGTGTCAACATGACCAATGAGAAGATACACCAGTACATCAGTGAAGTGCTTTTCCTGCAAGAGCAAGCCGAATGTGTACGAGAGGGAGTTGCCATGGAAACAGTGTATTCTCCTGGTAACCACACTGCAGCCTTGGATTTTTTCTTTCAGGTAGTTTTCAGATCTATTTTACACCATGTGTATTTTTACACAGTCTCTGCATGTTAGACTGATACAAACTTTTGCCTGCAATTTCTGATTTATGAATCAATCTGTAGAGAAGATTATGGGTCCAAAGAGACCATAGAGAGGGCTGTCATAACTGCCCTCATAGGCTGAGGGCTGACCGAGCTTTCTAACAGTCCAGGGTTGGAGAAGATGTCACAGAAACTCCTTGCCTGTACTGATTAATGTGTAATATCTGTGTATCACGCCGTGTCATTAATGCAGCTGTGGGACAGATAAGTCTGTGTTGTAAGCCTGACAGCTTCTTTTGTGCCTGAAGCTGGTTTCTGGACTATAACTTCTAAGAAGGAAGTAGCCCAAGCAGTATCCTGAAAGATCATCAATAGTTACAATTTTTGGCAACTGAAATATTATTCCCTATGTTTCTTGCAGAATTATCTGATGTGCATAGCCTTGGAGACTTACCAGAATATTTTAACCATTTTTTTTCCTTTTCTTTGTGGTGATATATGTAGCTGTTTACTAAATGACAAGCTGTGTTACTCTACAAGGAAAAACTGACATTCTAGTCCTCCTGTATAGAACGAGAAAAATCTGGTTTTCATTTCAGAAACCATCAGGCTTTTTGTCAATGCTGGATGAAGAAAGCCAATCTATTTGGTCAGTGGAACAGAGTCTTTCTAAACGCATTCAGGCTTACCTGGATACATCAGACACAAATACAGTATATTCCTCCACAAAAGATGGAAATGGTAACCTAGCCCCAAAGGATCAGGGCTCCACCTTCACTGTTATGCATTATGCTGGGAGGGTAAGTTGTCTCAATGATTGGTTTCACACAGCTAATGTAAAAGAGTAAACAAAACAAAATTCTGCATGGCTTCTCCAACTCCTGGCTATAAAACACAACTCACTTTCTAGTGATTAATTTTCAGAGGACAACTTAGAATTTCAATGCAATATCTAGTCTATAAAATCTGTAGTTTGTATCACATTGTGCAGAATTCAGGCTACCTAATTCTGGCTCCTAAATTGGATCTTCATTGTAAGCATTTCATGTAGAGGGGGGTGATTCAGATACCTCAGTATAAATTTTTAATGCCATTTTAGTTGGCTGTCACTTTGCTTTCAGATGTTGTTCCAGAACAGTACAGATTCCCTGTAGATCCTCTGCCATATATGTAGATACCTGGGATACCAGCATGCATCTGGTAAAAAAAGTAAACAAGTTTTTTGTTAATAGTCATAATGAAAATATACATTTTTTCCTTTTTTCTTCAAAATCTCAGAACATGCTATGGGTGTCTAAATATATCTGTAAAACAAGAGGAATATTTCACATTTCCCCTCCTGCAATGTTCATGGAAAAGCATAATGGATTCTGTTAAATAGGCCTCTTACCTTTTTCTTTCCAATGCTCCCTCATTTTCCCATTTTCTCCACAACCATACGCAACTCAAAGCTAGCAAAACTGGTATGTGTTTAAAGGGATAATTTATATATATATAATTATATATATATATATATATATAAACTGACAGATTAGCTACTCTGATTAATCTGACATGCTGCCATTTCTCTGTGCTGAAAGCATGGTATTTAAAATGAGCTAATGAATGTAGATTGTATGGGCACAATACAATGGGGGCTTTCAGTTATCACTTTTCCAAAATTTCCACTGAAATCAGGTGAGAACATAGACTGAAGGCTGCAGGGATCAGTCTTTACACCTGAACAATTTATTCCGTGTCTGTTCACACTTTCTAAGTCACACGTAGCTGATCCCACGAGCTATCTATCCACTGATGGACTCCCATAAAAGTATTGTGCACAGCACATTTAGAAACTGTTTAGCTACTGTGCTGGGGAACGACCACAGCATGATCATATGCACTGCACTGTTTATAACTGTAAGTGTTATTAGTTGATAACTTTACCTAGCAGGTTACTTTAAGCCTGAGACCTCAGTAAAGCCCGCTGTCAGGCAGAACCTGGCTTTTTCAGGATTTAGTGGTAGCACATGATACATACCTAATCACTTCAGAATTGTCTGTGGAAGACACGTGGAAACTGCAGGTGCTTCGGTATAACCAGACAACTGACACCTGGACGCTCCTCCCTTTACCTAAGCAACCGACAGAAGAGATGAGTTCGATGAACAAGAAATTGGGCAGCTATGGTAAAGTCTTTTGATTAGAATGCATATTGCAGTTCTAAAACAAATGTAACAACTTTGCTGCTGCTTATTGTGAGAGATAATTAGAGCAACCTTCCCTCACATGATTTTCTGAATAGCAAACGTAGGGGGTTTATCTGGTATGCTGCTAAAAAAAATCAATTTCAATTCAGAATGGAGATCTACATGTTTGCTAGGGTAAGAACACCAGAAAAATAACTCTGCTCCATGCTGCTAAAGGTACTAGATGACACACTTTCTGCTATGATGAATATTTTAGGTGGGACAGATCTATGCTGTTGAACATCCAGTTAGTTGACTATTGGTAGTGGGTACTCATATGAGGTGTGTTCAAGGCTCGTCTCCAAGTCACCAAAAAAAGGCTTGCTGGCTCTGTCATATCTCAAGGTAACATTCTATGCACTGAGCTCTCCAGAACAGATGAGAATGTGCATGGTTAGGCTTCCTTGACTAGATAAGATCCGTTACAGCAATATAAATGGGAAAAGGTCTATTTTGTGGCTTCTCATTTGGACATGAAGTCGATGGAGGTGTTGAATGGTGTTCTGATGCAGACAAATTTTTTCTTTCCCAACAAGAGAAATATGGTCATTATGGAAAGGATTAAAACTGTTTGAGCAGTGCTTGAATTCCTAACCTAAATACTTTGAATAATTCCCTGGAGGCTCTTCTTTCATCATAAGGCCTTCTACTTAGACTCAAATTATTTGCCAAAGTTAAATGGTTTGAATACCTCCACTACTGGGACTTTTCAGTAGGAATGCGGGCACACAGTGGTTAGATAACAGCACAATGAAGATTTTGTGAAACCTATTAGCACTTAAAAGTGATAGAGTTAAGAACTGACTGTGGACTCCAGATGTCTAATTTAATTTATAAATCTGTTCTATACTTGTTAGGTAAATATTTTTTCATGGAGTTCTGTTATCATTATACAAATTTATCACAGTAGTTCTAAAAGGTTCCACACACCAAAAAACTGACATGGAAGCAGCAGCAAGGCAGCTGCATTAAAATCACAAGCAGAATAATAAGAACATTTCTTCAAAATAAAAAAAAAATAAAAAAAATCCTTATTCTCTGAAGAAGCAGTCAGTAGGAAGATTTCTTAAGATCAAAGTTTCAGGTGCCTAGTTCTGAAAGTCAAACTGTGAGTGGCAAGGAGTACACTTTTCATTAACGTGTGTTTTAGCCTTGCATAGTTGTTTAGATTATTTTTATATATATATAACAAAGACATGTGGTTTGACCTTTTCCTAATAATAGTAATGCCATTTAATTTAAAAGTATGAACAAACAGACAGCTCTCTATGTAAATTCACACATTCTTTTGAAGTCAATGGAGATCCTTTGATTTACATTGGCCAAGGAACTATTCCAGACAGTCGGGTTGTTCTTTGCATCCTTATGACAGTAAAATGCTTGGCCCTGCCAAAACAGAAAAGTTCCTGTGCAAGTTCTTAAGTCTTCTTACTTTAATAATGATTGAGCAAAATCCTCAAAGACACCTGCATTTTTGATATCTCATGGGACTGTTATCTGACTATCACAGATTGAAATTTCCAGTGATTTATGATATGTATTTACATCAAATCTGATGATAGCATTACTGTATTAAATAATGACACAAACTGAGTTTATTCTGAGACTAGTATGTCTTCGTAAGTTGATAAACTGAATATGAAAAACTAGGATTTTAAAAATGCTGATGCTGTTCTTTAGATTGTGCTATTACTGCATTTAGTAGACTTTAGAAGTCATTTGTGATTTATGTTTTATGAATATTATTAAAGGATCAGGCTTTTAAATATATCAAGTTTTATGGGCACTCAAAAATAAGAATTTCATATATAAAGTAACAGTAGATTTTGGCAGGTTTTGAGAGCCTTTTTTATACTCCAATATCAATTAAATGAGTCTAAAGTAAGTGAAGTATAAAACAATCTTTCTCTGTGTCATTACCTTCAGAGATCCTCAAATTTAAAACAAGGGGCCTTGATTTTATTTTCACAACAATTTTTCACTCATCTTAACTTCTTTGACTTCATAGAGCTTCTCATTATTTACATGAGTATAATTGAAAGACAAACCAGACCCAGAGGGTAGAAAAAGAATTACCAATAAAATGTGACAGGTAATTGAACATTACATATTTCACTTCTAGGCTTAATCATTTATATTCAGATGTCGTGTCTGGGTTGGTGTTTGTGAAGGAAGTCACAGTGAATGCAGGCTCTGTGTTAGAAGGTCAAGGCAGACATCCTGATTTCTCTAGGTAACAAAAGTTGTAACTGCAATGTAGGTCACAGCCAACATGAAACAGCTGCTACTCCGAGTCATCTAGAGCAAAAGAAAAAGCTATTATTCTGTGTTGGCCCTGGCATGAATCTTATTGCAATTTGGGCTTCTTTTCATCAGTAGTTTATGTATGTAGCTCAAAGTCCATAAAGAATTGAATTTGTACCTTTATCCAGACATCTACAGTAGCTACTTTAGCAACTCATAAGTGCAGTTGTACTGGAAAACGCAGCTATTAAAAATACTGCCTTGCTGAAGAGACCTACTTTTGTATATTTAATTGAGATTGAAAGGCAACCATTTGTGGACAAAATTGATATCTCTAACATTATATCATGAGAGAACTACAGCTGATACAGATGTGTCCATGCAGTTTTCAAGACCTCTAACATGTTCATACCTTAACATTTTGTGTCAGGATACTTGCAGGAAAATTATCTTTTTTTCCACTATCAAGTCTTCGGGATTGATTGTAGCCCTGTATTGTCAGGTATCACCCATTCCCTTATGTTTTATGGTCAGTAGCTTTTCTTAGGACTACATATGCCATATTATTAATCCAAGCCTAATAAACCTCAGGCTATTCCAGAAAAAGCAGTACTAAGAGAAAAAGAGAAGAGATGACGTGTCAGAAATGAAAAAAGGAAAGCATGAGGTTGAAATGAGAGGAAGAAGGCACATGAGCCTCAGAGTAATGTGTAAGGGAAAAAACCCCAAAGAACTTGGAATCCATACTTCATTTTCTGACAGAAGCAAAACTTTAAGAAATCTGTATGTATAATATCATTCTTGGAGACCATTGATTTCTTCTTATTTTCTTTACTATTTTGGAATCAAGAAAGTAGAATAAAAGAGGAAAATAATATGCACAAGTAAGCTTCTGCACACAGAAGAAATCAACACGGCGGGAGATTTCTCAGTGGAAGCTGAGAAAGAATACTGTATTACACAAATGTGACAGAATGATCCTGTGGAAGAAAGAAAACAACTTTTTCTTCATTTGTCTTGAATTTTACTATCATGCCTGCACAACACCAAGTCTGTCTTTTTCTGCATGAGCAATATGATACATTGCTCATGAACATACATGAACACATGCTTGGCAAAGGCCACGGTGAACATTACTACTTTATCATATCAAGTATTTTATTTTAATTATGCAGCTGAACAGAATCCTACAGTGCCTTGACACATTATGAGTCTCTTCTAAGAGCTATTTAATGTCTTGCTATCTGAATGCTCTAAGACAAAAAGCTTATCTGTTCTGTTCAGGCAGAAGGTAGAAAAGAATGATTTAGATTTTGTATGACTAAAAAAATTCTAGTGGAAGGCTTTATCTGAAGGTTGTTTGACACATTTCCCTGAATACTGGCAGTCTGATCTCTTCTGGAAAAATGCTGCTCATCTGGGGCATTTCTTTGTTTCTGATGCCTGCCTAACATGAATGTCTCAGCTGCTTCTCACAGAGCCTGCATGCCTGGCAGCACCATGAGAGGAGGGGCCTGCAGGTTCCATGCTGCATGCCGCAAGCTTGCCTTGGGGAAGCAAAGTGTTTTACGGGTGCAGTTGATCAATGCATCTGACCATCGGCTGAAACTATACTAAGAATGTGTAGTACTGAATTTCTAGGTACTTTTATTGATAACATTAATATTTTAACAAAGGGCTTCACATGAATTATATTTCTGAAGTGTGAGGAGTACTGATGGCTGTGATTTTTGAAGAATAACATTCCATCACCAAACTTTCTCGAGGACTCAAAGTTCTTTTTTGAAAGTTTATTGAAAAATTAACATATCAATAAGTAAATCAGAAACATATTATCTTAGCACAGTGCCAAGAGACACAGCTTTACCTAATAGTGGTATTTAATATACTGGTGTTCAAGACAATGAGCTATTTACGCCGTTTTTCATGAAATCTGAATAATAGGTTGTCATAATTTAATCTTTCTGCAGTTTAACTTTATACTTGAATTTACAAATCAGATAAGTCCCTTGTCACTGTTTGTCTTGCCACTGTTTTGATTTATAGGACTGTAATAAACCGATCAGACTTAAAGACCAACTTCTTTGCTCTATAAACCAGTGCACATAATGTCCTTTAAGTGCACATCAATGTCTGTTCCATTTCTCAGCTATGTGCATTTCAGAAATACCTCTCAGCTGTCAGCTCACCTTCACCAAGGCAGTCTTCACTGAAATGCCTTATATATCCCAGGCAGACTCTGAAACTGAACCTCTAAATCAAAAGACAAAAGGAGATGGATTAATCAATAAGGATGCTTTCATTTTCTCTATTTTTTCCCCAGGCTGAATCCCCAGACATAACAATCAAATCAGTCTAGTCTAAGCTAAACCAAGGCCTATAAAGGTTACTTGACAAAGATTCTCTTTTTCACACAGACAAGATAGTTGTGCTTTTCCTCCCTTTCTCTCTCTCTTTCTTTAAGTAAACTTTATATTTGGACTTTCACTTACAGGAGAAAATAACAGAGCACTTTCTTCCACCCTCCTACTTTATTTCTAAATATCTGCTGCTTTCAATATGCTACTATTTCTATCACAGTGTTAAAATGAGACTTTACAGACTATATAAAATTATTTACCTCACTCATTGTTAAGACTTGTTTTGGGAGGGTGATAAGCCCAGTGATCCTAATAAATAATGGCACATTCAAGCATTTAAATGATATCGTTCACATTTAACTACTGGCAGAAAATTAACGACTGCAAGTGACCCTCTGTGCACTGAAATTGTCCTTGGACGTTTTCAAAAATTTCTCTTTGAAGTATCTGAACTGATTATTTTCTTATTAGCTAAACAACACATGCAAAACTGACCTTCTGAGTTACATTTTGTTATTAAATAGTAAAATTTTCCCTTTTAACTGTGAATGCAGTCAGATCAACCTTAACATTCCAGGTGGTATTTTCCTAGCTTGTTTTAGGGTTCCTACTGGATCTGCCATTAACCATGACTGCATTTGGCCTATTGCAAGATATGAGAACAAAAAGGAGTATTTGATGTAGTTGATGAAAATTATGTGTAAAGGTGGCCCTGTCCATAAAGTATGTTGGGAAACCCAACAAACTTAGATAAAAACCTTTACCGAAGTCCGATGTTATGAGGTGAGATACTTCAGAAGAGAAGATGTGCAATGGAGTGGCTTGAGGATAATTAATGAGGAGGCAAGAGTATGTAAGAAGAGAGGAATGTGCAGTTCCCAAAGGTAGTTCTGTGCACATTTGATGGGTGAGCCTCCTGTTTTCTGGGTGTTGGTTTTTTTTACCTCTTACTTGTATCTACTAGTTCTCATGATAATAAAACCAGTTATACCAACTTAAATGACCAGAAAACAAAGGTTCAAAACAAATACAATTAAGTATATATTTTTTTTGCATAGCTGGTAACTAGTGAAACTCCTTGCTACAGAGTGTTACAGGTGCTGAAAATGGTAATGATTCTGGAAACTCGAGGAGGAAACATCAGGCAACAGATATATTTAACACAAAGATGAGATACAGCCTACAGATCAAGAACTCCCTCATGGTCAGATCCCCGGAAGCTGAGAGGGGAACTGGTAGGAGGCACAGTGGAAATATTCCTCAATATTTGTCACTAAATATCTAGGACTTGGCCTTCCCAGTTATCACTGTTACGCTCTCTTCCTTTCTGAACTTAAATCAAGAAGAAAAGCAAATTAAATCCCTTTCTTGTTTTAGTGAAATAAAATGCAGTGTGGATCTCCATACGATTTTCTTTTCTAGTAATAGTTCAACTAGTTCAGGTAGTATCTAAAGATCTTGTTGACAGAGACACATAGGATTACATACTGTCTACCCCAAAGAGTTCATCACATGAAGTAAGATAGAACAAACAGCTGCAATAAATAAAGTGAGAATAAGGAGTACGTTTTATTAAACAGGAACTACATCTAAGCAAGTGCACATTTCCTCTCTGAATCATGTAATATTTGTTTGGGTTTTGTCTCCTCAGAATAACTATCCACTGTGCCTGAGTTCCAATCAGTGCAGAGTTTTGGACAGGTTTACTTTAGAAACCCAGTGGAAGAGGACTGAGGAAAATATATGTACTTTAGGCAAAGTGCTATGTAGGTTGGCATCTTGGATAAGGGCAGGATTAAATGAACAAAATTGACAGCTAGAAGAGGACTTCTTTCTTTTTCTCTTTTGTGGGACTGGCAGTGGATATGGAACCCTAGAATGCCGTTTCATTGGGTCAGTTTTCATGTGTTTAGGCAGTGAATTGATTTACCAAGACTATGGGAAAACTGCTAGAGAGTTATGAATTTCTTCAGAAAAGGGAGTCCTGCTAACTTTCATGCATTTTATGTGATATGATAGGTGTCTTGTGAATATAGTTATAGAAGTTGGTGATGTATTATACCAGCAGCAGGACTGAAACTTCTCTCTGTTGCAATCTAGGCACTTAATCATAATATAGTATCTCCCACTGCTATACTTACCTACTCTTCCCACCAATACTAACTCTCTTCTTCTAATTTAGTCAAAGCCTGAAACACTCAATTAGGAACTGGCATTGTGGATTTGTCAAATAGGTTCTGTTAATTATCTTTTATGGACCAGTATGGTAGAACATTTACTTTAAGTACACTAAAAGCATTTAATAGTATACTTAAATTATTCTAATAGTTTGCTAACTATGTTGTATGTTCTTAGGAGATGCAATTAGAAAATTATATAACGTTGCATCTGTCATGGAAAAGAATGTAATTCTATTGTTATACCTTTTCTATGTCAGATGCCATACTAATTACATCATTTGACAATTACTAACTATAACAGATTATACACATCCAAGTCATGTAATCTCTTTTGTGAGTATGATAACATTACATAATTGTCAAATGACCCAATGGAAAACAAAATTAATGCTCTGATTAGTAGTACTAATCTTAATTATATATTTACAGCTTTATTAAATATACAAGGAGAAAATTTCACCAAATATCTAAGGGGCTTAGTATAAAGATCCAATAAAAAACTTTAAAAGGCTTTAGATGGAAACATGGTCCCAAGATAAATAAAACCAAACTGTATTCTAAGTTCCTATTAAGTGTCTGCCTAATCCTGGAGGTAATACAATCTTTTTCTTCCTTTTTAACTTACAAATTCCTTTTGGAATTTATACTACCATGCAAGACAGAGCTGTTCATATCTAAAACCTTTAATTGACTAGCTGCTTGTCATCCATCCCCATAAAAAAACCCACAAAAACAACAACCAAAACCTGAGCTTAGTGACTGCATTTTTGGTCTTAGTGTTGCTTTTCTATACAGCATCTTCTGGGATGGGCTTAGTGTTAAAATGACCACTTGGTCGTATTTCTTCATTTCAGATATACCCTTGGGTACTCTGGCTAAAGCCTTGGGTCTGGCTTACTCTTCAGAGTGCCCACCACATGTGTTAGAGTTTATCTGCAGTCAGATGACAGATGGAATGATAATCCAGCTGTCTGTTCTTGAGATTATGACATCAGGCAATTAAATTTATTCAAAATCCTTATTTGCATAGTTGTTAGAAAGGTAAATGGGATTTGTACATAACCTATAGACAGAACTTGCCTCCAAAGAATGTATAAATGTCTGGAACTTGTCTTGACTGTGAGCTGGGACTCAGATTGCTCCGCGAGTGTTTTGTTGTGGTCAGCATAGACAGGTTCCCATTAACAAGGAGATCTGTGATCTGGAAGTAACTTGCTCATCCTACAGCGAAAGTGATGTTTAAGTCACTGCCTTCTACTCTGCACTACATTTTTGACTCAGTCTTACATTGTTGAACTGTTTCAGAATTGGTCTGATGAAATTTCAGTATACTTGCAGAGACACACTATTCAACAACTAGTTCTTCTGGTTAGTATTGTTGGCATTAAGAAAGGAGCAAAAGACCCTACCTGGTGCCAGCCTTTAACTGTTGAGTGGAAAAAACCATAGATTCATCTCTGCTGCTGTAGGATTTTTAAAAGATGCATTGATCATTACTAATGATGTCACAATATTTTATTATAGGTTACTTACGAGTTTGCTGGTGCCATAGAAAAAAATAAAGATTCCCTTTCACAAAATCTCCTATTTGTAATGAAAAGTAAGTAAATGGTTTTGTGGCTGCTGTTGTTGCTAGAAATCAAGATATTATGATTTGAATTTAATTTTAATTTTAGTTTTCAGAGGAATGTATATGCATTTTATTTCCAGTAAAAGTCACCCTCATCTTTTTAGAGTATGTACTCATTGTTTGAAATTTGCTCTAATTTAGAAAGCTTTTAAAATTCATGAACATCAAGCTTCTTCATCATGTGATGTGATGTAAAGAACAAGAAAGTATAGTTTGATAGATGAGTATGACTTAAAAAAAACATTGGGGATGAATTAAAAAAAAAAAATCCCAGAAAATAGAGAGCTTCCAAAATCATAGAGTCTGCAGTGGGATGCACTTCACTGCTTGAGGACCTTTCTAAAAGCAGGAACTTGTGGGCGTTCTTATGTTTTTCAGTGAACAGTGATTGCAAAATTAAATATCTTTCCATATGCATATTGTATAATTATGCCTAATAATGATGCATCCCAGTTTATTAATTAATGATTCATAATTAGATAATTAGAAACCTCTATCATTTACATTTTCTGTGAAGAAAATTAAAACATTTTCCTCGGGGAAATGTCAGTGTACCCCAAGATGTAATTTGTTTTTTCTCAAGCCACTGCAGAGTCTTTCACTTAATATATTATCTACTTACATTTCTGTCCATAGAAACAGAGGTCTTCTGAACCTTATATTTGGCTTCTAAATCATCCCCACTGTTACAATATTTTGGGTTTTTAGCAATTTTACCATTAAATTAGGTAAACTCCCTAGCAAAATAATTGATGCATTTTAAAGGCAAAGAACGTACATTAAGGAGAAGAAAGAGATGGAAGAATTGATCTTGAATATAATCTTACTGATTATAGTTTTAGAGACATTCCAGTTCTTACTACTTGGAATTTACATGATAATCTCCCAAAGAGTGTAAGAATGTATGGCAACTTCCATTATGTTCTACAAGAGGAAGTATTCTTCCATTCTCTCCCATAGTCTCCTTTTGTGCTTTCATTGCTGTTTTGTGTAATCAGCTTTGCAACTGTTAAAAGCGAAGAATGGAGGACTGGTCTGTATATAAAATGTTTTATATGCTAAAAGTGAGTGTATATACAATTAACAAGTCATAATAATAACAACGATTATAAATAATGGAAAAAATCTGAAGGTAGGATATTTACAAGCATGTAAGTCAAATTTAAGGGCTACAGTCCTGTTTTAAGTGACATAGGCTTAAAACCTATTGATTGTCAGTGACATATTTCCTTTAACGTCAATTTCATAAGTTATGTAGGCATATACCTTAAGTGCATGCCTTCTTTGATTTTTATTGATTTTAATTTCCTTAATCAAAAAATTTGAATATGCTAACAACATGTATTTGCATATACATGTAAGAACGTGGAATGTACCTGTCCAACAAATAAATCAGGAGTATCTATTGACCTAGATTTTATCTGTTTTAATTTGAAGAACATAATTTTAATGCCTTTCCTAATGCTGCTTATAACATTTATCCATAATTTAAAAATATGGAGGTTTACTATGTCCGCTGATTGTGCTGAAATTGTTTCAAATATCAGCTTTAGTGTCTTCCTCATAATTTTATATTTCCTTTTAAGTAAGGAATAGTAATCTGCACATAAAAAGGGAAACAAATCTATTGCATTTAAGCATCTAGTAATATACCTTTAGACAGCTAATAAAGAGCAAACAGAGGATTTCTACCTGCTGTGCTAAACTTAATGATGTTATTTATGATGTTTATCCCATTCATCTTTCTGGGGTTTTGTTTGTTTTATGCATGAGGAGTATGATCATAATGCCAGTTTGCTAGTTCTTAAAATACAGTAGTACAAATTAAGAATGGTTAAGGATATATCACACAACAGGTTTTTAATGGTTATTGGTGCTGTGGAAGTACAAGCAGCATGTAATTACCATGTTCATCTTAAAAAGCCCATGACCATTATCTCATAAGGGAAAATTTAACTGAAATTAATATAAAGTATCCTATCTGTCTTAAATTTTAAAAACACCTCTTGGAAGTGTATTTCTTTTGTACTAACTATCACCACTGCATCAAACGTATGTATGGCATTTTTTTCTGTAAATGTTTGTAAGTGTGGTCTTGATGTAGAGAAATGTGAACCCAGCTTGCTACACTTCTGTCCTTCACTTTGCCTTTTGTTTTTTCTTATCCCTTCCCATATTGTGTTTTATAGAACTCTTTTTTTGGTGCAGCGAGTGTCTATAATTTATTTCTGTCAAGTGTGTGATCATTTGTAAATGCTACATGTTAGGTAAATGTTGTGCAATATGCATTTCTTGTATTGCTTCGATAGATGGATAAATTTGGAATCTGTAATGGAATAAAAATCAGAGGTGATTATCACATAAGTAATTAAGTTTAGACAGATCACAGTCCAAAAGGTTATGTTTTCTGCCCTGTTTTGTTCATCACAGCACCTGAATATGTTTGAAAACAGATCCTTAGCTATTGAATGCTCTTTAATAACTAACTTAATAGTTTATTGGTTTGTCCACTTGCTTTCAGTTTACTTATTTAATTCGATCTCCTATTGTATGTATTTTTACTTCCAAATACATTTAATTTTCTAACTTGTATTTCATCTTCATGAATTAATTTCTTCTTTTTTTCCCAGCCAGTGAAAATGTAGTTGTCAATCAGTTATTCCAGTCCAAGCTGACACAAACTGGATCACTTGTTCCTCCATATCATTCCCTTAAAATTAAAGGCTGCAAAGCATCTTTTCTCAGTAAAAAATCATCAGTAGCCTGTGCAAGTGGAGAAGCAAAGAAATGTGTTGAGCTCAGCAAGGTAAGAATTTAGGACTCTTTCTGCTCTTTGCTCCTTTAAGATTTTTCTCAGTCACTTTGTCATTTCTGAAAGCTCCTTGTAGAGCTTGTACATTCCCTGTAGTCATTAAACTATTAAAATAATTTAGTACTGAATTTAAACACTAAAGCAATAATGAGAGCTAACAGGTTATAATTTACTAACATTAATAATACTGGCTCAGGAATCTCTTTCTTGGACTCTCTGAGAAGAAGGTTGGGCAAGATGATGAGGTCCCTTCAAGCCAGATTCAGTCCATGATTTTTTGGTTCCAGGGCTTAGCAGTGGATGGAATATTATTGACTTTTTGCTCTATAGGAACATTTCTTTATTTTGTCTCCTTGGCTGAGTTTATGATTAATAGTTAAGTAAATTAAGACATAGGAAGCACAAAAATTAAACCCCAATGTCTTTATTGTGTTAACCCGAGAAGATTTCTGGTTTGCAAAAGATAGTTTGTGTGGTTTGGTGTGAAGATCAGCCTCGTACATTTTGGCAAACATTGTTATTTTAAATGGTCACATGCATGTAAATTTTCCCAGTTAATTTGAAATCAAATCAAACTCTCCCCATTTCTGAACCTGTCTCTTTTTCTGCTAGCTATGTCAGCCAAAGAAGTTAAAAAACAAAACAAAACAAAAACCAAAAAAAAAAAGAAAAGAAAAGAAAAAAACCACTAAAAACAAAAGAAGGAGAGAAACTTGGGAGGCTATCAGAAAATTAATTGTTCATGTCACACAGAACATCTCTCTTTTGAGGAGAAGTAACATGATTTCCTGAGTCCATTCTTGTCAGAGTGTTGGAATTCCTCCTTCTTCTGGAAAAGAAGCAACCAGTTCTCACAATACATCAGCTGCCTCACCAGGCTTCTTGAATCTTACAACTCTATTTTTGGCTTACAGCTGCATAAAATTGATTCTGTCATGGGATTAAGGAGCCCGCTCTCATGTGTCATTGTGGGAGGCTTTATGCAAGTACATCCACAGAACAGCAATGGGACTTTCCCTATAGCCCCCCTGCTGATAGCAGCATAATTCCTGTCTACTGTTCTTGTCAGTAATCTCAGTGGAAAAAATTAAGTTGAAATGAATAGTGTTGGTTTAAGGCTATATTTAGCAAACAGCTGAGGCATCACAAGGTGCCTTTAGGTGCCTTTCCACTATAGTAACAGCTTCCTAGAGGAAGCTTCCTAAGGCTGTGAAAAAGATCCTAGTCCCATACATGGAAGGAAGTATGAAAAGCACATCTAAGTTAGAAGCCTAATCAAGCCAGGGGGAAACACCACACAGCTGGGATCTCTGGAACGATGAGGTTTTTGACAAGTCTAGAATAGCTTTTAACCTGAAGTTACTCTTTTGAGAGATAGAAAACATATTCAAATTACTTTGGGAAGTGTGATAAATTAAGTCAGAAATTCCAGATTCAGTGAGAATGCTCTAAACTTTTAGGTATTAGGTGGAGGGTGGGAAGAACTTCATCCTTCATCTGGCCATAGAGACAAGGATGGCTTGGCTTCTCAAAGGTAGGCTTTGAGAAGAGCGGTGCAGGTGAGACAGAACTTAGTCTGTAGATACTAAGCTGGCCTAATTTGAGGAAGGTACTGTGCTTCCCTGTGGGATGGAAGCAGAACTTTAGGTATCTAAGTTGTTCCAGTGGCAAAAAAGAGGCACTTGCTATTTTGGACTAGGTACCTGATGCAGGAACTGGAAGGGGGTAAGTACTCTAGATTCTTTCATGGATCAAGCTCACATCTATAACTTTAGTGTCCCAAGTAATTTCTTCCTATTTCCAGTATAGCCTTGAAAATCCACTGTCATGGGCTGGAATAATGTTGGGTTTGTTATTTTGATGTTATTGTAATTGGAAATGCAATGTAAGGGACATTTTCTTTTCAGCTTAGAATCAAAATGACTGCATGCTGGAAAATCATAATCACTGAATATTTCTTGACGTTTATCCTGAGGGTAAAGGCAATAAAAAGGAAAAGAGAAAAAAAAAAAAAAAGGAATGGGGAGGGGGAGAAAGAGGGATATTAAGACAAGAATTATTCACCAGAGACTAGCATTCCTTTTATATCTGAAATTTGAGTTGTAACATGCATCATACTGTAAGCAGTGAGAAATGCAAAATGGATGGTTGCTGTGTATGGGTAGTCATCTGGACTCCACCATATCCAGGAAAGACAAGTAGACACTTTTAGAGGTCAGATAAGAGTTTCTTGTGACTCCCCTCCCTTTTCAGCTTGTCATCTGCAGTTCTAGCTGTTTGCTAGGTTGTATAATTATAGATTTCTCTGTGTATGGCCATGTATCTACCAGTTTACCTTTCCATAAATGACTTTTTCCTTATTTTGAGCATTCTGTCACAGGTAAGTATGGTCTACCTCTGTGAACTCACAACTCTACTTGTAGTAGGGTCCAAGAGAGGTGTGCATCCATCCTAGGAGAGACATGAACAGATCTAATAGCTGACTAGTATTTTAGAGCATATAAGGGGTCATAGGAATTTGGGAATGTCAGCTCAGGTCTCTGTGACTTACGAAGACTGTGTCCCCTTTTCAAGTAAAGTAGACTATATCTTCACTGATACTTTCACAACTCTCTCTCTTGCTCCCTTGTTTTTCTGTAATCTTTTCTAAGTAAATAGTTTGGTCCTGTTGCCTTCCTCTTGCTTCCTTTGGAAGAATCAGTGGGTTTCAGGGTTCATACAGCAGAAGTCTAGTCACGTGAACGCACGTCATTAACAGAAGGCTTTTCTTTCCATTGACTTTACATTGTTTCTTTTTATGAACACATTGCTTTATTGTGTTAGTTGAAGAACTCATCTATTGCAAAGCTTTTGGTATGTCTTCTAGATATAGAAGCTTTAAAATATTCTGCTGGGAAAGAGATTTTTTAGGCGGAGGTTTTACCTTCCTAACAGAGATTACAAAGTTATATATGTGTATTTTTTTCTGTGAATTAGAGGTACAAGATTTTTCAACATAAAGCTGTATATTAGAGGTTAGTAGAGAAGTGCAGCTTCAGTGATATAGTCGTGTTCCGTAGCCCATAGCTGAAGATGTACAAGTTTGGAGAGTTTGAATTAAATTCATACTTTGCCTTTGCCTTGTTTCCTTTCTTCTTTTTCCCTCATTGTGAACCGAACACTTCTTTCCCATGGGAGGAAGTATTTAACACAGGAGAGCAGGCAGGAACTTGAGCATCCAAAGCGTTGTTCCTGGCTCTTGCACTAACTCAGGAAATGGTCTTGAACTAGTGACTTAATCTGTTGAGAGGAAAGGACTGAGAGCATTATCTGTTAAGGGGAGGAAACTCTATTTTGGTTATATTCCTCAATCATTTTGTAGACTGGAACTGAGAAGTGTCAATAGGCATGCTAGTGGTTCTTTTTATGAGAACACCTGAAGCAAGCCGATCTCTTTTACTTTACTGTTTTGAATTTGGGGATGAATTTGCCCTTAAAAGCTTATTGCATCCTAGTAAGTAAGATTTGAAATAATAAAGAGCTCCAAAGTTTAGTATAGTGAGTAGAGAATTGCTTGCACTGCAATGTGTTTAATGGAGTTTGGCTTGAGGGGGCCAAGCTGAGGAAGTGTACACCTTTCTGATGCAACTGGAAAAAGACACAAGTAGGCCAGAACATGCTGACTTGATAGCAAGGGAGTTTTATGGGGTAAGTGGACTGGAGAACGGCAATGGAAAAATCAGAGGTAAAAAAGCTGTCATTGATACAGAGGTTTGAATCTAAGAGTTTGACCAAATAATGGAATTCAATAATTTTGCCAGCCTTCCTGCAGAAAGTTTAACAAAACCACCTAATTTCTGGGACCACTTTTAGGATGAGGCCATTTTAATCTCAAAGATAGGAAGAACATTAAAAAATAGATTTGTTTCCCACTCCTAACTAACTCTGATGTAAAGGATGACATCAGTTCTAATGAGATACAAAGTTATTGACAATTTATGTCTATAATGCGTGAAAATGGGCTAAAAAAGAAAAGAAAAAAAGGTTAACTGCATTCCTGTGTGCAGGAAGAAAAAGGAAGGTGTTTTTAATATTAAAATTCATATTGTTGTTTTGCCTTCAAGATTTTTTAAAATTATCTGTGCTTAGATTTACTCAGTTAAACATCTGCCAAAAACATAAGAAACCTTTTCAGAGAGTTACAGAATTATGCTACTTATAGGCAGACTGTATGGGATACTTAACTTCACGAGTCCTGCTTCTGCTATAGAGTTCCAGATCACATTGCTTTGCCCGGTTATTTGGAAAAGGTCTTTTAACTTCCCAATGGTATACATCTGCTTTTGAAATTAAAACTTTCTTGCTAGTCATGGCTCTGATATTTACCCACTTTCCCGATTCTTTCTGAAACTCAAAACATTGTCTATGACATACTGTTTGTATAAATGTTTGCCTTTGTTAGTAAATTGTGTAACAGTGAAAATGAAGATTTACTGCCCATCTTGAGCTAAAGGTATTGTGTTTGTGCTTTTCTTCCCCACAGCTTTTGAAAAAGAAAGGAACATCCTCATTTCTTCAAAGACTGGACCGAGGGGGCCCAACCACTGTGGCAATACAGCTCAGGGTTAGTGAACATCTTCTGGACAGAAATTTACAATAACAGCAACAGCAAAAAAAAAAAAAAAAAAATTAAAGGCAGGATTAGTCTTTACAGATTGCAATGGAAGAAAGAAAAATTGTGTGCTTGAGAAAGCCACTTGCATGGCCACATCAAGCTTTTTGAGAAAAAGTTAAAAAGTTAGGAAGAACATACTTGTTGAGCAATTGACCTTGCTTCACAATAATAATTGATAACTGATTTTTCCCCCACAGAAATCACTCACAGATATTATTGGAAAACTGCAGAACTGCACGCCACATTCTGTTCATTGTATAAAGCCTAATAACTCCAAGTTGCCAGATACTTTTGACAATTTTTACGTGTCTGCTCAACTGCAGTATATTGGCGTTCTAGACATGGTCAAAATCATACGACATGGATATCCAATACGTCTCTCTTTCACAGACTTCTTGTCAAGGTAAATTCTTTTAAGTTGCATAAAAACTTTTTATTACATACAGTACAAAGCCACGTCATGTTCTGGTAGTTCTTGCAGTGTTTTGCTGATGAGTCTTTCAGACTTTCTTCAGAGAAAAATCGTGTCTGCCAGGAAGGGGTGTAGGCTTATTATTTTTCAATTGAAGAAACCATGAACTTTGTGGAAATATATTTAACAAGATCATCAGCAAAATGTATCAATTTAAAAAATATAACTTCATAAAATAGTTAAGTTTTTATAATTTATCCTATTTATACAATTTATAAAATACAAAATATTGCATGTTGTCTCCAGGTAATTAAATAGCAGAAGGAGAAATAGTGTAATTTTTCAAATTTATCAGTGTAGGTGACATGGGTTCAGTATTTGTGTTTCATATGCTAGGGTTTGTTTCTGCATGGTGATGATGAGTTGTTAATGCTCATACCACAACTCCATTTTTATTGTTGTTAGAAATGAGTGAAATTTTGAATTAATGTGAAAAGACAAAAAGATGTGTGTCACTGCTTCTGGCTGAAGGCCAACTCTTTTCCCCCATCACCGGTTCAGTTTTGGGGTTTTGGCTCACTCATCTTCTCAAATACTTCAGCAAAGAGAGAGTGCCGTCTTGTACAAGAGATGTTCGGTTAGCAGTCTCATGCACTCAACACACTTTCTTCCTCTCTGCATGTTCTACTCCTTGACTGATATATTGAGTAGTCATGATCTGACCTACGTATTATTTTACTTCTGTAAACCAACATGGGATTGTCAGCTGCTTACACACATCTGAACTGCCTTCTTGAAAAAGTTGTGGATGTTAAATTACTGCTTGGGCAGAATAATATTCTCTAGCAATTCTGTAAATATTTCAAAAGTGCAGGAGTATAGGAGTTTATAATCCCACATGGTTCAAAAGTAAGCCCTCTGTGTCATCCCACATTGCCTGCAGCATGAATCCAGAAGTGCAGGCTGGTTGAGGAGAAGTTGCATATAATGGGAGATTCGAAAAAGTAGGTTGCTTTCATATTCAGAAGTGGCAGAGGCAATCTTTATATGGGCATTTCTATATTACTGAATTGAACACTTCAAGGGACTATTACACGAGCACAAAACCACAATCTTTTCTACTGTTAAATCCTTACAATGGTTCCTGGCAGGGATTTGGTTCTTGCCACCCAGGTTTTCTCACTTTCCCAGATACAGGCTTAAAGTTAGCACAGGCCTGGGACCATTTGTGGTGGTCAGGGTAAAGGTAGCTGCTCTCTTTTGAAGGATAAAGGAGAGTAACCATATCTCAAAGGTCATTTTATTCCCTTGGCTTCAGTGCCAGAGGATGACACCATGCATGTTCACTCTAACATATAGGCATGTTGTCTTTTTTTGAGAAACTTTACTTAAAAATATAATTAAAAAAATGTCTGAAGATTCAAATGTAATTTCAGTCTTTTTCCTCCACTCCTTCAAGTAAGTCCCAAAGACAAATTTTTACCTAAAAGTCTAGAAGACATCTGGTGTCTCACAATAAATATTTATTTGGAGTAACGATAGTAAAACAAGAATAGCAACAAAATTTAACAATATGATGCCAGCAACATTTATGGTATTATTTTAAAATGTTCTAGTTCTGATACTGTCCAGCTTTATCCCTTTTCCTCCACAATAAATTTTCTTTATAGGTACTTTGCAGCTGAGCCCCTGTCTTTTTACCTGTTTGGTCCAGGTCCTAATAATTGTATTATTATACATAAAATGAAACAATGGTGGGGCTAGCATGGTGGCACTGAAAATGAAATTCATTTTATAATATTCTCTGTGCATATATTGTGAACCTACTCAGAAGTTATCAATAACCACTCTGCGTACCTCTCTTGACACTACTGATTTTTAGATTTCTGTACAAATAGGAACACAGAGCTCTTGGCCTAGCGATACTGAAAGAAACCATCAGCATTGCAAAGCTGTTTACAGTAGCCATTCCTGTCACAGAGGCCAAAGTTTATCTTTGAACAGTAAATTCTTCACTTTACTCACCATGACAAATTAACCTTCATATTCACATTCAGTGTATTTGGATAATTCTTTTCATTTCAAATAGTGTAAGCGTGTGGCTATTTGTTCTGTTATTGGCTAAAAAGTACAAAGTTTTTAGCAGAAATGGTAGTATTAGATTGCAGTTCAAAAGTACTATCGTTTCTTAATACTGTACTTTTTTAGCCAATAAACTATAGGTAAAAAAGCGTAACGAATTACTGAATTCCGAGATTATATACTATCTTTTCAAAAAGTCTTCTAAAAAACTGTCACTTTTACTACATTTCTATATTTCCTCAGTGACTGGACAGAATGGGTTTGGAAACTGGATAATTAGTTTTGGTGATATCCTTGTAAACTGGCTTTGCTTTGTTGGCTGTTCAGCCTACCTCTGGTTTTGTCCTGCTATTCATTGACTGGAATGAGAAGTGATTTTGTCATATTTCCATATATGCTTATAGGGCTGAAGTTAGTAGACTTTCTCACATTTCAGTTTTTTGTTTCCTTTGGTGTCAAACTGGTATTTCTAGTGTTCTAGTGGGAAAAATGGTATCTTCTCTATTTCTGCAATTGTTTTTCTTGCATCATGGCTCTTTTACTTCTTTTGCATGGTTCAGAATGGTTTGTGGTTTCCAGCCCCTATGTGGGCAGCAATGGTTGCATTGGTATGCATTCAGGAAGACTGAGCATAGGCACCGAGCTGGAGTGCAATGGCTTTGCAAGAGCTGCTTCTTGCAAAACAGTCAGGACGCTGCACAAGAGTATAAACCTATCTCCCTGAGGTACTGGTTATTATTCTTCAAGTTGCTGAAGGGAGAAAAAATGGCATCAACTTAGATTGTACTTAGGGTCCTTCAGTCCCAGACCAATACAAATACCATACAAACAGGTAAAATGTAACATGTAACATGTCAATTATTACAAGCAGTGGTCACAACAGGCCACAATGATACTGGTGTGTGTGTGAACAGACTCCATTCTGAGCTGTCCTGGAATCAAAAAGAAAGGAAGAAAACAAACAAACAGGAAAGTATTGCTCTAGATAGAGATGGAAAGTTAGAAGCTTAGTTAAAACCTCGTAATCAAGGCAGGATCATGAGCAGAAGTAGGATCTGAAAGGTGATGAAGACTTGCTGATTACCTTCGAGTACAGAAATATATACCAACTGACAGGACCTCTACTTTTTGTGGTATTTTCACATCTGGAAGGAGCCTTTATATTCAGAAGTCCAGGGATACAATACAGCTCTATTGCAGTGAATGAAGATGATACTCTTTTATTGTCTTTTTTCTTTTTTTTTTTTTTTTATTTTAGTAGGTAATAAGTGTATTTGTTTAATATTATACTGATTACACTGAGGCGGGAGAGGGGGAGAAAAATCAAGGAACAAAATATAAGGGAAGATGAAGGAAATCTTCTTTATTCACTGTAGGAAGCTGTAAACAAGTGAATGGTCTTACTAAGTGCTCTTAGTGGGCTGAAAAAGTTTAGTCTTTCTATGGCTTGCCCCAAGGGGCAAAGGAATTAATCCCTATTACTCTGGGGAGAAAAACCTTTGTAGCTGACAACAGTGAAACACAGAGGAAGAAAGAAAAAGTGGAGGATTTCCATCTCTTAATGAGAATAATTAAATTTGCCTGTAGCTTAATTTTTTCTTGAATGTTTTTTAAGGAATGGAAATACAAGTAATTTTTGCTTTATTCTTTCATGCTCTGCTGTGTCATTGTTTGCAAATCCTAGATGCTAGTGAGGACTCTTGATTTTCGTGCAGTTTTCTCTTTTGAAGAAAAGAGTTTCCTCCCCATTGGAGTCATGTTAACTACCAATTTGACAGCGTGGCCCCAAAGAGAGGAAAATAGGCCTACAGATGTAAAACAAAAGATATCCTGCTATCCTGATATAGTTGATGTGTGACACTGTGAACTATCAGTCCAGGAACGATAAGACCTATGTAGAAAAATGTGTCTCCAGATGGATGTCTTTAAGTTTTACACATAACTGTAAGCTTTTCACCTTCAGTTTGTGTCTTGGAGTCCTGATGGGCTGTTTCAGTCAATGGAGCCGTGTAGTTTGCACCTTGGCTCGGCTCAGCTGCAAAGTGTTTTATAGTAGTGATGCAAGGAAATCTTGTTTTTCTACAGCTGAATGTACTATGCAGTTCTCCAGGGCTCACCTGGCTTGAGAAGTAAGGGTATTAATGGTAGGTCTGAAAGCACTGTGCAAAATCAAAGAGAATTTGTGGCCTGGATCCCAACTTGGATTCCCAAAAGACAGTGAATTGCTACCCTCCTCTGCCTTCCCTGTAGTTTTCATTTATTTACTTTTAGGGTCTTCCTTATCATATAGGTAATGTGGTCCAAGGTTAAAAAAAAAAAAAAAAAAAAAAGCTGGGTTTTTTGCTAGCTAATAAAAAGATAGAATGTTTGAATTAGGGGCCTTTGTGGTGAAGATATAGAATATCAGAAAACCTGGATGTTTTATCAGTAATACAGACAGTATCTTAATTAGATGAATTTGAATAGATTTCTATTAATATCTAATTAGAGATTAATATAACTGGTCTTTAGCATATGAGTCACATTTGAACTCTTACGATGGCTAGAGAAAGATAGCAGCTAAGAAAAGGTCATGTTTTGCAGGAGCACTTCTTCCTGGGCTACAAAGTTTTATCATTATTTCTACTGCTGTCCCTTTTGGATTTACTGGTTCTGCTTCTGTATTATCAAAGTGAAAGCTGACAGCTGTAGGTGAACCTTTCAATCACCAAAGTTCATCGATCAGAAGAGAAATCTTGTAGAAATTCTGGTTCTTAAGTGGGAGCTGTGACAGTTACTGTCAAAGTATACATAATAAAAATTGGAATTAATAAGGTCAGATGCTATTAAATGCTGTAAAAACAGGCAGCACCAATATAATTATTAAATGATATATGGGATTTCAATGGATTTGCCAACTCCAGCTGCAGTGTTTCTGCTGAATATCCCTGCAGTGTTGGCTCAATTTCTAAAGCTCTTCGAGTAGAGAGACAGAAATCAGTTTTTACTTTATCTTTAAAATAGAAAGGCTTGAGTAACATGCATCTTAGACTCCTAGAAAATTTTGCCCATATATTTTGCATTAACATCTTCAGAATCGTTCTTAGTGGGCTAGATTTTTTAATTCTAGCTTTGCTTTTAAGTCAAAGCAACAGCAGGAACAATTTTGTGAAGAGTTCAAAGTTTTCATTTTGCATCCCAAATTATACGTATAGGTAAAGTATCCTCAGATATCCAGAAAAACTGGAATAAAGAAAACAGTAAAATAACCATGGAATTAGGAATTGTCTCCAGATAGCTGTTTATTTCCAGCATTTAACATTTTGACATTTTGTTTAAAATGAGAATAGGATAATTTCACAAAAAATACCAAAAAGAACTTTAGTAGCAACATAGTGAATTGTTATGTTTTTGCTATTCAGTGCAACAGCAAAAAAGTAAATATCAGTGTGTGCTCTATTACTAGTGTAGAATAATAGGGCTCAGAAACTCCCTGGGGCAGAGACAGAGCCTGGTTGTACAAGCTTAATATCTAGAACCTAATCTCTTTGCATCAATTAATAAAATGGATCCTGGCTGACTTTCGTGTCATTCACCTCACTTGGTGCTCAAGGAAGACATGTAAAAGCCATTTGGAATATAAATTTTTAAAAATAATGATAGTGATCAAGGACCCATCTAGAGTAATGAGGTGAGCTTATATTTCTTGCTCAGTGAATACAAGAATACAGCTGTTCAGGCATGTTCAGGTGAAAATGAGGCAGTAAGATGCTCTGTTTCACTCATGCTGAACAATTTTATTTTGGTACCATCCTCCTCTACAAACTATCCTCCTCTACAAACACTCCTCTACCATTAGTGTTTTGTAAATTAGATTAGAAATTAAAATTAATTTTTCCTCTCTCTTCTTTAATGTGGTTCACCAAATTGCTGAGCTGTACCCAGTGCTTTGCTCTGCTTGTGTTTTAGTTTCCTTGGCCAAGGAAGAATTTATGAACTACTGCATTAGAGACTGAAGTTCATACATCACACATATTTCTTGTGTCTGGGATACTGCTTAGCAGTGGAGACTGCAAGGTCCAGTTGCACAGGTCCTGAAATAAGAAAACTGTGTTAGCCTTCCCTGCCAATTTGCGGCAAACCTTCAGGGCTGCTGGACCTCAGGACAACCTCTGTGGATTATGTGAGCTGATAAGCAAATTGAGCCTTCCACTTAGCTGATGAGAATTGCAGGATTTTGATGAGAAAAAAAAATGTTGTTCAGAAAGCCCAAACAATTATCTGCTAGTGTGCTATTCCCTATCTTTATTTCTGCACTTATTGAGTGTTTCTTGGAATTTCGTTACTGTCTCTCAGGTTTCTAGACTGTCTTTTCTGGGTTTAACTCTTTCAACCCAGTCTTGTGTTTTCCATCATGGAGCTCCCATTCTGTCTTGTGTTGTACTCAAGGAACAGCAGAGAAAATTTCATATTGTGAGGGAGAACACAAAAGCTGTACGTAGAGACATCTCTTACAGTGTTGTTGCAAGAAGCAATAAGTCACTAGAATGTTATGATTTGCCATTTCCAGTTCTCTTTAAAAATGGCTTAAATAGCATCAATCTAACCTTTAGTTTTAGCTATTCATATGCAGACACAATTTTTAAGATTATAAGTAGTTTTTTTGTGTTAACTGGTTAGACAATGTCAAGTGCAAGTTTGGAGGCACAGTATCAGACCGCAACTCTCACCTTTCTCTTCCTTCTTCTTTCTTCTTCTTCTTTTGTCTTCTTCTTTCTTCTTCCTCTTCCCCTTCTTCCCCTCTTCTCTTTCTTCTCCCTCTTTTTCATTGGCTAACCTTATTCTCCTATATGAACAGACTATGTTAAAATATCTAAATTACAACACTTAAGCTGTATGGAGTCAGTTAAAAATAAAGAATCTCTGGGTTTTTAATGTTTTAATGAATTTTTGTTTTAAAGTAACTTGAAAAGATGGGAAAACATCCCTTTTTGGATGAAATACTGGGAAGAAAGATATGGAACAGTGATAATGGATTCTTGTGGTAATCACAGCAGTGAGTATATTTGAAGCCTGTTCTAATTACAGGTTTCCCTCTGATTTCAGTATGAAGTTCTTCTTAGATTAAATTCTTAGAGGTTACACTTAACTGTACATTCTGAAATCTGCAGTTCTACTTAGGGCAGTGTGTGTTGATACTGAGATGCTCTAGTAGTGGACTTTAAATCAGAAACAGCTTCAGAGCACTGAATTGTTCCTAACTCGTCCAGACAATTGACTTTGTTTAGAGATCATTCAGAAGAGATACCTTTTTTCTCAGGAAAGTTTATGTTCATGCTATTATCATTGCTTGGTCAAATAAGATCTGTCCTTCTGCAACTGGCATAAAGCCGTTATTAATAACTATTGTTATCTTTAGATCAGTACTATTAGCTGATGCTGTATTGCACTGCTGTGTTGTTTGTGTTTGTGAATCTTGTACGGGACTCACCATTGCATATCTGAACAACCTTTGTCCAGAAACTTTTTGGTGTTCATTTTTTTTCTCTCTGTTTTTCCTTTCTCCCTTTTTTCCTCTTGCAAGCAGGGAAGTTACAATATTTTATAACATATAATTTGTGAATTAAGAAAGTGCAGCAATACATTTCAGAGCTTCTTGAGCAGGTTAGGGCATTAGTGAGAATGATGTACTAAGTAGATTGCAAAGTGATAGGTCATCACACTGGCCCTTTTAGCTTTATTGTCTGCTATGCAATAATATCATCAGCCTTCTGATAGAGTACTGCATTGATAAGCGCCATGATACCTGAAATCCTTGCAAGGAGAGCAAGTTGTAATCTGACTGGTATTAAAAAGCAATATTCCATTAAAGTAGATGTAATGATATCAATTTATACCAAAAGGCAATCTCGCCATTGTGTTGGTTCAGACCTAGAGCTGGAAGTGATATTTCTGATTGAGGGTAATCACTTTTGCTTGTTTTTCTTTTAGAATGCAAGAAAAAGTGACTAAATGAAATATTTTGAAGTCCTCAGTTTTGAGGGCACCTTAAACCCAAATTCATAAACGTGATAATGAATAATATCCTGTGAAGAATGAAGGTCATCCACAAAGTTTAAAACCACTATGTCTTTGGCAACCATCACATTCTATAAAGAAGTGTCATGGGTTAACCCCAGTGGGTAGCTCAGCCCCACACAATCACTTGCTTATTCCTCCCAAGTGTCATGGTGGAGAGAATTGGAAGGACAAAAGTTAGAAAGCCTGTGGGTTGAGATAAGGACAGTTTAATAGGGAAAGCAAAAGATGTGCATGCAAGGAGTGAAAAATAAAGAATTCATTCGCTACTTCCGATAAGCAGGCGAGTGTTTACCCATCTCCAGGAAAGCAGTGCTCCTTCACATGTAATGGTTACTTGGGAAGACAAACACCATCACTTCCAAGCATCCCTTCTTCCTTCTGCCTCCAGTTTTTTGTATTTTTTTCCCTCTGTCATCCTTTCTGATAGCGGGGCCCAGTTTGGGTTAATTCACAGCAGTCTCAGAATTATTCTAAATTATTAATCTCTTGTGAAAGCTTGCTAATAGGGGATTGATTATACTGTAAGAGGTGACCAGAACCCAGAGTGCACTGGCATTCTCCCTGGCGAGCCACGTGTATTGTTGTATGTACATCACCCGGGGAGTTGCCTAGATGTAAGTAGGAATTTGGGACTGGTTTAGAGGCTATAGGCCATGTGAAATGTATTTGTACAATGTGATAGTGGAGTGATAATATCTGACCTATTCATATTATGAATAAACTAAATAGCTCTATATGTTACACGTACTCTTAAGTGTAAGTAGACTATTCTGTTTTACTCCCTTTGGAGTTGTTTCTTTAGAGCTGTTTGGTTTGTTTTCTCCATTTTCCCCATTAGTTTCTCTTTAATACTTGAAAGACCAGAAATGTACTAGATAACTTCAGATGTCTATGGTGACTCACCTAATTAGCCTTGACTTAATTTATAGTGTATAGAGAAAAATGGTCACTTTTAGGATATGATTCAACTGACTTTTTTTACAATTATCCGTTTTTGAAGGTGTTTCACAGTCTCACTCTAGCTCCCATCTATGGCAAAGGACAGAATTAATGGTTTGTAACCAAAAAACTTAGAGAGCAACATATTGGAGTTGAAACAGAAGCAGCTTTTGAAGATATACCATGGTGTCATCGGTTCTCTAGCTCACAGAATAAGTAGTATGCAAAATATCAATCTTTATGTTACATGCCATGGAGTTGGACTGTGAGCATGATAAAGTTGCTGGTGTTTCTGGGACTTACTGACAGTGCACAAATGCATATAAGAGAAAATAAAGTTTCTGTTTTGACTGGACTTTTCAGTGGTAGGTCAGACATCTAGCTTTATTCTATATTTAGAAGGCAAAGACAAGTATCAGCATAGTTTGCTGGGCATCTTCTGAGTTTTATAATACAACTATAATTTGCTGAAGCAATTACAAATTGGTGTAAACTATTGTATTATTCCACAGAATTCAGTTAATTATTCATGTCTGTAATGTACTTAAGAGTTCTGCAGGATCAACATGCAAAGGGGTCCCTTGAGTTGGGGTTTGTATGTAGATAATAAAGTAGACAGATACAGGGAAATAAAAGTGGCATGATCAGTTTTAAGTCTGGCACTTCCTAAATTCCCAATGTTTGGTGTGCAATCTAAATAATCTTCCAGCATTATTTATATTACATTTAGTATTGTATGTATAAAACTTAGTGGAGCTTCTTACAAGGGAGTTTATTGTTCTCTGCCATAGAGAATGTCCTGGCTTTTAAGCTGTTTCAAAGAGAGTCTCAAGGTACTGGTATGCAAGGTATTTTTCTGCCTCTTTTTTGCTTCTGCCTTTTTTTTTCCCTAGCTATGTTCATTTTCTTAGACAATGATAAATCTATTGGGCACACTCAAACATAATGCTGGCTAAGCTGTTTCAGCAGTTCCAGTGGTTTTCTTTATTTTAACTTAAGGAAGGATCTGTGAAATTTTAAAAAATTTATTTCATTTCCAGAGTTAAGTGCGACCCTTGATACCTCTGAAGTGACATTCAGTTTCCACTAGCATCTGACATTTCTTATCCCTCAGGGTTAAAATTTATTAAATTACTAAACAAGCCTGTTACTCTATGATATCCTTACAATATCTATGCATATTTCACATTCACAAATTTAAAAGCTTATACTGTTTCTAAACATGGAGAAATGTTCCCACAGAGTATTAAAAAACCTACCACACTACTGGATTCCATCTAAAAACCTGGACTGTAAAAATAAATAAAATTATATTTGTGTGCAAATAAGAATATTGAAAGTTCTTGGCCTGTATCTCACAAGCTGACTGAGTTCTGTGTGCCTATAACCAGCGGCTAAGCTAGTAACACTAAATTATTTCAGAACCTTGATGTTTCAATGAAAATAGTTATTGAGTACTTCAAAATTTGTTGGCATCACATAATGACAAAGATAATGGATGTAGATTTATATATGGTAATAAGAAGTTCAGTCAACTGCCTGCCATAGAAATAAACCTGTTAGAAGAAAATATTATCAATCACTAATATCTTCACTAATCCTTATACATTGAAACCCTTCTAAGGCAATGCCTGTTAAAATAATATACCTCTTAAGTTGATACAAACAGCATATCTTTAAAATAAACATATTAAAGAAGTAAGTATGCAACACATTAGCTTATGCTAATGGTACTATGCAGGAACTCTGAATTATCTAATTAAGGTGCAAATTGTCACATGGATTAATTTTACTGTATAGTTTTAAAATAATTCCTTTGTATTCATTGATTAATTAAATATAATTATGTGCTTTCAGTGCCTAGAAAAATTTTAGTTGCTCTTGACTGCTTTTTTTCCCCTGCTCATAAGACTTGTATAAATGCAGTCCAGCTGCCCAACACTCAAAAGCAACTGTGACACTCCTGCTGTTTTTTCTTTCTGTGGCTCTGCAGCTGTTAAATTCTTTCCACTCAACTCATACATTCATGGCACCCTTTTTCTCCTTATCCACATCTTGATACTCTTTACAATGATTTAATCTCCAGCAGAAGAACCTGGAATGAGACTTTCTAAAGCTAGATTTCCTAGTCAGACTGAATAATGGTAGGCAGTTAATACTGGTGACATCTGAGAGCAAACACAAAATCCTATGCAAGCGTGCATGTAAAATCCTTTTATGTATCTTAATCACTGGATCTTACTTTGCTTTTTTGCTTTTTTGCTTAGACCCATGTGGCATTAATTTAACATCATTAGTTTTAGCAGAATTATTCCTGCTGTACTGCACAGTAAATGAGAGCAGAATCTGGTCCAGTATTGATGCTGTATGCCAAGGCAACAGCCTTAGCCTATCTTTAAAAGTGTTGCTTGTGTACAGTTTGTCTAACCATTATACAGTTCAGAGCAGGAGAATCCCTGTTACCCAGACTGATACTACTCACAGGGTTCAGAGAACAAAAGGGAAGTTCCCACAGAAGAAAGCAGAGGTAGAGATGGTCTTCCAGAGAAGCTATTTTGCCTGTATGGTTTAAGAAGGTCCTAAAAACCTTCCCCATAATCCCAATGCACCTTGTCTGAACTACCAGTGAGCGTTGCGGGAAGGATTTTGTGCATTTCCATTGTTCTTTGGCTGAGTCAGTCAAGATTGTGCAGAAGAGGAGAAACAAAAGCAAGGAAGAAATAAAGCATCGTGTAGGTGGAACATCAAATTCATTCCTATTTCCCTCTAATGTAAAACTTTTTGTTTGACTATGGTTTTGCTTTCTGCTTCTGCAATATGTGTCTATCGCAGTACATTTCCAAATGATCTGGGAACAGATTTCTTGGCAAACAATGAGCCATTGAAGTAGCAATCTCACCAGGACAGCAAATGGGAAAGTGTGTGTAAGTCCACTTTGGTGTTTCAACTCAGTATCACATCCCTGAAAAGGCCTTATGTATTTTTCAGGAAAAGTCATAAGTCACTTTGCTTTACACAACTTGTTTACAGTTATTTCAACCATGTGATCCCAGCTTCCAAACACTGGGACAAGAGCTGGGGCCTAAGCACAGCCTTCTCTGAATACCGTTTCAAAGTCTTCTCATAATTCTACCCCCTTGTAATATCATGCCCATCACTGTGCCAGCAGATCTGTAGACCAGCAGTCACAACCTCGTCCTATGCCCCTCGAGGGGTGACTTAGTACCTAGACCTACTCAAAGCTGACCTGCTGGTATGCTTTAATTTTCTGTCGTTTCAGACCTTCTGGTTTTGCAGGAGGACTTTTAATTTTGACACCCTATTTTATAGTTATGTTTGTGGAGAAGGGAAACTAGCTTCCTTACACAGCAGTCCTGCATCACCTCTGTATTATACAGATTCAAATTGGCAGGTTGATAAAGAAAGTCAAATTTGTTCTACAGTCCATATATTCTGCTTACTTTGAAGCATTTTACTGCTCTGTGTGTATGTTTGTGGAGTGCCCAAGCATGAAGGGGCAGTTAGGTGTGGAGAAGACCTACCTATAGAGACATAAATGTAAACATTTACAGAGTTGGAGGCAAGTGTTCATGTAATAGGGTGGCTTATCTGTTTGATGCTAGCATATTTCTGAGTTAATGTGTCATTTTTACCAATTTCTTGAATAAATATTTTTTTATACTGCTTTATCAAGATGGAATGGGAATGTCAACTTTAAGTAAGATGATGCAAAAGTATTGTAATGCAAATCATTAGCAGATGTTGTGAATTCATTTTTTATTTGCATAGCTGAATCCACTAATCCCAAGAGCTGAACTATAATTTATATTCCATTTATTATTCTGCTGACACATTGTCTGAGATGAGGAAGCCCCTGCTTAATTACATGAAGTATATGAATAAATATTCTAGGATTAAGTCATACATATCTTTGTTATTCCTACTCTCCAGAAACTGAAATTCAGATGTCTAGAAAAGATTAAGGATAACAAAACCTAATGCAAAACCATAAAATTTAGTAAAGAAAAAAATCAATACTTCCAAGTAATTTATCTATCACCCATTACAAATTGATATCTTTATCTGAGAAATTTATTTTGCTTTTTATTCAGTCTAAATTAAAATATCTCAAATGGCCACTTCTTATGCAAGGGTATTCTGATCCAGTGGATTTCATGGCCCTGATTCTCCTTCAAAAGTTGTACTGAGCTCTACATGGGGCCAGTGGCTGACCCACATGTGCATCACTATAAATTTTTTTCTGTTTTTTTTCTGAGTCTTTTCCACTTTTCTTAGTTCTTAGTTTTGCTCTTTTATCCCTGTTACATACCTTTTATGTCACTATGTCATGCATTTTCCTTTTTCCATAGACATGTTAAAGCATGCTATACATGCCCCCATACCTTTTTGTACAGGAAGTGAATTTTTAATTATTGAAGTAGAAAATCAGAATGTTTCACCAGCAGAAAAGTTTCTGGCTTTCATTGGCATATATAAAAATATTGTTATAAAACTATGATGCCTGGTCAGTTTGCTGTAAGGTCACTTTCAGTGTTACCGCTTTCCAGGATTCTTTCTGACAGCAAATGTGCCATATTAACCCGGAGAGATTAAAAGTGCTTGCAGTTCTTCCAAAATTACTGATTTTATTTTCTCCCTTAACTTACTGTGTGCAGGTATAGGCATTTAATGCTATGTTGCTTGATACCAATTAGGATATTTAAGAAACTGACACTAGTATCATGGGCAGGTACTCTAAAGTTTTGGTTCACTGCCATATATACTTATTCATTGTTTCAAATCTGTCAAGCACACTGCACCTCATGCTCATCTCTACACCAATCTGAATTAATTCTGTATGTCCCTATGAAGCAGCCTCAGTGCAAAGTGTGTTTCATATAAAGGTGAACCTTATAGACTTATACTATATTTTTGAACTCCTGTAAAAGAAACGCAAAATGCAGTCTGTTTCTTTGCTATATTATGTTATTTATAAAGGCATCTTTTTCTTCTCCACATCCAAAGATTTATTCTCTCCAAATTTTTTAATAATTGCTTTGGTTGTTAATATTTATACTGTATAATGAGATATTTATGTCAGATATATTGTACAGAGATTGGCAGAATCACTTTTCTTTTCTTTTCTTGGAAACTATAATAATCTATTTCTCCTTTTCTAATTATCTGGAATTTCCCATGTTCCTCATATTTCAAAAATAATTAGGTTATCCCTTCAAGAAAAAAAACCCCACGTTATAACACTGGGAAGTGGAATGAGTATATATCCTTTATATACACATAACATTAATCAAAATTCCATCCTATTCTTTACTCCTGACTGCTTTTATAAGGTTTCTATTACTTGAAAATTTTCTAGACATCCTTTTTTCCCCTACAAGTTATTAAGTTTCTCTCTTCAGTAGATAGGTCCTCTAGATATTTCAGCTCTCACTTGATAGATTTTTCAAATACAAACCATGCCTAACACTCTCCCCATCCTACCCAAATCCAAACAAACAAAACTAAAAGTCTTGAGTTATGAACACATAATGACAAGTTTTTCAAACAAAGTCCATCTCTTTCACATACTTTGCAGACATGATAATACATCAGTTTGTTACTGGTTGTCAAAGAAAGAAAAGGGGAAGTTTATAAAGGGAAAAAAGAGAATTTTAGCAATGCAGCACAACCTGGGTTTATTCCTTTGTGATGACAATTTTTACATTTCTTCTGGCAGAAATATAGGATGCAAGTTAATTTTGATTGCCACCTTTTATTTACTACCTATTCAATGGATCTTAACTAAACTAAATCATGCCATTTTACCTTGGCAAAGAGAATACATTGTGGTAAACGAAAGAGAAAATGAAACTGGAACACAATGAATTACACTGGCAGGACTGATTATTTTCCCTTGCATAAGCTGTGTTTGGATATTTAAAACTTAAAACTGCATTACCTAGCACTCTTATAAAACAGATACATGCCAGCCATAAATGACTTTTATTTTTTAAATAACAATACAAAGACATGGAGAGAAGGAGTTGCTTTCAGGAAAGATAGGAGTTCCGGCGTTAGAAGCTGTTCTCTTGCTGAGGACATTGGGTTGCAGTCAGAAGCTGCCTCTGACTTTGTCAATTTTATCTTTCTTTCCTAGCTAGGCAAGAGAGAGTTCTGAGAAAAGAATAGCAAAAAAGCCCCAGACAAACAAAACCCCTAGTTTTGAGACTTCAGCTCAAAGACATCTATGTGGTTTGTTTAAGCTGTTGATTTGGAGCTGCTTGTTTTTGTGCACTTTGTACTTGCCACGTTCTTTCCATTAGTATCTTTTTATCATGTTGATGTGCTGTTGAAATTGAGTGCTGTGGTGTTTATTCCAATGCTTAAAGATTTGCCCTGCATACAGAACTGGTAGTACAGACCTACAGCCTATTTGTGCACACTCTGTGTAAATCAAATAGTGTGTTGAGCCTTAGAATATTACTGTGGGTTACTGTGCCATAACCTGAACTAGAGAATATTCTGTCTCAGGGAAAAACAGCCTGCTGGATCTTGTCAGCTGTGCACTTAGGGAAGTGAGGGAGAAAATGATCAGATAACATCCTTATCTGTGAAGACCCAAGAGAACTGAGTTTTCCATATTCACAAGCTATCTGAAGGTATTGGCAGCAAACAAACAAAAAGTCTCCCTGACAAAGAGCATCCTTCAGAAGCAAAGGAAGAGAGGTCAGAGCACAGCTTCTGCAACACCAGAGAATCCCAGCCACTCTGTACATGCTTACAGTGCTAGCTTGTCTAGCCAAAGGTCTTTCTTCTGTTTAGGTGTGTAAAAATTACAAGTTAGGACAAGGAGGGTGCTAAGAACAAAGCAATGGAAAATGGAGCTTCTCTTACACTGATTTCGTGTGGAGGGGCATTAGGGAGAGCCCCCCGGATGGTAGTTTTCCCTGTCTCAGCTTGTAACTGGAAAAGGTCTTGCCTTTATTTCCTAATCAACACTACATTAGTCTTGGCATCGTGGTGGAGGGGGGTTGATTCAACTTAATTCTTTAAATCTCCCTGTTTTGTATTTTGTTTTGGATCCCTTAGTGAATAAGTTGCTCTGGCTAGGCCGTGAAATACTGTTTTTCATCAGTTTACTGACTTGGCTAGGAGGAAGATTCACTTTGTTTAATATTAGATTTCTATGTTGGAGTCAAGAGCATAGACTATCTTTTCTACTCAATGGAAAGAAACTGAAGACTTACAGTGCACAATTCATCTGACCTGTTTAAAGCACCAATATTACAGTAGGGTATATGACACCTGAATAGTGTCTTCTACTGCTCTTAAAGAAGTCTAGACAACTCATCAATCCAAGTTTAGCTGAAGTGTATTACACCTGATTACAGACTGCTTTTAGCAAGGTAGCACTGAGTGTGCTCACTGGATTCCTCGGGATCCTCTCTAAAGCCTTACAAATACACTCTGCATTATTTACTTGGGGCAAAATGTATGACCTTCTTCAGTGAGAAGAAGCCTGATATTTAACCGGGTTTGTTCATTCACTTCAGAGTGAACTAAGGCTGCAGTGGCAGGGGAAGAATTCTCTGGTAAGGGAAGGTTTCAGACTCTCCAGATTACATTTCTCCAGAATCAAGCCCTGTTGTTTGCAATTAACTCAAGTTTATCTATACAAGCCTGCATCATAAATTCAGTATTTTTAATTACTGTTTTCTGTGATATAGTAAATTTGAAAAATAACAGGTTCTTTTGCTATTCTTGAGACCATGAAAGGGTCTCAAGAAATTTATAAAACTCATGACATTTAAAAGAACACTAAATTATTGTGTCTACATGGTAACACAAGTTCAGTTCACAATAGAAAGTATCTGATACACTAAAGATATGTCAATTTGCATTTTAATAATAATGTCTCATTTGTAACTTTTTATTCCTTCTTTATATCTTCATTCATTTTCAATTTTGTTTTGCTTTCTTTTTAACATAATTTTTTACTAAGGGTAATAGCAAGTTTAAAATACAAATCCCTAAGCCAAAGCTATAGTGTTTGGCTATCTCCCCAAAAGGAAAAAGAAATAATTATGAAAGTTTAAATATTTTAATTCATTTAGAATTAAGTAAAAAAAATAAATTAACTTATGATTAGACCACCACTTTTGTTCAGGAAAAATCTGGGCTGCTACCAACAGGTGTGGTCTGCTCATTCCCACTTACCCATTCCCTTTATTTCCCTGAGGTTAACACTGGTATTTGCACAACTAGGCTGAGAATTAAATCAGGGAACCATTCTGGCTGCAAAAAACCTACAAATTTTGTGTTGTTTTTGTTTAAGCAGCCTTATACAAGATAAAAATTATTGATCTGAGATAGCAGATGATGACACCATGTCTAAAGGTGCTTTTTTATCCTAGGTGCTTACATAGGCAGTGTGCTTGAACAAGATAGATAGTAAAAATAAGAAAGTTCTGTTAGTCCTTCTGTTAGTACCCTGCAGATGAGTAAGTCAGACAAGTAGACCTGAAGGTGAGATTACTCTCAGCCATCCAGAATGCAAGCACCCAGCCTGGACTTCTCTGCCGAGTCGTCTATGGTCAGTAGAGAAAGGCACCTCCAGAGGGCAATCTTTTCTCATTTTAACCGAGATATCTAGAATGCATAGAACAAGTCACCCTATGAAAGTACCTATCTTCACAGACTGCCTTGAGAACAAGATTACTTACTCAGGCGAGGAGTGTAGCTTTTCAGTGTCTAACTTAAGGGAAAGTAGATCATCTTCCAAACGACTTGCTATGTTCACAGGGGAAGTTTGTGGCAGAATTAAATTTCCATAGTTAGCTCTTTCTTTGCTATCACAACCATTAACCTGTCCTCTTTTTCTAAGAAAGAGCTTGTTTTAATCTATAGAAGGGAATTGTGAATTCCGATTAGACTTCCAGGATAGTGCAATGAAATTTCAGAGACTTTTAAAGCTGGGGAGAAAAGTGGATCATTTTCATCTGGCTTCATGTAAGATACAAATTATATTATCCTTGGTTTGGTTATCCTTGTTTTGATTTGCATGTGATTTGCATGGATCTAAAGTAAATATTTAGATCCAAACATAGAATATCAACCTTTTAGATTTTAAGTTGACTCTGTTTCAGGAATGAGGTTTGGGTTTATTTGGGTTTCTGCTGTGAGTTTCAGGATGACCACTGTCACAGTTACTTCTTCATGCCTTGTGAGTCAATGCTGAATTGTCTTTGCTTCTGTCAGCAGTTGCTAAGCTTTCCAGCGGTTGTCTCTTTAATATCTCTGATTCTCCATGATTTCTAAGAAAATACAGCTGGAAATGAAGTGACCCCAGCCTTAATAGCAGTCCATGAAACAAGTGTCTTTGTGACTGTACAGCTAGTTGAGCTATTGGGAAAGTAGGATCCAGAGCTTTGTACTGCTCATCTGGAGCGTTAGACTAACTAAAAGGGTCTCTGGTGTAGGTTTGGCCCCTTCCAACCAGCATTGGTCCATACAGTTCCTGGGCACAATTTGTGAATTAAGACGGGCTAGTCTCTCCAGTCCCAGAAAACAGCTGAAGTATGGCTACACTTTGTTGGAAGGTGACGAAAGTTTAATAGAACATAGCAGAGTACTTAATAGACAGGCTAGGTTTTTTGCCAGATGGTTTCTATGCCAGAGAAATAATCCCTCTCACATTTCATTTACTACTGTAGACTTAGCCATGGAGTCCTCAACAGGACTGCTACCAGACCAGAGAACATTTCCACAATGCGGAAGGTGAGGAAATACCCAAGGGTCTGTGCAGCTCCAGAGCACTAGAACTGTAGGTGAAATTTTGCCTTAGGACAGTTTGTCTGCAGCTGTAGCTCCAGAGTCGCCACAGCTCCTGGGATCACTGATGTCCTTGGAGTCATTCCAGCCCTGCAGCTTTGCCTGCGCAGTCTATGTGAGTGGTCCCAGGACAGCATGGTTTTGGGTTGCACCAGAGCTATAGGTGAATTCAGCTGTTAAGGAACCAAATAAACAAAATGTCAGGAAATGTAGTTAGCACACAGACTTCAAAACTTACCACTGTTTTATTGGGAGTTTAATCAAAAGTTACACATTTTCAAAATCTTTCCTTTTCAAAAACTGGCTTTTTAATAATGAAAAAGCATTCCAGCTCTATACATGCAGTCATACCTAGGCTGAGGAATATCTTCAAGAAAGTATATTAATAATATGAAGCATCAAGATGTACAAAATTAATCAGTTTCTTTAGTAATACGTTGTAATAAGTCCACAGTTAAAATTTGAATTTTATACTTTATTTGACTTCGTATGATTTAAGTTTCCTACATTAGTTCTTTTATCTGGTACATGAAAGACCCCTTAATATCTAGCATTTTCTGTCTTTGAAGGTACTGGATGCTGTAATCAAATTTCCTCTTGATCTTCTTTCCAATAGTATAAACTGATCAAGTTCCTTAAAGTCTCTTTGCTGTAAGACTTTTTGTTCAAAGTGAAGAAAAAAATATTTCGGGCTGATGGAACAAATTTTTATCAATGTCACTCTTAAAAATTACTCCTTAATAGGTATATGTCATATGACACATACTGAAAAAATATTTTCCTCCTTTCAGTGACCCAATTCAGTACTGATGAAATCAGTTGGTGAGGCTTTGCATTCCTTCTGCATTGATTTTCAGTGAGGCATCCAAAGAACAGGCAGGAAGCAAATCTTTGGTTTAGACATCACTTTTCCCACACCCTTATTAACCAAGGTCATGCCTAATAATGTACAAGATTTAAAGTGATTTGCCTTCTTGTTTTCTTCACCCTTAGCAGAATCCTAAGCTTCAAGTTTGGATATCAAAGGTTTGAGAGGCAAAGGAAAACTGACAGTTTCTGCAAAGATGTGAGCCAGACCAACATGAGAGTAACTCTACTTGTGCTGATTTTTCTAGGTATAAAGATCTGGCTGATACAGCAGCAGGAGAGAAGAAGTTGTCTGCCAAGGAGAGATGTCGTCTTGTTCTTCAGCAGTGTAAATTACAAGGCTGGCAGGTTTGTGATCTACAAAGCAATTAAAATATCATTCTTTAAACAAGCTGGCTGAGTCATTTCCATTGTGGCAAGCCACCAGATCCTTTGCAGTAGTATATTCTTTTGACATTTAATAAATGCTTTGGGATAGAATCAAATTGATTTTCTGAGTTTTCTAGCATATGAGTAGCTGTGATCATTGTGTCAAAAAATTAGTGTATTCTTGTGGGAAGGAAAAGATTTCAATTAAGCATGTATACTGCAAATTTGCATCCAGGTTTTTAAAGGTATCTGGTGTACACATTTTAGTGGTTCAATGGTTTCTGAATTGCAAAAAGCCCTGCACATTTTCTTTACATGAAATCCTATCCTAAATGCTATACTGTCATAATAGGGGGACCCAAACCAACTACTTAGGACTTCTCAGCTAGACAATGCCTTTATAGGTGTCAGCATGGTGATTCAGAGGTAGACCAAAGCCAAACACTGAACAGGAAGTTCTCAACTTCCTATCCCATCTCCTTACCCTATTTATATACTAATTAATTCTCACCAGCATGAGGTGAATTCTGTTCCACAAGAGAGCATCCAGACCAGTTTCAGGGACAGCTATGAAGTTTAGGGACTGGGCAGTGGTTAGGGTCCTCCTATAGGCTTCTTTGGGAATATTTGTTTAAAGTATGGGGTGAACATAGGTCTTCTAATTCATGTCTGACCTGTAAGCATTAAGATGCCCAGAAAAAGTTCCTGCAACTCTTTGAAGGATAAGGACTGTGTTGGACTTTCTGCTATGAGTGTTTGACAGTGGCCCATTTTCCTTACGTATAAGAGGAAAAAAAGTAGGCCCCCCCACTAGGTTAGGAACACACATGCATGATCACTTGCACTTGGACACAGAAGAAGATTTTTCTTCGGTGAAAATACGGTTTGAGTCTCCTTTTAGTCACTAAAGTAAGTAGTGGGCCTGTATAGCCCCTCTTAATAGCAAAAACCAAAAGGATGAACCCTGGAAAAGATAATATTACAATAGACTTGCTTTCTGTAGTCAGGTTTCTTAAGTCAGCTCCGGGGCATATTCTGCATCCTTGCCACAAGTTTCCCTATAAAAAATATCCCATAATATCTAGAAGCTGTACCTTCACTTACAAGCACCTGAAGCCACAAGTACCACTAACCTTCAGAACTTGTGTGGGGCTACAAACTTGACACTGGGCAAAAGCTGTGTTACAGTTATTGTGTACTGTGCTCCAGTCACGAAACACAGAGCAGGATGCCTGTAGAGTTTATTTCCCCAGGAGCCAGTAACAACACTACAGCACAAAAAAAAATGGCCATCAGTGAAAGCCTACAACTCAAGACTAGTGACTCTGTAGTGACTAGCGTTTGAGAACAAGCCTGAAACCTGGAAAGACAAAAATCTAAAAAGGAAATTGCAAAACAGAATCCCTCCATCATGCAAAGGACTGAAGCTTGTGATCTCAAACAGGTTTTAGAGCTTCTGACTCCAGAATCTCATTAACACCAGAAGTCAGGTCTTCAAAACTACAGCAGCGCAGAATGCATTTTCCTTAAAACCAGAAACAAACAAAAGTCTTAAGTGATGCTGATAAGTTAATGGAATAGGAGAGTTTGGGAGTGAGAGTTATACTAAGTGACTAAGAAGCACATGGCAACCAACTAAGCTGCAAGGTCTGAAAAAATGAGTGACCTTCTCCTTACACCTTTTTCAAGCAACAGAGAGCTATGACAAACAGATGGAAAAATGCTAATCACAGAAGAAAAACCTAGAAGAAAATTCACTTTAAGTCCAATTTCTTGATGATGAATGCCCAGTGAATACAAGCTTGACACCAAGTTTTGTATAGGTGATACAGAACCATATACCCAACTATCAGCAGTAGTGACTAATATCTGTGTCACATAATCTCTCTCTCTCAATTATCTTTTTGATTCATTTGACTAATCATGAAAGTTGAACTTTAAATAACAATCTAAATGAGGAAGCTTATACAATCTGCAGTTGTCATGGGTGCTCTCCTCTATCCTTTTACAGTAAGGGACCCTGAAAAAAGAAGAAAAAAATTTAAAAGGGAGAAAGAGGGGGAACAAAGGGAAGGAAAAAAGGAATTAGGAACCCAGGATGATGTCAGCTGGCAAAACCAGAGGAAAGGAGTCATCTGTAGTGCATCACTAAAAATCATCCAAGAAGTAGGGGGTTACACATATAACCAGTTTATTCAGCCACTGTTGCCAGCAGTAACTACTTCAAATGAGTCACTGCTGGAACTGAAAATCTGTTTGATGCAGGAGTTCATGAATAAGTCAAAAAATGTCTTCCCCAACACTGTTACCTTTACTTCCCAGAAAAGCTGTTGCAGAGTCAGGTAGATAAATTGACCGAAAAAATAGATAACTGAAATATCCTCATCAAAGATGACGAAGTCTGGGAGGAAGCAACACACATCTGAAATCAACCTCTTGTTTATGTGTCATCACCAGAGGATGAGGTTGCCAATAAACTCCCCAGCAGAGGGGGGGGGAAGGAAGACCTGGACTTTATAGCTGAGTGAATCGGGATGATACTTTATTTAACTTCCTTCTGATAATGTACCTCACCATCCCATTTTGTGAAAGGTGATACCAACTTGGAGGAGGGGAAAGTAAATCTGTGTTCTGAAGTGAGATCCCCAAAAGGAGTAGAAAAATGGTTTCATTGTATTTATTTCCCACTTGACAATTAATCTTTTCCTTCTCATGTAAGTTGTGTTTGGAGAGTGTTTTATTAACCAACAAAACATCAAACCCCAGAGCCTATCACTGAAAAAGTTCTTTCTCCTCTTGTAAATACTACAGTCTATTTAAAAATGGAGGACAAGTGCAGAAGATCCAATCCAGAATCCAATTTTGGTTTATTTTCTACTGTTTAGTAAGCATAAGAGTAAACATTATCAGCTAGCCAAAGTCTGATGCTTGATTCAGCAACTTCTGTGTTAAAGCAAAGTATTCATTAGGGAAGCGTTGATAGGTTTATGAAATGTTGTTGTTCCTTGGGTAAGCTGAGCTGGAGATAACTAAACTAGGACAATAAAATAGCTGTTTCATGAAGCTGGCATACCATGCAGTTTCAGTCATGCACATAGCTTAACTACTAGAATTATAAAAGTGCAGAGCTACTAATGAAAGGCAATTTATGCATCCTGACTCTGTGTGCAGCCTAGATAAGGTGTTCTTTCTGCTTTAGTATATACTTGATCATGACAAGCTTAGCTACTTGCTACGATTTTTAAGCACCCGATGTAAGAGAAAATCAGATTTCTATATCAAAACAAACCATTTTTACTCCAGACAGAGTGAAAGTAATAGACTTGTTTAACCCCTGGAGAAGTCAGTGAGAGTTTTGCTATTAATGTTAGAAGGAGCAAGATGATAGGTTGTAACTTTAGAGTTAAATTGAATGGAAGTACTGGCTGCTCCATGTAAAGCGGAAGAATCTCCTGCCCTCCAGAACATCAAAAGGCCTTTACATTAGGAAACCCACATTTTCAGTGCTGTGTTCGTTTATTGTCATGCAGTGATGTATTAGCTAAGCAAAGCCTACAATCCCAATAGTATGACTAGCTTGCAAACATTATCGTGCTTTGGGAGAAGTACAGGACACAGATAGTTCATGGCTCTTTTTACTGACATAAGGAAACTTTCATTTGTTTGGATTATTATTCCTCACACTGTTAAGCATGCAAATATAAATTCAGTAGAGTTAGCTCATAGCTTACTGAGTTTTCTCATCAAAACTTGGAGCTCTACATTTTATTTAACTAAGGTCAGTGGTCTGCAATTAACACTTGTCAGTTACTTCAGATGGAGCTTGCTGAAATGCAAACAATTGGTATTATACCAGAAGTACAACAAAAAAATCAATTTAATTTGCTTTTGCTATACAGTGCAGCTATTAAATACAAGCACTGCAAAGGCCAGACCACTAAAAGTGAATCTATCAGCCTTTGACTGCTAGAAACACTTGTCTGGTTAAAAGATAGCAGTCTTTAAAAATGTCTAATAAAAGTTTTGTCTTACTTTGCCTTTTCAATTTTTAGCCTGCTTCTTCTAATCCGCAACGATTCCTTCTTATCAGTAGCCTTGAATTCTGAACACAAAAGGTCACTCATTTCGGAAAGAGTAAGACATGTCTTTAAGTTTGAATGGGATGATCCAAAGACTCATCAGGTGAGGAATAAGCAGTACAGGAAAGTCAGTCAGGATGTTTTTATGGAGCTCCAAGTCAGCATCAGGTAATCGCACGAGGCAGATAATTTGATAGTGCTGGTTCTCTTTTTCACAACTACATACACTGCTAAAGTTTTTTCAGGAACCTGCAGTGTTTCTGGAGAAATGATCCTTGCTAGTGTGGAGCTGTATTTTTAAACTTCCACTCAAAAAGAATGCTAAAGCAGAGCACAAGTCCTCAATAAAGAGAACTCCCAGAAGTCCATCTAGAGATTTTAGATTCTGCTGGCATTTCTAGAACTGAAGAAGGAAAATGAAGTCTGATCCACAGTTCTTACCAGTGACAAAAACCCCCACATATTTCCTTACGGATCTACAGGTGTGTCATTTATAGGCATTGATACAGCTGTATTTAAGTATTTTTTTTTATTTATTTAAATATATTTATACACAACATTAGCTTACCAGAGTCCTTTTTGGGAAAAGCACATTTATGAATAAATAGAAGAGTATAGAACATAAGTGGCATATGATTAGGTCAGAGAAATGAGCGTAAGTATATGAAATCATACATATGTAAATTTTGTGCTTAGTTCAGAGAGACTTTTAAGGTTTTTTTTAAAACAGAAGTGATTATTTTGGCTTAAAATTAATGTGGTAATGCTATATTGAAATAGGAATGCTTTTTTTTTTTTTCTCCTCAAGTAGGAAAACCTTGAATGCAATTTTGGGCAGTTTAAAATTAAGTAAATTATGAAAATCACATTTAAAAAAAAAACAAAAACAGAAGGAGTTTCTAGACTAATGGTAAATGATTAAAACACCAGTGTCTATGTTTCCCTCATACTTCGAATTATGTCAGCAAAATTGCATTGTCCCATTATATCATCCCATTATATTTTGAAAATAATTTGTTAGTAGCAGAAATCACCACAGAGTGAGTTTGGACCTCACCAGTGCTACCAAAAGGCTGGCCTGTGCCAGCCACCAACTCCAAGCTTTCTCAACAGCTATTTTGTGCCACACAATACAAATCCACCTTATCCCTTGGCCAGAGAATAGTATGGGTCATTCACTTTGACCTCAGAATGCTCACAAGCTCTCTGTCTTTCAACACAGACCTCTATTTTTGGTTCCTATTTCTTTTTTTCCCTCTATAATATATACCTCCCTCTCTCTGTCCACTTTTTTCAGGGTTTGCTTATGATTACTAGTATTGCAAACTCTTTTTTTTCCTCTCTGATATCTTTTACATCCAGATCTCTCAAATCTGGATTCCATCTCTATTTGTCTCTCTCTCTTCACCTCCTTGTATCTCTCTTGACACTTTTCTATTGTTTTCTTCTCTTTTTCTCTTTTCTAGTGACTTTGTTTCATATTTGGTACCAGTGTACATCACTTATTTGTCTGGGTTTAGTTTTCCAGTCTCCTACCTCAGGATTAACCTTCTTTGCCGTTGTTGCCCCTGTTGCCTATATTTTATGCAACATTTTATTGCCTATAGTTCATGGAGACACTTTCATATTGTCTCTTTTGGTGCTATGTCTATTTCTAGAATTTTGAAAGACTAGAATGATATGTCCAGTAAGTACAGAGATCCCATGGAGTAGGGTTTCCTCCATGGAGTATTTTTTACATGCATCTTATATTTCCTGATCACTTCTTTTCCTGTAAAACAGTCCTTTCTGTCACCTAACAAGTGCAAAGAGCTATGAGGTTTGTACAGTTTTTTGGAAAAGGAACATCCATTTTTCTGCCCTTTCCCAGAGATCTGAATGACAGATTTTGTCTCTAATGTCCAACTCCTGACAAGGGCTTACATAAATGCTCAATGTCACTTGTGTGAATACTGGACTACTCACATACTTTATATTAAGGCCATATATACTCTATGCTAAACTGTAGGTTTATTCAGTATGTACCATAGTGCAAGGTCACTAGTGTGCCAGAGATGAAGGAAGACTTAAAATGTGTGCAGAAAAGGTAACAAAGAGAAAGTAAGCTTTTTAAAATAACGTTTCAGCCCTTGTGAAAGATCAGTACCCTGTAAGTGTGTTTGTCGTTATATTTTTGCAGACATGTACACTGCAAAAAGACACATTTTACAATAGTTTTAAGGCTTTCTTCTACATTTCATTAATGCACTGTGAAAATGTGTGTCATTGTGTAAAATATCATTAGATTATAGTTCTCTGTCTTTTGTAGGTAGCTATTTTGAAAGTACTGCCAGAAACACACAGCACTCCCACAAATTGCCTTTTTTAAACTAAAGAACAGCTTTACAGATTCCCTTGACACCTATTAAGTATGAGCTAATACTGCCTCCATGCCACCTACTCACCATCTCAGCATCCATTCCATAGTTTTGAATGTCTGTACTTCTACATCCTACACCTTTTCTGTAAAATTAAAAAAAGAAAAAAGAAAAAAAGAGAAGAAGAAAGAGAGAAAGAACAGCTCCCTCCCATCCTTTCTTCTTCCTTCCAGGAAAAAAAAGGGAGGCCTGTAGCAGTAATGGAAGCTTTGGTAGTCATCAATGACAATTTTACTTAATCCTTTAAAAATGTGTCATTTTGAAAAATAACATTTTAAACCCTAATGCTTTTCTAATTAAAATAACTATGACTGTAATTCACAGATGGTTTACTTTTACAGGAGTCTGAATGACATTAAAATTTCAGACTCGGATGAGAGCACTTTGTAGTCCAGAAAGTACTGAAAAGTGAGTGCTTTACTGGAAGAACATTTTAACCTTTTTTTCCCCTAAGAAAGCAGGAAATATTTTGTGATTAGAGAAAAAAGCAGAATGAAGACAGGTGGCAGCCTCAAAACTGTTTTGATATCTGACGTATGGAATTCCATCATTTTTCAACATTATTGCTTTCACTGAACACCAGAACTGTACAGAGGGCAGTGAGACTAGCTTGTTCTTGGTCAGCTTCAGAGGGTGTCAGATTTAGCTCCAAGACAGCAACACAGATATCCAGCCATACTAATGTAATCCAATGTCTTATAGCAGTTTCTTCTATACATGCTTCTGTCTAGAGCTGTGCTCTCAGTAGACCTGGCATATGATGTAAAAACTATAAATAGCTTTTATTCAAATGTAAAAATGTATTTGTATTGACATTTTGTATTTCTTCATTCACTTAAAAATGATAGCAGGCTTCTACTAATGAAGTACATAGCATAAGTGATGCCATAACAACTCCATTTATATTGTTCCTAGGATGTAGGACAGGCGAAAGTAGTGCTAATGCTTAACATGTTCCCTAGCTAGCTCTGTGACTCTGCAATGCCAGAAACTTGTAGCTAAACTGACCATAAGCTTGAGCAATTGTCTGGACACTGATTTTGTGACTGCACACCGCAAAATGAATTGCAGCTGAATGATTAGTTAAGTTACGCATTTGAAATATAGCCTAGATGTGAGCAGTGTGTTGATTTTGAGACTAATTGAGAATGGGGTTGTTAGTTTTGCCATGAGCATTGCTAGTAATCAGGGCTTTTTTAAGGTTTCAGAGTGTAACTTTTCATCCCTTTTTCTGTCAGAGTACCATAGTATTGCCCTAGTAGAGCGGAATGTTTTAGAGACTTCTAATGAGGAGGTAAAGGGAGAAACAAGGATTTTGAGGAATGGAGGAAAAGAGGCAGGAATGAAGAAAAAGTAGATGATTTGGCATAGGCCTGAGACAGAGAGGGGAAAAAAGGCTCCAATGTGATTTAGAGGGTTTTTGGAAAGGCAAATTGGAGTCTAAAGAGAAATGTAATCAGAGTAAAAGAATATGATTTTAGTAAGTATTTGTATCCAGGCTTTGGTTGTCTGAGAGCTACTCAGATATAAATGGTAATTATAATAACTACATGATAATTTAATTAAAGTTAACCATATGAATAATAATTCAGTTATTCTTATAGAAGAATTCTGGATTTAAGGTGATGTGAGCAAGAAGATAGAGAGTTTAGTAGCCAAAGCTGTTAATACGGAAAGTTCAATAGGTGTTTCAACAAGATGGATGGAAAAAATAGTTGTTTGATGAGCAGTTATTACAGAATTTGCAGGGTTTAGTGACAGAGTAGATGTGGTAGGAGGGACTCAAGGTGGAGTCCTAGTGTCCTGGAAGAAAGTTGAATGAATGAATGAAAATAAAATACTTTTTGAGAAGAGAGGAGAAAATTGACATGGTTTGCTGGGAGAACAGTAAAAAGTTTGCTTGTTCATGATACAGGATTAGATGTCTAAAAGAGAAGCAAATTTAAACTGAAGAAGAAAGGGGTTGACCTCTTTTTATTAGAACCTTTTAATGAAATGAGGAAAAGAAGTGGGGACAAAAGGAAAGATTCCTGAGGAAATTTAGCAAGCCCTGGGAAAGAAGAAGATTCCAGAACAGATGATGGATGAAGAAGGAAGTCAGAGTGCTAAGACAGCCAGGCAAAGAGAGAGTTTGGAAAGCACAGGAAGAAAAGTGAAAACTTTTGTTGGAAGTCACTGGTCGAGAAAACGAGGATGAGAGTATGTCCCTAAGAGCAGAGTATGATAGCACAACGAGAGCTCAGTCAGATTGCCTCAGGTGAACATGAAGTTAAAAACTGGAAGGAATCACTCAAGATAATCTATTAAGTAAATATGAAGACATCATTTTTCCAAGGTAGCTACCGTTGTGGAAACATGATCTAGGAAAAGGTAGTATCATTCTGGAATAATAATTGATCTGTAAGAAGAAGGTTTATTCCAGAATAGATGGTCTGAATCGAGGAGCTACTCTGGAGTAGCTGTTATCCTAGTATATTTATGTAACTGCACAGTTTTCTAAAATAGCTGTTCCAGGCATTTTCCACCATGCAAAGAAAGCCGATTCCCTATTTATGAGTTTCTACAATGGCAAGACAAGTAAAATGTGTTTTTTATCACCTTGCCTTCACACACTTCGCAATAACACAAAAGGCCCATTTTATTGGGAAAAGAGATACTAACGGGGAAAAAAATAATCAGAAAGCATTCTATTTTTTCCATTTCTGTGCAAGTGATTTTAAATAAAAGACTAACAGTTGCACCATCATTGTCTGTCAGCTCAAACTTCAGAATCTGAGACTTTTAAAACATTTGATTCTACTCTGTAGGGTAGAGAGAAGGGATGCCAAGGGACAAAAATGTGCCCCAGTAATTTCTGAATTTTGTTGATGGAGTTTAGACATGATATATACATGTCCTGGCTTTCTGCAGTTCATCACTACTAGTGATGTACATCTGACAGTAGTATTTGGATTAAAAACAATTCATCGCAAAGGTGTGCAAATATGCCTGCTGATACCTGTCTCCCAGATCTATAATAAAAAAACCCGACAAACCAACAGTGGAGAAGGGTGGTAGGATAAAAGAATGAGCTTGTGAGCTGCAGACAAACAAGAGTTGGAATGAATTTCTGCCATTTCAGCCAGCCTTATATTAATTAATCAGTATGCCTATCAGCCATACAAAATTAATAGCTAGGCACAAGCTATAATCTTCACTGGATAGCACAGTTCTCTGATACCGGTCCTTTTATTTCCAGGAAATTAAGGGAGGTTTCTTCTACAGAATTCCTGAGAAGAATATGGTCTAAGAAAAGTTATTATTTGTCCAGTTTTCTCTTTTTAGAGTAGCTAGGTTGTGTGTGGTTTGGATTTTTTAACGGCTATTTGAAAGGAATGCTTTTGAAAATTGTACAGAAAATAATTTTTAAGGATTGGTTCACCATGTTCAGAAGGTATCAAATGGAACGTGATTTCTTTTGGTTTAACTAGCCAAATTTTCCTGGGAAGGGGGAAGAGCATCTAAGACCCTCAAGAAGTACATGAGTTAAACTAAGCAACTAATCAGTACAAGAATAAGTTCATACATTCAATCAATACTTAGGAGATTATTTTTCATACATTACTCCCTCTGTCTCTGACTTCTAGTCTTGATTCTAAAATGAGACCTGCAGCACAGCTTTAGCAAGCAAGGCCGGGAACTATGATTAATAATTTTATTGGACATTAGGAATCCTTCTCACTGATGGTAGTTTCTCCTATTCTCTAACTTGGGCTAAATTATTCCTCTTCCACAGATGGCAGCTATCTGTGACCATGTTCTGCTCCACGTGGGTTTATGGCTTGTCACCTTTCTCGTTGCCCACATCCCCCTGTTTTATAAAAGTCAAAGCGTATTTTCTATTACTTTGTCTTTCATATTAATGTAATCACATTCAGAATGCTTTTTTTTTCCCCTAACCTGTATTTAACTTGAAGATTGTAGTATTTCTTCTGGATGCTTTTGGGACTGAAGGGGGACTATGTGTCTGGCAGCTTGCTTATCCTTTCCAAATACATTTTTTATTCAACCAGGTGATACTACCTCTCTGTACAAGTATTGGCATTGCACTGTTCTTAAATTGCAGATCTTATCTCAACCCTTAGCTGGATTGCATGCATACTATCATTATTTACCTGTCATCGTTTTGGCCTTTTTTATTGATGGTGAATATTTCCCTGCTGTTTGTATTCTAGATAGGAGTCCGAAAAGTGTTTCTTAAGTACTGGCAAGCTGACCATCTCAATGACTTGTGCCTTCAGCTTCAGAAGAAAATTATAACCTGCCAAAAAGGTAACAATTGCAGAACAAGTATTCCTGAGCTGTCACTTTGTACACTGAGCAGAATACTGCATAACAAAAAATTTTTCTCCTCCTTGAATAGTTGCTGTATATTATACATTTCCCTACAGACATATTTCCAGGTAACTGCTTAAACAGATTTTTTAAAATGATATTAACATTGGCGATGCTTGCACTTTCTGTCTGTCAAAACAGAATTTTATGACAAACTGTTGACTGTAATTAAAACTTAGGAGATCCTGAATATTTCCTTTTCAAAGTGTGTTCAGTGATTTTTCAAGGCACTAATATCCCCTTTATCTTCGTGTTGCAAATCAAATAGCATAACAATTATACAAAATTGCAACGTGTTCAAATTTATCGACAGCAAATACAAAGCCATAACTTAATATGTTTAGTTGTCTTTACTTTCCCCCTTTTCTTACAGCTTTCATATTTGACTGCTACTTTTTATGTTTAGGCATTTTTCTCCCCCTTTTTTGCCTGCATTTTTACTAAGGTCATTACTGACATTTTTTGGCACATTTTAAAAAGGAGGCCTCCTAATTCCCTGTTACTTCTGTTCCGTTTCCTATCAAAATCTCAAATAACTGCTGCAAATGTGAATAATGCTTTGTTTGAAGAAGCTTCCTTCACACAATACATCATTTATCTAATTGGCTGATGTCTGCAACAATTCCCATTACCACCTTTTTAAAGGAAATTAAAAAGACAAAGACTTATCTTGGGTTGTTTTTTTAGTCAGATACATAATATTGCAGATTTAAGATTATATAAAGCCCTTCCATTTTTACTACCTGTTTTTCACTGTGAGCATATAGTGAAAAAGAGGAAACCGGGAGAGAACTTGAAGCAAGTGAAATCAAAAGAGCAGCAATTCAGGAACGGGTGTGGAGAGTGACAGTTTTCAGCTGCGCGTATGACTTGGGCCTGATGTCTTGTGCAAATCACCCTGTGGCTCTCACAGGTTCAGAAGAGCAACAGTGATTTATCCACTTTCACTTTTCATGCTGGCTTATCAAAGAAAGGAAATATTTACCTTTCAGAGTCCAATTTGCAAACAGAGTGCTTTAACATAATCCTACACTGAAATGTAAAATGTCCTCAGGAATGTCCATAATTTGCAGAGGAAGAGAAGACATCTTCCAAACCCTGCCTGAAGAATTAAGATGATAAGTCTTCTTGGCTCCTTACAAGAATATTTCTTTGGTTTTCTTCTAGCCCTCCTTAATTAGGCTAACTTGAAAAGTCATTTTCACCAAAACTATGTGTTCAACGCTTTTTTCAGAGCTATGGCTCATCTGCATGTTTCTTTACAGTCTTGGAAACCTGAGAAAAATTAGGAACTTGCATGAGTAAGGAGTAGCTAGACAGCCATTTCACAAAGCTAGCTCATAAAATAAGCTGCCCTTTGCAAACAGGTACAATTGCAAACCTGCACAATTAGCATGCCAAAGAGCTCTGGCAGGTTGGGAATAGGGTAGGTACTTGTCCATTGTTCTTATGTAATCCTAAAAATGGCATCCATAGACTTTCACAGTGGGATAGTGATGCTTAGCGAGTAATGGTATTGTCCTGCTGCATATCCACATTTTTCTCCCCTCACTCTTTGCCTCCAGGTGACTTTGGAAGTTAAATCTCTCGTGATAGCATATTGACAAATAGCTAAACTAGTCAATAATTTCTGTATCAGGCTTAAAATGTAATATCATATATATCCATATGAGGACTTAAAGGGAAAAGAGGTCTTGCCCCAAATTTTAATCAACTCTTTACCTCAGTCTTACCAGCAATCCCTTCAGCATTCCCATAAATTTAGGGGGAAAAACCCCAAACAAAACACACCAGATATGTCCTTTTCTGTTATCCTAAAAGTTAACTTACACAGGCAAATAAAGAGGTCAAGCTAAAGAGAAAGAATGTGTAGAAACACTTTTTATTTAAAAACAGATTTGTGATTTTAGGGACTGTCATATTTTTTTACAGATATGAGAACTACATCTGGGAAGTTTTGACCTTATTGAATTACCAAGAAAATTGTTTGTATCTCTAGGAGAGTCCATCATGCTGAAGTTCTTCCATCAGAGTTCATGTAGATTAGGAAATAACCTTAATACATTGTATACACAATAGTTAATAAATTTCTCACATAACCCAGATCCATGATCTACTTGAATTTTGATTATTCTGATCCTTATCCTTAGATTAACTGTAACAAAGTAGATATTTTTCTGCCCTATGAGGGCTAACCTCAATTATTTTAATTTGCATAAGTGAGAATTATTTTAGATGTACATAAATGAGGAGCAAGTTCAGAAGACAATCTTACTACCCATACAGGAGTAGATGAAACTGAGCACTAAAGGTATAGGAGATGACATTTCATTTTACAGCCCTTTTTGAGGTTATTAAATATTTTTTTTGGTCTGTGTTTTACTGAAGACAAATTATTGCAAATGTTCTCAATGAGAAGGAAATGTGATGAAATGTCCATGAAAATCTGAGCTACTCAGTTCATGAAAATGTGTGCAAAAGAAAAGAAGAGGGTCTGTCTGCCAACCGCTCTGACAAAACTTTCTGAACATTTCTTCAAAACATCTCAGTTTTGATAAAATTGCATAGTTCAGAGTAGCTGTACAGTCTCTGGATAGGTAGCTGTGCTGGATATCATTTTACTGGGCCATCCTAGCAGGGTACTCTCCATCATTCATGCCTGCTGACAGTCCTACCAAAAGATTGACTTCTGTCCTTTTCCTAACCAATCTCAGTGGTGTTACAGACTTTTTCTTTTTTTTTTTTTTTTTAGGTAAAAGTACATACATAGACACACATGCGCTTGTAAAAATATTACTTTAAAATACAGGCTATTTTACAAAATCAACCAGGATTTGGTGCTTAACCATTTGTGAAATACCTTATCTGCTCTGCAGCAGATAATTTTACAGAAAATACTAGAAGTGAAGGAACAACTTTTTGTTATTAAGCTCTTTTGAATTTTTCATATTTGTGAGCAGTGAACTCTGATAATGTTCTATGCATGTATTCATTACCTTTGCAATAGCAACATTATGGATTCAGACTCAGTAACATGTATATCCAGTGTGAGTACTCTCCTAAAATTGTCAATAACTGTACTATTAATTTCATTTTCAACTAAATTGCGTAAGTGCATTAATGCTTCAAAGCTTAAAGAAGTCAGATTTTACAGAATACAACTAGAGGGAATGAAAATGTCATGGCTGGCTGTGATTATAGAAATGTAAACCTTCAAAGTTGTCCATTATGAATAATCTTAAAGTACCTGAACTTGAATATTTCCAAACCCAGTGAATTTTGGATAGGAGCAGTATTAATATGTTAACATGAGCCTTGCCTATATTTCATCTGCTGGGCACTGAGCATCTCTAAAAAAAATTCTGATTTTAAATATCTAAACACGGACATAGAAGGTGATAGAAAATACTTCACATTGCCTTCAGGTTTAGCTGTTTATTTTATTCAATAACAATTAGATAACTAATTGCATCTTTCACTTCACTGTTTACATTTTTCTGTTAGATTAATTCAGCTTGACTCTTTGTCATTTAATGCTGTACTGCAGTGTTCCTAAGACTGAAACTTAATTCCATTGTTAAAAAGGCATACTGCATTTTAGCATTTTTTGTTGTTGTTGTTATTTTACAGTCTTTTAATATTAGCATTTTCAGTATTTTCCCCAAAACTCAAGCAAACATCTTGTACAGGGTATTGACTGCTGACTTCACTTATGAAAAACTTTCAGTTGACCAGAATGAGAGCAACCATAATAAGCAATGATGAAGTTTGACCTGTTTTTAATACATGTAAGTTGATGTACTGAAAATCAACAATATTTCAGGCAACAGGCGAATAATTCTAAAACAGGTTCTACCCTCTGAGATACAGAGCAGTGATTCTAGATCATAAAAGGATCAGGATTTTGTGGAACTTAAAAACCCACACACAAATAAAGCAGCTTTAGGTAGTATATTTCTTCCTTCTAAGCCAAAACATATGCTCAGAGAATATTCATATCCCTGTTGCAGTTGGAGTGATTAAATTGGTGCCAAATTCGTCGTGGCCACAGAGGTCAGCTCCCTCTGCCTTGTGTTTCTGCTCAGCTGGGTATTTCTGAAAATTCAGGGGACTAGGTGGCTTTTAGGTTGGGTAGAATTTGTTGTAATGAATATACATACTTAGGAAAGTAGTACAGAAAGCTGTTATAGAAGATACACCAAAATCTTCTCCCAACATAAGGCTGACAAAGAGTGTGAAAAATAGTCCTAATAGATACATAAAGCTGACGCAATGCAGATGAAAATTTTAAACTGGAAAATGCAGACATGATGTGACAGATACAGTTGAGGAATTTGCATTAAATTAATTCTTTTTGCTGAAAGGAAATGAGCAACAAAAAGTCTTTAAGTCAAACTAAAAAATCTTCTGTCTGTTTTTTGATTTTGATTTTCTGTAGGTACACTGAAATATTAAAAGCATTTTTTAAAGTTGACCAAAAGGAATTGATCATTTAATTACTACTGCATTCAATGCAACAATAACTTATTCAGGGTTTTATTATGAAACAAACGATCTTTTGATCTTTATGGTGTAAATGTGTGCTTTCACAGTCTGTAGCATACATCTAAGTTTCCAGTTGTAATGTAGTAAAAAATAATGTTCAATGAAAGGAAACATTTTGAGTTGTGATAGCTCAAATGTGTGAATTAATTTACTGTCAATTCTTTTAAGCATTGGCAGTAGAAAACAGAAAGAGTTCCATTTTAGTATGTTATTTACATGCCATCACATTTCTTTCATTCTTTTTATAAGATGTTGACTGAACTTGATTTGCTTGTGTTTACAGCAGAATACACAGTAATATTAAGATATTCATCAATTAATTTGTTGTCTTTCATTGGTCCATATTTTCTCCTTCTGTTATGGTAGTTGTAAGAGGATTTCTAGCTCGCCAGCGCTTGTTACAGAAGATGAGCATCAAACAGCAAGAGGTCACCTCAATCAAAAACTTCTTGCAGAATGCTGAGGACATAGGACTGAAAACATATGATGCCTTGGTCATTCAGAATGCTTCTGACATTGCTCGGGAAAATGACCGGCTCCGCAATGAGATGAACACTGCTTACCACAGAGAAAAGCTAGAGGCTAGAAACAGACCAGAAGAAGGCCACAAAAGGTAAAATGAGAAAACTACTGTGAAGAATTAAAGCGTTTCTTCCATTTTAGTGATTTCCTTCCATACTTAGAAAATCATAGAAATGAGTGAGGAATTGCAAGAGAATTCTCAACTATATATTCAACCCAAATCAACGTTAGGCTCTATTTTTTCCTGTATATCAGGAAATTAAGACTAGAACTTTAAGGACACCCCTAATATCCACTCAGGGGACACTGAGCTTGATAGGAATTTATTCAAGTCTCTGAGGCATTTTTTTTACAGCAATATTTTTTAATTCTACATTAAATAGATTATAGCTGAACTTTCATCAAACCAAACCAAAAAAAAAAAAAATCACCTATTTTTTTCACAAAATTCCAATGTTAGGAAATTGCCAAGAGAATGAAAAACAGCTAGGAAGGCACTGAAACACAACGAGGTCCTGACCAAGAAATCCTAATTATGCATTGAACTAGGTAGATTGATTGTGAGGAGAATTCTTCCATCTTATTTAGAAACTGGCAAATGTTTTTTGTTTATATTCCATCAGAGTTTTCAGGAGTACCTATTTTCCAAATCCAGCAAATGCTGGAGGTCCTTTCTCTAGGAACTGAGTCCCTGATCTCTTTTCTCTCAGACAGCTGAATGAGCAGAGGTAGCATTTACAGGTAGTAGGTGTGTCTTTATAGCAGGAATGTGTCTATAACTTGCTGGACATATAAATGTTTATTTTTCCATAGGAATTTAATTTTCATCCAGAACAACTCCCTTTGCTTTCATTGCTTTTGTCAGTGACTTTTATTAAAGTGAAAATGGCAGTGCATCTGCTTAATTAGCTTCAAATATCCCAGTGATTACATACTGGAGGAAATGCCTTTGTAGGAAAGACTGTAATTAAACATTACAGTGAAAACAAATTATCCACTGAGCACCATGCTTTCATCTTTAGCTATTTCATTTACTACATGGGCAGCTGGCTGTATCCTGTGCATGAATTCCAGCTCTGCTAGTGATTTGCCATGCAGAAATGCAATTTTAAAAAAAACCAAATGCTCGGGGATTTCTCTGTAAAATGATGGTGTAGACATATTCTACCTAATACATTACCACTCTAAGTTAAAAGGTTTTCAATATTTTGGTTTTTGGAGGAATTAAATGTTAGAAGATTTTTTAAAAAAAATCAATCTGTTGGAAGCAGCTGATAAACATGATTTCTCAATAAGTATGGCTATAATAAAAAAAGGAGAAGATTGGAATAAGTAAAACTCAAAAACTGTGATTGAAATAGCTAAACATAATGTCATAATTAATATTATTAAAATACTAACAAATAATCTTAAACAGTAAGATATATAGATATCTGGGTGGAATTATTCAAGCAGCCAATGGAGACAGTTAAAAAGGTCATCTAATATTTTAAAGATTTGCATTACCTAAATAGAATTTATAGTTGTCTTTTTAGAAAATAATGATAAAGGCTCAGCATTTGCTGCCTCAGTAACTTTCTATTAAAATGGATTTCCCAGAAATTATCATTCAGATTGAAAACCCAGCTTTTGATTGTGTGCAACAATCAAAGTGTGAACAATTCATTCAGTGAATGTCTGATCAACAATATGAAACTGCTTAAGGAAGGCTGCATTTGCGTGAAAAAGGGCCGGTGTCCTGATTTATCATGAAACAGGAAATGGAAGAATGCTAGCAGCTTGATCTGGGTTTGTTTGTCACAAGATTACTACACACATCCTCTTGACACAGCAGGGGAGTTGCGAGATTGTTTACCAAAAAGCTGTTGTTATGTTTGCATGAACAGGTTCATTGTTATTGCTTGAATAATGCATCTGGGCCTCTTTTCTGTGTTTTCAGAGCTGAAGACAAGGGTGGGAAGGTCTCTGAGGACAGCTTCACCGGCTGTCGAACGCCTAAGCACTTTCACTCCAGCTCTGTCCCTGTCCCCACGGCAGTGGACAGCTTGGTACATTCTGTGGCTGGGTCATCCATCAGATCCCCCTCCCTGCACTCTGTGTTTAGCATGGACGATAGCAATAGCCTGCCATCACCAAGGAAACAGCCTCCTCCCAAACCAAAGAGGGACCCCAACACACGACTCAGCGCTTCATACGAGGCTGTTAGTGCTTGCTTGTCGGCAGCTTCTAAGGAAACCGCTAATGAAGGTTAGGCATAAAGAGAGAAACAGTCGCGAATGCTACTCTAGGCTATTGATTTATTCTTTTCACTCTGATCCTTTTAAATCCAGTCAAGCGCCTTTGAAAAGTCCTGCTTCCCTGAAATATTTCAGTGGCAGTAAATAAAATTAGCCAATTTGTCATTTCTTTCCAAATCAGCAAATAATACTCATGTGTTCTTATTGCCTAGTTTGTCAACAACCAACACCTATTTGCAGAACTCCTCTAGAGACAAATGATCTGTCAGCTCAAGCTATTCTACCCCAGTGACCATTTTATTTCACTATTTAAACTGTATGTTAGAGTATCTTGCATCACTAAAAAAGAATGCTAGACTCTTGAATTTCACCAAGTTAAACATTAAGCTTTCTCCTACTTTTTCTCTATGTTCACATGAAAAACATGCATTCAGTGGTTTATGTTTGTGCCATAACTTGTTTACAGTGGAAGGAAAGCGCTATGAAAGTCCCAAAGTGTCTCAATGCATTGTAGTGTCTATAGCATGGTTTTGAGTTCAGTTGTTCTATTCTCCTTCACCCTTGAAATGAATGAGTAGAAGGTGAAATGAAGGAATGCATTCTGCTTTTCCTTGATAAGTCTGACTTGTCATGCTTTGTGTAAAGGATCCTCTCGGCTTATCAGGAAAGATCCTTCAGGTTGGGTTTATATCTATGTGTAAAGATTCTGTAATCCTGCATACAATGGGTGGGAACCTTTGCAGCTCCTTCTTGCAAAATAATTACTGTTTTCATGTCCAGTACATTAGATGCAATTCCATTTTTCTTAACCTCTTCTTTGCTCATTCAGGCTCTGTTTAAGATGAGATGAACTGCATACAATATATTTTTAAACCAGTATGGTTTAAGGAGCTCTGTAAGAAGGTCTGTAGTGCTTTTGGCTTTCTTTGCCCAGCTCTGCAAGAGATGATTGGGTTAACCAAGAAGGTCTAGAAGAGGTTTTTAGAAAAATGACAATTTATATATGTATGTGTGGTTTTAATACTAATGCTTGTATACACTCACAAAACAACTTTGGAGTTCTTCTCATATGTATGAAACAATAGGGCCAGTTTCCCTGATGAATACTCATTTTCCAAGAATTGTGTCAGTTTCCTGAGTCTTTGTCCCAAACCACCTCTGATCTACACCATCTAATTTTGATCTTTAAAGACCTGTCACCTAGGTGTCTGGTATCTCCACTCCCTGCATGCCTGGAGGCTATGAAAAGACATCTAGTTTAGTTAACTGTATACTCAGTTGGGGAATTGCCCTTAGGCTATGGGATTCCCTAACTTTATAAATTATTTCCACACCTGCAGTAAAAAAGAAGAGGAGATAGGCATAATGTCCACCGATAATTAGAGTTTTATAGCTATTACATAAAAGGGGGATACTTAAATTGCTGTCAATAACATGTGTGTGTCAAAGTAGCACCATGTTGAAACTCCTAGTTAAAAGCATGCCTCTCTCCCTTGGGGCAAAAGGACTAATAAACACATATTTCCATGTGTTACAGATCTTGCAGTGAACATTTGGATTCAAAAGATATCTCCTCAGGTCTTAGTTCTCATCTTCTGGTGGCAGTAGAGATTACCAAAACAGATTATATGCCCAGGTAGCAAAGGTTTGTGGTTTGGGAGCTGAAAGTTCTGCTTTTTGTTCCTTGGAATATATATACTTTTGACTGAATCCCTGTGTTTGTGACTGCTTCTTGTTATAAAACTAGATGGGGAACATTTGAAGGCTTAAAGTACTTAGACCTGTGTAAGAAAAAAATGACCTTGTTCTGTTAATAACACACACCTTTTTCACTTTCCTAGTACTGACCCGTCCAAGACCACACAGTGATGACTATAGTACCATGAAAAAAATACCTCCCAGAAAACCAAAACGGAGTCCCAATACGAAACTTAGTGGCTCTTATGAAGAAATACCTGGCCAAAAGCCTGGGGATGTAAAACAGGCAAGCACAGCAGCTAAACCAGGTGCCTATGACACTGTGACAGTACAGAGAGCAGCTTCTGCTGATGTGGCACAACATGGCGTGTTGAGTCTCTATATGTCACAAGAAGAGGAGGAAAATGAACCTGTCTATATTGAAATGGTAGGGAATGCAATGAAAAGCAGTTCTGCTGAGGCAGAAAGTCCAGAACAAGGAGAATCTGTATATGAAGAGATGAAGTATTTTCTACCAGAAGAAGGAAGCAATGGTAATGGAATAATTACAGTAGTGACTGGATCTCCTCCTCTGTTGTTTGAAAGCAAAAAAAATGTTAACATTGAGGATGGAACATTGGATGGAAACAGTCAAGCAGTTTTGATCTATAAAGACTCATGTGACATTCCAGCCCCTTTCCCTAACTTACTCCCACACAGACCACCACTTCTTGTGTTTCCTCCAACCCCTGTCACATGTTCACCTGCTTCTGATGAATCCCCTCTAACACCACTAGAAGTCAAAAAGCTTCCTGTCTTGGAAACTAATCTAAAATACCCTGTGCAGTCAGAAGGCTCAAGTCCATTATCACCACAGTATTCCAAAAACCAGAAAGGGGAGAGTGAAAGACCAGCATCTCCAGGCTTGGTTGTGTTCAATGTTTCCAGCAAAGTGACTCCTCCTTCCACACCGCCTCCGCCTCTCCCACCACCCCCTCCTCCTGTACCACCTCCTATTTCCTACCGGGCTTCCACACATTTTGCATTTCCTCCAGAGACCTGTGCTAGTTTTCTGATTAATCCAGGGAAAATAGGTACAAACTCAGATCTGTCAAAAGTACCTCAGAGACCAAATCCTGCTCAGCTTGGATGCTCATCTTCTCCATTCTCCAAACTGCCTTACTCCCCAAAGGTGGCAAGAGCAGATCACAGGAGACTGAACTCAAATTCTTCATCTTCATTTCCATACAGCCCTACAAACTCAAGGTCATTGACCAGTCCTCTTGATGAGTTAACTAGCTTGTTCAACTCAGGACGGAGTGTGCTACGAAAGTCTGCAGCAGGACGTAAGATCAGGGAGCCAGAAGGTAAGACAGATCTCTCTGCTTCTGTATGGACTATTTCTTCTGTGCCAAAACTTTCTTACATTGGAAGCTAATAGAGTAGGTAAAAATATAAAATGAAACCATTGTTAGTTTGTGATTTTTAAAGAAAGGTCTGTTGTAGTCATAAGAAACACATACAAAAAATTCATTGAATATAAAGATTACAGGTCTTCAGGTTTTCTCTGAGATGTCAATTTTTCTTTTAGCAAAATGTTTGTATGACACAAATTTAAATGGATGTTTTTTAGCATTCCAGCAGTCTCACTAAAATAAACACAGGTGTTACATCATGTGAAAATGAGTTTATGGTATCAGTCTATAGAAATACTTTGAAATATATATGGCCAGGTGTCTGGTAGATAGCATATACTTCAACTTGAAGACTTTCTTTTAAGGTTTCATTATTTCATCTCCATAAAATTGTGAATTTGGTGATACAGCCATTATTATTCTCCTAAGTAAAGCTAAGATGGAGAGTCATGCAGCAAAGTATATTTTTTCCCCTTTTCTATCCTTTTATTCCTACCTTTCCTGTCATTTACATACACCTTTGTACATACCTAGAGATTACTTGATACCTAGGATTCCAGCATCTGGAGAACATCTTTTGTATCTAGGGCAAAAGCCAACTATAAAAAGAAGCAAAGCTTACCATTTTGCTGAAGGTTTTTGAGATCACAGTCCTCAGACATTATCACCTAATTATTTGCCTTTTCCAGGTAATAGAGGTTTTAATGTTATTACTGGAACAAGTCTATGGATCTTATGAATACTGAAATTCATCCTCATGTTAGCAGATTCAATAGGCTCGTCTGTAAGGGTGAGATGCTTCTGACCTAATTGCGTCCCTCTAAAGCAGGGGTCCTCACACTTTTTAAGCAGGGGGCTGGCGCGCGGATAAAGTGGCAGGCAGTCATCTGTGGCTGCTTGGTTTCCCCCCCCAACTCCCAGCTGGGGGGGTGGGTGGGGTGGGGGGGTTCTGTAAATACCAGGGGCCGGATTGAGGACCCTGGGGGACTGTATCCAGCCCGTGGGCCGTAGTTTGAGGACCCCTGCTCTAAAAGCTTGGTATGTAGGCATCAAATCCTTAACCTATGAAGAGACTGTAATTTTGAGAGTTTAATTCCTACCATATATCTTCATCCATTGCATATGGGGAAAGCCTAGATGATTAAACTAGTGGAGTTGTAACTTCTAAGTAAGAGATTACAGTTGAAGCAAATCCTAGTTCTGCATATCAATTACAACACTGACTCCAGTCTTTACATTACTTTTCTGATTTAAAGAGAGTCTCCTATTGAAAATAGTCAGTGTACTGTATACAGAAATTTCTCTCCCTAGTAGCATCTCCCAAACACAAAATTTTGTGAATTTAAAATTCAGAGTGAAAAACCTGTAGAGCCACTTCTCTGCTTCTTCACTTCTGTCTGTAGAAACAGGTTGTCTTAATCAAGAGCTGTGTGCAGCATATTCAAAATGGGCAATATAGAATCACAGAATCCTTTCAGTTGGAAAAGACCTTTGAGATCAAGTCCAACTACTAACCTAACACTGCTGAGTCCGTCACTAAATCGTGTCCCTAAGTGCCACATCTACATGTCTTCCAAATACTTTTCAGGGACGGGGACTCAACCACTTCCCCGGGCAGCCCGTTCCCATGCTTGACAACACTTTCAGTGAAGAAATCGTTCCTAATATCCAATCTAAACCTCCCCTGGTACAATTTGAGGCCATTTCCTCTTGTCCTACCATTTGTTATCTGGGAGAAGAGGCCAAACCCCACCTGCCTACAACCTCCTTTCAGGTAGTTGTAGAGAGTGATAAGGTCTCCCCTGAGCCTTCCTTTCTCCAGACTAAATAACCACAGTTCCCTCAGCTGTTTCTCATAAAATTTCATCTGCTGACCCTTCACCAGCTTCTCTGGACACACTCCAGCACCTCAGTGTCTTTTTCTTGCAGTGAGGGGCCCAAACCTGAACACAGGATTCAAGGTGCAGCCTCACCAGTGCCAAGTCCATGGGAATGATCACTTCCCTGGTCCTGCTGGCCACACTGTTTCTGATACAAGCCAGGATGCTGTTGGCCTTCTTGGCCACCTGGGCACACTGCTGGGTCATCTTCAGAAGTGTGCCCAGGTGGTGTTAACCAGGACCCCCAGGTCCTTTCCCACCAGGCAGCTTTCCAGCCACTCTTCCCCCAGGCTGCAGCGCTGCGTGGGGCTGTTATGACCCAGCTGCGGGACCCCGCACTGAGCCTTGTTGAACCTCATACAGCTGGCCTTGGCCCATCGATCCAGCCTGTCCAGACCCCTCTGCAGAGCCTTCCTGCCCTCCAGAAGATCAACACTCCCCACCAACTTGGTGTTATCTGCAAATTTACAGAGGGTGCATTTGATCCCCTCATCCAGATAATTTATAAAGATATTATACAGGACTGGCCCTAATATGGAGCCCTGGAAAACACCACTTGTGACTGGCTGCCAAATGGATGTCACTCCACAACCACACTTTGGGCTCGGCCAGCCAGCCAGATTTTTTTCCCAGTGAGCAGTGCACTCATCCAAGCCATGAACAGCCAGTTTCTCCAGGAGAATGCTGTGAGAAACCGTCTCAAAGGCTTTACTAATACCTAGGTAAACAGCATCCACGGCCTTTGCCTCATCCACTACGTGGGCCACCTTGTCACAGAAGGAGATCAGGTCAGTCAAGCAGGACCTGCCTATCATAAACCCATGCTGTCTGGGCCTGATCCCTTGATCATCCTACAGGTGCCATGTGATGGTGCTCAGGATGACCCTCCATAACCTTTCTCAGCACCAAGGTCAGACGGACAGGCCTGTACTTTCCTGGATCCTCCTACCTGCCTTTCTTGTAGATGGGCATCACACCGGCTAACCCCCAGTTTTCTGGGACCTCCCCAGTTAGCAAGGATTGTTGATAAATGATTAAAAGTGGCTCAGTGAGCATTTCTTCCAGGTCCCTCAGTTAAAATTAGGTGGATCCCATCCATCCCTGTAGACTTGTGTTTGTCCAAGTGGTGTAGCAGGTCACTAAACCTTTCCTCTTGGATTATGGGAGCTTCATTCTGCCCCCTGTCCCTGTCTTCCAGTTCAGGGGGCTGGGTACCCAAAGAATAACTGGTCTTTACTATTAAAGACTGAGGCAAACAAGGCATTGAATAAATTAGCCTTTTGCTCATCCTTTGTCACTATGTTTCCCCCCGCATCCAATAAATGATGGAGGTTCTCCTTAGCACTCCTGTAGCTGTTGATGTATTTATAGAAACTTTGTTATTGTCTGTTGTGGCAGTAGTCAGATTAAGTTCTAGTTGTGCTTTGGCCCTTCTCTTTTTCTCCCTGTATAACCTCACGACATCCCTGTAGCCCTTCTGAGTTGCCTGTCCCTTCTTCCACAGGCCATAAGCTTTCCTATTGTTTCCTGAGTTCCAGCCAAAGCTCTCTGTTCAGCCATGCTGGTCTTCTTCCCTGCTGGCTCGTCTTTCAGGACATGGGGACAACCTGCTCCTGCACCTCCTGAAGCATGTCCAGCCTTCCTGGACCCGCTGTCCTTCAGGACTGGCCCCCAAGGGAATCTGTCAACCTGTCTCCTGAACAGGCCAAAGTCTTCCCCCTGGAAATCCACAGCAGCTGAACTCCTCCTTATATCTCCAAGAATGAAAAGCTTTTTATCGTTTCATGATCACTGTGCCCAAGATGACCTCCAACCATCACATCACCCACCGGTTCTTCTCTGTTCACAAACAGCAGGTCCAGCGGGGCGCCTTCCCTAGCTGGCTCCCTCACCAGCTGTGTCAGGAGGTTAACTTCTACACACTCCAGGAACCTCCTAGACTGTTTCCTCTCCACTGTATCATATTTCCAGCAGACATCTGGTAATTTGAAGTTCCCCATGAGAACAAGGACCAGCAATTGTAAGACTTCTCCCAGCTGCTTACAAATTAGTTCATCTGCTTCTTCCTAGTTGGGTGGTCTGTAACAGACTCCCACAATGATGTCTGCCTTGTGGACCATCCCTCTGGTTCTGACTCAGAAACACTCAGCCCTTTCACCACAATTGTCAAGCTCTAGACAGTCAAAACACTCCCTAACATACAGGGCTACTCCACCTCCTCTCCTTATTTGCCTATCCCTTCTGAAACTTATAGCCATCCATTGCAATACTCCAACTGTGTCAGTCACCCCATCATGTTTCCATGATTGCAGCTATATCATAATTTTCCATCTGCACAATGGCTTCCAGCTCCTGTTTGTTATCCATGCCTCATGCATTGGTGTAGATACACTACAATTGGGCTGTTGGTCCCACCACCTTTTCTGGGGGGGAAGCTCAAATCCTATTTTTGAAATATGGAACAAAAAAGTAAAAGATGGGATAGATTATCTTCTTATTCGTTGTATATTTTCTTAAAAATATATTTACCACTCCATTGATTTTAGTATCATATCCTGATTTAAGACAGCTATAATATAACAGAAGTAGGTGTTTGTGCCTACTCTGGATATATGTGTGCCTATCTGCCGCCCTACCTCTCTGTCCCTAAGAACCTTGACAACCTTCAGCCAAAACCCCTTTCAACCAAATACAACAAGGAGATAAAAGTCTCAAAACTAATTGAGTTTTTACAGGTTTAATGAAAGTCAGTGGCTGGGTGGAGACGAGAGACTTATACTGGGAGAAAAACTCCTATCGGCTATCAGAGAAACTGTGGTGGACAGAACGCTTGTGAGTCCTCCGGACCTTGAAAAGCTTTAGCTGGACTTCGCATGTTCCTAGATGCTGAGTTCAGTGAGCCATGAGCTATGAACTGAGACTTCATCAGTTCTCATTCTCAAAAGAACAATGTGTTTGTTATTGTGAGTATATGAATTGATGAAATTGGTAAAGGCGATACTGCAGTAGTTTTGTTTGCTTTGGGAAAATTACTTGATAACATTCAATGCCTATAAATATATGTAGAAAGTTTTTTGTTTGGTTTGGTTTGTTTTCTTTTTAAATTGGGGTCTTGTTTTGTTGTATAGATAATATGTTTTTATCAGCTGCAAAGAAACTATTAAAGTCAGGTCTTTGGATGTATCTTCTCAAGGCTTTCTCAATGGACCTGGTGAGGAAGTGTGGTAAGCCTACTCCAGCCAAGTCACAAAACTGACTTTTACCTTAAAAAAAAAAAAAAAAAGTTGCTTTGGGATGAATGATTTTTGCAAACACAATTTTCAACTATAATGTGACCAAGACAGAATTCAGTGCGTGTCTCCTGTGGGTTGAAGCTAGTGCATTAGCAGAGGCTACCATAATAAAACCTCTAAATTTACCTTTTGCATGGAAAATGTACTTCTAAATATTTCATCAAGGCAGCACTAAGTATGAAAGATCAAAGTTCAAGAAAGATACACAATAAAAAACCTGAATAAATATTTTATGAGCTAGGAAGTTACTGTATACTAAGTGTGGTTACATGTGAATAGTTCAATGATAAGTAGATGGATTGAAAGTAATGAAGAAATACAGGTGAATGTATGTGCACGTTTTTACAATTTTCCTTTTTTCATGTAGTTCATGTGTTCAGTTAATTTCTAAGCTAACAGCTGGAAAAAAAAAATTAATTTAACCTCTGGTGCAAAGTAATAAGATGGCAATCAGCAGAGTGGACTCTCTTATGTAAAACTAGAAGTTGTCCATCTCTTACCTTCTGACTTTTTATCACTTATTGCCTAATGCATATTAAGTTCCTAGAAGGGTCCTCCCTTCCTTTGTCATTTGTAGTATTTTATATATAGGAAATGTTATGCTAAGAAAAAGTTAAATTAATTTTAACAGGCATTCATTAAAATTGAAGACATGGCCTAGAGCAGCACTCTGTAATGTGCAATTCCATTTATTTCCGTAAGTTATAACCTAACAACTGCCTTAACTAAAAAGAGAAAGTAAAATTGTGGGCCATTTTTAAGTCAAGGAGAGTTACCTATGGGAATCAATACGTTTCTGTATGGGATTATCAGCCTTGGAGATAAAAGCCTCCTTGCCAATAAAAGTGCAATACAGACAGATCCCCCAATACGCCTCCCTCTTGCCTGGAGGAGCAATTTTAAGGCCTGAGAACACTGATGTCCTTTTGGCTCCTCACCTCTTTGTGGAAAATGGTCGTCCAGAATTGCAGTAGAACAGATTTGTGGTTTTCTGATGGGCTGTGGACTTATTGTGAACGGAACTGAGGGCACTTTTCTTTCACAAAGGCAACAAATAAAATCATCAAATGGCAACAGCTTTCGTTACCAGATGTCCTGGTCTGCCCATTTTTTTTAAACAACAGTAATATCTACTGGTTCAAGCAATGACCAGAATCATAGAGTATGCAATTACTTGCAAAATACTTTACATGTGATAATAGAAGTTTTCTGCTCTGTAGAGCTTATAGTTTAAATAAGCAAAACTGTAACAGGTGAGAACTGAGATAAAGTGATTTCTCCAAGGTTGAAAAGAGTAGTCATTGAAGCTATAGCTGTATTGTTAGACAGGGATTTCCTTTTACTCCATACAAAATGAGACTTGAGTGCAGATAAGCAAAAATACACACAGATTTTTCTTTGATTTTGCCTAATTTCTAGAAGTAGAAACTTTAGTTTGCAAGACAGAAACTGCATGGTCATGTGCAGAGCCCTTGCTCAGATATTTCTAGACAGGACCTTAGATTTTGAGACTAGATGTCGTGAAACCAAATTCAATTCTTTAATCATAAAACCACACTCTCTAGCAGAATGTACAGGTGTTTTTATCTATTCAACATGGAAGACATTTCTTATATAAGGAAGAGACAATTACATGTTTATGCATTTCATAGTAAATATTTGTGGAGCAAGGACAGAATTTTCTTTTCCTCATCGTGGATGAATGATACTCAGAATGCTAGGTCGTAGTGTTATTTCTCTTGATTGGTACCATTGATATTGAATTACTCCATACAAAGAGGAATCATTTCAGCTTCGGAACAAAAGATGGAATAATTCCTAGCCCATCATCCATGCTCAGACTGGCAAAGTCAGTATTCATGTGGATTCTAAAGGGAAAGGAGCAAAGGAAATATGATTTTTGCTTAACCTGGATGACTACCTTCAGGCTATTGAGATAAAGACCTGATACCTTCTCTCCTTCTTGATTGCTGAGAAAAGGTTGGCATGGATGCTTGACTTCTGTGTCTATGCAAAAGAAAATGTGCAAGCTTACAACCCCATATTTAAGCATCGAAGAAGTAAAATTTGGAAGACCTTTCATTTACATAGTTCACCAATGTATAGGCTTCCAAGTTTCATGAATTATTGTTGGCGTTTCAATACAAGTGGAACTGTATATGTGAGTTTATGCATGCTTCAGTGACCTATTCCTTTCCAAAACAGTTCAGTGACTTATATAACAGGAAAAGTATGCAAACATTAGATTGTTAAGAAAACACTGATAGTGTTCAAATGTTTGACCAATATCTTTGGCATCCATTAACTATAAGAATCCCTTCTTTGCCTGCTTCCTAAGTGAGGTATTTCCAAGGCAGGTAGCTTCACATGTCAGTGAATTATTCCACATTCTCCCATTTAAGCATTGGAAGTCACTGGAAGATACTTACAACTGTCAAATGATACAGAAATTTAGACATACCTAGTTGGGACTAAAGCTTGCTAGATACTCTTTGCTGAAATTGGCTCAAACTCAGAAAATAACGGGTTTTAATGTGTATGTATGGGGAGTACCGTCCTGTCAAAGGCAGGTATCCCTTTGATAGCTAGTAAATAATTTCCCTCTATCAGCAGATTAGAGCAAGCTATTGTGTAACTAATGTCTCAACAGTAGATTGCAAATTAAATCCCCACTGGGTTTTCTGAGATGAATTCCCAGTCCCTTATGCTCTAAACCACTCAGCTTTTCCTCCTAAGCAACTTAATAAAGATAATATTCATATCTGCATCTCATTATTCCTACATTTTATTGATACAATGTAATAGTTTTACTTTCTTTGTGGCAAAAACCAACAACTTACAAAACATGAGTAATACAGAAAACTGTTTTCCTCTTTTATCTTTTACCAAAGTATGCTGGAGAAATGGTTACATGAGACATAGGACTTCTATAACACCTTTCAAGTAAAATTCTCAAAGCATTAAAACTTTAATGAATGAAGCTTCATAACATTTATTAGAAAAAGATTAGTATCTGTTTATATCATTGCCTTAATTATCAGGGAGTGAGGGTGACTTTCTGTGACTAATTTTCAGATTAGATATCTAAACACAGGACAGTCATCACTCTCTGATTCACTGTGGACTACTTGCAGCTCTCAATCTGAATCTCTTGCAGTAGGTACAGAAAAGTGGGAGGAAGCCAAAGCACTGCTAGTAGGAGTTTAATGAGACTCATAAGAAAAGGCCCATACTTGGCTAGCCATAGATGCCCTATGCAGAAAATTACAAAGGAGGAGACAGAGCTGCTGGCAATACAGTTGCCATCCAGCCCATGCTGGGTGATTTGTCTCAGGAAATAATTGTGATTTGCATTACTGCAGTAGAAAAGGGGATTAGAAGAGTTTAAAGAAAGTACCCTCTATTCCTGTTTGCAGAATAAACTTTTTTACAGCCTGAAAGAAGCCACCTTAAACCACAGCCTTTTCATCTATGTGCCTGCCATTATCTGGATAATTTCTCACAGAAAAGATCTGCTGTTTTAGGACAAACACAATATACCATGAATAATTTTCCATTTCAGAATCTCTGAAAACTAGTATATTTTACTGCTGAAGAGGTTTTTTGGGGTTTCTGTTATGACCATTTTTTTTCACTGTAGCATTTCTCTTCCTGGTTTGCTCTTACAGCCTAAAATCATGTAATGTGTAATTTGCTTTAGTTTTCTGTTCTGACATGGAAAAGAGGCTTTGTGTGTGATTACCATAAACAATGTTAACCTGAATATTATTAGAAGAACAAATCAAGGCACATTTTTAGGTGAAAAAAGAATGGATATTGTCATAAACCTTCTTCTTTTTTTTTTTTCTTTTTAAATGCTTGTATTGAAAATAAAATCAGATCCTTAGCACTCCTCTAAACGTTTCCAAATCCTATAGTAAAATAAAGTAAAATAGAGGCTGCAGGAGACTGTGCAGCCCCAGGATCACACAGAAAATATCACTGTATTTTTGACATAATCGCATAATGTAAGTATCTACAGATGTCAGAAAAGGATCCTGGAGCAGACAGACCCTTGGTCTGACCTGGTGCAAGATCTCTTATGTTCATACCTAGTCAGTGCTGAACAGGAAGGAAGCTGAGGAGAAGTAATTGCACTAACTTTTCTGTTCTTTTTTCATGTTCCATTTCTGAGACCTGCAGGCATTCCTTTTAAATCGCTAATTATTGTTTGCTTTCTTTCCATTGATTTGGATTTAATTTGTGTCCCCTTCATCTTGGCTGATACTGGAGTAAATTAAACACACCATACTGGTTCGGCTTAGTGCATTTCAAGCCCACAGTTTTTAATAATATCCCACCTTTAATAGTGACTGATCGTTCAGGTAGACATTTACAGGATTTTTTTTTATTACAATGTCTTTTCTTCACCACTTGATGGAACATCATTGTTTGAAATTCAGCAGTGGTTTAGGAAGTTGTCTCATTACTGACAGTGTTGTGTGCTTCTTTGAATAGTAAACAGTCTTCAGTATTCTTTATTTATGATCCAAGATGCAGAACCATGAAGGACTTTGTTTAGGAACGACTACATCAGTCATTGTAAACCAAAGATACATTAATGTGAGAAATTAGCCATATCTGAGAGAGCAAGGAAGTTGAATCATGGTACACTTCCATTCCTGATGCCAACCATGTATGTGGCTATTTGGCAGTAAACGTCCTGTCACTTGATTCTACAGTTCTACAGGCATTTGGGACATAGTGGAGAGGGAAATTTGAACACAGATTTTAGTGAAAGTCTCTAATTAAATTCTCAACCGAGTAAGAAATCTGTTCAGATGCTCTTAACTTATTTACATCCACCTCAGCATTAAGTCATCTTTTGCATAGAGCCTCAGTAGAGAATAGTTCCATTTCACAGAAAATGTCAAGATTGTGATGTTTATTTTTGTTTTGCCCTGGAATGAAAATCAAGCTATCTGAAATTCTGTGCAGAAATAAATATTCTTTCATGTCCAGTCTTTCAAAACTGTTTGGAAAGCATTGAAATGGATGGCCTCAAACATAGTAATTTTTTCTTACTGGTAATGTTAATTAAATGTTTTGACTTTTTATTTTGGACCTAGGTAAGTTCAAGACTGGCCATTTCAACACTGGTCAGGTTGTCATATAGAAGTATGTCTTCACAGCAACCAAAGATGCGTTATAAATAAACCAGGCTACTTCTAAACTCACTGGCTGAGGTATCCCAGAGCAATGCATTTGTGACTGCGCAAACTCCAGCCCCTCAGTGATGACCCAAAGTTCTTGACAGGACTCATGCCATTCACCACGAAACTCTATCGACCCACATGTGTGGATTGTGTTCCAGTTCCAGCACCAGCATTTTGTGGGGCTGGATGGAGAAGCAAGAGAAGATAGCTGGAAAGAGACTGGGAAAAAGAGTTGGTCATAAACATGAGGGTGCCCTGACCCTCATGCTCTCTCCACACCGCTGCACTCTGCTGTTGAGAGGGTTCGAGAGTGTTTGGAAGTGGAGCACTGGAAGTAGGAGTAGCAATGTGGGGCATCTTTGTTCTCCCTGGGCCCACTAGTGAGTGGGAAAATAAAGAGACCTTCAAGTTCAGTGCCCTTTTGGCTTGAGGTTTTCTATTTTAAAATGAAAATCAGGAAAATTATTTGTGTGGTGCATTTTTTACAAGAAAAAAACCATGAAAAAATTAGACCTGAAGTTCCACATGTCATTTTTTCTTTTAGCTCATCCCTTAAGGGCTGGTTGCAGTATGATGCTGACATACTAGTAGCATGTAGTGACAGTTTTTAGCCACAGGTTGGCTATGTTTGTGCACAGTATGGGTGCTTATCACACTGCATCCATGACAGCCATATGTTTATGCTTTGAGGTTTACGGAGGTGTCATTGTCCATCACTGTATCCCTTCAAAATTAACTTAAAAAGAATCTAAAGAATATCTAAATTCAATTTTTATTTCAGAAGATCACTTTGAACAAATCGGTAATGTTGTTAAAGAGGTTTTCCAGTATAGCTGTCCCTGTTTGGTGGGCAGGATTACAGTACAGATGATCCAAATATATTCCTTGGATCGTCCCTCAGGATCCGCTCAAACAGTTTTTCTGCCGAACACAGTCACTTATGCTGACTTCTGCATTGCAGTCAATGCCAGAGCTGGTATGAGAGAGATCCCGAAAAATCTCTGCAGAAGTATTCTGTGGGAAAAGTAAATAGAACTGATGTGATGCTGTTGGCAGTAGCAAATCCCTGTCTGTTTGTTTGTTTGGGGTTTTTTTGTTTGTTTATTTTTACAATATTTGCAACTGTGTTTGAGGGGGAGGAAGGTTGAGACAGTGTCTCATCACATAATTCCTTCCCACAGCAGCTAAAGCCCAGCAGTAATGGCTGTTCTGTTACTGAGATACCACACACAAATGTAAACAAACATAAACGTTTGGCTTCAAAAAGAACTGCTGCATCCACATTAGTTAAAAGAAAACAGTTTAAAAAGAGTGGCTGCATTTCTTACCGAGTTGCCGCCTCCTTTTCCAGCACACGAGCAGTTTTTTAACCAAACAAACACAAGAAATAGACTTTGGTCAGCCAGTCAACACACCTAACAGTAAACATAAGTATTACAGAGTAAAATCAGCTACTTTTTTCCATATTAGACATGAAAAGGTGGGGAACATAGGAATATGGAGGGAAGAAATGCTTCTCCTAAGGCAGGAAATTGTCCCAAGCAGTGCTGCCCTCTTTATTGCCCTCTGTGGTTAGTAATGGATCTCAGGAAGGTCTGCAGAGATCAGTTTCTAGAGAAGACTGGTGAATGAAATCCCCAGTCTCTGAAACACGTGCGCTGGCTGGACTCTAGCACACTTGCTGCATTAAAAAGGTGTTCCAAGTTCTTGCCCAAATACTATCAAGCAGCCTGTCCACATATCCTTCATCCATTACCACTATTTAAGAAGGCTGTTTCCTCCACTTCAGCAGAGCTGTCTTTGTCTCCTGTTGGGAACAAGCCTAATTCGAACAATCCAGAGTCCTGTAGACAGGGAATGAAGGCGCTTGCGTTGTCCCTCCCACCAACTCTGAAAGTTTACCTGACCCAGAGATGTCCCTAACATTACTTCCAGGAGAGAGGGAAAGGTTTGTAGCTTGTAATGATTGTCACTGAAGTAAATGTAAAATAAGACCACTATCTTCCCACCAGCACAAGTCCATCAGAGAAGCAAGCAGAAAAAACCTTTCTGTTCTAGGTCCATACTCTCCATAGCTGTGAAGCGATTTACAAAAAAGTGATTGAGATGATGGTTCTTAAAGGCCGAACCAGACCCAGGAGTTCCTGCAGCTGCTTCAACAACTTCCTTCTCACTACCAGCCTTATCTTCCAAACTCTGGCAGATTGGGGTTGAGGTCACACTAACACAATATTCTTCAGAGGAGGTCTTTACCTCTAGCAGAGTGAGTTTTGTCACTTCTGATGTTCTTCATGGCATCTGTCTCCTCTCTTTGCTTTCCAGTCTTCATACAAAGCTTCCACAAATGCAGCTTCCCAGAGCAAAGAAGTAGTTTACGTTTCCATATTTGCCTGCTCCGTTGAAGAATGTGCCTTCTGGAGTGGCTTGTAGCACTCTCTGATAACTCCACTTACACAGCTCAGAGATAAAGGGTGCTGGACGTGGCAGTACAAATTCATTGCTGCCTATCCTAGGAGCATTGTTGCAGGGGGAAATCCTGGACAATTGCCGCTATAAGGGCAGGCTTTGTGAGGTGAAATAAATCAATGGATAATTATTGCCTCTGATGGCAGCAGCAGCCGGCAGCACAGCCATGAGAGTGAGACACGCAGTACAGGCTAATAGGCTGGGGGAATCCTGTCTTGACAGTTTTCATCCTGCTCCATTTCTTTCAGCAAATAAGATGCATTTGCTTGCCTCCATCTCTCAGTAGACAAAGTAAACAGTCATGCTACAGCAGGTCACAGTGTGACTTCGTGTGGGTAAACTGAACTACTCTGAAGCAATATGCATTTATCCGGTGAAAGGACACCCAAGACAACATGTGCTGAGGGTAGCTAGAAAATGCCATGGACAAGGATGTCTCGACAGTAAGTCAGAGCAAAACAGAAAATGCCAAGTGCAATTGTCAAGGTGCAACAAAATGCAGTGGTAAACACTCATGCCAAAATGAAATGGCCTGTTCTTATTTAACCTTCCTCTCCCTTTCCTTCATCCAAAAAATATCTGCATGATTTCTGCAGTTGCCATCTTCTTTTTTTTTTTTTTTTTTCCATCACTTCACCATATCCACTTACCACAGTAAATGTAACAAGTATTCAGGGTTGGCCACTAGGATTCAGTGTATTCCTGACTCTCCCAAGAGTGAGAGCACAGGTCAGGATTTCCTTCTGTCTGCAACAACTTGTCTTTCATATGCTGGTTAATAGGATCGATCAGTTCTCTCTTATTCACATGTATAATGACAAGCTGCTTGATTTGAAATTTCCATTTTGCTGGATGCCAGCCATGGGTTTCAAGGAGATCAGGCTATTTAGCTTTTAGATTCCATAGCAGCCCAGGTACAGAAAGCTTCTCCTCCTGTAAGACATTAATTTATCTGCCACAATGTTTGTGTTTTCCAGATTTCATAGTTGTTAATGAAGTATGAACACCTGTGGATCTTGTTAACTAAAACCATGTATTGATTATTAGTTACAGAAATTAATGTTTTCCATGAACGAAGAAATAATATTTTACATTATTGTGGGATTTATTTAAGACATTAAATGATAAGAAGGGGAACTATTTCCCCCTTTTTTCATATTTCTTTGCATAATTATATGTGTTACATATTTTTGTAGGTTTTGTTCCTTTGTGGAAAAGCTTTTAAGTTTTTTCTATAATATTTGTGGTTTCTGTTTCACGGGGCTGATGTTTTTTGTTGATCAGGACAGAGATTGTTTCTATTTTAGGACCTAGATACATCCTGCCTAGCTTGTGGCACTGAAATTCCTCAGCTGAGAACTCAGCCTTAACTCTCTGTTTAACTGATGAAAAGGAGCATGCACCTTGAAAGAATGGTCCAGGTACAAGCCAGATCAGATTGGGGGGGGTGTGTGTGTGTATGATTTCCATTTACACTACAGCAAAACTAAGAAGCTGCTTTCCCCTTACTGTCAGGATGAAACTTTTGAATGCAGCTTAGCAGAAACTGTACAACAGTTCAGTGCCCCACTAGGCCCATCTGGTTTGAGGTTGTTTTTCTTCCATATTTTTCCTTTTTTTACCTGAGATGGACTTAATATTGACCACTGATTGCTGACTGTGCTAACAGGTGCTGTCAAGGTGAAAGGCTATGTCTGTTTTAGTAGAGAGCCAGTGCTGGGGAGTGTCCTGGGAATGGCAGCTCAATCCTCTGCGTGGTCACAGTGCTAGAGCAGTCCCTGGCATGGTTTGGGACCTGGCAGGCTGGCTGCCCTGCAGATAGATCTGGGCATGGTTCAGGAATCGGCACAGGCCAGGGACTATTCCCAGTAGACAACTTGGATGCAGCCTCTCTGCTGTGAAGGGCAAGAAAGTGTAACGGTATAGACAAGGTCTCTATCATTTGCCTCAGGGCCAGAGAACAGGTACAATCACATCTGAGTTACCAGGATAGACAAAGCAAGAGGCCCTCTGTATTTACCCTGTGTGATGAATCCCTCGGCGCTTTGGCAGTGCTGCACAAAGCATCCAAGGTAAGCATGAATCTGATCCAAACCCCACTGAAAGCAGTGGAGCCCTTCTGTTGTCATTAATGAGTTTTCAGTCAGACTGTAAATGAGCACTAAATGTTAAAAGGAGTATTTGAAAAAAGATCATATGGGGACAGATATAGGCTATGGATATACCTACTTGTAAAGAAAGGAGAGCAAAAACAAGGACGGGAAAAAATACAAACCAACCAGGTGAGTTACTGTCAGGCTTTTAATAATATACTGGTTTTCCATGTCTTGCTGCACAAAAAGTCTGTGGTGATTCCACCTAAATGCTGATATCAGTCATTGATTTATACTTCGCTTTAGGCTTTATTAAATAGACTAAATGCATATTTTCCTTACAAAATTAATAGTTTCTCAAAATGTTTCAGTATTGCACTTTAATCTGTCATCTGAATAGAGCCTATACTGGCCCATCTTCTAATTTGGTGATAACAGCATTAATTCAGGCTAAATACAGCTTATGAAATAACTATGATGTTTGGGATCCCTCATTTTATGTTTCAGAAAGAAGAGTTTTATAATAGGATATTTGGAAGCCATAGCTCAATTAAAAGAGTTTAAGTTATTCTTTTGAAAAAAAAAAAAAAATCTGTCATCTAGACTCTCAGTGCACTGGGTTTCTTTTAAGAGTGAGATAATGACTCAAAAAGGGAAATGAAAAGCAGATATATTAAATCATGTCCATGATTGCCATACTCTCACTTTTATTTCCAAAATAAGTGAAATTTCAGTCTATCCTGTGCCTTAGGACTTTGCCATGAGTTTTAAACTCAATCTCTTCCAGGAACACTGAGGATAACTAGCAAATGTGGATTCTGTGAGCTGCCTCTTTTGCATACCTTTCCTCTTACACTTTTCAAGTAATGTTGATGTAATTAATTATGGATCTGTTGGAATACAAAGCTTGCTTGTAAGGAAATTATTGTTACACTTTGATTTGTCATACTCTGATTAAAAGTACTGTACATGCTATTCCAGTTATTAACTATGCTGCAATTGAGAGGCAAATTATGTCCCCAATCCAGACATCCGTACATCCTAGTGGTCCATACATCCTCACTAACTGCAAGATTAGTCAGAGCAGAATTTGACTGTCACAGGTATCTTTTTGGCAAAGTCATTTTGCCAAAATAGTAATCCAAATGCTCTTCACTGTTGCGAAGTCTGTGGGTTTTCACTTAAAGCTTGTATTCCTTTTATAAACACGAACTCCCACCATGCTCTTACAGCTGATACCTCTCTGTAGGTAGTGTCTCAAAAGTAGGTATGGATGACTTTTGAAATAACATTTATTACTAGCTGGAAATTGTTAAGATGATGTTACTTAAAAAAAAAAAAAAAAAAAGAACATGGTAAATAATGCATCCATCTGGTGAGAACAGCAGAGCACAAATCTGAACAAAAAGCTAACATTCAGCACGTTGGTGAAGATGTTCAGCTGTAGGAACCATAGTTTTTTCTTTTTCTGTATCCTAAAGTATTTCTGATAGTTTCAGAATGTTGATGAGTAATGGGAGAGCAGTGCATACTTGTATCTGCAGAGATTCATGGCAGCAGGAGGAGGCTGACATTAATGTGGATAAAAGTCCAAACTTCTATATTAGGTGACTGGGAAAACATGAAAGTGAAGTGAATTTCAGACCGATACTTGATGGATAAAATAGGAATCAGTGGGGGTTTTCTAAGTCTTTAGTATTAATAGAGGGCTTCCCTATATCTTTTGTAATTGTCCACAGTATGTCCATCTAAGATACCACTGCACAATTATAAATTGTGTGGAATAATAATATTGTGATACAAAGTCATGAGACATCTTTGTTATGCTCAGGGATATTTTGAGTAGTGGGGAGATGGGATGGAGAGACATAATCCAGCACAGAAGATAAAGTCAATGCCTTCTGGCATGTTAAAACTTATTGGGGAAAAAAACCGCAATGTCCTGCACCTGGCACGGAATTACCTTTTATAATGATATAGGCTGGGGACAGACAGTCTGGGGAAAGAATGCTGGGGGCTCTGGGAGCTGGGCAGGAGCTGGCAGCGAGCCCTGGCTGCAGAGATGGCCAGCCACATCCAGGGCTGCAACATCAGGAGCACCGCTGGGAGCTCCGGCCAGGGGGTGTCTCCTCTGGCCAGGACCTGTTAGACCACATCTGGGTACTGTGGCGTACCTTTCTGGTACTGGGTACCTTTCAACACAGAAAGATGCTGACAACTTGGGGTGAGTTCACCCCCATGATGCTCAGGGCTGGAGGGTGTCCCTGTGAGCAGCGGCTGGGGCAGTGGGGCTTGTCCAGCCTGGGGCAGAGACGGCTTCAGGGGCACCTCACAGCCACCCCAGTGCCTACGGGGAGGGGATGGGGAGGGGGCAGCAGGGCAACAAGGTACAGCAGGCGTGAACTGAAACGAGAGGGGTTCAGGCTGGGTGCGAAACCTCTCCCCCGTGAGGGCAGGCAGGCCGGGGGGTGGGCAGAGGGACCGGCTGCCCGGGGGGGTGGGCAGGCTCCATCCTTGGGGGGTTTCAAGACCCATCTGGGCAAAGCCCTGAGCAACCTGGTCTGATCCCACAGCTGGCCCTGCTTGGAGCAGGGGTGCATGAGGGACCTCCTGAGCTCCCTTCCAACATGAATTGCCCAATGATCCCAGATAAGTTTTGCAGCACTGGGACAGTTTGCTAGTTACACCTTGTTATCCTCTTGTTATCCTATTTATAGAAAATATTTTCTTGAGAAACTCAGCCATTTTACACAAAGTCCAAAATAAATAAGCAGTATTTGTTTGCTAGGGACACAGTCTGGCTACACCAGGAGTCTTTTAGACGTCAGCCAACATATGCAGCTACACTTTTTCTGTGGACTCACATGAAACTGCTCCAATGGTGATTGGAAGATGCCTATATATAGGAAATTAGTACAAGTATCTTTATATAATCCAGATTATTTTGAAACAAAATATAGGCTTTTTTCCCACCCTCAGGATTAATTAAATAAGGCACTATGACATATATTTTCTTTATATAGTCTTCTGTTTAGAAACTAAAGGGTGCATTTCTTACAATGACTGAATAAAGCAAATGGGATAACAGATCTGTAGATAGCTGTCCCAAAAGATATGTTGCATCTCTGTCCACTACTTGTTTCTGCCAATCTAGCATGATATTTTAGCTCAATAGTAGCTATCCACAATTCTTTGTAGTATTTCATTTTAGAGATACAAAGGAGAAAATATAACCTTTTATTTTCCGAGAACCCTTCATGAATGCCATGAAAAGATATCAATGTACCTGTGAAACAAAGGCTTCTGCAAACAGGAATGCAAGAAAAAGTCTTTCCACTTGCACATTCTCAAATGAATTGCAGATGTCAGGCAAATCAATAAATCTTTCGGATATCAAGAAAGATAAGGATCCCAGCCACTTCCCCTGAGACTCTTTATGTAAAAGGTGGCACAATAATTATGTAGGTGGATTATGATCTATAGGCAACTGCACTGACTATTAACATCTAAAAGTGACATTTCCTTTTCAGACAAATTTAATATGAGCTGCAAAGATGCATTTTGCAGTCAACTTGCTTGTACAAAAGCTAAATCAGGCATGCTCTCATAATTGTACTGTATGCATTTTTCAGCTCAGACTCTGATTCTACTGCCTTTCCCAAGTCAGATACTGTGCGTAGAGCTGGCCTAATTTTTTCAATGCGTAGCACTTTTGCCTAAATATGCAGTTTATGAAACAGTGCCACTAAAACACTCCAGTCAGATCGGGCAAAAATGATCAGGGAATGAGGGCAAGGGATGGAGCAAAAGAACCATTGGAATGTTTTATTCTGACAGCTTGGAAACAAACTTCTTGACTTTTCAAGAAAGCTTTTTTTGTTAGAAGAGGAAATGTTAGGAAAGATTCAGAGTTAGATAACTAAAAGCTAAGCAAAAATAACAAAGACCTTTTCAATGAAACAAAACATTTCAAGTTAAACAGAATGGATATATAGTTTTCATTTAATGAATTCACTTTTTAAATGTTGGTACTTTATAAACCAGGTGGGTTTTCTTCAGTTCAGGCATAAAAATGAAAAATCAGCTGTGCAGTCAACATCAAGTTTGAAAATCTGCAGGTGAGGTATCTGTTACCTGGTGAGAAAATGTTTTTTCTTTCCCCTTGAAAAATGTTCATGTGCTCAAGACTCGTAAGAATGTATTCTATCTTTGGGAGAGCTGAGGATGTCATTGGCAGTATGCGTGAACGCTGTAATGTTGGGTTTAATAGCTAGTCTTTTGACCTCTGTTGGTTGTTACTGTCATTATGACAAAGCTTAGACAGACACACCCAAAACCAAGGATTACCTCTTTGAGAGCTGTCCTAGAGGAAAAATTTCCATTTTAGAGTGCTAAATAGGACCTCTGCACCCAGGTCAGCCATAATATGTCAGCCCCGCAGCTAAGGCCAGCTCTCAGAGCAGGTGGAAGCAGTTAGGAAATCTGAAATGGATCCAAACAGAGAACTGAATTCAGCTTTGTCTTCTGTGAAACAAACCCGACTACAGCAAGCAAAGAGTATGCATATATTTTCACTGCAAAATTAAGAGAAACACAGTAAAGAGAGAAAAATCCATTTAAAATGTCCATAGCCTTGCCAGTGCAGCATTTCATGCAGCCTCAACAGCCCTGCCACACGGGGGTGGAGTGGGGATAGCCTGGCATGCCAGAACTGCAGTGTGGGTCTCTCCTACCATCCCCATGCATTCACAGTCTTGACTCTGGGATACAAACCTGGCTTCAGCCCCTCAACTCCAGTGGGGAGCACCACTCGGGCACAGCTGATGGCTGAGCCCTGTTTCTTGGGGCTGACAAAGCCAGGCAAGCTCAGAGCCAGCTCCAGGCACTTTGATGTGAGCTGAGCTGTTCTGCTTTGCATGGATGTGCTGTCAGTCAGAGAGGAAAGAAAGAGAAGGGTTTTGCCCTTCTCTTTGAAGAAATGCCTGTGCATTGTACATAGCTTGGGAACTCCTACAGGATCAGACCTCCTCTTGATGTCTTGAAGAAATGTAACTAAAAGGCTATGACAGAAAAACCTGGAACTTTATAGAAAATTATGATTGATGGATGCAGAGCCCTGAGGCAGGGTAAATAATGCCCACGGGGAGGCTCTGCTGGGAGGAACGCTGCTACATACAGTTTCGTATGAAAAGCCATTTTGTTTCTTGTGGTAGGAGACAGAAAAACTAAACCTCTGTTATAGCTGTTGCTAGTACCACCTAATGCAATGGTGAAAGCATTACAGTGATGGCAGTGGTATATGAACGCATGCAAAATAGAATGCAATCTAAAATAGAGGAAATACAAACATTTGCTGAGCTTTATCATCTGATTTTTGTGTGAAAAGAAACAGTACAAATGGCATTTTATAATGCCTTTCACTTCCATAAACTTTAGATGGCTGCAAGTGGAACATTAACAATGAAAAAAGAAAAACCCTGCAAAAATCACTGGCTTAAACCTTCCACATTTATCACTGGACTCATGAATTTAGTGATTAATTCAATTAATGTGATAAAGTAATTTGGTTTCTCTGTGTTAGTTTATTTCTACTTATATGTGAAAGCCACTAGTTAATAGGAAGCTGACAAGCTTTTTCTCTGTTTGCATCAGGTGCTGAAACTAATCTGAATTTAAGGAGCAGGGAAGATCCAAATACATCAGGTATTGGATCAGAAACCCAGGATAAGAATGCAAATAACCATGGAACTCAGTCATCTAATCCACTGTCCAGTTCTGTGACTGCTGAAAATGGGAATTCAGTATCAAATGGTAAGCAATTTTTAATCCCAAAGCTCTTCTAACATGAAATTACTGAAGTGTTTCCTTGAATGAACTTTGTAAGATATAGTCGAGCTGGAATCTTCTGAGATGTGAAATATCTATGTTTCTGGAACTGGCTTAACTTTATATGTGTGAACTATAAACCCCTCTCCAATAAAAGCTGAATGTGAAGAAAATAAAACAGCCTCTGTTGAGGAATTTGTAGTTAGCTCAGCTCCCAGTCTATAAGCATCCTGAGTCATGGAGGACTGAAATTTGAGATTTTTGATGCTATAATCAACACAAGTGGGACCAAAAATGGGAAATCAGGATCTCCCTTTGCTACAGGTGCCTTACTAGTGAATGACAAATTGTTTATCATTGCAACAAGATGATCAAAATTGTGCAAGAGTAATGACAGAAAGAATAAATCCTAAGGATATAATGGCTGTATTGCATAAAATCACACAATACAAATACACAAGTATGAACAGGCACAAGACAAATAGAAAGTATTTATTTTGATCAAATACGCAGAAACAGATGTCTAAATACTTGCATGGCACTGGGTAAAGTTATTTTCATCCTGAAAACTTAAGGCTAAATATGGTTTGTGTAAGCAGAACAGTTGTATAGCCTTTACCATTAAGGGTAGAACTAGGCATAATACACTTGGTAGTTTGAAAGCTATGCTGGAAAAATCAAAGGGAAAAAATATTAGGTCAAGCGAAATTCATTCACAGATTAATGCTGTGTTGCTTTCAGAAGCTGAGTTTAGTTTCTGGTACTGCTGTTAGTTCAGAATTTCAATAGAAGTTGCTTTTTCATTTTATATAATGTAATCCTCTTCTTTAGTTGATTTTTAATATTAGGAGTCATATCTTTCTACAGGTCTGTGCTATCAAATGTGACTTTTCTGACACAAATCTTCCACGCTCACCAAGAGTTTTTAGTCTGAAAGAGCAAGCTTTTGTGCTGTTTCTTGTCCAAACAGAAAGAGTAATCAGAAAGCCTATAATAACCTTTTACGTTACAATGCTGAAAGTTGTGATCCTAAATCACCCAAAACAACAGATCCTCTGGTGGGAGACACTCAGACACGGCAGATAAAAGTTTACAGAAATTAGTTATCATTAGTACCAAACAGGATACAAAGGAGTGTGTAATCATTAAGTGGAATGTTGAAATATGACAACTGTAGTAAGTGACTGAGGTGACCTAGCCTTCGGTTAGTGAAAGGGAGAAATTCCCCAGATATCTGACAGTTCTTTACCCCCAGTGGAGTGTGTTGTAGAGGTACTTACTCTCTGTAACCCAAGTGAAAATTAGAGTAGATAGAGGCAGCCCATGGGGCCGAAGGAGCATTGTGCTGCATTGTGCCTAATGGTCATACAGGCACCTGTTCATCCAGCTTCGTTGGCACACTGCTGTCCCTCAAAGGATGCCTCTCTGGTTATTCCTTTTCATTTATAACTGAGGTCCGCTGCTTGTGTACGGAGATCCATGTGACTGGACTCACTATATAGTTTATGCAGATTGGCATAAGAGTAACTGTAAGAACCTGCCTGTTTCACCAGAAGCCTTATGCATTATTCAGGTAAGGAGATTAGTCTTGTCTAGCTTTAGCTGTCAAGAAGGTAGCCATTCTAAGGAGGTCACCTGTGGGCTACACTCTGCTATATAGCCTCTTGAAACTTACCACCAGGTCTAAGCACATCAGGCAACAAGTCACAGAATGGGAGCGGTGTCACAGCAGATAACCTGACAGAAAAGGGGCATGTCACCATGACACAGGCTACATACCGTTCAGCATACAGCCTTACGTCTTGCCTTTCCTGGTGATGCCTCTTTCACACTCCAGCAGCCCATGTATCAAGTGGAGTTGATCAGTAGATCCAGCCTGTGTGTGAATGCAGAATCATGGAGGCAGGTAGAAGGTTTGGGGGATTATGTGTGGCCACAGCTGTGAAGACGCAGAGACTCTGTGGTGTTGCTGTTGTTTTGCCAATACGGATGTTGGAGTTCAGGAGATGCAGGGTCTCCAGTTTGGGGGTAGCAAAGCCTATGAGACCAGAGGTTGTCTGGAACCACAGGACTGCTTCTAGATGTCCTGTGAACTAGATTTCAATATTTGAGATGCAAGCTATTTATCTGAAGGATCCCAAGAGGAGGATCTGAGAACAGGGCAGAAGTGGGAAATAGCAAGTATAGGAAGAAGATCAGGGACTGAGTGTGGGATCTTCCTTTGAAGCAATATAGAAAAGGCATTACAGAGAGTAAGTGGGTAAAGGATTGGGTTTCTAGTTTGAATACACATATTGCTTGGGACAAGGCCATATTCTTGATTATGTGAAAAAAATCGAATGCATTTCTTTCATTTAACTTCTGCAGTTAGAGATTTTTGATTGAATCGTATTCCCTGGTATCATTTTCACCACCACATATAATTTCAGTAATAATATTAGGAAGCATAACCCTGCCAAAGAATTGCCAAATTAGACTGACTTTTGGTAACTTGAGAATAGTTGCAAGAAAGCCCAGTCCAGATGGTGTAATTTGTGCTCCAGCCTGAACCCCTGATTAACTTATGTTCCTGTAGTTCTGCCCCTGACCCATGCTAAACTGATGCTTCCAACCTTGTGCTGAATTAAGCAAGGTCTTATTCAATGCACAGCTGTGGTATCCTAATATTTATTTAGGTGTACGTAAAGGAAAACTCTCAGAATGTAATCAACTACTCCATTTATCTTTCCAAAATGCACCAAGCCTCTGCTTGCCATGTCTGTGACAACGTGCTGTTGCTGTACATGGAAACTTTACTTATTTGATAAGACCTTTATCATAGCTTTTCATAGAAATAAACAGAAAATCATTGATAACCTTATTCTTAGCTCAAGGCTGTCAGGGACAGTAGATACTGAAGTGTATGAATATAGTGCAAAAGCAGTAGCTTTTCAAAATGTGCTGCTGGCCTAGGAAAGTATTTTCATTCACTTATGATGGTTTAGAATCATGAAAATATTTTACATTATATCTTTTATTTGAATGAAATAAATAACACCTACTTTTAAAAGGCAATTGGCATTGAAATTTAGATATTTTTTTATTGTTTTGTTTGAGTTGTATCCAAACTGGATCCGTGAAAATAAATTATTACTTCAGGAAATTATTTGGAAAAAAAAAAAAAAAAAAAAAGGATTTGTTTTGTGTGGACAAAACCTGGATTTTTGGAGGGAAATTTGTTTCAAATATTTCATTTGACCAAAAAATATGTAATTTTGCTGAGGGAAAATTTTAAGTTGCAGGACAGGGTATTTAATATCGGTAAGAAAGGAATAGTGGTAACTTACATGTATTTTACAAGCCTAGTAACTGGAGACTTTGAACATCAGACCTTACCCCAGTACATACCTAATATATCATGCACCAGCTTCAAAAAGTGACAGCTCCACCTCGAAAACAGCACATAGTCCAAGTCACTGCGAGAACAGGGTCAGACTCCCTCACTCTCTGCACCAGGCAAGAAAGGACTGAAATGCTGGATTCTGACAAGATTTGACCTTACTCCTGAGCTGCAAGCAGGGGTTCCACCTTCTTCACTGTTTGTGTGTGTCCAAAGGAATTCCACATGATTTGAAGCTGCAGAAGAAAATCCATATTTATGAATACTTTACACAGGCTTTATTCAAAAGAACAAATAACAAAAAAAACCCCAGCTGTCCCTAGTTACAAAGCTGTGGAGTTGCACCATTATAAGAGGAATGCTAAAAGCAGGGTAGAGGACAAAAAGGAATAAGGATCATTCCTTCTCTTTAAAATTCATGTTCGATTTCTCTCACAAAATCAGGTTATTTTATGGCATTATTTGTACAATTTACATTTTCATGAGTTAATCATATATCAGTAACTATGTAAGCGTTCATGCTGAATTATCAAAAAAAAATAAAAAGCATTTTTGGTACTGAAAATAGCAAGTTGTAAGACAGGAATATTTCACATTGTTTCTATGCCAGTTTTGTGATTGAACAAGTGAACATGAACACGAAACAGAACTATGTCTAGTGCAGTACATAATCCCATAAGTAGTTTATGATTCATTGCATCTGAATTTTCAATTGTTTCCATTATGATTCTGTGTATTTTGTGCATAATATACAACGAGTGGGACTCACCTCATATTTCCTTATCTAAGAGTTACATATCTAGGCCCAGAAGCACTTTACCCAGTTTTAGCCACACAAAAGGTAGATGCCTAGACAAATCAAATACTTCAGATTAGATGTTATCAATTTCTAGTTAGCAAATCTCAGGTGATCTAACTGAAAACAATTCAACTTGCATATCTCTCACCAGGATGAATCCTTTTCTTGTGGTGGATAGCTGTGTTCTGTTGACTGAAGAAGGGGGTAGCGATATGCTGTTTGTGGATGCCATAGTAGCATGAAAATTTGGAATATGTGCTATACAAAGCAATACCAAAATTGCTGGATACCAGACCTACCACAGTGTCTGTGATTCTAGTTTGTGAGGGGCTCAATAACACCTATCATAGACTCATTGTGTTTCTGCTTCTGCCTTTGCTTCCCCTCATCCCACCTTTCAGATCCTCTGTAGTGCTATGTGACTGGTCTTCCCACTCCGGCAGAAGTGATGGGGAAGCGCCGGCAGTGAGCCTCGCTCTAGGATCACTGTGCAGAGGTGTTTCTCTTGACTCCAGAGGGAGACCACCTGCCTCTTTTACACTGGATGACTGGTTTTTACACAGCTAAATTTTGGGCAGCTAATTCCCACATGGAGATTGCACAATAAGTACAAGAATTACAAACAAAACTCTATACTGAGGAGATGAAATTGTAAGTCCTGGACCTACTATCGACTTCCTGTGTGACCTAGAGACATTAATTTGAGAGCAAACCGCAGGCCTGTTGTCCATTCCCTTTGTATTGCTTCTGTGATGAAAAGGAGCCAGGGGAAGAGGAGCCAGGGATTTCCGCATTGCAGGAGGAATCCCTGGCCAGTACATAGGTAATGTGCTATTTGCAGGCTCTTTCAGTACAATTGCCTCTTCTTTAAACCAGCATGCATACCTATGATGCTATTCATACTTCGTAAACCATAATTGTTCCAGTTTCAGTAAGCATGGAAATAGTAAATATCCAGGCAAATGTGTGATTTTTTTCCCATTCTTGTTTAGTAAAACATGTCAAGGTCTTTTGAACCTCATGCTGAAATCAGTCAATGCGTAAGTGTCAGATTATAAATTAGTGTTGTTCTGCTTTAGGTTTACCAGAGGAAAATGAATATTCAAGACTGTCAGCCAGCACTACGGCAGGCTCATCGACTCAAAGACATAGGGAAAGCCACACTAGCCAGGTAAATATTTCATTGACAGTCTATGAGAACCAGTAAAAGAGAAAAAAATCATAGTAGCTGCATGCTGAAAGGTATCTTTATTCAAATTTGTGCATTGCCATTGAAAAATGCAGGTTTCTTTTACAGGTTTGTGTTGAGCTAAGGACAATAATGAACCTACTCTTTAACTTCTTTTGTTGGGAGGATAATCATCCTGAAAGGTTCTCAGAGTTCACAGTTTATGAAACTTACTGTTGCTGGTTGTGGGGACGCTGTTTTCAGGCATGAAATATATTTCTTCACCCTGAAAGGACCAAGACGTTATCTCTAACAAGATATTCATTCATACCAGAAAGAGTTGCACGATAATGAAACTCATAGGAATAAATACATAATTTTATCATCCTTTTGTATATAAAAGCAGTGAAGACTTTAAAAGCAATTTTCACTGGTCTTATACAAATATCAATAAGTAAGAATTAAAATCAAAATATCTATCAATTAAAACAGCAATAGATTCAGATGGAGTATGAATCTTGCACTTTGGTTCTTTTAAATTTCTGTGTAGTTAATGTCACTTTAACACAGAATTAAGTTTGGCATGCATTAAGTGAACAAAAAGGAATAAAATTGGTCATAATATGTTTTCTTCATTCTTTTCCTCAACATTTTATATACAATATGGAACACTTCACTTTTCTAAAAGTGTAGTTCCAAGTAATTTTTTTTATTATTATTTGAGATAACTGTAAGAATTTTACAGTAATGCCAAATATTGTACAAAGAGAAAATATGTTGGAGTTGAGAGGAATCTCCTCAACAGAAAGCTCCCATTAACCAGTGGGACAGTTTCTGGACTGTTTTATCAGAAGGTAAGGAAAGTACTTTATCACATTTAAAAGCTACTTGTTGTCTGCAGGGAGCAGCTGACATGTCATTACAACAAAATACTGGCCTAAACCAAACAAATGAATGTTTGACCATTGACTCCAGCAGGAGTGGGATTCAGCCTTCAACATCCTGTTTGGCTTTAACATAGCTTTGAAAAACAATAGGTTTTATCTGAGTAAATATGTGAGCAAACTAGTACAAAAATCTTCATTTTTTAATTTTCTATCCCAATATCCAAAGCACAGGCATAACTACAGTGCCTATTCTGAGTTGAAAAATTGTGCCGAGACAGCACTTCGCACTGCACTAATCTCTTCAGCTCTATAAATGAGATTGGCCAGAGCTGCCCTGGCACACATAAGCATATTGTCTTGCACACAATAACAAATTTTTGTCATCACCATACCTCTCAGACTCCCAAAATGTACTTTAGCCACATTGTGAAGAAGTACAGGTCTACTTACAGTAAACCTTAGAGTTCTGCTATCTCCAGTATACTGTATATATAGTATATATACACTCTATATATATATATATATACACATGCAGTATACTACATGAGGATATGTGATTATGAAGATGACCGGAGGCAATGTTTTCAGTTGTCTCCTTATTTTAATGATCAACCAAATACTTACTAGGCATGAGTGGACAAAGAGCCCTCTCTAGTGAATGAAAAATTTGAGTCCCAGACACTGCTCCAGTTATAAAAAACACAGTAAGACACTTTTGCCTTGGAGCACTTTACACCTTTGTTGCTAAAAAGATTGCCTGGCATCAAGGAGGATCACATTTAAATTGCTACAGTGGTGCAATACACAGAGAGTTAAATGAACTGGGTATAGGGGAGCCATTATAATCTTATTATCTTTGCAAATGGAAGCTGTATCCTTATGTGAAATTAGTTTGCATCATATAAATGCTTTATTTTAGAAGCAAGTCTTTAACCATTTACAAACTTGTATTTTTTGATTTTTCCAAAACTACTTGCCAAAAGCTGAACATAATTCAATTCAGTACTTTTAAATGTCACTTTTCAGTAAAAAGATGCTTTGCCAAAGTGTTTCACAAATCTTTAAAATAGATTCCATGCCATGTACTCAGAATTACATGCAGGGACAATTCCTAAATGCAAGCTCTATAAGAACTGTGACAAGTTTAGAGAAGAAACCTGCAGTTCTGTGATTTTTGATACAATTGCCTTAATGAATAAACATCTTCAAAATGGTGTTGCCAAAAGAAAAAGAAAAAAATCTTCCTCCCACAAAAAGAAAAAAGAATCTTAAAAAACTCTGTGCTCGCAGGGCTAAGATTTCTTACTGTAAAAACATTCCTCACCATTTCCAAATCATGGCATATATTTGAAAATGATTGGTTTTAATTACAGTTGACATTTCTTAGCTGCTGGTGACTACAACCCTGTTGTAAAAGTCTTTGCCAGGCTTCACTGCAGTAACCTTATCACTTTAAAGTAATACTTGCACAGATGTATGAAATAGGACAGATTGTTTCACAGATCTGTGAAGGTACCGATTGACTAATTGCTTTAGGGAGAGAAACATAGACTGGGTCCTTGGATCTCTTGGTAGATGCTCTGTCATTTCAGCTATAGAAAACTGGTTCATTAGCTTTCAGGGACTTCTAATATTTAGGGGGGGGGGTTTTAGTACCTCCCTGCGAGTTCCTTACTGAAGTGACAGGAGTTAGTTAATTTCATTTTTGTTACAGGATCTCAAGGCTCATATACATCCAACTAAAGTTTAGGCATTGTGGCTTACAGTACCCATCATGTTGTCACATCAGGTGATAATTACCTGCATCACTGCCTAATGCTTCCTGCACACTGCAAACCTACACACTTCAGAGAGCAAATTCTTCAGCTCAATATCTGTCGACATGCATCATAATGATCAATCTTTTAACAAACACTTTTGGAAGCAATTACCAAGATATAAAATATCATGTAGATGTGAACTCAGCAACTTAATTGATCATGCTGAAAATAAACAAAGAAAAGTTGGCTGTTGGCCATAAATGCTACTTTTATAGGGCAATGGTTACTTAAAGGTCAATTCTTATCAGAATGAAAAAGGACAAAAATAGAAAAAAAAATGTTAAAATACTAACAAAATACTTCTCATTTGAAAGTTATCAATAAAATTTTTCTTTCTTTTGCTAGAAAAAGAAGTGTATTAAAAGTAAAGTTTGATTTTTGTCTCATCAAAAATGAAAGAACTTACATCAAAAGAAACGAAAGCCTTGCATGTTAAAAGATGAACAAAGTATAGGTTTTTTTTAAACTAGTACCTTTTCCTTCATATTGTTCTGTGGCTGTACAGTTGGAAATCTACAATGTCCAAGTGATTATATCTATAGGTTGTAAGTAAGTACCACGTAAAACCATAAATAACCTAACATCTGATATAACGCTGTAGCTTCATCTTCATCCTCAATGAAGGTGAAAATGGAACCATGAATTTGGGGGTCAAACCAGTTATCAGGAAGTTTCATGCACTTTAATTTGTTCAGATAGTAAATCTTTAAGAAACTATTTGTTAGAGAAGAGCTACGCGTATTTTTTTCACCAATCCGGCACACCACTTTCCATGCATTTTGTTCTTTCCTTGTAAATCAAAGCATTCTAGCCAAGGAAATCTTCAAAAAATAAAATAGAAAATAGTATTGCAAGAAACAATATCCTAATCTACCCTTACAAGAAAACCTACTTTTCTCTTAGCAACTAAGCCCACATATATCAGCTGCAAGAACTGCAATTAACTTAGCTTCTACAGAAAACCTTTTGGTAGCTGTGCCTCTTGCTCCCTTAACAGCATAAAACTTCCTTTTCCAAACTTGATTTAAAATTACTGATTTAAAATTTATTTAGATGCTTATTGTTTCAAATTACTTCAGTAATTTGTTTAAACAATTTGGACGTTCCAAGTGTGCTTCGATCTGTCGTCTTGAATTCTTATCCCATAATTTCCTTCCAGAGGCAAAGAACCCACCAAAATGGAAGAGATGTTTCTTCTGGTTGTCTGTGCCAAAATCTTGCTTAGGTAGAAAATTTTGTTATGACTAAGAGTCATTTCTATTCCGTCACACTCCAGGAAGTGATTCCAAAGTGCACTGGAGACTCCACAGATGTTGAAATTGTTTAGCAGGGTCTAAAACACCAAACCTCCTCTAAAATAAAAAAGCTGTATAAAATATTACTTCTGTGCTCTTTGGGTTTTACACGAAGCATTTCTCAGTTCTTCAGCCAGTTTGATGGGTTCTCTTCTCCAGACTGTGTTTATTGCTTCCTCTGTTCTCGATGTCTCCTATGAGTGTGTATGTTTGAAAAATAGAGCATAAAGACTGACGAAACATTTAAGTTCTTTGGAATATCAGAAACAGCAGCAAGATAAAACAGAGTCAACAAAAGCAAGACTGTATCTTTGGCACCTCACACAAAAGCTAAGTGACCCTGTCGTCTTCTTTTTCATAGATCCAGGACTGGGGTTTGTTGGTTGGGGTTTTTTGGGTTTGGTTTTTTTGGGGTTTTTTTGTAAAAAATATTTTAAAGTTGTTCTTAACATTCACTACCAAGTGGGATGTGGTGTGAGAAAGATACAGTGGAATCAAGAAAAGCAAGCCACCTGAAAGACTCCTTGTTTCTTATGTGGGCAGCAAGAAGCAACATGGTCTGTCTGTAACAGGATGAGATGGACAACCTGGAGATAATGAACAGATGGGAAATGAGGGACACATTAAAGATGAGAGTGATAATAATTGGGGGTGGGCAGTAAAACAGGCACCATATAAAAGGTGATTCAGAGAAGTAAGGGGGGGGGGGGAGGGGAGGAAGAGAAGAGAAGAGAAGAGAAGAGAAGAGAAGAGAAGAGAAGAGAAGAGAAGAGAAGAGAAGAGAAGAGAAGAGAAGAGAAGAGAAGAGAAGAGAAGAGAAGAGTAAAATGACTGAGAGACAAAGTAAATAATAAAATGGAATAGGGGTTTTAGAACAGAGGAAAGAAGGAAAAGCCAGAGAGAAGAAAAAAGAAAACAGAGAAGTGAGAAAAACAACTAAAAGGAAAGTAAGAAAAACAGGGGGAAAGAACGAAGTACAGAGCAGAGGGTGGTGGAGTATAATGTGAGAAGGACTAAGGAGTAAAAAAGTAGAAAGTCTATGTGATGTTCCAGATATGATATTCATCTTCATGCACATATCAATGTGATATTTTATGGAACAAAAATAAAAACAACTGTAATAATCCACCTACATTTATAGGGTTGCTTTCTATGCAAGTTAGTTTGCAACCATAGTCTCCTGAAGATTCAGCCATCCAAAAAGAAAGGTAGATTTTCATCAAAAGTTGCAGCGCTTCTTTGTGCAGTTTAGCTTTCTAATGGTTGAATGTTGGCTTATTTGTAATCAGATGATGTCACATGCCTTCAACATCCTATGGAAATACTCCCAGAAGAAGACACAAATAAGCAGTTTGCCATCCTAGTAGGTTAAGTAATACAATACACTCTGGCATAAGATTTTGGTTACCCACTTCTGAAACATGTTTTATCTGTCATGTGTTGAAAAAGGTAAGATAAAAAATGATGGTTATTTTTCTGCATATTGTTATATTAAAAAATCTTCAGTCTTATCTCTTCTATTTTGTTTAAACCCCATAGTGCACGTTGGGAGATTGCATTAATATAGGAGCCAACATCTGACAATGAAAAAAGGGAAATGTCTTTCCATATTTGTGAAGAATGTATTTATTGTTTCATTATAGTTTAAGCCATAGCTCTTATTTCATGAAATCTCATTGCTTTCAGCAGTCTCTTCCCTCAGAAAGAGCTGCATATTCATTATAGTTTCAAGGGCCGCCTTTGTTCCTACTTGATTTAATATTTGTTGCCAATCACTTATTTTCTTGACTGTTCAGAAGTTTAAAGAATGTATAGTCAAGAATGCAGTGTGTTGCTATCCCTCACCCATTGTCACAGTTCTAAACACTGGGCTCTGACATTAGTCATTAATGTCTGTTGTGCTTGCCTATTAGCTGGAAGTAATCTTTGATCATCTTTGAAGTAAAATGTAGCAACCAAACAAGTCTGGTGTAATAAAAAAATCACTAATGCCTTTGTAAACACATAACATCCAAGAGACAACATAGAATGTTACATATTTATCATTGATCTGAATCAGTATATCCCCCTGAATTGTGTTTGTTTATTGTTTTGACAGTAATGTCAAAGAGTTCTCTTTGTAATGTCACATACAGACAAAAATCAAGTCTTATAACGGAGTGTGGCTTTATTTTTAGAAGACTTACAGTCAAAAACATGTGACTTATAGATTAAATGGTATGAGGTAATGCATAGTATAAATTCATCAACAGGTACAATATCCTGTGTTTCTGTATCAAGGGCTTTTGGAGGGCTGATGCCCCTCTCCTCAGCATGTCCTAGATCTGACTGACCTCCAAAAGGGAAAACACAGGTTCTCCTCTTTCAACCAGTAGGTGCCACAGTCAGTTCCCTGCACATTTGATGCTCCTTTTTTGTCTCCACTGCTTCATCCTCATCACATTTTCTCCTGGTAGAAGGCTGTGATTGTTGAGGAGAAGGGAACAAAACTTCCTGAGCAGTCCTGTGCTCTCCCTAAGCTCAGGTGTTTGGCTGAAGTGTGTCGTTATTCCCCTTGGGCTGCTGCTTCAAATTTTAATTCAATGGAGCATGGTCCACTAGCCCACTGCTGGCACCTGTGGAGAGTGACTTCATGTCTGACTTAGTCATAAGTGCCTGGTGTGAGAGAGAATAATTTGGTCTTTCTGCCCTTCGTTTTATTGCTGTCACACACTGCCACATACGTGTAGATCAGCAGAGATTTAGACTGCTAACAAACCATAAATTAAGTGGTGTTTGCCTCTGATGTTGTTTGACCATAAGTGTAGTGTTTTTATACAAGAAGGGATGATACATGACATTAGCAAATATGAGTCGATGTTTGTTTTTGTAATTGCTTCAAAAGCATTGTGGCAATCCTAGTCTCTAACTGGTCAAGTAAAGTATCTCCATTAATACCAAAGCAGCAGTCATCGGTTAAGTAGCAACATGATTCAGTTTTTCAAATATTTCTTGTTAGATTATGTACAAAGTGGTATCACCATTGTTAGGTCAGCTGTTCTGAAGACCTCTATGATAATGGTTTGTTTTCAGAACTCATCTTGAGAAAGGAACAATTGCTGTCCTGAACATGATATTTTTCTCAAACATCAGAGGTGAATTAGGAGGATGGTCTGAAGGTTTAAAAGATCATTCCAGTTTATCTGGAAGAGAAGTATTACCTTAGAGAAAAAAAACCAACCAGACAAACCAAACCAAAACAACAACAACAACAACAACAAACCAAAACCAAAATCACCTGTATATTTCAATATTCATTGATCTTTCAGTCATTCTGGGAAGGTGTAGCTGGTATCAGAAGTCTAGAGTTGAAAGAAGCTCAGCCAAAATAAATAATAATAAATAGATTAATAATAGAAACCCACAAGATCCAAATAAGCAAATGAAATACACCCCTGTTTTGAATGTATAGGCTTGTCCAACTGTATTCTCAGCTCAGGTAATCAGAGTGCCTGACGTATGCTGTCAAGTATTACTGAACATCACCTACCTTGTTCTAATACTGTCGGCCAGGTCACACATTACAGCTACACATAGGATTTGTGTACTGATTTTATATCTTTGCAAAATAGTATCTTTATTTAATTGCTGAAATACCTCCAAGCTGTATGGAAGGCAATTAAGCTAATTAATTGAGAATATTGTGGTCCCAGCCTTCACTGAGAGAAAGGTACACACATACAGAAGACCAAGCCCTGCTTTTGCAACTAAAATATATTCCTGAAAAAAAAAAAAAAAAAAAAAATCGCCTAAAACTAAGCACACACCACACCCTCCCCCCAGAAAACAAACAAACAGAGAAAACCCAAAGAGCATGGAAGAAAATCAGACAACTTATACCAGAAATAGAATTGTAGTCAGATGAAGAACATAAAATCTTCTGTCTCAGGCACACCAAAGGTATTTGTAGCCCATGAATCTCTTCTCTTTCTGACAAAAATGAGAAGATGCTGATGCCTAGGGAAAACAGAGAGATGTGGGGTGCCTTTTTTGCCAGAGTGATCTCTCTGTTTCCAGTTATCTGTGGGGAAAGGCCTTCTGGAGGCAGAGTTATTGTGTAGCTAGTAATCCTTAGTGGACTTTTCTTTCATGGATTTTTTTAGAAAATCCTTTCAGAAAGCCAAACGAAGGCAAACAAGCAATATTTTTAGAATGAAGCTTGAGAGTTTTCCAAATATTGTGTGCTAGGAGAGGGCTGGACTGGGCAATCAAAGATGCCTGTACCTGCATGGTCTCTGACACCAGAATATCCTCCTTCCAGCATCACCCCATGACTGATATTTGGAAGAAAATTAAATCTGGCCTTCAAAAAATCTGGATAGCTGAAAAATGCTTGTCAGAAGGGAAAGCATTTCTTCCTGACTCTTGTGGTGATCTGATTTTGTTCAGAATTGTAATCCCTTTTCAGTTTTATATTAAATACAGTTACTTTTGAGATTCCCCCAAGTTTTAAATTTCAGCAAATTTATAACTTCTTTTGATTTCATCTATATGACACCTGTTCTAAAAGTAGTTTATTCTTTTGATGTAATAAGAAATTTTCACTGAGAGAGAAAAAAGATTTTCTTGTTTAGAAAAAAGCAAACATAATATATGTATCAGTTATGGATCATCATGTTTAACTCTATTTAAGCTGGCATATCTCCACCAGAGCAATTCCAGATTTGCACCAGAGCAATTCCAGATTTGCACCAGACAAACAAAACAGTTGTCATCTTTGCCATTTTCTCCTTTCCCATAAACCCATTTGCCATCTATTTGGAGAGCTTTGTTTTGGAAGATTGTAAAGTTGCTCCAACACAAAGAAAAATCATCAGCAGTTTAAAAGAACTATTAACTAAAATCACTTTATTGTTGCATATCACATATCAAGTTACGACATCCAGTGGGTCTGCATTCGGAAAAAAAATGCCTGTCCCAGCATTCACAAGACAATCACATGAATCAGCTTGGATCCCAGTGGTACATTTGTATTTGACGATTTTTAATTGGAATTTAGAAGCATGTAAACTCATTTATCATAGCTGCTCTCTACTCCCTGCTGGGGTCTTACATGGGCAATGCAGATTTCCCAATCAAACACGAATTTACATATTGATTTGATTTATGTTGAATGCTTGCCTAGGCTTCTCAACACACCCTTGGTTTACTGTATGCTTTCCCCTTTTATCTTTAAATGAGTATTGTATTGTTAAATAACATGTAGGCTGACAGATTTTTTTTCTTTTTTTTCTTAATTCAAGAATTGGTGGAAAAGCAAACCTTTCCTAATTTATGCTTTTTTTGTAAAGCAGATAAAACCAAAGTATGTGTTTGAACCTGAAGGGTCAGGAGTTTTTGAGAGGTTGCAATGTGACTGTCCTGTAGTTTGGAAAAAAGATGTGACATGCATGTTTGGAAGCAGTCAGTGTAGGGGCTTATCAGATGCAAAAAGAAAACAGAGAAAGATGAAGCCATTAGAAGGAGTTATAAACATTTCTGTGAGGGAGATGCATGCCATAATTCCAGAATTAATGAATTAAATTGCATCTTTTATTTTGAAATGATAGGTAAGAACATCCTGATCACTTCTGTCTTTAAAACTGATGATCTGCAGGAGACCCGCTGGGGTTTGTGAACTGCTTTTGAGGGCTTCAATAAAGATAACTGTGACTCACCTATTGGCTGAAAGTTGTTCTGCTTACAGTTTTAGGCAGCCTACAAATTGGAAAAAATTAAAAGCGTGGGGTTTGTCAAGGCAGTTCCATTTCTAAGATAATTATGATAATTTATTATCAACATTTTACATATGTTACATAATTAATTTTAGATCCTGATCAAATTTTAGAAAGGCACAATCATTGCTTTTCTAGACTCAATCTCCCCATGGATTCCATGATGGTACCTCAACTTTACTAACAATTTAGAGCAATAATGGAAGAGAAATATAATGCTGTAATAATTAATTGTGAACATCTACTGACAGTTACTTTAAGGCACCAACATTGACAAATTATTAAAGAAAATAATTGCAATATTTCTCTAAAGGAAAAATATGGACTAGCTACCTCATGCAAATGTCTCAGGAACACATGCTAATATACTGTACATGTCCTTAAACTGTTTTGTGATTTAAAAGTCTGTTTTATGTTGTGCTTGTAAGTCTATATTCAGGGATTTTACTAAAACTTACAGAAGGAACTAAAAACAGAACTGTAATAAAGCATGCAGAACTACATTTTGTGAAAAAAAAAAAAAAAAATTGTATGTTCTAACATCCAAGAATGTAATTAAATGGAATAATAGAATCATTTAGGCTGGGAAAGACTTTTAAGATCATCAAATCCAACTGTTAACCCACCACTAAAGCATCTTCCTAAGCACCACATTTATGCATGTTTTAAATGCTTCCAGTGATGGTGATGCCACCACCTCCCCAGGCAGCCTGTTCCAATGCTTGACCATCCTTTCAGTGAAGAAATTGTTCCTAATATCCAATCTAAACCTACTACAGCATAACTTGAGGCCGTTTCTTCTTGTTGCTTGTTATCTGGGAGAAGAGACCGACCCTCACCTGTCTGCAACCTTCTTTCAAATAGTTGTAGAGAGCAATTAAGTCCCCCTGAGTCTTCTCTTCTCCAGGCTAAACAACCCCCGTTCCCTCAGCCACCTCTCATAATGCTTCTCCAGACCCTTCACCAGCTCCATTGTCCTTCTCTGGACACGCTCCAGCACCTCAGTGTCCCTCTTGCAGTGAGGGGCCCAAACCTGAACACAGAATTCGAGGTGCAGCCTCACCAGTGCTGAGTGCAGGGGGACAATCACTGCCCTGGCCCTGCTGGCCACACTGTTCCTGATACAAGCCAGGATGCTGTTGGCTGCCTTGGCCACCTGGGCACACTGCTGGGTCATGTTCAGCTGGCTGTTAACCAGCACCCCCAGGTCCTTTCCCACCAGGCAGCTTTCCAGTCGCTCTGCCCCAGGTCTGTAGTGCTGCGTGGGGCTGGTGTGACCCAAGTGCAGGACCCAGCACTGAGCCTTGTTGAACCTCATACAGCTGGCCTTGGCCCATCGATCCAGCCTGTCCAGACCCCTCTGCAGAGCCTGCCTGCCCTCAAGCAGATCAACACTCCCCGCCAACTTGGTGTCATCTGCAAATTTACTAAGGGCACACTTTGTTCCAATTTCTTGTCAGTAGTAGTAGAAATACCAATTATAGAAATACCAAGTAACTGCAAATAACCAAAAAAACCCCAAACTACTAGAGTACAATACACATTTTTTTTTAAATTAAACTCTACATTTGGTCAGGGAGAGAGCAAAGTGAGGTGAAACACTCAAAAGAATCTACTAATGAAAATTAATAAATCTCTGGCAGACAGTTTAATGAGTCCTTTGGCAATAGCTTGATGATAAGACTGTTGCATTTGATACACAAATAGACAATATAAGCTCTTTGTTACTTCTGTATGTTACAAAATATCCTCTGTAAAGTTACAGCATTTGATTTTTTAATGCAGAATGAATTTCCTGAGATTCTAGATTCAAATGTCTAAATAACTCAAACTAATGTTAATTTTAAATGGACCTGTTAACGTGAAACCTTCAACTTTCCAGAGTTAAAAACATGCTGGAGTTTTTAACTAGCCTAAGAAATAAGGCTATAATTAAAATTAATTATTGACTTACCTTGCAGCATTTCATCTTGATTGTAAGACAAAGTTGAAATCCAGTATGTCTGCTTTAGGCCACGAAGTGAAATTTAGGCAGAATTCAGAAGCCTAAATCCACAAGGCGATTCAGGATCTTGGCTCATTCTCCAATGACTGCAATACTTAAATGCATAAAACTCAGTAGGCAAAATTGTGCTCTGACATTTTCATGGTTGCCAGCATACAACCAAAGTGCTCTGTCTCCACGAGCTCTTGTGTGCTAAAACGACATTGCAGTTTCCAGTGAATAGCTTTGGTAATTCCACATATTCTTCTCTTGTGCGTCACTGTCTTTGATATTTCAGCTTTTCTTTTTTGTTCAGTAAGGACTCCAGATACCAAACACAGGGATGGTGTTTCCACCAGATGGCAGGGCTGTTAAATGCTATGTATTCAAATGCTATATGTTTTTGTGGGTCTAGCCCAAATGCTATGTTGCCCATGTCTGAGTGACCATTGAATTTGAGTAGGAAAATCCTGGTTTACAGTTGGTATCATCTCTACCTTTTAATGGTTGAAGTTGTTTTTTCATTGTTCATTGAAGAGATCAGTAGTCTTCACGAAATACGTGTTTGGGATATGGAGCTGTAATGAAGAAACATAGCTTGCTGTTTTACATTCTGCTTCATGTAAAATTATTATATGTATAACAAATCTTTAGCTTGTCACAGGTCTAATCATGAATGGAAAACAGAAAAGATAGCATGTTATCCCAATAGATCTAATTACATTCATTGATTCGTTTAAAGCCCTGACATTTCTTGTGTGTTTTCCTCCATTTCATTTCCACTGCATTTCTATCACGTCCTTCATCAAAGTTCAAATATAAACTTTTCCTGGCTTACTTACCAGATCAATCTCATAATAAGTAAAGATTTTATAACTTTTTCCATCCTTTTTAAAAAAATAAAGTCAAAGATGTACACTGATTTGTGGACTGCACCAACATTTGTCCACTGTATACTGGAAAATGAGCTCTATAGTGAAACTGCTGACCCAACATTCATTTACAGCTTACATAAGCAGGGTCAGGATAATAAAGCTTCTTCAGTGCCTATAAGCTATAAATAGGATGCATTTGTCAATTGCCTTGCCCAGGCAAAATGTATTCGCTTTTCACCCTGCACCTGTGTGCCTTTATGTTTCTTAGAATAGCAGTGGCACTGTCTCTATTCAAATACTTTGTCCATCTTTCAAAATCAAAAATTCCTCCATACTTCATTAGTCATGCTATCGAACTTTTGTCATTTGAGCACATCCAACAACACAGTGTTTCAAAATATCTATTTTCTTATAAGTATACTTATCTACCAGTATTCAGGCACGTCTTTCATTATTGAACTCTGAAACTCGTATGAAACTCTTGCGACAGCAATATAACGTAGCTTGCTTTTTGTATGTTCTAACACCTCTCTGAGAAGCACGCCTAATACAGGTTCATGAAATGCCTAAAATTTAGATGCAAATAAAGTTTCTAAATTGGGAAGATTGGATTCTAGTCTGCCTGTTTTGTAAACTGGGTTATGCCCACAATTTAAAGCCATGGAAATCTATAGAAATTGGCCAGAGTAAGTCCCAAACTATACATCTGTTCTATAAGATAAAACTACCTCTCCTGTCTTTCTTGATAAATTGTTTCTAATTACAAAGTTTTTATTTGTCATCTAATCTTTCCTACTCACACTGGAGAGGAAAAAAAAAAAGAAAGGAAAAAAAAAAGCTAATGTGTTTTGGTACACAAGAAATCTCTGATACCCCTCTAACAATATCTGTGGAAAATTTAATTTTCCTTTGAGTCTCTGAGATGCCCTGTTACATTTTGTGTAAACATAAAAGCAAAGAGGTTTTTGATTTCATAGTGTTATGCAATTGGGATGGCACCAAAATACACTTTAATGAAGTCTTTCAAACACTTTCCATTTTTCTTCTTTTTTCTTAAAAATACAGAATTTACAATTGTACTCAACATTATAATACCTTTTATTAAGACATGCATTAATAAATGTTATTAAGACATGGTTAATGCGTTTCTTTTTGAAATTTCAACCAACCAGAAGTTAAGCAGATTCCCCATTGATCTTCAGGCACCTCCATGTAAGGGCCCATTCCTTCCCTGACAGCACGTGTGAAAGGTTTGACTTGCACAGGACACATTTGAAGCAGCAATGTAGAACCTGTGTCAGCTTCCGTGGCCAGGTACCTGCTGTTCCACGAAGGAACATCAGGAGCCACAGGCAATAGCAGTCTTCTACCCCAGGGACCCTCATTGCTCATCAGTGACAAAAATGCCCTTCATGTTGCTCAGCCCGCCTTGCAACTGGAACCGACCACATGCGTAGTGTCTCATGAGCATTTAAGGGCACTGCACATCAATTCCTTTTTCATGGTAACTAATATGCAGCCATCCCTCATTAAGATAAGGTTTATAAATGCAACATTGACAAGAATAGCCATACTTCTCACATGAGCCCGTTGTGTGAAGTATGAGCATTTTCAGAATGTGATAGGTACCTCTTATAGGTGCCCCTGGTGGAGTCCTTAAGAAGGAAGGTACCAGGGTAAGGGCCATGGGCCATTAGCTGTTGTGTTGGGTTTGGTTCATATCCCTTAGATAGTCCTCCTCTGCTACAGAACACCCGCAAGTGAATAGCTCTCAGTACCTCCTCTAGGTGCTGCTGTGCTGCATAGGTGCTGAGTAGGTCTTAAAGGTTGGTAAGATGGACTTCATAGCTTCGTGGACTTGTCACAGGGGCTTCAAACTGACTTGAAAAAAGTAGACAGTCATAGGAACAGAAAAATAAAATGGGAGGGAACAGTTTCTTCTAAGTGGTTAATGGATCTATTACCGAACTGTTTGGCTACTTCAAGATAGATCTAGAGATAGTTTCAGGCCAACTGAAACTACATTTTAAGTTGTTAATGTATTCTCTGGGGCAAGGCAAGGGCCAGCCCCTGGTTCTAATGATAACACCTATCTGTGACTACCTGGTTCTGGCTGTGATTTCTGGTTCTGACTGTTTGGGTATTTACATTTAGGGGCAAAACCCTCCTACCTCTGCAGCTGCTATTTGCTCTGTATAAAGGAGTATTTTGTGAGTATAAAAATATTATATGACAACAGTTTTAAGACCAAGGTGCTCGAAACATGGACTACTTATAACTATAGGCAGTGCATTTTGTGTTTTTCAGAGGACTGTGTTCATATACCTTTTGTTGATATAGGGGAGTTTTTTCCATTTGTTTCATTTTTAGCATCTGTTTCATAAACTTCGCTTCTATGACTTTTAGACATGAGACTGAAATAAGGCAATTCTGAATAATTCATTTTCTTTATTTTCAGTGTAAAGAATGGTAAATGCGTAGAGGGGTCAGTGAGCTAAGCACACAGTTTAACCCTTTTGGAATTTCAAATTATTAACAGGGTTCTTTGATCTGTTTTCTTTCAGCTGTAGTACATATGACAGCAGCTTTCCCTCAGCAAGGGTAGGACTTGAGTGCTTACCCACACACATCTATTTATTTCTTTAATTGTAAATGTTAGAATGGCAGCGTTCACAGCCACTCACCATCTAACATGGCTAAGCCAGGGCACGCTGTAGCAGTTGCAGGATTTCTGTTCATCATCCTACTAGAATGTGTGGGTAAGCTTATAATGCTCCGTGGTGCCCTTTGCAAATTATGGATGGAGAGCAGAAGCTGGTTCACTCCTCTCATGGGGCTTGGCAGTGTAGAACACCTCTCATGAGGTCAAGGGAAAGTTCTTTTGCTGAAAGTCATTATTGTTTACACGTCATTATGAATGTCACTGAGCTCCTTACAATGGAGATAGGAAAACAGGACCTGAATCTGCCCTGCCCACAGGTTTACATCCATGACAAAAGGGGCAGAGGATCCTGTGTGAAGTTTCAACATGGATGTTGCAGTTTTACACTGCCAGGAGAATTTACTTCATCCATTTTTTTTATTATTTCCTTCTCACTAACAGGTTATTCACCAGCTTAGACTTTCAGAGAATGAGAGTGTGGCTCTGCAAGAGCTTCTAGATTGGAGGAGAAAGCTGTGTGAAGAGAGAGAAGACTGGCAGCAAATCTTGCACAACACGGAGCAAAGAATCACAGCCCCACCTCCACCCCCGTGTAAGAAGCCAACGCTGCTGAAGAAGGTCGAAGATACCTCCTGCAACAGACTGTCTTCAGGCATATGGGATACCACCATGTGATTCAGATGTGTGTGTTTGCAGACTGTTAGGAATGAAACCGTCTAATGACTTCAATCTGCACAATCAGCAAGTTTTCTTCCCTTCATAAAGCATGCAGGGATTTTTTACAGGCACTCGCTCAAGAGCACAGGATGGAGGAGCTATTTAGATCTGTCGTGTGTGCGTGTACATGTGTGCATTTGTTCTTTTTATATATATATATACACATATACATACATGTGCATCTGTAAGTATATATATGTGTGTGTATATATATATGGAGACAAACTGCACTATAAGTAGTTTAAAAGTATGAGACGGTCACTTGGAGCTCTCCTATGGACAATGAAGAAACTATGTCAAGCAAATGATGATGGCGAGAAGTGGCTGACAGGCATTTTAGAGAGATCAGGAAAGTCTGTGTGCACACTGTACAGCTGTTTTATATAGTACAAAAATATGATGTTTCTTGTTCCCTAATGAATGGTTTTATTATATTACATGTAAACATATATATATTTCTTTGTAGATGTCTGTGTTCTATTGGTGTTGCAAACCCGAAGATTATTTACATGTTTATTACTGGTGTTTTATAACTTTATGCAATTGGTGCTGTTGTTCTTTCTTCAAAATACAGGTAATAAATTCAGTACTCACATTTTTCTTTCATATTTTATCTTTAACAACATACCAAACAGTTTCAACACTGTGTTCTTTCTTCAGAACTGGCAATATCCTTTCTAAAATCCAATCCTGAAATTCTTGCAAAGCTCCTATATACAGGTGTGATTTGATGTTGTTCACAGTCACAAATTGGAGAGCATGACTTCTTTTCAGTGGACTTGTGTTTCTGAATGTGTAAACTGTGAATTCTGCAGTTACATTTCAAATCTTATTTTCATTCTGGGTTATGTAAAATAATGAGGCACTCATTTAGATTAGGTATGGTTTGAAATTCATACCTGATTATGCTTAAGGTCAGGTGTCAGTGGAAAGATACATAATGGTAATGAGTTATGAAAATAGGGCTGTGATTTACTGTTACAAGCCAGAAGGCTTTATGGAGATGGGTATATCAAAGGATTTTGTCCTTACGGTCGTACAGTGATGCATTTATACCTCAACTTTCATGTAACAAAATGGTTTCAGAAATTGGAGCATTCTAGCTGGCAAACATGAGTTCTGAGTAATATTAATTTATGAAAAACATACTGCTGGCAACTTGTTAGCTACTGCTCAGCAGTCTTTGAAATACAGCTTTGCCACTAAAAAGTGTAATTTATATATATATACACAGGTATTTTGTCAGGAGCCGCTTATTTGAAGTTTTTGGATTACGCAGAGCCACTGAGAAAAACTTTTCTTGGCTGTTTGCCCCATTCCTATTGGGATCCAGGAAAAAGTACTTGTAGTTTTGCAAGGGGATGTAGGACTAATATTTTCAAATGTAAGCTAGGTTTAAAAAACCAAGCTCACCCTTGGTTGGAAGTTGTTGAGAAAGAAAAAAAAAAAAAGAAACAAAAAAATGACAAAAACAAAAACCTGCTTAGAGACGTACCTTTTCCCATCATGTATGATAGAAGCTTCAAGCAGGATGAATGGTAAAAAACAGTCACATGCTTGTTTGTTTTTACAGGGAAGCAGCAAAATTCAAATCGTTCCCATGAGTCTCATCAAGCTGTAGACAGAATTAAGCACCTTCTCTTGCTAGACATTAAAATAAACATTTCAAGTGGGCAAGGAAAGGAAGACACCAGGTTAGCTCAGAATTTTACCAGTTAACTTCACAGAAGTCCTCTCTGTGAGATTACCCATTCCTGTTTCATGGAGGAGCAGGCACTCTAGGCTCTGAATCTTACCTTCAGCTGATGTAAGTGGCCATAGAGCATTACTTGACCCAGGAGGAGCAGCTAACCCCTGTGAGGTTATGCAGAAAACAATTCTCACCCACTAAACAATTATGTCAGAGCAAGGCTTTGCCTGGAAGAATTGAAGTTTCTTGTCTTTTCGCTCAGGTAACCAGGGATACAGAGAAATCCCTGTGTGAGAGTGAAATGAGATGGCTCCAGAGCTGGATGCAAGGATGCTGATTAGTCTGACCTTGCAACTACATTGCTTCCAGGATGCAAATTATTATGCCTACACGGCGCAGCATCACTACACAGAGCCATAACAACATCTACCCATCTACCCAGCTAGCTTAGCAATCCTGAACACCTTACTGCACTGAGACATGCAGACATGCCCTCAGGCTTATTGCTCCTCAGACGGGTCTGGCAAATAGCCCTCTCCTAAGCTCTGTCATATTGCTAACTCTAATGCCCACTAGCTGGCTTGGTGACTGATCGCAATCAATCCACAGCAGCCTGAGGGTTTAGGGCAAGCTGTAAAAACTGACTAAGAAGCCAGTTTAGATCATGCCAAGATCTCTGCTGCGGCAGTGAGCTTGCTACCAGTCACCAGGCTAGTTATTTGTGAGGTGAGCTTGTGTATCTCCAGATGACACTGTTGTCATTGCTGCACTTGTAATGCAGGAGTATCCAGAGGGGAGAGAATACATTTGTCAAGTTTAAAATATATTAAAATGTAATTAAAATGGAGTTTACAATGGGAAATAGTACAAATGCACATTATACGATTTGCAATCTTTACTAAAAGTTGTGTTACAGCCGTGATCAGCCTTAGCTGCAGGAGCTCAAATGGGGTCTAACAAACCTTTTTGCTACTCTTTCAAAGTCTGTATTGTGCCCTGTTACAGCAGTATGAACCAAGTGTGGAAAAAAGGTATGTAGATTTACTAGCAGCTTCATCAATGCACTTAAAAGGAGAAGCCAGTGCAAGCCTGATTCAGGCAATCTGATTCACCAGACAATGAGAAAGCAGATTATTCCCTGCTGTGTAGAAGGCCTTTGTTCTATTTTTTGGCAAACTTGGTTAAGACATATATTTTCTGGGGCTCTTCCTTCAAGCATGTTACCACAGTGCAATCCAACAAACTAAACAGCAGAAGATATGAGAACTTTTTTTCGATTTTGTTATTAATTCCAAGTTATGTAATGGCTAACTTTTTACTGGGGAAGATTTTTCAGGATATTCCATTAAAATATAGTACTATACGAATAAAGAATTTGTGTTAAAAAAATGTTTTAAATATTTCTGTAATGGCAGTAAGACACTCCAGAGTGTGACTTATGATGTCATAATTCACACCTAGTGTGCTCATTGGTCCCCTGGCCTTTGGCCTCGTGCCTAACAATGCAGTTGGTAGGAAATTATTATACCATAATTCACACCCTACTGTGTCTTATTGCTTAAATAACCATACCCCCAGAGGTGTCTTAAAACTACCATTAAAGTTTATATTCTGTATCAAAATGTGTTTACAGGGCTGGGAAAATATACTATTGACATTTTAAAATGTTGAAAAGTAGTTTTAGCAGAACTGTACAATGCTTGTAAATTAATCTCCCCAGTGGAGTACGCACCAGCCAATTACAGTATTCCTTGAGTATATGAAGTCCTCTCTTGCACATTAAAAAAAAGCTTAGACAAAAAAAAAAGCCTTATGAATTTAAAATTCTAAAGAGAAAGATTAAACTCTATGAGCATGCTAATGCCCTTAATATCCAATGAACAATCTAAAATATATTTATATTTGCAATAAAGCAATTTCAGGAAGCTGGGGTTACCATCAGAAAATCCCTCCTCCACATTGTGCCTTATTGCTTAATTTGTAATATGTGAAACAAACAAAACTTCTAACAAATCAGCCTGTCTTTCAGTATAAGGTAAGAAGAATCAGATATGTTTTGCGCTTTAAAAAGTCATTGGTCTTAAAGCCAAGGGAATTCTGAAACCGTATTAAACCACAATAAAAGAAAACAACAGCTGCTGGCATGAGAAATTTTTAAAGCTTGTAAACCTTACTTGTTACTCCTGCAAGAGCACTTGGAATATTTTAGTTGCTGTAGTTACATCCCTATTGCAGAATATAAGCAAAACTTTGCTTTTAAAAACTAATTTAGATGTCCAGAGAAATACTTTCACCAATATTTTACAGAAGACCTGTGTACAACATGAAGTGATACGCCTTTTAAAAATTTGTATTGTTTACAAAACAATAGTATAATTGTTGAATAAGTGGGTTACATTTGCCTTTTTGCCAGTGATCCTTTTCTATTCCTTCTAAAAGGTTGACTTATTTTCGTTTATAACTTTATTATACTGCAGATCCTTTGTGTGTGGAACAAAGAATTTAATTAACTTACTAAGAAAGAGTAATAGATTGTAGCATAGTTCTAAAGTGATAGTAATAGCCATATTCATTGTAGTTTTTAATTCTGTTCTATAGTATTGACTTCCCTAGTAATCCTGTTATTCTTATCTCTATAAAGCCTGCTAATATCTGAAATGCTCTGAGGAACTTAAAATAAGTTTTGCCATTCGCTTGTTAAATAATAAATGTGATTAAACTCTGTACAAGTCAGTTTTCCAGAATGGTATTAAAAGTTTCATGGCTTTGTGTTCTAAATATATAGTTTTTAAAAGGAAAACACCATGTGAGCTTAACTATTTGACAGTATCTGAACAAAAGAGATGGGTGTATAAGGAAATGCTTTTCTTCCAGTTTCGCTGTTCTCTGTACCTTCAGGATTTTCATTTTGAGAAGAAATAAATAAATCCCAGTGCTGGCTTATACTGTGGCTGTGAGAACTAGATCATTAGCAAAGACTCTCTGTCCTCCCACCTGTGGTCTGGCCCTTTCCCCAACCACATGGATGTATGCTGGATCTGGCTGAATCACGCATTATTCTGTGAAGTGTCTTAGGTAAACAAGTTGTCAAGCCACGATTTGACTTTTTAAGGATTTTTGATCTATTACAGTAAACAAAAAAAAATATCTTGAATTAGCCAGAAGTAATTACTTCAACCTTAAGTAGCTTGCTTTGGTTCTCATATATGTGAATAAAATCCCCTCTTAGCCATTTCTTATTTCCTTTTCTGTCAATTTAGGTTAATTTTCAAAGAGACTTTTATGATGAAAAAAAGAAGTGGGTAAATGAAATCTGGCATAACCTTTAGATTTAATTTTTGAAATTAAACATTTTCCTTTAAAAATATTGAAATAGAATATTTCAATATTTTTAATGTGTTTCACCCTTTGTTTTCCAGCAGAAATTGTTTGTTGCATGCTGTCTGAATTTACACATAATTTCAACTCTTCACAGACATACTTTTTCATAAATCCACTCTTCTCTGAAAAGACCATGCTAATGAATATTTAGTTTGAGATGCCAGGGAACTGCTGAGGTTCTTAGAAACATCAACAGGGAAAATTTGACAAGCACAGGTATATTGCCATCACAGCAATGTTCATGTGACAGCTATTAGGTAATGCTTGTACCCCCACTGTTTTTATTTGGGCTTTAGTCCCCTCTCAGTCTACACAGATATGTAGCCACCTGTTTCCCAATATTCATTAGATTACAGAAAGAAAAGTGCTGAATCTGTCATGCACTCCCAAAGAAAGGGGAGAAATGTGCTCCAGGCTCTTTCTAATTACTGCTTAATATAAATTACTTAAATATTTCTGAAAATGGGAATTGGAATGTGACTTTCTCACGGTCCAGATGTGAACAAACCACTAGGCTAGAAAGCTGAGGCAATGAAATAACCACAGCTATTAAATGAACAGTTATGAAGGTACGGCTCCTCTCTCTCACAACACAGTATAACTTGGCAGTCAGGAAAATATTCCAAAAACTAGGGGAGCTGATTTCACATTCTTTCAGGAGGACATCTCCATGTGGATCATTTGAATTAAACCATCCTTAGCTATTTTTAGTGCAGGTCCTCCCTAACAGAGTGGTCTGAGCCTCACAAATCAGATAGGCAAGGGGATGTCTATTGTTTAAGTGTGAGAGAACTGGGATATGAGAACGGTTGTCTGTGGATGGGTAAGTTTGGGGAAGTGCTTTGGAAATCTCCAGATGTTGTGACATTCCTCATGGTTCTGAAGACAGCCTGAAGCTAGATTTTGTCTAAAACGTTATTTTATGAATCTAGTCATAATCAGTTTGTGCAGTTAAGAATACCTTAAATAGAAATAACTGCTTTAATAATCTTCTTTTATTATATTTTAGTAACCTGATTACTAAAAGTATTTATTCAAGTCTAACATTTACTGATATAGCTCCCATGCCTGTAATATGAACTTAGCATATCTTCTGGGTCCATGCTGAGTTCTGGGCTCCCTGAGCTTTAGAGATACTGTAAGTAACATGCTAGATCCCATATCATCAAAGATCAAGACAGCAACCCAAAAGTAGCTGTTAAAGTTCAAAGGCTTTCTTCTGCCTTGATTTTTTGTCCTATATAATCCTCGAGTCCTCATCAGACATCATGCAGCTTGAAAAACATGCTGTTGGCCTTTTGACCACCTGGGCACACTGCTGGCTCACCTTCAGCTGGCTGTCAACCAGCACCCCCAGGTTCTTTTCCAACTGCTCCTCCCCAAGCCTGTAGTGCTGCGTGGCTGCTGTGACCTAAGTGCAGGACCTGGCACTGAGCCTTGTTGAACCTCATACAGTTGGCCTTGGCCCATCGATCCAGCCTGTCCAGATCCCCTCATCCAGATCATTGACAAAGATATTAAACAGAACTGGTCCTAATACTGAGCCTGTGGAACACCACTTGTGACCAGCCGCCAGCTGGATGTCACTCCATCACCGCTCTTTGGGCTCAGCCAGCCAGCCAGGTTTTTTTCCCAGTGAGCAGTACACTCATCCAAGCCATGAACAGCCAGTTTCTCCAGGAGAATGCTGTGAGAAACCGTCTCAAAGTCTTTGCTAATATCAGTAATCAGCATCCATGGCCTTTGCCTCATCCACTACATGGGTCACCTTGTCACAGAAGGAGATCAGGTCAGTCAAGCAGGACCTGCCTATCATAAACCCATGCTGTCTGGGCCTGATCCCTTGACCATCCTGCAGGTGCCATGTGATGGTGCTCAGGGTGACCAGCACCAAGGTCAGACGGACAGGCCTGTAGTTGCATGAGTCTTCCTTCCAGCCCTTCTCATGAATGGGCATCACAGTTAACTGGAACATCCCCAGTTAGCCAGGACTGCTGATAAATGATTAAAAGTGGCTCAGTGAGGCTTGGGGCCACCATCTCCCTCAGCAGCCTCAGGTGGATCCCATCCATCCCTGTAGACTTGTGTTTGTCCAAGTGGTGTAGCAGGTCACTAAACCTTTCCTCTTGGATTATGGGAGCTTCATTCTGCCCCCTGTCCCTGTCTTCCAGTTCAGGGAGCTGGGTACCCAAAGAATAACTGGTCTTTACTATTAAAGACTGAGGCAAACAAGGCATTGAATAAATTAGCCTTTTGCTCATCCTTTGTCACTATGTTTCCCCCCGCATCCAATAAATGATGGAGGTTCTCCTTAGCACTCCTGTAGCTGTTGATGTATTTATAGAAACTTTGTTATTGTCTGTTGTGGCAGTAGTCAGATTAAGTTCTAGTTGTGCTTTGGCCCTTCTCTTTTTCTCCCTGTATAACCTCACGACATCCCTGTAGCCCTTCTGAGTTGCCTGTCCCTTCTTCCACAGGCCATAAGCTTTCCTATTGTTTCCTGAGTTCCAGCCAAAGCTCTCTGTTCAGCCATGCTGGTCTTCTTCCCTGCTGGCTCGTCTTTCAGGACATGGGGACAACCTGCTCCTGCACCTCCTGAAGCATGTCCAGCCTTCCTGGACCCGCTGTCCTTCAGGACTGGCCCCCAAGGGAATCTGTCAACCTGTCTCCTGAACAGGCCAAAGTCTTCCCCCTGGAAATCCACAGCAGCTGAACTCCTCCTTATATCTCCAAGAATGAAAAGCTTTTTATCGTTTCATGATCACTGTGCCCAAGATGACCTCCAACCATCACATCACCCACCGGTTCTTCTCTGTTCACAAACAGCAGGTCCAGCGGGGCGCCTTCCCTAGCTGGCTCCCTCACCAGCTGTGTCAGGAGGTTAACTTCTACACACTCCAGGAACCTCCTAGACTGTTTCCTCTCTGCTGGTCCTCTGACAGGACCTCAGCAGCCTGGAACCACTGTTGCATTATAATGGGCACATCTCTGCACACAGGAGGATGTGGAGGGAATGGAGACTCCACCTGCCCAGAAAGTTCAAGAATTTCTGAGCCAGTACAGTAAATTTTCCTGAAGTTCCCAGATCCCCATGCTCCTTACCTGCTAAATCACTGGGACATTGTGTTTAAGAGAAATGATGCATGACTTTTATATGACTTTTATATAAGAGTATAGTCATGTATCCAGGTCAATGTTCTTGAAAATGCTCCCAGATAAATGTAAAGGCCTAAGCAAGGACAAAAAAAAACCCTTGAGCTGAACAAACAGCTGCCCAGGATTACACTGAGTTAGCAATTGTTATCCAGAACTTGTGGATTATGTGGAAGAATATAAAGGCTATAGATAAAAAACACTGGGGGCAGGGATGGGGTGGGGGGTGGGGGTGGGGAGAAACCAGACTTCTAGTAAGCTAGGCAGCTCTATTTTATTTGTTTTGTTTTGTTTTATCCCATTCAAGTATTAGGAGAAAATGTGTAACAAGTACCTGGAAGATGAGAATATTAACAAACAGCTCATACGGGGTTCCCAGAAACAATATGTATCATCCACCACATTTTCTTCTTTAATAAGGTAACTGAACTGGCAGAGAGCATATAAAGCCTTATTAATGTTAAAAAAGACCTCAGCTACTGGGTTGGGGTTTTCTTCTGTGTTCTGTCACATCTTTTAAACAAGCTGAGAACATAAAAGCTGTCATGGAGAAATGTAGGTTGGAAAGGACATCTGGAGGATCAGTTCTCTAAGTTTCTGTGTGGCTGCATTTCTGTTAACAGAGGCCAATATGGGACTTGGTTTCTTTGCCACAGAGACATGCTGTTGAATCATATTCAGCTTCTTACCCCCATGGACCCTCATGTCCTTTCAGCAAAGCTGCTTCCTATCCAGTCAGCCCTCAGCCTGATCTGGGGCTTTCCGGTGAGGATGTAAAACTTAAATTTGTTTTTGAGCAATGTTAAATTTCTGCTGGCCCATTCCTTCAGGCTGCCAGCATCCACTGAACATCAGCCCCATACTTCAGAGCTGCACTGAAGTTGTGACTCCTCTTCATCCCAGCACATACAGAGAATTTGCTGTCCATTATCCATGAATATACTTATTTTTCAGCCATTAGTAAAGGCAGAATTTTCCCCAGTATTAATCCTGGAGGAATGCTACTATTTGGCTGACAATTGGATTTTGTGCTGTCACACGCTTTGAGCCCAATGATCGAGCCAATTTTTTACCCACCTTGAAGCCCACCTACCCAAATCATACTTCATCAGTTTGGCTGTGGGATGCCATAGTAGACAACGACCTTGGTTCACAATATAGATAAATAGATGGTTGAAAATAAATTCTTAGGAAGTGATCACTGGCAAACTGGCAGGAAAGGGAGATTCCACATAGGATCTCTTCTTAGAAGGCATATGAGGCACACTTCTTTTCCAAATATTTGTTATCTGAGTGGATGGCTGAGCAGGAATAACATATATAAAATTAAGGATGGCACCAAGCTCAAACAAGCCTGTAAGAATGCTGGGGCAGCATTCAGAGTGATGATACAAAACTGCAAAAGTTCTCCCATAGTGTAGGAAAATGAGAAATGCTCATTTCTCCTTCAGTGGGGAAAAGCATGCCTGCGGTCTAAGAGACAACAGGGCTTCCAAACTCAGCTCTCCAGAAAGGCACAGGAAAGAGCAGGTTTGAAAGACCATGTTTAGAACTGAGTAGACTGGTGGAGTCTGTGTGTAATATGCTGAGTTGGTGAGCTGTGGCACACGACACTCAACATAAGAACAATTGTATTGTCATAATTGTGGCTCACACGGAGATATACTTCATGAATGTGTGTGTGCACACGGGTCTCTTTTGCTGTGTGTGTAAATTTAATATGTGCTCCTTAGTAGGTGTGACTACAAATAAATCCCCTATAGGAACACTGGGATTCTCAATTCAACCTTGACAAAGAGTGTGCAGATGCTATTCCATTGTATGTGTTCACGGTGCTAGAAATGTCCTCTTTTCCCTGTACAACCCATGCATGATAGATCTGAAACCTCTTATTTGGCAGAATAATGCTTCCCATGCCCCCCTCTGCTTTTTGTACAAGGAAATAAAAAGTGGGTGTGAGTTCTGTGAGGAGATAAAGCAAGATTTAGCTGTGTTTGGGTACAGCCAAAGAACATATCAAAGGTACCACTGGACAAGGAATTAGCTTCACAAGACCATGAGAGCTGAAAAGGAGGAAAAAAATTGTCTCTCCTTTTCAGCGTTCCTTTCTTAAGAGGAGCAAGACTTTGTTTTCATATATCTAAGTTACAAACGACATACTTAAATTCATGATGACAATGAAAGAGGTCTTGAAACTGCCAAGAGCCAAGACTCATCTTTTTACTCCAGATACTGCTGTTACAAGATCTGTTTTATTTTGTTGCAGCCTTGAAACGAAGATACTGCCTTTAAAATACGATAAGGCAAACCTCTGTAATCATTCAGCTTTCAAGGTCTCTGAGATTGCTAGATAAGGGTGAGCTGTGATAGCTCTCTAGCAGGTGATGAAGCCATGCACTCATTTCCCCACAGGATTTCAAACTACCAACAAGTTGTAGCAAAAGTGCTCACTTAGTTTAAGCATTGAATGTTGTCCCATATCTAGAAGACAAAAGACACACCGCTGCTTTCGTAAATGTTCTTCTGAATTATAAACGGTTACTTAATAGGTATGAGAATGTCTCTCACCTTTACTGAGATTAGTTGGTCTTGAAGAGGCTACTTCACTATCAGAAACAAGTGGGAACCGCCATAGAAAATTTTTCCCACAGCTTGTCAGGGTCAAGTGACTAGCCCTGAGAACTCATTATGGCCTCTAATAAAAGCACAGCTCTTGCTTCTAATCGCAGAACCTAGTTCAGCACAATTCCTAATTTAAACAGATGTAACTACATACAGGGATTAAAAACCCACAAGTTACAACCCAAGAGCACTTGCAGCTGGAGGGGGTCACTCAGACACATGGAAGTTTCTGATTTCAATCTGATCATTGACCTCCATAGTAGTGAACTTTGTGCAAAGTGTGTCCTGAAAACTTTTGTAGATTAAGATGTTTGTGGTTTCAGAAGTTTTGCTTTTTCCTCAGATTACAAAATAAGAGTCAGTAAAATAATCCAGTTTAAGACATCAAACATTAAAATGTAGTGAAATGCAAATGAGTCATGGTTCAGGTTCAGCACAGATAAAAGTTCAGTGGAAGTCATGAGTGTTTTTGCTGTAGGTTGTGCAAGTTGGGGCTGAAAATTGCTACTTAAAGAATACTTTGGTTTTGAGAGCTGACAGAACTATTTTTATTTGATAGATCTGTTCATTCCATGTATTTAGCTTTACCTGCTCTTTTTAATGACAAGAAAACAGTTTTTGCTACTTTTTGTACTCCTGAACAGTCAGCATATAAACGAAGAGCTGTGTATTCATTTTTGCAGTTGTGCTTTATCATTTCACTTCAACTTAGTTGGATCGTTGAGACTTTTTGCAGTGGGAATCAAGACAGTTACTGATCAACAATTTATTCTTCAAAAAATTAGTTCTGCACGTGTTCAGTAAGGTGACTTAGTTGTTTCTGTGCTTGTGAAAACCACTCCTTTTATTTGTCAATAATCTGACACAAGACAACTTGTTTCCGCCATTTGACTCTGACCTCCTAGCTAAGTAGTAGTATGCCTACTGTGCTGTCCCTGGTGTACAATAAGGCATCAGTATACTAACAACATTTTTGAGACATCTATTGAACACACTTGGTGCTTCAGATTCTTTGTCAGTATAACAGATATAATTTCTGTACCAACATTAGTAACATTAGTAAATTCACAGCTCTGTTATATTTTAATGTAATAAACTGTTAGTAGACGTTACGGTCCTAAGCATTGTGGTTAGAATGAGATCCCAGCCACACAGACCACCGTGCACTTAAACTCGTCATGTTAGGAGAAAGCAGAGTTTTAGCCCTGTCATCTTGTAACTATTAAATCGTATCCTTGCCTTCGGTTTATTTGTGGTCTTTTAAAAGAAGCTCCATTAGCACCCTAAGGGAACTGTACACTATGATATAAGGATAGAAGAACATTAACCACAAAGTCCTGTTGGTTTATTATATTAAAACAAATAGGCAAACAAGTAAATAAAAGCAACTTAGAACCTTTCTGCTTTCATATTCTTATCACTTTTCATTCAAATGGAAGTTTTGGCCTTTCAGTGTCAGTATAAAATGGAGTCGAAGACACATTTCTACTTCATTATGTGCAGCAAAAAAGGATTGTACAATAGAGAACTATTTTCCATCTCTCATGTGGATATGGTCATTATTTACTGGAGGCTGTTTTGTAACACAATGACCATCTGTCAGCAAGCACTGAAAACACTCAACCATGCTGGCTGTTATTGTTAAAATGCCACAATCAGTGACTGTGAAGGATTAATAGATTTTTTTTGTGCTAAGAACAATTATATATTTAGAAGGCCAAATTAGCTCTCATTGGAGATGGTATAAATCCAGAGCTACTCCACTGGAATCCAGGTATCATCACTAGATTTATAGCAGTGTAGCAGATGTCAGACTTTGACCCAGACCTTCAATCAAAAGATATCAGGGAAAGAGCTCCTTTTGAATTTTTTTTTAAACATTTGTGACTGAAAACAATATATTTACATTAAGTTGCATAATAAAAATAACTGAGATCATGTTTTCTTCCCACTTGAAGGGAGAGCTCAGAACTATGTTCTGCTGTTCTGCAGAAAGGTACATATAGCTGTTGTTAAAGAGGTTCAGTTTGCATTTATGTTCATTAAGCTTTTCTTTTGAATGTTGCTTCACATTTTTTTGTGCAACACACTTGGTCAGGAGCATAGATGCTCAAATGAACCACCAGCTACACTAGCAGATCCCAGGATTACAACTGGGTGTAATTCTGCACAAACCTGTATAATTAAACCCTTCAGGGAAAGTCTTGAATGAGATTTGTTCAAATGCAGCCATGTGATTACAAGTGCATCATTAACTTTTTTATATATATATATAAAAGGAAGTGGTGCCCTCAGGGTGGCAGACTGAATGAGAAATACGGCCTATACATTGAAGGTCATATGCTCTACAGGGGTGGAAAAATATTTCTTAATCAAAAAATCCCCTCTCCATATCATTTATTATGACCATGGGCTATAATTACTTAGCCTATTAAAATGCTTAACTCAGTTAATGATTTAGTTAGTAAGTATTAGACATTTCAAGTGAAGGAGGAACAGGAAGGCAAAAGAAGGGAGTGATAGGAGGCTCATCTTGGAAGAAGCTGAGTATCTCTAAGAACTCTTTGGAAACCCTCAAATCCTTTTGGTTTCATGGGCCACTGAGGAGCTTGCAGATGCTCAGCATTTCACACAGAAGGCTCTGACATGTGATGGAGCTGGTCCTTGTTACTGCCTCACAGCCTCTTTCCCTTGTTAAATCCCATGTCGCTCATTTCTTACTTCTCTTTCGTGCCTTGCTGTCAATGCCACATGGCACCCAGACTTTCAAAACAGGTGAGCTGCATGCAAGAAGTCTAATGCTTCCCACTGTTTCATAAGCCCCTACCACCTTATCACATGTGTGAGACAGTAGGCAAGGTGTGAGTGTATCAGCGACAAGGGAAGGGAACATCCCAGCATGCAGGCTGGCAGGAAAGGCACAGCTCTGCATGTTCCTTGCTCCCTCCTTTGCCCAGCATGAAGCGGGTGGAGGAGAAGGGAAGCAAATTAGGAGGTTTCTGTCATGTGGCCTGACATAACCATGATCATTGGAATGGCACCTGCATGTGCTCACAAAACAGGACAAAAATATGTAGCTAGATGAATGACCAGAAACATTTATTTTAAAACCTCTCACTTCCAGGTCTACACAACTTCTAGATGTCCAGCAGCAAATACCTTCTGAAAGGAAGTGCACCTGCCCATCCCGCCACCTTGCCTCAAGAAAGCATGGCAGCCTCCTTCCCAAGGATAGCTCCTCTCCCAAAGGGACACCAGGTGTCATTTTGCAGCTGCATGCAACTTACCTGTCCTTAGAATACTAAACCTTTACTTTTTCGATTGCATGCAAGTCTTATCAAAGACTAGCATTTTGTGGGCTCAGTAGGATAAAAGTATCCTTTGTGTGCCTTCTTTTCCAGTCTGTGAGCTTCCCATGGACTGATGATAATTTATCCAAACCTGTGTATCACTCACAGTTGTTTGTTAGCCATTTATCTAAACAAATTCCATCCTGTGGCAGTCAAGCTCCGTGGTCAGTCATTTTTGGCTGCATGTGACTGGTCCCATAAGTCACAAGGGATTGCTTCAGTTTCCCACTCAGATGACATAAGTTTATAAACAGACACAAGCTTGATTAAATTGCTAGGCTTTGACTCACAGGCTGGTAGAAAGCTAGGAACATAGTAAGCAGGGCATTCCTACAACCATGCAGAAGGCAAGGACAATTTTATTGGCCAGTTGCCCCTCACATGCCATGCTCTTTCACCTCAAACATGGTAATAATTCAGGGAGCCTTAAGCAGCAGATTTCCAAGGGGTTGTCGTTCTGAGTATGGAAAAGAATTGTTCAAAAGATTTGTTAACACACAGCAAAATGATTTATGGAAATAATACTAATTAAATAAGCCCCAGAGAGGTTCTAAATAAATTATGCTATATCTGTTCATTTTCATGAATATCACCTTCAACTTATGTGACTGCTAACTGCTAAAATAACTTCTGAGATGATATATTTACTGTGCTCTTGTTACATGGTACCTAACCTGAAAAAACTGGGGCTGATGAGCAATCTTAGGTTAAGATGTGACGCTGTACGACATTTAGCTTTTGTGATATGATGAGGTAATGTGACATGACATGAGCATATGCCATGAACCAAAGGTCAGAATGGATTCAAACAGATACACCTGCTTTCAGCCTGGCCAGTCACTGTCAATTTGTAAAAAAGGCTTCCAGACCAGCACAGATTTCTGACAACAATCGACGGTCATGAAGTAGGTGTATTAATTCATTGGCAGTAAAGCTTACCACCTGCTTATCCATAGCATCTTTCTGTCTAATGGAAATTGATTAGATTTCTTCTTCTCAGAAGCTTTACTTATTTGAATGTTTAATTTTGAGCAGCTGCCTGGGCCACGTTCAGAGAGACCATGTCTATACTGAAGGGCAGAATACCACTCACTTGATATCCACTACTAGCTTGTGCAGGAAGAATGATTATGTTGTCTCTACTCATATGACCTAAGGGATCACTTATTCTACACTGCATGTCCTTGACGGCACCCTACTTCACCCAGTCCTGACATTCCCTCTCCCCATTCATTTAGGGGACTTGTTGAAACTTGCTGTCAATGTCCTCTTGCTTGCATGCCTGAATATTCTTTGGCTGAAGACTATAGCCTGGGGAGGAAAGGCAGATGGTATGTGGCTAGATTCAGTTTCAGGGATGCAGAAGCTGGCAGGCACTTTCACATCCCACAACATCCACAGAGCCAAAGGGACTTACCAAAATTGGGACTTGTACAGAACACACAGACACCCAAGTCCAAAGCTGTGATCCTGCTCAGCTGCTCAAATTTTGCTAAATTCCATTTCAATATTTCAGTTTAAAGTTTTCCAAATACGTTGAGTAACACCTCAGTTCAGGCACAGCCCTGCTCAAGTCTTGGCAGATGGGAACTAGACAGTGTCTATTCTGCAGCACTGATAGGGAATTATAAAAGAGGGCTGGACCTTAACATGTGCATCTTGTGTGAGCTCAGAGATACTTCAAATGCAAAGTTTAAGGCTTTTCACAATGTTCTAATACATGAGGTTGGAGGTCAGCAAACCAAATCATCCTTTCATGTACTGAGCCAGAACCAGTAGGATTACTATCTGCAGATCATCACTGACAGGTGAGGTGTCCTGCTTTTACACACTGACAATATGTTACGTACTGCTATACCTCTGGTTTCCTTTTCCATTGTTACACCTTTCTAACAAGTTAGGACGTGTTCCTGGTGTCCAAAATAATTAATTTGTATTGAAATTTCCTCCTGCCTTCCCCTGTGACTACACAGGTTCGTTGCTTATTTTCACCCTTATAATGTATTTTGTATAGCATGCTACCATACTGGAATCTTACTTCACCAAGATTACTTGAGTAAGATTACAGTCATTTCAGCCATGAACACCATCACAGAAAAGCCTTTAATGAACACTTCGTTTATATGAAAAAAGAAACACCTTGTAAGCTGAGGTGTCTCTTGACTAAACAGTATCTTTAAGTACCCAGTACTAGAGTCTCCAGGAAACCGGAGTAATGTGCAGATACGAGATTACAGATTCACTCTTCATGCGGCTGAACATCTAAGGCATGGTCTTCTGTACAGATTGTGCATGCTTTGAAATCTCTTAAGAGTTGTATTGAGTGTAAGTCATATAGTGTATTGGTGCTCTCCTGCTGTCTTGACCACTTGCTGCCCACCTGCCAGCTGCCTTGTATGGGTTTGCTTGCTGCCTTGTTCCATGGTTTAGAATTTACATTCCAGGCACAGGGAGGACTGGGAACAAGAGAAGAGGAGGAAACATAGCAAGGATAACCTCTCCTGTTGTTATGCAAACCCTGATTCCTCTGATACTCCGGTGAAAGCTTCTGGCTACTGGGGTCTGCACATTATTAGAATATTTCACATAAGCCTAAATGACAGATAAGCACTCCAGGAAAGTGAGTTAGTTCATCCTATTTCCTTATCAGTTCTCTAGATTAACACTTGCTGCAGCTGCTGTTCCACAAGTAACTTCCTGATGAGCTCACTGTGTGAGGCTGAGACGTTGTGTCTTTATTTGCTGGAAGGTACCATGGCAAAATCTTTATCACAGAGCAATTAGATATTAGTATAAAAATGTATTGGGAGTTCATCACTTCATTTAAAACAAAACCAAAAAGCTTCCAAAATCCGAAATGAACAAACTGAAAATTCATATATGCCATTAAGAGGCTTTACAGTCCTGCGTACAGGCTTCCTTATTTTCATTGTGGTGTTCAGACAACGTGTGAAGTGGAAGAAAGCAAAAAAAAAAAAAAAAAAAAAGCAAGCAATGGGGCTTATTTCACAATGCTGTGGACAAAACTAAATCTTGTAGCAGCATTTCACAAACCTCCTTGGTGTTTGGGTATCTGGTTTATGAGGATATTATGTTCCTTTCATATCTATCAAGAAAGTATGGCCTTTTGGGGTTAATCTTCTCAGTGGGCACCTTTGTCAGCCTGTTTTGGAAAGCTTCAGAGCCAGGGAAGTCTCTGCTGCCATTCTCTGTGCTGCACACTAGCTCTGTAGCCCCTGACGCTCTGAGACAGATCTAATATGGTGTTAAACCTGCACATCACTTGCCATTTTCAAAACTGTCCTGTGGTACCAGGCATCTGAATCACTTCATCAGCAATGCAAAACTCAAATCCTGGTCTCTGACATGCCTCTGCAAAGCAATCTGAAGCAGGATCCCAAACAGAAACTTCATCAGAGAATTCAGATCTGATTGTATAGCTGGGTCCGACTTTCATTCCAAAAGAAAAATAATGTATTGCTAGTGGAACAATCTTACAGGGAACACAGAAGTGCTGTTTCATCAAATAAATCATAAACAGGACTTTCAGGGTGATTTCACATTGGAAGAAAATTAGATAATAATAAAAAACCTCAATTGGTTTCAGAAAACAGAAATTTAGCATTTGTGGTACTTTCTGCTATGCACAAAAAATTAGTATCTTCTCTTTCTAAATCAAAATATAAAAGCATTTTAGACCATATAAGACTAAGTTAGGCCCTTAAATCTAGAATGATGAGGAAAGGTCAGAAGGAAGAAAGGGCAGGAGGTGGGCCACTATGAACAAATAAAAACCTCCAGTCCCTACACAGAACCTATAGACAGGTAAGAACCTCTGAAGATCTGTAAAGGACACAGAGATGACTACCCAGGTTATACACTTATCTCTTTACATTGACTAACCCAGTAAGAAAGGTTGGGAAGTTTTGTGTACGTGTATCACAAAACCAGGGAATACACAGTTTTCAAACACTTAAGCTCACTCCTTACCTTAAAAAGCCCCCAAAACATTGAAATGCCTGTAGCACCTGTACTATCAGGCAATTCAAATTTCCTGGTTCACAAACCCTGACTACTCACATAGAATAAATACTGTTCACTCCTCTGGAGCAAACCATCTCATTCTCTCTGAAACAAACCCCAGCTGTTGCTCAAGGGTTAGGTTAAGCAAAGCACCACCTCCAATAAGCAAAGTGAACACAGCTGCATCAGGTTTGGTGCCTTAGACTTTCTGCTAGGTGGGCTATACTTCTATCTATAGCAAAATCCCTCTATGGGAAACTTTCTGTCAAATGAAGCCTTATCTTGTACTGTCTGTCCCATGGGGAACAGTCCACACAGTCTTCAGAGAACAGGAGCTGCTAGTTCTTTCCTTTCTACATCAGAGAGAAATGAAATGCTACAAAACTTTGCATCCTCCCTCTCCCCCACCATTCCATTCTGATTTATGGTGAGAGAGCATCTGCCCTTCAGAGTTACTGTGTTCTAACTAACAGATAATGCATGGAAAACTGAAAGATATTATGTAAATTATTGAATCCCTGACCCCTGAAATGCAACATTGCTTCAACATTTAATAGGCTTCATTGTCTTAATCTGCAGATTCTCCTTCTTAACTGGAGAACAAGAGAGGCAATCCTCAAGTCTGGGGTGAAAATTCAGATTTATTAGCTATTACCATATATCTACAATTTCTCAACGTCCTTTAACCCTTCCCTGTTGCCTCTAGTTTAAAACAGTTTTACTTTAGCTTTACCACTTCCTTCAAGCTTACACTGGCTGCTGTCCACAGAGACTATACATACGCCACTGTCTTGAGACACAGGGATGTTTTTCCCAAACCTGCATAGTCTAGGGACATTAACTGGTAAAATCCTGCTTCTCCAGAAAAAAAAAACCAAACACCACCAACTCTGCTAAGAAATGCAAACTTGACAGCATCTTAGCACATAATTACAAAAATACTTTACACCACATAAAGCAGCAGTACCGATGGTGGAGCCAGTTCTGCCCACCTCCCTCCCCCTCCCTCCCCTCCCTTGCCCTCCTCACTTCCACCCTGCACTGCTCATCACGCCGTGTCTGCACCAGTGTCAGCTGGTATGGCTGCATGGTGAACAGCAGGGGAAAACAGGCCTGACCTCGTAAAACAGCTAGGTTCAAACCAGATCGATTCCCTGACCTGCTTTTCTATGCCACTGCATGAACAGTTGCTTTGGCATAATTGCCAGCGTGATGCAGAGGGCAGGAACACACAGGAGAGGGAAGGAGGTGTAGAAATGAGGGAGCTGCAGCTTTCAGCAGCACCGTTAGCTTCATCCTCACCAGGGTGCTGGGGAAACTGCTGATTTAAAACCCAGTCCTGGAAAATGTAGCTAGACTCAGTCCAGACTAAGGCAGTTTAAGAGACACTTGGGTTCCCCTTTAGCAATTATATGGCAGTTTTTCAGAAAGCGACCAGCCCTTGCTCTAAGAGGAATGAAAAACTGAATCACTGTTTTCTGCCCAGCTTCTTGGGCCTGTCCCTTTGCAGTATTTGGCCTGCTCTTACCTGAGTCCTAGATCAAACCTGTGGAAGACACAGTGCTGTTGATTAGTTTAATGAGACTGACAATGAAATGTAGGACGTTTCTCTGTACAAATAAGATGAAAAGTAATGGGGCTTATTGAAGTTTATGCCTATTGACAAGTATTGATCACTGTCGTAACTCAAGAGGGAAGTAAATTTAAGATCTTGCCTTTGTCTAACACTTTATTGACTATTCAGGTCTGTTCTGTTTCCGACAGATAGAGACAGAAGCCTGGATTAATGTCCATAATCTGATCCAGAGTGGAAATTCCAGCATTCGTCTTCCTGGGCAAGAAGTGAATCCCTTTTAAAGTGATTGCAAAAGCCCCAAAGTCAGAAGGATCTTAGAAGGAGTAAATAAAGTAGAAGAGGGCAGCCAACTCACATAGTTTCCATGTCATATTCTCACAGTCTAACATTCTGTTCTCTCCAAGGAGGAAATAACAATATAATGTACAGCCCTGCCACTACTGCTATTAATACCTTGGAATGTGTCCAGAAGCACATGGGTGCAGGAGAATATGCTGTTCCTAGTAATCACATAAATGTTTAGATGTTTTTCTTTACGAGGCTGAGCCTGGATCTCTTTTGTATGCTACACTGCATAGGTCCTTATTTTCCAGCTCCTTGAAAGCTGGGCCAGTCAAGCTTCCCTTTTTAAAATCAAGTTGCAGCGTAACAGAAGTACTACAAGTTCCAAAACAATGTATGAGCTATTTTAGTTATTTTAGTGCACTACAGGAAAAAAAAAAAAAAAAAAAAAAAAAAAAAAAAGGAGCAGGGGGAAGGATGGAAAGTAAAACAGAAAAGTGAACTGGGACATAGTGAAAACAATTCTTCCTAATGTTTAGCAGAATACACATATGCAGTTACCCTAGGAAAAGTCTTGATGATTTAAGATTACCTTGACAAGATAAAATTTCTTCTTGATAAACATCTACATATCCTTTTGGTGCCTCTGACATTCTCGCTTTAGAGGTTTTGTACAGTGAACTTCCCCAGTGCAGCCTGTGTGGTGAACACTTTAATGGCCAGCCAGGGACCTTCACTCCAGGCTGCACTTGCCTACCATTAGGTACACCTAAGATGTGGAAGGACAAGGGAAAAGACTCACTTCTTCATGGTAGAGGTGAAAAGTGACTTCCAAGCACATGCTATAGTTAGGAGGTGCTGCTTTACCCTTACTGTTTGAAATTTTCCTCTTCCACTACTTTAAAACTGAAACTAAAATTGGAGAAACATAAAAGGGAACCAGGGTGACAAAATGTTACATCCAGTCCCTAAATGGCATCCAGACCACTAGCTGGGGTACTTGGGCATGTTCTACAGCACCTAAATGGCAGGTACCCTTCAATGATGATTCAAAATTGACAGCTTTCTCCATGTGCAACTGCCAAGGGAGAGACAAAGAATTGCAAAGAGTAGAAGGAAATCTTAAAATCCTTACTTTGCAAGCATCAGTAATGTGTCGCTGTTCACGTAAGACATATGGGTCAGAGCACTCTTCTTGTAAAGTTGTAAAAAAGGTTGTGCACTCTCTCCTACACAACTCTTTATAGGGCTGAGTGATTCAGAACATGGGGAGAGACTTTCTCCATCCTTTTCTCCGTTTGAAGTGATACAGACCCACATTTACTCTTGCTTTCCTATACAGCATCCTGTATCCAAGTACAACCGACTGTCAGTGTATAATCGGATACAGCTTGTGAGGCTTGCCTGGCCTCCCAGAGCACCCACATAAGTGATCTACCTGCTCAGCCTGGCCATGCATCAGCTGTGTCACAGATGGGGCCAGTTTTGCTCCAGCAGGAACTGATTGTCTCAGATATAGCTTCACACAAATATTGCTTTGGGTCCCAAAGCAGCATAGCTGTGTATGAGGGTAGTATCTGAGTCTTTAGCCCTGCCAAAGCTGTGCTGGGAGGAGGTAGTGCAGTGCCTCCTGCACTTGCATCCACAGCCATACGGCACTGGTATGGGGTCATAGGGACATGCTGTGTGGCACCCCTCCCTGGGGAGGTCTCTGGGGACCGGGAGTACTGGGAACTGCAGAGCAGGTAGCCCAGTGCCAAAAGATTGCCTCAATGAACTCATCCTGGAAGACAAGGTGTCTGAGAGCCTGTACTAGATCCATTCCACTACCTGAGTGAACTGTTCTGAAGCTTCCTTAGGCATTTTTAGAGAAGTGCAGACACGCTATTCAGAATAGCCTCCACTTACTCAACTGGATAACCCCAGGGGTACAGTGTCTTTTTCCTTAAACTGTAGAAATGTATGGAAAAGATACGGAAAAATACCAATATTATTGCTATATCAAAATACCTGAAAACACAAAGAAGACTTTTATGTTCATATATGAGTTTTCTCTGAGATCTCTAGCTACATAGATATTAACCATTTTGACACTTTGAGCTAAATTTTTCATAAAATCATTTCCAGACAATTTTCAGAAAGCTCATAGTACAGTCCCATGCAGACTGCCTTAAGCATTAATGGGCTGACAAGATGCTCAAAGATGTTTTTTTCTGAAACAGAGAAGCATATCTGGCGCTGGAGGGGAGTCCATAAAAGAAAGGGTACTGCATTCCTGGTGCCTAACACAGGCAGGTAGCAGGGGGCTGAATTAAATATTTTGCCAGTTGTCAAGGATACTATTGGCATGTTCATTTTGACTTACGGTTTAGTTTTCTTAGATCAGTGTGCTGATTTGTTTATGGTCTAGTTTAATTTGCAGTGACTGGACCACTCAGTAAATGCAAGTCAAATATTCAACACATTCAAATGAGATGCAAATATATGAATAGATCCATGATCCACTGTATTTCTCAGGGAAAGAAAGACAGGGAGAAAGCATCGCTTCCAGGACTGTGTAAAGTGACCTTTTGGATTTTCCAGTCCTGACATCACAATGATTAGGAAGGAATCTGAAAGCAATGCTGCTCAAATAATTTGGCTATGAAACTCTCTATGCAGTTTCCTGACCTCCATAAGAAAAAATACTTTGCTCCATCTTAGGAAAAATTCGTGCTACTAAAATAAATTAATCTTCTTACTTGTGACCATTTTTAAGCAGAACAAAAATGTCACAGATTCTGTTATCACTCTGTTTCTTTTCATGTGAAGGTAAAGGGTCACCATGGACCTGGCCAGACACAGATGCATGAGGGCAGCACAAGGTCAGCATCCTTGACAGAACTTACGCAGATCACACGGAGGTGACAGTCTGTGAAAGAATTATGTAGACTCCTAGTGCTAACAATAACAGACACGTCAAAAAAAACCCCATGCAATTAAGCCTGAAAAGCACAGTCCAAGGTATCAAAAATTTTGCTTCCATTTAATAAGAATATTTCAGATTCACAGGAAGTTGTGAATCACAGGAGGTTAAATCTGCTAGGTTATAGGCACAAACATAAATGGAAGGAGAAAAACATAGTCTTGTTCATAAATACTACCTCACTTCAACAGTTTCCCCTCTACCAAGAGCAAAAGAGAGCTCAGAATACTGCCAAGGGCAGAACAGAAGAAACTGAAATAGTAATCCCTCCCAAGCTGGCCTGATGAAGGAAAAAAAAAAAAAAAAAAAAAAGACAAAACAAAATGAAAGAAACATTCAAGCACCAAAGCACTCTTCACAGAAAAACACAAGAACTTGTGCCTGTTTTGACACTCTGCCATGTTGTGCAGGTGGATAAAGACATGAGCAATTAAATGAAAGCAGCAAATACTTGTGCCTTATTCAGCATACAATTATCTGTCGCTAACACCCTCAAGTGGCTAGAGCCCTTAGGACCATCTGTTGTTGCTGCTGAAAGCCTGTGGGCAATATTTTTGCCGACAAAGTAACAATGCACGCTCAGAGCAAGTCTGTGGTCATTGGTAAAGAGCGTAAATCATTCTGTTCACCCAGTTTTGAGTCTGTCTGGGCAGAAGATAAGAAGCTTTTACATTGGTTGCTGTTGCTAGGACCCTGTACATAGTTAGCTCAGCAAGCTGGACCAAAAAATATGGAAACACAGTAAGCCAGAACTCCAGCCACCGTGAACGTAGCTAGGCAGAGGCAAGGAAAGCACTCTGTATCAGGAGTAGTCACTGCATTATCCACAACATCCAGCAGATTATACGTGGACCTAAGGGGAGTCCCTTTCAGTTCTGTGACTCTCAATGACTGAAATTATCACTGGAAAGAGAAAGCAATATGAGCAGTACTTTTTACAGTGTCCTAAGGGTCTCCTTAAGGTGACTAAACCTCTAATATGAAGCGGCTAGGGTCACTGTGGATAGGAGCTGGAATGAAGATGATCTATTTCTATTACATATTTTCACTCTGCTAGAAGTGACCTTCTGTTATAGAAGCACCCGCTTCAGAAGAGGAGCTATACTAGTCATGAGCTGCTCATTTGTCTCCTCAGTGTTATGAATGGGTCACTGCGGACCCACTGTATAAAGCTTAATGCACATCTGTGGTACGGCCATTCCTGTCAATGAAACACAGCATCAAGAAGTTGGAGTTACATTTAAAATAACTACTCATGGTAGAAATGTTCTGGTGAGAGCAATGCAAGGTTCATCAAAAGCTACAGAAAAGAAGGGTGCATATTGAGGCCCAGTATGCTCTTAGTGTTGCAGCTATAGCATTCATAATAACTACTTACAACTATCAAGCATCTCTGATTTTTTTTCCAGTTTAGACACATCTTTACATACACTTCACTCCCAACTTTCGGAGATCCTGAAGTTATCATTACAGTGTGCTTGAGAGTTGCACATACAAGACATAAATATGAACCTTACAAGTGTCATTTAAAGGAAAGATAGACCAATTAGGTATGAAGTTCTTGTTTCTAATTCCAAACACTGAACTACAATGGCTTATCTGTCAGGTTTTGCTTAGGATAGTCTGAACAATTTGGAGGCAGCAAAACCTTATTAACTAAAAATGAATTGTAATGAAAGTGTTAATGGTTGTTTTACCCAACTTGGAAGCAGCTGGGAGAAGGAGGCTCTTTGAGGGGACTTTGCTCTTTCCCAGGCATGGACTGAGAGAATTTGCAGGACAAATGGGAGTTCTGTTTTTGCCCATGACACTGTATGCGAATATCTGTTCATGCACCAGAAGTGTTCACAGACACGGGCGCTCCTATAAGTTAATGCTGTCCTAAATTAAGTCATCCTGTGTGGAAAAATTCAATATACTTTGCCTCAAACTAGTTAACAGAAACTGACCACAAGATTCCATTTACCCAAAAAACCGGATCCTTTTTACAGTGGCTCTAGCTCTGCTTACAGAAACTTGTGGGCAAGTTAACAGCAACTCCTAGTTAAATGTATCCAGGTTAATAGGCTTATCTAAACTATTCCCCATTGACAGCTGATCATACAGCAGACACCATCAGACAAAAATCTTGGTGCCATGCTGATATCTAGGCACCAACAACTGAAAACTCCATGTTATGGTGAAGAAGCTTTCATGGTTAGTTGCTTCAGAGTAGATTGTGGTTAGTTATATGATCCTCTATGGAACAGCAGCAGGAAATAGCTATGTTAAATATATATATATATATATATAAACATTGTGCAGAAGGAAGCAGAAGAAGAATTTAAGATCTGAACTTTGACAGAAGTAATCTAGCAGCAGCTCAGTAGAACTACAGTGATTTATGTCAGTATCACAGATCTTATCTTTGATACTAGTACTAAATGTCCATTTGGTTCACAAAAGATGAAAAGAACCTCCAGATGAATAGCGGTTACTGTGCCAGATGAAATACAATTCAAATAAACTTATGCATGAAAACCAGTTCAGATACCTGTGTTGAAAGGTAAAGAACAGTCTGTGCTTTCTAAATGATCTCAGGGTTCTGGACCAGCATAACAACCTGTAAAAACAGACTTATGGCTCCCTTTGTACCTATAGAAGAAAAAATTAACTTAATTTTTCAGAGCCCCATGGATCCCATTACTTAGCAAATAACAATAAATGAAGAGTCAATTCTCTCAGTATTGCCATCAGGTTCAGAGAAGGAATGAGACGATACATCCCAGAGCCCCTCACCACTCAATGCTATTTGACACTTTTTTGGCAGGCTGAGGAATCCTAGGCAAACTGTCAGGTTAGTTAAACATGGATTTCATTATCAGAGCCAAAGAGCCTTATGAAAAAGTTACAAAGAGGGAAACACATCTGCTTTTTGCTCAAGAAACAAACTTTAGCTATGAGTTTTGGAATCTGAGAGAAGGTATCCCCACACCTACATCTAAAAAGGTAAATTTGCACATCTCTAATTCCCCTCTCCTGACAGTATAATTCATTCACACAAAGAATGCACAGGCATACTACTTACTGCACAGGCAATAAGTAAGAACCTTTGGCAAGACTGAAACAACCAGTAGTGAATCATGAAGAGACTCAATGGTGCTGAGTTCTGATTGAGCTCAAGTTCAGGGCCTCTCCAAACCTTTTTTACCATCTTCTGTAAGAAAAGGGCCTTCTGACTGTGCATCATTACAGAGCAAAATTCACTCTTGCTTATGTGATGGCTTCCACCTTCTTTGTTGTGACTCAGTGGTCAATGATTAACTATGAGTATACACATTGTTAACACTAAGTCTGTCAATATGCCATTACGTTTTAGAACAAAGGGAAAATTCCATTATCTCTGCTGGAATCTAAATACACCATTTTGTTCTGGTGAGAAACACTTTGAGCATGCCTACTTTGTGTCAATATTGTTATTATTTTTTAATTCTTATTTTATCACTGGCATACTTAGTGCTCAATAAGGAATGTCTGTGCATAAGTATTGCAAAACTTTTAACCTAAGTAGCTGAGGTACAGGATCAGCCAAACGATGCTGATGAGAACCTCAGGGCAGGATGCCAGCCCTGTCCATGAACCCAGGGGTGTCAATGAACCAGTTGGGAGGTTAGCCTGTCCTCATCTACCCCTGATTCAGACTGCAACCGTGTATGCACACTGCCAACTTTAAAGCCAACTTTGATATGCCACACTCACAGTAGTCATAAACCCTGGCTCAGTTTTGGATCAGTTGTGAAAAACAATTTTGAAAAGACCAATATAACCAAACATATTTCTAATGAAAGGTGTGTCAGAAAAAAAAAAAAAAAAAAGATTTTAATGTAAGTCTCTTGTATTTTCATATAATAAAATGCCATAGAAATGTAACTTAAGAAAATACATACTTTTTATTTAGCTCAGATCAAAATATGTCTTAAAGGATAGCCATGTTTTGCCAGCTAAATCAGAAGGTCATTCAAGTACTTGTTCTGTAATTCTACTCCCTGTAGAATTAGATTAGATAGATAGATAGATGAAGAGAGAGAGAGAGAGATTGATTGATTGATTGATTGATTCTGTATAAAGACCTGGAAATAGTGTTGTGGTGGGTTTACCCCAGCTAGCAGCCAAACACCCACCCAGCTGTTTGCTCACTCCCCTCTCCCACAGGACAGCAAGAAAAAAGAAGGAAGCCAAGGAGACTCACGGATTGAGATAATAACAGTTCAATAGGGAGAGCAAAAGCTGTGCGCATAAACCAAGATAAGGAATTCATCGACTACATCCCATCAGCTGCCAGGTGTCTCGACACTTCCTGGCAAGCTGGGCATCAGCGTATGTAATGCTTGCTTGGGAAGACAAACACCATCACCACGAATGTCCCCCCTTCCTCCTCCTTGCCCTTAGCTTTTCTTACTGAGTATGACACTATATGGTATACAATACCATTTGGTCAGTTTGGGTCTGCTCTCTAGGCGGTGTCCCCTTTTAGCATATTGCCCACCCCTCAGCCTACTTGCTTTTGAAGGTGTGGGAAAAGGGAAGAAACCTTGATGTTGGGTAATCACTGTTCAGCAGTAGCCAAAACACTGGAGTGTTACCAACAACGGTTTAACCCCTGCTATGAAGTAAATTAATTCTATCCCAGCCAGATCCAGTACAGCTGTTGAAGTTGGTAGCACTTTGTTCAGAGATTAAATGAACACAGATGACGAAAACAAGTGTCCTAAAGCATTTCCAGCATGTGTGTACTCTTGATACTATAGAATCATTGAGCATTCATCCATGTGATGAATTTCACACGTTTTGCATATTTTCATTAGCTTATTTTTTTATTATTACATTGCCCTTAATGTTACTGATATTTCCAGAAGTCTGCAACTCTATTTTATCTGAATTACTAAGCTGGACTTTGCAAGCAACTGCTTGAATTGCATGAAGCAAAGGGGTCATTTTGGGGAAACAGTCGCAGTAGACACTGTTCTTTGCTAATATAATAGATTGGTGGGTTTTTAATCGATTCTTTTGGTTGCTAATGATAAATGTCATCCTGACAGATGATAAAGCAGCTTTTATTTTGATAAGAAATACTTTCGTTTTCTTTATTTGCTATTTTAACCATGTCAGCAGAAGTTACCATGTCAGTAGAAGTTGCAGACAGGCTTGTATGTGGCAAACTACTCTGACTTTCTGCTGTAAGATACTTTATGAGCTTGTTTGCATAAACACAGGAATATATGACATTTCTGTGTAGATTCCTTGGGTTTCTTCTTCACCAGTTCTCCCCAAGTGTTTCTTCCTTTCTTGGAAAACACCACCAAACAAAAAGGACTGAAACAGGAGACACGGGGAAACACTGGTGTTCAGTGTCTGCAATACTAATACAAATATAACCTGCAACAAGTGAGACATACATCAGGAAGCAGTATTCATCTGCTTCACTGCCACTGTGCAGCAATTGGAGAATGCAAGATTGCTTCAGGCGACATCTTTTGCAAGTATCTGTAATTTACTTCCCTTTGCTTGCAGGTTTTTTGGTGTGTCTTAAAAAAGATGCATAGCTAGAAGAGCTAATAAATAAAATATTCCCAGACTCAGGAGTTCCATTCCAGAAATGTAAATATCTTCTCCTTAAGATGCTTGTCTAAATCATGTTTCTGCAATTCATGAAGACTCTATCAAAAGAGATTTCAAATATAGGTGAGTGTGGAAAAATAAGCATGCCTTTACTGTGTACGTAAATGAGGTATCTTCCAGAATACCGTGCAGTTAATCTGAAGGTAATATAAAGATAGACCGAAACACCAGAAAATAAATTTAAAAAAAACCAAACAAATAACCTTGCTAAACCAAAGTGCAAGTGAACAAAACCATGAAGATTTATGAATAATGAAAAAAAATTACCTAGAATCCAGCTTTTAAGAACATGATAAATCTGTAGAAACTCTGCTATTGTAATAAATGTTTTCTGTCAATTAAATAGATTGGACTAAATCAGCTTACCAATGTATCAGGTTTGTGGGACACTTTTCATATTAATTGTATAGGAACCATCTCTCTACCTGCAGAAGATGTAGCTTATAACTAATACTCGCCTCCTCATAATCTGTTACCACTGAAGATCTAGTAGCTGTAGCATTGTCCAACTTAACACATACATAGTCTCAATCATATGGCATTGTCCATCCAGCAAACCATTGGGTTTTGGCTCAGCTCAGGTGTCAACTGTAACCTGGAAAGCAGTCAGAAAAGTGCCAGCTCTATTTTACAGTAAAAAAAAAAAGCAACAAACAAACCAACCAACAACAAAAAAAGAGCTGGCATGAAGTCATTGCCAACCAGCCTCTTAGCACACAAAAGAATTCTGTGCTGCAATATTATGCTATAATCAATAAGTGTCCTAGAGAACTTTCATGGACATTCAGCAAATGGAAAATAGTGGGTCTAAGGGATTTTAAGAATTCAAATGAACCCCTAAAGTTACTTATACATGTGGAAAGTAATTGGAACTCAAACCATTTTAAAGCAGCAGTTTAAAATGAAGTTTCTGTATTGACTGAACAACTCATTATTATCAGCTTATATCCAAAGGTGAAAATGTTTTTGTACTATGAAACCAAGACCTTCTTCTTCCCTTCCCTTCCCTTCCCTTCCCTTCCCTTCCCTTCCCTTCCCTTCCCTTCCCTTCCCTTCCCTTCCCTTCCCTTCCCTTCCCTTCCCTTCCCTTCCCTTCCCTTCCCTTCCCTTCCCTTCCCTTCCCTTTTTCAGAAAGCAAAGGCTGCAGCCATTTCATTACCCTGAAACCTGATGTTATAAAATATTGCTGTAATATTAGCAGTTCGTTCATTCTGAGAAATCCCTTGGGAGAGAGTTGTTTGTTTAATTGTGGGAATCAAGCCAGCTGGATTAAAATATTAAATAAAAGCAAGACAATAATCTATAACTCTTTTCTCCTTATGGCCTGTTTTGGTAGGTGAATACTTTGAGGTATAATTTTCTAATTTGTGTTCATGGAAGATTTATTTGCCTAACTACCATTCCATTAATAGATATCATGCTGAATTTTTAAACACATTGCACAGCTATGTTTGGACATTTGCTTTAGTAAAAATCTATCCCCAGACATCACAGAATATAAAAACATAAATATAGTACTAATAAACAAAAAAGCAGGGTGGTGGGAAAGCAATAGGTTTTCACAGGAGGAAAAAATTTAAGCCTAGGTAGAGTGGTGGAAAGATCTGTCACACCAAGTTGAGAAGTCATCGTCTTTTCTTCTCTGTTTATTCACATTTAAATCACAGACTGAAATGCCTCACTAACATTTTACCTTTACCAGTTCTGAGCCTAAAAGACTTGGGAGGCTGTTTCAGCATCCAGCATTACCCTCACTGTTTCCCCAAGCATTCCCTGGAGCACTGGATCAGACCCTGCATTTGGTAACCAACATCCTTTTTTGTCTCCTTAGAGGCTGCATGTTGCATGCACACCTGCAGTGTTAACACTCGTTTTAATGTCATAAAACAGCGGGAAAGAAACAGGTACTAGAGTGAAATAGGTCTCACTTGTCATTTGCTCAGTGTTGTAAATCCCAAGTGGATTTGCACGGGATAAGAGTAAATGAGGCTTATTTCTGTTATTGTTTAAAGTGCTTGCATTAAGATTGGAATACAGATTTTGGAAAACCATAACTAAGCAGTAGTTGAGATGCATAACACGAGTACAATGACCTAATGTTATTTCTTTCAGAATGTACATAATTGAATAGATTTATTCTCTTAGAGATGAACCCACTTTCCAGTAGGTAACTGTCACCCCCTATCTTACCCTCTATAAATAATTTCTTCTTTTGGCTTAATGAATCCAAATGTTTATACACAAGAGCCTGAGCTAGAAAACTTCCAGTGTGACTGTGTAAGAAAGATGAATGTACAAAAAAAGCCCCCGATATCGCTGCAAAAAGAATGCCATCTACAACAGTCACTGGCAAAAACACCCCAAAGCAAACATTGCCTCTCACAGCCTAGCAAAAGAACAGATCATGAGGCCTAAAGAAAACTTTTACAAAGTTCGTCCTTACAGCTGGTCAAAATTTAAATACATATATATGCGTTTACGTGTATGCAAACACTTTAATGAGAAGTCCAAATTAGGGGTGTCAGTGGAAAGGAAAGAGCACATCTACTGACTTCCCACACAAGACTGTTGCACAGCCTGATGCCTAGAGCAATTTTGTGGGTCTTTAAGTTGAAAGCTGATAAGTCAGCCTAAATAAGGGAAGTGATTTGTGCCTTCATCTCAGTGTGAGTGCTCTCTGAGGTGGCATGTTGTTTGCTAAATGAGAATTGTCAAAAGGTCATAGCTTTTATCCTGGTGTGGAATAGAAAATATTTTGAAATTTCAAAGATTTCATGGGAGAGACAATTTGCTTTGCTGCTCTGTGCAGTTTTCCTATCTAATTAAACTGTGAATCACATAGCTCAGCTAATAACACATAAAGAAAGCTTTAATATTAATAACAAGTACTATAAAGTTACTAGTGTTTGTCAAGTTTAGCTTCCTGGGGATTTTGTTTGTTTATCCTGCTATGGAACTTGAATTCATCTCCATGTTATTACTTCAGCTATTTTCAGCAAATGATTCTATAACAATTTCCATTTTCATTATTCCATTCTAGAATGGAAAAGAAAAAAGACATTCAAGAACTATTCAAAGTAAAAAGATATTCTTTTTCATGGAGTGGTGATATCCTAGCTAAGACCTAGCTTAACTAAAGAATTATTTTTTTGCAGAGAGTCATGTTCTCTATGTTCATACACGCAGCATATTAATACTGCCCTAGGCTTGCTACAGTTCAAACCAACAAATTAAGTTAAATACATATCGGACTATTGGCACTAACAAGTAGTTAGAAGATATGCAGTGAGAATATCAAGATAAAGGCATATAATTATACTAAAGAGGAGGGGAAAGATGAAGACATAACAATACAGCAACTTCCATACATCAAGTAAGCCAGTTTTACCATATGTAGACAGTTACAGGACAAAATCTTTGTTCAGGAGCAGAAAAAATGTGTAGGGAGCTTCTGCACCCTATGAACCATCCATAGAGAGGAGCTCCTTTCTGGCTGACAGAAAGGGTGGTATCCTGCCCCCTGCCAGGATCTGAAGAGACTTTATGAAGGTTGAAAGAGGAAGGGGGCTGAGACCAGCACCCACAAAGGAATTGGTATACCTAACTCCAGGTATAAGCTAGCCATTTCTGGATATATGAAAACTCAGTGCTATTAATCTGTAGAGAGATGTAAGGCCTGAAGCTGGGTGTCTACCAAATCAGACACATCTATAGTTATAATGGCAGTTAACCAGGTTTTTTTTCAAAATTTTCACTTTGGACTTAATTAGATTGCAATATCAGAGGGCTGCTTTCTGGGCATTGTCTTGCAGGCAATGCTGATTAGGCCCACATAAATGTCAGCGCTATCTAGATGGTCAGGAATGTGGATGGCTGAGCAAAAAAGGTATGGAGGGAATGATAAGAGCTGAATGCACCAATCATGCAGAAAGACAGAAAGAAGCAATTGAAATGAAAGAGGAAAAAGAGCTTGAGAGAAAAGGGGAATTGTCTTTCTGGCTTTTTTGCCAAAGCCCTACTTTGTCAAATGCCTATTTGACCAAGTTATGACTAACAACTCTTGCTACTACCTAAAATGGAGTTCAAAGCCTTTCTTCTGTTCTGAAACCTAAACACACACTTCTCAGTGTTGTCAAGGAAATTGGTCCTGGGCAATCCTGTGAGGATTTTACATGCTTCCACTGATCTCTGGCCATTAGAAACCCCAGTCTTTGTTTTACAGTGTCTGCAGTGTAATGCAGGGAAGAGGCTTACTAATGTGTTTTTGTAGGTCTAGGTGTGGTTTACAAGTGCATGTTGGCTTTCAGTGATAATAATGCTTTCTTTTATCATGAAGTGCAAAACTGTGTAGTGCATGAAGGAAAAAAAATTACTGCTGCGGAAATGTGTATTAGTGATGGAGCTGGGTAGCATCGGAAGCTTCTCTTTCCCGCTGCTTTCTGTAACACTTGCTTTTTTTAACCCAAGATGCTTTTGTGTGCACAACTAAGTTCTCTGAAATAATGGACTAAATCCATTGCAGGAAAAGTCAGCAAATATTTTTTACATTTAAATTTAAATGGATACATTATAGTTATGTTTGGGTTTTGCTTGTTTTCTGAAGATAAGTGAACACAGTTTCAACCAACAACTTTCTATAAGTGACACATATGTAGTAATGTTAATAGCCCATTTCAAAATGTATTCAAGTAAACAGATTTTTGGTAAACAAGCACTTAGTAATTATCTCTAGAACTAGTTGTTACACGTTACAAATAAGTGTATTGTGGTGCCATTTATTTGCTCATATTTTTCAAAAATAGAATGCCTACTCATTGTTCTTTAGATGGATGTCTTTCAATGCACAGTATGTTCTGTGATTCAAGCTTGCATTTCAAAGATGTTGTGAATGCTTTCTTTAAAGCTGCTGGAGTGTGGTTCGGCTCTGAACCGTGAGTATGCAAAAATAGCACCTCCTTGTATGTCTGATCTTCTCACTATGTTTACCTCAGGTCATTGGTAGTACAATATTAACATTGACCTTGGTTTTTTTCCCTTTCTACTCTTTAAAGATTGTAGAGCCAGGTCAGGCAGGGAGAATAAAGTCATTTCAATTTACTCCTTGGTATCTTCACCAAACATACTACCAACAAAATTGTTTATCAACTTGAAACCAATTCGGCTTGTGCAAAACCATACAAATGGAAGGAGTGTGTGAAAGTGTCAGCAGGAATACATTTTGCAGTCAGTGTGATCATAAGCTTAATCTTTTTCTATGTAAGTTATTCAAAAAGTATTCATCTAACACCAGAGACAAGTGAAACTGCAAATATCTTGAACCAGCTCTGACAAAGGAAATGTAAATCAATATACAAAACTCAGAAAAAGATGGATTATTTTTTGTATACCGATTCATACTAGAAACAAATCTCCTTTTTTAAGTTCAAGAAAGCTTAAATAGTTATCTCAAAATTAAATGTTTTACTTTCAAATGAGGGTTTGATACCTTTTTTAGAATATAATGCTTCAATATCAGATGTGTGATTAAAACATATTTTGTTTTACAGAACTCATTTAAAATAAGCCAAATATATGTTGTACTGACTTATACCAAAATTGTCTGAGTTTAAACACTTTATGTAAGTTGCAAGAAGATATTTCAAGAAGAAAACAGATAGCATAGCAATTTTCAAGATAAATTTGTCTAAGTTTATGATTTTTTTTAAAGTTACATCAATTAGTAGATCCAGATATGTGAGTGTCAATATAATAGTAGGCCTTTAGTTTCACACCTAACTGAAGGTTATGAAGGCTTCCTGGTCCCTACCAGGTCACCTCATGACCTTTATGGTTTTAGCTGCATATGATCAGTGCTCTGTGGCTTGGCGATTATTGCAAACAGGAAGCACAGGTATTAGTTTTCTCTGTCCAAAGTTTTCTATCGATAAGTGTTCTAATTAGTTTTTTTATTAAAAATGTGGGCAGTGAACACTCCTGCTTTCAAAGCAAAGCACCTGTTTCTTATTAGTTGTGTTAGAGTTAGGGACAATCTGAGCTTGTCTATTGTACTAGGCACACGAGGAAATGCATACACAGGAATATCTAGATTTTGAATCCCAAGAGATCACATAGGGAAAGTTAGTCAGGATGGTGACATTTGTAGCAGCCTTGTAAATGCCATACACTTAAGTGAGTTCCATGTGGAAAATTTAGGTGTCTAGGTTTATATGCTCACATGAGGTGATGGACAGAAGTGCTGGCAAACAAGCTCTTTCATATTGGTTCCTGTCTACTGACTTTTTGGTCCTCATGAGTTGGTTATCAGCTTCATTCATCTGTTGGAGGCACCCAGAAACCTGAGTTATTTGCTTCTGAAAAGATGTAATCGTCTTCTCCTGAAAAATAGGACATTGCAACTTGTCCAGCTGGATTTGAGTGTATAAAGAAGTAGAATCTGAGAAATGTGCTGCTGAAGGTGAAATTCAGCATCCTGTTGCTGACAAGTCATATTAAATTGTTTAATGATAATGGGCTACTGACAGCTTCCTGGACTACAAGCGGCTCTGAGTCAGCAATTATGCCTCTCTTGTATGTGTAGAAAGCAACAGCCACTTGACTTCTTGTCTTGGTATTTTCTCCCTGTCTTGGAAGATAGTCAGGAGCACTGTAAAAATACCTCACATGGACCTTGAGGAAAGGTGAAAATAACAAGTGCCTCTCTTTACTGAACAGTGAGCACTACAGCTGCAAAGCCCTCAGAGGGAGATTGTCCCCAGACCTTCCAAGCATCTACCCCTGTTCCTTTCAAATGTGTAAACCTGCTAAGAACAGTAGATTATTCTTCATCTTTAACAGAGATGAGTAATCTCTCTCATTTCATGTGTGGTCCTCAGTTCCTAAACCACAGGCGGTATACGTCTAGTTCAAAAGGGAAGAGACCTCAAGAAAAGGACAATTTTATTCTGAAATTAATATTCAGTTCAGAAGAGTTAGGTTTAGGCTTCCTTTAGTAGAAAAATACATGACTGAATACCATTTTCTAATAGATTTCCCCAACAGAGCAAGTGATGCCAAGCATGAGGTAAATATTCAACAAGTGAGACCATTTTAGGAACAATCAGTATAGCACTGTAATCTCCATACAGAAAATCAAAGCAAAGGTAAGGAAAGAGCAGAAAATCTGCAATGCATTAAACCAGTTGTGTTTCCCTACCTTGTTGCTCTTTTTCGCATGTTCTTGTCGTTGGTTTTCTACCCCTACTTTTCACTGTCTCCAGAAGGAAGACTTGAGGAAGCATGTGGATTTTAGAGTACTTGGGAGAAGCCACTTTCTCCAAAAGGGAACTCCCTGTGTGGACTGTAGCAGAACTGAGGCTCTACTATATTTTTGGCCATCACACCAAGACTAGTATACTGACTCACAGTTGCTGTGTACACACAGGTATATGAAAAAAATCAGAACTTGAGGAAAGTAAGGACTAGATTTAGGGCTAGGTGATCTTCAATCCAAGGAACATTGGATTTAAGCAAAATGAAATGGAAAGCTTGGTATGAAGCTTATTTTAGAATTGTTATTTTGCTAATGTAGCAGACTTCAAGAAGGAGGCAATTTTCCTTTCAGTGTACATGGTCACAATCACAGAAAATAGAAAGAAAGTAATGCTGTTTCTTACCAGCCTAAAATTCTTTCTTCCTTATGCTTATGATCAATCCATGAGCAGATCGTAAGTGCTTGTTATGCAACAGAAATGCTGAGACTGCTTGTGAACCATTTTCTGTATTTATGCGATGCCTGATATTTGTTTTTCTAGTTGTGTTGATTAGTTGTGACTGGTCAGACAAGTCATATGGTGCTGTTTCTGTTCTCAGATTAGAAGAGCACACAAATAATTTCTCATGTGTCAAGTAGTTTTGCTAATACTTACTCTGGCAGCTTCAAGCACAAGATACACAGTAACAAACCATCCTTTTTTGAAAATGAATACAAAAGGAGAAAATCACAGCTGAAAAGAAAACAAAGCCAAAGCAAACAATCACATAAAACTGCTTGCCATGCCTGCCTGTGGAGCTATACACATGCACGTTCTTTTGTTTCTTGTTAAACATGTGCATGTGCTGGGAATCCAGGTCATTACTTTTGTTCTTGAAAAAGTATTTCAAAGGGATCTTTTGTGTTTGCTTTACTTTACATGGTTTGTTGGTGGGTTTTGGGGTTTTTTTTATTATTATTTTTATTTTAATGATTATAAATCTATACCAGGTTTTGAGACCCAAAGCCTTACAGCAGGATTCTGGCCACTTCTCTCTGAAGTGCTGAAAGCTTCTATTGCACAGGGAGACAGCATTCACTCCAGAAAGATTTGAACCGTAGACAAAGATGGGCTTAATTTCTCATCACATTTGAATATTGAAATCTTTACATCTTAGCTCATATAAAGAGTGCTGGCTTCCCAATAAATATTGGTTTGTCACAAATCCTCCATAATTTCAAACATTTTTTGAAAAACTGACATTTTCTTTTTTACTTGTATGAAGGTTAGATTTTTCCCTGAGCCACAACATCTGTAACAATAAAAAGATATTTTGCAGGATCTCACCAAAGATGAAAATACTTTCCTCAGAAGGACCAATGAGGTATTCACTGCTAGATCAAGGCAATGAAGTTTTGGTTCTAATTTTAATTCAACGGTTACTCTCTATGGCAGATGTTTTGACTAAGGGCAGTACTACCTTAACCTTTATAGAAACTTACTGTTTGCATTCTGTTGTCCAGATGGCTGATGGTTTCAGGACAAAGTTGCACCATACATTTGTATGTAAGCTTCAAATAGCCTGCATGGGAGGATATAGAGAGGCTAGAGGATGGATGACTGTAGCTAACATTGAACTGGTTAGCGAAAAAGAAAGACAGGAAAGTGATCCATGCCATAGAAATTCATGGCAGCTGTACAATAAATCCTCCTCACATCAGCAGTGGAGAATAATGTAACATGACGCACCAGGGGGAGCATGCTGAAGGAAAACGTGAGGATCTGCTTTCTCCCTTCTCCATCAATGCTTCCCCCAGGCTGGGATAACAACAGGGATCATTCTCAGAGTCTATACCCAGGTTTTGGTGCTTCCATGAGTGCAACACTTCTCTGAGCAAGGTGTAGAGAAGATCAGGCAGAGCAGTTTCCAAGTGGGGAAGCGATTACATGGTAAAGACCAGAAAAAGTTAAAAATAAAGCACTTCACAAAACACATTAAAAGAGACATGAGAGTTGGACTAGATAATCTGGGTTGAATCAGATGATCTTTAAAGATCCCTTCCAACCCAAACGATTCTACGATTCTATGATATAAACTCATATTTTTTTTCCTCTATGCTACACAGCTCCTTTAAACCTAAAAAACAGGAACTACGGGGGAAAAACATTGTACTGTGACAATTACCGCCCAGAAACAAGAAGACATTTGAACATACTTCTATAGTCACATCCTATTTGAAAGCAACAAAGATTTTTAAGTATTTTGTGTGCACCTATATCAACATTTTCTTGGAAATTCCATCAAATAGTTTTTCTTATCCTAATAAATCCATACTGAAAAGAAAAGAAAGTTAATATCTTTAGACCACAGAAAATCTAATTAAATGTTTGCACTCCTATTTTTGTCATCACAGCGATCTTGGTACTAAGAAGAATTAAAAAAAAAAAAAAAAAGACAAACTGCAGAACACTTTGGGGATTTTTCTTTTACTTTTTGTAATTTGAAAAATTTGATAGTTAATGCTTACAGGGCTACTTTTCAGAGGGTATTCTTATATTTGAACTGTGACCATGGAGTATGTGATCCATTCCAATCCCTTCTGGTTGTGCTTCCATCAGTGGTGTTGGACATTTGGCTACCATGAGTTTCATGCATTGAAAATTGTTGTGTTACTGATACTGTTACTGATATTGATGTCCAAAATACTTACCTGAATTATACACAGTTTCTATGCTGGATATATCATGAAGCCATAGCATCCTAGCACTATAGAAATTCTAGGTGGAAAGGACTTACAGAGACTCCACTCCAAAGCCACAGTCAAAGTGGATTGCCACTGGGTCAGGTCAGCCATGTCTTTGTTCAGCCAAGTTATAACAGTCTCTCATAATGGGTATTGCACAAACAGTTTGGGTAACCTGCTTCAGTGGTGTAATACATTCTTGGTGAAAAAGTTTTTCCTGCTGTCCAGTCTGAACCCCCCATGTCACTCCTTCTGGGTGTTGCTCCTTCTGTATCATCTACCACTACAGAACAGTTCATCTTCCACCTTTGTAGTTACCCTTCAGTTGTTTATAATCACTTCCTTTAGATTATCTTTAGTTCATTTTAACCAGGTTAAAGAAACCAAGCTCCATCATCCTCTTCTATGTCATGTCCTACTTACCAGCCTTCAGTGAGACACTCTTCAGTTTCACTTCACCTCAAAAAGGTCCCAAAACTAGTCCTTTGGAAAGGCCTAAAACTAGAAAAAATATTCTAGATGCAATCACACCACCAGCCAGCAGAGTACAAGAGTGCAAGATCTACAGAGTAGACCAACATTCCTTGACCATGCACTAGCTCTGCAAACAATTGCCTTTACTCATGGCAAGAGTGACCTGTTGGTTCACACTCAGTTCAGGTTCCCTTTCAGCATGACTGTTTCTCAGTCACCTCCCTGTCAGCTTGTAACACTGCACACAGCTTGTGCACCTGCCATGCAAAACTTGATGCTTCTCCTTACTGAATTTCATAAAGTTTTTGCTGGTCCAGTCCTCCTCGGGGCCTGCTCTTTGTTATAGTAATCATACCCTCTGATTTAGATTTGCTGAGGGTACGCTCCAAAATCATTCAGGTCTTTGATTGACTATGCTAAATTTAAAGGGTCCCAGTAACAACTTCTGGGGTACTCTGCTAGCTGCTGACCATCAACCAAACATCAAACCATTGATTATTGCCCTCTGAACCTGACATATCTGCCATTTTCAACTCACCTAACAGTCTGTATTATTTCCTGCATTATTCAGAGCCTTAAAGGCAAGTTTATTTTACTCTCAGATAAAGTAAGCCAATGGGAGAAGAAATTACATGTGGGTGCTTTTTTGCCATGGCTACTCTGAGTAGGACCCTTTTAACATAAGACTGGCAGAACCAGGCCCTTCTTTGTTGACGTTAATAGAAAATGTGTAAGAAAATAGTCCTAGAATGGAAGCAATCATGTTATTGTGGCTAAACAAGCAACTGCTTCTCTGCCAAGCTGTGATAAGTGAAACACATTAGATCAAACCACCAGTTAAACCACAGCTCCTTAATGGTGATTTTCTTATGCACAGTTTCATAGTGGTTTAAGCTAATGGATTTTACTTACCAAATGGATTGTACTAGGGTGTGCACTTTGCCAGTTACCACAGCTCAGCTGTTGAGTAGTAATTCAATGAGGCAAAGTAATTAAATAATTTTTGACCTTGCAAGTATACCATATATAAGGATAGATGTTGACCTCATCAATAAAAACTTTATCCAGATCATATAGAATTGTTTTTGCTGATGCCTTGGCATGCTGAATCAGGCTTAGAAGGGCCTGAAAGTAGAGAACGTTATTTTTGGAGGGTTTTAATAACAAACTTAAGTATTAGAGGTGCCATTCCATAAATTTAAATTAGAGACATAATCAGTGCATGGCAGAATTAGTGTATGGCAGAACTCTCATACAAGTATCTAAAAATTAAATAGTGTTACCTTTACTCCTTTTATTTGCTACATACTTAGGGATATAGCTATTGTGATACATGTCTTCTGAAAAAAACCCCACACATTTTCTATTCTCATGTTTGACTTAATTATCAGGTGATTATTTTTTTTAATGTTAGTGTATAGCTTTGTGGGTTTTTTCTGATTTTGTGTTATCTATACTTTATATCCTGTAATGTTTGTTGTACATTTAATGAGGTATATTCCTCATTCTCTTTCACAAGTAAAGTGTTCCAATAACATTTCTCTAATATTAACACTTAGTGTTGTTGTTTGCCTTTTCTGGCAAACAGAATAATTTTAAGGAGAGCAAACAATACCTTTTTGATATGACCTAAGATGCACAGTGAAAACATGTTCCAGCTTTGTACAACTGCTGGCTATAAAAGCTCTCAGGCAGCAGTACTGTAATTATGTCTTGGGAGTGTAACACTTTCTAGATATTTTGATATTTCCATTCAGCCGTGAATGACATGATTGACTTGCTTACTAGAGATGAAGGCTTGGAGAGGAAATGTAACTCCAAGACATAATTGCTGGATAGACTTGGCCAAAAGAATTAAGCTGTAGTTATCACAGCACACTTGTCTTGCTTTTAGGGATCCATTAATCTAATTAAACAGTCAGTAAAATCACACACTTGTCCTCCCACCCGCTCGCTTAGGACCCAAAGATGGAAAGGAAGGTAGGAAAGTATCACATGCATGCTGTGTTTTTGTTCCTGAGCAGACTTTTGATCTTTTGCTGAAACAATTCTTCCTTGCTAGTTTAAAAGGATATTTTTTTTGGCTCTTAAATAAGTATCTTTTTTATTTCTTCTATTTTTTAAAGACCTACCACTCTATTTTTAAAAAAATAGCCTTAAAATGTTCTTGAGCTAACTTCTGTCTTTGTATGACTGTTATTGATATTTTGATGCCTTAGAAGTTTTGCCAGTAGAGTTCAGAGAGTTCAAGTTAAACTGATTCTTATGCAAAGGGTAGTTTCAGGCAAGTTGGAATGAACATCATAATGCAAATATTTTGACTCTGTAAATTAATTTGGGAATCTCTTGAACAGGCCTCTACATGCACTCTGTAGGAATTGCTATTGAGACAAAATGATCTCAAGAGTTGAGTCCATTAGCTATTTTGCAGCACTTTAGCAAAACTAAAAAAAAAAAAAAAATCACTCATCACATTCATTCGTTATTATATTAGAAAAAAGATCACTGCCTGCTAGTCTTACTGGTTGTACTGTGCCATCTGTGCTTGTAAAAGTAATAATAAGCAATGAATTGCATATGCCATCTGTAGTCAGATCTTTAATAACAATTAGGTAATAATAATCCACAAAAAATCACTTGTTAACTGTGATAATTGATTAAATGTAATTATTTTGTATAATAAACTCTAATCAATGATTTACAGTGCTGATAATGTCTTTTTCCCCCCTTTTTATCCATAGTAAATGCCCCAGCATGTTTGAGCAGCTGTGCAGGAAAATTACTGATTTTCCTGGGTTAATGACTGATTTTCTACCCAATCAAAATCCAAGACATGGTCTGTTAGGTTTATAATCAGGTTTTACCTTTTTTTTCTTGAACAAGGTACAATGTAAGTATAAAGGAACACTTAGCAAAATTAATTACTTCAGAGTAACTCTATAAATTTAAGGATGAACAAAGATGTATTGTTCAAATTAAAAGTGCATTGCAGTGCACTGCAGTATCAATAGATTGTTCTGCAGCAAAGGTGCATCCCCACAGAACTGGTTATAAGAAATAACCTCAAGACATAGAAGGTGGTCTGTTGATTTGTTTGCAACCCCGATCCTAAGGTCCTAAATCAGATGAAGCAGTTCATCATTTGATTAATGCCCGTATGTGCCTGAATTCCAGCTTAAAGTTATGTACGAATTTCAATGCTCTAGTGACCTGAATCTTTACACTCATACTTAATTCTGCACAGATGAGCAGAGTCTTGTGTTCCTACAGCTTATTCATTTGCTTGAAGCTAAGTTCAAGCAACAGCATTTGTGAGATGAGGAACTACATCTGAACAGCAAACTGTAGAAAGTATGTCCCAACAAAAAATATCCTAAGTGTTCAGACACGCCTTTCCAAGAGCAAGATGAAATATCATATTTATGTAATAGACTATGGCAGTATAAGAGGGAAAAAATCTTGGTTTAGTTGCTATGACAATATGAATCTCTTCTGTATGACTAATGTAATTAAATCACATGCACAGCTGTAAAAAAATCTCTTGGATTTTTTTCATTTTAATTATTAGAGATGCATTACAGAAGGAAATGCAAGACTCAAAATCCATCTTACAATGGTCACCAGACTTTCATTAGACAGGAGCAACCCTGATTCCCTACAATGAGTTACTGGCAGTCCAAAAGTAAACCTATAATCCAGAAGCATGCAGTGCTATAAAATTATAGAGGATAAACTAGAGATCTGCATGCAATTGCAGAGCTACAGTCTCATAATAGACATAATGGGAGAGCTCCCATGGCTGGAGGCTGCAATCACAGAAATGTTTAGGTTGGGAGGGACTTCTCTAGATCATCTAGTCCAGCCCCACTGCTCAAGCAAGTGTCAGATAGATCCCATTGACCAGGATGGTGTCCAGACAGCTTTGAAATATCTCCACAGATAAAGGCTCTACAGCCTCTCTGGGAAACCTGTTCCTGTGTTTGACTATCCTCACACTAGAAGATTTTTTTGTGTTCCTACTAGATTTTATGGGGTTTTATTTGTGCCCATTGCCTCTTATACTGTCACTGGGTGTCACTGAAAAGAGCCTGGCTCTCTCACCTTCATTTGCTCCATTAGGTACTTATACACTTTGACAGATCCCCTTGAGCCCTTTGTTCTCCAGACTGAACAGTCCCAGACTGTCCTTGCAAACCCAGAGACAGACAGACAGAACAATTTGTAGACCAATAGTGATCACAACTGAAATAAAATATTTTAATTATGTTTCTCTAGAAAAAAAATATTTATGAAGAGTTCTGATGTTTATTTTAAAATTTTGTAGATGAAAATACATCAGAAATCAGGCCAAAAGAAATATCTCAAAATCAAAGCATTGCATTTCTTTTGCAGACATTTGTTTACAGTTTCTATTTGATCTGCAAGATGAGTTTATAGTCTTGCAACTGGTCTTCCTGATTTATACCAATTGGTCCTTACACCTGGGCCAAGAACTAGGTGGAGTAGGAGGAAGATATTACTCTTAATAATAGCTAGAACTCAGGCTGGCCACTGCTGTAAAAGATAACAAAAAATGTTTTTACAAATACATTAGAAACAAAAGGAGGGCCAAGGATAATCTCCATCCTTTGTTGGATGCAGTGGGGAACATTGCCACAAAGGATGAGGTACTTAATGCCTTCTTTGTCTTTGTCTTTAATAGCAAGACCAGTTACTCACAAGGTACTCAGCACCCTGAGATGGAAGACAGGGACAGGGAGCAGAATGAAGTGCCCACAGTCCAGGAAAATTGTCAGTGACCTGCTGCTCCACTTGGACACACACAAGTCTACAGGGATGGATGGGATCCCCCTAAGGGTACTGAGGGAGCTGGTGAAAGAGCTCACCAAGCCATTCTCTATCATTTATCAACAGTCCTGGCTAACTGGGGAGGTCCTAGAAGACTGCAGGTTAGCCAGTGTGACTCCCATCTACAAGAAGGGCAGTAAGGAGGATCCATGAAACTACAGGCCTGTCTGTCTGACCTTGGTGCTGGGGAAGGTTATGGAACAGATCATCCTGAGTGTCTATGCAGGACAACCAGGGCATGTTGTAGATGTTGTCTACCTAGACCTTAGTAAAGCCTTTGACACTGTCTCCCACAGCACTCTCCTAGAGGAACTGTCTGCTCATGCCTCGAATGGGTGTACTCTACATTGTGTAAATAGCTCTCAGGTTGGCTGGGCCCAAAGAATGGTGGTAAACAGAGTTACATCCAGTTGGCAGCAGGTCACAAGTCGTGTTCCACAGGGCTCAGTATTGAAGCCAGTTCTGTTTAATATCTCTATTGACACTCTGGATCAAGTGTACCCACAATAGGTTTGCAAAGGACAACAAGTTCAGCAGAAGTGTTGATCTGCTTAAGAATATGAAGGCTCTGCAAAGGGATCTGGACAAGCTGGATTTATGAGCTGAGGCCGACTGTATGAGGTTCAACAAGGCTCAGTGCTGGGCCCTGCACTTGGGTCACACCAGCCCCACGCAGCACTACAGACCTGGGGCAGAGCGGCTGGAAAGCTGCCTGGTGGGAAAGGGCCTGGGGGTGCTGGTCAAAAGCCAGCTGAACATGAGCCAGCAGTGTGCCCAGGTGGCCAAGAAGGCCAACAGCATCCTGGCTTGTATCAGAAACAGTGTGGCCAGCAGGACCAGGGCAGTGATTGTCCCCCTGCACTCGGCACTGGTGAGGCCGCACCTCGAATCCTGTGTTCAGGTTTGGGCACCTCACTGCAAGAGGGACACTGAGGTGCTGGAGCATGTCCAGAGAAGGGCAATGGAGCTGGTGAAGGGTCTGGGACACAAGTCCTGTGAGGAACTGCTGAGGGAATTCTGGTGGTTTAGCCTGAAGAGGAGGAGGATCAGGGGGGACCTTATTACTCTCTACAACTACCTGAAAGTTCTAGGCAGGCGGGGGTCGGTCTCTTCTCCCAGTTAACAAGTGATAGGACAAAAGAAAACATCTTCAAGTTACCCCAGGGGAGGTTTATATTGGTTAATAGGAAAAATTTCTTGACTGCAAGGATGGTCAAGCGCTTTTGCAGGCTGCCCAGGGAGGTGGTAGCACCACCTTCCCTGGAAGTGTTTAAAAAATGCATAGATGTGGTGCTTAGGGACATAATTTAGTGGTGGACTCAGCAGTGCTAGGTTAATGGTTGGACTTGTTGATCTTAAAGGTCTTTTCCAACCTAAATGTTTCTATGATTCTATCATTAATATGCTTAGAATAAGAAGATTTATTCAACTTTTTTTCAGAAACAGATCTATACAGAAAAGCTTATTCTAGCTTGCTACCCTGTGGAGTCCCAGAAGAATTTGTGGACCAGGATATTTCATGTTTTCACAATGTAAAATGCATGTATCTTAAACAGTAAATATTGATCTTGTCATTCAGGGCAAATTATTGCTAAATATGTAATACAATGCAATGGAAATCACATTTTCTTTTAAGTCACCACTTGATCCTAAATTTCATTTTTGTTTGTAGTTGCATTTTGAGTCCATTTCAGGATGACTTTTGACTTCAGAAATGAATAAAAGTTTTGCTGGAAAAACTTGTTCCATATACATTTTAAAGTGAGGAGACCTGACATTCTTTGGACTTACAGCCCATATGTTTTGCGTTTTCCTTGTGTGTCCCATGAGTTTTTTAAACTCATAGGGCTTCCAGTATTACTCTGCATATGCTAACTGTTTTCAAGCAAATACTTTGGGTATACAGATGTCATATAAATGCTAATAAAATTATATCATTTCCTTTGCTTTTCAATTCACTGCAAATATTTCCTACACTGTGCTTAATACTCTTAATATTCAATACTATTTATTTCTTATACTTTCATGCATGTGCAAAATAAAGGGAAGAGAGAGAAAATGCATATCAAATGTTGTAAGCTTCCATTTTTCTCAAAACACTTTTTTTTTTTTAATACACTTAAAGATTATTGCTTGTGGCTTAAAGTCAAACTCAAAAATTAACTACATAAATGGTTTATTATCTTAAGATAAATCTAATAGTCAAAAAATAAAACACTCAGAAATAATCATAACACAAAATAAAGATTGCAGACCCGTGATCTGTGTAATTTTGTTCCTTTCTAGATAATACACAAAGTATTGCATTGCAAAAAGATGGAGGTAGACACAGAAATATTTTAAGAAGCATGAAATGCTTTTTGAGAAAGTTTTCCAATTCAGCTGAAAGTAAGGTAGCAGAACACAGCATAGTTTTTATACCAACGTATTTAAAACAGTGTGCCTATTTTCTCATTGTAGCTACAGTGAGATGCCTTATATATGCTTCAATAAATGAAAGGGAACAATGGATGATTTTCTGTATTGTAAAATCTGCTGTTTCAGCAAGCTGACATAAGAATGTATGAGCCCGTTTGCAAACAGCATAAGCCAGGATAATTAGTAGCATACCTGACAGGACTAGGGGAGGATTAAAACAATTTACCTACATTTTCATAAAGCGTTGCCAGAATTATAAATGATAATACAGACAGCTTGTTACCTTGTTGCAGACTTGCAGTTCCATCAGCAACTGTACAGTGCTGAAAGTTTAATAGATAGAAAGGAGCCAATTTACATCATTTTCAGAATAGCCCTTTCCCTATCACAGTGACAGCCGATCATTTTACACAGAGAATCAGCTATGTGATTGTCTTGGCCTGTAATTGCAATGTGAGGCATGCATTTTCCCAGGTAGATCCACAGCTTAGAACAGTATGTGCTGCAAATTATTGCTTTGCTTTGAAAGATGGGTAATTTCAGAAGGACTAAACCAGTTTCCAGCAAATATATTTCATCTGGATATTTTCTTACGGTATGATTTATATAGTCCAGAGCACGGACTAGCTATTATGGATGTTTTTGAGAGGTGGTTCTCTATTTTGATAGCTTTATTGGGTTTTTTTACATTAACATAGATAATATAAATATTGAAAGACTGATAACATTTTTAGACTATGAGAAGTGTTACAAAGAAGTGGTTAATAGTACTGTGGCTACCTATCTGTTTTTAATTTTGGAGGCTTCAATCTTTACTCCATTAATATGGTGGATTGGAAGACATTACAGTTTGCATTTCCTCATTCTTTTCCCTTTAAGTCATTATGAATGTGTTGGAATGAGTCTTAAACATCTTTCTGTGGTCTGCACAGGCAAGCAGGTTTCGAGCTGAGAGATGACAACAGATGAATTGTTCTTCAGCACAGAGGGAAGGAGGGCTGAGTAGACCGACCCAGACAGGCTTAGCAGAATAAACTGGAATAAACTAGGCAGCGGGTGCCACTGGATAATACCCAGTCAAGTAAGAAACCTCCAGCCAGCAATGGGACGCTACAGGGGAGGTTTTCCACCTTATCCCTGCTTTCCATTATGGAAAAGAAAACAGTGAGACGAGTTTTCTGTAGTAGTGCTGAGAGCTCATTTGACATTGTCAAGCAGGTTAACACATGCATAAAATCTCTGACCCACTCTTTTGGGTGCCAGGGCACCAGCTTAGGCTCTTGGGAAGGGACAATAGCTGGTGCCCTGTGCTGTTAGAGTGCACAGATGCTAATATGGGTCCATGTCAGCTGGAAAGGCTTTTCCACAACCTTTCCCAAAAGATGAAGAGAGATGGTAGGGGAGACAAGCTGCTGAGAGGAAGTAAGACTTCAGACAGAAGAATCTCTAAAAGATTCAAAAGAAGGATGCCTTCCTTAAAGTAAGCGTAAGATGAGTGATGCCATAATTCCTCAGAATTAGAATAAGGGAGAAGTAAAAAGTTAATTTTGAGGCTAATTTTTCAGAGCTGTTTTCCTTTTTCTATTCAGTTTTCAAAACTAGCTTTGAAAATCAAGCAGTGATGGTGAAAATCTTCCACAAAATCACAGTGCTAAAATTACAGCTTTGATCTGCCTCAGTGGACAAACTCACAATCCTTGTAGAGAAATGATAAAACACCAAAGTCAAGATGGCAATGACAGTTACAGCTGCCAGGGGTCTGTCCCAAATTTCCCCATCAATGTTTACAACAGAGGGTACTGGGTCACTCAGGTGTGGCCACAGGCCCACAGAGCAGCTGGCAGAGTAGGAGAGAAAACCCTTGCCTCACCCTTCAATGCTCAGCTGCAATTTGCATGCAATGCAGTTCTTGGTCGATGGCTTAGGTCACAGGGTCAAAGGGATGAATCAAAGAACTGACACACTTGGCAGAAAATTTGTGCAAGAGATGACTATGAAGGGAAGGCAAACACCAGAAAGTCTCCAGGCTAAATCATATACTAAATTAACAACCAGTGGAACATCAGTTGAAACCACTTATTTATGAAATAATCGTTAGTCAAAGTATTTTTCTGCATATATTCATGTATAACATGTCACATATTCCCTGCCTGAAGATTCTCACAAAGAATGAAGTGATCTTTAAGGCTCAATCATACTACACACCTATCATGAAATAGTCTGGTGAAGCTTTAAAAGAGAAACACTTCTGCAAAACTCTAAAGGTATGGAAGGCTCTTTTCCTTTATTCCATCCCTTTTCACAAAGTCCGACCCTCAGATGGTACGTATCTACTACAAATCCACAGAAAAAAAATGTTTGTTCATATAGCTTTGGATTTCCACTCCTTCCCTAGCAGATTTACCTTGTTCCTCCACCCTTCCTCCCCACAAAAATAACATTCATTTTCTTTTTACACATCTATTGGAAAAGTAAAATTTGAGAATAATTTGTAGGGGTTGTGCATAGTAACTTATACACCAGATCTGGGAGAGTTTTTAAGGTAAGTAGTACATTGCAAAAAACACAGATGTTTTGATTCAGATACTTGAGGAAGCTGAAAATCCCAAAGGCATTTATGAAATTAAGAGCTAAAGCTTCAGTGGAAGCTATGCTTTGAAATGCTTTATGAATTTGAATGATGCCAAATCTGAGCCCTTCCCTCAAAGGAGAGAGTGGCCTGAGAGACAGAGCTTAACCTCTGCAAACAGTGGTGACTTACAGGGCAACCTGAGAACATTTGCATACAGAAATGTCTATCTGTCCCCAGCAGTTAGCCAGTGTTTCAGGGCTCCCTGTGTTAGGAGAAACCAATGGTGGAGTCAGATACTTGTTTTATGCAATACTTTGCATAGGCAGAAAACGTTCATATGGCCCAATCCCTCTAAACTCTGTAGCAAAATCAGTAGGAGTGTATTGAACTGCTTTTGCACTGTTTCTGCACTCTGTGCTGACTCTCTCACCAGCACCCAGTATTCCTTCTTGCTTTCCTCCTAGCATGCTGTTATTTCTCTGTCTGCACTCAACTTATTTCTGCTGTTTATATTTCACATTCACGTCCAACCAATACCTCTTACTTCAGAACACCAAAGGTTATTTGTTGAACTGCATTAGCTAGTCCCTGCCCACCCTTAAGCAGTAGCTTTTTTTGTTTCAGCTATTCTTAACCTAAGGGGAACGTAATTGTCCTCTCATTTAGCCTGGAAGTATGAAATGGAAGTATAACCACACAAAATGAGTGCACTGGCAGATTTGGCATAAATAAATTTGGCATAAAAGCTGATTATCACAGAAGCAAATTACCTAGCCGCAGGGACAGAGAGGAAGGGTTGAGTTTCAGATTGAACAGACTGAAAATGTATTAAAATCTACTGGATTTGCAAACATCAGTGGAAATATGGGGTTGTAACTACACATGAAGAAAGGCATGGGTTTATCTCAGACACAGACTCTGTGTGGTTTATGACAAAATGCTGAACACGATTCAACACTTTGGGGAGAAAAATGTTGTGGAAAAAGATGTGTCAACTGCTCTGTTCTATGAAAAGAACATACATGAATTTCTTGTTAATTCAGTCCTGCTAGACAACTTCACGAAACATGGTGCTTTCTTCCACTGTATTCAAGGTTTATGTGGCAGAGCTAGTATGAAGTCTGTTGATCTAGTCTTTCCCCATGGCCTCCAAAAAAGTCACACTTGCAGATAAATACTTCTTTGTCTCTACACAGGTTGTAAAGAACCCTCACAATAGTATTATAGCAAGGAAAAACAGCTCTTACAGCATGATGGTTGTCAGAAAGACATCACAGCTCACAGTCGGAGCATTAATTTCACTGACTTGGCAATTTAGGCCAAATTCCCTCCTCCACATCAGTGCTTCGATTTGAAGCAACAATGCAGTTTTGAAGGACCACATCCTTCATTGTTCTTTTCTATCAGTTTGATTTGCAAAGCAGTTTTGTTACAGCAGTGAGATTCCCTTCAGAAGAATTAAAGCTTGCATCTCTGTTCTAGATGCATGTCTTCATATTAAAAACATGACAGAACAATGCAGTCCTCACCGAGAATGGTCCAGAGTGATAGCAGCAGATGGAGAAGCCTGGAGACTGTCTAGCAACACACCTACAGAATCTGACTTCTCTCTGGAGAGCCCATGCTTCCAGGTAGGCACCATCACCATTCTCTCCTGCATAGCTGTTTCACAGATTCATCCTTTGAACCCTGTCCGGTACCTTTGAGGCCAAGCAAAGAGGATTTCACTACTGGGTTTTATATGGTGGTTTTCTTCCCTCTCGTCATTTGTGTTTTAATGTTCTGATTTTTGAAACTGCACATTTCCTTATCCTCTGGATGCGATAAAATCTGATGTGAAATTCAAACAAGATTGATTACAAGACTCATCAAGTCTAGGACATTTGGGCCAAGCTGCAAAATAAAATCAATGCCAGTTGCTGCCTTTCATAATCTGTTTACTTCCTGACTGTGTGATGCTATTAAAATGCTTCATCTCCAAGTAATCTTATTGGCCTTCACATTTATGCTATGGCTGACAGGATTAGCTCTGAAAAGCACTTACACATTACCTGTGATATAAACAAGTAGATTAGTGGATGGTGCTTTGGGCTGAAGTTATTATTTTCTTTATAATTTAAGTACTGGATTCCAGGAGCAGAACATATCCTCTTGTACAGGTAAAACGCTTGTCACACAAGCAGATGTTCTGGAAAGAGCCTACTTCTCAAAAGCCATTTTGAACCCTTTCTGTGAGAAAAATCTCTTCTCCCCTGAATTTTCAGCAACAGGCTATTTGAACACCTGGTGCTAATATAGCGTGTTCAGCAGCATGCTCCAGAAAGTGCAGGGAAACAGGCAGGCAACAAGCTGACATGGTTTTCACCCACTCTGTTTGTCTAGCTGGAATGTGGGACCACTTCCACAGTCTGAATTTTACCCATCTGGTAGGTAAATTTTGCAAGAAACCCTAACTTTCTATGAAGAAAACAAAGCAGCATTTCTGGGAAACTACTGTTTTGTTAAAGATCACAATGAATACTTGCTAAACTTGGGAGATACGACACATTATATATGTGGTATATGATACGTCATACATGATACTGCTAATGTATACACACAGTAAGCCACATCTCCCAAGCTACACGTTCATGTCAATAGATAGATCAATCTATATAGACAAATATATATGTATATGTGTGTGTGTATATATAAATGTAAACTAGAAAGAGGACTCAGCTAAGGGCCTTGATTCTGTTAGGCCTTCTCAGCTAGTCTTTCTCTGTAACATAATATGTAAATTGATACCCTTGACATTGTCATAATCAGTATTCATCAGTCTGACAACAAAAAGGATGTGCCTTTCACTCCAGTAATTTTGGTCATACTATTATAGCAAAGGTTCATTAGAGGTTTTCTCTTACTGTTTTCTTTGTGTTTACCAGCAGGCACATATTCTTCAGCTTAAGATACTAGGTGATACATGAGCGTTCAGTTCTTGTGACAAGGTCTGTTTTCTAAAACAGGATATTTATTTATTTTTTGCCATGCTAAGCATTCCTCCTTTTGTCACTTCCCTGGCTTAGATTGCTGAGGTTATTTTGAGATCAATTTGCATCTCCTATTTAAATCATATGGCTGCTGGTTCAAATCCAGTTTGGGTCAGTAATTCTCCCGTATACCTGAAACAGGTTCTTGGCCCAAGCCAATTATTCCTGTTGAAGAGTTTGTCATGCTGCAGGGAAACAACAGCAGTTCCTTTGGCATCCTTCCTACCAGCCTCACTGGAGACACCACTGAAGAGGTGTATGAGATGATCTCTCCATGCCAGGACTGAGAATTGTGATGCCTTTATAAAAGCACTGTGGAAGAAAATAAATATGCCTTTGACTGCAAAATTGAAGGAGTTAATCTATGTACTAATAATGAATCAAAATTCTTGTTTGTTTATAGATGCAATCTATTTTAAAATTAAATTTTATAAATAGAAATGGTGACTTGTCAGCCGTGACAAATCGTTAAGGAAAATAAGAATTACTGGAACTGAAAAAGAGGCACTTACAAACCTCTAAGATTAGCAGTGACGCTCTCTATTTTAATGTTTTCTTCCTTGCTTTGAAAAACATCTTTGTTCTGCACTGATATTTTGATTTCAACCAGGTACAGCGGCAAGCAAGCTCTGACTGATTTCTGTCATGTAGGTGATCAGGTTAGTATAATGCTGACAAGCTTTATTGTGTGACTGTTTTTAACCTAGAGGGGTCTCTACTCTTAGAGAAAATTCTAATCTTGATAGCACCTGCCGAGGCAGCAGGAAGCCCTTTTTGTCAGATTTATGCCTCAAATTAAACCTGGAGACTTTGTTTCTTTTATAACAAGTATTTCCAGTGCATATTTTAACTTCCTGCCCGGATGCATTGTTTTGCCATCTTGACACCTGGTAGCAGGAACAGAAAGTTGCTAGCCTCTTCCTAAAGGTGAGGCCAATGTCAGGCCGCAATTGCAGCAGTGCAGGGCAAAGGGACAGCTGACACTTGCCACCTGCCCCTCAACCCCTCAGGAGCCTGGATATCCTTGTGGCAATATGCCAAGCCTCTGCAGAGCTGGGACCAATCCTGCACCTGGTTCTCACAGCTGCCAGTTCGACGTGCCTGGGCTTTGCACCACCTGCCACCTAAAAGCCACCCCAGGGAACTAACGGCAAGCACTCTCAATGTGAACACCATGTCTTGGTCTGGAGGAAAGATTTCCTTCCCAGAAAACGCGCTCCTGTGTCGTCATCCTCCATGGCGCAGGGAGGTGGGTGCAGTCTGCTCAAGATCTGGGAGCCACAGTCATGCTGGGGGTGGGAAAGGACCAAGATTTCCCTGCAGCCATTCACACAACCCCCTGGCTCTCTCTGCATCACAAGCTGAAGCAGCCTCAGGACCACCCAAAGCTGCCCACATGAGCTGGATCTGCTGTTCTGCCTTATTCCCCCTCCCCTCACCAACACAGATAACCGGAGCTGTGTCCAGTACAAAGGCACAGAGGCAAGTTTTACAGCATCAAAGGTTTCCTGCCAGCAGCCAGCCAGCAGCCACACACCCAAGAGGGGCTTTGATGCATTTCAGAGAAAATGAGATGGCTAAGTGGGGCTGATCATCTGCCCTTTTGCGTGACACTCCAGAAGTTACCTGGAAACTCACTAACTTGAAAAACAACATGGGATCTTCATAAATAAATAACGAAATAAGCCTTGTACCATTTATAAGTAATGAAAATGGAATGTGCCCAATAACGTGAACCCATCAGTAAACAATAATGTTTTAAAAGGACACTGCCAGAGTCAATAGGCCACAAATTTGAACTTTTATTCTTGTCTGCCTTTGTAAGAGCACGAAGATCTCATAATATCAACTTACATGGCTGGACCAACCTTATCTTTCTGCAGCAAATAAAGCAGCATTGGTTTTGCAAGGAAAAAAAGAGAAAAAAATAAGTCAGTATTAGCATTCCTGCAAAAATAATGAATAAGGCATAAATCAGCAAATTACATTAAAAAAATCATATCCACATTTTTAATAGAATATTGTAAAATGTACAAATAAATTAGCTTTGTATGTTTTGAAAATGGACTACAGGTTACTCACTGAAACTGTAATTTCATACTTTAAACCATGTATACGCATGCCCATTCTGATTCTAATTCCTGAAAGAAGCAGTGGGGTTTTGTTTCTTCATGAAAAACAGACCCTTCATTAGCTGTCTTCTGAATCTGATTGCACTGTGTGCAGTGGAGTTGATATTCTGACAGTTTGTAAGGGCAGCAGAATCTGCAGATTAACTATAGAGACCAAAAATATAAATTAAATTAGGAGAGTTTTGGGAGTATGTCATTAATTGCAAGGCAGCTGAAATAAATAACACAAATTTATATTTCTGCTACCTAGTAGATTGAACTTTGTTGTAAAATTGAAATTTGAGACAGAAAATTACACAAATTTGGATGCAAATCTTTGTTGAAAAAGAATAGCTAGATTTGTCTTTGGGAGGGGTCATCATTTTGGAAGAAATAGGAAGCATTTTATAACATTTTATCTAACTTCCAGAGGTCTACTTGAAAACAGAGTTTCTTTTCATATGTCAAACTTCATAATAGAAGTCCTCAGGAACAAATAGAATGTTTATTTTACTTCTTACTTCTAAAAATAACTTTAAAGTAGCAATTCAAAGAACTAATCAAATTCAGCTATTGTAGAGTGGTAAGTAAACATACTGTCAGATATGGGTTTCAGGATGCATTTTCCCTGGTTTTACACCTAGGGAGTAAAAAAAGACCGATTCTCCCCTCACACAATTTCTTTCTCGAAGATAATATGAACATTTTGTATGCAAGGAATCATTCTTTCAGTCATTCTGCTGAGAAGCAGGTGGTTTTAATGGGTGTGGTTTGTTGGCTGTAGTGATAGCAGAGGTATTGTTCTGTTAAAACAGGAAACAAAAATTATCACTGTTCAATAAAGTTTTAAACAAGATCACTAATGACAAAGTACGTCAAATAGCCATTAAATTTCTGGAAATTAAAACCATCTGTCCATTATCCTTTCAGTGAATCTAGCTCAACGTGTCATTTCAAAGTGTTCTGTCAATTTACATCAGTCACTTTTCATTGCACTACTCCCACAACATCCAGAGACACGGCAGGCACTGCCTGGAATTGTGCATGCCCCGGCTCAGCCTTTCTACAGCTTTTTGAATGACCAACTTTCCATCAACATTTTTAGTTCACGCTAAATTAGAGGCCTGATCCTGCAAATCTTATAAATATATTTCAATTTTAAGGGCCTTAATAAACTTCTACTCTGCCATTTCCCAGAGAAACTTCCATCGACTTCCCAGGAGGCTTGCCTGACTGACAACTGGTGAAGCACGGAGTATGTCTTCAGGGTTTAGTCCACTATTTTCCATGTGACTAATAAGAACTATTTACCTGAATAAGGGAAGGTAATATATGACATCAGGTCATGATTCTGTAGGTATTTGTCAACACACCTACAGCTTACAGCTTTGAATATTTCCAGTGACAAGAGCCTCATATCGTTCTAGTTTGAAACATTTTTTTCACCTTAAAATCAGTCTTATTTTTAAAAATGTTAAGGAAGATACATAGTTTTCTGTTTTCTTTTCAAGAAGAAAAGGGGATATTGATGTCAAAAGGCCTGAAATGTTCTGTGAGGCAAAAGAGAAGCAAGCTCCAATGAAAAAGGTCTTGTTAGAAAGGTCTAATTGCTACGCAAGAAGTATCCTGGTTGCAATATTTTGGTGTTTCTGCAATGTTTCTCTGTTTTAAGCAAACAAAGAGGTGTTCTCCTTGCTTGCATACAGCAAACAAGTTTCCTTGCTTCTGATGGACTTTGAATGGATGAATGAATTAAGGAAAAACAAAAATTTTAAATATGTGTGTATTAGAATGAAGATTGGTTTGATTACAGCTATGTCATATATACCTCCCAGTATTCCATATGAATTTAAAAAATATGTATGTTGTTTCGGCAAAGTTGTTGCAGATTTTTGGCTAGCAAACTCACATGTTTCTGCTATACTTTTCCTGGTAAGAGAAACCCTACAATGAATATAAAAGATAAATAACCCAAATGTTATTTATTTGTCCAAAGTTTGTAATTTTAAGTTAGATAGTGGTGAGAACAGAATTGTTTTAACAGAATATAGGAATAACTACTCTTAAATTGAATGCCAGGTTGTTCTGTCAACTTTACTAATCTCTCATGAAATTAATTAAAACTCAGGTTGCTGGATTTTTCACTGCCAGTTTGAGCAAAATTGACTAGCCTTCGTTAGCCCAGAACACATTGGATCATTCTGGGTAGTGGTATAATGTAGAAACTTTCAAGTTTTAAAAGTGTAATATTCTTCTGTGTGAATAATTTTAAAGTAGAAAGTACTTGGAAGATCAAATACCAGCTCCAGATAAGATGTCATTGTGGTCTTTCCAGTATAAAAGAAAAAAAATCAAGTAGTGTATCTGGTAATCTATGTAGATTGGAAACTGTCTTCCATATGTCAAGTTTACAAAGGGAACTGTAGGAATTTAGAGATAATTAAAATATGTTAGGAACAGTGATTGGTACACATTATAATGTCAGTTATCTGGGGGGAAAAAAAAAAAAAAAAAAAAAAGCTGACAATTTACAGGAAAAACCTTCCAGTTCTAAGGCTGGAGGCACTGAAATGTCTCTCGTGTTACCATTTTTCTCTTTTCATTATTTTGCTAATATATTTCAAGTCCTTGAATAAAAACAAGTTACTTCTGTTATTGCTTCTTGCTATGTGTAAGACTCTGCCAGTTCAAACACTATGAATTTAATAAAAATAATGTTAGACAATGAAACCCATTGATGGATATTTTAGACATAGGTTTTTTTAATTCTTTTACCTGTCCTTTTTGCATGGAGTAGTATTAAGCTTTATTTTCAATATAAATTAAATCATTATCATGTTATGTTATCAAAGATAGTTAACCAAGATAAAGATTGGGAAAGCAGTATTTTACATTTACAAGACTCAGTCTGCACAGTGCAACAAAGTAATAAGAGTTTAGTCACAGACCTGCAGGCAGTAGTATTTGAGAAGCCATCAAAAAAATCTTACAAACTATCTATTGATTGTCTTTTAAGTATTTCAACATTACAACCATTTGTTGAGAATATCTTATTATTCGTGGAATGTGCAGAGGATATATTTTTATAATGAAGTGTAGCTCAGTAGTGAAAATGTGAGACATTTTTAGTCTCCCCTTCACGTTTTCCGATTTCTGGTAGGCTCACCTATTGAACAAGAAACAACTGTCTTTTAAACATAATGGGAAAAAACATCCAAAAATAGTTCTCCAGACTGCAAAAATCATTATGATAATTTAGTCTGGCCATCCACATAAAACAGATTGCATGATCCATAATTACCTCAATCATAAATTCTGATTTGAACTATAGGATTTATTTCTCAAAAAAAAAGGTCTGTGGCCAGTTTGAGAACAAGCAGTGATGGACAAGTAGGTATATCCACAGGCAAGTTGTCCTCATGATTGATTATCCACACTGTCACAACCCACGTATTAACTCTCATTTGAATTTGCATAATTTCAGCTTCTAAATACAAATCTCAAGACATTATAAACGGTCATAGTATTACCTTTGATTTCCCATCTAGACACGTCAGATCGCAGCTGGCCAGACTAATTTTTCTGAAGTCATCAGGTATGACTCTTTTTATGGTTTATAGGTGAACTTTGATCATGATTTTTATGGATTTGTAGTAATTGCTTAACAAATGAGAACCCTGGACTTATTTGAGCTGGATGTTATTGTGCAAATGCAGGTCTCAGAGCATTTTTCCTCACTTCACCATTCAGCTGCAGCATCCCCGTGTCTTGCTGTGTGATTGGTCACATCATTAGCTACTTTAACAAAGATGTGACATGCATAAATGTTGTAATTCCTGCCGATGGGAATATAACTGTGGAGCTTGACAAAACAATACACCAGAAGAAACACCAGTAAGATACAGGACACTACAAGATAGGTCATTTTTGTAGGTAAATTGAGGACATGAGGCTGTTTCAGGATTTTACATACTGATGGGTAGGGTTTGCAAGAATGAAAACTAGGGAGTCTGGTTAGCACAGAGAAAGCGCTATGATTTGGCAGGTGTGGAAGAAAGGGTAGAATTTTCAAACCAGCCAAAAAGAGACAGTACGAGAGCTGACATCTTCAGTGGGGACTGTGCAAGGGTGAGATGAAAAGAGGCTGTCTATCAAAAACACCACACAATATACAGCAAAGAAAGCTATGTATGCCAATTGCCTATAACAGTGTCTGTATCTCTTAGAGAGGCTCACAGAGGGAGTGTGAAGTGGCTCCATTCCTAATTTAGGCATCCTTGATAATCCCAGGATTACACAAGATGAATTCAGAACCTTGTGCCTTTTAATAATGCAGGGCTAGCCGCAATTTCACCCTGCAGGCAGAGAGACACAGAAGTGTGAAGATCAGTTAAGACCTCAGCACACCATGTCCCCTTCAGCTGTGCTCTGAGACTGATCCCTCTCCTCAGGTTTTGTCCCACACTACGGGCAGGGCAGATCGTGCTGCCTTTTGAGGCTGAAACACACTAAACGTGTCACTGGGACAGGGAGTTTGCTACTATACCAGCATTGTTCTTACGTTACACCACCTGTCTTTGCCACTCCTGCCTGTGCTGGGTGATGTATCTGAGGTTCTTTGAAAGCCACTGGCGTTTTTTCTCATCTCAGAATATCCACATCCTTAGTTCACACAGCTGAGCAGTACACGGTGTCTAGGTGAACAGTCTGAGTGCAGCTTTCCATTGTTTGCTCAGAAATATCATATTCAAACATGAATTTCCATCTTTCTTCCAATAAAAGTACTTTTCCAGGTGAATTAAAAGTGATTGCATGAATATTCATAGGCAAAGAAAAAACAGTAGTCTATATGGAACAGGATCGCACATATTTGTTTTCAAATAGATTTTCGTAAGTATTAACCCAGTTCCTCTTGAGAAGATAAAATCATCACTCTCTTTTTTCTCTCGTATAATACAAATCTGCTTACCTTACACTCCCTTTATGCACTTCCATTGACATGTCCCCCATCACCATGGTCATCACTGTGTTATGCCATGCAATACTGGCAGTATGGCAGACATAATCTTGTTTCTATGCTCATATTTCATACAGGAAACTGATGTTATATGACTTGTTGAAGGATGTTCTGAATGTCTGGAGCAGAACAAGGAATTAAACTCAAATCTCCCACTCCCCCTATCAGGGACAACTCCATTAATTTTAATTGTATCCAGTTTCTTTAATAAGACCTCAGCTTTCTCCCTACCATTTTATTCTGCCAAGGGAAAACAAATAAAGCACACTTGTAGCTTGCTAGCCTACCAAAACCAAATTTATCAATTCTAGAGTTTTCTGCTGAGCAGTCTTTTTCCAGAGACAGCAAGTCAGAGTTATTGTACTGGGATGCACAAGGAACAAGTGTTCAGATATTTTGGTGTGCATAGGAAATACCAGAAGATGTTGCATATATTGCAAGGAAGGCAAGACGTCCTGAAAATTAAGTGCTGGAGGTTGTATGGAAGCAGCCAGGCATAATGAAACTGAGAGGGAAGGGGATGTAGAACTGCGCTGAAAGTTCAGCCTTTGTACAAGAAACTAAAATATCCGTTTACTACAAGCAGGAATCACTGAAAATCAGGCTTCACCCCTTGCAGTGTACACAGAACTATTTGTTAGAAAGTGAGGTGCTTGCACACTCTTCTGAGACACTGATTAACTGGGGGTGCTGATCTGGTGCTGATGCATTATTTCTGTGAAGAGGAAAGAGAGCTGATGGTACATATTCTAAATGCAAATAAATGTGTGGCTTTGTTGTTGTCTTTTTTTTTTCTTTCTTTCCCCAGAGTCACTGCTGCTCAGGTAAGGAAGAGCTTGCCCTTAACCTGTAAACCACTGCATTTTCCTTTTCTTTATTAGACCATTGGATTATAGTTAGGTCTGATAACTATCACTAACTTATTTCTGCTACTTTACTAGTCCTTCCTGTGACTGAAAAAAAGGAAGTTTTTTTTAAAGGATAAGGTGTTCTCCAATACCCACTGCTTGGTCACACTATAGAAGCAGATTAGGGAAAAAAAGTCAGAAATATGTTTCTCCATCACTTTGAAGCCACATGTATGCAAGGCAATACTGGCAACCTGTACTGTCAATAATGACACACTCAGAACCGTATAAAAGAACTGTAATAAAGTCACAAAATAACTATGTGTGTAAAAAGTTGCAATATCATATTACACTATTTTTGATCGCATTTTTTCATAAAATTGCAGAAAGAGGATTTATCATTTTAAATAAATTAGTCACTGAATCCCTGGTTATTTTGAAATGAATCCATCAAATATCCCAAGAATCATAGAATGGTTTGGGTTGGAAAGGACCTTAAAGATCATCTAGTTCCAATCCCCCTGCCATGGACAGGGACACCCTGCACTAGACCAGGTTGCTCAAAGCCCCATCCAGCCTGGCCTTAAACACTGCCAGGGATGGGGCATCCACAACTGCTCTGGACAACCTGCTCCAGGGCCTCACTGCTTTCACAGTGAAGAATTTCTTCCTTATCTCTAATCTAAATCTACCCCCTTTCAGTTTAAAGCCACCCCCCTTGTCCTATCACTACATGCCCTTGTAAAAACTCCCTCTCCAGCTTTCTTGTAGGCCCCCTGTAGGTACTGGAAGGCCACTATAAGGTCCTCCCAGAGCCTTCTTTTCTCCAGGCTGAACAACCCCAACTCTCTCAGCCTGTCTTCACAGGATAGGTGCTCCGGCCCTCTGATCATCTTCATGGCCCTCCTCTGGACTCACTTGAACAGGTCTGTGTCCTTCTTGTGTTGGGGGACCCAGATGAGCACAGTACTCCAGGTAGGGTCTCAGGAGAGCAGAGAAAAGAGGGAGAATCACCTCCCTTGACCTGCTGGCCACACTTCTTTTGATGCAACCCAGAATTCGTTTGGCCTTCTGGACTGCAAATGCACATTGCCAGCTCATGTTGATCTTCTCATCCACCCCAAGTCCTTCTCCTTAGGGCTGCTCTCAACCTGTTCTCTGCCCATCCTGTATTTGTGCTTGGGATTGACATGATGTAAATGCAGGACCTTGCACTTGGCCTTGTTGGACTTCACGAGGTTCACACAGGCCCACCTCTCAAGCCTGTTAAGATCCCTCTGGATGGTGCGTCTTCCCTCCAGTGTGTCAACTGCACCACTGAGCTTGGCATTGTTGGCAAACTTGCTGAGGGTGCACTCAATCCCAGTGTCCATGTCACCAACAAAGATGTTGAATAGTGCCAGTTCCAGTACGGACCCCCGAGGAACACCACTTGTCATTTGCTATCATAACATTTGCCATTGACCCCAACCCTTTAAGTGCAATCATCCAGCCAATTCCTTATCCACTGGGTGGCCCACCTGTCAAATTCATGTCAGAAAATAGAGACAAAGATATCATGTGAGACAGTGTCAAATGCTTTGCACAAGTCCAGGCTTTCTTGCCCCAAACAGTGCACTCCGTAGGACCTCTGACAAATGACAGAAATTTACAGAATGATACCTGACAGCTTTTATTTGCAGCAGAATCCATTTTTCCCATGAGTAGTTCCAGATAAGCAGTTCCAAGAATAGTTTGTAGGACAGAAACATCTTACACAAATGGCAACGTTTAATCTAAAATAGTAAAACAGCAGGATTATATTTTGGTTTTTACTCACCTATAAACTCTCAAAATTAGAAAGAGTCATTTAAATTAAGCCAAAAGAAGGAAGGGATCAATATTATGACAGGTATATATTCAGGAAAATATTTTGGAATTTAATAAACACAAAATCTAAACCATATGAAAACTTCCTTCCTATAGCTCTTATCTTCTTTGATCACTGACTGATTTATTTTTAATATAATGGGCTTAATAGTACAGAGATTGTTTATACAAGTTAATACAACTACATGGGCTCCAATGAACAGATGTTTTTTACTCTGCAATGTTAATGAGAATGCTCATCAATAAATGGATAGATCTATTCCTGAAAACTGCATTCTGAAATTTGTTTTATTTAAAATAATTAAAGCAAGGCATTTCTTTTAATTTTGGGATTTGTTGGTTTGTTTGTTGGTTTGTGTGGTTTAGATCCCATGTAAAAGTCCGGTTCCCTTTTTCTTGTACTAAATGAAATTGTTTCAAACATGCCTGTCACACAATGACAGACTATTGCAATATGCTTCTAATGAAGAAGCTAAATACATTAAATAACTTTCTGACGGATTTGTTGTTGGACAGGTATTTGTTATTGTTTCTCACTTTTTTTACCTATTCAGTTCAAATTGTCAAAACAAACAAACCAACACAAACCCTGAACCTATAAAATACTAAACCCATGTGAAAAAAACAAAACATAATATATTGGAAGGGAAATTCAAACAGTGTTTTTAAAGATTATTTTACGAGCATCCACCTTGATATTTCTTCCTTACTTGACTGAAATAGTCCGTTTAGAATGTATTATGGAAAATGCCTGACCTGTGAACTAAACCAAACATGCTGTAAAAATAGTGGGATCTTTATTAATGTAAATTAAGCAAACCCAAATATTTTGTGGCACAGGGGTCAGTTGGAGATACTGTAATCTAATTACTCTTCAGTTTCATTTATGTGCATAGACATTTGCTCCTGTAACAGGGAAGACTGTTTCTTTTGGCAGCAGCCACGATGTGGAAGCCTCCAGTATTTGCAGGCTGATAATAGGACTAATGTGCTGGCGCCCTGACAGAGGGCACAGGAGGGCATGCTATTAGATAAGTGTTTCTGCTACATTACCCAGACAGCATTGCCCTTCACAGAATGTTCCAGCCATTGTGCAGTTTGATATCACACAGCTATAGAATTTTAATGCCAACGTAATTATGTATTTTGGCTTCCTTTTTGGCAATAGTCTGTACTTAAACAAAATTTAGTACTATCTTATATGCTCCTACAGCTGGATAATTAAAGGGCATTTCAGTTTTCAGAACAGGGAACTAATGATATGAAGATCAGTGGCTATTTAAAGAGTTATTTGCCGTGCTTAGGGAGTGCTGACAATTAGGTCTGTTTTCAGGCACAAAATATATTTGGTAACAAAAGAATGACAGTTTGGTGCAATTTAGCCAGATTTATTTCTCTCGGGTTAATGTGTGTGTCACATAGGCTTCCTTGTACTTTCCCTTGGTAAAGAAAACTCTTGATTTTAAGTAGAGCTTGCAGGTGCATAGCTTTAGCCCGAATGTGTGACAAACATTATGTGATAGAGCTCAGGAAAACTCAGATTTAACACTACATTTTCATGAAATGACACAGACCGGTAGTGAAGGAACGATGAGACACTTGCTGTCGTCCCAAAGGAATATGATGTTCTCGCTGATCGATTTAAGGAAGTCTTTGTACAGTACAGGGTATCTTAAAATGAGATAAATCTGCAAAGAAGGTGAAAGTATTAACTTGATTTATGGACCAGTTTTCTGACTTGTCCTCATGGGCACTCAGCTAGAAAGTTATTTTCAGTTCTTATCTGTTGGTGAATATGAGGATAGAGGTGTCCACAGAACATCGCTGGGAACGACGGGTATATTAATGTGCTCTGAGAAAAACGTGGTCACCAGAAACCAACTCAATCCTTATGGCTGACTTGGGGATGAATGTGTAAATGAAAGCCTAGGTTGGGTTCTTGTGTCAAATTAAGCTGGTAACTCATGGACTTGAGTTACCACCACGCACTTATAACGGTTTTAAGATTGATTTAAAAACATTAAATTAGCATGAGTTTAGCAGCACATGGTGCTTCTGCATGTGAATTGCTGCATTCTGAAGGAGGAACAGAGGCCATATGTGTTTGGAGTCTGCTTTTCCCCACACGAGGACAAGCGTGAGATGTGTCGGCATCGTGTTACTTGCAAGCATGTGGCACACATGGCTGCTTCCAGCATCGAGGAGGCAGCTCCCCTCAAGCCTCGCGCCTCTCCGTAGCCTTAGAAGGTTCCCTGGCTTCAAAATGAGCTAAGTAAGCTCTGGATGACAGCCCGTCACACAAAGCAGCTGCTCCTTCCTGCTCCCCTTGGAGGCTGGCTCCCAACCCCAAATTCCTGTGGCATTCCGACCCCATGGTGTTTACACGGAGGGAGGGCCAGGAGCATGGGGGCCAGGGCACAGCCATGCCCAGCTCTGCCTCTTTGCCACTATGGGCACTGAGACGGGCAGCTCAGAGTGGGCTGGGAGAGAGACAGGTTTTGTTTCAAAGTTGTTTGTCTGATTGCAAAAGGAGTCATTATGCTCAGCTTCCCAGTAGCTCAGTATCTATTTAGAATGTAAAGAGATAACATATTCCCACCCCCAAACCGGCTCTGTAGCATACAGAGGTTCAAGTGACAAAGCATTCCATGCAGCAGGGTTTGTATATCCTGGATTTGGATGAGTGTATTCACAGCTATATTCCACATGGAAGCTCGGTTGCAATGATTCTTAAAGTAGCTCTTTCTCATACAGATCTATTAGAATTAGTATGTTATAGCTGGTGTCCTCAGCTGTTCAGTCTTGCAGAGAAGCATCTGAAATGATTGCACTTCTGCCTTTCTCTTTATTCTTATGCTATATGACTTTTGATACATGGCTTATCAGAAACTGTAAGGTATAACTCATCAAACAAGGTGTACCTAACCAAAAATTCTTTAATTCTGATACCTAAAGGCTATCAGCACTATGCAGCTTATTTGGCACTGATAGATGGGGTAAAATTATGTAGTCAGCTCTAAGAATCAACAATAAAATATTTTATAATTAGATATTTATAACATGTAGCCATGCTCACCAATACCCTTTGAAAGGGGGAATTCGTGAGTGATTTACGCATTCCATGATGGGTAAAAAATACTAGCAAAACAGAGCAGAAATGGAAACAAAGTCACCAGCCAGTAAAGTCTAATGAAATAGTGCTTTGGAATATTGTTATATCAATGATTAATTTGCACCATGATTAATAGCGGTCATCGTTAAAAATGGAAATGTGTGGATTATTGTATATAAACATTTACTCACCTATGCTTCTGAGAACATTAAAAAAATGAAGGATAATTAATTAGGGACCACACAGTATCTCATTTTTAAAGTTTTGTCTTGTGATCTTGAAAAGGAGCCATGCTCCCATGCATCTGCAGCCTGAAGAGGGAAAGGAGCTCCGCACAGTGACAGGGGTTGCTGCATCCTAGCAGCCACAGGACCGTCTCCTGTTTCCTTCCAACACTTCTCCCACTCCTGTTCTTCCCTGCTCCTCTCCCCCAGTAAATCTGGTAGCAAGTACAAGCCTCTGAGCAGATGGGTAGTAAATACAGAGCCGGAGATTATGTCTGACAATTAAAAGCGTCTGACTTGTAATTATGAGTTACATTATCTAAAGACCTCGGACCAGGCTTCTATTCTAAATGCCTACGTTTTCTAAGCATCCACATCTTTTTCTGACTAACCTTTTAAGAAAGTGCAGTGTTTAGAGATACCTACACCTCAGAGTGCAAACTTGATGCCATATAAGGGTCTGTTTTACGGACAGAGCCAAGAGCTCTCCCTCTCAAGGCAGGCCCCTCGAGGCATCCCCGGGCTGGGCACTGGCTCCCCGGTCCCCCACCAGCATTCCAGCCCCCAGCGCGCGCTTTTTCTGCTCCAGCAACTGGGTGCACACAAGTGTTAGGCAGTACACCTGCAAAACCAGTTGGTCCCTATAAATTTTACAAGTGCAAATTCTAACACTTGCATGTGCCACTGCTGCTGCTGCTGCTGCACTGCCAGCAGCGTTTACCCTCAGGAACCACAGGGAGGTTCAAGTGTAAAAATGTGCTGTGGCACATTTATGAGCAAATGCTCAACACGGTGCCAAAAATTCTGCCATAATACTGTTATTAGAGTTCCACACCTTGCACCGTTCTACACCGATGCTAATAGTGCTCATGCTGAATAGGCCTTAAGCCAGGGAGGCTTGCAAGCTTTTTTCCAGATCTCATGAGGTGGAAGGTATATCACCACTGACAGAGATTTTGTATTTGTTTTGTGTTTACTGAAAACAAGAAGTCTGTTAACCTTGGAAAAAATCAATAAGATTTATCCCCAAAACCAATGAAATGTGACACACGCAACTCCCAAAAACTCTTGGCAGCGTTTCATAACAAAGTATGTCACCACGTTTTAGGTTTCTGAGCTTGTTTTCTTTACTGACTTGATGCTATTTGCAGATGACAACACTAGATAAATTCAATGGCTATGACTTAAAAGTTACATGATATAGTTTTCTTGGCCTGATAGCCATAAATAGAGTTGAGAACAGGAATAAGACTTTTATGAAAGCAGAATTCATACCTGCCAGCCAGCTGAAACCAGGAACAGTTTGTTCCCAGATTTATTTTTTTAATTGGATACAGTTTGAGCAGATGCCTGTAAAAAGCCATTACATAGTAGCTACTTAGAAGGACCATGTGAGGCATTGGAGTGCTGCTACAAACAGAAATTTAAAGGGCTATAGTCACACTTTCAATAGACATAGTGGCTGAAAAAGATATAAATACATTTCTCTGTACCATTCTTTCATTTTTTTAAGTGAAAGTGAAATCCAGAACAAAACCAACAATAAATATCAGTGATATTCAATTTCCTCCTCTGCCAATTCTGAGCCACTGGGAAAAGTCTGGGGAAAGTTCAGCACCAGAGCTTCCTCTGTAGAAGTGCCTTTGTGCTTCCTTTTCTGCTGTACCAATGCTGTTTGGCCATTTAATCTACAACAGTAGTAGCTAACCCCCGTTACCTTGTCCCAGTCTCTGTAGGTTTCTTTGCCTTCCTCAGCCTTCTAATTCTTAGCTCTCTTTCTGGTTGGACCTTAGTAATTTCTCATTAAGAAGTTCAGCATAGACCTGCTGTCACTGCTTTCCCTCTCTTCAACTCTTTTTTCTCTCTTCTTGCTCTGCATGCTCTGGTGTCCTGGCTTCTCCTTGCTGTTCACAGTTCTTGCTTTGGTCTTCTGCTCTTCACCTCCTAATAGGGTTCAGGCTACCCTGGCTTCTGTCTTCTACCTGCAGCAGCGTCCTCGATATCTGTGTGTCCCAAGATGCCTCCAGCTGAAGGAATCACCTGCATATTCAAACACCTTACTGCTTTCAGTAGTTGCTTCATTATAGTATTCTTGACTTCTGGACCCCCATGCTATCTTCTTCTGGTTCTCTTTGATCATTTCAAATGTTGTTGCTTCCCTCCCATCTTCTCTTGGTACTTCATAGGGCTTACACTATGAACTATCATTAAGATTTAGTCTCTTGGGTACTGTTCCTTACCTAATTGTAAAGATGTTTAATTCATAGTCTATCCCCATAGTAAAATATGCTCAATCATCAGGTTATTGCAAGCCTGATTAGATTTTTTAAAGAGTTATTTTGTTTCAGAACTGCAAAACTCACCACACAAATAAACACTCTAACATGCTACCTATACCATATATGTACCATTGCTCTCTTAGAATAAATCAGAAATGTTCTGCTGCCTGTCACAGGTACTATAGCATTGAATTGCAAACAACAAAAGGTGTTCACCTTATCTCAAATGGCAGAGGTGTGCAATTCGCAATCTATTCATGCTCTTTCCTCAAAACACCTTCCTCTGCTGATGATACAGGTTTAAAAACCCTTGTACAAATAAATAAATGAATGAATAAATAAATAAATAAATAGATAGATAGATAAATAGATAAATAAATAAATAAATAAATAAATAAATTGCAGGCTCTTCTCTTGATGGCTTTTGCACATCATTTGGATTTCATGTTTGGCCCAGTCTTATCAAAATTAGGACACAGTCAGGCACTGTCTCAGCTGGGAGATAGAAACCAATAGCTGAGAGCTGATAAGCAGCAACTTCTTAAAACTACCTCCTACCTGTTCCTGAGCCTGTAAGCCCTATTTCTGTATTCCGTTTTGAAGTCTAACAGCTCTAAAGAGCCAATTATTTAAGGTAATCTGTTTGCCTTCCCACTGGATCAGAAGGGATAGAAGGAAAGACTCATATCTACACTTAGCAAACCCATGCTCCATGGGGGTGAATGAGTGCCATGGGGAATGTGCCACCATCCCTGGCCAGCCCTCACCTGCAAGGTTTCTTTTCCATGGGCACACAGGAGCAGGCTGGAGAACACTGGTGTGCAGACCAGGTTTGGGTGCAGAATTAGGAGTTAGGATATGGCCGGAGCACATACCCTGGCTTAGAAACATGGAAATGCTGTCAGATCTGGGAATGCATGTATAACCACAGCCATGAAATTGTCTCAGCTGAGGTGCAAGGAGTCTTGACAATCCCAGGATTTCAACTGTTATTTTCCATGTTCCCTCCAATTTTCTTTCACCAGTTCAAGGGGGTTCCAGCTACGCTGCACATTGGAGAGTGTTCCCTCTTGGTGGGGTTGGCTGGCTCCCTTCTGATCGCCAAGCTCCCAGTTGAAGAGTTAAGAGAACAAATGGTCAGCAGGGCAGGATACACACTGAAGGTCATCCTGGATATACCTGATTATCTAAGCACCCAGGGAATGGTTTGGGTCACTTGATGAACATCAGTTATTACAACATTTAAACAAGGTCAGAGAAGCCCTGGAATATCTGCTTCACAGGCTGAAACACATGTTAACAGTCTGAAACCCAACATCGTGAGAGGGAGGTCAGGACTTGTTTGACTTTCACAGTTGAACCCTGCCAAAGTGAACCAGACAGCAGTTTAAATAAAAAGAAGAGGAAGGAGAAATTCAAACATAATCTTTCTGGGAAACAATAAGCTTGCTTTATTACATTTTGTGCAAGTGACCTTGTAGAACACCTCCGTATTGCAGAGAATAAGATTTTATGTCATAAAAACAGTCAGAAGAGGAACAAAGGAAAAGGGACTAAGTTTTGCCTGGGGTCAACAGTTACTACAGAAGCTGTGCCAGTTCATACTATGACTTTGCTCAAGGCTTCTCATGATAGAAAAAAAACCAGCACCAAAACTTGGGCTGAAAAAGAGCCATCTACATTAGACAGGGAGTCTAATACATCAGTATAAAGCCGATCTACAGGGCACTTGGATTTATTCTGTAGGGAGCAACCTTTGCTGGCCAGGCCATGCGTTGCATGACCTAAAATGCCTTTTCCATCTATTTCAGTGATGCACGGTTATTTTAGCAGCTTCGTTTCTTTTCTCCTCTGCCAGGTAATAGTATTAGCGGTGGATCTGCCAGAGGAAACCAGGGCTGTCAGACAGCTGTAAAAATAGACCGATGCATTCATTCGGAGCACGTGAGCGAGCACGTCGCAGCCTCAGCTTGGAGCAAGCGGGAAGGAGGAATTCAGGGCAGGCTGCGCCCCCGGTGAGGCAGCGGGGCTGGGGGCTGCAGCCCCGGCCCGCCGTGCGCGGCGTGTGCGCTTGTTTACTACCGACAGCGGGCTGCTGCCCGGCTTTGTTGCCTTGCTGCTTCGCTCTCATTCGTTATTTCCCGTGTTTGTTTATTCTGCAGCATTTATAGAGATCCCTCCGGGGATCCCAGGAAACGAATTAAGGACCCCTCTCTCTTACCGCGGGAGCGCGGCCCCGCTTCCCCCCGGCTCTGGCCGCGGGTCCCCGGCGGGGCGGGAGGCGCTGCCGGCCTCAGCTCCGCTCCCTTTAACTCTTTCCTTGCGGGGGACTCCTCGGCCGGAGACGAAGCAACAGCCCTCCTTCCCACCCCAGTTACCGGCTGTAGCCGTCTGGGAAAACCAAGCGGGACTGATTTAAAGGCAGGTGAATGAAGACGGTCTTAAAAAGCAGTGGAGGAGCGGTTCAGCTGTTGGAGGAGAGGAGCCCATGTCTCAGACCCTGCTGCCACCCTGAGTCTCCCTCACCTTGGAAGGAGACAGTCCTTCATGCTCTGATCGCTGGTACAAACCCGAAGGGACTGTAAACCTGCAAACCTCTCTCGGTCTGATGCCACTCCCCAGCCCAGAATAAAATCAAGGCTGGACCTTCTCCTGCTGTAAGGCTGCTTATCTCTCTTCAAGCACCTGACTTAAACTTAAAAGAAATGTGTATAAAGGCCAGCGTTCAGACTGCACCATTTCATCCTTATGCACTGTTTTTATCAGGATATGTAATATTATGTGAGCAGTTTACACACACAAACACACAGCGATGCAATTACAAGCCAGAGTGTGTAATGCAAGCAGATGAGCCACCAGCAGAACTGGCAGAAGGCAAATATCTGTTTTAGCTGTTGGCTGTTTTCTGAAGTACCAATAGCACAGCAGTCACCAAGCTGAAGCAACGGAAAGAAATGTGTGATTCACCTCCGTGCATTTCTCATGTGTCACAGATTCTTCCCTATCTGAAAACAGAGGGGCCAAAGTATCCCAGAAATCCTGCTGGAGGGGCTGTCCTTGCATAACAAAAGCATCTCTGTTTGGGCTATGAAATAAGCTCCCTCCTACCTGTGGATTCCAAAATCCCAGGCCTGAAAACTACTGAATTACCTGCAACAGCTTGCAATGGTTTTAAAGGCACAAGAGAAAAAGATCCTTCAAAAACATCTTAATCTACCAGCTGTTTAAATAAAAAGGGGGGTGGGGGTGCTAAAATATCAGGAGAGAGATTTTCCACATAAAAACAGAGTTCATCTCTCAGTCTATAATTTGCACAAAGCTAAAATGGATTGCTTGTTTACAAATGTATTTTATTTGACAACACACATGACAAGAAACAAAAAGCCAATCGCAAAAATGAGCAGTGTCAAGTAGTGGTAGTGGGACCCCCACAGCTCTAACGTTAGTGCAGGGAGGACACTTGCCTATGTGCAGAATGTCCCCACTCCCCCAGCCCTGCTTGGAACAAGAGCCCTGGAGACGTTTTGCTTTGTTCCTGAATTGCAGACAGTATAAAACGTGGTACAGTAAGGCAAGCTTACTCCAGTTTCAGCGGTGTTGAAGGGCAGGCTGATTCCCAAGCTGAGCGAACAGATACCTTTTACAACTACAAGAGATCAGGAAGATTGCTGATTTGCAGCCCTTTCCCACTGCAACCTTAAGCAAACAGAGTTTAATTAGATCAATAATGATCAAAGTTACTTTGGGCAGAGAGGACTTTCAGTTCCTTTAATGGTGATGAATCCACTGCCTCAGAAAGGAAAAACAAAATCAAAACAGAGAAGAGAGTCAGGGGATTTATGCCAGCCCTAATCATTTAAAATAGTTTTGTTGTTCTTCTGAGTTCAAAACGCTGGGTACCGTCACAATAGCTCTTTGATATTGGACACTGATATTGATCTGGGTGCATCTGTCTCGCTCAGCAGCTGATAATGACAGCACACGTGATTTCCTGTTATTGAAGCCCCACAGACATTTCTGGAGCCAGAGCTTGGCAGCTCCAGGGATTCTTTCCCATCAGCAGCCCAGTGTCCAATGCTCTCATTGCCTTTCAGCCGATGTAGGGAGGATACGCTGCAGCCCTGCTGAGTTGTAAACAACTTGTTTACCTCCTCCTCAGTGTAATCTGTCCCTGCTTCTATCAGCTCCTGTGGCATCAACAGAGCATTAAAACACCCCGAGCTCATAGGCTGATGCGGAGAAAACAACCCAAGGAGCCTTTCCAGGCTCTTGCTTTGTAGGGCACAGGAGGTTATTTATACCTGTTGTTTCCAGCCAGCCGAAGCAGCCCTGCTTTTGCATGTGGTTAGCTTGGAAGAAAACTGGGTTTTGACGTTCGTTCTGCTGGCATGAAAATGTAAGCCGTGCGGGCCTGATGCTGCTCTTCTGAAGCTCCATTTGGGTCAGGCAAAAATACACGCCGTCTTTTTCACATGCTTGTTACATTTTAATAGAAAAAGTGAAAGATGTGTGTGATTTATAGATCCCCCAAATGCCAGGGGAGCACCCATCAATACTGCAGCAGAAGGCTGGGTTGAGGGGTAAAACTGCTAGATTTCAACCAGCATGCAAAAGGTGGGGAATTGGAAAACAGTTGGAAAGTCTTGAGTCTGTCCCTTCCGTAATCCTGACCAGGACTTTGGAACAACTGCACAAGACACTGACCCAGAAACAACTTCCCTGGGGTTTAGTGCATCGGGCAGTGAATAGGAGTGACAGTGCTCCCAGTATGAATGTGCTGGCTTTGTACAGGAGGTGCAGAGCAGCTCTCAGGCGCCCTCAGAGAGCATGATCCTGCTCCTGTTGAAATCGAGGGCAAATCGCCGAGCAGATTTGGGGATTTTAAGAAGCGATGGGTATTCATGCAGCACAGATTCAAAGCTGGCTGTAGTTCACATTGCTCTGCGCCCATGCATCTGAGACCCCATCATACCCACACAGGGGGACACTTTCCCTGTCAGCCTCCCATCTGCAGAGCACTGAGGATCGATAACAGGCAACTATTTTTGGACATGCCCTTTACTAGTGATTTTGAATTTCCTTCTGAAAACTTGTTCTGGGAAGTAGTTGCTCTTCATGCAAAAGTATCTTGTGTTTTACACTACCTGCTTGTTCAGTTTGGTGAAAAAATTGAAATGCTATAGAATAAAACCCAAGCAGTTACTTTTAGTGCTCATGCTTGAAAATAGAAACTTGGGTTTGATAAATACCAGCTTCTGTCACCCTCAGGCACAATAGTGTCAAGACTTTTTCATATTCAAATTGAACTGGAGCTGTTGTAAGATCATGACAGTGTATTTAGCAGAATAACCTGAACAGGCTGATAATCCAGGCAACCTCATTTAGTCATTGCCTCATCTCAGGCAGGTGCCCCTGGGAGAGGGTGGATATTGGAGGGGAGGGTGAGGAAGCATCTAATCTGCCTGAACAGAATTGCCTAGATTCTCTGGTCTGTCAAAAGGGAGAGGTGGAAACCAGCAGAGCGACAGTGTGGACACCTCAGCATATCCCTGGTACCATCTGCACAGGCAACTCAGGGAGCTCAAGGGGGTGGTCCAGCCCATTGTCAGGCATCTGCTTTTTCTGTTGGTGAAGAGCTTGTACTGGATGAAAATTATTTTTAGCTCTTCTCTTGAAGCTTGGCCACTGTTCTGGCAGGTTTGCAACTAAAAAGAAAAATCACCAAGGGCCTTTTCCCAGTGGCTATGGAAGTCTGGCTGTGAATAAGAATAGGTTTAAATCGTTGCCTCCTCTTGGTTTTTGTCCTGTGTTCTAGTAACACTTGAAAAAGGTGGTACCTCCTGATGACTTCAGTCACCTGGAGGGTTCCTCATTAAAAAAAGGGTACATTGCTGGGTAAATCTGGCCCACAATAATGTCACTGACAAGACAGGACTCACCAGCCCAAAATGGGCAAATTAAGGTAGATCCTCAGGAAAAGAGGCACTCAAAGGGCTAAATCAGCCCTAGAAAGGAAAGCAATGGACTACTGCCTGGGCATTAGATGAGTTTTAGACAGCATAGGAAAGGTTTGCCTGGAAGTATGAGAAACAGTGCAAGCCCCATGAATTTCAACAAGGCCAAGTGCAAGGTCCTGCACTTGGGTCAGGGCAATCCCAAGCATGGATACAAGCTACATGATGAGTGGATTGAAAGCAGCCCTGTGAGAAGGACTTGAGGGTATTGGTGGATGAAAAACTGAATATGAGCCGGCGATATATGCTCGCAGCCCAGAAAACCAACCACATCCTGGGCTACATCAAAAGAAGCATTGCAGCAAGTCGAGGGAGGTGATTCTCCCCCTCTTGTCTGCTCTCATGAGACCCCACTTTGAGCACTGCATTCAGCTCTGGGACCTCCATCATAAGAAAGACATGGACCTGTTCGAGTGAGTCCAGAGGAGGGCTACGAAGATGATCAGAGGGCTGGAGCACCTCTCCTATGAGGACAGTCTGAGAGAGCTGGGATTGTTTAGCTTAGACAAGGGAAGTCTCTGGGGACACCTTATAGGTCTTACAGTACCTGAAGAGGGCCTACAAGAAAGTTGGGGGGGACTCTTTATCAGGGAGGGTAGTGATAGAACTAGTGGTAATGGTTTTAAACTGAAAGAGGGTAGGCTTAGACTGGACAGATGGAAGACATGTTTTATGATAAGGGTGATGAGACACTGGAGTAGGTCGCCCAGAGCAGCTGTGGATGCCCCGTCCCTGGCAGTGTTCAAGGCCAGGCTGGAAGGGGCTTTGAGCAGCCTGGTTTAGTGGAAGGTGTCCCTGCCCATGGTGGGGGGTTGAAACTTTAAGATCCTTTCCAACCCAAACCATTTTATGATTCTATAAAACAGAACTTCCCAGTTTTTATCTCATACGTTCATTCAAAGCCTCCTCATTATAAATGGCACGAAGCAATGAGGTCTACTTCAAAACTCAACTGACTGCCCACTGTATAGCCTGAATTGCACAGTTAACTTTTGTGTCTTACCTGGCCAATATAAGAGGAAGTTATTATCTTCCTCTGATTGCAGTTTATACAATAAACTGATCTACAACTGATAATGTAGGTATTTAGTTCTTTTAGAAGAACTAAATGTGGTTGGAAAACTGTTTTCACATTGTCTTTTTCCTGTTTTCATTATGATTATATACTCATGAAAATATCGCAGAAAGCAGTGTGAGGCTAGAAGTAGAAAAGTACAGACAGCAATAACATTTCACAAAGTTCAGAGTGATATGATTCTTAAATGTATTCTGCAGCTAGCTTCTAGATAATAAATCATCTTTTAGTCAGACTGTAATAGTAAAAAAATATATTCCCCCCCTTTGCTGTAAACAATAACTTAAGTTCTTTTACTCCATGCTAAGTCTGCTTCTTCAAAAGAAAGGAAACACATCCAGCTCTTAAGTTTTGTTTTTCATTGTGGTTTGTAGTGATATGCTTAGGAGAGATACATAATAAATTAATGTAGGAAATTGCAGAATAGGTCAAGGTCACTTTCTGCATAAATTGGAGGTCTAGGAGTTATACATTTCATGCTATCTGTCTTATACCACTTTATTGATTTTTCACTTGAAGGAAAAAAGAGAGAGGTCTTTAATAGATTTTTATATCCTCAGTCTATTCCAAATCCGCCTTTGTTCTGATCTTCCTGATGCTCCCACACTTTCATGGCAATTGCAAATTCCTGCTAAATTGCAGTGCTGTTGTAACACAACGACTCAAAAACCAATGGCAGTTTTAATCTCATAAAATCATTTACCAGAAAAATCAGAGACTTGTAGCCCACACAGCCATGATAGGATAGACAGGGAAATCTCCAACCTTTCATTGGACTCAGAAGCCCAGTATCACCTGCTTTCTCAACCTTTTAGTATCCTTACAAAAAGAATTGCAGTGCTGTATAGATGTTTAATTACCACACCCACAGGTAAACTTAGCAATAATGCTATGTGGTGAACTGTTTTAGATACAATTGAAAATAAATTCACAATGAGGTCAAGGTATAAACAGATCCCCATGTGTTAGTTACAGTTTCTGAAGGGTCAGAAAACAACCTTGTCACTGGCTGTTGCTGGATAGAAGTAAACCTTTATACCTCTGCAGTAGGTCTCGGACTCTTGGAGGGAACAGCTAGCATCAGGGACCTGATGCAGAATGAATGCCAGCAAGGATGCTTGGTTACATGGGCAACAGAAGAGACCACCTAATGAAAATCACTAGGCAGATTCCTCAAGGATCCAACCCCTAAAGGATGAATTGCTCTATATTTAAATAATAGATATATTTGAAAAGATTTGGGAGGATGTTAGTGTGAACACTTGTCTGAAAGGATGGTGTCAAACCCTAGTCTATCCATATGCCAATGTTCAAATACCTTTTTTACTTAGCTCTCATAAACAAACAAAAGGCTCTATTGGTCTGCAGGAAACTAATGACAGCAGCCAAATGGAAAACTACATGTTCATAGATTGGAAATCTTTTTTCTATTCTTCTTACCCCTTTTAGAGGAATGGAAGTAAAGTACATAGATAGCCTGTTCTGATTTCAGGAAGCTTTCAAGCATTAGCTTTTCATTTTTATTTCTGCCTGTTTTCTGTAATATAAGCTTAATTTCTCTGACTGTTCTTAAATACTTTTCTTCAAGCTTGTTAAACAGTATAATTAAATGCTTCTTGAGCTGAAGGGAAAGGCAGCATGTGAGACTACTTTCTAACACTATTAGCAGTGCGCCAGAATCATCATAGCGCTGAGAGCCAAAAAGCACATGTTCCAATACTGGAGCTCTGGAAATAGTTGAGCATAGGAGATAGCACCAGCCCCTCAACTATCCCATTGGCACAGCAAAGGCTGAAGGCTGAAGGACGGGGACTGGAGATGAGCTGGGTCACACAGTAGCTTAGCAGCATCAGTGCTAGCTGCCACTGCTGCCACTGTTCCTCCCAGGAGCGGGGAATAGGAGTTACTTAGCACAGCAGCCTGCTGTTTGTTACTTGCAATACATGGTATCAATAAAGGAGCAAGAACCTGTCCGTGGTCAGACAGGCAAAGTTTTTCCCAGACTCTCTGGGAAGGAAGTTCATCCACATAAAAGACTGGGTTGCAGTGTGCATTTTGGTATGATAAATTGCTTTGAGAGAAAGCCAGGATTTCCATCTCCTGTCAGGCACATAAATTCCTGTTATGTTTCCAATGAATTTTTTGTTCACTTTCTTTGACCAAGTGGCTCTTTGTCTGTGGCTACACTGCTACGTAAAAGGTGCCTAATGTAGATCTACCTCTTGAGTAATTTGTGTTCATTCTCCTGCCACCAGCTACCTCGAAGTACATTTCCCAGACCCCCAATAAGTATCTCTTTTCGGCCACTTCCCATGTTTTTCCAATAGTGATTATCATCAGAATACAGTCTTTGTTAGATAATGATGAAACACTGCAGTCCACCAATCTGCTGCAGCAGCAAGGACGTATTTCCTCTCTCCCAAACAGACCCTCTCAGGTGGAGGAGGTTTAATACACATCGCTCCAGGGGGGGTTTGTAGCCATCCACAGTACAGTGGCATTTCTGTGAGAAATAGCTGTCAGAGGTACTAAGCATGGAAAGGTGGCTCTGAGCTGACCAGTGGTCAGAGGTGCCTCAGGCCCAGATATCAGACATCATAACCGCTTGCAGAGTAGCGCTTCCTGGTAGTTCGGTTCCACCTCAGATGGTACTGAAACCGGAGATCAAGGAAAGGAACCAAATGAGAAAACACAGCTGGTGAGGTCTGGCAGTGATAATAAAGCAGTATGTAAATAGTAGACTGTGATAATAATGAAACCCTGCTGGTTTGGGAAAATCTGAGATTTAAAGCAGATAAGTAGCTACTAAGAACATTTAAACAATACAGGTCACAATTCCTGAATGTTAATGTGAAACAGTAGAGTGTATTCAGTTCATATGAAATAGGTGATTCAGAATAATTAAAAATAGTATCAATATTTTTATAAAAGAATTTTGTATTAAAATAGGAGGGGTTTGTATTTTTCATTCACTGCATTTACAGGCTTCCCTGTCAAGATCAGCAAATACTACAAGAAAAATCTTGTAAATCTGACTAAGACAAAAGAATTATAAGGATTTGAGAGGAATTATTGTATTGGCATTTGTTGCTTTATTCACATTAAGTAATCAATTAATGTAGGAACACATGGCATATGAAGCTGACAGAATTGTTAGTACTTCGTCTAACATTGGCTATTATTTGGAAAAAAATAATTTGAAATTACTTAGAAGTTCTGGCATGTGGGTTTTAGATATGTTGAAATGCTGTAAGCACAGGTTAAACTAATAATAAATGACTAATATATCAAGAGAGAACGAAGTGTCCTTTTGTAGTTTCTGGATTAGTAGGAGGTGAGGCAGTTAACAGGTGGGTGGTGAGGGAACATTCATATATATTTAGTTGATGTCATACAGGGGACAAAGCCTGACAGGAGCCTTGAAGTTCAGCCTGCAAAGCTCGACAACGGAGGTGTGCCAACGTTCGGGTTTGTTGTTGATTTGACTTCGATGAATTCAGACTGAAGGGATGGAACACAAAAGCTGTCATACCTGAGGAGAGACTTACCTCGCACACCACCAGTCCCCCAATAGCAGATACCTAAGGGCATGCATAGCTGGTTTCACTTTATCGCACAATTTTCTCCTTCCATCCAGCAACTTCAAAATACCACAAAGTGGGCACAATGGAGAAAGTGGTCAGTGGAGGAAAGCCATACAGTACCATCCAGAGGCATCTGCATCATTTCCAAAAGCTGTGCAGATATATTGGCAGAGTAGTATGTTTAAGCTAAGCAGACTGTCCCTCAGTTCCACTGGGGATAGCTGAAGGACGCCCATACAGAACTGGATTGCATGATCTAAACTGTGAATGCAGTAGGGTAAATACAGGATCATGCTAACTGATTAATTGGGGGGTTATAGGTTATGCTGACTTCCTTAGATAAAACAAAACCAAACTTTTCCAGTCCCTGGAGCCAAATACAAACTTAAACTTAGCAACATCTTTGGCTAATGGTTCACCATCCTACACAATACTATTCTTTCAGTGTCTTTCAGTGTCTTTACTAGTGAGGAAACAACTGTCCATCCCCTTCTGCACACAAGTTTTCTCCTACACAAAATGCCTCCAAAGCTGTTTATTCTCTGTTTGTGCTCTAAGCCTTGTCCTCAAGTCTGCTTATGTGTTTTGCATTATACAGCCCGCTGCTAAAATATATTATGTCAGGCTCTGTTAAATGCATGTCTTGAGATCTAACCATGCTGCTTCTGGCTTGCTGTGTCCCTGTCTCAGGGACATGATGGACACACCCTCCGTAACAGCGGTGGAGCATTTATGCACCTACACCTTGTTCACTGCTTCATGGTTAGGGCATCTGCATAAGAAACCAAAGGCATAAAATTCCTTTCTTCCACTCTAAATCCTCTGGCTACAGAGCTATGAGAGACAGGCACAACCAGTTAATTTCCCAATGAGAGCAGCTGCTGTTCTTTCTGCCAAAGCCATTTCATGTGGCATAGTTCTATGATTTGGGCGTCTCTGGTGATGCAGGCAGGGGCCTGTGAATTTCAGCCAGGCTTGAGCAGGATCTGGGCAAAAGATACTGCATTCAGCTGAGCTGGTACCTTGGGATAGTCACAACAGCCAAACTTCAGATACAACTACTGGCAAAAGGAGCAGGTGCAGGTGCTAAGGTAGCAGTCTGCATAAGTCTTCTAGCCCTGAGAGAGTAAATTCTGACTAATCAACAGCTTAAATCTACACTGTTAAATGCATCTGCCCCAGCAAATGATTGTATCTCTAAAACAAGGGCTGCAAAGAAACATGTATTCTAGAAACTAGAGCAACCGTGTCCTTCTGTAGAGCAGATTGCTGCATTCTCACTGCCTAGCGTTTGCCCTGGACGTGCAACGCTCTTGTTCCTAGTGCCCAGTGGTAGAAGCCTGAGGAAAACACAAACCCAGCCTGGACTTTATTTGTGAGGGAACTAAGTTGGGTCTTTCCAAGACAGAGACCATAGTGGGAATGACATTTGTGCAGTGTTATGATCAAGCACCAGGGGATGAAATGAGCAGCTAAATCATCTGATAACATAGACATAACCTCACTTTAGGACTTCTTTTTCTTCGCTATGTAGGGTGATAAGCAATAGTGTTTAAAACCCTCAGTATATATATCCTCAATTCCTATTTACATGGGTCACATTCCAAACGAAAGTACCATAAACTTGTCTGGATTAAATTTTATTAAGGTTATCCAAGTGAGATGTTACCTACATGCCTTCCAGTTTCTCTCTTCAGCTGGGAAGGGTCAAAGTATTCAAGATTACTTTGAGAGCAACATTGTCTCAACCACTTCTCTTTGCCTGATAAACAGAATGAGTGCAAAAAACCTCACAGAGGAAAAACATCTTTGATACCAAATTGGGTTTAAGACTGATGTAACTACTTTATTAGTATTCTACTAATAAAGGACATATTGCTTTCGGATTTTTCCCTTTTTTAAAAAATACCCTTTAGACAGCAGAGGTTTTTAAGGTTAGCAAGTGTCTGGCAAACCACTGTATCTATCTACACATTGCTTAGACATAGCTATGCTGCACATTGTAATTCTGGTGCAAAACTACCACAAGACAAAGCAGTCAGGTTGCAGCGTAGGTACTCTCCTATACAGTTAAAGGATATCACCAAAGCTAGTTTAGGGTGGGGAGATCAAACAGCTCTAGTATGCTTTCATGTGGAACGCAGTGAAGGTGTAGCTCTGGACTGAAATATAGCAGTTTTGCTCAGTTTATCAGTAAAAAATGGTGTTTACACCTTCTGATTTTCCAGATGAGATCTAGGGCGACTAAGTCAGATCTTGACATTTTACTTTTCCTATGTAATCACTCATAAAATTCCTATAGTGAAAATTTTAGTGAAACCCTTATACTGGAGTCTTTATTTGAGTAAAAGACATTAGCTCCTGTAATACCAGATGTAGAGGAAAATAGGTCCACTGAGTACAAAGGACTGTTCTAAAGCTTTAATTCAAAACAGAGCCAACAGTAAAATGGTTTTTAACTACAAGTTTTTAACTTTCATGTACAAGTAAAAAAATACAAGCACTAGAAATATGAAAGCTTGTTTGTTCTGCATTCTTCATCTACTCTCTCACATTACCAGACTATTTTTGCAATAGATATTGTAACTATAGCAACATTCTTTAATGGATAAATAGCATATTAGCAACTGGGCTGAGATGGCTTTTGCAGAAATATGCTGAAGTCGAATAGTTTGTCAATTTACCTTCTCCTTACATAAATATATATGCATGTGTCATAGTGGCAGAATTCAGGACTTGAAGGCATTATGTGTCATTCTATCTCCATAATAAGTACATTTTATTTGTTTTCAGAGTTCACAGCAATATTTCTGTGACATTATTAAAGAGTATATGCTCTTCTATGGGAGAGGAAAAGAGGGAAAAGTTTGCTTTATTTATTGAGTCTTCATTTACAGAATGTTTTTGTCCTATATTTTGTCCTATTTGAAAGTCACTTTTTTTACCAGCTTAAATAAATATGAACCAGTGTTAGATGAACATTTTTATTAGCTACTTAAATATCACAGATAAGAAATGTTAAAATACTTACTTTCTGCAGATTATGCAAACTAAGTGGCTGCTTTTGTTGCCATTGAAGTTAATGGGAGTTTTGCCACAGACACCAGTGGGAACAGGATCTGGCCTTCAGGAACTGGAAAATGTAATCAAAGTAAATATGTGTTCTTCTTTTTCAAATAAAACGATGATTAAGCTACAGTTGTTTCTGTGCTGATAGGAGTCTTCAAAGGAAGTCAGAAGAACAGTTTTTCAAGTGATTGGTGTTACTTGACTCTAAAAGCATCCAGGGTGCTAATTCTGCAGCAATTTTCAAATGCTAGCTGGACTGAGACCACAACAGCAAGGGATTTCACTAAACAGCCATAAGAGAGGAGTCTTAGATCAACCTGCTGCAAAATCTGAAAGAGGAAAAAGAGTATGACTTTTCAGGAATCACGGACATCACATTGCCTCTAACTGTAGTTAGATCCAAGACAATTAGCACAGAATAGTCTGCTATAGTACTAAATAACTATTTCCCCGGGGAGGCATCCAAGTTGCTAGGGGTTTAGTCTTTGTCATATCACCCATAATTAGCTTTCTGAAGTTGTCTTACTAGGAAATGGTGCCTCTGGCAATCAGTGGTACAGTGATGAATAAAATAAAGAGTGAATCCATCCCTGATGTCCTGTGCTGGACAGTGGGAAATGCATAAATAATATTTTGTCAAAACTTTAAGAAAGGTATTTTTATTTACACTTATGTTCACTATTAGTGAAAATGGCATCTCAGATACTGAATCTAACCCACACTGCCATTTTCCAATAGAGCTATTTCCAGATAGTACATAGGAAAACATGCCTGTGGACATTTGACTGTTACAAGATGTAAATTTTTGTTTTCAGCTAAAGGGATATTATTTGGTTACAAGAGAAAGCTTTCTCAATATATATTGTATCCCACAGTAGTCAATGTGTTTTATGACCATCAAGTCTTCATGGAAGATGGATGAGGCTGCCTTGAAAGTGCCCGTGTTTAAGCAGGCTGGCTATGACAAATTGTCTCTCAGATTCTTTTGCAGATATGTTACATATAGCACTCAGTAAATACGAGCCAATTTCTGTCACTATAGGCTGTGCCACAAAACCTCTAATTAGGAAATGCAGTGCTAACGGCTTCTAACTCAGTCCAGGAGGGAAGGAGTGGAGGAGTGTCTAGATGAGGATCATAGGCCAGGAAAGAAGTGAGAAGTGGCATGAGGTTGTGCTGAGTCAGTATATTCCCACAGCAAATTAAAACAGACATTTTCCCTTTTCTCTTAGGGAGGTTCTGAGTCACAAAGAACCTACTCATCTATTTCATCTATTGCATATCACATTGCTTGGAGGAGGATGAAAAGAAAAGAGGAAGATGAGAGGTAATTTGGAAGAGGGGAGCCATATCAAAATATTTCCTCCATAAGCTTAACATCTAACCCATCTTTTTGTGCTACTCTAATTATTAGACTTAATTTCTTGCAAGATGTTGAGATGGAAGAAAATGTTCTTGTGCAGAAATACTTACTGGGAGTAGAGGTGGCAGGAGGCTGGTGTGGCAATCTTGTAGCTAAAAAGATTCCATTTAGATCCTGAGTTGAGCTACCCATCCATCAGCTTTACAGAGAGGGATTTGGCTTCAAGTATCCAGAGTAGATATTGTGAAGAAGGAAAAAATCTGTTCTTTGTGGGTGTGTATGTTTGGGGGAAAAGGTGTAGTCTAAAATTGAAAGTCCAATTTAGTATAAGTGGTATTCATCACCACATGATACGCCTGTTATCAACAAGGTATTATTCATTGACAGTTTAGCTGGTACGGGTGACTGAATGGGTATAATATAATTTCTCTAGTTTCTTGGGAGTCTGATTTAGACTTAGTATTACACAATACTCTGATTTAAAATTAGCACTTCATAAAATATATATGTATGAAATGAATTAAAAACCAGCTGAGACATCACAGAACATAGGGGAAAATATTAATGAGCAGAATTTCTTATCTTTTGCTGGTCAATTTTCAGCCTAGTTTCTCTTTTAAAAATTTTATGAATGACTTGGAATCAGACATTAAATTGTAACCTGTGAAAAAAAAAATATGCAGGTGGACTACTAGTTGATTAAATACTAATTTATAATTACTAATCAGGTTACAGTTACAGAACAGCCTGTTTTGCTTATGAGGTGGAGACAAACAAACAGTGAAGACTTCAACAGCCTTCAAAGACTACAGAACAGAGGGGCTAAGATCTTCCTTCTTCGTACCTACATTCATAAAGTGAAAAAGAACTCCAGGGAAGCATCCAGTCATTATTCCCTGTCCCTTGGTAAGAAGACTGATAAATGTAGGTACCTGGTAGGTGTAGTGGAGTAATGGGATCTTTCCTAGGCTCCTACCCAGCTTCCAGGGCCCATGGGGCCCTTTTCCCAGAGTTGCTCCTGAGGTAGTCTCTTCCCCAACCTTTATCATTTCATGAGACTCTTCCTTGCCAAGTGCACAACCCGTCCTTGCACAAGGTTCCTGTTGGTCCCTCCCTCCAGTCTGTCTAGGTCTCTCTGGATGGCAGCCCTACACCCTGCTACTGGCCATATTGAATGCTTCCCTCAATTTCATGTGATCTGCAGACTTAACAAGGGTGTCCTTTGTCACCTCCTTCAGGTCACTGATAATGAAGTAAAGCAGCACAAGTCCAAGGACAGACCCCTGCAGTACCTACCTAGTTGCACCACCCAGGCAGAGCATGACCCATTGGCCATGACCCTCTGAGCCAGACCATTACATCTGGGGATTTTCCTGCCAGCAGAGTGATCTCAGTGCAGCATCAAACAAGCTGCAGAGCCAATGTGAGTGAAGGGACATCAGCGTGTACCTGGGATGGAGGAGAAGAGGAGCCCAGGTTCAGTGAGTCAGCCAGTCCTGTCAGCTTAACCATGTGAACCTGCCCTTATGCAGCATAATGCCATGTTACACTAAGACATTTGGCTTCTGAGCATCAGTCTGATGGATTTTTCAAAAAAACTTCCCCTTTTGCCTCCCCACTGAAGGTGATGGATGCCAAGCCTTAGCTGGGGTAAATACTAAGTTAATCAGATCAGTTGGAGCAACTCACTCCACATGGAGCAAAGAGACCAAGGACAGCAGGAGACGCGTTCTGAAATGTCATGACTGGTCATATTCAGAGAGCTGCCAGGTATCGTTGGATATCAAGGAGACCAACAGCGGTTTAAGGTATCAATCACAAAAAATGAAAAGCCTTTATATAGAAATGTCTATATAAATTTCTATATATGCATGTATAGATGCATCTCTATATGAATGCATATAAATCTGTATGCATGTATTTAGCACATATAAAGTTTAGTAGGATTATTTTCTTAAGTTGGTTCGGTTTGCCAAGCATTTTGGCACTCTTCTTTCTGCAAAGCTTTTACTGTGATTGTATATGTAGGGTAATAATGGTTAGTGAGGCTTAAAGATTATAAAAGGTGAAAGCTTTTAAAGACTAAGAAACCCATCATAAGGATATTTTAAACTATTGTTGATCACAGGAAATTTAAGCTGATTTCTTTGTTTACATTAACCAAAAGTGAAAATACAGTGCTCTATAAAACGTGGAATAAAATAATAAAGGAGAGAACACAGCTGGGATGTCTGCATGACAGGAAAATCATGAATAGCAGAGTGTGAGGGGGTGGGGAGAAACAGGGGAATGATTACTGCTTTGCAGACTGGAATACCACTAAAATAATCCAAATTAGAATTAAGGACCCACTTCTTATATACATGATTTTTCATGATCTTTCCCTTGTCGGAAAAATTATGTGCTTTTTCAGGGAAGATGATAAAAAGATGGTTACTAGTCATTCCTATTCTCCTTCAGCATGCAGATATATACATTGATTATTCCTACTGGTTTTACTAGCAGTGATGTGCATAAACCCCCATACATCACTCTGCAATGTTACCCTGAAAAACGTTTTTATTATTGACATACTGGAGAATATTCAGTGAATTCACGTATACCTGCTTTCTTTGGTGGTGTCCTCATTTATAGGGATTTTTAATGAAAACATTAAAATGAATCCTTTTGTCAAAGTAGCACAGGTGCAATTGCGGTCTTCATAAACAGTATGGAGAAACAGTCACAAAAGGCCTGAAAAAAGAAAAAAGCACTCAGAGACAGTCAGGCAGGAAACCTTGCATATGCTCAGCGAATTGATTCACAAGTTTATTTAAAAATTATTTTGAATATTCTATAAAACAAAATAACGAACAACATTTTTATTACTTCACAAAATAACTTGGGATAAAGACTGATATGCTGCCTCGTCTTTTTTAATTGTGATTAATTTTCAAGTCTTGAAATATTGCCTTACGTAGTCCTAATTCTTCTTTCTTTTTTCCCTATTCTTTCTTTGCCTTTCTCTCTTTTTCTTCTTTCTTTCTCTTTCCTCTCTTTCTCTTTCTCTTCTTTCTTCCCTCCTTTCTCCCTTTCTTCCTTCAGGACCAGTAAGCAAAGCCAATCTGTATCATGCTAATTGTCATGCGGGCACTGCAGTTGTTTCCCTGGTTTTGCTCCCCATCCCTGCCATAGCTTGGTACTTCCAGCAGCCTGGTGCTACATGAATAGCTTGGCCTATGGGGACCTTTCTGTCTGGGACAGTACCATTCTGCCCAGACAGGGAGAGACGGGTTTTTTTGTTCTTTAGAAAAAAAATGGAAGAAAAAAAAAAAAAAGACAGACCTTGCTGCAGCCCTTCAGTTAGGATTCCTGCTCAGGAATTCTAATTCCAGCTGCACGCTCCAAAGGGGCTCATGGCAGTGATTATTCCAGGCATAAATCATCATTCAATAGCTTTGTGTTCACACAGCAGTTATGTAGGATTTTTTTCTTTTCTTTACACTTTCATATATTGTACTGTATTATTTGCTTGCAAATCATAACCTAACACAGAAATTGTGAGGGTAGATCACAATTAGTAAACACTTTGGTGTAAAATAATTGCTGATTTGAGAAGTACCTTTGAGAAATTATGAACAGCACAGCTGTCAGTAATAGAAATTATTTATATATTGAAAGAATGCATATGCATTTTACCTGTATGGAAGGGTGTTTTGCTCATCCACTATTCTCTTTCTCCACAAACATTCCCATCTGCAGTTTTACAGCTATGTTGTGACTATTTCTGTGAGAACAATTTTGTTTTCCGAAAAGATTTTTTCTTAAAAATAATTGTCAAAATATGTTCCATAATTTTTGAAAAGCAAGACTCAAAGGTGGGCTAGAACTCATTGGTTTGCCCGATAAGAGGTTAATACAGAGCATGCCCTAAAGTCTTTGCTTTGTTGCAGGGCTGGATCTGATGTTTCAGCTCAAAGTCTTCAAAATTACTGTTTCTTAAGTACCTACATATACTTTGTTCCATCTATATGAAATGGACACCAAAAGCTTCATCACACAGATGTTTTGCCTGATCAGAATGTTAAAAATGCAATTTTTTTTATAACAGGAGATTATTTTCTTGAATTAAAATCTTTCATCCCCGTAATTATAATACATACATCCTTGATGTGCATGGTCTTCATTTGCCTATAATCAAATATCCATAAAACTGAAAATAAAATCCTGTGCTAAGCACTTCTGCCAACTGCATTTCACAGATTAAAACCAAAAGGGCAGATAATTCTTGTGTTGCTATTTATTAAACTGAAAAAGTTCATTGCACATCGAGGAGCCCACTGACGTGTATATATATATATTGTAATAGAAGTAATAGGTCTTTCTGAATAGCAATGCAATGTACCACACATCCGATAGAAAAACGTGACCAATGAACATAGTTAGCTCACTATAAACTAAGAGCACACTAGTGGAGGCAAATATATTTCTCATCCTCATGTGGACAATATTTTAAAGTCTATTAAACTGAGTTAGGCATTCTTGGAGAAGGAAGCAGATGTACTCCTTCCCTTTCCCTCTCTCCCCCCCATTACCACTGCCCACTTTGGGGTCTGCAGTGCTAGGGGAAGGAGCAGTGGAGCTGCCCCACAGTCCATCCCCACCCATCCCTCCTCTTCAAGGCTGCATCCCGCTCTGCATTAAAGTGCTGCCTCTTTAGCCAGTGACAGACATCTTTTGCTTCCCTATTGACTGGCCAAGTTCTTTTATTAGAGCTAAGGCCACACATGCGAGCTGCCAGACTTCTAAAATATCAACTCTGTTTACCTGATGGGCCAGCCAGAACTGGAGTTCAGCGAAGGTAAAGTATAAAAAAACTTGGAGGGTTTTGGCCTTAAATGACACACGAGAGGTCACAGAGGTGGTCTGTGACAGAACAAGTACACAAGAACACGTAGTTCTCCAGAGTGTGGGGCTCCCTAATTACTGGAGCATCCTGCTTCCTACAGGGATAGTTAGTTTATTTTACCCAAAAGTCTGATGGCTCTTTGCACCAAAGAGAATTGTCTGTACTGCCATCCTTTCTTCACTCTTTGTCACTACAGATACCATTATGCCTTTGACTTGTTTTTACAACTTGTGTACAGGAAACCATGAGCCTTGGGAGCCCAACTTTGGGAGACAGTCCGCAAGCACAAGGTATTCCCTGGGGAATCCTCTGGTTAGTCTACAGTCATTTACCTGGCTTACACATTGCTTTGTCTATGCAGCAGAAGAAAAGCTTCACAGACCACAGAAACCTGCAGTCTAGTTTTATTTCTAGTACAATGTGTGTGTGAAAATAAAATATTGCTTAGGAGAAGACAGCATTGGGAAAACAACCAAAGATCTGGGTGTACAGTACCTGACACCTGCTGCTGACAATGCAAGCATTCACTGGTTGATATTAATTTATATCATTATTTATTTTTCCATTTGGCAGAAAATTATAATGACTTTTTCAGGTAGTAGCTACCCTTTCTAGGAGAGCACTTATGTCTCCAGGTGCCTGTTACAGTTCCTTAAAGATTTGTGTGCTAACAATAGCATTCCAGATTCCAAAGCAAGATATCACAGTATAGTAATCCTATGCAGACATATATTTTTTTAGCTGGTTTTCAATCTACAGAAATGCCGGGTGGGTGGGAGGGGAATGAATCCAAGAATGCCCTTCCAACACTCCAATCCATTCCCCATACTCTGCCTAGATCTTTATTTGCACTTCAAACCTGGGCGTGAGCCCAACCGGGCATGCAGTGGTGCTGTTTGGTGGCAAACCCAACCAGGTCTTAAGGCAACATTCAGATCATCCAGCTAAGGACATCTCAGGACTTTTGACATCATGTTTTCTGGGAATGTACACTTTGAGAAAATTTTCAGGAGTGTAGTTAACAAGGAAGGTATGTAAAGAATAGAAGAGACATGGCTTCTTAAGGGTTTGTGCATTGTAATGAGACCATGGTGTGTTTGTTGCTTAATGCTTAAGACAACAGTCTTTAAGCATGAACCTACTTGGCACATGGAGCAGCAGGACCTTCCAGTGCTTTCCGAGTATTCTTCCGTGCTCCTACTTTTGGGAGCTGTCACAATTTCAGAGTCTGTTGGGCAATGCTGGTCTCCGGCACTGCACCTGGGAGCATGCTGAACTCAAATTGGTTTTCTAGCACTGCTGCCTATTAGCTATAAGTGGAAATGACATGGTAAGTGTCTCTGATATTTCTGGATTCTGTATTATATATAAAGGCAAAACATGAGAAGAAGGGAGGTGATTGCTGCTGTCCTTGACTGCCTCTTCCCACCAAGTGCAGGCTCCATGCACACTCACTACAGTCTGCAATAGACTGTGTCACACATCGGTGCCAGCTGTGAGGTAGAGTTCTCACCCACACTATGCCACAGATCTATTAACGACATTACCAGTAAACAGATTGGCTCATTTTTTCCATGTCTGCATTCAAAGAGAGTGATATGGTGTGCACAGAGTTACATTTAGGACAGACAGGCAGCATTGCAGTCCAGCAGCTCCCCATGGGAAGAGAGTGGAAAAATAAGGCAGAGCTTAGAAAAGAAAGCATGTGCACTACTACATACACAAACAATATTTCAGAAATATAAAGCTGATAATAGCATCAGAAAAAGCATACTGTTACCCACCTCTATGCCCTCTTCCCCAAATAAATCTAGACTTTGAGTAATTTTTGTAACTTCTGAGTATCATGAAAACAGTCAGTGGCAGGATGCTGACAATGATCCCCATAGGCACAAAGAAAACCAGCTGAAGCAGCTGAGTTAGGAAGAGCTCCTGGCTGATTCAGTAAAAGAATCACAGAATCACAGAAGGGTTGAGGCTGGAAGGGACCTCTGGAGGACATCTTACCCAACCACTGTGCTCAAGCAGGGCCACCTTGAGCCCGTTGCCCAGGGCCATGTCCAGACAGGTTTTTATTATCTCCAAGCACACCACAACCTCTTTGGGCAACCTGTGCAGTGCTTGGTCACCTTCACAGTGAAAAAGTGTTTCTTGACTTTCAGAGGGAATGCCCTGAGTTTCAGGTGGTACCATTGCTTCTGGTCCTGTTACTGGGCACCACTGAAAAACGCCTGTCTCCATCCTCTTTGTACCCTCTGAAAAAGGGTACCTCTTTATACCTCTGAAAAGGTATTTGTATAACTTGATAAGATTCCCTCAAAGCCTTCTCTTCTCCAGGCTGAACAGTCCCAGCCCTCTCAGCCTTTCATAGAATCATAGAATCATTTAGGTTGGAAAAGATCTTTGAGATCATCAAGCCCAACCATTAACCCAGGACTGCCAATTCCACCACTAAACCATGTCGCTAAGCACCACATCTACGCGGTTTTTAAATACTTCCAGGGATGGTGATTCCACCGTTTTCCTGGGCAGCCTGCTCCAATGCTTGACCGTCCTTTCAGCGAAGAAATTTTTTCCTAATAGCCATTCTAAATCTCCCCTGGTGCAACTTGAGGCCATTTCCTCTTGTCCTGCTGCTTGTTATCTGGGAGAAAAGACCTATCCCACTGGCCTACAACCTCCTTTCAGGTAGCTGTAGCCCCCAATAAGGTCCTCACTGAGTCTCCTCCTCTTCAGGCTAATCAAGCCCAGTTCCCTCAGCTGCTCCTCATAAGACTTGTTCTTCAGACTTTCACCAACCTTCCTCATAAGAAAGAGGCTTCAATCCCATAATCATCTTCATGGCCCTTCACTGGACTGTCCCCAGCATGTCCATGTCTCTCTTGCACTGTGAAGCCCGGAACTGGACACAGTACTCCAGCTGTGGCCTCACCAATGCTGAGCAGAGGGGAAGGATCACTGCCCTCCACCTGCTGACAGTACTTTTTCTAATGCAACCCACAATATCGTTTGTCTTCTTCGCAGCAAGGAAGGGCACACTGCTGGCTCACATTCAACTAGCTGTCCCCCAGGACTCCCAGGGCCTTTTCTGCAGAGCTGCTTTGCAGCTGGGTGGTGCCTGGGCTTGTTCCTCCCCAGGTGCAGGACTTTGCACTTCCCCTTGTTGAACTTCATGAGGTTCCTGTCAGCCCATTTCTCCAGCCTGTCAAGATCCCTCTGGATGGCGGCACCACCGTCTCAGGTATCAGCCACTCCTTTCACATTTGTACAATCTGCAAACTTGCTGAGGGTACACTGTGCCCCATCATCCAGAATTAATGGAGATATTAAACAAGACTAGACCCAGTATTGACCCCTGGGGTACATGACTAGTTACCAGTCTCCAGATATCACTGTTGTGAGTGCACTGTTGGCTCCTGACCTATACACTGGGCAACGGTTGTGCAAATTCCCATGTGAACAGAGTCTGCCTGAGTTTTGAAGTACTCTGCACATATCATAGCGGTGTATAAACAGTTGTGAGGGTGAGGTGCCAAATGGACCCAAAGTTCACTATCCTGCACACCCCTCCCGTTCCCTTATGCCTCTTTCTACAAGCCCAGGCACGAACATTTTATGTTGGGAGCTGGCTATGATGAATTCCAGCTGCCCGCTTTCTCCTTGTGCCTCTGGCACTATAAAACCTTCCCCTCCCCTTTCCTTCTCTAATAGGAAGTCTTGCACCCAATCTTGCAAAGCAGCTAGCCTTTTTTTCTGTTGTTTCCTGCCTTATCCTCTTCTTCCTGAAGAAAACAGCGCAAAGCTAACTCAAAAAGGTTGGTGTCAAACCAGGATCCCGTAGATCTTTGCAAGTAGTTGAAAGGGAATCACAAACTCTGAGGAAATGGCCTGGATGCTGGTTCGTCTGTTTTTTATCTTTTCCTTCTACTGGGTCAGAAGAAATGCACCTATAAAGATGACAATAACAATAACAGCAACAATAAGAAGGATAACCTTCCTTTTACCTAAAAGAAAGTTTTTATATATATATTTGTCAAATTATTATCTTTAATCCTTTCTCCAGCTGAGTCTACTATTTCTTGTGCTGTCCACGGTTACAGTAACATTCTGCTGGTACAAATGCAAAGTTGGTTTTCAGAAATAGCCAGAAAGAACAATAAATTTGATGGCCAGCTTCAGGAACTTCTTATTCTCAGGCTGCTAAATCTGTCTGAATCATATTTTTCCTATGCAAGCTGCTAGAAATTCTAAACAAGGAAAGTTCAGCACATTGTTCTAATTGCGTATTGAATAACTGTCCTAGGTCTAATAACTGCAAGTTTCTTTCAAGATCCTGAAAATTTGTTTATCTTCTGCCTTTTAAAAGGGAGAGTAAATAACCATGATCTGTGTGGAATGTGTGAGTTCAAAGCAAATTCTGGCCAACTCTTTTGAAATCAACATGTCTTGTGTCAATTTTCCTTTAAATGACAAACTTCAAAACTCATTTTGCAGCAGCTACAAATGGATATTTTGCTGCGAGTCTGTTTGTAAACTAGCCCTGAGCCATGAATTCTCATGGAGAACTGAAGTGCAGACCTGGTAACTGTTTTGCATTCAAAAGTCCTATCCAGCGGAGTACAGGTATTCATGCCTATAAGCTTTGCTGTCAACTGCAGCACCTCTTCACAGTATCTGTCGAAAATAACCAATAACACGAGAGGTTACTGACTAGTCCTACTGCATTCTGCAAAGTATTTTTTGATGGCTACAGGCCAGTTTCAGTGCAAGACATGCAGACATTCCTTCTTCACTGCAATGTGCTCACCCAATCCTGCTACACGGTAGTCTGAAGACTCCTAGGTTTTGAATTTTGTTTGGCCGCCATTTGCTGACATACCCCCATCCACTGGAGTTACATAGTGTCGCAACAGTGTTTTCTTTCAGCAAGTAAAAATGCCTGTTACATGCCTGCTTCCAGCTGAAGTTATCCACTATTCAACAATGAATTATGGAACCATACTTAAGAGCTCAAGTGGCATTCCAATCACGTGTTCACAAAGGACAATCCACCTTTGTACTTATTGCTGCAACATAAACTCCCAAATCTAGACATTTCAACAGCAAGTGTCAAAATACTTGCAATAAGTAATGGAGGAAACAGCAAATTGTAACAAAACACAGAGCAACACCCCTAGTACCCTGTAATTCCATAAAAGTGTTGCTAATCACATTTATTACTGTAACCTTCTTGCTAGAAATTAGAGCTTAATCACTACAGCTATGTAAATTTTTATTTTATTTTGATAAACACAACACTGGGCTGGTACAGTATAGGAAATTATCATTCTTGGGTTTTATTTTGATACAGGGAGAGAATTTAATGTCACTGCTTTGTTTTTTCCTGTGGGAAGCAAAATGTTAAAGCTAAAGAAGCCATGGACATGATGGACTGCTTCAAGACCAGGGCAGTTTTGTTTTTAATTAAAAAAGGAAATCTCTATTTTCCCCTACCCCAAGAAAATTTGCATATTAAAAAGCTACAGAAATGAGGGTTTTATTTATTCTTTATGGCTATGAGGTGGAGGAGAGGGCAGTTATTGTTCAGCATTGACATCAACTTTAAAACTGCAGACTGCAGACCTTTACAATAGAATTAGACTTTCATGTTGCATAATGAGATTCATTATAATTGACATGCATAATTCCAATCATGTTCTGTGTTGATTCAGCCTTTTGTTGTCAAGACAGCCTGTTATTACATACTGAACTAACCTTACTCACATAAAACAATTAAAACAAAGCATGTTCAAAGGTTGTTGGTTTGGGGGGTTTTCTTAGATGAATGCAAGGTACCCCTTCTCTCCCTACACCCACCTCCCCTGCAGCATTTTCTCAGTGAAGCCATAAAGTCCAATGTGTAGCACAGAACAGTGTTCCCTCAGTGAGAAAAACTATTCTTAAAAGCCGATCCCACAGGACAGTTTCAGGAATGTTCTCACTACATTATAGCGTAGGAAACAACACCATAATAAATATATAAATTAATAAAGGCAGATAAGGGTCTCCAGTATTCCCAGAGTTGAGAAGCATGGCAATTAGTAAAGACTATCAAGGCTGTTAATGTTCATAAAGTGCCAATCAAGGTCACTCAGGGGTACTAATTCACTAAAATATGGAAAAATCAGAAGGCTTGACCATTTCAGCTGCTCTGTCTTTTTTGTCTTTTTTTTCATATTTTTTTTTTTAGGGTAAGTTATAAAAAGTTGGCCACACAATAACACATAATTTTGCTATTAATTTATTTGAAACAATATTGGTGGGTTTACACTAGATTTTCTTGGACACTTTCTCCCCAGTAGAACTAAAAACCATTGAAATTAGATTTACAAAGGGGACTGAGATGTCTAAACAGACAGTTCACAGAATCACAGAATGGTTGCAGTTGGAAGGGATCTCTTGAGGTCATTTTGTCCAACACCCTGCTCCAGGAGGGCCACCTAGACCCATTGCCCAGGACAATGTCGAGGCAGCTTTTGATTATTTCCAAGGATGGATACTCCACAACCTCACTGGGCAACTTCTGCCAGTGCTTGGTCACCCTCACAGTGAAAAAGTGTTTCCTGATGTTCTCCTTTTGTGCTGTCCCATATTTCAGTACCCACCAGGACACTCACAAAAAACTCATTCACCTCACCTGTAAAAACAATGGAGGGGGCATTCATCTGGACAAAGACATCTGTGATGGAGACATTAACATCTGGGTTGGTCAGCACCCTCCATAGTTAACAGAGAAAACACATATTTCTAGAAGGACATTAATCTCATTTTTTTAAAAAAAAATTAAAATAAGTCAGATGAATCACATCTGCAAAATGCCCATTAGCTCCGCTAACTTTCAGAGAAGTCAAACTATCTTCTTGTAGCAGTAGGCGTGTATGGGAGCACTGTTTGGTGTTCTTTCAAGACCATATGTATACTGGCAAGGTCACATGAGGTCATGTGAATAACCAGGGATGTTCAAATATCACCAGAAACGCAACCTATTTTTCCCTAGTATTTGGCAGGATTCATGTATTAGATGTTCCCTCATTTGTCCCATGTCCCACATATGCAGCCTGCTCTGATCACAGCACAGCACACACCTTGGAATTACAGTCTGTCTCAAAAGCATAAGTGTCCACATAATTGTCGTGGTGCCTGTCACTTAGGAGACACTAATGAAGGGAAATCAGGCTGGAAGCAGAAGGGTCGTGTGCCAGTACCTACTTTTCCCACAAAACTGTTGAAACAATTGAAAGTAGTTGAAAGCTACAAATGAAAATTGGCTGGAAGGGAACAGTAGCATGGCATGAAATTCAATCAACAGCTCTGGCAGCTCTGGCGAGGCACACTAGAGAGATTTCAAAGAGACCCGTATTTACCATTACTATGAAATGAAAATGTAGCTTCCAGTAAAGCAGGCTGTCTGATTGCCATGTAAGCAAAGTAATCACCGACCACCTCCCCTCGCCACGGGTGTGCTATCAAGAAATAACACCCAGGTCTGAGGGAATGGCAGTGAGGAGGCAGATCAGGAGCAGGGCTTTCAGCTCGAAGCCCTGGTGAGACTCAGGCCTGGAAAGGAGGACAAAGGTGAAGTGAAGACAGGCAGGAGGGGGCTGGTACTTGCTAGAGGCAAGTCTTCATAATACTTTTGCAAAAGGCAAACGATAGTTAGATAGAACTTGTTAGCAGCCAGTTCAGCTTCATTGAGGCAGCCAGCCTCACGCACAGCTCTGGTGCTTGCTGCAGTGACTTCCCAATAGCTGCTAAAAGAGCAAGCCCTTAGCTGTTGGCTAGGGGCTGGGGACACACTCTGAAGGGTAAATTCAAACAGAAAGTCCAAGCCCAGAAGAATGTCATTGCCCCTCACATGTTGATTGTTCTGACTGAACAGTCTGAATGTGCAGTTTATCCAGTGAGTTGGGGGGGAAATTCAAAACTAAGGCTCAAATAAATAAAGCTTGAAGACAGGGTGACAGCCAAACCTATAAAGAAAAGTCTGCTCTTGCTGACTAACCACGAATGTACTCCTTGTCTTCTTATTTTACACCTAAATTTTTTTTAAAAAGGACTCATTTGGGGGGGATGCAGTGGCTTCCTGCAGTGCCTTTGCTCTGTCTCCAGAACCTCAGCTTTCATGAGAAAAGCTGCTTGGTGAGCTCTGGGATCAGCAAATCCCAGCACCCTCTGCATGGGAGCCCCCCTGGTGGCTGAAAACTTCTATCGGTACTTTCTTCAGAGTTGAAACATTTATAATTCTTCTTTTAGTCATGGATTTCAAAGCCTATGAAATTACATTGCAGCTTTCCTTCAGTAAAGAAGCCAAATGAAAGGGAACAGGACCAGTACACAGGATTTATAGGACCTAAACCCTTCCAGAGCCGCTAGGAGCAGTGAGGAGACAATGTCTACAACGGCACTGACATGAGGCAACTGCATTCCTCGCTTGACCTGGGATTTAGTACAAATTCAGACTGTCAGGCTGAGCCATCAGAGTCCCCCCTATAGTCAGTGGAGAATCAGAGCTTGATTTAGTTGCCCTTCATAATTTGTAAGGTATTTGAACCATCCTCATGGTATGATAAAGGCCTACTGCATGGTCTTCTGAAGTGGCAGCTGGAGGCTAGGAGAAATGCATTAGGGCATCTCATGTGGCACTAGTTGCCTATATCTAGACAGGTGACTACTACTTCAGATTGTCATTGCCTGCAGTCTGAGGTGGTGACTGGCAGACAAACACACAATATATATTGCAAGCTCCCAAATGAGGGTGTCTGCAATTAAGCTAAACTGGTATGTAAGGCATCAATCTTCAAATTGTCTTTTCTTGTTTTTTAATGATGCCTCTAGAAAAACATTTGTCTTTGAGATCTTTATCTCTGTGCCAAATCTGATAAATCCAGGCACTGGGTGCTAAATATAATACAGTGTGAGTAAGGTATTTCCTCACTGTTACAGTAACTCCTACGGAAAGCACACAGACTGTCATTACCTGGGGTTTTTTTCAATCTTTCCACAAAGTTCAAGATGTCCTGCCCCTTTCTGACTATGTCAGACTGTTCAAGAAGTCTGGAAACCTATGTAACTTGTGATCATCTCTGAGTAATGCCACAGGTACAAATTACTTCCTCAGGAACACAGCTACTGCTGCCACAAAGATGTCTGGAAACCTGGAATAAATTAAATAGCAGGATAAATAATAAAACTAACTGTAAATTCATGATTGGCAGCAAAAAAAGGAAGGAACATTTTAATGAGATTGACAATACATTGGCGATTAAACAATGTCATCCAACTGATACCACAGGCAACCATAGTAATTTGTGGAGCTGTAGGACTACTGAAGGTTGTGTTACTACCAAGGTGCTACTTCTTCTAGTTTTGTCTGATAGAAGATTTCCTATGTAGCAACCAAGGTAGTCCAGATAGTCACTTCACGAACAGCACCACTCATTTCTGCATGAGACTAGATAGAACTTCTTGGTTGCCATTTAAGCTATATAAAAATGTTTCCCTTCAAGTTTTCTCATATATACATGTGTGTGTGAAATGAGACACATAAGTACAATTTTTCATTGTCACTTACTTTAAAAAAAGGGAAAACTTTTTTTTTAAAAAAATACAATTTAAAAGATGACGTGCATAAGAAACATTAAAGGGGTTAAATTGCTGAGATAAATTCATCTTCAGGAAACTAGCCATACTTCATAGACACACAGATTTGTAATATGAAGTGCTTCATACATAAAATTCATATGCCTCTGAGGGTTTATAGAAAAAGAAGTTAGTAAAGAGAGAGTCTTATTTAGAATAAAGCCATCAAAAAATTCACTATCATTAGGTAAGTTTTGTAAGACTACAGAAATCTGTTTGGGATAAAAATGAGATAGGCAAGGGGGAGAAAAAAAGAAATTATTTACACTTTTCGCTATAACTAGCTGAGGTACTGTAGCACTCTAAGGTGAATATTCTATCATACCTATTTATAAAACTATTATCTTTGCCAACCAATATTACCTAAAGTCTGTATTAGCAAATAGCTGCAAGTATTTACATTTATATTTTTATCTATTAGATTAACAAATCAAGGTTTTAGGCACCTTTGTTGATCCACTATTTTTCAGTTTCAACTCTGAGTAAAACAATTTTAAACCTTCAAGTTCAGGTTGTTATCACAAACTCATCTCTGTGTTTATATTTTTCTGCGTTAATACAGATCTTGAAATTCACAGTTTGCTTACTTATTCTAATTAAATCTTCTCAAAAGCTAGAGAAGAGTTTGAACTAACGTGAAAACCTGCTAGCAAATTAATAGTAGAAAAGTGTGAACAAATGCCTTGACTGATGAATGTCATCTTCTTCTGCTATGATATATATCTGTGTATGTGTGAGTAACGTTCTCTATTGACAATGCTTTCTCCTTTGCTTCCAGGGCTGCTCCTGTCAATCAATGGCAGTTCTTCAGCAAAAGTCTAAGTTAGACTCATCAGCTGAAATATACATATAATCATGCATATGCAATAAAGCTTTTTAAGTAATTCTCATAAGCTTACATTTCCAGTGTGCTGGTGAAGTCTTATGCTAAGGAGTCTCCTGTTACGGTAAGGCAAATGCTATGAGACATATTGAAATAAGCAAGAGTGACTTCCACCATGAAATATTGAAAAAATATTGTGGAGTTGGTGGGGGTTTTTGTTTGGTATTGAGTAAACATCAGAGCTTTGCACAGGGACAGCTTAAATTAATAAATGAGTCCTGCAACATCTTTTTTATTTGAGGACTTCTTTACACCATCTTGCCAGTGCAATGAAATCTTCCAGTGGAAGTAAAATACAGGTACATTCACTTTAAAAACGCTTCGTACTCCTGGAGGGGACAATTCAGAATCTGGCTTTCAGTGAATGAACACCTCAGTTCTGCAAGGTTGTGAATACCTTTAAAAGTTGCTAATGGAAACTGAGGCCATGTAGTACCTTATAGGTTTTGTCTTCATTTAAATGCATACCATTTATGAAGATGTAGTTTAGGAACCAAATAAATTTTCTCTGACTGGCAAGGAGCTTTCTGTAAGAGGTAGTTCAAAGAAGGCTTTGAATCTTCAAACCAAAAATGTCTGTCTACGAACACATAAAACCATATATACACAAGGAAAATACTATACTTTCCTGCTGAACGCACAAATGGGTTTTAAGGCCTTAGGACTGCCCTTTCCCTAATGACTCTCTAAAATATGAACAGCATTCATCGCTGCTTGATGATAATAGTGACCTTATAATAGTTTCCATGGAAAGAATTCTTAGATCATAAACAGTGACAAAGTGAGTTTGTTAGTTACCAAACATACACATTCCAAAGGTACATGACATTCAATTCTAATCTATTTTTAGAAATCGTAGGAAAATGAGGACAAATTACTTTTTCCAGCAGAAGCACTTATATTGCATTTCCAAATACAATTACAGAGGAGAAGTTCTAATTGACTATTATTAGAAATCAAGTCATTTCTATTACACACTCCAAATTCTTCTCCAAAACAGGGTGTTTAAAAGGCAGCATTTATGATGGACTCAGTGATCTAAATTGATGGAGTCAGATGACCTAAATTCCTTTAAGCCCCTGTGCCTAATATTTCGTGTTAGATGACACCAGGCTGATACTCATTCAGCACCTTACTTAGGCTTTCTGAACTCCACTTCATATTACAGTGCAATGTCTTCTTACGTACAGAGGCCAGAAAGCACAGCACTGCAGCTGGGACTCTCATCTTTGACATAAAAGGATATTTACCATTTATTGTAGGGTCTCTGATTCCTATATTGTAACCTTGTAGAGCAGTCTGCTCTGCTCCACAGAGAGTACCTGGAGCAAAAGAACTACTTCAATTTAAGATGAAACCTTGGCACAAGCCAGAGCAATTATTTTCATGCACCTGTCCTTATAGGTGGTGGGAACTTATTGACTAGAAGTGTGACTCTCCCCTTTCCCTTCACTGTGGAGTTCTCCAGCTATTTCTCCAAGAAATTCTCACGTTCCCAAGCTCCTGTTAGTAGCATCTGATAAAGGCTGACAGCAACAACTGAGCTGATCCACTGCTTTGCTTTAGAACACAAAGAAAACATGTTTTGTACCCAGAGAAACAGTCCTCTGTTTTGGCATGCCCTGTGTTTACATCCAGGGACAAATCTCTCTGACTTTGTTGTTTGTACACTTAGAAGTTTTGCCAGTTTAATTCTACTGATTAGAAGCATGGGGTGGAAAAAAAAAAAAAAAAGTCCTTTACTGACATGGCTCTAGGGTAAAATACTCATATAGAAGCAATTACACCAGTAAAAATTCCTTTAGCAAAGATAGGTTCTTCCATTGAGAGGGGACTGTTAAAGCTCCCTCTGCAGAAGAATCCTCTTGCCTCTGTGAACAGCTTCCTCCAGGAGTGGGAGAGGAAGGTAATGGTTAGGAGAGTTATGCCATGAAAATCTTAGGAAGTACTGACAAGCCCTCCATGGCTTCTCTGCTTGATGGAAGGTAATCATTTTTAGCCTGATAGACTATTGTAAGTCTAAATAAAAATAAGGGGAACATTTCAGTTAATGAGACACTCAGAAACCGTAGTGAACAGGGCCATACAGGTATCTAAAAAGCAGGTTCTATCGAAGAGAGGAATGCTTAGTGGGTAAAAGCTGAAATTAGCTTTTATGGAGACAAAACTGTATGGGATATGCATGTATTTTAATAACTATATAATCTGGCAGCCACTATACAACACACAAAAGCACTGACAATCCAGCAAAACCATTACTAGTTCTGTACCATGAAGAATAAGTTTAAGAGGGAAGGCACATCCTTCCTAGTACTGTGCACTGCTAGGGAAACTAGCAAAAGTTGCATTATGATATAGCAGCGGAGAATCGAGAGCTGCCAAGTAAGGCCAGAACAGCGGTACAGAAAAAGAAAGACGTGGTGTTTGAACCTCACCTGAGTGAAAGCTGACTTCTGCCACCTTTCCTTTGCTTCCACCTGTATGCGGGATATGGAAACTCCTCCTGTATCCTCCCAGTGGTGCCCAGGTATGCCACGGATGTTTCCCTAACACACTGAGAAAAGCCCACCTATGCTACTAAATCCAGGCACTGCTTCTTTCAGGTTCACGTCCTACTTCACACGATGTTTAGTGGCAGAGACTTCAAAGGCAAGCCCTAACACTCCATTTTTGGAAAGACAGGGATAAAGTGCTTCCTCCTAGTTTTTGCCAGCGAGAGGCTGGTTTCTGTAGATTAGTGTTTTGGTGTAGTCATATTTGTATAAGGGATAATGAAGACAGATTTCTTTGTGTTTCAGAGAGTATTCAGCTCACACAATGATAGCTGTTATAGTGCAACCTAAAATGCTTTACAGTAGGATGACACGCTATGATTGCAGAATGCTTTGTTGCTAGTATTAATAAACCCATTGTATTTAATTTCCAAAACACACACTGTAAATCAGCTGTTTGAATTAACTGCTGGATTTTTCCAAGGGTGAGATTATTTCTCATCTGTGAATGCCTCTTTTCCTACAATGATGTTCTTGATACATTCAAATGAGCTTAAAGTGCACAGCAGAAGAGCTCATAAAAGGAAGGAAAGTTGTTGCTTTTGAAGCGATAGAAGCCCTACAACATTTGGCTGTTAGCTTGTGTTATAAATAGTGCAGTAAACCCTGATGCTCACTCTTCTCTGAAACATCTATAATTAAAGGGTGATGGGCCAGACCGTGAATGCCTTATTCAAAGTGAGACTGCTCATGGTACAAAGTACTCTCCAGAGTGAGTAAGTGCATCATAATTTGGGCTGTTGTTGTCAGAGTTTAGTAATAGACTGCTATAAAAATAGGTCCTTGGAAAGTACCAAAGTGTTCAAGCCATTGTAATTGCATTAATATAGCTAACAATAATCAGTGGGGAATATTCTGGCATCTTCCGGTAAATTCTGATTACATCTACACAAAGGTAACTCGATTACATCTACACAAAGGTAACTGTTGTAAGGTTGTGTTGGCATTGAGGAGTGTGTGCGGTTTGCATTAGACACAAAATGCCCTTTGTATTGCTCACAAGTCTGAGAATCCAAAGTCTTAATTTATTGACATCCTTCTGGTGAAGGTGAGAGACAGTGACTTTCAGAGCCTTTCGCTTCTGTTGGACTCCCTTGTTGCATGTATGCTTACTAGGCACCACATGCTTGAGGTATTTATATTGGTAAGGATGCAGAGAGATGCCTTACAAGATTTTCAACAGATACTTTATTTCTATTGAATCTGTGGGATTTGATCTACACAGAAACTGTAAATTATCTCTTTCCATGCAAATCTTGAGAATTTGACTCTACAAAGCTCTTTATCTCAAATTGTTTTATCTCCTCTAGTTTCATTTCCTCTTTAAACAAAAAAAAAAAAGACTATTGATACTTTTGTTGCACGTTGCAAATATTTGTATTTATTCGAGGTTATTGCAATAAATAATAGAACTTCATAATAAACACAGCTTTCAAGAGCTAATGATTAATACTGTTTTTAAAAATCCTAAAAAAGAACAGTTCATTTGATACATTCATGCTAATTGTCTGTCCTCGGCTTTTGAAGTATGTGCTCTGAAGCCTCCTTTGGCTGCACCTCTCTCTGAACCATTGGTCTCTCTGGCACATATTCTGGTACTCTTTCTTTTTTTCTCAGCCTTTCACATAAATGGGATGCCACAGCACAGTTGCCCTAGACCATCACAATAGTTTTGAGTGGCTGATTTACAAATACTTTAAGCCCACCCACTCCCAGACCTGTGGGATCAAGGATCATGTGGCAGCAGATGCATACAGTCACTAAACATGCAAAGATCCAGAAAATCTACATTTTGCTAAGCTACTACAAGAAATATGTTGATCTACACCATGCAGTAAAATGTGTTTGCTTATCCCAGTTTCCTCAGTCTTCTTAAAAATAATTTACACAAATCCTGTGATCAGTCAGGAATTTATAAACCCTCTTCCTTTCCATGACTCCTTTCCTTAATTATGGCGTGTATCTGCCTCCACTTTGCAATCTGTTTCCTTTCTCCTGAGCTAATGTAAAAAGTTTCCCTCTGCTATAAACATATAATTTCCATTTTTATGAATCTCTTCTTCACTTCTTTACCCTTGATCCCTCTTGCTCTCAGTTTGTCAGGTGCCATGTTTTGTGTGTCCCAGTGCTAGTATCTTGAATGTTTATTCTTCTGGCTGAACTGTCCACATCACTAAGTTACAGAGGTTTATCAAATGGACAGGCTCAGTTCTCTATGAATTAGGATTATCTCATCCAGCGACAGCAGCCACATCTTCAACATATGGCTTATCCCTTGGTCTTCTTTTGCCCCTCTGGCCTGCGAGACAATTGTTATCTTTTACAATTGAGGGGAAGGAGGTTCTGTTCAAACTCATTAAAATAGTGCAAGGGTTATACTGTAGACCACTGGAACGGTGTTTTTATAGCATGAAACCAAAAGTATGTGTTCCGTCTTTGGGATGTGTGAGAGCACATGAGAATACAAAAAGCCCAACATTGTTAGAAGATGTTGTAAGGCAAGGAAGACAAACCCGTGACTGTCTTGTCCACACTTGTTTCCAGGAGCAGTCTTGGAAGTCAACAGTGCTGAAGACCATGTCCAGGCGTTGTTGTGAGCAGCTGGTTGGAGCCACCGGGAGCAGAACAGAGCAAGGGGAAAAGCCAACAAATAAATCAACAGTGTGAAAGATCAGTGGTCCAATACTTGCAGTCACCTTCAGGCAGTTTGTTTAGCAACATAAAGGTACCCGAACAACTTAGATCCTCACATCCTGCTTTCACAGTTGTGTAACTTCGTTAGCTTCTAATGAGGCACTCCTCATTTAAATTCACATAAAAGAGATCAAGACATAGGAGGTTTCAGTCATCAAAGTAATTTTAATGTTTACGTATTATTTTAACAGTAATAGTTGTCAAATTACCATCACTCTGTAGCCAAAATAAAAAAATAATCCTTTGTAGATACTGTATTAGATGGATAAACTCAATTGTTCTTAATAAAGTTTTGGATGCTGAAGTGTAACCAATAGCTGAATTTTACTTCTGTTGGTAGCAGTGGCTATTTTTGGTTTTATCTTTTAAGAAATGTTTTCTGAGATCCCACCTCTGATTTTGTAATACTCTACAGCAGAGCATCCCCATGGCTTACACTTCTACTAGTATATTTAGCACACCTAAGAACAACCAAACTGCCTCCTGGTAATTGTTTCAGGCCCATACAAACACTCAGTTGTTCCCAGAAACTTTTTGGAAGAATATTAGTTGGCTTAGACAAAAACAACGCCAAGGGCTGTTCAAACAATTTAACAGTATAGAGGACTGCATTTCAGTGCCTGGAAAAATTCACTGATACTGTTTAATTTCTTGGTATAAATGTAGTTCCGGTGAACTTGGATGAGTGAGATGCAGTTGTATTACATTTATGCATTTTTAAAAAACAGACTTACAAGTGTAAAAAAGACTTTTAGAATTCATAAGGCTTCTATATTATACACATAGTGGATGAACAATGCTATCTGTGGACTCTGAATACCTGATTGAACAGTGTCTCTTGGCCCCCCATTAGTTCATGTACATAATTAATGCAAAGGAGCTACCTGCCACCTAACTAGCTTATCTTCCATAATGAAAAAAAACCAAACCATCCAAGCTGCATGCATTTGGGTTTTCATAATTACTTCCATTCTAATCCCCTATTATAAACCATTTATATCACTCCAGAAGTCATGTCTTTTGGAAGCTGTATCTTCCAGGCCTGTTGTCTCCTTGAAGATCATTTGACATTTATCTTTCAAGAAAGAAAAATGTTGTGTGTTGTGCAGGTAAGAAAGAAATATAGACTTTTCTAATTAAACAAATAAAATCAAGCAGATCTACACAATAAAAGGCTGTGGACCATTGTGAGTTCAACTTTTTCATACTGAAGACTTGAAGAATAAGTCTCTTAAACGTGGTAAGACATTGATGAAGCAGGTTCTGAAAATAGCATACACATACTGGCATCCACAGTAGGCTTTCCATTTTGTTTCACTTACATTTGTATCAGGTGCCTTTTTTTTGGCATTTGCTGACTTTTCACTGCTCAAAAGTGTAGTCCTCCCATCCACATAATAGAGCTTTCTTGAGATTCTAGGAAGGTCTAATGGGTTGCGTAACTGATCAGCATCTTCAGTGTGTTAATTATGTGCTCTGCTATGAGTATGGATATATATTTAGCATACAACATATATTAATGATGTACAACTACATCATTTGGTAAATGGGAATCGTTCAACATGATCCATTTCAAAGTGTAACACTGGAATTTGTGTCAGTTCTTGTATAAAATAGTGCTGGATGGCTTGTGAAATGAAAAACATCCAAGCAAAAAGGACTAAACGTTCCTCTAGAGAGTTATAGTTTTCTTCCTTTCCTTCCTTCCTCCCTCCCTTCCTTCCTTCCTTCCTCCCTCCCTCCCTTCCTTCCTTTCCTCCTTCCCTTTTTTTGTTCTTTCCAATTTTTACTTGAAAGCTGTGAAGATGACACTTAAAATAACCAATAGCAGAGAGCTGATGAATCATCAGTGTAAAAAGTCCATATTTGATTTTCTTCCAAACACAGCTTCTCAGCTAGCCATGTAAGACTGTGCAAACATAAAATAAAATTGGACAATTTTTATGTGGATTACATGTTAATTACCATCTCCACTAACAAAAGCTCTTTTTATGTCTGTTTTGAAAGACGAGTTGATATTGGACTTCTACTTAAAATATCCCACATCCAGTGAGGCAAATCTATTCCAAAACAGAAATATCTTGGAGAAAATCTTGCCCTCTTTTGAGGCTTGCTAAAATTGCAATAAGCTTGGTTCATGCTTTGACTAGCTGGCAAACACAGGTTATGAAATAGTAGGAGGACATGTGTATGCGCTGTTCAATGATCATGAGAACAGCTGAGAAACACTTTCTCTGTGAATCTATGAATGAATGTAGAAATTCAAAGACCCAGCAGTAGCTCTCTCAGTTATTCTGGTCATCAAGATATTATAAAGTTTTAGCAAGTGAGATTCTACCCTTATATCACTTTTCTTCTATTACTTCTTTGCATTATATGAAACAAGTCAGAGATGCAAGAAAGAAAAGAAAAACAGTTTACTGGAGAAACTGTAAAAAAACATAGGTACAGATTTCTCTGAGAAAAAAGTCTCTGTTCTTACAGGTGGGTTTTCTGTTGAGGCAAAGACTGAATTAGCACAGAAATGAACTCCTCTTATAAGTCACAAATAGATCCCTACTGTCTGCAGATCAGAAGCAAACTGGAACAGTGAGGAAGTCAAAACCATTGCTACAAATAACAACTTTCCCACCAGGGTTTTGGTTGGGTATTTTTTTCAGATTTTCAGGAGGAGTGATAAATTTGTCAACCTGTTCATTATGCTGCAGTAATCAGAAACAAACAAAAAGCCAAGAAAACCTTTAAACTGCTTTTTTTTTAACATCTAGGTCTCAGTCTTTATTCTTTTTTTTTTTTTTCCAGGACCTAATTTCATGGGCCACCTTTACATCTCAGTGTGATTATATATGAATGAAGTCCCTATCACATAGAAAAGACAAGGTCAATACAGATGAAAAATAGACACAACAATAATCTTTTTAGAAAGGAATAATAGCATTCATATTCATAATGGTAAATTTTAATCAAATGATACAAAAAGGCCCAGGAACACAAAGGCTAGATAGCTAGTGGAGAACTCCTTACTCAGTTATTCTTGGTAATAATGAGAGCATTCATCATTTGATTTTAAATGTCAGAATGAAGCAAATTCACACAACCATCTTTGGAGGGGTCGGGGGGAGAAAAAGAAATGGACTGAGGCCCTTAAAAAACTAGAGGGGGGGAAAAGGAAGGGGACAAAGACCTTTGGAAAGAGACAAGTCAGAGAACAGGAACACATTGCCATGCAAAGCATTCTTAGGGACATTCAGAGTGAAAGTCTGACGTCCCCTGAAACAGGCTGCAAGTTTTGCAATAGTGACTGCCTGCTACATCCACGTGGTGTCACTGGGTTTTCAGGTGGCTGCATGGTGAAAATTGGAAGCAGATTTTAACCGTTATATAGCAGACTGCATTTTTTAACATTTGTTTCTTGCTGGGGCTAGTGTTCTTTCCCATAGTATTTATAGTGACCAGAAAAGAGTTTCAGTGTGAGCTGAGCTTTTACTATTGTTTTGGTTTTAGCTGCCAGGAAAAAACTGACCTCTTACAGCCTTCAGCAAGTCTGGCTTATGTTTGGATGGATGATCAACTACATTTCAATTTAAATGAAAATAGCTTTATGCAGAGGTAGGTTGAGGGCCAGCATCCTGGACATGCAGGGAAGGAAGAACTAAACAGTCCCTTCATCCTATTACACGGTTGGCATAAAAGAGGATAATGAGAACAGTCCTTGCCTTCAAGAAAGGAAAGATTGTTTCCCCTGTGGAGTGCCTCACCAGAAAAATAGTGTGGGGAGGGAGTGCAATAGGAAAAGTGATTGCTCTTTTGCTTCTACCTTTCAGCAGGCACTGTGCCTGCTTTGCTGAGGAAGGGAGGGTATCCCACGTTCATTAGGAGACTCTAGGAAAGAAACTCCCAACACATATGGGAAATCTGAAGGGGCATTGTGCTTCCCTCATGAGCAATATCTCCTGATGATCCCTCAGGGACAGTGTCCATTCTGTACCTCTTAACCTGCTGGCATTCTCCTGAAAGGAGAATGTTGTTGTGAAGTGCTAAATACCTAAAATAGTATATAAAGCCATACATAAACCCAAGATAATTTTATATAAGCCTGGGCAGAAGACTTGATTTGCCTTTCTTTATGCATGTTGCCTATTAATTTACTATAAGACACAAGCCTCTGTGCAAGAAACAAACCAAAAATGACAAAATCTTTCACAGAGGACCTCAAAAAGAGAAATAAATATACCCTGTCAATATGTTACCTCAGACTGAGATATAAGCAAATATTAAGAGACAAAGGAATGAAGCATATTCTCAAAAATGAAAAGGAATATTAAACCAATACACCGACAGGTTGCTATTAGTGTTCCAGAGTGTCTAATCAGTGCACATGCTCAGGGCGTAACTATACAGTCCCAGCCACAGCTGAAACATCTTTGGCACAGTCTGTTAGCTCATGAGCACATTTTTGTGGACAACAAGGTAAACTGAATGTTAAGAGTGCAGTGGCTATATTTATGCGCGCAAACACATAAGCAGTGTTGAGAACTCAGGGAAATTATTTCCATAACTGCAGGTCAACTAATCTCACAAACTCTTTTATGAGGAACCAAAATGGTTTCTTCAGGCAAGCACATTTTCTTGCAAATCATCATCTCATTTCTGTTAAAACATTTGAAAGTAAAATGGTGCTACAAGTCTGCAGGGTTAAAAACTAAGAAAACATCTTGGTTCAAATTCAAACAAAGGAGAAAATGGAAAAATAAAAGAACTCACCAACACCCACTGTTTATTTTGTTGCAGCTTTAAATTTAACAAATAGTCACACCTAAATATTTTTTATTTCGCAAAAAATCTTTTCTAAAACAAAAAAAAAAAGAAAAACTGAATGCTTACAAAGGCCATATGCTTTGTTGCCAAGTTTTACAGTCCAGTCAAGCTTTATGGCAAATTTATAAGCTATGTAATATGTTAGGTTTTAGCAGGTCTGCTGACATAGCCTTTTGCTATGGTGCTCACAACAGCAGTAAATAAGCCTTGCACTTTTGATTTATGGTTGCATGAGAGCTTGATCTACATTCCATCAAACTCAATGGGAGATTCTCTATTGGCTTCAATGGTAGCTGAATCAGGCATATAAATGATATGGGAGATGGTCTTGGAGAGTTTAATTCAGAGCTGAGACCAACGAGGATCCAAATATATGGGAAGGTGTTTTACTTGCTCTTTCCCCTTCTCATCCTCCAACAGGTCATCTGTAAAGTGAACATGAAAATTCGACATATGTTTGAGGCTCACATTTGCATGCATGGTGCATGAATCAGCTCTGGCCTCTGCCTTGGCTCAGAAGCCCTTACTGGGATTTTGTAGGCAGGAAGCCATTTCGTTGTAAAAACTGGCACTGAAGGATTCCTACCATCCTCTAAGGCACACAGGGACCATGAAGGAAGAGTAGAATTGTGGCAGTTTAGGTCATGAAGAAATCACAATTGCCAACACAGTCCTTCAGCAACTCAACTTCTCTGTGAAATCCTGGTCGAGGCCAAGAAGGATGTCAAGATAATTGATGCCACTGTCATCACAGGATGCAGAGGAAAATAAGTAGAAACTGTGTCATCAAACAGCACACTTCTCTTGTCATGTTAGATGCTAAAACCCAACTGCCTGATGTGAAAGAGACCTGCCCTCACAGAAGTGATGAAGAGGCCAAGAGCTACAAGTAGGTTGACCAGTTACTTAGGATGCAACCAAATTCCAGTTGGGAATTTGTAAAGTTAAGGTTGCCTGTCACTGAAACTTCAGAACTGAGTTGACTGGTAAAAATCACTGAGTAAATTACATCCTCCTCCTTCTAATTTTTACATCCCAAGCTAGACAAGCACAGTGGTTGTACAACTGATGCCCTAGGGTAAAAGTATCACCCCTCTGTTAAGCTGACCAGAAACTTCAAAACAGTTTATAAAGCCTATAAATTCCATACAATCTCCATGCCAAATATTACAATGGAATACATTTATTACCTGTTGCAGTTAGGCTCGTACAGCTAGGCTTGATCTCATATATATTCTGTGTCATCAAATACAAGTTTCCTTGCTGTTATTCAACTATATTTTTGTCAGAGCACTCTGACATTCTGTTGCTGCATATGATTTTAAAATTATTATGGTTGTTCAGGCTTTGTGGTTTGAAAGCCACTTGGGCTAAAATTAGTACCATAAAGCTGCAGCCACTTAAAAGGTCATACATTGACTGTGACAGCACGGATATCTTTATTTTCTGACAAACAGGTTTCCCACCAAATTCACACCAACTGCAGATGACGCTGTCCAAATGGAAGGTAATGGAATGTATGTGATGAGAGATTAAGATGGACACAATGAAAGCCAATCTTGTATTTCATACCTAACGTCATAGAATTACAGAAGGGTTTGGGTTGGAACGGACCTTCAAAGATCATCTAGTTTAACAAGCCAGCCAGGGATGGGGGCACCTTTCACCAAAATACATTGCTTAAAGCCCTGTCCATTTCAGCACAGCAAATGCTATGCAAAATTAGATCAGAATGGATCTAACTCTTACAGGAAAAAAAAAAAAAAGAAGAAAAAAAAAAGAGAAAAAAAACCCAACAAAAAACAGGCGCATTTCCAACTCTAAAAGCCTAAGTAGGTTGCTGTTTGTCTAGTTGAAGAAATTCACCTAAAACTACAATTGAGTGGAAGTCTGTCACAGAAGACTCCATATGATATCTGAAAACCAAGAAAAGCCATGTTAAGAAAATAGCTGTTTAAAATTTTTACAGAAATGTAATATTTTTTGCAATGAAAACATGCACTTCAGTTTGCTAATTGCGTAATTTTTTTTTAATGTGCATTTGGAGGGTATGATTTTAACACCTTTCCACTAATTTACCTTTTTTATGACCAGAGGAAAGGTATGTCTTTCTGTTCTACGAAATGAGCACCCAGTCGCTGGCAAAAAGCTACATGTCTATTAAATTTAGCTAATAACAGCATGTGCTTTGGTAGATAGAGTATCCTGGGAATAACTCCAGGAATGCAGAGCTTCACTCTCACCTTTTTTTTCTTTCCTTTTGAAGCAACTTTATTTACATGTAAGATTCTCATAGGAATGCAAATGGTTCCATCACTTTGCCTCCACCATTACTTTTCTTCAATCTGATGAGTACCTAATAAAATATTAACTTAGTTTGTGCCTAGGGTAAAATATACAATAGGGACATGACACTGATCTGTGTAATCATCCTAAGGTTCCTGTTCTTATGCCAGGAAGAGTGCAGACATAGCAATTCTTTAGGCTTTTCTTCAGATGACTAGTGAAGAATCATCTTTCCCTTTAATTCAGCCATTAATTTTGTCCACTACTATTGGTATTGGACTGTTTTCAAATACAAAGAGCAAAAAAGTACATGTCATTTCAATCCAGTAAAAACTAAATGATCATGTTTATTATTTAATTAGATTATAATTAGATATCCATATTTTCATTATTCCCATTTCCAAGCTATCTCTTTATATGCTTGACTGATTTCCAGTTGTGTTCAACAACCAAATCTCCTGCTGGAGAGAACAGAAGCTGAGAGGTCTCTGCACCTCTGGAAATACCAAGCCATTTTTGCTCAAGAGTCTCAAGGTGCCTGGATTTCACTACCTGCTTGCAAAAATGTGAACACTGTGCTTAGCAACTACAAGAAGCTGTCCAGTTGCAAAGCACCTATGTATTCTTACTATTCAATACTTTTGATTACCCTTTCCCACACTCATTACCTTGTGGCAAAACCAAGATGCTTTCAGGTATTTGGTAGATACCATAGGTGGCAAAAAACCCACTAGAATTTGAGCATTCTGATTTCTGGCCCTGCACTCAGACTAGTAGGAAATGTCTTTTTAGAGAAGAATAAGATCAATGGCAGACTTCAGAACTGAGAAGATTATTTTGAATTAAGATACAGATGTCTTCATTTCTTGATCAAATTCTGCAGGTAGGCATCCACTCAGAACTATCTCAGACTTTGCTGTTATTGTTGGTTTCACTCCTATCCATACACAAAATTAACTCAATTTCCAAGATACTTTTATTCCAATTTTCATTGTGTGTTCAGTATGTGAATCAAAACTGGAGTACGGTTTTCACTCAGCCTGATCACTCCCTGTAGTTCCCTATAGCTCCATGCACATGCTTAGGGAGACACTGAGATCCACTGGCAAAAGGCCACAGGGATGGTGAGCATATGCCCAAAAGGACAGATGAATGTGACCTTCGCTATTCCAGGGGACCACTACATCAATGAGACCGCAACAACTTTAAGTTGTACAACAAGTAAGTGCCACCCTGCAGTTGCTTTTGTAGGACATGGTGCTGCCCAGGGGCCTGAACCTTGTTCCTTCCTTCCTTCTGATTCTACCAGAGCCTTCAAGAACTGACTCACTCTCTCCTCCCCCAGGTTTTCACTTCATGCTGAGATGACACTTTCTATCAGCTAGGGTTTTATGTGGACTATTGGAGAAAGGAGGGAATTTTCATTTACCCGTACAAGACAAGATGGCACATAACTTTGAACCTATCTGTATATATTATGTGAGAAGAAACATAAGGCTGCAAAACAGCCTTGGAATTTGGCCATATGTTCATCCATACAATTTTTGGCCCAGACTCAAATTCATCTCTTGCAGCGATGAAAACCAGTAACTGCAGAGCAGCACCCAGGAACTCACTCCAACAGTTCAGTCCAAGAAGTGTAGAAAAGTATATCAATTTATAACTGCAGAGGACATTTCAAGTAGCAATATACAGTAATCCATTTGAATAGCTCCAAACTGTATTTTGGCCATGATCAACGAGTCCTAATTCTGCAAAAGTATGAGTGGACCATGCAGCCAAGCCCTCAACTTTACATCAACTATCAAATATTGTTATTAGTGCTTTTTATCACATTTGGATTCTAATCATACAAACCCACCACCACTCTATTCTGAATCTCTAGTAAGGCAATAAGCAGAGTAGATTTCTTCAGCTGCAAAGAAACCTTGTTAATATAAGCAAATACTTTCTTATTAATGAAGACAGACATGTTAATTTCCAATGACATGACTGTGTCATGGAACAAATTAAGTAAATGACTGCATTTAAATTTGCCCCCAAAAGAAGATGTCAGCTTTTGTTTAGTCAGAGGACTGTGCCAATCAGTCCCTCCAGGCCAGTAGTGAACTCTTTACTGTAATCACTGAGTAATTGTTCACCTTAGTAATCCTATTACTATATAATAGTCCACCCACATTTGGACAACAGCAGTGGTCTTAGGCAAAAAATTGTTGATGAGTGTGAGCAGAATTTTCATGCTCTGGTCCTTTGACATCCATATTTCATGTACGGGAAAGGAATCTTTCCAGCTAAGCAGCCACACACACACAGCCCATGGGTGAGTCAATCGCAACTGCCACTAAAGTACAGTCATCATCTATTTTATGTAATTACCTTTCTTGATTGTAAGACATCAAATATTTAGTTTTAGACACTACAGCACAGTAAAAACCCTCCATATTTCTTACCAGCCATATTTTTAGATTTCTGGATTACTGTCAGAAGTCTTATGGACAGAATATACCCTGAGTGTATGTTTAAATAGCCAACAACAAAATCGACTGATCCCGTTCAGACCTCCAACGCATTGCTAATATGTGTGCTGCTGCAAAGATGCATAGAGTAATGACCAAGGATGGGGTGGGGAGCAAGCCTGATATAGTTTTGTGTGAATCATCTGCACCTGAAAATGTTTCCCATCTGTAAATATTACAACTATTATTTTATTTATGAAACTTTCTGCCTACACAGTTCTGTTTTATACATGCATATACATGTGTTTATATGCAGAGCTGTAAGGAGACGTTATTGTGTCGGATCTGTGCCCACTGCCCCGTTTTTTGATTTGGCCGGCTCAGATGCTTTCCTCCTCCAGTCTTAGTATGGGGGTCCCCTCTGCCGGGCTCATTTCAGCTACTTCTCCACTATTTCCAGCTTATTTTGATACTATGTCCCTTCCCACAATCTTGCGTGATACCAGCTGATCATTGTCACAATGGTGCATGTGCACAGACAGACATGAAGCTGCATACACCGACAGTAAGAGGGTTACTTGGTTGGTGGTCGGGACCTGTCCTAGCCCTCTGCAAAGGAGTGGTCTTTTTCCACACAGATGTGCTGGGTTTGGTAACACTCCAGTTTTACCCAGGGAGTACTCCCAGCATGGATAAAAATGTTTATAGTTGTCCTTGGAAACAATCCCTTGTAAAATAATGTTTGCATTGGTTTTCACACTATCATTTCAGAAATTTTAAGTTCTTGAAGAAACAGGAAACAAAGAAACCATGATAAAAATAATAGACACATGAAGGACTGATTTTGAAAATATACTGGTACATAATGGTGCTCAGCAGCACTATTATTATTACAAGTTGCTCAAAGTTTCCACTCACAATCACTTTTTACAGAATGCAATGTCCTGGACATATCAAAACATACTTTGGTCAGACTTGATATACAAGGCACCTATAATCTCAGTGAGGTACTTTTAATATATCTTATCTGTTTACACCCAAAACTTTCTTGACTCCAAGATCCTTTGTAAAGCAAAATACTCTTCTCACTGAAGAGAGACCTGACATAAACAGGTACAGAGAAAATGAAGGCTTGGGGTTTTTTTTCAGCTTTTACATTGATAGGTTGTCTTACAAGCAATGAAGAGAAATTCACAGGGAGTTGCAGAAAAGTCAGTGAAAGGTTTGGGATCCGAAAGGCACTACTCACTATAATCAAATGGTTACTGTGTTGGAGGAGCTGCTCCCTCCTACAAAGAAATAAGCAGCACCAGATCATTAGTCTGCCTAAAGGAGGTGTGTGGAAAGAATTAAGTAAAGCTGTTTGATTTTTGGCTGGTGGGAGGTTTGGGGTGGATTGCAGAATGAAGTAGATAAGACATGAAGCTTTAGAAACCCACTCCATAGATGGAGATCGCAAGCCACATACTAATTGCCTGCCCACACGCCACTGGTGGCAAAGCAGAAACGTGGGTGCTGCAAGTGGAGGTGGCTGTGAATGCTGAAGGATGAGAGATCTTCCCCAGGCTCTGCACACTGGCAAGAAGTGGTCAAAGCTGAGATGGTTTTGGAGACAGGTGACAAGAATAGACTGCACTTAACATATTCTTTAATCCTGAAGACATCCCATGAAAGAGGCTCTGTGGCTTAATACACCAGTGCTAAAAAGGATTTCCATGGATTTAACCAAACAACACGTGGTGAGTGATAGTAAACTGGATGTCTAAGAACAAGACATCCTTCATCTTTGCTCTATATACTGTGGATGATGCAGAAGCACTCTGTAATTCTACAATCCTTTGCCATGAAATTTGTACTCAAAACACATCAACATCTCGGCATGAGGTACAGGAACTGAGGAACCATAATAGGATCTCAGGATTTTAATCTGTTAATGTTTATTTTCAAGTGGCGTAAGATAAAAGAACAAGTTGAAGGAAACAATGCTGCAATCAGTGGTCCTTGAACCCTTACATTAAGTTTTGAACTGATGGCCAAGATCCAGACAAGTTTCAAGGTTTCATTTAAAACACCATCTGGGCTTTCTGCTTCTCTAAGGTTATACAATTGCTTGTATTCTGCATCTTATCACTTTGCTATCTTCAAAGAATCAGCATTATAAAGGAGTAGATTTTTTTTTCCCTGCAGCATTATTCTCAAGGTGGCAGAAGGGCAACTCGTGAGCGTACTGTTTTATCCACCACTGTCATCATTACTGTTGTTTAGAATTGGTGCACTGATGTGTCTAAAGTCCTTATTTTTTTGTAGTTTTAATTTTAGGTATCAGCAAAAAATCTGACCTATTTTTGACATGATCTTGTGAACCTTGAGTATTCTTCACTATCGCAGAACTGAAGCAGTTCATAATCATTCCTAATTTTCATCCTCAAAAATTCTATGTCATGGTAGTATACATATTTGCATATAGGGAATGGAGATGCAACAAGTTGAAACGTAACATAATATCATATAGAAAGATAACAATTTAATCCACCTCTTTGACTAATACCCTGGGACACTCCCCCAGTTACACAGTAAAGTTCTCCAGAATTCTCCTTTTCAGGACACATATATATTGAAACAAGCAATTATTTTTATCCTGCTTTAACTTTGAGGCGCACAACTGGTCTACTTAGCCATGCAAGAACACTTCAACAAAATGGATCACAGGCAAAATTTAGCAGTGATCTGAGCTGCTTTTCCATATCTTGACCATTATTTCTTCAGTGTGACAACTAGGGCTGTAGGCACCATCAGATGCCCTTGGTATCTTATATTTACTAAAGAAAATACTTTCTGGAAAGCTGATCCTCCTTGTATTCAATGTTATTTCACTAATGGTACTAGAATTCCCCCATTTTGCTGAAGGCTGTTTTGAGCATTCGATGCCCTTGAGGGCTGGAGGAAAATTCTCATGTTTTTTCCTGCAGATATTTGGGGCCTCATCCAAGTCCATTGGATCACACCCCAATCCACACTTTTGTGTATTCTCATAGAAAGCTTTTATCTGTTAATTGCTGCCACATCTGTCTCTCTTTAAAATTTATAGTTAATAGTTGTTGAGTTCCTAATAAAATAAAGCACATATTGTATTTGTTTGTGTTTTTTTTTATTATTCAGCTCTAATGACTTACATATTGACAATTTTTTTGTTTTCTTTTGGGAATTCTGTTGGTTTGGGTATTTGATTATTTTTTTTTAATTTCTACAGGAAACCCATCTTTCTGGAAAGGCACACAAAAAATCATCCTAGCATTGAGTTTCCTAGCACTGAGTTATTTGATTCTTTACAGCCACTTATATATCTTAAATATTAAAATCTTCATCCATAATGATCTCCTCCAGCTTTTAGCCAGCTTGACAGTGTCTGCTCCCCTTGGCTCTGTGGTAGACTGTTTCCTTGGGGTTTAGTTTTAATTTTTTTATAACATTGACCTAATGGATTAGCCTGAGGGCTTTGCTTTTGGGCACTTAAAAATGTCATGGGGAAGGGAGTTCAATACTTTCTTCTTTTTAACTAGCCCAAAATAGAACATGTTCTACTAGGTGCAGAGGTATTCTCACTTCTTTCACTACCAGAGAGAGGCTCTTTAAAAGTCTTGTTCACTATTTACAATCTATGGTCGTAACTTCACTCAAGAAGATGAAGACTCTTCTGTACAGTCAAATCTTCTTGGCACATGAAGCTGAATCAATTTGTTTTTAGACTCTTGTCTTTTGACAGACACTTATTCCTGTGGCATTCTTCTTATGAACTCTCTTGGAAATGTGCCCAGGATTATTTTTGTTTATTCCTTCCAAATTCCATTCCACCCGCACTAACACAGCATTTTAATCCTTCCCTGCTGGCAGTGAGGGGGTTTGTTACAATACTGGAGAAATATGCTAAAGAAACCTTTTTTTTTTTTCTTTTTTTCATCCCACCCTCCAAATTCTTGGTCTGTGCTAATATTCTGAAGGGACACTCTTCACGACTCACTCCAAGCTGACCAGGACAGACATCATTCTGCCTCCCTTGAAGCTCAAGTCCAGAGATAGTAGGAAAGTGTAGGTGTCCCCTTTCCTTGACATGCACCAGCTCTGAAGCACAAGGAGGAGTCAAGATGTGCAGTGCCCACCTGTTTGTTAGCATGCAGGCATGGCTGGGATGTTCTAACTCTGCAATCAAAGCTTAGTGGTTTAGCTAGTCTAGTTCACTTGGCATTCATAACAGTTTCTTCAAGATGGGTTCTCAACACCACATGTAAGAACTCTGGCATTCTCTGCCTTCCACTCCCTCATTTGTTTATACCAGTTTATGCCTTGGATTACCTCTGGGCAAAGTAGTGCCAAGCCCTCCTATAAACAAACACAGCTATTACAAGGCGCTTGCACAAAGATGTGAACCTGACATTTTGTGTGAATGGTGGCAAACTGCAAATTTGCCTTGAGCTCTGTGATTAAGCTGTGCCACAGATAAGGGTGCTGTGCCATGTGTGGCAGAGAGCTTGCCCTGGGGGCTCCTTCAGCTGCAGCATCCCCATTAATCCCAGCTGCCTTGAGGGGCACAGGAAAGGATTCCTTAAAGTTTTATGGAATGCTTTCAATGTCTTGAAGCAGTTTTGAGCTACCAGCAGGAGCCAGGGAAAGGAGCAGAGCTTTGGTGTGAAGTTCTGTCTACCATCTAATCCTCTTAGGAGGCAAGTTGCTGCAGGCTGAACCAGTTGCTGCTTTCATGTGGCTTTCCACTTCATCTCCCATAAAAGCCAGTTATATTGGGGTTTGATTCTTCACCTGGCCTTACCTGGCACCTCTGTTGCATCTACCCTTTTTGATGATGAAACATCTGTTACTCAGATGCTTCGCTGCATTATTATTACTAGTTAGAGGTATCCCCCTCCCCCAGCCCAAATAATGGTAAAAGAACAAGACACTAAGGTCATCAGATGAAAAACCTGGTCCTTATTGCTAATTTTACTTAGCTCTTCGTGATGTATGACACACATAAATATATTAGACTTCCATACAGTTCTTTGGCAGTGCTGCCCATCTGCTAGTCTAAGTGGTAGCAAGAAAGGTCCCCATCTGTAGTGGAATGAAGCTGGGTTAGTTAGCATTGATAATATAAAACTGTGGGTTGGCTTCAGGGGCAGCGGGTTGGCCAGCGTAGGTAAGGTGCAGGTGTGGCTGGTTCTGTTAAGTGGTTGAGAGTCAATGAAGAGAGAGCAGCTGAGGAAGAGATGGTGAGAGAGGAAGAAGCAGGGAGGAAAGAGAATATATGCCCTGAATGAAGTGAAGGCAGTAGAGGGACTGTATGAAGAGTGTGCTGGTATGAGGTGGTGAAAGACCTTGTTGCAGCTTGATAGTTTGGAGAGGGCTGTGACACCTGTCAGTACTCAGAGAGGTTCAGAAGGGGTCTAGGTGTTACAGTTTGCCCCACATAGGTTTTTGATTTGCTGGTTTAACTAAGGTGATGATGATACTTGGTGGTGATCTTTCTATTTACAGAGATTTATTGAATGTCTTTATCATTATCAGTCTTGCCTTCTCTCTCTAGGATGGACTTACACCTACTTCTTTGTGTGTTATTGATCTAAAGAGAAGTGTAGGCACTTTCTCACTAGTGATATTGAATTCTGGCCCTTCTCCTAATGTATTCCAGGAAGCATGATTCCTCACCATCAGAAATGTTCAATGAACATGATTCCTGCCACCTTCACTCACAGAGGAAGCATTGGGTAGAAATGTTTGCCTTTTATAACAAAGTGTTTTATTTTTCCATCAACAAGCTCAGCTTGCACTCCTGGAAACTTCAGCACATCAAGTAAACTCACCTCTTTTAAGGATCTGGACTATGCATAATATTCTTAGTCTGCTACAGAATGGGCTTGGATAACAATATTAGCATTTCCATCCGCTAAGTAGAAGGAAAGATAGAAACTGAGTTTACCTGTGTCTTGATTTAGTATAAATATGATAAAGGAAAAATAGTGTTTGTCTTTACAGTAACTGTTTATCTGATCACTTTCTTGTTCTTTTCACTTTAGTGCTGAAAGAATGCAATCTGCCTTGAAGAGCCATACAAAAGCCATGGCATTTACATAACCTCTTAGCGATACCGCCTAAAAACTCAGAAGGGGGGGGGGGGGGGGGGGGGGGGGGCGGGAGGTTATTCAGTATCTTGGTTCACCACCTGTATGCCTTAGGTCAGACTCATTAGCTACTAAAATCCAGTGTCTGGAGAACCTGTATCCTTATTACTCAATGTTTAATGCACAGATTCCTTGCAATGGCAGTCTTAGAGAAGCTTGAAGATGTATTTTGTATATTGTTCTTGAAATCAGATTCTACCTAAAAATGATGTAGAATTTAATAAATTATGTGTAAAGATAAAAAGGTGCAATTGTGTTCTGAGATCAACTGCTTTTTGATTTTCAGTGTGTATTTACTTTTCTTACTCCTGGTTTATTGCTTCTGTTTTTTGACTTAAAATAATTATTTGGTTTAGTGCTGTGGAATGGTTAACCATGATCCTGAACTATTTCACTTCTTGTCTGTGATTTTTTTGTAGTTAGTTTGTTGCTTGATTAATGGATGTGATTTTTTAAAATGGAATTAGCCCTAAATTTTTTGAGTCTGTAAGTCTGCTTGCTACTGTTATGAAATATCAATGTCCTTTTTGAGCAATAGTTTTGTTTAATATAGCTATATAGTGCTGTTGGGTTTGTTTTGTTTTTTTTTTTTTTTCAGGCAATCCTGCAACTAGCTCACTATCGATCTATTGCTCTGCTTGTACTGGACTTTGTACTCTACTTACAATGCAGATGCATTTTCCATCTGTAAAGACTGATACAAGATGTCTTTAGTGAAAACAGGATTTTTCAAGGGATGAGATAGGTCAGACAGTGAGCAGCAGTGCAGATCATTGCTTACCTTTTTTTTTTGACCATTTCTGACTGTCTCCCATAAGCCTGGAGTAAAGGATATGTACATGAAAAATTATTATAATTCTAGTATCACTTCTTCATGAAATGGTGCATAACTGTGCCATGCATAAAGAAGGACATGCAGCTCCCCTGACTGAGATGGTTCACTCTCATCTTCTTTTTAAGTGCCTTACAACACATACCTTAACAAGGAAGTGTCAGTTTATTTCAATGGTGGTAACTTCAACTGCATCCAGAAGGACATCTTCTTCAGCTAATGCGAGTGTGTATCTAACCATGAGTAAATATCTTTCTCTAACTCTCACCTTTGAGTTTTGGTTTTAATTAATTGGTTAAATGAGGGCACCTTTATCTCTTTGCTAACAGCATTGTGAACTTACACACAGTTTCACCAGATGGCTAAGCTAAGCACATCTGGATCTGGTCCTCCACAGAAGGACTCCTATAGAACTAGGATTTCTTTACATTTAGTTTAAGTTTTTAGTGAACAAGCTTCTTGAAAAAATAAAACCGATTTATTTCTGTGAAAACATAAATCATTCATTTGGTCATCACCAAGAGCATAAAGTACTATCCAGGATATAAAAAAAAAAATCCCTCTTAATTTGCTTATAATTAACACAGGCAGGCAAATAACTTCCACAGGTTTTCCAGTTTTATTCAGAGATTAATGTCTTGTTCTTCTCTCTTTTTTTTTTTTTTCTGTTTCATTTTAACAATATGCTAATTATTGACTACAGGCTGTATCAAGTTTTAAAGGAATGAATAGAAGATAGCAGCACAGTATGTTAAGTGGTGCGGGGGAAAGGCTATGGCAGAAGACACATAAAGGAGTCTAATGAAAGAAAAGAAACAGAAAGGTAGACTGAAAGAGATAAGGGAAGAGTGGCTAGAAGTGAAGAAATAACACATTTGCCTCTGAAAAAAAAACAGAACCCTACAACAGTGTTTGACCATTCAGACCGAAACTTACTACCTTTGAACTATGACTTTCTTTCCAGTGAGATCTTACTATGAAATGTGTGACCACATAGGCTTTCCACTATTCCTCTAAGATGTACTTTAAAGACAGTAATCACAATTAATTAATCACAAGTAATTAATTATAAAATTACCGAATCAAATCTTTCCTCTATCTTATAACAAGCTAAAGAGGAATAAAAAATGCAGGCATATTAGATTAATTGTACTGCGTTCTTTATTTAGCTGTCAAAAGGAAAAATACACTATTGATTTATTTAAAGATGACTTTGAATAGAATTTTATTTCTGAGGTATGTTCTTCCACAGAAATGCAGGAAAAATTAATGTTGTTAAATGACTAATTCAAATAGTCCCAAATAGAAAGTAAGGTATTTTCTTAGCTTGGTTTGAAAATCATCACAGTGACTCTTAATATCAGATTTGTTATGATATTACATTATTATCACAAGAAGGATTTCAGGCTTAGCTGATCTTCAGATTACTTAGCGAAGAGCCACATCACCCTCACTTTTTAAAAATATTTTTTCCCTAGTAGGAATACTTGCTCCCTGATCCACCCTGACTTTTATTATCTCTCTAAAAATACAACAGGCAGACCTATCAGCCCCCAAATTCCCTTGATTAACCTGTTGCAGGTAAAGAAGAGCCATGAATTGAAAGGGAGAGAATTTAGGGGGAGGAGTGGTGATGGTGCATCTATGCACACGTGTCCTCACTCCTGCAAGAGCACACTCATTCCACCAGGAATTTAACAGCTTACACAACCAGCCCACAGCCTGAAAGTCTATGCTTTCTCATTGAAATAAGTGCATATTTAGAAAGATATTTGAATACTGTATGAGAAAGGATATTCTATCCTGGTAGAGATGGTGTAGTACAGAGGGAGAGGCAATAGGTTCCTTGGAAAATATCTCTAAAACAAACCAACATGAAGCGAAGACAACAAATATGGCTGACTAAAAACCTGTCTCTCTAATACCAAGCGACTTCTCCTACAGTTAGTGACACCTCTTACGGAAACACAGGTTTTGGAGTATTTAAAAACATAGACATCTGGCTTTATCTCGTGACATACTAGACACACAGAACTGATCCAGCAAAGCGCTTGCGTGCATTCCTAGGCTTCACTGGGTTCTCTTTTGTACTTAAGTTACACTCTTTGACACTTGTTTGACTCGTTCCAGAGCTTTCAGCACCCACAACAGCAAACCTTGGGTGAACTTAAAATGGCTCCTCCCACAGCCATTAGAACACAGAACAATAGCTGGTTTTGAAATCTTCAAAGTGATTTGGCTGTATTTCAAGTAATGGCTTCACAATAGACATGCCATCTACCATTTGGAAACACAGAATTGATGGCTGGCAGATCTTTCCCTCCTGGCTACCCCCCCTGTCCATTTTGTGATACTCTAAGTGGGAGATGTAGATGAAAACTTGGCCTTCTCTGTCGTCTCTTAACAGTAGAGCAGTCCCCTTCCATCCAGATCACTGACCCCTTCCTGTTCTGATGTTTGGCTTTGCTCCCAGTGAAAGCAATGGCAAAGAAAGGATGAGGATAGTGCACTAGGCATTATTGTCAGGATATACCAAGAAGATATACAAGAGTCCACAACTATAAAGGACTCTTGGTTTCCGTATTTTAACAATAGACATGAAGTCAATGTAATTTTTGTCATTGACTTGATAAAAGACAAGATTTCACTCAGTTTCATTTATATGTAACTAAACAGGGAATGGTTACAGTTAACTCTGAAAATTGCAGAGCTGAAGTAAATTTGGTTTGCCCTGTTATGAAAGCTGAAATAGTTAGTAGGCTCAGAGTGGTAATGATACCTTAAAAAAACTTGAATGAAAACATCCCACTAGACTAGTAGGATAGGGAAGAGGGGAGAAGCAGGCAAAGTCTCAAATGCTAAAAAGCTATTTAGGGCTATAGCAGGAAGTGTGGTGGCAGGGCTGGACTTGGAAACTCAGGGAAGATACCTAGCCAAGGATCAACCATAGAAGGAAGGTGGAAGACAGGACAGTCAGAAAACATCCATCCAACTCAGGCTGCGGGGGGGACTCCCCAGTGGGTAGAAAGGTCTCCTCCACTTTCTCCTGCACCACCTCATGAGCCCCAGGACTTCCCCAGCTCTGTGGACAGTTCCCGCTCAGGCCCAAGGGGCAATGAGCACTTCTGAATGGGAAGGAGAATGTGGCACAATGCCACCATTCTGGGCCCAGCTCAAGGACGGGGCACACTGAGAGCTGCAGTTCCCTGAAGGAATGTGACTGTGACTGTGAAGTCCACAGCCAGGTGGAACTATCTGTAATTTTCACACTGACTTGAAGTGACAAAGAAGCACGATGGAAGCACTGTGAAAGATGTGTACTGTTTTTTAACAAAACCTTACAAACAGTTTCAGCATAACGCTTGGAATATTTTGCAGTGACTCCACAGTTAATCCAGAGTATCTCTGATGAAGTTAATGTATTCACGCTGATGTAACTAATAGCAAAATTTTGTTCCCTGTGGACACGTCTCCCATCCATTCACCCTGTTTGCTACTGCTCCGCCCCATCTCCTCTGAAATGATGGATTTTCATTAAATTGAAAACATCTCCTCTCCTCATGGTGTCATCACAAGCACCATAATGTGCGTGTGTTGTATTGCCAAGCCTTGCTTAGCAACGGGACCCTGTGTTCTGCCAACTTTCTTTTCACGCTGTCAATCTGAATTTAACTGAACTTGCTGTGTTGTGTTTGAGAGGACTGACTACATGTCAGTAACGTGACTGATGAATGCTCCAAATATACAAACAAAAACTGGCGCTGACCCCCTCTATTTATTAGTGTGTGAATTTCAGGAAGTCACTTTATATTCACATTATTCAAAGACAAATTGTTTACAATCATGATAATTAATCTTGATAAACCCTCATAAGCCACTAACCAATTGGAAAGTGTAATTAGACACTTTCAGTTTTGAAAGTACATTCAATAGGACTCTATGGCCTAGCCCTCTATCGCATCTACTAGTGTAGCATCACTCTTGTACTAAAAATTACCAGTCATTTATCACTTATTAAAATAACTGTTGAAACTTCTGCAGGTTTGCATTTGCAAAATTACCTAATTGCTGACAATATTGTCCATTAGATAAGCTATACAGATGTTGACTGAATGGCTCTGGACAACCTGATAATGGCTTCTTATGCCACCATGAGCAGAAGACTTCTCCTGGCAATACTCAAAACAGTGTAAAATTGGATGGAGAGGCAGATATCCTGGTGGTTAGGACACCAGCTTCTCAAAATGTAGTCCACTGGTCATTGCTGCGGTTTGGTTGAACAGCTCCAGTTCTAGCCCACTACCTCTCAAGTTCAACAGATTTGAGTAACCAAAGTTTTTCTTAGTTTATAATCATATAGTTGGATCCCTTGCTGGCAAATTGACCTGGTTCAACCTATTCTCAGACAAATTTAATTAGCTGGAGATCTGAATATTTGATTGTGAAAGGTTTTATCAAACATAATGAATTACCATTTATATATGTTAATTTTTACACCAGTTAGATTTTTCAACTGATCCAATGGAGAATAACTCCTAATTCTTTTTTATGAGGAAAAAAGAAAATACAAGATATGTGAGACATGAGTCATTGCATTTTGGGGCACACAAAAAATGGATGTATTAATAGCATTGCTTCTGCGCTATTAAATGTTTCTGGATTTTTATTTCATATACCATTGAAAAAAGACACATTACAAAAGGAGAAGGGCATTCAGTACAAAGATAACTAGCAGCATACTCATATTTAGGTGTCATCTCTCAATTCATTCAGCTAAACATTGAGGCTGTGTCATCAGAAATGCACTACAGTGCGCAAAACATCCATATGGAGCTGCAAGTGTGACAAAAGACCCAGATGAGTCTTGTGCCTTTCTGAAGAAACCACTGGAGCCCAGACAGGGTTCCAGAAAGCAGCTGGTTAAGCTGAAATGAAGGTTCCTTAGGTAGCTACAGTGTAGGTATCTACAACAGACCTACGCAGTTAAGATTCAGCACTATATTCAGACTGTACACATTTACCAGTACGTGCCATCCAGAACCTTCCTATAGTACTAAAGGAACATCTGGAATGAAGCTTAATTGCCCAGAAGTAAGTGCCTATAGGTAGATATGTCACTTCTAAAAGATGTGAATCTTCCTCATATCCTGGATCATCCAGCTCCATGAAACTGTCTTGAATATCCTCAGATGTCACAAACGACACCATGTACCTGCACTTTGGCAACTGAATCAATCCTACCTTCTGCATCTCAGATGTGTTAGTCAGTCCATAATGTTTGCCTGCCTGAAGGCTTTTCTGTCAGTCATCAAGTATACCCTATTAGACACACATCTGTTTGAGGTAACAGCTTTTTGTGCCACTTACACACCTCCTTAGAAAGTGAAAAAGAAAGCAATGTTGATGTTTTGTTAGGTTTTGGAAAGATTGGACCAAAGGTTTGGGTAAATTATGAATGGGAATGGTTCTGACATGTTTTGGAAAACCCCTGTGCTGCTGTTCATTTCCTGTAATGAGGCTCCTCAGAGACAATTATTCAACTATTTAATTCACGAATCTACTGTAACGTTGATATTACTGAGAACTCCAGAGGAGACAGTTCTAGAAACCAAATATTGCTGCTGGTGCTGCTTCCAAAATCAGATCAGTCTGAAAGGATTAATAGAGAAATCCTTCAGAGAATCATGAGCTTGATGAGAAAGCTTTTGAGTGTATAAGAAGGTTGTTCTTGCCAGGTAGAAAATTTCTCCCAAAATATGTTCCTCAGGCCTGTACTGCCTAAGATGTATGACCACTGTAGCATGCCAAGCTAACTTGTTCTTTCCTGGGAAAGTATCTAGATACAAATAAGGAATATGGATAAAGAACTTCTGAGAAAGAATATCTATAAACCATCTACTATTCCTAACCTATCCCTCCCAATAACTGCACAGCTACTTAGAGGCTGGATAAGTTGTTTGGGCAGCCAGAAGCTGTCTGCAAGGCCAGTAACCTGTGCTATAGACTATGAAAATTAAGATGGAGCTTTAGTAAAGTCAGTGGTATGCTAAAATATTCCTATATCACCTATTGTTTCAAAATGTGGTAATTTGTTATTTTGATAAGTAGATCTTTGTCCCTGAACATGCCTTGCTCACTGTTACCTTCCTGGAGCTTCTTCTGCAAATATTACTACTGATAGGACTTTCTCCTTTCCCATTTATCTTGTATTTCTCCAGGAGTAATATATTTGTGGGTTTTCTGTCACTGGAACAAGTTACAGTGCTCTCAGGTGTAATAATGGTAATGGCGTAACTGAAGAAAGTCTGTCTGTACATGCAACGTATGAGTTACAATACTTACGTGCTGAGGGTACAGGCTGATCAGAGGCAGAAACGATGATCTCATTGAATTCCTGAGTTCTTGTCCAGGCTCACAGCTTCTGGGAATCCAGTATGAGACAAACTCATACCTGTATATCTTCAAAGACCTATATTCAACTCTGAACATATGTAACTTTGCACAAGCCAACTAGTGGTAATGTAGAAATTGTTTCCTTTTCCGTAAGAAGCAGTTGACTGGACTGTTTTGGGGGTTTTTTTTAATCCTTAGCTGCAAACCTTTGGACTATATCCACTGAATGTACATCAGATTTCCACCTGAGAGCAACTTGTGTTCAGAACTTACTTTTAGCTCCTCCTGTGCTGCCTCCTCACTCTAGTTGTGCTCACACTTCTAATCATGTAGGGGTTTAGTAGAAAAATTATCTAGGTGCCTCAATACCCTAAATTGCTTAATGTATGTAGCTAGACATCCAGGACTCTTGGCACTTTAAGCAAGGAAAGATACCTATTTCACACAGAATGTAGGAAATGTTCTACGAAGAATCCAGCATTCTCAATGCTTGTAGATTATAAACTTATTTCTGAGATGTCTACCACTCTTTCCAGATTGATTGCCATTGGCCAATTCATTCAAAATGTATTATGTAGGCACTGTACAGGTAGTTTAACCACATAAGATCTGTTTCCTTAGGAAACCAGATTAGATATTTAATAATTCTAGATATGAACCTGAACAGAACACCCGCATCTTGGGGTTGAACATTCCTGGAACTTGATAAAATTTGGATCCACATCTGAGATTCACAGCCAGCTCACAGCTTTATAACAAGCTGAACAAAAACTCAGAGTTTGAATATTTCCTAATTTGGGGAACATTTTTGCTTATGCCAAATGTGTGACTCAGAGCCATTTCTAGTTAATTTTGGGAGTGGAGACTGTTATCATTTCTTTCATGCAGTCATGTGATGTCCAGATAAAAGCACAGAGCCTCTGCTTTTCCTGTAATTGATACATAAAAAATACTTTATTTTCAAAGCCCAAAAGTAATATAAATGGAATCTAAAGAATAGATAAATCTAGATCACTATTCTTAAATGTTGCTTACTACTGCTGACCTAAGCATATGCTAGTAGGATAACAAACCACTTGCTAATCCGTCAAAAGCTGAATTAAAGAAACATTTTGATTGCATGGCAAAGACCCAAAAAATTAAGAAACAAGAAAAAACAGATATTCTGTGAAAATTGCACACTTTCTTTTGGTATGAATGTGTCACGCAGTAAAGGGTGTCTTATTTCAACAGTCCCTTACACACATAGATGCAAACACCCCTTGTTCACTCTAGTAACGTCTTATTAACTCTAATTTAAAGTGACATCTCAAAACACACCTTCACTGCAGCCACTGCAGTGACTGAAGCACTGTCTCAGCTAGCTCAGACAAACTAGCTTGCATACCTATATCTATTTTCTTGCAGTACCATTGAGCTTTGAACAAGTTAATCTGGTGTTTTTTAACAACAAAGACAGAAGCTTAGGCTCCAGAAGTGAGACTGGTTGGAATTTAAAACCACTGTCGAGAACTTGGGAGCCCAGGCTGGAGCTGGGGGCTGCAGTGCTACAACTTCTCTCACCTCCCTTGAGGGCATAGACTCAGCAGATGTCTTGGAGCAGGCCTGCTACAACTGTACATGGATCAGACCTTCTCCCTGCGTGGCCCTGGCAAATACTCTCTCTTGCAACTTCTGCCTGATCCCACAGTTACCAAGGTATGCATTTTTTGTATCACTGCTGCCTCATGAGGTGTGCTCTGACAGAAGAGAAAGACCTTAGCTTGAGTGTTGAAGACCTTAGCTTGAGTGTTGGAAGAAGCTCCATGGCTAGGGTCCTCTGTTCTCAGCTACACAGGTAGAGACCATTGGAGAAGCAAGATTTAATACTCATTTCTCACTTACTGGAAGGTGCTTCCAGAGCTTTCTAAGAATAAGATGCCCTTAGCTCCTCAGTTACTCACAAATTTTCTCTGAAATATTCTCCAAGGCTTAGACAACACTTCTTTTATGCCAAAACCTGAAGGTCTTTAAACCTTTATTACATCTTTCCCTAAAATTCTTTTTCTAGCCTGAAAAGTTATTGTCTTCATAAGAAGCTTTTTGGACCCTTGATGCATCTCTGTGTGTGACAAATTGGAGTGAATCGTTTTGCTTTTAAAGCACAAGCTAATTGGTACCAAAGCTTCCTTTACCCTCCTGATTGTATTAGCTGAGTCTTTAGGATGGTAGTGGCAGAAGCTAGGGGGATGGCTGTATTTGAATAGGAATAGACTAAATATTTTCTGTGTAAAAACACAATTCATATTTTGTGCTGTTCATCCTCCCATAAATGGCATTCAGATACATGCATGTAATAGCTTACTGGCAAGCCAACAGCATCAAGGATCCCTAAACAGATGAACACTGGGTGAACTGAACAAACAGCTCAAACAGTCATCATACACACCCTTGACTGGGTCAGCTTATAAGGAAAAACCACATAATGTGATCATATAAGAACATTTTTACTTGACTGGGTTTATACAATCCATTGGAGAGGCACTGCTTAAACTTTTCTTTTTCACACATAAATATTTTACCAAGTGTTTAAAATAAAGTTGTTGGGGGGGCGGTGGGGAAGGCTACTACTTGAGAACATCCATATAAGCTGATTTGATGTTTGTAGACTTTGCCACACAGCTATAATAAAGCATAAATTTACCTGAAACATGGAATATAGCCAACCCTTTAAGGGAGTACATAGTTAAATAACTGGTTTTGACTGTAAATGGACTCAGAGGACTGGAATAGCTTCTTTTGCAACTCTTACAGAGTAGTAGCTTTGCAAACATTTCTTCAGTGGTTAGACTGCTTCAGCAATTTATATCTTGTTCATGTGATAAATTTTTCTAAGTCCTACTTTATCCGATCCTAAACTCTATCACTGGTTATACTGACAGCCGAAGGATTTATGTTTTTTCCATGCCTTTTCACATTATCATGATTTTTAACTTCTGATGGAAGCATAGTGTTCACTTTAAGCAGTTACTATTCAAAGCATTTTTATTTTTTTTTAATTTCCATTCTGAAATGCCCAAACCTCCCTGGGTAACCATAGGCGTCTTGCAGAAACCCCTCATTCAGAGCATAGCTCTCTTGCCATGCAGAAGAAAGAGGCACCTGTCTCGGATGAGACAGACAATAAAAGTCTATTGACTCAATCAGAAGAAATATGGTCTTATTATGCCAGTGGCTCTTTCTGTTTTCTTTCTCGTGGACAAGAGGTGCAATTTTTGTTAGTGCAAGGTCAACTGAAGTTATATCAAAATGAAGATAAAATGTACAAATCTTTCCTACTGGAGATTTCAAAATAAAAATAGGATATAAGATTTCAGCAAGCACTTGTAGTATCCCTATGGAAAGCATCACATGGATGCTGTTCTGTAGCTTTTTATAGCATGGAGTGTAGGAGTTATGGAATATGTATGCTTTTAGTAGCCCGTTCCCAGGAAGAAATACTGTACCACAGAGCTAGGAATCAACCAGAATAAAACTGCTTCAAGAAGTCATGCTTTAAAAAATATTTATGTCATTCGTCTCTCCAAGATGCTCATGCATTGACTCCTAGTACAAATACAATTAGCTACATGCACATATAAGTGTAGCATAAAAAATAGGGGTGCAAGTTTACCATTTTACTAACTGGTCTCTTTTGCACTGGTGTCATAAACTAGACCTCACAGAAATGTGGCTATTTTCAGTTAATATTTCTGAAAAAAGTGAGCTGTTGGGTTTTTGTTGTTTTGTTTTGGGGTTTTTGTTGGTTTGTTTTGTTGGGTTTTTTTTGAAAGCAAGAGTGATTTTACCTAGCGGAATGAAATGTAAAGGAAGCATTTGATACACACAAGGACCATTCCAGTGCTGAGATATTGAGACTGTTCCATACACAAGGTATTAACTAAATTAAAGGTATCTGAAGTTCTTGAAATCAGTGTAGCAAAAATCCACCCTATTTTTTAAATAACTCCAAACATGTCATAGCCACAATAGGTCATGCTAGATCCACTGGATCAGTTCCACCTTTTCATTGCTTTCTCCCAGTCTTGTCTTTTAACTGCTTGTCTCTTTTTGTACAAGCTTGGATCATTTCTCTTTAAGGCAAAGACCAGTGGTTATTCCTGACCTCACTGACATTGGAATAGCTCACTTTTCTTCTGCAAGTTACTTTTGATTCACAGAGCTTTGAGCTCAGCCTTTTATATGTTCTAGAAAGCACTCACAAAACTACACTGACTGAATGAATGCTTTTATAACCACACTAGGTTTTTTTAAGGTAAGTTGTTGTTTTTTTAACCTATGTTCTCCTATACTAAACTTCAGCACAGATCACGTTTAGTGCCATTTTACGATCCTCTGATCAGTGACCATATTGCTGTTGGCACATGTCGACACTGTCTGAAAAGGATCTGGTAGCAGATGCTCCGACACTGCTTCTGAGTTCTGCTCATGGTCAGGAGCTCAGCATTGCTCTGAGCACTACCACACCTCAGCCAGGAACGAGCCCTCCACAAACATGGAGATCAAACAAGAAGCACGAGCCTTGTTTCAGGAAGAGGGCGTTTTTTTCTCTGTGTAAGCAGCACTAGCAACACTGAAGAACAAAATTAAATCAGAAGGATGAAGCACTGGGTGATTATGTCACAGGAAGAAGAGTCAGGAGCGCTGCGTCAGCTTCGCTGTGTAGGTGTCGTAGGAGTTGTTACAGAGAGAGAAGTGAGGTCAGAGATGGCTGTGTGTTGTAATAGAGGATGACTAAGGTGAGGAGGGGAGGAGCTCCCTGTTGCAGATGGCTCAGCAGGGAATGAGGACAGCAAGTTTTGACGGTTCTGTGGGGTGTTGCATCTTCTGCGAAAGAAAAAGCCTAGCAACTCCTCACAGGAGTCTATAGGAAATGAATGGAGGGAGGTGTGTTTGGTGCGTGGGAGGTTATGTGAGGAGCTGTGGGGGAACAAGGAGAAAGGAGTCTGAGGCAAGCAACATGAGTCACAGCACCCACCATGAAGAATGTGAAAAGGCAGTAAGCAAGCCTAAAACTACACATGAATATTCACAGGGAGGAGGTGGGAGAAAGAAGCTGAGCAACTAAACTACAAGTGTTTAAGATTTGCCAAATACAGCATGCTGTGCCTCAGCCCAAGGATTTTATTTTTTCTCATGCGTTTCAACACCCAATATCTTAATCTGCTAGCAATTTGCACAGCTGCATGGTATTCGCATAGGGCTGTCTAGAGCATACCCATGGAAGCATTTCCCCATTTTATTCCATGCACAGCTCCTTTTGAGTGTTCTCCAGCATTATTCCCATCTGGTGTGTCTGGAAACAGGCTGACTTAAAACAGACATGCAGCGGTTGGATGGCAGAGTGATCATGTGAGAAAATGCGTCTCTCTTTGTAAAATGGTAAGTGGGCTGTGCCTGCCGGGGGTGTCCTCGCTCACCCAGCAAGAGGCCCTTAGTGGGACAAACAGCCTTGAGGGTCAAAAGTGGTTCTTGAAGTTTTGGGGACTTTTACCTTCCCGGTTGCTTATTCATCATCTCAACCAGATGGATAGAAGGTGAAAGCTGTTACAGTCTGAATGTTACTGTTCAAGAGGGTTTTGTGAAATGAGCTGGGGCATTCAGCCAAGCTCCAAGTGAAAATGTGTCAGCAGTGCAATTGACACCTGAGCTGTTAATCTTAGTTGCCAGTGACTGCAGTGGATTTTGCTTCATGGTGTTCTTCTTGCTGTAAAAAAACTGCTGCAGCACAAAAGATCTGTCTGCAGAAATCTACAGTTCTCACTGACTCTCGATTCTCTATTCAAAATCAGAATTTAAATAATGAACACCTCTATAGGAATTGTATTTGTTGCAATACGTAAAACAGAAACTCAATGTACCATTTGTTTTTACCAGCAAATAAAGAGAACCATGCCTCCATATCAAGTGACTTTACTGAAGTATGTAACCATTATTCTTAAATCATTTATTTAAAGCCTGGCACTCTTATTTTTCACAGAACTGGTGTAATGCTACGGTCCCTGCTGGAATCTGGAAGGAAGTTGGATGCTTTTCTTTGTACAAGACTTAGATGTACTCAAGTTTGCTATGTGGAATGTTACTTAGAATAGGAACATGTCACAAGCAATTTTGACAGGTACCATCCAGCACCAAAACTATGATGTAATGAAGAAACAGGTCAAATATTTCCGAACAGACCAATTTTGCGTAATTATTTTGAAATCTTCAGAAAGACAAAGAAAATGTTTGGGGCCAAAAACTGATGGAAGTGAATGCAAGAGATGTTAGAATACCCAATTCCGTTCACTAAGCTTACACACATCGGTGAGATTATGTATCACATGTTCTGTGTTGACATAATTTTGGCCATTTTTTAAGTATATTACCCTGTCCAGTCATAATTTAAGGATTATCTCAAAGCTATAAGCTGTCCATATTTACTTCATCTTATTTTCCAATCAATATATAAAAATCACCTATCTGTAACAAATGTCATTCGTATACAAGGCAAATGTTGTAATCAAGCCCACCAGCAATAGATCACACCCTTTATTGATAGCTTGCTGTTAATAACTTCGTTAACAAGTCCAGCTGACAGAGAGATTGAGGTTTTCATGAAGTGAATCAGAAACTTAGTGGCACGTATCTCAAATGCCGTTGAATTGGACTGAAGCAGCAGAGCAGTGGGCCCACACCTCCGTTCTCCTTTTCTTTCCGACCGTGCTTTGTGTCTCCTTTGCTGCCTGCATCCCAGGGCTTGCCTGACATGGAAGCCAGGGTGCTGGGGGGGACTGACATGCACTCAAATCTTACCATGACAAGAACTGAGGATGCAGCCAAGAGATGACCTTGGAGCTGGGGTTCATTCCCAGGTCCCTCAGTACAGGCATAGTCCCTGTTAGCTCTCACTGAGATACTTTGGTTTCATCTTATTTTTCTCATTCTTCCACATGCTTTGCTGGTTCATTAAGACATTTCCCCAAACTGTTTTTGGCATATTCATTGTCCCTTGTGGTAATTGCTCTAACACTTTATTTGTTCAGCAGTTCAGACTTGACTGCACGTTGCCATTTGATACAAGAGGGGATATAGATGGGTTATTTCTCCTGTGTGCATGAGCCTAATAGCTGTTCTTTCATGTGGATTCCTCTGAGATTCGCTCTGCTTTTTCAAGAGTAAATCTTACTCTCTGCATAATGATCATGGGCTGTCTATTTGGAGTACTTCAGCACAATTGCAAAATATGCATGTTGTATGTTGTTGAGTTCTCAGTCTTGCCATTGAGCTCCTTACCCTTTTTTCTCTAACTCCAAGTGTCCCTCCCCTCCTGGAGCCATCCCATTTGTTCACTTGCACATTGCAGGAGTTTTTAAACCCTTATCGGAGGGGGACATTTGTGAGCTGAGAATGTCTGACTCTGTACGATGTACAAAACACACACTGTGGTTTGTTCACCAAGGGAATTAATTCAGAAAGTCAGTGTGAGCTTGCTACCAGGATGGATCTTACAATAGTATTTTCTTTTCAGTAGAAATCCTGTCAAAGCATATTTCAGTAGTCTTAGCTGATCTGCTTATATTTACCATAAATCTTAGTTAGGTTCTTTTTTATTACCAGTAAAACTTATATCAATATGGTTTTCACATTCTCTAAAAAAAATATTGCAGAATATGCAAAGTAGAAGTTAGGCAATATATTGCCTAGCGCAATTTGCAGGGCACAAACATTGTAATTACACACACACCCATACAGACGTACACACACACAGAGGCACACTGCCTAAAACTAATTACAAAGCAGTATTATTGACTCCACGAACTCTGGGCTGAGAATAGTTGACACAGAAAGGAATGACACATAGAAAGCTCTCTGGTAGGACTTCGGTATTGCAAACAGAGCTACCGCAGTCTCCTCTCTGATTCCCAAAAAGGTGGCTGCATTCTTCCAGATTATTTTAATCCATAGCAACAGCACACATCTTGTTGGATTGGTTTTAGGCATTAGCTTGCTATATTGTCACATTGAGAGGTTACTCTCAAACATCAGGGCTCCTTGAGGAAGTTTATTGCCTGGTTTCATCAGAACTCCCTCTACAGCTTCACCTCTTTAAGGAAGACGCTGTTTGTAGACATATGGTCACAAGGCCTCAGACCCCACTGAAAGAAATGAGATGCAGCAGCAAACCACTAGTAACTTGGATATTCTGATAGCAAACTCAGATTGCAATGAAAGACATAAGGAATACAAGATGAATGACCCATCTCCAGAGTCTTCCAAGACTAGGAGACTCTGAAGACATGCTGAACTGTCAAATGAAGATGTGTTTGCTAACATGAAAACAGTACAAATAAGAATAAATTTCTGTTGATTTTCCTGTGTTATGTGGTCTTTGCTTAAAATGTTCAGTCCATTCAAAACACCAGAGTCAGCCTTTGTCGAATACCTGCAACATGAGAGTTTAAAAAAAAAAAAAAAAAAAGAAACATTTGTGGTGTTTCTAAAGACTTCTGTAAAACATGACTAGGTGGCTCAGGGGTAAAAAACTTCCTGACCCAAGAATTAACAGAATGAGATTTTCAATGAAAAAGAGGTCAAATAAAAAGAAATATGAAAATGAACAGCCAGTATTTGAAGAAAAAGAAAATGAAAACAGACAGCAAGTACTTTCTTGGATTTGTCATTCCTTTCTTGCTTCCTTCAATACCATTTTAAATCTGCTTCAACAGACACAAGATTCACCAGCTCTATCTTATACATGGTGGAGAAATCACCTGGCTAGAGCAAAATGTTTTCCAATTAGATTCTTGGGAGAGCCCTTAGGACCCTGCAGACCTCAGTGCCACACTGTGTTTTACCATCCTAGTTTTCAAGTAGCCTACCAGGAGAAAATATGTTGTTCACTGCAGCTCTGAACCATTTTTTGGCTACGAGCTATTGAGTTAAATCTCCCCCGTCCTTTAATTTAAAGTCCTATTGTTTGCAGTTCTCAGTGTTCTAAATGTTCTCAGTGTTTGCAGTTTTGGCACTGTTTGTACTGATTTCACTTTAAGGACAATAAAGTCATGTTTTGTGAAATTACAGAACATTTTAATTTTTCCCTATCAGCTAAAGCCCTGCTGTGGTACCCACAAACCATACACAGCAAATACTTACCCGATGGCAGGCAAACCATTCACTCCTACAGTTGCAGGTGCTGAAATTGTCTGTGCTTTTCAGTCTAAAGATCCACTACCTCTAGAATTTGTGAGAGCACACAGACTATGTATAATGCCTCCTATAGACTGATACCCTGTTCTGCAGCCAAAAATATCCTCAGAGCACAGCAAAAAACAAAAATCCCCATCTTCTTTAAAGCAGGTAAAAAAGATGTCCTTCACACTGTGTCATGGCAACCAAAACAGAGCTTAGGATGTCTTGATAGCTTCTATCTCCCTGCTTGCAAATCTTTGGCAGCTTTTCCTTCCCTTATTCTCACAGATGTTGTGTAGAAAACAAACAGTAATCATTTGAAGCTGGTGTTGTTCAGCTATCTCAAAGGTAATGTCTGCCATCTACTTCTGAATTTCTCAAAGGCACACTCCAGTCTCATGCCACCTCTGCCTAGACTGCAGATGGAAGCAATTCTTTCCTAAGAAAAACATTCTCAGTAAGAAGTTCTGCACGTAAAGTTGTAGATGGTAAAGAGGGTGTCTTAGATAAAGAAAGAAAAGAATGATGATGTCAGTTATGTTCACCTCTTTAACCACACAAGGCAAATCATCCTGTTCTCATTGGATTCCTAGAAAGTCCACTATCGTACTGTTAGGAAGCTTTCCTGTGTATCTTGTCTTCACATTGATAAGTCTACTAAGGTACCTGGTCTTACAGAACAACAGGGAAGAAATCCTTTTTTCTGCACTCTGTGGAAAGCCAAAGTTAAGTCCTTGCATTTCATTTCACATAGTGAGAAACACTAGTCTTGTAAAGCCACCAAGGATTCCCTGCGGATTTGTAAACTTTAAAGCCTTTTTAATAATGCTGCACATGCTCATCTGAACCAGTCCTTGATTAGTATCTAGGGCTGCAAGATTCCACATGGAGAATTAATGTCTCAATAGTGAGTGGAGATGCTGCAGTTACTGAACATACCTGCTGACAAAGTTGAGAACGCAGACGGTTTACACGTGAATTGTTCAGAGATACTAAAATACAGTTTCCAGAAAAAAGTGGATTATGAGAGTATGAGAGAAGAATCATAGTTTCCAGAAAGTACCCACAGTGGACCTGATTTTGCACTTCTTTGTACCTTGTGTAGACTGCTAGAGCTTGATTCGGTGATCTAATCACAAGCATCTAGTGGCACTTGGGATGTTCAGGGCAGTCCTGCCTACCTTCCTGCATGGTCTGCCAGATCAGATTGAGATGGGACTTCCATAGGTCTTGTGTCTTCCAGCCCCATGCAGATACCTTACATCAAAGAGCACTATGTCCTATGTTTAGGCAACTGAGTAAGACTCCTAGGTTTAGAAAAAGAAGGTATACAACACAAAATTCAGATCTTTTTATTTAGTCTGCTATTCATAATTTCAACATAAATAGCTACATAAGGAAATAGGGTAGAGAAGAAACATGGTCAGAATGTGTATTGTATTTAATTTTTCAGGAAAGCACTACTATCCACCTTGCTTACCATTAAATAAAGAGCCAATAACAGCAGAAATGATGCTGCCAATAGAGTGTCATTAAGCCTGAAGACTATTTCTGATGCTACTAAAGTCAGTTTCAAGAACCACCTTTGCCCTGAAAGGCCACCTGCTTTCAGTTTTCAATTGTTTTAATCATTCTAGAGCATGCCAGAGTAATGCTCCCAGAGAATGAAACATTTGCTTCACTTCAGCCTAAAGGTGAGGTTGAAACCATTTGTTTTTAAACCTCATACTGTCATCTATAATTAATGGTATGACCCTGACTACAGAGCTTGAAAGGAGTATATGCATTTTCAGCTGCAGTTCTGGGTTTTTCTTTGGCAACTAGCCAGTTCCTTAAGCTTTTATCTTTGAATACAAAAGGTTATTTCTAGAGATTGAGTGCCTGGTTTATTTTGAGTATTTTTATTATTTTCATCTGCTAGGATCAGCAGTGAATGGACTTTCGCTGTTTCAAGCTGTTTGTTAAGCCAACGTCTCCCAAATCAGAACAGGAAGATTAATTTTCCTTCAACAAGAATATATGCCAGTAGCTCCTCTGCCATCTTACAATTTCTCTTTTAAATTGCTGGTCTGGCAAAGCATTGCCATTTTGCCAGAAATGCAAAGGGACGTTTCTCTCATGTACCAGCACACCAAAACAATAGCCTCGTCACTCTGAAAGTCACCAATCTAAAATAAATTAAGGCCTTGTAGCATACAGTAAATATGAGCTATGCGATTAAAGTAACACTTGGTGGCTGGAAGGAATTACAGTGCAATTAGGTTAGTGTAATATGTGTTTGAACATGCTGAACTGAGCTGAAAAAAAGCACATGGGGCACAAGCCCATGCTCAGGGAAGTCACTGGAAGCTTTGCTATCCGCTTCCCTGGAAGAAGGAATTGATCCTGATTTTATAAGTCTTACGTACAAATATTAGCTTGTCCATGCAATATTGCATGTGTTTCTCTATGTCAGCATTCTCACAGAGTGGACCAGGACTCCTCAGCACTCCCAGATGGTAAGCGATTAACTCAAGAAACTATTTTTCATGTACGGCTCATTCTTCTCCCTCCATATACCTATGTGTCATGAAGATGAAAGCCATGGACTTGTGCTTTTAAGAACTGCATGTGTTGTTATTCTCCGTGCCCAGCTAGCAGACAAGTGATTTAAAAGGGCAGGAACAAGTTCAAACCACAGTTACCTGACTGAAGCAACAGCACACACAGTCAGGATCACATTGCCCCGAGCACACTTTTTTCCCCCAGCTCCAAGACAATAGCACCACTGGCTACAGCTGCTTGGGAAAGCAGATAAAAGTTATGGGCAAAATGAATTTGTTGTGTTCATTTTCATCTGGAAAACTCCATTAAAATTTTGAGGTGCAGTTCATCATTTTCTAAGGAATATAAATTTACTTAGGACACCAGAAAGGACCTTGTTTTTCCATGAGGAAGGGCACATGGGAGATGTGTGGTTTGAACTAGACACCTGTAGCAACACCCTAGAATTGTAATTCCAGACAAAATGCTGAGGCCTTAGTGAAAGACCTGCTTGGTTTGAGACTCATCTTGCTTCTTGCGTGTAATAAGATTAATCAGACTGCAGAGAGGAAGAAACCGTTTCGGGTTTTTTCATCTCTCTACATGCCAGTCCTTGCATTTGTACAAGAAATCACCACACAGACCACGGGAAGATCACAGAAGCACCTTCACAGACCCCCTGACTGGCTATGCTGGCTTTTCCTCCAACGGTCCTTCCACAGCAGCAATTTCTCTTTTCCTTCTGGAAACAGAGAGCAATGGGCCAACCATTTCCTTCCATAAGCAAGCTGAATGTGATTGCTTCCCTGTCTTCACCTACCAGTAAGGAAAGCCTTGTCCCTGTTACAACAAAAACTCAGTTGAGAATCATGAGCTTTCACAGCTATATCCCAGGAGATATATGACACTAGTATAAACTTTTTTAATGTATTTGATGAGGGAGGACAAATTAAGCCCTCATTTATTAAAACAAAGATACAGTGAGGGTGATCTTAAATGTCATGCTTTGGTCTTTTCAAATGCTCTTAATTTGACAGAAATAGATTAATGTAATTCTCTAATTTTCATGTAGCCCAAGGGCCTTTCAACTCTCAACAAAGCCTGAAAAAAAATATCTAAAAATTGCTATTATTATCTCAGTTGCCCTAGGGAAAAGAAATTAAAGGCGAGGTAATTAGTTATTATACTTATGTGCATGTAAATAGATATTTAGTGTGATATGTAAACTATGTCTGCTAATTCTATTGGAAAACAAAACAGTATTCAATGATGAACATTTAAGTCCAGAAGTTACACACATTTTCTTTCTTACTTAGAGATCAAAGTTCTGATGTGTTTTGAAAATAAAGACTCAATATATTTTCCTAGTGTTCTGTGCAAGATTACTCCAAAATACTAAATATCAACACAGACATACTTTCACAGGTTTATTAGGGAGTTGTTCATGGAATCACTGTCATAATTAGTAAGACAATAAGATAGAGATGAAATGTTTTGGCCTATGAAAGAGAAAAATTATGTGAAATTTATTTTTCTCTCTTACGTGGAAAAAGCTTCCTACTCTGAACACCAACACCTACATGGTGAAGGTCAAGCATGAAGCATGATCCAAACAATAGCATTGTTCAGTTACTTATAAAGTCATTTAAATCCAAAAGTTCAGCTAGGGCTCTTTACAATTGTATACTGGGGACAAAAAAATCATGTAAGGTTGAAACTCATGTCTGAAGAAAAAGATAGAAAGAAAATTAAATGTTACCGACACCTATTTTGTATTTCAAAACATCAGGATCTAGATGTCTGTTCATTAAATTGCTGTCACAGGTTCATTTCTAGATGTTCTTACAACACATTCATTATTTGTACTTGCAGAAAACAGACTTAATGATTTCACAGGTCTGTACAAATTGTTTTAGAGAGGAATATCTAGTCAATTAAACCAGTGTACTTTGCCAAGTATTTGGTAGCCAACTTTGAAAATAAAATGTTTAGTTTGAGCTCAGTAAATGATGCTCAGCTTTGTAAGAGAGCATTGTTTGCTGGACTTACTCTCAAACCAGGGCATGCTTTGGTGGCAAAATCTTCAGGTTAAGTTTCCTGTCCTCTTCAATGCATTAGATTTGCCAGTCACTAGTGTTCATTAAATCCTTAATTTTTTAGAACAGAGAAGAGAGTAATAGACAGTCTGATGGAAACAGGCCCTGTCTGCCTTTCCAAGGGCTGGTGTTTCTGCTTTCTAAGCCAATGGGAATATCTTGCAGTCCTAAACAGCACAGGTTCAAGCTCAGGGTCATTCTATTCAGAAAATCCCTAACCTGCTCGTGCTTTTCCTGGGATATTCTCTTGCTTTTTCTACAGAAGCTGTGAAGGGGGAGCAAATGGGCAAGAGAGAAAGCTGTGCATGAAAGAGAAGAGTTGTCACAGGAGAATGAGGAAAAACAAAAAGATAGGGAGGAGGGTTGGAGAAACAAATTAAAAAATAGCATAAAGTACTAAGTGTGATTTTCATTTGACTAATTGTACATTGACTTATTGCTGTCATCTAAATAAGCAATTGGCAGAATATATATATATTTTTTTTTTCATTCTTAAACATTTAAAACTCTTTTGAAATTGTTTCTGACACACCCTAGCTGGATTTCATCTTTTTTTTTCCCTAATCAGGCTGAAAGTGCTTAGATGGGGAAGGGGGTTTAAGTAAGCAGATTGTAATTACTCCACTAGATTAATTTCCTTATAGCTCAAGCCTTTTCTCAGCAGAATGAAATATAGTCATGATATCTCATCCCAGTCTCTATCCATATCACAATGAATAATCTCATTATACTCTGTACCCAATTTCCTTTCATGACAGATCCTCAGCTTATGCCAGTTCGTACAATTCTGTTGAAGGATCAGACCTATGTCTATATTAGATTTGTAAATGTCCTATAGAAGAACTAGGTATAGATTTATAGCATCTTGAAATAGGTATTATATATTTAAAACATTGAAAAATATATCACATTTAATTGTAATCTCACATATATCGCAGCACTGTAACTTCTGTGACTCAAATAGTTTTTGATTAACACCAATACAAATTAAATAAAAATCAGACCAACACATGTTCAGTGCATGCAGATATATGGGACTTAATCTGTACTAGTCATTTTTCTGCAGACTTATGTTTTGCACACATAGCATGTAGTACTTTTAAATTTGAGGATCTCAATGCACTTTATGAAGACTAATGGATGATACTTTGCAAGAAGTCTATTTAGTAAGGATTACTGCTACTGTTATTTGTCATCTATTGAAGGTTACAGCGGATTTGGGTTTATTGATTGATGTGATATATTGCTTTCTCTCTCAAGCTCAGAAATGGAATGGGTGTCTTTGTTGCCAGTTGGTGTGGTTTAAGGAGCAGTAAAAAGGCATTCTGGATTCTCATATTTAGCTTTTCTATCTTTAAACAACAAACATTGGTGATGTGCTCCCTTACTGTGCACATGAGAATACGACACATAAATAGATGAGAAGCAGCCCCAAAGAAATACAGTCTAGGACTTTTTTTTAATGTCTTTCTTTTAGGCCTAACTCCTATCATCCCTATCTATGCCATTTGCATTCTTCCCTTATTTTTCTGTTACCTCCCAGACAGTATCCACAACATCTGAAGATGTGATCTCTCTCTGGCTAACAACAGCGTCATTCACATAAGAATCATGGTCCTTGTCAACCTAAAGACATGAAGACAGAGTAATTCTCTAACCATGCTCACCTATATTAAATGAACACTGACAGACATGCAGGACCAAAGCTTGCACTAATGCTAGTTGTGGAAACATTGTCTGTCAGCTGTGAGCACAGTCCCCAGTTTCCCCTTAAGCACGATGATTTCACCTGACCTGGTGTCAAAGCCAGCAGCTTTTGAAAATGCAACACTATTTCCTTCACAGCTCTTTCCTTCGTAAATGAATAGACTCACCATGTCATAAAAAGATACTGCTTCAACAAGAGAAAGGATGACAGGTCAGTTCAGCTTGTATCACCACTATAGCACAAGAATTAACCTGCTTAGAGCCATCTTAAGGCATCAGCTAACACCCAAGCCCATCCACTGTGACTGATGATGCGAAATGTGCATGGCACGATCAGACTCCACATGGCAATTTCTTGTGATGGAGAATCACTCCTCATATAGGTATGGAGCTTGTAACAAACCTAGCACCCTAGTGTTTGCAAATGTAAAATTGTCACAAAAATAAGTAGGAGATTTCTTTCTGTGCAAGATCAAGGTTATTTTTCAAACCTGTGGTGAGTTGACCACAGCCAGCAGCTAAGCCCCACACAGCCACTTGTTCACTCCTCCTTTTCCCTGGTGGGATGAGGGAGAGAACAGGAAAAACAAAAGCAAGAAAGCTTGTTGGTCAAGAAGAAGATATAATCAAAGAAAGAGGGGAAAAAAATAAAAGTGGTGTAAAGGCAATCACTCACTGCCTTCCCAAGTAGATAAATGCTCAGCCAGTCTCTGCGCGATGGCTATATCCTACACCAACCACCCTCCCCTCGATGCTGTGTAAGTACTGCTCAGGAACAGCATAAACGCTGATGTATTATCCAAACTTTCTAGTCACAAATCGAAAACACAGAACCATATGGGCTACTGTGAGGAAAATTAACATCATCCCAGCCAGACACAGCAAACTATGCTGTTTAAAAATAACAATAATAATCATGTGTGCAAAAAATTACCAATAACAGAGGAAGAAGATAGTCTGAAATTTGTTTCTTCACTCAAGGTAGCAGGCCATCCACCTAATCACCACCTGCACTAGGTCTCAAAATAGGTTTTTTACGTAATAATTCTTCCACCCACCTAGACTGTTGATCCTCTCTCAATTTTCTACTGTGTCTCCCTCCACACTTCGACTTTTCATTCTCTTTTGAGTAGCAACCTGAAAAGCTCTTCATCCTTGTTTTGGTGGAGATCTCAGTCCCACTGTTGCTAATTATGCTGGAATAAATCGAATGAGATGAAGACCTGACAGTAAGCCAAACCCCATTTACTTCAGTAGAATTATCCCCACTGTAATGCACTGCTGTTGGTCAGACGTGACTCTGGCCCTACATCATTAGCTCTTCTGGAATTTTAAACTTTAGGAAATCATTCACTGGTAATCAGGAATTCTCATTAACTTGTCTTTGACTGCAGAAAACAGAAATATTGACTTTTATGCCTGATTACCAAATAGTATAATGCATTGTGTGTGTGGTGCTTCAGATAAACTTTTTTGTAGAGTAGCTTATTTTCCTTAAGTCCTTTCCAAATGCTTCTTTTTAATTTATTACATGAGTGTACACAAATGTTAGGGAAAGAAATTTAGTATTTTAAACCGATGTATTCTTTTATAGGACAAATTTATTTTCAGTTTCTAGACAAGTCAGTTTCAACTGATTCCCTATTTCCAGATGTGTTTATACTATGTATGCTATATTCTGCCAGTAAGAAGTAGCATTTCTTTCTCTTTTTTTTTTTTTTTTTTTTGAGAGAGAGAGAGAGAGGGGAATAGATGTATTATTTCTGGTAATAAATACATGGTTTAAAAAGTCAGCACTCAATGAATCCATGAAAAGGGCTCAGACTCAGTATTTCAAGACATCATGGCAAGGGTGTTGCATTTGCAGGGAGTGTGAAAGAATCAAATATGACAACTGAAGGAGCTGCGAGCATGACTTCAGCGTTGGATCTGATGATAAGAACTGCAGAACTGTAGTTCTGAAATTCCACCTCCTTTAACTCACTTTCTGCTTTGTTCATGGCAATTCAGCACATACACCACAGACTGCAAACAAAAGGTGTATGTTAAATCTTTAATGGTGGCCTACTGAGAGAGAAATAACTTTGGGAAAGAAAGCTCCTTCCTCAAAGTGTTGAAATGAGGATGTTTAAAAGATCCACTGAGCTAGACAAAAACTAAATAAAAGTTCAAAACTGGACAGAAAAGAAAAAGTGGTAGGCAGGTTTTTGTAACAAAAACAATGGGATTTAATTGAAGTATCATTTAAGGTCACAGAAGGCAAGCTAGTCCACAAGGAATTCATAGGCAAACAGTCAAAATCAAGGGGTGTTAAGGAACCATGGCCATATTTTTATGGCAAATATCTTTGCAGCAGAGACTTGTGCCAAGAGCTGAGTGGTGAGAACATGTGTTTAAAACACTGTAATAGTGGCACTATTTGAACCATATGCCTGGTTGTCACAGGTACCCCCCCCAGCCACCCAGTACGTGGGGCCAGCAGTTAGTTTCTATAGTTTCACCACAGATTTTAAAGTCATCTCCCAGTTTGGAGAATGCAACTAGTGGTCTGAGGAACATGCAAGATGGGGAATACAATGAAGGTACTTGCTTCTTTGAATGAAGTTTAATTTGGTAAGCGTATCATAAAAACACCATCTGCCTCATGTCCTAGAGGCAACACAAGAAGGAGAATGAATAATTTGGCAATCTATCTATGGCTCAAGTGTCAGGCAGGTTTCCAAACTCTTGTAGAGCTCCCTTCATACACAGAGGAGCCACTGAGTACTTCTTCCCAGAGGATTCCTTTGTAATTTAGATAGAAAATTTCAAGGAAAAATTGTCTAAATTTTCCTCAAAAAATCCTGAGTTCAAACATAACAACACAGGTGTATTTGGCAGTCCTGTGTTAACAACTGAACTTGATGATCTTAAAGGTCTTTTCCAACCTAAATGATTCTATGATTCTATAACATACACACCAGTCCCTTGGTGCCCTGTTTACTATTTCTTAGCTTGTATATGAAAAGAAAGTAGCACCTGAATCCAGGCCACACGCACACTGAGCAATTAAAATCACTTATTCCAGTTATGAAATGTAAAAAGTGGCCCATTCTCTGGAAGCACTTGCAAGCATCACATAACTCTGATGCTACCAAAATCCTTCAGACACATTACCACCCCCTAAACTCTGGAAAAGCTGATGACAGTAAAACTACATTAATGCAGTTAATGGCATTTCCATTCTATAATTTACTATTAGCATTTGTTCAATTATTTGGATGTGAATGAGGGATGCCTTTAAAAATTTTGACCATATTATAGATATTCATTAGCTTCTGCATATGGTGGTTTGGGACATAGTACCAGATGTAACTTACCAGATGGTCCAGCCAAGTTACCCACCACATCGAAGTATTTGATCTTTACTATCCCAAATGTGTATTTCCCAGGAGAAGGGAAGAAAGAGGCCTGTGGTCCTCTATGAACACTGTCTCATGTTACACACATGCTCTAAAATCACTTGATTTGCTTGCTAGTCATGCTTCTCTCCTACAGAACAGCTTCAGATTGCCTTGGGACCAAAGCTGTGCCTACCCTTAGCCTCTCATTGACTTGCAGAACAAATGGCATCAATTGTTTTTCTGTTGTTGTAAGCATCCCTGGTATACACAAACCAGACATAAACAAGGAAAAAAGCCAGCACACTAATCAGTAAAAATTGTTTCTGTGTGTCATTGCCAACATCTGGACTTTTTAGATTAAGGACTTCTTGAATATGGTAACTCACATTCTCTCTCCCATCTCCTACTGATTATACTTGCTAGTCCAGCTTGACACATGATAAGATAGAAGCACTGAAAATTTGACTTATTTCTCCAGAGTATTAGCTTGTCTTCAGATAAATAAGAAATTAAATTCCACAGAGCTGTCAAGTTGGTAAATTCTACCAATAAAATAACTGAATATTTCCTGAATCCACTTAAGTTTGAATATGATCGATTAACTCTTTTTCTGAACCCATTTGCCATTTCCTTAGTTTTGTGGGAGTTTGAGGAGAAAAAAAGTGCTGCTCTTGCAGTTCTATTAACCTTTTCTATATGTTCCCTCAAAAGGGATGCCCTTTGTGAATTCACCAGAGGCTTCATGACACCATGGAAGGAGGCATAGCATCTGATTTATGAAAGTCTAGAGGATTCATGTCTGTGGGATTTTGCACATTAGTCAGTGCCATTTTCTTGAATTCTGACTCAAATGCTCCTTTTTACAACATGAGGAATTCAGAGGACTGCCCAGCAGCAGAAGACTTCTAAAAGGTTATGTTCTCAAGCCCAAGAGACAATCTCAGGGACCAGGCACAAGCGTAGTTCTTTGTGCCAGGAACGCCTATGTCCACACACTCAGTGGCAATGGAAAGATGTGAGGTTTGAGGCAAGGAACTGCCTGTTCAAAAGTGGAAGCTGGCGTTTGGATTGTTATCACTGTCCTCAGAATAGTGGATGTGACATTCCAGGCAAGGGGGTTTATTAGTGCTTCCCATACCTAAACAACATATCTTTGACAGTGACCTTTGTTTAAATGTACATCTATTTCTATTACCTTGATTCAATCCTTTATAAGCTATTAGACTGGTTTCTTCTCAACAGTTCCAGGTTATATTATGTTATAATTTAATTTGTACAATGGAGTTACAGTCCAACCAATGGATCTCTGGAGATGTAGCTTAATTCTGGGAATGTCATTAAAAAGTTTGGTATTTTGACTTCCAGACCATTTGCAAGGCTAAAGTGATTCTTGTGTTTAAATATGGGTGAGGACCCATGTTTGAATCATTTGAGTGAGATTCTTATACTACCAAGTGGTCTAGTGTACTTTCTAACTTTCCTATTTACTATTACGGGATTTTTATGACCATAAACAATTCAGTTTAGGAATCCACGTGGAAAGAACTTTTTCTTGCTTTTTTAGGGACACAGTTTCATCACAGTTTTCAGAATATGTAAGGAATCTAGGCTGGGCCACTTAGAGAAGAGGCATGGGTTTTGGATGGAATTTTCCAGGAAGGCTAACCCCGAGAATATTTTATTGCAAGGGTCACAGCAAATGACATTTTTTTTTCCAACATCCCAGCTGCTGGAATTAAGAACTATAGGAATGCACAAGAATTTCACCTTTCATTTTAAATAAGTGACTTCCTAGCAATCATGATTACAGAAAAATTGTGAAACTGGGACCATGTTAAAAAAACAGAAGGAAATGCAAAGAATGAGGCATTCATTTGTTTAAATCTTAAGATATTCAATCCTCCCTATTACTTTTGCAAGAGCGACTTATGATTTTTAACTTACACAATTAGTAACATTTATTTTCAAAACCAGAGTTTTGAATATCAGAAGTTACTTAGGCACTGCACTTATACACATTCAGTCTCAACTGGTTTTTTGTCTCTGGGTTACCTTGGCAAAATTCCTGCTTTTGCTATTAATTTACATGTGAGATTTGTATCTAGATTTTCCAGACTAGTCTGAAAACACTGAAGCCTTAGGACACTCCTGTGCTGTTCTGTCACTTTATTCACTTTTAACCCCTCCATCCTCCATCCAAGTAGTTACCTATGGGAAGAGTCACAGATCAAAGGGTCATTGTACTCCGAGAAAATTGACACCCTTTGATCACTTGAGAGCTGTTTTTCTCAGGCAGCGCTGGCCATCCTCCCCCTCTCCCACATCACCTCTCCCACACATGCAGTTTATTCCAAGCAGATGTTAGCTAGCGCATCTGCCACTTTCCTTCTCAAATGACTTGCAGAACCACATCTGCGCAGTATGAGCTAGCCACCTTTGAGGCTCTCTGTCTGTCCACTTCTTCCTACTGTATGTTTTCATCCTTGTGCACTTCCCATATCCCATACATGCCCCTGTCTCTTCCTTTTATTTCCCTTCTTCATCTTTCTGGCTTCTGTATCTGTTCTAAGCTGCCATCTTTTTTTCCGATCCATATTTATTTCCATTTTAAAAAATGCTGAGCAAGAAGAGGACTTAACATTTGGTAATGGTAGATAAGGACAGAAAAATTAGGTAATTCGCCCAAGGCCATGCAGAAATTCTGTGGCAGAAAGGTGAATTGATTTTAGGTCTCCATGACTCAACAGACTCATAAAATAAGTCTTCTTTGAAGACTATATTTTAAACATCAAATCAAAGTTTGAGTCCAAATGAAAACAGCTCCGATTACAGGGCTGCTTTTATCTGTTAGCTGCATCTTAGCACCATCAGGCACATGGGCTGAGTCTAGACTTCCCAGGTGGGGCATGCTGAAATGCCTGTCTGATTCATATGCCTGCCTTTTCTTTCCTTGGGTCTCATTTACAACATGGTTGAGGCACACACCCAGGCCAAGGAGCTGAAGAGTGTAATACAGATGTAAACATATAGGGATGAGCACCAAAGCTCAAGTTGTCCAAGAACTGTCCCTGAAAAGTAAAAACTTCTCAAGGACCTGGTCTGTGTGAAATTGAAATACAACCAAAACTTTTTTTTTTTTTTTTTTTTTTAACAAAGAAATTATTCTTTGAAACATAATAGCTCATATGTGTTAAGACAAACCACTAGTTTACCTGAGGTTTAATTGGTGTCGCTTTCCGGTAGCATGTAGGTGTTTGCGCATATCAAATTTCTTAATATAGCGATAAATAAAGCTGTTTACTTATGCCCCTCAAAACAGTCTAATATTGCTTTCTGTTATACTCCAAGCCATAATGTCATTACCCTTGGCACAGAAATACTAGAAAATTTTGTCAGCCTGTCCACAAAAATTAGCTCTGCAATACCATTGAATTCTAGGGGCTAAGCCAGTACCTTGGCCTGACACAGGGTATCTCTGTTCTTGCAGCCACCAGAGAAAGTTCTCTTAGAAAAACAACAACAACACCAGTTTATGATTCACTTTCAGACTTTGTCCACCTAAATGACGTGTTTGTGCACTATGGAAGGAAAACAAGAGATTCCAGAAACTTGCACACACAGCATGTCATTGTTTATGTCTTTTAACTATATAATAAATGCACACATAAATATGTAAGGGAAGGGCTGGGCGATCATTCTGTGAGGCTTTTCAAGTTAACCATCTCCTACGCTGAAGAAGCACAGTCTGCTATAAATGAAGGTTTAGTATCTGAATTTAATATTAAATTGTGCAACAGAAGGAAAGTGTTATGCATGTTTTTTTAGTTTTGTTTTTATTTTTAAATCCTGAAACCTGATTTGAACTGAAAGCATGACTACAGCTTTGAGCTGGTTCAGTAAAAAAGAGTAAGAAGGGCCAGAAATACAGGACATTATTTTTTTCCTCAGAGGTTTCTAGTTTAAAGAGACAGTACAGCTTACCAAAGTTTCAAAAGGTTAAAAATCTGTTTATCTCCAATTTCCTACTTACTATGTAAAAAAAAAGCCTCAAGTTTGCATCAAGGTGTCCTGCAAATCGGTATACCCTTCTTTAATTCAGATTAGACCTTTGTTGTATTCCTTCTCCCTCCACCATGTCTCTGGGGCTATGTTCTCTTCCCTGCCATATAACATTTTAATGAGCAATATCCACTCACTCCAAAAGACTGGGTACAGGAAAAGATAGGTGTGGATGTAGAAAAGATTAAAATCCAAAGTAGGAAATCAGAGAAGTTGAACCCTGTCAAACTGCAAATTCCTTATGATACTTCGAGTGAAGTCGAAGGAATCGCTATTGGAAAAAAACTAATTGATTTCTCATGGCAAAGATTCAGGTAAAGATGGTTAAATTTCACAAGGTTGTTGTTTATATTATGGTAACATCCAGAAATTCTGAATCACAAAGGGAAGAGTTTCCCATCGTAGAAGACTGATACTCTGAGATGAAGTCAAGTCATATAACATGCTGTTAGGGATTCACTAAGTGCTCTTCAAGGACTTTTACAGACATTAAATACAAATATAAGCGAAAAAGAGGATCAGTATAAAGGAATAATAGAGGTATAAATAGTCTTCACAGAAACCCTTACTAAAGCTGAGGGCACAACAAGCAGCAGTAAATATGAGGCAAGGCAAAAACTTCAGTTAGGCTCTTGAGAAGACAAAGGAACACATCACTCTGTTAATGGACCAAATAGCAGCTGAATTTATCCCTTATCACAAAAAAGAGGAGATAGTAAACAAATAATAAAAATATTTAATTTTAATGAAGGGATAGGAGCAGAGGCTGGAACAGAGAAATAACAAGTTAGCAAATGCACTGGCTGTATCCGTGTTGAGTCTGACCCAAGAATGTTGAATAAACTAGGAAAAGCCATCTCCGAACTGTTAGCAAAGTCCTCAAGAACTCACAGAGAGCAGAAGGCACTTTAGACAGACAGAACACATAGAAGTCAAATTATTTGTAAGGATTGAAAAATAATCAAGTGATAAACCAACAGGGGTTTGTCAGTACAAACTGTAACACACTAGTCTAATTTTCTTCTTTATCAGGAAAACCAGCCTATTGGATAAGTAATTAATTCAGAATTAATTAGAGAACATGTTATATGTGATTTATCTTGTCTGTAATTTCAGACTACCCTACATGAAGAAAACTGGGAAATACGGCTTTGATTAAACCCATGTCTTAAGACTGATGCACACCACCTGAGGAGAAAACAGACTTTCAAGTAGTTACGAATTGCTTCCTAGTCAAACAGTTGTCTGGAGGACACTGAAGTAGTGTCCTCCCTCTATATGTTCTGAGCCTATTCAGAAAAATTCAGTATTTTAATGTACTGCTTTGGGCAGGTGCCCGAGTTTCTTGTGTCATCATTTTTACTGTGTATAAAGTAGTACCAACATATATGCTGTCTCACCAGAAAAAAAAAAAAAAAGGAAAAAAAGAGGTCAGCTGCTTGAAAGGTCTCAAGAACAAGACTCTGGCCAGTTCACTACAGAGGATCGTCTTCCAGATATTTTCAAAGGCAGCTGTTTTTCATCATTAACTAGTGGAAATATAGGCACTTATTTTAAGGACAACTTCACTAAGCATCTAAACTGCAGAATCAAGATAGCTGGATTCAATCCCTTGATAATGAAAATGAGTACACTTCTAGATTTCTTAGATATTTTTAAAACTGAGAGTTACAAAGCAGTTGGAGGAATAGAATTTGAATGATCTAAATTAATTACAGAAATTACTTCAAATCACATTCAATAGATATAAGATCACAGACTGCTCTGAGGAAACATAACTCTGTTCTACAAATACAAAGTAAGATATATGTTTAATTGCCATGTTGCAAAAAGGAAGAAAAAAAATGATTCATAAATCAAATTTATGACACTTGTAGAAAAGACAGCTCTTACTCTTGAGTTTAATGACTAGTTACACAAACATCTTTCAGGGAGTGTTTGGGTATTTGCTGCTCCAAAGGAAGATGCTAAAATACTTGTTGAGATCATTTTGACTTCTGTACTCCTTTGATACAGTAAATACACTAGGAGAAATAAAGAGTATGAATCAAAAGCTTTATTATTCACATTTGAAAAATGGGAAATCAAGCTATATAAATGGAAAGTAACTTACATGGGGCCATGTAGAAAGTCTATGGCAATGAGCCAGGGGTGGGATTCAAATCTATGGTCATAGTCTGGAATTTAACTACAAAACTATCTTCTCTCTGGTCTTTATGTGCAATTTGGGTATGTATTCAAACAGCTGGACATCTCTCTGAAGCCTATCAAGAGTGATATTCCCCTTCAAACTACATCCCTTCGCACAACATACCTGGCTCCCCTTCCTGAGAGAGAAGCTAACAAGTCCTGTCTCCTCTCATAGCCTTGACCTCCTTTTAGATATTCAGCCAAGAGTCTGGCTGCCCCCTTTTAAAGCTGCCAGGTCTGACTGTCTCACAGGTTCCTGCATGATAGTGGAGAAATCACTTTGCATTTTGGATTATGCTGGCCCCAGGGTGCATTTCAGGTTAGTTGGGAGGGTCAAAGAGGCAGATCAGGGCATTGGCATGGGCAGGCGCAGACCCCAGTGTCCAGGACATGCTCTGCTTGTGTTACAAGAAGGCTCTGTGAGATTTAAAAATCTGTGTGTGTGTTAGAAACTTCCTGTTCAGACAAAAGCTAATCCAGTTATGTAAGAAGGTGTTAAATGTACACGGAAAAAATATGCTTTTCCAAGAAGCCAGGCAGTGATTACATTTGCTAAATCTGCAGTCATTTTCCAGTAACAAATAAATAATCAAAGACAGCACATTCTGTGAAAAAATAATAATGTTGAACTGAAGGAAGTAATTGCCATTTCAAATCAATAAAATGTAGTTCCCTGTATTTTCATGTTAAATAAAAACAAAGACTTCCCCAAAGAAAGCAACAGCTAAGCTGTTTGTTTTTATATTCACTTGGATCCTCAGATCTCTTCCAGACAGACTTGTGGATAAACAGGTTTGTTTATGAAAAATATGCTCATTACTGCATCAGTTATATCTACGGCATTTTGGTTTCAGATGAAGTTGCTTTTCAGACATTTGTTTGTTTAAAATTAGGGGGTACACAGCCTAATGGATAAAAGCAGGGGGCTAAAGTGACATAAGTGGGCTTCCTAAGTAATTCTTTCAAATCTGTAGGTTCGTCTTGAAGCAATTCATCTTAAAACCAACTCAACAAAAAAAATCAATAGACATTAAATATGTAAATCCATTTTGTCTTTCTGCTTCCTGTTGTGTTTGACACTATTCCAAATGAAGGTTGCTAATACTGTTTACACAGGCTTCCTGAGAACTGGTGAAGGCTACCTCTAAATAACACCCTACTTCGCACCTGTTTTCAAAAAGTTCATGTGTTTGGGGGCTGTAACGCTGGTCTTCCTCTGTGTCATGTTTGTGTGAGGCAGTGCATCTTAGTTTCTAGGACTGCACCCGTCTTTGAGAACGTCCTGCCCCTATACTTCCAGGTAAATACTAAAACATGTTTTGCATGATTCTGTATTTTTATTTCCGTCTTCTCAATAAGGAAGCTAATTGGGCAGGAGGGGGGAGGCTTGGCAGACAATAGTACGCAGCCATCGACATCCAACTGACAACTGTGTTAATAGGCTTTTTAAAAAATGTGTTACACATCACTGACTTGACACAGAACAGCTGTGTCCAGACAGAGAACACAGAAAAATACCACCTGGCAAGTGATATATTCTTTATGGATAACAACTAGTCTTTGGAAGACCAGAGATGTCACTTTTTCTGCTTTGTTGAAGATTGATGTCCACCTATTGAATGAGAGTGTACTTTTAAATTGGAAAGCATCTTATTCAACTAATGAATACCCTTGTCCTCATGTACAGCATTGGTAGAACTAAAAGTCAGACAATGTTTTCCAGTTACAGTTCTCTGCATAACCGGTAGAGTTTGGAGGCATTGTTTGGGGTTTTTTTTCCTCAGTGGGCTTTTTACCTCACTTGATAATCTAAAATTTCCTGCTTGCAAATGGATTAATGCAAATTAACCTTTTTCCATGATGTATTTCTCATCAGTTATAGTGACAAGGGAGAAAATGATGAAAATATTGCTGAAAAGGAATGTAAGGTTGGCCTGAGAAACAAGGGGCCTGATGATTTCCAGTGAATATCCCCTCCTCATGCCAGGAGGCCTACAGGTTTTAATTCAGGACAGTTGTTTTTGCAGACTGCAGTGAACAACCTCAATGGAAAAAGAGGTTAAGCTGAAATCCTGTCTTACGAAACCTGCAGTCATGTGCTGACACTGAGCAGGACCTAATCACCACCACCAAATGTCCTTAGGTTGTGCAGCCTACGTAAAATCCTCTTTTCTTACGCATAATAAAGATCCTATTATTATTTCCCCCCTTCCTCTTGCATTCATCTTCCCCTAGGCTAAGGGAGCACTATTATTATTTCCCCTTTTGCCATTGTCTTTACAGTTTCTATTGTACTGACTGCCTGGAGTGTCTTTCTTCTTCCTTTCCTTCAACATGGGCTACAAAGCAGCGCATTGCTTTGACTTTCTTTTCACTATTCATTCATATCTTTCTATGTTTCATAGTGCAAACTTTAATTAGAAAGCACTGTCCTCTTTTTAAATAGCAAGGGTGAAAGATAATCCATTTTCAGTGCACCAGCTCACCCCATTTTAGAACAGCAAGTGTTTATCTAGTGACACAGCATAGTCCATTAAGCAGCACGTAAATGTTCTTCCATTTTACTTCACATTTTCAGAAAGGAGCAATGAAAGAGTACTCAGAGGAATAATTCCTTTTCCTAGAACTCCCAAGATTTTCCAGTTCCCCTAGGGCTACTTTTTTTCTCTTAGGAATAAATGCATTAAATGTTATAGGGCCCAGATCCTTAATAACTATAATTAACAATTCTTTTCATTAATTTGAAAGTAAAATCATATTTATAAATATCTACCTTCTATAGGACAAAGCTGATGCTGAATTCACACTAGAGTCATACCATTAACTACTAAAACGTTATAATGAGGTCACCACAGGCCTTGAGAGCATATTTTTATGTTTGCATGTGAACAGAGCATCCAAACAGAATTCCTGCAAGATTTAAGATTGCAAAAACAGCCATTCCAGCAATTATACTAACCTTGTTTTACTAGTAAAATAAGGTGGCCTTCTCTTAGGATGCACTGCATTTTCTGGTCTACATTAAAAGGAGCTTTTTGTACATTTGTTGATTAAAAGAACTGTACTGTAAACTGTGGGGCTTATATTTGTATGTTATATTTCTCAATAATGTAAAATAATTATAGATCGGTGTTGCCACTGCAGTTCAACTACAAAAAACCAAACAACAACAACAAACTCACCATATAAACAGATTTTAATTAGAACAGTACAAATAGAAGACTTGAAAACACTGTTTTGGTTAAGAAAAAATACTTTTGACAATTAAATTAAATATGGAATTCTTACTGTTTTTTCATTTAGAAGACTGGGAGCTTCTAGACCAAAACACAGGTATTATGTTCAAACTTCTGCATGCTGAGTTTTCTATTCACACATGCATGTACTGCAAATGCGCACACAGTAAGACTGAAGGAAACATTCTGATGTGCAACCTCTACATAAAGCCTCCAGCTAGCAAACACAGCCTTGCTTTTCAAGGCAGTCAGATTGGTTTAGGCCTAATAAAGACCAGTCCAAGAGTGACTAGGCTTTACAACTTACCTATGTTTTGCTTTAAAACTATAAGAATAGTGTGGAAAATGTGGTTTTAAATGGGAAAAGTGGGTATACCAATAGATAATGTGATAATTCTCCATCTGGAGACAAAAGCTTTCTTTTGTTATAAATTAAGAACAAAGAAAGCAAAACATTCTTGTTACCATATATTGATGAGGTTAACTACAATGACCACCTTTATTGCGACAAGCATGATCAAGTTGTCATCATATGTTAATCTTTGTAAATTATTTCCATTGACCTGTAGAAACTAGGGAGTCAGAATTAGAAAAAACAAGGTGGCAGAGCAGGGTGAGGGCACTGGCTCTTGGCTCTCGTGTCCTAACTGAAGGATATACAAGAACAAAGATCACTCATTAAAAATTAGTATTGATCTTTCATATTTGTTTAGTGATCTTAATCAACATGTTTACTAAAAGAGAAATTCATAATATGTGTATGAGATATCAAATAAAGAATATAGTGGGGAGTAATATGTTGGCAAAAGAAAATAATTGTACTACTCCCTATATTTCAGTGATAGCAATTTTTGTGTGGTATTGGTGTGTCTGGGTTATAATGCAGGCAGGAGAGGTGTTGTTCTGGTGGACATTTATACCTTTAACAGGCTCTCAAGTACAGAGTTCATTGTGCTCTTCAAGGATGCATGAGAAGCCCTGAGCAGCTTGAATTTAGCTACTAAAACAAGCCAGTCTCATGCTGACACCATTTCTTTGAGGGGTCAACAAACAGCAACAACAAACAACAAAAAAAGTCAGTCTGTGTCTGAGACCTGCATTAAGCAGGAGGCCAGAACACATGAGTTTGCTGACTTCTTTAAGCCTTGACTAATGTGGATGTGAATGTAGTAGGAACATTTTGACCAAGGGCATTAGAGCAAACCACTAGTTCGAACATACTTGGCTGAATGCATACTACAGAAGTAAGCAGTGTCAGCTGTCATTTCTGCATGGGGGGGAGCTGCTCGGAGACCTGAGTCTGGAAACTTTTGGTGCCAGATATGCAGATATGCGCATGGGACCTCACCTGTACCAAGGTGAGCCCCTCTATATCTGGATGGTATGGGTCTGGAGAAGCTGCAATAGCAATGTCTTCTTGATGAATACAATTGAGGTCTGCTCCTGTGTTTGCTCCCCAGTGTGTGCTCAAGCCAAGGCCACACCAGGCTCTGGCATCATCTCAGCAATCAAAAATAGAGCAAAAGAGGGAAAGGGATGAAGTACTGGGGGATAAAGGAGCTTATTAGATAGCCGAATAAATGGTGCTAAGGTGCTAGTTCTTAGAAGCAGTATGGAGTTCCTCACTAGGAGGCTGAGGACGTAGTTGTAGAGATGGGCAGGTACTGAGGTGGCAGGTGACCCAAGGCCAGAGATCTGGTTGTGGGTTAGACTCTATGAAATAAGGGATCGTGATTAGAGAATTAGTGGGAGTCTAGGTGTGCACACAGCCTGCACAAAAAGATGAGGCTGCTACAGTGATCACACACCTTCCCCAGGGCCACTACCCCCGGCAGCAGCACATTCCAGCAGCTATTCCCGACAGCAGCACCTGCCCCACCGCCACCGCTCATGGTGGTAGCTGGCCCTGCCAGCATGCCAGTCATAAGGCTTGCCCAGACCATGGCTGCCAGGACTGCATCATGCGATGTCTGGAGGTTTCTCTTCTAGTTTCTCAGCAGTCATCCGGGATCTCTGATGTCTACTCTAGTCCACCAATACATGTGTGTGTAACAGTTGTACATCATCTTTCATCTATAGCTATTTCCCTTTCAAAACTTAAAAAATCATGTTCTTTTGTGACTCAGACCTCACCACAGCTCCAGCACTGACAGTTTCCAACTGGCATTGCTGCAGTCGCCTGCTATGGTTTGCCACGGTTCTGTTTCCCACTCAGCTCCACTCCCTAGTGAGAGGGCTCGGTACAATACGGGCTGCCTGCCAGCCATGGGCCGCACCTCTGGACTCTGCCATGTTTCGCTCACCTGTATGGGGAGGGTGGGTGAGCCAGGCATACTCGGAAGCATAGATTGTTCTTTCTGTGCAAACAAACCTGCAGGACTAAACACTATATCCTTGGCTCATGGTGCTTGTGAGTCACTTTTTGTTGGTGGGTGGTGGCTTCAAGTGTGGGATTGTAGCAAGGAAACTGCTTTGTTTCTGCTTTGCTTTCATTCCATGAAAAGAATATAACTACCATACTTAGCATTCCTAAAGCTCCGTACAGCTAATCCTTGCAACATTCCCATGAGGTAGGCAAGTATAATTAACCCTATTTCAAAAGATGTGGAAGTCAGGACATAAAAGGATAAGTCATTTCCCCAGGTCCTAAAGGTAGGTCAGGATCTGAATCCAGAAGAGGTACCTTATGCCAGACAAATTGGTAATGGAGTAGAGAAGCTTCTTCCTAAGCCCTGTCTCAATTACCCGGTTAAAAACAAGTAGGACAGTTAAAATAGCAGTAGTAGTACAGGCTATGGGTCCGATCGAAGCTCCAAATTCAAAAGCTATGCTTGCCCCTCACGTTAGGGGCTGTTTGGCTCCAGAGCACAGAGCTCAGTACAGCTCAGCTTTATACCTTGTTCTGATTTTAGGGTAAGATGCTGTTAGAATTCAGCGAGGACCTAATGTAAGAAAAACTGCATCAAACAGCTTACAGCTTTTTTCATTCTGCCCCTGCAGCAGTTGTCACCCCGGTTCCCACCCACCACCACTGTCCTTCACTTCTTTCCTCAGGTCTCCTATATCCTCCTTCCCTGTTATTCACTCTACCCTTCAAATCTCTCTCAGCTAGTTACCTTTTCCTTTCCCCTAGAAACTCTTTCTCAACACCACCCACCTCCTTTAAGCCACTTAACTGACCTCACAGGTGCCTATTTCCTTCTCTCACCCTCTCCCCACTCAGGAAACATCCAGCTTCTTCCCTGCATGTGAGGCATCACAGACCTCTCACCCCCTTGCTGCTCACTCTGCAAGCACTTGACAGTACATAGGCAGGCTCTGCTGGCCCCAGGGCATGGGTGGTCCTTCTGCTCATTTGTCTGCCTGCTTGTCAGCATGTCATTCCACTTGTATTCCTACAAATAGGGTCAGATTATCTGCAGAAAGAAGGGGAAAGGGATGGGGATCGTTAATTTTGTCTGAAATTGTTACAAGTTGTTACAAACACATAAGAGGTAGTTGGGAAATGCAAAGCAGACCATACTGCATCCTAGAAAAAACTGAAGTGGCTTTGATTTTGCCAAGGAAAAGGTAAATGAGGTCAACCCAGAAAAAAACTTGGCCATCTTGACCCATTTTTAATTAAAACTGATAATATCTTCCTCTGCAGCATGACTCTGCATACGCATGTCATTCTGTTTTGGAACCAGAGGAGATAATTTTGCCCTTACAACTACTTTGTACAAGTTTTTTCATATATTTAATACCAAAGCAGATTCATTTAAATTTGCTATTTACCTGCACACACATCTTGGCAAACTGTAACACACAGAAGGCATAAGAAAACACAAGCAAAGGTTAAAAGCCATGTTAAGATTAAACAGAATTTCACTGATTTTTTTTTTTTTTTAGTTTTTCCCTTTTGTTACTCACTTAAGTATGAACACTTCATTTTTCAGAAGGACAAAGTAGTTAATATATATCTTTACACAGACACATATATATGTGTGTGCATGCATGATTGTGCACCTGCATCTATATGTGTGCACTTCTCCATGTGTGTAGAGAGATTTAGATAGGCATGACCTTTGTGGAAATTATCCCATTTTCAAAGTCTACATTGTTAGTATTGAGTAATTCATTCTAGAAAATTCTCTTTCACAAAAGGTGAAGTAATTTATCTTTCAGTAGAGTCTTTTCAGCTTTCTCATTTAATTATGAAACTGAAACCTCTCTCTTTCCAGATATTATCCTGTCAAGGAATATCTGTTCACTAGTTCCCAGGCAAACACCCTATGCCTGAATCAACAAACAGGTTTGGAAGGGATGATTGCTAAGGAAAGGTTGATGTATCCTTTGACAGCTGGGTTACTGGTTTATAACTAGCTGAGTTTGTTAGCCCCTGAATGACATACTGTATTGCCAAAGCAGCGGTTTTCATTGGCACTAAATTTAATTTTTTTGAAACATTGTTAAGAAAAACCAAGATTCTGAACTCTGTCATGTCTTGTCCTATTGCAAGGAAACAGTTCTCATGATCTCAGCTTTTATTTTTTTCCGTGTTTTCTCTCTCTTCCTGTAACACCTTAATTAATGGTTTGTTTAGCCTAGTTTTGCAAGGCCTTTGCAAACAGAAAACCAAACAGCTAATGAAAATCCTTCTGAGACGTCAAAGTTCAGCAGAAGCTAACTTCACAACTCCATCTGTGAACTGCTTCTCAGGAAAGAAACAAGCTGACATCCTGAACATGAAAAATCCCAAATTTCAGGTATTTGCACCTGAACCTAAATTAATAACTGCTCTAGGAAGAGATTGAGGCACAGCTGTGAGTAGGTCACTGGGAACCTCTTTAACACATCAATCAAAAAAAAAGCAAACACAACTGAGCTGCAGAATCCCTTTCACTGGAAGAATTATAAACACCACATTATACACTGGGGGGATGTCCAAGCCTAGGGTTCCTGTGGCAACAGGAACAGACACCACTGAGACGGAAGACAGTTAGATGCAGACAGGCCACAGGGCTGCTGCCATGTTAAGTGACCCAGATACATCCCACTGGTGCTCCAGTAACCTGAGGAGCAAGAGCAGCTCCCCTTTGAAGGGACCAGCCTGGAGAGAGAAAGAAAGGGAAGAAAGAAAGGGGGAGATAAAATATGCAACAAAGAAAAGCAGAAAGATCAGGGGACTATGGAGATGAGCCAGCTATGAGAGCACAGAAGGGAGCTGGGAGTAAGGGCGACTGCTTTTATTTAAGTAATTGAAGCTGGAAAAGGTTAAAAAAAAAAGAGAAAGAAGGGGAAAAAAGTGACTGACCAAGTTTCAAGGAATTATTTTAAGTCCGCTGTCAGATTTAGGTGATTCAAACAATTCAAAATTTCTTGCTCTGCTTCACAGCTTGCTCCCTGGAACTGCAGGCTGATCCATTCAGAGGGCTGGGGTTTGTTCTCCAGATATCAAATCTGTAGTAAACATAAAACCTTTTGCATAGTAAGGACTATTTAATTGCAACATATCAGTAAACAAATAAGCGCCTACACAGAGATTATCATGCTCAAAACACTGTGTATGCCTTAAGTAATTGTGTTAAGTATTATTACCTCCATTTTGCACATGAGGACATTGGGCAGGAAAAGGAAATACCACACCCAAGATGACAAAGTTCAAAGGGTTCGTAAGCCTTTTGACCCTACTACCTCTGCATTTTACAGATCTGTTTACTAAAAATATGGAACATTTTTGTTTATGAAAGATGAGGATTAATAATTTACCTAGGACATTAGGCCCTTTGTACCTGGTGTACAGCAGCATGTGTTGGAAGTTTTACAGAGAACTGACAAAGTTTAAATTGGCACACAACGCCTGGGGCCACGCCAGAGTCATGCATGACCTCCAGCTGCTAAACCCACTTACCGCTGAGGGTACTTGCAGGGGGATGTTAAAGACAGAGAGAAAACTTCAGCTGGAGTGTTTTCTGTCCCGTGCACTAATGGTGGTTGCAGGCTAAGTCACTCGCTGACCTCCGCTACATGAGTTTTAACTGTGCCTGTCTTGTGGGCAATGAGGATTATGAGTTTCAACATGCAGCATCCTTCTGCTTTATTCTTTTTACTGAAATACATGCAGATACCAATAACAATATGTATTTCTAGTTATCTGTGTTAAAAGTACACTTGCATTGTGCATCAACTCTATTGAAACAAACTGCTTTATTTCATTACCACAGGCTTTTCTGTCAATAAATTGTAACTTAGATCAAAAGAACAGGGTTGCCTTATGTTTTCTAATTCATTTACTTTGTTTAAGTGTTTGCTTTTCTGAAATCTTAAAGGACTTCAATAGAGTAAATGATTTGTATATTATCCACTCTTCAAAATGCCAATATATTTTAGTCAAACAAGGACTTTATATGTGTGTGTGTATATTTTTTTAAATTTTTTTTTTTTTTTTTGTGAGTATATGTTCCAAATAATATTCTTTTAGTGAGTGTATAACAAGTGATTCCGCAGAGAACATTTTTATTGCGGAAATTAAAACTCAAGTATTTTCTTCATCATCTGCTTTTCCCATCTCATCATCAACAGCCGCTGCTGTTCAGAAATTCCAGTTTCCTACAACCTGGAATTTGCCACCTCACCTGAACTCAGCTGCTCCAAATCTGTCTGTTTGAAGTCACTCTTAAGTCCTAGGTGCTTTCCAAAATCAATAGCTTTTAATAGACCTTCTTGCATATCATGTTCCTTGACCTCTAAAACCCAGAGAGCAGATGCTACAGACATCTATTATATTGTGTGGGGGCGTTTTCATCAGGCTCATTCTTTCTTTATCCTCTATGTGAGTTAGAAACTCACAAAAAATAGAGATGAGTGCTGACCTCCTGTATTCTAGCTGTTAGTAAACCAGCACTAGCAACTTGGTGGATCTGTTTTGTCATGAGTCCAACAGTATGATGGTGATATTTTATCAGCAGTAATCATTTACATCATTTATGCACCACAAAATGCTATTCTGAGGCCTTTCTTAACATCATAGACCTTAGCTGTATAACTCAGGTAATGAAATTTCTGAAAACAATCCCATGTTTATTCTCTAAAGAAGGAGCAACTCCACATGAATCATGGCATCTTGACCACCATCTCATGTTCTGTACACACGCATGTGCATGCACACACGCATATCCATGTAGGTGTATGTATAACATAGCTTCTTCGTATCACATGTTCTTGAAGCCTAAACTCCTGAAATCAAAGGACTAAACAGGCATTTCAGCTTTCATTTCTGACACAAAGTTGCAAAGGCAGGTACAATGATGGAAACATTTCCCATGACTTTTAGAATCCCTAATCCAACACAAAATAAAATTAAAAGACATCTCTGAGTTCTTTCCTTTCTTCGTCACCCAGTGCATGAGCCAGTCACATGATTTAGAGACCTAACTTAAGGCTATGGCCTGTTTAGGGCCAGGTATACAATGGTGGAATTATGGCTACGCCTGAAGTTAGGTGTATGGTTTAGTATTTTTTAGGTTTATGTCTCTACACATATCTGTACTTGGAAATGAGCAGTTGCACTGCGCTCTGCCTTTCCTCAGGGAAATAACTTCATTTTTCATTCTATGTCTATTTTTCACATATAGACAGCCTGCTCCAATGTGCCTGTATACTGGAGGGAAAGCTTGGGTTTTCTTGCTGTCACAGGGACAAAGAGCCAGAGGAAATCCTTGAAAAGCAAAGCTTTTTTCCACTAATCACGTTGGGAAGAGGGGAGGAGGCAATGAGTGCTAGTGATGCTGCTGACAGCCACCCCATACAGCAGCAGCTACTGTGCTGCACGTCTTGTTCTCAGTCTCAGCAGCAACAAAAGGAGAAGACTTTCAGACAGGCAGAGGAGGGGGATGAGTAGTCAAGAGTAAAACAAACATTTCTTGTCTCCATCAGAGTAGGCAGGCTTGAATACACAGAATTTGCTTTCCTGAGCCAGCATATGCCTCTGGCAGAAGCACAGATGGGGAACGAGGAAATTTTTTTATTACCTGCTATTCTGTACAGGGACAACCCAGATGCGACTGGCTAAGACACAGTCAGAGGAGTATGTTATGCATTAATGTTGATACTAAGGGCGTTAGAGGAAAGCAAGACATCTCAGCTTAAGGGATTTCCTCAGTAAATATGAGCTTGTGATTTCACTCCTCTGTTAATGGTTGCATCAAGTGGGGAACTTTAGACATCTGCATTGTCAACATCTGTACCTGAGATAGACAACCTAGGCTCCCCTTCTATGCAAAGAAATGCAGTGAATTCTGCAGGCATCCCTAAAGCCACAGTCCCTCTCACCAGATGCTGATACCTACCTCTGGTCAGATGAGTTGCACCCAGAATGCACTTTTACTGTCCAGTACTTATTTAGAGAAGGTGCCTCAAAGCTGAGAGGCAATTTATAGGCACAGAAGCTCAAGACACATGGCAGGTGGAATGAAAAGGGTGTCTGACCGGAGGGGGAACAAAATCAAAAGGTGATGTTGGTGTCCCATCCCACTCTCCTGTTAGTCACCTGTGCATAAACTATAAAGTCACCTGACAGAAGTCCTAGTGTGTGGTGTAAGAAAATGGGTAGGAAGAAAAGCCAGCATCTCCCAGGCTCTAAAATGTCTCAGCTATGACCTTGAAGATGCTCATGAGATCATACCTAACCTTTAGTAACAGCCTATCTGCAGCAGTACTTGTCTGACGGGTCTCAATATTTTATTCTACAGAGTAAATAGTGTGTTTGTGACTACAACCTACAGGCATGTTGTAACCTGCAGCAGGATGCTGGAGCTCAGAGCAGACCAGCCTCAGATGCAAGTGAAGTTCATGCTGTGCATTAGGAAGTGATAGGTGCCGGCTGGTAGGAAGAAGGTTAGGAGTCTGGTCCCCACGGCAGGGTTTTGATCCTTGCATGCTGGCACATCCACACCAAGGGCCCCTCTCACTATAAAATCAGACTATTACTGATTACAAACCAGGGACTCACAAGTACAGCTGGCTGAATACTGAAGTAAATGTTTGTTCACAGTTCATGATCACATGAAAAAGAGTACAAAGTTGCTACCTGAATCTTGACAAAAAAGTCAAAAAAATTCTACACTAATACAGCTGTGGTACATGACTGTCCCTGATGATAAACTGGTGCAGTTGCCCCAAATTCTTAGTTTTAATTAATTTTTTTAATAATTTCAGTGGAAATAATGGAAGTGTATTCATGTTCATAATGCTTTTCTGCTATACTTGATTTTTTAAATTTAAATCTAATTCACAGTGTCAGGAAATACACCTAATGAAAAATAAAAGTATCTAATTAATCTCTCACTTATTATAAAGTGAAAGTCACTAAAGTAATGCTGTTTTTTCCATCAGATACCCCTAATTACTTAATGCTCTGTATTACACAAATGATACCCAACCCCTTTACCAGGTTTCTGCTCATGATATGCCAGTAAACCTAAAAATAAGTAAACCTCAACTGTTCAGTGTGTATGAGAAGTGAGCAGACACTGTAATACCCAAACTTAGAAGTCACTCACTTTTTAACGAGCTGTGTACATGATAGAAGGATGATATCTCAAAACAATGACATTCTTAAGCCTTGGCAACAGCACATTGATATTCTGTACTAGCTACATGTGCTGGTTGTTGTAAATGACAGCCTCTTCTCACCCTGGAAGCAAGTGGTCCTGAATCCAGGGGATTTATATGGAAAAGAGAAAATGTGATAGCTTTTAGTCTTTCCATTTACATATGAAGATATTTTAACGGACTTGCATTGATCTTTGTGCAATGTTTGCCTTCCACAAGCAGCCGTAGACCAAGTAATCTTTGCTCAAGGAGCTGATCTGAGTGTAATAAAGGGAAATAGGATGTTACAGAAGTGTATTAATGGAGCTGTATCAAAAGTAAGCAAGTCAATGCCAAAAGAACACTTGGGTCCTGATTTTGAGTTTTCAGCTCAAGCAGATAGGATGAAAGTTCATTTAGGTCTTTCCAAAAATACTCCGTATTTTCTGGAAATACTTAAAACATACTACAATTTCTGTTCCATGTCTCAGCAAACCATTTCTTAAACAAAATATTTTCTGTTCCCAAGTAAGGTGGTTCAGGAGGAGACATGAAAACAGAAATGAATCAAGATTTAGATTTTTCTAGTGAATACCAATGTCCTTGCACATGAACATAAAAATGGAGAAACACAATGAATAAACCATATTTTGAGTCTCTCTGAATGGTGCACAGACTGCAATTACAGCTAGATTTTTTTCACCTGAATTATTAATGTAATTTCACTCATTTGAATTAGTCAATTTTCATGCAAAGATTATCAATGTTAAATGTCCTTTTCATTTCAGTCAGGTTTGACCCAGACAAGTCTTCCCAAATATCAAATCATGTTTCCAACACTAAGACATCCATTACTGAATTGGCCATTTTTTAGAGAATGAGTTCTATTTCAGGACTTAAACAGGTTTAAAACATGAACCCTTCCTTCAAGACCTTTCAATGTATATTTCAGCAATCTGGCTGAAGGTTCCCAACCTCTTGTGTAACAGAGGATCTCAAGTGAGGAAAAGCCTGGAAATAAATGCAATTTTCATTTGCTGTTCAGAGGGAAGTGTGGTTAAGTGAATGCAGCTTGTGGATGCTGAATTCCTGAGGAGCAGCAGAGAGAGCACAGGCCTCTCTGAGACCACAGAAGGAAATTTATTCATCTGCTTCATTTGAGGATACTTGCAAATGAGAGAAAAAAATTCCACACAGCAGGCCAGCATAGCCCAGCAAAACAAGATATACTAAATATAGTACAAGGGTCCAGATAAATACCAGCCCTAAGAAATGGAGTATTACTGAAAAATATGCAAGACATATTATTTTGCTGCAGGTATTCTCCTGTTCCCACATGTCTGCTGCATACCATAGCTACAAAATATGTGTCTCTATTTCCATGAACCCACTCATAAAGGGTTTTGCTTGGCTGATTTTTCAAGTTAATGATAGTCAAGGCACTTGGGAGAAAGATTTATGTCAGTGATACACAGGTTCAGCAAATTGTCAAAGAGTTCTGCTGTGCAATTAATCATCTTTTCTCCATTACAATTTGTAAGTGCCAAGCATATACACAGAACCATTTTTATAATATAGATATCACAGGTATGTAAGTACTATATGAATCAGCTATAGAAAAACCACACAAAGAATGCTTGCTACCACACAGACTTGTAAATCTTTCCCTGGATAAGACACCCCTCCAAAAATTGTGGAGGCTGTCACATTTAACTGTCATCATTTTTATGACAGTACTTTAAGCAGATCTGCATCTCAGTTGTATCTGTGCTCTCCAAGCTGCTTCATCTAGGATTATATACATTAAGGGTTTGGTTTTTTCCAGAGGGAAGCCATTCCTAGTGAGGAAAAAAAGAAAAGAAAAAAAAAGCACACCAAAACGCAAGAAAGCAGATCACCTAAGAGTACTGGCTTGTTACTGTCCTTTTCCTTTTTTTTAAATGCAATTAGGACTGAGGAAAGAATCTACAGGGATTGAGAGATTGCTGCTGCCTATTGGGTTGTCAACAGCGGCTCCACTCAATCTGCTCCACTTCGCCCAGCCAATGTGCTGTCTCCCCGAATCAGGCAAGAAGGCAAGAGGTTTTCTTCTTTTACCTGTGCTAGAGCTGCTGCACTACCAGCAGCAGCCCTGAAAAATGCCTTGATTCGGAAGGAGCTGAGGGTTACCTTTTCCAATGGTTTTTATGAGATAGTTTGGCAACTCAGATTTGTGCTTTGAGAACCAAAAGAAGCTTTCTTCCTTTTCAGAGAGAGGTAGTCTTACGATCCAAGCCCCAAAACTAGACTTCTGAGTGATGTAGATGTTGGCTCCTAGGTCAGCCTAAGCCACTTGCGTGCCTTTGTTTCCTCCCCTTTTAAACACCCCCAAAATCAAGCTCTGTATTGCTCTGCATCATTACAGCCTCAACATGTAACTTCTTATGAAGTGTATTAAAAAGTAAGGCTGCAGACTGGATGTCTTGACAGTCACAGAGGAATTCGAGGGAAAGCGGGCTCATCTCCAAATGTGTCAGTGCTGTGAGTGCTCATGTCTTCTTCCCTCCAACCACTTTATCTCTTCAGGGGATTCTGTGAGAATTACGTTGATTTTAAAAGTCACACCCTTAATAACCTATTGCAACTCTTATGCACAATTTCTTTTTGGAACTCAGGAATACAAAATATCCTGATTATTAGTGTTTATTACCCCAATAACTTTTGGAAGTCAGTTTTACAACGTGTATACTACAGCATTCCACACAGATCAAAGCAAACAAACTGCTCTAATTGGGTTTTGAGATCAAATACACCAAGCTTTACATTCACTGAGCTACATGTGGCTTAGATTATCTATATTGTACAATCCAGGACTGCATATTTTGTGCTGTACAGTAAATAGAGCACATGTGGTTTGGAATGTGTCTACTGTATGCATTAGCCCTTATACTAACCAACTGGATCACCTAAATGCACTGTCAAAAGCCTAATAAAAGTTGATTGTGATATCCAGATTCAGACCTCATGTGGACAGGCAGCAATACATTGATTTCAGTGGGGTCTGTGGGTGCTAAAAGCGATGCTGAGCTTTTCATGTGAAGCTTCAAACACAGGTAGACAAAGAATCAACACAGCACAGAGCAAATTCTTGCCTCTCATTAATATGTTGAATTACTCTGGCATTACACGAACAGAACAGGTATCAGAATATGTGCATGCATGGATATTTAGACTGCAGAACTCCACCCCTTTTTGCTTTAGCCTTTTCTTGTACAAGAAATACATTGTTCACACCTGGATATGAGTGAGTTTTTTGTATTAATGCCCATAAAATAAATATATTCAAACCCCACTTCCAAAGACTATGAATTTTTTTGTTGATTTCAATAAACAAATGGAGACACCAACAATTATTTTATCACATTTCACTGACATTTTTAAAAAATATTTCAAGAAGATACAAAGAGATCATCTTGAGGGAACTTGGGTACCAGAAGATGTTTGAACTACCTAACTAAATTAACATTCCTTTTTTGATATTTTTTGGTACATATTTTTGCCTTTCCAGAAACACATCCATTTGCCCACAAAGTTGCAAAGTCACATTCAAATACTCAAAATGGGTAGTATTTCAAATATTACAGGAAATTGTTGATTACTAAAGTGCAGTAGAATGTAAAGCCTGGCATAGCCAGAATATATGAGTGCATTTAACCAGTTTTCTCACTTTCCAGCACTTTTGGCACACTTGCTAGAGAGCTGTCACTAACTTTTCTCACAGTAACAACCTTCACAGCTGACTATAGTGAAATCTTTGTCAGAGCTTCTACTGACACATGTTTCTTGATGCTGCTCTGTTTGGAGAGAAGTGTAACAGCAACAGAAAGACTTGGGTGTTTTTAAAGAGGGAATGCAGAGGGGATACACAGCTGTAACTGGACACCTGCTAGTGCAGCAGGGTAACATGAATGCAAGAGATTAATTCCTCATTTTATCATGGTGCAGGAATCAACCATACAACCAGCAACACTAAAGAACAACAAAACATTCTGGGACAAGATGTAATACATTCTGCTATCATTAATATGTAAAAAAAAAAAAAAAAAAAAAAAAAAAAAAGCCAGAAAAATGGTGACATCTTTCCTGGAAAGAGCATATTTTTCATGTGTTCTTATTTCTGAGCTAGGAAAAAAAATGGCAAATACCAATTTTCCAGTACTTTATGCAATTTGAGATGGAGGAGGATATTATGTAGGAGGTTGGTGTGTTTGAAAGAAGTGCAGATATACTCACCAGCAAGCAGGCTTGATTTTTCAGTCAGGGTGATCTCTTCTAATATCTACTGATTTCAGTAGAGATGGAGGTGAAATATCTGAATATCCTACAAACAGCTGAACCTTTTTGTGCCGTTGGACCTGAACTGAGGAAGCAATTCAGCATTCCAGCAGAACCTAAGAAATTTGCCTGGAGTGAACGGATTTAAAACCTGACCAAAGCAAGTACTCAACCACTGTCATGAATTAGGGCTGTGCTACCTGGCTGCGGTGCTGGCTTCACTTAATATAACCTGCTGATTGCTTCTCCCCTCTTCTGACAAGACTCAGACAAATCATCCTATCAAATCTTGTGGACATAGAAGAGTCAATAATAGACTTCAGACTGGAAAAAAGGAAATGGTAATTTTCTTCTGTGGCTGTGTCCATGCTGTCAAATGAAAGAGGGAGAAATCCAGAGCACTAAAAGCAAACAGCGTGGGCTGACTCATGCTCTTGCTGTGTAAGGCTCCCTCTCTGCATATCAGACTGACTTCATATGGCACAGTAACTGGTGCAGCATCCCCCCTGGCTCCCAAGTGGTGTCCCTGGGACCCTAAGGCATGCATAATGTTCTAAATGTGTCTATCAATTCCAAGGTTTCTAAAATGGTGTGAGGGCTCTGTTGCAGCCTGCCAAGGTTAAGGAAGTTCAGGGTGGGTGTTGCATGATGGAGGGTGCGACAGGAGGGCATATAGAGTTGTTTGATCTTCTGGGGTAGCGTTGAGGGGCAGACTGATCCACAATGTCTTTTTTAAGCAACCCTGAGAGCGCACCGTCACTGGTGTCTTGGGAGAGCTAGGTGGAGTGGTCCAAATCACAGCCAGAGGGTGAGCTGACAATGAAGCCATCTGGATGTTTAAAAGGCTTGTGCTCTGGCACACTGCTTAGCCTGCTTTTATTCAGGAAATTTACTTTATTCAGTAAAGAGCTATATGTAGTAGGGAACTATATACCAAATAACATTTAATGATTATAATGCTAAATGCGGAAGGCAGAAGGGCTCTTCATTGGCAGGCAGGTGGGAGCATTTGGAATCCACATCTCAAGAATGCAGGCAAAAAGTTATGGCTAAATGATGTAGCCTTTTTTCTGCTGCTTGCTCACCAGAGATTTATTCTGTCTCTGGAAACACTTCTGCTAATGCATTCTTTCGTAATTAATTTTTTTATATATTTTCCATATTTTCCCCCCTATTTTATTTTGTTACCAAAGGTTACTTACATGGAAACAGAAATATTTTGAGTGTTTCTATTTAAATTTTTCTGGTCTTCCTATATCAGTTTTTTGGGTTTGGTTGGGTTTTGGTTTTTTTGCTTAAACTCAAATTCCTTAGCTATCCAAGCTGGATTGCTTCTGAGACAAGATCATTCCTCACAGACAACTCTCCGATAAAGAACAGGGTGGCTCAGCTGTGACAGGGATGCTTACAGAGGAGAAGCTCTATGCTAGGCAACAGCAACATCAATCCCTGTATCAGCTTGGCTTTTCCTGCATGTGTCTGAAGACTTATTGCTCAAAGGGCACTTGAAATTCAGGGGAATTTGTCCAACCAGTTTCAGCAAATATGGACTTACCAGGCAGTGCAGACAGGTTTGGGACTCCCTTGTTTCTGCTCCCTTCTGCTGCAGCTGGAGAGAGGCCAAAGCAAGATGCAGTCAGCTGGGGGATGTGGGGGAAAGGAGAGAAGGAAAGAGAGAATCTGCATGCATTTCTCTGTGTGTCTGGTTCTGTTCTCCACAGAGTTAATTTTGCACACCAACAACAACCTTTTCCAGCTTCATTCCCCTGCTCAGGTAGAACTGCATCTCCCCCTCATTTCTGTTGTCCCTTAGCAAAAGACACAAGACATGGTAATGTTCTTTTCCTCATACCTGCTTCTTGGCTTGTATTGTATTACAACTCTGTCTTAATATATCTATTTATTTTTCTTTGTTCTTTTCTAAAGTGAAGATTGAAAGCAGTGAGTGTACTAGGTCAAACGCAGTTGGGAGCAAACAGCAGTGCAGATATGGGTGGCATCCGGAAAAGCTGCAGGAGTCGTACTCAGACCACCTACCTACCTTATGCGTCAAGACTGCTGCAGCATATAAATTCAAGACAGCAGTGTGCAGTTCCTACAGCCTGCTATCCAGAGATGCCTACTGTAGGTCACTCTTGTGTATAATTCTAGGCTAGGCTTAAAACAGCTAGGTTTCATACAGCTGTCGGCATATTTACCGGTGTTGAATTCGTCTTCGCTTCTGTACAAGATAAAACACACCAAGCCTCCCTTTTTTTGATCCAGTTTATCATTTCATTCTATTGCTTTATTTATTCTGACAGTGAAGAAATGAAAAACACCCTTTAGCTTGCTTTGTTGCAAATAAAACTAAGGCATTATTGTTTTCTTTTTTCTTTTTATTTTCTGTTAGCTAAAGTTTAAGTGTCTCTTTAACATTTTTAATAGTAATTTTTATTTAACCTACTTGTTTTTACCTGAAGAGGTTTACTGGTTCAGTTTTAGAAGTGTGACCATGTCTAGTAGTTTATTTTAGGAAGTCTAAAGCACATGTGTCTTTGGTAAATCCTGCTACTTTTGTAGTTAAATGGCTTCAAAAGCTTAATTTTAGCTGTCTAAAAGCTAGACATTTAATCTAAGCTAGTTGAATCAACTCACTCTACAGTCATGGGGTGAAAAAAAGCATGTCCAAGAGGCAATTCATATCTCTCTACTGATTAAAGAAATAGTAGAAAAGTCTCACTAGACTATAAACCAAATTTTTAGTTTGCTAAAAGAGACCCATCACTTTTAAAAACCAGGTAGTGCAGTCATTTTTGAACAGAGATTAAGAGAGAAGAGGCTGTTTTCTGAAGTACAGCTTTGATTTAAAACAGTTGCACAAGATCTGACTGCAGTATTACTATTCATACCTATACATTTCATTAGAAACAATTGATTTTGTAGGAAGAAAGAGTTTCAGGAAAGAGAGATGTGCAAAAGCCTCATGAAGCTCTCTTGTATTCCTGAGATATTTGACTGCACACTGTAGTCCCTCCTGAAATGTGTCCCTCATCTTCCATTTCCTCTCACAGGACAAGACAGCAGTCCTAAACGGGATCATAGCAGTTTGGAAGGCAGCAAGAATCACACGGGATGTTTCATCCAACAGTTACGCCGGGGTCTGGAGGCTGTGCCAGATGATCAATTTTCTCTGTGTGTCCCTACCAGAAACATTTCAGAATTGCTGGAGCACTTCATTACCCCATGAGCAGTACAATGAGTCTGAGAGAGACTTTTCATAAGGTAAAAGGCTGTGCAGCAAGTGCCAGAGTTTGTTTACTGCTAATACTTTCTTGTTGCCCATGTGGGTTTGACCCTACCTTCATTCATAGCCTTCGCTCTCCTGTCTTGCCATAGATATTGGGTCCTTGACTGTGAAGCTTTTGTGCCTGGCCCCTGAGCACTGTGGTGAGAAGATCCCTCCATGCCACCTTCCAGCCCGTCTGTGCTCTCTTTGCTGCATCTTTTGTTGTGCAGAGAACTGTGAAGTAGAAATAATAAATGACGCTTCAGGAAAAACTCAGCACCCAAAAACCTGACTATTTATTTATACTCAGTTCAGGGTTACCTTTTAGGCTATTCTTGCCTACCCTACCATCATGTCTTCTGACCCCAGAAGCCCTAAACATACTGCAGCATTATTAATCTTTCTTAAACCCAGATCTACACAACAGCAACATAATCTCTTCCAGAAGTGCTATGGGATGCACCTCATTCACAATACTTTGCTTCACATGCCACATTACATATAAATAAGGGGATGGTGTCCTTAAATACCAGATAATGAATGTCCTACAGTCAAATAAACAAAAATTGCCAGAAGAAATCATATAAATGGCACATGCTTTTGTATTTGAATGTTAACGATTTCATTTCCAGTAGAAGAATTGATTCTGCAGATTTGATTTATTGTTAGCTCAGCTCAATAACATTGATTTAGGTATTGAGCACGATATGTGCCACTGCAGTTATCGTTTCCCTGAAATAATTTGTTTATATATATATATGTATGTATATATGGAGAGAGAGAGAGAGAGTTTAAATTTTTACTATTTTCATAGTATCAGTCATTTTGATATGGGCATGGCACATGCAAGCACAATATATTGGTCTTTATTTCCTGAGCCAATGATTTGACATGGGTCAGGGTTACCAGATGTTGTGTTTTTTACTGTTCTATACCGTGGCAGTCAGCATCCACTGCTACACCAAATTCCTATTATTGTTGAAAATCAAATGGAAAACACACATTCATTATGACCTGATACAGCCAGTTAATACAATTTGATAGAGCGGGGAAGACAACTTGGTGATCTCAAAAAGGAGTGTTCTCTTCCTATTGTAGGACACGTCAGGTGACTAACACTTCAAAATCCAAGTTCTCTGGTCTTCTTCAAAATGTCCCCCTTCCCAGCCTGACTATAGCCAGGGATTCTGTCCCCTGCACCTACATGTCCATGTCTTGTTTACTCACGTCCCTTTGCCTTCTCAGGGACTGGGGAGGGAGATGTAATTTTCACAGGCACTTGCACAGCATTCTGGATAGTGCCAACAAACAAACTCTCAGCTTTTGGATATTTTATTGTCTTCTCATTATTGTATCTATAAAAGGAGAACAACACAGCAGTTATACACACATTTGTGGTACAGCTGAGAGAGGTATAAAATAATACCTCTTAATATTATTAATATTAAATATTAAAATAAATTAAAATAAATTAAAATAAATAGATTGGCAATTACTCTGTCTTTGAAAATTAATTTTGTTTCTAGATGATCTAGAACTATTAGTTCTAGCATGAAGGGCAACCAACTTGTCTGGATATTCCTTGATTTCTGATTTCCTTACATCACCAGCTTTTGCAACCACTTTCCTCACAGGGTGGGGGATCATCACATATTTTCTCTTTTCAGATAACAAGTCTCTGAACTGATGATCTTTGTGATATTCTGTGTATGGTGCTCTGGTACTTTGCTGTGTCTTTTCAGTTGTTGAATTGAGTCTGCAACACTTGCTCAGTATTTGCTGGTTTTTGCTTTGCCAAATTTCATGGTTTATTTTTAATGGCATCGCTTTCCCTTGATGGTGTTGTGCACCTGCTGTCACATTTGCTGCAAGCAGGTATTTGCCCTTGTTATCTGACTCTCTGTGTGTAGTTTTCATTAGCTGCACCTTAACTGTTCTTAAGCACTTTCACTTTAAAGAATATAATCTTCAAGACAAATCTTCAATTCTAACTGTTCTGAGCAACATCGTGTCCGTTTCTCACAGGGAATGCTTTGCTTTGATCTTATTGCCAGTTCTAATGCTTTTAATTTGATCTCTAATTATTCCCTATAATAACTGTTTCAGTTCATGTTTCTCAGCTTTAATATAAGGGTGATTAAGCACTCAGTGATCCTGCTTGGCAGCCACCTTCTAGTAAAAAACATACCATTCCCTGACAACATTCCTACAGGAGTCCAAGTGCTCTTAAATTTTATGATGATTTTAGGAATATATATCCTTCTTCATGTTCCCAGAGTCTGAAGTATAGCTCACCACTGTGCTGAGCCCACCATAAATACCCATGTGAAATATTTCTGGGCTTTATAATTGCACTTGCTCTGCAATGCAACCGCTTTTTCTTGATCTGTTTTTCTGAGTTGTTTTTAAATATTAAGGGATGGTTGTGTAACACATGAGTGCTCATTTAGAGAGAACTTTATATCCTGCTTTTCCCAACCTTCAATGGACCGAGATTGCAAAAGGTTATGGCCCTCTCACATGGCATGAAAAACTGTACCATTGTAACGCTATGAAACATTGAAACACATACGTTGATATAGATGGGAATACCATAATGAATTGAATTACTTATAGTTTGCTGACTTTGTCAGTGTATGTTTCTAGAGCTGTAGCTAATACTTTACTTCTGACATAGAATAAACAATGGTAAGTTACAAGTGGGAATTGAATTTATGCAGACGTTAGAAGGCACAGAGCTGTAATTTAGAGACAAAACTGACTCTCCTTTTTCTTTCCTTTTTATCTGGAAAGTGGTTTTGTCTCAAAAACAGAGAGAGAATTTCACCTTAAGGATGTTTTCCCTTGCAAGATTTAAGAAAATATAAAATTATTTTACTTTAAATTATAAATTAGAAACACATATCAATCATATATATATATACACACACTAATCATAAACACATTTATGCAGAGCTATGCAAAGATATAGATAGGTATTGATACATATACATATGTTTTAAGAAGTCATTTTGTCTTTATAATCATCCTAAGGCACTGAGTTCGTATTGACTCCGTACTCTTTAGAAAGAAATAATTTTTTCAAAAGCCGCAAATCTTTTCATAAACATTTCCAGGCACCATCAAAGGAAAAAATTACACATTCTAACTTTGTTACACTTGTTATTTTTCCAACTCAGCTGCAGCTTTTAATTCCCTCTGTTGGTAAACCCTATTGTCAAATATCTCCTACAAGAATTTAAAACAGACACTTATTTCAATATAGGTTGATAAGGATGTGATAGGTCAAGACAAATAGATTATAACAAGAAGTAATATTGGATTAATGGCACTGGTTTTCATAGATGAATTTCATGTTTGCTTCTTAGGGATCAAGATAAATTAATCACCTCTTACACCTTTTAGACATTTCTACTTGTTCTTTTCAAGAGAAGACGAGAGTCAGCATTTGTTGATACTTAATTGTTTCACCATTGGTGGATATTTCCCTCTGTGAAGACTGTGTAGTGGGAGAGTTGTAAGCACAGCAAAAGCGCTTGTACCTGCTGCTTTAGCAAAACTCTTTATTACCTTTATTCTTTGACCCACGGACAACAGACACTGTGCCCTTGTGGGGCTTCTCTCTGTCATGCCACTAAATAGCCAGATACCCTCATAACCTAGTGTACCCTTTCCCACACCCTGCCATGCTCAAGAGATCCATCAGAAGTGTCCACATTGGGCATCTGCTTTTAACTCAAAGACATGGGGTGCTTTACAGCTTGCAACAAATCCTGACCCTCTTTTCCAGGCCTCTGTCAGAGGGAAGCTACATCCCAAAGAATGAATACAGGTTTCAGTCTCTTGTCAAGAAAAGCAAAATATTGAAACTCAGAATTAGATTCCAGTTCAGCAATTGGTGAAATACTGGAACACATACTTGTTTTTAAGAGGCATTTAGATTATAACTGCTGTGCTACAAGGACCATCTCTTTGTTCTGGGTTCTTAAGGCTTTCAGCCACAGCAAAGTCCTAGCCCATAACAGGACCCTGTAGAAGTATAATCTGTTACAATAGACAAGTAATTACTGTCTTAATGACAACTGCCTGAATTGTCCCATTGATCTTCCGCAGAGCAAATATGCAGAAAATATGCTGCTCCAGCCTTTTGGAAGGGATGGTGTCAAGGGTAGTCAGCACTTGTGGAAGGAAGCCCAAACCTCATCCAAGAGAAGTGCGTAAAAGGTGGTACACAGGCCAATTGAAAGAGCAGGTAAAGATCATATCTTGGCCTTGGTTTTTACAAGCCTGCTCTGCATGTAAATGCAGGTATGATGACCATAGAGTTAGCACAGTATTGTAACAAAGTGGCATGCATGTAAATGTTTCCAGAGAAGTGCTCACAGACCAAGCAATGGCTGCTGCTTAAAGGAATCCTCAGCTAATTTTTCAATTTAACTTTTACAGCAGCTGGCTGGAAATGTTCTCATATCCACCTCTGGTGAATATCTGGATTTATAAAAGCAAACTTTTTCACTTTCTTGGGAACTTTCTGGTTGGGTAGGAAGCTTTCAGACTCATCGTGTTGGGAAATGTCTATTATTTTGAATAAATTTTCTCTTTGCAATGATCTCTCTCACATTCTTCTCCCTTCAGCTCTTTTATAAGCTTTATAGAGCGTATCTTCTTTCCAACGGGATGGGGGGGGGGGGGGGGGGGCGGGAGCTTTATAGAGCGTATCTTCTTTCCAACGGGATGGGGGGGGGGGGGGGGGTGGGGAAGTAATTTCTCTCACACAACTTTTGTACTTCTGCAATCATTTTGTCCCAGACTCTTGCACCTCACCTTCCCATTTACGTCCTGTTGCTGGTGTCATGGAAGAGCCCATTCACCTATTTTTCCATACTAACATGAAGGTTGCTTTCCCAACCTTTTTGCAACCTGCCTTCCTTCCTTCCACGTAATATTCAGGTTCTTTGCTTCTGTCTTTGAAGTCATGTCATTCTGTCCTCTGGCAAGCCTGGTTTCACATTTCTCTCCCTTTCCCGCTATTTCACTTTCTTGGTCTCCTTCCCACCTGCTTTTGAGCTTGATCTTATTATCTTCTCATGTGTTACAATGTATTTTAAATTCATCTGTGTAGGTATATTGTCTTCCTATCATTGTAAACTTCTCTATACAATTGCAGTTTAAATATTTATTAATACTAGCTGTTATTTATTCATCATGTGCATGACAAAAGTCTTCTATATTAGCAATACCAGTGAGTTTTGTTCCTCTTACAAGCTGCAAATAAAACTAGACTCTGATCACTATTTTTGTTCCACAAGCCCTGAAAATCTTAACTTCTGATTTTGTCCTAAAATGACACTCTACCTTTTGATACAAGCTCTGCAAAGTTCAAACCATAATTGCATTCATACACAACCTGACTCATTTCACTTGTCATGAACATTTTTGTGTTCTAAATTCATCCAAAGAATGAGGCTTTTCTGAGCAACCCAGCAACAGATATCTTTCAAATGATCCCTAATTACCATTCAAGAAAAAAATTCCCAAATCCTTTTTTACAGTATCTATCTAATGTCAATGTGTTAAATTTGAAAGGTAGATATGAGAAATTGCTACTTCTGTTTACAAAGACAGTAATTTTTTGTTTACCATTACTGGTTTTTGAAAAGGAATTTTCCCCAAGACCAGGATAGTCTCACTGAGAAGAATGGATATGTAGACATCTTCTAGTTAATTATACTTTTTAACCTTTGTATATATGTGTACAAACAGACATGTTTGAGATAAGCTTACAACATGCCTGCAAGGCTTATTCTGAAATGTATGGGGCCAGTCTGGGATTGCCTAACAGCAAGAGGAATAGTCTTGCAGATAAAACGACATCCCTAGCAGTTTGCTAGCTATCTTTTTAAATCTATATTTGGTTGGTACCTATGCCCTCTTGAAACTGGCAAGGAGTTTTTTGAATGGGCATAGTGCCACCTCAACAGATGGTCGTAAGCAAAGGCATGCCAGAGAACCAGTATGTGCATCACGTTTGAGTATTAAGCAATAGATTTCCATCCAAGAATGTCAAAACAGCAGTCAATGCAGAACATCTGAGCCTATGGTTAAGGGTATATGCTGACTATTCCTGCTCAGAGCTGGATTAACTTTCAAAATGATAAATATTTTTTTTAAAAAAAAGAAGAGAGAAAACCTTCTTTAGATGAGGTTTTGGCACTAACGAATCAAGAATAGAAGGAAAGAGAAGTACTTAATAAAATACCCAATTTTAACATCTCCCCACACATCAAGCACCTGAAATCTCTCCAAGTATATAAAAAAAGGCTTCCATGGCATGGCTCAATTTCCTGGTGAACAGTCTGATTGACAGCAGAAATTAGACGTGCAGATTACACACCATGGTAGCCCATGTCTGCTTTCTGTTAAACACAACCCAGTCCTGTTCAGGGTATGTCACACATCGTGTCAATTCAAATTGGCACACTCTGGTGAGTAATACTGTGTTTGTGCCAAAAAGGTTTAGTGCATCTATAAATCTGTAAAAAGATTAATTCCGAATCACATATTCTGCATCTTTCTGTTCATTTCTTACACTTATCTGTAGTAGATGTAAAGCCCTGAAAGAGAAGAGAGGAACATGTTGAGTAATTGCGGTTGGACCAGGGTCAACAGTTATCTTCACTACATAAAGACCTTGCTAATAAACAAGTTGTGAGGTTCTAAGGATTATATTGCAAAGGCAAAAGTTGATGTTGTTTGTGGAGAGAAATATTAAGAAAGTTTGCATATTCTTTTTCCAGGACTCAAAAATTAAATTATAAGTCAAATCAAATTTGTGGATAAGAGAAGACATTGAATACCAAGATGAGAAAAAGCTGCCACCAACTACTATGGAGGCCTACAGCCACTGGGGAAGGAGGGGTACATTGCATCCTCTCAGCCTACCACCCCTGCATCTTGCCTGGCTTCTTTTGCCTGGTATCTGTAATGTTTTAGGCTCTATCTATACAGAAATATTGTGCTGATCTATTTATTTCAACCTAGTTGTGGCAGATCAAGTCTAATAAACTGTTCACTTCACTTTGCTACTTAACTTAATCTAATTTCCTTGTTAATCACAGTGTCAATGAAGCTTTGTGATTATGCCTCTTAATTGTAAGGCCTTTGCTAAAAAAATAACAGTGAAACTATTTGGTTCTGCCAGAAATCACTGTTCTGATTTTTCTTGCCATTAGCTGTAGCGTGGGTACCTAAGATTGTGCCAAATCTGAGGCAGAAAGTTAGGCTAGCAAACTGCCTGATCACAATTAGTTTTGCCAGTATCATTTCTGAACTACTAAACCATAGTGGAAAACTACACTGCTGAATGGCATCATCAGCATAATCATTGAGAGCTGGATAGAGCATTTAGGTCTGCTGAAAGCAGATTTTTTTGTTAACAAAAAGGAGAGGTGAAGTATTGGTTTCTCAATACTAGCGTAAACAATTTAAATGAGAAGCAGAGGTAAAGTATTGCTTTCTCAATGATAGCCTAAACAATTAAAGAACAGCGGTATCCAAGGTTTAAAGCATAGGATGACTATGGGAAAAAAACCCATGTACTTGCAAACTCCTATATATAATGCATCTTTCCCATTATCCACAGGGTTAGTGTTTAGGGTTGATATTAAAATAGACATCCTATAGGAAAATACTGTAAGGTGTGATCTCTGTACCATGCAGGTTAAAAGAAAATTAACAATGGGGTTTGTCTGATGCAAGAAAAGTGTTCCAAACAAGTTGTTTATCTAAGTCTCTTCTGCCTCCAGAGTGATGCAGGAATTTTTCACCTTTTCCAAATTCATTGGAAAAGCACCTCTTCACAACCCTGCTTTCACAGTTATCTGCAAACATGGCCAACCAAGTTCCTAAAACAGCTCTTCCTTCTCTCCCCTACAGTTCCTGATGTTTTAGATCATCTCTTCATGATGACTCTCCTCTTGCACTTGCTGGGGAACAGCAAGTAAAACGGCAAGGAAATTGGAAAAACAAGTACCCCTTCTAACTCCTGTCCCTACGGAACATTTGCATTACACTTTAAAGATGCATTTACAAATACACATGAAAACAGTTAACACAGGTACCAATTTCACTGAAACACTTCAACCCAGTGGTCACTTCAGGAAGAAGACTGACTTTTAGTTAGGGTGCAGGTGAGATTTTCAGCTGAGCTATGTCCTGCTGCACCGTGTACTGTTAGCCTTAGCCATGCCTGCATTAGCTAGGTTACGCGACCTGCTCCAGTGCAGACATCTCCCTCATCTTTTTGCTGTGATGACAGTTTTCATTTCTATAGCTTTGGAATGCTATTTCCTATGACTCCAGATGAGATAATTTCCATATTAATTCTCCCAGGATAGATTAAACATTTGGAAAGTTCTGTTGATTTTAGGTAGATGAGATAGTTGGGAAGCAGCAAGACAGTAATTGCATACATAAACACGTAAGTTGCCTTTCTGCAGGGATATATTTATTACCCAGAAAATATAAAAAGATTCAAACAAGGCTTTCAACTCTTCCCAAAATAGTCTGAATGCTTAACAGAAGTAGCTTTCCTTGCAGTTATACTGTGAAATAGCACATAAATAATGTTCAAAGTTTTCCTTTGCACCAGTTTCTACAGAAATTTGTATTTTCATATTCACATTATAGAAAAACCAGGAGCCAGATAGCATTTGTCCAGTAGCCTACTGTTGAAAAGAAGTGTGAGAATTCTGTGTTACAAATGTCTTCTAGAAGAAGAGAATGAAAGAAGCGAGACCAATATGAAGCTATGGGAACTGAGGTGCAAGGAGAATTTTGCTCTGGGTAGGGTGTGATTGCCTGTATGCAATATTTCCTTAATTGCTGGAGATGCAGTTTTTGATCGCCCTGACAAATTCTTTCCTGTTAGTTCCCCATATGAAATAAACAACACTGAGAAAGCTCTGGGCAGCTTGTTGAAGCCAGGCATTTTGAATGGGGTGTTGACTGCAGTCTTTGTGTCCCTATCACAGCACTCTGCTTTGCAGATGGCAGTTTTTGCTAAAGAAAGGTCTCCAGTTCCTCATAAGAGGGATGTTATCAGAACTCCTTTTCTGCCCTCTTCTTTCCCAATACTTTTTTGGCCTTTCCTTGCTCTCCTTTCAAGTAGTGCCTAGTTCCAGGGATGCTTCTGCCTCTAGATTTGCTTTGATATACCAGCATCCATATCCTACTGACTCTGGCCTAGATAGGACTGAATGAGCAATTCTCAGAAGCCCAGGACTTCCAAAATAGCCTAGGTCAAAGCACATGGGAATTCATTAACACATTCTATCAAAAAAAAATGGGTTTCTGGGAAGCTGTTGGCAGTTGTACACTGTTATCTGTGAGTCCTTCTGAGTTCTTTTCTTTTTCACCAGTTGGTACATTGTGCAGATTTTTCCTATCTCTATTCAAAACTGAGCACCCTGAAGAGTAGGAAGACACTTGAAATAGCAAACCTTGAAGGTTCAAGAACTGGTATTAGCCTTCTGAAGCTCTCCCCAGAGATGTGACTTTTGATGAGGACATTGTCATCAAATCAATTACAATTTTTCATTTGTCCACTCTCCTAATGCTGAATAGACAAGAGCTCCTCCAGAGAAGTGCCTCTTTCTGGAGGAAAAGGCTAAAAGAAGAAAAATGAAAATTAAATACAGTGGACTGAGCTGCAAAAGGGTTATTTCGGGATTTGGGTTTAAGTTCCTGAGATGCTCAGAAAACTAGAGAAAGGAGTAATTAAGTAAATGTAACTGTTCTTTTACTTGGAATATTGGTGTTTCATGTTTTCCATAAAGAATAAAAAGACTTGATATAATGGAAGCACACATCTGTATACCTTACTTTCATGTGTCACATAGAAAACGAACCTGAATCCCTGCTGCAGGGTTTTACAATAATATACTGCTACTGATTTTTCAAGTAACGCCCTTGAGTAAAACGCTTGAGGACCAGACCCAGAATATGTATTATTTATTATCCATAAGGGACTGTAAATGGAAGTATATACCTCCTTTAAGAGAGTGGGGCTCTGTAAAGATTTGAATAGTTTTCATAACATTTCCCAGTTTTGCTTCTCATCTTTCAGGATTTTCATATTTGAGCAAGCATTCACAAAATAGTAAACTGCCTGCAAATCCCTGAGAGGTCAAAAAGATCAGTCATAATGATTTAACTGGAAATTATCCACTTTTAAGGCGAAAACTATGCAAGAGTGGAACTCATTTGCAATTTGCAACAAATGCCGGTATTCTTTATATTTGAGGGTTTTGAAACTGAATCTGAGCAAGTACTTTCCTGCAAAATGCGCATGTTTACTGATCAAACTGTTTACATTATTTCCCTACTCCTTCCTTGCACTTGCTAACACTTTTTTTCCGCTACAAAGAAAAAAACCCATTGTATCTGTATGTATTTATAGAAAAAACAATACAAAAGCAGCTGTGAATCTCTACTGGCTACTTTTTGTTTTTTCTTAAGAATTTTTAGTTGCTAGTTTCTGAGTCATTTATAGCGTAACCTATTCACAGCACAGAATCACAATATCTAAATCCTGATATGTGAAAAAAATGACTTCTAAAAGCTTTAAAGTACCATCATGCCTGAGGGTGAGGAAAACAATATGGGTCCAGTGATTTAAGGGATAAAAAAGGTTTTTCTGGATTAATATGTAGTGTATGTTTTTTCTTCCAGCATTATATGCCACTTGCCAGAACTGTTTGATGCTGTGAATTAGTTGGGATTTTTAATTTCATGAATAATTCACAGCTCACTGCAGTGATTCCAGAAAGTCATAACACCTTATCATACATTCATATCAGTGCTCAACACTGAAGGGAATATTGTTTTGTTTCTAGAAAGTGTTGTGATATCTTGGAGAGTAAGTGTAGTTCAGCTAAACATTAATAAAAATTCTTGTGTGCTTACGTGCATTTTCTTCCCTCTAATCTTCCGTATAACCCACAGATAAACATTTTTTTTAACCACAGCACCCAGTCTGAAGCTACTCCATGGCTTGTGCCCAGGATTTCATACCTGTTGTACATTTCAATGGCATTTCATCCATTTTTTTGAGTTATCAGAATTTTGCCTTCAGGGCACCAAATAGGCACTGTTGTAGATAAAGTAGATTTTGCAGATCTCATGTGAAACTAAATTGAACTTAAAAAAATATTGCTGTTGCCTTTCCTTGCAAACATCAACAGAGAACAAGACACCCAAGCAAGAAGGCAGCATAAATCACGAGAGAAAATGGTCCTGAAGTGGAAGTTCTGTCACTGGGAAGACCAGAATTTTATCTCTGATAGTGATGGTCTGAGCTAGTAAGGAACAGATCTTCAAATAATCAAACATCTCTAAGCCTTCCTTTGTGAGATACAGAAAATCCATGCTGTTCCAGGGCAGAGGGAGATTAGATTAGTGCAGGACAGGACAGGAAGCATCGTCACAGAACATGTGTGAAATGAAAACTTGTTAAATGTAGCTACAGACCAAAGAGAGAACCCTAGAAATGTGCACCCTGACAATACTTACTTATCCAATATCCTGGACAACTCCCAAAGTAGGGAAGCAGAAATGTACTAACTTAGAGCAACTCCAAACTGATGGCTTCAGAGAGCACAGATGGGGCTTATCCTCATGTGTTGTGACAGATCAGTTCCCTACCACAGACGACTTGCTAAGTTCACAGTAGGTCTCAGAAGTCTGAGAGTGAGAGTCAGCTTTCAGCATTCAAAGAAGACTTGTTTTTAATTGCACATAGAGGAAGAAACATCTCTTTGTCCTTCTGCCCCAGTACCTGCAAATCAGGGTCAATGGAAAAAGTACAGAGGCCAGATTATTTGCATTTTGCTGAATCATGTACAACTCAGCAAAAGGAGAATAAAATGCAACTAAATTGGAGTTGCAGAATTTCATGCTATTTTTGCACTGGTGCCAAAACAAAGCACAAAAAAATAAAGGTTTTTGTCCAAGATATTTATCTAAATGCCTGAAATCATTTGTATGGATTCTCAGAACTTCTTAGTTATTCTTAACTCACTGTTATGAATAGCCTTTTGACTGTTTCCCATAAAGTCCCCTGTGTTTGAGGGTCTTCCAGGAGCTGAAATAGTTTTCATGTGGTAGGATGTTAACAGAATAAAATAAGGAAAGTTAATGGAATTATCTGCCATCAATGACTATGAATAAATTAGGGACTATTTGGAGTAATAAATATCCATACTGTTGGGTAAATGGTAGTGAGTTTCAGGGTGGATGTAAAATATTCCGTGAATAATTAGGAGTTAGATCACATTTTTAGTCAAAGCAGACATAGGTTTTCTTAAGAAATTCAGAAATGCTGCAAGAAATCTACCTACAGCACTGTAAAACTGTTAATTGAACCTAACAAGGTTGACTCAAACCAGCAGACAATTGAACTCTTATTTCTTTGAAAATAACTTATTAGAAACTCGTGCACCCAGGTGTGGTTTTGGATGAAACAGAGACCCAGAATTTGGTTTGATAGAAAGGGAAGGGAGTGCCTTTCTGTTCCTGACTCTAAGAAGTTAAATAAGCCCCTAGAATAGCATTCACAGCAGGTTTTCTCTGTGTCTAAGACGGTGATAATGATGAGAGTAATACATTTCCCTGGTAGGGTTCTACTTCGAACACAGTGTTCTGTTCTTGTCTATTCAGATTAAACAAGACATTGTAGGATTTGAGGAGTATAGAGGGAAAGTGCAGTGAACTATGAAGAGAGAATTGTACAAAAACAAGTAAACATGTGTGTCTTAGAGGTTCAGGGAAAGCTAAATAGATAACATCTTGAGCATGTGTACAATAAATCTGACAGGTGTGACAACACAGCTCCTGTAGCCATGTGCAAATGTACCCGTCCATAACAGTGTTCTATAAATATAGACAGAAACTGAATACAAATTATGTTTAAGACTGCCCAAATACCCATTACAAGATAATGGTTTTAGTGAATTACTAAATAAGTTGTTCAGATATACAGGTTTATAGCTTTTATTTTTCAGATACACATTATATACTTGCCCCATGAAAGTATCAGGGCACATTTCTGCTAAGGGTTTGACAGTTTCCAAGAACGATATCATGGAAATACACATTTTTCCCTATTTAGAAAATAATTTAAAAGTCATTTTACTGTCAATCTCTAGTCTCTTTCATGTACTTGAGAGTGAAGGCTTGAAATGCATTTGAGTTGAGTTCTTCTGCTGTTTTCTGCTATCCCCAAGAAAACTCAGTGTCATAAAAGGATCTGGGAAATTTTGCTCTTATGAGGACGGCACTGAGTTGAGAGGACTGTGGTAGAGTTCAGCAGCTTTGGATGGACTGAAGAGTCCATTTTCACTGAGCTTTTCATAGCAGGTCCTCCACATGGTCAAACCGTGTTTGCACTATTTTGCAGAGTGATGTAACTTCTGGGATCACTACAAGAATTTCACCTGCAAGAGGGCTGCTGCACTTAGCTGCAAGAGGTAGTCCCTAGTATGAAGAGTAAGCTCCATTACTTCTTCTCTTGATGGCCTCCAAGTGTGGGGGAAGATGGTGCCAGATGAGGGGTAGACAAGCAGCAAGTGGGAGTCACAGACCAGGAGATCTGCACCTGGAGGTGGGAGCCTGGGGTGGGAAACAGAGCTGGAGAGACAGGCAGGGAGGAAGAGTCGAAGAAGGTGGCAAAAGATGGGCCAGCAGGGAGTCTGATTTGGAGAGAAGGAAACAGGCAGAGAACAGGAGCTGGGTTGAATAACCAGTGGATAGGAGGAGTACAGGGATGGAGACATGCTGCACAGGGAAGATTGCCTATAGTGTGCTCTTTTTCAGAACTAGAAACTGAGCCCAGAGGACATGTCTGTGCAGCATGTAGCAAAATACATTGTCCTATTCTATGCTAGTCTAATCAGCTGCCTAAACAGCCATTGAGGGCTCAGAGCTGCACAGGCTTTTTTGTTAGATATAGCAGAAACCTAGGGAGCCAGGAGTCCAATCCCTGCTTAGCAGATCCCAGATCAGAACCCAGTATTAGTCTGTCTGATTAGATATCTATGGGAAAGGGGTTGATTTTTTTCCTATGGATCTCTTACCTGCTTATTTTTAGGTTACAAAAAAAAACAACAGTAAAAAAACTTAAACTTTTTAAATAATATCAAGCTTTTAAAGTAATTCTTTTTTAATTACAGGATCACATACCATCTTCTACAGAGCCCTTGTCTCAGTAAGGATGGACCTAGATGAACTGGGCTGTGTGGGGACTGAGTTATGGTGTGAGTTATAGTGTCATTAGTGTCTTGGATGTGGATTCAGGCCACCCTGATTTCAAAGCAAAGTACGTGCATTTAAGACGTTTGCTCTGGGAGCTTAAAGATACTCAGTGATAAAGGTTAAAGGGTGAGGATCAAGCCAGGAATGTACAGTAGATACCTTTACTTAACAGCAAATATTCTGATATTTGAATTAAATTAATGGTGTATGTTTCAGTTTTATCTACAGGCTGCCTTCCTAACCATCATTAAATGTCTTATTTCCAGAGTCATGCCAACAATTGTTCCTGTGGAGAACTTTTAAGAGGATACCCCATTATACACAATAGCAAACGTCCATTAAGTCACTAATTGAGAAGACCTCTGTCCAAATCGTTCATTTCTCTTGAATGAACTATCTTACCTAACAGATCCAGAAACCTTTACCCAAGACCTGCGTGTATAAAATATATTTTCATTTGAAACAGAATACTGAACTCCAGGAGCTGAGTTAAGCTTCCAGTTATGTTTAAAAAAAAAAAAATTACAAGAAATCACAAGTTACAAGAAGACTCAGAAAGAACACAGAAACTCATTTATATTTTCTGTCCCTTTCTATTCACCCAGCTGTATTCACAACCACAGCTGGTACAGAGCCCAAATAAAAGTTGCTGCAGAGAAATGTAGCCATTTTAGTGGAGTAGCTAGTGTGATTTCTCATAAATGCTTTACAATAATGACAGCCAAAGCTCGGAAGCTATCATGGTCTTTTTCCCTGGAGAGCAATATGTGAACCATACTTGGTGTTTAACCTTTTCTGAGAGGGCAAATGCAGCAGGAGTCAGGCATAATCAAGAACTTGGGGGGGGGGGGGGGGGGAGCTATCTCATCAAACATGTTTTCCAAAAAAGCCATTCAAATAGTTCATTCTGCTTTGTTTCAGTGAGTCCTTTTCTTGGTTTTGGTGGTGGGCAGGGGGGCTGGAGAGACATATGCTAGCTGTAAAAACATTTCATGACAGATCCAAAAAAATAGCTTTCACACATTCATTTCCATATTGACCAGACAGTTACCTCACTTGACTGAATCAGGGACCTCCTTTTGGAAGGTCTTTTCTCCACATGCAGCAAAGTAAGAATACTGGATTTATACAAGCACATGCCCTCCACCTACATGTGTCCACAGGGATACAGCACGCTGGGGTTCTGCTCCTGCAGTTGGCCTTGCAGCAGTGAAATCTTCGGCAGCTCTCGCAACTGACTGCAGTGCATGCAAAAGGAAACCACTCGTAAGTATGCAAGATACCCATGAACACCTCTAAACTTGAAAGAAAGAGCTCAGCCCCTAAATAAGTGATCCTAGATTAATTTGTAGTATACTGCAGTATACTATGTTAATGGGAGCCTGACTTTAATGCTAAAGAGCACATACAAGTTTCTAATCAGAATACAGATCCTTTATTAACTCACTAGTGAGCACGAGCCTTTGTGTCTGGAACAAAGTGCTGCTGCAGCATCCAGATACATATGAAAGACCTTTGTGCTGTAATGACCACTGCTAGTGTGTTTTACCCTCTCAAAAATCAGAGCTATTGCTATATATTTAGCATGTTACAAATACATATCTCACATCTAATTTGACATTAAAATTGTTGTAGTCGTACTGAGGGTTTTGTTTTTTTTTTTTCCTTAAGTGCTAGGGAGGTAAATGAGTACATAATTACATTGTCAAAGTCAATAATAGCAAGCAGCCTCTGTCAGGTCTTGCTGTGCTCAGCACTGTTTCACAGGAACTGCTGGGGAGCTCTTCCGCCACCAATCCATTTGGCTCCATTTAAGAACTGAGTACAGGAAGGTAGTTATTGTACAAGATTAGTTTCCTGTATGCTGCAAACTGGCAGTAGCAGAAAAATACAGGATGGATTTATTAGCTTGCAAGGTCAGCTAATAAAAAGAAAACTATGTAGCTTGGACTGTTGTTTACTTTAAGTCAGATCGCTTATTAGACTTCAAGCAAAATTTAAACTAGTTAACTCCTGCATTTCCATGCCACAAAATCGTCATAGAAAAAAAGCAAAAAAAGATTTAATATAAAACCTAGTCTGGATGTTCATATTCAAGGAATTTAGCAGGGTTATAATACCTTGCTCTTTAAAAAAACCGCAAACTACTAAATACACAGACCTTAAAATACACAGGCAACCATACCGCTCATGTTTAGTCACTAGTGCAGAAAGAATATGACGATAAAGATGGTCCTGTAAAGCTTCATTTATGCAATGAGTACTAGTATCAAGTTTCATAACTGGGAGTGATTGCTGTTGCTAATGAGATTGAGATTTTGGCCTAAAACCCATTTTTAATTGAAGTTTCAGACAAAAGATAGTATTTGAAGATGATAAGAGCATTGTGATGTTCCTGGGGAACAATATGTAATGTAAATTTAACTTATCAGTGCCCTTTCTTGCCATAGACTGTAAAGGGACTACGATAAAACTGTACCACTGCTTCAGAAAAAAGTAATTCTTTGCTTCAAACAGCAGATAATTGCAGTCAGTTCAGCTTGAATTTTCTTCAGATTCTGATCACACATACACATTCACTCACACAAGCAGAAAACTGGATAAAAACAGGGATTTTGTACCCTGTTGTAATACCTGTACAATAAACTTACTCCATATAAGCAGTAAGAAATTCCAAGTACTTAAATTGCTTTAACTTTTTTAAAGCTCCTAAATATGTTAGGTAGTCACAGCAGTTCAGTGCCCAACTTACTTTGAAGCACTTTGAAGTAAACGAGGCACCCATTCACATCATTCATTTCCTAGGGGAATGATTTAGACTGAAGCCTTCAGGTACACTAATACGTGCACTTTCCAGTGGCCCAGTGCACCCAACCTGCTCTCCCCACCAAGGCATCATTTCACCTGCTCTTTGGGCAGGACACCAGGACTTAAACATTCCCTACAGCCAAGGAAGGATCAGCAAGTGCTTCTGTAGAGCACCAAAGGGAGATACAATCTGCCTATGTTAACCACTGACTTCTTGCTGCTGGTTATAAGGTAGAACAATGGGACAAGTTACCTGCCTCCCTTTGAGGCCTTTTCACCTTATCCAGGGATCAGCACTCAGATCTGTCCTTTCTAAATAAGCAGGTCAGTGTCTCTGCCTCCTCCACCTAGTACAGGCATATATCCCTCTGTGAGGCACAGATGCATCCCTGGAAAGAGCAGCGGTTAGAGTTGTGACAGATAGCAAATTCTTTTTTTCTTCTTTTTTTTTTTAATTAAGAATTTATATAATACAGGGCACACGTGCAGGAACTTAATACACAGTTTAAATATACATGTGGTGGACACGCAGGATCAGGATCATCCAGATCATCAATTGGCAACTCCACATCTGATAACAGCACAAGAGTTGTTAGAGATGTTGCTTTGTGGTGACTGGCTTTGTGGTGTCCAGAGGCACTGATTGCTTTTTAAATGAAAAGACAAGGAACGACTGCTTGCGGGCCTAAAATGTTGACTCATAGAAGTCTTAACAGCATGAGATCAAATTTTGCTATGCCCCGGTGATCTTGCATCAAATGGTTAGTTCTCCTGAGCCATCACACCTGTGACACCAAACACCCAAAGCCAGTCTTCAAGAGCAAGCATTTTCTCTGCCTCTTTCTAAACAGAACTATCCAAACAGCTCTTTGTCTACCTCAGAAGCTCACTGCTCATCAGATTCAATCAAGTCAATGAAGGGTGAATGATGGACAAATAGAGTTGTGATGACAGTTAGCAGATCAGAGCACTGAACAAACGCAGTAGATGGTGTGGGTTACTGTACTTGGCATACTTTGAAGCACTGTAGGACACTGAGCTCTCCCCTTCTTGGGGTCCCACATCCCACCAGGGCGTTATAAGAAGACCCAAAGCACACTGAAACTTCCTTGGGAATGGAATTCTGGGCCATACAGTAGCCAAGAAAGTAAGACCCAAGGCATAGCAGTCAAAGGTGAGGCTGAATTTCAGTGGGAAAGGGTAAAACCAGGCTACTAGCCTCTGCTTTCTGGATGTTAACATCAAAATAGTACAGAAAAATAAAACCAGACATTTTCTAGGGAGTAACAACCATCTCCCTTTCTGGCTGAGGAAAGCTGAGATTGCAGTTGCTTACGCTGCTGTCTGCTGTTCTGTTGGCTGCCTATCCTTAGGAGGAAAAAACAGTGTCGCTAAATGCAGGAGGATAACAGCACAAAATCCTCTGTCCTGTTTAAAAACACTCCTTCTAAGCTGACTTCCCACAGCTGATGAAGGCACATAGTCTTCCTCTAAGGTATATGTGCAGCTTCAATGCCCAGACAGCCTCATTCAGGTTTACTGTCCATCCACACGCAGGTGAGGTTCTGCGTGCCCAGGTGTAAGGGCACGCCTTGGCTATGCCTGCACCTCAGCTCTGAGTAATGCCCACCTCACAGTGACACCAGCCTGCACTCAGGTGAAGGAAACACAGGTTGGAGCCACATCATCAGGGAAACAGGACTTTGATGTATGTAAAGCCAAGCAAGTAAATCAAATCTCACTCTCAGGAATGCCACTAACCCTCCAGAGATGCTCCCTGCTTGCCACCACTGAGATTCGGTGGTGAGGCCTCCCTGTCTCACTTAGAGGGGCTCTGAGTCACCCTCCCCACCTAAGCCAGCTCCAGGGTAGGATCCAGACCTCTTAAACTGGGACTGGAATCAACTTCATCTTCTTTCCATCACTGCCCCATTCCCAACAGACTGCCCCCACCCCCATCTCCCAGAGAGGCAAGGCAAGAGTGCAGTTATTTTCCATTCATCCCACCTAAGCCTGGTGCCCAGCAATGAGAGTGGCAGGGGCCAGTGAGAGTGTAAAGGAGGCACTGTTCCCAGCGCTGCTTATGCATGTCTTAATTAAGTGTCATCAGATTAAGAGCAACAGGAGCAGGGGCAAGAACGCAGGCCCTCCCTTCTCCCAGAGGAGCACCTTCATGGCTACAGTCTCAGGTGCTTTCTTGTTTATTAGTCTCTCCCTTCTGCTCCTGCAGTCCCGAGCTGCCCCAGCCCTGAAGCCCCAGACATGCCTCATGCACTGTATGCACTCATGCCCAGCCTGTATGATTTAGTCATGAAAGCTTGGCCAGGCAATTGCAGATTTTGCTGATCTCTTGTGGCAAATGAATCAGAGCTGGAGTGGAATGTGAATCAGTGGAAATAAGTCACCTAAAATGTAGTTTTCTGAAATGTCTCAAGCCACCTCTAAAAAAGGCAAGGAAGACAAATGCAAACTCTTTTGAGAGTCAGGAGTGTAATGTACAGCATCAGACAGGGGGACTAGAGCACTTTGCAGCATGTAAGACTTCAGTGCTGAGTCTATTATCTGCAGTCAGCAGAGGCAAATACTGTGCCCTTAGCACTATCACGCTGTGAAACTAAAGATTAAATGTAACAGTGTCAGAACCAAACACTGACCCAGGGTTTCAAACTGTTCAGTAGACCAAAAGTGCCAGTCACCCAGGGTTTCTCATGGGGAATCAGCAGCTAGCCTAATTCAGGATCCAAACGTTACCATCTCCAGAAAAATGCAGCTTTTCCTTGTCCAAGTCATATCTAGGAAAGGAAAGGAAAAAAAAAAAAAAAAAGAGAGAAATAGTGTTTGCTGGCACAGTTACCATAGATCAGTTGCAAATTCACTGACATAGTGAGATTATTTACCCATGCCAGTTCATACTACCCAATGATCTGGACTGGGTTCCTGGGGTGTCCAACGCCTTCTGGAAGGTCTTGAATGAGTCACTAATGTGTCAGGAAGTTATCATCAAAAGGGATTTTGGGGGTTACTTTTCAAATGTAAACTAAGCATATTTAGGGGCTTTGGTAAGTGAGGGCAGACAAGAAATCAGAGATAGCTTTCATTTCCATGTGGGTCACACTGGGAGGAATACTGAACAGTGTTTTGCAAGTGCCAGAAATCTTTTACTTACATACACAGCCCTGCTCCCTGAGGTTCCCCACCAAAACAAATGAAAACACTTATTTGAGATTTACCTCTCAGAACGAGAGGTGCCCTCAGCCTGCTGCCTGCAAGGGTGGCATGGAAAGCAGGATCCCCTGGAGGGCAGGAGGGCAGGTGCCTCTGCCTGCTTCTCTCCATCCCACAGAGCAGAATGGGAGCCTCGGAGCAGGACTGGGGTGAGCAGCCGTGCCCTTCCCCTGTTCTCTCCCAGAGGGAAGTGAGGTTGCATCTTGAAATCCTGCATTATTGGCCCACTAAGGCATACAGGATTTTAACCTGTAATTTAACCTGGGTAAGCCTTAGCAATGCAGCCAGGCTGGTCTATGTCAAGAAGTAAGGTAGGTCTGCCCTGAGTCACGGTGTGCAACAGAGCAATTCCCTGTCCGGGTGAAGAGGATTGCTCTAAGTCTGCCTCCGTCAGAGAGGAGAGTCACAAAAGGAGTGATCTTGCCTGGTCTCTAGGATGGTCAAGTAATTGTGAGCAAGCTGTGACATGTTGCTGAGCAAGTAAGATAAGCAGGAAGGTGTTTGTGTTTGCCCAAACAAGGACGGCGGAAAGCTTCCCTTCTGCTGTCCAGTTATCTTGGTCCTTACAACTAAAGCAAGTAAAAACGCAGGCTCTGAGGGAATAAGAATTTGATTCCGTTTTTAATCCTAACACAACCCGCCTTTTAAATTACAAACCAAATCCAAGTTTTATCAATCTCTGCCTCACAGACTTGCTGAGATTTTTCACATTCCTTTGCCAGCCAGTTTAATTAGAATTTTAAGGCTTTCATGTTCAAAGCGTCCACTTTGAACTGATGGGGTTAGCAGAGTTCAAAGGAAAGGATGAAAAACCTCTAAAGTCTGAAACAGAAACAAGGCCCAAGCCTTATCCCAGCTTCACAAATGCTGAGAAAGTTTGGATCTGGAGGCAGAGATTGCAGTCTGAGTTTGTGGGCAGAAGGAAAGGTTATGTTTTTCACACCATCGGGCATCTCCACACGTAAAGCTGATAACCCTTTCCACAAACACTGAGCCAACAGGGCTGCTCCAGAGATACTTAGTCTGGGAAAGACAACATAGCCACTTCTCTTGCTTGCTTAGTCCACCACTAGGCTGAAGATTTACACCTTTTGTTAGTCCTACTGAGGTACATATATTTATGAGGGGGTGCTTGAATATAGAGGGTTATGCCAGGCATCATATGTGAGAAATATTAGTGCTAGTGTAGTTATGACTTGCCACATTTCCCACAAAAAACGAAAGATAACATTAAAAAGTCTAAGAAATCATTGGCAAACAGAATATAAATTAAAAAATCAAGTTCTGCAGTGCAGTGTATTCAGTGACCTATTTGCACATATACACCCAAATTATTACAAGTTGTATGTTTGGGTTTGAAACTTCTTATGTTTATTGAGTTACAAGGGACATGATAGACTCGGGTGACAGCATTTCTAGTATTATTCAAAGAATACAATATAAAGATTTATTCCTACCCACTAGTGCAGAAACACAGAGCTAAATGAATACTCACACTGTAAAAAACACTCTTCCCTCCAGGCAAGATTAGATGTCTGGTTAAACTGTTCTGCATGAGGTCCCTCATGCGTAGCCAAGCACTCTCTGCACACAAAGAAAACAGTTTCCCTGTCCCAGCAAAGTGGGGCCTGAACCCTACAAACAGGGTCCGGGTCACCACCAAGGCAGTCAGGTTTGGGAGGTTTTTACCCATTCCCAATTTACAATTTCCTGCCATCTAGAAGTGGATATACCTCACATTTACCCTGAGACAAAGTGCATGAAGCAAAGTACAAAGTGCCATTGGTACATAAAAACCAGTACATTGCATCAATATACACTTGCTGTAACACTGATGTAGTAGCAAATGTAACTGGGGGAGTGCTACTGGAAGAGTAGACCTACACCCTGAAGCTGGGGTAGAGACAGTTTAGCTAGGATCATTATGCATACACTGAGGCTTTGGGCTTTTCCTGGCAGAGCTGTATCCATCAGGTATAATAATGCTTGTTGCTGCTACAGTTATCTGGCTGGAGTCCATTGTGTTACCTGGCTTAAGAATAGGAGAACAGCCATACTAATGCCTTCTATCTGAAGATGGAGAACACCCAGAAAGCTGCAATACAACTACTGTCATCCCCGTTTTCCTCATCAAAGGGTGTATAAACTCTCCCAGCTTGTGAGAAGGAGAACACTCAAAGGAATGCATCTTTTGGCCCTGAAAGCACACACAGCAGCCAAAGCTCAGGGAAAGGAATCAAAAGGCTAAGGAAATATGTTGATTGAAAGAGATATTGAGGAATATTTGGAACACAGAAAGACTGGCAGAAGGAAAAGTAGAAAACCTCTTGTCACAGTCCAGGCTATAGAATCATAGAATTGGTTAGGTTGGAAAAGACATTTAAGATATCAAGCCCAACTGTTAACCTAACATTGCCAAGTCCACTACCAAACCATGTCACTAAGTACCACATTTACATGTCTTTTAAACATTTCCAGGGGTGGTGACTCCCCCACTTCCTGGGCAGCCTGTTCCAGTGCTTGACCATCCTTTCAGTGAAGAAATTTTTCATAACATGCAATCTAAACCTCCCACAGCACAACTTGAGGCTGTTTCTTCTTGTCCTGTCACTAGTTATCTGACAGAAGACTGACCCCCACCTTGCTACACCCTCCTTTCAGGTAGTTGCAGAGAGCAATAAGGTCTCCCCTGAGCCTCCTTTTCTCCAGGCTAAACAACCCCAGTTCCCTCAGCCGCTCCTCACAGGACTTGTTCTCCAGACCCTTCACCAGCTCCGTTGCCCTTCTCTGGACACACTCCAGCACCTCAGTGTCCCTCCTGCAGTGAGGGGCCCAAACCTGAACACAGGATTTGAGGTGCGACCTCACCAGTCACCTACTGTCTTCTCATTCTCAGTGCTTGCTTACATGACATAGCTTGCTTCTTGGTGGACCAGAGGTGTCAGAGCTTATCTTGGAGCTGCATACACACTGGCTGGCTGCTCTGAGCCAATGATGTAACTGGTATAAATATATACCAAATATATGTGATATATATACAGATGTTTCTCAGTAGTAGAAATTTCTGGTGCTATGGGAGCCAACAACTGGCTTTGTAGATGTAGCTGTGCCTCTTGGTCATTTACTGTGCAAAGCAACAACTGGTTTTTACTGATACAGGTTCTTGCTGGATCTGAGTTCATGCATTCTAAATATAGCGTGTGTAAGGATATAAGGAACAAGCTGTACTGAGACAGACCATAAAGGTCTGATAGGCTCCCTATCCTATCTCTGACACAGTTCAGTAACTAATGATGAGGGAAGGGTGTAAGAACAAGCAGAGTATAATGAATGCTCCTTAGCTTTGCCTTTCAACAGCAGTGGGCTAGGGTCCACCTGGCACAAAGGTGATATCTTGCCTCTTAGTAGCTCACAATAGATTTTCCTTCTGCACGTCTGCAAATTAGCTTTAAATCTATGTACATTTTTGGCTTTCTACCATCCTGCAGCAGCCAAAAGTTCCATAGTTTAATTGTGAGCCACATGAAGGGGGACAAAAAAAAGAAACCCACTTGCTTTGAAGAAACAATAGCTTTTGTACTTTTGTGCTATAACATTCCCTCTTCAATCCTTTATGTCACTTTTGTCTCCTAAGGCTCCTGTCATGTTCTTCTGCCTCCTTCCCAGGCTGAGAGGTCACAGGCAACTTAATTCCCTCTTGCAGAGCAGCCCTTCCACACCCTGGCCAGACCCTGGCACCCTTCTGCAAGCCTTTCCTGGGCCACCTCATTGTTTCCCAGGGGGATGACCTGGAACTGCATGGAGTTTCCAAAATACAGTAGTGTCATGAATTCATGCTGTTGAGCAGGGAGGCCATATGGTTTTTTATAGGTGGAGATCAATCATCAGGTGCAGATTTACCTGAGGGCATGTCTGCAACCCCTTTCATTTTGCTTATTACCCATCCCTCTGCTGCAGCACTTCCTGATGTGGCATGTGCCAGATAATAAGGACAGTGAATCAAAGCCACAACTGTATGAATCTGGCCCCAGTAGGGTTCCTTTGGTAGTTTATGTAGGCATTTACTAAAAGAGGGCAAATTGCTTCTGCTGCTGACCCTGGTCAAAGAAGATTTCTGGTGAAATAGCATAACCTCAGCAGAGATAGCAATTCACCCCGGGTTTTTTGCCTTTCAGCAGGGTGGATCCACCAACCCTGCTCCCCTCCTCCATGCCCTCAAAACTGAAGCCAAACCAGGAACTGTAGGACAGCTATGGGAGCAGAGACTGAATGCTACTGGAGAACTGTTTTCCTGATCTAACAAAGTCTATTCTGCACTGAGAAGTAATCCATGCAAGGAAGCTGCATGTGAGGTTGTTTTGTTCACTGCAGTCACAGGTATTGCTGTTGTACAGCAGTCATACACCTCCCAGTTTTTTGGAAAACCTGGGAGAATTGTGATCATTAACTATTTTTTTCCATATCACATTGGGTGACATTATTAGCCTGTACTGTGTTTCTAAACACGTCTGTGAAATCTCTCAGATTCCACATTAACATTACCCATAACATAATAGGTTATAATGCCTCACAAATTCATCACTTTTGAAGAAGCTTTTTACTTTTTGTTTTTCCTTCTGGGGACGATTTTTGCAGTGCATCAAGAAGCATGAAATGCTGAAAAGAGAAGGCAGAAATAAATATGCCTTTGCAGATCACATTATTTCATTATTTCTCTGAGAAAGTGCTCTAATGCAACTGTGTAGTCTTTAATTGATTTATTGATATTTCCTGAAACATGTTTCATTATTCTAAAGGCTTCAATAATGTAAATAGAGAATTCTGTGACTGAGGAATCAGGAGGTGACATATATGAGACAAAATGCAAAAGCTGCCAAAAGTACTGTTGAAAATCACTTTTTTCTTTATTGTGATTTACAAAGCACGCATATAAGTTGCTTTACTACAGAAGCTGAGCAGTTTCTTTCAGCACTTTGATGTGTCCAGGCTAATATGCTATTCTGCTCTACTAATTTGATGTTATTTTAGAAGCAGATTTTACTCGGTTAATTAATGTAAGTGAATATGAATGGCATTTCTTTCCTGCACTGGGAGATGTTACTGAAAATAGGTGTCTCTGCACGTTGAGGGAAAATAGTAAGTGCCTGAAAAAACAGTCTAAAGCTAAAAATGCAGCCAGGAGTTAAATCTCTCTGGAGAGTGTTTCTGGGGCACCTACCATTCTTACTTCCTCCCTGACAGAGCTTTGAAATTCTTAGCAATTTCCAGTTCTCAATGTAAGTAGCATAAAGCTATTAACATATGCTCTGATAAGAGGACCAAAACAATTGTACCAGAGGAATAACACAGCATGCCTTCTGGAGTGCAGAATAAGTGCTGCCTTCACCTATCACATTCATCAGGACACAGTGAGGTATCTAATAGCAACACATTCCTGCTCTTTGTCTCTCTTATGTGCATGTTCACAGACACAAACACCTACAAAAGACTCCTCAAAGTTTCCATTGGTCAACCAATGCTTGTGAGCATGAGTCACAGCTTTCAGTAGTATTTTTAGGGGCCAGCTTGCTGTAGGTTCTCCACAGAGCAGGATAGATCAGCTTTTTATTTAAATGTGTATCTGTCGCATTACATCCATAGAAAAATCTATTGAAAAAAAAAAAAAAAAAAGGTAAAAAAAAAGAGATACAGGTTGGAAGAGAAGAATAATAGACATGAAGGGAGAGAACAATAGTCCTTTCCTCCATACCATTTAAACCTTTTCCTTATCCTTTTTACTGGTCTTATGTGACTAAATGCTGGGTCCTGCACTTGGGTGACAACAACTCCTTCCAACACTACAGGCTTGGGGCAGAGCGGCTGGAAAGCTGCCTGGTGGGAAAGGGCCTGGGGGTGCTGGTCAACAGCCAGCTGAACATGACCCAGCAGTGTGCCCAGGTGGCCAAGAAGGCCAGCAGCATCCTGGCTTGTGTCAGAAACGGTGTGGCCAGCAGGGCCAGGGCAGTGATTGTCCCCCTGTACCCGTCAGCACTGGTGAGGCCGCACCTTGAATCCTGTGTTCAGGTTTGGGCCTCTCATTGCAAGACAGACGTGAAGGTGCTGAAGCATGTCAAGAAGGGCAACGGAGCTGGTGAAGGGTCTGGAGCACAAGTCTTACGAGAAGTGGCTGAGGGAATTGGGGTGGTTTAGCTTGGAGGAGACTCGGGGTGTGTGTGGGGGGTGTGTGTGTGTGGCGGATATCTCACTGCAAGGTGGAGGTTGGTCTCTTCTCCCAGATAACAAGTGATAGGACAAGAGGAAACACATCACATTGTGCTGTGGGAGGCTTAGATTGCATATTGTGAACAATTTCTTCACTGAAAGGGTGATTGAGCATTGGAACAGGCTGCCCAGGAGGTAGTGGAGGAGGTAGTGGACTCACCATCCCTAGAAGTATCTAAAAACATATAGACACAGTGCTTAGGGACATGGTTTAGTGGTGGACTTGGCAGTCCTGGGTTAATGGTTGGATTTCATGATCTCAAAGGTCTTTTCCAGCATAAATGATTCTATGATTCTGTGGTATAGTCACAGAAAAGCAAGGGGAAGGATTTGTGTAGGAGCTATGGAACTACATTTCAAGGAAGGCAGATATTTGATGAGAGTTTGAGGTTTTGCAGCAAGAGAGGGAGCTACAGCTTGGAGATTGTAAATAATGTCATTAACTAATCCGTTTATATGAGTTGAGGAGTTCAGTTTGTTGAATTACTAACTTTTCAGTCAGTATTGATAGTACTATCACTAACAAAACAGGACCAAATCCTAAGAACATGGAATTTATCACCAAAACATTGACAAATGTAAGTTCTGTTAACATCTGTCTTCATCAATTACCCCATCTGCAAAAATGAAAGAATTATACCTCACTGTGACATCATCCTGCTCAGCTCCTATCTGTTCCAAATAATTTTGAGATTTATTGTGTTTATCAGCGTTGAAAGAAGCTCCATGCAAGTGTAAAATAATTAAGAAAGAAGAATATTCAGAACTTTAGAAAAGAGTATGTGCTTTATTTTGTCCAAATAAATACTTTCATAGACTTAACATAAAAAATAGCTTAGTAATTTCCCTGTTCAGCTGAATTTTCTCTGAAATTAAGAAGCACCAGAATACAGCTGAGAAAACAAGCTCTGGCTAGTTGTACTTTGTTTACATTTTATTTATGTGGATCACCTACAAAACAGAGTGTTAATGTTATCCATCTTTAATGAACCTTTGTACTAAGGACAGGGAGTTTATGAGGACTAAACCCTGTGAATAATATTGGACTTCATAACTAAGTCAGCACAGTAGGACTAAAATGCTTTATTGGATCTTATTCACAAGAGGTTTATACTACACCGCTGATATCTTCCATTCCACTTAATCACTTTTATGAACACGAGCCGAGTGCCTACTGCAAATTGCCACCAGAGAGCTTAGAAGTCTAAGTGATACTTCACTGAAGCTTCAGAAAGTCTCTTTGTTCTGCAGAAAACATACTAAATCACAGCAGCCTAACTCTCTTGGTTTCTTATGCACTTTAGAAAGGATTCATCTCTGCTCTTCCTTGGTGGGATCAGATGCATGAACAGAGACATTACTGAAATGTATCTGTCATTCATCTGTCTTGCCACAGCCCGCATTGTCTTTAGGTAACTCAGTAAGCGCAAGGACATTTGTTTGCATTTCCTCAGGGCAAGAAGTTTAGTAACCTAGATGACTTTACATTAGTAATATTATTACATTACTTTCCTATTCTGTAGACACCATTATGGCACTTGTCATTGTTAGACATGTCAATAGTTATCTCCTAATTTATGACAGTATTTTGACCTTTAAAGTAGTTTTTATTTACTTTCCTTACAAAGTAAGGAAACAAGCATTCCTTTACACCAGTAGTGACATAAATCGTTGTGTGAGCAGGGTTCTGAGAGGTTCGACAGGGCACCGCATCCATACTAGGGAATTAAGCATGCCATGAGCTGTACCCTGGCATCGAGACCAACTAACCTACAACAAATTGTGTTCATATACCTGAACACTCTTGGCCTCCAGAAGAGCTTGCTCACACCCAGACTGCCTATGGGAAATCATCCCAGCCCCACAAAGCTCCCAAGCCATTCCCAGACACGGGGAGCCTGCCAGCTGGTTTGAGCCAGAACCAGGGCAGGAAGCACCCTCGCAACTCACCAGGACAAGCAGGCTCCACACTGCTAATAAAGACATGAACCTCTGTTGCTTCTGAGCTTGCGCCTCGGCTCTCTGTCAGGCAGGGATTGTGCTACTTCAGTGGAACATTTTGAACCTCCAGATAATGAAGATCGTAAGGTACTCAAATGCAGTAGTAATGGGAAGAGACAGCAGGGGCAAATAAGTACCAAAAAAAATAAGACGCTTTTCCACACTGACAATAGACACACTATGCTTTGTAAGAGTAATTGAGAAGAGCAATACTGTCAGCTTATAGCTTCTTGGTAGTTTAGTGAAAAGCATCAGCATGCTTTAACTTGCATGAGGATGCAGGAATGCATCTCTAAGGAGCCACAGTGCATTCAGATCACAAAGGGAATACCCCATGCAGTGCACCACTGAAGAGATTTCATTCCCTGGTGAAGGACAAGGAAGAAAAGATGTGTACACTATTGTGAAGAGAACCTTCATCACAGAAGTATTCATTTTAATTGGCTTTTTGTAGTCATCCTCTTCAAACAACATTGAAAGTGTTTTCTGACAGTAGCAAAACTGCTCCTCCATTTATTAATTGATGGCAGTGTAAAAGAAAGTAATTAAAAATTCCATGAAGCCATTCATTCTGACTGTCCCACATGTAGCAAGACATTCTTTCCCACTGTGATAAAATTAACTGTTTCAGAGAAATGTATAAACAACATGACCTATGATCAATAACATCCTCATCTGCCAGCAACATTGCCAAGTGACAGCCAATCTAGCCAGCGCTGGCACTGACCACTCAGATTACTTTTAGCAGATTGAGTCCTGGTGATCAATACCAAATATTTAACACTCATACCTCCTGTTTTGCTCAAGCACTAAGAGGAAAGACAGAAACCAGTTTCCTGTACTCTGTCCTCACTGGATTTATTTAGTCACGAGCACACATTATTGGTTCCCAAGAACTTCCCAAGTTTGATCCCCACATTCCACAGATTTTACAGGGAAACAGCTGGTGAAATTTCTAAAAAACAATCTGTGTGAGAAATGTTATCATACATTCCCAAAGCCTGATGTCTGCTTTTGCAGGCCCTGTGAGTAGCCTGCTCTTTTTATTTATTTATTTATTTTTCTGATAGTAATCCCATTACCTTTTCTACTGATCAGGGCAGTCTGAGTCTGCCCAGCTGATTAGCTATTATTATGTCAAAATACTTTGTAATCCTCTCTGATCTCTTCTTAGCAGCATTGCCAGGGCAGCGATACTCTCATTTGAATATTTTCAAACATGCAATCATAGGAACGACGCAGCTTGCTTACCCATTTTTTATTTTGATTTCTTTATGTCTAGAATCACAGGCCAGTCTACTATTTGCTGCTTCTGACTTTCCACAGGGGCAAGACAGACTGTGAGGCTGCTCCAGAGCTACCTGGGGCAGGGAGAAAGGGGACTCAGAGCTCCCTGAGTCTCTGGTCCTCAGCCGCCCACCTTGTTTCCCTTCCTCGGCTAACAATGTGTGGGAGATGCTACTCATTCATGTCTTCCCTTGGTGCGAAGCTGGGACATTGCTCTTGGATTTGCGATGTGGGAAGGAAACTCTGAATGTCCAGTCCTCAGTGTTTATATTTTTTGTGTTTCTGTGCCTCAGAATAAGTAAATCAACAGCTCTCCTGCCTCGGAGTTACTGTTGAGTAGCTGCATCCTGGCTCTTATCTTAGCGACAACAGACAAAAGATGTAACACAAGGGGAAGAAAACAAACAAAAATTAATATTAAATCCAGGAAGACAAAAACACTGCAGTGCCAAATTCTGCTTTGGTAAATCAGCACAGATTCATTGTTGTTTACATCAGCTAAGCAGAAGAATGGAAACTGCTGACAGAATGGGAGCTCAGAGGCACATGAATCACCACTCATGAATTTCCATACTCTCGTGACCTAGTAATGTTGTTGGGGCAGTCAGCAGAAGATGCTGCTTAAGATGTTTTTTCTTCCCAATAAATGAATTTTTGCGTTCAGGGTGTGTACAGGGAGGTTTCCAGAAAGCTTTCTAATAGTGAAGAAACAAATCAGACTATCAGCTTGAAATCAGTCAATGTGTGTCTCAGGCAAAAACTACTTGCCAGGGAGATCTACTAAGGTAAAACAGTCTCCTAAGGGAAGCAGTGGAAATTTCATATCTTGACACATCACAAGCTACCCCGGCTAAAGCACTAGCACATGCATAAGAAGAAACAATCTTGCTTTTCTCAGGGAGATAAGTTCAAACACTGAGCTGCTGAGATACTTTGGAGACAAGTGTGATGTGAGGTCTAAAATAAACAGAGCACTTCATTGCACTATCGGTAATGAACTGTAGAGAGCTATCCTGGTTGTTGTACTCTGCCAGTAGGGCTTTATCCTGTAAAATACTGAACGCTGTAAATTCTTGTTAGAGAGAACATACAGTATTTTCTAGGGGAAAAGAAGAAATATGCCTGCAATATCCAGTCAACCAAAAATAGTTACTTAGGAAATCACACTTCTGAAAAATAACTAAAGAGCAAACACATGAATTGAAAATCCACCACCAAAACAGTGTGTTATTTTAAAAGATACTCTTGTCTTTAGCGTACATTTCAGTTGCCTTCAGATATACAGTTCAATTACCCTGAGTTTCAGCATGTTATTTCAAGTAGGATTTATGGTCAGTATGAATACATTTCAATACCTCACTTTAACTGATTCATAAAAATTCTTTCAATGTGCAAATAGTTTGCTCTACTTTGGGCTCAGCGTTCACCATTTGTAGTAGATCTGACTCTATGTCTCTCAAAAAAAAAAATTCTTCTGCTGCAGAAATTGGAAGAAACATTCTAGTGGTTTAAAATAAATGTTAATAAAATTTTAAGGTAGAATATTGGACTGGCTCCTGAAGCACTTATACAGTTTGCAGAATATCTCAATATAAAACATTTATCCTAAAATCCAGAAATCCATACCAAGTCTTCTATTATTTCTAATCCTTCAGTAATGCTTATGTTGATTGAAAAGCGTTTCAAGGAACATGGGCAAGACAGAATAACACAACTTTTGCTGTAATTAAATGTGAAATCAGGAACTTAAGAGTTAATAATACACACAGGAGAGAAATCCTTTTCCATTTGTTATGCTTTGTCATTGTTTTTCTTTAGATAAGAGCAACCTTTCTAACAAATAATCTATCAGCCACTCTTTACTTATACTTCCTGTCATAGACTTTGGCACATACAAAACATATAGTTCCAACTTAAAGTTATAACAACTTTGAGCATTTTATGATATAAATAAAAGTAGCAGTTACACTTCTATTTTGCATCATTCATAAAGAACAGAGAACCTGGCAATTCTCTGCTAAGGAACAAAAGACTGAAATGAAAAATATTTCTGAGATCCTTTCAGCTGCAGCATATATGGGTACAAGCCTTAACATTTCTATGCAGTCATGACAGCAAGTTGAAATAGCCCTTGAAATCTTTCAGCCTTGCTAAAATTGGCAAGTTCCCACCTTCCCTGGCCCAGACCATAGTTCCCAGCCTTGCACTAAGGCTCATTATTCCCTGATCTTGTCTGCACATCTGTTTCTGTGAAGACCCCGTACAGCATCAGTAGCATAAGGGCAAGAGCTATCAGCAACAGTCATGTATTTCCATGGCTTGAGGCATCCATTGCCACAGGAAAAAGAAAAAAAAAAAAAGGAAAAAAATATTTCAAGTAAGTCTTTACTTCTATTTTTTTAGTTGAAAGAATACTAATATTGTGTTTGCAGTACATAAAGCCTCATCCCAAAAAGATGTATCATTCTAGTTATGCATGAAGCTAGGAAGATGGTGCTGCTTATTTCCCATCACAATCAAGTGATCTATTGGCATGACAGTGGACAAAAATATTTTTGTTGTCTTTGCAGAAAAAAAAATGTTACTTACTGTATTCTCACATTTCTTACTACAAATTTTTCTTAACCTTTCTTTTGGAGTCACATTAGACTTATTTTAATCATCTCCTCCATTTGTATGCAGGCCTCCATCTGACAGTCTGCTGTAACCAACAGAGACACTTCTGTATATATTGTGATACATCTTATGGTAATCACTGCTATCTGATCCATGCAAAATCATTTCTCTGCTTCTTCCATAAAGTGACAGCTTCTGCCTTTTAGTGGGTATACCCTGGCTTCTCATCAGAATGCAGCCACTGAGACAGTGGTCAGTCCGTCTACAAGAGACTGTAAGAAGTCAGCCAACTGAAAATCCAGAAGTTGTGCCTCAGCCCAGTCTCAGTTGCTTGTCACTTCTATCTGTTTTGCATTGCCCAGTATCTGTTTATCCCAGACACTACATACACAGCAAGCAGTGAGTATTGTTCCCATACTGCAAGTTATTAGCCTGTGTTAGACATATGGAAAGTGGCAATCTCCACGTACAAGAAGAAGTGGAGCATAGAGGGGAATCTAGTTACAGTTCTCCTGGGCAATACATTTCTAGTTTAGCTTTTCATGTTTTGGCAATGACTTGATAATTTTTGTATAAAGTCTGCAAAGAAATGTAATCATTTTGGGATTTAAAGGAGTTATATAAAATGTAAACTGCTCTTGGCTGTTATCAAGTACCTTGATGCAAGCTATAATGTGGCTTTGATAAATGAAATGGCACTTAGCAAAGGCAGCTTAGATCACATCACTCAAATGTTGCTCTGACTGAGCAGGTGCTCCTGGTACGTCCCTGGCTTACTCCCTGTTCCCCACCTCACTCTAGCCAGATCCTTCGGCCTTTGAGCAGCATGTCAGCATGGAAACAGGGAGACTGAGCACATTTTTTTTTTACAATGAATATTTTACCCCTGTCTTCTGTCACCCTCCCCATGTCATTGTCTGGAGATGCAGGGGAGCCCATTTCTCTCTCCAGCTGCACCCGGAGCTCCAGACCCAGCAAGGAGCTGCAGTTCTGCTCCAGCCATGAGGTATTGAGCCAGGTCAAGGTTTCCAGAGAGCTCCAGTAAAGATCCTTTCTTAAAACATCCTGGCTCTGACAGAGCTGTCTGGACACCACATGTCAAAACCCTACCTTGCTTCACAACTGACGCTCAGCTACCTGGCTGCGTCAACCATTTGCTCTTTATATAGCTATGAACAATTTTTTTTCAGAAGTTTCCTTGCTTGCATGAAATTTCTTGTATGGATTACCAAGCAGAACTGTGAAGCAATATTGTGTTTTAAGCAGCAATCTGAAACATGAAGCCAAATCCATGATTATTTTTTTCAAAGCATTGAATTCAGTGTAATCTTCAGACAACACAAAAAGAAGAACCTTATTTCTTCTCAGCTTGGTAGTTACTTTTTGTTAAAGGATGTCTCCAGGCTGAATTTTGCACTTAGAGCAACATTTAATCAACACTTGTGTTGCCCTGTGAATGTCCAATCGTTTGGCTGAGTAATCCAATCTTCTCTTTCCCTGTGCAACACCAAAATGAGGGACATATTTTAAAACGGTGGAAGGCTAGTCCCCTGAAGGGCCTGGTTCAGGAGAGGAGGCCAGTTTCTTATTATACAAGACTGGAAGCCACCCTTGAGCAACTCAGCTGGAGCTCTGGTGGGCACCCCACCTGAAAAAGGCACAACGTCCTCCATACCATAAGCAGAACAGCTACCGCCTCTACAGGCTCTGTTCCTGGGCAGCCTGCAAACCTCTGCTGGTGGTCAGGAAGAGAGTTAGTGGGAGAGACCTCTCACCCTGCCTTCTCATTCTTATCTTGAAGATGCTAGCATCTACTGCAGCAAAAGACCCTGTCATGGCTTCCACTTTGCACAGAGGCACACAAGGCAATCTGCTGCCTTCTCCTGTCTTCCCTGTACATGGTGGTATCCCCACTGACCCAGACTAACCGTCCTACTTCTGTGGCCTGGCCCAGTCACACAGCCATGTGGTGCTTCTCCTTACCTGTCTCTGCAAACAGGACACTGCCCCACAGAATGACCGTGAGGCTCATTTAATGTCTGCAAATAGTTTTGAGTTCACAAAGAGCAAAGTATAGTTTAAGCCTAACAGTGTGTCTACACAAAGCTTTAATGCTGCATATTGTTTTATTTAGATTTTCTATTTAAATGTGTTTATTTAAAGTGTTTATGTGTTTATTTAAAGTGTTCGTGGAGCTTACAATTAAACAATTCAGTTTTGTCTGCCTCTGGAATTTCTTTCACTCAGCTGGTAAATCAGACATACACTATAAAATCTTCTGAAAAACTGACAGACTCCCCGATGCATACCTATGTACAGGTGCATAGAATCACCGAATGGCACACACAGGAAGGGATTTCTGCAGATCATCCAGTCCAAACCCCTGAGTTTTGGACATCTCCAAGGAAGATTTTCCAGCCATCAGGAGCCTCCCCCAACTGCCACGATCTCTCAAAGATGACAGACAATGACACCAAACATCTCCATGAGCACCCTTGGGTGCTTCCCATCTGGTCCCATGGACTTGTGTATGTCCAATTGGCTTAAAGGCTCCCTGTCAATATCCTCCTTTGTGTTTCACTCCCGCAAACTCTACAGAGAAAGGTGACAAGTGTTTCTTCACAATTCCTTCTAATGTAAAATTGGGAGGACAGAGCTGTGAATGGGTTCAAAAAAGCAATTAAACGAAGTCATGGAATAAAAAACCATCAGGACTGTTCCATGCTGAGACACTGACACCACCACCTGATACAGACAGTCCTTATTCCAAGGATTGCCAGATAGTCAGATGCCAAACGAGGAAACCTCACAATATGGTAACCACATTGCTTTTCTTTTCCTTGTGCATCTGTGCCCGGTCACCATTCTTGTTGGCCTACACTGAAGAATAGTAGATCTGAAAGACTTCCACACCACCAGGCAAGATCCTGGAATAAAAGGCTTTTGCGCCAGCCCAGTAAATTCTTACCCAGTACGTCTAATGCTTTTTCTCTGCACCTTAAAGCATAAGTCTTAAAGCTTCCACTTTTGGTGAAAGTCACTCCAGTGACACAGGCCTAGATGTGAATGCCTGGTCAAGTGAGCAAGGCAGTTAAGAAATGCTTTTACTGCTGTAGCTGTTTACCAACACAAGCTACACACTTGCAGAAAACTTTTAACAGTTTTAAATAGCCTATGTAAACTGCTTTTGCTGCACATTTCCTGCAGCCTCTTCCACCACTTTCTCCTACCCTAAGCAAAGCCTCTCAAGTAAGTGTTATCAGCCATTTGCGTGCTAGGTAATTGCAGAGGGATCTGGAGTCTTCAGAGCTATTTGTTGATGCCTGACCACAGCAAAACCACACAAGATTTAAATCCATCTCCTCTTTAAAACATTGTTGTGCCTTCAAGCAATAAGCGGGGAACTCTTCTCATCTCAAAGCTCGTGGTTTCCTGAGGATAGCAGAAAGTGGACTATGAGGTTGCAGTTCCTACAGATAATATCTGAAGTCATGGTGACCTTTGTTGAAAGCTGCACTGAAGAATAAAGAAGTATTATATAAACTGTGCATCCTTAAGAGAAGGCAAAGGTACATAATGGCATTAAAGTCCATTAATTCCTAATAGATCCTGTCACAAAGGAGACCTTTGCTATTAGATGGCTAAGTCCACCGAGTTGTTTTTATCTCTAAAACTCTACCTTAGCAGTCATTTTCATACAAAAAGACGTATTACTTCTGATTTTCAGGATTTTTTTAATGTGTATATTTAAAATCTCATGAATGTTCTGAGGGCTTCACACGTGGAGGTCAGCAAGGGACTGTGTTAGCACTGCCCTCTTAAATATGTATATTAGCCACTGGTGGTTGGGGAGATTGCTAAATGCACAGCATAAGCAATCTGCCGAACCACAACTCTCTGCATCCCTGCCATTGAATGCAGATGAAACAGGGTTTTTCTTTACCTTGGAAAACAGACTCTTTCCAAGACTGGAAGTCAGTCAAGCTAAGAAACAGGTTTTAGAAAGCTGCAAAGAAAATAAGAGTGAAAGAAATACAATGAAAAATAGAAAAACAGTACTAGTGTCAGTTAGCTATATGTTATTTATTCTCTTCAGTATAGGTTACATTGCAACATTAACAGAATACAAATTGACACGAAATTCATGTAAATTTATGTAAATGTGTATATAAATGAGTTGCAGCCCTCAGGCTCCTGGCAAGTTGCCACAGTGGCTTTGAGCAGAGCAGAGACTTTGCATGACTGTAGTGCTCTGAGAGGTGTTATTGCGAATTAGAGTGTGGTTTTCTGAGAAACATTAGTAGCTTTATCAGTTTCCACATGGAGTTTGCCAGGGGCAAAAGAAATACCACTTAGTGAACTTTTGGCTTCTTATCTGAGTTAGTAATAGCCTAGAAATAGCTCATGTGTGACCATTACAAACTCTTTCACTTTCTCAGCAGAGTTTATAGTTACTGTGAGACAGAAACACGGAGCTCATGAACATGATAAACTTCACTGGCATTGCTTTGGAATCTGTAATAGCCGTGAACTCAGAAATAGCTGGTTCATGACCATTAGAAACTCCTTTGGCTTCTCAGTGGAGACTTTCTAATAGCCATGAGCACCGAAATAGCTGGTCACAACCATTAAGATCTTTGTCAACATGTCCATAGGGAATATAATGGTTGTATGCCCAGGAACCACTAGTTCCCAATTTTTACATATTTTTTTGACTTCTCCATACTGAAACACAGCCATGTAGCCAATAATTTGCCAGTAACAAATAATGCCATGGGTCATGCAACAGAATAAAATATAATACATTAAGGTAAATGTCAGGACTAGATTTGAGTACCTTTCTTGTGGATTACATCTGATGATTTTCTATCTGTCATGGTATTTAGCCCCATTGGATTGGCATTCATGGAATCCAATCCCATCTCCATTCACAAGAGGAAAGGACAGCTCACAAGGAGGTGTCACAGACAATAACAAGAGCAAGGATGGGGTACTGGCCTGAAAGTACGATAGACTGTTCAGGAGGCAGCTCTTCTTATTTTTCAATATAAAGGATCTCAGGATTAATAGGACATCTTTATGGCTTGTCTACAAAAATACCCGTGGCCAAGGTCTATAGAGGTACTTGCTGTTTTTTTCTAACTGAAGATATATTGGTCTAGATGGTTGTCTGTCTGACCATATAGCCAGATTAAGATAGCTGACAATGCAGCAGACAGTCTGCATGCAAAGCCCCACACCAGCCCTTAACAACCCACATACACAGCATGTACTCAGGCATGGCACATGGCACGAGAGGAAGCAAATCGGCTCACAGCCCTCTTCAATCTCTGCAAAACACCTGGTCTTGCAAAAGAAATTTCTCCCTTTCAGAAGTCTTCTAGAGCAAGTGTGGGAGGTCTTTGGGGTCCTCACAGGGCCTTTGTGAGAAACTCTGTGTGTTTACAGGTGCCTATATGACAGCTGAGCATCATTTGCAGGCTTTTCCAAAGGAACAAGAATACAAAAAGAACTAACTTCCAATCAGCAAATTAGAAAGGAAGCATGGAAGCACTTTTCCTCTGTGACCCTCCCCACAGCCTCTGGCTCCGCACCTTTTCCTTCAAATTCTCCTAGAGCCCTCTCCTATGTAACCTGCTTGTCACTGATCTCCCAGGGTTCTCATCTGAAAACACCTCTATTACTAGAAAGAGAGGATTTTCTGGGCTTGAAAAGTCTCTCTTTTCCCCAGCTCACCATAAAAGGGGCTAAGTGGGATCACCAAAGCATAAAGGTACTGGTGGCACAGGGGGAACCATTTAAGTATTTGTATGCTTTTCTCCCTACTGCTTTGGGGAATTTATTATTTCTTTTAATAAGAAGTGTATGTGTAAATCAGCCCCTGTGGGGCCATATGGTTGTAGTCTTGGGACCTAATTCTGTTCCCACTGAAGTCAGTGGACGAATCTCTATTGATTTTAAATGAAGAAGCTCTGGGCTCTTTGGTGTTTTCTCTATATTTCCCACTAAGAAATTGTTTTCTTTAAAGCTCTGACATCACATGATGCAACCCACTATACAAATGATGCTCTTGGTGTGTATAGATGTACAGAAATGGAGGAGAGATTTTTCAGTGATAATGATAATTGTCTGTGGCACAGTGATCATGGGAGCTGAATCATTGCAGGACAGAAAGCCTCTGGAGAAAGCATGTACTAACACATCAATCAGGCTTCAGAGAAGAGATCATGTTCCAGCAATTAAACATAGGAGGAATCAAACCATTTAAATTCATTTTACCTGAGTTTCCACTGTTTAAAAATCCCCAGCCTTTTGGGAAGTAAAAGGACAGATGAGGTTTTCAAGGAAGTTAAGGGATGAAATAGAGACTGAATGGGCAAACTGGCAGGAAAACAATAAAAGAAAGATGCCAAAGAGTTTTGTTATGATGGTGCTGGGAAAGGACATTAGTCCCAAGAGAAGAGAGGAGGTGATCAAGGGCCTGATCCTACAAATCTTTATTTGCTTATGTGAATGATCTCATTGATCTTAGCTGGACTCTGTGCCTGGGAAACTATTTGTGGAATCAGATCCCAGAGCACAAAGAAAGCAAATGCTACCTCATTCATTGCCTAACCTGCAAACATTTAGCCAGAGGGACAGATCAGGGGGTGGTGGGAGAAGGAGGAGGGGTTGTCAGAGTAAGGAGAGGAAGTAACACAGCTGGAGAAATTTTATTCTGGTATTAGCAGAGCAATGTCATTGATGCCACCTTGTCACCTGTTGATCTAAAAGAAAGGGGACACCCACATACTTAAGAATGTATTTTAAAAATTAAATGCAGTTCCTGGGTTGAGGTTTACTTCACCCAAGGCTTAGCCCTTAGCCCAAGGAAAGGTCTGACAATAAAGTTATGAAAACCCTCAAAAAAAAAAAACAAAACAAAACATCAACAAACCAAAAAAACCCACATTGATTCAAATGTATCTGGTCTAGCGTACAAGCCGTATCCTACTGATATATCATGCTAGGCAACATTGTTTAATGAAACTGCTGAAAAATAAATACCTACTGAAGAAATAAACCTGTCAAAGTAAAAATAGATACTAATTTATTACATTTCCTTTCTAGTCATTACAGTACCTGCACAGTCCCAAATTCAAAAACTGTATTTGAATGTCTGATTCCTACTGAAACCAGTAGGAGTTAAGCACTTAAATGTCCTCAAGGGCTTGAGTTCTAGTTCACTAATATCATAAATTTGACAATGCTTTACCTATTTTCTCCTAATGAGGCTTCATCCAGTTTCTGACTGTTTATTTTGTTTCACAGCACTAGTAGCACATTAATAATAGATACTTATGAACAGGAGCTATCAAGAATGTTTTCCAGTGAAAAAGATTTTTACTTGCAAAAGCTTTGGATTGAGTAACAAGTTACATACACATGAGTTACTGCAAAAAATGGTATTTATAGCAATTGTATTTTCTCTAGGCCACAGATCTATATCTGTTAAGATGCTCCTGTCCTTGATGACATAAAAGGTTACTTTACCAGCCCTTAGAGAAAAAGCAAAATGGTAGATGCAATGTCTGTTATTCTGTTGCCTAACCTGCTGATAATCACAGAGCAGCTTAATTGCCACAATGAGAAAGCTGATGCTTTTAGCTCTAGCATTATAGACACTAATATTTTTCAGAAAAGGTTAGGGAAAGTATTTCTAGAAATATAAAACAAGAAGAAAATTATACAGAGGTTTTTCTTAACAAAAAAAGGAAGAGTCAAAGTTGCTTAATTTGACTATAGGATCTATGCTGAAACAATTGCAATCACTTGCTGAATTGCAATCAGAAGAAAGGCAAAAAGAACAAAACTGTATCATTTATTTTAAGTCTGGGAAATAAAGAATATTCACTTCTAATCCTTTCCGTGTTGTAGGCAGGTAGAAAGGTGGACAGAAACACAGAAAAACACAGGTAGGTGACAATAATGATTTGGTTTAAGGTCCTGAGCAGTATAAAATAAATCCTTTTTTCTTTTCCCCCATGTAAGTTGATTTTCAGGGAGAAATAGCCCAATAATGACATCATGCCAGAGAACTCTGTCCTTTCACCACCTGAAGCATAGTTTAATCTGTCTAAGGCCATAAGGATCAGATCTATTTTTAGTAAACATAATGCTAAATAACTTTCTTTGCTTTAATTGAGCTCATTGGACTAATCACTAAAGATAGATCAAGGCACAGTTCCTTAAAACTATGACTGATGTAGATATTGACAATATTGGCAACCTTTCCTAAAATAGTAAAGTATAATATTATTGATTCTGATCTCTCCCTGGTTTTGCATGAATGTAAATGTAATTCTCTGGCCTTGCTAGAGTTTCCCCACATTTACCCCAGCATCAGTAAGACCAGAAACAGAGTTGTTTATTCAACATTCTGAGGAAAAAATATCTGGCTTTTCATAATGGCAGAAATCTTTTTTTAACCAATATTTTTGTGACCAAACTTCTTTCATTAATTATTTAGGGCCATAGCGGGAGGCACAAAGTGAAACCCTAAGACACAGTCCTCGCTAAATCCCCAGAGCTATATAACCATATATAAGATTCATATATTATCATTATTAATGTGAATAATAGTTTGGATTTCTTTTCCATTATACAGTTTTGACTATTCAGATTCAAGACTGTCTAAATGCATGAAGTCTGAAAGAAGCACGAATCACATTCTGATGTCTTCTTGTCATGAGGTGTTTTTTTCTTAGGCTATATTTTGGAGGTTTTCCCCACCTCAGCTATATATCCTGCCTTTACTCTTGTTAATAACTAAAATACTTTCCAATGGCTTTCTAGGGCATTTGCTCATGATTCCTCGAATTTATCAAAGGGTGTCCACCACATAAATATAGGAAAATGCATACTTGCAAAAGATGCCCTGGGACTAGTAGGTAGGAGTGGGTACAGGGTAAAGAGATGGCAATGGATAAGTAAGGGAGATGGTAACAGAGCAGCTCACTGTTTCATTCCTGTGAATGTATATGCTGATATTCCAAGGGAGACACGGCTCCAGGAACCCTAGCTGTGGTCACTATCAACACCACATTCAGCACCAGCTGGTGGCACAGAGCTGAGTTCCACATTATTGCACCAGAAGTAGCACCTCTTTCTTTGCTGTTGCATAAAGGGCAGAACACAAAATGGCAAAACCAGTGAGAAGTGCATATGCAGAAGAATTGCCTGTTGCTGGTCATACTGCAGGTGAAGTGGAGCATAAAATTGCGGATTATGCCTAAAAAGCAAGTAAGAAAGTTGTGCTTTGACGGTCAACATAGTGACCCACTGTGCACCTAAGACAAGTGCTGAGATCATCCACTTTTGCTGGTAAAACTATTCAAATACCTGAAATGCTGCTGTTCCATATGTCTAGAGGGGCCACCATTGTGGTGATGCCTGGCACCCTCCCAAAGGCTGTTTGGAGATCACTTGACTAAGAACCAAAGTCTTATCTGGGACCTAATCCAACCCCTGCCCACATGTCCCTCCTTGACTACTCAGAGGAAGAAATTATGGTCCCCAGGTTTGTTTTCCTTTTAATAGTCAAGCAGTTAGACCATTCAGCCTTGTGGTAGATTTGGTATTCTCAAATCCCACTTAATCAATACAATTATTCATACTTCTTAAAAGAAGCTCATTGTGATAAAATGACAGAGAAAGTCTTACAATGAGCAGGAGTCTCCACCTCAGACTACAAATGCCTCATTCTCCATGTGCTGTATAAATCTAGCATGTAGTTTGGAAATACCTAATGTGTGTCAGTTTCAGCTGAAGCTTATAATGTAAATAGGCATAAGAACATTTGGCAGAAAACCCAAATTACAGCTTTGCCACAGCTATTTCATTAGAAAACAGATATATTAGAAAACTAATCTGCTAGGAGGTGTGGAACAAACTGACACTTGCCTTTAAGCTCTTACAATGCCTGAATTATAGAATTTATTATTATTATTATCTTAACATATTTAAATTGAAGTCAATCAAGTATATCTCTGAACTCTAGAATGAATTATTATCACTGTGTCACTGCCTTGAAATCTGTTAATTATCTAGGAAGGATCCATTTGGAGACTTGCTGCACAGATAGATATGTACCATATGCCTGATCTGAAGACTTTCACCTGTCATTTATAATGAGATTAATCTCTTGAATATCAATACATGAGTGCGGGGTCATGAATCTGAATTAAATGATTCTAAGGAAAACTCATAATAAAATTAAATTCCAGTTTCTTTTTTTGGAGGCTAAAATGATAAATAGACTTTGCTGTCAGGTCTGATGTTTGATTTAATCAGTAATAAATAAACAGCCTCTATCACGAGAAGGCTGCCAGCTCAGACTGCATCAGTCTAACACCTGTGTGCAAAGTACACCTATTTTCAAAGTAGTTTTCAAAGAAAGTAGTTTATAGGACATGTGACAAAGAGGGATAGGGAATTAAAACCTTGCGGGCAGCTACATGATCTGGGGACCTCATCCACTAAAGAAAGACTGGACAGCAGCTGCTCTATAGTGGAATTCAGGACATTCAACAGGCTAAATATTCAAGGTGAAATCCTGACTCATCAAGTCAGCAGCAGAACTCCCTTAGACTACTAAAGGCCAAGATTTTCCTTTATCTCATCATAAGTACCTTTGAGCCCAACTTTGTAAGATGGTAAACACTCAGAAGTAATGACTATTCACAATGACTGCCAGAGTTATGACTTGATTTCAGTTCAGGCATATCTGATACAATCCTTCATGCCTTATAGGAGAGGAGATGCTCTGCACATGTGGGAACAAGTCCTTCATAAACTTGCAGTGAAGCCTCTCTTCCTTATCAGGGTATTGTTTAGGTAGCCAGAGAGAGGTATGGAGCCTCAAAGGAAGGAAAATCTCCTGCATGCATTTCTTCCATCCCACCCTTGTCTACACAGGAGAAATGAAAGAAGTTCTTTTTGTTACATGCACAAAGCAATTTTCCTAAGAACCTATATTTTGAATTTTCCTTTGACTAAGTGAAAAAGGCACCAAAACGACAATTTACAGCATTCATCACCAGTCTCTTAATTTAAAAAAACAATAATAAATAAAATCATATGACAACAGCACAGTAAGAAAGAAGGAAATAAAGCAGCCCTGCAAGGAAAACAAGCAATAAAATGTTCCTATTGATTTTGTAAAACAGTCCCAATTGTTCTTGGAACCTGATTCAGGGTCGATTGTGAGTTATGGGAAAGGGAAAAAGGACAAAGGCCTAGCAACAGATAGAAAACTGTTTCAAATATGGTCTTAAGACCCTGGGAGGGGGAAAAAAAAAACCAAACAAAAAAAATAACAACAAAAAAAAAGAATGAAAGCAAAGGATATTATGCAAGCTGAGAAATCAGGCTTATTATTTAAAGGACAAATATGAAGGATCGATTTCACTCATTCTTCACATCCCTGGATTACGCCAGCAGGATCCTCTAGATGTTAATTCAAAACCACACAGAACTCAGTTTCAAAATCCATTAATTTTTTTTTACTTGTTTTAAAAATTTCCTAGTAATATTGTAATTTTCTCCTCTCTCCTGAACAACTTCTGCAAGAAGATGTCTAAATGGGCTACCTTTTTCCTGTGTTCCTGCTCTCACAACTTCATCAGCTCTTATTTCCTGCATGTTCAGTCTTATCTCTATTTGATAAATCTTTTTATCCCTATCTCATCTGGTGATTTATATTCACAAACACAAAAGCTTTCAGTATAACAACGTGGCTGACGTGGAATATTTATAAACACAGGAAGATCTCAGCTAGAACAAACCAGAAAGCAGTAGTTGAACCTGTTTTGGCCAGTCATCAGCAAAGCATCTCTCCCAGTAACCACTAGAACAGCTTTATAGCACCTCCACCCCTACAAAACTACCTCCAGTTACACACCTCACTAAAATCTGACAGTAAACTAGGTATCGCCCAGAGTAACTAGGTGATATTCATGTGTCCCCACATGGTTAATACCTCACTTGCAGTACAACAAAATGTTGATTCTGTTACGCTTCTGCATGGGGTTGGCTAACAAGACCTGAAAATTCTGTAGTAAAAACACAACTGTCAGTGGCAACAGCTTTAGTGTTTTACACTGTTTCCCATCACAGCAGCATCTGAGCACTCTCCTTGTCAAATCAGCCACATTAGGAAAATAAATCTCCTGCTAACCACACAGTTGCAGCTGTGTTTTTTTCCCCTTGCTTTGAAGTTTTGATAGCACATACTTTACATCTTTGCTAGCTTTTGGTGATGACTTGCATGATTCTTGGGGCTTGAAAAATAAGTCTTCATAGCCCAAGAATGTCTACAATAGTTCAAAGTGGCAGACCATACACATCTTTGGAAATATCCAAGGAAATTCTTCCAATAACTTCTATGATAGATAAAATAACCTTGCAGACACTGATTTTTTTTTTTTTTTATTCCAAGTAGATAACAGTGATCCTAAAGCATTAGGGTGTGTATCTTTGATCTTTTTTGAGCCTTTAAAATGGCACTACCATGTTTCTATTATTCATAAAAATTACAAACCTTATTATGACTTCTTGGCTTCTACAAGAAAGAGCTAGACAGACCTGTTCAAACAGAGAGAAAATTAATTCTAACCTCCACAGATGCTTTCCAAAAGGATTTTGCTAAGATTCAGGTACAGATCAAAAATTTAATCTTAAGTCTTTTAATAGACCTTAGTATATGGAATAGTGTAAGATAGCATTAGAAATAGTCTGAGATAACAATATCAATACCAGCTTAGCAAAGCATGAGTAGCAATTGTAAAGAGCGTGTGCTTAGCTTAGCTTTAGTCATGGTAACAAGAAATAAGATGTCTGGAAAACATCAGTAGTGAGAAAATTCAGATTTTTAAAGTTGAATGAGAGCTTTCAATGGATGAAGGTCAGAAAGCAGCTCTGTAAAGAAAGGGGATTTCTTTACAGAAATCTGGCATTGAACCTGTATCCCTCATTAGATCTGCATAGGTCCTAAAAGCTTCTTGAAACTCAAATGCTGAACCGAGGTTGTTAGGTAGAATGCATCCTAAACATCATACACCTGCAGCAATTTCACGAATAATCTTCCTTTTTATTATTCACACAATTACAGATCTAATATGTTCCATATTACTGCTACATATGCTAATAACAACTAGCTTGCACTGCATTGCTCTTTATTTGTTTACTTAACCATGCGTTTGAGATTTTAAATTTATTTTAATCTCTTACTATGAGAACATGGTTCATCTACAACCAGTTCTTTGAAACATCTTTGTCTTCAGTTATATCTAGGGTTCAGCAGAAGCACTGTCTTGTATCAGTACAAGACTTTGAAACTCTGGCTAACACTGCTTATTGAAAGAGATGTTATTTGCAGTTGCTCTGTATTTCAAATAATTTTAAAAATTAAAGAAGGAGCACTAACTCTTCAGTCCTCCAAAACATGTTCACTGTGGTGATGGCACAGAAAAGTGATAAACAACCCAAGATTTAAGGGTCACCACATCCAGAGGGAAAAAAGGCTTGGTGTTTGAGTTAACCTCAAATCAACTTTATCCCAAGACAGACATTAAGAAATAGGTACAGAAGTTAATGCAGAAACAGTTATGGAAAATAACTACTTACTGTGGTTCAAATAGTTATGGACTGATACTCAGTTTAAACTCAAATTTAAATAAACAAAAGGGAATAATGATTATATATATTTGTACTTTAGATGCACTCAAAGACATTTTTCTTCTTTGCTTCAAATACTACTCCCATGCACACTATTCTTAGGATGAAACTCTCATCTTTCATTCTCGGAAGAAAATGTTGTTGAAGGCAAAGACTCCTCTTGAGGTCATATTCACACTCAAACTTTTACTCCACCACAGATACCCATGATCTGCAATTTAATCAGTGATAAATTTGACACTTCTGATGGGTTATTGACCCTCTCCATCTAACTTTGAGGCTTATTAACATCCCTTTCAGGTGGAGTCATCTCCCCATAAACAGAAACTTGCTAGACACTATTTATGTATTTAATATAAACAAGTCATTAACCCCCTGGGGAGAAAACATTCCCTCCTGCCTGGTGTTCAAAGAATTCAGCTCTCAGTGTACATATCCTTTACAGACAAATACCTGTATCTCATGTAAACATCTAAGCTGACAATTGCATTTTGTACAAGTACATAAATTACAGTGTGAGGTGGCTCATTACGTGTTGCCGATTGAGGGTGGACGTAACACTAGACAGAGAACTATTAGGGGATAGTAGGTTTGAAGGCTTTCTTAATCTGCATTTTGAAGAGTATCTTACTGTACTTCACATTCTCCTATGCCAAGCAATCACAGCTATGATGATGAGCACTTCTTTCATTCCAAACCTAGAAAATGCTCTTTATTATACATTTTCTAAGTACAGAGCAGTCAGGTGTAACAAATAAGGCCCACAAGCTCCCACAGCAAAATTGCTTCTTTGTTAAAGTTGGATCCCAGGTAAGGCTGAAGTGTTCCCAGCTGGCACCAGTTCTCAATTCATATGATCAAAGCTGAAAACACAGCTGTCACCTTGATGTCCTTAGCCTTTTGTTGTCACTGTAAAAATTTGTATTTACATCAGTGGTTAGAAGTTCTGCTTCATCTGTTGCTGAACGCGACCCAGTTGTGTTCAGTGCAGCCTTTACTGAAAACAAAAACTAAATCCATGTAATTTAGACATTCCTTTTCTCTAATGGCAAAGCAGTGTAAAATAGTTTGTCGCTCCCCTGTCCGCCGACCCTTGGTTCCCTTCTTTGCAAACTCACCTGGCTCACGGCCGCAGCTGGGTGCCCTCCCAGCTCTGCCGACTGAGAGGGCTGCAGGGCTGCTTTGGGCTGTGCTTTGATCACAATCACTAGAAGGATCAGAGGGATTCTCTTTTCTTAAACTACTTTTGAAGAGGGATTTTGATAATTTCAATGATCCGGTTTGCAACACATCTCTACAAACAGTCATACCAGCACAGCTAAGAAAGTAGTAGGGGAAACATTGCAGAGACTGGGAACAGGTAGAGGAATAGAAAAAATCAGAACCTCTTAAACTGTCTTCACCGATGGGAAAATGTTACTGGGATGAAGTTTCTGGGGTATGACTTTGTTCAGCAGGGTAAGCCAAATACCTGTTTCACTGCAGGAAAAGAGAAAGCTTGTGCTCCCTCACTGTGCCTGGACAGCCGTGCCTGTTGCTTAGCTTGTGCCAGCTGTGCTGCATGTCTCACAGCACAGAGGGACAACCAAGAAGTTCAGTGAATTCAGTTCACTAAAATTCTACTAAAATTCAGTGAAACAAAAAAAGTAGAGTTGTTGAATTAGGGGTGGGGGGGTGGTGTCCCCAGCAACTGAGGGAGTTACCTTAAAGAGGAAGGGAAGGGAATTATGCCTATGCAGGGTAAAAGAAATGAGATGTGGGAAAGAGTCAGGGCAGGAAAAGAAAGAAGTGGAGAAGTAAAAGGGTGAAATGCAGTCTGCTCCTTCAGGGGCAGCAGTTATTCATTTGGCTCAACTGTGTCAGGGAAATTTGCCATTACTTTTTGAAAAAATAGCAGCACTAACAAGAAGATAACCACTGCAACCAATACAAATTATTCACTTGCAGTCAGGCTTCTTGTTATAAAGACAGAAATGATGTCGTGACTAAGCAAACCTCCTCTGTGTGATGTTATTTTCACAGATGTGTGTATTCACACTGCTGGCACTTCAGCAGGTGGAGACAAGTGGCTGCACCCCGGCTTGGCCGGACTTTGGAGCAAGGGATGCAACAGAGCTGTAAATGTGTCTGTTGTCCAACATAATTTTAAAATATAAGAGGCAACTTTATGATATTGAGCCATCCTTCAGGGACTCATCTTCCTTCCAGAACTTCCCAGCATATGACCTGCATTGCCCTCAACTCCTCCTAACCTTCATTTAAGCCAGCAGTATTTGTTGCATGTGGCTCCAAAGCAAGAGAAAATAGCAGGATGCAACTGCCAGAAATCACTGCAATGCTGCTGTTCAGACAGGTTTTGTCTCCTTTGCGTTACCTACTTGATTCAAAGTAAGGGTAGACCAGTCTCTTTCCTTTGCAACAGTAACAGCCTTGCATAGGAAAAAGGGGTCAGAAGCCTGAAATCACTGACTTCTTACTGATAAGATGATGTTATCATTGATAAGTACCCAAAATTCCTGTCTGATACATACCTGCCATTACATATGAAAATACAGTTCTTTCTGACTTTTGCGGGTTTTGCAGGATAGGCTTTGTTTTTCATTGGCATGCTCCATTTTTGTATTCTGTTGCATTGGAGTTAACTGCTGATGGATCAAACGGTAGTCAAACAGTAATTTAGCATGGGGTTAAGAATTCCAAAACAGATGAAAGAATCTAGGCAGCCAGACAAATGAAACTGAAGCTTTGTATCCACAAAGAAACAAGGTAAACAGCAGCAGGGCCAGCAAATTACCATGTCCTTTAGTATGACTGTGCAAAACAGCTTTACCTACTGGCACAATTGTGCATGGGCCTGGAGTTCCTTGCCTTCAGCTTATTAATGGTAAATCCAGAAGTAATTCCCTAAAGCACTGCCTCATCCTGCCATTGGGCTTGATTCTGAGAGCGTCACCTAATTTTTTACTGACCTCTTTGAACTTGGGGTGCTCAGCACTTTTCTGAGCAGAGCCAATAAGCTGGATAATATTCAGTGGGTTTACTGCAAACAAGTCTGCCTTCTGGTGGATTATTATTATTAATATTATTATTGTTGTTGTTGTTGTTGTTGCTGCTGCTGTTGCTGTTGTTACTCTGCATCCTTTAAAAAGATCATTTTCTCCCTGGAAAATGTAAACAAACCCAAATAATTTTGTCTGTTAGGAAAAATTTCTTCACTCTCTTTTGTCAGCACACATCTGACTGCTGCTGTGGCTGACACCAATAGCCTTTGCTCTGTTTACTTTAAAGAATAAGCCACTGCTGTTTGATTTAGTTTTTCATTTTTAATGTGTAAGCCCTGTCTTGATCCTGCATTCCAGAGAAAAGGAACCAGAGTTCCTTTAAATATCATGTGAGGTGCCTCTGAAGCCAGAGCTGTAGACGTAAATCTCCCTAGCAAATTTATATAACTGAGATTTATAGGGGAGGAGGGGGGAACCCAAACATGTGAGCACCAAGTTCCCCTGGCAGCATTAATGTGACAGGTGTACCTCAGCCCAGCCAGTCACTTTTCATTTAACTGTCAGTACACTTGTTTAATGCTTCTAGCTGCATTGCACCAGTATAGTTTTTTATTCTAAAGGTCAGCCACCCACACCAAAGTTCAAAAAGACATTTAATGCAAACAAAAAATTAAATCAAAGGTGGCTTTCATCAGACCTGACTTAACTAACCAGGCAAGATGAGGTTCATTAATACACAGGTTACAAATTTTAAAGAAAAAATTCCTGTCAGGGCCATATGAATTGCAAAATGAATAAGATATAAAGAGCTAGGCTATTGCTTGCGTTTGTATCTGTTTAAAGTACTCTGGCTATACCAGAGCTACAAAAGGAGGGATTTGTACTTTTGTACACGGAAAGAAAAAACACTGAAGAACAGGACTTTACATTTCATTTTTAGGGGAGAAATAAGGACCCTGATCTTCTCTCAGGAAACTCAGTGCAGTTTATCAGAGCAGCCAGAAACTGGTATTAAATTGTCGATTATGAACCCCCAATCCCAGGTCCCCATTCTCAAAGGCACTCTCCAAGTCATGGTACTGGAGGTGCCTAAGGAAGCTGGGACGGCCACTCCAGCATTTAATATCACAAGAGTGATGATCAGTCCAGAGCCCTGTTATCCAAGGCTGCCAGATCCTTCCTCCATATCACTGAGAGAGGCAGAAAATGAGCTGCAATTACTAAGTTAGATGTCTCTATACAGCTCAAGTAAAGCAGTCTAGAAGGAAAAAAATATCCCTTCCCCTTATCTTTTCTTTCCTTTCTCATCTCTGGAAGGAGGTGGCACAGGAAGCACAACAGCACTTTGCAAGACCTGGGGATCCCACTAAGTGGGAATATTCCTTCTCTGGCCAAATTGCCTAGGTTAAAAACCTGCTGCCAGATGAACAAAGCAGCCACTATGTCCAAGAGGTTTGGAAACAGGGTAACAAATGTGAAATTAAATAGGTTTTTTGGTTTAGTTTGGTTTTGTGCAGGACCAAAATACAGGAACAGCTGCTCAAGATGTAAACACAGTCTTCTTTAGCATGGAAGCCACTTATACAAGTTGTTTGAATTGGCTGATCCTCAGCAAGGCAAAGATGTTTATATAAATCCAACAATTAATCCCAGATAACAACATAGCAACATCTTAACCCAAATTACATGGGGCCTGATCTTTCAGACTCTTTGTGTGAAGACTTCCTGATGAATCCCCTGTGTCAGAAACAGGTTACCCATCTATTTCTAAGTGCATTCGTCTGATGCAAATATTTACAGTTCTTTATTAAGCAGCTCCAGTCCTTGGGTCTCTCAACTGATTTCATGATACCGTGCCCACACAGTGATACTGTAAACACCTGTAGGGGTATACAGCAATCCTTGACATCTATCTGATTATGCTAAGGTAAAAGTAACAGATTTTCAGGTGGTCTTTCCAATACTTTCAAGCTTAAGCAGTTATTTACAGCTCCAGAAAGCAGGGATTGCAAACTGTCCTTCAGAAGAAGAGAACCGTCTGAACAAACCTGAATATTGAACTCAACCACACTGAACATGGGGAACTGGACTCTGTCTCAGGAGTCACTGTATCTAATCTACAAACCTTTCAGGCTGGCTTATAAATCACAAAGCAGGAATAACAAACAAACAAAAGGTCAACAGATATTTTTTTTCTCTTCATTTCATGTCATTTTTTAGTTTAGACCTAGGGTCAATGGTCTTAATGTTTTCTTTCTGGGTGAAAAAAAGAATACAGTTACAATTTGCTTATTTTTTCATTTTCTGTGACAGTGAAAAAAAACAACACCATAATTCCAGTTGGAAGCTTTGGCTTTGAGGAGTTTATTGTTTTTCTTCTTGTGGAATGTTGAATGATGTGAAATCTTGCTATCAATTGAAAAGCCATTTCAAGTGAAAAGCAACTTTTAGTGTAAAAAAATTATCGGTTCCCTTTCGAATGCAAATCTTCGGAATGTTTATACAAAAATTCTGTGCATTTCAAGGTACATTCATAGTTGCTCACCTCCTTCAATAAGGCTATGCAGAGGCTTAACTTTAAGTGTTTGTTCAAGTGTTTTGCTGCAGAGGAGCCTCCGAGACCTTGATGGCAGAAGGCATTGTTGTGGTGATTTCAGACCTCAAGGCAGGAAGGAAATTGCACATGTGGCATCTTGCGAAGGACAGAAAATAACACTGGCTTTTCTGGAAAATATAAAAGCAGGCTTTTCCTTGGATTCTAAATGGACAAATTAATGGTCATTGGCAAAGGCAAGGAAAGAGCAAGAAGAACGATACAAAAACTGAATAATGGAAGAATAGATGTCTTTCTTCTTACAGGCTTTACTGAAATGCTTTCAAACAATTGCCTTTGGATCAAGAATTCCTGAATGATTTTGCAAAACAAAGTAGAACTGCAAATCAAAACAACACTCTGACAACCAAAGGAGATGTTTCCCAACTCAAATACAGTAAAACAAAAGGTCGGGGGTGGGTGGGGGTGGGGGTGGGGGTGGGGTGGGGGCAGTTGTAGGGGGGGAAGAATGCGTGACTCTATAAAAGAAAAGAAATAGATTTTTTTAGAGGGATGGGAACAGCTGTAAAGATGGGAAAGCAATGTCATTTCTTGTTGTTTCAGTGGTACATCTATATGCTCAATGTTTCACAACCCCAATATTGACTGTTGTGGCTTGTAAGAGAACTTGTGTTTTCGTTCTACTGCTGCTATTTTGCATATCAATAGAGTTGTTTTCCTCCAACCTAAGATATCCATATGCTCTTTTTATGGAACAAAGCCAGAGGACAAAACCAGTCTCCCATTGCTGTACAGTCCACCCAGAGCTGTCTACAGAAAGCCAGACCATTTGCAAAGTCTTCAAAACACATCCCCTCTGCCCACCTGAGATGCCTGCACTTCAACTGAGCTGTGCTGGGCAACCCTCCTACCCATCTTTCAGCCTCTTTTTTCTGGGGGCTGCCTGCCACCTATGCTACGTGCTTTTGTGAGCAGGGACTCACTTCTTTGTTAGTTTCTTAAGCCCTTACCCAGCCTGTAAAACCCATGGTCCATCCCTACATGTAGGGCATCTGGATTGGTTTGTTTTTTTTTTCCTTTGGGATTTCTTAGTGAGTGATTGTGCAACTTTTGGAAGACTTCCATTTCTGTGCCGAGCTGCACATATTTCCACTGAGGACAGTCCATCCTGGACCTTGCCTCATACATGGTTACCTCACCCAGAGACATTGTGCAAACAGCTCTGGTCTAACAACATGGAGCAGGAGCTGTGCTTACCCGCGCATAACTGCCTCTGCTAAAGCCAGGGAGCACCTGAATCACAACCATCCAAGTACCTGATAAAACATCTTTTACTGCAGACCCTTACACTAACCTCATTTTCCTTTCAGAGTGGAAGACGGTGGAAGAACGGCTCAGAGAAGGGCAGCAGTGAGAGCACCTTTTAGAAAGGCAGTCAGTTCTGCCACTCTCTGGCTGTCTCCTGCACACTACACACATGCAAGTGGACCACGCCATAGGCTTCATGCTGGGAAATACTCAGACCCCAGCAGTGACCACTGCAGGGCACTGCCAACTCATGGAGACAACGAAGGTCCCCAAAAATGTGCCAAAATATATGTGCCAGTCCTTAATATCTCAGTTGTTCAAGAAAGGGGAGTGCAGTCTGACTCAGACTAGAAAAAACTTGATGCAGTCCAGCATTATTATACAAACTTCTACAAAAACAATCAAAAAGAAATATATTTATTGCCTGTATTCCAGGAACCTGACCAAATAAGCAATGGATGTTGCTTACTGTAGGCCAGAGTAAATTCTCCACCAGAATAAGATTTTATTCATGGTTTAACTACATTAAATCAAGAGATCCATACTTGGCATTCAGAGCTTTTAGTTCCACAAACACTTTGGTCCGGCACTGAGGCCAAAAGAAGCAGTCCCATTCTTCCATCACCATAATTTTTTTCTGACTCAACATTGCTCTCTCCCTTGTTCTGGCATCAGAAGGTGCACGCTGATGCAGTGGGCTGGAGTGGGGAACGGACCCACGTATGGGCAAGCCAAGCTCCTTCTCCTGGCTTAGCTTTCTCCTGGATGGGATTCCCTACCCAGCGCATTGTGCAGTTGCATGAAACTTTGCGGTGGCAGCAGGTGTGCCATGGCATAGGGTTGAGGGGGAAAGTGCATGGGGACAAGGAGAAAGCAGGACTGCTTGCTTATTCCAGTGGCAGTGCTGCCCGCTAGCTTAATTTGGCTAGCTCTAAATGACCATGGCATCAGAGTAGTTCTTTCTTGCTGTAGATTCCAAATTCACTGACCTGTTTTGGAAATGCATCCTCCACAGTGCCATGCTGTAAATGGGTAAGAGGATGTTACTGATACAGGGTATTTATTGAAGTGACTGCATAGAACTTACACACAGAAAACACACAGAACATGCAGAGAGTATGCAGCATACATATATTACACAGGTTATGTTTTTAACTATAGGTTTTGTGGTTTTAACTGTGTTAATCCTGAATATCTGAATCTGGAACTCAAAAGGCTGCGTTTTACAAACACTTGCATAACGACGTGTGATCCAGTATGGGAAATGGACCTAGGTTAGGACTGATCATGTAGGTCTCTCATAACCTATGGCTACCAATAGATACAGCGGAACCGATATTGAAAAAGACCTAGTGAAAAATATGTGCCAAAATAATCCATCTTATTTTAACAAATTTAAAGTTTAAATAAAGAATATTTGTTTTTTCAGCTAAGTTCTGGATAGTCTTTAATAAGAGGGGGGGCGGGGGGCGGGAAGCAATATTTTTCTGGGACCAAAAAGCAGCAGTTTGGCTGCTGGCAAGAGTCCCTGTAGAGTACATGGAAGAGGAGCAAGGAATTAGGCTGTGCTATTTTAAAAAGCTGCTTTCATTGACTGGAACTCTATTCACTGGAGTGCAGCACATTAACACCAGGAGAGTATTTGACTTTCTTTGCAGTTGTTAGAACTTTCGTATTTCCTAGTACCGGTCAGACTAAATATTAAGTATTTCCTCCGGAATGGTGATTGTTCTTCTGTGCTTCTTCCTCTGTCCAGGACAAACTGATCTGTTGACAGCCCACTACCTGGGCATATGCTTGGGTTTACACATTACCGTTTGAATCTTACATGATACAGATACTACCAAATGCCATGTTGCAGGTGGCTCCAGGTGAGAACAAGGGTATGGTTGCTCCTCATTAACACCTCTATTTTCCAGAATATGGGACTTCCCTGGCAGACTTCAGTCTGGAGAAGAGACTTCAGGACAGGAAAGCAGTACCAGATGACCTGCAACTTCAGTGCTTTCTCTTCTTTCTGTCTCCTCCTCTTCTCTCCCCACACCTCTTTCTTTCACTTTCACAGCCCATGGCTTACTGAACTCCCCTCTTCCAACTTGGCTTTCTGCTTTTCTCCTTCTTCTGGAAACAAGGCCCACCTTACCCCCACCAGTCCCTCTGTCCCTACAGCCCTAGTCCCCATCAAGACTCATCCTAGCCCCCACAACACCCTCCTGGAGAGTGGATCAGTGGCACGGTTGGGGGACAAGCAAAGGCACCCTCTTCCAGTCAGTCTCCATCGTGCTGACAAGGTAGAGGACTGTGCAGGATACATCTTACAGGCTGAGAGGTGTGAGACCGAAGGGGATAAGGGTGGGGAGAGGGGCACCGAAGGTGGGCCGTGTGGCTAGCACATTACAGAGCAGCAGACCGGCGTTGCAAAGGCTAGGCAAGAATCAGCACCTAATAATTTTGGTACTACTTGATACCATGTGTGTTTAGAGCTGCAGCATACTTCCTAACACTTCTGGAAATAGGGCAGTGGGAGAGAACTGTTGCTATTGCTTGGGATTTTTACTGTCTTCTATTTTTTATTTTCCCTTGTAGTGAGCAAGTAGGGTGGTTACTGTACAACATAAGGCTGACTATTAACTGACAAGTAAGCACACTGAATCTGCTTCTTGTCCCCTCAGGCAGTGGTCCCTAACTCTTGGCTCAGGGACAACATGCTGAGCACCAGATTCCTCAGCGTTAGTTGCAGCTATCTGGGAAAGCCGAGTATAGCACCAGACATCACTTGCTGTGTGTTACTTCTTCAGTACACTATCCCAGGCTGCTGGAAGTTGGGGTTCTCTGCTTGGGATTAGACATTGGCCAAAAGACAGAAGATAAAATAACAGAAGATGGAAGAGGAGTTGGTTGATCACAAAAACAGTCTTGCCCAGTACCTGAAAGCTCATCTTGTCACTGCAGCAAGTCCTCAAAAAGACTGGGCAATTCTGTACTTTCGGTGCCTTCCACAAACTCCTTTCTTAGGTTCACGAGAAGAGAGCTATCATCTCTGCACTAGTTAAGGGCTCCTGGTGCCATGCTACATTTCATGAGGTAGCTAGGAAAGCCACATCTTCGTTATAACAGAAAAAAAAACCAACAACCAACACCAAAACAAACAAGCAAAAATAGTCTGGAAACATGAGAAAGTAATTCAGATCACAGAGAACTATTCACCCAGATTGAGATGGTTGCTTTCTTTAGTTTATAAAGAATGATTTAACACATTCTGGAGTTCAAACTGGCCACACATATCTATTTATGTTTTAAGTTTGAGCAGAAAATAAAATCATCCATGAAATACTAGTTAGGTTGTAGTCTATTGCTGATCTATAGTCACTGATACGGCAAATCCACTACCAGCTGTGAAGGTATTCCTCTCCTGTATTCAAGTATAGCACTGGTGATGGGAAGAGGCTACCTATTCCTCTGGTGTAAAGGGCAGCAGCAGTAATGCCTATTCAGAAGAAATGAAGGGCTATCCAGGCAAAGACAGATACACAAGTTGGCCTCGCAGATAAAGTAATCCTGGTCAGCCAGACTTGGAAGTGAAACACACGTTTATGGATGGTATTGCAAGCATGCCTGTGCCTGACACTCTCCAGATTTGGATTATAAAAATTATACACAGATGAGTTAACCCGCTTTGCTGCAGAGCCCGGCTGTGGCCAAGAGAAAGATGATCTGTCTTAAGGGATCTTATCTTTGAATGTCTACTCTGCACTCAGGAGCTCCACAGGCAGGGCTAACAATCTTGTATAGATCTACACAGAAAGGGAGGAGAATAACTTTACTGGCCTCTTGCAGCTATCTCAGTTGGGTCAATGGCTCTCTTCTCAAGTGTAATGGGTTCCCTCAGGTTCACCCTAGTACACTGACGATGTCTTCTCCTTCCTACTGAGTAAATCTTTAATATATTGCAAGCTCCATGTGTCTCTCAGTTGTGCTGTGAGCTGAGTACCTGCAGCAGCACAGCTTGCCTTACAAGTTGCCAAGGCTACCCCAAAACCTCTTCCCTCCGTTTCTCTGCTTCGTGTATCCTTTTCTTGGTACACAAATGTCAGCAGTTGTAACCCACTGCAGGGAGGCATCTGGCAGTGATGGCTGCCACAAAGGAGGAGGCTCTTGCTGAAGATGCTCTGCCAGCAGCGTTATGCAGACTCCCCTCCTCAATTCACATTTTCTTGGCACCTACACCCCTGTCTGACTGACTTTTAAATGGGCAAAGAGTCAATCCAACAGATGGGCTGGGTGGCAGGAAACCAAGATGCTATGAATGTGCATTGTCTGGGTGTGGAGAGTCAAACTGCCAGTCAGGAATATCCAAGTAGCTGCCCGTCACACAGCTATGTGACGACAGCGCAGAGATATGCCGTGAACAGCCAAGTTTGAACATCTTCTGTAACAGCAGCAATCACGGACAGAAAAAGTACAGTAAAGTGGCGTTGCAGCTGACCATACTTGGGAGGAATCCAGGAAGAGATTGTGATGGAGAGACGAGTCCAATGGAAGAACAGCTTTCCTCTGATGAAGGGACTGTCACCATCCCCCGTCACGATACCTTCTGGCATCACAGGAGATTTTATACAGAGCAAGGCAAGCAGCAGAGAAAGTTTATCTTTGTCTCTCAGAAGCCCTTTCAAACTAGCACAAAAAATCTAATGCATTAAATGTTTTTGCTAAATGGCTGATTTGTACGGTATGTGGTGGCCTCTGCATGCGTGGTGTGAGCAGACTAGCCTAGTGAGCCTAGTTACCAAGGAAACAGGTTTTAAACTTGAAACATAGGTAGTCAGGTTGACAAAGAGATCTTACACTTTTTTGGAACGTTTCTCTCTTCTGAGGAGAGAATGTGGAAGCTGGATTTCAAAATCCTCCTCCCTGTGGTCACGGGGCTGCTGGAAAATGCTGTCGCATTGTTGACCCTGACTTGTTGGTCTGGCAGAAGAGGCAACAGAATATGTAACAAAAGATCATTACACTGCATCGCCTAATGCTTTACCTTACAGAAAGCAAATGGGGGTTTTAATTAGACAATGACTTCCTTTCTTTGAAGGAGCCAATCAATCACAGTTTTTCTGTCCTGAAATGAGGATTATTTTTTTTTTTTTAACATAAATCTTTTAAGCCTCGGTGCTATGGCTTTATAGGAAGAGGAAATTGATCTCAGCCGTTCCCCAACAGAGTTGTACTGAACATAAAGTGTCTTTCTTCCAGAATATATTCATTAGTTCCTTTTTTCAACTTGTCCTTGAACACATTTGATTAAATGATTAAAATAATTCCATCCCAAAATGACAGTTTGTAGGACAAACTTAATTAAGCTCTGGGATTGAGGAATGGAAAATCGTGTCCTACGCTTCTTGCTTTGTATGAGCTCCTGTACTTAAATAACCACATGAGGGCCATTGTAAGCCCCTGCAATATGTTGGGCATCTGGCCTCCCTGAATTCTCTGCACCTGATGCCCAGGCAGTGACAGGTTACTGCTGCACTGCCCCAGCCACCGGTCCCTTCCCTTCCCCCTGCCTGCACTGTGAGCAGGGTCACTTGTTAGCATCTCCTCATTCCACAGCTCCCCACCCCTGCTGCCCCCCCCCCAAATATGCAAACTGGCCATGCAGAGCTTGAAAAATCATTTGGTGCATGTAACAAAAAGGAAAGGAATTCTACTAATTTCGTTGTCATCTCATCATTTTAAAATACAGAAAAAAGTTACACCTTCTGTAGGATAGTGCAGTGAAAGTTGTGAAATTATTACTTTCTCACCACTTTGTTTTATCAGCCTGTCTACACCGTCAAAAACCTGAATTTGATTTCTCTGCTAAAATAGCACCACCGCTTTTGGCAGCAGTGTAATATTAACACACACTGAGATCTTCAGCATTGTTTCTTTTACATTTCTCAGGTTATCTTATGCTGGCAGTTTAGAAATACAGGGCTTCATTTGCTAACGTTCACACTGCTTCTAGTCCTTTTGTGAGGCCATTGGTGCTAGCAGTGGTGGATATATCACATAAAAACACTCTTCTAAACAAGGCTTGAGAAAACATTACAGTGGGCTTAGTATGATGCTCAGTCATAACTAAGCAATTCTATTGACTTCAGTGGGGCTGCATAAAAATAACTGCTAGTAAAACTTGGCTCAGGAACTTTAAAAAAAAAAAAAAAAGAAAAGAAAGAAGAAAAGAAATTCTTTAACCACAAACAATATGTGGCTCATTTTGCAAACAATTACTTAACTCACCAGTATATCGATGATAAAAACAAACCTCCCCCATTCCCCAGCCAACAAAAAAATAAAAAGGACTAGGAAAGCAAAATTGCCTGCGCAGGGTAAATGACACACAAATAAGCTAGAATAGGAAAAACATATTAATGAATCTTCTTTTAAGAGGTAAACAAAATGCTGGCTTCTTGCCAAGGAGGCATGCATCGAAATCAAGCAGGGGATCCCAGAAAGCACAGCAAAGCAGCGGATAAAGCCTCTTTAGTGCTGTAAACGAGGCAGGCACAATCTGAGAGATGGCTGCCCCACGCACACAGAGCGGAGGGGCGAGAGGTCTGCCACGCTGCAGGGAAGCTGTGTGTGCAGCCCGGCCGGGGGGCTCTCAGGGGCTGCTTTCCTTCCAGCAGCTGCCTTTGAGGAAGGCACTAAAATACCTCAAGGGTCCCGCTCTTGCCTTCTCGGTGAGGAGAATGCAATGGCAGAAAGAATCAGCCGAGTTTTGTGACGTTCCCCACTGGTCTGACTGAGTGGGAGCAGTTTGGGCAGAGCCCGGCAGATGATGTGTCCATCCCATTAGCTCTCCCCGTCCCAGTGGCCAGAAAGGTCAGCATCCACGTCTACACTGCCTCTGTGCCCACCACCATACAGGCTATGGTGTTTCCTGTACAGTGATGCACGCTGCTCCGTGCTTAGCTGGAAGTTTTTATTTCTTCTCTTGAAAGGCTCCTGAAAAACCTTGAAATACAAAAGGAAATATGAAAAGTTTCACTTTTCCTCCAGCCAGTCATCTTCCAGAGCTACCCTGCTGATTAATGCAGTGAGACAGGGGTTCAGAAAGAGCTTTGCAGAGCCCTCACCCTCACCGCGCCTCAGTCACACGGGTTAATGTGACCACTGAAATGGATGCACCGAGAGAGGTGCACAGCCAGCGGTTCAGGCACTGAGGCAGGAAGGTGAAGTCGTGGCTGATGAAAGTTGGAGGCCCATTTGAAATTTCTGTTTTCAATCAGGGGACAATTGATTTTTGCCTTGTGGATCTTCTGTGCTAGAGGAAGAATAAAATAGTCACCTGCTCATTAGCAAAACAAAGCAAACAGACAAACATCCCCCAAATACATGTCAATCGATACACTGACATCTGTCAAGCTATATTTGATTGTACACAAAACGTGAAATTTCTTGTGTAGTAACAAGCATGACTAGGCCTTTATCACGGTATCCACTGATAAAAACAGTGCTGCTTCTGCAGAAGAGGAGAACCAGAGCATTTTGCTGAATAGCATGGGAGAACTTCACCCACAGAGCAATGATGCACCTGACACACCAAGAAGGTGTATCGCTGCCTTACACATCAAGTTGAGGATGATCACAGCGTAAAATAACAGAACTATTGGAGCTTATAATTTGTCATGGGACAGGCAGTTCAATGGCTGAAGAGTGTACAGACAAGTCCAAACATAAATGAGGTTCCCCTGACCATGACCCCCGGATGCTTTCTCATAATCTGCATGTCTGTAAACAAAGAGCAAAGATCACAGATACAACCCAGCAATGCAGTTCTCCAGGTGCATCACATAACAAGTGTGCTTGTAAACAAACACTTGTACAAACAAAAGATCAGGTTTCCGATATGAAAATTATGCTGGCTTGAATTTCTTTGCAGTACCACTTTTCTGGTTTTGAAGGCATTGGACTACAGCTGCTCAATTAGAAGTCTAATTTTCTTTATTCCTTTAGAACAGAAAAATCCCAGGGTACGTTACCTTCTGAGAAATGCAGACAAATTCAACAAAGTAATGAAATGTTTATATTGTCCAAGTATTTCCTGTGAAATAGTAAAATCATTATTTGATTAAAATAATATAGAATCCAGCACTGGGATATTAATCACGCTGTATCAAAGGCAGAGAAGGAAAATATTATTCCTCTTTTGTTGTCTGTTACTAAGAAAAGATTCTACTCAAAGTGAAACACTTCAATATTTGTTCTTTAGATAAATAAGATTAAATTTTAACCTTTACTCTTCTGAAACCCTTAGAGAAACATTCGCTTATCTTCAGCTGAAATTAATATTGGATTGCTTTATTGATCCATTGGCCAAAGGCACAGACTAGCCATGAAAATTCCTTTCTGCTTGTATTGACACATTGAACAGGAACAAAAAAAAAGGCATTTAAAAGCAGTTTAGCCTTGAGAAAATGGGCAGTCATTGTGAGGTTTGGCATTCTAAAAAAAAAACACATTCTTCCTGTACCCCACTTAAGAATCAAGGTATTTCTATGGAACAGCTTGATAAGACATGATAAGTAACTGGCTATAATTACATTTTTTTGAGGGACCGCTTAAAGGCAATCTTATATCCCAACACGGAAAAGCCTTCCAAGGACATAAGGTTTAAAAAACCAAAATATCAAAAATGTATAAACAACCTCTCAAACGACTCTGAGTCAGAGCTTCCATTCCAGTAAATCACCATGAATGCAACAGTGACATGTTCCTAATCTGTGGCCACCGAGACCAGGGCCCCAGGGTTTATCTGTGTGCAACAGCTTGTGATATTTAGACTGCAAATTGGCAGCAGTGAAAGGGCGATTGGTGGGTATGTTGTAGGTGACCTGGGTGACCCTACTAAGGGTGAGTTCGGTGTGAACTGACTCCCCAGTCTCTGTGTTTATACCCTGATCCCATGGCAAGTGCGAGATAATCTGGAGTAATCACTGCTCCATAGGGAAGAGGTAACCACCTCACCATTACCTCTGGGTCAGATTAAGTAAAATGATAGATAATAGTGATGTAGCTGCTGTATCACTTATTCCTCCCTTATCTCCATAGCTTGTTTAAGCATACACACATTTACATGAACCATGACAGCTTCACCTAGGTTTATCACACAGCTGTAGTAATGGCATAGTACACCATAACACACCGCTCTGCCTTGAGCGGGACAGTTCCTCTCCTGATACGAGGAAAGCATTGGTGTCTCCTGGTACGAAATTATACTGCCCACAAGTGTCAGAGAAGTTGATCACCGTGTTGCTTTGGTTTTTTGGATTCATCATGTTGAAGCAGTTTCATCTGCGGTCAGATAAGAGCACTCAAGCAAATGAACTGAGTTTTAACTGACAGTAACTAGTCTCACCAGTTCTTTTCTCTTCAGCATCTGCATCTAAATCAGGTCAATTGCCAGTAAAGGGACGACGTTACAGAAATTATCATTATTTTTTTCCAAGAGTAACTGTCCTGTCAAATAGGGTCGTAATGTACCATAGCACCATAAATTTAGACTATGCTTTCCTTGGAGACTTCATAGGGGGTACCTGGGAGACCTCTCCACAGTCATTCAGTGTATAAATTTGTCCAAAAAGCCATTATGCCTGGGTGAAAGAAAACTTTTTAAAGGAATTAGGAGCATATACTAACTCTACTGTTTTAAGGTCAGACTTCTCACACAAAAATATTCTAGTGGAGATGTAGCAAATTCATCCCTTCATAGACAGGTTTCATCATTGTAACCAAAATTTTGACTTAAGGGTACACTTCAGTTCCCTTTTTTTGGGAAAATCTAAGTCATATCACAAGATCTAAGCTTGGAACCTTTTGCTTGGGCAAAAATTCCACATTGGAGTTTGTCTGAGGTAGAATGGTAGGCCTGGATGTTCACCTCTGCAGTACAGCTTGCTTACACTAATGAATGAACAGGGAAGTAATAACTGCATTGCTGGGTACACCCACATTTTCAGACAGGATTCTTAATGAGAAAGGAAACTATTTTTAGGAGCAGCAACAGAAATTTCAAAGGTTCAGACAGAATAATACATTAATGTTTAATTCCTGTCAAATGTGGGAGTTCAGTTCAACTGGTCCATCTGCAACACGCATGCTTCCAAGTCAGAGAGTCCTGTTCCTTTATTTAGACCTTCCTTGCATTCGTTATTAATGGATGTTTCAAGGTGTGTCTAATTCCACCTTCTGCTTCCTCCCTTTACAATATTTAAACAAAGCCTGATGTTTATATCCTGTTCCTTCTGTAAGAGCAAGTATTTTGGCACTAGTGTTCCTCACCTTCTAGACATACCTTCTACATTCAGTTTAGCACTTACTGATGCATTTTTATGATTATTTTCATTATGTGTATATGTATATTATATGTATATGTGTGTATATATATATGAATATTATATGCTCACTTTAAGCAGAGGGGAAAAGAGAAGATGTAAAGAGGCCCTGTAAAGAAATACTGAGGATCAAGCAGACTTTTCAAAAACTTTTGGCAGCCACACATTCAACACATGACACAACTTTGCTTAACAATATGAAAAAAATTGCGATGCCATGGCTCATACAAAGCAATGTTATGTGTCGTATCTATCCTACAGGCCAGTTTCCCCATTCCTAGTTTGAACATTGTAAAACATATATTTAGTCTGATATATAGATTGGACACACCACAATAATAAATAAATAAACAAAAAAAACCAACCTGGGGATCTGGTGACATGTTGGTGACATTTTCTGTCCCTATTACTTTGGTAGGCCACCGAAATACTTCAAAGAAGTCCTTTTTTAAGAAGTCACTCCCACTAAATGGCACAAATTGTACCCTTAAATAAGGATTATCTACCATAAGTTGTAAGTTAAATATTTGGGGCTCCTAAAAAGCAAAACCTCCATTCATTAAATATAATCTCTCCTTGCATATCCTATCAGAGACTCTGGAAAAGCCAGGTGCAAGTCAGGTGAGTCTTGCAGTGCATCTCGATGTCTCTGCAAGAGCTGGCTGAAGTTCCTCAAGGTGGAAAAGCCATGTGGGAACAACTGAAGCAGCAGTAATGTACTGAAAGATTTGGTAGGTGGTTTGCCTCCCACAGAGCATGAAGGCTTACACCTCCGGCCCAGTCTGTTCCTTTGCACTCTTCAGCAACGGCTCTCCCAAGAGCAGACTCCAAGCTGCATTTCCACACTCAGAATACTCACAGATGGGTTCAGAATTAGCATAGCAAAGACCTGAAGACTTTCTTCTTCCCATCTTCTTTGAGAACAGAAAGCAGGTTGAATGGTAGGAATAGGTGTTGAAGGAAGCAACTTGCTTGTCCCTTGTTTATTATTTAAAGGCTACTGAAAGATGCTTTTATTGTGGTCTCCAGGGCCACTCCAAACTAGAGAATTTGGGAATGCTTCAATGCTCCAGGGCACAGGTAAGTGCTCACAGTAAACTCATTCCATGCTGGGGTGACACCTAGATATGTATCACCCCTTCCCCGACCTCTGTACCACAAAAAGTAAACAAAGGTTCCCAAGGAGGCTGGAAGGCAGTTGAGGTCCTTAAGAAGTAGCCACTGGACAAGGACTTCAGAGCACCACTCAGGTCAGTGCAAATGTTGCTCTGGAAGCAGCCTACGTCAAACCAAACTGTGCTGTGGGTGGGCTGGGTATCCAAAGCTTTCCTAAAGCTCTGATTACCAGAAATTGAACCCATCAGAGAATCATTTGACACTGGATTTCCAGAGGTCTTATCAAACACATTCTTCTTCTGCAGGATTGTAAGGTACCACTCACATATCCTGTTGATAGCAGAAAAGAAGATACTTTTGGAGAGCTGTATTTCCCCAAAGCAATTTCAAAGACTAAAGCAATTGCTCTTTCTCTTCAAGGATGTAGGCACCATAATATCCACAATGTTCCATTTTGTTTCCCCTAGCAAAACCTGCAGCTAAGATGGTCAAGACAGATGAGAGAAGGAACTGGATGTTCTGTCTTGGGCAGTACATAAATTGTCTGTGATTTACGTCCACATTCTGTGGCTTATGTGGACACTCCAACAGCCACAGGATGATCCTACTCCAGCAACAGACAGAACTGCTCTTTTCCATTCAAGCCACTTTCAGAGAAAGAACTTGAGCTTGCCACAATGAGCGAGGTTTTGTCCTTTTAAGACAAAGCTGTATGAGTATGGTCCTTCAACCGTCTCCAAAACATAATGTAATCATGAAAGCAGCACCCCACTTAGTGGTAGACATGGCCAGGAAAATGTAACATATGTGTCCCAAGACAGGATTTCACTCCAAATTACTTCAAATGTGGTATGTTTAGAGATCACGTCCCTTCCTGCACCAGCAGGCCTTGCATGTGAGCAACAAAGACATGTCACTTCGACACTCCTCAGCTTATGCAAAAGAGATCTCAGCAAGACCCTGCTGTGAAATGGACGTCAAGCTTCTTATGAACCTGCTGTTGTCATCCCCTGCCCTGCATCACTACAATCCCCATCACGAGTCAGTGACCCTCACGCACATCATTTACTTGGGCACAAGGAACACTGAAAAAGGGTCATTTGCACAGGTGTAAGGGACATTCCTACTGACCAGGAGCAGACCATGCTGTCTATGGCTGCCCCCCGGAGCTCCTGCCAGCAGATGAAGACACCTACGCAGAGCATTATGTTCCTGTTCACTTTGTAACAGTGTGACTATACAGCATGTATAGGTCAAATCCATTCCCACTAAACAGACTACCAGAAGGACTGCCAGTCTTCCACTCACTTTTAGAACTGGAATTAAAAATTAAGACCAAATTCTGTTCCTAGTTATTTCCTCAAGTGTACAAGCTTCACCTTCCCAATACTGATCATTTTACTCTTAAACAAAATTAAAATTATTTCATAGTTTTTCAGAAGCATTATATGCTCAGTAAAAGCAGGTAAGTATGTGCACAACAGTAAGATTTATTCAGAGCAAGTGTGTTTCCATTTAAAAGAGAGAATAAACTGATTTTATTTAAACAACCAGAAAAACCACCCCACCCCCAGAGAAAAAAGGCACACAAATACTTTACTCCTTTCATAAATAATGTATTTTATTGCATATGGCTATTAAGGAGAGCATCCATGATCAATACAGACTAAATACAATACACTACTCTAGTTCCATTTATTCTGGTCTCCAGCAGCATCACATTTATCCTTATATACAGCGTGTACATTGGAAGACACAGCAAGATAAGTTAAGTCTCTTGTCATATCACAATAGCAAGAAATATATTTAACATCTTGATATCCAGAAACAATACGTACCCAAAAAGAAAACACTGCTTAATAACTGTTAAGGTTATATAGCAAAAAATATTTTAAATTTAAGGTAAGTCAGGCAAAATGTACAAAGACCCAATATACATTGTGAAGTTTTAGCAAACATAACATTTATACATTTTGGTTCCATTCTGTAAACTAAATTAAGAATGTAAGTATTGCATATGCCTTTGTGAAATATACAGGATAGAGAAGAATTTACTATATTGTCAAGTTTTTGTTTTGAAGTTGATGTATGCATTTTAACCATTTGTTTTAGTGGCGTGATTTCTTAATTGGTAGAAGGCTACTTCAAAATAGAAGTTCAAAGCATCGAATTCAGCAGGTACCACACTCAGTGCTGGGGGGGGGGGGGGGGGGAGTTCAGACAGAAAATATCAAAAGTATTTGTTTTTTTAGTTCCAGACTTGAACAAGCAGCATTTTAGAATGTCTTAGAACCGTTTATAGCATTATTATCTAAAAAAAACCCCTCAGATAGATCAGATATTTAAACTAATTTTAGATCTAATATTGTATCAACCTATGCATTGCTGTGATTTAAGACCCCAAAAGTTACACTGAAAAATAAAGTGTGTCATGGGGTAGGGAAGGAATTAGTTTACATTCATCTTTGTCTTGTAATACAATCCTCAGTTCTAAAAATTCAGCATGTAAGCAGGAAGACTGCATTGCCATTCACTACATTTGTAAGACATTGACTTTCGTCTTCCTCAGAAAAAAAAATCCCAAAAGATAATGCATTGTTAACAGTGAAGTACAGGTTCCACCTAGCACAATGATTTAAAAAAAAAAAAAAAAAAAAGGAAAAAACGTCTCATGTAATTCATAACTTACTAATACGTACATGTCTATCAGAGCAGGCACTGGGGAAGTACCCTTACAATGTATACGAACTCTTCAACAAATTTACCAAAGGAGAAACAAGGTGGCATGACATTCTGCTAGTCTGGTGAAACAGTTGTATGTGATGTTTGTGACAGTAGCCACCACACCACTCAGATTTTCAGGCTACTGGAAATGTGATGCACAGGTAGCCTTGAAAAGAACTCAGGATAAATGACTGCAATGGTTCTTCTTCCCTGTAATAATGCCTGCAGCTACAATGGTGCTTTCTGGGTAAAAGGCAAATATCAGGACTTTCTAGATGGCAAGATAATACTGTGTTAATATTAGCGCTTGAATCTGCCCGATACCCATTATCATCCCTGCATTCCTAGCATGCCTACGTGGATTTTTGGTTACAAGAAACGCAGCTAAGAACAGGGTTAGCTGACAAAAGTGAGCTTGTAAATAGGAGAAAAGGCTTTTGCAATCTGAAGTACCTATATAAACACCTACATAGAGAGGATTAAACAAGTGTGTCAAAGGTACAGAGAGATACCCCCAATATAGTTTGATGTTTTTAACTTACGTTGCTTCAGTTACACATTTTATATTTTTTAAATACTCTGAATCCTTTGTCCAAGTCCGATTCACAGAGTTTCATCTCATTTTAGACTTTTCAGTGCCCTGGTTAGGCTTTGTCTGAGAAGTAAACCCTGCGGCTAGTGATTCACAACCCAGCAGCAGCAGCTGTACGCGTTGCAAGTTCAGTAAGGCTGAGGACCGTTCTTGAGAGACTCAGCATAGAGAAAAAGGAGGTCCTGTTGTACACCAACACCGCAAATCTGGCTTTACTTTGAACTGAGGTAGTACTGTGGTAGGCTTGAACTTATGCCAGTAAATACCAGATCTTACTGCTTCAGCAGGTGTTACAGAATCCCCTAATATGCCAAAGAATAAATACAGTTTGTCACTGAAGAAAAAGGGAATGAAGGCATTGGCCGTTAGTTAAAGAGGCCGGCAGAAAAGTTCCTACGATCTAAAGAGCATCTCCAACTTCTGTTGAAACAGCAGCAAAATGATACCGTAGATGCCATGAATAGGTAATGAGTTAGGCAGGTTGCTTTCCCTTCCTCCCAGGTTTGTTGCATGGTTTAGTCCACAACAGTTAAGTAACTGTCAGGACAAATAATATCAACAACAACAAAAAGTAAACCTTAAGCAGCTTCAGTTACAAAAACAAACAAAAAAAACCCCAACAAAAAACCTAAACCAACCAAACAAAAAGGTATATGCCGAGCAGCTTCTTTGAATGTTGTACGCTGTTGTTTGAGGTCATGGTGAGAAAACTAACTCCTTCACTCTGAAAAGAAACAAATGAAAGAAAGTCAATAAAATTTGTGAAAAAAAATCGTATCTATGACTTTAAACAACACAAAAATACCATAGGGAGATTTTTCAGAATGGGTTTTCATGGAAAAAAAAAACCCACAACCCACAACAAAGCTATGCAATAACTGCTTTTATATTTGTATACATCATAAGGTACTGCAGAGGCAATAAAGGGAGTACTCCCCAACCCAATACCCCCTCCTTTATTTAGAACTTTTCATCTGTGGCTCTTCAGACCAGCAAACCATGGGAGACAGAACCAGTTAGAAAACCTGACACAAAATTCCCCCCAGTTCAAGTTGTAACCATCACTGCTTGCATCAGTGGAAAGGGAAAAGGGTGGCAGAAAGTAGATATGAACTCAACTGTTTTTTTTGTTGTGGTTTTTTTTTTTTTTTCCTCCAGTCAGCTGGGTGTTATCAAAAGCTGTGCATTTCCAGACATTAAAAACAAGTTTCTTGAGTCTACGTTGTCTTTAGGGAAAGAGTCTTCCAAAACCATAAGCAAAGTATAGAAAGAACCATGTTCGAATTGAGTTATTTGATTTACAAAGCTGCTTTACACACTCAAGGTGAATTATGCAGTAAACCAGAAACTGACGACAAAGTAACCCATCCTATTTTAAAGAATGCAGCTGACTCCTTTTGTGGTTTTTTTCACTGCAAAGAATTAATGGATAGTAGGTGCCACAATCATAAAGGGACATCATTATATTGATTAACTTACAACATTAAGATGATTTGTTCACATGGTCATTAAAAAAAAATATCAAAATTTCCTTAGTATGTTGCTTATTATCACAAACAGGAAAAATCTATGCAATATTTGGAAAGCAGCAATGCACAAACAGTAGTGAGTAAAACACCAAGACTGTACACTTTACATGACAGAACATTAACACCCCATTTCAAAAGGTGCCGTCTAAGTGGTAAATCTTAATACGTCAGGCTGCAACATTACATCCATGAGTGCTATTAATAGCCTAATTCATTCAATAGTTTACAGTGATTTTTTTGTTCTATGTTGTTGTCTCCAAGTTTACAAGCTAGATGAAAAATTTAGTTTGAATATGTATTACACAAGTTTTCCTGAAAAATGAAGTTATTTTGGAACACTTTGGGAACTAATGTTGATACATAGAAAAGTCAATAAAGGACATAACTCATTAATTTTGCCTGTATTGATACAAGTCAGTATTTCTGTACATTTTTAATTCCTTTGGGACTAAAAAGCCAAAATAAATTGTATATGAAACCTGGATGTCAAAGTATACATAGTGGATGTCTGTGCAAGTTTCAATCCATACAAGCCTCTGATAAACCAGTACAAAGGCTTTTCCTTCAAGTCTACACAAAAACAAAGGTTGACATATCTTGGCATATATGTGAGAATTGCTAAATTGCTATTGAATCTCTCAGAGCTAAGGTTTACTTAAGGATTAGTCCTGCTGGAGTCAATCGGAGCCACTATATGATCAGCTACTTAGGATATTACTTTGGATTTTATTTCATGACACAGCTTGAGATTAATTAATAGCTTGCCAAGACCAAAAGGAGAGCAACTCATTGCCCCCACCCATTGCCATTTATTTGTTGCCACTTTTTTGATCGGAAACTAAAGCCAAATCTACCAATTCAACCTTCAAAACTAGAGCTTTTGTAGCAGGATGGATGGCTCTCAGAAGGGTATAGAGATCCCTCACTGGAGGAAGAGCCGCCTAACAAACCACTTTGCTCCGACTTTCATTCAGGAAAGCAGGACAAATGCATCACGCAGGCAAACAAGTGAGTGTTTAACGATACATGCCAACTGTTTTATTGCCTTCCTCCTCCCAACAGAAACCAACCTGACAACTAAGTTTAGGTTCCCAAAAGTGGCTATGATAGTGAAAGCCAAATAAAAGTTACAAAGCCAAACAAAAAACATTCGTTCCAATAGGTAAATCAGAGGAAGATATTTTTGTACATGCAAAAACACAAAAAAGTGTGCTTCCAGAAGTATGTCAGCCTAGGGCGGTCATCAGGGAGGATTATTAGCAATTGAGTAAACCTGCCGTTGTTCTTACGGCACAACAGGTACTTTCCAGCCAGAATTAAACTGGAGCAGGCGAAGTGGCTGATGCTTCAAAGCACTTCCAGACTTGGTTCATAGGGTTTTGCAGGTGGACGATGGGACTGTGAGCACAAGCCTAAGAGCCTATGAAGCAATAACCATGTCATCCAATGAGTCTATAATGCTGACCTATAACAAAAAACTAACCCAAACAGAGTCTTCAATCATGAAACAACTTCCTCTGACTTCAGAAGAAGCTTTGAATCAAGAAAGAAAAACTAACAATGTTACCACTTGATCCACACAACAGCAATGTCAGCTTCAGAGGAAGCTTACTTGCAAGAAGTTGCAAGTTGCATGCTGAAGTGAAAAAAAAAAAAATTACATCAGTATCAGTGTTGATTTTTACTTGAGTGATTAGTATCTTTTACTTAGCCTCAGGTCAATATTCCACTTACACAGCAAGTCACATCAGCATACATTGTCTTTACCCAGGAACTAAACAAAATTCCTACAGGGCATGAATTTATTCTTCGGTAACTTCATTCCCCATGGACGTACACAAATCCAAATTCAAAGTCCAGCACTATGTCAATGCTGAAGTTTCCTCTTGGGTTTGGGCTTTATTAAGGAAAGTATTCATGATCACTGTTGAGTTTCCAAAACTACTTAAAAGTCATTTGATTCCACCAGTGCTTCTTGGGGAATAAATCAGATAATAAACACACACACAAATTGCTAGGAGACTACCAAATACTCAAAGACTTGTTAAATACACTGTGAAGAGAATACAATGGTTAGTCAATTAAAGATGATCTACTCTGCTTATTAATTTTCAAAGTCAGTAAGCAATGAATAAAAATTTTCTTAATTCCTAAAAATAATTCTCATCTACTAACAAGCACGCAAACAGCTATTCATGTGGCTCATGGCAAAACACGTTGCTGGTTTTTCATAACCAGTAAATTTATTCCACTGGCAGCACGACTGCCAGAGCAGATCAGGCATCAGGCACAGAAGCCCAGCTCCGCCACGGGCTTCTGCCCTGACTGCAGGCAAATCGCTTGGTGGCTTTGTCCCTTTGTTTCCCCTCCCCATGCTGCCTGCCAAATCGATTCAGGCTCTGATCCCACTAACTAACTTTTCCTGGAAGAGCAATCCTATTGATACAACTGAATCTAGAGGTTAACACCACATACGTCTGTGGGCATCGGGCCAGGCCATTAGACAGCACAGCCCAAGGAACTGAATCCCACCCACAGGGAGATGTCTTCAGCCCCCCTGACACTGAGGAAGCGGTGCATGGCCCTGGGTGAGGCAGCTGGCTGGTCAGAAAAGGCTGGTGTGTGTCCCCCCAGCAAGCTGCAGTGCCCTCCCTACCCTCCAGCACCTTGCACTGTACCCAGCCGGGTGCCCCGCAGGAGGTGGGCTCACGGGCACCAGCACGGCTTGTAGCCTTGCACCTCCGCACCACCTTCCCTGCACCCAGACCTGTCAGCATCAGCCGGCGAGCACAGCAGGGAGGTGAGCTGCAGAGGCTGAGGGTGGGGATGGACAGCCTGGATCCTGATGGAGATGAAGCCGTGCTGGCCTGGCACCGATGGCAAGGGCAGACGGTCTGAACCACAGTCCCTGAGGGCTTCCTTATGGGAGGAGTTGTATGATGCATGCACACACATTGTAAGGTCACAAATTTGGTCAAGCACCCCAATGAGAATGCAGCCTGCCTGCTCCCTGGGATGCTACCAGAGAGGTGCACATTAGGAGCCAAATCCTGACCTGGCTCTGACTCTCCTTAAGTAATTTAATGAACACTATACTTAATATTAAGTACATAGGTAAACCTGCTAAAGATAACAGAATAACTCATGTGCGGAGCTATGGCTCTTCACAAGTAATTCCAGGGAATCTGAGCTCCACTCAGTGGGACTGTTCATACCAAATAAAGGCAAGTTTGGCCATCGTCATAGGAAAAGGTTTCAATCAGAGCTTAAACATTTGCCTCACAAGCACTTCGCAGGAAAACATAGTGTGATCTAGCAGTTTACAAAGCTCATGAATAATATCCATCCAAAGTAAAATGTTTCCACATTTCAGAGGAAAAACAAGTCAAACCATGAAATGAAAAAAACACGTTGTTATTTTTTTTTTAAACAAACCATGGTTGATCATAATTGGAGACATGCTGCCCCAAGTAACTACGCTCTTTTGGTATGTTATTCCACTAAGAAACAGTACATGATGTTATTTAGATATGTCTCTGTTGTTGTATGAATTTAGAAAAGCAAGCATTGGGTCAACATAAATTCTTCATGACCGGTAATTACAAAAAAAAATAATATAAAAATCACTGAATTTCTTTAAAGTAGGGATTTTGCAGCCAGTTATTTGTATTACAAGGAGCTTTATAGTACTTTTAACTCTTGTGTCAAATAGTTAAAAATCATAACATCTTGAATTGTGTTAAGATAATCATGGGGAAAGATACTATCTTCTAAAGTGGGAAACACAGCACTAGATTATCTGGAAAAAGATGATGCATGTCAGCACCTGCAAGTACTTATTTTTTTCGCCTGGCATATGCACAAAAGGCTAAAATGTTCATCTGCTGGCATGGCCCCACAACTTATGAGTGTCAACTTTTATCCAAATGTACTAAAAATCAAAGTAATCTGTATTTGACACCATATATTTACATGACTAACACTTATTTTACCTGCAATCTTACACTAGAGTTTAGAGCACATGAGTCTACAGTAGAAGTACAGATGATGATGAGGGTTATGCTTAGGTGGTTTCAGAATTTGATATAATTTGTGTTTCGTATCATTTTGTTAAGGTTCTTATACTTTTTGTAGTATGAATAACTAAATTTAAAACATAATCATGTGGAAAATAAAGGATTAAACTTACGAATGTCATTATAATGAATTTATAGCTGAAGCGCTGGTCCAGCAATACATTTGCCATATCAATTATAGTAAAAATAAGCACTTCAAATTTAAAATTAAGAAACTAGACATGCTCATTTTTCCAGGATTAATTTAATATAGTTGCTATTGTATCTCTTAATTTCAGAGCTACGGCCACTGTGTACTATTAAACAAGTTTGTATAGATGTGATTTAATCCCATGATTGGGGATAAAATAAGATCAGTAAAAAAATCTCAGCATAGTACTATCTGAAATGTGTTCAATTATCCTCTCCCTTCCAGTTTGCGTATAAAATCATTTAAAAATATTACATGAAATTAAACAAAATCAAGCTGCTTTCTCCAAGCAAAAAAAAAAAAAAAGCTAGGAAAAAAATGTTTAGTCCTTTTGGCCTTCCACTGGGAATTTGTAAGAGGGACAGAAACACACATACAGAAGCAGATGTGGAAACTATAGAAAATTTGCCACTGAAAAGATTAGTCCATGGCAGCCATCCAAAGAGCCACTCAACAGTTCACATGCACAGGATTTAACCATCACGGAACAAGAAGTCATGCTCTCAGCTGATGACCATTTGCATGCAACTGGAATTGCCCCCCACCTTACAACCATCACGCCATTCCTTTATCAGTGCAGATTCAAAACCCAACACTGCAAACATGGTCTCAGGTGGTTGGCTTGATTTTCACAGCTCCTTCCACCACACCAACACGAGCACACAGCTCTTCCCAGGTACAGACCCAGACAGCAATGCACAAAGTCCAGCGACACCACTTTGCATACAAAACGAGGCTGGAAGTTTCTTAAGAGAGAGAATTTTTGCAAAACAACATGCTCACCTTACAAGTGCTGAAGAGCGAGGGAGGAAGGAATTAGTGACTAATACACCAAACTACCTACCAACCCCATCTTCGGAGACACAACAAAAACAACTGAATTAGCACGTCTGCCCTGACAGCATACACCAGGCAATACTCAGCCAGCCTCTGCCATTCCCAATGTATACCTCCACATCTCTAACCTATTCAGCCTAGAAGGTGCTAGTCACTCTAGCTCCTTATAGACAAGGAGAAGAAACTGGCACTTTGAAGCAACAATTCTCCTCCCCTATTTCATATTAGGATCAGATGAATAAGAGTTATGAAAGATCTCCAGGTCTGTGACGTATATGACTTGGTATTCATTTTAGGAGCAGAGACCATATCCTTTTACACACCTTTACAATTGCTGGGAAGTTTGCTCAGCTGGAATGTCAAAGGCCTGTTTGTCCCTCTTCTAACATGTATCAGTAGCCATTAACGAGGGCAACAAGGTCTGACAAGAAGAGCTCTTTTAAGTAGAGCTTGATATTCTCAAGCCGAGTGGACCCATTTCAGGCAGGGAATGGCAGCAGGGGTAGGGGGGATCTAAAATATAATTAGACTTCTGGTTAGATCCACAAGCAAGAACCTGACTGCCCTTCTACATATCAATGGCCAATTGATATGGTCCAACAGCTTATTCTCAGCCACTACTTGCCTCCATCCACATGCCTGAACACACAGTGTTAAGAGTGCTTTCAAAAAGCTTAAAAGCACACTTTTTCTCTCTCTCACTTGGGAGAAAAAGCAATCTTTTCCAGTGATTAAACTGAAGAATTATTCATATTAAAAGTTTAAATATTCATGGGAACAGGGATAAGGGCTCATGTAAGTTGTGGAAGTCATGTTCACTCTCCCTTTCCATTACAGTGAATATCTAATTATTCCATGAAAAAAGCTTCAGTAAAGAAATTAAAGAGCCCTCTGCCAAAGAATATGTGGCTGAGATGTGCTCGGGATGGGAAGGTGGAGGCAGGACTGAGATTTTTTTTCTTCAGTCAGAAAGGTACCGGACACTGGTCAGTCCTGGGTGAGTGCTCTAGCCACATAAATATTGTGGCAGGGGAACAGAAACACTTCATCCAGGCACTCTTTGAAAGACTGATCCCTGCCTTCATCGCTGGATAGTTTAGGCAGCTAATATCAAAAGAAGTTTCATATTTACAAAGCCTTCATGGAGACTGGAGCATTCCTCCATCCTACAGGGATACATTAATCTTCCAGAGCGCAGCATGTTTGAAAACACAAGGCCTTCCTCAACTTTCACAGGTTTTGTAAACTGACTTTCAAACTGCTTACCAAGGAGACTGACACACCCCTGGCATTACATACATTAATTAATGCATCTAACCTGACATCTAAATGCACTGAATGGCAACATGCTCATTAGGCTGGCTGCTGCAGCTTTTGGACTTTCAAGTTAGGAGGTATGTCCACAGAGATGTTTCTTCTCACAGAAGAAATCCATGGGGAGTGAGGGCAGAGAAGAAAGCAGGGAAGAGCTAAGAGGAACAACCCAGCATGCACAGGAGGGCAATCTTGTCACTACTGCTTTCTCTTGTCACACCCTCACTTAAAACTCTGAGCATCTTGTAGTAGGATAGACAAAGATTTTAAAGGATGCTTTTCAATCTCTATCGATGCCTTTCTAGAAACCTTTTGTGTTCTCAGTGTTATCAGTGTGAATCAGTCAGCAGGAGGAGTGAGGGAAAGATGAAGCTAGGCAAGAGGTTGCAGACTTCACGTTCCATGATGAAAAGACATCACCACCCCCTAACCTCCACAAAATCATTTAGTGAAATGAGAAAAACAGCACAGAACAGCAGCACTGAAGCAGGCTGAAGAATCCTCTGATCCTCTTTCTCTGACACTGGGCCAAAAGCAGCTGCTTAAGCAAGACTATAAAAACCAAGACAAGCATGTGGAAATACTGTCCCAAATTCTCATCTAGCTTCTAATGATTTACCTATCAAGGACCTCCTGCATTTCACTTTCCTTCATGGAAACCTTTAGTACCCTATAGCCTGCAGTTTACACCTGAACTGCAAGAAGATTATTTCCTTCTGCTTGTTCTGAACTTGCCACAGGTTAGTTTCATGCCTCCATTAAAGCTGAAGTCTTACTTCCCATGAGTCCATATATCATCACAAGTTGTCCTTCCTTTATACATCGAGACAGGCAGCAACAGGAACTGCAGTTCCCCCATACGGATGTTTCCCATCTACAACCTGAGAGCACAATGGAAAGGCTCAAAAAAACGGTGCCCAAGCATTTCTATACAACCCTGCAAAACTGAGAAGAAAAGCCCCATACAGCTGGCCAACATTTTCTGCAGAATTCCTGGGAGAAGAAAGACTATGCTATACGTTAACCTGCAAAGTGTTCTAACACTTTGATGGGAAATCAGCTGCACCGTGTATGTGGACTATGGTAGAGGGAAGGAAAACAAATTCTGTGTGAGAAAAGAGAAAAGTATCCACAGATGTACAGTGTTTCTCAACATAGGTAACTACTTTATTTTGGCCATTTACTTAATGTCTGCTCTTTAGGACAAGACATTATTCTTTTTACATAATTTCCTAATAGGTCCCAATATTTGACAAAGATAGCTCCTACAATTGATTTTCATTTTAACCAAAACTTTCTCAGTAGGTTTACACAAAGATTTCCACCCCACCCACCCACCCATTTTTTGGTTTTTAGGTTTGCTTCATCCAGATTTAAAGAGTATTTTTTCATGAGACCAGGTCTGGACCCCTTTCTTACATTGAAAGAAGAATGACCTGATGTATTTTAGGCAATATTGCTTAGAAAATGTAACAAGTTTACTTTCTCAATTTTGTATCTTTTGAAGTGTCATTACTGAGTCATTAAACAACTACATATTTCACTTCAGCTACTGTTGCATATATTATTACCCCTGATCTTTTAAAATTATGTCTTCGAGTTCGGAGTTGTTACTACAGCACCACAAAACAGGTTAAGCCCTCAACATTTTTGCTTTATTCATTCTATTTAAACAGGAATTCAAGCTTCTATATACAAATGTATGGAGAAAAAAAAATATTATGTGAATAAAGCCAGAGTCTCCTTATTTTAAAGGCTGCTTTTTGTTCTGTAAACTTTTGGGGGGTTATATTGCTGTTGTTAGAAACCTCTGTTAATGGAGTCTATAGTTCCAGGCACTGCACATGCATATAGGCACAATATACTTTTCTACTAACCACAGAAAATTAACTGAATAGAATTGTGATTATGACTTATCAAATGTATTGTTCCTGTTAGCAACACATAAAAGAACTAAAAAAACCCAACCACTCCAGAAAAGTGCTTGGAAACAAGCTTGCAAAAAGAATTTGGAAGACTGAATTTATGAGACAAAGCCATTACACCACCACCTTGTGAGAAAGCAAATTTCCTCATACTACCAGACCACTGACAAAACTTTCATGGTGAGTGGGAGCCGGCACCAAAGCACAGCCTTACTAATTCATCACATGTTAGGGACACAGCTCCCAGCTGCTGCTCAAGCTCTAACCAGCATGTTTTCCTCCAAGCAGAGCAAGCTGTTCCTCATTGCATCACCGCTGAGCACCTTCCTTCGCTTCATTTGTGACACACCTTGGTACTGACTCTGCTTGGGATACCCAGCCACCAGCAGTCCCAGGTTCAGTATGCTGTCCCAGACATACTACACAACACAAAGATGAGAAACTACCTATTCTTTGTGAGTAACTTTCTTTTTTAAGCCTTAAAAAAAAATATTTCCGCAGGAACATTATTTCTGGCTTGACTCTGAATTACAAGTTTAGCTTATCGCTGGTCAAAAACATTTACAGATTTATTTCTGCTCATTACAGTATTACAGCTGGTATTTCATAATCATCTGTGCGTCTTGCTGTATTCAGCTATACTCCTTACCCCTGGGGCATCTGTTAAATGTAATTTATGTAACACAAAATGAAAATACATTAATTCAGTCTTAGAAATAGATTTAGGAAGAGAGGAGACAGTCACAATTTAAGATAACCAGAAGTGATGATGGCTACACCTGAAACGAGGCAAGTAGGCTAGACCAACAGCCCTGAAGTCCTGAGCTGTAAGCAAGATTATTATGGGAAGCCACCAGGGAACCCACTGCAGGGCTCAGGGGCTCCCTCCCTGCCTGAGGCTGGGTTTCCCCCCTAGATGAGTATCAGGGGACAGGATGGGGGTTGGAAGGTGATGCAAATCTAAACCTTTTTCTGTCACTTCCCATGCAGTCAGAAGTTGACTGAGGAGTCCATGCCGTGAACCCAGGGCCTGGAAAATGTCCTGGTCCCACAATTCAGACATGGGATTTGGGAGACAGATCCTGCCCAGAACCGAAAGAGTTGAGTTTAAGCAAATGCTTTACAGTACCTCCACAGAGAATGATCAAAACCTCTTACCCTTTTCTCAGGTGCACAATGGGGCTATGATAATCTCTCCAGATAATGTGTTAAGTACTCCTAGGCAGCTTGTTAACGACCACGAGCTGAACCCTCATCAACTTCCTTGGGACTGTAGGCTTGCAACCCACAGCTAAGCTAGGCACATTGGATGCTGTCTGAATGCCAGATTCACAAATCTAGCAAGGTGCCCTGTCCCTGTTGATTTCAACACCTTCGTCTGCTTGAGCCTTAGTAATTACCAGTCCGCAGCAATCCAGTAAGTCCCCTTGAAAACAGCCACTCTTTCTCTAACACAATCCCCCAGCAGACAGTTCCTACTATTCCTTCAATAAACAAACCAACACCCACCCTAGTAATCAAAGCAAAACTAAGTCTCAAAAAATTTGTATATTTCTTATTTACAGATGGGATCGTATTCTCCCTTGCATCAAATGCATTTCTGAGAAGTGCTAGAAAAACAAAATAAAAACCATTTTAATGTTGCATTTTTAAAACCAACAGAGGCACCTGTAATTTCCTTCTCTGAATTTCATCTTGAGATGAATTAGCTTTTCTTTCTGAAGCTGATGTGGACTGTATTGCATACAGAAGCTAGTATTCTGTTAGGACATGAAAGGAGAGGATGTGTTTTTGTCACATGGGCATCATAAATAGCATCTGCATATCACTCCTGGAGGCTAACTAGTGCTCTGTTGGGAAGCAGAGGCAAAAGGCTTAGTAGACTGTTTAGAAAAGTAATTTTGGTGGTTAAAATTTATCTTCCGAGACACCAGTTTCAAAACTCAAAGCTGATCATAAAATAACTTGTGATAGCAGAAAGCATATACAGTAATTACCATCTCTGTTTTATTCATATTTTACTTTCTTTCTCAAGCAAGAAACACAGATTGTACTGAATGAATGAGATCGTTCCCAACTCCACTGGATGTGTCTTGAATCCTCCACATCTAATAGCTTACTGCAGAAATAAAGTGAAGTCCACCTTCAATAGCTCTGCAAGACCAAACAGATGCTAAAGCTCCACTTTTTAAAAAGGCAGCTAAAGAAGGTGAATGCAAAATGCCAAATTTTACCTACCCTAAGGAACAAGAGTACCTGAGACACGCAGTAAATCTCATCTCAGAAAACAGCGCTTATTTCACTGTTTTTCAGCCAAGACCTACAGTACAAAATGTTACCCCCCAAAGTCTTTGTTAAAACATGAGAAATACTACGCTGTCAGACCACAGTGTGTTTTCACAGAACTTTTTCAATGTGCTCATTTTTTCACTTTCTCAAAACTTCAGTTTAAAAAAAAAAACCAAAAAAATTAGTATCATTTAAATACACTATTGCTAACTCCAGAGCAAGATGCACATTTTTCCTGAAATTACAAGGGCTCTCAGTAAATATTTACACAAACAGAGCTGTACTCTACTGTTTCACCAGTTCCATTTTTATCTCCTCCCAAGTGCTTTCACACAGGTGTCTTTTTTTTTGTTTTATGGCTCCCCTGTTTTTTTGGCCAGTAAACATTTTTATAAGCAACCAACGACACTTAATTTTCTTGAAGAGGCTCACTGGTACCTCATATAACATTTTTGAAAAATACTTTTTACTTATAGCAATATATCTGACCACACGACTATATAAATGACACTGTCATAGTTTTGAAATTGTATTATATTGCTGGGACTGTTTCTATAAAACAGATTAAACCCCATCTTTGTCACTTAAGATGGGATACTTAAGAGTTTGGCTCTAGTCCCACAATGTTCAGCAAAGAATTCCCCTAGACTTCAGGGAGGCTTTCCAGTACATAAAGACCTGCATGTATCTTCTCCTACTGCCAGCATCCCAGCTCTTTAAAGCTGCTTAGGACATGTCAAATAGGTGTGATGAACACTTCGGGACATCATATTAAGGAACTATAATTTCCTGCAGGATACCACGCAGTGAGTGAGACTTTGTAAAGCTAAAAAGCTGTTCTAGAAGGATGCTCTGTGAAGAAAAGGAAAGATCACAGACAACGCACATGAAGAAATACTTTGCAAAAGTATTTCCCCCAAGATGTCTGTGCCTTTAGAGCCCAAGTTTGCTTCCAGATGCTAAGGCCCTGATACCACTGCATATTTCACGTACTGTGATTGACCAGGAAATACATTGAAAAGTGTTCAGCCAACAGTGCAGCAGCTGCATAGCTAAAGAAAACACAAATCCCTTTTAATTTCACATTTACCGAACAAGTACAATACATCATCAACTAACTAGAGCACAGCCCAGGTCAGGCAGGAATACTTAGCTACGCCAGCTGATCCACATACAAATATCAGCCTCATTTCAAGTCCTTCTGCTTAAAATAGACACCACACAGCAATTTTGATCTCACAAGCCTCAGACCTCTGGAAGGTAGATGTTCCATTTACACCAAGCATATAGGCTCCTTCTATAGTCAGGGAAGACAGGTTTGTGCTGATCTCCTAAGTCTGGCCTTGATCAGCCTCTTCAATACTTACAAGGTACCTGTAACCTTCCAGTGACTACTTAAGGAAGCCAGAACCTTATTTTACAAGGACTGTTTTGGTAGGCTCCTACTCAGGTGCGAATGAGGTGTCTACAGACTGCGCCAAACCTCTCACTTCTATGTAAAGTGCATGAACACTGACTAGATGAAAAAACCCACCATATATGTGGAAATCTAAAACAGGAATATGGACCCTTGGGACATACTGGGAACACTTGAGCTGGAATCTGCAACACAGAAGGCATTAAGCGGAACTCAGAACACCTGCATTAAGTTCCCTATGATTCTGAAGTCCTGTGGTCATCCCGTGGTTTAAATGAAAATATTTCTGCCTTTTAATTATGCTTTTGTCATCAGACTAAAACAGGAGCCCAGCACAGGCAAATTCCAAAAAACCTGTTAGGAAAAACATGGATAAGTGGCCTTCTCTGGAATATCCTTCCTCAGCTTGCAAATAATCCCATCCTGTCTGCTAAACAATCCTACTGAAACTTTTCTGCAGCAATTATAAGACGCCTGTTTACAAGGAGGAAAAGCCAACCAACCAAGCTGGGGGCCTAACAAAGGGCACAACAATTTTGAGCACCTTCCACTTTGATGCCTCAGCATCTCCAACTGTTGTTAAAAAAAATCTCTTAAGTTAAAAAAAAAGACAACAACCAGATTCAATTTCTGTTTGAGACAAGAGACCACAGATACACTTTCCTATACAGCAGGAATAACACTTGAGCAAAATCACTTCACCATTTCCATCAAACACATGTAAAAACTCTGAACAGGCTGTAAATGACTGGTTCCTCCACATCACAGCTTTCCAAATTGTAGTCCATGGACTACTTTATACTGTATCAGAGGTCCTTATTTCCAGTAGCTATTTTTAAAGTACATTGAAAAAATTAATTGAAGTAATTAATTATTACTGTTCCAGAAAGATATTCTGTGGTCACCAATGGCCCAAAAAGGGACTTCAGACAATCCATGAGAAAGAAGAGAAATGGTTCCAAGCCTCCCTATTAATCTCTCATCACTGCTATGAAAAATCTTGAAAACCTCTGTCAAATTAAAAGTTACTACAGCAGCAGCAGAGAATTTTAAGAAAGGTGCCACCATGTACACAAAGACACATACTAAGAAAAAAAAAAACAACCCTGCAGTAGCATCTGATCCAATGAAGAAACAGAATTTCAGACTGGAGACACAGATGGCAATGCTCTTCATTCCAACAGTTAGAGCCATAGCCTCACTATGCTATATCCTGTACCAATATGGGTACCACTTATTTCCAGTGGTTTTCCAAAAGTAAATCACAGAATTTGGATGAGTGTTTCCTGCTCCCAGATTAAATGACAATTACCCAATATAATTATTTTTAGCATGGTGCTCTTTTTAACCAATGAGACCACAGGCTTTTATGTATCAAATACACTTTATTCCCTTCTTCCAGATAAAAATTTGCTTTGTTTGTATCTGATGCAAATAATGAGTTACGGCATTCTCAGACATACCAAAATGTGAAACATTTCTTTAACTACAGAAGCAAAATGAAGATCATTTGCAGGTACACACACACAAAAACACAGCCCAACTAATGAGTAACATAGAGACACTTCACAGCCCAATAAAAAATGGGTTTACATGATAAAAAAGATTGCAGAGAAGTTTAACATACAGTTCAAGTAAAAGACTTATTTGTCTACTGTTTTGCCATCTTCAGCAGAACTTAACAGAATTTTGCCGCCATAGTGGAAAGAAGAAGAGTTGGCTGTTCAGGTGGCCCTTTACAAAATATATGGGAAAAAGCCTCAAGACGACAAGTGGAAAATCAGATAAAGGGGCTGGGATCTAAAGCAAACTAATAGGAAATGCTAAGAATACCTTCAGAGTTCAGATACCTGACTAAGGACAAGATGTATATGCTTCAATCCGCTTGCGGTGGAGAGTCTAAAGTTAACTCCTACGCATCAGTTCTCAAAAGAGCTCGCTATTCCTCAGGTACATGCTCTCAAGTACCAGCACCTCTTTTTTTTGTTAGTTTGTTTAAAACTTCAGCGTTCTTCTTCTTCTATGCTTAATTAAGGAAACAGAGCAAGCTGAACTATAACGACATGGAAATCACTAGTAAAAATCAATACAATTATACTCTTTGGCAAAGTAAAAATAAGGAGAATACAAGCCTGAGTCTACACGACCAAAAATAACTCTCAATATGGTTTTTAAAATAGTATGGTTGAAATGTTATCACACTGTAAAAGTGACAACAGCCAATCTATGAATACAAAGAAAATGGAAAAGATCTACTGAGGAGTGAGAAGAATACAAAATGCCACAGTATTTTCTCTTAATGACAACACAGCATCCACATGGCCAGTATGGCAAGTTAAAGCTTGCCATGTTTGTGACCTATGAGGCAGACTCAGGACTGAGGGAATAATTTCAGACTGGCAGAACACTACAAATGACCTCTTGCAACGACTCTGTCAAACAGCAGCATGGTATCCAAACATCCTACACAGCTCATTCCCAGCACAGACCAGCTCCCTCCGTGTTCAGGCACACCAGCTTGACTGTGCTCACTCAAGCTGCAAGATCCAAGTCTATTGTTTCAACTTCCTAGCACAGTCAAGTGTACTTTTATTAAAATGAAAGTCCATCAATTTATTTCCTGAGGGCTGAATTATAGTTCTACTAAAAATCAATAATAAAAATGTCCACCTATTTCACTACTATGAAGTTCAGACTTTTTTTTTTAAAATAACAAATGGACGAAATCTCATGTTACCGTATCTTACAAAGCTTTTAGATTACTGTCACTTGAACATTCATACTAACAGGAAAAAAAAAAATAAATAAGAGAGGGCCTGGACTAGAAATCTAAACTTACAGTGCTGAAATTACACTGGTGCATTTGTATCTGGAAATCATCCTATTGGCTAACATTCAAAAACTCAGTACTACCCATTTATTTATTTAGAACCACACAATCTGCTATTTATTTTAAAATACACCAGCTATGGTTAAAGTTAAAAAGGTTATCTTGACAAGATTTCTATTTGACATTTAAAGATTAAAACAGAACAGTGTAATAAGTTACCTTTCCATAGACGTCCAAGAGAAAGCTATATTATCCTAGCACTCCTTGGTGCACATTAGAAACTCTTGCTGGTATTTGTGAGAGTAACTGCTAAACTATTGGGATTATAACATTGTAAGTACTAACCATTTTAAGTTTATGACCAATTCTCTCAACTATTCTGTGCCTCAGGATCATGTGCGTGTGTGTGTTTATTTCCAACTCTCCTCCACATAACCACTTCTCTAACTACTGTTAAAGCCATGAGCACTAATTCTGTAACTTCACCACCGAGGGGATTATGTACCCTTGCATTACGTTATACAAGTTCGATTCCAAATCCAAAGATATATAATCAAAGTTTTATACTAGATCACAAGTAATCAGTTGTAAATAATTTCACTATGAAGTGAATTTTTGTAGTTCACAAACAACTTTAATCAACATCACAAATCTTTATCAATAGTTTCTGTACAAGATTGTTACAACAAAAGCATAACTTTTTGTTGTGTTAAAGAGTCAATATTATAGTTATATTTCATTACTTTTGGCAGAAATAATTACTCAGGACTGAAACCTGTAAAAACTGGAAGTCCACCCTCCTATCCTGTAAAAGGTGGAAGTCCACCCTCCTATAACTTTACCAAATGTTTACATCACAAAATCAAATGATGTTACAACACAAAAGAGTGCAACTGCCTTACAGAAAAATTTTACCTCCACCTTCCTGATCCAAATCTCATTTACACAAAAAAAGACTTCTTGTGGGGGAATCGGTGAAAATTTTGGTTATATACATCACCTGACATTCGTCTGCCTTTTAAAGTAAACTAAAAACACTCACTGAGTTTTTGAAAAAAAAAAAAAAAAAAAAAAATCAGTATCAGAGAACGTGGTAAAAAGACTACAGAGGAAATTCATACCATGACTTCTCAATAATTCAAGCACTGGAGAGACCACTGTAGTTGAAGCAGTCAACTTGGTGATGTAGAAGGGTTCTGCATTAACTACAAAACTGATGAGGTTTGCATCCATTTGTCAATCCTAGTCTTATCTCTTTTAAATAATGCTAAAATACAACATTACCAGTTATTGCAAATAACTTTCTATAGCCTGAATTATCTCCATCAGTGAAGGCAGACTAAGCCAGCATCATTCTTGTTTTCTTGTCTTGAGCAACTGTTAAACATTACTGTCTCCTACATAAGAGTTAAACCTAACTCTCCCCCAAAAAGGCTGTCAGATGTCTTGTTCAATCATCTTGTGACTTCTGGTGAGCAAAAGCCTAGATCCAAAGAAAAAACAAAATCTTCCAAATTCTCATTCCATACATTACTTTGACAATGCTATCCAATTTAATAAGGGGTTAAACTGGACATTAGGACTGTCTTAAATACTGTTTTTAAATAATATACTGCCTAGGACACAACATGAGGCAAACCTAAAACTGCTTAGATCTTATTTCATTGACATGATTTTCCCACCGTTACTGGAATGATTTATTGATTTGTCTTTGACTGAAGAGAAGCAAAATCCTCTCCCTCAAGCTGCACTTACAGCACTTGTTCTTAGTCTGCTTTAAAGTATCTGTGAAACAGATATGGAAATTGAGACCCAATGGAACAATGAGTTTCATACCGTACACTCATCATCATGGCATGTATCGAACAGATTTTACTAAAGCATCACTTGGAAAAGCTTGGAAAATTCTCCACCATGCCTTACGGTTTCTAAGAAACTTCTGCTGTTACTGGTATCAGCAAGTTTGCTATTTTGGCATCACACTAAAGCCCTGGTGCCTCCATTTCTGACCCCTTCAAACAAAAACAAGCTGCTCAACAATGTCTAATCCGTGCGTCATGTAATCCTGCTTAATACTCTACAAACTCTGGGTAATATTTGGGTAGTTTTTAAATTTAGCAAAGAACATCCTGGCCTACTTCAAAGATACCCTCGCCTTGGGTAGCGTCCCTTAGAAACGTCACCCACACTCATTTCAAAGAAGAAAAGCAAACACACATAAATGCATAAGAGAAATGAACAAAAGATGAAATAAGAGATCCTGGTCTAATAACATAATAAAAACATACGCTATTACAAATCAAACTATTGAAATGGAAACATGAAGATGATGTGAGCACCAAACACACCACTCAAACAACTAAAGAGACATTCCGACTCTCGACGCTGCTTTGGCCACATTTACCAGTACAAGACAGAACCCTGTGCAGGCACACCTCTCCCCCTGCTTCCAGCGAGGGCAGACTCTGCTGCAGAGGACTGTGGCATGGCCAGCTAAATCACGCAAGCCTTCCTCCCATCCACACAGAGCAATTAATACAAAGTCAGCTACCGCTCCGCCAGAGAAACAGAAAATCCCTTCTTTCAGACATCGTCTGCTTCCTGCAGCATCACTATCCCAAAAGTGGCTCACACTGCAGATACTACCAAAGAGGTCTAAATTAAATTCCATTGTAATTCTTCAGTATACCGTCCTGACTGTCCTTCTTAAGATCCCTCAGACCCTCGATGAAGGACAAATATGTTCCTATTTTGTTTAGGCTGTCAGGCAGACATTCTCCAATCATTAGCCTCTTGTCAACAGCGATGCTGGGGTAGATTACTAGTGCGTACTGCTTGTAATGGCAGGTGCATGGCCCTGGGGCTGCCATCTGCCAGGAAGGAAGTGTTCTCCTCTAGGATGCTGAAGGGATTGACAAATCATGTAAACAAAACACTGAATCATTCCTAATCTATGGAATCAAGCTATTGCATTACTCTTCTGCAATGTAGATGTTACCAACAGAGGTGGGGGCTTAGGTTTGGGTCTTGGGTTTTTTTTTTTCCCCCCACTTAACTATTTCTGTGGTTGATTTACTGAGATAAAAAACAACCTCTAAAATAACTTTTATTTAACTGGACAGGCAAGCCTTGATTTGAAAACAAACAAAAAAATACCCTAGTATCAAAGATGTTTATTTTGGAAAGTATTTCCCTGCTGTTAACTTGTAACATACGTCTTTCCAGAGCATATTGCCCTTCACTGTGCGCAGGAACTAGATTTTTTCAATCACTATTTTTGATACATCTATACACAATTTTGGGCCACCATCAATTCATTAAAAATTTCAGAACATCTGTTTTGAAAAAAAAAATTAAAAATTGAGAGTAAAAAATCCCTGGATAGTAACAGAACTCTGAGTATAGTCTTTGGTCTTTTAAATCCATTTCCAAAGGGATTTCTCAACAGTGCTAGTTTAGTGGCCCATTTTTCACCTCAGCTACCAAGCAATAGCACAACTCCATGCAAATGTGCACACACTTACCAGACTAGTCGCTGCAATCATACTTGTTCAGGAAAGTTACTCATTACTGTCTAACTGGCAACACACAGGAGTTTACACACTACTGCTGTCTTTAAGTGCGCCTCAAATGCTAACGCTTTAACGCTCCATTAAGTGTATTTTTTAGGTGAGGTTCTGTAAAGATGTAATCTTTACAGTGATTTTTCTGTGGTTTGGATCAGGCTTATAATACGTAAACCTTAAAAGCTTGCTTTAAATACAAACACCTACAACCCTGCAACAAAGGGATTCGTCCTACCTATATAAGTGTGGAAACTGCAAATACAATGTAAACCAGTATTCCTGGTTTCTTCTACAGCTGACAGAGGTGCAGGGGAGAAGTTGGGCTACTTTGTAACTTGCATTTAAAAGACATGGGAGCAGTCACCCTTGCTGGCTCTGTTTACTGCGGCTGGTTCTTGTGAGCGCCTGGCAATCTGACTAACCCAAGATGCCCACATGCTGGACAGCTAAAGGCAGTTCAGACAAACACAAGCGTAAAAAACAAAACAAGAAAGCCTTTGGAAAGGCTGAAGGAGGAAAACCAGCCTTTTCAACAACCAGCAGCAAGGGGACCCCTGAGCAGAACTTGGCTTTTCAAGGCTGTCACTCTTGACATTCTGCATACATACGCACAAAAACTTTAAAAACAACCACATGCCAGACAACAGACACACAAACAAATCGTGTATGAACTTTGGGGTCACCATACCATCTTCTAAAAACTCAACGGGTGCTCCTGATCTCTGTGTATACACAGACCACTTCTAAGTAAACACTGTAAGAAACTACAACAAAAAACAGTGTTGTGAAACCCTCATAACTACACACCCCAATTTATCACATCAGTCAATATACTCACTTCAAATTGCCATTACACACACTGCACCGACATAACATTAAAACTTCCACAAACTCTGCTGAAGTGTATCACAACTAATACACAACACACCTAGGCACAAAGAGAAAACATACAGACAACCAGTATAAAAGCATACTATACCTCAACAAATTGGGAAAAAGAAAAGACCCCAGATATAGGCATTTCTTTATGTGTTTATTACTTTAGAAAGAAACATTAACATAAATAGTGCTTTAGAGAAAATCTGATATAAACAAAAAACACCTGGATGTACCTATGTTGTCATTTAACTGCCTGATAGGAAGGAAAGTTAGATTACACACACGAACTCTAGCTTAATTTTTCCTTGGATGCTTGCTGCGTTTCAACCTTTAAACCACTTCAACATTCCAGTGTAATTAATGCTATTCAAAATAATAGTAAATCAACCGTAAAGAAACCTATGTTACTTTCTCCTTATTAAAAACAAACAAACCACCGTATAAAACATGTCCTAATACTCTTTCTGTTCACACATTCCTTTATCCATTTTACTTAGAAGCAAATGTTAGTCTCTGTAGCTATCTTGAAAGAAATCATGTAATCAGAAGCAATCATCAACCTAAGCATTTCCTCTGCCTTGAGCAATGACTGTACTGGTTCATTTTAGAACAAATCCACCATTCAACTTGGTCTATAACAATTTATCTTAAATGACTCAAAGTAACCATGACATTTTTTCTAAGAGCAGTATAGCTAAACATAAAGTATAAAAAGCAAAATAAAAGTCTAATAGATGTTATGCATTTTAATATTCTATCTGCTTGTAAAAAGCTGACATCCGTATAATAAACATAATTTAAAATATCAAAGGCTTCATTTAATCTCAGATAACTTCAGTTTACATTTTGTGTTTCACAAGTGGCACTGCTGGGTTCAGACCTAACCATTTTGGTTTGGCCGGCTGTAAAATGCAGTCTGGAAGACAAGAAATGAATTTCTAGAGGTTTTAAAATAAAACCTCAGATTTTTAATTCTAATCATAAGAGATTTTAAAAATAAAACTACGTAAGGTATTAAATGTAGTTATTTCTGCTGTTAATTTTGATGTTCCCGCAGAACTTGCAATAAAAAACTACAACTGATTTATTAAAAAAAAATTTAAAAAGATGTATAGATTTCTAACACAGCATATAGTTCTTTTAATACTTTTAACAAGTCATTTTAAAATGAATACAAGTTTTGTTAGAGACAAACATTCTCATGCTGCTCTAAGAGCCAAAACTTAATGGCAGTTAGCATATCAGAGGAGAAAAAAATTAGTAATATAATTCACTGTGCAAAGCAATCCCAAGGAAAAAGGAAGCAAGGGTTATGTCTTCAATAATCTCAAATGCCATTAGAAAGACACAGGAAGAGATTTCTCAAGATAGGCTTTTTATTGTTTAGGTGCAATCATAAAACCCTCACAAAAGTAAGAGCTAATTGACAAGGCAGGGGGGTCATTATTATCAAAAATCACCTTGTTATGATCTTAAGTTGATGCATTACAGATGATTACTTCTTTAAATAAATCAAGACAAAGGAAACTAACATAGGAGGAGAACAACCCTCAGGGGTTTTTTTGCACTATTACACACAGTATTTGTTCAGTTTCAGAAAACTAGACCAACTACTAGAAACATGTACAAGTTACAAAGCATTTTGTTAACGGAAAAGAAAACAAATTAAAAGATAAGCCACCGAAGCTTGGTGTTTTCAATTAAGCAAAATTCCCTATTATACACCCACTAAATTTAACGGGAATTTTACTTAAGATTTTCACGATTACACATATTAACCCCACCAAAATAGAAACAAAACTCCCATTTGATTTCAATGGAGCTAAGATCCACCATAAAAAGTCACATCATTATTGGATGTAAACTGTCATAAATATACTGGAATAAATAAATTACACTATATGAGAAAAATGAATGTAAATGTCTCTATAAATAATGAAAACCATACACAGTTCATATGTTTTTAAGCAAAAAAAAAAAAAAAAGGTCATAATTTAAGAACAAAGGCTAATTGTCAGCAAGTAACAAGTTTCAACCAACCAGCAACAGTATTTTATTTACACATCAGATGAAGGCAAGTGTTTCTCCAATTCTTAAATATTTGCACACTTTCAGAACACAGTAAAACTAAATGAGCCAATAATTTCAAGCAACCTTTTTAATTTTTCTGTTTTGACAGCAGCTGTGGATGCACTGACTTCTCTTGCCACAACAGGATAACATGAACAGAGATTTCCAAAAGCACAGCACTCCCTACAGCAGAGGCAAGTTACTGATAGCAGAGAGACAAGCTACATGTGAAAACCAGCCACCTTTAAAATATACAAATAATTTCCCTTAAAACACTTATCCACAAGAAAACACATCTACTGCTACAGACATTCAGGGAGAATTCAAACTGGTTTTTAACATGTATTTTACACAAACCAAATTATTAATTTACTGGGAAGGTAATTACAAGGAGCTTCTTTGTATACCCTGTATCTCTGAGATTCTCCTGTTCTAAACACTAAATATATGTGGATTATCCACTGTTTTAAAATTGTTAGAAACCTCTCTTGGTTTTTGAAGAAGTACAGCTTCTTAACTTTGCTAATATAGTTAAAAACAAAATTTGAAAAAAGTGCAAACTACTAAGTAAACAATGCTGATTATATATAAGCTATCTTTTGTGCAAACCATTAATTTTTAGAAAATTAGATTCTCTCAACTCTACCTGAATTCTGTGTTAAAATAATCTTGCCTATGCTCAAAATACAGTTTCCTTAAATTGCATGTATTTCTCTGGAAAACACTAAATTCTTAGTAGTCTCCCAAATTACAGTGTTTGAAATTCACATACACTGGCACAATACTTGGTGATCTTTTTTAAACAAACTTCAGTGTAAAATCCCAACGAAAACCAGAAGGAAAACTAGGAAATTTGCAAAAGCTAATGACTTGATTCAACTTACGCTGATGAAGTCCTTTGTGATAAGATTTCTCCTTCTTTGTGCTATGACTTCCCCAGCTTGCCTGCAATTAACCCGAAGCCCTGGTTTTTGGTACCTAACCCTGCGTGCTGCTGCCTGCTGATGCTTGTGTAAGGTTTTTCCTTACCGCCTTGGCCTGCTGATACTGGCTACATTAATCCCCGAGCCCAGCAGGCGTGCACGCTTCTCAGGGAAGCAGGGTGGTGAAGACAGCCTTGCCTCCTACAGAGAGAGTAAACCTCAACTGGCTTCCCCGCACCACTTCTCGCTGCGGTCTGCATTTACAAGCTTACGGAAAAGAGGAAAAATAAACACGCATGCAGATTAAATATTAAAATAAGCCAAGCCTATAACCACCCTTTTGACAAATATATGGCAGAACCAACACCCCCCCCCTCCTCTGTACACTGTGTACCAAATTAACAGGGTTATGTTTATTGCATTAGCCTTTTGTTTACTGGATGGGAAGGGCAACAGTGGGTTCCCCATTTATCCTGCTTTTCGCCTGGATGGTGACCAGGCTGCCATCCACTCCAGGTTTTCCCGGTAACTGGTGCCCGCTTCCCGCCACCTCCACCCCCACCCTGCTTTAGGGTCAGCAGTTTGGGGAACGTTGTGGAAATAGCTCTTTCCCAACATGGGGCTTGCTTTGCGGTTGGGGCTGTAGGTGGCTCAAGAAAAACTCGTTTCTGTGAAAAATCAGATTGCAAAGCAAAGGGCGTGACGATTTCTTGGTGGCCGGGAAAACAATCCCAAGGGTGGACAAGGACAGGGGGAGCTGCAGCATCCCCACCGCTCTAAGTCAAGCCACAGGGATCCTGAAAACGACCCCAGTAAAACTAGAAGCAACAAACAAGTAACACTCTGCCCTCAACCCTTCCAGTCGCTTAGAATAAGAGTTCATGCTTTCAAACTCTGACATTTCATTCAACAATCCTCTCGTCTTAATTAGGTTCAAAGCTTGCTCTGCAAACGGTGGATCTCTCATCTTTTCCATCTTCCTGTACTTCCTATCAAAAGAGAAAATATTTTCTTCTTCAAAATCAACTAACTACTAAGAAAACAGAAAAAAAAACCCAACCCTGCAAGTGGCTCTTGCAAACTGTCGCTGTTTGCCTATTATTGGTGACCTCTATCAGCACTGTGAATACAGGAGCAGTACCTACTCCCCTCCAAGCAACTACTATTAGGTGGTATGTTGTTTCACCTAGCTACACCCATAAACGTAGATAGCACAGCCATATATGCATACGGGTTTAAAGTACCACATCTTGCATATATTCAAGAGCAAAGAAAATCCCTACGGTGTCTCATCATTGACTTTTAATCCCTGACAGACCGGCTGTTCTGTGTGCTCCCCAACCAGCCCCCAGTTGTGTAAAAATTCTCACTCCCTATGAGGAGGCGGGTTGCTATTTTGGGATGTTGTGTAAATGTGTGTGTATTTCTTTGTTTCTTTTTTTTCTTCTTTCAAACAGCATAACTAGCACCTCAAGAAAGGAACAGCTACATAATTGAAACCTGAATTCTCTCTCACCCCAAGTTTCAGATTTCTTCAGTTTGCTTTTGCCTTTGAACACCCAGCGTTTGCAATCCGTGTAAAAGCCAGCCAACCAACTGGTCATTCATGCTGGGACTGAGCCGCCAGCTGGGACACAGTTACACGCCACCATAGGGTGGGCCTTTAAGTGAAATGTGCGATACAACATGCAATAGCGCGTGCATACAGTGACTTCTGGAAAGAATTATTATTTTCTTTTTAAATTCACATTCCATGCTCAGCGCGATTTACTGTTAAACTTTTGCAAGAGAGAAGATATTTCAAAACCAAGATATTAAATTTATCTTTCTCATTTTGATATGATTGACCTTCCCAGCTAGAGAGCCAAGAATTTTTTTGTAACCTGATGTCCCCAGTCTAACAATCCTGAGTTAACTCAGTCATTTTACATTTTTAAATAGTATTTAGAAGCCGCATTAACACAAACTATTCTGGTCACATTTTCCAAAATCTTACATCAGAAAACTCTGAAGTACAGCCCAAACATAGTAACCGTGTAAACATTAGCTTCTGGGGGGGGTGGGGGTGGGGAGACACGACCCGAAAGTACACGCTCATAATAATAGCACAGTTGAATTAAAATATGAAGAAATACCCCAAAATTAAACTTTTTCTTATACAAAGAGCCAGCGAGTTCCTCCAGGACTGTTTATTACAGGACACATTGGGGGTAAAAGAGATTTTTAAGAAAGCAAGGAGGGATAGTGCTCTACCTGACAAAACACAACCCCGCGGTGAGCAACAAACACCAAGCACAAACACGCATGGCAGGCACTGTCAGACGTAGCTACTCACCTTTCACAGCACTCGCTTCTTTCAGGTTGTGAGACAGAAAGTCTATGCTGGCATAGGCGCTCATCTCCAATCTGTTGATTCCCCCGTTCAGGACATGCCTGGCTTTCGACCTGGCTTTGTCACAGCTTGCCAGGGTCCCGTCCACGACGTCAATGGCGATGTAGTTGAGGCCGTTCTGGAAGCCGGCCGAGGTCTCCCGGCACATGGGGCTGCTACCCTGCTCCTCCTCCAGGCCTTCGTTTTTCCTGAGGGACACGTTCTCCACCGAGGCCGAGTTGTGCCGTTTGGGGTTGTGTGCGAAGGAGGGGGACACTGGGGTCACAGTGGTGGTGGAGGAGAAAGTTTCCGAGCTGTGCCTCCTGCGCCCCTGGGGATCTGCCCGGATGACCTTGGCCCCCCGGTTGGGGTCTGGGGGAGGGCTGGAGAGAATGAAAGCCTCAACCCCAGAGAGGGTGAGCCTCTTCACCCCAGCCGTGGGGCTGGTGACCCGGGCACTTTCTGACTTCTGAACGATGGGTTGCGGTGGGGTAGTGGCCATGCCAAAGGTCATCTCTGTGTAATCCCCACCGTCGGATGGGCTGGACGAACAAGCCACCCCCACAGCTGCCTTCAGGTAGCGCCCATCGGGCTGGCTGGTGCTGGAGGAAGAGCCTGGAGAAAGCGCTTCCAGGGAGCCCACCGAGACCGTGCCCGACTGGGAGGGCGACTGTGACCCAAAGTCAATGTTCATGTAGTCAGAGAGAGGGGAGCGCCTCTGCCCAGTGCCCGAGCCCAGGGAGGAGGCTGGGCTGTCAGCGGGCAGCGAGGGGGGAGAATAGACAGCAGCATCCCCAAAGTCAATGTTGATGTATTCACCGGGGCTCTTGGGCTCGGGCAGCAGAGGGTGCTCGTTCATGCAGGGTAGCATCGTCCGCAAGGTCTCCAAAGAGAGGCGGCTGGGCCGGGCCACCCGCTGGCACCGCTGGCTCAGGAAGCTCTCGGTCCGGCTGTGCCGCAGGGGGGAAGGCACCGTGTGGCTGGAGGGGGCAAAGGAGCCCGCAGGCGACTGGCCCGCTCCACACGCCACCTCCTCTGGGATCGTCCTCCCCGGGGAGTTCATGAAGACGTACTGGTCGCTGTCCTTTGCCAGGCCCTGGCTCTTGTAGGAACGGGGTAAGGAGCTGTACGAGTAGCAGCCAGGCTTGGGGGGCTCGCTGGAACCGTGCCCTGAAGGAGCAAAAAAGAAGTCCGGGGGGGTGAGGGAGGGAGCCTGGGGCCCGTGCTGGGGGTCCCGAGGGGACATATTGATATAGTCGCCATTACTCAGCCTCCCATCCGAGCTCTCCACGGACAGCTTGGAGCCACACCACATCCGCATGTACCCGCTGTCGTCAGGGGAGCTCTCCCCGGGCGAGCTGTTCTTGTAGCTGCTCCCGTTCCCGGGGGACCCGCCACCCACCCCCGCCCGGGGCTGCAGGATCTGCTTGGGGGCCGATACGCTGGTGGGGCTCATGGGCATATAGTCGTCGCTTCCCCGGCTTCCCTGCCCTAAGGCTGCGGCCACGCCAGGGGTCATGGGCATGTAGCCGTCATCTCCCCCTCCTCCTCCGCCTCCCCCCCCTGCCGGCGGCCCCAGGTTGGTGCTGCTGCTGCCGGAGCTACGGTGGGAGCCGATCTCGATGTCCCCGTAGTCCTCGGGGTAGGGGGTGTAGGTGACTTTGGGGGAAGCCCCGGCCTGGCAGGAGGGGAAGAGGCGGCCGGCGCTGCCGGCGAAGGTGGCGCGCATCAGCGTGTACTCGTCGAGGGAGGCGGAGGAGACCTGCGGCGGGGCGGGCCTCTGCCGGCACGGGGTGGTCAGCGAGTAGGTCCGCTTCCGATGGCCCCGCTCGGCCGCGGCGTCGGGGCACGGCCGGTAGCAGAGGCGGCCGCTCGGGGGCCGCTCCATCGCCATATAGCCGTAAAGGTCGGTGCCGCCCCCGGGGTCCCGCACCGGGGGGGTCTCGGCCACCGACTCGGGGGTGTTGCTGCGGTTGCTGGCAGTGGAGGAGGAAGAGAAGGGCCGCAGGTCGCCGCCCGGGCTGGAGCCGTACTCGTCGAAGGACATGAAGCCGGCGTCGCTGGGGGAGCCGGAGACGGAGGCGCTGCCGCTAGACGGGCGCTGCGGGTGATGCGGGTGGGCAGGCTCGGAGCCGAGGCCGCTGCTGGACGAGAGGCTAATGGGGCTGGTGGCGGAGGGGGGCGAGTGGGAGGCGGGCATGGACATGGAGCGGCTGCTCTGCAGGCCGCCGCCGGCCAGCACCGGCAGCAGCTTCCCCGCCTGCCGGCCCCCGCCGCCGCCGCTGCTAAGCGTGTGCGAGCGGCTGAGGGGGGTCCGCACGGGGCCCGGGCTCATGGGGCTGCCGGCCACCGAGCCCACCCGGCAGCCGTCGCCCTCGCTGGCCGTCCGCACCCGGCACGGCGTGCACTTGGTGCCGGTGCCGGCGGCGAGGCTGTCGGTGCGGGAGCGGCGGAGGAGACCGGTCTGGCTGGGAGGCAGGTTGACCAGATGGTGGTGCCGGCGACCGGGCACAGTGATGGGGTGGGTGGCAGAGGCGCCGCTGCCGCCGGGCCCGGCGGCCCCTCCGGAGGAGGAGGAGGAGGAGGACTGGCTCTTGCTGCGGGGCCGGAACTCGGACAGCTCCTTCAGCGCCTTCATGGCCTCCAGGATGGTCTCGTGGATGTTCTGGGCCACCACCGAGTCGTCCGCCTGCATCCAGAGCTCGCCGGGGCCGGTGGCCGCCGAGCGCCCCACCTCGATGAAGAAGAAGCTGTCGGAGTGGCCGCAGCGGCGGATGTTCATCAGCTGCAGCGTGACCGTGGGCAGCTCGCAGTTGAGGCGCACGAACCCGATGGTGCGGGCCGAGAGGCACAGCCGGTGGACGCCGGTGAGGTTTTTGCTCTGCCCCAAGCCCTTGGGCTTCAGCGTCACCTGCCAGACCTCCCGGTAGGCAGCGGCGGCCGGGGTGATCAGCCCGTAGTTGAGGTCCTCGCCGGCGGCGGCCAGGGAGGCGGCGGCCGCGCCGCAGGAGGCGGAGAAGGGGGAGGCGAGGTGGCGGTGGGGGGACCCCTGGCAGGCAGCCTTGCCCTCGTTGAGCAGGTCGGTGAGCGCCCGGTACCAGCCCTCCTGCTCCTGCTCGTTCTCGGCCGCCACGGCGAAGTACTCGTCCTTGGTGTAGAGGGCGATGAGGTACTTGTGCTTGGCGTCCGCCCGCTTGTTGATGTTGAGGCAGGAGTCCAGGGCGATCACCCGCTTGGGCGCCCCGGACTTGTTCCTCCATTTCTTCTCGCTCTCGTAGTACTCCAGCCGGGCGCCCCCCGCCTCCTCCCCGCCGCTCGGGCCACGCAGCACGAAGAAGCGCTTGTGGCCGTGCTTCTGCTTGCGCAGGTACCCGCACTTCCTCACGCCCTGGTTGTTGTTGTTGTTGTTGTTCAGGTTGGGGCCGGGCGGGGAGCTCAGGGGGGGCAGCAGCCCCAGCACGGCGGGGCTCGCCATCCCCGACCCCGCGGCAGGAGAGCCGCCCCGCTCCTCTCGCTGCTGCCGCTGCCGAGCGGGACCCGGGGGGCCGAGCGCCGCGGGAAAACGGGAACGGGGGGCGGGGAGTGAAGCGAGTAAAATAAAGTTATTCCTCCGCGGGAAGAGCGCGGCAGCCCGAAGCCGCGGCGGGGTCCTCCGCCGTCGCCTCTAGGCAGCGGGTGCTGCCGGCGGCCGCCCGGCGTCCTCCCCGGCTCGGCTACCGGCGGCGCCGCTGCCGCTCTCCGGCCGCTGCTGCTGCCGCTGCTGCTGCCGGCGCCGGCGGGAGTTTCGCCGTAAGTAACACATCGCGCACCGAGTGCCCCAACTAAAGAGCAAAACAACACGTGACCGCCGCCTTACCGAGACGCTCACACACCGAGACAGGGCGGGGCTCGGCCGCCGCCGGCACCGCCCCGCATTGGCCGCCGCGCCGCGCGAAAGACGGCACCGACCGCCAATGGAACGGTGGGGCAGGCCCTTGAACGCGAGGCAGCGTCACGCCATTGGGTGGCGGGAGCCTCGTCCCCCACCCCTTTCCGTCCCCTCCGCGGCGGGCGTGTTCCCGCCCACAGCCTCCGGCCCCCCTCAGGCACAGCGGGACCCGCCCCCCCCTCCCCGCCTTCCGCGCACACAGCCCGGAGCGCGCCAGGCCGCGGGAACGGCGGGGCGAGCCGGTGCACCCGGCTGAGCCCCTGTGCCGGCCCCCGCCGTCCATGGCAGCCCGGCGGGCGGGACACGGGTGGACATCGGCGTCGCTGGCCGCGGCCATCAGGTGCTGCCGACCCGCCTGGCGTGGGGCCCTCCGCCCCCGGAGCGGAGCTTCCGGGCGTGCGTGTGCGCCAGGCTCCCCCCCCGCACACCCACACACACGCGTGTGTGCGTCAGCCCTTCTCGCACACGCACGCACGGCGGCTCCCCCCCCCCTCGCACCGCACGCGCACTCCTCCACCTGGTGTGTCAGCCCGCGCCCACGCGCACGGCCGCCCCCACGCTCCCCCCGCCTCACGCGCCCCCATCGCGCCCCCCCAGCCCCGAAACACGCGGGAACCGCCGCTCCCCCCGTGCCCGGCTGCTCCCGGCCCCCGCAGCGGCTATTTGCGTGCGGCGAGGAAATGCCACCCAGGGCGGGCGGAGAGGCGCACTGTTACCCGGTTTTAGTTAAATAAATTAATTGATCCGGGCGTTTGGCGTTAGCGGCGAGTAGGGGCAGCGCCCGCGCCCCCCCGGGCGAAGCCGGCCCCGGCGGGGCTCGCTCGCCACGCGGCAATAAAGGAACGAGCGAGCGGCGGGGAGAGGAGCGTGGCCGCGGTGCCCCCCCCCCCGCAAGGCTGCCTGCTGCCCCCGCCGCCACCCGCGCTCCTGTACGGGGCGTGCGGGGCCCCGCGGGGCCCTCCCTCGCTTGTTTACCGGGGACCCGCACGTTAGTGAGCGTGGCCGCCGCGCCCGGGGATGGATAGGCGCCCGCCCGCCTCCCCCTGCCGCCGGAGGGAGGTGAATGGCGGCGGGGAGGGGGCGCGACTCCGGGCCGGGGGGGGGGACGGCGGGGAAGGGGCCCCGGCCGGGGTGGGCGGCGGAGCCGACAGTCCCCATTTGCCTGTGTGAGGCGGGAGCGGGGGAAGGAAGGGGGGGCGCAGGGGGCCCGGCAGGGGATGCCCGGCTACCGCCTGCCGGGGAGGGCAGCCGCAGCTCCTCAGGCAGCGCGCAGCCCGCGGCGGGGCGGGCGGTGATAACAAAAGTCGGGGGATGAAGAGAAAAGGCTGTGCCGGGAGCGCATGGCTCAGCCTGCTCCTCGTCGCGGCCCCGAGCGGCGGGTGAAGCCTGCTTTTGCACATGCCCGGGAGGAAAAGTGAGGCTGGGGTCACACTGACATCCATCCCTGCTTCCCAGTCTCTCTCCCGAACGCCGTCGGGACGCGCTTTCGTTTGTGCGCCTGCGATGAAGCTGAAGCAGCGGGTTTGCGCGTAAAACCGAGAAAAAAACCCCACCTACCACCACCACCTACCCACGCCCAACCCCCCCCCCCCAAAAAAAAAAAAAAAAAAAAGGGAAAAAAAGACGAAAGTGATGCGGTGCCTCCAAGCTGCCGCCGTGCGGGGCCGGGGGCGGGGGCGGGCGCTCCCCACGTTGCCGGCGGAGGCGGCGGGAGCCCGCAGCCCGCACGTACCGCTGCCGCCGCACGGCCCTGCTCCGCGCCCTCCTGCCAGGAATTCTCCGCGGTTTGGGTCATAATAACCCATTTAGAAATCAACAGCTGTAACCCGGTGTGTGTGTGTGATTGGAAAAGACCACTTCACTGTAAATACCGGTACGCTGCAATAACGCAGCTTTTGAAGAAAGACCTCTCCCTTCCTCTTGTAGGGAAATATGAACGTTTACATACAAAGTAGTACTGGTTACCTGGGTTTGTTCATTGTGTTTTTTTGTTAAGGGGGGGCAGAGAGAGAGAAGTAATTGGAGATCTGAGGCACCGACCTCTCCGAAGAAGCAAGAAATGCGCTCCCGCGACATGCGACTGCTTCAGTTCGTAACCTTGGGCAAGGTACCGGTGACCTTTCTGTACCTGTGCGGCTCCCCACAGAAAACGATGCTTACAGTCCTTACTCTCCTGGTAACATTCCTTGATTTCTGTATCTGGAAAAATGCATAGATCTGGTAATTGTAAATTTAGATTATATGTAATGATTGCATAACTGATCTCAGTGAGGGAAGTTTCATAGGAAAACTCAGGAATAGTTGATTTTCTGCCTATGACTGTGATGGGCCAGACTATCTGCTGTACTCACGCTACCGAAGACCTAAGGGGATTTTGTTATCTGAACAATTTCTTGCCGCTGTGAGCAATCTGGGCCCATAAACACCGAGAGGAGCCTTTTGTCTAGAAACCTCTTGGAAATTTCAAAAGATTTTTCCAGACCTTTGTGAAATATGTTTGGTGACCTTGACCAAGCATTCATAGGTTTGACATGTAAAAAAGATTAATATTAATTCATCTATTTCATATTTCCATATATGTTATTCTTGACTGTGTGGGCAATACACATTTGATGTACTGGTTATAGCATCAGAACTAAGTTTTGCGAACAATTTCTGTGACAAAGGCAGTAGGATAGACTAGAATTCAAGGTTGAATTTATACTTTTCGTTTCTATATTGGCATTGATATAAGGAACATCTTTTTTTCAGTTCATTTTTAGCAGTGGACGATTCATAACAAGTATTATTTTTTCCATAATTATGGCTGGAGTTTGCTTTTTAATGCGTAACTGGAGTACAGAACACAAGTGGGACTCAGGTGTGCGTGAAATTCAGGTTAAAAAGTACTATTGTTTCATGACCGACACTAGAATGAATGACCACAGCTTACACAAGTGATCTGTCTTATTCAGAGGTTCCTCTGAACCACTCTGAATTGCTTTTCAAAACTATATCCCTTCTGGAAAAACTTCCCAGTCATTTCAATGTTATTACAGAGGCATTTAATAAAATAAATGCAGTACCACCACTCGTCCATCCCACCTCTCAGCTACAGGTCTCTGTTTCTGCAGGCTGGCATGTCTTACACTTCAGCTGTTCCTGTGTGTCATGTTGCACAGTAGCTTTAATTTCTGAAATAAGTGGGTTTTCAGTGATACAACAGGTTGTGAATTTGGACGGTTGAAGCATAGCACATGCTCTCTTGTTCCACCAAGTAATTTCAGGCAGAATGTAGGGGTGGACAAATAGGGGCAGCAGCATCTTCAGTAACTGTGATAGATTTGCCAGAGGATATTTGTTTAAATCATCACTGTAGAATAATTCCATCATGATGAAAGAAAAAATGAACTCGCTTTACCTCTCCTGTTCCTTTTCTTATGTCATATCCCCCTGCCCCATCCCTATTTCCCACATTTATCTTCTAGTTTGAGGTCTCTGCTGGAAATGCTTTGCTAATGTACAAAGCAGACCAACAAAATAGTCCTAATATTAGCATCTTTCCTGCCTGCTAAACTATGATTTTGCCAGCATACCTTGCTTGCTTCAGCCATCTCCTTTTTCCTCCAAGAATAATAAGCCATGCCAGGTAATGGTCAGATTTATCAAAATATACTACCTATGTGAGGGGCATTTGCTTTGATGCCAGTGATGGCAGTCATAAAAAGTTACCTCTATCCACCCTAAACTGGCAGAGACATGCCTAGAAAATTATAGACCTTGCTTATGAAAATGATGAAGTTTAGTCTGGATACAGTTTTGCCGGCACAGAGCCTTACTGATTTCATGTTTCCGTGCTTCAAATACTTGGGGTTCCTTAGCTATATGTTAAAAAAGAGGGGGGAAAAGTGTGATTATTTTGTTTATGCATAAATGTATTTAAGCTCCATGTTTTGGTTATTGAGCTGTATGGATGGATGATCTACAGTGCACAGCAACACTGTTCTGCAGGTTACGAACTTCTCAAGCCATCAGTGAATTTTAGCTAGGAAGACTGTTTGCCTGAATAGTAGCTTAATGGTCAGATAAAAGTATTACCTCTAGGGGCATGCAGCTGGTTTTAGTTACATGTGGAAGCTTAGTGCTACGAGCCCAACACACAAAAGGATCCAGTTATATTTTGTTTGTTCCTCACCTCCCGCCCACCCCCCCCCCCGTTAAGGGAATTGGAGCACCAGGCCCTGTGACTATGTAGCTGTATTTAAATGACTGCCCAAAGTCACAGCCAGGCTACTCACAAAAGACTTTCTGAGAGACTGCATGCACAAGCAGGTTTAATTTCAAAATTTGTCACATCCTTTAAAAATACCTTTTTGTTTGTTCTTAGTCTAAATCTCATTTTGAAATATCTTTCAATTTCGGGATAAGGAGTAACAGTTGAAAGGGATGTGCTTGATGTTTGACTTGGCTGTTGCCTTCTACCTGTTGCCAGGATCACAGAGCTGATGGTAGCGGAGCCATGGGAAAAATGTGTAGAGAAAGATTATGTGCGTCAGCAACACTTTCTTATACTATCAAGAGTACAGTTATCTGTTCCAACAAAATAGAGTGATTTATATTTTGATGTCCTTGAACCTCTACATAAACAGGTGAAGTCGGTTTATTCCCTTGTACATTTATTTGCATACTTCTGATACAGTGTCATTTCATAACCTGACTGTAAGAGGACATGAACTCCCATCAGCTACTTTCTCTCTAACCTTTCTCAGCTCCTTTGAGTGCTAATGTACCGTGACTGTGCTGCTACTTAGTTGTGAATTTTGTGTTATTTGGAAGGGATGACAGGACATCTTTCCAGATAGTTTTATAGAGATTTTTTTGAAACCACTCATTTAGTGACTCCAAACAGCATGCTTTATCCCTCCACAGCCAGAATAACGCTAAGGGATGCAGTTGCCCTGCCCCCTTGAACTGGGGCTGCCAATCCTATGCCATTCCCCTTGTCCCCCTGTCCTGTGAAAACCATTATGGGTGGCTTTGTACATGGGGGAAAGATACTCAGAACTCATAGACTCTGAAAATACTTCTTTCTTAAGTAAAGATTACTTGCCTGAATATCGCACCCACAGATTTCCAGAGGATTCCAGCTTAAATAAATAGGGGTTATGGTTATGCAACTTTGTGCATATTCATTAATTCTTGAAGCTAGTAATACATGTATTGTTTTAAATATATGCCAAAACGATGTTATTAGCCTGTACATTCTTATATGGGAGGGGAATAAAGCTGAGGAAATTCTGGAGCATGCCTGATTTCCAGTGCATTACTATTTTTTGACAAAGACTTGGATCTTTTTCTGAGTTCAGATAATTTCTGCCTCAAAGTTTGTATTTCAAGTGGCAAGTTCAGGGCCTCGCAGTCAGTCCGTGCGCAGCCCGATGCGCTGGGGGTATTTCGGAGCTGACACTGAGCAAAGTTCCTGTGGCCTAAACAGGGGGACAGTCTTCTTCATGTGACAGGTGTCCCCAAAACGGGCCGGTTTGGGGAAAGCGCCTCGATTCGGCAGCGTGTCCCAAGGCGGGCCGGTGCTCCGGGGTGCTGGCTCGGGCCAGGCGGGGGGGTCCTCGGGCCAGCACCCCCCCACCTTCCCCCGGCAGCGCGGAGGAGGGGGGACTCGCCGATAGCACCGCCCGCTGGGCCCCGCGCGTTGGCCGTCTCCCGTGGGAATCGCTGCCGGTGCCGAACCTCTGAGGGCGACCCCGGGCGGGGCCGGCGGGGCACCAGCTCCTGCCCCGCGCCCCCCCCTCCGCTGACGGTGCGAAAATTACGCACTGAGGGCTGAGGTGCGTCACCGGGACTGTCTTCCCGGAACAGCTCTGCTTTTGTTGATTGCGGGGTTTACAATGGGGGTGGGGGGCGTGTTTTGTTTGCGCCCCCCCCTCCCCCCCATTCCGAAAGGCGGCGGCGGCGCAGGGAGCCCGGTCGCGGCGCTGGGGCTGGTGCCTGCTGCCCCCCGCCGGCAGCGCCGCCGGCCCGGCCCCGCCCCGCCCCGCCCCGCCCCGCGGCCCCGGAGCTCCGGCGGGAAAGCGGGACTGAGGCTGGGAGCGGGGCCGGCCACAGTTCCCGCCGTCCCTTAGGCGCTCCCCTGAGGCGCAGGGACCAACACATCGGTTTTAATATTTCTTTTTGTTTGTTTGTGTGTGTGTGTGGGGGGAATGCTATCTTTCATTCCTTCTGGAGCGATCATGGATCTAAAAATTATTGTTGTTTATTTAAAGAAAAAAGCCTGATAGAATAACTGATCTCCTTAAAGAAAAAAGATGTTCATGTAGCAATAAAGCCAAATAGTTTCAAGCAATAGCTGAAATCTATACCTCTCTTGGTATAGATCTCTCTTCTAGGAGAAAATGTAAATACCTAAGAACCATTGAAAACAATGCCCTGGTTTTCTTTCTTTCTTTCTTTTTTTTTTTTTTTTCTTTTTTCTTTTTTTTTTGTAATGTATCTTTCTGACCTGCATGGATAGCCAAGATCTAGGGTCCTTCGGGGCATTTCTGTTCAAGAAGAGACTGATGATAGAATTCAATATTTCTTTGATGCAATATTTACAGAAAATTTACACTGGCCTATTAGCCCAAACGCAATAGGACTCTACACAGAGGAAGGTCTTTTTGTGGTCTGCTTTTCCCAACTGTGTTTCTTTCCAGATAGCATTCTGTTTGAAAATCTATTAGTTTCTTTTTTCTTTTTTTTCCCTAGGCAGGTTACTCCATCCTCTCTCTGTTTGTTTCTTACTGCTCTTGGAGGCTGTTCCCCAGCAAAACAATCCCAGGCATTCATTCCCCTCTGCCCTACAATTCATGTGGCTATTTGTCTTTGTTTCAGATGGCCTTTGCATCTGCTTTAGGTAGTAACTCTTTTTCCTCTAGACTTCTTTTTTTTTAAAACTTCAGAAGGGAGCCCAACTTCCTCTGTCATTTATCTTGACATCAGGATAATTTTCCTAACAGCAGGGGTAATGCAGTCCTGGAGTAGATCGTCAAGAGATTTTTATAGAGTCCCCATCACTGGAGCATTTTAAGCTGCACAAATATTTATCGGGAATGACACAAGTACAGTTGTCCTGACTCAGGGCAGTGTGATAGTCTAGATGATCTCATGTTTACTTCCAGTCCTGTTTTACTGGATTTCTGTGATATATATACCTTATAAATAGCCCCAGAACCATTACTGCTGAAAGGGAAAAACCAGTCTTCTCCCCCCCCCTCCCCCGTCTACTTATTTAATTATACAAAATAAAGAGTTTAAAACTATGATTATGAGCCATTGCTTACTCTTACTGTTCAGGATAAGCTGTTGGTGCAATTCTTACTCATGCAAAACATTTGCTGGTCTAATTTGTGTGCACACAAGACCACCAGGGAGATAAAGAGACATTTGGGGAAATATAGTCACTACAGAGGGGAATCTTGCCTACTTTTTTCAATGTACCTCTTCAGTGGAAGTTTTATGTGAATAAAATGAGGAAGGCTTGCCCTCGGAATGGTCTGACTGCTTTCAAGGAGAATTATCATCTATCTGCATTATTTAGACGGCGTCTGGGAAACTCACTGGAGCCTCAGGCTCCCATTGTGCTAGACATTGTGTAGAGGAGTAATTAATGGTGGGCCTCCTTCTGTTTTGTGTAATGTATATATTGTACATATACAATGAATTGAGGAAGATTGCTGATGTAGGGAGTCAAATGGGAGAAAGGCGATTCTGCAGTCCTGTGAACAGTGTGGCTGACAAGCAGCAGCTTCAGCTTGCCAGTTGTCTAACTGATGGACACTGCAGGCATGCTCAGCATTTAAAGAAGAACTGAAAAGTGTCAACATTCCATATTTTGGTGGGCTCATATGCACGGGTGGTGAAAGCATAAAAGGCAACAAGTGTGCTGATGGAAAAGGTGGAGTATCTTTTTCAATATATTTTTGGAAGTGTATTTTTCAGATGTACAGCTTAGGTGAAATTATTCATTTCAGGAAGATTAGGCATCACAACAAGATGAGTGCAAAACTGTTGGCGCTAGAAATTTCTGCAGATCCATGTGCCTACAAAACAGGTTGAATAAAACCTCTCAGCTGATGAGCATCATGGGTCAAACACCGCACACACTGGTACAGATTCTGTCACGGATGGCTGGATTGTGGGGCAGAAGAAGGAGTGGCTATCTCCAAGATCCTTCTTGCAGCAAGCACTACTGTGGTTGGAAGCAATTTATATGTGTAAATAATAATAACTTGCTAAAAAACTGTCAAGTAATTTCCACAAAAAAAAAAAAATCATGCATGTTCTGCTGAGTGCTCATGGACACAAAACAAAATGGTCACTTAATGTTAGTAAAATATTCATGTGAACATTGCATTTTCATTCCTGAACCAGGAGACCACAAAATCAAATACAAGTGAAGAGTGTGCTTTCAGTTAAACTGCTGATTAAGCAAAGGAACAGCATATGTAACAGAGGAGAATGAGGTAATCATGGCACATGAACATGTTTTTAATTTCATCTGTTGCATTTAATCATACAATAAGGGAATGTTTCTGGGCCCATCACTTCATTCCTAACACGCTTGTCTTTTAAGAGACCTTTTGCTGACTTGTAAAATCTTTTGAGGCTATGGAAGTAGATTTTTTTAAAGGTGAACTAAGAGCTGCTGTCATCTCTTGAAAGCAGCTGTCATGGAAGTGGATCAATGAGCTAAGATTCAGTCCACTGCCTTGTGGTGACCAAACCAAAGCAAACCATTTCTTCAGCTGGAGTTGTGTAAGGAGGAAGCCTCAGGAATGAAGCCTCCTACGAGTATCTTTTTCTTACGCCCTCCAGTGAGCTGGAAGAGCCTTTCATTTCTGGTACAAAGCATTCTAAGTTTGTTTGATAGCAGAAACTTCTGTCCTAAGTAACTTGGACCTGGTGAGAGATCACTGGGCTGCACCGTAGTTTGGCCTTCGGTTTACCTTTCCCAGCTGATGTATCAACCCAACAGGTTCCTCTGCAACGATTTCCTGAGGTGTCCCTCTTTGTGACAAAATTACCTTCTTTGCTTTGTTTAGAAATGCATAAGCACCACAAATATGCTAAACACATCACTATCGCAGCGGTATAAATGATGCAGATGAGATTTATGGATTGTGGAAAGATCATATAGTTTTATAGTCAATGGTTGGCTATCAAGTTGTTAATTGAACATTTGGTGAAAAATGCCTATGGGTAAGTGATCTAGATGTTCTTACAGGATAATCAAGTTTAAAAACAACAGTTGTCTGCCACCCTCCCGTGTTGACTATATTTAAAGAAATACCAACAAGTTAAAAATCACACCCCCCAAAACACTCACACCCAAACATCCTTACATTACCAGTCCTTTAGCCTGATAATATTGAAACGATTTTACAACCCAATTTAATGACTTGTTGATTTTAGTTGTTTTTTTTACTTTCAGTTGGGGAAGAGAAAGTAGGTTGTTCAGTTTCTCACTTTCAAAGGCTGGGTATAATTAATTTTGATTTGCTTTTTCCATCTGCAGGTTCAACTTTGTATCCACGCTGCACACACACATCAAATTAACGTATTGCTTTAAACAGATATCTTGCCTCCAGTTGAATTTCAATAATTTAAAGTATCTTAAAATCTTACAAACTATTGCCTCTGAATTGTTTCAGCAAGACTCGGGAACACACAATTGAGGAGGCTCCCTTCCTTTTGAAACCAACCCCACAGAACTGAGAATGTTTTGTCTCAAGTTCATTAGTTTCAGTAAATTAATGTCTGTCCCTCATTACACATTTTTTAGTGCTGTATAGATCAGGGTTATTTTACATAAATCCAGCAACTGTACTCTGCAGTTCCAGAAGTGATGTTATATCTGCAGAAAACCATCACAATCCCCAAGATCTATTTTCTCTCAACAAGCACATCTATTTTATTGGTTTTCTTGGATAAATTTTATACTATTTCTCAGGCTTAATGAGTCACTTAAGAATAGATATTCACAATTCAAATTGTAATTGTTATAGCAGCATGGACTTTAAAGCAAACCGTAGAGAGTTCAGTGATCTGATGTCCTCTGCAGCACAAACAACTTGTGATTGAACTAGATTATAATATTATGTCTTCCTATGCAGGCCTCAAGTGGCCATTAAGTTATATCCGTAAGTCATGGGATAAGTGAAGAGATGCTGTAAACTCAGCTGGATTGACTCTCCCTGTATATTTGGTGAGGTGGTGTTCGTCTCAGTGAACCACAGCTATCTAAAAGTTGGATGACTAATGCATTTTAGCCTCCAGAGTTCCTCCACAGAGATGAAGGGAGTTATTCATTCTTTCTTCAGGTAGATCTGAAGTCTAACGTGAATATATTCACAATATAGTGAATCTGGGTTTATGTTCCTCTTAATAGTGGAGGAGATAATACATAGCCATGTGACGTAGGTGTTGATTCATGTGATTGCAACAAAACTAATTCAATTTTTTTACAAAGACTTAAGACATTAACTTTGTACCAGGAAGTTTATGCCTCGTCAGATACCATCCACTCTCATCACTCACCTTCGCGCCAAGTAGGGCATCTTTAGAGCTTATGTAGGCAGCATAAAACCCCAGTGCCAGAATGGGCTCAATATTGTGTGCTCTGCTCGTTTAACAAGAACATTCAACTTACTCTAAAAAAAGTGTTCAAGGTATGTTCAGTATGTCTTATGTTCATTTGTGTTCGGCTCAGGTATTAATGATCACAAAACAGTGGCCTAAAAAAGCTATGACATATTTCCATTAGAAAATCACTGTCCCTCTCCATTTGCTGTCAAGGGACTCTAGAGCACTAGCTTACTCTTGCACCCTCCCCTTTAGATGGCCAGGATGGGTATATGCATTTGGTTGCTTGCCTCTCTGGATACGATGTGATCTTTGGAATGTATTGGGAAACTTCAGGAAACATTTTGGGCATTATGGGGCAAAACCTTGATGGTTTTGCTGAAAATCAGAAAACTGGAAGACATTTGTAGTTTAAAGTTGCTCATTGCTCTCCAAGTGCTGTGTGGCACCTGGGTGACAGCCACTTAGCCAGCTAGGGAAGCCAGGGTGGGAGCAAAATGGAGACATTTCATATTTTCCTTCTCCTTCCTCACAGACAGTCTGTTGGTGATGGTAAAGAAAAAAGAAAGACACCAGCTGTTGGGTCATTGTTTTAGAAAGGGCAGAATTACAGGCTATTTAGAAGAGAGATGAAAACCAGAAGCCCACAATATCCTTCATGTGGTGGTGAAGATGCTGAGGGGCAGGTATGTTATTCATCAGTTGCTTTAATTGTAACCTATCCATCTGTTTTATCCCTTTTCATCAATATTGATATGCACATTCCATACAAATGTCAGTGATTATTAGATTAGGTGATTTTTTTGACTCCTGCAGTCTCCCAGCCCCAATATCAGTCCTGCCCCACATTTGCCTCTCAGTTCCCAGTCTGCTGAATCTCATCCCTTAAGCATGAAATTTGTACACTTGCTCTCCCTTTGGCCCACATCTCACCCATTTTTGCTGCAGGCTTTCCTGCTTCATGAACTGATGTACTAGATGCAGCTGATTGACACCTCCCTGGTTTTACTAATCAGATATAGGATCATGGATGAGATTAGGTGCAGGAAAAGCTGCAGGGCTGCAAAGTAGTGAATCACCAAAGGTACTTTGCACTCTTAGAGTGTGGAGTATATGCCTGTGTTGCAGAGCAGCAGGAGGGCTGCTGCTTCACAACGTGACCTTGATTCCTCATCACATTATCAGCCGTTACTACTCTTTCATCCATAGGCACCAAGTAATACCAAGAGATACGCATCTCCCTGCTTATTTCTCTTCAGCTTAATCTCTGCTTCCCTGCAACAGCTTACCTAGTCCTACCAGGTTAGCAAACCCCAAGCAGTTTCTTCAAACTTCAGGTTTGACTCCACACAGAAATGAAACTTAAACATTGAGTGACCCCTTTTCTTGCTCCTGGTTTCCATCTGAAACCCAAGCCCTGGAGACTGGAGAAGGCTAAGAGACCAGAGTCCCAGGACTGGCTGCGTGCAATCTGGTACAGCTTCTCAAGTCAGCATCAAACTGCTTTTGTATATGCTTTTTCCTTTCCAGACTAAAAGAGTAGGGTGAGACCTACAGAGATTCTTTATCACCTTTCCATTTTAAAGCATTCCAGGAAGGGATGTGGAAAGCTAGTGTCTTTCTCTGATGCTCTGCGGAAGGGAGACCAGAAGGAGAGGGGGAGATTGGGTGTGGGGTGGACAGGTGGTTCTGCCCTCCCATGCCAATGATGACTGCCCTGGAGGGGACCAGGGAGCATTCCACCTCTTACACAGCAAACCCCTGGGGACCAGGAGACAGGAAAATAAGCAGAACACTGTCAGGATGGGTCTCCCATTAAACATCTCAAAAGTTTCAGCAGTCTCAAGCTTCTTGATTCACTCTGAGACTTGCTTTGTGCTTCCTAAAATCGAAAAACCCAAACCAAAACCAAAAATACCACAAAGACTAGCAAAGTTGTGCAATGTTATTTACAAATAACACAGCCAAAGTCTTGTTTCCCCACACACAGCAAGGAAAAACTCCCTGTTGTTCTTCTGTGCCTTACTTACGCAGATGTACATAACCCCTGCTAACCATTTCTCCATCCACTGCATTTGCAATATATCCCAGAGAAATTGCTCTGTTCATATAGCCCAAAACAGAGTAATGTGTGTTTGTAGGGTGGTAGCTTTCATTGTTTCTGCCTTTCTCTGTGGAAAGTTTAACATGATCTGACCACCATACCCATTAGAAGACCATCTCTGACACCTTCCAGTGTAAAACTGTGAATCACATTAGCCAACTTTAGCCTATTTTACACTAAAAAATCAACCATCAACTATTGCCTTCCCATTTTTTCAGTCATTACACTCCTCAGTCCTGCAAGTGTAATCTATATGTCCTCCTCCCAAAATAGATAGCCTTTAATTTGCAGTGTTAATACCCATATTGTTTCTGCTGAGAAAGTTTAAATCACTTCCTGCTTGTAATCTGTCCTCAAAATTTCTCTCCTTCTATGTCACTTGCATAACTTAGAGGTATTACTAGAACTTAGTTTATGTTCTTTTTCTCATGCTATAGGTAAAACCATTGAATAATGGTGTCTCAGACATGAAAGGACCTCTGTAATGCCACGCTGGCAATATATGGCAAGTTTTAGTTAACAGTTACATGTTGGATTCCTGGGTTATACATTTAGTCTCATTTAATATATGTTTTCTTGTTTTTGTTGTGGTGCTAATATTTTATTCAGGGTGTCATGTGGTGTCAGTGCTTAAAAGAAGTCTGAAAGACGTTTTTTCAACATAGTTACCTTTATTAAACAAATCAAATAATCAAAATTCTTATCTCATAAAATCATTATGCAGTTTTACTTAACCTATTTTTTATAAAGTCACGTTGACTGGCAGTAATTATGTTACCATTTTTTATTTCCTTATGGACAGGGTCCCATATCAGCTGTTCCATTCTTTCACACAGAACCAAGGTCAAGCTAACTCATCTACAGTTACCCTGGCCATCCTGTTTACGCTGTTGAAATATCAACATGGCATTAGATTTTTCCAGGCCTCTTGGACTTCTCCAGTATGCCAGAGATTTTGCCAATGAGCAGCAGTGCAAGATTCCTTTTACAGGCTTTAAATCAAGTTATCTGGTCCTGTCAATTAAAAAAAATTAATAGATCCTCTTTACTATCCACTTAGGAGGATGTCAGAATAGATGATACTTTGGCAATGCAGACTCTGTTTTCCTTTCTAAATGCAAAACAGAAATCCAGAATGCTTTTTGTTTTCCACAGCTGGCAATGGAACTATGTCATCAGTAGGATTTCTATTTTCCTGCATAGTCCTACAGAAATTCAGAATAAAACAAAGACGTATTCTTGTCTATCACTACATTTTCGTAGATACATTTCATTTGCAGGCAATATACTGCATTTATTATTGTGTGAACTTTATTATTTATATGATTCTGTGGGCTTTCATTTTTTCTTAACCGTATTTATTATCTGTAATTGTCTTTTAAGCATTCTATTAATATGTGTCTATACACATATATGTATATATACACTAATACTCTGAAGTACTGCTGTATGCGCTAATTATAATACATATACTAATCAACACTAAATTCTGCGTGCATTTCTTTAATTGGATCACTGCTATGTACTACTTGCCATGTGTTTTAAGTTTAGTGAGCAATCACTTTCACGACTCAGAATGAAGGATAATGCAGTATTAGAACGTTTCCCTTTGTGATAGAAATGTCAATCTTTTAAGTTTTAGAGGATCTAAGGCATTGTAGGGAACATGGGACAAGAGCTTGAGCACATATCACTTTATTAGAAGCCTTTTTATAGAGGCAATGTTTCTTTCTTCATAGCTATTTGTTCTTGGTCACAAAAGTTACATGGGGTGGAAATCATCTCACCTTCCTTGATAACATAGATATCCACATCTAAGCTAGTGATTCCCTAGCGTGACCATGTCTCTGTCTATAGAGAAAACCAGACATTTTAGAGCTCAATGAATCTGACCTATTTTAGATGCCTACATTAGGATGGTATGAATCATGCCTTAAAGTGCTTTTTCTCTCTTTTTTTCTCCTCGCCCCCCAACCTCCCCACCCCCCAACAATAAAAGGAGCCCCGGGTGATTAGTCCTGATCCAGTTCTTTGCACTGCAGACTTCTACATCTGGCTATCCATACTGCATTTTTCTTTCCTATCTGAGGGGGGAAAAAAAAAACCGAAACCAAAAAAGGGTTGGTTATATAATCATGAGGAAAAGAGGCAGCTGAGCCTCTAAATCTTGAAGACACAAAAATTATTTAAAGCCATTCTTCTTTTTTTACCAAAATTGCAAGCTAGACTATGATTCTATGAGGGGTTTAAAATATTTAGTTAAATTTGATGAAAAACTTAAGGTTCTTAACCAAACAGCTTTACATTGGAAATAAAGATTATAAGTAGATATTTAAGTTGTGTCAAATCAGACTGAATATATCAAGACAGCATTCTCTAATTCAGGTAACTGTTAATTAAATTAATCTTTTTTAATTTGCTTTACCTAAATATTATTTTTTATTTTTGCTACACTTGAAAATGTTGATCTTTAAGTTTTTAAGGATTTAAAATGTGTTCAAAGCTTAAAGTTTAAAATTAATGTGTTTCCTTCTACAATAAAACCATAGTGGCATGAATGATCCATAAGTGAGTTATCTGAAGGACTATGATGAAGCTGTTTTCAAGTAACTCATCTTAACCTGCCAATCAATTTGGCAAAAAATTTCAACATGCTGACTTGGTGCAAATAGCTAGCTGGGTACACATATTGCTTCAAGAAGACTTTGGCTACTGGGTGAAGAATTTCTTTTGCATTTGAGAATTCTGCTCTAGAGATGAAGAGACAGGAAATCCTCAAAATAAACTGGTTTTTGCAACACAGGTTTTTAAGTTCACTCTTGGACTCACTGAAATACTTCGGATAATCATCAGTGCAGGTAGTAAACCTGTAATTTTAACAAATACTCTTCCTGGATCATCAAGCAGGAGACCTCTAGAAATGACTATACATGTACAAACAATGTTTCAGTGAAGTTCCGATGTCAGATTGATATTCGCTTGTCTTCTCTAGGGACTGAAAACCACTTCAGATAAAATTATTTAAGGCATTTGCAATATTGACCAGTTTCCCTCTTTTTATACAGGCTATGACAAAAAAACCTGCGGACAAGCCAGAACTTTCTTACTACCTATCACCCTAGAGAGGAAATCACAGCATGCAGGTCTTTAAGTGAATGCTCCAAAGGCTTAACCATGCACAGCATCAGAGGTTCTTGTTGTGCATGTATCTGTAACAACCAAGGACTTGAAGCAAGCAACAAGTCTTAAGACATATTACAAAATATGCAGCTATGCAAATGCTTGAATACCTCTGATATCTTTTGAAGCATAAAGCATTATGCCAAGGACTACCCACCTATCTGAGTGATGTAGATCTCAAAAGTAATTAAATTTGTTGATGCACTTAGAAAGTACAGAATTCTTTTGTTCATACAGCTAGCTACTGACTACTGAGTCTCTTGGTATTGGCTATACTTACACTGGCACCTTCATGTGCTAATCTGGTTGTGATCATACTGCTTCTTGCAGTGAGTATGGTAAAAACTAATACATTTAAGAATTAACTTATGGGCATGTCTTATAAAGACACATTTCTTTATATCTAATATACAGCTAATACAGTCTAATATACCATAATAGACACTTTGTCAAAGGTTACAAAATACATATGCATCGCCATCATACACACAGTCTTCGAGAAGACCTTTGCACATCTACATGGCCTCCAGAATTAGCTGGAGTTCTCCTACCTTTCATAGTTAGGAGCATTCAAGGGATATTATGCACATCATGGTATCTGATCACCTTTGGTTCCTTGACCCAAATGACATATTCCTAACTGAGTTGACTGTGGGTAGACTTCACCACAAGTTCACAACAGTTCTTGAATTTATGTCTTCTAATGGATGGCAAGGTACCCACCTGTCTCTGACTCTGTAGCACATATGGCCTCCATACTAATGCTAATGTAATCTTCCTTGAATAGCTAGTGTTTAACTTCACCACTGGTTAATGAAAGTTGATGCTGAATTTTCTTTTCTGAAGTACCGACAGTAGAAGCAAAACACTTCACTTTGGAGTTGAACACTTATGTGTCTCAATGTACAAGATCTTCAGTCCCACTTCTTGTGAATGTAAAACAACTCTCAGATGAAGTCTGCTGAACAGCCCTTCATCACGGTTACCTTTCCCATTCTACCATGTACTGCAGTGATACATATCCAGTGGGGAAGCCCTGTGTGGCTTAATGAGTAGAAGGCAAGTTTATTGTAACAACAGGTACAGGATAGAAAAAAATGGTAGAATACATTTTCTGGCTTATTTTCATTATGCCATCAGCTTTGGAGTGAGTTGTTAAAAAATAAATCACCCAATTCTGACAAAACAAATATTTTAATAACTACAGAGACTCTCAGCATTTTTCATTTTTGATGACTGCAGAATCTTGTTTATTTAACGGATTATACTGATGTACAGGTATTAGAATACAGGTATTAGAAAAGAAGTCTAATGCAAAGATAGTACTCTACTTTAGAATGGATATTGTGCAATTAAGGAAAATACAGTATTTTATTATTCTTGGCACAGAGGCTATTTCTTGGGCAATGACTACCTGTTCTTTTTAATCTTTCCCACCACTGCCACATTGCAGCAACCACGGCCTCAGGTGCCTACACTGGATGAACACCTGTCCAATATAGACAAGAAGGAAAGGAAATCAAGGGATCCATGTTTACCAGTTTTGTGTACACAACACAACAGAGTGGTAAAAAGATGGAGAAATGGAAATAAGTTTAAATTCAGCATGATTAAGAGGAGAGAGAGTAGAGGAAAATGGTCATGACCCTTCAGAAACAGACTTTGCAGGAAATAGAAGGTAATTCTAAATATGCTTTCTTCAAAGAGAAAAACCCCACTTTCTTTGTCTGTCAGCCTTTCCTTAACAATGCACCTACTGAGGCAGCACCTTTTAACAGCAGTTTGCAGGTACAGGTTTGTCCTTCAACATTCCACCTTGCAGATCAACAAGTGTGCATAGCATGAAACCCTGTAAACTCATTCATCTTCCCAAGGGATAGCGCATTTCTACAGTTCCACAGACTATTTTCCTCTGCTTTCTTGCCTTAACTAACATATATCTTTCAAAATTATTTTCATAGCATTGCTTGATTATATAAAAAGCTTTTCAGAAGTCAATAATAATCCTGTGTATATCTAAACCCTCCATGTATACAAATTTCCCTACTCCTGCCCTAAGAGACTATCCATTTTGTTCACAAATCAGCCCTTGTTTCACATTTTTATTGTAGGGCATCCCTGACTGTTGTCTTCCTGATCAGAGGGAGGTGTACACCATCACTACGTTTTTTTACTACTCTAAACATCTCAGTGTTTCTCTGTTCACTTTGCTGTGAAAGAATCTTAAACACAGAGGAAATAATTCTCACATGAGGCAGATATTGCCAATCAAGCATCAAGTTTTTGAGTATTTTTAATGCACAACCTAAAATCATTCCACTTGGGTGTAAATGAGCCTTTCTTTAGTTAAGCATCCAGAGGAAGGCTTCATAAATCGGGGAAACATGAGTGTTTGGGTATGCTAAGTCTTTCAGGCAGGCAAGAATAATCAGAGCACTATTGCTTTCTATATTTGCCCTTTAACAAAAAAAAAAAAAAAGCACATTAAATACACCAGCATTTCTAAAAATGTAGGTTTCTTGGACCTACCCATCACATCATTCTAATATTAGTAAATCTACCATGGTGATCATCTGTCTTTGCTACATCACAGAAAAATGCTGCCTTGTTAGGTGTGATCTGAAGTGAGAATAGCCTTATCGGTTACATTAATGGCCTAAACACAACTGGCTGCCTTGAAATACTTAAGCTCATCAATAAATGCCTGTGCATCACCTGTTCATATAAGGCAGACAGTTTTTTGGTTGTTGCACATACCTCCTTCACAATAATCTTGACCATTTTTCCTGTGGATTTCTGTCTGCAGAAATGGTCACCAAACGAGAATGGCAAGCCTTCAGATGAAAATGGATGAATATATTTCACTGTGCCAAGAGAAATTCTTATGACATGTTCCATTCTTACAGCTGTGGGGCAATTTCTCTATTTAAGGCTCTTGAAAGTTAATATTCCCAAACCCTGCTGAAATTGCTGGCTGTCTCTGTTCTGTATCAATAATAAGCCTGACCATTTCATGCATTAGTTTAGTTAGTTGTCTGTGCTCAGTTTCATCTGTACACATTGTTCCTGTCCCTAAAAAGATACAAATAGCACCAGGAATCTCCCAGTGGTCTTCAGTGCTTCTTGCCGGATGCCCAACAGTCCTTTGAAAATGGAGCTCACTTCGAATGTTGCGATGAAATTAAAGAAATCGTGGGAAATAATCCACTACCTTCTGGAGGGATCTTTCACAATAAGCAGCATGGAAAAAACCAGAGGGGCAAAGCAATAAACTGTGGAATCTTCCAAGAATGCAAAGCAGCAGTGTTGTAACAGCTGTGTAGACACAGCAATTCCAGAGCACTATGTAGACATGATTATTCCAAACACAAATTGCATCACCAAGGATAATGAAACACTTTGGACATATGGCTTCCTGTTTCAGAGAACTTGTCGTAGATACAGATGTCCACAGCAAATTTCAGTCATATGTAGAATGTAGGTCTCTTCTTTGAGAAGCTTTGTCGTGTGTGGAGGGTAGACTACAGAACTGCTTCTGAGGTAACACAAAAGCGGATTATAATGATTATTAGTCTTTGCTGCTAAAAAAAAAATACACTATTTTTGCATAGAAATCACTAATATACATCAGATATGCCAAATTGAAAGCACAGCCAAGCACTGGATACTTTAATTTTACCACAAGGTTAGTTCAGCAGGGTCAGCCCTATCCTCTTGCTAGGACTGACCTTGGAAAATTCACCTCAATACAAAATTAAAGCACCTTATCTTGACTATGTTTTTAGCACAGGAGGGCTCACATGTTGGTTTTTCTGAGGTTAAAAAAAAAAGTAAATTAGTTCATCTTTTTAGCAGTCAAGTCCAAATCAATAGTCATCTCCATTATAGTATCTCTGCAAAACCATGTGTTACCTATGTTTTTCTGTGTGTTCACTATTGCATAAAACATGCTTAGTAACCATGGCACAGACACAATATTGCATTAGTGTGGCTGGTGGTGGCTTTATGCAGGACTAGTCTTGAGAATGGCATAGTATAAAATAAGGTAGATATGAATTTAAGTAGATATAGAGTTTGGTGTAACAAGTACCGTTGGCAGCTGTACAAATGGCTGCTGATGTGCTTTGTCTTGCATCCTTTTCATACTGGTAAAAGCCCAAGGGGAAACCCACTTACTGTGGCACAAAGGTGGTACAGGTTATTTTTCACTTTTGTACTGTTGTATGTTACATAGGTAAAGCACTTTTCTTGCTCATACAGGTTCTCCCTGTCTTAAGAGGACTTGCTGAGAAGGCTGTTCTGACAAATCTTTTGTGGCATGGATTTGGCCCTAACTTTGTACCAGAGCAAACTTTCATGTGTACACTTCTATGACAGAGTAAGAAAGATTTTTCCTATTTATCTTGAATATATTACTGACAGGTTGAAAATGAAAAATTACCTCCCATACCAAGAAGGTACATAATATGGACAGGCACTACAGTAACTATACTGGCTTCAAAGCTAATTAAATTTACCTCAGTGCAGTTTTCCCCCGTAGACAAACCCAGAAGTGCCAACCCCATCAATCATTGCCTCACCCACCTCCCTGACCTATCTTTAAAACTAGAAAAAAAGCTGATCAGCTCCTCTCCGTTTCAATTTTATGCTCCCCAGCCTGAAGATCTTTTTATGTCCTAGCTTCTGGCATGATGCCTTCCAGTCACTGGTCAGATTCAGCAGTGGCAGCTGCTAGCAGAAAATCCTCCTATTCAAGAGATGACCTTATGTGCTCCAAACGCTGCTTTCTCATTCTGCCTAAATCGTTTCTCCATGTTCAATGCCTGCACTAACACCATAGATAGATAGGCTGCAAGTGTTCTGGAGCAAAAGGCATTATTTAGAAGGTATGAGATTTTGTATTTTGAACCCAAAATGATGTTGAGACAGTCTTTTTGATAAAATAAATTAACAAAGTTTCACACATAGCATCCAAATTTTATTTTTAAGGCAATGCCACAGTATCCCTCCTGATTCCTTTATGAAAGATCTGCTGTAAAATCCTGTAATGCCTCATGAATAATTTTAGCAATTCACTCCCCTGCAAATCTCTTATTTTCCAATGCAAATATTGCATAAGGGTAGCACAGTACTCTTAAACACGAACAAGACATAAACCAATTTCATTCAGATTATGTTTGTGTCATAAATAAGGCTCTGTATCCACTCAGTTCAAATCAGCCTCCTTAAGCAGGCTTGCACTCGTTAAATCCTGTCTATGACCTCAGGCAGCCTGTTCTAAATGCAAGACTGTTGCATGTGAAGAGAGGAGTTTGGAAAATAACACTGAACTGAGCTAAGGCTAAATCTATTTGGATTCATTACATCTATGACTGGACTGTCTTTGTGTATAACACTTATTTACATATATTTTAAGAACAGTCAGTTTTGCATGTGGAAAACAGAATCACAAGAATCTGAAAAACTCATTCAAGTTTAGGTGACCCACAGTCACCAAAACTAATTGGCTGGTTATCCCCTAATATTTTACAGAAACTACACAGTCAGTGCATGACTACTAAATCACTACATTTCTTCCTTCCCTTTTTTTTCACACCAGTTCTTTTTGGTTTCCTGCTCGTCATACTAGCTTGAGTAGATTTTGCATATGCAATTCTCTGTGTGTGCGTATGTCTGAAATGACTACTATCATTGAGTGACAAACTCATCCAGGCACATTTTGATATTTTTTTTTTTTAAAGAAAGAACTTCAGGAATTTTCCAGCAGCACTGAGTATGGGAAAGTAAAAAATGGTACATACAGAAAGGTGACTGTTTTTAAACAAATGTCCAGATAGTTTTCCTCCTAAAGTATACCTGTAAGACAACAGATTTTCTAGATGTTAACCTGGTTTTACTCCTGTTTGAAAAGGTTCAGTTCTTTCAGCTGTTTAATGTTTAAATACAAGGGTTTTTTTCCATACTTTAGGCTTTGCTTAGGAGCCCCAATAAGGTGCTATAGCTAGAAATCTTCTGTGGTTGTGCTGCCACAATTAAGGGATTTGACTCATGCTCACACAGGACTGACTCAGGAGCAAGAATGGCTTATGCTGGCATGGTTGTGATGTTTCCTGTTCACAGTCATGTATTTTGGTCTAGCTTTCTCCCCTCTTTTGAGTTCACTTACTCCACTGCAAGATGGGCTAGCATATTTGGGAAGTAGCCATAACCCCGAAGTTTTTAGGCTTGTCAAAATAAAGCCAGCATTGATATGCAGTTCTTTAATTCATGGCCATTAACAACTTCTTTCATAACTTAGTCACCCCACAGTAAAGGTGGGAACAGAGAACTGCATCTGGGAAATGCTGTCTTGCCCAGTATTGGTCACCCTTGCTCTCCAGTTTAAGACCTTACCTTGTGGACATGCATCGTCTTCAAGGTCTGTCTGTGGTGCCTGAAATTACTATCACCCATAGCCATGTATTGGCAGGTTGTGTTAACCAAGTTAGCTTTACCTAAGAAAGATTAAAGGAGGTAATGGGAGAAAACAGAGGGGTGCCTCTCCTGAGAGAACACTGAGGATCTAGGAGATTAAAACATTATCAGAGTGTGCTGCTGTTTGCAAAACAAAGTCCATTATAAGCAGTGTTGTCACCTGTGCAACAACTGCTTAGCCAGAGAACCAGTTCCCAGCCAGAAGTTAGGTGGATCAAATGCAAGCCCACATGTTACCATGTCAGTCCAAAACCTGACAGTTTCAGTTTCACCTATATCAAAAATTTATGCTGAGCTCGCTGGCTGCTGTAAACTGGTTAACGATCATTCACATGTTCTGTACTGACATTTTCATGAGGTGTTTGTAACCTTGGTCAGGGAAAAAAAGGAGGGATGGAGGACCAAACAGGAGACAATCTCTTTAAACGCTACAGTTCACTTGTCATCCCTCTACATTTTCAATGGCAAGAACAGGATCAAATGGACATCACGTGACTGTGTAGAGGTCCCAAATCACATTTCACAGTTAGTGTGCAAGCTCAAACCTCTGCTTTTGCTAGAGAGTGGAGCTTGTATGTAGGACACACTTATACTGGTGCAGATAAATCAGTTTGAATTAACTTGTCTTAAGGGCTGACACCCACTGAAACAATGAGAGATCTTTTGGCCACATTTATTAGGTATACATTTTGGCTCTAAGTGTAACCTTAGACAAGTCAGAATGGATTTGTACAGTCTAGAGTTAAGAGTAAATTGGCAACTCAGGTGACACTTCTTACTGGGAAAGGCAATATATGAACAGGACGTATTAAATTGCCAAGGAAGGTGAACCAGATAGTAACCTCTAGAAAATGTCAATATTAATTTTGTTCTGTGCTTTGTTTTCCAACAATTTACTAAGAAATACACCTTTTACACTACTGGTCTTCTTATGGGAACATAACAACTTTATCAAGAAGGTTGGAAGGAGGTTGTAGCGAGATGGGTGTCAGTCTCTTCCCCAAAGTAACAAGCAATGGGACAAGAGGAAATGGCCTTAAGTTGTGCCAGGGGAGGTTTAGATTGGATATCAGGGAAAATTTCTTCACTGAAAGGGTTGTCAAGCATTGGGACAGGATGCCCAGGGAAATGGTTGAGTCACCATCCCTGGAGGTATTCAAAAGACATGTAGATGTGGTGCTTAGGGACATGGGTTAAGTGGTGGATTTGTCAGTGTTGGGTTACTGGTTGGACCTAATGATCTTAAAGGTCCTTTCCAACCTAAGTGATTCTATGATTTAATTATAGGATTCTAGAATTCATTAGAGCTATTGTGCTATTAAGGCCCTGAAAGAGAAAGACAGAGGTAAGAAAATACATGTGATCACTGTGTGAAAGCGATCTGATTGTCCAGGTCATCACACATACCGTTTGTTTGCCACATGAGATGTTGGAGACCAAGTCTCAGGCTCTTTAATGTTAACTTAATCCTCAGAAGAGAGTTAAGCAAAAGGCTGTTTTCCTCATGAACTACAGCAAATGAACTGCATAAAGGTGCTGCTGTAAAGTAGGGTGCCACCAGGAAACCTGTGGTGATTCATGCTGGAACAATTTAAGCAGGTAGTGCCCCTAGCCATCTGCTGCACCTCTCTGGAGGTTACCACCCCTACAGCAAAACCAGTGTGCTTGCTTCCCAACCACACCAGCACAGTCCAACACATTAGGTTTAACTGGGACTGATGGCCCTTTAAAGATGCCAAGCTTGAGGCTGTGGCAGCTAGAGAGCTCAGGTTTACAAAGGGGCAACAATTTCTTCCACAAGAGCAGAGCTCCAGCCAGCAGGAGCAACATACTATTCTAAGTTGCCCCAACCATGCTCTTTTTAAAGTTTTCTTTTATAGGCAGCTATTTTGCATTTTCAGCTGGTATCACATACTTTTTCCAAGTGATACCCTGTAAGCACGGCTACTGCTATTGCAGTTGGTGTGTCCATATCCAAGCCAGAACTGTCTGATGCTCCGCTCTCAGTGTAACCATAGCAGTGTGAAGCTGTGCATCTGAGACTTAGCAGAACGTATGTTAGTATCTTCCCAAGGAGTCAGTTGATACAAGGTGAAGTACAACAAGCTTTGTGTCCATTACACAGCATGTTTTCAGTGGGAAACACTAGGGAAATGACCACTGCTATGAAAAAAAATGTTTCTGTAGACCATCCATGGTTACTCTGATGGCTACATAGTGGCCACCTCTGAGCTGACTTATTTAACATGTTTCAGGTGGTTTCTTCTTTCTTCATTATGAAGACTGAGTGCTCCCCACACCCCACCCCTCACGCCATCCCCACCCCCAGTTCCCTGCATAGGGGCATCACATATTTCTTCTCTTCACATTTAGGAGAGGCGAAATTTTTATCTGGGGCTCCTTACCAGGTACTGCTTCAGAGAAATCAGTGGCGGCATTCCTTAAAACACAAGCAGACAAAAAAAAGAACTCCTCAAACTTTCTTAAAACTATCAGGTAATCAATCAATTAATTAATTCAATTCAGTCCAATGGATTGCCAGTCTGTGAAGACGAATAAAAGACTCTTCTGGCAGAGGTCCTATTGCCTTCAGGAGAAGGGCTCACTGAGGAACCAAAACTCAGGTTTGAAGCTCCTCACACAGTTAGAGAAAGTCGCCCTTACCACATCAAAGGCATGGTGTCATAGCCAGTTTAAGCCAGTTTGAAAAGTCAGGGCCACTAAAGGAGCAAGTTCTTCCCTCTCACCCTCAGCCACACGTGCCTGTTGCCCCCGCCATGCTGGCACACAAGGTGACATGGGTCAGTTTGCTGATCTCACTAAGTACTGATCTTACCAAAACTAAAAGGTTGTGCTTTAGCTGGATCAGAGGAGGAGATGTGAATGCATTGTCAGGATAAAAATCACCTCTTTGGTGAATAGTGCAGTCTTAGATCACTGCCCCAACAAAATGACTGATTAGTGACTTTGTATTCAAAGCAATCTGGTCTGTCTGTGGCTAAAAATTCTTTGGAACACTTTTTTGAAAAAAAGTTCTGTGTATTCAAGTTACGTTTTATAATATAAAAATTAGATAGATATATATCTAATATAACAATTAGAGAACTTGTAAGATTTTCCAAAAATTACTAGAATTCTAAATATTCTAGGTCTTGGAATATTTATGACATTGTTCTACAATAATAAATACTATACCTTCTCTTTATTATATCACTCAGTGAAGGAGATGTGATTTAAATCAGTTTTGGACCCATGATCATAACTGTTGAACCACTCAGGAAAAAAAAAACGACAACAAAAACAAAACCAAAATGGATTCTGACTGATTTTTATGCATGTGTGCTGGCTTTATGCTAATTGTTGGCAATTAGCTTACACAATTGCCAATTGTTGAACTACTCTTAGATCAATATTGAGTTCCGAATTACATTGGTACTTCTTCTGTCTAGCATATCTGGTGCCAGGACAGTATTTCTTTAGCACTGATAGATCAGAACTTCAGGACAGGAGTAGCCAAGTTAGGAGTTAGGCTTGACCTTTTGACCCTGAATAAGGCTGGCAAAAATATATTAAATCAATAATATATAGCTCAAAGGTACCATTACTTCACAAGGAAAATGTTTAAATAGGTTTTAATTACTGTTTTACTGTCTGAACACTGTTCAGATTCTCATCTATTAGTCATTGTTGCACTTTATACTGTTTGTTCTGTGTCTTGGAAACTTCTATAACATACAGTCTACTTGAGTACATGTGTTTGAGTTAATTTCTCTTGCTGTAAAAGCTGGCAGTATAGTCGTGGGAGTGAAGAACCTGCTTGTGTCTTCTTGTCAGGATCCTCTGCCATCACAAAACCCTCATCACAATTCTCAGAAAACAGTATCACCCATTTTACATCAGTGTTCTTCTTCAAAACAGTTTAAGTTATTAGTCCAACTTATCCTTACTAGATTATTGTTCCAGAGCCTTATTTTTTCAATAGTCCTGGTAATTGTTTGATTTTCATGGCCGGTTGCAGCACATTGTCCCATTTCACTGGGAAGACATTGCAGTATCTATGTTTTCTGTGATGAACACAGTGAATTCTAGTTACAAGAGAATTTTAGGTGAAGTTTAGTTAAAAAAGAACTGTGGCAACAGCAAGATTTCTTAGGGTTGAAAGGTAATGTATTCATCAACAGCTTTTTTTTTACTGTTACACCTCTGTAATAAAGTTAAACAACTCGTGAATTGTTCAAAACAGTGCACTCCATCGAGCTTGCATCAATTTATCTCTATTGAAAACCAATGCAAATGAGGTGTATCAACTAATGACATAGTTCCCTTTCTTAGTACGAGGCTGAATTTTGCATTGGTAAATCATAGTATGCCTGGATCACTGATGGCATAATGGGGAATTACATTTCAAATTGACTTTAAAATTAGTTATTTCCTTTACACTTTCAATCATTTAATAACTAAGCACTTAGATTTTCAAGTGATCATTTGTATTTCATTGTCCTTCCTTTTCAGTACTAGGTAAGAAATAATTAGAAAGCTATCATCTTTGCAGCTCCTTTCATTTTAAAATAATAGCTATTATTACGTGTGTAATCAGAAGTGGAGTGGGATCAATTTAAATATAGAAAATCAAAATGGAATTACATCTTTTAGCTCACATAAATTAATATAAGGAACACTATGACTATTTTTGCAAAAAGATACCTTAACATTACTCTAGAATAAAAAACTTATATTCATTTTGTCTAGTATTTTATTCTTGTGTTTAATAGTGTTAATATAGCTTGTGTTGTAAATATATACCTCTATTTCTTAGGTTATTTTTGTCTTATTAACAAGAATGCTACTGTAAACTACAGAATTTAAGGTGTATCTCATAAATATATTCAAAAATACATTCAAAAATATAACACGGAAAAAAAATCTTTTTGAGTGACAAAGCTAGGAGTAGTTGCAATTTCACATTTATAAATGGAAACATTTTGTTGAAAACATGTTCTAGTTTCAAAATGAATGCAAAATGATTTTTTATATAATTTGCATGCATACTAGCAAAAGTTCAGATAAAATTAGAATTCAGTCAAGATGAAAAACTACTTAACATGCACAAAAAAGGACCCACAATTAGAGACTGCAAGGAGGTTAGGCACAATAGTGGGAATACATAATTCAAAATGTCATTCAGCAATCTACTTTGGAATAATATTAGTTGTACGCTGATTCTCCTGTTTGGCAACTCAGAACATACTTTGGCTCAAAACAGGAAAATAAAAGGTACTTCACTTAGTTCTGTTAGGGAGCATGGTGAAAACTGCAACATTTTCTGAGTGTTTCAGGAGAGATGCCTATCAAATTAAATCAGGCTGCTGTCTTTCACCTGGTTTTCACTCAAAAAGCATAATTGACCTATGCATAAAATTCAGTACAAAGTTATTAAAGTCCTCAAAATATCTGCCCCAACATTTTAGCTCCTTAAGCAAAAAGTAATGCAGCTTAGCATGGACTAGTTTGAAAGAGGAAAACAAGAAGTGGGGGGAGGGGGAGGAACAAAACAAAGGAAGCAAGTTAAATTCTAAATCTTTTCAGAAAACACACAAAAAAAGGTGCAGTTAACTTATTCGTAGCTTGGAGTTTTATTCACGTGTTTCCTCAAGGTTTTCAGAGAAGGAGAGCTGAGTAGGAGAAACATACTGTGGAATAACTGGAAAATATAGCAGAAAGGACAGTATATGTGGCATGAACATTTACAGAAAACTGACAGATAGTGACAGAAGAGTCAATTGACAAAAGCAAAGGTCAGTATAAAAGAAATCAGTATTAAGGCCCTGAAGCATGGAGAAAAATGTCTATGCACTAAACAAAATTGTTTACTTGGTTTTGAATTATGGCTGCTGCATCATTAATTTCCGTTACAGTTAGCTGCATAAGACAACATTCCTCTTCAATCCAGACCTTGCCAGTAAATGAAAGTATCTGATTTTCAAAAGCCTTTCAGAAAGAGAGTATTAGGTAACATAAGACTGATGAGTAACTATATTGTTATTAAAAGCAGTCTAATGTACTCCCTAAGTCTAATAGTCATTTAGTTCATTGTTAACACTCTCAAAAGCAGAAATAAAAAATGAACTGACTAAAAACACATTTAAGAAAGCAAAGTTTAAAAAACCCAAAACATTATATAGCTCCAGGCTTTGTCTCATGTTCATAAGTCACAATCAAATTACTTGCTTATTGATGGCAAGTGAGGTGACTGACCATTAACTTTCCTGGATGCTATCAGACATGGAAAACATGTTGAATCCTAACTAGTATCATCAGGTACCAGCATCTGAGAGCTCTTTAGTTTCTTGCGACCATTCCATGTTAAACTGCTCTGCACCCACAGATAGTTGTTCAAGCAGCTGTTCTGGCCAGGCATGGTCCTTCCTCAGCTCATTATTTCTGCCTTCTACCCACAGAAATATTTTACCCACAGAAGTAGCTCGGGGGGTTTGCAGTATCCAGACTGACTTGGACAGAAATCAAAAAGCGCTCACACAAGTCCTTCTGCAGACATTGTTACAATGGTGGTAAGTCAGGGCCCTGCCAACTCTGTCACGGTGAAACCCAGGAGCTGTCTGTTTATAGGCTGAAGATGGTGTTGTGCATTTGGGATCAAATTAATATATTAATAAATTGGCAAAGTAATGTAAATACAGGTAGATAATGGCTGAGGGAAGGATTGTGCGGAAGCTGTTGTCTTTGTATTTGAAACCTGTGAATAGATGAGAATGCAGAGAGTGCCATTACAGGTTTTGGACATTGAACAGCTAGAACTTACCTCACAGACCTTCAGAAAGGTATAAAACAAATTCCAGCATTTAGAAAGTGTTTCTTCAGCAGACTGTCTGATGTGGTTGGGCCCAGTGGGACATGGAGAGGTGTTCACTGCAGAACACATGGACTTTTTCACTTTCTAGCTGCTTAGCATCACCTCTCTGTGGGATATCACTTTCATGGCAGAACAAACTGTGTGAATATGCTTCATCCACTGCAGTGCAAAGCCAGATAAACTGATTGAAGATAGTTTTTCACTGAAGCAAATGAGGCATATTTGTGTAGTCAGTTCTAACATCACTGAACACAATCTCCAGTAAAGCTTTTTGACAACCGAAAGTGGCAACTTCTGTCCCCTGAAATTCAGTACTGGTTATCCAGTTTACAAACAATCACTTCCTGCAGGTCGCTGCAGAAGTGTAAAAACCAGCAATGTCTTAGCAATAGCTAAAAGTAGGGAATGAACATCTTTGGCAGTTCCACCTCTACTTTTACAGATACCAGAGGTGACAGCCTTATATTGAGGTGGCTTCTAAAGCCATGTTGAATGTGGAGCACCAAGGAGTTAACTTTGATAGTGTCCTCTTTGGTCAGCTCTTTTATTTATGGATTTGTTTTCAGCACTGATTAGATAGGATGCAGTAGATGCAGTAGACCTGTAAGCAGGTGGTAAAGTATTTGCCTGATCAGGACTACAAGAAAACTGTTTAGTGAATGAAGAAAACCAATGAAAAGACCAGCATAAAACTGCTATCTTGAGTTGCTGTTAGAAAATAAAATGCAGAACTTCACCTACCATGAAAATTTTATAGAATGAATATTAATGTTATGAAGAGAAGTAGGGTGGATTTGCATTATGTATTTGACTTGTCCCTGGAGCACAGAGACTGACACAGACTTGTGACTGCATTAACCATAGCCAAATTTTAATTGAAGATGATTGATTGTTGAGCATTCTGTTAATTAACCTCTTTATTCTGTATTTTCCTACGGAATCTGAAATGTCCCTTCAAAGTAAGTTTTCAAATTTAACCGTCAAAAAATATGGACATGATCTTCATTCACAAAAGATGCCTTATAATAGCAGTGCTGGAAAAATGAAAGAACAAATAGCAAGTATAATACAACTGGATTTGAGCTCAGAAATGTTTTCATGAAAACCAAAAAAAAATATTTCAATCCAGGCTAGTTACTTGTAATTTCAAAACCAGAAGCCCAGTCCTCAGAAGCCATAAGGGACTGGTCCTCATAATACAGAGGTAAGCTCTCACAGCTCCATTTTAGCAACGAAAAGGCAACAAACATTGCTGGCTCTTCTTTTCCTAAAAGATATTCCCACATGAACAGGAGTAATTACATCCTGGATCTCTGGGGCGTCACAGAGATCACAGGACAATGTACTTCACAGCACGGACACCCATCCTGCTTGAGGAGCTGTGCCTAAGCAGTGCAGGCATAAACCTGTCAGCGCCACTTGGTTTCAGCAGCAGGAGATGGTCCTTGATCCTCATGTTTAGCAGAGATACTCCTCCAGGGCTGTGCAGTGAGAGCAGGCGGTGCTGTAAGACAGAATGACCTGCCAGCGTTTGGCTGAAGGGTGTGACTCTCCTCTTTCCGCAGCTCTGCTTGCATAGTGTCAGGCTTGAAATAAATGCATTGAACAGTACATGCTCTTCTACTACTTTGTTATGAAAACACTGGTGGTAGCGTTATAGCTGGGATGGGCTCAAGGCACAAGAGCAGCAGGGTTTTCAGGAAGCAATTCTATCTTCTATTAATTAGGAAATAATTACAAATATTTTTAAAATCACCTCACTCTGTAAATCATGCTTGTATTTCAAAACCAGGCCTTTTTTCTGTGTTAAACAGCCCCAACCTCTAAAAAATAACAAAAGAAAGCCTTTTTTTTTCTGAAAGGATCACTGCCAGAAAAATGTTTTTGCTAATGCTGCGATCTGTCCAGGCTGTGTGGCAGGGGTACACCAACTGGATATGCTAGCTGAGTAAGCTTTATTATTTCAGTGAATTTCAATTACTCTATTAAAATAAAACAGACTGTTCACTTAAGAATGGAAGAAAAAAACTTATAGGAAAAATTTAGAACAAAAGACATCAGTGCCATGGTCTGATTTTAATTTAATCAAAGTTAAATCAAAATAAGCACAAATGGTAAATTAAGATAAGAACAAACAGTGTTTATAAAATGAGCGTAAGTCTTGGCTTGTAAATTGATACAAAAATAAAAATGAATAGGATATTCAGTATTGCCAAGCTAGTAGATTTCTAAAGTTAAATATGGGATTAATTAGAGTCCATTAATCTTCATTTTCCATCTGAATATATATAAAGAAATTTTATTTTATCAGCCTCATTGATCATTTTTACCATTTACATTTTTTAGTTTGCACAAACCACTCATGTATTGCTGCATTCCTGTGTTTAATGGGAATATTTTCTGTAGGAAATCGTGCAAAAAATAGATTTGACATTGTACTGCTTCTGTCTTCACAAGTCCTTCTTTATCTTCGCATTCATTAGCTGACTGTTTGCAATATGAATTTATTTCAGTCTGCTTATTGCACCATCAAGGTCTTTAAATTAAGTTCTGCCCATGTACATGAAAAGACTTCTTAATTCGTAGTTTCACATTATACAGAGATTAACAGTAGAAGGTTATTAAACAGTGCAAGGTTATTAAGAGCATGTTTAATAATATTTGAATGATAGCAGAATCCCATGGAATCCCATTTTGGTATAACTTTATTAGCAACAGAAGTATTCAGCTAATTCCATGCTTTTTCCTAGAATGACCAATAATAAATTACTGCAAATCAGTATGCATTTTAAGCTCCTTTTCAGCTAGCAGTCAACAATTTTATGGTCTATTAGAGGCTGTGGTTGCTCAGTGTAAGTGTTGAGAAATGAATGCACTTTACCCATGGCAAAGCTAATAATAATATTACTATTTCACAGAATTTCTTTCTGGTTTATGTATAGTCATCGCAGATACATCTGGAAGTTTTTGAGTTCAAGCCTAGCATTCAGTAGGCTAATTTCCTAAACTCTGATGAGAGCCAGACCCCATCACATTTCACTTCGGTGTAATCCAGGGAGGAGCAGAATGGGGGGAAACACAAAGGCTCTATTAACTAAAGGTGCTAGAGGTGATAATTTCTGGATCTAACTGGGGCTTACAGTTAGTGACTCTGAGCTTTGTTACTAATTCTCAGCAAAAGGTCTTTGCTCCCAGAGCTCAGCTAACATCTGGGATAACCCAGGAGTGTGTTTCCCCCTGCTTTGCCACAGGCACCCACACGGACACTAACCCAACCAGACCTGTCACTAGGAAACCCTCTCAAGATCCCTTACAACACCTGTGCTGGAGGATGGTTCCACCATCAAACCACATGTCAGGTGTAAACATCTTAAACTGCCATGACTGTTTATCAAGTAATCATGTGTAAGCTCTTAATCAGCACCTACGCTGAAAACACCATAGACTTAGAGTAGTCAGCTAATACATGAAGAGCATATGCTTACACATATAAAACAAAACTTTTCTTCACCAAGCCCAGGTAATACTTTCCCTGTAAAGCTTCAAAATCTCACAACTGGTCTTAATTCTTATTCCTTTGTGATTTTCTCACAGGTTTCTGGTAAAACCAGCCTAGATGTGCAAATATGCACCTCTTTAAAAATATTTGTTCCAGTTTCCCTCTAGAAAAATAAAAGGCTGATTTACTATTGAAGGATAGACTTATTTTAATTTTGTAACCAAACTGTGCTTAATCCTAGAAGCCTTGTTTTAGCAGCACTTTTTTGTTTATTTAAATTCCCTACTATTGCACAGCATCTGCAGCATATCCTGTGGGATGCTCAAGTAGACAAGCTCCTGGCAGCTATCGATGCTTTTTAATCTTTGTATTGTCCAGTCCTACTCAGGCAAGGGCTGTAGTGTAGTTCCAGACTTCATTTTCTCTGGTGGCAAAACCAATTCAATGTATTTCCATCCTTTCTCACCGCAGTTACTCATTCTCCCCCTTGTACCACAATTTATCACCTCCTTAACCATGTCTGTGTTGCAGGACAATGTGTGTTCAGTGCCATGGTCTAAAATAGACTAATGAAATAATCTGGGTTGAAAAGACATTTTTTTTTTCTAGAGGATTTTTCTTATAGTAGAACATTTTGATGATTCTATTGAGTAAAATCTTATCAGTGACTCCACTGGCAGAACTGAGGAGATAAATATCAGTAAGGGAATGGAAGCAAGCCGCTCGAGAAGAAAACATTATCAGAAGGAAAACTGTTCATGGACCTCCATCCATAGATGCTGTAAGTTTTGGTTTATCCTCTGGAGGACCAGAATTTCTGTTTTCTGTGATACAGAAACCCTGCAGTACAAAGAAATCTTGAAAACAAATTTAGTAATATCACAGAGCTCTAAAAATCCACAGGATATTTTGGAAATCTTATTCAGAAGGGAAAATTGTTATTTGGTTCCTAATTCTATTGTGTATTCAGCTTTCTGACTAGCTCCTGAATTTGCAGCTCTGTAAGAGCTGACTTTGCACTTTCCATTTGAGAAACTATTTTTCTGATTCAGAAGAGGGTTTTGTTCCACCATCACACACAACTTTTGTTGGCCTGGCTTCTTTTTAGCCTAAGAGTGTGAGATAACTGACACAGAACAGACAGAAGCTTGAATACATAACCAGTGACATTGTCAAACACACAGTATTTCTGCACACTGTTCATAGGAATAGCCAAAAAGAAGTTGTTCAGTCCATGGCTGATTTCCCAAGAAGCAGTGAAAATCCTGGAGACACCTCGCCTTTTAGGCACAGGCAATAGGCATGCAGGGCATACCTACCCAGTTGGGGCGGTGATATTTTTAGGCTCACATTGAAGTACGGATAGCTTTGGTAGTGGTTACTTTGCAAAGAAGTATCTGGGTAGCTCAAGATAAACCAGTGCACTACAGGTTCACAGTCTCTGAGGAAGGGTAGAAGTCTGGCAAAATTGTTGAAGGAAATGGTGAAAAATAGGCACTATTTTAGCCCATGCATCACACGAGTAGAAACAAAGAGGAAGGCGAGGCCAAGGAGGTGACAAGCTGGGATGTCAGCCCGCAGGTGGGGTCAGGACCAGCCCCAGTCAGGGGACCAGGGTCAGACACTCCTGGGATGACCAGGCACACTGTGGGGATGGGGACAGGCCCAGGCCAGGCCATGGGCCCAGGGGCTGGCCCAGTGTGGTGGGGCCCACGGCCGGGCAGGTGGGGCTGTGGGGAGCTGGAAACTGGCCCTGCTGCCATGTCGCTAGGGGGGCTGACGGCCCCGGGGGCTGACCCGGGGTCCGGGGTGGTGGACAGGGTGGGGGGAGCCACAGGGGTGGGCCGGGTAGGAAGGTCCTCCATGCCCTTCAGGTCATGACAGGCCAAGAGTCAGGTCAAGGAGTGATGGGGTGGGGGAGGATAATGTCACACGATAAATCTGCCAGAACTCATTTGCCATGGGTTAGGTGAGAAATGACAATGAAAAAACCCAAGCAGATTTAGCAGTTTGCTGAACGCAATTTGTTATGGTATTGATATTGATATAGAAATAAAGCATAGTCTATGCCTCTAAGCCACTGAAAAGCAATCATAAAATTACTGCAACCAGTAAACACACCACAATGGAAACAGAAATGTGAAGTAATTTTTTAAGGCCTCATCTTGCCCTGTATGTGAGAGAAGGGGAATCTGCTCTATTGTTAAAAAATGTCACAGAAAAGATTTTAGAGACAAAATTTCTGGCAAATATGTTTTCATTCAAGCCTGCCTGATCCTGCCTCCTTCCTGCTCACGCTACATTCCTGATTAAAAAATGCAGGGTTTGCTATGTCGCTCTCTCATTGCTTGACTTTTCCTCTTATCTCATGGGTCCCTGTGGGCTATTAGCACCCAAGGGGAAGATAAATATTTTGCCCCTTTCTGCCTTATTTTATGAATATGTAAAGCTGGTTGTTTTTTGTTGTTTGTTTGAGGGGTTTTGGGTTTTATTTTTAAAGGCAAATAAAGAGTCTATCAGGGTTTGTTTGGGGTTTTTTTCATGCCTTGAAAAAATAATTCCTCATTTTTACTAGAAGATTTTCTGAAGGCCTTAAAAGCTCTCTACACCTTTCACAGCAGAGGGATGGGCAGTGGGTTTCACAGGGGCAGCGCCTGGGTGTTCAGGCAGGCGTGCCTGCCCTTCTTCCCCCACTGCCTGCTCCCCTCTTGTCCCACCACACCTCAGTCCCTGTGGTAAAGGAGATAGAGGAAGTAGAGACACTTACTCACACTGTTATATCAGCTTGTCCCTAATAAATCTGTCCATCTACAAACCTCTAAATGGGAGGACATGGTCCACAGAAGCATGGAGATGTGGGAGGGATCTGTTGTACCTGTTACTGTGCTTTCTTCTGAGTTCTCTTCATTCAAATTCTTTAATAAAAGAAAACAGTCTTGCTTTTCTCCATTATAAACCCCACTGTCCTTTGTTTGGAGATGGTTATGAGAAGATACACATGTTCTAAGCTACAGGATTTGACCTTTTTATTTTGAATTTGAGGTCAGAATGGGTCCTCTGCAATTCTATTACTGTTACTTTTGGAGAATTTATATTTTATACGAAGCTGGATCAAATAACTGAAACGTGCTTTTTCCCCAGCAATAGTTCTAATTACTGCTTAACTATAAAACTGAATGAGGAATTAGATGGGCAGTAGAACGACAGAGAGTTTGACATAGACATTCAAAATGAAAAATAAACTCAGCCAGGAGTGGAGGGGAGGAAAACAATAACATATGCAACCCATTTTATAATTCAGGACAGTCTCGAACACTTCAGCTATTGCTTCAGCTTGGCAGAACTGAAGCCAGAAAAAGGCAGATTACGAGAACTCCCCAGCTTTAGGGTTTATATGAAGACAAGGTGATTTATTTTGTTGGCTTTCTTTACTGAGCTTTATGTTCTGATTTGCTGATGTATAATTATGATAGTGGTTCCATAGGCATAATGTAAAAAGTCTTTCATTTCCAGGTATCACTTTCAAGCTGCCATTTCACAATGTGCTCTCCCTAACCACTCATTCCTGCCTCCCCATATTGTACCACCTCCACAGTTGTGTCAACACGACTGTTTGTGGAACTGCAATCTAAACTGGATCACTGAACTGATTTGGATTAAAATAACATTTGCTTTGGAGGGGACAGGGTGTGGGAATGAGCAACTGGGGGCAGAAAAGGGCTGAATGAGATAGGGAGAGGAGAAAGGATGGGCACTCATTAAGCTAGTATTACCACTGAAGTTGAGCTATTATGAAACTGTGAATTCATACTCACCTTTTAGCTAGCACAGCCATGCTTTTCACCTAGTATTAATCAAATTAGACACACTGAACTCTCATTCCCATTGTATTTAGTGCAAACAAGGGGATAAATTCCATGAAGAGCTTATGAATTGTTAGTCAAGACTAGATCCATTCTACGTGTTGTTCCTACTATACCAAATGAGTAAGTAGCAAACAACGCTACTGCCAATGTCTAACTCAGACTTCAGGGAGGTCAGTGAAGGTATATATTGCTAAATAAGCAAGAGACAGGGAATGAACTCTGGCCCTGGTCTTAATCATCACCACAGATAGTTTGTTAACTCACTGCCCAGCTCAGCACTGGCCTGTCACATCTTGCTCATTCAGGGCAATTCTTATATAAGGACTGACCTGAAGCAGTGTGGGTACAGGTCAGCACAAACATGTGGACTTCAAGCCAGTTACTCATTTCTATCCCACTTCTGTCGTGCAATACTGAGAGATCTGACAGCCCTTCCTTTGCTTTCAGCAGGCTTTAGGTCAGCACCCAGAAACTGGAAAGCCCAAACAAGTTATTCAGACTTGAATTTCACACAAAGAGACGTAAGCAATACAAATACACTTGTAGCCCCTCTGTATATTTTGCTTAAAATAGATCTGGGACTAAAGGAATTCAGGGACTGAATTAGAAACTGACTCAATGAAAAGATGATTCCTTCTTGTAAAAAGTCACTGTGATTACCCAGTGATCTGAAATAATAATTTAATGACATCAGTATGTCAAGTAAACAATTCCACAATGAAACACTGGAGTGACCCATATGTAATTCCGTTATTTATAGCACAAGTATCAACACTACATAAAATAGTAATTAAATATACTAGCTTATTTGCCATAGGTTAATCAAATGGCTGCTAAAATAATTGCTAATATGTCATCAGCTTGTATAATGCTTTTGTCATATCTTAAAATATTATTTCATGTATTTATGTCAGCTTTCTCCTAATAAACAATCATTTCCCGGATGCCCTATCAATCCACATAAATAAAAAGCTTAAGCAATATGCTAACTTGTAACAGTGGGGATACAGTTAAGTTTTTGTTATCAAAACACCCTTGGGATTATGGCTAGAAGCAAAGTGACTCTAACAGAAAAAGATATGACCTTATGTCCTCTTGTTAAGAAAATCAGCACAGACATATTAGCATTTCCTAATTTTCTATTAATTATTCTTTTAGTAGCCGTAGACCCATAAGTAGTTGCGATTTGCAATCTAGCCTGTTCTGTACTAGGATACAACTAAGTACAGTATCTAAGTTAACATATCAAAGTAATGTTTGAGGGAGGAAAAGAAGTCAAAATTTATGATTTCTCTGAATGTAATGCCTGTGAACGCTATTGATAGAGTAGTGGGTAATGTTTGTGAGGAGAGACATTCAAATGCTCTTACTTAATTCTGCTTAAGCAAAGGTTATTTTTCAACAAGGTTATGATTATCACTGTTGTAGACCAATTGGTGCCCTGTGTGTTATCTTTTGCCAAAAATACTATGTAATTCTTCATGTACTGTGGCTCCCATAGGGAACATTTGACAGTGAATGACCGTCCAGAAATATTTAATCAGGCCTGAATTTACCAGTTTCCTTCTAGCACAGGACACCATGATGTGTAAGCTTTTGCCTCCTATATCAGAGGAGTGTGCAAAGTGACTGTGCAGCTCCTCCTTCTGATCATGAATGTCTTTATCCTGTCAAGAAAAATAATCACTTTTCTCATATTATTCCAATTTCACCCACAGGCATGAGACAGGTAAATAAAAACAACAGAATTCACAATACAAAACTCACACTGCAAATTTTCTTGTTTATTTATTTATTTATTATTTATTTATTTTTTCACAAAAGTGATTGCCAGATTCTAATTGGATGCAACCTGTATCATTTTGGAGGAATGAATCTACACTCTTTGCCTCAAAGAAGAGTTGCGAAGGGAATGATAGGCTTTGCCTACCTGCAAATGCCTCTGCTTTTTTATAACATCTAAACAATGTGGTCATAATAGAAAAGAAGACCCTGTGAACAATATCTCTGTAAGTGTGCGTATGAGGAGACACAGAGTTCAAAGTCTATGATTTAACTGACTCTTAGAAATGGAAGAAACAGAGCAAGATGATTTTCCAAATTCTGGAACAGGAAGACCCGCAGTGTCTAGTGTCACAACTGATTTCTGGGCCATGGTTTCACATTACAAAGAGTTTATCTGCAAGATTTTCAGCTCTATGTTCAACCTCACTGCACGGTGCCACAAACAATTTTTCAGCAGAGTTGAGGGTCTGCTTTCAGCCATGTGCCACAGTACAGGGTGGCAGGAGGAAAAAGGGAAAAGAGTATCTAAAGCCAGTGTTCTCACTGAGCATTTTATGCCATTAACCACATCTTGAATGTATTAATTTTCAGATGCTCACATTAGGCAAATCAAAAGACTAGAAAACTCAAGCTCTTCTAGAAAATTAGGACCTTTTAATAACAGTTCACACTAAGCTGCCAAAGATTGGCCTGTGGAAATTTATCAGTCACTCAAAAAAAAAAAAAAAAATCATATTTAGCTCTAGGAGTTATATATCTAGTTCTCAAAGGTAAGGTATGCCAAAGGAGTAAGGAGTACAAAGATTATTCTTTATGGATTTTAGTTTGTCTCAGGCAAGAAATTTTGTTTTAATTAACTCTTCTGATGTACAGATATCAATTTCTTCTTGTAGGCATTGAAAAACTCTGTAGGAAAGTGGTGGGTTCCATAAATAAAACAAAGGAATTAAAATCTGCAAAACATTATTGGCAAACCTGACCAGGTAGTTTTTAAAGTTATACCTAAAGTCACTGCAGACAGCAGGCTGAAGTTACTATGAAATAAAGTGTTTTGTGAAGAACACTTGCAGAAATATATTCCCTTATACATGCAAAAACAGAGTGAGAACTATTTCTAAAATACCTAGAAGCTGTGGATTTAAGCCAGTTTTCCAGCAACTTCATAACTAATAATATTTGTTTCTAACTAGAAAAAAATCAGCAAGACTGTCCAAATACATATGTTTTGCTTCAAAACTTAGCCGCAAAGTAATACAACTTCCTTAGATTCAGATTAAAAGCTACATTTAAAAACTTCAGCATACTGAATGGGGACCACCATAACCCCTGTTCAGGTATCAGTGAAAATTTTAACACAGTTTATTAATGCTTAAGAACAGTGATTTGAGTTTCCCCAGCATGAATCATGAAGCTGAGTAGGCAGTTAATGTCAGTCAGCTTTTGGTAAGTATGGAATGACAGAAAATGGGTCATTTTAGTTATAAAAACTTAGGACCATTTTATGAAGTGCTATGTTGTTTGCTCCCAACAGCTTCAGTAGGTATTAAGGGTTGTCTGTATCTCAAAATTAGGGCTTGTTTTGCTAGAAGTTATGCTGATAAATTTTATAGGTAGATTGGTGCATATTATTAAAATTTATTAGAAGTAAATTGCTAAAAACTAATAAGCGTCCAGGAGAACAAAGAAAACAAGATGCTCAAGAACAAGATTCCTGGCTAGTGCAAATTAGAATAGTTCCTAGATTTCAAAGAACGTATATTAATCTGTATCTGCTAAAGACTTCATTCTGTAAGTACACAGATGCAGACAACACTTTAGTGAATTGATTTTTCCCCTGAGGGTCTACATACAGATTCCTGCTCATCCAGATTCCTGCTCATCCCAGCCGTTCTCACTCACAACTACCTGCACATTCAGAACCTACCCAATGTGATCAAGAGCGGGGAAAACAAAGTCATATATTAACCAGAATCAGAGACCTGGAACTTTGGAAAAGGAATTTTTTGTTTTGTTGTTTTGATTTGTTGTTTTGTGGCACTTGAGGACTTCTAGTCTTCAAGTAGGAGCTTGAAGGTTTCTTTCTGAAAAGCAGTACTTTGGCTAGAGTCCCCTGACAGCAGTGACATCACTACTACTGTGTACATAGTAACCCTCAGAAAGCAAACCACCATGCTCACTTGTCCATGGACAATGAATTCTCTTCTGAAAGGTGCCAGACCAACAAACTGTAAGTCCAGATAAACAGTGAGCTTATAGAAAAGCAAGTAGTTTTTTACGGTTTTTACAAATATATCTGAAAGGAGATAGTGCTCATGTATTTCGCCAAAGACTAATTCCTCACCAGTAAATCCTGTATGGCAGCTGGTAGAAGCAAGACTAGCTTCATGTCTGAAATAGCTTGTGACACAGAATAATGAGAAGGATAGGCTGAACTGTTAAGAAATTAATATATTTCAAAGTACGTTTCATACATGAGGTCACTTCAGGAGGGCCTCAGGAGCTGGCAGCTTCAGCGGTGGAGGAGAGAGAAAGCTAAATTGATCTGAAACATGAGAGTGCTTACATTTTGTGCTCTCAAACTATCATCTCTGGAAACAGAAAAAATTAGCAAGAAGAGTCTGACAACAGTGGTCCCAAACTTTTATGATCAGATATGTCTGTTGTATTCTTACTCCCTTGATTTTATTTGCAGACTGCCTCATGGCCTTTTGCTTATGAAGGTTCATGGCAAGCAGTTTCAATGGTTTGAGGACCAGATGGGGGCAACTTCCCACAGTCTTTCATTAAATAGTCTGGGAATGGCATAATTTTCATCTACTGCTGATTACCATAGTAAAAATGTTTTATTTTACAAAGACCTTACTGGACTACTTTGAATTGTCCTGAAATAAAATTGATGGCTCAAGGTCAAAGTCACAAATAATGGTTTACATGATAAGGACTATCTCTACAAGGAAGCCTAGAGATGTCTTTGTAACCCCCCTCCTCCTGATCACCACCAAATTTGTAGCTGAGAATTTTATTTGCTGTCTTTGGAGCTGAGCAGCTATTTTAATACTATTGCTTATATTCTTAATAATTTTAAATAGCAGTTTACTCAATTATTCTTTAAAAAGTGCCTTAGCTACCCACCAGATGAGTCCATCAAAGAACGCTTTATCTCTCTTGCTTCTTTGCTAAAAACTGACAAAAATTATTAAGAGATAAATTGAATTCTGATGAGCATTTCTATTTTGTGATATCAATATTTCACTTCACATTTGGTAGAAAAACTAATTCTATATCCTTAATTTAATCATTCTGAAGTAGATTTTAGAAGGGAAAAATGCATGGATTTGAGAAATGGCAAAACAAAATGTATCACTGAAATTCAGCTGAAGGGTACCAACATCAGGCCATGCAGAGGAGCTGGTAGGGGACGCGTTACATTCTGCATCTAGTCACCTGGCATGTGTCAGCAACTTCAAGGTTACCTCTCATCTCATGAGAGGCATCAGCTTCCATTGAGCAAGGGGGGTACTATTACAGCAAGCTGAAATCCAGAATGGTTGTTCTCCACATTTGTAACGCTGTTTAAAGCATTTGTGCCTATCTCATAACCTCTTTCTCACCTAAGGACTTTTGCTATTTTACAGTCCAGGGTACAGTGCATGTGTGCTGTGCTTTGAAATATCTACTATCTGTACTTCACATACAGTTGAGACCTGAATTATTCCATAGTAAGTCAATTACTTATTCCGTTACAGGTTGTCCCTTGCCTATAGATTTCTTTCTACCCATGTTAGAATAGCTAAATCTTTTTGTATACTACTTTTATTAAACTTAAACCCTGTAGATATGTTGTCTTACTTGCCTTATATATTTTGTACCGAACTGTGGCTTAATAATAATAAAAAATATATTTATCTTTTCTGTAAATTGACACTCCCCTCCCCCTGGAAATATCCAGATATTTAAGAGACTTCTGGACACATAATGATCTTGAAAGACTTTTGGCATACAAAAAAGAGTTTGAAATCTGAAACAAAATCACCATATAAAGTAATAAATTATTGAGTATTGCCAGTCAGATCATACAGTTTGTTTCTTCAGCTCCAACAAGTCTATTTATCTTTTGAACTCAAAGATCCTTCCACTACTTAGTTATAATATAATCTACATGATTTTGGGACAATCTCTGAAGTGCAATAAATCCCACATTTTGCAAAAAAACCCTGTTGTATTTTCATGTTATGAATGGAAAGAGGTCAGTGGACTATTTTTCAATGGTACCACCTAGAAGCACCCAGACCCACTGGACATGATGGAATGATCTTGCATTGAAGTCAAAATATGACCCAGTATATGTAGAATGTAAATGAGTTTACACAGAGTTTATCACCAATCCGGAATATATTTTCTTAAATTTCTTGCTATTGTAGCTTAGAATTTTATATTTTACTTAAAGATCTGCAGTTCACATTTAAATATGGAGGTGCTTTGAAAGCCAGCTGGTGAAAAAAACAAAACAAAAGTTTATTTTATTTATTAATTTCCATTAGACAACACAAGAGAATGCAAATAAAAGTTTCTACAACACATTTTTTACCAGGGTGTACCACCTCTGCTGTGCATTGGCTCACAAATTCCACCATTTACATTTTTGTTGGTAAACTAATAAAAGGTCAATGAGCTGTGGTAGTTTCCAGTTCAAACAAACCAAATGCATTTACGTATGAGATGTATCCATGGCTTTCATGCACTGCTTTATCAGTAGGAGTCAACAAGGAGAGATGTGGTTTCCCTGTGCAAGGCCAACATTCCACTCATACCAGCAGAGAGTAATGCTGCTGAGGTTACGGACATCCCTTCTGATGTTTCAAAGCCTCAAATTGAGATACAGTTGGTGGGCAGCAAAAGCCAAAGCAGTATAAAAGGCACAGAACACAGACATAGGAGCTCAAATTAATAAATCATTCCATTGAATTAAGCCCCCCTTTTCAAAGTGAATTCATGGGGCTCCTTGTTTCTTCAGCAGAAAAACTGAGCAGACACTAAGTTTCTGTACTGTTTGCATCTGCAGGTTTAAAATGAGTGGCATCATAGCATAAAAATCAGGAATAGTCATGAGGTACATGTATGGATTTATGCTGGAGCAGTAGGAAGACCGTTTTGGCAATAAGTTTTATCTATAACCCAACCACAAGGTGATAAATATTAAATACATTTGTCAAAAGCCATAGATGCAAGCCAAATAGTGTATTGCTTGTAGAAAATATGCACTTGGACTACTGACAACAGAACATATCTTCAAGGAGGCTGCATTTAGGGAACACACCTGTACAGCTTTATTCCACAACACTAAGTTACTTGGCAATTTTTAGTTCCTTTTCCTCTCCACATCTGTGCAGACTTGGAATCAAATACTTGCAATGAGTTTTTTGTACGTTTTGTGTATTGTTTTAATTTTAAGTACTTGGCTGGTAGTAAGTTCACAGTGGCAGGAGCATTAGAAACAAATTGAGAAGGCCACCTTCCATCTCAGCAAAAAAAAAAAAAACCAGCTAAAAATCAAGCTGAATATGAGCTGAAATAAATTCTGCAGACCATGAAGGTACCATTTGTATGAAATTAAAAGTTACCTGGGGATTCAACAACCCATTCCCCTTAACTTCAAAGAGTGAGTATCTTTAATATGTCAAAATACTAAGTGAGCATACTTTCTGAAGCTGCCATCCTCATTCTGATGTGTTGACAGGAAAACTAGGGAAGAAAACAAAATTTAAAAGGTGTCTGTAATTGTAATGGTATAAGGATGCCAAGAAGAACAAGAACAATTTGAAGTCAATGAATTTCTGAAATATGTAGAAGCTCTGTCAAAATATCATAACTTAGATTTTAGAGAGAAAGGTACTTTGAATACAAAGTGTAAGAGAGTCTTCTAACCAGAGAAACAACACAGCAGTCATGTTGCCTGCAATGAGAAATGCCTTATTAAATTAAAGGTTTCTTCCTCATTTTCTGTAGAAAGCGGAAAGAGGGAGATGAATGTCTGATTTTGTATGCAGAAAAATATTAACCAGAACTTTAGCTTTTATGTAATGCTTAATGCCCTTAGGCCTCAAAAGAGATGCCTAAGAAGGACAGTATTGCTCTCTGCACTTTTTGGACAAACGTTGGCCTATTCCTGCAGTCTTTGACTCTGGCAAGACTTCTGGTAGTGCCAAAATGACAACCACACTCACTCTGAGCCCAGGCAAAGCTGGGTCTGAGCTCCTCTGCTCTTTGGGGGACCAGGCCCTCTTTGCTAACAGGTCAATATATTGTATGAGAGGTAAGAAATTTTCTGGGGAAAACAAAAATTTTCTTTCTATCATATAGACGAAGTACTAGTGGCCAGATATCACCTTAAATCAAAACAATAAAATGTGAAATGCTCAGAGCCAAAACAAGATTAATGCTGTATTTTATTTTTTTTTGGGGGGGGGGAGAGGGGAAAGAGCTAGAAAAGAAGTGCAGAAGGCTTTTAAGCCTTAACTTCTAGCAAATAATTGGCAGCAAATGTCTAACAATTTATATGAGGGAATAAAAATATTCATTGTATGTGTATGTGTGTTGGCTTTGAATACCATGGTCACCCTCCAGCTAAGGAGCCATTTACATCTGCCAGCCAGCAGCCAGACACCAGCAGGGAGTTGGCAGAGCCCTTATGGGCTCATTGTGTGCGAGTCCGGCCAGGGAGCAGAGCCAAGACTCCCTCTCGGGCTCTCCCCAGCAGCCAGAAGCAGTAGCTCCCCTTCGCAAGCTAAAAATGACCTCCCTACCTGCTGGCCGAGCCCAGAAAGGTGCTGATCTTGGGTCTGCTCAGATGGACACCACTCCTGCACAGCCCACCATGTGGCTCCTGTAACTGCCAGCATACGGTCTGCTAGCGGCTCTTTGACAAAATCTAATAGATTTCACGTGAAACTTCTCACTGCCTCAAAGTTTCAGCCTATGATTTACAAGCTTTTGGTGTATTACTGCAGTCCTGATATGTAAAGCAAAATAAAGATATTGAAAGAGTGTCTCCTTGTCTCCTCCTGCTGTTTATCCAGAAGAAAAAACAGCCTCCAACCACAAATCTGAAAATCTGGTGGAGCCTTTGACCTAGGGCAAAGTCAAAAACCCTTTCTTGCAAAGCTGTAGCAGAAGCAGAGAGGTGGTGGTACCTGAAGGAAAAGATGCTCATCTCAGTCCACCTGGTGCAGTGACTCCACAGGGCAGTTTGCTTTTATTTATTTCCTTCCAGTGAGGGAGAGGGAGTTGCTGGATGCAAGCTTTGCTGTACTCACCCACATGTAGGTTGTGGAGGGGAGCACATAGTGTGGTCCCACAATTGCCACAGGGTCAGCAGGGGATAAGGGAAAATAGATGTAGAAGAGGCCTTCCATTGAGCGTGGGGAATGAAGCTGGAAAAGACAAGCTTTTTCTCTGCCCTTAGGCCACCCAAGGCAGCTATGTGATGTGTAGTACCAGTGAGGAAACTTCCACAGCAAGCAAAAGCCTGTTGACCAGAGCCCAATTCCAGCAACAGCCTAGCCGCTGCACTAACAGAAAGGTGCAAATGAATCTACCTCTTCCTTTCCCATGGCATTTTAGAAAAAACTTGCTTTTATCTACATGTAAGTCATGTTTAGATGTTACCCACAGTCACATAATGTGATTCACTAGCATATTTACGAACTGAAGCAATTGTAAACACAGATATACGTTATACCTAGAATTATAAAGCACCCAAGGTCCAGTTCTGCAAACATGTGCTTTATCAGCAGATGTACAGTGTGTCATGACATTCACAGTGACGGACATATCTCCTTCAGTCACTCAATACATTGATCCTAAGCAAACATGATTATTCAGAAGGCTATGGCACATGCCGTTTTGTAATTCAGACGTGTGATCTTTAAACAACTCAGTAGGATTATATTTGCATTTTGCAAGTGGAAGATGAAATGGTGGCAGCAAGTCCATAATTAGCACTCCTCTTTTGTTTCTTCTAAATTTGATTTTTGCTCTTATTTTCTTCAGTCTCCAGAAAAATTTTTCTCAAGTGCATATATGCTGCCAGATGATATTTTTACTGTCGCGTTCATTTTATACAGGTAAGTCCTTTGGAAGTGGGATATGAAAAATCATTTTGGGTCTAGCTAGGAAATGAGGTGGCAAGGGGTGGGCTACAGCTCAGATTTTCACAACCCTGAAAGGATTTTTGTGTTTGGAAATGAAGAAAAGAATATAAAGTTAGATTTCAAGGCCGTTAGAAGAAAAATGCAAAGTTTTAATGAGTTTTTATTGAATGTTGCCAATCACAGCAGTCAAGAATCATGAGTCAAGGAAAAATCAAAGAAATTGGCTTAAACATCAAATTTTACATGTGATAGATTTGGAGTTCTTTGTATTTATGTCTGGTTTTAAGACTTGGGCATTCTTTATAACAATGATGTCTAGAAAACTTCTATTAAAAAATAAAGAAACGTCTATAGCTCAGGGAAATGGTGTTAAAGAAAAGCATAATCTTACAAAGCTCTGTAAACTGAAGTATTATCTAAAGTTTTGGAATTGTGGAGTAAGTTCAGGACTACAAAATGCTGGGATAAGAGATACTTTGAACCTTTCATCACCAAAAATGGTGATGTTGGGTTTTAAAGTAAAAAACAAAAGCTTAATTTTCAAGGGTTTTGGGTTTTGTCTACAAAATCATTTTGAGGGGGGTACATTGCAGAAAATGTTCAAGTTCAAACATTATGATTAATAAAAAGCATTGTGATTTATCTTTATAACTAACCTTAGTCAGTAATTTAGTCTGGAGCATTTCAGAGCCCAGCACTTGCTTTATAAGTGCAGTGACTGAAAAATTTCATGGGAGCAGAGAAGTTCACCCTGCTCCTATGGAGTTTCTGATGTTCAATGGGAACAGGAAGGGAAATGGAGAGGGTCAAAAGCTCTCCTGAGGGCTTTCTGGGGAGTCAGGACTGTGCCAGGAGCAAGCGTCTCTCAAGTTTCAGGGGTTTCTGCAGCTCCATCTCTGAGAGGAAACTCTCTGGAGTGCAGGAAAAAGAAGTTTGAAACAGAAAATAAACTCCTTGAGCTATGTAAATCCCTCATTCAGTGGATGGGGAGATAATTTTGAAGTAGGTAGTGAATGAGCTTAGCAAATGGACAGATGGAAGCAGATGAGTGATGGGACAATGAATATGTAAGGAAAGAATGAGTGGTAGGTGTGATTTGAAAGGGCATAGCCCAGAGTTGCTGTCTTATAACCTTAACAAGACTCCCCAGGAAAAGATAAAAAGAAGCAGGAGAAACACCTGAGTCACCTGCAAGATCAGTTGTTGTCAAAACTGTCACTGCTTTTTTTCGTTCTCTCTGGTTTTTGGTTTTTAACATCTGCATCTTTTATGAAAGGATTGTAACAATTAAGCCTCAGAAACATACTGTCAGCCTTAATTCTAGTCTAATTAGGACTTATTTACTTGCTTGTCTGGGAACTCATGATCTCTTTGAATGGATCTTCTAGGTAGACACATGAACACCTCCAGCTCTGGTAGAATAAACTTACAATTCCTAAAGAGATTCAGGCTTGTATTCACTGGCCAATTCAGCTGGGATAGCTGAGGCAGCTTGCACCCACAACTATTCTCTGCCTCCCCCAGCAGTGGCTGAGCAGGACAGATATCTTAATTACCTCTGTTTACAGTTTGTCCTGTAGTCATAAACAGAAACTGGTAGTGGTTTTATGTTAATGCTGATCATACATTAATATGTCATGCTGGAAATTACAGCAATGAAGGATTGGATGTCAATCCTATTTAAGCTTCTTTTTTATTGTGGTTGAAACTTTGAGCAGGGTGGGCAGCTGGGACAATGGCCACTTCCCAGCTAAATCTTTTTCTAAACATGAGTCAAAACCCAGCTTTAAACAGTCTTCAGCTGAAGTCAATAATACTGAGATCTTAATAAGTTTCAGGCAGGCTGTTTTGTGGCTAGGAGACTCTGTTGCATATTACCAGCAATGGCAACAACGACTTACAAATGAATTGAAGTCAGTTTTTAAAACATCATCTGAAACACAACTCCTTGGGACTGGTAGTGTGAAGAATCCATGCTTATTCTGCATCAAACATTCCCGTGTGGAACCTGACTTTTATTTCTAGCATCATGTACCTACAGTAGCATCATTTACCTGGGACCGTAAAGGAGTGCATCAGAAAAGTATTTGAAAACAGTGTGGTGTACTGCAACCATCCAATTCTTTCACTGGTTTCCAAAGTAGTGAAAACTAAGCTTGTTATCTTAGACCTGTGTTTGTTCTGTATTGTTGACAACATGAAATAGAGTGTAGCCTCCTTTATCGCTTAAGGTTACAGAAAAATATCCAAAGTACCTAAATGATCCAGAAATTCCACTGTCAAAGGTAACACCTGCCCCTTTTGTGTCTAGGTCTAATTTAATGAGGTTTAAGATTTCAAGCCTTCAAGACACTTCAGAGAATGAGATTTGTGTATGAATGTAGGCAATTATGCCTAATGAGTTTAAAAACAAAAGGAGACAACAATTTAGTTAAAAACACTTTTGGGTAAGGCTACTTGTTTCTTAATACCCATGACAAGCTCTGTAGTTTTATCAACTTCTGTTGCTGCTTCTAAGATTTCCATAGGTAAAGAGGAACCTGACTATACAGGATGACAGAGAAAATCACTGCTGACAGAATGCTGCTTGAAGTACTTAAGTGAAGGAGAAATCACAAAGTTTTTCTTTCATTCTCATCTTTTTGCAGCAGATCAGGGAGCTACGTTATAGCAAATATATAGAGAAGGAGACAGAGAAGCAGCTTTTGTCAGAACAAAGGAAGAAAGGAGGGTATGTACTCAGCTACTCTTGGAAAAAAAGAGTTAACTGTGTATTGAACTGAACACCAGATTAAGTTATGACACATGAGTATTGTATCCTGCAACATAAAAGAGGAAAAGTGACTTTAAAATGGTGGCAATAGGGGAATGAATGAAAAAGATTTGCTACTCAGAACAAAATATAAAATGACTACCAAGAGAAGCTGCCTAATTCTGAAAATAAAGATTAAAATAGAGTCTGATAAAAAACTGCCACAACAACACAGTAAAGAAAACTGCAAGTGTTAGATGTTTTGGACTTCCACAAAACGTTATGAAGGATGGGGCAACATTAATGCACAGAGGTAAAGTGAGGATGAAATCACAGCTGTTCCAGTTCCATCGCTTGGTCAGTGGTCTTCAGTAACAGCGACTGCAGACCTCTCTGCAGAAAAGCAGGGGACGAAACAGAGGGAATTATTTTCCTCACATTGGTCAGCAGTGAAGTTAAAACCCTTAAATCTTTTTCTTTTTTCTGATTTTTATGACCTTGTTACCTCACCTTACACTAAAGAGTACTGTGTAAAACGTAGTTGCTCTCTAGAAGCAGCACTGTTAACTCGGGTAAGGCGTTTTTGTAATAAAGCCAGTCTTGCAGTCATATCACATTAGAATGCATCCCGTTCAACAGGAATGGGAACCCACAGCTCACCAGAAAAAATAATATCCATTCTGCTACTTTCTCTTCCTCCATAAGTAAGAAAATAAGAGTACGAAATAACTCTTCTAGTGACACAGTTCAATATGGTTGAAGTGTTACAATGTGTTACTTGAGTCATAACTGACAGGGTGCCAGCCTTACATTTGTTAGAGCAAACAGAGATCAGCTTTAAATTTCCATGCTGTTACGCAACCGTGATATTACTTAAAGGACTACTTGTACTCAAAACAAGAAAGGCCATCTACCTTCCTGTTACAGTGCTGACACAATTGTCTCTATTACAGTCACATATACACACACACACGTACATTTAAATGCACACATACTCTGCAGCATTTTAACTGCTTTAAGGAAGCACTCACTATTTGGCCTTCAAGGACCCTCCCTTGTTTTTACAGAAGTTTGAAACTTGGGGTTGCTGCAGCTAGTGAGGAGAGGTGACCATGTAGTCCAGCTGACCATGAGATTCGGTTCTCTACCGATCTCAGAAGTCAGCAGGACTTACGCACTAAAGTGTAAGAAAGCAATAGTTGGGTTTGCCTCTGCTATTTTCTCAAAGCTGATGACATTATAACTTGGCTTTCACTTTCGTTAATCAGTCATTAACACAGTCACTGTATTTACCAGGTCTCTATTGGCTTTGTAGGAGGTACCTGCTAACAGCACAGTATACAGAAAAAATACTTTCAGTAATGTTGTTTGGAAGACTGTCAGCGAACAAAACTATTACATTACTACTGAGAGTAAGATGGGCTCCAGGTTTCATTGGGCAACAGGTTACCTTGCAATCTAGAAAAGACAGACCCTAGGATCTACCTCCAGGATAGCCCAAGTAATGGTTGTGCCTAGGTGTCACCAACATAGTCAGAAAGCAGACCAAACTGACAGAGTCTCCTGGAATCCAAAGAGGGGCTGGCCATGGAGCAGCTGCTTGCCTTTAGGTGCTGCAGCAACCAACTTCCTTTCAGAGCCTGAATCAAGACAGCAGTGCTGTTCTAGCTTAGCTTATCAGAGCAAATCATATGACTAATGATTAATCATTCAAGTATTTATCACTTCAGTATAATTTCTGCATACTATTATAGGGGTTGCATCTTCACTGGTGTGGCTTAGGCATGATTGGAGCTGACACTTGGGGAGCATCTTTCAGCAAAGGGCTTAAAGAGCTTGAGAGCCTGAATACTGACAACAGGTGAGGCTGCTGTTGGCTTGGAAGCAAACAGAGGAACAAGCCACGACAGCTGTGAGAGAAAGCAGAAGCAACACAATTTGATATCTTCTCCAGGCTGCCCCTTCAGGTCACCTCTGCAGACCCGGGGCTCTTTATTGCCCATGATTTCAAAAGGGAAGAAAGTTGGTGGCAGGCAATGTGGGCAAAGGGCTTGAACTCGACTGCCCTGAGCCATGTGCCACTCTGGCAGTGATGTGATACTGCTTGTACAGCCCCCGGAAATGTACTCCCCAGCTGGCTGTGCTCCATCTTTCCACCTCGCCATATGTTCCCCCATGCAAGCAGTGCAAACACTTCTGATATCCTCTTTTCTCAAGGAAGGGTTTGCCTCACCTTCTCCGGCAGGATAGCAGTGAAAGCATAAAGCAAACTGAAAGTGAGTCAAATGATGGCGTCTCTTTGGGTCACAGCATGTTAAGCTCATTTCTGTCCTTTAGTTTTTTCAGTCAAACCATCGGTAGGGAGAATTTCTTCTGAGATGACTGCATCACGGGACTTTTCCCTTTCTTCAGCTTTTGATGGAGTGTAACTTTCACCTTATTTCTCTTCTGGCAAACCTGCTTGGGGACAGCTAACTCTGGGAAAAAACTGCTATCATACTGGTATTTCTGGATTTCTCTACAGCCTCTCCATCAGCACAGGCTGTCTCTCCCATTTCATTTTTCTGTGTGGGCAACTGCAAGCATTTTCTCAGCCCAACTCCTTCCCTAGCTTTTTCCACTAGTTGCTTGTGGTTCAGGCTAGAAGACTTTTGCCCTACCAAATGTGTGTGAGCATTGGGTGGAAGAACATGCCCTACCCTTTCTCAGCTCCCTCTGAGAAAAAAAGCCAAGAAAAAACCCCTTCCACTAGGCCAAGTGGTGAAGCTATCAGATTAATTCAGGTTTTTTTCAGAGTTTGTTGCTATTGGTTTCCATGAAAGCCATCATCTACCTTTCCTTCACCTTGCAGTGAACAGAGAAGGGGGGCTATCACATAACTGTCAGGGCTAGAGACCAAGCATGTGATACTGACAAAAAAATTACTCCTTGGCTTATTGTTGAAGGCACAACAGAGCCTATCTGAATTCCAGTCCCTTCTCTCATCTTTGTTTTGTGTTTTAAGTAAAATAGCCATTGGGTGATACACAGAAATTGTCCTGGAAAGAGGAGCAATGGACTCCATGCTCTCAGCTCTGTGCTATGCCCATTGAGATGCAGTATTATATCTCTCTCCATCTCATTTTCCAGTAAGGCTGGAATCTCTTCTGTACAGTAACTTTTAATTTTAACTAGTGGAGAAGAAAACATGGTAGACAATGCCACGGTCAGACAGGAGGTGTTGATCTGAGGGCACTGAATTGGGTTTTCCATTTCTGGAGTAGATACTCTGACCACGAAATTGTGAAAGAAGAACACTGCTTTATCCAGTTTTTTAAGAAGTGGAAACAATAACACTGCTTGAAGAGCCCAGTCCTGTGGGTATGTTGTCAGTGTGCTCTGATAATGTTTAATAGCTTAGGATCCCCTCGGCAATTATGCACAGTGAAGCTGAGCAGCTAGATTCCAATCAGACTTGTGAGAACTGAAGTCTTCACAAAGGGTGAGTGGGAAATGCACACAGTTCCCATCAAGGAGCTTGCAAGTCAAGGCAGTACCTAAATGGGAATCTTAAATTGCAGGTTTGGTCATATGCATTTGACTTTTTATGGGTTCTGATCCTTAAGTCCTGTCTTACATCCTAGCCCAACTTGTAATAATGCCTTCTTATGACTCCTATCATAAGAACAGAAAGGTTCTATCATGTTTACTGCTGATCAGTTTTGTGAAAGTGTGATAATGAATGACAGAGCAAATATGAAACAGTCGTAAGACCCACTTCTCACTCTAAGAAACAGGTCAGATGGCCATCAAATAAACAAGACCGATAAAACCCCTGTCATCCAGCCCTAGCATCTGTCCAGGAAGTCCTTGGTTGCCATATACAATCTCAGCCTTTTTCTCTACTGTCACTTACTGACATCTCATCCTCATAGGAGGAAGGCAACTTGAAATTCTACCTCTTAATCCCTCCAGGACCGAGTCCTTTCTGTTAGATAGATCAATGCCCTTCTCACTTTGGGTCATGTTCAGGCAGCTGTTACAAAGCCCATGCTCTCCAAGTGCCACGCGGCCAGAAGGTTGTCTTTTCTCTTCAAAAACTCCCCACATAAGGACAGAGCAGGAACAGTTTTCTGGTACGATTTAAAGGTCAGAAACTATCAGCCCTGTGTTTGTACATGGATGCTTTCTTGCCTGGACAAGCCAACATGATGCACATAGAGAGCAGTGCCATGATTACTCTCCCACTTCAGGCTACAGCTGGTGTTTGGCATTTGTCAGCTGGAAAGGAGCCAGTTATTTAGTTACCCAGTTATCAGCGTGTCTCCACAGGGGATCTCACAGACCAGCAGTACAGCCTTCCCTTCTCTCCCACCCTCCCAGCATGTGATGTGCAGTGCCCTGAGATGCCCCCATCACACAGCCACATGCACGCACATCAGACGCATGACTCCCGCACCCTGGACTGCTGCCACCCATCACTTGACCCAGTTCATGCTATCTCATACACAGTCATGGAAGTAACTGCACAGCTTGTACTCACATTCTTGTGAAGACTGCTTAAGCTTGTGGACAGAATGCATTTCACAAGATATGGCATGTACAATTTCTCCTGTTTAGGGTATATGTATATATTAAAATAAAGCTGTCTATAAGTGTTTGTGTGTGCTTGTCTGGGGATAACTGCATGCAGAACCAGGATTTGGTCTTAGGGCAAAAGTAAGAGAAGCACTACCCTGAAGGCATTTTAAAAAATATGATTCTTAATAAAGTGATGATAGTCCTATTTTTAATTTGGCTTCTGTGTCTGCTCAGTAATGATTTTTCATAACAATTTATTGGCCCCGGCTTTTTACTGTGCTCTTCCTGCTAACACTTTAGGAACAGTAAAAAGCCTTGGTCCTAAAATTTAGTGCTTTATAGTTGTCTTCTGGAGAGAAATATCAAAAAGTGGCTTGGGTTAGCCAGATTTTTCTGGCTGTCTCATTTCTGCTTGGCTCAAGGCTTACTTATTAGACATTTTCACGTTTGTAGCCCTGGCAATGGAAAAGCTATACATTCAAAAATCTGGCACATGCACAAAGATGTGCACTGACATTCACAGAACATTTCCTAAGGTTGTAGTTGCTTGAATTTCAGCTCCTTAATTAGCAGGATGCCTTCCAGAAGACATTTTCAGGGTTCTTTTCACAGTTGACTCTTCTATCTGAAAGGCTTCTCCTAAGATTAGATTTCCTGTGGAACGTGACCTGATATATCCATGAATTTCTAGACTAGTTGCCTTTTACCACTCAGAATTTTTGTCTAGGTTGAAGAAGACCCTATTAACCAATGGTCATTTTTGATGCAGAAGTCAGGTATGAAGTAAAGCCAACACAGCCAGAACATGTTGGCCTTAATCCATGTAGTATGCAGTGAGTAGCCTGTGAGTAGTGAGTCTGACACTATCAAAAACTAATAGTCTTGGTGCATATGTATGGATAATCATCAGGTCCGACATGTCCCAGAGGCGTTGTCCTCAGGGTGCTTGTTCTGCACAGTAGGCATGCAGAATTTCTTAGACACAAGTACAGAAGCCTTCTGCCATCCCCAAAACCTTAAAAGGCTTTGTCTAGACAAGACAACATTTTTGGCATAATTACTCTCTTGCATTTTAATTTTGCATGCAAATAATTAGAACTGGGGTGTTACAATTTCAGGCAGGTCATGCTACTTGTAGAGACCTGAACCAAACTCTTACAGGCCACTGGGAAAAGAAAAGAAGCTAAAACACTGACAAAGCAGTACAGTGTCTTATAAGAAAAGATAAAAGTTAACGTAGTTTTAAACACAACATTAATTAATATAGTTACTGAAAGATGATGAAGGAATATGATCCTCTTTCACAACTCTGTGCCTCTGGACTGATTGACAGCAACTGGATACACACACACACACTCATTTTTGCTTTGGAAATTATTCATTGTCACTTTTAATAGCAGAAAGTTCTCTACATTTAGATAAAGCAATGGAAGGTTACAAGGAAATAAAAGGAAAGTAGATTGTTGTTGCCAGCCTGCCATTCATTTCCCTGTTCATGTACATTATGTGCAGTACAACTGTGTGTGGTGCCAAATAAGGACCCCAAAGTGGAGTAAGGAATTAAGACAGACCAAAAGATATACTTTTTCTGGGTGTTTTTCTGGGTTATCAGTTTCTCAGCCTGGTTCACCGTGCAGCTGTGCAATGGGAGAGCATACGGATGGGGAGATATGACATGTGAACTCGCTCTGCCACAAAAATAAATGTTCATCTAAATGGGGCCTCAGTCGATTTATCATTCAAGCAAGTAAACTAGTTCATTACATTGGATGTGCTGTACTCAAACTATAAAAAAATCCTTATCTCCATAGTAAATATGCAAACCTGGGAACTCAAATTCAATTTATTTTTTGCTTGGTACAAATACATCTGACATAATCATCTAGCTTTGTAGATGTGCTTGAAACAACCGTGCACACTCTAAATGGCTTTAGGAATGCTGAAATATAAGAATTCTTGGTAAAATTACTGATACCGGGATTATATGAGTAATCAAAATCCTAACACAGTCTACGTATTTTCTTGCTATTCCTATATTCTAGAATGGCTCCTCTATAAAAAGCATCTAATTTGGAATATAAATTATTACATTTTAGGATATTTACGCTGCTTTGTAAGTAGAGTAATTATTCTGGAACGTGCTCATTTACATTTTGGATTAGTGCCTGCAGAATGGCTCAGAGGAGTAATTATTTTGGAAGAGCTATTCTGATCGATTTCGGCATCTGAGGCCCTGCAGACCATATGTGTCACCAAAGGCAGTCCAGAACTCCACAAAGTACTAATTGAGGCCTTTGACTTAAAAGGCTTCGACACTATTTGATCTAATATTCAGAATTAACTATTTATAGTAAAAAAATACAGTTATCACGGCTTTCGGGCACTATTCATAAGCCAGCAAAACACAGTATGCAATCATTAAATGCCTAGTGTGGGAACTCAAGCGCAACACAAAGGAAATGTATTTGCCTACAATATGCCGTTAGGGCCTTGATGTCCCCATGGAAAATGCTTTGTGCTATGACGCACTGGGTATTCACTCATAAACTATAAAAACTGGAAGAAAGATTCAGCTGGCCCTGATGTGTAGGTGCCAGGTTTTCATTGAGGTGGTCAACGAGCTAACTAAGAAGTCCAGACCAAGTTCTTTTCTTCAGTACAGCACCCACAGGATGCCAGGCCAAAAGCCCACGGGGGAAATGTCCACCAGCACAGCACCAAGGGTGAGGGGCTTTCTGGGCCCAGCAATGCTCCTTTGTCACTCACTAGTATGGTCACATCTTTATATCTCTGTCAAGTAATAAGAACAGTAGGATGATTCCTAGCTTATTTGTGCTCCTGGAGAATAAGGCTTTGCCTACAGTATATCTCTGAATTGCTCTCATGGCTCACATAATTTTTCCCATGGAAAAAACCCAAGGTAGCGTATTCAAGGAGCAAAAATCTCCCGAGAGATCTTGTTGTGGAGGACTCCTCATTCCATTGGGATGAAAGAAATGCTTGTCCTACAGGAATGGTTGCGGGGTCTGCCCCAAGCAGTGTACTTAACAAAACCTCAAGATTTACACTACTAGGAAGGAGAAATCAGAACCTATTCATTAGTTGTTCCATAATAGATTTAAAAATACAAACTTGCAAGGTCACTTACATAAAGCCTGCAATACCATATGCTCAACACATTCCAGAACACTAAACACATGAATCACTGCAGTTATATTCATAAAAATACTCTTCTACTCCCCCAGCACATCACATAATGATGTAGTTACAGGAACTTTTTTTCAGGTGGCAGCTGATTTAAGAGGTTCCTCCATTTGCTGCTTATTCCTGCCCCGTAGCTATAATTGATCACTTCCTCGGTTGTGCTAGTTTAATTCTATGGAGCTGTGCCAGCCACCATACTGGGTTTAAAAAAACCCAAAACAACAAACAAAACCCCACCAATACTTCTTGAAAGTTGCTTGAAGAAAAACCTTGGGTTATTTCAGTGATGTAACTCGCTCCAGCACTGCTGAGGAGGCAATGACCTCCTGCTCAGTCGTAGGAATGAGCAGACGAAGGTGGGGAGGGTAAGAGCTCTTAAACCACCTTTGCAATCAGAGACAGCAGATTGATCAAGCTGGATTCTGAAAGAACAGCATGAACAGGGATGTAATGGAGCATGTAACCAGAAAGTGTCCCTCTCAGAAACATTTCCATGGTTTTTAAACAGTAAAGAAAAACAGTAGCTATACGATAACATGTCTGCATAAAATTGACAAACCTATGAATGTCCCAAGCCAATAAGTGGCAGAGATGTATGAGCTGAGCTGAGACCAGCATGCAGGGACTCTATAGGTTCTTTAATTATTAGACCTTCTAAAAAGTCTCTTTAAAAGATGTATAATAATAAAAATAGTAAAACTGAATGTTATCAAAACACATTAAGTTAAGATGTTTTTTAACCTGGACTCTACTGAAATGTAATTTTATGCTAGCCCTTTTTAAACGCTCTCTGTGTATATTCTGTGTGTGTATATATATGTAGATACACACACACTAATAAATGGTATGAATCCTCATCTATGTTTGCATTGTTCATACAAGCATTCAGACTCAATAAACCTGTGGGGGTTCTTTCTCACCTTCACTGGAATAAGAAGAAAGCCTCAGTGGAACTGACAGAATTAAGCCATTCTTAAATAAGCACTGGTGAAAGATGAAGCAAAGCCTCCTTGCGTTGATATTTAAAATAAGGTCAGCTGGCAGACAAATTTCCAATGTAACCGACTTACTAATCAATACAGAAGTACTCTCATTTGTTCCATAAAATTAATTCAATTAGCTTAAGAAATTTATGGTGTTCCGAATACTGAATGCTAGAATAGATGCATGTGTGGGGAAGATGGAAGGCAACCATGACCAGTGTTTTGATAGAAGTTTTTTCAAGAAGATATTGCTTCTTCAAGATGAGTTAATTTATCTGGGAGAAAAACAGGGGGAAAATCCACTATGGTTTTATGTGGTTTAGGGCTCTTGGTGTGTTGCTGCATATTTTATGAAAGCAGGAATGCAAAAACCCCTCTCCTCTGAAAACTTCAACGGTACCAGAGAAAAAGCTAAGACATTCACAAATTAAATCCTGCTTTAACTTACTTTTCCCTGAAAAACATTATTTTTTTTCATTCTGCTGCTTTTAGAAATCAAACAGCAGGAATTATGAGAATCGATATTTTCTTTTTCTACCATTTGATGGAAAGGCTAGCAGTTTTCCTGTAACACGTGTCTTGAGAACTGTTGTCTGTAAAATAAGAACTTGATCATAGATACAACGGCCTTTCTTTAACATAAGAAACTGTTAGTTTACAAAGAGGGCTCAGAAGAAGTCCTGTTTCAGTGAACAGAGTGGAGGCAACAAGATGCTACTTCCACACTGACAGCATTATGGGCTCCGATTTAGTAGTGGGGACGGCACAGCTGAGGGTGGCTCAAATGATCAGACTCAGTCTTCTGTCCTGCCTCTTCCAAGAACTGAGTTTGCTCATTCATATGAGAAGGCCAAGGGGGTACCTTAGTGCTGTCTGCAGCTGCTTCACGGAAGGGTATAAAGAAGACGGAGCCAGCCTCTTCTCAGGGAGGCATAGTAGAAAGAAGGAGAGGCGATGAGCACAAGCTGTAACACTGGCAATTACCAACTTCATACAAGAAAAATATTTTCACCATGAGGGTGGTCAGACACTGGAACAGGAGCCCAGGGAAGCTGTGGACAATCCATATGTGGAGATAGGCAAAGCTTGACTAAGAAAAGCCCTGATCTTGCTTTGAGCAGGTGAGTTGGGAGACTACCTCCAGCGGTCTGCCCCATTCTCTATGCTCTGATTCTGTTCAGACAGCAGATCCATTTGTGCAACCACCCTGGAAGTACTACTGGTGGTGCTAGGTAGCTGTCACTAGATATGATTTACTTGAGATGTCTAGACAGGTAACTGAGGCAGTTCAGCACCTGGCTGATGGGTGAGCTCAGGCTGAAGGAACTGACTGGGCATCAGAGTTGAAGTAACCACTTTAGGTCTCCACAGCTTCCCTTTCCTAGTTGGTTACATCTCAGAAAGGTCCCACTGATGTCTCTTGTCTTTGTCTCCTTCTCACTCCAGGACTCTTCACTGCTGAACTGTGGACATTATAGGTATTACTGACATAGAGAGAAAAATTTATTTTCAGTGTCCTTACATACAGACCTACAATGTGAACATATACCCAGATAACCTGTGTCAAGGAAAGAAAGCTTACTTGTCCCTAGGTACTCTACCATCATCACTCTCTTTAGCCTCAGAGCTTTTTCCTATTTGGTCTTGTGCCTCCTGTTGTTTTCCATTCATACAACTAAAGCAGTAGTCTGGGCTCTTATTACCAACTGCCTCAAAGTCCTCTTCTCTGGCCTTGACAAGAGCCACTAACATTTGTTCATAATGTTGCTGCAGAGATGGCTTTGATTTATCACTATGACAACATCAATCCTCAGTGCTGCATCCCAACATGGCTTCTGCTTTCCCCATTGCTTCAGTCACTAAACACTTGACTTCAAATACCATCTACAGAGAAATCACTTGCTCCACTGCTGAACTGCAGTTTCCTCTGGGATGGAGCTCCAGCAATGCACAACACTAAACATCAGGTTTAGGAAAGGAAATAAAAAGCTGTAGTCTATACAATGTTAAATAAGGGTGGTTCTATATAGGCTGAGTATAATAGTCACATAGGAACTGAAAATGTTCTGAAAAAGATTAATTGTGTTATTACTTTCTGACATGTTAAAATTTCTCACTGGCTTTTGAGATTTACCCAAATGAGTGGGTGGTTTAAAAGGCTTTTATCAAAACTTTCGTGATATTTAAACTCAGAAGTACTTTACTTGACTCTTGGAGGAAGCCACTGCCTGAGCTGCGTGTGGCTGATGGAGGGGTATGGCACTGCGCAGTAGCAGTAGTTTATCAGAACCTGGCCTTAGATTTAAACTCCCCTTGAAATACTCTCCACTTACATCCTGCTCTGACTTTAAAAGCTAAATTTTATATTCCTTTTAACAAAACAGCTTATAACTGAGGCAAAATGGACAATGGCAGCTTCCAATTCTGTACAAGGATATATATGTATGTGCAAATTTCTATTTGTTATATACCTATACAGAAACTTGACAAAGCATTAATTTTTTATATAGCACTTCTGAGCCATGCTTGATATAGTGTTGCATTTGGCTACAATTCAAGATGTAGCTTCATATTTATATGCTATTTTACATTGAAATATGATTGCATGCTTTTAGATTTACAAAACTCTAGTCTTGCCAGGAAATTCTTGCCTGTAAAGCTATTTTAGGACTTTATCAGTTAAAAAGCTTAAGAGCTAAATTTTGTCCTCACATTGACTTAAATGGATACTGCGTATGCATATTCAAAGGAAAACTTTGGCTTTAACTTTGATTTAATTGTTTAGCATGGTTAGAATTACATACTTAAAAATCCAGGGTGATTAATGAGACTGGTGACAGTTTTTGAACTCCTAATGTTTCTCTGATGCTTGGAAAAAGCTCTAAATTTCTTTCTCTGACACATTATACAAACAATAACTTAAATCCCCATGTGGTTTCTATTTGTCACAAATACAGATGATTTAAAAGTTGTAATGAAGAAATTACTTTGAAAAGGAAATTTTCACATAGCATATTTCCTTCTTTCACTTTTTCTTACCGAACAGTTAAGCAACTGAAACATCTCCAGTGTTCAGAATCAATTTTAGTATTGCACAGAAAATTTGAAATATACCTGATTTTTTTTCTCCTTAGGGAAGTGTTTCTAGCGCTTTTGTAAAATTCTGTGGAAAATATGTACTGTTTTCTAACTGACCTGGAGACTTGAGCCAGTAAAGCAAAGACACTTGGTCAGTAGCTGCTCCTGGCAGCCATTACAAATTTAGCAGCCCATTGGAATCCCCCAGGAATCCAAGGTTTAACTTAGGAAAACAAATACGTTTCCAACCCTAACCACTCCAGAAAACACTGAAAATACAAACTGGGAGTAAATCAATGCATTGTTCCTTTACTGACGGTGCAGACAGCCTGAATAAAGCCTGGAGAGATGGGAGTGACTAGACTACAGTAGACTACTAACTCAAAATCCTTAATATGATCATTCAGGGCTAAGCTTCAACTGAATTATGTTTCTCATTTTAGCAGCAGCATTCAACTAATGTGCTTGCATTATGATTCTAAACCAGCTGTCAGTCTTCTCTGTGTGAAGACCATGAAAACCTCCCTCAAACCTGAAAAATATAACACATCGATTTTTGTATCACTCAGAAGTCGAGTCACAGAGGCCTTGTTGCATAAACTGCTAATTAACACAGAACAAAAGGCTAGTGTCTGCCCTAAGGAGCTTGCAGTTTAATTATGACTGGAGTCAGCATGTAAATACCAACAGAAAATAAATGAGCATAAGGGTTTACTTAAGATTTCTCCAGGGAAACAGTTTTAAGAGATGTCCATCTTCTTTCATCTCAGCTGTTTCTTTCTACCATCGAAGAAGTGATCCCATTTAAAAAACACCACCACTATTTTTAGTGCAAGGTGGGGTAGGGCATTTAACTTGGATTATTTCACTTTTTGAGGCTGGAGCGTAACCTTGAGGGGAGCTGGATCAGCAAACCCAATGGGAGGGCAAACAGCATCCTATGAGCAGTTGATGCTTCAGCCTGAGACCTGCCAGTGCAATGGAATCGCTGCCTTTGGGACTGCAATGGGTCACTGCTGCCAAAGAGCACAGCAACACATTAGGGTCACAGGGATCAGCTCAATAAGCATCAGTGTCATGCGCTGGCTCCAGGGAAGAGTTAGCACCAATAATGGTGTGTTTACAGAGTGAAACAGCAGCAGTGAAAGCACAGAGTACTTGCTTGAAGCATAACAGGTAGTGAAGGTCAGAAACTTTGACAAAGAGGAGGTGGGAGTCAGCGTTGCCTTACTACATGAGAAGACAGAGGCCAAACAGGAAGAAAATGGGAACAACCTACAAGATGAAGCCTGGGCAGTTAGGTATTGGCTGCATGTTAGCCGTTATCAGCACTATGTCTCGTGGTTGTCAAGCTAAATGGGCAAGAGCTGAAATTCCATGTTATTTCACCTCAAAGTGATGAACGTGCAATATACGTTTGCATACTTCAGTAACAAGGAACAGGTGAAGTCAAATAGCAGCAGAATTCCCCATATTTTGCAGCAGAACAGGACAAATTTCAGCATGGTATATGGCAAACTGCACCTATATTACAGCGTGTTGGCTATGGGACATGATACCTACCTTGCTCTCTTACTGTCATATGGATAAAGGAATGGCACTGTCTTTTCATTATAACATGCCTGATTTAAGGGATAGCTGTTATCACAGTGACATTTTTCTGTAGACTTTATACACAGAGTAGCTATTGTAAAAGGTAGAAAGAACTCTTCTCTAAGTGTATTATCTGTACAGTTCAACTTGGCCCTGCTGAATCCCCCATGTAATTGTTATGCTTTGTTCAGCTTATAAGAAAACCTCTGCAGACCACCATGAATTTATGACACATGGCAGCTTTAAAATTGTTTGCAAAGGTTTAAAGACAGGAGTTGAATTCCCTGGACTAAAATTAATTTTAAATGCTTTAATGGGGTGAACTCTCTTACTGAAGACTGATGTGCCTGCAGGCTTTGTAAAACAGCGGCATTCTAGGATGCAGAGATATTCTCTGAGTCAGGTTGCTAAAGGATATCACACACCAATGGCAATTACCACTCTCCTTTTTGCGGTCACATACGATGCCATAAAATGGGCCCCAGACTTCCTTATTTAATTGCCTGATTTCTTTTCATCTCAAGCACAGGGCAAAAGAAATTCATTTAGCTCACCCTTGTAAAATAGTGCACATCTTCTTACTGTTACGCCTTTGAAATATTGCACATGACAGCAAATATTTAGAGAATTTCATGAATGGCAGAGACTTGTAAGCAGCTTTATCCTGGGGATATTTATTGGCACAAAGCTTCAGTGGCATCATGCTTCAATGGTATTGAAGAGGTAAGACAAGTTTCTGCTGGGGGATATGAGTGTGGGAAGACTCTTCCCACTTCAGAAGGGTGACTTGTCTCCTAGCCTGGCTACCTGAGGACCATGCAATTGATGTACAAGTCAAACATTTGCATACTTTTCATTAGACTGTTTTGAATGAAGAGAGATGATAATGCCATTTTGCAGCACTATTGTCATATTGCAGCTTTGATTTGACAGGTGATAGAGGTCCCAGACCCCAGTGTGATCTCAGACAAATTTTGAACAAATTGCTTCATGGAATGGACAAATTACAAGTTTATGCCTCAGTTTACTCAGGTGTGTATTAGGAAGAGCAGAAATTATAGAAATCCTGCCATCCTCACTGAAAATGGTCTGAGAACCCCTGATGAAGGAACTAAGCTAGTGTGAAGTTTTTAGTAGTATTACACAATTCAAAATTTATATGAGACATTGAAGTTTTTCACAAAATAATAAAAGATTTTGGGGTTCTGAGGCAAGGAATCCTAGGCAATCCAACCAATCCCAAGACAAAGACACTGCCAAGATTGGCTGTTGTTGATGTCTCAACAGTCATGCAGCATAAGGAGAAACAGGAATGATATGAGAGGTAGGGAGCAGAGGAGGAAAGGAGAAATGATCAGCGAAAGGAAGCAGAAAGGAGAACAGGTTAAGTGAGGCTTTGTTCTGCAGCATTCTCCTCTGGTACAAGCCAAAGTTGAAGTGCAGGACAACACAGCCCTAGCTTAAGTGGCTCCCATTAGATTGCTGCAAAGTGGTCAGCACTGCCTGTCCCTTTCACCTGCCTGTGACCTCTGTTCAGATGCAGAAAACCTGAAGGGAGAAAATATTCTGTACCTTTGAACCAGTGCCACCAGTTAGCTGCCTTCCCTGACATCCTGTGCTGACCTACCCGTCCATTCCCAGTACAGAAGGCCAATGGTACCACCACACACCTGCCCTGTAGCGGGGCCCAGGAAATGCTGCTTTAAGGAACCACTTATTTTCCCCTTTTTTCTTCCCTACTGGTGGAGCACAGAGGTGGTAAGCAAGCATTTTGCTCTTCCCACTATGCCTGAGCTGCCAGCTTCTCCCAGGGAAGCATCTGCCAGTCTCTATGTAGGTCTGCCCTTGCACTAGTTAAGCAGGAAGAAACCCGGGTCCCTCTGATCTCCAGGCAGCAGGATGTCAGTGGCAGCGCCTACAGAAAAAAAGAAAAGACATTTTTGTTAAGAAACACATTTTCACACCTCAGAAGATAAAGCTTCATCTGTTAAAAGTTATGAAGTAGTGGTTAATATTTTTTTATAATGAGCTCTGGACTAAAAGATAGTTTAAAGAAATCATTCTTTTCACCCATTTGGCTTAGCAACAAAAAAGAAGAGGAACAGGACACCCACAGTAATAAAGACACAGGCTTTTAAACTCTGTAATCGCTCTGTTTTGCACAGAATGAATGAATCAGAAGCTCAATGAGCTACAGAAAAGAATTTTAGGGGAAGCATGAAGACAGTCCTCCTCCGTAGTTGTATAATCTCACTAATGCCTGGAAAAATAAAACCTCTATATTCTTAAGATTTAATACCTCCTTTTATATTCCTTCCTATACAAATTCATATGTCTGTTCCCTAGCACATGTTGCCATTAGACTACTAGTTGTTCTGGTGCTAAAGAGGATTCAGAAGCAAAAACATTAAAAAGAAAAAAAGAAAAAACAACCAAAAACTTCACTGATTAGCTCACCATTCCCTCTCTGCTAGCTGCAGGGGGAAGAGATGGGGAGCCCGCCTTTAAGGGCTGTCACTGCCAGACTGCTAGAGATTACTGTCCTAGGGACCTGCTGGCTGAGCTACTTGGATAGTCAGTCCCTGACCCACATCCATCAAAATTAGCCAGGTTAAAGCTGAAAAAGGGTAAAAAGTGCTAGCACAAGTGAACCTGTGGAGGGGGCAGAGGTGGGGATTGCCAGGCACTCCCACTGAGGCATTGCAGCTGTCAGCAGAGGATGTGTGGTCACTCCCTCAGAGATGAAGACTGTGGGGACCTGAAGGTGTTTAAAAGGAAGGTTTCTGTTACTGAGCCTACACTGTGCTCAGCCTGGTGGTACCTAGCAAGCTGGCACCCCAGGGGTGTGAAAGAGGAATCATACAATTAGTTCCTCTTGGTGATATCTTCATAAGAGAGTAGTTGCACAGAACATATATGTATATTTTTGGGGAAAGCCCAGCCATGAAAATATGACTGCTAATACTTGGTGAGACAGAAATGATACTTCTCAGTCTAATTTTAGTGCGGTAAACTAGGGACAGAGCTCTAGCTAAAATATAAATGCTTGAGAATGTGATTCTGCATTTCATAGTATTTAAAAGAAGTGATACCTAGAATAATCTTTTGAGGAATTCATTTTGCAGTTGAAACAGCTGAACAGCTTCTCTAGAATTTTTTATTTGTTTATTTACATATCATTTGTCTTGCACTTAATTTCACATTCCGAGCCTAGCTGTGCTTAGGGACATTCAAATGTTCAAGTTCAAGAGGAGCACTTGTAAGGGGACATAGGTCTTTAATACTGTGTCTCTCAACTGAGCACGGCTTTAATTGTATTGCTATAGAAGCAACAGTCAAAAGATACATTAGGCAAACCTTGTAAGAATATGTAATAACTTTTATTAAACCAGCCTGTAAAAAACAGACAGCCTTTTGGATAGGCATGCCTTCAGGCCCGAAATCAAACCTCTTCATTGTCTTCAGTAAATGTTGCATCAGGATTGAATAGGCGTGGGAATTGGTTCCTGCCATAGGTGAGAATGAAAGATGACTGATCAGCCACTCATCAGTTTACAGAAAGAATCCCCACAGAGGAGTGCAGAAGGAGAGGTGAGGTGCCTAGAGGTGTGCCTCATCTCTCCAGAAAATGTTTCTCCCAAGTAGACAACTGCAGTTCCCTTTGTACATGCATTTGAACTTCATTATATACCTGGAATCTCTGAGGGTGACTTTTCTTTGTGGTTCAGAGCAAAAATAAAGTATTACTAACCCTGTGGCGTAAAGCAAGCGTTACCTTATTTGATGTCTTGTCACTTACTGAAGTGAAACACTGGGGTCTATTTTACAAGCCTACGAGCTCTGATTCGATTCCAGCATTTGATTCCCACCTTCCCCACCACAAAGGCCCTATCTCATGAATTTATGTGTGGTTTATCTTCTACCCAAATTAATTGGTCAGCCTCTTCTATGATCAACTGGACGATTGTACTAGACACAGAAAGGATCTCAAATATATGCTGAAACAGTCAAGTTCTCCCAGGCTACAACCTCACATCAAAGCCTTTCCCTTCTTACAACACACGCGTATGAAGGATCTTCCAGACATGGTGGTCCAATGTGCAGGGAATCTCCTGTCATATGATTTAATGCACAGCACCTTGTGTACTGGGACAGAACAGACTTAAGTCCAGCTGAAAGGTGGTAAAAGCTACTATCATGTATAGGTGTGCTTAAAGGTAATGTGTACATTAAACATCCTTCAATGTATACCGAAGCAGCAATTAAACATTCCTTTGGTCAGTGGCAGCTGTAGTACTAAGATAATGCCCAACAAAGCAAGAGCAAAACCAAAGCTATGTGAACTGATAGGTTTCCCAGGGGCTTGCTTGCAGAAACAGGATCTGGTAGCACTGATTTATTTTGCAGCTGGGTGAGAGGCAGTCAGAAACTGAGTACAATGCCAGGAGGAAAAGAGAAATCCAGTAGTGTGTGTTGCCTTCAGGCAGTGCTTTTTTGGGTAAGTAATGTTTTTTGGGGGAAAATACTAACCAAAAGGGCATGTCTGAATTCCTGAAAATGGAAGTTGCCTCCTCCTTAGTATTACAATGGTGAGGAGAACAAAACTTTAATTTTTTTTTAAATTTTTTTTGGTGTTAAATATTTGAAGACTGTACCAAAGAAATTCTTGGTCCACAATTAGCTACTTCTAAGATTAAAACTGTCCTGTGAGTTCCAAGTATCAACATTGGGTGCTTGAACTAACAATCAAAACAGTTCCCATGGCAAATGGAAAAATTTCACAGTGAAATGAGGATGCATTTGTTCAACCTGTTTTGCTTTAGTGAGTTTGCAGGGAGTGTGCAACACAGCCACCTCAGTTATTTAAGTCATTGTACAGCACACAGCTGGCCTGGCAGCATTTTCTTTCATCAGGTTAATTTTGAGACAGGACAAGGGAGATGAAACTGTAAAGATTTTGCAATTTTTAATTAAGAAATTATGTAAGTATATGAACAGCCACATGATGAACAAAGTAACCAGACATGAAAGAGTTTATGTTTACACAATACAGTAATAAAAAAGAGTCATATAAGGAGAGAGCTACCTTCCTTCAACCTACTAGAAACAGTGTATCCTGAATTACCTCTCATTGTGCTTTCATGAGCCCCCTCGTGCTTATCATCATCATCTTTATCAGAATTACCAGCAGAGCTGAGCCACATAAAAATGTTGTTGAAAAAGAATTAAGACATCGGGCATTGCAAACTGTATAGCACCCTAAGAACAGGCATGTTTTCTGTCAAAGTAAAAAATAATGTGACATATGCACGTGGATGGAAATGCAGGCATTGCTGGAGGAAGAACTTGAAAGTTTCCACGTGAACTTTGCCTCCTTCCTTTCTAAGACAGCAGCTGCCCGGCTGCCCGCTGCCTGCAGCGCTGCAGGGCCCGAGGGCAAGGCAGAGCCCCGCAGCTGGCACTGCACGGTGGGGCTAGGGCCAGCTGCACCGACGCAAGGGCGTGATTAAGTATTAATCTGCAGCAAGGCGGCAAATTGTATTTTACCTGATCAGCCAATTAACCTTTATTTCTGAAGAAGGCCGAGCTCTCATCAGGAGAGGCACTCAGGTGGACTTGTGGGGACTGAGAGACTCCTCCGTGTTTGTTTCTGTAGGAGACAAAGGTGCTCAGCTCTGAAAAGCATGTCATGTTTTAACCCATGAGAGGGTGAAGAGATGGCTTCAAGCACCATGTTTATGACAGCAGAGAACCTTATACACAAAAATATAGCCTTGTATAATTAATACTGATATGGCCAGACCCTTATGAAGAGGTATGAAAAGAACTTGGGAATTTATCTTCTGTTTCCATATATTTGGTTCAGAAACCGTTCAAACACGGACTGATTTGTCCAACGTTAACATGTAACTGCACTCTGCTGAGTTGCTGCTGCCCTCTCCCTTGTCTCCCAGAACTTTTCCTCACCTTTTAAATTCCCCTGGCTCAGTGGAATATCATCAGCCTACATTTGGGTAATGAACATGAAAAAAGTAGTCATGAGAGTGAAGTATATAAACAAAGGAGATGTTAAAAGAAATTGAAAAAAAGTGTTTTAAAGATAAAGGTTAAAATAGCATTTAAAATAGCTAGAAGAAAAAGAAAATCATCAAATAATCAAAGCCTTTTGATAAAAACTCTGATTCCCTTCCTGATGGTAAGCAGTGTCTTATTCAGTAAGACCAGTCAGACTCCTCACAGATTATGAGATTTCTTTAAGTTTATTGTAACTTGAGCAATAGGAACAAAAAAATGCCTTAAGTCTTATTAAAAGTGGTAATGATAATATAAACTTTATTCCTTTAATTTCAAAAGCATTTTCTGGGAGATTTAAAAGAATTTATTTAACCTCAGAAGAGCAACTTGAAAGATTACTGTTGAGTGACAGGGCAACTCTTGAGCAGTTTTTACTCCAAAGGCTGCAATGTCAGTTCAGAACTTCCTTGAATTATTTGAGGACTAATTCCAGAATTAGTGTGGTTTCATGCAGTGTAATTGAGATCAGAACGAGGTCAGAAGATTTCTTCATGTTACCTCAACTGGCTGTCCAATAAACATGAGTATATTCCCCTTTTCTCTCACTGACAATATCATGGACTAACCTGGGATTATTAACAGGTTTCTCCAGTATTAAAACTGACCAGTAATATTGCTAGCATTTTTTCAAAAAGCACAAAAAAAATATTTATTCTCATAGGAATTAATTTAATACCAGTGTGTAAAAAGCTGCTCTGAAAAGGTATTGTTTTGGTGTGTGTATATATACATATTTTTTTTTAATGCATTCCTATACAGATGTATTTAAGCTGCTGTTTTATCAGAAAGCATTCCCTCTGATGACAGATGTCTCTTTAAATTCGTCCCTGTTTCAGTTACTTCTAACAAAAAATGAGGGGATCTGACATTAGTCAACCACATAATTTGAAATTTAATTATAAAAAATATCTCTGTATCCTGTTGCAAAGTGCTGGTATTCAAATCTCTGCCTGTTGCAAAACATGTTGCTGTTTACCAGAAACATAAAAATTGCACAGACAGTAATGAAAACTGCTTAAAATATGTAAGCAAGAAAAATTTCTGACACGTTTGTAATATTACGGTATATTGGATTTCAGCTGAAAAAGCACAAATTCCTAAAAATATCCATGTGTGTTCACACACACGTCCCAAAATTTCAATTGTTCTTTAAGAAAGTAGCAGAAAAACAAGTTCACTAATTAGATGTACCCAGTAAAGAAAAATAGAGTTCCTAAAATATTTTATATTATGGTGGGTATGTGCAGAGAAACGTCACAGTTACTTTTCAATCATTTAAAGGTGTAATACTTTTGTTGCAGATTTTAAGCCTTAATCTACATTGTAACACCTGTGTTATGTGTATGACTGGTTTCATAGGCTATGCAGCTATCAGTCAGATTCCACTATATGAAAGAACAATTTAATGAAATAATTTTATGTTAGTCTGGTTAAACCACACGTATCCTGCCTGTGTATCCACAAATTTTAAGCTGTAGGTTATTTATAACGCTTTGTCCAATATTATGGCAACTGAGAATGGTATTGCATAGACATTTGGTATCAACATAGTTTATTTATTACATATAAACCGTGCAAATACACTTTTTAAAGTTATTGTAAGAATTTCAGTAATTTTAAAGTCAAGCACATGCTGTCAACATTAATTTTACAGTGTAAATATTAAGAGAGAAGATTTTATTAAAAACCTTAGTTAACAAAAGAACTTTGGAATGGAAATTCTCTTCTTCAGAGAGTTGCAGAAGGCATTGCTCTCTGTTACTGCCTCTAGGCCTGACCACAGAAGAAATATGAAATATTGAACAAACGGAGCTTCTCAGAAACTACAGGCTGAATTTTCCACATCCCATATAATCGTCTAAGAACAACCCTAAAATAACGGGAGGCCAGACTCCTGGTAAAACAGCCAGTAAAGAACCATATCTAACTTTATCCCATCCTTCAATAAGACCTATAGAATGACCTAGAAAAGGCATACAGTCTTCTTACGTATTTATTGTAATCCAGTTGACAATGCTGGATGTAAACAGGCTTAGCAAGGATAGAAATCTTCCTTTTTTAAAATTTTTTCTTGCACTCTCTAAAAAAATTTCTCAGCCTTTTTCAAAAGACTTAAATTCTTCTGTCACCCTCAACAGATCACCATCCCACCATTATTGAGAATAGATCAGTTGGTCAATACTGTGATAATAGCAACAGTTTTTGGATGGCAAAATTGCTGTAGATGCTGTACAACTGAGATTAATGAATAGAGAATCCTTGCTACAGGTATGTCTCCCTAAGCAGCTGAAAAAAACTTGTGTTACAGTAGTAGAGAAATTCATATCTCACTGTGGATCAGGCGGAGTTGTAACTTTCTCATCCTTTTTAAATGATTCAGCCCGTCTCTGAGACTATGTCTGTTATCAGATCAGTGATTTCTTGCCAACCTCTGGTTCCAGGTAAGCGCTACAGCCAGACCTCAGCTCTCTTGTGAGGTGAGGTACAGGAAAACATGATCTTTCCTCTTCCCTGTTATCACAGAGAAGACACCAAGGTTTGGGGGCTGGAAGCGAGCCCAGTGAACCAAGACCCTGAATCCCATGAGACACTTGGTGAAATGCGGGTGTCCTCTGAGATCTTGTCACCTCTGCTGCCAGAGAGTACATCCATCAGCCCCAGCTGCGCCCTGTCCTAGAGCTCATTTGGTTCAGTGGTCATTGTCTGTGAAAATCCCTTCTTAGACAAAGCAGCCCATGCTGATCCTACCAGACTTTTTTGGGGAAGGCATCAGCCAGCTTTCCCCAAGGTCAGTAGGCAGCCCAAAGCTTCCAAGATCATGAGGATCCCAACAACTCCGTGCGTGATCTGAAGAGATGTACCTGTGCAGAGCAAAATACTGGTTTTGTAACAGGTTTTCATCTCTCCCAGATCCAGATCCAGGTCTTAGAATCAAACAGGCAAAATTCTCTAACCTTAGTGTCTTTGTGGCACTCTAATTACCATTTGACAACACAGCATTGATTCACAGGCTGATTTGTCACCCTGAGTGACAGCAAATGTTTCAGAAAAAGATGAAAGAAAACACAGAATGAAGAGGAGCAGAATAATCTAGCCATGGGGGAAATATCTACCTAACCTCTACTGGCTCTCTTGTGCCATACTGCACCGTATATGCAAGGTATATCCTGCAAGTTTCTTATCCTAATTAACTATGAATGTCCTTATTACCTGTATAAAAGTCCAATCATTTTCAAATCCTGCTAAGCCCTTTACCTCTATCTTCTAGCTATCAGTCTTAATAATTACACATTGCATATAGAGCATTTCCTTTAAACCATGTTTAAAATTGTTGTTTGCCAATTTCACAGGCCATCCCCTTTCTCTCATATTATGAGACCCATAAAAAGAATCTCCCAGTCTACATTCTCTATTTAGATTTCCAATGGTTTATCTCTGTCTTTTAGTCTGTCTTACTTGTCTTCTTCCTAGCATGAACTATCTCAGGCTCTCATGATGCAGAGGTTTCTGCATAATCCTCATGATTTTAGCCCATTACCATGAAAATTCAATTCAGGCTTTATTTTGTTTTGCTTTGTTGTTCTTAGATATGACTACCATCATTTGGCATACTCTCAGTTTACATAACCATATTCTTCTCCATCTTCTTGTCTATCTTAGCATTGTTTGATTTTTATTACTGATGATACATTATGAACAGAGATTTTCATTACAGTTCAGATGGTGAAAAAAATGGTTTTTTCTGTGTGCTGACTGTCACTTTTGATTCCAGCAGTCCATAGAAAATCTGTTTAATTCAAAATAGATAGCATTATTTATCATACATACCTACAATTATAAAAATTTTCTGACAGGATTTAATAAAAGCACTTTGGATCTCAAGGCTGTGTGCTTTTTTATTAAAGATGGTTTGGGATTTTTCAATAAAACATTTTTATTTTGGAATTCAACTTTTATTTCAAATGTTCTGCCTTTCTAAAGAAACATTCGGTGGCAACCTTTCTATGTGTGTTAAGATCACATGAAATTATGTCAAAAAGGGGCGGTGGTATGTGTGAGAGAGAGAACGAGGAAGGAAGGGAGGAAGATGGCCAGGGCTGCAGAATCGGGGCTCTTTCCCAGGATGGAGAGTGCTGAGGTATAAGACACTGAGTGCTGAAGTCCACTGATGTGTCCTTGGATTTTCTGTCTACCAGGAGCTCCTGGCATTTCAACAAAAAGTTGGAAAGATCCAAACTTTTCAAAGCGCAAATTTTCATACAAAATGCAATTCTTGGGTTTTGTCAGTCCCATCCCTCAGAATCTGCTGTTGTGCTGAGATTTTCACAAATAGACATTTTCTTTGCAAAGGCAGTGCTTATTTTCCCCTGTTATGTTCATTGCAGCATTTTGTAATTCTAATTTTGGTTACCACTCCACTTAATTTACTAGTTACTGAAGAAATGGTTCTCTGGTTTTGATCTCATGAACATCCCTTACAATATTTTTGAAAGAGATGCAGCATTTACTGCCATCACATTGTTTGGTACAGAAACTCATTTTAGTGCATTGCTTCATGTTCCTACCCTTCTTTTCTCTTATACTTCAGAACTGCTACCCCAAACCTACTCACAGAATTGTGTTAAACTGTACTGATGAATGTTAGCTATTATTTGGAAAAATTAACAAACTTCTCCCAGCTACCTTCCTGTTTTTCTATTAGGAACACATTTCAATGGACGTATTAATTTTTCCATGCTTCAGGGACCAAAGTGACAAGTTATTTTTCGATTGTTTTTGCTTTGTGGCTGGCTAGGTAAGAACTAAGGGAAAACTGGCAAGGTATGCGAGTTCTTTGCCATACATTTAGAGGGGTCTGCATGGAGAAGCAGAATGCTGTATGGCTGGCAGCAGGGTTGACATGATTCAATGAGTCACTGGTGCCAAGAAAGGGCTCAGCAGCAGGGATGGCAAAAGTCTGCCCCCGACGCGCGATGCTTTTCAAGTAGGAAGCGCCCTGAGAGGAAGGGGTGGGAGGAGGGCAAGCAGCTGCTGAGAGTGAAGGAATTACAGATCAACAGGCATGTATGGCTCACACCACCAGTTGTCTGGAGGTGGTCAGATGTTGATGAAGGTGGATCTATTATAACTTTTATTTGCTTTTGCCAACAGCCATGTATACAGTATGCGTAATCATAACACAAAGCAGCTTGAAGAGGGAGTTATACTGCTGTAAAAACCTGCAGTGCCCCATGCCTTTTCAGATACCTAGGCAGTAGTTTACAAATACATCTGGTGTCTGGACTGGGTAGATACCCAAAGCCCCCCACACCCCCAGTCTATACACATAGGAATATTGAAGAATATCCCCAACATTTTTTGATGTCTTATTTGACAAAGCCTGAGAACAGAAGCTGGTATTTATGACTCTACAAGGTCTAAGGCAGCTCCCCCTTTTCAAGGGTACTGCCACTTGTTGTGAGGCCTCCATGGCTGTGGGCTCAGCAGGTTTCACCTGCACATGATGCATGTCTGGCATGCCATCGTTCAGGTTTTTAACACTTGTATGATGATATCTGGTACGTTGCTAGTGTTCAGCTATGACATGTCAGGGCAGTTCTGTGTGGAAAGAGGCTTTGAGGAAAACTGTTTAGGTGAGGAATGCTAAGGCCCCTCCACATCATGTTGGGCTTTTGCCCCACAGCGTTATTCTCTAACTCTCAATAAACCTCTGCCCTGAACCACCCCAGATTTTGGCAAAATGTGTCTATTTTCACAGCAGTGGTGGCTGTTCTCTCATCTTTACAAACACACGCATACACACACACACACACACAAGCTAAAGCTGATTTTTGTCTTTCTAGAAGGGAACTAATGAAGACTTTATCTTCACTGATGCTTGGCTTTCTGGCCTTACCCTTGAGGGTGGGAGTACTATAATGAAGACAGTAGAAGATGAGCTTCTGGATGTTGTGTACATTATATCTATAAGCACAAAACTTGGGTATCTGGCCTTCAGAAGCCTGACAGACAAGTTTTGGAGCTGCAATCCGTAATGTAATTTGATAAGAACATACTGTCCTCTAACTTCTAACCTATTCAGGTGCAACCATGCCTAATCCCCCTGTGAACAGTAATCAGTATGTTGCAAGTGGACTCAAACTCTGGATGCTAACCACTTCTACACCAGCTGAGTGAAATCAGTTTCTACATCTCCAGTGCTAGTGGGCCTTTTCAGGTGCAGAACTTCAGTCTGTGATTTCCTTGGTTTTCTAGGGTCAGGAGTGCATGTGGCTGAGTTTGCCAGAGCAGAATCTGCAGTTCTCCTTGCCCCAATTCCTTATGCATGAAACTTTCATGCCAGGGGTGTACAAGTCTCAGCTTTAATCCCTCATTAAACTTGGTAAAGTGACAGAGAAGAAAGAAATCTAACCTTAACTGGAATTTGCTGACTATTAAAAATTCCCATATATACATACACACATATATTTATACACACACACACACACACACACATATATAAAATCTTACAATTCTAAAACTTCTTTTGATATAAAGCACCAAAGATTTACTGAAATTGTCTTGGTCTAGCTTTTGCTTTTTATCTAAGTCAGGACCTCAGAGCTTTGAGGATGAGTCCTTTCTGTCCACTCTCTGTAGCCACTTCTTGAAGGTGTGATATTACTCTATTTGCTCAGGTATTTTCTGTGCATAGTCAGGAACTACGTGTCCTGGCCAGCAATGAGCACTGATTTGCTTCGGTTTTAAGCAAGAAAAATATAACAGGTGCAATCAAGCTTTTGAGAGCAAAAGCTGGAGAATGTTGTGACATGAACAAATAAAAGCATCCCATTTGTCTTGTTGAAATGATAAAGTGAAAGAAAAATAAAAGCCAAAACCTTAGAACAAATTACATTTCCAAGTAAGCTAATTAAAACCACCAATGAGGTAATGGAAAAGAAAGGATAAATGTAGGATTGGTTGCAGAAATGGCATGGAAAAAAATATCTATCATTACTTTTTCAGATATCCAAGTTGTGGGAATCTGAGGTTAAATTTCCTCCATCTGAAAATATTTGAACCCTTTCCTCTCACTAGAGAAAAAATGCTTAAATACTTATTTGTGCAGAGAGAATAAATTCCTGTGTGTTTTAGAAGCAGTTTATGCATGGTTTCAAATACCAGGCTCAGTGCATGTTTCAGGATCCCATACAGATAGGAAAGCTTTGGCCAGAAAGGCTGATACCATATAACTTACTTCAGAGCATTCAGACACAGTGCTTGGGGGACTGGAGGTCCAGGTGCAGATCCACTTAAGCAGAGAAAAGAGCAAGACCTAGGCCTTCCAGGCTGTTAGCAAAAGCTCTTACTCCTGAAGAAGGGGGTGAAAAGTCAAACAAATGTAATTCCTTTTTCCTTTTTGCAAATAAATGATTCATTACAAAAATTAGAACTCTTTTTTTGTGCTCAGCTATAGTGTCCTAGTGCTTTTTTTTTTTTTTTTTTTTTTTTTTAATTTGTAACTTTCTCTGCTTGTTTGGGTTAGGGAGGTTTTTGTCTTATGAAATTTTTCCATAAGTTATTCAGAAATGAAGACAAAATGAGCTCTCATGCCAAGCTGGATGTTGGCTAGTTCTGCAAATGTTTCCTTAAATACAGGTCATTTCTGGGAACACCAGGCTCCTACCATTTCAAACCAGCTATATGGCTCCTCCTGGCACAAAACAAAGCCTGCTATCTCAAGTATTATCATTCACCTGTAAACATGTACAATACTTTTGTAATAAAAAAAGCAATATGTCTCTTTGTGACGTCATAAAGGACCCTATAAACTGTAATGATACTATCAGGGCTGCCAGAAAGTCCCAAACAAGTGAAATTTCACTGTTTATCAGGTTCTGGATGATGATTACTAGGGTTGATATTCTCAGGTGTGTCTGCTAGTTGTTGCTTGAATTCTGGGCACTTTTACTCATTCATTGACTGAACAGCGCGAGTCATTAACCTTTATATTTACACACATACACACACACACAGAGGCACACACACACTTACGTACACACACACATACCCTGAACAGCTGGGCTTCTAAAAACTTTTAAGCTATAAACATTAATAATTAATTCACTCTGGCAACTACCCGTGCCATTTCCTTCTAAGTCTTTCATAACATCTCCTCAATGCCTCCTCCTCACCTTTCTCATCAATGGGAATTGTTCCCACCTGCCAGTGCACACACACGCTCACACGCATACGCAAACACACACAGAGTAAACTGAAAATGGCAAATATGCCATTCAAGAAGGCTGTCATGGAAATAAATTTCCAGGTCACCAAGTGAGTCATTCTATACTAAAAAAACAAAGGGTTGCGCTTTTATGTCAGCTGTGTTGTCCCAGCTCTCTTTGCTCACTAAGACAAACACACACATAAAAAGTGAATGTCAGAGTAGAAAGTGAAATAAGTTGTGAAATATTTGTCAATCCCACTCCCTTGTTAGAGAAAATAATTAGAATAATTATCTGGAAATAGTTTTCTTGGAAAAACATAAATGAACAGGCACCTGACCAGTTCTGATAAATGTCAGCTGAGGGCTTAGATCAAACATTAAACCTTCAAGTGTCTTGTTTTGCCTAAGGTGGTAATGCATATTCAGCATGGATTAGGAACAACAGATTTAAAGGTATTTAGGTGCTTAACTCTCATGTTGTCAGGGACTCATATAGTTTAAAAAATTGTTTCCAATTGAAATAAAAAATAACTTTAAACCACCATATCTCACCCTGAAGGGTATCTCCCTGCTAATTTGAGCATAATTTCTTAAATGACTGCAGGGTAATCGGTCTTCCTGCCAATAGGAACCGTATAGCATATCTGCACAATCGAGAGTCGTAAAGCACACACCACATACGTAGGAGATCCAAGGAGAGGAGGAACATGAGGGCTGGTCCCAGGAGGAAGGTGGCTGTTTTGACCAAGGGTCTCCTTTCTTCACCATGGATTGAGAAAGGGGCATGAAAGGCCAGGGCTGGAGTCTGCAGCTTCTTCCCCACTCCAGGGTCTGGATTGCCCTCTGGCCTCAGCTCCTGCCTAACCTCAAGCATTCAGCATTGCTCTTACATGGGTGTCTTCTCCAAGCTGCTTATAAGCCATGTGCAGTTGGTCATCTGTGTTCAGAAGCTGAGAGAGACAGAATGAGACAGAGCGAGTCTCCTTTAGCAGGCAGCTCATCCTAACTGCCTGCGTTTATTATCAAGAGAAACTGGCCCTACGAGGTTGTGGTTAGCCTACATGAATAATTCCCTGTATTTTATTAGCTTGAATTCCTCATTCTTCTTTGAGCTGGTAAATGTATTAAAAGGAAGACAATGACAGTTGCACAGAGGAAAGCTGCACTGTGTTTAAACCTTTCTTACTGACATTGCAGGTTTATACTTGAGCCTTAATAATTGCTGTCGCTTGTTGTTTCTTTGCAAAATAGAGAAGACAAACCTTTCCTGCCTCACAGAGGTGCAGTGGCATCTAATGAATTCCCGTGTTGTATTTTCAGCTACAGGTTAAGATGCTGTGTATAATGGACAAAGACAGCACTTTCAAACATTTTTCTGGACTTGGGAATGTTCTTACGGACCATTGTTCAAAGAGCACCCTAGGGCTACACTGGTGAATGAACAGACACAGAAGGTGTAGATGTGGATGGAAAGAAATCATCAGCTTTTGTTCTTCTGAGGGCAATGCTTCTTTTCTTCTTCTCTTTTATGCATCCAGATGTTATCACTTCTATCTTTCTTTAATGCGTTGCAATGGACACACTGTTGTAGATTCCAGTTTCTCCTACCAGGCTGTATTTTCTCTGGTTGCCATTCTCACAGTTAGCTGATAGATGGAAGGAAACATAATTTCTTCTTACTGTCTAACATCCAATCTGTGCATCACCATGGATTCACACCATACACCTACTCTCTTTTTCACTTTTTATGTTAGGTAACTAGTTAAGTCTACTCCAAGTGTTAGCTCAAGGGATCAGACAGAACAGTGCTTATTTCTAAATAGGGTTGAGGAATTTGACAGCCATTAAGAACATCTGTAGTTATGCTTCTGTCCCCTTCCTGACACAGGAATTTGTGCTGCCTATGATTGCCTGGAGGGACAGGAAAGCCTCATGGCACACACCCAGTTCACATCTGGTCAGATAAGTTTCAGTGCTTTCACTACCTTGGCTGCAGCAAGAGACACAAAGACTGATAGGCAATTTCTGTAATTGCATGTTTCTGTGGAACTATTAGCCAGTGAGTAGGATTCCTGCTGTTACAAATATAACAGGGGGAAGAAGTGTGCTGTCAAAATGAATTAAACACAGCTCTGGTTTAATTAGCAAAGTGGGACTGCACTGCAACTATCTAAGTCGTTTTACTGAATATGCACTTTAAGTTGCGTGATCTAAAGTTGGAAAAGGCCCCTTCACTTGTGGAAATGAACATACAGGCCCCAGCTGGAAAAAGCAGAAGCATGCTACCTCTGCCAGAACGCTCAGAGACCATATTTTACTCATCCTCACCTCCAGCCCACAAGAAGAGCAACAAAGATGCCTCGAGCAGGGAGCTCACTGCCATTGACCATGCTTAGTCCTAAAGCCTTGACTGCAGAGGCAGGGAGCCTCTATAGGGAGCCCCTTTGATAGGGAGCCCCTCAGGGGGGGCACAGGCACTAGTGGCTCTTGGAAAAAGTCTAGTTCTGGCATGGAAAAACTGGGTTATGTATGTAGCTGTGCAACCAACCCTACATTTGCCTACAGCCTGCCACAGCTGTTCCTTGGAAGAAAGACTATGCCCATCACTGCCTCCTGTTTCTTACTGTACTTGTGCTTAATTGAAGCTTTCAATTTTGTTCTTCATTGGGAATATAATAGTATCAAAGACAGAATGCGTACATCAAACGTTTATATAGGATCTTCCCTTAGACTTGAATTGAGTGTATGGGAGTTGTGGGGGGCTAAATTCTCCTCTAACAATTTGCTCTGATATGCTTTGATTTTATAACATGGACAGTGTTTTGTACTGCACTCTAGCAGGTGGTACATAATCCAAGGACAGTAAGCATGCATTTTGCTCCCCTTTTGCATTCATGAGCCTGCACTGCTATTGTTAGTCAAGAAGTTGAATAGCAAAATATATAAGACCTATAAAAAGTAGAAAAATTAGAACATTCATTGATGGGACGATAGGGAGCTCAAGCTGACAAGGAAAAGGGTCTGATGAAATGGAACTTTGGTCATGTGAGCAATTAAGATTAAAATAAAATCAGCCCTTCCTTCTTTAGTTTACTACTTCATGGAGAGCAATTAAGGAGGCACAGTGTGCAAACATTCCTGAGTATCATCCATCACCTGGCTAATCTGCCTGCCAGCCTGCCCAACCATACCTTTCCACTAGCTGCTCCCTCTTTCTCTTCCTACCTTCCCTCTCTACCCTTGTTTAGGGGAGTGGAGAGGGTAGAAGGAAGGAAGAAAAAAAGCTAATAAAAAGAAAAGGAAGGAATAGTTTCCCTAACACAGTGTAGAAGTTAATTTACAGGTATGGTTGATGATGACTTTTCACAGCTATCATTTTTTATCACCATCATCACAAAGGTTAATCCTAATGTTTCCATTTGAAGCTATGTCTTCCTGATTTTCTATTTTAAAACATCCTGATCCATTTTAGGACTCATTTTTCAGATAGACGCAAGGACAGGAAATTTTTTAGATCACTAACAGATCAGGAAAGAACGCCATAAACAGCATCAGAAACCAACTCTGTGGATATTAGATGTGACTTTTCCTAAAGCATCTGATATTGGTTGCTGCCTGGAAAGGAATGATCCTGTTTAGTCTGACAACATTTTTTCTGATTTTTTTCTGATTTCCCTGTGGCGCAGTATTTTCACCATTTCTTTCACCATTTGCTTTCCTCGCGTTATCCCCAACCGGGTTGTCTGAGACGATAAATAGGAAATGGTTAATATTCAACTATAAATTAAAAAATGCTCTCGCACTTGAAGCATGTTCAAGTATGATAAGGGTCTGAAAGGAATCAGAGGAGGCGCAGATGCACAAATGGTTATGTCAGTATACTCCCACACCTCAGAGAAGCATCTAGTTATGTAGAATATCCCTTTATAGACACGGTCACTTCCATTCCACAGACATCTGATAACATCCTACATTTTAGCATAGGAAATAACACAAATTAGTGTTATAAACAAAAGGTGAAAGAGAAGGATAACAAGCATAATATTTCTAAGCATATGATTCAATGTAGATAAACTATAGGAATCCTAATCAAGTAAAACTTAATTTCTTAATGACTAGTTAATAACAGGTATCCCTACTGCCATTATAAACTAGTGGCTTCCCCCAGGGTTCTAGCAGAATGTCCTAAGAAAAGGGCTTAGGGAGAAGTAGATAGCAGACAGCTTCTTGAGCTGTACTGGGGAAGTGTTCCTTAGGCTGTTCAAAATGGGAGAAGGAAAGCAAGGACACCAAAGGTGACGCTCACCAGCATAGCAGGGCACTGATAACACAGGGTGCTTAAAATTGGATTTGCTTTGATTTCTCTCTCCTATGGCACTGCAAATCAACCAGGTCTGCCTGCATGCCAGAAATGACCTCCTTGTGTCCCAGGCGGCGTCCCTGAACCTCGTTTGCCACGATGCGCATGTGGCTGGGCTCCACTGGCAGCTTTCCACAAGGCCTGTGGCCATCAAGGGACTTTTCACCCCAGGTCCTACTATTAATAGGGCAAAGAGGCGGCAGTATGCAGTGTTATTCTCATCTGCCCTTCTGAACTCTGAAGTGGCATTTAATCTTCCTTGTTTTGCAGAACACCATTCAGACCTGGTTAATGCCTCTTATTTTATCCAAATATCTGGTTTCCTGTAACCCTTTTGTTAGCCCAAAGTTTCTTCTAAGCCTATATAGAAATGGGATTTGATGATTGATGTAGGATTAAACAGACCTGATTGTAAATATCTTTTATCAGGTATTTCAGGAGATTTTTAGTGTCTGATAGTCTGCAAAATCTCAGAATGATTTATCTTGAAACATCAGAGTATCTTTTTTCCAAAGAAACACATCAAAAGAACAAAAGAAAACAAAAATCTCATATTGATTATCATAGAATCATGGGATAGCTTGGGTTGGAAGGGACCTTAAAGATCATCTAGTATCATCACATAATAAGTGTAAAAAGATGTATGAAACTTGAATATTTGTGCTTAATGGTTGAAGTAGATAAAACTCTTAATTTATGCTCCTGCTAATTCCTCAGGTTGTGAGGAACAAAGTTAGATGTGATCACATAGCTGAACCTCAGGCAAACTCCTTATGATGATTCATTGATGCTTATCCAACTGGAAGATACAAAGTAGTGAAGAGGAAATGCCAGACACCAAACTGGAAAGATTTAATTTAATTTTTTAATAATTATAATTCTACATCAAATATTTGCTTTTAAAATATGTGTTATTATGTGCAAAATTTTGCACACTGTCTCCTAAAGAGAGGAAACAGAATTGATTAAAACTGCAGCCTTTTGTTACACTTTGGTGGAATAAAAAAAATCTAGTCCATTTCCCGCCCCCCCCCCCCCCCCCCCCCCCCGCTTTGTTCAGTTCCAAAAGTATCATTTAAGGAGAGAAATTTTAAAAAGCACATAGATACAATGGTAATTGTAATTACTTGTAATTAGTCAAATGACTTAGATTACTTCTGTTCAACCTTCTCACTACTGGAAAAAACCCCACCCTCTACATATAACCAAGGAGGTAGGTTTGCCATCAACTCTGGCCTTTTTGAACATAGTAGGAGGCATTTTGAATACAATCGAAGTACCTATTGTACTGCAACATAGTAGGTTCAGAGGAGACAGCCTACAAGTCATGTAAACATTACTGACCTATAGATGCTTCCAAGTCCTCAGGTCCAGATACCTACTTTTACATTAGGGTGGGGCAGATGCAAAAAAGCTTCCCTGTACCCAAATTCCTCAAGAGAAAGGGGGCATGGAAACTAGACTAGGGATCCTATAAGTATTGCACCCATCTGTAGTGTCACATCTCAGCTACAAGGCCAGGATACCAATACGAAAATCTTAGCTTGTTTCCCCTTACCCCCTGAAGGCCGAGAAGGGAACGTGAAGTAATGTCTAAATGGACACTGTGGCTTGAAACAGTTGTGGATTTTTGAAGAGAGTTCCCTCTTTGCCTCTGTTTCAGCACCTTGGTTCAGGCAGCAGAATGATTTTGGTGTGCACGTTAAATTCCCCTTGGAGAGAACTAAAATGAAATTGGCTCTTCAGAAGTGCTCCGATGCTCCATGGAGACGGTGGGAGACGGTGGGTTTCAAGCCAAGGTGTGGGCCACATTGCCACCAGGTGTTACATAAAATATCTGTGCTGTGAGGAGGCTCTTGACACTTTCACAGATCCCACAATACCATAAACTTTGCCATGCAAAGGAACAAGTGCCATCTCTGCCTTTCTATTTATCAACAACTGCTATGCCTTAGCTGTTTTTGTAAATCACCCTTCATCTTCTACTGAGGTGTTCCTGGGTGTGCTACCCTTCTCTTTGGTTACCAACCCAACCTTGTCACTGTCTCCTTTTCCAACTTCCAATCTTTGTTTTGTCTGCCAAATTATCAGACACCTGCCCATTTTCCTAGAAGATTCACAGAGACTTGAGGAAATAACATCTTTCATAAAATTGTGAGATGAACAGGCTGATATCTACTTGGGCAGTTGAATAGCACAATGGAAGTATCAGCAGGTTGCTAGCAATGCTGCATGAAATTCAAGAAAAGAAAGGCAGTTTTTCTGAAGAAAATAATCACGCTGTGGGGACATGAGAAGATCTGTGCCCATTACAGACACCTTTAAAAGTTCTATGGTTGGGAATCCACCACAAAGTTGGCTGCTTATTTGAACCCCCATAGCCCTGGGTCACAGTGCCACCAGGCCAGTACTGACCCAGAGATGCTTCCCTAAACCCTGCAGAAGGCATCTGAGGGCATTTTGAGGGGCTCGTGCTTTGGCCACTCCCACCATGACCTGACCTGCAACACTCACCCTTTGTCTAGGTTAATTCAAGCATGGGTAAGTGTAGAGTTTCATACTCATGTCTCTGGGCTAAGAAGAGGAGGAGTGAACCTCTAGCAGCTGTATTACAGCTGTATATTTAGAGCTGTGGTTTAGCATATTGTTGGTCTGACCACTATTGCAAACTATCCTCCAAGGGTTATAAGCTGCCAGAGGATTTTTCCATGTAGCAACTGTCTACATCCCAAACCATGCATCCAATCCCACCCAGCAGGTACACCTAGTTCAGCCCAGGCATCCAGGAAAGCTGGAAATGCAGCACAGCACACCATGGTGATTCATCCCTCTCAGCCTTCTGTGGACTGACGCTCTTGCACAGCGCCTCCTCCTTCCTTTATGCACTGGATTATCATCTGAAGATGTAGTGATGACATCATGTGCAATAACACTATTGCTCCCATTCCTGCCCTGTCATGAGACTGAAAAGTAGATGCTAAAAGTTTTCCCTGTATTTACAACACAAAGTTGCTAATAACTGACTACCACTCCTCTCTGTCTTTCTTCCAGTTTCTCACACCAAAAAAGAAGCTGTATGGTTCTGCATGCCTGTGCATGACTGCCTCCTTCCAGGACTTCCTGTGGTCATGCCTGTCCTCTCATAGAGATCCACTATGGCACCAAATAGTCAATGAAGTTTTGGAGAAAATATGCTTCCAGGAACACAGCATCTAGGGCAGAGAAGTTTTGCTCACTATTTCAGCAGGCAGCCTGAAAACAGAGGATAATCTGTGGGTTTTATATTCCTGGAAGAAAAGCGGAGAGATTGAAAAGGTTCTCCATCCTATTCGCAGACACCATAATTTCTAATAGACGTTCACAGCATGATGTCTCATGATCTGGGGAGATGGGAAGATGGACATGTGTTGGAATCAGCAGCAGTTCTGGGAGTTTGGTTACTGGAGGGAGCACCCAGCAGGGTTCTGCACAACACCTATAGCACACAGCCCCAGACCATTCCTCAGTCTGACAGGTGGTAGCAAGGCATCCAGCAGATTTGTGGCAAATCCTGAGGGGATGTCTTCACTGCAATCAAAAATTTCATCTACTACCTCGGGGAGCCAGAATGTCTTGGCTCAATACATACACATTCCAGCCAGTGAAAGCAAAGTAAGGGATCATTGTGAGCATGGAGGAAGCTTTCTGCTCTCGCTGCCTAACAGCAGCTCTCTGCTCTGCCCCTCTCAGCACTTGAACACTTGAAGTTTCTTGCTGCTCTGCCTTCATCTGCTGCAGAGGTTAACTGCCCACTGGAGACTTTGTTTCCTGTGTCAAAGTGCTGGACATGGTGTAGAGGTAATTTATCAGTACCTGGTAGGCTATTCAGACCTTGGCTTCACATGCCTCTCAGAGTCATCTGTCAGGGTAGAAAAGGTTCAGTTCCAGCTCTCCAGAAAGCTGTGCCCATGTCAGCTTGGGAATGGTGGGGAGGATGATTGCAGCCAGCAGAACAGGGCACTGCACCCTCAGAAGCAGAGAGGGACTGTCAAACTTGCTATTCCCTTCTCCAGGAGCCCTCTCATGAAGATGGGGCACAGAGGTTGCCTTGTCCTTCCTTTTCCCACCCATCCCAATGCTGCTGTAAGCAGAAGGCTCAAAAGGCCACCCCAGAGGATGGTGCAGGGCTCAAGGGAGCATCAAGGAAGGAGAAGAGACAGTCAGTTCAGAACTGTGTTACAAGGATTATTCCAGATGCTTAAAAGGGCCAAGAGCTCAGAAGCAAGACTAGTGGCAACAACAGCAGCTCCTCCACCTTTCTTCAGAGCTTCAAGCCCGGCTCTTCCTGGGAAGAGAAGGAGCTGGAGGAGGAAGGGATTTGAAGAGAGATCTCCACAGCAGCAATGGCAGGTAGACAGCCTGGTAGAGAGAGATCAAGCTCTGGACAGCACAGCAACTGCTTTCATCTCTTCAGCAGGCACAGTTACAGGCATTGTGTTGCCCTTTTGTTAGCCGTATTAGCCAGTTTTTACCTACGTTAAGCCCGCTCAGTTGTGTTACACCGCTGACAGCAGCAGGGACTGTTCCCCAGGGGGATGTTTGCACTGCTGACTGTTTTCTTCCCCACCCCCTGCATCCCTTCCCTATTTCTCTTTCTCTGTCCTTGCTCCTCAGCAGTTCTTGGCCATGTTAGCTTTCCCACCCTGTACCATGTTGATCTCCTTACCAGCGATGAGGCCTGTCAGCTCAGGAGATGAAGTCACCTATGCTAACCCATTTCTGCTTAGCTACAGGTATTGTAGCTTGATAAACCTGTGGGCCATCCTGGCATATGCAGTACTTTTCTTGCATGGAGCAAGCTGCTGGAGAAGGGAGTGTGGGTTGTGGGTACTAACGGCCCACCATTGCATGGGAAAGTGTAGCAGTGGTTCCTTGAACAGCTGTGTCACTGCAGAAAGCTTGGCCCCTAAGTGCTTTGTGCGTGAAAGGGCAAGCACAGTTTCTGGGACTCCAGCTTTAAGTCACTCTGGCGTAAGGAACATGGGCAACTTGTGCGGCTGGAAGGGCTCAGTCTCACTGTGAATCAAACATTTGAGGCAAAAACATAGGCACAGAAGAGATGGGAGATTTTTTTTCCCTAAAATTTGAATAGAATGAAGGAGGAGTAAGAGAAAGTTTTGTCTGACACAGAGGGAGAATCTTCCTGCTGAGGGGTCCCCTCCCACCGTTCAGGGCCATCTAGCTCTACTATTTCAACACTTATCGGTTTTCCCATCCCCCAAGCAGCTTCAACTAACAGAGCCTTCAGCAAGCTTCCCTCCCACCACTATGTCTGCTGCCAGCTCCCTGCAGTGCCACATGCAAGCAAACCACCCTCAAGGCCCCCTTCTCCTGTCAGATCTTTGCTGAGCAGCACAAAAACACACCCACCCACTGCCCCTTTCACCTGAGCTGCATGTATATTCTGGCTGCTACATCCCCCAGAACAGCTACTCCAGGAAAGACCTGTGAGAGCAGGAGATTCACCGCAATGGGGGGTGGGGGTGGTATCCTGAGAGTTATTGAGTCAAAGCACATAGTGATATGCAGAAAAAGTCACAGGAGGCAGAGAGAGCTGGTGAAGACTTAACTAGAGTAACCATGTTTGCTGAAAAGGGATAGTGTATTGAGTGCTACCAGTGGGTAGCTGAAGCCGCCTCTAGGGCTATAGAAATCCCCTATAGCCTCTCCTGGAGGAAAAGAAGGACTAAACAAATCTAAAAGACATTTTGGGATATTTTTTAAAAAAAACTTTTTTATTTCCATTATGGACTTCCATTTCTGGAAAAGATGGGGACATGAAAACATCATCTCAGATGCTCTCCATTAGTGAAGGAAAAGATAGCATCCCAAACATGCAGGCCATCCTGGGTGTTTTGTGCACAGACTGCAACAGGTTGTGCACAGTTTTCCTGAAGAAACTGTTCCTCCCAGTTTCACTCTAAAATGTTTTCCCCCACAACCCTGCAGGACAAACAGGCACCCGTAATCTGGATGGCACTGGCATCAAGGCTGCTCTGTGTGGCCCCTCAGCTTGTAGTGCGTTGGCCAAATGCACATGACTTGCACATAAGTTAAGAAGCTCCCTACAGTAAGGGAGCATTCCCATCCTTGGTGGTGTAGTCCTCAGTACAGACTCATGATCCAGTGATGTATGGATATGCAGCTTTTCCACAGGGTCTGAGTGCCCTGAATGATCCTTGTTCAGCTTGAAAATGTGGTACTAACACCCCACTGACTTCACAACCAGAACTGCAGAAGGCATGATGTTGTGGTTTAGCCCTGGCTGGGGGCCAAGCCCCACGCAGCCGCTCGCTCACTCCCTCCACAGTGGGAGGGGGTAGACATGGGGACGGGGCAGAGAATCAGAAGGGTAAAAGTGAGAAAACTCATGAGCTAAGATAAAGACAGTTTAATAGGTAAAGAAAAAGCCATACACACAAGCAAAGCAAAGCAAGGAATTCATTCACTGCTTTCCGTCAGCAGGCAGCTGTTCAGCCACCTCCAGGAAAGCCGGGCTCCATCACATGTAATGGTTTCTTGGGAAGACAAACACCATAATGCCAAACGACCTCCCTTTCCTTCTTCTTCCCCCAGTTTATGTACTGAGCATGACATTCAATAGTACGGAATATCCCTTTGGCTAGCTCTGGGCAGCTGCCCTGGCTGTGTCCCCTCCCAATGTCCCGTGCCCCTCCAGCCCTCTCGCTAGCAGGGCCTGAGGAAAAGAAAAGTCCTTCCTAGTATAAACATTACCCAGCAACAACCAAAATCATCATTGATATCAACATTGTTCTCACACCAAATCCAAACCACAGCACTGCACCACTTACTAAGAAGAAAATTAACTCTATCCCAGCTGAAACCAGGACACATGAGTATGCTGAGTCCTTACGGCGAACTCCATCAAGGCATGGTGGCCTGCCTTAGGCCTGAACAACAAGTGGCAGTGTAGCCCTTGCAGTTTAGGTGATTGTAGCTGCCATGCACTGGGAAGTAGATGAGAAAAAAGGGCCCTGCCCCTCTCCCCCATGATACGTACAGTTCTGCAACCCCTGGATTGCAAAGGTCTCAACGATTTTGCTGGAGTCACTTATTTGCACTGTATGTAGGAAGCAGCTGTGGCAAATGGTCTTGGAGAGCTTCACTGCACTCTGCCCGTGGTGGACTTGCCCATCCCACATTGGTTAGCCACAGACCAGCCTTTGAAGTTTGTAAGGCTCTGTAGGGCTACAGCTGCTATTCTGAAGACAGATACCAGCTTGCAAAATTTCATGTAAGATGGCAATGTCCTGGCACCAGCTCACAAGAGAGATTCTTGGTGGTGCTCCACTGCAGTGGGAAATTTCATACCCACTACTGGTCATGCCTATGGTGATGCAGTCCCGGTAGCCTCAACTAAACCACCGATCAAGTCTGGGCAAAGTAGTCAGAGCAGACACAGAAATATGGGAGTCCAGGTGTCAGTTCACTCTGGCTGTCCTGCTGGGCTACCTACTGAAGCCACAAGATTCACTCCTTGTCTGCAGCACAGTGCAGCAGACACCACGCAGGCTATGAGGAGGGAGGTGGATGAAGCTGCAGGTGGTGTGAAGCAGAGACAGCATGAGCTGGAACAGAAGTGAGACTTCCAAGTGCTCGACCTTACACAGATAATAGCAGTGAGGAAACTGCCGTGAGCAGTGGCGTGAAACTGCATGAGGCAAATGGACAGTGTGGCACTTCCTAGAGGAGCCCTAGATTCAGGAAGAAAAGGTCTGAAGCACAGGTTTCCTTTAGAAAGCTTTGAACCACATGTGCAGTAGGAGCATTCAACCAGAATAAATCATATCCCAACTAAACTCCAAAATGCCCATAAAGGATGTAACACAGGAGTCTCAACACTGACTGCTTCTGCCTACCGATCCAGTCTTATTACTGAAATTAATTTGCTAATGTAGCCACAGCTTGACTCTATTCCATTAGCACCATGGAGGGAGAAGATCTATTTAAACTCTCAGATATACTTGTAGAAGAACAGGTAGGTATAAACTGGCTATTAATAAGTTATAGCTGGAGATGAGAAGGTTTCTAATCTTCAGTGCAGTGAGGTCCTGGAACAGCTTTCCAGTAGGAGCTGTGGCAACAAACAGTAACTATTGTTAACTGGAGCTAAACAGGCAAAGAGGGATAGAAGTTGTGTCTGACTGTAACAGCATGAGACTGAACTATGCGGCTCAGATAGACTCCTTCAAGCCCACAGTGCCACGTACAGCTGAGAAGATGCCAGGGTCTACTTTGGAGTCCTCCATCCTGGGCCATGGCAATGGAGGTACTTAAGGGAAACAAGTATGCCTACCACCCTTCAGCTGCCTAGGAAGACAGGCTCCAGTCCTTAGACAGCAGAACTAGGAGGTTGTGGTAGCCTCTGGAAAATGTTTGTGTGCTCTGAAGTTGAGGTGATGCATGGGTACCACAAAGTGTCACTGCAGTTCTGTTCTTCTGCTAGCATATGGTATTGATAGACTACGAAGGGGAGAACAAAGCGGAAGCAGACGGCTCGGTTGTGTCGCTGTCTATAACCAGAATCTCTCAGCAGTTGACAGAAGCATAGTTTCAAGAGTGGATTTTGATGAGTTGTTTGTGAAGGAAATTATGTGATATAGTTTATTTTTAGTTCCCCAAAGTCAGTGGGAAAAAAATTCCATTTATTCCAAGAGATTTTGGTGCAATCCCAGCATAAGTGTATGCATTACAAAGGAAAACAAAGAGTAAACAACTTCAGATCTTTGTTTATTACAGTTACCTTTACTGTTCCAAACTAAGTATCTAACTACATGTATATAAATGTTCCATATCTTTACTGTGCATATTTTAAAGGTAAATAGTTTTCCATTTTCATTTATCTTAATTTCCTGAGAACTGACGGAAGGAAATATATCCATACTGGGGTAGATTTTCCTAATTTAGCAGGAGTAACTAGCATGAATATCTGAGACTGCTGCCCTGTTTTGCAAATTTGCAAGACAATGTAGTCTTCTCTTGGCCATGCTATTTAAGATCATAGGACCTCTACCTGGCTTGTTTCAACACAGCTTCTTAGAAGCAGCATCTTAGACATCTTCACTAATGAATGCACTTGACACCTGTCTAGATTCATCGAGTCAAAGACAGACCATTATATCACCTAATCCAACCCTCTGTATATATGTGCATATAAATTACAGAGATACTGCTTCACAGAAACCTTCAAGTTGTACTTCATTCTCATTTTGTCTTTTTTGTCAACAGTCCGCACACTGCAGAACCAGCTCTTTCACGTGCATGTTACTAATGTCTTTCCAGTTTAAGCCTTTCGGTCTAATCTTGCAAAACCTTCCTACATGTTTCTTACTCAGACCTATCTTATTTAAAATATGAGAATATTTCCATTGGCAGGGTTGGTCCAAAGATTTTAAATTAGTTCTTTAAGACAGTTTCCTGTTAATTAGAGAGGAAAGAGCTCCATCTAGCTGTTTTGGGTCCAAAGGTGGAGGCTGGCATGAATTTATGCCAAAAGAACATAGAAATATTAACAGAAGGACAGAACATACCCGGTTCTGACATCTCATAACTCTATTTTGGAAAAATAACACTTCTCTCCAGACACTTTATCAGTACTGCATTAATAGTAGAGCAATACCAGGACTAATAAACAAAGCCATTTTAAGAAGATATTTGGAGGCAAGGGGAATCCTTCCAACCACAAATGCACATAATTTGCTTTCATTTTAAGACATAATTATCCCCAGAAGAAAATGTACAATGAATGGGAACAAAACAGTCCACAGCTCATTTTGTTTGCCGTCTTTTGTTGCATCACCTATTCTGCACTAATAAATAAACATTGACTGCACAGTGAATAGTTTTCAAATGATTCAGCAGAAGTTATTAATGATTCATTATTATTTCTATTGCAGGAGTGCCTGAGGGTCCCAGTGGGGAACTGAAACCCCATTGTACAAACAAATCAGGGCGGAGCTGGTCTGTTTGTGTGGAGCTGTGACTGGAGCTCATGCACACCAGCCCAGTCTAACTTTAAACTGGCAGGAGTGATGTTACTCTGTAGCTATGGCAGCACAATTCTCAGCTTGGGTTATGCAAACCACCTGAGAAGCTGAATAAATAGCTGGAAACACAGCCTGCACTGGACTCTGCTGCCTCAGCTATTTGTCAGGCCATGTCCAAGGTAGCTACTACAAAGCATGTCCAGATATACCTGTACAGCTAGCAGCGATATCTCTGACTGCAGTTGCTCTGACAGACAATCACATTCACTGGTCAACAGCTGGAGCAACTGAATATGTTACGTGTCTTCTGTATTGTGCAGCTTCTTTTTCTTCTGCTGGTGGTCACCACCACTGACACAGGAGAAACCTCGCAGAAAGCCATGCACTTTGCACTTTGGCATCTTAACATGAATCCACTGTCATCAGCAGCTTAAGTGTGAACTGGAACAACCAAGGTGAGGGCACATTTTCTGCTCTGCTCGCTCTCTTCAGGACAGTGACTTCACGCAGGTGGTGATGGCATCCAAAGCTAATTCAGTAGTATACTCCTGTGCTCCTCTGCCAGGAGTTACCTTCAATAACAGGGGAAGGAAGCAGCAAAGGAGTGGTTTTTACCAAAACAGCCTTTGGAGGCAAAGCATATATGGTAGGCAACACAGTGTTGGTCTCAGAACTCGTAAACCAATATTTGTGTAAATATTTTAACAATAAAAATGAATGAAATCTGAGTTTATTAATGAAAAATGTCGCTCCAATTGGGCTGACAGAAGCAGTCCATCCCTGCACCTTGCCAATAGTTACTGACCAACCTTAAAGAAAACAAATATGCAGTCATCATTATCAAAGTGTTCCAAAGCATTAAGCACGGTACTCACTTTTTTTCCCCAGGTACTTATACACACACAAATTGCTGTCACCAATGCAGCTGTTGCAGATAGTGAAAAAACAGAATACCTATGAATGCAAGTGTTGCAGCACTGAGACATAGGAAAACACAAGCAGTACAAGGGGAAGTTCCTAACAGCACAAGAAGGCAGAGACGGCAAGGATTAGTCATCTGCTAACAAGAAACGCTTTTAGAGAAAAGAGTTTTCTAAGCCTCAACACTGTAAGATTCATTTCAGATTTGTGAAGGAGCTGAAGGATGCAGCTGGAAGATGGTGAGTGATGGAGGTAACATCTGTCTTCTGTGACACAAAGCAAACCTACAGAAGCCAGCCACAGAAACTTTATGGGAGGATTCAGGCAGTTCTAGTCACCTTGCCTATTCACTTCTGAAAAAATACAAGAAAGCTGATCAGGTCTTCAGCTGGTCCTCAGTAAGAGTATTACACGTCCTGGCTTATATGAGGTGGGTTTCCATGGCATCTGGGATAGCAGTGGGGATAAATTATATCCACTTTGGTGCTTTCTAATATACATTAAGAACACCACCAGTGTTATTCTAGTTCCCATATATGTCCTGTTTGAAGAGTGAATGGTGACCCTAAGAAGAATGCTGCTACTCCTCCCTGCTCCCTGTCCCCGAAAACTACAGATGGGAGGAGGCTGCTCATCGTACAAAGCATGCCTGTACAACTCTCTCAAGTGTCCTGCTACTTACAATTTATATGCAAGTAAACGATTATGAAATTTTTTCAAGAAAAGGAGCTGGCTTTCCTGAGCTAAACCAGGGTTCTTTCTGATTTCCTGAAGTCACTTACTCCTTGGCTGTGTCACTGAAATGTTTTAGGCAATGTTGTATTTCTAGATAGCAGGGTTTGCTCTGGTAAATGTCCTTCTACTCTGACCAGTATACATGCAAAATAATGTTCACCTTAATAACAGTATTACTAATTTCTCCTGCCACACACCTTTTGCCATTGATTTCTAAGTTCTATCTTGTCATGCATTGTTTCCAGAACTGCTTTATAGATAGAAGGAACTATTTAAAAGAAACCGTGGACATACTTTTAAGTATCTTGTTAAATTTCATTAGATTAATGTGAGTAAATCTGTAAACTGTAAGAAAACCTGTAAGCTGAGGACTTACAAAATGGAACTAGCTTCCATTTTCATAGCTATTTTTAACACTCTGAACAAATTGTATTGATCTTAATTAGTGTTATGCTCTATCTGTAGGGATTTCAACATCTAGTCTGAATGAAATGCACCTTTGATTGTATTTGCCTTTGAAAGCAGATATCCAGCACAGAATGATAGACCATAGATGCAGTGTCTCTTGTAAAATTAGCACTGTCTTTATAAAATGAGTGATTGCAAATATCAGGAAGAACAAAAACAACGTTAAATATTTAATTCAAGGATGATCAGGGTCATGCTAAATTCTATGACAATTCTAAATCTTGAAGAACTCTTGTAAAAAGATGGGCTTCTTGGAATCCATTGTGTTACCGATATTTTTATAAGAATACAAACCTTTATAGCCCTCTGCACGATCAAAATCTTCAGATGGGAGTATCCCTTTAAGACAGCATTATAACCACCCAAAAAGTGTGCTTAGTTTGAAGGGAGACCTTTGGCTTCATGGCAGTGATGTAAGGTTCTTATGCCTGACATGGATTACAGAGCAGATGGAGGTTGTGTGAGTCATGCATATACACACCTGGGATTTTTAGAACATCCAGAAATGCAAGGTATGACAAGAGATGTGGCAGATGGATGCAAGGTTTCAAAAATATGGAGGAAGTTTTGGGGGTTATTTTAGCCTTTTAGCAGTTATGGGCTCAGGCTTATCAGTCTGCAGTGTATTGCTAAACACGCCTGCTTTTGTGAGGTACCTAAAAAAATATCTGTGTAATACAAAGATTCTCCCTGTCAAGAAGACAGCTCCCCCCACCCCCGTCTTTTACATTATCTCTAAACAGACACATCAGTTAACTAAGATACAATGTCTTCAAAGTCTATCCGTATTTTCCCTCCAGTCCTGCAAAATACTGCCTCCTCCAAAGAGGCCAGAACAGGAGATGCGGCAAATGAGCAGATCACAATAGCCTACGACAGCTAGCATATGGAGTATGGGCACAGCTAAGACAACCAAGGGTTATTTAGGGAAGGTTTTTGTTTTATATTTTGGGATGCATGCACCTTGTTCAGTCCTTTCCCTCAAGATTCACAGTCCTGAACATTTTCCTTACCTTTGTTTCAAAACTAGAGCAGGTAAGGACTTCCCTTGTCACAAGTAGCTAGAGGAAGAGAAGGTGATGGATATGTCCAGAGACTCCACAGGTAGGGCATAGCTCTGAGGTGTGAGAGACATAAAGCTGAAGGCATTCTCCAGCTCTGACCAAAATCATTCTGTAGGGGTATGGTATCTACAGATTCACTCAGAGACATTGGGTCAGAAGGAGAATAACTCACATTTTCACTTGTAATAGCAGCATTCAGCTGCCTGCTGATGCATACCACAGCTATAAGGCTCAGACTAGATCCCAGGTGGCCTCACAGGCTGAGGATGAGCATCTCTCCCCAATCTGCCTTCTCACTTATATCTCCTTTCTCTGGCATGTCACTCACAGACCCCTTTTCAAGAAGAGGAAGACCCGCATGAACCTCACAGCATTCCAGATATAACTCAGTGGCTAGGACAGGCCCCAGGAGAAAACAGGGTCTTCGGGGCATATCTACCCATTATGTTTTTCAGTGGGCAGCTGGGGTAGCTTTCTGCCCAGCTCACAGGTGTCTTCAGCCCCCTCTGCTCTGAGATGCTTTCCCCTCCCCGTGGAGTGAAGAGAGGGGAGAGACATCTGGCTCTGCTGGTCCGCCTTGAATCCAGGCATCAAGAAGTGAAGTGCACAACCCCTGAGCCATTTTGGGGTCTCAGCATAAGAGTCTGAGAAGTACCAGTTGATCAGTCTGAATAGTTTCTGTTTTCTTACTCAGAATCTAAAGTTATATCCTGAGCTTCATCTAGCAAAGAACTGAAATGTCCAAGTTACCCTCTAAATATTAGCAGGCTGTTGAGAAAAGGAGGCCTTGCCAGTTACCACTATAACTTCTTGGACTGATTTTGCAGTGTGTAATGCATTATCAGCTTGATGCTGGCAGTTCCTGAAGAATGGACTCAGTTTGCCAGAAAAGCAATATACAAGAAAGAGTATGATATTTAAAACAACAGTAAGGCATTATCTACCTTGCCCATTCCTTTCTGAGGATAATGACAGCCTCCAACCCCAGTCTGTCTTGCACTGGCTGTAAGTTATCCTAACATATATTAACTATGTCCAGTAAAAAATGTCAGAGGTACAACCCATGATGCACAAAGCATAGAATCACAGAACGGTTTGGGTTGGAAGGGACCCTAAAGATCATCTAGCTCCAGCCCCTCTGCCATGGGCAGGGACACTTTCCACTAGACCAGGGTGCTCAAAGGCCCACCCAGCCTGGCCTTCAGCACTGCCAGGGATGGGGCATCCACAGCTTCTCTGGGCAACCTGTTCCAATGCCTCACCATGCTCATACTGAAGAATTTCTTCCTTCTCTCTAATGTAAATCTACCCCCTTTCAGTTTAAAACCATTCCCCTTTGTCCTATCGCTATGTGCCCTTGTCAAAAGTCCCTCCCCAGCTTTCTTGTAGGCCCCCTGTGGGTACTGGAAGGCTGCTGTAAGGTGTCCCCAGAGCCTTCTCTTCTCCAGGCTGAACAACCTTAACTCTCTCAGCCTGTCTTCACACGAGAGGTGCTCCAGCCCTCTGACCATCTTTGCAGCTCTCCTCTGGATTTGATCTAAAAGGTCCATGTCCTTATAGCAGGAGCCCCAGAGCTGAACGCAATGCTTCAGGTAGGATCTCATGAGAGTGGAGCAGAGGGAAAGAATCACCTCCTTTGACCTGCTGGCCACGCTTCTTTTGGCACAGGCCAGAATTTGCTCAGCTTTCTGGGCTGCAAGGGCACATTGCCAGGTCATGTTGCACTTCTTGTCCACCAGCACCCCCAAATCTTTCTCCTCAGGGCTGCTCTCAATCCATTCTCAGCCCAGCCTGTATTTGTGCTTGGGACTGACCTGATGCAAATGCAGGACCTTCCACTTGGCCTTGTTGGACTTCATGAGGTTCACATGGGCCCACCTCTCAAACCTGACAATGTCCTTTTGGATGGCATCCCTTCCCTCCAACATGTTGACTGTACCACACAGCTTGGTGTGGTTAGCAAACTTGCCAAGGATGCACTCAATCCCACTAGCCATGTCACCGACAAGGATGTTGAACAATGCTGGTCCCAGTACAGACCACTGAGGAATGCCACTCATCACTGGTCTCCACTGGGACATCAAGCCATTGACCACAATTCTTTGAGTATGACCATTCAGACAATTCCTTATCCACTGTGTGATCCACTCTCCAATTTAGAGACGAGGATGTTGAGTGGGACACTGTCAAATGCTTTGCCCAAGTCCAAGTAGATGACATCAGCTGGTCTTCCCTTATCCACCAATGCTGTAACCCCATTGTAGAAGGCCACTAAATTTGTCAGGCATGATTTGCCTTTAGTGAAGCAATTTTGGCTGTCACCGGTCACCTCTTTATATTCCATGTGCCTTAACGTAGTTTCCAGGAGGATCTGCTCTACAATCTTGCACAGCCCAGAGGCAAGACTGACTGGCCCATAGCTCCCCAGGTCTACCTTTTTTCCCTTTTTAAAAATGGGGGTTATGTTTCCCCTTTTCCAGTTTGTGGGAACCTCGCTGGACTGCCACGACTTCTCAGATATGATAGGTAGTGACTTAACCGTTTCATCAGTCAGTCCCTCGGGACCTGCAGACACATCTCATCAGGTCCCATGGCCTTGAGCACCTTCAAGTTCCTTAGATGGTCTCAGACCTGATCTTCTCTTACAGCAGGCAGTTCTTCATTCTCCCAGTCCCTGCCTTTGCCTTCTGCAACTTGGCTGGTGTGGCTGGAGCACTTGCCAGTGAAGAATGAAGCAAAAAAATCATTTGAGTACCTCAGCCTTCTGCATGTCCCGAGTAACCAGGCCTCCCATTTCCTTCCAGAGAGGACTCACACTTTCCCTAGTCTTCCTTTTATCACTGACATACCTATAGAAGCTTTTTTGTTGCCCTTGATGTCTGTGGCCAGATTTAATTCTATCAGGCTTTCCTAACCTGATTGCTTCCTGCTTGCACAATTTTGCTGTATTCCTCCAAGGCTACTTGTCCTTGCTTCCACCCTTTGTAGGCTTCCTTTTTGAGTTTGTCCAAGAGCAAACTGTTTACCAATGCAGGCCTCCCAGTGTTTTTGCCCAGCTTCCTCTTTGTAGGGATGCATTGCTCCTGAGCTTGGAGGTGGTGATCCTTGAATATTAAGCAGCTTTCTTGGGCTCCTCTTCACTCCAGGTCTTTATCCCATGGTACATGCTATCCCAAACAGATCCCTGAAGAGGCCAAAGCCTGCTCTCCTGAAGTCCAGGGTAGTGAGCTTACTGTGCACCCTCCTCACTGCCCTAAGGATCTTGAACTCCACCATTTCATGGTCACTGCACCAAGGATGCCCTTGAGCTTCACATTCCTCACCAGCCCCTCCTTGCTGGTAAGAACAAGGTCCAGCATAGCATCTCTCCTTGTTGGCTCGTCTATCACTTGAAGAAGAGAGTTATCATCAACACACTCCAGGAAACTCCTAGATTGCTTATTTACTGCTGCGTGGTCCCTCCAACAGTTGTTGGGGTAGTTGAAGTCCCCCATGAGGACCAGGTCTTGTGAACATGGGGTTGCTCCAATCTGTCTACAGAAGGCCTCATCTGTTCAGTCTTTCTGGTAGGGTGGCCTGTAGCAGACCCTCACTATAATGTCACCTGTCCCTGCTCTTTCTTTAATCCTGACCCGTAAGCTCTCTGTTGGCTTCTCATCCATCCCCAGACAGAGCTCCATGCGCTCCAGCTGGTCGTTAATACAGAGGGTGACACCCCCTCCTCATCTTCCCTGTCCTTCCTAAAGAGCCTGTATGCTTCTATCACAACACTCCAGTCATAGGAGCCATCCCAACACATCTCTGTTATGCCAATAAGATCATAGCCCTGCAGGTGTGCACACATCTTTAACTCTTTTGGTTTATTACTCATGCTACGTGCATTAGCATAGAGGCATTTAAATTGGGTCCCTGATGAAACTGATGTACTGGCTGGAGTGGCTGGAATTCCTTTGTGCTGCTCTTCAGGTGCTCTCCTGGTGACCTGTGATCCTTCTGAAGGCTCTGGGTATCTCTTGCTGGCACTGGCATCAAACTGGTAGGAGTTTCCTCCCAGTTTCCTCCCCCAGCAACTTTAGTTTAAAGCCCTCTTCACCAGCTTGGCAAGCCTATGACCAAAGATGCTCTTTCCCTTCTCTGACAGATGGACCCCATCAACCCCCAGTAGACCAGGTTTCTCAAAGTGAGTCCCAGGGTCTAAGTAGCCAAACCCCTGGCTGTGGCACCAGTCCTGTAACCCCTTGTTGATTTACCAGATTTGACTGGGCGTTTCACACCTCTTCCCTTGAGGATTGATGAAAAAACTACCTGCACTGGAGAGTGCTCTACCGCTGCTCCCAGGGACCTGTACTCCTTCTTGATACTCCTCAGACTGCTACTGGCTACATCGCTGGTGCCCATGTGAAGCAACAGAAGTGGATAATAGTTAGTGGACTGTACAAGTCCTGGTAATCTGCATGTGACATCTCTGATAAGAGTCCCCAGTAAGCAGCACACCTCTCTAGAGAGTGTGTCAGGTTGGCAATGAGTTTTGTCCAACAGAGCAAAAACTATCTAAAAATTAATTGGATGTGAGGAAATGATAAATAGATTTGTTCCTTGAAGAAAGGATGGCCAGTAGGAAAGCAGCAAGATTAACAGGGACAATTATGATTGTCTGCAAGTCCTAAAAGGGGAGAAGAAAGCATACTCAACCAAATAGCCCAGCCTCACCTCTTCCTTATCAATTGATTCCTGGAGACCTACTGGCAGAAGCTGCTTAGTCAAAAGAGATAATCAGATTAGCGTGCACACTTAAAAAATAGATCTCTACTAATTTAGTTATTTTGACTGAAATGGTTTTGGAGCATCCACATAAGCCACTCTGGTAGCTGACAGGAAGGACAGAACAAAAAAATTATATGCTCCTGCTGCATGAATGACATGGGTTGGTAACATTTTCCACTGGTGCATCCTAATCTGGAAAATGAGATCTGTCCTCAGGCTATCATGAATGCCTGAAAGGGTACTGAAGGGAATATGGTAACAACCTACAATAACAGCCCCAGAATGTAAAATCATGTAATCCAGAAACAAGCAGTTTTCAAAAGATCTTAAAAAAATATTCCTAGTTCAGTCCCTTCATTCCTTTCCCTGCCCCACTTCCAAAGTCTACTCTTGGCTGATGTTTTTCTAATCTGCTCTTTAAAATCTCCAGATGATCAAGATTCCAGCACCCTTCCAGTGCTTCTCTGGCCATACCATTACAGTGTATTTCCTAGCGTCTCCTCTGTCCTCTCCCTTACCACAGCTTAAGATCATTCCTTCTTGCTGCATCAGCCATCAGCTTGGAAAATAGATAATTGTAGCTGCTTTTTAGATATTTGAAAACTATAAAAATTTTTTCCCTCCGTCTGTTCTTCTCTAGACTAAACAACTGTGGTACCTTCAATCTTTTCTCATGGGTTATGTTTTCTAGACCTCTACTCGTTCCTGTTGCTTTTCTTCAGATCCTTTCCAAGTGGTTCACATCTTTCCAGAAGTGCAGTGCCAAAAACTGATCTTCCAATATCTGATGTTCAGGCTCGGTTTGTATGAATAACCTAAGTTTGAATGATAAGCAATGTCTGAACCTAATAAGTCAGTAAAATTTGCAGCGCAACACAAAAGTAGGTTAAAAAATGGAAATGGAAAATATGAGTTCGATTTTACTTTTAGCAGTAAAGTTTCTGGTGTGTGTCTGGAATACTGGTATGTGTGTTTGTGTGTATATACATGTACACTTTTCTAGGAATTAGAACAAACGTTTATAATTGAGGGCATAGCTGCTGTTGCTGTTCCTGTAACTGATCTGGATCTATAAATAAATGTTTGAAAAGATGAAAGATTAACTTCACAGCAATGAAAACTTTGGCAGATCTCACTGATTGTTCACATATGCAATTATATTCAAAAGGACAGTTTCCATTACTGCTGTCTGAAAGAAGTTAACTGTAAGCTATCACACAGTTTTCCTCCTAATAAGCTTATTTTTTCTTGCTGGAGAAAAAAACCTCAATTAAATAGCTAGTTTTGTTTTGGTTAAAATTTTTGTTTCTTCCAATTAGGAATGACATTCATTATCAAAATACAATTTTTTCCCTTTCTAACTTTAGGAAGCAATGATATCTCTGTGAATGGTCAAGAAATAATGGAGAGGACCCAAAGCCGTCATTTCAACAGCTAACATGGTTGCCACTGTCTAAGAAGTAGATACATAATGGCTGTGCAGGACTATGTGTACTTTTCCTCTCATGCGTAGTGGGTGGAAATTTTCAATTACAAAATTACTGAAATTACATCAGACTGTAACAGTTTGTTCCTTTCATTATTTGTTTTATGAAGCTCTCATTCTTACATGTGTGCTTATAGAATGCCAATCTTGTTTGTCAAAGTGTGCTGTTTATGTAATGAATACAATTTCTCCTTATATCATTTTGGTTTTGTGGAATAAATTGCTACACAATAATGTTTTATGGATCAGTAATAGCCACTCATCCTTTAAAGGCTCTTAAGGCTACGGCTGCACTCAACAATGCAGTGCTGACTTCAGATATACGATCTACCATTAACTGATTCTCAGGAGCTAGTTTGCTAGCGAGCTAGCAAGCTAGTAAATTAGATAGCAAGTTTGCTTTCTGAACACCAGACCACTGTGCATCATAGGCATTCTCTCACACATCTACCCTGAAAATCGGCGCAGGTGGTCTACAGCAATCCTTGAGACCATACATCTGAAATACTCTCAGGTGCCAGGCACCTACCGCTGCATCCACAGTTGCACTGAAAATCCACATACATCCTAACCTGAAACTATAGTATAAAAACAAACTTGGTTTGGTTTGCTACAAATAGGTTCAGAGTAGAACCCAGATGGATTAGGTTTGGGGGAAGGGGTATAAGGGAAGAACCTTCAGTACCAGACCTCTTACTATGGATTCTTCTTCTTCAAAGAAAGTCAACAACATTCATAAGATCATCATTCTTAAATGCAGATCTTGAGTCTTCTTTTACTGGAATATTTACAATCTGGTGGTGAGGAAGGAGAAGGGAAACAAATCTAAGCTTGGCTGAAAACTTAAGTAATAAAGGTATCTAATCAGAACTGCAGCTTGTGCTTACAGATAATTCCAAAATTTTGTTATGATTACAGAGATTATACAATGTAGCATGGCTATCAACAAGGTAGAATTAAGGAATAAGAGTGGAAAATTTATGTATGGTAAGGTAACTTCTCTACACATGTATAACCCACTGATGACTGACCTTCAACTAATGGAAGAGGAAAAGATCATGTTTTGCTTAAACTGCTTCAGACCTTATTCAAAGGAAGCAATCCAAGGAAAGGTAGACACCCTTCTGATTTTTTTATGCATTTCACTACTTTTATTTTTCATGACTTCACCCAAACCCATTATCAGAATTTTTTAGGCCAGAGGGAGGGGAACAGAAACATTTCAAGGTAGAGGCAGCCAAAGATTATATGGAAAAAAGGAAACATCAACCCTTTCAAAATGTAATATGTACTTGGACTGTGTTAACAGTCTTCATTTTCTGAGGAAAAGAATCAAAAACAGAAAACAGACTTGATAAAAACGATCCTCCCAGAAGAAAAAGGAGGTATCATTTATGGGTTAAAGTAACCTCCTGGCATTACTGGCCTTGCAGTTGTCAGATGTTGTAAGTGGGCTCCAGTTCCAAGTGCCAGCCTGAGGATAACGGTGCTCAAGCTGGGGTAGGTAAAGCAGGTCAGCACTTTTATTGATTTGATAACATGTATGACCACTAATGTTTAACTGATATCAGCTCATATTAACCATAGTTCCTACATGACTTCAGCTGCAAGCCACAGGAACATGAATGGAGGCTCACATGTGTCACAATTGACATGCCTGATAACTATTTGCAAAACCTCATACACAACTTCATTGATACTGTATCTTTGTCCTGGCATACATACATACATGCATACTACACTTTAGTAAGCACCAAACTCTCAGAAACAACAAAAACTGGAACCATGATTTAAGTTATTTTTTCCATATCCATTTTGGATATGCCAAGATAAACCTTAAAGTCCTGCTTCTAGCAAGCATTTCCTGAAGAGATATATCTACCATGGACCACAACTAACCAACTTCCCTTCCATCCCAAATGAAATGTCAAGTACAGCTGTTTATAAATCAATATTTTTCAAAAACATATGAAGGTTAGGGAAATAATATTTTGACTTCAACTTGAAAAAGATGTAGGCCTAAATCAAATCAGAAGTTCCTAAGGAAATCCCAAGAATTAAGGGTGCAAGTAGTGTCCATTTAGAGAATTCTGAGATCCCAAAGCCAACTGAGGTCAATGTGACTTCAAAAGCCTATTTAAAAGCTTTTGATGAAGGACTAGACCAGCAGAAGAGGTGCTGGTGAGGAGGGACATGGATTGTCATAGCTCTTGCTTGCCCCATCTTAGACTACTCATTGCTGTTGCATTCTCTATGTAAAGAGCACCAAAGTAATTATTCCATAATATCTTTATTAATCTTTTTATTGGGGTCCATTAGGAATAAAATAATTATGTGGAATTACAGCACATCATTAACCCTCTAACAAAAAACCCCACACCAAACCCATAACATCACGGTTGTATAGCCTTTTTTTTTTTTTTTTTTTTTTGCCTCCTAATCCACAAAGCTTTCTATGCCATAAGATTTTTCTGAAGATACTCAGAACCGAACAGTACAGCTCCACCTGCGAGCAGGAGTTAGCAGCACACACGCCAAACTTGGCATACAGGTAAGTTTCTGAGTTCATGCAGCAGGGCACGGCGGGGGGTTTGTGGGCATGGCCTCCTGATGAGCATCAATAAGAGGCAGCAGCTCCAAGCTCCTGGGAGAGAAAAAGAAGCATCTTGCTTTCTGTGAGAACCCCAGGGAAATCACATGGGATTTACATAAGTCCAAAGCCTGACATGTTGTGGACCTCTGGAATGAAGGAGAAATGTCAGACTTTTGACTTGCCATCTCCTGGTTCCCAACCAGGTGCTGCAGCATGGTGCTGTTATCAACCACTTTACAAAGGCAGACAAACAGGATTTCTAAAGGCACCAGGACATTACAGTGATCAGTAGCACTATGGATATCCACCCATGCTGCACACAAAACAATTTCATGTATGCATCTTGACAGTTTCATGCACAGATGAGAAGCCTAATATTAGACAACATGTACAAAGATGCAAACATACAACCTGTACAAAAAAGCTTCATGAAAGGAGATACACCTTAGAAAATATAGGCCCAAGATTACGCAGAGTACCTCTAAATGAGTTCTTGTACTGTACCCTGGAATAATTTAAGAGGTTATTACTCTCAGCTGCCTGCCCACGCAGCCAGGAGTTACTACCCAAAAGCTAAGACTTATTGCAGTTTCAGTAAATACACCAGGCTATGACCTCTGTAGCTCAGAGAAGGGTATATCACCCTTTCTGCTGTCTCTGCTGCTGGGGTCACAATGTCTGGCAGAAAAATGGAGCAGGTATTTTAAATCACTCCTACACAAATAACCAAAGTTCATCTTGAGGTACTCTCAGTAAGGTGAAACTAGAAGACCAATGTCCTTACAGTTATTTGATGCCCTACACCCTCACCTGTGGAGTCTTTGCAAAGTTCAGAACCTATCAATTCATCCAATAAAGTCTTTAACACTGATAGATGTATTAAAATGGGAATACAATTCATACTTTCTATAATTGGCCAGGAGAGGAAAAGCAGGTAACAATAGATGAATCAAGCATTAAAGGTAAATCTAATTTTCTAGAGAATCTTCCAGCTTTCACATTCCTCTGGAACATCCAACAAATCTCTCTTTCTGACAGTGGGGTTTTAAATAAAGAAATGCTCTAAACTAGAGCCAGAACCTCAGGAGATCCAGCAGACATAACACAGGTCCCATTTACATGCCCCTGATTGTACTCAGTTCTGTAGTTCAGGCTTCTTATCTCTGTTAGTATAACTGCAAATTAGCACAATATGTTCTTTAACCAACCATGTCAGCAGACCCCACATTGCTTGCCAAATAATTATCTCTAAACTTCAAAGTCACCCTTGGAGGCTTTTATGTAAAGCGCTGTATCTTTCAAAAATAAAATTTTTATATTTTCTGAATCTAAGTAATTATTAATCACCAGCTGATAGAGTTAAAGAAAGTCCTCATGTGAATGTATGCACCAAAATAGCTTGCTTTGCAGAAGCAGGGTGATGCCTAGATGAAACTGAGAGGTAAGAGCATTATTTTTCTTTCAAGATACTGTCAGAGAAAAGAAAAAGCCTTTTTTTCTGAGCGAGACAGTTGACAGACAGAAACCACCTCTCAAAACACAGGCAACACACAAAACACGGGCAACACACAAAGCTGGTCAGAACTGAGACAGTGATAATGGTTGATGTGATGTCAATGGGGGTAAAATCAAAAGAACAATTCAGTTTGGCACAAAACAAGAATTATTCTTGATATTTCTTGTTGAAGCAATGAGAAAATTCTTCCCATGTTGCATTAAACATTTAATTTGACTCAATTCCTTCTTAGATGCTGGTAATAAATGCAAAGGAAATGATGAGTTGGAGTCACTCTGGCAGGAGGATGCAAGAAAGGAAAATCAAGTTATTAGGGCACCTACCATGTGGCAGGACAGGTTCCTAGAGTTCCAGCTATACTGCTGCCCAGCTGCATACCAATACAGGCAAGATAGACAGTCAAACCAACAAGGTTTTTTTCAGAGATTATATCAAGACATCATCTGCCTTGTACCAGGTGGCTAAGGTGTTTCTGTCACACACGGGTGTTGTAGCTCCAGATGACCTCAGTCCAAGAAGGGAAATTAATCCAAATCTGCAGCAAGTCCCCTAGGGAGTCCAGTCCCACAAGATTTGCCTCAACCAAAATGAAGCCACACAAACTAAACCAAGACTTTCCTGATTTTCCTATCCTTTTTTTTCCCCCACTGGATTTTGACCTGACTTGACCAGCATTCCCAAGACAACATGCACCCACATGTTATGTATCAGGCACCTGTCAAGAAAATAAAATGATTCCACACTCCTCCCTGGAGCCTGGCGATAAGCACTGCTAGGATGGAGATGAGGGGAGAGCGGAGCAGGTACTGTCTGATGGAGGAATGAGTCTGTGATTTATTGCACAAGCCCTCACATGAGCAGGAGCACATGGAGATCTCATGTACAGCAGCCAGCAAGCACCGAAGGTGACAGCTTATGCTGAGGATGTGGCCCTGGCATGAAGCCCAGCAGGAGAAGCTCTTTGCATGGCATGCTGCTGGAGAGTACTCTCAACAGCAAGCAAAGAAAGTAGTCCCCCCGTTCAATTCCTTTCAAACTCATGGCAAAAAGGATCTCATAGCAGCTTGTGCTATTACCAGAAACATCCTGCACTACCCTGAATAATGACTAACCCTTGGTGACGAGCAGGACAACAGAATGAAGCCTGGAGCATGAGTAAGATCTGTGCTCCCCAGGACGGTTACACATAACCGGCTCACCAGTTGCCTTTGCTTAGGTAAATGTCACATGTGCTAAATAAAGGCTGTGACTAATTGATTTCTACTGGGAAGGAATGAGGAAAAACAATTGTTTTGTTGTTGTTTTTATTTTTAATACATCCAATTACCGTAGACTAGCAACAGTTGCCAGGACAAGCTGTTCCAGTTTCATTCCTGGTGCCAGGGAAACAGGCCATTTTAAGGAGTGGTTCATACAGGCAAGAAACAGAAATAACCAAAAAGCCAAAGTGTCAATATACAGTAAAGCATGTTTAAGAACACTGGCAAATTACTTGGGATAGAAGCCCCTCAGGGAGGTTGCTGAAGTGATTTATTACAGATTTATAGTAGTTCTGAAGTTGCAAACAGCGTTTGAAAGCCCACTAGAACATCAGTGGGACTTATCTAAGGGGGTCTCCACAGAGATCTAGCTTGCTCCGATCACAGCTAAATTGTTGAAGTTTTCAGATCGACCCTGAATTTTCTCTGGGCATGGCCTGATAATTACTTTCTAAACCACAAGCAATAGGAAATTATTTCATGTATGGGATTCAGCTGGAAAGATACAAAACCCTGACAGACTGACTTCTTAGCTCCACGAAGTAACAAGAAAATTCCTGCTGAAGAAGGAGTCCTGCTGCTGCATCCCACCTTCCCTGCTGCCTTTAGGGCTTTATTTGGAAATCTATTTTCAACAGAGCCTCTGTGCATGAAACAGGAATCACTCAGTACTGGCCTTAGATTCTGGATAGAAAAAGGTGGTTTATATCCCAGAGTACTCACAGCAGAAGCATTTTAGCCATACCTTGATAAAGAGTTTAGTCATAATAATCTTGAATACCTATTAATTATGAATAATAATATTGGATAATATATCTAGACAATATTTCATTGCTTCAGAATAGCTATCACAGGCCAAATTTCTCTTTCTCTAAGGTTTGAAAAATTATTTAGGCAAACTTATACTGCTAAAGTAAGCAACCATATATTTATCTCAGTAACCTTTTAGAGTCAGAAGTTGAACAATTCTGCCAGGTTATAATTCTTTAAAAAACAGCCACAGATTATTAGCAGTATTGTCAGCTCCAAGTATTTCAGAAACCAGTCTCCTCTCTTCTCTTTTCAACTACAAATCCCCCACCCTTCTGGCTCCTTGATGTCTGTTTGGCATGGAGACAGTGCCTTTCCACAAGGGAAAGACAGACAAAACCAATGAAATTAAATTGCCTTGTGAAAATTTGTTATGAATCTCTTTTTAGTGAAATATTTCTATTCCACTGGGACTTACAGACTATTTGCTGTATGTCCTTCTCTGTAAATAAGGTTTACTGTTTGGCCTACACCTTCCATGAGACACCACATGGTCTCCTATTAGCAAGAGATGAAATTGCATCTGTGGGACTGCAGTTCAGTTCATGAAGGGGAATTGCATACAAAGAAGAAAGAAAACCCCGAACAGTCTAACCGTAACTTTTGCAAGACTGCAGCAGAATATCTGAACTGAAACTTGTGGTCAGCTCCTACCTAAAAACAAGTCAGTTCAAAGTATGAATTTCTTGTGAATTTTTCTTCTTGAAAACTCGGTTTTCCATCTGAAGCAATTTTGAAAATGTGTGACTAGTCATCTCCATGCCCCTCTAAGATTTTCATCTATATTAGATAAATTCTTTACAGTCAAGATCCTATTTGTTCTGTGTAGTGCTCAGAACATTTATGGTTCCTCATAATAAACACTTTGCCTTTTAGATGGACTAGTAGATATCTAAAATTCTGAACAAAAAAAAACCTCCAACAAGGCAGAACAATTCCTTCTTTCACATGATGGCATATGCCAGCTAATTAGCCACATGGGACACTGAACACTGCAGGAGACACAGATGGCAATTTGGGGCTGATAGTCCTACAGCAATGGAACAGCACATTATTTGTTGGCAGAATATATTGCCATTTTTGTGCTGATGTCTGTGGAGTAATCATAGCAGCTCTTAGTCTTGATGGTTACAGCTTCTCTCAGAATAGATTCTTATGAACTGATTTATTATTGCTTCTTAAAAAGTTATGTTTCATGATAACAAAAATTAAATACACTGCAACTGCACAGGATGTGATGGGAAGCTTTGAGCGCTCTTCAGTTTATGGATCTGCACAGGTATTTTGGCTACATCCTAGCTCTATTTTGCAAAGAGATGCACAATTTTACTTCCCTTGTCCTGTTATCTCAAGACTGTGTAAAGGACAGGGCATGTGGGATAGATACATTTTCCAAATATGACACCAGATTAGATCATCAGGAAACCATGCTGCAGGTTACATCATGACACACGGCAATGCAGGTGTTACCTATTACTTTCTTGATAGTACAGCAAAATAATCATGAATGCTTACCTTAGCGTTTTGGAACTGATCTCTCTAATCTCTCTCCATCATCATTTACCTCATCACTAAATATTCAGGATGCCCACAGAAGGGGACTATCCCTATACTGAACCTGTCATCCCTATATCAACCTTTTTTGATGTATTTCAAACTTATTTTAAAAAACATCGCAGTGCTGGCACCATCCCGAGGCTCTGTTGGTAGCTTGGCACCCCCATCAATTTGTCATCATCACTCTGATAAGGGAGACTGGGAGAGATCAGCTCTATGCTCATCCTCATGCAGGTTTTAGATGCTAATCTCATTCATGACAGACATGGTGGAAAGCAGGAAAACCTACATTTACTGGAAACATCCCTTTAAGACTTCACATTCATTTTCAGAGCTAAAGAATGACTCAGAATTTCTCTGCAGCAAGACATCATTCTCCCATTTGTTTCTGAATCCCAGTGTATTTTAATGGGTTATGACTTTGCTGGGAAACTAAACAAGGCCATGGACCAGCCACACTGTTGGTAGGCCCCCTCGTATAGTTCAACTCTTCCTGGCCAATATTCAAGCATGATTCAGGCATAACATAGACAAAGGTCTGCTTCCAGTAGAGACAATGGATAAGAACAGCTTATTTGGTTGAAAGAAGAAATATTTTAGCCCTATCATTTCACTGCCACTTGCTTGGTGGGCCAGAGAACACACTTTTTTTTTTAGTGGGATACATGCATCCTTCAGGACCTGCCCACTCCAGATCTAACTGAACAAATTTGATGGAAAGTAACATCTTCACCAGTTTGTTCTAAGTGTACCAACAAAAGGCTGCATAATACCTTTAGGAAGATGGGCTTATAGTTTGCCTGTTAATCTGCTCCCAAACATAAAAAATATTTTGCTTTCTGGCCCAGAGCCCTAGAAGGAGGGTGATCACATTGCATGCCTCAGTCTGCTCCGGCCCCCAAGCCAGAGCATGCATCACTTTAATATATTTCTCTGCCAGGCTTCTCCCTTCTGGAAATGCTTCTTCTCACAATCTCTTTCCATCACACCCCTGATATTCTTCCAGGCATTCTCTGATTTCCTGGCTATTTTCCCCAAGCCTCCATTTCTCCATACTTCCTCTCAGATCCTTTCATCCTTTTATCTAGCTTCCCTTTTGCTATTCTGGCAGACAGATTATTCCGAGCCCCATGATGCCATCATTTTACCTTTGAGATTGCTTTCCCCAAAATTTCCTGTTATTAAACCTTCAGTCAAAGGGCTCATAACACCAGCTCTTAAGAGCTAGCACACTTGAGTATGATCACAATCTTAGATTGCATTGCCACTAAGACTGGAAGATATACCCTAGGAAAGAAGAAACAGCTCGCTTTGTGTAGATTGTATACTTAACAGCATATGCCAGAGAAAAGCAAGAAGGCACCAAAGCCAGACCTAGCACAAATCTGCTGCTGTGCTCATAAAAAGGGGAAATGTTGTTAAATCTGTTTCAATGAGGTGTTTTTATGGCATGTTTCTTCCTGCAGCGCAGAAAGCAAGCTAGTTTTCCTGGAGCTCTAAGCCATAAAAGGTTACCTGCCTCCTCCCACCAGAACCAAAAGAGTCACATAAATGGTTGATGAATGCATTCCAAATGCTGTGGAAGTAGCTTGGTTAGATATATAGAATTTGATGAACAAAGCCAATTTTAAATGTGAGATAAACAGGTGCAAATACCACAGAAGTTTCACCTGCTCACACAGGTTTTGAATTAAGTGCTCTTTAAGGAACACTTAAGCACAGCAGATAAGTCACTCAAGCAATAGATTAGCTGGAAACCCATGTTTGAAGACAGGAAGACAAGTAAAAAGGTATTTGCAAATCATTTGCTACTACTGGGAATTTCCAAGGGAGGACAATCCTGAAATGTTATTAATAGAGCTTGAAACTTTGTGGACATAAATTTTAGGCCTCATAAGTGTGCGGAGGGAAAAATATAACTTATATGGACTTAAAAAATCCTATGTCTAAAGGGAAACTTCATTAATAATGAATTTTGTATTCTTACTGTTACTGGGAAGAGCAGTAGAAAGATGTACTCAAGATCTAACAGCCATTTAAAATTTCCGTGGGAAACACAGGCACTCTTGATAGTACATCTCACTCCCTTTAAGCGTGCAATTGCTTTTCAAATTCCAGAAGCCAAATATATTAGTGAAATGTCATATGTTTATAGATCCTGTTACATTTATTCAGCACCTCACTCTTCCCACCTCCCTTTCCTCCGTCATTACTACGTAGTTTGTACAGTACATCCAGGACACAGACCTCATTTCCCACTGGTGCTGAAAACAACTTGGAACACAATTAGTCTTGTCAAGTCCTTCACTGGTATGCCATATAGGGCTGCCAGCTTTCCAAGCAATTCAATAATCCCTAGAGCACTGCCGCGGGGTCTGCAATTAACAGAGGTGTTTACATGTCTGAAAATGTACCAGGCTAAAAATAGAAGTCATTTTCTTAGCATCCTGTGATGTTGAATTTGTTCTTTTCTCTTTCTTTCCATTTGTCAGATTGACAAACAGTGTGTTTGCTTAATTCCTTCAACTGATCTAGAAGATCAACAACAAAAGAACAGTTCTGTGGTGGTAAAAGGAAACAAATCCCAAACAAAGTACTTTCTGTTGCAGTCCAAAAAGAGAAAAACACCTAAGAGTGCTAGCAAATTGGTCTTCTCTGCAGCACAGAGCACAATTCCAAACTGGGGTATCCCAAGGAAGGGGCCAAAGATGGTTGCTCAGTATCCCAACACAGGCATTTTCAATTTGAAGGTAAGGCTCTAGAGCTGCATGGGGAGAGGTGAGAGGCATACACAAGTACCAGAAGTGCTTCTGAGCCCCTGATGTGATAAAGCAAGTAAGTAGATTCCTATTTATTTCCCTTTGGGTGGATCATGTGGGATGAAGACTTCCCTGGAAAAGAGCAGTGTAAAGAAACACTAGTCTGGCATCTCTAAAAGCAACACTTTAGGTTTTTGTACTCTTTTCTGAAGGTTGGTTTGCAGAAGGCCAGGACAGACCCATTCTTCCTCTCACCCCTTCTAAGGCAAGACATCTCTCGGAAGCCACAAGCACAGTCCCTGCTGCTCAGCAAAAGGACAAGCAAATGAGTTCATCTCCTGGAGACCTGATCATTCCTACTGTTTGGGTGTTGTTTCAAACTATTCCCATTTGCCCTTACTAGGGCAAATAACATCTAGCGGTGCTAACCCTGGACATAATGCAGTCTGTGACACTTAGCCTTGGGCTGAGGGTTGGTTACTGAACCTCTTTTCTTCTGCAGCAGAGACTCAGCCAGACCTGTTTAGTGGTCACTGCTGGGCTGAAAGTCGCTACTATAAATGTCAGATCAGATTTTTTTCCTTGAAGCCAGAGCTCTGAAAGACAGACCACTGAGAAAACTTGTGCCCACTTCATGCCATAGAATGGGTAGGAACAAGTCCGTTCTCATCATGAGCCTCGCATGAGTGGAAAGAACAAATTTCCTTTAATTAGAAGTGCATGCATCAGAACCAAGGCACTTACATCTACAGATTCTAAAAATGAGCAAAAAGCCATGGGTAATACTAGCATGAGACAGTACCAGTCGTATCAGAATGACAGTTGAATGGATTCTCCATTCAGCTCCATCCCAACACAGGGTCTAGTGTAATGCAGTTTGATTCAGCTCTGAACTTGTTCAGAACTCTGGCTTGTTTCAGACCCTGGTGCTGGATAACTTGAATTTATCTATCCTGGGTCACTGTAGCCAGGTCTGGTTTGATCATAGGAACTGCTTATTCCAAGATATGCCCCCATTTGGGCATTTGCAGACTCTTGTCAACTTTGTAATTTTGGATTTATTTATACCAGGTAATGTAACTTCATAGACCTTAAATGAGTTGGTTATTTTTATTTTTTCCTTCTTTCCTTTTTATAGCAGTACATATGGAGCATGCCCACTGAAAGTCACTTTGGCATGGTTAAAATATGATGTAAGTCACATCCACACTGTTTGTGTGGCTGATCAACAGCTGGGCTTCATACTGTGCAGGAAGAGAGCTGAGGACATTGCAAATAGATTGAAGACAGTCCCATGAAGAATATAATTTTCTGTGCATTTTCTTTCATTTCCATAATTTCTTCTCCTCTCAGACAGCTTAATAGACCTTTCTCATGGCTGTAAAATTTCTCTTAGATGTTTTATACCTAGACATTCTACCTAGACTTTAGTAAAGCCTTTGACACTATTTCCCACAGCATTATCCTGGATAAATTGGCTGCTCATGGCTTGGATAGGTGTCTGTTTGCTGGGTAAAAAAACTGACTGGCTGGATGAGCCCAAAGAGTTGTGGTAACAGAGGAACATCTAGTTGGTGGCCTGTCACAAATGGCTTTCCCCAGGGCTTAGTACTGGGCCCAGGTATAGACTGGATAATAGGAAAAAATTCTTCACCAAAAGGGTTGTCAAGCACTGGAACAGGCTGCCCAGGGAGGTGATTGAGTCACCATCCCTGGAGGTATGTAAAAGATGTGTAAATGTGGTGCATGGCGATATGGTTTAGTGGTGGACTTGGCAGCGCTAGGTTAACAGTTGGACTTGGTGATCTTACAGGTCTTTTCCAATATAAATAATTCTATGATTGTATGATTCTTTATCTAAATATATTATCCAGATTTTTGATAGATTGTTAAAAGGATCATAGAGTCTTTCATCTCTCTCTGTCTCCAAAATCTGAAACATATCTTTCGTTTACTGAGTGCCAGTTACAGGAATGATAGTTTGCCACCAAAAAGATTTGATCCCCAAATATAATTGCTATATGGAAAACTCACCAAAGGGGTCATTTTAATGGGTGACAGACAGCTCTGGAACAAAACTGTGGCTATTTAGCCATTATGGCAAAGATCAGTAGTTCACAACTGTGGAAACACTGAGGTAACTCAGCTTTCCTAGATGGAAGTGTAGCATAGAGGAATGGGAACTTAATCCCATATTTATAACCCCTGGCTGAAGCTGTAGACATATATCCTCTTCCAAATCCATCTAGGTCAGCTGAAGATAATATCAGCTCCCCTTCTCTCCCAGCTGTTTTGTTACACAGCACAGCCAGCATTAGGGGTGTCTTCTCATACCTCCCCATCATAGGCTGCCTTAGGAATTGGAAGATTTGTATATAGAACAGGCTTTTGAATGCCTTTGCCCTGACTTCTACAGTTCTATGTAGCAAAATCACCTGTGCACTTTGTGACTCTTTATCGTATCTGCAGTTAATGAGGCTGATCAGATTCAGTACATATCTGATGTAGAACCACAGAAAGCAGGTACAGAAGATCTGCCACTTCCCAGAGTTCAGCTGGAAAATTCTGTATTAAAGCATCTTTACAAGTAAAGATGAACAGTAAAAATCACTACTGTGTTTATTTCTGTCTTGATAGAATTGAATTTAAACTGTAAAATCATCTGGAGTGTCTGTCCCAGTGTTGCCAGTTGGCAGGAGGGAACCAGACTGAACTAGACCCCAGAGTTATACCTCTTGGGCTGGCTTTAAGCTTACCTTGAAAAATACATAAATGTGATGTCCCAATTTCTTTCTTCATTATTTGTTTTTCTTTAAAGCCACTCACATTTAGAGAAGTTGTATATTTAAGGCTATGATAAATGAAGCTGAACGTTTTAACCTATGAACCATATTCACTGGAGAAGCTTCTAGGAGAATGTGCTTTAAATATGATATTGTGTGAGAAGTGGTGTAGCGACTGTGCGAGTTTCAATTCCCTTTAGATTTTATTTCTGCTAAGGTCAGATTCCAGTGTATGATGTGTACTTGTTCGAAGTTCAGTGATTTATAAATAGCAAATGCTTTCAAGGTTTACCTTACTAGTTTTGACCTTATTGAAATCCCTGTTGTATGCACTGAACATAAAGAGCAAGCCACTTGACTCACAATCTATCACAGTGTTCAAAAAGGGTGCTGTACAAACAAATTGACATGGACATAGTTCGTTCCTGTCTGGGTTTTAGTTTTTATCATTGAACAATAACCAAAACTGTAGGAGCGTACATTTTAAAAGCATTTTGTGTTATATATAGATCAAACATTTGGCCCTCCACTTATTTTGAAATTGAAGTTATCCCTAATATAGTGTATTACCTCTTCCTATTACTGTATGAATAGAAACTGCTGAATATTTACAGTATCATGGCTCTTGGGAGATACATGTAAAATTATTAATAGCAGATAGTATAATTCATTTGCTCTTCTTTTTAGGAATATAAGTTTAGCTAATTTTGTGTGAGAGCAGGTGCTGGAATACTTTTCTGGAGTGCTAGCAGTATGGCATTCAGGATCATTCTGGTACAAAACTAGCTCTTCAAAACCCATAAAATCTGCCTGAGGGAAATAAATGAAGATATTTTTTTTTTTTTTTTTTTAGGTACACTGTTACAAACCATTACTACCTTATCTGAAAAGCCAGCTACTAATATTAATGTGCAAAGGTAATCTGTGCTCACCTTGCCCTCCAGACTGCACATGCTGCCGTGGTTTATGAAAAAAAGTATGCACCTTTTTTTGTAACCGTTTTCACATGCTTTTATCGTGGGATTAATGGATTGCCTAAGTAGCAGATTTCTGGAAGTCACTAAGCCTCAGATGGCAGAGCATGTGTGCCATTTTTTTCTATAAATATCTTACTCATCAGGGCCTTGGAATATATGCCATATTAAAATGGTCCTTCTATTTATGGCCCAATTTTCATAGAAAGTTCCTTGTCTCCTCAGATGTTGCCTGTATTCCCATTCTTCCCCCACCAACACTTCCTGCTGGACTGATCCTTTTTCATGTATACCTTGAATTCTTCCATCTCTTCTGGTTAAGTTTTTCATCCTGTGTACCTGCTTAGCAGTACACTTCTCCAAAACTTAACTGTAAATGTACTGGGGAGATCTGAGCTTTTATTTCTCTCCTGTTGAAGCACACCAAATAGTAACAGAAAAATATTGCATGACTTCATCCTTAGAAACGTCTCTGATAAATTCTGGCTAACTGTGCAGGGCCTGGGGTTGTTGTAAGGGAATTTCTTAACCTTTCAATTCTTGGAGTATCATGTAAGCCTGTGGCTAAGACTTTCCATTTGTTGCGGAGCCTGGTCCTTTCTCTCCACTGTGACCAGTTTAGCCTGATGTAAATTCCTTTACTAACAGGCATTGGCACTTAGAAGCACACCACCCTCTCTTGGAGATAAAGCTTTGTGGGAGCAAACTCAAAAGAGATGCAGACAGTGGTAGAAATTATTCTTAAGAGTAGTAAGAAATATTTAGGCTGGGTTCAGCCATCATCAGATCCTCCACCATCAGCCGACCAGCAGTAATCTTGTGTGAGTGTAATCTTGCACGTGTAATCTTGCAAATGTGAGGTAATTGGATTTAATTGAGCCTGCAGTAATAAAGAGTTAAGATAAGCTGAATTATCTTGCATTTGTTGCAGACTAAGAACATACAAAGGGAGCTACCTCGGCAGCTGATGTGCGGTAGCTTGTTAAGCTCCAGAAACTAACTTCGTTGTGTGTCTGAGCCTGCTGTGGTAGCTTTCAAAACCCACAGACAGAACTACCTGCTGTGGTACTAGCTATACCAATAGAAAAACAAGAAAATAGATAATAATAATTAAAAAAAGATTAAAAAAACAACCCTGATGCAGGTCTGAGGATGAGACCGGCTACACCACCGCACTGCCCTGCACAGGCAGGGGAGCCAGAGCTGGAGGCAGTGGCAGGGTGGGCCGGCCCTTACCCCCCTGGCACAGACCCACAGTCCTCAGTGGCCCCAGGACGGTCACCAGCGCTGGGCAGGGCCCTGGGGTGGAACCTGGGATGTCCAGCCAGGCAGACGGGGCTGGGTCAGCAAGACCGGCCACAGCGCTCAGGCAGGCACTGCGGGCCAGGGCCTGCGCAGAGACCTGGAGCCCAAAGCAGGGGAGGCCCCCAAGGAGGCTCCTCGAAGCCCTCTCACGGCTAACGGGCCCTAAATTGCTTCACACACGATCGCTAAAATAGCCATGCTTGGAAAAGTAGCAGCTCCTCAATGTACTCCGTCCATGAGGATTGAGAAATAAATGTAAGCTGTGAAACCAAACCCACGTGGACAGCAGAGGAGCAGGGGAGGAGAAGGCAGGCACGCATATGTCCTTTCCCTGGCTGACTGCAGGCTGAGGGATTCAGGGAGAAAAGTTTTTAACAGGTATACAAGCAGTATAGGAACACCTAGAGTACTGAAAAGAATTCAGAATAAAATGAAAAAAAGGTCTGGACCCTACAGAATCTCAGATTTCTGAGATCCTGCAGAATGTGTCAGAGGCAGAGAAATAGACTGGGAGGCTTCAAAGATTACACTGCATCCACAACAAATTACTTCTTCTCCCTCTTAGCAACCTTTCTGGGAAACACAAGCCTTCTGAGCTTTCATTACATTTATTTTCTTAATATCTCCCACACACGTTATCTTAAATGCTCTTTCCCCCAGTGGTAAATAACAATTTAATCAGTAACGTGTAAATAAACACTTAGGTCCATATTCCTATCTAGAAGCAAAGTAAGAAATAGAGGCAGCAGTACCAGTAAGACATGGTTCTGAGCTCTGTACTGATCCTACTGGGAGGCCGACCCCATCTCTGGCCCAAAATGGGACAGCTTGAAGTTCACAGTAATCTGAATCTGGCTCTCCAGGACAGAGATGTATCTTAAAACCAGGATAATGTGTTAGAGCACACTGGACTAGGTCTCTGCTTGTGTCAGGGAGTCCCTTACACACCTATTTTCAAGTTCCTGGTTGACTTTGCTTCTTTTTTGCCTCGGACCAGCACACACATGAAAAGCAACTGGAGTAAGACCAGGTTCCTCCCTCTCCCCTTGTAAAGACCTGCAACACCCAGAGATGCTGGAAAGTTACACTTCTGTCAGCTAACCTCAGGTTAGCCTTAACAGGCAACACCTTCATGGCTGCAAGTGGACAAGGAAGAAGGGGACCTCTGATGCGGTGACACGAACAGAAACTCTGTCTGTGCCACTCTTGGGATTTCACCATATACCAGCAGGTCAGAGCTCACACGAAGGCTGTGGGTAGCTCTTCGCTTCTCCAGCCAACCCTCACTATCTGACCTGGGATGGTAAAAAATGGTTCCTTGTTTCCTCTTGCAAAACAGCCCCACCTCTCCCTGCTGCCGAGCTGAGTTTGGGACTTTTTTTGGCACCTGGCAGAGCTGGCGGCCGAGCGCACACGCCCTGACGTGCGGGCTGCCAGACGGCTCGCAGCCCAGCCGCAGCAGCCAGGCAGGCCCCGCAGGCTGTCTAGACCTCTGCACAGCAAAGGGCTCTCCGAGCAACCCAGATTAACTGTGCAGGGTCCAGGAGAACATCTCAGACTGTGCCATACAGTGCCGTGCCCTTTACAGCCCTCTGGGACACAGCAAGGTAGATGAAAACCCAAATGACATCTGCCTTTAAAGCTCTATATTCTATTAGCAAATGGTCTATTAATTATACCCCAGTGACTAGTTGTAGCAGCAGTATCCCGTCTCTCTAGCTAAAGTAATAAAAATAACTTAATCACTTCTCTGGTTTTCCCACTCAGAAAGCTGCCGTGCATTAACTCAATCCATCATACAAAAGATTTCATTTTGTTTCTGCATTTCAGCCCTAAAAGGAACCTGTCAAGCTTTTATGGTAAAAAAATAATTACCTCCTTCGACAGTGGCCCATTTGAATGGATCTTTTAAAGAGACATCTTGGGTGTATTTTTCCTTTCTTCCACCCTGACAAGAAGAAATGAAACATTTATCAGCCCATTATCCTCTCCCTCCTCCAAATTCATGTTAAAAGAAAAAAAAAGCTGCCCATGTTTATCATCTCTCTTACCTCTTATGGATGGTTGTTTGTTCAGTCAGAACTTGATATAAAGCTAATTGAAGTCAGTGTGCTTTTCAATCTGTCTTAATTAAGTCTTGGGTGAGGTGACACCAAAACACAGCATCAGTGTAACATTTTACTAGAATGTTCAGTAGCTCATGGTTTAAATATTATTTTTTTTTCCCATGTCTGTACTGGGTGGGATTGGTAGCAACTCCTGCTAGGAAGCTACCCTGGCACTTTTCGTGATAATGCTCTTAACAAGACATCCCAGCACAGGATTTGTCAACCTCTAACTACACGTATGAAAGACTTCCAATTGAGGAGGACACTGGATGCTGAATTTTTGTGGAAAATTTGACACAGCAAGGTCCAGCCACCAGTGGGTATGGGCAAAGGATACCGTTTTGTACATTTTTTAAAACTTTTAAAAGCTGTTCTTAAATTTAGAGGTTCACAGAAGGCACTTGAAATCCAAGGGGGCATGAGTGGCTTACGTGTAAAAAAACTCCTGCTTTTTCCCATCCAATATGGTCCAGTTATAAGCCTTTGAAAAACTGTGATTCCACCTGTTTAGATATTTAGCTAATTGTCTAGAAATTGCATCTCTCCTGCACATGTTCCAGGTGGAAGCTGCAGAGGGCAGAGCAAGACTTCAGTTTTACCTGGGCAAAGCAGGAAACGAGCTGGAGCTGGAGAGGCCAGGTCAGGGAAAGGACTGCAGGGTGAGGGTGGCCGGGGCTGCGGGCAGGGGGAAGAGCCCACAGAAGGAAGGACCTCGGCAGGCAGCACTGGAAGAACAAGCCTGAGAAGAGAGATTTGGACCTGGCCAAAGACTGGAGCAAGGGGAAAGGAGGTGGAAAGGTGAAAATGGGCAGTTTGGAGTGTGATTTCTAGGAAGGAGCAGGAAACAAGAATGGTTAGCAAAACAAATAAAAGTTTGGCAGCCTGGAGGCTAATAATGGCCAGAAGAAAAGGCTGTGGGCTATCCTTTACTATCAGACTATCAGTGTTTAATCTAGCAAGTAACAAAGCAGCAACTGAATTACTACATTTGGCCGTTCAAACGTTACAAGTACCTACTGACATCACTAAATTTAAGAGGAACACTCCTGTAGCAGTAGGATAGAAAACCACTCCCCAGTATGGCATTCAAAACCATGATTCTAACTGTATGCAAGCTTCAGGTCTTATCTTTCTCTTCACCTTGCCTCAAAGATTTTTCTCCCATCACTTGTGTTTCCTGCAGATCTCCAAATCTAGTAGCCCTGAGGTTCTTTCCCTCTTACCCTTATCTAGAACTGGTTTTGTTAGCATTAGAAAGATAGCAGAGGGGAGCAGTGCGAGTGCATGTGCCCACACATCTCATGGCTAATTCAGCCCTAAGCACTCTGTATATTACCCTTCTTAATAGACTCCCACTTATATTGTATTAAATAAGGAGCAGATCCAGTTATAAGAGAACCTTGCAGCCATCCAGGCAACCAAGAAGCCATTAAATGTGTTATACAGGTCTTGGGGCTGAGAAGGTAGAATTGGAACTGTTACTGCTGGACTCACAGCAGCATACGTCATTTGTTCTGTACTGCTCAACCTTGACACTTGGCAGTGAGTGTCCAAAGCAGCAGCTGCTGTTTCTGGGTGCAGCATCTGGGACCTGCACTTCAGGTCTGTGTCACAGATCGGGGAGTGTGTGAGATGAGTATGGGAATTAGCCGGTCATTTGAAGAGAGAGGGAGGGCTGGGACTCTGTGGCAGGGAATAGTGTCCATATATTGGGCCGTGCCTGAGAAGCGCGCCCAGAGGACAGAAGCATGAGAGGAGAGGATTGTTCTGGGGAGAAAGGTAGAGTGTGAGAGCACAGAAGGTGAGACGGGCTTGAAACAGGGGTAGGGAGGTCCAGTTTGGGCACTCAGAGGGCATATACAGTGTGTTGCATTCCTTTCTGGGATTTCCCAAACACAAAAGTGTGTGCATATGTCACACAGTCCAGTATTTTTGGGAAGTGACCAACTGGACAGAACTTGCATAGAAATCTGATTCTTTCCAGAAATATGCACATCTTCAGGTTTTTCATTTATATGTCAGTGGTTGCTGTTTCTGTGCAGCGACTATGAAATAACAGACAAATGTGCATTAAGAAAGAACAAAGGACAAACTGTCTACTTCAGCATTATTGAGAGGAAAGAGTTTATGTAGCAACAACAATTGTCTTCACATGAAGTGTCTAATATACTCAAATGATTTTTGCTGTTGAAGACTAATTTTCTTACCTTAATAAATTACATTTGTGCCACTAAACAACATAGAATATAGCATTAAGAAAGCCTCATTCCAGTACTTCACTTATTTATCTGGCGTGTGAAACCCTACTTCTACCACAAATAGCTGCATTTTAAAAACCATGGTTTAAAGGCAGTGGTACTTAGTACAATATTAATGACAGACATTTTTATATCTGATGAGCAAATGCAATTGAACACAGAAAAAACTGTACTATGGAATATCACAGAATAATAGAATGGTTGAGGTTGGAAGGGACCTCTTGAGATCATCTAGTCCAGCCCCACTTCTCAAGCAGGGTCATATGGAGCTGGTTGTCCAGGATTCTGTCCAGTAAGATTTTAAGTGTTTCCAGGGATGGAGACTCCACAACCTCTCGGGGCAACCCATTCCTGTGTTTGACCACTCTGACAGTAAAACATTTTTGTATGTATGTTCAGACTGTTTGTTTTGTTTTTGTTTTTTTTTAATTTGTGTTCGTTCCCTCTTGTCCTGTCACTAAGCACTACTGAAAAGATCCTTGGTCCCAGCTATGGGTATTTTTATACATGGATAAAATCCCCCTCAACTTTCTCTTCTCCAGGCTGAACAGTCCCAGTCTCTCAGTGTTTCCTCATAGGAGAGGTGCTCCAGTCTCTTCATCATCTTTCTGGTTGTTTGCTGGATGCTTTCCAGTAAGTCCATGTCTCTTGTATTGGGGGGCCTAGAACTGCACCCAGCACTTTAGATGTGGCCTCACCAGTGCTGAGAGGAAGGATCATTTCCGTTGACCTGCTGGCAATGCTTTTCATCAACCTGCTGGCAATGCTGTCCTGTGGCCTTTGCCACAGGACACGTTTCTGGCGCATGCTCAGCTTGTTGACCCTCACATACTTTTCTGCAAAGCTGCTTTCCAACTGAGTGGCCCCTAGCATATACTGGTGCATGGGGTTATTCCTTTGCAAGATGCAGGACTTGGCATTTCTTTTCCTGAACTTCATGAGGTTCCTCTTTGCCCAGTTCTGAAGCCTATCCAGCCCCCTCTGAATGGCAGCACATCATCTGGTGTATCCACCACTCTTCCCAGTTTTCTGTTGCTTGCTAACTCACTGTAGGTGCACGCTGTCCCACTGTTCAGGTCATTAATGAAGATGCTGAACATTATTGTCTCAGTATTGACCCCTGGAGTACACTCCAAGTGATTTGCCTAAAACTGTGCTTTGTGCCACTGATTGCAGTCCTCTGGATCTAATCATTCAGCCAGTTTTCAATCCATCTCACTGTGTATTTACCTAATCTGTACCTTGTCAGCTTGTCTGTGAGGATGTTGTAGGACACAGTGTCAAAAGCCTTACTAAAGCCAAGTTAAACAATATTGACCAGTCTTCCCTCATCCACCAAGACAGTCCCCTCATGGGAGAAGACTATCAGGTTGGTTAAACATGATTCCCCATTTTTAAAACCTTCCTGACCAATCTTGATCATCTATTTTGTCCTTCACATGTCTGGAAATGGTTAACAGGTGAGGCTGACAGACCTATAGATGTTCCTTCTTGCCCTTCTTGAACATAGGAGTGACATTTGCTTTCTTCCAGTCCTCAGACACATCCCTCAGGCACCATGACCCTACAAAGATAATCAAGAGTGGCCTTACAGTGACACCAACCAGCTCCCTCAGCCCTTGTGGATGCAACCCGTCAGGCTCCATGGACTTCAGTATGTCTGGTTTGTTTAAGTGCTTTCTAACGTGGTTCTCCTTCATCAAGGGTAAGTCTTCCATGTTCCAGACTTCCCCACTGGTCTTAGGAGACTAGATATTATGATATTATATACTATTTTATGTGCAAACAAATACACAAATATGTGACATTTATTTATAATAAGTATTGGTTAGATCCTCATAGCTACATAGGTGTTTATTTTCTACTAAAATAATCTACTTTAGCCAATATATATAGAACAATAAATAATATTAGAATAGCTCAGGGAGGGCTTGCAAGCAGCCTCTTTGTCTATAAATTGGTGCTTTGCTCTTCTGTTCAGTAAGGAGTCACCAAGAGAAGGGCTGCCACAAACCTTAAAGAAGCATCAGGGAACAAGTCTGAGAAGATGAGTAAGCTGTGAGAGGTAAGACCTGAGTTTCCTCGCACTGGGAAAATAGTGACAACTTTTTCAACCATTTGATATGAAAGATAAAAAGATATTTTTTTTTGCTGTTGCTGTTGTTACAGTCAGCTTTCCTCTCCTTCATTTATTTTCATGAGCTGGGTTCGAATCTCTTTATCCATCGATTAGTCTCAATGCCCTGTGAGTCAGGGGAGTGCTTGTCTGGGAAGTGCACAATGATTCAACCCAGCGTTCCAGAAATTCACATTCTCCAGTCATGTACCACCAGGTGCATTTATGAAAATGAAAAATTTTGAGTACGTTAGTCTGGCATTTCATAGTAGCAAATCCAAAAAGTAATTTTCAATCTTATAAAATTATTTTTATATCTTGCAACCTGAGCTGCAGGGCAAAAATCCACACCCTTCCACAACCCCATTGATTTCAGCTGAGGTTTTCTAAGGCACTGGAGTCAGCTCACATAAATCAAACAACAGGATCAAAGCCAGTGCTGGAAAGACTCAGGCTATCAATTATGATGGAGTATAATAAATGGAAGACCCAGTGACATTTCATTTTATATCACACATGTAATTGTCAGGGTTCAGTGACATGATACTACCAAAAAGTATCATAAATGCTGTTCTGAAAAGCACAGCTACTTGCTTATTTTTCCCCCTTGTGAGTTGTTGCATCTTTCTGAAGCCCTGAGCTTCTTTCTGAGATGTCGTTTCTCCTCCCAGTGTAAAAAGTTGTTTGTTTGTGGACTGCCCTTCTAATTATGAAAGTAAGCCACAGATGTTCTCGAAAAAGAGCTAAATTCCATAACTAAGGCTCTACCCACTGAAAACATACTTAGCTTGGAAAGGCTGCAGGAGAGCTGTGCCACAGCTCAGCTGTTTATAAGCAGCGCCCCATTCACTCCCGTCTCCAGGACCAGATGTGACAACAATACAGTAGGCTGCTCGCCTTTTGTGCTCGTGCTCCCAAGGTCCTCTCTTACCACTTTTGAAGCTCAAATCTGTACATGGCTGGCTCTACCACAGGCCACACTAAGTTCTCCTCACAGTGCTGGGAAGTGCCTCATCTCACAACTAATTCAATTCTTTTTTTCATTGTTAATTACAGAGCAAGTTACTATTAACATGTGTCAAGTGTTTGTAAGATGGCTGTCAATTAATCTTGAATTCTGAGATGCCCAGTCAGTTTGAAGTGCATTGTAGTTATTTTAAAGAAATAATGGCAGTGGCAAATTTAGGCCTAAAAGGAACATATGTTGAACGCAGATGGTATGTATTCAAACACTTGTACAGTTGAATCTACTTTTAGAGTCTACAAATATAGCGACCTTTTACATATACTGTAAGAAAGTCAGATTCCCAGATTTCCATTTGCACATCAAAACAGTTATATTATAGCCAGGCATCATGCATACGATGAAATTGTTCTGTTTAAAAACAAAACCAGATTGCTATAATAGGATCCCATTGTATCTGTGAAATTAATCTGTCTTAATACTAAGGAATAGCATCTGTTTTTAATGGAACAAAAATACCTCAGCCAGTATACCAAATAACACTGTAAAGTTTCCAGACTTTCCACCGAAGGGATTCCTTGGTAAAGGTGACTTAGGCTTCCCGTGTTTCCACATTGAAGACTGTGATTCAGACATTTCCTAAGAGGGAATAATTGGATTGGCTTTGCATCAACAAAATGAAAGGTGGGTGTTTTTTTCTTTTTTAAAAAAAAAACCAAACCCAAAACCAACAACAACAAAAAAACCTATACAAAGACAACTTTAATTTAGAGTTGCAAAGCTGAAGGCTCATGAAACATGGCACAGAAAACTAGATATTGAAATAATGTCTTCTCTGCTTCCTTTATAATACCTTTTACAAAAGCCTTTTATATAGCTGTGCCATAAGTTCTTGATAACACAAACTATTCCTTGTTTTGAGAATCATTACAGATACACATCTTGAAGCATATTTGTAACCCTAGGATGATTAGTCCTCAGCCGACCACAATCCATGCTGTCTTCAGAAGAAAGGTTGGATCACTGTGAGCAGTAACTGGCTACTAAGTTAATAGGATGAAAGATTAAAAGTCTGGTTGGAACATTTACAGTAAGGACTGTTGCTAAGATTGATTTACCTGGTTTCGTATGTAAGAAACCTTCTGATATGGTTCCTGCACATGCCATACAAGCAGCTGAAGTTAGGTTTCTCAGCTGGGAAGCAGGGATACTGCTTAGTGACACCGTTTCTGCAAAAACTGTCAGGTGTAGCATTATTCTCAGGTGTTGTCCCACTGAAGTCAATTAGATTATGGCAATTGTCCTGTCGTGCATAAGTGTTTGCAGGATTGGAGACTGCTGATAATGGCAGCAAAAATGAGAAGCTTTCAGAATGGAAGTAATTTTAAGGGACAGCTTAAATTAAAATTGCTTTAAACCAACAAATTATTTTTACATACTTTCATTTTAAATGAAATATACAATTTGTTTTCAAACAGACTGCACATCTTACAAACCATCAGCATTTCCTACTCCAGGCACTTGCAAAGATTTTAATGTTTTATGAGTGTGGAGTTATTTCTAAACATTTTTGTGTGCTTGAGATACTTTGTTCTTGAAAATGGAAGTGAATTAAGCTGTGTGTTCAAACAAGCAGTTCAAAGACATATTGAAACAATTTGTATCGAACAAAAGGCGCACAATGAAAGGAGCAGCCACTAAGTCTAAAATGAAGCCAACATTTTATCACCACTATTAGACAATCAGAAGAAACTTAAACAAGTGCTTCCTTCTACTACCATTGTCCATAGTTTGACTCACATCCCCTGTGACATCGGTTTTACCAGCCCTTCTCTCCTTTCCCTTCTTCTATCCCCAACCCTTTGTCCCTGGAGTGAAATGTATGAGTTATACCACACAGGCACACTTATCCTGGAACTGGTTTGCAACAGCCTCCTCACAAACAATGTAAGTAAAATTAGAAAATGGTTCCAGAATAAAAGTGCTCATATCAGTATGCAATCGTACAGATAAAGTTGTAACAATAATTACGTGGAAAAAAGGTTTTTTTTATGTAGACCAGACCTGAATCTTGTCAATTCTTCTTCTGAAACTAGTTCCCTAGACAGGGTTTCACTTCACCTCGTTTCAGGTGTTTAGAAATCAGATATTAAAGTGCAAGTTACTCAGTTTTATCTCCCATCATAGTTAAATTAAAAAAAAAAAAAAAAAGTATGTCAGAGAGTACCAGTAGGTATCCCCCAGTATCATTTGAGTACCTTTTTCAGATTACATGGCTCACCTTCAGTAGGAGCTTGTACACCTGTGAGGGCAGCAATAACGACTAAGTTGGAACTGACATATGTATGGGAATCATACCAAGTTTTAAACACCTAAATTTAGGAGAGCTTGGAGAGCATTCTAGACGTTCGTTCTAAAACAAGCATCTAGGACTTGATTCAGCTGGTTCAAATGTACCCCAGACATAAGTGTCCAGCATCCATTTCAGATGCATGCAGGTATCTGAGACATCTGTGTGGACTGGCAAACATAATACAGACCTCTTTGTCCTACTTGTTTCAAGAGAGGCAGCTGTAGGCCAGATGGCACAGCTTAGGACATCTCTACTGGCATTAGATGTCTATGTTTAGACAGCTGAATCATGCCCCAAGCAACTTGTCTGCTGAATTTCTCTCTGGCTCCCATCAACTAAACCTCTGTTGACAGTAGTGGGAGCTTAGACCAGTGGACCATATGTGACACCTATGTACCATAACCACAACTTAGGCATCTCAGATTCAAATTGAATCTCACCTATCACTTAAATGCTTTTGCCTCATCCTTCCTTCCCTTTAGTTATATCTCCGAAAACCTTTGTCTTCCCACTTTCTGTTTTGTGCTTTGTTCAAATTCCAGCTCAAATTAGGTCCTTCAAGAATAAACCAGGATCTGCCTATGTGTGAAATGTCATCAGGGCATGATCTCGGCCTCTTTAACTAGACTGGGGTCAACGCCCACAGATGCAGAAAGTGTGGTGAAGTCTGGCCTCCAGACAGACATTCTACTGTTGATATAAATGTGTGGCTTTCATGACAAAATCACGCCATCCAAAAGCACAGTAAGCATTAAACTCTTCTGTGCTAAGCTGTCTGAAGTAAATCACAATGTGAGGCATGGGAGCAGGGAATATTTTGCTGACCATTGCTTTGCATGTCTTTGCTTAGGATTTTTCATGTAACAACTGTTACCCATCTTGCTTTCAAAACCTGTTCCTTCACCTTCCAACCTTAAAATCAGCAGAGAGAGAGTTTTGCTGCTGCCTTGCCTTCTGGCTGTTTCTTAACATCAGACTCTGCACCACTATTACTATGCTTTCTCACCTGGTAAAAACCATTCTTTCTTATTTTTATTCATTACTTGGTTTTGCAACTCTGACCTCCATTCCACCATACACATAAATTAAAACCCACTAACCCGTATACATAGTTTAAGTTGAAAGATACGTAAACTCAGTAAAGCCTAAGAAGGCATTATTTCCTCTGTTCTTTCACCAAAAAAGTTCCTTCCTTTTTTCTTTTTTAAATCATGCATTAAGGTACATGCTTCAGGCCTAATCTAGCAAACATAGACACATATGAGAAAAATACATCACAGTTCTTATTTGAAATCAAAGAGATCATGTACCTGTGTTTGCAGAATTAGATATTTCAACTTCTTATAGAATCATAGAATCATTTAGGTTGGAAAAGACGCATAAGATCATCCTTTAGTAGGTTCACCTTCTTACTAGTCTGCAGAGTGCTACGTGCCTTCTGAATGCAGTTCACCACCTGCAAGATTTGTCTAACAAAACTGTCATTGGTGGAAAGGAGGACCTTTAGCTGAGCAATAGCAGGTTAAAAAGAACACAAACTGAGGTGCAATAATTGTTATTTCTAATCAGCCCTGATAAGAAGGAGTGAATTTTATTCTCTTTCCTAGCAGCTGGCAGTTTCACCTTGTGACTTTGTGTCTTACACAGTTAACAGAACCAAATGGCAGCTTTACTTGTGAAGTTATTGTAAATGTTATTCATATCAAGCTAATTTGTTGTTCTGCTAAACTGGAACGCTTGTTTCTGAAGGGCATTTACTCATTGTGATTGTGAACTGTTGCATTCATGTCTCATGTTTGGTTAATCTAGTAAGCACTGTAACCTGACTTTCCTCTTTGAAAGAGTGGTATGATCGTAACTCAGCCCTGAAGGGTGGGGTTACACTCTAAAGTCTCAGCAAAGAAAAATAGATGGTATTTACCCTGGGTAAAATCACTTATGTTTATACCACTGACGTTTGGCTCAGTACCAAACAAGTCATGAAGAAAAGACTCCTCACAAAAGGAAAAAAAACCCAAGCAAACAACACCTCTTGCTGATAATTCCATCTATGTGAACATACCGATGCAAACGAAAGGCAAAGAGGACCTGTGAAGATGTTACAAATATATTGAGAGTTTTTCTGCGATTTGAAACTGGCTGCAAAACCTCTCCTGCTAAGCAAAGCTACTTTCTTAACAAAGCCTCAAGCCCTGTGAGAATAAAGCTTATAATCTTTATTCAAAAAAGAGGCTGCTGCTTAGTGATTTCATCAGTCATAAAAATACATAAAACTAACTTGCGTGGTGTTGGGTCTGTATGCCATGTGACTGTACGTTATAGAAGCAAGAAGCGAAACACAGGCATGAAGCCAGAACAAATGAGCGAGTGAGAAAGACATGGCTGTGGAGCAGGCAGCTACACCCAAAGCTTAAGAATCAGATCCTAACGCCAGAGAATATGCTGGGTGAGAGTCTCCTCCAGGTCTCCCTTATTTCAATGGATTTGTTTTGCTTTGTGAAGGGGTTTTTCAGTCCACTTCAGCAGAAGTCACACAGCATCAGCACATCTGCCAGTGTTGGTGGCCCTGTGGACTCCTTCACACTGAGAAACTGAGACTGTATCTGCAGGGTGTTGTGAACCAGCAAGACAGGCATGATTGTCTTCACACTCACTAAAACCATGAAGTAACTGATTGCTAAATAACTAAGCATACAGAGTTTACTTTAAGCTGAAATAGCAAAGAATAATAGCAGGTATTCATTTAACCTTAACTGGTTCTGAGCCCAAGGATTTGGCATTAAAGAAATCATAAATGTTTATGTCCTGTGACAGACATTTCGGGAGTGTCCAGACTGCACGTAGAAGTGAGCTAACTAACACAGACTAGCTGCTAAAATTTAGAAATAACCTGCTTGCTCCTCACTCCCCCATCAGAGCCAAAGGCTTGACAAAGTCTTTTTGACTGTGCGTCTGGGCTCCAGCCGACAGCAGCCCATTACACGCGCCTGCATGTAACATAACTGGTTTCAGCTGGCTTGCGGAAAATTCCCTTGAAAATATCATTCCCAATACTTTTTTCCCAGCTAAGGATAACAGAAGTGAGAATGATTACATGATGTTAATGTGATATTTATAACCAGCCTATTAACTAATCTAAATAGCAGCCTCATGCCTGTGTCTCTTGCACACTTCCAGCCCGTTTCCCAGGCTAAAAAGCCTGATTTAGGTAGGATGGGTTTACTGTAAAGAGTAAATTCATGCCTAAACTCACAGCTGATCCAAGCCCAAGCACCCCCCCACACACACACCCCAGCTTGTCTGCAACCCACAGTGTGGATGTGAAGCAAGTTTGGGCTCACTGCATGTTTAGAGCCATACTCAAACAGCAGTGTGGGAGTATCTACTAATCTTTGGTCTTAAATCAGCTCTTTATTCATGTAGCTCCAGGTTCACTGTGACCTGGAGATCTGTGTGTCATGCTGCAACTATTCCTTTGTCTGTTAAAGTATCGGGGGGGGTGGGGGTGGGGGTGGGGTGGGGGGGGGTGGGGGGTAGGGGGGGGTTGGGGGGGGGGGGGAACAGTCCAGTCTTCACCAGTATAATTTTAGAGTGGTTTTGTATGGAGCCTGACCATCCTGCTTTCTCTAATCACTATTTTATTACTCAGGACCATTTTCTACCAAGGTGGATTTATTTGTTTAAATGCATGATCCTTTCTATCTGCCTGAGTTCATGTCCACTAGACCGTGCCCTGCTGTCCAGCTGCATAGCCCCGCTACCTCTTCAGTACTAGAAAAAGGATTCAAGATCCAGGACAAAGTTGCACTTAGAACTTAGTCAAATAACATGTCAAGCAAAACCACATTTCATTTGTACAATCACCTGGTTTAGCTGCAGTGTCTTTTAATAAGATGATATCGTTGCACTGAGAGTAAGATTTTACAAGGACACAGGTTTTTTTCCATCCACCATACTGAAGATCCAGAGATCTTTTCTGGTTCTATGCTCCTTAACAAACAAATCTGTCTCCTTTGCTACAGGATGCAGACTTTTTCTGTGACATCAGCATGGGCTCCTTTACTTTACTTGGCTTTTCTTTTTGGCATATATGACAAAACTTAACAGATTTGTCAGTGCAAAACACAGATACTGAATAAAGCACTGTTCAAGCCATTTGCCTTCCAAATTTCCAGAAAATTTCAGCTCTTTTGGTTTTAGCTACTTTATTCTGCCATTCAGAGTATTTCATGCAGGTAACATTTGTTCCCAGATAATATCTGTATTTTTTCAGGAATTACTCAGAGCCAAGGGCTCTGACAGAGGTCTGCTTTGTCTAGTATATAGCTAATGATCAGCACTGTTAGCTTCTGGATAATGGTGGACAACTAGTTTCAGTGGTATATGCTAAGGATTCTTAAAGGTATAGCTAAATTAATTTGATAAGACCTGCAATTGAATAGGACTGGCCCAAACAATATGGACCTTGCAATTTTAGAAGTCGCTGCGTTACTGCATTTAATAGAAATTAGATTTCCAGAGCTAATAAAAAGGTAACTTTATGTTGTAGCTTTTGAGTTAGCAAGAAATTCTTGGGAATGTGTAGGCATAGCTTCATATTTTACGTATCAGTGTAAATGTGTCTCTTGGAGAAATGTCTGTCTTTAGTGCATTCCTGGACTGCCCCAAGTGTCCAAATTAATTGAAGTCAGGTGGCTCAGCTTTGCAAGTTATCTCTTTGTCAGGGTGAAGATGGACACTAGCAGGGGCTTAATGAGCAGATTTTGGCTCATTTACTCTGCCTCTTTTTGAATTACCTGCTGTAAGTAATTTAAAACTTTGCCAACATTCCTTTTTCTAAGAAACTCACACATTTAGGATATGAAAGCAAATAGGCCCAAAGCAGTGGTAGGAGCTTCCCGTCAGATCACATCAGTACTGGGAAAGTCTTCAGGAAAGCTTGTGAACGTAGAGGTGCTGCATTTAAATGACAAAAAAGTGCTTTGTTTTATGGCAGCTAGCTGGATTCAGGGGTTAGAACCACTCCTTAGCTCTGCTGCAATTTACAGTGCTGACACATAGTAAAATGCTGCTGCCAGGCATCTCCTCTGTGCTTCTGTTTCATCTCTTTTTAATGACAACGAGATGCAGTACAAGTGTACAGGACTGGGCAACAACAGGGTAGAGGGCTCAGCTTGGAGTGAGAGCCTGAACGGGGAATTACCTCCTCTCAGAGGCTGGAGAAAACAGGAGTACTTTCTAAATTAAAGGAGGAACAAATGCATTAAAAATGCATCCACTCATTACACATCCATCCTTCAGGTAAGATTCAGCCTACGCTACTTAGTGAAATGAAGCAGGAAATATGTGCGTTTTCATTTTATGTATTTTGCTTGATGGCTTTTTCATTTTCAGTTTGTGTGTTCCCTGTGCATTGGATATTGCATTCATGCACAGGCTGCTCTCTTTTATGCATCTTTGCATTAAAACAGTATCCTCCTTCCCACAAGATTTGACTTCAAAATCTGATTCAAAGCATGACCCTGTGTGGTTGGATATTAATTGCTTCTCAGTGATTCTCCCAAAAGTATGGGCTTACCCCATATATTTCACCACAAATAACAACACAATAATTATCACTGAGATCGGATTTTTTTTTTTACCTCTTCATCTTTTCCTCAACTGCAATACCCTTGCTCACTACACTTGATCCAGTTCCTCAAAATCATAGGCATCTGCACAACCTTGATTACAAGTGCAGCAAAATTTGAAGTCTCTGATGCACATATTTGGATGGTTCACAGGTGGAGAGCTCATTTTCTGTTGAGCCCAGTCCACTGTTTTTTATCCCTCAATAGGGTAGAGCTCAGCTTCATAAAGTGGAGCTGCCTTATCTCACTGAGGTGCAGATGCATCCTCATGTAGCTGAAGCTACATACACATATTCGTGCACACCCAGGTACTTCACATGTACATACAAGTAAGAAACCAGAAGGTACCAATTCAGCATCCGTCCCATATAGCCCCAGATAATCAAACAGCATTTAGGGAATTTGCATGAGCTTCAGAGGTCTGGTTCTACCCAAGAAATGTAGGTCGGGGCCAAAATAGGTGGCTGTTTTCACAGGCCTGGTACAGAAGTTTCCAAGGTAGAGTGGGGAACAACTGTAGAGCTCATAAGTCTGGAGAATCTGAAGCCAGTGGAAAATCCCTGCCTTAAATTACAGCAGTTCCTATAGCTGCTGTGGGTTACACCCAGCGATGTGTCAGTTGCTGGAACGTGGTCAGTAATGGAGTGAGCACACCTTTCCCTGCCTCCCCTGCTTTTTTATTTCTCAGAAGACTCAAGAGTCTCTTACTCTGAACCTCTAGCATTAAGTTAAGAAAAATAAAAATGTTCTAGGTTTTACTTACTGGAGCATTTAAAAATTCTGAGAGTGCAATTTCTCAACCTGTAGGTTGAAGTAGTTAATGGGGAGGGGTCAGAGAAGCAGCAGAGCAAGCATGGAAGGCATCATGCCCTGGTGGGAAAGGTACAGCCCAGGTGGCAGAAACATCATGGGCTATCAAAGCATGGAACATCTGCATACGGGAACAGAACAACAGTTATTGTCCATCAATGTATTTTCCTAGAAAGCAGACAAGGAAAGGAGCCCTGGGACCCCAGTTCTGTAAGAAAAAGAAAATCAGTCTGAGGAAGGAATGACAATATTGTGCAATACCACTAATCAAACCAAGGATATGATAGAAAGGTGAGATCAAAGCTGGAGGGTCTTCACAGGATATTTTTATTTTTCAGACTGCTGTATTCTCCATTCCTGGGTCTGTTTGATTTACTCTTTTGCCATGATGCATGTTCTGCATCTAACTAGAAACCAGAGCTTCACTAGCTAAGAAAAACTACCTTGGTAATTAGGGGGTCAGGAAGGCTGTGGCACCAACACCATGGTCTAAAGCAATGAGTCTATGGGATCCCACTGACTAAGACATCAGATATTGCTTCTCAGTCTGAAAAACACATTGCTATGAACCATGATGCTGTCCAGGTTCAAGGCTCTTTGAAGCGCCCAGCCTTTATAACGTACTCAGTGAGATGCAGTTAAAGAATGATAGGGTAGATGCTGCATAAAATTGGAAGCAGTGAGCACAGATAATATGGAAGTAGATATTGAAGGTACTGCAGGAGAAATCATGGGTACAGTTACTATGTTGAGGTTGGAAAAGACCTCTGGAGGTCACCTTGTCCATGTGTTAGCTATATTGTAGGACCTACCTTAGGAACACTTGGAAAAAGGGCCACATTTTTTTAGGTGGTGGCAACAAATGAGTGACATTGGACATTTTTCATGGAAGTTTGAAAAAGGGTGAGTAGCTATGTCTGGGTGAAGAGTTAGGTAAGGTAACTACAGAGACTTTAAAATTTCCACAGCAGGTGCTGATAAGAGAGTTACCATGTTAGAGCTCATTGTGGCAAATATTCACTGACAATTTAGAATATTTATGCTTGCCTGTGTATTAATGATCATGACTGGGTTAAAATTATTTGACCACAGTACAGCTATTAATCAGCATTATATTTTATCAGGCCTTAAATAGTCATTTTAAAATGTTTAAACTAATTGGCAGCATTATCGAGTAGAATGTACATGTAGAGTGAGAGATGCTTTAAAAAAAGCACATGAAGAAACATTTAAGAATTAGTTCTTGGATTCTAAATTAAAAACTGTGATTGAGCAGCTGTGAAAAATGCAATAGATTAAAAGTAAAAAGATGCAGAGGGATAAAGAAATCCTCAAAATAAATGCTTAGAATCTGGGAAGGAAAGAAAAATGTCAGTGACGATAGGTTTTAACTTTAAAAAGGAAGGAGATAGTGGAAGCTGACGGAATCAGTGAAATGTCACCAGTCACAGTGAATGACCAATAAAATTTAAAATGATAACAGAGCTTTCAAAAGAGAACAAATTAGAAACAAAATGTACTCTTTAAGTCACACTCAGGTCCATTACAGGACACTGGCGGTGAACTGTAAATAGTGATGGAAAAAAACCAGAACTCTTAATTGGATTCTTTGTTCCATATTTGAGAAGAAACATTGAAATATTATGTTGACAAATTTGCCATTCACAGGAAAAAATGAGCAACAACATCTGCTATATTTAAACACTTTAAGTCAATAAAGTGTACACTGATTTATGCCAGTCAAGATTATGCATGGGTCTGGGTTACTGTCCCCAGCCAGGATTTATCACCAGTGCATAGCTGGATGGGAATAGCCACCACAATGTGAGAGATCTTCACATTCTTACATCTAATATTATTGGTTAGAATAATGGAATCATAAAATAATTTGAGTTGGAAGACACCTCAGGAGGTCCCTCATGCACCCCTGCTCCAAGCGGGGCCAGCTGTGGGGTCAGACCAGGTTGCTCAGGGCTTTGCCCAGATGGGTCTTGAAACCCCCCAAGGATGGAGCCTGCCCACCCCCCCGGGCAGCCGGTCCCTCTGCCCACCCCCCGGCCTGCCTGCCCTCACCGGGGAGAGGTTTCGCACCCAGCCTGAACCCCTCTCGTTTCAGTTCACGCCTGCTGTACCTTGTTGCCCTGCTGCCCCCTCCCCATCCCCTCCCCGTAGGCACTGGGGTGGCTGTGAGGTGCCCCTGAAGCCGTCTCTGCCCCAGGCTGGACAAGCCCCACTGCCCCAGCCGCTGCTCGCAGGGACACCCTCCAGCCCTGAGCATCATGGGGGTGAACTCACCCCAGGTCATCAGCATCTTTCTGCGCTGAGAAGCAGCAAACTGGCCACAGTACCCAGATGTGGCCTAACAATGAATGGCTGGGCAGAAGGGACAACCCCTGCCTCAACCTCCTCACTGGGCTTCTGCTGATGCAGCCCCAGATGCTGCTGGCCATCTCTGCTGCCAGGGCTCGCTGCTGGCTCCTGCCCAGCTGGCTGCCCCAGAGCCCCTTCCCCAGAGCTGCTTTGCAGGGAGTCTGTTCCCAGCCTGTGTCACTGCAAGACACTCTTCCTATCTAGGTGCAGCACTTTGCATTTGTTTTCCTGAATTTCTAGAGGTTCCTGTTGGCCCACTGCTCCAGCCTGCCTAGGATCCTCTGAATGACAGCCCTTCCACGGAGAGTATTTGCCGGCCGCTCCCAGTTTGGATTATCTGCAAATCTGATGAGAGTGTGCTCCATGACCTCCTCTAGGTCACTGATAAAACAACATTGAGCAGCACAAGTCCCAAGACAGACCCTGTGGTACCTACCCTGTGGCATGCTCCAGGCAGAAAATGATCCTCTGACCATGACCCTCTGAGCTTGACTATCTGTTTTCTTAACCAGTCTAGTTGTCCACCCATCCAGGCTCTAGCATTGTGGGAGACAGTGTCAAATGTGCATTTGCCCACATGGATATGTTTTTGATACCGTTTCAGACATTCTCTCAGGTCATACTTCCCTCCTAGACAAGTTGGCTTCTGAACAGAAGGCTTCTGGTTCACAGTTTGGGTCTAAGATACTTCATCTGCACCAGAACCTCAGAATTCCTTGGGCTGTGGCCTCAACTACCTGTGGGTCACTAAGAGCAATTAGGGACTGACTTTTAGGTACTTCATGCTGCAATGGTAGTGCTTATACAACGTAATCAGCAAAGGCATGCTCTGACCACAGGATTTTTTTCTCATTTTCTCAAGGACATGTCTCCCCTCACACACCTATTTCTCCATAGGGTCACAACTGTGGAACTATTTTGTCCAGAATTCAGATACTTGAGCAGAAGTGCAAGTCTTTTCACCCAATATGCCTAACAGCCATTCAAAGGACACAAGCGATTAAAGACAAGGACTCTGGTAGCCATGTGGCACTAAGACTTGGCAATTATAAATAATTGGTAATAAGGCTTGGTAAATATAAATAAAAAAGATGATGGATGTTTACCTCCTTAAAGGTACTTGCAGAGTATGCGAGTAGGAGTTGAGCTGAGTGCACTGCCATCTACAGGCTGTCAATACAGCACCTTCCTGGCAATGTTTTGTTATTTTTATTTTTTCCATCGCTGACCCTGGCTTCTGTTCTGTTTTTCTGCATTCCTTTGGGTAATGGACTTCATTGGACTAGATTTATAGTGACAGTGTCCTACAAGTCATGCTGATGGAAAATTCATTATGGTTTAGGATTAGTTGCTAATCTTTGGGATTATTAAAACTATACCACTTGGACATTCTTCTTTTTGTTTTAATTGCCTGTGTTATGAACAAAGGGCACAGCCAGTCTAGCATCTGGTGTATGTGTGTAATTTCTTGTGAGCATTGACAGACAAATAAATATGAGCTATTTTCAAAGTGACCTTCTCCTTCCATCTGTATTAGAATGTTCTGACAAAATTCATAATTGACTGAAGTCTTTTTATAGCAGCAATGAACATAATGACCAGGGACAGAGTTTCCAAGCTGCCCCATCTCTGCTCAGTTTCCTGTCACAGCCATGGCTCCAGTTGGGCTACATACGATCAGGGTAGCGCCTGTACTCTGGCAGAGTGCAAAGGCTCAGCAGCCTCCACTGTGGGGATTTGACTTCACAGTGGATAGCATTTCTAACTGGAAATAACGATGCTTTGGAAGTGTCTAGTAAACCCCAGCTGGCCATATGTCCTATTGTTCACAGAATGAAATGGAGATTAAGTCATCAGCGGTAATCTACAGACAATTTGTTCCTAAATTCTAGAAAAATCCTGTTTGTCCTCTCTATAATACATTATTAAATTATATTGATTTTCAGTACAGTTTACGGTTCTCGGTTCAGCCTATGGTAAGAAAAAACCTCATGGATGCATGACAAAGACTTAAACTACAGTGTGAATGTCCTGGCAACGGCACCAATCCTAACGGTTTCTTGCTACTTGACTATAATACAACCCCCCCCCCGCTGCTCCCGCCGAGTTCCTGTGGGCAGTGAAATAGCTTCTTGCCTTCCAGTTCCTGAAAGACTGAGCGGTGTAGCAGGAACCTCAGCAATCCGCCATAAAGAAAGAAAACATAGGACAGCTAGCAGTTTGCAATTCTAACCTCTTTTAGCTTGTTACCCAAAGTGTCTTCACATTCCTCCGAAAGATTCTAAGGACTACGATCCCATCTAACAGGGTACTAGTGTGGAAAGAAAATTTTGACTCATTAAAAAAAAAAGTTTGTTGTTTTTTTTTTTTTTTAAAAGCGCCCTTCTTTGGCAATATGCCAGCCTGAGACACATAACTGAGTGCAGTCACTTGTGAAATAATTAATGCTCACAGTGGCTTGGTCGATGTGATAGTTTGAATGACAAATGTCACTGCGTTCCTAATGTACTCTTAGTGACCCCCACACAGACACATATCAAATAACGTGTAAAATTAGGCACTTCACCAGCATTCAGCTACCTAGGCACAGAAGAAGAAAGTGGAGCAGAAAAAGTGCCTTTAAAGTCAGCTATGATTTTGGATTAGTACTGCGGCATGAATGGTTACACAAAGGTAGGACTATCGTATGGTCTCTTAACGTGCTTCAGCATTTCAGAAGGAATATTTTTATACAGCTGTAAAGTGCTGGCAGTGATTGGTAGTAGCTGTGGACGCAACGACAGCAGGGCGTGTGGACATGGCCTCAGAGCAGGCACTGAGTGTGTGAAGAAGTCCGGCTCTAGCTCTACTCCCAGCCCATGGCTCATGGGCATCTTTGCCTCAGCTCTTCCACCTGGGAAACGGGGATGATCAATCACATTGCAAAGGCCAGGAGCAAATGGCATTATGTAAGGTTGAAAGCTTGGCATTGATGACACTTTTGTGTTTATAGTGCACTTTGATGTGGCCACGGAGAAAGCAGCAGGTAAGGAGGCAAGCCAGGTGCTTTCTCAGGACACCCAGATGGCAGTATGTACCGTGTCAATGATGGCAAGAGAACATATATTTCCTGCTTCACAGGAAAATCATTCATCCAAGCAGTTTTTGCTCCGTGGTGTTTAACAGAAGTCCATTTTCTGTACAATGTAAGAAAACTGCTTTTGTTACTGGTTATTACAATTAGTTATTCAGAGAACATATCCCAGAAAGTTCTCTCAAATTTCCTACATTTCTTATACTTCAAAAGACTTCTGGCAATTCATGTCCACAAAGTAGTAGGTAGCAAGCCAGAAGAAGATCTATAAAACTGAAAGATTAGAAGTAGGTCTTAGAAAGCAAATCCATGTTCCCATGCATGAAAAAAATGGCAAATTTTTCGCAGAGAAACCCTTGATGATAAGCAAAAGGTAAGAAGCTCCTTAATTGTGCCAGGGAAGTGAATATTAAAAGAGACACTCCAAGCTAGGCTATATTTTTTTAAAGTAAAGGCTTTTGTTATTTGTTCTCACTATTTAAACCTTTTCCAAGCAGACTAAGAGGACAGAAAATTAATCCAATCAGAAGTTTATAGTTTGCCCTTAGAAAAGGGGCAGACTTTGTGTGTATATAGTAGAGGAACATGAGAATAGAAAGCCTTACTCAGCACCACAATTCCTGCCTCTTTGTAACAAAGCAAGGTATGTTGGCATCTTTTTGTGGAGCATTTTACTTGCTCTTGTGCTTCCACCCAGCTGCTCTTGTTACCTTGTCAAAAGAGGATTTATTTTGTTGCAGAAAATATTCGTGGTCCTATTGTTCCCAGAATTAAATTCTAAGCAGGGCTAGATGAGGATGTGCCCCCTAATACTGACACTCAGGTGATACACCACTCTGAAACAAAACAGAGGGGTAGATACGACGTGGTGGTGTGGTGCTTGTCTCTGAATATTCTGTAGGGGTAAAGGACAGGGAGAGACAGATGCTTGGGCTAGCCATAGGACATGCTGAAAAGAACTAGACTTTGTTGGGATTTTTAACCGTTACATTGATAACAGAGAGCAAAGGTTAGAATAGATGGTGGCTGTAAAGGAACAGGTCTCTTCAGTTTGATTTGCTTTCATCAGGAAAACACACTGTACAACAGCCACAACTTTCAACAATGGACTGGCTGGAGATGAGTCACTAAAATGAATAATCCTTTTTAATCTCTATGAAAAACATCCTGTTAGTGTTGCCATATTCTAGGAATTGTTATAGCAGGAGCAGCAAAAGGATTAAGCGCTTAAACCTGTCCCACCAGTACAAGTTTACTGCAGCAGAATCTCTCTGTTGCTAATGAGTCTCCACTTCTCCTTACAAAAACCAGAGAATATTCCTATTCTGTGTTTCTTTTTTCTGTAAAAAGCCCTCCACGACCCACCAATAATATGGCTATTTTAAAAAATTAAAATCTAGTTCAACTCACAGCACACGCTGAGGATGAAGTAAAAGTAAGGATCAGAAGTTCACCAAGATCACACGGGAGCCTGCTCTCGGTGCCTTTCACTCAGAGCATTACACCTCTGCCAACAAATCCTCTGGAGAGTAAGAATCCTGTAGACTCAACACTGTCCTTTCTGTGCTTTGCAGCGCAGTGCTGTGCCTCTTTCAAAAAGTGAATGATTCTGGGAAGTGATTAAAATATGCAGGATATTCTTTGCAGCATAAGGCTGAAGCCTGTGCTTTCAATACCAAATGCAAAAATGCTGTCAGCTATAAAGCATGAAAAAGCTATCCAGCTACCTGACAGGAATGATTAGTCTCGTGAGCTATGAAAATTGCTAGAGGAGGCAGATGACTGCTTTGTTTTCCCCACAATACTTAAAATGGCAAGAGCTTGCTAAAATATTTAGTGTTAATAAAAACTGATGACAAGCTCTTTCTTACTGGTCTCTTTTCCAGAAGCAAGAGTTCAACAAGATTGCCTTCTTTCACTGGCTCTGTCACATTAAGGTATCCAAAAGATGTTGAAGGTGATACAATACAGAACCCCCAGAGACATCCTCAATTAATCTCAGATAAATTGATGTCATTTTGTCATCAACAGGTACGTTTTGGACCATTCTTTTTAAATAAATCACAAGGGATTTTTCAGGATGCTCAAGCCTCACCAGCAGCTCTGCTCCCATGGACTAACTTTGACTTGAGCAGAAGCAGAGTGGGATGACACCAGCTGTGTTTGCATGGTGGGGCAGGTGGTGTGTTTGTAGGCCATGCACCAGCCCCAGAGCAGATTTACCCCACAACGTACCCGCCAGTCCTAACTCACTGACTGCCCACATCGTGAACCTGCTGGAACTCACCGCCAGCTTGTCCATCCTTTCCTGTGCCTCTGGGCTTCTTCCCAAGAGCAAGCGTGGTGGAGAAGGACTACTCTGCACCTGTATCTCCCTTCAAGGTGGAGCTGAGGCAGAGCTACAATTTGCACCTAGATCTCTCCAGCTCTTGGCACACCTCCTGTCTTCACCGAGTAATTAAAAACTACAGAGGAGGACTTCTTAGCTCTTATACATCAGGTTGACCCTTCTGTCAGCTGATTTTTAATAACATTTTATATGAGTAGTACAGACGATGAGATAATAGTTCTTAGATGTACAATACGTGTAACTTGATTTGATATACATATGTATCTTATATTTATTTTATATATGTATGTGTGTGTATGTGTATAAATAAATAAATAAATAAATAAATAAAAATAATAATCCCACCAGAAAATTGAAGGGTAATAACTGATAACAGGAAACTGCAGATATGGCCCACAGCTGTGCATTTCTGTCCAGTAAGTGCTAACACAGTTTGGGATGGAAAGCATCCAAGTTCTTCAGTCCTGCCAGCCCAGGCAATCCCATCAAATAACTATGCAATTTTTTTAGGCCTTAACATTTTTTTGCCCCAACATTTTTATTGGAAAAAACAGCTCCAAATCTCTCTTTGACGTTTATAAAGGACACAACAGGCTGAGGGTTTTTTTATGGTCAATTTGCACCCAGTTTGCCAAGTCCTTGCTCTATCAGACAGGAAGAGCGTTTAGCCCCCTCATTGAAACCATGTGAAGGAAATTTAGGCTTCTGATCTCAGAAAAAGTACAGCTAGGATGGATCAAGGACAACACTTTTAAGAGTTTGTACGTCAGGATATCTGGTCATCCAGAACATCCTCTCCTAGCCATTATTTCTCCTTCTATACTGACTCTTCCTGGAGCCTAAAGAAAAAAAAAAACAATTAAGTGATATGCTGCCTTTCCTGAAAAAAATGTCTTGCCTTTTTTCATCTATCATTAGTTGGCTTTGGAGGCTCTACTTTGAATACCATACATTAGTGATCTTCTTCAGGAAAGCGACTGAGAAGTCACAAGGCAACTGTCAGTTGCCTCCTCTCATGTTATTTGACATCTCATGTACAATACCCACGTATCTGATGCAGCTGCCACCTGAAAACTACTGCAACTGTTTGCTTTCTATATAAGATTGTATAAAGTAAAAAGTCTAACAAATGCAATGGAATATTCAAAACCTAAACAAGTGTTTCTTCTTTTCATCACTGTTCAGGAGTGTCTGACACTTTGGGGCAGACCATGATCCAGCAAGGACAGGCCTGGTCCAGGAGTTAAGGAGTAACTTATTTTCTCACTAATTACATGTAATTACGTTTCCACTTTTTCTGCTTGTAAAATGGGAGCCATGGCATTTATCTGCAATGTTAAAAAACGTAGAAATATATGAATCAAAAATCTTGTACATCACTTTACTGCAAGTAATGGTTGAAGACAGTTAATCCTATATTCTTCGGGGTTTAATTTATAACTGCATACATAAACATAACCCTTCTTTTGAATTTGTGGCTGTTCAGATGTTAGCATTCAATGTACTTTTGTTATAGGAAGCAGAAAAAATTTGGCTGTCACAAGTCTATGCAACTATATAAAATTAGATTCACTCCATAAGAATGACAAGAATGTCCTTTGCTGAACCTTAGTGCCTCACGGAAGAGCTGGCTGCATGTGAAAGGAGGTAGATGATCTTACATGTCCCCTCTCCTAGTACTTGCTGCCACATGATGAGTTAATATTTGATTAGACAGTGCTGTATCTATGACACCTGTTCACCAGGGAGACTAGGCCAACAACTGATGTAATCTACCTTATTATATACTTAATGATAGAGGAGAAGTGCTGTCTTTTCAGCTTCCCACGTCTGCTTTTCATTTCCTCTCCTACACATTCCTGAGGGGTCATGTTCAGTGCCTTGCAAGAGCAAACAAACAACTAAGGGTTGTTGGTTTTTTTTTTTTTTTCTTTCTCTCTGTGCTTCTCTGCAATTTGCCTGAAAAAGAAGATAAAAGGTTTAAAAATTTCCACTGCACAGCATGTTTCTGGAAAGAAATCTACTTCTTGTTATTAGTTATTAATATATATGTGTTGGCTAGATTTCTCTGACTACAATAGGTCAGGACAAAACATACCAAAAGCATGTGTTGCTGCTAAAGCTACAAAGAAGAGCTCATATTTTTGATAGTGGTGAACCAAGCGCTTCCAGATCCTGTTCACAAATGCCTTCTCAGACAATCTCAGGCTTTGACCAGTAGTACCTACTCATTTTTTTTTAGATCAGATCTCTGAAAAATCAAGCAGGTCTAAGTGAAACCTTGCAGGGGCTCCAAAGCACCTAATCTGAGCAGAATCCCAATTATTCTCCCCGCAGTTACTCATACCTGTGATCCCCAGGTCACAGCGCCTTCTGTCAGAAAAGCTGTTGCACCACTAGCAGTTGCAGTAATCTCCAGAATCTGGATATGATTTGTATTTCAAATGTATAAGGTTGTGTTCAGGACAGTCTATTCAGCTAGTTTAATTTGCCCTTCATAGCTCTTTTAGCTTTCCAGTTAAGAAACCCCCATCTTTATAGGGAATCCCTCAAATTCCCTCATGACTGTAGACGATTATAGCATTTCAGATACTGACTTTCTTACTCTGAGTAACTGTCGTTACAATGTTAATACATAATCTAGAGAATGTTCTCAAGTTTCCATTTCAGATTTTTCCTTCCCATTTTAAAGAGGTCACCATCTTTCCCTGAAGTACGATTTGCCATTGAACAGAGGAGGAGGAGAGCTGCAGTGTATTCTTGTTGGAACACCAGCACTTCTTTTCTTTTCTATGTGTTTTTTATTGGGAAAGGGAGGGCAGAGAATAAGGCAGTGTGTATCTTTTGCTGCCCTGGGCTAGGTCCTTTCCTTAGTTCAGGGACAATGCTAAAAGGCCTGGATGGCATTGGCTCCGAACAGAGGTGCTTGGCAGTTCCCAATTGCTGATCAAGGGTGGTCAAAAAATCTGTGAAAAAGCTGCAGTCAGTCTACATGGAGATGAGAGCAGTCATTTTGTTTGTAGATATGCCTGTTGAGCTGCCAAGAGTCTTCGTTCAGTTCTGTCTGGTACTCACCTTCTTACCTGTCAGAGTTCCCGCAGATGCTGCAACACATCCATGCCAGGACAGTAGGAGGTAGATCTCAATATAACTGTAAAATGATACTTACTGAATCTCCCCTGGGAGCCAGTGTCTGAGCATCACAGCTAGTGTGGGGATTCCCAGATACATTTTTGAAAGTGGCACACAGAAACAATCCTTGACACGGCATTCATGTGATTGCATTCAAGTCCCTGTGATTTTGTTGCCACTTTGATCACATCTCATAAACAGGTTCATGTCCAAAATTAGGCTGGAAAAAATGCCGCTGTAATTATTTAGAGGAAATAGGAAGAGGGGAACATCTACTACTGCCAGCTATTATGTCCACAAAGATAACAAAAGCTTTGGCAGAAGATAGCACTGGGCATGTGCTAGCACTCTCCACTTTGAACCTCTTCCAGCAACCGATGGTGAAAAATAACCACTTTGGTGCAAGCCTGACAGGTACATTCCAGAGAAAGCATACGGTGAGTTACACCAGTCTAAAAGCTGTGCACTGAGAATAATAAAAAGGTTTGATCAATGCTCTTTAAACTGTTTTACAAGGACTTTCTTCCCTAGCCAGGTCATTTTACATGCTTATTTACTACAGTGTACATCATACTTCATGGAGCTGAGATGACAAATGAAGCCTGCCACAATTCCGCATGAAATGTAACATGTTTTCTCAGGCAAGACAGGAGTTGACAGAGCATCAAATGATCATGTTCCATCTATAACTTTCACTCTGTCAAATCTTCTGTCCTCTGCATGCCAATTATAATAAATATAGCTGACTGCATATAGCCAGAGGAAAATGAAGGCAGCTCTCTAACATATGTAAGATTCAGACATTTGTAAATCTTTTGATTGTTTACATAAAAGCAACGCTCTATTCTCTTTGGTTTAAAGAAAATAAGAAGCTGGAAAGGAATATATCTTTACAAATCAGCATCGAAATGTAAGTAAGAATATTCAGCTCAGAGTAACGTCCTCTTCCAGTGGGAGCTGGAGACAGACGTTTGCGTCAGTAAGCCTGGCTGGGTGAACTCCCTTTGCCATAGGAAGCATTTCTGAGCTCATGAGAAGCAGTAGTGGTTTATCCTCCCACAGGTATTAACACCTCAAGCAACACAAGCAGCATATTGTTTACTGGTGAGATATAACCAAAAACTACACACCTCCCTCCTTGCACTTTTTGGAAGGACTTTCTTCCGACACTGAAGGAACAGAATGGTTTAAAAAATTTTACTTTCAGGAAGTTATTTTTTGAAGTTGTTCTGATTGTTAGTGCGTCTTCCGTAAAGAACATGCGGAGCTTTTTGCTCAGCTGTTAGTGCTGTAAGTTAGTTTGCGTATTATTTTTTATTTCTAATTATGCTGTACGGACCCCTCAATACCAAGTTCATATTAAATAAACTGTACTGTAACTAAGTGAATGGGTGGAATGATTTCCTTTCAGTGGCCACATGGAAGCATTCAGCCTCCCTGTTTTCAGACTGATGTAAAACTGAAAATAGAGGCTGAATGCTTCCATGTGGCCACCGGATATGTCTTTCCTTTACAACAATTAATTAATATCCAGACCATCACTGGTCTCAGCATTAGCCTGACCCTGATGTATACATTCAAGGATCCACATTGGTGCTTCATGTTCTCGCTGTGTTATCTCATTCAGGACGTGAAGTTTGTAAGAAAGATTATTTCTGCATGAAGAGGCAGAAATGCGATGGACAACACATCACGGCCGCTACGTCAGTGGCAGAGAGTGACGAAGCTCCACTGCAGCCGCAGGAAGAATGCTGCTGGGCTCCTTCCGAAGGTCCGCGAGCAGGTGTGGCCAACACTGCTGCTACAGCAGGGGATGGAAATACCAAGACACTTGTGATTTCAAATTGTCAGCAGTTTTTCTTTGCGTCATATTTTCTGGCTTGGGTTTAGTGGGTGCTCTGGGGCCCATGTGCCTGACCCTGTGTTTTACATGTTTATGTTCCGCCTTCTGTAGTTAGTGCAGATTACTAAAGATTTGTAAAACAGGAAAGTTAGGAAAGGAATTCTCAAAAAGTCACGCAGCATTATGATTTCAATTATAAAAAGGTATGGTTTTAATACAATCACTTTTCTGGGAGTCTAGTATGGGGATATTGTTCTCAGGAGTCCTGTTTCATAGAAAAAAAAAGTGTATTTCATCAAGGAATTTACCACTGTGAAAAGGGTAAAAGATAGAATTACAAACTCCACGTCCATCTATCAGAAAAGACGCGCAGGCTAAGAGATCATTCGTTTCGAGATACAGACTGGATTATTTCATTACAGTCTATTTTTATCTAGGTATAGAATTTTATTTTATTTTATTTTTAACTGAAGATTGCTGCGTTCCTATTTCAGAAGGAAAACTGCTGGTGACTAGAACACGTCGGAATAGAGACAGAAACCTGGGAAAAGAGGGAACTGTCGGGCTGCTTTGCATTTTAGCGGGTTAGAGAGCGAGACGTTCGGCGGCCGCGCCGCCCGGCCCGGGCTGACCGTCAGGCGAGCAAGGGCGCCACCTGCTGTCCCAGGCGTGTCCCTGCGGGTCACGGCTCCCGCTGCAAGCGCGGCGCCCAGCCGCGGCCGGGCCAACTAAAGCTGCACCTCTTCGGGAAAGCTTCCTCCCAGATTCAACCTTACGCAAGGCAGTGTTAACAAACGATGCGGTTGCGGTCGGCTGTTCACACAATGAACTGTACTGCAGCCACTACGCTGGCTGTAAATGGCTGAACACAGGGCACTTGGAGATTTTTGAAAGCCAGATAGTGTTTCACACTGCTTTTCTGCTTTAGTACATGGGCTCTTCCTCGCTCAGGGCATCAAAATCTGGCGTTCACAACGTTTTCAGTAGATCTGATTGGTATTTGATAACCTCCAAAAAGTTTACTCACTGGCTTAAGTAGAAACAGCATCGCTAGCATGACAATGGTTTCAGTCATTTTCTGAGCTGGAGGTTACGGAATAAATAATTACTACTAGATATGTAAGACATCAATATATATTTCAAACAGTTGTTGAAAATTTTCAAAGGACCTTGTTTCCAAAATGCTCCTAGTTGAGAAAACACAGGTTAGTACACACCCAGCTGCAGTGAGCCGTCCCTTCACTGGCAAAAGGAATTGTATTCTTACATACAGATTTGATTTGAACATATATGAAGGACTTTACAAATTCAACTGTCTGGCACTTCTGACAGGTTCGAACCAAGCAAATTAAATCCCTAGCTGACCAGGAAATAAGCTGTAGAGTGCAACTAAAAAGTCTGAGCAGCAGCTTGGATCCTCTGAGTTAGAGAAGGCTGAATTAAATCTGCTTAGTTCTTCATAGATGCGACAAGGAATCACCCTATAGTCTCCTCCTCCTCTTCTGAATAACAAGCAGCACTTCGGAAAACCCTGCATCAGGCTGATTAGACATAACCAGACTCTTGTATTTTATAGGCTGGTAAGCGTCTTCTCTAAGGACTGGTCATTTATAAATAAAATTATCATCTGTAAAAACTTCCATCAGACAGAATTGGCGCCAAAGGAAATGGCCAATTTCTGTACAGGGGCCCTCAGCCATCTGGCCAGCCAATGTCCTCAATGGTTTTAAGTGAAAGTCAGCAGCGACAGCAGCCACTTCTTTACAAATTTTGGAAAACCACATGCAACATTAACAAATTACGTGCTTTTCCTAAGGAAAAAGATATCACAGCCCATTTCTTCTTCAGACAACCAGAGCCAAGATGCACCTTGCCCATTTACAAGCAAATTTACAAGACATATTTTATTTTTTATCCTGTGTAATTCAGTTCTGATTTGTGCATGAAAAATTCAAGGGAAGAGTGAAAAATACATATAACTTGATCGCTTCCCATGAGCTAAGATGAAGTTAGCAGACTTTTGTAACATGTTCAAATCAAACATACTTCAGGAATGGGCACATAATCCATGTGTTTTTTCTATCAGTAACAGTTCTTACAAAATAACGATAGAGGTGTAAATCGGCTGTCCTGTTTTCCCCTTCTGAAGATGCTTTGTACATCTGAAAGATGTGCAAAACAAAAATAATCTAGGATTGCATCAAGCTTGTGCATTTATTGGTAGCTCATTAAAAATTAATTCATTGCTGTAAAGGAATGCTAATAACAAATTAGTAAAAACTTCTTCTTTTCTTCTGTTTTTTTTTTACACAAATAGTTTTATTACAAACTTGAATTCTTAAGAAATACACATGTAAGAAATTACACAAAGGCCTTGGCATTTGTAAAAATCTTTTGGTATTTCCATGGTAATAGTCTATAAAACACTTTTGGACACAGATGTGCTCAAACAATGGTATTATTGCACAGAAATTCTTTAGAAATATTTCTGAGGCCACTTTGAAGAATCTTTTTGGCACAATATTAACAAAATTAAGGCTTTATACTTTTCAAAATCAAGTCATTCAGTGTGTGAGTAGCATTTAAAACCCTGAAAAATATTAAATACAGAATAAAGACTACAAGCTCAAAGCGGGATTTACTATAATAAACACAAATAGCTATTAACCCGGGTTCAGTCTCTGCAACTTCAGTATTGAAATGGCCTATGTAAAATGAACATTTCACATCATCTTTTGGCATTTAACATCTAATTCATGACACTGAAAAGAAGAAAACTTTTGTAAGCTTCTTTTTGAAATTATAAACTCAGAGCTTGATTTGCCTAATGGTTGATACCTATATAAATTACTAAAATATTTATATATAATTTTTCCTTGACCATCGCTGGATCATTCTTTATTCCACAGGAAAGTTTGTCCTACTGCATAAAGAAGCTGCATAGTACCAACATAGCAGAAACACTTACTTGCCTATTTGGGAAACCAGTTTGGCAATCTCTTCCAGATGTAGACCCATTAAAACCAGTAACGCTGAAGACTACAAACAGAAGCAAAGGTTTGCAGAATGGCACTCTATGTTGTGAAAAGATGGTTACGTGTTGCTTAACCACAGTCTGTAATCCCAAAACTCTTTTTTACATTAGTATTGCTTTGTACAGGAACAATAAGTACATACCCAAGAGTCTGGGATTTCGAGACACCTAGATAACGGTAACAACAAACTTATCTGGGGAAGAAAAATGAATCAAAATATATAATACAAGAATGAGAAAGGGGGGTCAAACAGTATAAGGCAGAACTGCATACCTCCTAGCACCTTTGCATTTTTTCTGGATAAATGCTGACTTTTTATTCTATCAGTGCATTGCATTTATATAAAAAATACATATATTTTGATCAAAAGTGCCATTTGGCATGTCAACATTTGAAGCTTATCTTTGTTGTCTCTTTTCTTCTTCAGCAAGGACAGGGCCAGTAAAGCAGTGTGTGTTAGTTATGCAAGTTCCTAAAAGGCACTTTACTGTTTTCATATTGGACAACAATGAGGTACATATGATATATGTCTAGGCTTCATTGCTGTTAAACGAATAGCACCATATTGTGTGAAATTAGTTGAAATTCAAAAGTCATTATGTTTTTCTCATACAGACTTGACAACGGCTAACATTGGAGCGCAGATCCCCTGCTTTCAAAGTTGAGGGAGTCGGTTTCCTATTAAAAAAAAAAATAAATGAAAAGACCCATGAACAACTGTTGATACAGTCAGTCCGTTTTCAGGTTTATAATTGACAACGCAAACTTTGCATGCAGCCAAGTGCCTCTTCAAGCTGTGCTGAATCAAGAAGGTGTCTCTTAAGTTCTCCAATGTATAGTCACTTTCAAGTTTGGTCACAAGCTATCACAATCACAAAACCAGTTAGTTTTAAACACTGTCCACTTCCAGTTACTTCAGAATTTAGTTCTGTCACAAGGCCAAACATTTTCCTAACTGGAAGACGCTACCTGTTTAATCAGCAGTTTGAAAACATGCTGGAATTTGGGCAGTAAAAAAAATATTAAGAAACTGAAGACATTTCACTGTTCATGGGTTTCTGCTAACTCTTGTGACTTTACAGAAAAAATGGAAAGCTAGCAAAGGAAATTACATGATGTCATACAGAAAGACAAACCAAAATCTTTAATCTCTAACCTATCATAAGCAGTTACTCCTAGCAACTGGCAATAAAGCATTTTCAGAAAACAGTGCGCTTACATTTAGCACTTTTCTTTAAAAAGGATTATGAGTTTAGAGGAAACTGAAGAGTATTTGTCAATTGTGATAGTAGGACAGGTCCCTTGATATGGGATTATTTTATTATTTTGAGATACAGTCTGTAGCCAGAAAAGGATATGAAGCTCACAGATTTCTGGGTAGGACTCAATGAATAAAAACAACTGTAGTGGTGACTCCTCTAAATTTTCCTCTGACCAGCTTTCCTCTTTCCTAGGGAGCCAATGCTTAACCCCAGCACTGACAAATGGGCTCTTTAAGCAGTAGCTTTTCTGGTTGATGAGATTATCACAACTCCACTGATAATCAGTGCTGGTGCTCAATTTTTCTACCTACAGTTGACAATTCTCTCATAGACAAACAGTCCAAAGTGGTTAAACAATCTGACTGAAACAGGCTAAGGAGCATTCACAGATGTAGAAGACATGAAGAGATGAAGGGTATCAGATGAAGGGTACCAGAAGCAGCAGCATGGACTGTAGTGAAGAAGATGTTTGCCTGCACTCTAGAGGAATGTCTGCTAATCAGGCAAGCTATGCAGACCTGGGAACTGGTCTATATGCTAACAGATCAATAAAATTTGTATGGAGCAGATTAGACTGTGTTGAAAAATACTTATGTGCAGGAGACCAGAAAAAAGCCTACTACCACTTAATTCCTCAAATTAGAACATCAGCAGGACTGAAGAAATGTCTAAGGCCTCTGCCTTCAACTGCATTTTATTCCGACATTACTTCCTCTTACATTAGGAAAAGGTAAATAATTGTTCAGCTCACTTAGTTCAACACCTGCACTAATTTCCAGTGGTTCTATTATGTGTTAACACCCACTAGAGGGGAATGTAATATTCTAACTTAATTTCAGCCAGTATGTCAGCCTATCCCAGTTACCACTCGGTGAATACAAACATAATGGAAATGCAAACACCGTTAGATTATTCTGAAAAGCAAAATGCTAGGTACAAATGACACATTGTAAACACTAATGGAAGATACATTCATTAATTCCCCCAAAAGCTATTATGATTTTTTTCTTTTTGTTACAAAAATCATTACCTGCGTATACTAACCAGGCTGGGGCACAGCCAATACTTGAACCATGTATTACCTTCAAACAATACTTCTCTTATTCAGTGACAACCCTTGACTAAGTCTCAAATACGGATAAATAAATCAAGGACTTACTTGAACATCTCGTTCCTCTCTATAGTGGCAAGCCAGAAGCTGTAAGCATTTGCATAATAATTGCAGGTGCCCCGGCCATGGCATTCAATGAAGGGAGCGCTTCGAAACTCCTCTAGGCAGGAACCAGGAGACGCCAGGGCTTGGCCAGAGCCCTCCGCACCAGCACTGGTGTGCTAGAAAAATGCAAAAGTATCAGTCAGAGAGGGATTCTTTACCTCTTCTGCTACAACACCTATTAACTCTCTTGCACAGGTATTTCTTCACATGCCTCTCCTTGTTCTCTGTTGCGTCTGTCTGCTGTTTTGTCCCTCAGCTCAAGGAAGAGCAAGAAGGTAGAGCTGAAGGGCTTGAGGTGGCACTGGGTTCTCTTGCTTAACTGCAGCACAATTCACCAGCAACATCAACTTCAGAGGCAGCTTTATGTACAGAAATCCTTCAGGACTGACAGTAGAACCCAAGAACTCCATATAGCACTCTATGCTAGCAACAGACCAGGGCCAGCTCTCCAACCCAGAAGACATACAGACGGGTAGGGTTTATACTGAATAGCTTAACACAGTTCCTGCCCCACATCACAGTGGCCTCTCTCCCACTGCGGAGTGCTAACAGCTTTGGATCCATGCTGTTTCTCAGATCATGTCCAGACCTTGCCTGGGAGAGTGTCTGTTGATATAGGTGGTGAGCATGACAAGAAGCATGCTAACAACTGAACAATATGGAAGACTACAGAGTGGTTCTTCCAAGCCACTCCTTGGCCCTATTTGCTTTGCTAGTATAGATACAGCTGAAAAAACTGGATAAAAGGACAAAAATGCCATTTGAAAACTGAAGGCTTATTCATCAAAAAATGGGAAGTGGATAGGCACTGATATGCTACAACTCTAAGAAGCTACTGCAAGGCTGCAACATAGATGTACAAAGACAATGGAAAATTATGCTTGCTTCCTCATTTATTCAGCCCTCGGATCCTGTGCTGGAGCTGCAAACAAGAAAGCAAGCTGTGTGCATTTCCCCAAAAGTGAACACCTAATTGCTATATTGCATTATTCTCATTTAGCAATTAGCCAGAATCTTAAGTCACCAGAAAGGGTAGAGGTCTAATGCCCTTCTAAGACCTGAAGCGACCTAGTCAGATATTAACTTTCCCAGAGCAGGAGTGCAGATCAGACACTCGAAAGAAGTAGTTTTGTCAGCTCAGAATATGCCCCAGTACACTTACCATGACAAAGGAGTAACCAATCCAAAGTGAACTCCAGCCTTCAGGACACGGTGGTATTTGAATTGTTTGACTGTGAACAGCTATTACCATAGCAGGAGCTTCACACACAGAGCATCTAGAAATACCAAGACACAAATGAGCTACACACACTTGAGGATTAGTATTTCCTTTTTCAGAAGTTATTTTAAGGAATCTTGAATCAGAAAATGTCACTTTCAAAACCAAAGGGAAATCAAAACATTTCATTTAGAAAAACAAACAACTGGTTCTTTTCTTTTTTCTTTTTTTTTTTTTTTCCTTCTCATTTGCTTAGGGACAGCTTGACTATTAAGTCTTATTCCTATTAGCTTTTCTATGAGCAAAGAACAAGAGATATCTTATTTGAATTCAAATATATTTGTCTTTTTCTAGTCCCATTTGTACTGTAGTTTCTAAAAGTGCTCAATGTCATGAACATGAAAGGCAAATAGCCAAACATTGTAACTCAGCAAGTATCACTTAAAAGTGGTCTGCTGTGACGAGAGACAAGTAACAGCAATTCATCATCCTAAACATAGCCCTGAGTGACTTCCAGAGAGAAAGCCATCTCTCTGGAAAATGTCTTACAAAGGTAATCACTGCTAATCTAATCTAATGCAGACTCTGCCTCATGCATTTTCCTTAAAAGTGGCTTTTATTTACATTTGTGGTCTTCATCTCCAGTAAGAGATTTCTCGCGAAATAACTTCAACAATGGACTTGAAAGCTACTCTTCAGAAAGCTATGCAGCACCAGTTCTTTTACTTTAGATAAATCCATTGTGTCTCAGAACTGCTAGGTTACCGAATAATCCAATGACCTATCGTGCCTTCACAGGAGAATCATAAAAAAATGTTAAGTTGGGCTGGAAATTTTAATACAGGAGCTGGTAATAAGGAATTTGATAGATATAATCCATTTTTCCTTGTAAAACTCCTAAATTGGCTACTGCAGTTAGCAATGATGAAAAAGACTCGAAACAGATACTTAGAACTAAACAGTCTGATTCTTGTTATCAGAGCGGTGAAAAGAATCAAGTGCAAAATGGATTAAGGTGGATTCTGGAAAATGCACAGAAGCAAAGGAGTTCAGAATGAAAGCCTTCTATTTCTGACTTGTGAGGACTGCTGTCATACCTACTGCCTTCATCTTTAGTGCAGAAGCAAGACAGTTATTTTAAGAAACACATCAATGAAAGAGTAAGTTAAAAGAAGAATGTAAAGCTGTCTCTATTCTTGGAGCTCTGCTTTGCTTCAAGAGATTTCTGGTATTTCAGTGGAAGGCCTTACATGAAAAGAAATCCCATGACCCAAGGCAGCAAGTGACACTTCTACACCTTTTCAACTTTTGGACAGGGAAAACACTTGGTTTAAAAGCCTTGACTGATAAAATAAATTGAAAGAATAGTCTTCTCGGATCCTTTGCTGGTTTAAAAAATGTGTATTACAATTATCTCACTCTCTTCTACGGCTAAAAGGAGAAAAACCCATGCACACATACACACATATATGTGTGTGTATATACATATATATATATACACCCATATACATTTTTATGGTGCAAAAGCTCATCTATATGCAGAAGATAAAGCAAAATGTTGGTGGGTACCTCCCTGAGCAAGAGTTTCAAAAGTGATTGTTAAAGGTTATTTTGGGTGCTTGATCAGCTATGGCATAAGAGGAATATGAATTTCAGAGGTTGGTCATTTGAATTTTTCTGAAAGTCAAGCCCCTTCCACTCACATCTAATGAACAATCAAAAACGTCACATAAAAACTATAGCCTCTCTTGAGAATCTTGCCCTCAATCTGCCCACTCATTTTCAAGGCATATAAATTTCTATGGCACTAAACAAAAAATACAGCAGAGAGTACAACTGCAGACACAAGATGGATTCTGTTATGCAGAATAAATACTGAACGTTTTGCAGCAATGCCAAATAGCTTTTTGAACATACCAAGATGTCAAGACTACAACCCACTGATGATTTGAATTGTCCTTTCTCTCAGAGGGTATATACAAACCTGAGAAAATAATAACAGCAATCTTCACTCCTATTTACTTTACATGGCAGGAAGGGTGATCAGCAAGAGCCAATACTGATCAGAAGCAGTGATAGGAATCATAGTAATGCCTATATCTAATCATTATCATCTAAATTATAAGTTTAAGATTCCCTCACCAGTGATGCTGTTCACCACACTCTTGTTCATACCTCTGCCTTCAGCACTGGGCGTATTATGACAGGTTAGTTTTTGTTAATGGCCTTAAAATCTAAAATGGACCAAAAGTTCAATATGTTGAATTGATGGCAGAACAGTCATGTTTGACACAAGTGCCACACTTTATGCTAGCTGAGAATCTAGAATTATTAAAAAATAGATGACTGATTTTGCAACCATTTCCTTTAATTCAGACAATAATGGCTGTATTCAAGTAGTATGACCAAAACAATGGAAGAAACCTAGCAATCTACTGTATGATAATGCAACCATTTTCAAGCACAAAGAAACCAAGCCCTAAAGAGCTCCTAGCTATGGCTAGTCAAAAACGGAAGTGTTTTAGATAAGAATTGTGAATAAATTCAAAACTTTTTCTCCTTCAAAGTACATTATAGCTTTTGCAAAACATAATTTCAAAGTAGCTCTTTTCATTTCAATTAGACTCAAAATAGACTACTCATTTGTTTGGGTTTCCCCCAGATGGATTTATTTTTTATCAAAGTCTAAACTGAACCATTTCATCAAAGGATCTCAAACTTTAAATTTTTAAATTTAAAGGCAGGAAATAAAAATATACAGATTAAAAGCCTTCTTAAAAAAAAAAAAAAGAAAAAAGCACCATATGCACTTTTCACAGGCTTCTTCATTTTACAAACACAGCAAAACTGAAACCGTACCTGCTGATGAATGGTCTAATATTATCACCAGTGATCGGAGCCATACTCATCGGCATGGGTTCAGGAGTGGACAGCCAGTAGGAATAGTCATTCCTCGATGCAAAGTTACATACGTTGTTGATATTGCAGAATAAGAAAGGCATGGTACTAAATTTACGAAGACAGCTTCCTGCTGTGCCTGAAATGTTAAGTGAAAGGTTATTTGTTAACCCATTTTTATTAAACCATTGCCAACCTCCAAACAAATATTTCCAGGAGCTGCTAAAAAGCAGATGACACTCACTCTGGAAGGCCCAGCTCTCCCAAAGTGACTTCTCTTAGCTCCGTAAGGAAGGAACAGGGCAAGGCAAGGGGTAGCCCCGTCTTGCCCATAGAATTATGGAATAATTTAGACTGGAATAGACCTCTAGAGGTCATCTATCCTAACCCCTTGCCAGTTAGATCAGCTTGCTTGGGTCCATAGCCAGTTGAGTTTTGAGTATCTCCAAAGACAGATTCAACAACCTCTCTGGGGTCCCACTCCAGTGTTTGAGCATTAGCATGGTTAAAAAAGCTTTTCTTTTTGTTTCATTGGAATAGATCTCATACTTTGTGTTCATTTCTTCTTCTGTCACTGAGCCCCTCTGAGAAGGGTTTGGCTCCATCTTCTCTATCCTATGTGCAGACAGCAACAAAGGCTTCTCCCTAAATTTCTGTTGAGGCTGAGCAAACGCAGCTCCATCAGGTTATCCAGACCTCACGAGCCATCTTAGTAGATAGCTGTTGTATTCACTGTGGTACATCACAGTTTCCCTTTCTCTGGGAGGCCCAAGCCTGGGCACAATTTACCAGATGTGACTTCACAGTGGCCAAACAGCGGGGAAGAATCACTTCCATCTGCTGTTTGCACATTTGCCAACAGAGGCCAGTAGGCTGGGCAGTGGGGAATGGGGTAGCTGTTTCAAGGGCACACTGCTAATTCATGTTGTGTTGTGCACCAGGGCTCCCAGATCCTTTTCTGCAAAGCAGCTTTCTAGCAGTCTTTACTGCTGCTACTGGAAATAGCGCTCCACCCTTAGTCTGTTCTGTTGCATGACTTTATTTCATTCTAGGTGTACTCCTCTGCATTTGCCTTCACTGAACTTCAGGTTCTTCTCAGTCCTTTTCTCCAGCTTGGCCAAGTCCCTCTGAATGGCAGCTGCGTTCACTAGTGAATCAACCATCCCTTCCAGTTTGGCATTACCCACAGCCTTGCTGAGAGTGCACTCTATCCCATCATCCAAGTCATAAATAAATTCATTAAATAGTATTGACCCAGTACTAATTCCTGAGTGACATCACTGATCAACAACCACCACTCAGACTTTGTACATCTGATCACATCTCTCTGAGCTTGATGGACGCACCAATTTCCCACTCACCTTATCATCTACTTAGGCAGTCCATAACTTGCTACTATGACTACAAAGGTACTATGGATGGACCATGTCAAAGGCTTTGATAAAAACTTTCTTAAATAAAAACTAAACGGACACAGTTTCCACTATACACCAAACCATTATTTGTACCAGCCTAAAAGGTTGTATTTGTACCAACCAGCTAGCCAAGAATAATTACACAGGTTTGTTCAATACAGTTCTACAAATGAAAGAAACATTTGGTTTGTAATGAGTTCTATTTGAATTCTAATTTGGTCTCTGCTTACCCAGATCTTGGCCATGTGCTCTTTCATTCCCTTGTACATAAAGTAAGGAGTAGCCATGGTAAATCAGCCTTGTTCCAAATGGACACGATGGTTCTTCGGTGGTTTGACTGTGTCTAGTAACAAGGAAGCCATGAGCAACAGACGGTGCACCTGGTGGGCCCATAGCCCCAGGCAAACCTTCAGGGCCAGGTGGACCAGGGAATCCTCTGGGCCCTACAATACAGAGAGGTTTTTTTCATCTCTACAAACAGCAGTACTCTGCCTACATAACTAAAGAAGTGAAAATAGATATATTGACACCTGATCTCCTATGTTAATTTTCTATGAAAGAACCAGGTCTTTGAAGAACTCATGGGCTTACCTGGGGGACCATAAGGACCAGCTTCTCCTTTTTGCCCAGGTTTACCATCAAACCCTGGACTACCAGGTGGTCCAGGTACACCTGAAGGTCCTGTCACCCCTGTTGAAAAGCAAGGACTAGTTATTACCGGATAATACCTCATGTTAGCTCTGACTTACTGGCTTTTAATACAGTACAGCACAGGCACACCTCAGCATAAGCTAAATTCATGCGGATTCAGTGTGTATATTTCAATATCTAAAGCACATACATGGGTTACTGCAAGTCAAGTGATTATAGTAGAGAAGAACAAAGAAGTAAGCAGAAGGCGTACTTCTAAAATAACTAGTATTTGTCTGGACTATGAAAAGGAAAGGCAGCAATCTCCTCCCTCTCTGCTTATCATATGACTCAATCAAAAACAGACCACAAAAAGTAAGGTCATGAACAGTGGGAAAATCAGCATTCTCCTAGCTGCTTCCCAAACAGGTTTTCAGACATATGCTATGTCTTCCTTTTATCAATTTCTAGGGATGCTTTGAGTCTGATTGTATTTATACTGAGTACATAAACTCAGCAACTCTGACTTTGGGAAAAAGAAGTTAACACCATATCATGTCCTGTGGCATATCCGAAGCTTCAGATTGTCACAGCTGTCCTTTTCCTGATCTCTCAGAAAGCAATACTGTGTTCATGTATTGAACTGACTGCTAGAAAACAGCAACATATCCCATACAAGCAAACCAATGCTGTGTTCAGTTGCTGAGATTATTTCACAGCTATATGCTAATGGTTAGCAGCTGCAGAATTGCAACCCCACCTTCAAAAGCAAACTTCCGTATCAATTACTTCAATTATATTCCACCATAATACCCCATCATCTTCTCATAAAACAATCAGGAACAAAGCTTTCCCTTAGAATATTAATAGCTTAAGAATACCTCTGAGCTCCCACTCTCCATGTGCTGTCATTGTGAAGGACATGTGTCCTTGTGCCAGCATTCTATTTGTCTTACTTTTTGCTCCATTCCCTTATTCCCTAATGTGTTAATTTTTTTTAGTTCACATTTTCTTTCTAAAAATTGCAATATCTGGACTAAGAGATGAAATCTAGGACTGTGGAACAAGCTTCCCGAGGAAGCACTTTCCACTCCAAGGTTAAGGTGTTTTTCCTCATGCTTGTCTTCTCCCAGACACACACAGTAATTAAGTTTGGATTCAACACTGAAAAAAGAAGGTACCTCAACAAATACATTCTGGGGAAAGGATGAGCACTGTGTTGCAGTCATTCTGCTTAAAGTTAATCTCAGATACTGATGACTGCAGAGTGAGAGCATATAAAAAAATTACTAGGAAGGCATCTATTTCTGGGACTCCTCTGGATGAGCTTCAAAAAGGACTCTCTTCCTCATCACAATTTAAGTGGCTATTAAAAGCTGGATAATATTATACAAAAAATCTTCCAATGTCTAGCCTACCATTGGCCTCTTTTTACATTACTTAAAATGGATTTGTACTGGTAAGTTAGAAAGTCTCACCTTGCTGTCCTTTGGGACCTGGAAGTCCTGGGAAACCTTTGAGACCAACCGGTCCTACAGGGCCAGGTAAGCCAGGATCCCCTTTAACAAGCTGAAAAGCACCTGGTGGGCCTGGTGGGCCTTGTAAACCTGCCAATGTTAACAAAGGAAGTCAGCATGTATGTAGTATTGCACAATAAGGAAGTGAGAAAACAGTGTTACTTTGTATTGCCATTTATGTAGTTGGAGAACAGAGCCTATACCTACAAGTCATCAATGTGTCCAGGACTTCTCATGTGCACTGAGTAGAGCCATACCTGTTAAGAAGCCAAACCTGAAGTTGTCTGAGGGTAGAAGACAATGGTGTTCAAGGGACAATGGGGGAAACAGCCTGAGCTGGGCCTCTGCCACTTAGAAACTTCTGGTAACACCTAAGTAGCTGCACAGGCTGCTGCTGAAAACCATATTGCTACCTCCCACATTCTCATCTCTCCCCAGACAGAACAGAGCAGCCCCACAGATGTAGCTCTGACCAGAAGCAATGCAACCAGCGCGGGCAAACAGGGAGTGCCATCTCTTGGGGGTGGCATTGGCAGTTTGCGCAGCGGTTTGCTCAGAAGAGCTGCACACTGCCCGTCACCGGGCGGCTGCCTGCTTTGCTCGCCGGCAGGCTGAGGCTGCAGCCCCGACAGTCACACCAACCAACTGATGGCTCTGCAAGCCAACCCAGAGGTCTCCATGGAATTATTATTAGAAGGATGACATCTTTCAAAAGAATTACCATTCTTAAAGTGGACTCTTTTTCTAAGAACTGTAAGGAGATTGTGACCGGCTGAAAGAAAATGGTGTCCAACACTGCAACTACAAGGCTATGGCCAAAACCCAAACAGAAGCACTACAGACTATCTTCGCTGATATCTCCACCCAAACAGACCTCCCAAGGACTGAAATAGCTGTCCAGACCTTAGGCTGCATGGGGTTCCCTCAGCAAGGTTGCGGGTGACCCCAGTTGCATGGTGTAGTTAATACGCTAGAGGGAAGGGATGCCATCCAGAGGGACCTTGACATGCTTGAGAAGTGGGCTAATGTGAACCTTACGAAGTTCCACAACACCAAGTGCGAGGTCCTGCACCTGTGTTGGGGGAATCCCCAATATCAGTACAGACTGGGGGATGAATGGATTGAAAGCAGCCCTGAGAAGGATTTGGGGATACAGGTAGACAAAAAATTGGGTATCAGCCATCAATGTGTGCTCTCAGGCCAGAAAGACGACTGTATTCTAGGCTACATGAAAATAAGCACGGCCAGCAAGTGGAGGGAGGTGATTCTCCCCCTCTAGTCTGCTCTCATGAGACCCCACCTGGAGTACTGTATGCAGCTCTGGGGTCCCTAGTACAAGAAAGACAAAGACCTGATGGAGGAGGTCCAGAGGAGAGCCATGAAAATGGAAAATGGTCAGAGGCCTGAACACCTCTCCTGTAAAGAAAGGCTGAGAGAGTTGGACTTGCTCAGCCTGGAGAAGAGAATGCTCTGGGGAGACTTTATTGCGGCCTTTCAATACATAAAGGGGGCTTATAAGCAAGATAGAGAGAGACTTCTTACCAGGGTTTGGAGTGACAGGGCAAAGGGCAATGATTTTAAACATAAAAAGGGTAGAATTAGCTTGGACTTAAGGAATAATGTGGTTTTTTTTACAGTGAGGGTGGTGAGACACTGGGACAGAGAATTTGTGGATGCCCCATCACTTGAAATCTTCAAGGTTAGGTTGGATGGGGTTTTGAGCAACCTGATGTAGTGAATGATATCCCTGCCCATGGCAGGGGGATTGGACTAGATGATCTCTAAAGGTCTCTTCCAGCCCAAACCATTCTATGATTCTATGGTTCTAGGACACCAATTAAAGATTCTAATAATAACAAAACCTCAGTATTGATTTTTCAGAGCAGGCGATAAATACATTCACTTTCTATGCAATACTTCAATCTAATCTGACCATTCAGATGCTGATATCATGATATCTGGTTTCATATTCTACCTGTTTGCGTTGAATAAAAGGGGGAGGGAGATACCCATTAATTAGTTACAAATGACCATTTTAACAACAACATCTGGGAAGAAAAGCAAGGCTTTATATTGTACCTTTAGATCCAGGAAGACCTTGGTCACCTCGCTCACCCTTAAGGCCTGGGAAGCCAGGAGATCCTTTTGGACCTGGAGTCAAAGGAAATATTTACATAAAAATTAATTGATTTGGAAGGATATGTGCAGAATAATCATGTATGACCCCATGATCAGGTAAGGGCCATGACTTTATTCACACAAGTACTTTTTACCTGTTTGCCAGAACAAGATAAAAACAACAGCACTAAGCCACCAAAGAAATGAAGACTGGAAACAGGCTTATCTTACTTTAGTTAATAATATATTTCTCGAAATTACAAGAATTAGTTTTTTTATTAATAAACGTTTTTTATACAGGTGGTGTTTTCATGTATGTGATGGTGACAGTAGCAGCAATATGGTCAGCAATGGAGACATACTAAGACTGGATTTTCCCAAATACAGCTGTAACATTTGCCTCTCCAATTCTCAAGAAAATCTTGAAGATTCTTAACTGGTAATGTCTAAACCATTGATTTTACATCCACCTTTTAAAGCAAGTGCACACTTGAAAGTAGCAAAGCAAGACAACAGGCAAAAGGCAAAAAACCCCGAGAAAAATCTCAATGCTTTTGTGTGCTTTTTGATGCAGCTTTCAGTGTCCTGTTTCAATAATTTGTAACATAGAGTCAACATTCTTTAAGCATCTTCTTTGAGAGAGGAAGGATATGAAAGAGACATCTTTGCATACTTCTTAGGAATATGGTAAATTTTCTTCTCACCTGGAATACCTGGAACTCCTGGTGGTCCCAGATCACCCTTAGGACCAGTATCTCCTGGTGAACCAGGACTACCCTGTATGAAAGAAAATGTGAAGTATAGTTATCTTACACTATTATGATACAACTCACAAATAGGCTGTGTATTTCTTAAAAACCTATGAAAAAAAATTAAAATGAGAGAAAAGCCATAAAGTTTAAGGAATGGTTACTCTCTACCATGATTAGATAAGAAACTTCTCTTACAAGAACAAGCATAACACCTTATTCTTACTCAACTATTTATTGCTTTACAAAGATACTATCATAGAATAAGGTCTCACTAACAGTATAGCTAATTAAAAGTATAGCCATAGACCATGCTGTTATGAAAACCATCACTAAGCAGAAATCTAAGCAAATAATAATTTCAGTGCAGACCCAGCAGACGGTGGCTACTTAGATAATCAAATGGGGTAACTCTAGACCACAGTAGACTTGAAAACTTCTACATTCGCATATGGAATGAAATCAAATGTGCTCAACAATTTATAATTTTCTGAAGATTTTTACTTTTCAACAGGGCTAAAATACTCAAGGATTTAAACGCTTCAAACACAACATGAACTCCTCCTTCTGCCTTCACTATTATAAACTGCTCCCCTGAAATTAATGGTCACAAGTTCATTGTAGCCTCACTTCAAGGAAAAACAAGCCCACTTTTCAAAAGACGCTGTGAATAGTCATTCAAAGGACTGCCAATTTTCTGTTCTTCTTTTGTCTGTTGCAGATCATCTGCAAAAAGCTTGTTAAGTATAGTTTAGAGATTTGCCCTGGCTTAAGGAATATGGCAGTGATAGTCCCCAGTATAATAAAATGTGGAACACAGGTGGAGGAAAGAAACAAAACCCCTTTGCTAATTAACGTGTTGAGCAGAGGCGGGAGATGTGAATCCAGTACTCAATGAAAAATAATACTAGTGGTAGGATTAATCTTATCATATTTGCAGAGCAACAGAATAGATACACACAGAACTGATTTTTCATTTGACATAAGTTAGATGTTTATATGAAGGTGAGAAGAATGGCTCCCTACAAACGTCTGATTCTTTCCACGGACTATAAAGGGAGAAGAGATGACTAGTTCAAAAATGGATGTCAGCAGTGAGGCTTCCAAAGTTAAACAAAAGAAGCGCTGCCCTCGGAGTGGTAAGGGAGGCATTAATGAAGTAAGGTTCCCTGGTTTCCTTCAGTCATATAGTCACAGTATGCAGAACTGTTTAAAGAAACGGCCATCTTTTTGTATCATGATGTGAACTCCTGTAACACATAACAGGAGGGTTAACATTCATTCAGAAGACAGTCACATGTCAGATGACCTCTTTAAAAGAGGCTTTTTAAAATATTTTTAGGTTATAATTATAAAACAGAAGTATTCATAAGAAGAGTTTCATGGAAGCTTTCCATCAAAATACTTTTTCCACAACAGTATGCAGTTTCTTAAACTTTTCTTTTTTTCTTCCTCATCAGATATAGCTTGGCAAACAATGTTTTGCTTTGGTTCTTTTCCAAACAAAACAAAACTATTTCAGTTTGTGAAAATGAAAATGGTTCTTTTCTCATTTCAATGTTAAAATGCACAGAAAAACCCATTTGTGTTTCACAGTCTAATCTCCTCATTCACTTCTTTTGGATATGATTTTTGGACAGGCTGTGTCACCCATCTTGTAACAAAATCTTCTTTCTGATATAGGTTACCATATACCTGGCAACCTCTATGAGCAATTGAGCCGTAATCAGGGCAGGAGCCTGTCACAATGGGGAGGATAAAGACATTAGAAACCCATCTTAGTATGTGCCACCAGAAATCTATTGAAATAACTCTCACTGGAGCATTTCACACTGAGTTAACAACCCAATACCATGCATTGTGGCTTAAGGCACAGAATCAAAATCCTTTGGCATCTCCCATTCTTGATAAACAAACAGTCTTGGACTGGAATATCAGCCTGTAAAGAGCTTTAGAATTTCCTGGGGTACAGAAATTTAGCGCTATGCAGAAGTACTGCAAATTCTTAAAATAAGAATATTATTTTGAAATTCACTTCCTTCAAGCTGGTATGGTGTGATCTCAAAGATAAAAAGGCATAGCCAAGATTTGGTGTCAGAACAGTGAAGCAAATCCTGAATGTCTCTGTGAAGTGAATCCTGGATGCACAAAAGGATACAGTAGATCTTTGCATTATCGAGAATAATGTGGACCTTTTACGTCCACTATCAGTATCCTGCTTTTTCACATCAGGACCCTATTCCCGAGTCTTCCTTTTGTACACTAGGAATTGTTGAGTCATATCCACCTACTTTCCTATTCCTTCTTCCAAAATTATCATCATCATAATCACAATTATTATTAATAATTCTTTATTTTTATTATTTTCTTAGTAGGAAAGAGGAATAGTTAAAATATAGACTGTATTTTTCAGTGTGGAAGAAGGCAGCGGACACTCCAAGAGGAAGAGTATAGAAGACCAACTATTCTGGGTGACTGTCTTATTCTGCTTCATTCTCCCTAATACACAGAAAAGGGACTGGTTTAGACCAGGGAAAATGAATAATATATGACCACAAAGTACTAATATCATTGCCTGTTTGTATTTCTAAATCAGCAGCTATATTTCATCACTTACAGTACTGAAAGTGCACTTTATTTGGAAGTTTTCATAACAAAACCAAACAATTCAGATATTTTCAAAAGGCAATTTATCATGAAATATGCAACCTTTAAAATTAACTACTAATGCATTTGTAGGATTTATGGATGTGCTGCAGCCATCTTGTACTGTTAATACACTCTAAATTATTATATTCTGGGTGTTGTATGCTACCACTCACTATCTATAAATTTCTAATAAGTTCATTAGCTTACCGGGAAGCCTTTAGAAGGAGAGAACTTAAATGTTTTCAGACTGACTTGACATCGTCAGCAGTGAGTCCAAAGGCACTTTGAGCATAAAGTATCATTATTTTGAACAAGAAATATCTATGATTAATACATCCATTAATTACAAGAACCAACTTTCAGCATATCTGGAGGGTACTAAAAGTAACTTACTGGCAGTCCCTGGAAACCTGGATCACCTTTGACTCCTGGACTGCCAGGAGTCCCAGGCCAACCATTGCTCCCCTGCTCTCCTTTGGCCCCTTTCAGTCCTGGGGGTCCTGGTGGCCCTGTTGGACCTGGTAAACCTGCAAGCCAGAAGAAGACATTATTTAGTGGCAAAATGTGTTCAGAGCAGTACCTGATGGAGAACAAGCTGGCTCAATCTACAGGTAGGCAGAACCAAAGTAATTATTGTAACAACATTTCAAGAAAATAAGCAGAGGAATCTGTTGCAGGGAGGTCCATATGACTCCCCATCCTACCATTTATCAGCCTGTGACTGATGGAAAATAGCGGAGAGTTCTCTTTATGTGCAGAACAAACAAGACGGTATGTTCTCAGGTATAAACATACTAAAGACATATTGCAGCTCTGCTCTGCTCCCCTCCTTAACCTCTAGCACAGGGCCACTGCCAAGGTACGGCCACACTGGGCCATTTTTAAACACACTAACACTCCAGGACATAAGAACATACAGCCATGGCTGCCTCACAACAGTAAATAAAGTCCAGAGGGAAAGATGGAAATGGGAGGCAAACTTCTCAACATCAGAAAGATTTCTGGACAAAACCAACTGCCTGAGGACATAAAATCAGCCTCTCCTAGGACATAACACCAAACTGCCTATGAAGGGAAGCTATGACCTGTGAGAAGAGGATAAACAAGAATATGCAATACTGATTAATCATTAATTAATTAGGTGAGCTTTGCTTAACAGCAGTACATTAATACTAAAGATAAAGAATTACCTGGAAGACCAGGTTGGCCTTGGGGTCCTCTGTCTCCTTTAGGGCCCTCAATTGCACTTCCTGGTAGCCCAGGAAGACCTTGGCTTCCCTTAGGACCTGGTGGACCAGCATATCCTGGTTCTCCTTTCAGGCCTGGGATCCCCGGACTTCCTGGGGATCCTGGAAAACCCACATCACCTTTCGCACCTAAGATTTGAAACAACCCCCAAAACACGATTAGAGAAAGAATCACAATCACTGAAACCTTCTGCCTTATTATCTACTCACAGTAAGCTTTATTCCTTAAGAACCTTGCCTTTATACCTTTGTATAAAAGTGCAAAACTTTAGGAAAACTGTATTATTCTCCACATGGCATAAAGTATGAGGAAAAGAGTAGTTAAACTGACATATCTTTTCTTAGCTAAACTGATCACTGGACTATTTTAAATCACTCTAGAAACAGATGAACATTCAGCATCTCTGTATGAGTCTTTACAGAAAGAATATAAACCCCCTAAAGCCTTACTCCATTACAATTATTATTGTCACAGCTGAGTAATGGATGTTTTGCTTGACTAAGCATAAAAGGACTTGCTCCTGGAGAAAAATGGAATATGTTTTTTATTAAGATCTAGATTTAGACACTTAGTACTTACCTTCAGGCTTGCACAAATATCGGTCAAATTTTAGATCATGATTGAGCAAAAAAGTATATAGATTAGCTGGTGTAAGTACAATAATAAAGAGAAAATGTGTAAAGAACACTATCCTTGGCTCTTTGCCTAAGCAGAAGAGGGTCTTTAAATCCTAGACTTTTTGGAACTACAAAATATTTGGAACACAAACTATGTCAGTTGGATATCTATTTACTCTAAAATCAGATATTTTTAAATGAGCTGTGCTGATAAAATGAGAGAGATGGGTGAGGTGAGAAAAATGCTCTCATAATCTAGCATTCTACATACCTTACTAAGCTATGATTGGAAAATTTGCTTATTGGAATAAGTTCTCTAACGTTAGGGCTTTCGCAGCAATTAATGACCGTTAATTACTCTAAGATGGTAAATAAAACATATTCTAAAAGCCTGGTTTCTCATTTTTGATTGTCCACACAAATTTCCTGTATTTATAGAATGAATGAGTGAGGTCAGGCATTTTAAGCTATGTAAGTTTTTCAAAATCTATCATGTCATGTTAATTTCATACACGAACTAGTTGAATCTTTTCTGTTTTCTGAAAGTTTAAAATTGAAAAGCCTTTAACTGCATCCACTTTTGTTTATCAGCAGCACTTTGATATCTCTTCACTACTGTATCTATTGCAATCTATTGTCTAGGACATACTTATTTAATAAAATGGAGCATGGTGCATTACAAACACTTTAAACAAGCACTGACTCAAGCCAATCAAGCCATTCTCACAGCACAGTGTAGTGATGCACTTTAGCCAAGACCACAAGTGGTCTTGAAATTGTGATAGCTATGTGCCTGTACCCGAGCTAGTAAGTCCTGAGTCCAGGCAATAACAATTTTCAGTAAGATCTCATCAGGTCTCTGCTGTCTTTTGCACCTCTGCACCACGCTCCTCTGCATAGCTTAGACATGCTCTGCTGAGCTATACAGAGTAACTATTTTAGCAATGAATAAAATTACATCTGGGCTGCACAACAGACTTGGGTAAAAAAATCACTGCAGTATCCTGGCCATGAAACTATTATGCTTAGCTGTTTGGTGAACAGAGCCTCACTAGATTTTGATTCTTGCAGAATTAGTAGGAAAACAAAAATAATTGGAGTCAAAAGCACAGCACACAAATACAGGAGTTATTTATATTACCTCATCACAGCACAGCTTGCAATAAATTCCACACTATGAATAATTACCTATTTTAGGGCATATCTAACTCATGTCCAAGATGCTGCCACTGTAACAGAAATTAGTATTTGAGCCTCTCAGAGTTTCTGCCTACTCTGAAAAGGTATAGCATGTAAAAGATTGAAGTATAAAGTATTTCTGATTTACAGAATTACGGTTATAGTCTGTTGGGAGGGACGTTTGCTGCTTGTTTAAAGAGGTGTTTTACCTTTATCTCCCTTTGCACCGGGAAATCCTGGAATTCCTCTACCTGGAATACCTGTAATATAGAGGCAGCAAAAAATTAGAAGATGGGACAGTACTTAAGTTTAGTCTGTAAAGAACAAAACTCTATTAAGCAAATATAAAATCTAAATAATTTTTTTATGCAAAAGCTCTACAGGGCAGAGACTGTCTTTGTTGTGTATTGGTATTGTATGTAGCACAATGCATCCTGTATGACTGAAAATTATACCCTAAGAAAGCTTGCTCCATTATTTCACAGCTAAGCTACAGACTGAATTTAATTCCAAAATTCACCACCTCTTTAAAGTACTGCCAGCTTTTGTGGAAGAAATTCTTTCAAGACTGATTAAACACAGTTGTTCATCTAAATGATCAGCTTTACAGTGATGGATGATAGTCAGTAGTTTGCAAGACACTACACTAACTTTATTTTCTAAGGTTCCATCCAAAGTACACCAAACCCAGCACACCCCTCTACCAGCTACTCTTGTGTAGCCTGCCTCTCTGCATTTTTGTACCCCATAAAATTAACATGACAGTCACAGTACCTTGTTCACCCTTGGCACCAGCTGCACCTGGAATCCCATCATAACCTGGTTCACCTTTCTGTCCAATGGAACCAGCAGGACCCGGAACACCAGGTTCACCTGAAAAATCATTGCCATTGTCATTTCACCCAAGAATCGTCAGACTTTTGTTTACACATTTTCTTCCTCTAAAGAAAAGCTTGACTCACTCTTTTGCTTCCACAGAGACAAAGTAGATACTGCACAATGACTTCAGTGTGACTTTTCTCTGAGGCTACTTCTGAATTAAATCAGCGTGAGACATGGCTCAAGTGTTACAGATTTTAATATAGCTAATTATCATGAATCTCAGTGAGTGTACAGTGCAGGAACTCCAACAAAGACTTGTAAATAGCACAGCCCATTGTCCAATGAGTTGATGTGTCCTGCAGCCAGTAAACTAAGAACACAAGGCTCCAAGTTCAAAAATGCTACACTCATAGCAGCAATGGACTCACTCCCCTCCTTACTCTATTTCCTCTTTAACATCTGTGTAATAATGCTAATGTGGTGATTCAGGTCTGGGCCCATAGATCAACTTTATTGTTTTTAAATGAACTCAGAAACAACCGAACTAATGGCTATAGCACCAGTCTTGTGGAAGGTGCTAAAATCTTTTCCACAAACAGTGCAAAATAGGTATTTAGCCCCACACTACACTGACTTAGATTTACCTGGGAAACAGCACTGTCTATTTTTGCTTATGAAATGAACAAATGTACCAGGAAATAGATGAGCCAATATGAATGTAGAATGCCACAGTATTTGTTTTAGCTAGTGCCTGGACGTGATCAATAAATACTTCAAGTAGCATTTGGCGTTTTATATCTCTTATCTACCTGGTTCTCCTTTTAAACCTGGAATGCCACTTAAGCCAGGAAGTCCTTTTTCACCCTTTTCTCCGTGGCGGCCAGGGCTCCCTAAAGAAAGCAAGAAGATGTGAGTTTATATGCGGGATATTTAGTTTAAGTTTCACATTACTTTTCCTCTGCCATTTCTGTTTAATTAAAGCATAAACACTTGCCTGGAAATCCTGCCATGCCAGGGGATCCTTTGGGACCTGGGGCACCGGGCATTCCAGGAATTCCTGCACTACCCTTTTCACCCTTATCTCCAGATAAACCTGGACTACCCGTTCTTCCTGGTTCTCCCTAGAAGAAGCAGCACACATTATAAAATCCACACATTAATTCTGAAACAGCTTTTTCTGTTTGCAATGGTAGATGTCACCCCTCATCCATCAGACTTACAAAGAATTTCATTCTTTTTCCATTTAGAAACAAAGTAATTTAGGATTAAATTTTGCATTAAATTCCACTATCAGAATTACTGACTTTTCTAGCAATTGCTTAATACCTACATACAAAAATGAGTAGTTTTCTATGCATTTTATGACAGTTTTTACAAAGTCATTTCCAAATTAGCCTCTTAACTTACTTATTACGCTTAACCATCTTCAAAAAATATTTTTTTAAGTCTTCAGCAAGTTTGATAACAACCAGATTAGTAAGTTTTATTTTTACAAATTTTACTTATAAATTCGTGATTATTGCCATTGTATAGCTAGGAAAATGAATGTGAAACAAATGAGAATCCATTAGAATACTATCAGAGATTCAATTAACTTTACAGACAGTATCAATACAGTTCTCTTTTCAGTAGTATCTGAGCATTTAATGGTTTGTTTCAGCTTTCCAGCAACTCTGTGAAAGTACAGAAACACTATTTCGGTGTTATTATTCACTCTGTAAGAAGCCCTTTGCACGCACTTACTTAGTATTTTAAAAGTTCTTCCCCTCTGACATTTCTAGCACTGTAAATTAGCCTATTCTGAAGAGACAGAGTAAGAACGAACCCTGGAGATAATGGTCACATCAAACAGAATGCATTTAAACCCATGCATATGCACAGCTTTCAAATTTCTCATCAGGTATTTAAGTGAACATAATAGAAAATATAATAAAATAGCTTAAAGGCCAACAGCATCTTTTCAAATTAAGTACTTGGAAGAGACAGACAATTAAATCCTTAGGGGTATAAATACCTTCTCGCCAGGAGACCCTGGAAAGCCAATTCCAGGAAAACCTGGTGCTCCTTTGTCTCCTTTTTCACCTTTTTGGCCAGGGAACCCTGGTGTGCCTGGTGAACCTGGTACTCCTGGCAGACCCTTTTCTCCGGGTGTTCCTAGCAAGAGAAAAGGAAAAATGGGTGTATCAGAACTAGCGGTACCCTAGCAGTGTTGATAGTCATTTCTCAGTGTTGTCTCAGCTATTCAGAGCTACGAAAACAATGTAATTCACTAAAACAGCTAGTAAATTAACTTTTGAAATTCACCGTCTAAATGGGACTTTTTATAGAAAAGCTCTCCTCATAAGGAAAGGTTGTAATCCTGGATTCAGAGTAAACAGAGCTCTTGCTAAAAATATGATTTGAACAGAAGTTTACATTGATTTGAATAGTTTCTAACAGGAACGCAGTGACAAAGGGACTCTGCTGTAGCAAATTATTCTGTTCCTCTTTATCATTTCAGTTTTCACCTTTGATTTCCTAAACATGCTAGGCACAAGGCCATCTGACTCCAGACAAAGCTTCCGTGTGAAGATATAGGTTCTTCTCCATTCTATTCTTTACCAATCCCCTCCACACCATCACTCTGCTCGGACCACTACAGTCTGTGATTAACATGCAGCACGCAGCAACTTACCAATCTTTTTAGAAGGGGGAAAATACACAAGAAGTTTAATGCTTCTTAAGCTCACACGCTAGCAGAGACAGACAAACAGGTATCATTTGAAAAACCGCTGCCTGTGACAAATACACAAATCCTACATATCCAGCTAAAGCCTGTGTATGTAAAAACTTGGGAAACCATCCTATTGTATATCACAATAGGCTTGAGAAAGAAATGTCCCAAAAGCCTAAAGTTCACACACTGCAAACAGTGCAACTGTTTAGTAGATCCAACCAATAAATATTCCATACAGGTCTCTGTTCTATATTCACTTGAGGGAAACAATAGTAAGGAATTCCCAGCCATCAGTACCTGGCAAACCCATTTCACCAACTGATCCCTTTTGTCCTGGAATTCCTGGATCTCCTGGGTACCCTGGGGGGCCTGGATCACCTTTTGGTCCTACAGACAGTGGAGAAATTAAGAGTCCCATTAGTTAAAGAGGTTTTAAATACCTGATGAACAGTCTCTCTGTTGCTAGCTTCAGACATACCTGGCTGTCCTGGAGTACCAGGTTCACCATCCTTTCCTGGAATTCCTGGTTCTCCATACTCCCCGCGTAACCCTTTTTCTCCTGTTGCTCCATGGTCCCCTAGACACCAAGCAAACACACAGAGTGAGATCAGTTTTATCAAAATTCACTGTAATGTCATGTAATAATCCTTCTAGCTAATTTTTGATCACTGTTGCTTCTCTCTGCTGAACAAGGAAATAGCTGAATGCAAGCTTCATAGATTGTATAGTAGAGTCACACTTCAGTAAAACACAACTGTCCAGTCACTAAACCAGTGCTGAGAAAAGGCTGCAAATTATTACAGTTTTACAGGTGTCTGTGCAAATTACTAGTCAGGTTACATCTTTAAAAGAAATTGCAAACAAACATGTGTTTGAGTTAGATTAATGAGTTACTTCAGAAGTGCCAGACAGTATCAGGTTTTAACAGAAATGATTGATTTGACTGTTCTGCTGTCTAAAACGGTACGTGGGAAGAACCAGTTCACAGCCAGAATTTTGTGTTTCCTCAGTCCTATCTAATGTTAAAGCATCTTCACCATTCCACAAGGCTCCACCTCTTATCCTGTGTTGTGCCTCTCTCCAGCTTTACAATCCAAGCTTTTTGGTCATAACCCTTTCTGTTAGTGTTGCATATATAGTACAGGACTATAGGTTACTGACGATAGCTCACTGAATGTTTTTAAGTGGAATTTATTAAAAACATCCCAAGATTTCAAAACCATTTTTTTTCATTAAACGTCAATGACAATCTTCTGTAAAAATACTGTACGTTTTCTGCACGGTTTGTATTTTAGAAGCTTTACAAAACATTACTGTGATATTCATGCCTAGAGAGATAAAGGCAGCTAACAGATCAGCAAAGTTATGGAGTATAACTAGGTTATTTTTCTCTGCTGGTACTAAGTATCTTTGGGTTGAAAAGGATGAGATGGGCAGAAAAGCAGCACAAATTTTCAGGCTGCGGTCTGTCTGGAACCTACTCTTCCAGGCTGTGTGAGCCAGGCCAATCTGTAGACTGTGTGGTCAGGAAAAGGTAGAGCATACAAGTTTGCAAGCATGCGTTATTAGTACTGGAGAGATTAAGTTAGAAACTAAAAGAAATGAACCATTTGAATTTCTGAATTTCTCAGCAAAGGCTTCTTTATATGCATGTATCCAATGTGCCTAATTTCTATTTCTGGAAAGGAAATACAACTATTTAGCAATCAGTCAACCTACAGGTCAACAGCAGATAAGAAAGTAATGAAAACCAGCCTATGTGGATTTGTTTTAAAGCTTTTCATACCACCATATATATCAAGATCAGAAACAAATGAGGAAAAATTAATCTAGATGAAATCTTTATAGGCTGGGAACCTCATCAAATACACAAGCGCTCTCAGACACTGCATCTCAGCTTAGAGGCAGATCCACTCCACACTTGCTCCTGCCCTCCCCTGCAGTCCCTGGCTGTCCAAGCTGGGAGGCTCTGCCTATTCACATGCCTAGGTTTCTCTGAGACTCAGCTGGGACAGATGAGCCCAGGTCTTCTGACAAGTAGTCAGGACATGGAGATATGAGATACCCAGAGGAAAACTCTCCTGTTCCCACAGTCCAAATATAGTATAGTTATTGGTGACTCACTGCAAACTGGAAAGGAGTCTCAAGTGCTCTGTTCTGGGCCCGAGAGAGAATATATTGATGAAATGTACAGATGACACTAAATTGGAAAGGCTTTGAAAAGAGGACAGGATTAGACTGCAGAAGGATTTTGAAGAGTTGGAATAAAGGTTGAAAATCAATATCATAAAATTGAAAAAGCACAATACACCACATATGTGGTGGTGGTAAGTCAAAAGCATGCATACAAAATGAAAAATGATTGCATAGGCAGCAGTTCAGAAGTAAAGGACTAAGGATTACAGCTGACCACAAATTAAGTTGGCTGTTGTTTCAAGAAAGGGAAATTTCTTTCTAGCAGGCCCTGAGTTGAAGTACTTCACTTGTTTCAGCAAAGTGCACTCTAACAAGGATGCAGCCAAACTGGGGAGAAGTCAGAAAGAATAACAAGAATGATAATTATTTCAGAAAACATGATACACAATGAAAGGCGGAAGGATTTGGCTGAGGGAAATAGAAGGCTACCTGATCTCGGTAGCTCCCTTCTAAGCCCTACACTTCTATTTTAACTAAAACAGTTATCGTTTATTTACAAATTTTTATGGAATTTAGTAATAAAAAGTAAATCATAATTAAAAAAGGACAAATACATATATAAAAATACACATTATTTTTTCTTTGAAAAAACCCACCCAGGAGGCAGAATGATCTTAAACAACTAAATTTCCATGTAGTAGTAAAACTAAAAATCCAAAAAGAATGCACTGTCTAAAAAACCCTAATATCTCTACCACTATTAAGTATCTAAACAGAAAGCTGATTGCCTTTCTCCTGCATATTTCCAGATGTTTCTAAACTGACATAAGTTGATCTTTTGGTACCAGTGGCATACAAGTGCATCTTTCCTGAAATTTCTTCAGGTCACAGAGAAACATGTGTGCCAAAATGGCTGCCCACTTTTTCCTGCAGTATCAGTTGGCCTTCATGGCCACAACAGTGTTTCCACTATATGTTTTACATGAAAGACAGCTTTTCTCTTCTGGCAAGCTCTGGTTTCTACTATTAAAATTTCTTTTCTTTTCTTTTGAAAGAGTTTTCTGATAAAATAAGTAAAATGGATTTTGTAAGAGCAAATTGAACCTCTTCCATACAACCAAAGCCTCTTCTGTCTGTGATTAATCTTTGTTTCTATGGAGTTGAACGATACTGGAAAAATATTTGCTTTTGCTGCGTGAAATTCTTTAATCTTTTTTTTTAAAATGTTGTATAAAACATATACAACTGAACTCAAAGCATTGCTTTTTAAGAGTGTATGAGTGTTAATTACGCTTATCCACAGTTCGAGACTGAAGTTACCTTTTTCTCCTTGATCTCCCTTTTGGCCTTTGAGACTAACCATGTCCATGGTGTCCATTGTTCCAGGTTTTCCTGGGAGACCAGCTTCACCTTTATCTCCTTTGACACCAGGATCACCCTGTGGTCCAACTACACCTTTGAAACCTTGGCTACCTATAAAGGGATAGCACAGAATATTATAGTGGCATATAAAGCTTCACAAAAATATTTAGTAGGCAACAAGTGAAATCAGCTATTTATTCAAATTTTGAGCACTGAATACAATGCTCTAGAACATCTCATTCATCTTGTACCAAGTTATTCTATATCAAGACTTCACAACAGCTCTGTCAAAAAAGTTGGCATATTTTTCCCACTTCACAGCCATTAATTTTAGAGTCTCAAAACAACAGAGACAGGAGTTTGGCAGTAATACAGGATTTAATGAAGACCTTCCTGGTGGCTTTTTATAATTTCAAACACAGTATTTTTCTTGGAGCAGTATCTATAGCATCCTCGCACCTACAATGTTGGAGAGTGGATCAAAAATCTTGCTTGGTGCCCAAATACATGACTGCTTCTAAGATACGGCTTTCTAAATTACACTATTTTAACTTACACAGAAGTTACTTGACATAAAGCATTCTTTAGGCCAAGCATACTCCTTACATTTGGTTATTTACAGACTTGACTTCTGCCAGGAAAAAGGTGGATCTTACCATTTTGATTGTGAAAAATCTCTCTCTCACCTTTTTCACCAGGCAACCCCGGATCTCCAACTGGTCCAGGAGTTCCTGGCAATCCAGGAGTTCCCATAACTCCCATTTCTCCTTTGGCTCCTGAAACCAAAGTGAAACAGTGAATAACAGAAATAAAACAAGCAGTGTAAAGAAGTACAAGAAACAGAGTTATTTACTCTCTATCATATTAGGAATTGCCCTAATTAAAGAAAAATGGGACATAGAAAATTATTAACCTAAACAGCCTGATAGAGAAAACAACAGTAAAAATAGTGTTACGAAAACCAGGATGAAACAGTTTGTAATGGGTTTTTGACAAATTCTTAAAACTTCCTATTACAGTAAACAATACTGTCACTAACAAAGGCATTATTAAAACCACATTGTGTCACTGAAACCATGCAGAATAATCCCCTTTTATTATTACAGGCTAAAGGCTAGTTCCTGCAAGTTGCTGGACTTGATCCACCAAAGGACTTTAGCAGTTCAGCTACACGTGCCCAGAGCTGCCTTACTGACGTCAGCTCATGTGTTTTCTCAAGCTTGGGCTGTTTGATGGATCACTTTCTAACAGAGTACAAGGGCTTATGACCACAACTTAATAAAACAGTTGTCAAAGATGCTGGTTTCCGAAGGAAAGACATTTACCTGCTGATCCTTTCAGCCCAACAGCCCCCTGCGGACCTGGCAGGCCGGGTAGCCCCACAGACCCTGGCACTCCGGGCTGGCCCTGGCTACCTTTATCCCCTTTTGGTCCTGGCATATCTAGGCCTGGGACACCAGGGAAGCCCCTTTCTCCTTTTATTCCAGGAAATCCTGGGAAAAACAGAAGATACAGGATTAGTCCTAAACAGAGCAGAGACAACATTATTAACAAGAATATCTGATAACGTCCACCTGCGGTTCAGAAACTATATGGCATGAAGAATGAAGACTCAAAGCCAGACAGCAGAAATAGTCCTAATTTTCTGAGTGAGGCTTTTGATCCTGTATATATTATCCATCGATGACCCAAGGGGACTGAACAAAAAGCTTCTCAGGAGGCCTAGCCCTGTGTTTTGGACCAAACAGAGGAGGACCGCTGACATGCCCCCGCCGTGCACCCCCACCGACCTCACACTGCACAACAGTTCATGAGCAACACTTTCACCAATGCCAATATCCATTTATGCTGAAAGTCCTCTCCTAAGCACCATCATGGGAGTATTTTTCCCTCACCTGGTGGTCCTTGGGGTCCTGGCTGCCCAGCAGGTCCTGGTGATCCCTGCGGGCCCACCCCCGGTGCACCTGGAGAGCCTGGCAAGCCTTGCAGTCCTGGGAGGCCAGGGTCTCCTGTGGGGAGACAGACACACAGGCTGAGTGTCCTCCAATGTTGTTGGAAATCTTTCTTGCTGAAGATGCTAGACAAGGCAATTTGGAAGCACCAGCCCAAGAAGACCTCATTTCAGTCTCTAATACCTCCCACCCAGGCTTGGAGGAAGGGCTGCTCTTTGCAGCTAGCATTCATTACCAGTGGTTGGTAGGAGAAAACGAGGAGAAGGAAAAAGGGTGATTCCCTGAGATATCAGTAGGATATTTCAGTGGTGAATAGACTTCTTGCTACATCTGTAGGGGAGTGCCTTTAAAAAGATACAGAAATAGAGATCTGCATTTTTCCAGCGACATTACCTCTGAATCCTTGCTGTCCAGGTATGCCCGGAAAGCCTTGCTCACCACGTAAGCCAGGCAGTCCTGGATTTCCCTTTTCTCCAGGGATGCCAGCAGGGCCTGGAGGGCCTGGCAACCCCTTAGGGCCAGGTAGACCTACACCAGGTTCACCCTAGCCAAAGAAGCACAATAGACATCAAAACCAAGAATTCATTCACTGAGTGTATTTAAATCACTCCGATGCAGAGAGCTATATATGACTTCAAGGGGGAGCCGTAAGCCCTTTAGCTTTAATGTCAAGCATTCATCCATCTGCTCTGTTCCTCTGTGTGCACAGTGGAAAACATAAGATGAAGGGCAGTTTGGCCAACATTATTATTATTTTTTTAAAGAGCAGGATCTTTGCACACATTCCTGTTAACATGGGCAGTCACAAGTAACAGTACCAGCAGCTGACACGTACTTTTTGACCTTGTAAACCTGGTACACCTGGCAAACCATCCAGTCCAGGGGTTCCCGGAGTCCCCGGCAGACCAGGCGAACCAGGCTGACCTTGGAAACCTATAAAAGAAATCAAAACTCACATAATTACTGACTCTGCCTGTAAGTGTCCTCCGCTGTTTCTTCAAGCCTCCAACTGAACTACCTCACAGGGATAAGTTTAAAAAGGTCTGTGTAGTCTTCATGTCAAACTTCTAGGGATGCCAGCACCCAAATGTCTCAATAGAGATTCAAATGCTGAGCTTCGTGCAGCATTTGGCTTCTGATGAGGAACAGCCACCCAGAAGAAATAAATGTCTCCTCTTAAATGAACAGCTTTGTGGGTTCATGTCATTGAGAAACATCCTGTCTGCAAAACTGGGTTCCCAAAGTCTTCTCTAAAAAAGGCAACTTAACGTGTGGGGCACCAGACTGAGGGATGCACAACAAAATCCATCTGTGAATCAACACCTTTAGTTCAGTATGCGCTGCGTAACATTCTTACACACGCCACTGTGGGCTGCACACAGAAGGTTTCTATGCCACAACTGGCCCATGCACTGCACCTTGGGAATGCAGAAAGAATACACACAACATTCTGCAAATCACTTGGAAGACAGCACTCACTCAACACAAGCACACACTGAACAAATTGAGATGAAGCTCCTCTCCCAGGCAAAGGTCTCATGGAGTGGGAAATCCAGCTTTTAGGCTAAGCCCCAGGAAAGGCACTGGGCAGAGCTGAATTCAAGGAAGAGTCCCTGAAAGAAATGTATTTGATAGGCCATCCCTTTCTTACTGGCATCAAAGAGCATACAGAAACCCTTTTCCAGATACAACCAACCTCCTCCGTTCGGGTTCGTCCCACACGAGCCTTGGAGGAACTAGAGGTGGTCACAGGTAAAGATTTGCCCTTTCTCATTATTATTTCTGACCCTCTCAGTTCACTGATCTGTGGAATAATACTAAATTAAATAATAAGATACACAAGAATTTTGGGTATTGAGGTGGCTGCTGAAAGCTCCATCATATAGTTCTAAATGAGTAGCAGCACTATGAAATACATCTCCCCAAAATCTGTAAATAGAGTACGAACACCTAGACTCCCTCTAAGTTACGTGCATACTCTGACAATGGCCATGCAGTGAAGACTAAACTTATGCTGAACGAGCTGGTATTCTAACTAAACCACTCTCAGCCACCTGGGACACAGCAGAGCTGTGAAGCTCCGGCCAAAGAATGTTATAGTTACATCAGCACGTTTTTTGGACCAACTACACACAGTGCTTCATCTCTCAGAAAGGTCATCTCATCTCTCAGCAACCTCAGCTACTGCAGTGTAATATGTTGTACTAAATCACTTTTCCATTCTGGCAGTAGCTTTGATACTGTCTGTATCTGCACCGCATCACTGCACACAGCAAGTGTGTGTTGAAAGTATGCTTATTGTGGTGCTTGTGGAATTTTGGAAGGGAGGTTCTTCAGCTGCACCTCCCATATCTCATGCAGGCATGTCTGGATGATATTACAGGCCTCCATCCACACTCAGTTACATCAGCTTTGTTAGATGGCTAAATTTATCTTACCTTTGGGTCCTGGAGGTCCAGGGAACCCTACACCTGGCAGTCCAACAGCACCTTTTTCTCCTGGCAGACCGGGTCTACCTGGAAGCCCAGGATTCCCTTTGTCACCTTTGCAAGTCAAAACAAGACAAATGTTAATACAAAGTCTAGCTTCTGGGGAACAGAACCATTATGATCATCAGACAAAGATTAACAGGCTACTGTACCTTGGGGTCCAGGGAAACCAGGTGGCCCAGGGAGGCCATCCGCCCCAGGAGGTCCAGGGAGTGGTACAGTTCGTCCTGCTTCACCCTTTGCTCCTGTGAATGTAAAAATGTATTAAGTACAGGAAGTGATGAAATTAAACAAGGGAATTTAATTAAACCATCCCATTTGGCATAAGAAATTCTTCAAGAAAATTTCCCTCAAAAAGCTGCTATTATACTGCTGAAAGCAAACACAGATTTAAATTAGAAAGTCTTTATTTCCATCTTAAGATCCAGTGATCCTCTAAGTTGTAACACTTAAGCGGTACATTTATTTTCAATTTTTTTAAGCATACAATAGCAATACCTGGAAGGCCTGGTAAACCTGGGGTTCCAGCAAAGCCTCTATCTCCTTTGTCACCAGGTAATCCTGCAGCGCCTATCCCAGGAGGGCCAGGAAAACCTCTTTCACCACGTACTCCAGGGAATCCAGGTTGGCCAGGGGGACCACGTTCTCCTTTCAAGCCAGCTGTACCCTAATTTTTGGAAAGTATAAATGTAATTCTTGCCTGATTGGCAAGACAGAACATGTCATTCTCTTTCTTTGAATATTTTCTAACTTGGATTTAGCACAGGTATCTGTAATGCTGAAGAAAGTGGATTTTTTATCACTGAGTTCAATGGAAACAGAACCGGGGTCCATATGGAATAGCACATGGAAATCATACCTAGTATTCAGTGCAGCTAACTGGACATGTAGGCTGTGTTCCCAGTGGTGGATCTGGGAGGACATGTGAGCTCCGCATTCAGCTCCACATCCATACCACACTGAACTCTCTATTAGAGCAAGACTTTGAAGCATTTGTTTTCACAAGAAAAGTATGCTAGAACAGAGTTGAACCTTGTCTTAACAGTCTCTACTTGGATAATTGCATTCCTTCAATCATCTCCAGATACCAGCTAAATCATCCACACTAGTTCTCACTATCGAGCTGTAAGAAAGTGAAAAAGGAAAAAAAGCATTGTCCATGCCCACAGCTTTGTGGGGGAAGTAATCTTGCTCGACAAGTAAAAGGAAAGGGCTAAAATCTAACTCTGAAATAGTCTGTTGCTGAAGGACTGTCTTCCTCACTGGTTCCAGGGAAAATGGAGTCTTCCCCTGAGCAAGAATGAACTACTCAAGGTAAGGACAAGATGTGGACCAACAAATGACCAATGAACAAAAGCATGTCTAGGGCATAAAAGCAGATGAATTCTGGCCTGAAAGATGGAAGGTATAGGACAGTATGTAAACATAATAAACATACAGCAGGACAATATGTAAACATAAAGAAACACACATACCGATGCTCCTTTTGGACCCTGGAGACCTGGCAATCCATCTTTTCCTGGTCTTCCTTCTCTTCCAGGAGTACCTGGTTGTCCTGGGAAACCAGGATCTCCCTTTTCACCTTTCAGGATAGAATCATAAGTAAAATCTCCTGGTTCTCCTTTTGCCCCAGGACTGCCCATAAGTCCTGGAGTGCCGGGGGGGCCCTGAAATTTTATAAATTCAAATGTCGTCAGTTGCCCTACCAACACTTCAACTGATACAACAGAAAAAAAAATATTCAGAAATTAAAGACTACACCGAAACCAAGTAAACCATTAAGTTTTCAACTAAGGAGGTCAAATGAGAATATTTTCCAGGACACAGCAGTGTGACTAAGGAATTAATGCACATTGTCTTGACCATTTTGTCATTTATCATATCACAGGTGTATTATTTTAGATGGTGCACATAAACTTACACAAGAACTAAAGGCCATGACACCAAAAAACTACCCTGAATTTTCAACGGACTATCCACTGGCTTTCAGTTATGCGCATTTATACAATATCAGCATCACAGTAAATGAGGCTTTTTAAAGAGGTATTTCAGAGTTAAAGTGTCTGCTCCAAACTTTAAATACTGAATTCTGTAACTGTGGAACCTATTTCCCTAACAGAAATGCAACAAAAATATCTCTACATTCCATGATAATTCACAATACCAGCAGTAGTACCAATACAGGAAAATGACACAATTCCATTATGCAAAGACAAACTCAGTCAAACTTATAGGTTTGAACTGCTTATACAAGCCCCACCCATGATTTTCCTTCTTTCAAAAGCTTTTAAATCAACTAATATTCATAAAATACATAGCTTGTCCATGAAATTAAATTAGTTGTCTTAAACAAAACTCAAATATTATTTGCACAAGAGCTAAAGCTGAAGGCTGAAAGCTTTTCCCTGGGTAATTTATTTATGACATTTAGCTGATGCAAATACACATTCCCCTTCATTACTAATGCTCATTGATTTTGTACAATTAAAAATCACAGCCATTTGGCACTATCAGAATACTATGCACATGCTCAGAAAAGAGTTTTGTAAGGTCTCCTGTGAAGAAATTATCTACCTAATAATACACTATAGGATTTCCAGAATGCCAATTTTTCCCTACATAATTTCTAGGACCTAGATGAAATTTTCTCACAGGAACAATGTGAATCAAAGCTACCCACTAGGGTAGTAAAGCACAAACTTCATGGGCAATGTCCACTGCTTATGGCTGATGTGTGCCCTCCACTTAAACCTCAACCAGAATACGGCCAAAGGCTATCCTTCCATTAGCTTTCATGGGTCCTGGATCAGACTCTGATGCTCTGGCACGGCTCTAAACAATGTGAGCTCACAAGGCTGGCTTCTATGTAGTTTTTCCAAGCTAAACTATATGCTGGATCACCACCTGGCTGAACTTTGTGGAGCAAAACAAGTTTAAAAGCAATCAGAACAGCAGCCAGTCCTTGTCTGATGAAAGACATGAACAGAACTTAAGAGGCAATAAAAGGAAAATATAAAGGTGTGGCAAAACATGTGGTGAGAACAAAATGCAGACACGAAAAAAGTTTAAATACATTAGGATATCTTTTATTTTTCTCCACTGTTTCTTTCACAGATCCCATTGGCATTATAGTAAATTCAGTCACTGAGTGATACAATCTTGGTTATCGTACTGGAAATAGAGAATGGATTCCATTTCAGCTAACTCATTGGCTGAATTCAGGCATCTAGGCTTTATTATACTCAAGGGAAAGAAATAGAATCCTTGATTAAGGAATTCATACAGGTGGTTGGTTTAACTTCTGAAGGTGCCTCTCTCACACCACTGGTGATAGAGGGAGCTTGAGTAACTGGTGTGTTAAAGGCAGTGCACATGAATGTCACTGGGAAGTTATGTTGCCAAAAGTGATCAGCTGGAAGGAGAAAACAGCTTTGGGGAAAAAAGTCTGGGAAGACTCCGACAAACTCAGTCTACTTACATTAGAAATGGTGTCAAAATCCACGTTATACTACAGGAACATGTATGCTAAGGTAGGTCTTGACAGCATACCACAGTGTACGTAGGGACACTCAAGTGAACTCTGACAAGATCAAATGTAGTTGTGCTAGTACAGTGCTCATCTAGGAGTAATTTGTGTTACATTTTAGACAAGTGATATGCTTATGACTGTTCTGCTTCTGATAGCCAGCCTCACTCACTGGAAGCTATGTTGCGCTGTGTCAGCAAAATTTCAAGTGATCATATTATCAGTGTACTATCCACTTTCACAGATTTCCTTTATTTCTTCAAAAGTACTTAGCTTTCCTGATAACTAACTATGTTTTATGGAACATACTGCACACATCTCAAAACTCAGACAAACTGCCAAAGTATACTGCATGCTAATATTAGACTGCTTACGCTACACTAGATGGCACTGCCTCTCTCTCAGTATATATGTACACAGCAGCAAAGAGTTATTGGAAAGACTTGTGAGAAGGTCAGGGCAGACCTGCATCTATTTGCTGTGAAATCCTACTTTTTACCCAACTCCACCGCTTAGCTTGCTCAGCCAGAAGGTCACGTGTCCTGCTGACTCCATATGATGGGCACACACAGAAATATAACCCATTTCTGACAGCTTTTTTTAACTCTCATAGCTCAGCCATGCTGCTTCCTAGTTTATTTTGCTAGGCATTGTTCCTTAATTTTATCATATCACTGTGCTGGTCTCTTTTTAAACAGAACTATTATACAACCACATTGACAATAACATGTTTTTTGATCACGTCTCATAGGACACATAGCGTTTGGCAAGGCATTACTTACAGGTACCCCTGGAAGGCCATCAAGTCCAGGTAAGCCTCTGTCACCCTTGAAACCCGATTGTCCTGGAAAACCTTATCAGAGAGACAAAAACACAATTCTGTTTATTACATGCTTTTACAAATAGCTCATCTCATCTGAATTCTTTGTGACCCTTCTCAAAGTGTCTCATTTCATCCCCAGTCACATCAACATAATGCTGCTAAAGTCAGTGAAATTGTCTGGATTCATGTGCTTATGTGCTATATGTGTCTGCATTCATAAACTCAGAAGTTGATTCGTTTGACTTAGGAATGAATTAACCTTACTGTTCAGACCTATCATGTAACCATTGCAGTCTTGAAACTACCTAAACTTTATTCATTTTTCTTAACAGCCACTAGAACAAACGTTATGTACAATATCACTGTTTGCATGTGGCACTTCTCTCATATGGCAGCAGAAAAATAGCTTTTTTCTTTTTTTGGCTAGGATTGGGAATGTATGTATGGGCTGCTGCCAAGCCTGGGCACATAGGGCAAATGCTTCCCACATTATTTTTCACTTTCCCAGTCTTCTGTGAAAATATTTAGGCCACAGTCTGCAAAGAGCCTCCATTGTGGCATATTTGGAATCAGGCCAAAAATAGGAATATTCCATCCTCCTTTCATTAGTTTCACAAATAATTTCATTAGTGGGACAAAAATTAATTAATGTTATCATATATGTTGCATCTTTAGATTTTAGCCTACGTAGTTAATGAGTTTTTACCTGCTGGACCTGGTGGCCCTTGTGGCCCTGGAAGTCCAGGTGGTCCTACTTTATCACATAAGGCACAGGATTCACCTTTGTCACCTGAAGAAGAGAACAACAAAACAACAACAAAACTAATTAATAACAATGAAAAGATTTTAGACAACTGCAAGCAGGTGAATTCAGGGGAAAATGTCAATTTAATACACTACATGCTGAAAGAAAAAAAACAAGTGTGCTACTTCTAATTACGTGCTTCAAAGAAAATTTATCAGCAAACTGATATTCAAAATTCTTTAAAATTTTTAAAGGAATGGCATGAAAATCAACTTAAGTCTTATCCTAGGGATAATATGTAACAGAACATTTAAAAGGGACCAGGCTGAAGAGGATCAAAAAGATGAAAAGAAATATACACTGGGTATAGAAGAAACAAAAAGATTAAAGCAAAAAAAGGAGAACCTCCATAGTCACTGCAGTTTTGTAGTTTTAGCAAAGCAGTGAGCCAAATGAGATGAGGAAGGATCAACCACTGTGTAAACGAGTGCAGCTTATTTTTTTATATGTCCATTTAGTCAATGCTGCAAAAACACATGGTTGACAGTCCTATTTATAGGTGTTACAATTTTAGCTTCAATCATACCCATGGCAATGATTCATAAACCATTTCCATTCCTAACTCATCTGCCTCTCCCTAATTCTTAATCTCAGAATTCACATCTTAAACTCCCATAAACAGTTCAATTTACACTTAGTGGGGCTATATTCAACTCTTTCTTTCTTCCCAGCTCCTCTTTCAACCCTGCGAGCCCTGTGTGATCCTTTATCACTTTCCACCAATGTGTAGGCTGAATGAAATGTAAGTGAAGTCTGTGTTGCACAACTCAATACACAGTATCCCTCTTTTACTCACCAAGACTCAAGAAACATCTTCCATTTCCATGAACTATTTGTTTAACTAACTTTAAGAACACTTTCACCAGACCCAGCCTAACTTGCTCGGCCTCTTTACATACCCAAGCTCCAGTGTACAAGCATTAGAAAGCAATCACTTTAGAATAGTGTTACCTTTCTCCCCCATCTCTCCTGGAAATCCATCTCTTCCTGGAAGTCCAGGACTACCTGGTGCACCAGGTTCTCCCTGCTGGCATTGATCAATTCCATCTGTAATGGAAATGCAATAAAGAATATTGTTTGACAAACACAAGTTTCCACTATAGGGCTACATTTATGAATGTCCCAGCTGAATGTATCTATGAAGACTAATATGTCAGGATAGCATTTAACTTTTCTATTTGATTCACTTTGAAAAATTCAACTGGGATTCTGTATTCTGATTTCATACATAATGCTTAAGAAACCCCAAGAATTACACAGAAAAAGACAGGCTCTGCCATAGTAAGGTTGCTAACAACTTTCACATAAAATCTACTTTTATGTTAAGTTTTGGCTAAGAAAAGTGCTGTTGGTGAAAAATGGCTGGTTTGGCCCTGAAGAGAATAGAAAATATTGACGTTCTGAATAAATTAAGTAGAGATTTTTGTACCCTGTCTTTTCTTTTCAATGTTTTAGGAAAATTTCTAGGTCGCAAACATCTTGTTAACATCTATTTAACCTCATCACACTGATCAAGCTTTCTGAAAACAAAAAACTTCGTATGTTGGGAACTGAAATAGATAATAAACAACATTTATTTAGCAGGCTTAATATGAGAATACGAATTATGCTTGTTCTGTTTGATGACACAGGTTCTGACCCAATACAGTATGACATCAGTTTGGACAAAGCCAGTAGTCAAAATGTTTGGCAAACAACAGTTAAATGAAAACAAATTGTTTCCCATTATGCATTTGAAGAAAGCTAAAGAAGTGTCTGGGGAAGGAGCGGAATTAAGCAGTGACAGAAACATGTATGAAAAACAGGAATTGCTCTTACTTGTAGGGCAAGGTAAGTTTTAGCTATTTAATTCTGTATTCTAGGTGCTGGATTTTGTATTGCTTCATTGGCAAACAAAGCAACAACTAGGTAACATCAATCGTTTTTGAACAAAGTATTTTGGTTTAGGAATTCCATAGAGAATAATGTCCCTTTCAATAGTTTTAGCCTACCTAAACTACTGTAAAAGGGAAATCATTCTTCATGTTGAAATGACACTTTAACTCACTGTATCAGTATCAACAACAGCAAAAGTTTTCTTTCAACGAAAGAGTTGAAACATCAGCTGGAAAGAGCTATCAAGCTTGGACCACTTTCATACGTACTTTTTTCATTTCTTCATTGCAGAGTAAAACCAAAACATTTTTCTCTTTAAAAATGCTTTATCAGAAACTAATTATACACAGCTGTATAATGCTGTTCTCATTACCACTAATATGCATTTGTCACATCATTACTAGTTTTTCATTTACCTCCATAAAGCATACGTTGACCACATTCTCCTGTAAGATAATTTCATTTTACAATAAAAACTTTTGGCAGACTAGTATTTCAGTCTGCAGTTCTTACACCCATTCAAACTGTTACATAGATTAGTACTGCTGACTTGTAAATTGTGACAGTGAACAGCCATCTTTTATGCCAAGAACAATATAAATATCTGTTATTTTTTTAATTGAAGATCTACAAATATATCTAGGTTGGAACATTAGGACACAGGGGAAACCAGTGTGTATTAACGTCAATTATTTTAACAAACTTTTGAAGAAATTTTAAAAACATTTATTTAGCAAAGAATCCTTGTCCGAGTAAGGAAACAACAGCTTGTTGCATTGCAGAAAAGTGTTTACTCGGTCCATTAACAACTCAGATATGTTTCTTCCACAATGCATATGGATTCTGATTATAGCTTTTATAATCTAGTCTCTTTTTTTCTTTTTTATTGCATTCAATGTGCATTATGGAGTCTCCATTGCGAAAGCAACCGAGTGCTTTACCTACCTGTTTTGCCTGGAGGACCTGGTGGGCCAGGCAACCCCGGGGGACCTGGGAAACCATCTCTTCCAGGGGGTCCAGGTAAAGCAAACCCTGGAGAACCCTTTTCACCTTTTTCACCTCTCTCTCCAGGGACACCTGGAGATCCTATCCTGTCTGGAAGTGGTCGACCTTTGGACAGAGTAAAACATACATGAAAAAGTGACAAGTGAAAAGACAGTAACATTATCAACATGTTAGCTTCCATTACGTTTCAGAGAGAATTGAAGAAATGTTAGTGCAAAATAAAAAAGGACTGTTTTTTCACTGTTGGTGATTTGTGTAAAATTGAGATTATATACTCACTACAGCTCAAAGTAACTCACTTTGGTTAGGTCCCTACACAAATACATACAGTCTGTACTAAGTGCCTTTTTGAGATTTAGTTGAATCAACTTTTGTTGGGTAGTCAAGAGTGGTGACACAAGAATTTATATATTACACTTAGAAACTATTACATACTTCCTTATCTTGTAATAAACCAAACCTTTAACACACTTAGAAAGAGACAGTGTACCTAAGAACTTCAGTAAATAAGTATTCAATACTAGCAGATGCTAGCAGATTTCAGGAATGCTAAAACCAAAACTGGTGGTAAGATTAATAAGCAAACAGCTAATAAAGAGAAGCAGTTAAACACCTAGAAAAAAAAACACTTAAGATCTGCTTTTAGCTATTGGTACAGTCGCACACATGTCTTCATACTTTAATGAGCTATTTCAGTTCACAACTAACCATAAGACTTGATCGCTAAACCATTTTGAGTCTTCTGCAACATTGCAGGAAGATACTGAAGTCACACAAATCTCAATTTCTGTAGGGTAATGACAGACTAAGAGCTACCATTCTTCTTGTCTTGTCACACAGAATTCTTTAGGGACTATTATAGCCTGCAGTATATAGTATCTCCTCCCTAAACTGTGAAAAATTTCCTAGAAACTATCTGACCCTGGCTCTCATTAATTCCTTACTTAGCTCACTGTCAAGATAGAAAATGTGAGCAAAGGAGGTAATAATAGTATCATCATGTGCCAAAGTCAGGTTTCCACAGATGATTTGCTTGATTTTTAAAAAGCAAATATCATAGTTTAGTTCAAACACATGTACATATACACAGAATAGTAGTGTTGTCACAGATGTGAAGATGCTAAGACTATGAAAAAGGCAACATTTGCAGGCAAAAGAAATAACTTCTATTAGATCAAATGACATAGTCAAAAAAAAGCAGAAACCCTTCAGGAATTACTTTGATCTAATAAATATTATTTCTCCCTGCAAACCTAGTTTTATTAAAATTATGAAAACCCATACAGAGCTGAAGTGAGAGAAAAACAAACTATTTACATATAAGTATACATACATAGGTACATATGCACATATTCACATTTTACAGCTCTTCTTGCCCGATGGAGCCATGCTCTCTGCGCTCTCACTGATGACCTGTGCACACTACTTCTTCATTTAAGCAGGAAGTTATCAGGACTGTACACAAAGAGCAAGGCCAGATCACATCAAAAAGATGAGAAAAGTCATCTGCAGGTGTGATTGGACCCCTGCAGAGACCACTGCCTGGGTGTTCTGTAAGTCAAGGCAGTAACTGGCAGCAGCTAAGGAGAACACCTCTCAGTACTCTTCACCCAAGAACAACACAGGAAAAAAGTGAACATCAGTGGCCATGAATTCATACCTGGAGGTCCTGGAATTCCTTGTATACCAGGGAAACCTTTAGAAAGAGAAGTTTTCATTTAGGTGATTAAGTCAGCAATGCCAACATCAGTGAAGTTTTAGCATATGTTATTTAAGTACACATTACAAGCTAGTATGCCCTGAAGCAAAGTTTAAGTTAAATAATCTATAGATACCTGCAAACAATACATTTAGGGAAAAGGCCCTGCTGTGTGCCATACTCTCCACTGATATTTCTTCAATAGGGTAAAGTCTGTAATGGTGAAACTGGGAAAGGGACTGCTCGATTTACTCTGTTTACTGAAGAATTTTGTAAATTATGCAAGCCAATTATAAGACTAAAATTTAGCTACTGACTTTTTAACAGTAGTCTCAAGACTCTGCATTGTTACTTTCTTTATGCTTGTGTTGGTTTCCATCTTTCTTAAATAATCTCACTGGATTATTTAACTGCCATAAAAACAGATCCCAATTTATCTTTCTCCAATCTATAAATGAAAGCCAGTGTTATTTATGATGAGCAGAGGCATCCTACAAACTGCCACAAATAGTAATAACCTGAAAGCAATTAATAACTGAAACATTTCACTGTCATATAGAGCTCCTGAGCTCACAGATAGTACAACCTGAACTTACTTTAATAAGAAAACGAAAAGCATAACTCAGTCAAAAAGACAAGAAAAAATACATACCTTTTTCACCTTTTTGGCCTTTCAGTCCAGGCAAACCTGAAACTCCAGGCTCTCCTTTTTCACCAAAGGTATCTATTGGTCCAGGATCTATAACCTGAATCACAGGACAAAGACTAGGACACTAGAAACATACACCTGTGCCTTCATTTGTATCTCCCTTGTGTTGACCTGATGGTACAGAGGCCATTTTGTTTTGTAATAACAATTTTGAGCAGTTTTGGTTATAATTGCAATTTCACTGATACATAACAACTGCCGTGGGAGGGTTATAGCTGTTGAGGAGCTACCAGAGAAAAAAGTATTTCTTATTCTGACAAAATTCCTTCAAATCAGTAGTAGCATTAAGTGGAGAGCTTTATAGCACCTTTCTGAACAAGAAAGATGCCAAGAAACCTCAGCGTGGTCTAAGTGCTGACCCATTAGGTTTCTATTTAACATAAATACTAAAATATTCTGTTCTCGCAATTTCTGCCAACATTGATACAAGCTTGACATATAGGATACTAACATTTACAATAAAATATTCAGGAAGTATGCACAATTTTTCAAATCAAATCAGCAGATGCTGGGAATTTTCCTCCATGTTGGGGAAGCAGGACCATCAATGATCTAACTGTGGCTGACTAATGCTATTTTTTATTTGAAGTGTTCAAAAACTTACAGACTGTAAAGCTGACAGACTTACTCTTTCAAACTTTCTTCTGGATATTTTGTATGATTAACAATACCTATCATTTGCATAGTTGAAAATATTTGAAAATCATTTCCCTTGAGAGCTCCTTTCCCAAATTTCAAATATACTTAAAGACCCGTATCTAAATTCTGTTTCCATTAAGAAAAACTGAGGATATGACTGATTATAATGAGGTCAGAACATGCATAGGTTTTCTTTTTTTCCTCACTGTTTGAGCACTTTGAATTTCACAAAATTTATATTTTCACTGAAGTTTAAAACAAAACAAGAATTTATTTTACTTACTCTTCCTGGAGGTCCTGGAAAACCTCGATCACCTTTGTCACCCTAAATCAAAATACAATTTACATTTTAAATCCAAATCAGATTTTCTTCTCCACAAAGTAGGATTTCCTTAGCAAATTAACACCTTGATGCAGATTCATACAAATTCCAAATGATAAGTACCCAGGCCATTACAATAAGCAGCAAGTAGTTAGGTTGCATGCCTGTACTGCCTTACACTACATAAAGAGAAACTGGAATTTTTCGTAAAGTACACTTGTACATATACTGCCTGGGGAAAAAGCTTGTGAAAATAAAGCTTGCATTAACCAATTCATGTAAGATATGTAAACCAAGGATACCTATGCTACCTTAATTTTGACTTTTCCCAGTCAATGAGTGATGACTTCACAACTTAGTAACATTCATTTAATATGGCTTTATGTCCATTTGTTGCTTTACTGCACATCCATGAACATGCCATACAAGCTCTTAACTCCACATTCTGTGTGATGGGATTCAAAGGCCGCTACTACGCACCTTTGCACCAGGCTCCCCGGGTCGTCCTGGAACCCCATACCCACCGGGCAAACCCTGTGTGTAGAAGACAGAAAAACCAGCAAAGACAAATATAGTTACATCTTAGCCCTGGCAGCATCTAAGTTTTAAATTTTCAAATAGTCACTAATTCACAGAAAGCAACAACTTCAAGCAAACAATTCAGATGGCTAGAAAATTTCAACCATTTTGTAATACACAGACAGTTCTTTGCTTTGAATGTAAGAAACAGCACTGGAAATTCAGTAAAATACATACAGGTTCTCCTTTTGGTCCTGGTTCACCATCTTTTCCAGGCTTTCCCTGTAAAACACCAAGATCCACTTTGCTTAAATAGATGGCCACATACATGCAATGTCTAAACACAGTGGGTGAAACACTAGAACAAAACAATCACTATTATAATGCATTAATTGAAGCATGCTAACGCAGCTAACAGTGCACAGGGTATAAAGTAGGCAAATAGTGACTGCCTAGTACTTACATTACTTAACATCCTGCAAGCTGCAAAATTAAATAAAATTCTGCAAATTTGTTCCCAGATCCAGGAATAACATACAGATTGCCCAGTCAAGGAGGCTTCAAGACAAATATATCAACAGCACAGGAAACTGGAACCAGACCCAGAAACTTTTCCCTTCATAGCAATCCCTTCCTACATATATAGTCTCCTGCCTCACAAAACACTTATTCTAGGCATTCAATGGCTCAGTTTCAGCAGAGGGCTTGGAGAGTGGTCCCATATCAGATCGCATGGTAATCTAGTGGGAAAAACCACTTCCTCTAAAGTGAGAGTTACAATTTCAAATCACAAGGCAGATGATAACCTAGAATCCAAGACTCCCTTCTCCAGAACAAAATGATTCACTATTAGACCACTGTGTTATCTTAAGAGGGGATTAGATTTCCTTGAGATAATTAACAGGCAGATGATAAATTATCTAGATGGATTAAGCTACTTTTCAGCATTCCCTTCCTCTTCTTATGGACCATGAAGGGACTGGCACCTAGGCTTGTAGCCTAATCCACTGGAAACTGGCTTTTAGTTGGTGTCACAGTGCTTAGATTGTATGCGTATCATAAGTAATACGAATATTTCCCATAAACCCAAGAAAACGTATACACTTAATACGCAAAGTAACAGTGTATGCAATTCAGTCTAAAAAATTAATCTATCAGTTTAGGTCAAAAAAATCTGTCTAAAACAATGTAACTGAAGGATAAAAATGATACAAGAAACATGAACAGGCACCAATGTGTGCAGCTATGGTATTTTATAAAAAAGGGTTACAAAGTAATTTTTAATGATCAATTAAAATTATGATCTGTAAAGTCAGGAGAGTCTTCAAATGTACCCTGTGATTGGAATTAATCATACGGTTTCATTCCATGAAACTAGAATATCAGATCTTAACATCTGTTCACCTTCCAAGCCTTATCTTAATTTCAGAAGTAGCTATGATTCCCTTGAACAGCAACAATTATATATAAAATATCTTAAAAAAGGTATTCAGGGAAGTCTTTAGAAGCTGAAAGCTGTATTTTTGAACAATTCAAAATGCTCTGGTTTCCTCAACAAGCTCTAGGCCAACATTTCTCCATTCTTCCAGTTTTCAAGCCCTCATTTACTGTAAGAGTAAAAATACATACATGATAGCAAAGATAATCCTATCATGTTTCTTTACTGAAAAGATAACAGAACATTTGACCTTGTAGTACAGTAGAGAGGGAGATTATCTCTTTTTCAGACTGAAGTACAATTCAATGCCTACAGATGTGCTGGTACTTTTTCTAAGTTTATGAAGACCCACAATTTAAGAAACAATACTTTAGATACGTTTGCATGTAGAAAATGTGTATTTTTGCTACCAGCTCAGCTATGAAAGTTATGAGACTATGGTATCGGTCAGACTAGGCAAATATAGCAGACCTTATGTCCTCAAGCTTCTACAGTCAGGCTAGAAAGTAGCAAGTGAACTTATCTCAGTCATCTATATTTTTTGCTCCCTTTGTAAGAAACAGTACCTTTAGGCTAAGCAAGCTTATGTTGTAGATTGCACACAAGAGTATATGAAATACATTCAATACATTCCATGTAGCTAAAGTCACTCCTACAGAGCGACTTGTTTTTCTTTGCTTTTTCTTCTGTTCTGGAATGACTTAATGTTGCTTCAGTTGGGATCAAAGTGAGTCTTGCCTTTGCCTTCAGCACTGCAAGCTACTGTTAGGTGTCTTTATCTGAAAGCATGTCATTACTGTATGTTATTACTACTTTGACTTGTACACCTGTCCAACAGCAAAACCTGTTTGCTTGAAATATACCAAATTTGCTGTTTCACTAATTGTTACTAAGTTTAATTATCTTACGGAAACAATACAATGACTGTAATTATGATACTGGTAAAATTGAGCATACTTACACGTGGACCAGGCTTCCCAGGTTCACCCTTTTCTCCTCTGAAACCTGAACCTGGCAATCCCTGGAAAATAAATACACACCAGATCAAAAATACTGCCAAATTCTAAAGGAAATTTGCTCTTGTCAAACAGCTATACTTAGGGACATTATCAGATTCTTTACAATTTTTATAGTAATAAAAAAAAATCTACACAATACTCACTGGGGCTCCCTGTTCACCCTTTTCACCTGGATCACCCTAATGAAATCATTAAGAAAATGTAGATTAGTAGACAAAACCTTAACCATTATTCACTTATGTTGCAAAGAATTTAATTTTTCATGTTAGCAGAAGCACATTTAACCCTGTTCTCTGCTTCAAGAACTATGCCTAATAGTATGATATGCAAGAAGTTAGACAAACACAAAATGTGAATCCATTGAGCTAGTTTATTATACTAGTATATATTGCTTAGATTGCTTAATTCAGTAATAGAAAAATTCATTAGCACTCAGATTCCATGAATGTGATTCTGTATATGATAATCCAGTATAAGCTACTTAATTCAAATTTTTAGAATATTTGTTGTTTACAGAACTATGCTTATCAGTCCTCCTTCCTCAAGAAAGTCCTCTGCTGTCTGTGTTACTTATGACATTATTTATGCATTTAACCTTTACCATATATTTTTCAGAGAACTTCTAGAAAGACAATCAAAATTCATTTATGAAGTAAAACAGGGAGAAATTTTTAAAAATTTGGCTGTACGTGACTTTTTTCTTTCTGTTTTACTTTTGTTTGTTAATTCCTATTGATCATATTTTAATGAAGACTACAACAAGATTAATTATTTAAGGTCTCACCTTTTCTCCCTTTATGACTTCAGTCCCTTTTTCTTTCATATGTGGTGCTGGTCCTGGGGGTCCTGGGGGGCCCCTTACTCCTTGTTCTCCCTGTCAACACCAAATCCAGGATAGTCCATTGAAAATGGTACCGACACTGAGAACAAACATTACTAAGACCAATAACATTAAAGAGAACCACAACTCATTTTTAAAAATATAGCTAAATGAATGTTTCTTTTAAAATTCTTATTTCGGCAAAATCAGTCAGAGAAAGGGTTACATACACAACTGTATGTAACCACATAGGTTACACACAGATAGGGAACACAACTGTATAATCGGTGACAGATAGAGACTGCCCTGAAGAAAGATCTCTGCATTTCCTGTTAGGGTGAAGATTGATTAATGCTGAATATCAGTATTGTAATAGCACAGAAGTTTTTTAGCGCCTCCTTTAAGGAGGACGCAGATTAGGGGGAAAGAGTTCAGCTGCAGAAAGTTGATGCCTAAAGGAAAATGTCAGTCCAAGCTTATAGTGTTCCATTAGCTTTACAACATTATGCAAAGGCCAACTTCCCAGATGATAACTGTGGATCATACTTTTTTAGTATGTATGTGTCCATGGCCAGGTCAGGACCTCATCTCCTCATATAATGCAAAATCTTTTAAAGTAAAACAGCTCCAAAAAAGCTTGATACATTTCTATCAGGCCATAATGCATAGCAATACCATTAATTTTTTGCTAAAGACAAATCTGAGGAGGCCAGGAAATCTCCATATGCTTCTATGACCAACATTTTTCAAGCAATTTTATGATAACAAGTTAATTGCAACAGCGTGTCATGCCACAAAAGATTCTATCCATCAGGAACAGTGTGGCTCAAAATACATAAATAAGGCGGTGGATTAAATAAACCCACCTAAGTAACACTTATACTCCAAAAGGCCTCTGTCAATGACACTCATGAGAAGCTTCTGGGGAAGGCCTAAGACGCACTATCAATTTACCGAATAACCCATGACTGCATGCATTTATTGGCTCCTGAAAACACAACATAAAGCACTTTAGCCTAGACCTCTCAGTGGGAGCGGTAACAGATTAAACTTAACATGTTTTACTACCCATTTGATGTTGGTTAAGAGAATAAATGGGATCCTGGAGCACATCTTTTGGCTCACTGTCATTCAAAAGTAAACCAGTCTGCGTGCTCTGAAAGCTGCTCCTGGTTGAGTCAAAACACAGTAAAAGGTGACAACTGAAAGATATGCTTTAAAAGTATACACTACCAAAACAGGCCCTCAAGGGTCCTACCACAACTAATTCTGATAATTCTGGACAACACATTAAATCTCATCCCTCAGAACTAAATCAATTTCAAATAGATAACACAATGAGTTCCAATATACAGAGTAAATACTTCCAGACCTGCCTACTGCAAACTAAAGTAGTCAGTACTGGTCACAGCTGGAAAACCAGGTAACAACCTAAATTAATGTCAGATATAGCACCATCATGAGCAAACTCTGTAACCGTTCGTGAACTTTGTTCATTTAGGTGTAAATTACAGCTTTACTCAAGTCTTCCAAAAATTACAGTGCTGCTTTTCTCCACTGATTGATTCCAACAGTTCATTTATTTAAAACAAAATATCAAAAATATTTCTGACAGTTGTCCTCTAGAAGTTTTTCAGAGACCTACCTTTTCACCTTTGGGACCCTGAAAGCCCAAGCCCATGTAGCCCTGAAAATACAAAGCACACGTACTTAGTCAATTTTTCTCAGCAGTGCATGCATGCATACAACTATACATTCATATGAAGGTATTTTGTACACGGGAGAAGTTAAGAGAGGCAAAAAAAGACAGAATGTGTCTTTTAAATGCATGTGTGAAACAAATACATATTATGTCCTAATCCCCTGCTGCTTTTTTTAAGTCCTGTGTCACACCAATTCTTGAAAAAAAAGAATTAAATTTATCAGATTTTATTGTCAGTGTTCTCCTTTTTTCAACATTTTTGTGACATAATTAACATTTTAAGATAAGTTCAAATAACCATAGAATGCTGTAATTACTACTGATTTGATCAAGTGAGATAACAGATCTAAACAAAATTGAAAAAAACATTAAAAACGTGTTAAAAATCTCTTTATGATGCCCATTAAGACATAAAAATAGATCCCAGAGTGTAAAACCCCCACTCCTTTAGAACTATAAGTTTCCTGATTTTTGGGGATCTGGTGTGCCAAATAAATAAACAAATAGACTTCATCTTTATAATAAACAGAGCCTTACCTTTTCGCCTGGGAGTCCTGGTGGCCCAGGGGGACCCTACAAAACAATACATTTTTGCATATATATGTATATATTACACTAGGTAGAATAATGTGTTATTCTATAAAGATAGTAAAAAATGCAATTTTTCCCATTAAACCAAGATGTAAAGTCTGCTACTGTGCAGTACTCACAACTTAGAACAAATAATATAAACAAACAGAATCTGTCTCTAAGATATCTCATCAGACCTTGTTTTGCAGTTAAGTGTTGGACCTAATCAGCATCTAGACAAGAGACAATCAAAAACGTCTGCGCTGTAAAATTACTTTATTGATGACTTTTTTTTTTTCCCAGTCTTGCATGCTAAATATTAGTCCTCACCTTTCTTTCATTAAAATTGTTCTTTTTCACATCAGCAAGTGCAAATACTGACTAAACTGTACAATTGCTTTCCTTTACATCACTGTCAGTTTTCCTGAGAAGGATAAGAGATCTCACACAGCTCACTTTCATGGCCAGAATCATGGCGTAGACCAGATGGCAATAACTGATTGCTGCTAGTGTTACCTGCATCCAGTGCAGGAAGAGAAGATACTAGGTATCTGTTAGGCCTCTCAAAATGCCAAATAGCTGAAATGCCTTCAGCATTTGTCAATTACTATAATTGACAAAATAAATTCCTATAATAACAGACAGTTCATATCCTGTTTTCCACCGTACTGCTTACTGTGGCTGCCCATAGGAACAACCTCAGCAAACATCTTGATTTAGATCTGGCTGCTAGGTTTGTAGTTTATTTTCTATAAAATCAGTGGGAGAAGAGGGGAAAGGAGGAATAAATATTACAGCTCCTCCCACACAAAAATGTCCTCCAAGCCTGCAAGAGTAGATGACTGTAGGAGCAGCTGGTATTGAAAACCTACGTTACGCAGTCATTCCTGCCACGTTAGAGTCCAGGAGTCTAAACATGAAGCCTGGAACCACAGGTTGTCTTTCCCAAACCCCAACAAACACTGGCTATACACACCTTGTAGAACTTTCCTATAATAAAGCTCTATAAGTAAAGTGCAGATCGGCATGAGAGGAAACTTACTGGTTCTCCTGGAGGCCCCTGTGGCCCCATTGGTCCCTGAAACCCTGGAGTTCCAGGTGGACCCTATGAAAAATTAAAATGGCATAATTAAAAAGCGATACTTGCTTGGTAATTTCATGATACTGATATAATTTTAATTGAAGCTCACTGCTATTCAAACATCATTTGGACTTACAGGTAGTCCAGGTTGGCCAGGAAAGCCTTTATCACCTTTTAGCACACTAGGAGGTAAAAGACCAATCACTTCACCTGGATCTCCCTATAACAAGAAAAGAAAATGAATAATACTTGAACATCCATTCAAATACATTCAAAACCACTAATATTGCAATGAGAGGGAAGTTGGAGCTATGCAAAGAATCATTTGGAAAGCTGACTTAAAAAAAAGTCATCTTACTTCTTTTAATTCAGTTGAAACATAGCAAGAGATATTAAAAGTGAGGACCCTAATTGTCAAACCTTTAAAGTCACCTGAAGAGATTCCAGTAGGAAATCTTCTTTCATATCCTGATTTCCTATACTTTAATGGGTAATCAGAAAGATTTTTCCCACCAAATCTATCACTACTTCAGACAGGGTCACCACATAACTGGAGAATCTGACCTGGCTGCTGAGAGAAGTGTAACAGTCTCTTTTCCAGGCTAAGATATTCAGTCTTATACCTAATTTTGACATAAAAGCCATTTATGGCATCCTTTTTCTTCAAAACAGGAATCCATTTTGTCTTGCTTCAGAAAACTGTTCTGATCATTATCCACTTCTTTATGTTTCTCTTTTTTGATAGCAAAAGATCCCATTTTCCCTGCATTTTTGTACAAAATTGCAATATAGTAAGTAATTTTATTTCAGGAGTTGTGTACCCATGCATACATGCCTAGGGGACAAATATTTGAGCACGTCAGTGAATAGACTAAGTCAGTTCTTCCCATGTGAGAGAAAGAGAAAAGGGAATTTTACAGCTTAAGGTAGTCAGGTCATTACAAATCTGAGATTACATTGGGACTTATGTTTAGCTTACAATTCCAAATTATATCTGTTCATTTTAAAAAGCAAAAGCTTTCCGTTAACATTCAATATTTCATTCTCCAGCTCACAAAACACACTCAGATACCTATGTAGTTTAATTTTTTCTTTATAAAAACTGTTTAGTATGTGTTGGATGGTTCTCATACTTTAGGCTATATGACCTTCTTCCACAAACATTATCTGTGTGAAACTATTTAGATAAATGAAATGTCAATATCAAAACAAATGTTTGAATCACAAAATCTGTATAAAACTTTATACACAATTAGGTGGGCACCACACTGTTTATACATAATTAATGATATGTACTACTTATTTCTGTTGTAATCTCTGTAATACTTACACTTTCAAGGCCTGCATGGAACAACTCATGTGTTCAATCGTTATTAATTGGAGGTCGCCCCACTGTCTTTATTTAGTGGGACTGCAGAACAGAGTACAAAGTGAAACATGGTGGTACATTTTTTCAGTCCTTAAGTAAGAACTGCTAGTCTTAGAGGGTGTAGAGTTCACCCTAATTCTTACTGTTAGAACATACTTAGAGCAAAATGTACCTTCATTCCTGGAGGTCCTGGGGGTCCCTGTGAAAAAAGACATATTTGATGTTATTGGTCCTCAGTGTTTGATATTTTACATCTTATACTCTGTATCATTTCATATAGTCATATTTGCATTTCAAGAATCAGGGTTGAAATAAGTGGATCAAGCATGCAAGAATCTACTTACTATGCTCCCAGTCAGTCCTGGTAAACCTGGGGGACCTACTGGACCTCTTTCACCCTAAGGAGAAAGAGAGAAATTGGTTTTATTTAGGGAACATATGCTTGAGGGATGTTTTTATTTCAACACAAGAGATGCTGTTATAAATATATGTAAATGTCACCTTTGTGCCATTACACCCTGGAATGCCAGGTGGACCAGGAGGGCCATCTTGTCCAGGAATGCCCTACATGAAAAGAAAGAAAATAGCAGTATTAGCAATAGTCCAGGTCAGATGTCACACTTAAAACTTTGATGTACTTTGTAAAAATACATAAACTTCATACATACAGGAAGGCCTGGGTTTCCTGGAAAGCCTGATGCTCCTGGGGGGCCCTGCAATTGACAAAAACATAAACTGAAATGACAAACTCACAAAACAGCAAGGACAAGCTGTAGTCCAAGTCACATCTCCAGCAGTGACAGTCAAAAACCAAGTAACAGTTTATTTTAAAGTTCCTTGACAAAATAGCTCTAGTCTTCAAAACCTCTCAAACATGGCACCTTAGTAATCAATAACTGAAAGCAACTTTCTATATTTCTTTATCTTTTTAAGCAGCAATATGGATTTCCTTCAACAGGAACTGGACCACAGCCTTACGTACAGGTAAAAAAGAATGCAGAGGTTCTGTCTTCTCACACCCACCACTCCCAAAATGAAATTTACTGCAGGCACCTCTTCATAGCAGACGAGGATCTTAATGCACTGTAAAGATGCTTCTCTGTTTCATACTCCAGATCAGTGTATCAATACATCCTCATCATCAAAAAAACTATGGGGTTGAGATAACCCTTTCTCCTTGAACAGTATTTCAGTATAATGAATCAGGAGTTTGACTTGGCGCATCATTTTCATTCTACCAGCTTATATATTCATGCAGTATTTCCTAATACATGTATTATGAAGCAGAAAAGATGTACGGGAATCCTGTGCTCAGATAGCATATTTGCATCTTCCAAAACTTTATAATTGCTAGAAGAGTCTACTTGCACTGTAGCACAAAAACACATTTGCCAGGAGCTGAGAATTCACATTAACACTTTGGATACCCCAGGGTATCATGAACACCATGGACTGAAATAAGGATCTCTTGATCCAGCAGAATACCCTCTCTGTAATAGCTCAACAACTGCAGTTATGTGCTGCAGCAACTGTAGGCAAATGGCAAACAACACTGAGACAGTATTTTGAAAATCTGTGGACAGAAGAGTATAGCTGAAAATGTATGCATCATTACTGGTCAAGTCATTTGAATCCTCTTTCATCATTATATTATGAAATGTGAAAATGCTTAGAATGGGCTTGGCACCTCACAAAACCTGAAAAGACATGGCCCTGGATAATATAATGTGCTAAAATAAGTGTTACATAGGTGCCACATTAAAGAGAAATGACAACAGGAAGGTTACAGACATATTCAGAGCCTCTTCTATCAAAGTCAAGAGATCTTTGTCCCTGGCTTTAATTCAGCTCTGCACCTTATGCACATTTTTAACATGTATATGCTCATGGGTGTGTCAGCATCTCTGCTAGAGCGCTTCAGGGAGGTTAGATGGCAAACATAAAGGAGAATTTTGCATGAAGTAATAAGGTTGGTTCATATTCAAGCTGGAAAAAGCTTCTTGGTATGTCAGAAAAATATCAAAGGCATATTAAAACCAGTGCTGTTGATGCAGTGGTAAGTACCAGGTGAAAATGCAAATGGACAAAGGCACTGACTGCCCAATGCAGAAAGAACTTCAAAGGCAAAAGCAAGACTTTTGAAATCATTGTGCAGCACAAGGGGATGTCATTGATTTAACTCAAAGAGACTAACCCCATCTTGCACTTGAAGGCAGCCAAGGAGAGTTAAAGACATATAAACCCATAGACATCAGAATTGCAAAAAAAAAGTAAGTTAGAACTCACTCTTGTTCCCTTTGTTCCTGGTAGTCCTGGTTCTCCAGTATCACCCTGCAAAGGAAAAGAGATAGCTTTGTCTTTCCCAGGGACGACAATTTAGGGAAATCTGAGTGTTTTAAATACTAAAGCTTAAGTTCTTACCTTAAGACCTGGTGGCCCAGGGGGACCTTCAGGTCCTTGCATTCCAGGAAACCCAATCACACCCTGTAGTCCTGGCAAGCCTCTTTCTCCCTGTGGAAGAAGAAAACTCATTAGCAATTAAATAACTGAAGCTGCTTCTTCAAGCAACCCACATATCCCCTGTTTCTCTGCTCAAGAAACCTGTTAGGTGGTAAGAAACTACACATGACAGCAAACATTTTACATTAGTATTTGAAGAAAGGATTATTATAAACAAAGAAATATTTCTGGTTCAATAATAGATTGGCAGAAGATGAGTGTGGCATAACAGAAAAGCACTCTTTGAATGGCAGTAAAACCTTTTTTCTGTCTCCCTGGACAGCACTCTTCACGGCATGTTTATACCCGTGGGATCAGGAAGGCCATTTTCCCTCTAGTAAGACCTATCTGCATTCCTTCAGAGATAACACTAAATCCTAGAAAACCTAACACCCCATATCAGCAATTAAATGCCTGAAACCCACAAATATCACTATTCAGTCACTACTGTATGAATGGCTAATACCATTCCTCTTCTTATATATCATTCACAACAGCAGATTTTGGAGACCAGGCTTGTCACTTGGTCTTGGAATTTCAGGGTGGTTCAGAGACAGAGTGCTTGAAGATACAGGATCTTCCCAAGAAGCTGAACACAGAGATTGTATGTGTCATCCTTTAGGTTCTTCTTTAATGTATGGGACATCTGTTTTCTGTGCTGTCCCTCTCCCTACAACCCCAAATGTATTTAAATCAAAGAAATCTAGAGGCAGAAAATCCATCCACACTCTAGATCAATATTGCAGTTATCATACATTCACTATACTTGGACTCCCAGTGAAACCAAGATGAACACTTCATAAAGGCTGCAAAATCTACACATAGGGGAGAGGGAAAAAGAATTATGCATGTCAAAGCCAGAAAACAGCAAATCAAGCAAATCAAGCAAACCCCAAAACTTCCATGTAGGAAATTGTCCTTTCAAGGTGTGGTACAAAATGGGGAGAAACATTTAATATTGTCCAAAAATGTGAGAATATTGAATGAATAAAACATTAGTGAACAGCTGCAAAAAGGAAAAGGTATGCAAGTTTGGACAGCAGCTAAAAAACATGGCACCTCTTTTAGAAGCTCAAAACACAGACCAATTTTTAAAGGATACCAATAAGAAAATAAAACCAACAAGATTCAAAACACACAAAATGAAGCTATGCAAAGATTTAAGTATTTTCACCAAAACCGTGAGAGGTAGGATTGCTATTTGTAACTAACAAGCAATTTAGTAATTGGATTTTAGGATGGTGAATAGCAAAAAACTCTTCTGTTTGCTCAGGACAAAGATTCCCAGCAATATGCTGGTAACTTGCAGCAGTCAGCTGAGGACTGAGCACACAAAAGAAGAACATCAGTTTTGGAAAGCGTGCTCCTGAGGTAGGTACAACAGGCACCTTGCAAAGAAAAGGTTATGATATGCAGGCAGAGGAAACTTATGAATCACGGACGTGGTGCTAGTTACAGTCTTGGAAGACGAGAGGAACTGGAAGATTTGTTACTGGGGTGATGTTGGTTTTTAGCTCCTTGGCTGGGATTTTGTTAAGAAGATGAAGAGACAAGGGACAGGAGAAGTGGTTGATGGGTAAGAAGAGCAGGGCCAAGGAGGAAGGAGGGGAGAAAACTATAACTAAGATGATAAGAGCATGAGAAACTGAAACCAAAATAACTTTTATTTATTAAAATTCCCTACCAGGATAAATTCTCCTGCTGTTTCTCCTCTCCTTCCTCCCACAAAAATATTTTTTTCAACAAAAAGGTACTTTCTGAGGCAAACAATCAGTTTTTCCTTGAAGTGCTGAAACGGCATGATCTCCTCTATTTACTCCCCAGTATTCTTTGTCATGGTTTGAGAATAAAGTTTGCTAGTAACCCAAATCTGAGTTAGTGTGTTAGACCACAAAACACAGCAAAACCAAGTAAGCAGCAGAACAGCTTAAGAAATATATTTCTAGGTCAGCTGTGAGGTAAAATGTCCAAGTTCTAAAATAACTAAAACTGTTTTGAAGAATATTTTAAGGAAGAATGTATCAGGATCCAGGCCTCTGAATAAGTGTTAAAGTAATTAAAAACCTGAAGGCTATCTGAAATGTTAAATACATTACTGAGGTTCTTAAACCCGTACTTCAGATGGCTAATTAGCACTGCAGGAAAAAGTGTATTTCTACAAAATCAGATGTTGTGTCACTTCAGAGCAGGATTTCACACCAAACCCTGGGCACTTTCTCTCATGACCTGCTGGGAGTTGGACTAAGGAGGGAGAAGACACTCAAGTACATAGAACAGGGTTTTCCATTGCTGAAAGAAAGCACAACATGTCCAAATGAGAAGAAAATTACTTTGACACCCACTGAGAAATGAGTCATGTGTAACATGACTAATGCTTTCTGCACTCAGGAGTTCTGTCCATCTGAGGATTTCAACACACTGAACCACTGCACCCTGCAACACAGAGAAATAGTCTTTCCTCCGCTCTTAAGGGAAGATAAAACTGAAGTTTACAGATCAGATTTTCGCTTAGTCTAAGGCTCCCTTAAGACTGTTCTGGCACTGTAAAAGAGCCTTAACGTGCCTGTAAATTGCTCACTAAGGTAATGGCCACTCCAGCTTGCCAAGGAGGTTAACTCAAGGTTTGAAATAAATAAAAACTTGGGCTTCCAAGGCAACTTCAGTAAACTCTCTCAAGGCTGTCTTCAACCTCCCAGGCTGCCCTGTCCGAGGGGCAAAACCTAGCTGCAGGAGCAGAGCTGAGACCATATCGAGTCACTTCAAGCTAAGATACATCCAGGTTTCCCTAGAAACATTTTATTTTACTGACTTGAACTGTTAAGCCAATGAGCAAACTAACTGGCAATTTTTCCAGGACTTCTGGACATCTAGTCAAGCTACTGGATATTCAAAGGCCTGGAGAACGTAACTCCTGAGTATGTGGGGGCTTGTACCGTCCCAAATACTGCAGACTCATGGTTTCTCATACTGGAACTCAGCTCATGTTTTTGCCTGTGATTTGCCAGAGGGAAGTAACGAAACATGAAGGTGACTGCACGTATGAGAGCTGCCAGATCCCTCTCTGCATGCAGCCTGCCACCTTGGCCACTTGTTCTAACAGGGGAGTATGGACACTGTTTACACTTCTCCCTCTAGTCTGCCTTCTCATTTCATTTCACTGCAAAGCAAGTTGGGAGTACGTAGTCCAAAGTAAGTATTGGGTAAGTAGCCCGAACTTGCGCAGTCTCAGGCTACACCGTTAATAGGACCTTCCTCCTCCACGCCATCCACAAAAACTCAGAGAAGTTAGAACAACCTATTCCACCAAGACCCAGTAACAGACCTTAGGGGTGTCTCCTGAGTTCCAGCCCCTTTCTTTAGTCCAGGTGTCACACTGCCTTTTTGTGTAACAGTCTTAGAAAATGTGCGTGACAAAAAGTGTAAGGAAAGAAGCAGTGCTAATGAACCGAGGTTTTAATTCAATATTCCTGCTCCACTTAGTGCCAGCTTCCACCAAGAGACATCTTTTTGGCACGAGTGAAACTACGCTATATTACAGCAAAATTCTATCAGTCTCAAAGTGTCTACAACTGAACAAGAGAGTACAGAAACCCTACCATCTAGAAGCTATAAAGTCATGTGAATACAGAGCTCCATGTGTCCTAATGTCACTGCATAGATTAGCCCACAGAGGTCACCCAGGTAGCAACATTTGTACTGCCGCTTCCCTACACAAAGTGGCTTATTTGGAACTTTAAGCTTAGATGAAGCTATCAATTATTATGCTGTGCAGTACAAATATAAGAATGTCCTGAAGATGCCTTGCATTGCAGGAAATACTTGAGCAGCATCCTTTCCCTGCTTGCCTGCTCAGTTCCTTTCTTCACTCAGTGTTCCAACCCAACAGCTAGTGTTTGCACTGCATTTATGCTGCAACTCATTAAGCATCCACACTACATAAATTGGCAAGCACCAGATCACCACTGCTACCCCACTTACTTTTCGCTCAGCACTGACATTTCTAGCTGTGATGCGTGAAGAGCTTTAGACTCTGACCGCAAGGAATATGTATTATTCAAGTTCCAATATTCACAGCTGCAAAATCTTGGCAAGCAATATTGAAAGAGCTTCTGCTTCTTACAAATCAATTCATGAGACTCAAAAATTAAAACAGATGTAACCAAGTCCTATGTACCTCTGCTGATTCAATGCAAACTGACAGAGAGCACAAAGGAGAATTCATTTCTCAGTTCACAAAAATGAATATTCTGCGATTCACCTGCTGAAAATGCAGAGGTGTTACATAAAAAGACAGCAAGTGCTCAGTTGTTGCTGCACTCATTTAATGACCAAGATGCCTGTGTTAGGCCAGCTTTTGCGAAATGCATCCAAATGCCTTTGCATTAGATAGTTCAAGTTAAAAGCATTTGAATGGACTTCTAAACAGAGGCAAACCTGTTAAGAGTGTAACTGCATAGGCTGGTATTTTTTCTGGCACATACCCATCCAAATTAGCTGTGCAATGCTGTTTGACATATGGAACAAGTGCAGATTGCTAAGCAAGAAAGTCACATGAAGTAAGTAGTTTCAGAAGATTCAGCTGTAATAAATTAAGTGCTAAGGGGGAGGAAATAAACACCACCCCATTATAAATTGTTTCCCCTGTTATTTTGCCTAGGGACTGCTGGACTGGGAGATTTTAGACTTAAGAGACTGGTAACATGGATATAAATCAACTGTTTCCAGAAGTGTGGGCTCACAGGGTGTCTGGGCCTGTACAAATATAATGTTCTCAGGCTCTCCAGAGACTCAGGCACGTGGTGAATAAAAATGTGCAGAACTTCTCAAAGCCGTTTGAAAGACACTTCATCTGCCTCTACCAGCAATCGCTCTGCAGCTGAGATGGCAGGACAGATACATGCCTGCCCTTCAGCTGAAAAGGCATAAAAACCAGTCTTAGGAAGAGATGTCAAAGGGCAGCTGAGCTGATCTACCCAGCAAAGGGGGCCCTTCTCCTCATCCTATGCCTTTTAAAGGGATGGTGCCTACTTCTCTATGCCAGCTGGTACGATTCCCTCAGCCTTCACCGCGCGAGTTCAGCTCACTAAATTTGCTCACTTTTCTTTAGGGAGTGTGCTTGCTCTGGCCTCAGTGAGCTGAGGAGCTCATCAGGTGGCCAGACAGCTGCAAAAACTGATGTGAGGGGGACAGAGCAGCACAGGACACTGGGTGGAACAGCAGCAAGAGCAGCTTCTCACACCAGCACAATGGGGGTTGCTGGAGTTCATCCACCAGAGCTTCTCAGCTGTGCCTTTGCTGCAAGAGGGACTGAGCTGGGAGCCAACAAATGCTTGACCTTGCCAGAGAGCCATCTTCAGAATGGTGTTGCTGCTGACTCCAACATTGTTGTAAGTTCAGACCTTCTCACTCATGCTTTCCTCTTCCCAAAATTTAACGTTCATTGAACCAAAACACCACCAAGGGCACATGTGGCAAAGCTTCAAGATGCAAACTGAGGATGCAGTTTCCAAAAAGACAGAAATAGGGCCTGACAATTCAGCACTCTTTTCTGTTTTTCTCTTATCCTCAGACTGATTTTAGAAAGTCTGAAACATTACTATTGAAAGAAATTAGCTTGAGACCTAGGTACAATTGTTAACAAAACCCACCATCCAAAACATTCCTCACACATTGATGCTCCAGCGTGACCTAGCCCAAGCCACATGAGAGGTGAATGCAGGCTCTGTATTTGTTCCTTCAGCTGATACAGCTGCGAGTGCTCAAGTGAATTGACTTCAAGGTGTTAGACCAGTAATTAAGGGGGGAACACCATTGTGCGACCTGAGTAGCACTCTCAAGTCACTATGTTTCCCTCCACACTCTTCTGAACAAGTTACAGAATTGTAATTGGATCAGTGTTACATTCGTGAGGACAGAGGGGAAAATCCAATTCTTTACTGAAGGAGTATTTTTAACCACCAGAGGGAGCACCAGCCCCGAATATCTTTCAGGATTAAAAATAAATTTACAATAAATATCATCTGTTTGTCCTCAGCTGCACTTACCATTTTCAGTATTTTATTGAAAGTGTGAAGTACATATCCGTCAAACAGAATTATTGCTATATGCTCACAGGGCAAGCGTCCTCAAATGCTCTAAGAATGCTTAACATTACAGAATTCCCACTGCACATCCTTCAGCACTAGAATCTGTGCTATAGCTATACAATTCTGGAGTCACATGAGTAATCAGTAATTAATTACACAAACATAACTGTGAAGACATGCAAAGAATCTGTGTAGGAGCTCTGCAAAGACTTTGGCTCACCAGAAGTTTTGAGGCTGAGTTCCTGACAGCATGCAGAATGGAAGAGCAGGTCAGGGAGGACAGAGCAGGGAGAGTCAGCAAAATCTGGATTCTTGCACTGCCAGGAAGCATCTGAGAAAGCTCACTCACATGGAAACATGAGTTCAGCATTTTTGGCATGACTAGCAGAAGGAACAGCCATGACAGTTTTACATCACCTACACAGCTCCACAGTGAGGCTGGCTGTGGGCTGGATGAGTCCTCTGCACAACTTCCAGCATTACCAGGGCTGTTCTACATTATATGCAGACATGTATGTCGACAAAGAGCTACCCCAACAGCGGCTGGAGAATAGCGCACTCTGGTCACGCCCTCTGCCATGGTTCTGCCATCTCCTTCTCCCTTTGCTGACTTGCACCTGTGAGACTCCTTCAGCCCTGCCATTAAGCCCGTTCTCAGGCTGCACGCCGAGGGGGGAACACTGAGAAATGCCCACTTACAGCGCAAAAGCCAGTGCCATACAGGTTCACATGCATAGGGGCAGAACCTCCACTCTGATCACCAAATGATGGCACCTCACTTGGCTCTGGTTTTTCACTCCCTGAAAGGATTACCCTTCCTACTAGGAAAGTATCCGTTTCCAAGACTCATGAATTTACAACACCAAGGAACCTGTGCAGCTTGATACAAAATGAACCCAAACCGCTGACAGTGAATCTATCAGTATAAACATTTAATTAAAGAGCTGCTCAAGTCTACTGCTCAGGGACTCAGCCTGGGACTCTGCCTCCTAAATACGAAAGAATGCTTAGACTGAAAGCATATTTCAGTGTCACCTCATGGCTGTGCAGAGCATTCCTCAGGAAGCCGCTAAGTGCTTCCCAGGAGTATTAAAATAGAAATGACGATCTTAGATTATCCTTTTCTCTACGTATCAGTGTGTATGTGCTTAGTTGGTGTGCAAGTAAGTGGGTGGATATACAGTGTGTCTGAACTTGATTTACAAGCTGAATAAGAAGTAAAATAAGAAGCTCAGTGAAGTAAAATTAACATTCAAAAGTCAGTCATGGCTACAGATTCAGCTTCCATTTAATTAGTGTCAAGCAACCGATTGGCTATCAGCATCATACAATTTCAATTAAACTAGCTATAACTAAAGGCCCCTCCCCACATGATTTAACAAGCCTTCTTCATGTAATTCCTTTTCTTGCCCACCCATAGTTATTCCTCATTTTCCAACTGCAGTATTCAGTTTTTCCAGTGGAGGTGCCCAAATTTCACTTTTTAGGACTTCCTGATGCATGTACTTAAGCTCTCAATGTTTCCTTACATTTGTGTGCCTTTGGCTGATGTACTTTTTGTGTGGTATTTGAATCCAGTGTAGATAAATATTACAGACCCAGAAGTAGCTAGGATGCTCAGAAGGAACATATTTGTGCTTACAGCAAAATATTATTTTGCTTCTTTTCCCTGCATTAAAAAATAAAGAAAAAGAAAAAACTCACTGATGTTTAGTGAAGTACATGCACCTTTCATTCATTCACAAAAGATGGCATGCATGACCCCTAACTTGAACATTTTATAAGCCAGTAGTCTATCTCAAAGCACGACTGAGGGCATGGAATATGAAAGATAGGAATATGAAAGACAGGAATATGAAAGCAAGACTAACAGACAGCTGAAGTCAATAGACTGCAAGTGAACTTTATTTTCAGTTGTGTAAGTCTGCCTGCACAAAGCCTGGCAGTTTAACACCAAGGTACCAAGGTATGTGGTTCATTACCTTTATGTTTAAACTTCTCTCGATTTAAAAAAAAAACAACAAAAAAACCCAAAAACAAACCCAAAAAAACTAACAAAAAACCAAACCCCACAACCAAAGAGCTCATGATGTTTCAGGAGAAATTCACACAAACCTTCTACCAAAGGTACACATAGGTTTTTCCAAGCATTTTAGTTTTTTAAATCAGACGAGGGTTAAGGAGCCTCTTCCCATCAGTTAGAGTCACCCTGGGGAACAGAAGAACCTCAAAGAGCCACAAGGGAAGAGGGCATTTGAAGGACAAATGCGTTTGCACTGTAAAAAAAAGGAAATTCTATCACCTGGAGACAGGTTGAATCAAAAGAGTGCTGTATTTCCCACCCCTTCCAATCATCTGTTGAACTCATTAGGTCTGAGTAACTCTTCCTTTGTTTTATTGCACATTGTGTTAAATCACTTCCAGTGCTGAAGGTCCAAGAATATAAGGGGTAAAAATGCTCCACACCCTTCCTTCTTCATTAGTGAAAATTATTTAGCATTTGTTTGCATTTGGCATTGTTTAAAGGCTCACATTTAAAGATGAAACAGCAGAAAAAAAAAGGTCTTGAACTTTTCAGATTTTTTTAATTTATTTTTGTTCAGATCCTAGACCTGGAATGAAATGTGACGTTACATGCAAGTTTTATTCTCTTGCCAAAGGTTTGTCATGGACATATTTACAGAAAATAATCTCTTCCATAAATAGTAAAAACATGGGCAGCTGGTCCTAGACAGTACAGACTGCAATAAAGTTCTCATAATGAAGTAGTTCATATCTTAGAGAGTACATGACAGGCAGTAATATTGGAGACAGTGCTAGTCTAGCTGCTTTTTTGGGTTAGGCTGGAAACAGCATTTCTACAGTTTTAAACACTTTGAAAGTTGTATAGGAGGAGAGTGTCTTTCTATAAAAACTAGAGGAAATATTCTGGCTTCTGACTCTTTATCATGAAAGCACCACAAAGCAGATAACATTATACCTCAAAAATGTAAATCCGTGTTTCTTTAGTTTAATCCCTAGAGTCTCCACTCAACCAGATCCACTAGAGAACAGACACTACAATGTAGTTTCTTTGTAGTACCTCCAAGGTTGTTTAACCTGAATGAATTAAGCTAACAAAGATACAATGATGATTAATAATTATTATTTTGGCATTGTGGAGGATACTAGCATCGTCATCAGTGAATGCCACCCAAAAGCTGGTCTGCTGCTTTGTAGGTGGCTCTAAGGTTTTCTTTCGGGGGGGCGGTATGTTATAAAAAAAAAAAGAAAAGAAAGAAAGAAAAAAATGAAAAACCAAAACAAAAACAAAAAAAAGAAGAAAAAAGGAAAATAAAAAAGGAAAAAAGAAGAAAAAAGGAAAAGAAAAAAAGGAAATGGAAAAAAGGAAAAAAGGAAAAAAGGAAATAAAAAAAGGAAAAAAGGAAATGGGGAGAAAATGAAAAAGAAGGAAATGAGGGGGAAAGGAAAAAAGGAAATGGGGGAAAAAAGGAAAAAAAAATGGGGGGGTGGTGTCGGACGCGGACAGGCAAGGGTGCGTGCGGGGCCTGTCAGACCAAAGGAGCGCGGCGACGCACGGGTGCCACCCAGAGGAGCTGGCGGGGAAGTGACAGGGCCCGGGAGGGCCCCCCCCGGCGCGCAGCGAGGGGCGGGGTGCGCAGGCAGTTTTGTGGTCCAAAGCTCGTACTTGGCCTGCAACCGCGGAGCTTCACTTCTACCAGCATTAACTTTTTCCTTTTTTCCTGAGGTAAACGGCATCCCGCGGTTGCCACGCCTTCAATCAATATAAAATTATTTGCATTTAATACCTAGAACTTCCTAAAGAGACCCCTTTGGATGACTGTCACAAGGCTGCATGTGTCCTTGCTGGATTTCCAGCTTCCATCTCCACGCTTTCGGACAGAGATGAAGTTTGAGCCAAAGACTTACAATCACATCCTTACGTTGCAAATCTTGTCAAAGGTGCCGCATGCAGCTGGCAGCAGCACTGGCTTCTCTGTTCACTGCTCCACTGTACCAGCCTCTGGTATTCTTCCCGCTGGAGTCAGAGGGCACTTCAGGCTGCCCCTCTGTACTAGAGTCCCCCCCCACCCCCTCCCCTACTACTGCTTAAACCCATTTGGTTTGCAGTTCTGCAGCATCTTTCAGTCTTTGCTTGGCAGTCGAGCAAACTGTGCTAACAAAACGGAGGGTTACCAAATCCCCTCCAGGCTTTTAGTATTCTGCTAACTAGCCATGAAATACTTTTCTTGCGTCCGTTTACAGTCAGTAACAGTGTTGAATGAGAGAAGAGTTAAGAGGACATCCAATGTGATGCCAGTGTTCACTCACTCAACTCAGTATTTACTTTAACTGTGCACACTGATCTTTGACACAAGCCTTGGTGAGAATTATTTTTGTTGGCATATCAAAACACTTAAAAATATTCCAGCTGAACTTCAGTGGAAGCTGTCACATGCTTTCTTTAAGAGCTACAAAATTTATGGGTAGGTTTTGCTATGCTAGTTACTTTGAAATATTCTAACAGATAGAAACATAATTTTCGGGATGGGAGCCTAAGTTGTTTTTCCCCTTGCTTTAACTTAATTTTGCTTTTCTTCTGTTGTTAAAGATGACATAGGAGAACATTCTACCTGTTAATGAAACCTACTAATTATTTTCATCATTTAGGTTAACTTCCTATGCTACGTTGTCTGTAATTCAATTTACTTACTGCCCTGTAACACTTTCTCAGGTGTTATACTTACCTGAAAGGGAAATATTTTTTAACATCTCTTAAAAATTCTTCCTCAACCCTTCTTGCTCCTGTGATATTAAGCTTCTTTGAGGCTCTCCAGCTGGTGAGGAATTGCTTGTGTGACAAAGTACTCCACTATCACTTTTTTAGCAGCTACTTCAGGCTTCCTCTTTGAAAATCCCACTTCCATGCTGCTTCTTACTTTTCTGTCTCCTTCCAGGCATATATGGCTACAAGTTTTGCTATTCCTTCTGCTGGAAGTGATTTTGAGAATTTTGGATGAAATTTGGTTTTTTACTCTTTCTTAATGAAACTCTAAGAGAATTCAGATCTGCATTTGTGAAAACTAACATCATAGGGCTTGATGTTTTCACTGGCTAATAGAAGTTATCACCTCTCACTGAAAACATAGGTCTAAAATCTGAAATAGGAGGTAGCTGAGCAAAGAGAAGCAACTACTAGTATGAGATACAAAACAAACAAACAAACAAACCAAAAAACAACCCCCCAAACTGCTTTTTGTTCTTGGCTAGAAAGGCCAGAAAGTGATTTAAGGAGGTTACATACTACTGTGGTTTCCTAGTAATAATTATTTGGGCCCAGGTTGCTTCTTGTGAATACTGCTACAGAGAAAATGTAGGCAGAGACTCATTACTTAACTGCATCAAGTATTAAATGCTTGTGTGGGAACTGACATACCACAGAACTGTCAATTATAATGGCTGTCTTAGTTTGAGATCCCCTGTAAACACAATATAAATTGAATGGCAGAATGATTTAAAGAAGCCTGAGGGGTCAACTACAAAACGTATTCCTGCTGTACTCCGGACATTTGCTGTCCCAGACCTGTAGTCCATACCCACAAAATCCTGTCAGCATCACAGAGTATTAGTGGGCAGTAAGATGAACATACAGCAAGCAGAAGCAGACTGCAGGTGCTGTCATGCATATGACCGGATAATAAAAAAACTGCACACTGGGATATCAATTTTATAACCACTGCGTAGTCAGTAGATACTGGAAGCATGACTTTGTTTGCAGGGACAAAATGTCACATTTGGGGAGATTCCAAACTATGCATGGGTATTGCACAGGCACTGGGCGGCTCCACTTCCCAAGCAAGCAGATCGCAGATTTCAGAGAAGCGGAAATCTTACAGGTCTTTTCTCATCTTACTTTGATCTCACATTCGGGAAACTTTACTGACTTCACTGGAGGCTCACATACTTCAGATCAAAATAAGGCCCTGCAGTCCTTCAAGAAACCATAGTGAAGACATACACTAACAGCAGTTGTACAAATGTAAAGTCAAACTCTGGGAAGCTAGAGAGCATGTTCTGCTCCATGAAGAAATGCCTGAGCCTATACCAACACCCTTACAAGCAAAGATAGGCATCTGGCAACGGCTGCTTAAAAGGTCATAATATGCCAACTGAAATAGTACTTTGTGAAAACCTTCAGAAGTCAGCCCTGAAAACTAAATATGAGCATACCCCACCACATAGTATCACTGGGATATCTGCTTTTATAGCACTCTTTCCACAGAGGTAAATTCATCAGTGTAATCCATTGTGTGAATCGTAATCCGTACCACACCGACTGCAAAAATACATCTTAATACAGAAAATTATGCCAGAGACATCCAGTCCCATTTGGACAAATGGGCCTAATGGTTCCAAACGACTATTTTGAACTAAGAAAATCTGATGGCTCCAGATACCACTTAGCAGTTTGGTCTGACAGTTAGGAAACTGTAGAAAACTTTCAATACTTAGCATATCTCCATCGATATTATTCAAAGTCTTTTGACATCTCATTCTTTTCCAGCATAGCAGCTTTGTTTGTGTGCTGTCTTTATGAAACAGATGTTCCTTTTTCCTGATCTGAATTAAAAGGATTATTTTTTCTTTGACTGCCACTGCAGAATTGACACAAACATTGTGACAATGGCCTGATTTAAAAAAATACTTAAGAACCACAAGTCTCCTTGTAGAATATCAGATCTGCAGCCGAACAATATCTTCACTTACTTTATTATGGTCTTCTGATTTCTCCCTTTCAGGAATGATTAGATGATTTCATGTTATCTATTAGCCTTTTCCAGACTGCAAACACAATCTTTCCTTCCATATTGCCTGTCACCCCTCTTTTCAACATCATGGCTCTCTCTGGGGTATATTATTTCCCTTGGTTTCCTTAGTGTCCTCAGTTCATACCCTTTCCAGCTCAGACATGAACAGGTGCTTACACAAGGGAAGTTCCTACAGCAGCCACTTAAATAGAAACACTAAGCAAAAATACCGAAGAACTTATAAAAGCCAAATAGCGCCCATGAAAAGTGTAAAATATGAACATGTCTTGATGCTGCTAATATAGGTTGAATATGAAAAGCACAGATCTAGTGATTACTGATTTGCTCCACTAAAGGAACTGTTTTGTTGCCCTCTGCTATATTGTAAAGAAACTCAGAAGTACTTAATAGTGATCTTCCCACTGACTGCCAGAGCTTCTCTCCAACAAGGGGGTTTACATTGTTTTAACTCATCAATATCACAAATATTTTTGCTCTATCTTTTGATACCTAAAATGACAGGAAAAGCCTTGAAGGCCCTCCCAATCTGGTAAACCTTAAAAAACCCAACCCAACACAACCATACAGGGACACAGCCCACTGGAACAGTCAACTCTTCATTACACAGAGAAAATGGAGAAGCACAAGCACCTGCAGACAACCAAACCATGTGTGACTTTTCAGTGTGTAGGAGCGTGCAGGTTCTGGTTCATGTTGACAGGGGACCACAGAGATGTCCCAGTAACTCTCAGCCTAAGCCAGTAACAGAGCTACCTGGCTTCCTGACAAGCAAAGCCAGTTTGTGTACTTTCGCAGCACAGCCAATCCACGCAGGAATGATGCACCCATCAAGGGAAATGCAGAAGTGAATTTTATGTAGGTATAATAACACGGATACAGTCTCAGAATTAGGCAAACCAAAATACACCAATATAAAATGATTTGCTCAAGTTTTCTTGCATCTCAAACCATTAAAAGGTTAAAACTAGCAATTACATAAGAGTTAATTCTATTCTCATTTTCTATTTTCTTTCAGAATATCTTAGCAGATTTTTTTTGTAAAGTGCAATACCTAATGTGCAACGACAAAATCACATTTGATGTTGCTAGTGAATTCAACTTTCCATGGGTAATGATGAGACAGGGAAATCATCCTAAGAGACTTATACTAAAGAATGAGGGTTTATACTTCAATGCATTCTAACTAATAAATGCTAGAAGACTGATCATTCTATATTAGTTACAGCAAAGTTCCAGTGTTGCCTCCATTTATACATGTTTCTGCTATGGAGTAAAATGAGTGCAAATGGTCACGAATGAGAGAATGAAGATTCCTGGAAAAAGTCAGTGCATGGAGAATTTTACTCAGCTCTATACAGCCTTTGTTCTAAATGGTAATTAAATGCTTAACATGCTTTTTCTACACACATTAATGGCTAGCACTTCTTATCTCCACAGCTGCTTGAAATTGTTCTCAGAATCTAGGTGGGCATAAAAGAGAAAACATAGCTTTTGTGTACTTCTGAGTAACCCAACAAAATGTTTGCAATCATTCAAAACTCTAATCGGTTTAAACAGATCTCACACTTTAGTGGTTAGAAAGAACAGTCAAGTTATTATGCAGAAAACCAAATAAAAAGTGTTAGAGGAAATAAATAAAGATGTTTTAGGCTAATCTGACAGAAAACAGTAAGGTATTATTTATTATTTTAGCAATATTATGCTTTTCTAAAATAGCTGCACCTTTTGTTCAGCACATACATGATACTTGACATTATATAGCTTAAAATAACAGCGTGATGTTCAGTGTAATAATAAAGGCTTTCTAGGATAAGAGCCATCTGTGGCAATTACACTCACATTCCGTGATTTTCTGAAACGGTTGAAAACCCTTAGACTTTGTCAATTATATGCCCTTGATATAGTATGAGTCATCTTAAAGGAGTTTGGCATAGACATGAAATTTTCATGGAAACAGTCTAATGAGTGAACATATTGAATGTATTCTAAATATGGCCATCCAAATGGTCATATTGATGAAAAGATTCTCAAATGAGAGAGAAAAATATGGCAGTATAATTTACTATTCCATGTTTGAAATGCTGCCGGGTAATATTGCTTGGGCATTTCACAGCTTTTTAGTCAAATACTATTTTCAGCACTTTTACTGGTGAGATCATTAATATAATTATTTGGCCAAATGTATTTTAATTAAACCCCACCCCGAAATTGTAGAGTCTGGAACTTCTTCCCACACTATGGTAGGAAATATACCTCCAGATGTTAATAATTAAGGCATTAAAGGGTAAACCCAGCACCCACTTCCGCAGCTCCCCAAGCTCCCACGGCAGTAAACTGGTGTGGTTACATCGCTGAAGAGTGTGGGTGGATTGGAAAAGGCCCTTCAGAATTTGTGCACTTCTGCACAACACGGAAGCCAGATCAAAAGGGTTTCCAGTGTAGGCCACATGTTGACTGTGGATGGGGCGGGACAGAATGGATACGTGCTTCCCATGCAAGTGGCTATGTGAGAAGTGGAGGCAGATGTTCTCTAACGTGGTCTCCTGAGGTACCACAGGAGCTGGACATGGCTGCCCTCTTCGGGCCTGGATCTTGGCTAGGATCAATGTTTCTAATCGGTCCTTTCTCTGATAAGCAGCATTCATGTAGGTCTTTGAGATAACAGGTACCACTACTGATGTGTGCATTAATGGGAACCATGTCTAGCAGAGACATGTTTCAAATCCAAATGCACTGCCTGGAAAGAAATATCTCAGAGGCAAGCTCAAAGGACACTTCCCTTGCTTCCCCTCACCAACTTCTGCCTTCACACCTGGAACTGGGTAGCAGGCTGTCTTTATTCTAGACAGGCATTAAATGTGAAGAATCGGAACGAAAAGCTGCACTAGGCCGAAACAAAGGTGGGGGACAGATGTTTTAAAATAAAACTCAGTTTTGTGTTCAACATGCTAAATACACATTTGAAAGCCTCATAGTGGTACATGATCAGCAAGCATTGATATATATTGATCTGAATCAAGTTACCTCTTCATGCATTCCAAAATACCTTCAAATGCCTTTCTTGAATATTGTTTCTTAGGTATAACTATTCATTCACCTGTCTAGATGTCTCTAATATCAATAATTAAATTTACTACACAGTCTGAAAGTATGTAATTATTTTACTGCACACATGTTTAAAGTCAGAGAAGTTTGTGATGGAACCTATTACGAAGAGCACAGAGTACACTGATGCTGGACAAGCCTGCACAAGATATGGAATTTACTATGACTTCTGTTGCTATGGACTGATATTTTTCTCTCTTCCATGTTTTTAAATAACCTACGTTCATTTGAGATAGTTTTGGCTTCTATCGTATCAGACAAGCATCTATGTCTTTCAAAAAGAACTTTTTGAGACTCTGGACTATGCAAATGAAAACTGCCAGCAAGGCTTTAGCAAAGAGTCAGAACTGCAGACAGAAATAAATGAAGTGCTAAGGTTTAATACAATTTATTTCCCCAACCTATCATTTTTTAAAGTGTTCTAGTTACAAGATGCTGGCATACCCTGTGAACTGAAAACTAATGGCTTTCAGCAAGAGAGTTACAATGTATTATCTCTCTCATTCTTGTTACTGAAAAATAAGATCAGGTATCAAGGAATAAAATCAGAGTTCCCAACCTTTCCCAAACCTTTGTTTTATTTGTTTTTAATATATAGCTGACTTTTATTAAACAGATATTAATGGGTCATTAAGAAAAGAAGACTCCATCTAAAAGATATTTTGAACCTCAACACTGTTCATCTGTCTCACAAATTAATCTATGTTCTGTTACAAAGAAAATTGTCTTTGCTTGGGTCTCCAATTAAATAATTAACATTCCTTGTTCCAAAAAACACCAAAGAAAAGCCACCAAAAAATACTCTTAAAACCCTCATTCATAACTATGTAGTTATCACATGTGAGACAATGTAGAACAACAGTTCTATATTTATTCAAAAAAACCCAAAACAATCCCCCCAAACAAAAAACAAACAAAACCCCCACTTCTTCTAAGCACTCCTTTGGGTGACCTAAACAACTTACCTTGAAAAATGTTCCCATTGCAATCATAGGATGGTAAAACCTTTGGTTTGCACTCATTTATAATGGTAGATGTACAGTACACGTGCATGCACAACAGAACACACTATAGATTAAAATCTCTACAGAAAATTGGAAGAGATAAGGAGAGTGACTGAATGTCTGAAATATTTACAAAAGCAAGTAATTCACCGGGGGAATTCATGGAATGCTTAAGTACACTGTATTTTTTCTTCTCTGTTACTGCTTTAAAAGAAGCATTTGAAGGGCCTTTTCTGTTTCATACACAGGAAGTTTGGATAGCTGAACAAGTAAAACCCATTTGCAAGGTTCTGTCAAAAAGTTTTAAATATTATTTGTTTTTCTTGACCTGCAACACTTTTCTGTACTTAAATTGATTATTAACCTCCTTCTTCCTATTACAGGTCACTGCATCTCAGGGCCAGCCCTGGTCAGGGTATGTTGCTTATGATGCATCCCAGCCCTCCTGGAGAATAATCTGCACAGCATGCTGAAGGCAGCATCTCTGAGCTGAACTGCTCACATCATTTCCAGAGGTGGTCAGGATGTCAAGCCTGCTACTCACTGAAAAGACTGGATGTGAGGAGTAGGAAAGGTAAGAATGCCAGGTTAGCATCCCGCTCGATGGGGAAAGACGAAGTGCACAGCCAAGCACGGAGCTAGGGGCTTCACCCTGCAGTGAGGGCATTCATCCCACCCCTGGCCCTCCTGCCCTCAGCTGCTGCAGCCACTGAGCTGGCTGCTTTTCGGACACCCTTCCGAAGGGCACATGGCCTGGCCTTGGCAATGCTCTGTGGCGGTGCAAGTGTTCACTGAAACCAATGGCTCACCTGCCTTCCACTAGATAATACACTGTGTGGTTTAAATAAACGAGATAATGAAGCAGAGAGCTGACTTACTCACCTTTTGCCCTTTTACTCCACTGCAGTCACATTTTCCACAACCGGAACAACCCTGAAAATAAAAGAGAAATTGAGAATTAATTGTCTGAACCAGATGACAGGCAGAACATACCGCAACGACACAGAGATGACAGCAATACCATCCTGACTGCAAGGCTGGTCAGCCTGGGGAATGTTTGCTTAAGCACAATGCAATACTTTGTTATCTTTATATAGATGCACACTTCTGGTCTTAGTCACAGTCCAATAAAAGATGTCTTTCTAAAAGAAGAAAAGAAACTGCTATTGCTTTTAACCACTGAAAACTGTTATAGTCCTTCTAAATCATTGTATTTTGGGCCATCATTTAAAAAATAACTCATTCTTACAGAATATACACATACTCTGCTCTAGCAATAGGAACATCTCACTTTAAAACAAGTGGATTCCCCTTCAAGGATTCTATAGTCACACATTCAAAGCCCAGCAGAATATTTAAAACAAAATCAATCTAGTCATAGAAGCACCTCTTTAATATTAGTTTGTTAATAAATGGCTTGCATTATGCATAAATACTTAACCTCTATAAATAATTGCCATTGCTTTGAGAAGCAAGAGGTGGTGAAACTGCAGTGCATGATTTATCTTCTATGCTTAAGGAGAAAAAACATCAGACGTGAGGAATATGGAGTTTGTTTCTTTTCTGAATACAAAAATGTTGTCTATACCTTTGGGTGTTTACCATGAGATCTCTTGCTATTGATTTACTAGATGTTTTTATCAATAATTGGCAATATTCTGACAGGAAGAGAATAGTTTTTAAAGGAAGTTAAATATTGGTATAATTACCACAGGAAACTATGCCAAGAAGTATGCCTGGACATACTTTATGAAATCAAGTCAAACCACAGCCAGGGAGCTGCTCCTAATGTCAAATATTAGATATGGAGGCAATTGTTGATGTTTACTGGCCAGGCAATGTCTAGTTCCAGGGTTCTGATCCTGTTTCTTACACCTACCACAATTTCAAGTGATATATTTTTTTTTTTGCCCTCTATGACTAACTGTAATTGTCATTATGATGAGAAACCTTCCACTCAGCAAAAGCACATTCATTGCAGCAGGAGAACACAGAGAAAACATGAACAAAAGCACAACCAGTCTGAATTATTCTTCAGTAGATACTACAGAGATTTTTGTTTTCTGAAAGGCTTTCCTTAGGAGAGCATCACCTTATAGGGTTTCTACACTAGATAAACTTAAGTAAAAATACAGCCAACTTGTACCTGCAGAAGACAACGGCACTTCAGCATAGATGTTGACAGACTCCCAAGTCTATCTGGAGTCTGTAAAGGGAAATTCTGGAGGGCAAATGGATGGGAGGATTTGAGCAGGGCATTTTCATCTCAGGAGGGAAGGAAGGTGGACTGTGCAGCTGGCCTCACTAGTCCCATCAACTGGTCTCACCACGTGAAATACTCCTAAGTGCCACTTCCCTCAGAAGCAAGGGAGAGAAGATCTCAAAGTAGGTGTTTGAGAAAGAAGCTTAATATTAAGAAATGCTACTAAAAGCTTTTACGCGTTTGTTCACATAAACCTTAAGACGAAGACTTGAGAGATCTGGGGGTTGATTTATTTAGATCAAGTCAACAGCAATCAAAACACTGGGATTTTTATGACATCATCATAAAAAGCCACTTTTTTTTTTTTTTTTTGATGAAACATGAAAGGTGATAAAATATGGAAGAAGCCAGCTTAATTAATGCACAGGTAAAAGCTTACAGTCACTTTGCATTACTGAAGTACTTGTGTGCACTTCAGTACATCTGGGTGACTCCCCACCGTTCCTCATAGTCACGAAGCAACCAGTGAGTAACTTCACAGTCTATTGCTTTTGCTGTTGTCATGACCCTCAGAAACAAACTAGGAGGAAAACAAGCAAAACATTTGTATCACTGGATATTCCACCAATGCACGTGAGACCCTTCAGCAGTCCCTTAAGCCATTATCCAGAAGCAGTCAGAGACAGCAGCTCTCCAGAGACAGCTCTCAGCGCACATGCTGGGCACCTGTCCCTCCACACCTGCGAGCTTCACAGTTGACTGGAACCTTGGTAGTTCTGGGAAATTAAAAGCAAAAGTACCTAATCCATTTTAAATTTGGAAAACTGCCAATGAGACCAATAGACATCATAACTCCAGAAAGATAACACAGTAACATTTTCACTTGGTAAATATGTTTTTAAAGTAAAGCATGAAAGAAAAATGGGGGTTTAGTACTGAAAATAAAATGATTAAAGGCTGTCCGATAAATCTAAAGTACCGGCTCCTGAAAAATTTGTTACTTTTGTTGAGATCCCTTTGTTTATATGTAGATCCATTGAATTTGTTGTTTGAAGTCAAACTTTCTCCATATTCACATAAAGTGAAAATAATCAGATTTTTTTCTCATACGTTATTACAGCATTTTACCATGCCATATCATAAATGCACAGAAAGACGAAAATTAACACTGATTAGAACAAGCATTTACCATATACTGCAGAAAGAGAATTCGATCGGAAAATTATACCAACATATGCTGCAATGCCAACACAGTACTGACCAGGAGGGAAAAGTGCCACCCACTGAATAATTGGCTTTACTGCTTATGGTACATGGTTACGCCTGGAAAAACATTGGGCCTCCCATTTCAAGAAGTGACCCATTGTGACCTCCCTTAGCTTTTCAGACCTGATGAGATCACAGCTGGAAGACGCATGCTTGCAGCTCATACTTCCTCCTCCAGCATCATGTAGAATGTTACCAGTTTTATCAACACACCCCTTAAATTCAGAAGCGGTCTGTTTTAATTGCATTTGGGAATGTAATTAAAATACATCACTGAATTACTATAAACATATGTCAATCCCCGCATATTTCCTTCAGCCTGTTATTTAACCTGCACCATTTTAGAAAAAAAAAAGTATGTTGTTATTTATTTTTAATGCGGATTTTGTTCTTAAATTTAGCATGGCCAGAAGAATGGACCTGTGCTTTTAGGTCTCTTTTTGTGCTCCCCAAAATGACGCCACTATATTCATTCTTTCCTGTTTCTTAAGCCTTGAATTACAATAACCAAAGGTGAGAAAGGGAAGAAGGTACTGAGCGTCAGGGAGCACAGCTGCATAAGATCCTATTTGCAAGCAAGTGCTGTATCCTGTTAAGTCAGAATGGGCCACCTGCCCTACAAAACTCTGCCTTTATTTTACAGTAGCATCATCTCCTGCCATCACTGACTGTAACTTCTGCAGGTGGATGGAAGGTTGGCCAGTAATGACAGCCACTACTGGATAGAGTTATTTATCCTCAGCTACTAAAATGTATTTTTGAATCTAAGGGATGTGGTAACATTCTGCATATGCTAGAAGGAAGTATGAGCTTTTTCCTCCTGGTCCTCTGGGAAGATGGGAGGGCCAGACTGGAACAAGGTTTTTAATCAAACATCAATTTAAGGAGGTCAAAGGGGCATTTAAGTAATGAGATACTGGGAGAGAGGAAGGTGGTTACAGATGGGTACAGCAGGCACAGGAATCAGGGTCTGGGTTCACCTAACCCAGTGTAGGCACAAACACTTCTACTAGTCACTGCAGTTGCCCTTTACTCAATGGCAAGAAACAGGCACTTTGTGCTGGGATCCATCCTACCTATTTTTGTTCTTTGCCTTTAATGGAGATGAAGCACACCTTGGAGGATTAAGCAGTAGAGACCGGGCAGAAAGGAGTATGGGCTCTGTATGAGAACCATGGGGGAAATGGAGAGAAAATTGGATGTGGAGGATCAGAGGGCTAGAGGTTACAGACAGAATGAGATATTAACAATAGCTCTCCATTCCTCAGAAATCATTAGAAATTCAGTTGAGTATCTTTCAAACTGTAGATACGGAGATACGTATTTCTGGTACTTATCTAGGAATGACTTAAGGCCTTTACACAATTCATAAGTGGGAAACTTCACCCTAAAGGAATAATCACAAGGTAAGAAAGCTGAAACTGTGCAAATTATTAGTTATTTCTAAACTTCTATGATCTTAAATCAATCTCATGATATGAAGAATCCAGTTCATGATTTCCTGTCACACATGACTAGAGATGAGACAAATTGAGAGAAATAGTTTTGTCCTATCTCCCAGACATCCTCTTTAATGCATGGAGCTTGGAGCAATCACTGTTCTCCTCCAAGTGTCCAGACAGAGAAGTAATGGTGCTGGGCAGGAAGCATAATCGAGGTGGGGGCAGGGAGATGAATGAAAAGGCAGGGTTTTTATCCCTTGTCTAGAAGCCAGTTACTGACTAATCCAAAGATTTTGGCCAGGTGCACCGTGATACCTCACCTACTTTGCATGGTAGGCTAGCAGTTTTCAAATAGCCATAGCTTCCTTGCAACACAGGCCAGCCTCTCACATAATATTTGAAGACTCATTTAATCTTACTCCTCCCACAAAATATCAGTCAGCCCAGAAGCAGAAGCTCATTTTAGCGATATAAATCGCTTCATTTTTTAACAAGCATTTCCGTTCCATTTCATTCTCCCAGACTGTCTGCAACTGATAAGCTTAGTGAATCACACTAGCAAATCAGTATTAAACTATAAAAAAATTATATCTCTTCAACATCTCACATACAAACACGCTACATGCAGACTGCCTAAAGGACAGCGATAGTTCAAAAAAAGTGCTGCTAATGAGTGGACACCCCAACCCAGACCTGTAAGTTCCGTGACACACGCACTGAGCCTTAGGACTCTATGCACTCTAGGCACACTCTCAGCCACTGTCCTGTCAGTGACAGAGCTGAGAAGGCTGCTAAAGTTCCTGCAGCACACAGAAGAAACTCTGTTCTGCATTGCAGCCTGCAAGACATCTGTCAGATTGTAGCTACAGACTTTTGTTGCATTTTGCCCTGTCTTTCCACATCCAGCTACTTTCCTGGCATTTGAGGACTACTGCTTGGAACTTGCACAGGAACGATGCAAACAGCCAGATGAGCAGCCTAGGAGGGAGACAACTGCCGTATTTGGAAATGCACCATTTCTGGAGGCTACAGAGATCTCCAAAAAAATACAAAGGCCGAGTCAGTTCTTGGACGCTCCACTCTCATACAGAAGTGTTTTTTTTCAAGACAAATGTTCTTTCCCACAACATCTGTTCAGACTCTGCTTGCTGAGTTTCAGTTGTTGAGCTGGCTACCAGCTTAGACTAACTGCACAGGTATCAACTGAGTTCAAATATTATCTTGTAAAGCACATGTGTAAGGTAGAGATTTAATTAAATTCTTGCTGTTTACTGAAGTCTGTTGATGTTTAAAATCTCATTCCAGGGAATGTAGTCACTTCTGCCCAAAATACAATGTCTTTCAAATGACTGAAAATGCTCTGAACAGATAAATGGTGAGACTTAACAAGAGATACCAAAATTCTCTGACTGTTCACAGTGTTTCTAATTCATAGCTGAAATGCTTCAGAGAGTAAAAATCATCACAATTATTTAATCTCATGATTCATTTGTTACAAAATGACATATTCTGTTTAGACATGACACTTAAACTGATGAAGTTTTCAGATGAAACAGTGTAATTTCTCACTCTACTTTGCTTTAGTTCGAACTCCACTGTGAGCTGAATTTCAACACCAGTTGCAAGTTGAAACTCCAAGAATGGCTATGCCAACAAGATGCCTGTTTGACAGTGACAGCTTTAAGTCTGAATCGCCTTCCTCCACAAAACCCACCCCCTTCCACCCCTGTGCTAACCCGACAGATTTATCCTTATGTAGCAGACACTTCACCTCTTCCTAAGCACACATATGTACAACTCATGTCACTGACATGAGAGCTTGATCAGTAACATCTTCAAGTCTCACATCCCACCAAATACAGAAATAGGGAGGTGATGCCAACTGTGACACTTATCTTGCATTCCTCTCATTATTTTCTTCTCTCTTCAGAATGTCAAAATAGCTCCCTGGCTGTATTACTATTCTTGTCTTTACCCTTTAGATACAACCGTACTGAATTAGGCAAACTGCTCTTTTGTGTGCAAAGTACCATTAGAGAAAACCACTGTGATAATCCAGTTAACCTTGATATTTTTCTTAACTGATTTTGCAGTCCATTAACAACTTTTAAAAAAAATCATGTTGCTAAAACTTCTGATTTACACTTAGCTAGAATGAAGAGGATAATAAAAAAATCCAGACTGTCTTATCAAGTTAGCAAAATTTAGTAATACTCCCTTACAGGAGTTGATACAAAGCCAGTTGTGCCAGACTGATGATTGGAACCTCAACTCTCAAAATGGTTCAGGTAAAAAGCATCTGCCAGACCTTCATTTTCAGGACTTAAAGCAAGAGCAGAAATTGAGCACAGTTCTCATTTCATTTGTAAACGCATCAATTTTGGATGTCTATGGACAGATAAATAATGGACAAAAGGCACCACTTCATGATTTTATAAGGTTAGCAAGCTCCAGTCTTTCCTCCTCTCCCAATTTCTTTTTCTCCACCATTAAGAAAAAGAAACACCACAGCTGGCAGCTTATCTTTGTGTCCTTTTTTTCCCCTTTTTTTCCCCAGCAAATCATGGGTAGACTTCAATTATGACTGTTCAGGGAATTCCCTGAACCAAAGGAAGGCTTATTGGTTTTACAGCTTTCACCTTCTAGGTCACCAAATTAAGTTCAGCTCTAGTCAGCAAACACTGGAAGTTTCTGTCATGTAGTAGTTATTTGAAGTCCTTGGTCATGTCATTTCAAATGTCCACAGATCCAGTATTTACAGAGCACAGAAGAACAGTGCCATTCAAGATGTCCTGTGGGATACCACCTGCTTCAAGCTGCTAGGCCAGGTGGCAACAGCTCTCCCCTAGGTCTCAGGTCATATCTGCTAGGCCTATGTAAATATCTCATATGGCACCAGATGCCTACATTTAAGCAATGGAAGTAAGTGCAACCCAATAATCTCCAAAGGTTTATTAAACCTTGCATGGATAAGAATTAATATACTCATTCCCCTGTAGACCTCCTTTGGCTGTAGCTTGATGTACATAAGTAGGACAGAAGAAAGCACAAGTGGTCCCCACTCATTTCTCTATCAATGCAAAGGTGTTCTAATAAATCTTCTAGAGGCTGCTTTAGACCAGATGAAAAATCTCCTGGAACAAACCTACACAGTGGAAAGCCACGGTACATCACGGTTACTAGTGCATCAGTGTGTCAATTCAGTATCCCTGTTAGTCTAAGGGAAAATTTAAGCAAGTCCCAAATTAACACATAGATAATATCTGAAAGGAATGGCAAGTTAACTGTCTCAAATATCACTGTGAGTTATGAAATTTGAACTAATTTACAACAATTCAGCTCTGGTTTTATTTAAAAGCCTTGTACAATTTTCAGAAAATCAACTGATTATAAGAAAAGCTCTATCGAGGGCAATTGGGAAAAAATTCATTATGGCTCTTGGGACATGGGGGGGGGGCTGTTTGTCGTTTTTGGCAGGGTTTTTTTCTGTTTGGCTGAGGAGGAGGGTTGTTTTGTTGTTTTTGTTTTAGCATTACCAGAATCATACAGGATGTTCATACAAAAATTGCAGACAGACCACAGATTCTTATCGGAGCTCTCCAGCGTATTTTAGCCATTCAGTGCAATATTAGTAAATTTTTAAATGCTTACTATTAATTATTTCAGAAAATACTTATTTTGTAAATTAGCACTGGTCTAAAAAGATGTTTTACAAAAGAGCACATCTTCTTAGTCAAAAGAATACCAGATTGCTGGAGCTGAAATATTTTGTTGCTGGGACCTCATTTTTGAACATTCTTTTCTAAATTCCCTAGAGGTCTGTCCTGGAGGTAGGGTCATGGGAGTCCCCTGAAAGCTGCTTTGTGAACATGACTTTCCTGTTGGTGATGTGAACATCATTTTCACAAAGCAATGCAAATCCAGGGAGCTTCCAGTTAGCTTACAGGAAATATAAAGTTATTCCTGTCATTCCACATTTGGACAAAAATGGCATTTAAAGCAACTGTTTCCTTTAAGTACATTCTTTTACAGGAAGTTCTGGCAACAGTCAAGGTATTTGCTTACTTAGTGAAATCTTCAGAACAGTGCATTATAACACTCAGTTCTGCACAGTTCAAAGCAGAAAACTGGTTTGTGAATATTAACTAATGGTGTGATCATTATAAAGTTTCTCATCAGCATTATCTACTAGCAGGTCTGTTTCCACAGACTGACAGATCCTGCTTAGCCTCCAGCAAGCAGAGAATACTGTATTCACCAAGTGAGTATCAGTCCAGTAGGTTTTGTACCCTTTTTCTATTTAAGAACTCCGCTTTCGGTTATGTTTTCAAAGAAGTGAAAAAGGTTCCAGGTGCCAGTAAGATCCTCTGGTATTAGAGTCACTGGTGTTACTTCACCAACAGCTGAGGATTAGAGCATACTCCAGGCCTCTCTGACAACCAGTGACAAGCGCTTTCAAGAATACATTTCAAAGGGCACAACCCTTCCTAAATTCAACTATGGTAACCGTTGCCAATAATCCCTACCTTATGCTTCTACTTTGTGAATGGGCAAACTGGATCCAGGCAATACAGCTGAGAAACTCCCATTCCTCCTCTTGCTAACTTAAAAAAATATGAGGGAAGGACAGGAGAACCTATTGCAGAACCACCATGGCTCTCGCAGAGCTTACCACCCGCCTCATATGCAACTACTCGGGAGCGTACAAAGCAAACTGTTCCTTGCCCTGCCCGATGCAGATCCAAATGCCCTGCCTTCTAACTCGCCTTTTTAGTGTAACTAGCGTTAGCAGCTGCAAGGCACACAAGCTGAAGGGAAATCTTCATTCTCGTTCATGAGACGGAGAGGTTGCAGCCTCTGAAACAAATCACAGGAGTTTGTTTTTCTTGCTGCCTTCTGGGATGGATCAGCACAGCCGCTTCCAGCACCAGCTAGCAGTACAAGGCTATAACATGGCAAGATGGAAACAGCGTCATTACAATTGTGTCCCGTAACTTCTGCCTCTACCAGAAGTGGCCGGCGATGTCAGGGGACAAGCATCAGTCTCCTTGCCATCCTCCCAGTAAACCCACCCCCACAGGGCTTAACTGCTTTCTAGAAATGTCTCGGAGCTTCTCCAGCATCTGTGCCTTTGCTGTTCAGCACGCATCCCCATTTTCACAAGCACAACAGCACCAATAATAAGTTCGGGCATGGGTGCTGGCGTGGTTGAAAGCCCAGTCGAAAGCAGCTCCAGCAGGCAGGCAAAACGCAGCACCACCAGAACTAGGCAGATGCTGAGGGCGAGGCAGTGGTGGCCGCCAGCCCGGCAGGGACAGCCTGCACATACCACCATGGGCCGCAAAGGGCACAGTACCACCCCCACAGCTGCGGGGCGGTTACCCTGATGGAGACGCCATCTCTCTGCCACGCTGTCCACAGCCATCGCTAAGTCTCCCCTTTAATAACCAGTACTCACGTGGCTGCTGCAAGCCCTGTCACACCACGGAGTGCAGTGCAAGGGCGAGCCTGCAGCGCTCCAGTGCCCCAGCCCTCTTCAAGGCACTTTTGTAAACCTGAAGGCACAGGAGATGCCTCAGGAGGGATACACAGGAAGCCAGTGAAGCCATTTTGCAAGCGTTTACTGCAAGTCCATGAGTGGTGCTTTCCCCTCCTTAGCTGATAAACATCAACATAAACACATTTAAAAGTAATAGCTTTAAAACAAGACAGTGCTGGGGGGAAGTGGAGGGCTTCCTTCTTGGCCGTCCTTGCACAGACTAAATAAACAGAGAGGTGAAATCCTCTTGGTTGGGATGCACACCAAAGAATGTGAGAAAAGCAGAAGAAGATAAACTGGACTTCTAGATCTGGGCCCAGAGAGGAAACCCAGGCAGCGTACAATCCAGCACAGATACAGACTGCGGTGTTTTGAACTCATACTGCCTGAGCAGGGCTTTCCTCTGGGTGGGCTCTGAGCGCTGCAATTTTGCTCATGTAACTCCTAATGTCCCATTAACCCCCTCCCACATTGTGACTGATCACCAGCGGAGGAGGTTGTGTGCACATGTGCAGGCAACACCATCACCCTGGGCCGGACCTTGCCCAGGAGGCCTCCTGCCTCCATGTCACAGACACTGCATGAACGGTGTCCGCTTGCTCCTTCTTAGTCCTCTGCTCCCCATCACCAGTTCCTTATCCATCAGCTCTCCCCGAGCCTGATTTGGCATGACTTAGGAAGTGATGCAGCTTTATGTGGGTACGCAGTGCCTGCAGCAAGGGTTCTGCAGGCGTGCTGGCAGCATTCCTTCAGCACAGACAGACTGCCACTGCAGAGCCACTCCTTGAAGCTGTGGCTGTACCTGCACGGTGTGAGCATCCCCAACACACGGCCCCATCTGACAAGTGCAGCATCCTGTTACCAAGAAGATTTACCCCTACATGTCAAATGCTGCAGCTTCTGCAAGGAAAACATTAAGGGAAGTCCCCGCTGGCCTCCATGGCATATTGCAGGTATATATGACTTGTCATTAAAATCCTTCCAGGAGGACTCTGTCAGATGGAGTATTTAAACACTATCAAATTTTACTAGTCTGTATGCGGGTTTTATGGCATAAACTTACCAGAACTGTCTAAATGATTTCTTGATTAAAATAACACTCATTTCATGTGAAGTTGTCTTTTCTTCTAAAAGAAACCTTAAACTTTTCAAAAATTGTGACAATGAAATAAGAAATTAAAGATGCTTAACATAAACAATTTTAAGTACACCGTTTGCACTTCACAGCACTAGATAGGAGGTTAGCTGACTCCTCTCCTAATAACACCAGGAAGAGGAGAAAGGTAAGGTAGTGGTAGCCTCACTCTGGCCAACAGGCTCAACAAAGAGTCACAGGATTGTTAACGAGCAATTAATTGGTACATTTAAGAACCTTATTACAGTATTCTGGAAACAGCAGTAGTAACCACAGCAGTCCAACATCCTTGTCAAACACAGGATTTAAAAAGCATATATCATGTTTAGTCTACTTAGCAGCCAGCCAAAACACACACAAAAATTCATTTTATAAACCTGCTGTTCTTCCCCACAGATCTCAAAGATCTTCCAAACAGGTTCATCCTATGGTAATAGCACTGCTACAGTAAAAAATCTGCATTTAATTGCTCTAGTGAAATATTTCATTCAGCCAGTTGTTGCAGCCAGCCAGTTCTAAAAACTGCAGCATCACAGGGCAGGCCTAAAATTGGAAGAGCATTTCCTAAAGTGAAATCTGTTTTAGGAGTATTTGCATTATAAACCTATCACAATTTTGGACTGGAAGCAGTACCAGAAGTTTACCCTATGCATTTTTCTCAAGTATTTTAACAAATTGACAGTCAACAATCTACATAGGCATCTTCTCTTAAGCTCCAAGTTACAGCTTTGGTTCAGTTAAACTAATGGGTTTTGCAACAAGTTCTTAGTCATTTATCTGTTTGGGTTCCTAAAAAGGCTGTACAGGGAAGCATTGCTTTCTCTGCTCCTTCACAGGCCACTCAATTCTGTCTTTTGCTTCTGTCAAGGATGCCATTGACTATGAGCTGCCTTCTCTTCAGGACACATCCAGGCCTTTTCTCCTAAAGACTGCACACTCCAGAAACACTTCACTCAGTTCTGGCTACATTTCAAAGGGCATTACTCCGTATTTAAAGACCCCAGATGGATATGGCCATGGCTGTTGAAGAACCCCAACTTGCAAGAGAAATTTATCTTCATAGAATCATAGAATGGTTTGGGTTGGAAGCGACCTTAAAGATCATCTAGTTCCAACCCCCCTGCCATGGGCAGGGACACCTTCCACTAGACCAGGTTGCTCAAAGCCCCATCCAGCCTGGCCTTGAACACTTCCAGGGATGGGGCATCCACAGCTTCTCTGGGCAACCTGTTCCAGTGTCTTGCCACCTTCACAATAAAGAATTTCTTTCCAATATCTAATCTAAATCTACCCTTTTTCATCTTAAAGCCATCCCCCCTTGTCCTATCACTATGTGCCCCTGTAAAAGGTCTCTCTCCAGCTTTCTTGTAGGCCCGCTGTAGGTACTGGAAGGCTGCTGTAAGGTCTCTCTGGAGCCTTCTCTTCTCCAGGCTGAACAACCCCAACTCTCTCAGCCTGTCTTCACAGGAGAATGCAAAGCTCAAGGTTTTACAAAAGCCCCTTCTCAGTAAAGAAATGGACTCAACTACTGCTCAGAAGTACAGACAAACTACTGCTCAGAAGTACAGACAACTAACCAAAGGGCAAAAGTGTGCTTTTTCTTTCATTGCTGCTGCAAGCAAATGGTCCCAAAGGCCTCTTCACTCCTCTCTGAGAAGCACCAGCTAAGTAGTAATACTCATGGGCGTGTCCAAATGGTGGTGTTCTTTAAGAAAGGGTCTAGAGATAAGGAAAAAATCAGATGGGGAAAAAAAAACACAACAAACCAAACCCTAACCCTCAAACCACCTGTAAATTTCAGCAACCCAACAGATCATTGAGAAGCAAGTCCCAAATCACTGTTTCAGTTCACGAGTCCACTTTGCAAGTTCTTTACAACATCCCATGGCTGAGGCAGCAACTCACATCTGGAGCAAGGTGGTGGCTCTAGATCCTGCACAGGCAATGCCAGAAGCAGGGAAATATCTCTCTCAGTGAGCAACAACCTCTCTCTTTCACAAACACACTCACACACCTGACTTCAACAAAAAGAATGAAGATGAGCTTTACTACAGTCTAATTTATGGATTGCGACATTCCTCTCAGAATTAGGAGCTACGAAGAAGAGTTCACATCTGCTACCTGATGAGCAGCCTTATCACCACACAGGGATGTAAAAGCTAACAATGACTTGTATGACTTGCAAGAACTCTGGGCACTTGTGTATATTAGTCTTTTAGGGAGTGGCTGAACTGGATCCCTTTCAGGATGTTGTTGTCTTCCTCATTCATCCAACAAACATCAATCTCACATGGGAAGGAAAAGGGACTTAGGCGCAGATTAGATGATCTACATCTCACACTCTGTCCCATTAAATCCATGCCTGAGGTGGTTACACCTCCTGTTGGATCCACTTCTTAGTTGAGTCCTACGGCATACATATGTTCAGAGCAAGTCAATGCAAATCATTCGTGTGGCTGAAGTCCGGAAGCCCAAATCCTCTAACTTGCTCTGAATTCATTCCTTATATAAACACATCAGAATATTCACACTGGCAGGAACTATACTGTCAGGTCTTCCTATACAAATCAGCTCTTTAGTCCAGAAAACATTTTCACTTGGAATCTGGATTGTGACATTCTAGATTCACATTGTACTGCAAAGAAACTTATCTATTAAAAGGCCATTTGTCTCAAAATCAGTAACTAAGGACTAAACTAGACTGATTTTCAAACAGCTCATTTTTTTTCATTTTCAGCTGTGGAACACGCTCACAGCAATGTGGCTGGTCAATTGGATTCTTTTGGCGTTTTTAAAACTTAGTCACAAGATAAAATCAGTATTAATCACATGTACCCTAATTTACTCGTCTGGCCCAAATGAAAAACAGACACAATTTTCTCAAACCCATATTTTTAAAAACTGACATTTGAAAATCCAGTTTTAGTAAAAATTTAAGTGTTGGAACACTAGAGCAAAATAGCGACAGGAAATATTATTTTAGTGCGCAACATTTGCCAGACGCAAAAGGAAACAAACTTGCTAGTCCTCTCTTTCTTTTATGTTTATTTGTTGACTAGACAGGAAGCTGACAAAAATTGATTTTCTTCCTCTTGTAAAGCATATGGCGTAATTTTTATTGTACCACTTCAGTTGCTGACTGCATTTCGTAAATAAAAACATACTTCATGAGCATCCAGGGAAGTGTTTAATATCTGACAGTTTACAAAAATGCCGTACTAATTAAGTACAAAAAGAAAAGTAAATAGCTTTCATTGCAGAAACGGAAATAACGCAATTTAGAAGAGAAGCTGAAAATCCATTCCTTTCTATGGCCACTTCCTGAGTGATGGAAAAGCTATAGCTGAGTAAAATTAAACATTTGTTGAACCTGCATTCCACATGTAGAGGTCAGCAGAAGTGCAAACATTGATGAACATTGAGATATAGCTGTAAATATTTTGTGAACAGTTTATTTAAAAACAGTGAGAAGCAGCCAGTTAATATTCAGCTACAAGATTTCTTCCACATATTAACAAGAAGCAAGCAGACACAAAAAGGCTTCAACATCCTTGCTTGCTATCTAGAATTAAAAAACCAAGCTCATCCATCCCGTAAAAGCTCAATACTAAAGACCTCATTCTTTGTCAAAAAAATCAATCAAAAATTTCTGAAATCACTGAACATAATCACTGAACATGGGTTATTATCTAAGAGGGCTGAGTAACAATTTTAGAGTTTTTCCAAAAAATATCCTGCCATTAATAGGCTCAAGGCACCCAAATGGCAAGACGAAGGACACAACGAAGGCCACGCCTCCTGCAACTCACTGAAAGGCTGGTTCACACAACAGGTAAAGCCATGGAGCTCAGTCTTGGTGGGACCTGCCACAGGTTTGTCCTCTCCCTTCCGCAGCTCAAGTCCTACTCCTGTGTTGCCACTAGCACACACCAAAACCATCCTGGCATTAAAATATATGAGGACTAAATACAGTGACTTTTTTCCCCACGGTTTTTTTAACAGCCCATTTTAGCTTATTGAACTACCTTCATGCTGGGTGGGGTCAATCAAAAAAATGCTGCCACAGTGGAGGGGCAAGACAATGCAAGCAGGACCACAGGTTGAACTGTCTAGGAACAGCCTGATGTGTGGGGGGTGTAAGATTGACGTAGGCTTCACAAGTACTTTAATTATCAAAAGCATTTATCATTTTATTGGGATATATTTATGAGTTACTGCATGCTATTGTGACAAAAAAAAAGGAGATCCACAGAGTTTACAATTAAAATGAAATATTATTTATTGTATTCCCTTCTCCAACAGTATAACTTTCACTTACTAACAAAGACACTTCCATTTCTATTGATATTAGTGGAAGGAGGTTCAAAGTATGTCTAAAGTTACGCTGGTCTAAATTCTTGAATGAATTCGATAGTTACTTTCCATTTTCTATACCTGTATGACTTCTGTTTAATAACCTCATTCCTATTGGTTTGTAAGATAGCGTCCTCATTTTCAAAATAGTTTGATCAACTTCAGATCATTATGAGTATTAGCTGAATTCACAATAGCAGTTAATTGTAATGTGATTGCAAGCTTAGCCAGGTTTCATATTTGTCAAAAATGATCATACATTGTGGCACTAGCAACACGCCTTCACGCCGTAATTTGTAAATTTTGGGGAACTCAGTCAGATGTTGAAAAGGAGCTTCCCAATGATCTTTCCTAGAGCCTTCCCAGCCTATGAACACCTCTGGAAAACATGTAATCCAGAGTACATCTAACAGCACACACAGTTTGTAACTTTGCTAAAGAAATCTAAAATTTATAATTAGCCTGCATCCATAAGTATGCATCCTTGTGATCTGCAATATGTTCCCAACACTAACATACAAGCATAAATCCAAGAAAATTATCCTCAGGTAATTAAAAATTGCCTCAAGTCATGTACAAAAGAAATGGGAAGACTCATACACAGTTCTAACTGAAAAGCATTTTGCTAGAATTAAAGCTGTTTGCAAACTATAAATTAGTCTAGCTGCTTCAGAATATTCTGAGTAGATTCATGGATGAAAAAATGTCCAGCTTAACAATTTCACTACAAGAAATGCAAATATTGACATTTTTAAGTAACAAGTGCCCCCCAAAAAATAGGAATAGAAGTGATAAATGTAAGCAAAACCACCCAAAGTCACATCACGAGACCACCTTTCAATGCCAGCACATCTGCAAAAGTCATATTCAAACTCAAAGTTCAGAACATGTCATTCTCATAGCAACATCCTTAATGCTCCAGATGTATTCCCAAATCACTCCCTAGAACAGACCACACTTTTAACCACACATCTAAATAACACTTTTTTGAAATCTCATATTTACACTGTGTGAAAACTTAAAAAAAACCCTCAAGTCATTAAAATTACCACATCTACTTAATAAAAGTGGCTCGTTAACCAAAAGGGCATCGATGATGCCTATACATAACCTTAAACTTGTGAGTACTGCCTTACAGCTGTGTTGCAAGTATTCATCACTACCCGGGGTCCCTTCGGTTTTGGCACTGTTCTTTAGACTGGAGTTATGTGAGTCTATGGTTATCTTCCAGGATTTTTTTAAAATTTATTTAAATGTGTCATCCTCTTGACTGTCTCACAGATCAGAAATCTGCACGCTAAAGATCAAAAACAGTACATACATTTCAAAGAAACCAAAGGGTGATTATGAAAAAGCATTCTTGTAAAGCCAAAATCACACTTGCTCACATTTCTTGCACAGGGATAATGGTAACTCCATTTGGATTTCTCATAGGTCATATTTCTGGCTGATGTAATTCATAAATTGAAACAGAAAAAAAAGTCAAATATTAAATAATTTAAGCTTTTAGGTCACATTCAGTCTGTTTGATAAAGTTACCATTATCATATTTTAACCAGACTTAATGTAAGCAAAAGTCTTACAAGGGAATTAGTCCCTTAATTTCACTAGTGCTTGCTTCAAAGGAGGTATTTATTTAGATTGAGTTTTTACAATATTTATTGTTCCCCGTCTCTAACAGTTCATTTGATCTTCAATTAAAATAATTTGGGTTTGAAAAGTAGCCTATTAAGATAAAGATGATACTTTTAATCAAAGTCATATAGAGTGCTAGAAAGAAACAGAAGTTTCTTTTTATGATTAAACTGTGCAACTTTCAGTAGTCCTCAGAGTCATCAGAGATGGAACAGTTTATATCCCTATCATCACACACGATCAAAACTGGAAGCCTAGGAAACATGTGGAGCAAAAGTGCTCTCACCTACAAAAACCAGCCAGGTAAGCTCAGCCCATTTCCCCAGCAGTCCACATTCCAACACCACCTCAGACAGACTCTTTTATTTAACCCTTCTGTCATTTCTTCATGAAGCATGACCTCTATGAGCAACACCTTAGGCTGGCACTACTCAGAGCACTCAGGGCGGAGAAAGGAAAGCAGGAAAAAGCACTGATGTGTGGGATTAGGAGTTCTGGTTGGCAAATACCATAGCAGGAAGAACAGCAGCAGGTTATCCCAAGGGGGAGGGGCAGGAGGAGAAGGTCATTCTGATTCCAGAACCTGCATACACCTCCACAGAAGCACAGTTAAGGTTATACATTGCAATTTTGATCTATCTGGCACTCCTTTGAACTCCAACTACCAAAAAACCCAACAAAACCAAACCCCAAAAAATCTGAACTAATTTCTCATCAATGGACTTCAACAGAATTCAGAATCCAAGCATCTGTAGTCACAAACATGCTCGTGCCACAGCATCTCCCAGAAGGAACGTATCCCACAGCAATTTACAAAGTGTACACAGCAGCAGAATAGCTACAAGGATGGAACAGAAAATGCACCCAGACTGAAAGAAGAGATGGCTAGTTTTTTTTCCTTGATGCACACCCACAGTATCTGTCACCTTCTCACAATTCCTTCTAGAAAGAGACAAAAGTGATGCCAAATAGGCCATGTGAGTCAAAAGGCCTTCAAGGGGTTCTGAACATCCAAGAGGTTTTGAGCAACTAAATGATAATATTGCTGAGAGGGGCAATACTTAGACCATCCAAGTTTAAAAAATAAAAGTCATCAGAAACACTACTGGAAAAGAGAAAAACACCTGCAAAGCTTAGTTTAGCAACAGCATTAACATTGGTATTAGTATTTCCTCTGTACAAATCAAAACATGCTTCATAACTTTCAAACTTGCAGAGCACAAAGCAGATCCAAACCATTGCAGCAAAGCCTTTCAATAGAGTGTTGCACCCATCACATCACCTAAGAATGTGATCAGAAACTCCACGAGCACCCAACGATTCTGAAAAATCTTGTTACTCATTTAGATATGGCTACAGCAGCATAACTTTGGGCACCCATTCATTTAGTGAATATGATTAGATTTTGTCTAATTTTCCAAGTTATAAAGCCTTATGAATTGCAGAGACCCTCCAACTGGCCAAATTAAAAGCAAGACCATCATGAATTCTCTAACCTCCACTGCAGGATCTTGTTTTTATCAGTATTTATTCCTAATTTTAATAATTAGGAATTTAATTCCTAATAATAATAATGTATATGCATTCAACACAGCAGTTTTATTTCTCACATGTGCTAAAACCTTCATTCTGTCTTAAAACCAGCACATTACGAAGTCATCTCATGTCTCCACACTTGGCAGACTTTCTGAAAAGATCCAAAAATATCACAACCAAAGTTAAGAGTTGGTTGGGTAAAGACAATTATTTTAACTGAAAAAACCCACTGTTTTTAGCTCAGAAGCAGGTCATCATACAATGTACTGAAACAGTCTTCTTGAAATGTTCACATATCAAAAATACGAATGCTTTTACACCACCCCAATCAAGGCCTGATGTTACAGTAACTCAGATCACTTTTTAGATCACGGAATCACTATTTCATCCCTTGGAAAAACTCTATACAAAAATAGCATCTGTGGGAAGATGGAAACATTAGGCAATTAGTACCACAGAAGATTCTGCTATACTCATTAGGAGAGCAGCCTTCTTCCTTTGGTCTTATTTTTCACATCCTTCCTTCCTTTTAGATGGCTGTGTGTCACCATTTTGTAAAGAAGAAAGCATCTGAACTTTATCTTTGCAAAACCTCAAACGTATTATTTCCAGAAATTTTAAATCATTGTGGAAGAGTAATGGAACATAAAAAATGGTAGGTATTGTAATACTTCATTCTTATCCAGAAAAACGTGTATTCCTTTAAGATATTAGAAAAAACAAAAACCAACCACAAACAAACCACTTCAATTAAAAATGTGTTGTTTTCTCTTGACAATAGTGACTAATTTCAAATACTGCATGAAAGCATTAATTCTAAAACACAAGTCAGAAGGAGCCTTAATTTACATACTTTTTTTCCCCTCCTCATACACTCTTCTGGTCTCTTCCGTTTTGAGTGCTACTTCAAATAAATGTGCAAGCTGCCCTAAAACATCTTAAATACTTGAATCACAAGCAAACTTCAAATAGGCTCTAACAAACAAGTGTAAAGGTACAGAAAGTTTTTGATTATTCCTGACCAGGAGACACTGCTGGCAGTAAGGTGACCTTAAGGTACTGTTGGCAGTGAAAAGCTCAAGGACAAAACCAAACCGCTCTCCAAATGCTCAAGTTGTTCTTTTCTGAAGAATCCTTAGGTTGGCTTTTTACAGGTACACAGTGCTGGACAAGCACACAGCCGGGCCAATGGCTATCCTGCTCTTGGCAATTTGTGGTGTGCCCTCACTAAGCATGTCCTGTATGGGGCCTTTCACACCACAGATAAGTCCCAGAAGGCTTAATTTTATTTTAGAGCTTACTTGTACGGTAATACAACAGATTTGTTATACCTCATAAAGGCATGCAGCATCATTAATATTTGGTTGTTGATCTACCCTGCCAATTCACATGCTTTAACTGTGTGCCACGACGTGGACTTGGATGATGGTGAAGTCGCAAGAGCTGGTCTAGCAATGCAAATCCAAGGCCAGTAACCTGGATAATGTATGGCGAATTCATGAGCCTACTACTTAGTCTGCATGACCATTCTTAAAGCAAACTAAATTGCAGTATGAACTACAGTGTATGAATGCATCTCATGGATGTAATTTGTAAATCAGTGGAATAGTTGCCCAATCATAAGATTTCAGCCAGCAGAGTTGCCATACCATAAAACCCAGCTTCAAAAACTGCCTTTCAAAAAAAAAAAGAAGTGGAGGAAAACCCTTGTGTGGAAACCGTTCCTGAAGAGAAAAAAAAGTTTCACCCATATCTTTCATAAAAATTACTAGAAATTTCTGAGACGACTGCCAGAAGTGACAGTCACTTGCAATCATGTACAACAGAAATACACAAGATGTAAGCAGCACGCTTCCAGAAAGGGAATCCCTATCTCCTACAGCAGAAGCAGCTCTAGGAGAGGCCCTTGCTTTCATTTAACGGATTGTTTGGTTCTGCAACTGCAAACAGCCACTTACCGTTCCTCCTCCCAGTAACAGTGACTTCTTTAAATCCAGCTCTGAAACAGACAATGTCATCTTTTGCTGCGCAAACCCATCTGGAAGGACAAACTGTGACCATGGGACCTCACTCCTAAATATCTGCAACACATACTAGATGCAATTGTTTCCTCTCATCAACAAGAGTTCATCTTCTCTCTAACATGGTCCATACTGAGTTACTAACAACTACGCTTTGTCCCCGACTATAACACCAAGTGCATTAGTGACCAGGTATGAAAATTCTAACTTCTTCCTATGTGGGTGACATTCAAATGGAAGCCACAATCACATCTGCATTGGGTGATGCAGAGCAATGCTATGCAGGGGCAGGGTCTTGCTGAGATTAGGGCATGGATTAGATCCAGCCTGAGGATGCTTAATTCTGAAAATAAATGATGCTTGAGAGGCAGGGAAGTTAGCTGGAAGAGACTGCACAAGTAGTATCATCTCTTAACCCCTTAGTGTATGAAAACTAGAGTGAAAGAGTGGGAAACTGTGTTCTTTACAGACTACACCAGTTTTCTGGAGACTAACAACATTTCCAGGCACTAAAGGATTCCCGTGGTTTAAAGACAACAACAAAAAAAGGACAAAAAAAATCCATTTTCAGTTGTCTCAGCACTGCTCCAACTCTCACTGAAGCTTTTCCTGCATTTAGAGCATTTATAAACTTTCTCATATCTAAGTGGGGAATAACCTCAATCACTTTTTCCTCAGTTATTAGTAGGATCTTGCTCGTTTTCACAACACAAAAATGGCTCAAGACCTCTACCCTTCCATCAGCTTAGGTTCATAGCAATGAACATATGAAGTTTTAAGAATAGGGAAACAGGTTTCATGGGTAAACAGGGAGAAATTAACAATTTGGTCTGGTGTCTGCCCATTCTGTACACTGCACATATGCTCCATTTCACCCCTCCCTGATTGCATGTCCTGTTTTCAACAAACTCCTGAATGGTTTGAGATTCACCCTAAGAGGGAAGGAAGAGCAGAAGGAGTCACTGAGACTGCTCCAGCAGTTCCTTCCCCAGGCAGGCTTTTGCAGGAGCAACTGTTTAACCCACAGCACCTTCTCAGGCAAAAAATATTGTGGTCTTCACAATTAGCCGTCTTTAAAATACAAGATGTAGTAAATTAACTTCAAATGCCTATCAAGCAGAACAAAGGTACCCTTTGACAGAAATATGATGACGTATAAAAAGCAGAGTAAGAATAAGTTAGAATAACAGCTTCACACATACTTAAAGGAAGTCATATGTAGGTCTAATGAAGGATTATCAGATTCAATTTTGAATGTTATCTGTTTATTCTAGATGAATGGTGGCAGTATGTTAGCCATTTGGACATCATATATCCTATTTCATTTATAAATCCTAGAAGAGCATATCCCATAATAAAATGGCTATAAAAATAAATTCAATTTACAGGCACTAGCTTAAGAATTCTTGGAAGGTACTTTCAGGATACAGAAAAGTGATACTTACTGTATTAGAGAAGTGGATTATAGAAATGGATTATTACAGAAATGGTTTTCTACAAAGTCTTTGCATTTATCTAGAAAAAATAACATTTGAGAGGTGCGTGTTGAACAGCTGTTTTTCAGTGACTACACTGAATACTGTAATATTCGTCATCCTATTTTCACTTCAAAACAGAAGCCTACTGCACTTCATATTTTCACTTTCAAGCAAAACCAGCTGACTTTTCATGCACTTTCAGTTTTCGAAAATTAGTCCCTGGCAATTATTTAATCTCACCTCCAAACCAAAAGAGATTAGATTACAATTACAAAACACTGAAAACAGGAAATGTTGTAAACTCTGACACAGTATTAACTATGCTGGTCCAAATGGCACTGTGAAATTTTCTTAAACATAGTCAGTCACCACTTATCTACACAGCTTTTTGACCCTTGACTTCTAGGAGAGTTGCATGAGAAACAGCTTCTTTTAACAGTAAAGTCATCACCAGCCCATGTGGATCAAGTAGGGATATTTAGGATACTTGCACACCATGGCACACTTTATTTCATTACTGAAGGAATTACAGTAACAAAACTAAAAACAGAAAAATAATTCTTCACTATACTCTTGGTTTTCAATGCTGGAAATTCAGTTGGGCAGCTGGATATTCATGCCAATGGAGGCAAAAATTTGTACTTGTTGCGTACAATCTTCATAATACATGCACTTCATTTCAATGAATTCCCCCAAAGACACAAATCAGATAAGCTCCCACTACCAGCATTCACTAGATTATTCATTAGACAATCAGTCTGTATTTTCACCAATTTACTGACATGGTATTCAGAGCACACCACTCTCCATAAAGCTGCCTTTACACCATTTAGTAAGAGAAGAGAGAAAATGTTTCTAAGAAAAAAACAGCATTCTTTAGAATAGCAGCTTCAGCAACAGATTAGGGATGAGCTACTTCAACTGAGGTGAGCTTTGCTCTCAGCCTAGCATCATGCATTCATGCTTTAACCAGACAATTTTTAAAAAATAAAATACTAAATTTATTTTAAGTACACATAAACTGCAAGTACCAACATAATTCAATGACATGCAAATCAGCAGGGGGGGAGGAGAAAAAAGACAGCCCTTTTATCATGATCAACTGGCCAGGCAGATTAAATGAAGCAGCCTCCCAGGGGCAGCACGGCAAAGGAGCCTTGGGATGAGCAGAATGGGGAGGTACTTGCAGGCAGCTTCAGAACTGGGCAGGACTGACAGAAAAGAGAAGCAGCAACCAAACCCTGGGGCTGCTCTCCATACTGGGAAACTGGGAGGACAGAAATTGCCCAAAGTCAGAGGGAAAGAGTTTTGGTTCTGTGAGGGGGAGGGGAGGGGAAAGCCAGCTAAGAGTATGGACTGCAGAGACTGCCAGGACATTAGCCCAGGGTACCTGGGGAAAGGTGAGGGTGTTGTCATTAGCTGTAACCTGCGGCAGACAGAGCAAGGCTAGCCTCAGCAAGGGAACTGGGAGAGTCTTCTGTTGCTGAGGCAGCAGAGGTCTGGGACCAGATATAGCAATTTGGCATATATGAAGAAGTTCAATTCATAGGGCAAGAGTGGTGAGCAGGAGATGTCAGGAAGAAAGAAGAGCTGGGAAAAAAAGAGGAGTCCCCCAGATGTGCCAGAGATGAGCAGAAAAGTGAGACTGGGTCAAGACTGTGGACTACAAGGAAAAAGGATACCATAGGGAAGTCTCCCTCTCCCTCTCTGGCCCTTCTAGTCTGGGTGCTGCCACCCAACCCCAGCCCTCCATTAATTTTTTTTGCTATCCAAAATCCTTCTCAGTTTGGCTTACTTTCATTAATTCACATTTCAAATTTCTGTAAATCTAAGTACAGAGGGAATATAGGCTAAATTTTCTTTTTTTTTTTTTCTTTTTGGCTTCTAAGTGATGAATAAAATCACTAAAAAATAAATAATGGTTTTCAACCCTCTACTGAACTGTGTTTGCCTGCAGTTTAGTATACCGAGGATCTGGACTTTTAACTATTATAATTACACACATAAAGTCTAAGCTCTGAAAAGAAATGCCATCTCAAGTTACAAAGACATGTCACTGTAACAATACAGTCTTCCTTTACCCACTAGGGGAAGCATTATCTTTATAACAAATACATTGCTTCAAAAACTGCTGCAAAATACTAAATCCATGGCTCATGCAATTTAATGTAAGCCGCAGATACATGCAAGGTCATATGCTAAGTGCATTAAGAGAACAATATAATGGCTCTGTCTTCTTGCTTAACCGCACCAATACATATGTTTTGTGTACAATGCCAGCAGTGCTGAGCTGTGCTACGTGGGAGGGCAAGCAAGAGGGGTGAGGAAAGAGCCTTTCACAAGACCCTGGAGTTTTCTTCGACACTTGACTGGCGTGTTGGCAACATGCATCCCTTGCCCTGAGAAACATTTAAAACTCCTCTCTGCTCCTATACAGGTTCTCACTCAGTTCAGCCACATTCACTGAACTTTTTCAGAACTGCCTCATAACTCTCCCAGACATTCACTCTCAAAGATGATTAAAAATTCACTATTATGGGCAATATGGAGAATCTGGGAGAATGGTAAATTTAGCTACAAACAAGCAGCACTGGATGGAGGTATGGCCTTTCTGTGAAGCACTTTTTCAAAACTTATTGTTTCTCTTATGAAAGAAAATCTTCACTAGTGTTTCTTCCTAAATTAAAAATCCTTTGGTTTTTTTTTTTCTCCCCACTTTTCTTTGCTGAGATCTGAAAAAAATGTAAACCAAGGGTCAGGAACAGGCAGTTAGGAGGATCTCCATCAGTGCACAACCCTAAAAGAAGAGCTAAAGAACCTCTAAACCTTTTGTATATTTATTTTTTACTCAGTTTGAGGTACACTAGAAGAAAGCCATTTTACTTATAACAATCTCCAATAGCCTCATTCTTTAAACAAAAAGTGATTTTTGAAAAGGACTTCCCTCTTGCATCCTACAAGGGGGAATAAAGAAACATATGAATATAACAGGTTTCATTAGTTTTCAAGCATTCCCTGATGCACACTGAAACTGAGTTTAATTGCCAATGTTTGAGACAACTATAGGACAACATCATATATTGCCTAGCAGTCTCTCAGCCCCTCTGAAGCAAAACCAATTTCTCTGAGGTTACCTTGTAGCTCAGTGTCTATATGCTGAATTTCTGCAGGTGTATATGAGTAGTTAAGTGCCGTGTTTCCTCTTTAAGTTGAAAAAACCAAAAAGATACCTGAAAAGTGAACCCTAGAAGCTACTAAGCCTGCTGCCTTGAGGAAGCACCAACTACACCTGGTCTTCATAGTGCTTGTCTGGTCATTCTTAAAATTTACCAATGTAATGACTAATCTGAATCCTTCTCCTAGCAATGTAATGATTTTTTTCTCACCTGCGGAACAAAGTGAATTTATTCTTAAGCACTTCTCAACAACTTTTTATATAGCTCAAGATTTGAGCTTTTTCTCTTTCCTCTCATTTCAGAGGAGCAATGTCCACCCTTTTCTCCAGACAGGATATGCAAGCCTCCCACAGAGGACGGTATGCTAGTCTCCTTCCACCATTTGACCAGACATTTGCACCATGAATTAGATAAGCCATGTTAAAATTGTTACCGAGTTCCCTGTTATCTGCTGCTTTGCCACTCACCACTTGTCACTGTGTTACAGAGCCACTGAACTGATTTAATACAGCTGGTGCCAGCGTGAGCTGCGTGGGTGTTTGTTTACACGGGTGCTTCCACTGCGTTTAGCCGGCCAGGGAAATCTTTGGGGAACTGGAGATAAACTGATTAGTCTGTATTAGTTCAATGGATACTCCTTTCCCACCTTTTAAAGAAAAGCAAACCGAAGCAGGTAAATGCTCTGTCCAGACTCCTACCTCACATCGTTTCTCAAAAATAACTGCTAATAACCGAGTATATTTCAGTCAGTCACTGCCACCACAAGGAATCATCTTGTTCTCTCACACACACACAAAAAAGACTATTTTAAAAAGAGTAATTCTTCACAGGCTAGTGAGCTGAACTGGCTCAGAGCAGGACAAACAATTACAGCAACAAGAGAAGTAATGAGCGTACAGTGCTAGGAGTAAGAAGATAGAGCTGCCTGGGTCAGGTGTAACACACAGCTACACCTCTAGTTCTTACAGGATGGAAGTGCAGCCCTAAGTCCATGGGGCAATGCTGTAGGTCCACCAACACTTGAGGTCAGCACAGCCGCTGAAAGCAGACCTCTCGCTGATCCTCTCCTACCAGCAGCTCAAGCATGCAGTAGACTGGGTTGGTGAAAGCCATTTTCCAAAAACTTGATACAGCAAAGGATTTTTAAAACGTAAAATTTTTTGAGCCACATCAATTCCCTGCCCTGCTTTACCATGTAACTGGATGAATTCCTGTGGCAGCACAAGAAGGGGCAGAGTTCAGGAGTGGGAGTAAGCTCCTGGGAGTGGGCAGGGGCAGGAGAGAGACTGCTTCATCTGATGGCTTTGCAGCTTAAAAAAAACTAGGCTGTGAGTCCTGCCATGACTCCGAGTCATGAGGGTCAAATGTTTTTAAAATATCCATCTAAATTAAGTAGGTTCTAGCCTGCTCCTTCCCCAAGATAGCTCAGATTCCTGATGATGCATGCATTAACCACCTGAACATATAAGCCTCACTCATCATGGGGTTTTCATCTCCAATTACTAAGGTGCAAATTTTTGCCTTATGTTTTCTCTTACCATCCGCAAGCACATGGAGTATTCTCTCTTTATTATGCCCCCAGTTCATTTTACCTCATTGTGCCCTTTCCATGTCCTTACATGCCCATGATACTTACTTATAACAGTTCCTAGTAATTTGGCCTCACTGCCATTTTCTGTATAATGTGCTACATGTCACTCAATCTCTTCAGTGAAGCGCTCAGTTAGTTTCCTATTACGCTTTCTGGTTTTCCCATTGTGGTTGTATCATTTATACTGCTTAAAGGTACAAAACTAAATGTTTAGGCTTGCTTCCAACAAGATCCTACCAAAGCATCCTGGAGTCTATTGAAGAGAATCTACTTTAACTTTATTCTTTCAACTAATTTCTACTTCTTTTCCTTTCAGAAATTACGAAAACTGTAATTCCCAGTCATCAACAACCATAATTCACAACTTCTCACCATTTCCATAATTCTAAAATTTCACCTCACAACAGGTGAAAATCAGATCTAAAAAACCACAACCCCTAAAATACTTCCCGGATGTTTATTCCCTTTTCAGATTAAAAAATTACTCTAAATTTCCCATTTTCCTGCAATAAATGTTAACACCAGGCAACTGCTGTACCTTTATGTTAGGGCTCATTTTTGTAGGATGTATGTTAATAAACAGGATATTAAGTAATAAAAACTGTAAAACAAGAACATAGACTAGGAAAATATGCACTCACAAAAAAAACCAACAACCCAGCATTATGAAACTTCACGAAAATTGTGGCATGAATGAAAGAGCATTTCATTGTCTGTCCATTCTGATTTCTCTGCCGCCTCCACAAATATCCCTGGACAGCAGACATACTAATCCTCTTATTCGAAGGACGTGTATCTAATCCATTACAAGGCACACTTGGTTCCACAGCACAAGCTGTAGTAAGCTGTTAGGTTAGCACCAAGCCAAACATTAACTTTCCATGAAAAAGAATCTGAGAAGCTGGGGGGAAAGGGGGTGGATGAGAAATGCTTGCTGCATTACACAGTGCACGGGGTAGTAACACTACTTGAAGCACACGAAGCAAAGAACCTGGGAGATACACCTTTTCCTAGATGTTCTAGCTCTCCTTCAGGTCTAGGTGTGGAGTTGTTTTGATTTTTCCCTTACCATCTTTCATCCATTTCAGTACAGCACCAAATGAACAGAGCATATCTACAGGCACCATTTGCAATAAATGCATTATCCATATTAACCAGTAATTAATAATATAAATTCTTTCAATTCAAAACATAGAAGCAGCCACGTTTGCTCGAGCCTCAGTTTGCCAACCAAAAAAAGCCCCATTCCTTTGATGTAAGATCAGAGAATGCTGGTTAGTCAAGGAGGCTGTATGATCTCAAAGATTATTTAGCTTGTAAATTCTCAGGCAGTCATCATCATTTGTTCCACAGTAAAGACTCATTTAGTGAAGAAAAAAAAAGGACCCAATGGGAACTTACTTGCCTGTTTTTGGTTATTGAGAAGACTTCCATTGATATTCCTGGCTTGGTATATTTTTTCCACTGTACACAAAGATGACAAAGGTCATGCATTTAAATTTTCTCATAGAAAATAAATGAACCATGACTCATACATGGGTACAGCACGTTCTTCAATTTTTCCCCTGAAGTAAGAGATAGTACCAAGTTTTTTGTTTGCAGCTGCACAAATGGGATATGAAAGATATATATTCCTGAACATATGTTTCTAAAATTCACAGTGGAACAATTGTGCCAAAGTCTTCAAAACTGAGCATACAGAGTCTGGAAGAACATCAGTACTCTTCAACAGTGAACATCTAGTGACGCACATCTCCAACATGTTGCAATATAGGAGATTAAGACAAAAGCCGTCTTCAGTTAACACATCAGTGATGGCATCTGACCATTAGTCTTCCAAGTATTAGTCACGTTTGGTGACAGCATAACAAGGTTGCATACATTAGGGCTCCCATCTGTTACATCTTCACTTTTCCCTCATGCTCCTGTACAGGTAGATCTCCAACAATCACAGACTACTATATTTTAAAAGCCTCTAGAAATAAGAAGTGGTTCTTGGGGAGGAGAGGAAGGGGTGTGAGGCTTGGCCAGCAAAGCAACTGATGGAGGACAGGGGAGCTGGTGAGGAGGAGGAGGAGGGTTAGCTCTCAAGTGGGAGGGTTTGGGGGCAGGAAGGTTTGAGGGACAACTCTGTGTTGCAGAGATGTGTAGAAAGTGTGTTTCTGGGTGCACAAAGGCAGGAAAGATCATGGAACTTGGAGCAGAAGGGCTAAAAGCAGGGTTATGGGACCACCGCCACGAGAATCACCTTTTCCTCCCTCCTCCATGTCCCGGCTGTCACCTTCCTCTCCACTGCAGCGACAGGGTCTTCTCTCAGAGGACAAGGGGACACAACAGAGGCTTACTTCTATCCCCTACCACGCTTGTTTGATGTCAGAAATATGGCAGCTCCTCTGAAGAGGATCAGGTTTACTCTGGGAAGACAGGGGCCCCATGCCTCCCACTTGCTTAAAGCTAAAGCAGTATAGGGGAGGGAGAGCACAGCACTCAGCAGCAAGGGCATCCCAAGTGAGCTCCATCATGATGGCTGTCAGCCACCTAGGCAGGCCTGTTTCCTCTTTAATCTCCGTTTCAAGTGTTTTAGGACAAAACTTTTCACATGTGAAGCTCTCTGCTGTCAAATCCATTAGCCTTAAACTTCAGGGACAATCATGGACCTCTTGATTTTGATGCTTCTGCCTCATTGAATATACTCAGACGCACAGAACTTCATATATTGGACCCTACATTAAGTTCAGTAACTAATATACTACCTTATTAACTGAAGAAATAAAAATCAGGGCAATGAAGTATCCTGCATCTACAGGCTTAGGTAAGCTTTCATTTGCTGAAGCAATTTTTTGCTTCATAAATCAAGTTGTATATTTAACCAGTGTAGGTTAATATGTATCAGAGAGCACAGCAGAGGCAGGGGGTGAGCATTTTGGCCAACTTTGTAATCAGCTCCTGAGCTTCAGCTATTCAATCTCCTGCCTTTCAATGCACACTGAGGCTCATCCTGCTGTCCTCAAGCTGGCAGAAAGTTACAGTACAATAAAAGAGCTAAGGCAACAAGGCAGAAATGCAAGCTCATTTCTGTTATGTCATGTGAAGTTTTGTTCAGTACAGACATGAATTAAATTGGCAGATTAATTTAATAGAGCAGAACACGCATGAAATGCACAATGGCTTGCATTTGATTTCTGTGCAAGACAGAGCCACCCCTCTATTAACTTCAAATGATCTCCTTTTATGGACTCCAAGCTTTTTGTATTTTTCACAACTGTAACTGGATGACGGGTTAAATACTCGGAAGAGCACAAGAATGTATTTTTTTCTGCAGCCAACAGAGAGGGAAATTGCTGAACTCATTGCTTCTATAAAACAGGAAACTGTATTTTGGGTGCATCTGAATCATGCTGTTTCCCACCATCACCCGTATACAGCCATAGTTTGGTCCCCCTGTCCCCCCACCATGGAAGGAACAGGAAGCTCTGCCGATGTTTTTGCTTCCATTTTTCTACCTGATTATTCTAACACAGGTATACTTTGATAAAATTAAAGAACCTTCCCCGAATTCATATGCCTATAGTTCAAAACAGGTTGATGAGAATTTTATTTTACAGATATACTCCCCTGTCTATTTTTCCATAAGCAAAACCAGACTGAAAATCTGCGCAAAGTATTTCCACAGCTTTTCAAAATCAAAGTATCACTGACCATCAGACGAAAATGGGTTTGTTCAAGCCCACAGGACAAACACCTCTTTCTGTATCCTTGCCAGCAAAGAGTGGAACCAGTGCCTGGTCCAATTTGCTTAGCATAAACAGTAGGCACACGGGATGCTCCCTCCATCTATCACTTTCACTGCTGAGAAGGATACTGGGAAAGGAAATGCCTCTTCCCCCCTTGTTTCTACCTTTGATAAAATCAAAGGCAGGGAGAGAGCTGAGAATCCATTCTCTTCACAAAACCAGAGCTCAGCACTGGGAGCAAGTGGTATAGAAAGCTCATTAAAGATCCGGAGTGTACCTACAAAACAAATACTCAGAGGAAAGCGGCAAAGCCCGGAGCCTACACAAAGGCATCTTCTTTCCTCTCTTCATCTGCTGGAGCCATCTCTCGCCTACAAAAGCAACTCTGCAGGCACTGTTGGGGCCTGTAAGTTTTAACTTTCTCTGCAATTCTTTCATCTAAATACTAAGAGGAGCTCAAGCTACAGAGGTGAGGAGGCCCAGTGAAACAAAGAAATCATTTGCACTTAATGCACACCATTCAGAGCTCAGGCCTCTCAAACAGTTTTAGCAGCAGCTGCTCTTCAAAGGACCTTACTTCTGTGAAATCCCTTTCAAGCCCAAAGCCAAATTAGGCTTGTACAAGATTCAGATTTTGACCAAGTCTGTAAAAAAATTTAACTGAGCATTGATCCATTTATATATATACTGAAATATATGAATATATGAAATACTGAATACTGATATACTGAAACTCATTTATAACTTTCCTGAAAAAGCAAATGCATGACAGTTTAGTACCGAGGTGCCATACTCTGCCCTTGGGATATACTCTACCTCGTACTATACCACTTGGGATTCAAGGTAAAGTTTATGGGAAAGTGATTAATACTTTCTCTGTATAACATTTTTTCTTGACGTTTCCTGCAAACTATGTGGGCTCAGCAGAGGGGAGCTGATAGAGGGGAAGGAGTTTGGCAAGTTTTGTCGTCCTTGTTGGTACCTCTAAACCAAGTGCCTGAAAATGGAAGCTGGTGTTTCAACGCTACTTTGACCTACTTTTATGTACAGTAAATAACTGGGAAACAACATTTGCATTTCCTCTTTGTGGCACCCATTGTTCAAGTCAAGCTATTCAGGCCTGGCCGCAGCCCCCACCAGGATAGGGGACCTCCAGTACTGCTCATCTTCGTCCAGCCCTCCCAGGGCAGACAGGACTGCACAGGGCAGCGCTCATAGCTGCACAGTCAAACCTTGGTCACCCCACAGTGGCATACACCATTGCTGGAAAGCCGGACAAACCAGCTGGCAGAGTCCACAGTCTGCTCCATCTGATCAGTTCTGAACTTCAGAAAAGTTAGTTCACAGCCAGGAAACAATTTCTACAGATTACCGAGCATCAAAATACATCTCTCCGTCTTCTGCTTTTTTTTTTTTTTTTTTTTTTTTTTGCCTTCTCTAACATATAAGATCCATCTACATCATATGTACTTTATTTAAAAGACTAAAGCCATGCACATACAGTCCCTTGAGGAACAGGTCAAACAACTAACATGTTGCAAACAACATAATAGGAAGACGTAGTTTAAGGTATATGTACTGAAGAAGTCATAATCTAGGCATCTATTTCCTATTTGCTACAATCAAAACTGTTCTACTGTGAAAACTAAACATATCTGCTAACAAAGACATGTACTGACTCACATGGCAGGCACCCATAACTTTGGAAGAAATAAAGGATGGTCCTCAGCACACACGTACATGGACAGGCATCTATCTCTATTGCTATGAATTTATGAATGGAAAACTGGAAGTAAAGGAGCTAAAGGCAGGGCTAGTAACAAAGATGTACATTAGCAGTTGGAGTCTAAGAATGTAAACTTTTTTAGGGAGGGAACCAGATTGGCATTATATTGGCATTACTTCATTTTAGTACTGTTACTTAATCTGTATATCTAATTCTCCACATAAAGCTTGACTTTGTGCTAAATAAGAAATGCCTTTACACTCCACCAGCAGGCTCTGTCCATTCTACAAAAAAACGAACATCCATTTATTTCATCTAAAGGTCAAAAGTGAAATGCCTTTGGGAGATCCCATGCAACCTTAAAATAAAAGTCACATTCCTAAACTCCGAACTATCTAGAATGCAACACAATGTCATTATTATTCCTTTGAAAATGTAAAACAATTACTCACTTATATTAAAAGCAAAACTCTTTAAAAGAGAAGGTCGTAAAAACCAATGAAATACCAACAGTGAGAATTTAAAACCCTGCTGTTCAAAAAGAACAACTTTTTTTCCTTGTAGTTTTATGCATTATGAAAGTCATGACACCCATAAACATTTAAAAGACGTGATGTAGTTCTAATATTTGCTCACTTTGAATTAAAAGAAAATGGTTCTTATTCAAACACCAGCAGTAGCCAAAGCAGCCACCCCCATCATTCCCCAAACTTTTCAGGAATTCTTACTAAACTGCATGTTTATGTCATCATACCTACCTGCAATTATTCATCAATATTTACTGATCCCATTTAGCAAAATCAGAACACATAATTCCAATGGAGCATAAACTTTTGACTATAAGGTTTCTTCTGGTTTCCTTCTTCATTTCTTAGTCTTAGCAGAGCCCTAAGTCCAATGTTCAAGACCTAAACTAAAGCACACTGAAACCACGGGGAGCTTTCTAGTCCTTATAAGCTTTGAAATTATTGCATGTACAAGCTATAAAACACCTGCTATAATATCACACTCAACCCTCCTAATTTTCCCCTTCTACTGTATTTCCGCTCAGCCTATTACTAGACTGAAAACTACATATTTCTTTTTGTCCGAAGGGCTATATAAAATTACATCACACTGCTTATTCAGCTTCACAGTGTCAAATTACTTGATTCAGGAAAGGCATTTAATGATCTTTTGGGACAACTAAGGCTTTTTTTTTTTAATCACTACTTTAAACAGATAATTAGAAACATCTCACAATATACTCTGTGTTTAATACATCTATAATGCACACCAGCTTTATAATTAGTTTTGAGGTGCTCACTGCCATCAGTAAACAGCTGGGACTACCTGCTACCAACAGCATGTAGAAGGCACTGCATGTAGAGAAGGACATGCCATGTCACAGAGCTAATGCTGATCTTCAGAAAGTTACTCTCTAAGGAGAAACATGCTTAGGAGTACTTCAAGTTTTACACATTTAACAGTAAAATATGATTTTCTACTACCACAGATAATTCAAAACAGGTTGCAAAAACCTGCATCTGTCTACTCTACATAAAGCCCAAAATAACTGCGTTGTAGTTTTACCATTGCTTCAGCTGAATTCATAGATTTTATCATTCTCCAGTTGTTTCAACAAAGCTTTTAGCTAGTTTTAAAAACTTCATATCTGTGAGATGAAAAGCAGGTTTGCAAGGAAGTCCTGCAGCATCTGACCTTTTTATTTTCTCACAGCAATAGTGGAGTGGACAGCAATAAATGCAACATGGAACCTCACAAAAGCAAAAACCCACTGACCAATTTCCAGGGAAAAAGAAAGGCAATTGTTCAATCAACTATTCCATGTTTTCAGACACGCAAGTTATATCTGGCAATGGCTCTCCAGAAGGAAAGGAAAACCAAAAGAGGAGCACAGACTAAACATAGATGTTGTAATCAACCAGATTAAGCAGCTTGTAAACGGGGAACTGCCTGCTCATCAGCAGTTAAAAGGCAAAATATTCAGGTACATACAATGCTAACACCAAAACCTGTGGTTTGCCACATACACTTTTCTTCCTTACTACAGGAAAAGTCATAGCCCTGTCAACATATGTAAGGCTTCCTGTGAAGAGGGAAGGGTAAGACTAAAATGATAGCCAAACACACTGGGACTGGACTATCAGGGCAAAGGAGTGAGGAGAAAAAGGATAACAGATCAGATAAATAGATAACGTAAAAGGAAAATAACTGATACAGTCAGGGCTGTGAAAATGAGAAGAAAAAAGCAAAGAGTGCAGTCTCGTTTACTGCAGCACATTAATAGTAGCTGTTGTGGTTTTCTAACAGTGGCTACTGTATTATTACAATAATCCAGACAATAGTCTGGATGAGACGTGAAAAATTAACTTCCATTTCACCACTGTTTTTGAGAAAGGATTTTAAATACCACACCTTCCTCATGCCCTGAGCAAGTTGATGGGATAACTGAAAGCAGCAGGGAACTGGTACCTCTCATCACAATCTCTGTGGTAGAGCTATCACAACCTTCCTTTCTTGAAAGTGTCAAATCGAAAAATGATTGCATTTATCTTTTTTTGTTCAATTCACTTTGTTGTTTCAATTATTTTTGAGGGGGTTTGATTTACAACCTTCTCCTTCCATGCTAAGGCAAGTTAGGAAATGCAAACTAAAGGCACTCTGGGAGCTCCGTACAAGCCCTCCCCTGAGCAGAAGGGTCCCTTCTTCACAAGCAACTCTCTTGCTTTCCTTGCATAGGTTGAACACACCGACTTACTATTGCTCTGAGGCAACGAAGTCCTCCACACCAGCCTGGTCTGGCCAAGCTCGTACCACTCTAACTGCCTTGCACTTTTGCTGCCTAGCAAGCCACAGCAAGGAACTGTTTAGTGGAAAATGCTTTCCCTTTCTGAAAACAGGCATGAGCCATTAGAAAGCATAGCCATCCCCAGCCAGTGCCAGACCACGCAGGTCCATTCAAAGAGAATATGAAATCTCAGCATTAGGGTTTGCTATCATAAGTCAGGCTGCCTGCATAATCGCTGTTTTGTTGCTGCAGTTACTGCAAGATGCATGGAGAGCTGAGACAGATAATTGCAAAGACATTTCTTGGTTAAGGCGATTGAGCAGTGCCCTGGGGAAAGGGATCCAGTCCCTGCCTCTACCATGAAATCCCTTGAAGATGCTGCACAAATACTTTTCACTGGTAGGCACTAATTGCATGCTCCCCATTTTCCATGTCTTTGGTGTTAGATCCTTTCTCAGACCAAAGATCTCAAGGACTTGACTTCAGCTGAAGTTACTGTGTTAAAAGTAAACCATGAAATGCTACTGAATGTTAATTAGGAGGTACATTTGACATCACCTTCTCTATACTTCCTCTCCCAGGAAGTCAGCAAATAGCTATGAAAACTTTAGGAAAGGTTCAAGCACCATCCAGGCTCATGCAGACAGAATGGGGTGAAATAGCCGAGTGTATCAATACACTGCCTCCTTCCATCTGGCGGGTATGCGCCTGAAAATCAGTGCGTAGTTTTTTGAAGCATTCAGGTATTCTTGTGATAAAAGCCACAGGAAGCTCATAAGAAGCCAAAGGCAATTCTGCCTTCAAAGCATGACTTGATTATTAGATACTAAATCAGAAGCAAGTCCAAGAAGTGAAGAGTAAGGCAAAAAAACCCTGCAACCTCCCTCACTCAGTGAGCACAGTCTGTTCTGCGTATTGAATGGGATAGTATCCTGTGAAATCCATTAAGCAATTAAAGGTTAGTATAATGCAAAAGGGGGCCATATTTAGGTTGCACAGAGCTTGACTATGAAAACAGAATATTCTTTAAGCCTTTTCTCTGTGCAAAGATATGTTAGTATTATGTCAGCATATGGCCAGCAGCAAGAGGGAAGTGCATTTGGCTATACATCATGCAAACACATTTAAAGGCCACCGCTGTTCCAAATGCAAACAGAGGAGAGGGAGCCAAGGCTGCAGTCTGGGGAAGCCAGCTAATAGCTGGCTGCAACCAGAAGGTCAGCCCCACTCATCCTCCACCCCTCCTCTAGGTCAGTCCAGCTCTGATGTGAAACCACACCTTGAAGTTGTGGTTAACACAGTATCTGCTGCACAGCCCAAAATCCCTGCTTCTGTTAACATTTGTGGTCTGGCCCTGCTCCTGCTCCCTCTCCTGTGCTAACGCGGACCGTCACGCAGCCAGCTGTATCAGCAGCCAATGCTGGGAACCAGCGGGGCCGAAATGGGCTCTGGCTTACAGCAAAACAAAACCTGATGCTAACATACATGAGGAAAATAAGTGGAAATGTCTCCCTTGGCAGCCCTGTGGGATGCAGCCACTTTAGCATCAGCCAGTAAGTCAGTCCAGCCTGCTTCCCTGTCCTCTCCAACGCTGTTAAATTAATCACAAAGCATTTACAATGGAGACCAAGTATCTTGACTCCCAATATCTTGCCAGTGGGGTTAGCCTATTCTCCTAATCCTACTACGACAGCTGAATGAAGGTTTGCTCAGAAGGCTGCCTCTTCTTACTTCTCTTTTAGGAAAAGCAGCAGATTTATTTCCCCACCAATGGGTTCTTCAATACCTGCTTCACTGCTAGTTGATATTACTGGGGCAAGGAGCTGACAGCAGCTGGGAGCTCTCTTATTCTGAACTCAACAAAGAAAATAGTCTACAAGCAAAACACAGTGCTTACAAAAGTAAAATCACATCCACCCCTCACTTTATAGCCATGTGTAAATTTCAGTGTTTCTTCTGAAAGTCATACACATTGCACTTTCAAGGGGAAAAGAGAGTAAAGCAAACTGATTGGATGCTTGCTTTGCATTTCCATCTCCATTTCTGTGTTTCAGCACCCGAATACAGAAAAATTTACTTTCATAATGATGCAGTGGAGTGATTTAGTCTTTGTAAGTGTATTTAAGATAGGTAAAGTATTTAGGTGCCCACCAAAAACCACAAACAGTGAGGAGAATGAAGAACAGCAGCTGTCTGCTGTACTACCTAAAATAGATTGACATAGCTTTTCTAAACAAAAAACATGTAGGGGTGCCTAAATTTGGGGGGATGAGGTGTAGTTTCATGCCTTTTATTCTGCAACTCTGCATTTATCTCACCCATACTCCAGCTGGTGGAGCATACATCAAGTATCCCTGAGACAAAGTACTACAGTATACAGATGTGCCTATTTTGGAAGCAGTTGGATCACTTTTCCCTACGAGGTCAGGGGTTTGGGACCAAAAGAATAGCTCTACTGTTTGCTATCCAGCTGAGAACAGCTTGGACTCCCTATCTTGTTCAAAGATGTAAAATTAATCATGAAGAATTAAATCACTCCCCCTCTATTTTCAATTAGCAGTGGAGGAAGAGGAAAGCAGGTACCATACTGTCATACTATTACACTGAACTTTTTATAGTTATTTATAACAATCCAAATCTTATCATTTATTGGCAAGCCTTTCCTTTATTCATTTACTTCATTTCCCTTTCTTTCATTGGAAAGGAATTTCACGTTAAAGAAACTGAAAAAAATTTTAAAAGTTAAAATTTCCATTTCCAAAAGTCTTTTTTAAATAACTGAAATAAATGTAATATGGACATCTTTGCTGGTTTTGCCTCAGAAAAATTGGCAGGTATCATAAAATATGTGGGTTTAAAGCTATTCTGTCCAATTACTTTTATTTTCCTCCTCTACACTGGATATCAAAATTCAAATCTATTATCTTTACTCATCCAAATAATACTGTGAATACTTGCCTTTTCTTGTAAAAAAAAAAAAAAGAAATATTTCTGTTTTATGGTCCTAAGCAGAAACAATTTCGAATATATGCTTTTAAATATATTATCATTAAAGTTAGAAACAATTTTGTTCTCAAAGAGTGTCACAAAGAAGTAGCCAAAATTAAAAGCTTCAGATGGAAATCCCTAGTTAATCTGGTGCCCTATCCTGAACCCTCTGACAAAATTCCCCTTGATGATCCATCTTTTTTCCCATTCTGATATTTAGCCTCTTCGAATGTTTGTCTCTGTGGTTACTGTAGAAACACCTAAAAATGAGAACAGCAAGGGCCAATACAGGAAAAAGCTAGACAACCCAGAGTTACATGTTAAGTGATGGGTGCGAGTGCATTGCCAAGTTTTGGGACATGCACACTCCTTTTATTCCTGAAGCTGGTGATACTGGAAAATTAATCGATCAAATGCATTTTTATTATACACTTTCAGGCTTTGTATAATCCCTATCACAGAATATCATACAACTGACTTATATCCTACTTTGAAGATGAGGAAGTTTAGTTATCCTTACTTAACTTTTGGGAGAGGGAGACACAGGGAAGCTAAAAATACTGCCTAGGGCTGCCAAAACAGGGACTGGCTGCTCCCTCGTGTGCAGACAGCCACATTCACCTGCAGCTGGACTGGATACTGCCTGCAACATCTCCTGAAGTCCACTATATCAGCCACAAGCTGAACTTATTCTAGGACAGGAAGCAGATAAGCAGTTGATCAGCTTTATGGAGCTAGAAATCCATGCTATTTGCTCCAACAGGGTATCTAAGCAGCCAGCTGGAGCTGCTCAGGGAGAAGAGTTCCTTCTTGAACACCAAATGAAAAAAGAGAAAAGGAAGGAACAGTACCAAGAACACTACTTGTACTCAAGGACACGCTCCTTAGAAATATGCCAGATCCACCACTTCAGGCTGCAGTACCTGAACCTGTTTGCAATTCTGCTTGTAGCTGAGGGAACATGTGGGTGCACAATGGGAGGGCAACCACTGGAAATGCAATGATCGTATTGTATACTTCTGACAAAAAATTACAGCCCTCAAGGGGCTTGTGGCATGGCAGTGTATGACCAGAGGCAACCTTAGAGATTTATTTCTGAAACAGACACTCTACCACCGGACAGGATGCAATGTCTACTGTTTCATACCTAAAAGGTTTGATGAACATGCCACAGAACAAACCAAACTGGAAAAAAACTTAGACTACACAGTGAGAGAATTCATAATTTGACCTGAAAAAGAGAGAAGAAACCCCCACACTATTTTTACCACACAGCTATGCCAACTTTATTGGAGGAAAAGAAATTCATTGGAACCTATTATTCTTCCTTGATTATCCATCTAGATCCATGGTCCTGACTTAGATGTGAGGAGTTTTAAAGGCTTTGGGAGAGAGGTCAGGGACACATACATTTTTCCTGAACAAAAATAAAAGGGAATGAGGGAAGGGGGGGAAAAATGTATCTGCAACAGATAATTGCTTAAAAAAATGAGGTTTTATCTACATTATGCATAATGCAACTCTTAGTCTTAAAAGGAGTAAGCAGTGCTAGATATACTTGCATGAAATGAATTATAAAATACTTCTGAATATTACATGTAATATTGGGGGGTGTTATTAACAGATACTTCTGTGAGTAGGCACTAATGGTATATGTCTAGAATAAAAAAAAAAAGTGTTGAAAGAGATATAGTGTCAGTATCATTAACTTGTAAAGAAAAATGAAGATTTCAGAAACAAGTACATGCACAGGTACTTTATAATAAAGAATAAAAGAGATGGTTCTGGTGAAAAAATTCCATAGTTACGAAACATAATATGCTAATGTATAGACATAGAAATGTTTTTTGACCAGGTCTGAAAATAGTACAGACTGCAGTGCACAGGAATTGTGTTTGGCTGATACTGCAGGTTCCAAAATGAAGTTGTTTATTCAAGCTATTTATAATTCAAGAAAGAATTCTGATAAATAAAAGTACAGTGGTAGCATTTTTATCATTACCCTAGCAATTATTTTTCTGCGTATTCTGAGACAAAAATACATAATGTACATTTCTTTTGAATTTTTCTGCAAAATTTTCTTTTCCAGTATTTCTTGATAAGGCCTGGAAAAAGAAACAAAAACCCAAGAAACAAGTAATCTTTTATTCCTAAACAATTTCTGCTGCTTCTTCCCCAAAACACGTGTGTTCCTGAATTTCACTGGCATTCTAGATGCTGTGATCCATACCAACTGTCAGTAGTCCTTAAAAAAGAGACAATACACCAGCTGGGCACAGTCACAAAACTTTACGGGTTTCAGTCATCTTATCCCTCTTCCCTGAAAACACCTCTGGACTAAAACGCTACCAGAAGATCCCACCCAGTAGTTCATCTCCTTTGCACTGTTAAAAGAGTTACAACATGTAGAAAAGCAGGTACCAAGAAATACACCCAGAGGCTTTGAAGATAGTTTGAAGTGTTCACTTAACAGTGGGAAATCTTAAACCAAACTCTATAGAAAAAGTTGCCTTGTCTTCTACTGACAACATTTTGGAAGATGTCTCTTTGTTAATGTCTTTATTATTAAAAAAAAAAAATAAATCTGTTTGATGACTCAGCCTAGAGCCTCAGGAGATATTTTTCCCATATTAATTTACATTAATCCCTATACCCAGGTAGTTTCTCACCTGTCAACACATCCAAAAGCTTTTCGTGGCTTCTTGATACTACACAATATTTTCACATGTTCTGTTATATTTTAATTGACGAACCTTTATGAAGCTAGCGGCCCATCAACACTAAGTCCCAACGTTGAAACAAACATATATGGAAAAAAATAAAGTCATTACAGACATGACATCAGACTTCAGTCTAGGGAATAGGGTAATGCTGGTTGAAAGGGAGGAAAACAGGGACAGGACACCTGACCAGCTTCTCTTTTTCTCTCTGTAAATCTGTGAATATCAAATAACCTTCAGGCAACCAAGCTGACAAAACTCATTTTTACTGTGCTGACCAAGACCACTAGCCTACTTCTCTGCACATAATTCTTCAGTGACAGAAGTAATTTCTCATGTCATAAATCACTGAAACACCGTAAGACCAAGAAAAGACACATAGATCTTTCTGACATTTTCTGGCCTTTTTACAGCTTGCTCCTTCCCCTTTCTTATCGCTTGTAGGTTGAGAAGGGGATGCAAGAGGCATTGCTCTTGCTCCCTACACCGTCAGCTGGAGAGTTCGGCTGTGAAGGTGACTCCACGCAAGGACGGAGCAGCACTACCACTTCAGGCTGCAGATCAAACCTCTCCAGTCCCAGGGGAACAGACCAAGGATGCAGGATCCCTGCCTGTCATCTCGGGCTCACAGGAAGCAGATGCGACCGCCAAGGGTCCAACTTGGGATGTGCAGCCCGCCAGCTGATCAGCACTCCTCTGCCTCACCTGTAGGATGAAGGGCAGCAGGTGCTGCTGCTTGTCCCACAGGAGCCCATTCCTGCTACTGGCCAGCCCAAGCCTCAGCCGTGCTCCTGCTTCAAATGCAGCTGCTGGCAACCAGCAAAGGACAAACGGTGCTGATTTCGCCTGCGAGGTTTTATGTTAGGAGGTAATAGCCAGGGAAGAAAAAGCTGGTATGCCTTTTTTATATGCCACAGTAAAGCAGGTGTAAGGAGGAGGCTGAAATGCCATCTTTCCCACAGGGAGCACAGCACACATGGGAAGGCATGTCGGGAGGGCAACCAAGTTGTGGCCACTGGTCTTACCCAGCCAATATACTTAGAAATTATTCCTCTGCCCAGCTGATACCTCAGAATTTCACTACAACACGCCAAGTGCCTTGGCTCTTTTACAGTCCCATCCCTCTTCCACCCCTCTAAATAAGGCAGGGAAATAGCCAGTCTAAAGAAGTGTAAGATCAGACTTCTCCACGACAGACACAGTTATACACTTAATGGGTCACTAAATAATTCCTGCAGCCAGTCAGATACTGAAGCATCAGCACAAAAACTCAGTCAAATGACTAATTCCTATGAATTATCCCACCTGATACTGGGCTATCAGATTAATAATTGGTACCAAAGGAAACACACAGATCACTGCCCACCACCAGTGACAACTATGAGATTGGTCAGTTATGATGGTACATCACAATTCTGCCTTTAGCATGGTGTGATTCAGATTTTAAAAATGCTTTCCTGGCAGCTTCCACCTAATACTATAAATCTAAGCACAGGAATTCTGTACTTTACACTTTCTAACACAGCAAACAACAGTGACAAGAAACAGATCACTTTACATGCAATATTATAAATTCAGTTTTAACTAGTGATGTTGTACCCAAGCTTTCCATTTTACCTAACATTCCAGAAATTCATTAGTTGTCTTCAGGTACAGAACAATTCATGTTAAGAGGCTCACGTTTTAAGTACACCACGACATTCAATTCTTTTCAGCAACACTTCACATCCAGTAATATGTGCAAGTTCACAGAGAACTCATTCTCCATCTTCATGACTGATTTGTTATGATTTATATATCTTTGGCTTTAGAACTATGAAATAATTTTCTCGACAGCTGAATGACATTTATCAGACACGCAGGGGTGTTATCAAAAACAATACAAGACATGACATAATCACATATGCACCTCCCCGTATCAATCAATTTCGTACACTTCTCTTGGCAAATAAAGATACACACTGTGCCATGTGCAAACCAGTCCCGTGTAATTGCCCATTACCAATGATGGCATGCATCTGAGCAAGCACAGAGAGGGAAATGTAGAACTTTTCATGTTTTGTTCATGATATGTTCAGACTTTATGACAATGAATGGGGATTTACAAAATTTAAGATTGCTTACGAGCCTTACAGTACAGGATAACAGCGCAGCTAAAATAAACCTGAGCTCAACAGAATACAGACACACAGTACATGGTCTGTTTTGGCACTGGCACTAAGTTCTGTGTGCTGTTCTCTTTTATAAAATTAAATAGAATCATTTTAGCTTAACAACCAGGAAACTTTTTATTAAAAGTGGACCAAAATCATAATACATTGGCTTTCATTTCAAGCCCCACATGGACCTTGTAGATGCCATTTCAGGCCTTAACAAAGGTTCAGTTAGTCTTGATAATATCCTACACGTGTTTTGTGCAGTTGTACTTCTTGAGGGCCTAGTAGCATCCAGGACTAGTGTATCTACAGGACCTCACAGACTTTTCTCTCACTCTCACATTGCCAAGTCCATTCCAGCACCAGGAGCTCATGTGGTATCGGTAAGAAAGTGTTTCTGAATGCAAGGAAAGTATTTAGAACAAACACCTTTTAGTAGGCGTGTATGTTACCTTTGCAAAGACTGTGGTGACACAGATGGGTACCAGGCAATCACTTGCCAGGCTTGCTCCTTTGAGGATTTTATTTGAGGACATAAAGAAGAAAATATGATTCTTATAATGACGGCACACAGAAGAATCCTTACAAAACAGTCCTCATTTCTGACCTATGCAAGTTTTCTGGCTTTGCCCTGTCACCATCATCTTCTTTGGTTTCCTTGATGCTTTAGGAAAAATTCCTTCCACAAACTTAGCATCTTCAGCTACCCTAAAAATGAGTTAAATGGAGGCTGAAATAATCAGCAGTTTTGAGGAAATGACTCTGCACCTGACAGGACAGAGGGCACTGAGCTAGAATCACTGTGAGGTTGGCAGTTGCCTGCCTGTACGTCTCAGAGGCTAACATTCAAAGCTTTTCTATGCTCATGACACATCCAGTCCACTCAAGATCACAAACTCTGACCCAACCAAGAACACCATTCCTGGAAAACACATCAAAAATCAGCATCTAGTTTGACTGACTAGTGTGAATCAGAGCACATTTTCAAAGGCATGTCCCTAGCAAGATGCATTTGTTTTTCTGCATGATTTGAACTATTATTTTGGCATTTTCAAGGGCATGAGCTGAGACACTATTTAACCCAAGGGCTTTAAGCATTGGTACAATATTTGTTGTATCACTGAGGTCCATAATGGGAAGTAAGTTTTAAAATAGTAATAGAAAGTCACAGACAGTAGGATTACATTGCGTAAGAATTAACAGCACCAGAACCCATGTCTGAGTCTTCCTCCAGCTGGGATTTACCAGTAAGGATCAGAGGAACAACATCTTCGAGGCCTGGTCTGCCAGCTGGGGGGTCCTTGCCACTGGTGGCAGGGGCCAGGAGCCAGAGTCAGCTCACACAGTTGTTTTTCAGCTAAGCAAAACTGTAACTGCAGGGCTCTAGCACTTAGCCCTTTCACTCTTTCCTGATTTTTTCTTTTTGTAATACCAATTTTTTACAATCTCTTCTAATCCCTGGCTTCCGGGATGCTTCTTGCCCTGGCTTCTACTCCAGCCCCTTGGGATGAGTCATGCAGCCTTGACTCTTCAGAATCACTGTACCATTTAAAAAAGAAAAAAAAAAAAACCACCACAGACTTCCTAGGATAATTTTCAGCTTTTTACTTTCTTCTCATTTTCACTTATACCTCTTGCTATTCCCTACCTGTCTCAAAATACTCCATGTTGACTTCAAAAATGCAGCTGTTTGTAACAAAGATACAGCCCCATTCAATAGACTTCAGCTAAAAAAAATAATCATTGTTTCAGTAAAAAAACCTCACAATTTTCTAAAACAAAGCCATAATATTACAAACATTTACATCATTTTAGCATTCCTTGCCTGTTCTTGCAAAATGTTAAAAACACACATGTATTTACAGCTAAAATACCTTCTGAGTTTTGGGCCTGAATACTGTTTGCACATGCATCTTGGGTTTATGGCAGCTAGAATTTATCCTTTTTTATTCTGCTAGCAGATAACTGACTTACCATTGCCATAAAAGGGACAGAGCTTCAAGCACAATGTGAAAATTCCTGGAATGTTTGTGTCTACCCTCACTTAGCTGATTTTTCCCTTAATATGTGCACCATGAATACAAACCATTAATGTACTAATTCTTCTTCAAATTTTTGTTCTAATTCTTTACAGCCCTGTAAGTCCACACCAGTGTAATTTTTCAGCCTTATTTGGGTTTCATTACAAACTTAGGATTTGTTTTGATGCATTTAGATTATCAAATACTTCAACAGAAGTCTTCAGTAGACTAGAAAACAAGTTTTTTTCCAGTAGACAAACAACTGCACTAATAAAACGAAAAGACTTACAATATCCAGTCAGCACATAGCTATCCAGTGAAAATGGGCTAATTTGTTTTATCCCTTAGCTACAACTGAACATTTGTCATGACAAAAAAAAAATAAAATACAGCCTTTCTCATTCTGGTATTTGCATACTAAACTAAGGATCCTACAAATCATCTATTAAAATAGTACCAGCTAATAAAACAATATATTTCCCCCTAAGTTAGTAATTATATGCATGAAAGATTACATACTTCACTGCAAATTTCCAACATGAATATCTGTAGAAACAATCCTTACCTAAGAATGGCATCAACTACATAAACTTTCATCCACCAAACCATTTAGAAATGCTCTACCAGAATCCTGCCCCAAGTGCTAAGAGAGCATCCTCACATACAGAAGACACAGGAGAGGGCACCTAGTAGGAAGGCTGACTGCCCTGGTGAAACCACAGATCTCTCATGTAGCTGGAGACATTACAAATACCACAGAAGCCAATACAAACATGGGCAGAGAAAAGGCTGGACACTGGATTTTAAAGGTGGTAGAAGAGATGTGATGTAGTAGCCTCAAGCCATTTTCTCCTAGCAAATGCTAGGCAACACCACAAGCCTTTTGGCACATTTTAGAAAAGTTCAACATCTATAAATGATTTGCAGCTTTCATCTTAATTCAGAGACAAAGCACGGAGTCTGCAAACTCAAGCTCTTCAGCACACCTCTTCTGCTCCCACTTTAATAGCTGGACAGGGTTCTCCAGTGGGGGGACAAACTTCACCTAAAAACATACTTCTTCTTCCCAGTTGCAGCATTTGAAATGTTCTTTAAGGTATACATCGTTATCGACAGACAAGATAATGGATAATATGTCCCATGCTTAATCTGTAAAAAGCTATATCTCTTCTGAATGCAAAAGACCTAACTCATTTGGTTTTCAATTAAAATATTCTAGTACTTCCTAGTAATTCTTGTTTATTAGGGTTATTCTTACATTTATTTCATAACTTTGATAATTTCTTCCATCAGTTCCCTCTCAGACATCTTGAAAATCTTAATCTCAAAACGCTCTCTCTGTCACCGCTACTAGGGGATGAAAACCACAAAAAGATGAAAGAAAATTAATTACTTTGCAATTTGTTTACTCCACACACTTGACAGCACTCTGTGTTTTGGCCTTCACATTGTTCTGTTGAAGATGCACACCCTCCCTCAGACCCTGCAAGAGGCTGTTTGCCAGCAGCAGTAAAGCTGAAGGCAGCAGGAGCACACACAGAGAGAAAAGGCAGAGGAAAGGAGGGGAACAGAGGATGTTCAGTAGTCCTCCTCTTGGATCCACCCAAAGAAACCCTCCAGCCTACATAAAATTCCATAAAGGCAGCTGAATAACTTTGCTAAAAACACAGTTTTTACTTTCTCTGTATTTTCTTACAATTCACACTTTCTGTGGATTAAGTTGGCACATCGTTGAAAATCTTATGCTATTTATTTCAGAACATGTGTGAGGACAGCATCCTTTTGACGTGAAGGTAACATGAAAAAAGAAAAGGGGGAGGGGGAACCCCATCTTTTTCCAGCCCTTCTCTGGCTTCCCTCATTTCAACTCTTCCATGTCTTTTTTATTAAGTTACTGTAAGGCAGTCCAGGCCAGGCAAAAAAAAAAAAAAAAAAAAAAAAAAAAAAGAGGTTATTTTGTGGGCTGTGAGGCAACGCTGACTCATCTCCACCCAAGCAGGTTCCAAGGCTGCAGCACCTGCTGCTTGCTCCTGTGCCACAGCACCTTGCACCAGAACTGCACTGATGTCACTGAAAGACCCCAGCACTAGTATAAACGCAGGACTAGACTTCTCATTGGAACCCATATGTAAAAGTTTTCAGACCCTTGACGACTTGGCAAATCAGAGGTGCGAAGGGGTATTTCCTACCAAAACCACACATCCACCTAAGCTAAGAAGGGCTAATACAACCTTAAAGCATACTATGCTTTTTGCCCACATTGGAAATGTGATGGAAGCAGGCACAATGTAAGAGGTTTCCTAAAAAATAAATACGTATTTGAGATACTGGATTGATCAAAGTGGTAGTAAGTGAACCCACAGCTGAACAGGGTATAGCAGAAGTACAAGCGACTGGAAGCTAAAGTGCTTATAAACATATACTACTGTGCTTTTTTTTTCTTTTTCTCTTCATTTTAGAAAGTTTATCCAAGTTCCCCCTTCTGTAAGAGAATATGTCAGAGATAAAGGAAGATTAAACAGTCCGGTTTTTGCTTTTCGAAACATTTACTGAAACCTGTTACTTACATACATGTATTTTTCTCAATACTAAATACAAACTTAAAAGACAAAATGGACACAATTTTTTTCTGATTAAATCTTTGATCATCCTCTGTCTGTTTATACATGCCAGTGAGCAACAACAGACAATGGCTTTTTGCACTATCTACTCATACTCTTTGTGAAGAATACATCTGCCTTTTTCCTTTAATGCAAGTCACGCAGATCAGAACAGCATGACAGTAATTGCCATATTGACAATGTTTTAACTTGTTCTGTATTTTACTTCCACATTGTCCAAGATACTGCTATATAAAGACTCTTGGTGGGCTAATGCCACATACTTTTCTGATGTATTAGATCGCTAAGAATAATTCCAGCCAGTCACAGCCCAGAGAAGTCAAAATTTTATCTTCCCACGATCATCATTAAATTGCAGCAGTACTTCACGCCTTCAATTACTCATTAAAGGCACAGGTTGCTACTCCAGTCGCGTCACAGCCCATGCCCAGACTGTTCCCTTTGACCAAATTTTGCAGGGTTAAGGGCCTTTGTGATGGGAAAGTCAACAGAAATTCTGGGAAGGGAGTACTATGTATCTTTTAAACACTGATGAAGTAAATCAACTTATTCTCATGTTGAGGTTGTTGAATCTTCCTTTGTTTAGTCTAGTTCTATAAAAAGAACAATATTCATAAGCCTATCCCTAGAGATGGTTTCTGACATTTTAAAAACTATTGTCTTAGCTGCCTGCAGCAGCTATCCCACATTTCTCTACTTGATCAAGGCAACCAACAGTATATACATCCAGCATAACCTCAGGCATTATATAACCTAATTAAAGCCCAGAACTATATATGCCAAGCAGACGAGTTATGATGAAACACTGCAGTAGTTCTGCAGGCATTTGGTACACACAGACGCTCAGAAGCCAAAACTATGCTACTTGGAATGACGGTCCAGGAATGCACTTGCACTTGCGTGTGCTGACACTCAACAGCTGGCTCCAGGAATGAGGTTCACAGAGATGAGTCAGGACTGACTGCTTGGGGAGGCTCAGGGACTGCACTCTCCTACACAGCTGGCAGCCCAACAGGTACGTGTTCCCAAAACAGCTTACCCCTCTCTCCTGACTCTGGCGCCCTGTGCCATGATGCTGTAGAAGAGGTGGCCAGAGGGAGAGGGGAAGCAGGCAGGAAAGACAGCAGAGACAAAGACTTTCCCTCACGGAGCAAGGAGTCACCAGACCTGCCCCCTCATCCCCAGCAGTGCCCATGCACTTTACTCTGTATATATTTTGGCCAAACGACTTCCCACTGTAGAGGAATGAAGCTGGGCTAATTAGCATTGATAATATACAGCTCTGGGCTGGCTTCAGGGGTATCAGGTTGGCCAATATAGATAAGGTGCAGGTGTGGCTGGTTCTGTTAAGGGGTTGAGAGCCAATGAAGAGAGAGCAGCCAAGGAAGAAGCAAGAGAAGAGAGAATGGGCCCTGGATGAGGTGAGGAGAAGGTAGCAGAGAGACTGGCATGAAGAGTGTGCTGGTATGAAATGGTAAAAGACCTTGTTGCAGCTTGATAGTCTGGAGAGTGCTGTGACACCCCACTGCTGCATGTTCAGCAAGCGTTCCTTGTCATGGGCTTGAAGGCCACCCGCCTGCCCGAGCTCTCACGGCCCTCTGTGGTGCACCCTCAGCCGCCCCAGGTCTCATACCCCTTCCTGCCAAGCCACCTCAATCCAACAGGAGGAAAGGGGAGTGTTATACTTCTGTACTTCTCTGTTGTGCTTCAGACCCTCCCACACCCCACCATAGCCTGACAGGAGGAACCAAACCCGTTTCCCTTTTCCCTCTGAAGCCTTCTAGCCCAAGAAATACTTAACTTACTGGAAGTCATTTGGGTCTCCTTCTGGCCATATTTTCTGAACTGAAGTGACCATATCTCCATCCTGAATTAAAACCTGTCAGGGTTTGTTAGAAGTGCTCTTGGTATTGACAAGTCCTTGAGGACATTAAGGATTTCAGGATCAAAGATGTCAAATGGTCTTAGGGGATAGGTCTCTCAGCACAGAGGGACAGCAGCAGCCCTAGATGCAAATGGCTGTAGAAGGCAGGTGCCCAACCCAGCCTTATTCCACCAGTAAAAGCACACCCAAGTGAAGTGCTGCCAGTCATTCACTCAGTCATATGACTTCTCTTCAGCCACATGCCAAAAGCCCAAGTCGTTTTTTTAATCTGCTCTTGGTTTATGCATCCTGTACATTTCACCTCAATAAACCCCATTTCTAATGAAAAAGAAACAGAAAACTTGTTCAGATAGGTGGAAGCAATATATTCTTTTTGCTTTTGGCCTAGAATTGCATGTGTCAGGCTGCAGCCCCAAATAAGATTTAAAAATAGGAAGGGTGACATGAGGAAGGCGTGAGGGCAATACAGCAGAGCTGCCTCTGCCTGGCCATGGATGAGGCACCACTCCCTGTACCGAGCTTACCCGGGGACAGGAACCTCCCAGCCTCCCACCAGTGTGTCCCCAGCTACCATCAGACATTCAGCTCAAATAGCACTGGTGGAATCATCATTGCCCTCATGGAAAAAATTATGCCTGCTTTTATCACTGTTTTGGCCTGCCTTCCCCTAGTAGCTGGATAGAGCTTGCTCTCAGCTCTGGCCCAGCTCCCATTTCGCCAACACTAGGAGTGGAAAGGGAGGTGGGTTGGGAACTCTGAGAGATGGCTAAGCCCACCACCAAGCAGTGGCACACAGGGCTTCATCTCCATTACCCCCGTGTTATATGGCAGGCAGACCACTTGTGCGACTTGCCCCAGGACTCAAGCACAGCTGGAAGATCTTGTTCCGCTACAGAAAGCGCAGGGACCAGCACTGCAGTAGCATTGATGAGGTACCAAAACATGAAACCGGGATTTCCATGGCATTGTCAACTCTCAACCAAGCAGTACTAATGTTAGGAAACAGACTTTCTTCAAAGGAAATGGCAGCCTAAAGAGTGTCAGAAATGAGATCCCCTGCAGAGATCCATCAAAACAAGCTTCTCCTGTAACCGTCTCATGGGAGCAGTCTCTCAGCCTGACCTGGAAATATCTTAATCTACTGCCCTGTCTTCTACTCTGCTCTCCTTATAATTTGAAAATGAATCTCCTAAGAACACAGAACAGTACAAAACCCCAGATCAGCTATAATTAATATTTTAATTATAATTGTTCAATGTAAAAAACACTGCGCTTCCAGTGCCACATCTGGATGCATTTTATAGTGCCGCATTTCAAGTAGTGGGAGCTGCAACGGAGCAGCTCCCTTGTCTGTACTGAGGCATGTGATCCTGACAGCAGCTGGCTCAAGGCTGGCTTTGCTAGGTCAAATGCCCCTGTGAGAGCAGTCCTTCCAAACCTCCTTGTATGTATTTAATCATGGATACATCAGTGTTAAAAACAAGTTTTCACTCTGCCAGCCCTGTTAGACTGCAGAATCATCAACAACCTAGCACAAGCCGCTTCTGCTATGTTTGCATTCCCAGGCACCCTCTCACATCTCAATTAGTTACCTCTGCGCATCCACGCTGCACTTACGAAGAAATATTCTTTGCTGTGAGGGTAACTGAGCACTGGCACAGGTTGCCCAGAAGGGTTGAGGAGTCTCCATCCTTGGAGATACTAAAAACCCAGCTGGACACAGCCTCGAGCAGTGCTCTGGCCCTGGTCTGAGCAGGGAGTTGGACTAGATGATCTCCAAGGTGCCCTCCAGCCTCAGCGATTCTGTGACAAAGGGCAATTAAGAACACGAGACCGTGGCTGCACAAATAAATTTTTTAAAAATATCTTGCTAATCTCAGCTATTTTGGGGAAGGAAGGAGCCAGCATCATTTTTTTGCAGGAGAAAAGTTGTTGCTCCATTCAACCTATTGCAAACAGCATTGCACACAAGCTTGCCTACCACGCAGTGCTCAGCTAACACAACTACTCTCTAAATGTAAACAGTGGGAACGCGTTCATCTGAGGACATTGTGAGCACCAGGCCAGCTCTGCCAGCTCTCCAAAAGTGAGAGATCCTGCCCCAGGTATACAGTGAATCACACCACGCAGCCACAATCACTCGGAGGGTTCAGCCCAGCTCAGGGACCTACAAACAGAAGCCCCTCGACCACCTGGTATACTGCAGGTCAACAGCAGTTTCCATTGCCTTTTGGGTAGTTGCTAGTGGCAGGCAACAGTGTGGAGCTGGGGGCAATGCCAACAGAATTTAACTGATTGAAAGGCCACCCATGTTCGGCTGAAAGTTTATCTAAGGCAACAAAACTGCAATGCAGCTCAATTTCCACAGCATACTTGTGTTTCCCGGTGATGCTGATGAGGAACTGTAAATCTGCAGACAGCATAGCATAGAAAGAACAGCTAATTATGAGGATAACTTCATAATACCATTAACGGTTCCAGATTGCATTTTAAGGAATCTTGATTTTAACAAAACAATTTATCCAGCATATACAGAACACTTCTAAAACAAAGCCTCTTCAGAGTTGCTACAGAAGACCTGAAATTGTACAACTGATATTAAAGTTTGTATCTTCTTTTAATGAGCACCTATTCCCTACATAGTCTTCTGGTTTTGATTGACAGTCATGGTTTACCCAATGACTTCACTCTACAGTGCAAGACGGAAACATGTATCCCAGACAGGTACTTAAGTCTCTAGGAATACCAAATCCAGAACTCAAACGTGAATCACTTAAAAAGATTTTAATTAATTAAAATTAATTATATCCTGAAAGGAATACAGTTCAATCAGCTTAATGCCAAGTGATGGGCAAATTACTTAAAAGGTGCACCATCAAGTGATTTACTGCAATCACAGTAAGCCTGATATCATCAGCCTAGGAGCAACAGATAAGACATCAGACATTCAGTGCATTTCTTACTTCAGCTGATTCAAGGCATACATACCATCCCCATGGTCACACAGGGATATCATAATTTACTATATAACTTAATTTCATCTGAAACCACAGGAAAAAAGTTTAAAATAACCCCTTCCCATACTTCCTTTACTGATGAAAATGCTAACCCAGGATCTTACATTTCTAACAGGAAGCATGACAAAAACCCATCTGCCCATGCCTACACATGAGTTTTCTGCATCCCTTAATTTCACTACTACAGTATCAACCTAGTCCAATGCAAAAGATCAAGGAGACAGGAGAAGATGACCTGTTTCACATTACTATGTCAACTGCCCTTTACTTAGAGGTACAGAAGGAACAGCGCAAATATTTCAGGAGTGCCAGGAAAGAGAGTCCTTTAACTTAAGGACAGTGGATAGCTAATATCTCAGTGATAAAATTAGCTCCCTTAGCAAAACTTTCAGACTACTTGCATGCTTTCGATTTTAAATGTCTGTAGCTCAATCTGGCTCCATCGGGAAAGGTGCCAAAACTCAACTTTAACCATTAACATCGGGATCTTTCCTGGTCTCCAGCCTAATGCCCATCGCGGGGGTCAAAGGCAACGAGCACGGCGCTTTGAATGCAAGCAACCAACCACTTTTTTTTTTTTCTTCCCCCCCCTTCCCCTCTACAAAAAGCTTTTTTTTTTTTTCTTCTTTTTCACCGTGGAAACACAGCTGGCTACTTTTACGTCCCGGTGGGTGCGCGCTTCATATCCCCTCCCCAGCCCGCGGCGCCCCGGGCCGAGCGAGAGCGCGGCGGGCCCGTCCCGCGCCCCCGCCCGGACCCCGCCGCCAGCCCGCGGGGAGGCCGGGGCCGCTGCGCGCCCGCGGAGGGCCGGCGAGCGGGCGCAGCCCCGCGGCAGCGGCGAGCAACCGGGCATCCCCGCCGAGCCCACCTGGCTGCCCCACCTTCCGAGAGCGGGGCGCCCCGCACTTCGCGCGGGGGCAGGCGGCAGGGCTGGGGGCTCACCGCGCCGTCCCCCCAACGCGGGCGGCCCGGCCCGGCCCCGCGCCTCCCCGTGAGGGGTGCCGCAGCCCGGGGCAGTCACCCCCGCGTACTCACCGCGGCAGACACGGCGCTGAGCTCGGCGCTCAGCAGCAGCCCGAAGCCCAGCCAGAGCCGCATGCTGCCGCGCACCGCACAGCGCCGTCGGTCCCTGGGCGGCGGGGCGCCGTCGGCTCAGCGTGGGGCTCCGCGGGGCCGGCCCCACATGCGCGGCTCTCCCCTCCGTGGCGGCCGCGGCGCCTGCAATGCCTCGGGGGCGAGGGACTCGCCGCGCCGTAACCGATGGGCGTCGGCAGCCCCCTCTCCTCCCCCCAGGCGGGGACCCTGGGAGGGCGCAACTTCGCCCGCTCCCGCTCCCCGCTGGCCGCAGTTCCTCCTCCTCCTCCGCGCCGCGGGTGGGTGGCGGGCCGGCGGCGGGGGGGCGGGCGGAGGGGGGAGGCGCGCCGCTTACCTCGCCCCACACCGCCGCGGCCGCCCGGGAGGGCACGGCAGCGCGGCGCGCAGCGGAGCGGCGCGGGGCCGGGCGGCGGAAGGGGCCGGGGCGGGGGCCGGGGGCGCTGGCTCTGCCCAGCCCGTCGGGGTGCGCGCCCCCGCGGGTGACGGAGCGCCGGGGGGCGCCGCGACAACCCCCTCTCCTCCGGCAGCGGCCCGGCCGCTCCCTGTCCTGGCAGCGGCGCGGGGGCGCCCAGCCCGGAGACCTCCGCCGGGGGCACCGGCATTACATGCGGGCTCTCCTCTGCCTTATAGGCGCGGCCGTCCGGCGGGAGGAAGCCCTGAGCCGAACCCCCGGGCAGGGAAGGAGCGAACATGGACATCTCGCAGCTTCCCAGTGCACGTATTTTCATTTGTCAGTAAGTAATTCCGCTCGGCAAGCTTTTGGAAACAACTTTTTTAAAGTCGTATTGTCACCTTCAGCTGCAGAGTTTTGTCACGTGCTTGTTTAGTCCTAGCTTAAAGCAGTGTCGTGCTTATTCCCCTTCCCCTGCAGGGATCTGGGGCTTCTGCTGATCCTGATGGAAGTCGTGCTGTCGGCCGTCAAAGTTGATGCTGTAAGTACGATGCCTTATGACTTTTACTGGGGAGGGAGAGGAGGAAAAAGCAGTTTCCTTGGTACCGGAAAGTGAGGAACTGCATTTTCCTTTGCCAGATGGCTTATCTATCATTCCATTAAAAGAAACAACCAACAAATCATCTCTACAAGCTTTACAGATTACTGCTTTCAACAAAATGATGTTTAGCAGAGATGTGTAAGGCTTCACTGTCAAGTTGTTTGAAGTATTCCACTGTTACTGTTGCTCAGATTGGGTAATTTGTTAAAGCAATAGCAACACAAGCCCCCAAAAAATGCACCAAAAAATGCAGTGCTGTAGATACCAGAGAGTACTTTGGATAAGTTAACCTGCAGATGAAATATCTCCTGTAAAGTACAGACCTCATCTGAGGACTGAGAAGTTGAAGCTATGGCTTAGTTTTACAAATCAGAGGCATGTTTATAAATAAATGGTTGTTTAAATTACATTGTTAAATCCAACAATAGATCAGTTAGGCGCTACATAGGTGGTTAGGACTATCTGCTTGAGGTGTTGATGTAAACAGTTATTAAGCTCTTGGATTATTGTCACAAGGATGTGAAAGAGATGAGAAGTAACATATACAGGAGTACAACATTTGCCTGTTAAGAAGTTTGGTGAATTTAATGGGAAACTTGTAATTAATGTGCCTAGGCTTTGAATCAGGCCTGAATACAGCAGGCTGAAGGGCTGCTAAGACTTGGCTTGTGGCTGCATTTGTCAGCCACCAAGTGTGGTTAAGACTCTGCGGTCATGTTCAAGTGATTACATTTTTTCAAAAGCTGTTGAACTTACATTTTAATCCTACTGTCTGCAGCTTTCACCCCTTCTTTATGACTTTGCCCTCCTTGTAGGTACCTGATGTGGTTACAGTTTTGTGGTGAGATAACATAATATGTTAAGGAATGGGAAACACTAGGGATTTTGCAGCAGGTGTTGTGACACGTGATAATTCTGCACTCAAGTGCAGTTGGCACGTAGAACTTCTATCAGTCTGTGTGGCTGGCTGGTCTCTCCACATCATGGCTGAGCAAGAGGTGGCAGGCTGGAGACCCACTGCCCCATGGGAAGGGACACGAGTGAGGACCTTGACTGTCACGTGCTACTTTTCTTTGCCGTATTTTCATAGAAACATTATTCTGCCAGGCAGCAGTAAGTGGATGATAATATTACCACACGCTATTGAAACCAGAGCCGGCTGGTGATAATGCAAGTGTTTTAGGCCCAGTGATGAAATCACTGGGATCAGTTGACATAAAAAGGCAGCATTTGTGTATGACTCTTCTTTTCAGGAAGTTGTGCTGTAGCATGCGTAGCGTGATACCTGAGTTTCAGCTAAACCGTGGGATAATTCATTCTCCTTCATGTTCTTGCTTGTAGACTGCATGCTGCCATGTTAGTATACAGGTCTACCAAAGAGGTGTTTGAGCTACCTCAGTTAGTGGATACGGTCTGGTCATAGCTGCTTGAATCTCCACATGCTGGTTTTCCCAGAGTATCTTGGAAGAGTAAATTGGCCTGCCTGGAGGTCTAACTTCCCTGATTTAAAGTTCCTAAGGTGGCAGCTACACAGGAGATGAAACATGCCAGTGAATGCGAGTGAGGAAGTTTGATCATGTTTCCATCAAAAACTAGAGCTGCTTTGCCACCGAAATACCTATCCCATTTTCCACCCGTGTGCCACTCCCTTCCCTTGGTCAGCACAGGACTTTCTGTAGTTGTGTCGTGAACTGAATTGGAAAATTACTTGTTTAAACTAATCAGTAGCCCAAAAGGGAAGAGGGGTGAGGGCTAACTTCAGCCTAGATCATATCACCACTTGTATTCATAAAAACTTGGGCTGGCACAGGACTGGGAGCAGGCAGCTGGGGGTGGAAGGAGGGGGGTGTCTTGCTCCTTGCGGTGACAGCTCTGGTCGAGTGGATTTGCAAAGTGACAAAGTAGGCATGTGTGGGAAGAAGCAGCAGCACCTGAGTAATTGCAGGTGGGTGGCTGGCAGTAGTGTTCTTTATATTGTAATCCTGTTTGTCACATTGATTCTTCTACTGTTGGTTACACAAATTAATGTGCTAATGTTATGAAGTGTTTTATTAGCTTGGATTAAAAAAAAATGCTATGAATTATTAAAGTTTGTGAGACCAGATCTTAGAAGTCATGGTTCTGCCTGTAATGAGACAAGCAGAGCTGCAGCTGAGTTTGACATGTGAATGAGTTACAGCTGCTAGAGATAAGTGTTATTGAATGAGTGAAATTGCACATAGGAAGAAACTGGAATGAGATTAAGGAGGAAGCCAGGAAGGAGGGAGAGAGGAAGAGTGGAACTTGAAACATTTGACTGGATGTCTTGCCTGGCAGGCGGCTGCTAGCTGTTAGGGAGATGGATGTTTCTCAGCTGAGAAAGAAGGGAGAGGAAGAAAAAAAGAGGAGGATGTTTAGGATATCTGAGGACTGGGGAAGAAGATACGGCGTCTCAGGCAAGAGGAGAGGATGCTGGTTGCAGCCTTGAAAAGAACTAAGAGGAGTCCCTGAATGGAAATCCTAGGAGAGACGGCCAAATAGAGTGGATCAGGCCCCAGTTATCTTTAGCACTCTTTGGCATACACTGGCTGGTGATGTTAAAGGCCTCAAATAACTTTGGAACTACTCTAAATTGTAGATTTAAGAATTCATGTGGCTTAAATAAAATTAAGTTATACTAACTACCCGAAGTTTAGCCAAGTTTGCAGATTTCTTCCTTTTCCTTCTGTCTATGCAAATATATTGCATCCAAAATATAATTCTTGAATTATCTTTTTTTTCTTTTCAGAGAGCATGTATCTTCTGCTAATGCTGATATTTTTTCTTTTGTATTTCCCAAAGCAAACTTCTTCCTAAGTAGTTTTTAACATTTCTCTATTGGTGCCCTTTTGGTATATATTTTTTTTAAACTGCTCCTAATGAAAATTACTTTTTTTTTCCTCAAGCTGTATCCTGATGGGACCAATGTAGTCCCAGAAAAGAGGGGAATGACTGTCAGATAAAAGAAAGAAAATTGAGAGTGAGTTAGAGTAACATTTGCAAAAACAACTACATGTAACAGATCACAACTGACATTTGAAAAGGAGAACATATATAGAGAGATTTATATAGAAAGAAAACAGAGTTAAAGTAGTGCGTGAGATACAATTCTCATGATTTCTCTGACATTGTAGTGGGATGTATTAGAGGGAATGGCATCCAATGGGGCGGAGCAACAATACTTAAAAAAAAGAGAGGATAAAACCAACAGGACTATATACTTCTTTCTATTAACTTCATAGAGAAATTAGGTTGCTCACATGGATGCCTACGTTATTGTTTTAAGTTAAACTGTGTCAATGCTCTGTAGCTATCTTACGTCCAGGTTTTCCCAGATGTGTCCTGTTTTATTGCATCTGGAAACTTTTGTCTGGCTGCAACAGGAGGACTTTCTACATTAACCCAGGATTTCCAGGCTGAAAGAAGCCAGGGTGGAGTAATCACTTGGCCCATCCTGCTGGGCACATGCACCGTGAATATATGCAGTAGGATCACAGTGTGCAAAATGTAATAGTGCATATGTACTGCCCAGGTGATCTAGGAATGAGTTGTCAATCTGATGTATCAATTTCTTCTGCCACATTACTTCATGCATGCAAAGTGAATCAATCCATTTCTTTTTTGGAAATACCAGACTCCCTGCCTGTTCGCTGCTTCAGAAATAGCTCTGCCAGGGAGATCCCCCCAAAAGACATGTTGCAATCCTATTTTAGAACAACTTAATTTGAAGCATTTCCACACTGACAGACATGTCTTATTTGTGTCTGTTTAAACAATGTGTACACTTTGGCTCATCTTTGAGGACAGAATAATGATACCTTACAAAAACCCAGCATTCTGGGGATCCTCCCAGCATACTTGATCAATCTATTCAAAATTTTTTTGAACCCTGAAAGAGTTTTTGGGTAGTTCAGAGAGGACTCTTTCTATGTTCAGTCCTGGAGCTGTGAAGAAGGGGCAACTCTGTTGAAGAACTGTGAAAAGTCCTGACTGAAGGAGGTGGCATCCAGGCAGGTATATAAGGCAAATCCCCTCACTTTCACTGACACCAACAGCCATGCCTTGATCTGGCAGTGGTGTGTCCGTGGAGAGGGTCACAGTGTGCATCATGCTGTAGATGGGCAGCAGGACAGCTGCCCAAACTGGGGGTTTGATTTTTCTTTTATCAGAGCCAGGATTTCAGCCATCAGTATTTGATGTCAGAAAGACTAACACATTTGGTGCAAGTATTGCATACAAGGAAACGTAGTCGTGGTCCATAGCTTTAAATTCCTTATTTCTGGTCCTTTCTTTCCCATATGCTGTCTGCTCCACTCATCAGTAAGTTTCCTTAAATGTCTCTTGATACACCAGAAGTCTGTGCTGCCATTCAGCGAGACCTGGACAGGCTAGAGGGTTGGGCAGAGAGGAACTAATGAAGTTCAACAAAAGAAACTGTAAGGTCCTGCGCCTGGAGAGGAACAACCCCACTTGCCAATACAGGCTAGGGGTTGACCTGCTGGAAGGCAGCCCTGTGGAGAAGGACCTGGGAGTTCTGGTGGACAGCAAATTGCCCGTGAACCAGCAGTGTGCCCTGGTGGCCAAGAAGGCCAAGGGGATCCTGAGGTTGAGGGAGGTGATCCTCCCCCTCTCCTTTGCCCTGGTGAGGCCCCACCTGGAGTGCTGTGTCCAGTTCTGGGCTCCCCAGCTCAAGAGAGACAGGGAACTACTGGAGAGGGTCCAGCACAGGGCTACAGAGATGATGAGGGAACTGGAACATCTCCCTTATGAGGAAAGGCTGAGGGAGCTGGGCATGTTTAGCCTGGAGAAGACTGAGAGGGGATCTTACCAATGCATGCAAATATCTTTGGGCCAAGTGTCAAGAGGATGGGCCCAGGCTTTTTTCAGTAGTTCCCAGAGACAGAACAAGGGGCAGTGGGCACACATTGCAGCACAGGGAGTTCCATCTGAATATGAGGAAGACCTTCTTTACCTTGAGGGTGACAGAGCCCTGGGACAAGCTGCCCAGAGGGGCTGTGCAGCCTCCTTCTCTGGAGACATTCAAAACCCACCTGGACACAACTCTGTGCAACCTGGTGTGGGTGAGTGACCCTGCTTTAGCAGGGGCTTTCAGAGGTCCCTTCCAACTCTGACCATTCTGTGATTCTGTTATTCCTCAAGTTCTTCCTTGAAATTCTTTTTTACTGCCATGCCTATGAAGCCAATACCCATCCTAATTTCCTGTTAATTAATTACTCTTCCTAGGAAGATTTCTCTAAGAGTCATTTCTGCTATGTCTGTGTAGGTTAAATAAGAAAGAGTATTCTTTGCATACAGTTATATCCTAACACTGATTCAAGTTATTCATTCAAGGACTAAAGACACGTTACCTAAAAAGCAATATATTGTCTCCCTGGAGTTGGTGACAAGGAGAAGGAGATTCTCACATGCGTCCCTGTTCTTTAATCTCTCAGTGCAAAGCCACACATACATTCTTTATTCACTTTTTCTTGTGAGATCAGAAGCATGCTGAATGAATGTCTGAAATAGTATATTCAGTGTAATTCTATTTTTTAGAGTTAAGTGGCATGTCATACAGTTGTGCTGCATTTGGTAGAAGAAACAGAGTTCTGTCAGCTCCCCATATTTCTCAGAGGTTGAAATGTTGATACTGAGAGACAAGAACCCTGACAAGGTAAACTATCATGTAATAAAATGATCTTGTTATTTTTGTCACCTTACTCTGGAAGTAGCTGAAGCAGTTTCAAAATTACAGCATTGCTTTTCCTTGAGCCTTTAAAGCAGCACATCTGGGTTTTATTGTGTAGTAATTGCACCACAGGAAGTCTTTATGCATTATGGTACTAAACCTACCATGTATTTTTTAAATTTTGTGAAAAAAAATGATTTATAAGTCCAAGCAGATTTGCCTTACCAAAATGTAAAGCTGCATTGTGGCTTATTCAGTATATATACTATAAGCAAACACATTTCTTACAAATATTTTAATTCAGTAGTTCAGAACACTGTTTGGATTAGTGGATCTTTTTTTCTTTTTGCAGTAATGAATTTCTTGTCTGCAACCAGACTATATTAGTTCTTTGCTTTTGTTTTTCTGAGCCAAAAATTGGTCAAGGAGTGGAACATTCTTCATATTCTATTATACCAATCCAAGATCTTGGGAGAGTTCAAAATTAATTTAGTAGCTTAGTTATGATATCTTTGCTTGCCAAAGAAGGCAGCTTATCTTCTCTAACCCCTTCTCCCTTAGGAAGCCAGTGCCTTGTGCTATTCACAGTACCTTGTTTGCTCCTGTGGAGCAAAAAGCACAGTGAAATTCGCAGTATTTCCTGATGTTTATCAACAGTTATTTTCTTTAGAAATGACAGCAGCAGTTGACTCAGCTCACAGTGAATGTATGTGATTTTTATCATGCAGACATTTCTGAGTGACTCAGTTCATTTTTGCGTGCCCTTTTTTGTGCATTTGGAAGCTGAAGGTGCTGCTGTGAATCACGACGCTGGCAAGGGTAGCTCCTTGTTGTCAGACCCTAGAAACAATGCGTAGCAAGGGAAAAGCTCTCACAGAGAAGTTAATGAGCTAACTTGCATTCGCATGAGTGATTGTACACACTTCAGGCCGGATTGTGCTTTTGCAGCACAGTTTCCCCTCTTTGACAGCTACAGTGTTTGAGCAGGCTGCTGCATCTTCTGTTTTCCATGCCATCTTTCAGTTTCTGCCTGTGCATTTGCACATCCTGGGAAGGAGGGGTGATGCAGCTGTTCTCACCCAGTGTGGGCAGGGGGGCCGGGGGGCAGGAGATGGAGGCCGGAGTGGGAAGCTGGGCAAGGCCCCCACCCTCCAGCGCGTCCAGAGGTGGTCGCTGGGGTCCAACACAGCCCTGGAGAGCCAGGCCATGGGGACAAGGACAGGCCGAGGCTAGGCCAGGACATGGGCTCACAGGGGGAGGGCAGGGGATGGGCATGGCTGACCACAGCACAGGCCGGCACCCAGGCCCAGCGTTCAGCCCGAGCTCACGAGCTGCTGGCAGGCCGAGGGGAAGCCCCGCTTCTCATGGCCTGTTTCCCACACAGCTCCCTTCATTCCCCTCTGCCATGCCGGGCTGCACAGCTGCAGCGGGAGCTGGCCCAGGGCCCCGTGACCGGCCCTGGGGCTCCCCCAGGGCCACTGCCAGCAGGTTGAAAATTCGTTGGAAATTTTAGGGAAATTAGCGCGTTTTAAGAGGGCCAAGACAGAGTTTCAAAACTGACCGGAGCCTTCCATGTGTATTGAAGAGCGGCATTATCTGGCTTTTCTTCTCCTGACAGAGTTGCTCAAAAAGGGCCTTGTCAGGAAAAAAACCACGATTTTCAACATTAAATTTACCAGTGAGTTCTGTTTTTATTTTAGACATGTGAGATCAGAACATTTAAATTGTATCAGTTACCAAGGATGTACACTTACTGGGGTCTTTCGGGTGTCCTACTTATTCATAAATGATCCCAACCTTTATTTTGAAGTAGCTTTCTGAAGTCAGCGAGTAAAGATCATTCAGATAAATAGGGCTTGGCTTATTTTTGGCAGGTCTTAGCTGCAGATCATGCCCACACCTCCTCTCACTATTGGCTGATGGAGCCAAGTAATAAATTCTTTATTCCTACTGTACTTTTCCTTTATATTTCACCAGGTGCTTAAAGGTTCTTTGCTGATCAAAATTACCTTCCAACTATATAATCAGGCTGTATACAAAAAAGGGATATCAGACAAAGTGAAATATTGTGCATACAACACAAACCCTTGCATTTGTCCTGTTCTGCAGATGTTTGGGGTTTTTTTTGGTTTGGGGTGGGGTTTTTTTTCTTCTTTTTGTTTCTCTCATTAAAAAGCAAAGAGCAGCTCTGAGCTTGTTGAGTGTTTACATCCAATGTAGCTCCTAGAGCTTGCATACCGGCTGTCAGTGCCTGGTGCAGCAGGCAGAGCGACATAAGTGCCTTTCTGCCCATCCTCAGGAGGCTGCAGCTCCTGGCTGGCAAGAACCTGACCCCCTTGCTGCATGCCCCAGCCTCCGGAAACACAGGCTTGGAAACAAACCTGCTCTTCATCCTGTATAAAAAGAAGAAAAAAAAAAAAAAAGAAAAGAAAAAGAAAAGGGAAAAAAAGCATCAGTGCAAACTGGTGATTCTCTGCCTGTACCACAGGAGTCTCCATTGTCAGGTCCTGCCCACGCTTTCTGCGCCTTGCAGCTGTGGGGGCCAGAAACTTTTGTCAAGGTAGGGCCAGGAAACTGGGAAAGCTTAGCAGGCTTTCCCCGTTGCACTCATGTGTGCTTCACTCTTGGCACAGCATTGATTGCATTGCCTGTGCAGTCCCTGGGCATGCTGCAAACAGATGAGGAAAGGCATTTTTACATCTGAGCTGCAGCCTCACTGACCCCGTGTTAATTGATGTTCAGCCACCTGGTCTGAGTCTCACGGCATCCCAAACACATGTGCAGAGACTCCAGGGAGCAACGCCAGGAGGACAGCAGTGCTGCTCACCAGGGCTGCCGGCGTGTCCTGGGCTGAGCCGCGGCGAAGGGAGTGGGCAGAAAGGAATGCCGTTCCCTCACAGGGCTGGGAATAGCCACTGGGGCTGTGGAGCATGGGAAGCCTGCATATCTCCCCGAGCCAGCAGCCAGAGAAACAGTCTGCTGGAATTGGCCCAAACGTCTCTGCATGACACTTGGAAAGTCTTAAGTGACATTGACTGGAAGAAGGAAGTGAAGGGGGAAATTGAAGCATTTTCCTTGCAGTGTGGGGATGAAGCTGAGTTCTCCCCAGGTGCTTTACAGGTGTGTGGTAAGAGTATGTAAAGGAATAGGTATAAAGTTGCCCAAATCTTCCGTCCTCTGTACGTACCCACAAAGTAGCTAGCACATCTGTTATCTCTTAACTCACTAAAGCTCACAGGCAGCTTCCTCTCTGGCTGTGTCCCTTACAGTAAACCACAAAGTCCCAGGTGTATTCTCTGCCCTTGTGGTCAATTGGCACAGTCTGTCCATGTCCATAACAGTAATTAGCCTTGGTGATTAGCCTCAGTAATTAGCCTCCTTAGTTTCCAAAACAGGGTGGCCCCTTAGAGACTGCCTGTGGTCCTTACGTTACACTGACTCCTGCATCATGCCCAAAAATGCATTTGCTGAAGCACAGCAAGCGAAAGCTTCCTAGACCAAACAACAGGCATGCACGGGACCTTTCTGACAGTGAAACAGTACAGATGGTCAAGATGTGTGGAACAGGGCTGCTTAATACATTAATGTAGACATGGAGCATGTGTGCTTTAGACTGTGACATTAACTGGCTGGAGATCAAGGCCCACACTCATTTCTCACATGCATCAGTGTATTGGGTAGTTTTACCTGAACAGGGATGAAATAGAGTAACTGAACTATTTTATGGTCAGGTACAGAAAATGTCAGTCAGCATTCTGAATACTTGCATCATGCTTTGCAACAGTATTGCAATGTCACCCGCTCAAATAGGAAATTTGTGCCAAGGAAAACCAAAACCCCTCCTAATAGTTTCATTTTAAACTTCACGTGATGTTTCATGGCATTATTGTGCCTATTTGTTGATATCTACATTATGTAAGTAAAATAAAGGACAAAAAACCCCCCTATGTAAATAGATGTAAATTGGTAACAGCTCACAAACCAAATTGCAAAAGCAGAACATCAAAAAACTATTTACTCATCCTCTGTCATGCCTAAGTGTTAGGAAAAATAGTCCTTCCCAAGGACAGGACCGCAACTAGAGTATGTAGCACTTGGCTACATGCTTGTCTTCTGGTGGCTTATGCTGCACTCCCCAGCTGCACTGGGATCTGTTCTTGGAGACTGTGAACGCTGCAGCACATCTTCAGCTGCCTCCCTCTCCCAAGAGATTTTCCATCTACATGAAGTGGTCGGATGAGGGGAGTGGCAAAAAATGTGTTCTTTTCCCTTCTGGTTTTAGAATATAGTCAAGGATGGGTGAGTAGTAGAAAACAGGGCATTTAATTGTCCTCATTTGATGTGAACTGGGATTTATCAGTTGTCAGTCACACACTGCCAGCTTCCCGTATGGATTCTTTCTTACTTTTCTATTCCAGTCCTTGCGTAAAAAGTTTTGATTTGTTTGGCAGATCACAGCCTTGCTGCCTCAGCTATGAAGCTATTAACACTGGTGCTTTTAAAAAAAAACAAAAAAGTCTTCTATAAGATAGTCTGCTTAGCTTTTGTGCCAGTCTTCAAAATTAAGGAGAGGAATTCTTGCGACTCCATCCTTTCAGGGACCCAGGGGCTAAAGGGATTAGTACTCCTTTTCTCTGAGTAAATAGACTTAATTAAACTCAAAGAGGGTGAAACATAGTGCTGTTCCCACATGTCAAACTCTCTGTACCTGAATCCCTTCCAAGGAATGATTATTTAAATAAACTTATATGGCCAATTGACTGGGAAACAATCTGGAAAAAATTGTATCTCTTTAATATTGGTTTTCTCTTATGAGTTTATGCCATCAAATTGAGATCCAAACATTTTATACCATCTGTCCAATGCATGCTCTGACCAATACTGATCTGATGATTTTTCTGTGTAAGAAGGAAATTTTAAACTCTCTTTATTGTTACTCATTCACAATAATCCTGTTTGTGCATTCAAGGGGTTAAGAGAGTGGCCATTCTTGATAAGGTATGTTCTATAGCCGAAGATGTTAGAGAACTTTAAGAAACGTTACCTCTGCTTTCACAGCTCTAATCTCATGCTTGAAGTTGTATTGTGCCTTAGGGACACAGTACTACATAGGGTAGTTTGAGGCTGGATCATAAATTGCTTTGAAGACTGGGACTGTAGTCTTGAATTTGTCTGAGTAAGGAATCTCTGTGAACCCTGCAGCAACATGGTTGCGTGGTGCTGGTTGCTTAACAGGTATGCAGGGCTTCATGCTTTGAACCAACTGGTCTGTTGTGGTTTTCCCAAGGAAAAACATACAGCAGTTGATATGACTAAATCACAGGCAGTCAGAAACATCATGCTGGCATGTTGTGAGCTCTTTGTGTATAGAACCTGGTTTCCATGAGGTGGACTCCAGGCTTCTCAGCTGCTTCATTGGAAGCATCTCAAATTAGGGATGATGTAATGTTACTACTTCTTCAAGGTATTTAATTTTCAGTTAATGCAATTTCCATGTTAGCCATGTATCATGCGCTGCCTTCCATAAAGCTAGTAACATCTGTAAACAAGGAGAGAGGAACTCAAGTACAGCCGTCATTCGTTATGGAAGAGAGGTACACTGAGATCTGCCCTGGCCATGTATTCTTAGCCTTGAGGCTACCAATCTTTCATTAGGCTTTAAAAAAAAATATTCCAGTAAGACAAGGACATATAACTTCATAGAATATCGTAATTAATTTTGGGAGATTAAAGTTCATCCTTCTCAGGAGATAAAAGGATATAAAAATGCACATCCAAGTAGTTTCACTACTTACCCTGCAGACGTAGTCTGTAGAAAGATTACAGTGCTGCATGCAGGTCATGGGCAACCCCATGGTAATCCATTCATCTGTGCAGAAATGTCAACTCACAAACCCATCTATGTACATGCAGAAGAAACAGGGTTTCTTTATTTAAAGAAGTACAGGGACTTCCTAAGACTATTCAACTCTCACCTCAAGATCCCCCCATGTTCGCAGCTTTTCTGTAAATATACATTTACTCTCTTCTTTAAGGAAAGTCCTGTTTCTCAGTAGCTGAGAAGCCAGGCCTGGGACCATTCTGTTGTCTTTTTGTGGTCTGATTGCCCTGAAGTTGTTTCAGCTGCAGAAATCTTGCTGTTCAATCTCAGAATTTTTACTGTATCTTCCTACTTCCAAGTTTGCCTACTGTCAAAAGGGAGTACAGTTTTCCTTCAAAAGGACGTGGGACAGTGGTGAATTAAAATAAAAGTGCAAGGTTGTTGCTTGGTTTTTTCTTTCATGTTTGGATGAAAGACCAACTCAGTTTTGCCATAGCTTGAAGAAATTTCCTTGTTTTCTGGTACTTCAGAACAAAATGTAATTTTAGAGAGTCTGGTTAGCCTTTGCAGAGTCTGGTTAGTAACATCAGCTGTCCCTCGCGCCTTTCAAATGAGCAATGTACACAAAGACTGTATTCCAGAGCACAAGCAGGAAAAACTTCTGACCTTTTGATCTGATGATCTGTTCCCAAAATCTCTGCATGGCCAAAAGCAGCAAGACAAATACCAGAAAACTTGGAGACCTGAGGAATGGGGAAGCTCCAGCATTTCACAAGCAGAAGCAGAGAGCAGCTCCCTAAGGGATCCAGCTGCAGGACAGAGCTTGCAGCTGAGCCTGTGGGAGACCTGGAAATGCTGGCCACTGTAGACCCACGCAGCTCTCCTCCTTCAAGCATGACTGTCAAACTCCATCAGCCTCTGCAACAGCAGAGCCACATGGACTCTCTTAAAACATGACCTCAACATGAGAGCTGTAATTGACTAACTAGGGAGTGTGAGCAAGTCAGGACTCACTGCCCGTCCATCCCTGTGGTGTTGGTCTTCCTGCAGCCATGGTGCAGGTGAGCCATGCCCCAATCTGCACGATGTAGAAGGTGCGTATTACCTGGCCAAGCATATAGGGGTGAGGAAATTCGTTCTCCCTGTTGGTGTATAACCTGTTACGGTGCATAAACGGCTGTTAACCATTTTCTCCTCCTTAGCATTCAGTACACACATCCATCCTGCAGTTGCATTACATTATCTGTTAACACCTCTCAACTTTCAAAATAACAGGGAAAGAAATACTGTATCCTTCCACACTCAGAGTAGCATGCTATTGCCTGCTGATTTCCATCACTACTGGTTACTGAGCTGGCTACCTTGCCAAGATAAAAGTTATTTTCAGTAAGCCCTGTGTTTCTGCAGCTGGAACTTTCCTAATGAATTCCTCTAGGAGATTTTACAAATACACAGCAACCCATCCTATTCAGGCCAGATACAGTACCCAAGGCCGGGTCATTTGAAACCCGCTTTTTGAATCTCTGTGCTGTATTGCTATGTGCTGCATTAGACATGCCCCAAAAGGTCACATTTCCAAAGAGTACATTCAGCATGCTTTGTAAACACTTAGCAGTGTGAGATCTTGGTATATTATTGTGTGGATTCTGTCTGATTATTAAGGACATGTGACCAGTTGCCTTGATTCTAAATAACTAAGGATGAAGAACACAATACTTTCCTGGCTTAACTATTTTGTAATGATTAACTACAGTGTTACGAGAGCCATTTCATGCCACTAGATTTTAAGCAAAACAGCATGTTGTCTTCAACAGAAAATTTTAATTTAAGTTGGTGCTATCAAATGGTCTAATGTTTTCAGTCTTTAAACTGAGATTGCAGCATATTTGTAGAAACCACCTTTAAATCAATGGATTTGAGCACACTTTGGATCAGGCCATAAGCATTCAACCTTTTCTGTTGGTTGCTGGGAGATGCAACGGAACACAATAGAATTGACTGAATGTAATGTTCAGGGTAACAATTAATAGAAATGCTGCCTGTGTGTGCTGACAGTGGGTATTCATGTTAATCGTTACTGAAGTTCTGCTTTCCAAGCCTCCCACAGGTAATAATGAGTGACTTAACATTACATACATCTTTTAGCTTTCCTGGTTTTGTAGTTTATGTTGTAGCTCTCTGTCTGAGCTGAGAAATGTTTTATTATAAGCAGGATCGGGTTTTAATTTCTAGGAACCAGAAGTTCAGAATAGGGTCCTGGATGAGTGAGTCAGAATATGTCCCCAAACTGGTCACCTACATTTGTTATCAACCAGTGAAGTTATGTCTGGGATTTGGCTTAATGATCATGCAAGCAGCCAGCTGGGAATTTTATTAATTTCAGTCCTATGATACTCCAATACATTACACTTTCTTATGTAAGACTTACAGCACTGAACTGTTAGGTTTTTATCTCTCATCTGCAGTCCTTGCCTATCGTCAGTTGAAAGTACGGATTCAGTTTGATAGAGTACCCTTGATTCTTGTGACATATTGGTGTAAAGAAAAATATGAGATGTATAAAACAAGACTAATATTTATAACGTAGGCTGTGAGATTTTCCTGAATTGAATTCATTTGAATTACAGTGTTGGTTTTAGGGAAACATCCCATTTATATTTTTTGTTTTTGCGATGTCTGAGAGTCTAACAGCCTTTGCTAAGTTGTTCCAGTACTTGATTACTCTCACAATAAACACAGATGTTTGGCCACATTGATCTAGCTTTAAAATCTATCTCAGCTTTTGTTTTACCTTTGCAAAGCAGATGAAAGAGCTCAGCATTACTAGTTATGTAGATACTGTATACATATATATATATATATATGGTTTGTAGAATTTAACCCATTTTGGAGTGTTACAAGGCCAGACATGGAGCTGGGAGAATGGCATATCCATGATGTCTGCCACCATTGCTGATGACAGTGCTATCTGGGGAAGCAATTTTTTTAAACCCTTATTCTCACTTTCTTCTTATAAAGCTACATAGATTATCCACCTGCAATTTGTCACTAAAGAAGCTTTTTTTCCAAGTCATTGATCATTCCCTACGGCTTTACTCCAAGTCCTCTTCCATTCGTACTTGAAATTGTCAGTCACAACTGGCCGAAGCATTTCATTAGTCTTAACAAAGAAAGTTGCATAACTTCATTATTTCTATTCAGTACTACTCAGTTTATATGGCCAAATATATTATCTGTTTTCACTGTAGTGTGGCACTGGGACTTCATGTGAAGTGACGGATTATCAGGACCCTTTTATGCCTCTTGTCAGAGAAACAGATACACCAAAAAGAGTCTCTCTTACTCTGTGTGCCCCCGGATTGATTGTTTATGGGTAAGAAGTTACAACAGGCAGTGCTAAAATGTATTTTCATTGCCCTCATTTTAGCATTTATTCAGATTCTACTTCATTTTGTCGTGCCCCATCTTCATGACATCAGTTAACTTTGTCCGTGAAAATGTTATACGTTCTTCCATGTAACTTACACAGCTGCTAAATAGCTGTGGGTGAAGAATCAGTCACTATGGGGTGTCACAAAAACCCCACATCTCTTTAACTGGAATTTAATTTGACACTTTAGCAAAATATCTATTTTGAACCCATTTAACATATATTGTGTTGGTTTTGTTGGACGGTAATTTCCTACATGATTCGTAATCAGAATGTCATACAGCATCAAGTCAGAGTGATGCAGTGAAGTTATTACCTTTGTTACTCCATGAGAACAGTTTTGAGAGTAAATTTTTCTTAGGTATTACTTAGTCGTATAAAACTGTAAGTGAATATACGAAATTTGCAATTTACAGCAAACTGGAAAAAACAAACCTAGTTTTTAAATCACAGCCAGTTAAGGAAAAATAACCTTTCCTTTCTCATTTCTTACATACCTTCCACAAAACCCATGGACCAGGGTATCCTGTCACAGACACTGTGTGATTCCCCTAGGGATGGGTATTGGATTTTGCAGATGTAACTGAAAGGCAAATGTGGCCCTGTATGTATGTTGATATGCAAAAAGCATCAGAAGCATTCTTGCCTTCAGGATAATTACAAAATTGTTTCCTTTTTTGTCATACACCCATGATGCCATCTAATTTTATGTTCCTTGGCTGCTAGCTGTTAGCCTCATTAACCTTACTTGATAGAGCATTCCAACATTTATGATTCTCATGTGAAAAATGCTTCCTGACGGCTGGAATTTGTTTTTCTTTAATTTCTACCTTTGCCCTCTTGTCCTATTATGTGTACTAGGCTGAAAATAGTAACTTGAGATTGGTGTGCCTACTCCTTACAGTGTAGTGAATTCCAGTTAATTCTCTTGTGTTTTCTTTCTCTTAAGATAGTTGTGGTGATTTCAAATTATTTAACCAGCAATCCTACTTATTTTCATTTAGGTCCCTTGTGTTTTTACATTTAATAGTAAATTCTTCTGTGGAAGGAAATGAGGAAATTCAGATATGTATCATTCATCAGTTGGCCTGTTTCCACAAATGTAACATTACCCTGATGTTGTTAACTTCATTGTCTTATTTGGCACACGGAGTAGCGCCAAGATGCTGTTACTGTGGGCAGTATAACTTGCCATTTGTAAGGTTAAAATTTCATCAGTCAATGCAATTTTACTCTGCACAGTGGCAAAAATCCTAAATCCTTAATCTAAATCCAGGTCACCTAGCTGTGGCGATCATTGTCAAATTTGCAGTAGTCAGAAGTATGAATTTAATCCCCATTCACAAACAAAAGGGTTTTTTCCCCTTTTGTGGTCATACATACTGCACACATACCTTCTACACTGGTAGCAGCAGATCTTTCCATCCAGCATAGGTCAGCGCTAGAAGTACCACCACAAAGGCAGGCAGTAGCACCACAGGAACAGAAGCAGACATCTCTTTTTATTTTTGTTACATTTTCTTTATAGTTTTGACATTATAAAAAGGTTGGATGTCGATCTGTTAAGAACTACTAATAGAAATTAAGGATTGGTCTGTAATGCAGCATCTTTTCTTTATATGGATGCAGATTCATTTGAAACAGTATGTGCTTTTGGGACAGAGTGCATTGTACTCTCTGAAGCCTGCAATATTTTCTTAATCAGAAAAGCTACCGCACTATTTCAATTAACTTCTTTAATATTAAGTTAAGTTCTTTGAGTTAAACTGATCTAGAGCCTGGTGGGTTTTTCTCTTTCTTTCTATTGTTTACTTTGTTGTTTCCTAGTACAGGCTTCACAGGGTGAAGAGAGAATCTAGGAAAAGAGATCATCCCATTGAAGAGGAGAATTGTTTACAGTTGTTTACAAACAATTCTCTGCAGTTAGACCTTTTAATTAAGTTTATAAAGGAGGACAATAGGAATAGGAAGAGGAGATTGTGTGTTACCTAACTGGGGTGTTTGTGATAAAATAATGCAAAGAAACAATCATAGTTTACTTAGAAAGTGCAGCTGTTCTTGGACTGAAAGGATGAAATTACTGTTACCATTCACTGGCAAATACGTTGTAAAGTCCATCTCTCTGGATACAACTGGCTTGAGGGCTGTTTCCTCTTTTGAGTTTACAGTTTTCAAAATCAAGAGTTTGTACAATGGTCTCAGCCGCATAAGAATATCATGCAACCAAGTATTTGCTTCTTTGGAAATGGGTATTTTAGCATATAGTGGAACATACGCACCTTTGTTTGACTCATGAAGAAGCACACAGTAAAGGAGTTTTTGCTTTTCTGGCTATTTAAAACTGACTATTTAAAACTATTTAAAACTATAAGAGTCTGTCTTTTGGCTGAGGTCCTATTTTCTGTGCAGAGAAGGTATTTTCTGAAAAAATGTCTGGCCTGGGACAAAGTTTGTGGGTTAATCAGACTGTAAGTTTTCCCTATCTGTACATGTTTGTATAATACATGTTATTCATCCTACATGGAAAATAATCCCTTCTGTGAATTTCTTTAATTATACTCTAGTAACTCACAAAATTTAGTATCTTTCAAAGTCCACATTTAGGGAAAGTAATTTTTTTCAGCCTATTAAAGGGTAACGTGCAGATAGATAAATCCAAATCTCTTTTGCAAAAATAGCCAAAAGTCACGCATTTGCTGGAAAGAAAGTTATACTATCAAAAGTAAGTATTTACAGAGTCAAGCATTACAGTGCCAGGTTCTCCTGGGAGGTGTCCCAAGAAACAGGAGGAAGCCTTCCCTCAAGTACTATAAATTCAATGGTTGTGATATAATAGGATCTCCTGAAAAGACTGTTATAGAAATTAATTGCACACTTAGGACAGTAACATGTACCTTCCCAAGTAAGTTTAGACATTAGCGGGCATGCATTTCTAAGTCCTTGCATTTCTTTTCATACTTCTGAATGCATGCCACACATCCACTACTTTTGCTGACTGCTAATCCAAGAATTTCTCCACATTGCCAGGAAAAAGCGAACTTTATACAGAATCACAGAATGGTCAGAGTTGGAAGGGACCTCTGGAAGCCCCTGCTAAAGCAGGGTCACCCACACCAGGTTGCACAGAGTTGTGTCCAGGTGGGTTTTGAATGTCTCCAGAGAAGGAGGCTGCACAGCCCCTCTGGGCAGCTTGTCCCAGGGCTCTGTCACCCTCAAGGTAAAGAAGGTCTTCCTCATATTCAGATGGAACTCCCTGTGCTGCAATGTGTGCCCACTGCCCCTTGTTCTGTCTCTGGGAACTACTGAAAAAAGCCTGGGCCCATCCTCTTGACACTTGGCCCAAAGATATTTGCATGCATTGGTAAGATCCCCTCTCAGTCTTCTCCAGGCTAAACATGCCCAGCTCCCTCAGCCTTTCCTCATAAGGGAGATGTTCCAGTTCCCTCATCATCTCTGTAGCCCTGTGCTGGACCCTCTCCAGTAGTTCCCTGTCTCTTGAGCTGGGGAGCCCAGAACTGGACACAGCGCTCCAGATGTGGCGTCACCAGGGAAGAGTAGAGGGGCAGGATCACCTCCCTCAACCTGCTGGCCATGCTTCTCCTAATATCTGAAAATCTTGTTGCCTACTTGCTGATGTAAGTTGTCAAGCTGATAAACTTAGTCATACAATGTTTTCTTGCTCATAATGGTTGAAGTGCTGCCAATAGTAAATGTCTAATGTGACATGCTTTGGAAGAGTCAGGTTTTTAAAAGACTTGGCTTTCTCTCACCCAGCATTAGCCATGGAATGGCTCCACTGTAGGTCTAGGCTGACTGCCAGGGTGGAGGTACCTGCTGGGCACAGCTGAGCCTGTTGCTAGAAAGGCATGACAGCTGGACCTGGTTGTCTTCTGGAGATGTTTGTGTCTCTTCCCTGGTGCAATGAGTGTCAAACAGGCCCTTCTGAAGTGTCTCAGCAGCACATCTAATCTTCCAGGTATCCATAGCCAGTTGTCATTTAGAAAACACTGCTGGCTTGTGCATCTTAACATGGATTCGGGTCTGTGGCTCCAAGCACATTCAGTCTTCAGGCACTTTTATTTACTGCTGAGTGGCTTTCATTTGTAATGAACTTGCAGGGCACAGCTTAGCTATATTTGTTGCATCACATGCCTGTAATGAGAAACATCTTCCACCCTCTCAAATGCATCTCTGGGGTGAGGTGCCCATTGGGGGAAGCTGCTGCTGGCTTCCAGCAGCTATCAGCATCTGCTGTAGCCTCTCCTGAGGCAGCTTTGGCTCAGCCCTCACCCAGTGCCAGTGGACAGGGAGCTGGGTGTTCCCCAAAGGATGTGTGACACCCCTGGTTCACACTGCAGTGATCTGGGGTCAAGTGGTGGAGGGAGCATGCCTGCTGGAGTGCGCCGCGCCACGTGTTTCCTACCTGGCTCACCACCTGGTCAGCAGGGAAGCATGGAAGTGCCTCCACACAAAGGGCCGCTGGGGCAGATAGATACAGTGTGGTTCGTTTAATCATTTTTAAGCCTGAGTGCATCTCAACATGATATTTTTTTGCTAAAGATCAGGAGACATGAAGATGAAAGAAATCTAGTTAAAAAAAAAACAAAAAACCAACACAGAAAATGAATTATAAAAAAAAGCAACAACAGAAGGAATAATAGTGCTTTGTTTATTCTTCCCCTTTGAGCTTTGTGGACATATAATAGATTTCCACTTCTTGCTTCTACTTTCTTTTTTCTCCTCCCCTGCCCTCTGTCTTGCTTCATTTTTTTCTGTGACCATTAGCACTGTGGGAACCTACCACCCACAGTGTCCATTCATTGCCTTTCCAAAGAGGCCTGAAAGTGCAACCACCCCACGCAGGCTAACCTGGATTCAAAGGGCAGCATGATGTTGTAGCCTGAAGCCAGTTACTATTTGTATAGCAATGTGACTTTGCAGGAAAAGAGTTCAGTCATGCTCAATTTTGCTTCTAGTATTGCAAAAGCAGCACATCAGTGGTGGAGTTGTGCTGATTAGATGGAACTAATTATATTAAATTGTTCCATAGGAACTTTTTTTAGTGTTGCATGTAGAAGAACAGGCATTTTCATGAGAATTTGAGTCATGGGAGGCTTCATGGAGCATTTATTTTATCTTTAACTGTTCAAGTCACCTTCTTCCATGAGAAAACTGAGAAAGAAATCTTTACAAAATTCCCTGTAGAATTTCCTCCCCATTTCTTCCTCCAGGCATTTTCCTTCCTCAAGCTGCACTGGTAGCATGAAATGTGCAGAGAGCCCAATTCCTTCTCCCTGCCCCTCTGTGTCCCCTGTGGCTACCTTCAGTAGTTTAATTAAGAAGAACTCCTCTGTAGGATAAATGCTTTCCATCTTAAAGGTACAAGGACCCCAGCCTTTCATTCTTAGTTTCCAGTTGGATAAGAGGCAATTTCTTTTCCCAGACATTTTATTTTCCCGATACATAGCAAGTGCTCCTAAAATCTGATACTGAAGATTGGTGAATAACTGATCAAGGCTTGTTATAATTTGAAGGTATATGAGGCAATACTCATGCTTCCCTGAACTCGGTCCAGCTCGTTTTCCTCCATCTTAGATTTTACTGAGACCACCAGAACACTCTTGCTCAGGGCAGGCAGTTATCTTTCTTCATCACTGATGATGACAACTGGGTTCCTAGTGTCACAACACTGTTATTTATTTTCCCTGCTAGGGCTTCATCATGCTTTTAACTAACTCTAGTTAAAAACATCTGCTAGAAAAATTCCTGTGGAAAATTCCATATACAGCAAGCATAGAGATAAGAGATAAGTTTAAAGCTACTTTGCATACCACTGCTTAAGAAAAAGCAGCAGCACAGGAGTTAGTTTATATGACTTTTTTGGTGCAGTCAGAAGAATCAAAGTAGCAGTCAAATGAAATTTTATTTTTTCTTAATGTGCTTCCTGAGATTTTAGGTTTCCTAATTCTGCCTTCTACAAGTCATCACGTTTTTCTCTCCAACCCAGTCTTGCTGTTACAGCTGCCTCATCTTTATGATGGTTATATAGCATGAATATTCTAAATTACCAGCTTTATTGTTGTGGTCTTCCCACACACTGGTCTCAGAAGTAGCACTGATGAACATTTTCCCTTCATGGGCCCACATAAGTGAAGGGGAGCCAGATCTCTAATACCCAAGTTCAACCTGGAGACAGGCTGATTTTGACCTCTGCTTCATGACTCAGGCTGCGTCAAGGAGCCAAATGTTTATGACTGTTGATGGAAAAGCCATATAGGCACATTGTTGGAAAGCGGTGCACATGTGCCAGCTAGAGACGGCAGCTTCCAGCTCTGCTCATTTGAGTCCCCATCTGTGTGTAGGCAAAATCAGAAGTACCCATTTCTACCGCTGCCCCCTGGCATGGACATACTGCAAAGCCCATAGGGTATCTGCAGCTCCAGCTGAGGATGCTAGAGCTAGGGTGTTATGGGAGCAAGTGTATATAACAGGAGGATTAAAGAAGTGGTTGCACAGGTTTGAATTTGTGAATTCAAAGAATAGATGTGTGCACTTGTGAAAGCAAGAGTTGTTGCCATCATTCAAGCAAGTCTGGGTGCCCCCCTATGTAATACTGCTTTAACACTGAAGTTCAGTTTCTTCCAGTTCAGTAGTGCTCTTACATTTTTTTTGAGTTGGATGAACCTCAACTCCCTGTTTCTTAACTACAGCTCTTTCCATCAACCTGCTGACAGTTAGACATGTAGGAGAACAGGAATGATGGAGGGAACTGTTCTTCCCATTATTTAATTAGAAAACTAAGTCCCAGAAACCCTTCTGCAGTCTTTGTTTTTCTATTTTTAGAATATCCTGCACTTACAGAGAAGACACTTAGCTTTGCTGTTTTTGAGAAATGCAGGAAAATGATGTTATGTCCCTACATACCCCTGTGTCTGCTTATATTTATCAAGTAAAGAATGACAAATATGCTAACTTGCTTTGTCATAACAAGATAAGTGGTAATAGTGCTGTTCTGTAGTCCAGGCAATGCAAATTTATTTGATATTCAGCCACCCTGGAAAGTTCGTTTTGCTGCCGGCTGTTCACCAGGGATTGGTCACAGAGATAACAGAGGCTTGGGAGCTCTCAGCAATATTCGCTCTTGCAAATGAACATGCAAGTGAAGAACATTCTTGTTTTCTGCATTGCTAGCCAGGAACCTGCTCCACATGCTGCTTGTGGTACCTTCTGTTTTCCTGATGTGGTAGGTGTTGCCATGTCCTAAAGAAAGGGAGTAGTTGAATGTCAGGAGAAGAAAACTTCAGTGCAGGAAAGGATTTTAGTGAAACAAGACAGGAGTCCTCCATGGAAAGGCTATAGCCTCAACCAGATCAGATAGCAAAGTGATACCAAAACTGCCTTTCATATTCCGTTGATGCTCCTCTGCTTTTGACTAGCGGTATGGTGCGAAAGGCTGTGCTACACCAGTAATATCTGCAGGCTCCGGCTGTACGTGGGAGACAGCTGGAACAGCCATGTTGGTCTTTGTGGCCTACAGTCCTGTCAGTCCAACCTGCAGCCTTATCAGATATCCCCAGCAAAGCGGAGCTGGGCGAGCCTCCCTGAGGTGGAGGAGTCTTAGAGCATGGGGCACCTGAACTACATGGAGGCATGGAAAAGAAAGTTGCCTGACCTTTCTATTACTACTGTTTTCCTGAAGGTCTGTGCTACTTTTAATCTAAAAGAAAAGAAGTCACATTTTAAACATATTTAATAAATTTCATTGAAAAATATCTGAAAAACATTTTTTCCTACTCCAAAAGAAGAAATGAAGAAATGATCTATCATTTTGATACTGAAGTTTTCTATTCTTTATATTTACAAAGAGTATGCTGCATTCGTGTAACTTTTTCTGACCTGACTGTATAGAGTTAAAACATGTAGTTGACATTGGGAAAAACCCTCTTTGTAATCATTTACATTTTAGTTTGAATACAAAAAAAATCAAAATTAAGACCAAGGTAAATATTCTTTCCTGACTTTCCCTTGGCTGATTAAAGGCTTTTATGTGTTTTGATACTATTGTTGCTGTCTCCTACTACACACAACTAATTTTTGCTATTTTTGAGCCCAAGGATTAGAAAAAAAACAGTAGCAGAAAGCATATAAATGCATTTTTAGGCACTATATTGAACTTCTAGCTTAAGAATTACTAGGAAAAGCATATTATGCTGCTAAAAAACAGCATAATGAAAATGTTTGGTAGTACTGATCTTGATCAGTTCCTCAGATGGTACGGTTTCCAGCTAGTTACTTAGGTAGGATGAACATCTGCCCTGCAGCAAGCAAATGCAAAGTACACATCCTGAGCTCTGGTACTGAACCATGCCACAAAATATATGCCACAGGTACTATGTTATGGAAACAGAGTTTCTTTAGGATGAAAGAAAGTGACTGACATACTAACACAGTTTCAGCACTGCAAATTAGAAATAATTAATACTTTTGGAGCTATTGTAGAAATGGGCAAGGAGGATGCTTTTATTCAAAGCTGGAACGTGGTGTCCAGGCTGCAGATGTGGGGTGAGGTGCACTGGGGTGATGCGGGTCAGTAACAGTTTGACGCACAGACTCTTCACCTCGCATGGCATGTCGAGCACTCTTTGCCCAGTTTTTGAAAGCCATGCAAACAGCACCCTTACCCAGCTCTTGAGAAGTCCTGGAGTCAGAATGCAAATGGTATGAAAAACACTGCCAATGTCTTTCATAGACAATAAATATTTTATTGGTGTGTTCTGCACTTGGAGAAACAGATAGTTCTGGTGGTGGAGGCCAAGGAAGTTTTATTATGGGAAAGCAGAAAATTCTGCATGTTTTCACAGCTAGCTCTGCAAAAAGAATAAATTCCTCTGAAATTTCAATTTTCACTGGGGTTTTTTCCAAAAAGGAAAAAAAGAGAAATGATTTTTTAAAAAGCAACATATCTGAATTAATATGGAGAATGAATTATCGTAGTTTATATGCTTTCTCTCAAAATCAGAAACCCGATCAAAAACATGTAATATCTAAGCATGTACTTGAATAATATTATTATGGCATTTAATATTTACAAGTAAGCTTATTATTATGAAGTAATGAACAGTGTTGCATTATGCCATCTCAGTTGCATCCTTTTAGACGTGTAGTTAAGTGTAAGGGTCTATTTAAGCAATCCTTAGCCAGGTCTGCAATCCAGCCATCTAGGTATTACATCTATACATTTTCCTGACAAAAGCTTCTCTTACAGATAAAGCCAGAAAGGCAAAGCCTTTCACACAGAGGTGCTCCACTGGCAGCAGTGTAATTTGACAATGTGATTGCAATAGCAGCCTTTCCTGGCTGAGCTATCCAACCGATAAATTACACTTAATCACATCTATCTATGTACAGGAGACCTGTGCTTCTAGATTTAATACCAACTTGTATGCATTGGTTCTTTAGACATCTGTATCTGCCCGCATCATTCAGGTAGACCGATGTGTAACCCAACAGGGAATTCAGCATGAGAGAAACCTCTCTGGCAAGAAGCAATATAGGTCATAATCAATTTTGACTTTCCTTACCAAAAAAAACCCCAACAACCCACAACCTGCAGAGCCAAGCAAACTGCACCAGTTTGAGCTCCACCCAGAAATCTGGCAATCTAAATTACGCTCTCTTATTGAGCAGTACTTCCCTCCACAGGAACAATGAATCAAACAAAAGGACTTAAATAAATAAATCTTTACACTTCCCTGTTCTTTCGACCTCCCAATTAATTATACGTCATTTTGGAAAACCTAAGTAATCCACAGCAGGAGGCAAAACTACCGTTGCGGAATGTGTTCGCAGCATCAGACCATCCTGCAGGAGCTGCAGGTGGTGGCTGTGATGGCTTGCTGTTCCCCGCCACCTCCCACCCCTGCAGGAGCAGGGTGCCTGGGTCTCGCAGGGGGTGGGTGCTGTCTGCAGCTGAACTTGCTCTGGCCCTAATCCCCACACATGTTCTGCTACACTGAGCTCTACTACTGGTTTTGCTATTAGTCGCTGCTGCTGCTGCGACTGCTGTGCTGGCAGCCAGCTTCCTGACTACTCCCTTCTCTGGTCTCCAGCTACCACGCAACCACCGTCCCTGCGGTGTTTCTGGTCCTTTACAGAAAGTGCAGGGATCCATACAGAGCCCCAGCCATGCAAAACAGGCGTACAGAATTAAGACTTCTTTCTTTACTAAAGGAAGAAAAGAAAGGAAGAAATAATCTGCTTGGAATCTTTTTCCCTACGTAGACATTTTTTTCTACTTCTCAGGACCAGACAGTTTATTAGGACCACTGTTTAGCCCAGAAAAATTACCCGAGTTTTTGCAAATGTGTTTGTGCAAACCATTTGCTACACTTTTTAGCTTAGTTGTTTTGAACACAAGGGCCCAAAATACTAGAAAATAAATGTTGGTTAAGCCTGATAAAGCCTGGTCAGTTGTTCTCTTCCTTCACTAGTGGATGCCAACAGATGATGTTCCTTCTCTAGGCTGTGGAGAAAACTCATCCACGGGACTTCTTGAGAAAGGGCTGCTCCTCAGACCATCTGCTGTCACAGGAGAAACTAGCTGAGTTTGTCCAAGCTTCGATTGCTGCATGAGGAGTTTTGAGTTCTGAAATACCTGGTTATCACTTACATGACAGGAGTTTCTTAAGTTACTGGGTTTAGTGTTCTCATGCCATGTTCTGAGCATTACGCAAGGTCCAGGTTGAGGAATTTCCACCAAACAGGTCAGGTTTCTAGCCTGACAGGAAGTTCTGAAATTGCTGCAGAAGGCCTGCTGGTACAGGATTTCTGGTACCATTTCACAGAGCATTGAATAGTCCCGATAAGATTCAGATAAGTATACTCTCTGTTTTGGGTGCTTATCTGTAACTCCAGATCTTTTGAAGTTTGCCCCTCATGTATTTCAAGTCTATGTTCTTTAAACAGAGCTTCTTCTAAATGATATAATTAAAATTTCTTTGTGTCTTCTCAGAGAACCCATGTGTTCATTTATGATCCCCAGAGGGGAGGCTAAATTAACCCTGCTGTCTTTTGTTGAAGTATGACCAAATGACATTATTTATACTAGATTTAGCCATAAGTCCTTGTTTCCAGGGGCTGTGTCTCCTAGAATAGTGCAAAAAGGATGTTTTTCTTTCCTTTCTATCTTTGTGGCATGAATAACATAGACAGCTGCATCTTTTCTCTAGGGTCTCAGAGGACAACTGTAGAATCATAGAATGGTTTGGGTTGGAAGGAACCTTAAAGATCATCTAGTTCCAACCCCCCTGCCGTGGGCAGGGATGCCTTCTAGTACGTCAGGCTGCTCAAAGCCCCATCCAGCCTGGCCTTGAACATTTCCAGGGATGGGGCATCCACAGCTTCTCTGGGCAACCTGTTCCAGTGTCTTGCCACCCTCACAATAAAGAATTTCTTTCTAATATCTAACTTAAATCTAGCCTTTTTCAGCTTAAAGCCATTCCCCCTTGTGCTATCACTACATGCCTTTGTAAAAAGTCCCTCTCCAGCTTTCTTGTAGGTACTGGAAGGCTGCTGTAAGGTCTCTCTGGAGCCTTCTCTTCTCCAGGCTGAAGAACCCCAACCCTCTCAGCCTGTCTTCACAGGAGAGGTGCTCCAGGCCTCTGAGCATCTTCATGGCCCTCCTCTGGACTCGCTTCAACAGGCCTATGTCCTTCTTCTCTTGGGGGCCCCAGAGCTGAATGCAGTGCTCCAGGTGGGGTCTCACAAGAGCAGAGTAGAGGGGGAGAATTACCTCCCTTGACGTGCTGGTCAGTCAGTATTGACAAGAACTTTGCAGGCTGAAATAATCTAAAGATATTTATTTAATGTCTTTTTCAAAAGTGTAAAGAGCACATAGCAGATCAAAGATCTCCTTTTCATCAAAAAGTTTTATTTTTCTATCAGTGAAGATTTTATAGCTAATCATTACCTACAGCATTCTTGTCCCCACTACGACCAACCACCCCACCCTTCTTCTGGTATGTAGAAACAGTTCCCTCCAGTGCTCTAAAACATAGAATTCTCTCTGTCTTCTCTCTGATTTCCTTCCTTTGAACTCTCCCTTCGTATTTCAGAGATGTAAAACAGACAAGATAAGAAATAGATGTCTTCCCAGGAGGAGACAGGATGGATGTGCAATTGAGAAGAACAATTCCTTTTTTCCTACTGCCTTCCTGGGATGGGGTGCAGTGGGGGCAGGGGGGGAAGTGAGAAGTAAGTTAACCTCCTTTTGCCAGCTGTGCCATCTATTCCTAGCAAAACAGACACAGCAAAGCATGTTAGTGCTATACTGCTCTCCCACGGAAAGCGTAGAATTGTTAAAAAAAGATAAAGTAGGAAACGGGTGGCTAGTAACTTGCATGTTTTATCAAAATACAAGACCCAACCATTTGTTTTAACGCATCCTAGTGCTCTTTTAACATCTGGCATAAACTGTTGTCTTCAGTCATTTAAGTCATGTTTCTTCAAGGTCCCCTGTTGCTAGAAAAAGCTGACAGGAGAGAGTTAAACTCTTACCACTGTGGGGTAAGTCACATTTGTTGCAATTTTTTACAAAGACTAGCATACCGGGGTTGACTGTATAGGAATTAAATAAGTGAATTTGTGTGGAGAATGAAGATTTCTGCTATTGTGAGATTTTACGAGTAGCTTTTTACATTATTTTTATATTATTTCTGTGGCTTAGTGAGGAAAACACAAAATCTAACATTTTCTTAGTTACCTAAAGATAATAAAAAACAGCAGAAGCAGAAAAAAGCTTGTGATTTTCCATGGGATCCTAGCTCACATAGTAGCAGGAATTCACAGCCAAGAACATCACACTTTATGAATGCTGCTGATCATCGAGGCTCATTTTCCATGATTAAGGGGTACAGTTGAGTTTAGTGGGACAACTGAGTTCAGACCTAGTGGTTATTTGCACTGGAAGATAGTTTTTGGGGATGTGTAAGAAGAAGCAGGGCATCGGAAAGTCACAAGAATTTCTGGAAAATTTGTTATTATAGTTACCCTTTCTCAATAAATAGGAGAAAGGAAGTCCATAAGGGGGCTTTATTACCATACCAAGGTCTTCAAAGATTGTTTTTGTCATGCCCATATTAGTATCTTGCCTGTCTGCATCAGTGGTGACCTAGACTCCAAAATCTGGCTCATGTATAATATAGAAGAAGCACCAGAACACCAGTTGGAAGAAACACTCTCCTAAGCTACTAAAGCCAGTGTTCTGTGTAACAGTGGACAGCGGGAGTCCCTAATGCCACAAAATACAAGTTAATGTTAGTGTGACTGTAACCTACTTTAGGGAGTTCTCCAAATGATCTGGTGACCCAGGTGTTGTATAGAGAGAAGGAAAGAGCATGTGTATCCATAAGGAAAGTAATGGGCAGCAGTCAAAAAAGTCGGGGGAAATTGAAATATTATGCTCGGGTTATGAGAAATAAGAACTGCAGAATAAATATTCTGAATGGACTGTGTGAACAGTTGGCACCATGAAAACTGGGAGCTGTAGAGAAATGATCCAACTGTGCTAAAAGATTGTACTTCAGCAGCAAAATTGAAATTGAAACAAAGGTAGCAGCTGATCAGGGGTCTCTGGCTACCAAGCAGCAGTTGCCTGAGTGGAAGCCAGTTCATCAGAAGAAACAGAAAAGGAAAACTAGCCAGAATTAAAACTATTCTACTTCACAGCTGGAAAATTAATTACACTTGTGTGTGTGTAAGTACACACTAAGGAAATAAGGAGGATGAGGTTTGGACTAAATGCCTCCAAGACGTTTTTTAGCATCTTTCCAATTCAGTTAAAGAGGTTCCAGGATCTGATGACTAGGGAAACCCTCTTCTTACCTTTCAGGTTGCAAAAGGGAAGAGATTACAAAGTAAGCAGTCTAAACAGAGAATTTTCTGGGGACTGTTGCTCATCTCATTAGATGGAGAAAAGAGGTTCTAATTATGCAGCTTGCAGGCACTGAATGATCAGTGCTCAGCCCCTCAAATGCATGCTTAGTGAGATGCATCTGTGAACAACAGGTGTTGCTGACGAAAGTGTGATAGGGCTCAAAACTGCATTACTGATCCAGTGTGTGACAGTGCTGTTACCTTTTCATGAAAAAGACCTGCCTTTCAAAAATCAACCGGAATAATTTATTAGAGGCTGGAAAAAAAGAACACAGAAGGAAGGTCTAGTGAAGAGGCAGCAATGAAGCAATTTAATGGTGCTTTCAGCAGTTCAAGCATTGAGTCTAAGTAAATGCTGAGAGAAGGTTCTGCTAGGAGGAGAAACATAGTGGAGTTCTTCCAGAAACTTACTGCATTTGAGATCTATCCTGCTTACAAAGTATGACATAGATACTGACTTTTCCATGATCAGGGAAAAGAAAGACAAGACAAATGTTTATTTTTCTGTTACCTAAAAATGAAGCTGTGGCTTTGTGCTGGAAACCAAAGGGCCCCTGAAGAACAGTCTTGACAGTGGTTGAGCCATACCTTACTTACATAAAGATTCTCTAGGGTACTGATTCCTCAGTCTACATGTGGAGGGCTGTTTTCTTCTACCAGGCTTGCATCTTACATCAGGTAAAAGCCACTGAGGTTTTATGTTTTGGAGCTTAGGGAGGCCTGTCCACTGCCGTAATAAGGTGGTACCTGTCCAAGACATTGACAGTCTCCTTACTGGTCTCCAATCTGAAGTTCTGTTCCAAGCAGAGGTATGTGATACAATCTGTGAAGTTTCAGGGAGGCAAGCAAGGAGATAGAGCTTGGATTTTTTTTTTTCTGAGCAATATTGTGACCTGTTCACATGAACATTGCAGTCCCAGGTTATTTCCACACCATTGCTGACAAATTATTTCTAAGATCCATTCTTGGGCTTTGGGCATTCTGTCTCAAAATCAACATTTTGAGTTGACATCACCTGTGCAGAGTTTCATAGAAAGGTGTTTATGGCAAAACTGAACAGATACATCCAGTCTGCTGGTTGCCTCTGCAACATTCCTAATTCAGAGTCATCCTTCCTCAGTAAGGTGGGGTGTACAGCTTATACAGGAAACATGTTCTGAATAAAGCATCAGTTACCAGTTGCTAAGACCTTTGAGCTTGATGAGCACTGTGGGGTCTGTTCTACCTCTTCTAAGACTCAAGCCCATCTAATTTCTGATACAGTGTACTATAGGTATATTCCTTACTTTATTCTTATGAATTTTATACTTCTTACTGCCAAGGCATGAACATTTCCACATTTTTGTAGTTCTGTTTGCAAAAAGACAAGCATATAATGAAAAAGGATGTGAAAGAGAAGCCAACTGACATCACTTAAGTCAGTTTAAAGAAGCTTGATATTTGGTTGTTTATAATGTCAGTATGTTAGTTGTTTGTACTGTGATAAGAGCATTTTTGGTGTAGAGACTGAGCCACAAGACTTATTGCAGCAATGCAGACAGTGTTTGTCTGTTGGTTAGGGAAATGGACTGGAAGGCAGAAAGGTCTTGGGTCCTAGACCAAGCTGAACCAGTCACTCATCGTGCGACTCTGGGAAAGTGTATTTAACTCAGTTCTGCAACATTGCAGAAATCAGCCCAGCTGTTGAACTGAACCGAAGCAGGTTGTAAGTCACAAGTCAGTGGTACATGTGGGAAAGATAAGCCGTTTTTCTTATTCTGGGTAAAAGTAAACTCTACATTATCTTCTCCTGAGCAGCATTTCATGGTGTGGCTGTGGTAATATTCTTGTATAGTCAGTGGGATATTTTGAAGGAAATTGAACCTACCCCACCAAAAAACCTTCCCACCCCTCCCATGAAATTTATGTAGAAGCAGGTATGAAGGATGAAAAAATATCCAAAGAAAAACCTGGCTGTCATTTATTTTTTAGTATCCAGGAGAACTTAATTTGGCCATTCCAGGTTTCAGATTTTGACATCTACAAATACAAATACACAAAACAGGCATTACATTGAGCTAGAGATTTTGTCTCCCAAGAAGGCAAGTAACTAAACCAGCTTTTTGGTAGAAGTGGGAATTGAAATATATCACTTAAGTTTCAAGAGCAGGAATTATAATGCTTCTCCTGTTTGAATTTTTCAGGTGCTTCTTATGTACATTGGGACAACTTATTTGCAAAATAAATAAAAAAGAAAGGGAGCTTTTGCAGGTCTTGATATATCACATCCTCTAATATTCCTTCTTTATCTGGTATACCCCTTACACAGTCTGCTTTACCCAAGGCTTTTACCAGTGGCAACACTGATCAACTCAGAGCAGAGAGAAGGCGGCTGAGGGAGAAGGTTAAGTTTTGAAATCCAAAGTGAAAAGTGAAATGGGTCAGTAAGAAAGCTAGTTCTCATGGGATTTTTCTTGACTGAAAATAGAAAGGAAATGGTGGGTGTTGCATCTGACCAAGCAGTTAGCAGTAAACACTTCCATCATCAAATGCAGTTCTTTTCCAGTTTGCAAATCTCTTATCCATTCTTCTTACTTTTAAGGAAATACCAGTCCAGTCCCAAGAAGCACTTCTGAAAAATTGCATAGCAAATTTCCACATTTAGTATTTTCACTACAGTCATTTGTCTAACTGCTAACTCTGAAAACTGAGCCAGGGCTGTGAGCATTATAGTGGACTAGACTTACCCATCAGCATGTTTGATAAAAGTAGTGTCAGTCAATCTGTGCCATCACTGGTAAACCTGTGCAAATCCATTCCTTTCAAATCATGCTCTCAGTGATAGCTCCATACTTCTAGTTCTTGGTATATTTTTATAATTGGAATTCAGTAAATATTTCTGCAGGGAGAACTGAAACTCAGCTCTCTTTCTTTCTCTGCTGTATTTGATTCTTCAGGCACAAAAGGGTTAAAAATGGCCATTAAAAACTGTCACCAACCTCACCCCTCCCAAGGATAAAAAACCCACCCTCCCAGGATCTCTGAATTTGTAAGAACCAGGTCAGTGGGTTATGGCTGTAAATAGCTGTTCTTCAGAGGAAAACTAATCCAATTTATAAATGCAGTTCATAGACAATCAAGCATTTTTAAGTAATTATAGAAAACATGAAACTGGAATAAAATCTCAGTGGTTATGCTTACATTTCGGGAAACCCTGGTAGCATTGCACTGCACTGAAGAAATATAGATGATGCAGCCATGCAAACAGCTGTACGGCTGCTTTCTGTCAATACCTTCCCCGCAAGCAGAGCTAATGCTGCCGGTTCAAAAGCAAAAATCTGCCCTGCATTGGCAAGTTGGTTGCTTCTTAGTGTAATAGGTGCAGATGAGTTTTCAGAAATACTGGATCCATATCTGACATATAATTTAGCAACTTAAGGTTTACCAGTCACTAAGAATAATATGTTCTTAAGTCAGTTTCCTGAGTCTGCCAATTTACGTAGGTGAGTAAACTAGACAGGTCAAATAACTGGCGTGGTTTATAAATAGACTAAAAGAATCTCCATATATAGAATAGTATCCAGACTTTCTATTGTTTGAAGCAAATGATATCATTATTTGGATGTCTTTCCAGAACTGAAAATGACTAGACTTCGGAAACTAAAAGTAGTTAAATATAGAAATTGCTACTTTAATGAGTGGATGCTGTGTTTCATTATTATACTACTAGTATGTGAACAAATGCCTTTCTGTTCTTAGGGATGGAAAGGAGGATTTTATTCCAGTAATATAAGATATAGGACAAAAGCCACATTCAGCTTAAGGGCCGACAGTGTCTTTACCCTCATTCCTTTGTGGAAAATATTTTTGATCCACTGTGCAGTGTAACTGCACCTATGAGATGATAACTCTGTCCACTAACTTATGCCTTGCATAAGCCTTTACATTTGTACAGATCAAATACAAAATACACAGTGGTTTGCATAAAATAATAGAATAAAAATTAAAAGAGAAACAAACTGTGCCTTTCAGTGGAGATTGTCATCACAGACTCCCTAACAAGTGATTAAGTCTGCTTTGCCAAGTCAGAGTGCTTTCTTCGTCACTGATAGATAGAAAACACTTCTGACTTCTACTAATTTTTAAAACCATCTAAGTAGTTTCTGTGGAGATATGCTTAATTTCTAGGGAAGACCACTGTCATTTTGGATGAGAAATGCCATGTTGGATGCTAGATGACAGTCTGCTATCTTATAAGAAAAGATAATAGATTAAAATATTGTGTGTCTCTAAAAACATGCATTTACAAAGATAGTCAAGTTTAACAAGATACCAAAACAAATTTTAACTTCACAATCCAGATTTTCCTTCAGCTACTTCTACTTCTACCTTTCTCTCAGATTTAGCTAAAATTTCCCATTTGAACAAAGAGTCAGTTGATATGAATTCACCTAAATCCAGGCATCTACATATTCACAAAGTGTCTGAGTACTCATTATAATCAGGGAAACCAATGGGCTTGCCTTAACTAATAGTATTGATTAATGTATGTAGTTTTGTTTAATTCTATTAATACATTTCCAGCTTCAAATTCTTACTAGACTCGTATCTGTGGGGTTTCTTTCTGAAAGCAAACCCGATTCTTGAGGTGGGAAAACTGAAAATGGAGTGCTCATGAGCAACACTTCGATTGTCCTTCTGTAATCGCTATGGGCCGTAGGTGTCAGTTGATGACCACGTAACATTTGCCCTTTTGTAAGATGTAAGAGGTATTTTCAACAATGGCTGCACACTCTTCAAAGAGCTTACCTCTGTCTTCCTAGTGCATGTTCAAGCCTTAGTTGATGATTAAGACAAAAATTGTCGTTCATTTAAGCAACTAAATCACCTGTCTCAAATAGAGAAGTGCCAGAGGACATTGTTCTTCCTCTTCTGGATGCGGTTTTGTTCTAGGAAAAGCCCTCTGCATCTTAACCCTCCTTCATTAGCTCCTGAGAGTTGGAGCACATTCATGCTTCATTCACAAAAGTTTGCTTTTTAGGATTCCCTTTCCCATGGCATTAAAGATTCTTCAAAAATAAGCAGGAGTGATAAATTTGTCTATAGTGGTGACATTTATTTTTTTTTGTTGGACATTTTAAAATGTTTTAACTCGATTTTCCCATCTTATATTCTAGTCCCTGTCTTAGGATAACACATAAACATCTCTGTGAGGGGAAAAGAGATAAAATGCAGCAAAATATGAGACCCCCATTCACTGACTTCGTGACAGAAAACTATGCCACGGCATGCATTGCTTCCTCAGAAATGTACTGTTTGCAAGCAACTTGATATTGGGCAAATGGGCAAGATCCCGGGTAGTTATTTAAATATCTGTACTGTATATTTAGGCAGCTTTTAAGATTTACTCTCTGACTGAGCCTCTTAAACACCTTTTTTTTAATGCCTACTATATCACAGCAGCTCCTTCTGGATTCCATCTGGTTTGCTGGGCAAAGATGTGTTTGGATGGAAGCCACAAAATTAGAAATGCTTTTATGAAAATGTGACGGGTCGGTTCATACTGTTATCATGTCTGCTTCTGCAGTTGTTAGAAGGCAGTGTCTCGAGACTGCAACAATAGAAATTTTTAACTTGAAGAGGCGATGGTAAATAGTACCCCAAATAAAATGAACATGTGGAGCTGTGAAGTTTCACTTTGAAATGAAACTATGCAGCCTTTCAAATCAAGGCCACGTGCCAGAAAGTTCATATAATCAAAAGTCAGAAGCCAGCCCATAAGAAGAAAGTCTTCTATAGCTTCACTTCTGAGAGGTACAGAATTCATGTTTCCCATTGCCGGCTTCAACATACTTGCCGAGACACACTTGAGAAGACAAGTTTCCATCTGTTGGGGTCTTCTCAGCATCAGAGCCTTTGTATTCTCTTGCCCTTTCTTCCCTCACCCTAAACATTGAGCACAGGCATCCCAGTCCCTGGGAGCAGTGCTGCTTTTGGATATTCCTCTTCTGTCGACGTTCCCAAGCCCGTCAGGACTCAGAACCAAAGCAAGCTGCTTGCTTGCTTAGCAACCTGCCTCCCAGTTTTCTCTGTGCACTCCATCATAAGAGGGAGGTGGCATGTGAAACTCTGCACCAATTGGTAATTCATAATTGATTGCTGCAAGCATTGCTGTTCTCATTGAATTAGGGAAGACTGCATTAGGCAGTTGTTAGGAGACAGCTTTGTTAGTATAGCTGGTGGTAAGTCTCTTTGTGTTCCCCCAGGACCAGCTTTCTCCAGGTTTTTTTTCATTGAAGGATGTGTAAATACATGGCTCCCTCTGCTTGTGGTGGGAAGTGTAAACATTCGTATGATATTGAGATCACACACTAAATTATTCCAGTTGCATGTATCCAGTCTAGAAAAGGTTCTGGCTTCCATTCAAATATGAAAGAAAGAATTACTTCTTAGCGACATAATTCTCAGAACAGTTGGAGAGAGGATCCACACCCACATCTTTTCCTTCCTCTCTGAATGTGCCAATTTATCTCTGCCTTTCCCTTGCCAATTAAGGTCTTCACAGTGGTCTTACTATCCGGTGCACTAGTAGCTACTGGGCTGTGAGCAGGCAGTTTCAGATGCTTGGTTCCTTCTTTGGCATTGTAACTGAGGACAGAGCATTTTCCAGACCAAGCCTGGTGCTGGGCAATCGAGGACTCCCCTGCTGACACAATTCTCCATACTTTTTTTTGAATGGTTGTTTATACATGTTTCTAGAAAAATAAGTTTAGCACCCAGGCAGCAAATGTTTTTGACTGTTTAAGGAGTAAAATGCTGTATTTGAGCAAATACGACTGTGCAGTCCCATTTGAAACCAATGAAGTTCCTCTCTGTCTGGTTCATCAACAGCCGGAATACCCTGTCATACTCCTACTTTAGTTTTTTCTCCTTTCTTTTGAAGGAAACATAAAATTAATGTTTCTAAGTCAGGGCCTTATAAACCAAATTTGAAGTTTATGTGAGTTTCGACAGCTGAAGGTCAAATGTGGAAACAGAGGTCCATATTGGAGGTGTGGGCTGGTCTGATCTCCCTGGCAGTGACACAGAGGGGTGCCTTGCAGGCATGCCAGGAATCCCCTTGGGACTTCGAGGCTGAAGTCTCACACAAAGCATCAGAATGTGCTGCTCTTTGCCACACTGCAGAGGCATGCGGTATGTCAGCACCCCTAGTCATAGTTCAGCTTTTCAGCAAGCTCCCAAACCTTCTAAAACCCCTCTTGGTGAAACTTAACTGTCTTGGAGGAGCTGCTGCAATTGATGGAGAGAAAAGAATGGTGTTTGCCAGGACAGAAGTTAATGCACAACTGCAACCTATAAAACTATCAAAGAAGATGTCGGTGTGCAGAGTCTTTTGATTCCAGGCTGCAATATTTTCATTATAATTTCCGTAATTTTTTTTGAGCTGTATGTAAGGAAATGGCTTATATTTCCTGGTCTTTCTGCACTCATAGAACTGTACTTTGAGGTCTGTCCTCTGGTTGCCTTTGTTCTTTGTCAGCATACCAGCCCTTGAAGTGAAGGTACTTGAATGAGCACACAGAGATAACGATTACACAGACGTGGCCAAGATCAGTAATAAATAAATCATTAATGTGTGGAAAAGTTTAAAGACAATTGCATATATGTTTCTGAGTTTCTTAAGTGTTTGGCTGAAGGAAACTGGATTTAAGTTGTCTTTTGTTGGCTGAAGATGTGTAAGTACAGAAGCAATACTGTTTGGGGATGAAAAAAATTACGAGAAGCGAGAGGGCAAAAAAAGATTTTGTGTTGGGACACCCCCATTTTATGCTTGCTATTTCACATACATGAAAATGAGAAGGTATTTACACTACGCAAATGTATAACCTTTACAAACATAGATGACACTTAGTTAAGTTTTCACTTTCATGTGTTCATGTTCCTTGAACCATCAATCTTATTATATTCCTTCCAGCACAGTGACCCAACAATATTAAAAGGAGATTCAAGAAAAGTTCCTTTGCTCCCTTTCTGTTGCTTTCCTCATTCTTTTTCTCCATCCATTCCAGCCTCGTTCGCAGCCTGCTGGTTAAAGCTTTCCCAGGGGCAGATGCATGTTTAATTTTCTCTGTCAGAGAAGTGCAATTAGGTCTCCCATTTCCTAAGAGACTGTGTTGACTGCTGTGCTATTGTGTGTAATGAATGGGGCAGTGTAGAGCTGTTCTGCCCAGTCTTCCTCTACCCCATCTTCTCCAGCACTATTTTAAAAATAAAGGAGCTGTAACCACATTTTCCAGTAGGTCAGGCTCCATGAACTGGACATACCCATATGGGCCCCTGTGGAGATATCTAAGCTGGTAAATAAAAGAGGGCAGGGTGTAAAGTGCAGATGTTAATCTGCTCTGGACAGATATTAATCTGCTCTGGACTGCTCTGTCCTGGTCTCTGCAAAAAATCTGCTCTAGAGATGCCTAGCTTTGAAAACTGCAGACCTAAGGGGATCTGTGCCACTTTTCCACAGAGCTGGGGGTCTGTCTCCGGCCCTTTGTGTGTGGTAGTTTCTGCCTGGTTTTCAGATCCCAGAGCAAGTCGGCTGGAACCCACATGGCTGGGATGGCACATACTTGTATGTGTGACCAGAAGCAAAACTGCCCTCCTGCCCACAGGAGGAGATGGACAGGATGCTGTGGTGCCTCCAGGATGCAGCGGAAGCTTTGTACAGGGGTCTTACTCCACAAATCCCCCTCTAGACTGGAGATATCAGACATACGATGTTTGCTGGTTAAAGAACACACCTCTAAGAACCCAATAATACTTTAATTGCCAAAGTAGCACACCAGTGGTTTTAGTAGTATTAATTCACAACTACATCACTGCAACAATTCTATTGCTTATTGTTAGTAGTAGTATTCATACAAAATTACTATAAAGAAATCTTATAAATTGCACAAAAGGGCTATGAGTTGCAATTCTATTGCCCTTGTTCCTGTGATTGGTATTCAGGAGAATACCTTCCTTACAAGTTTATCCCTTCTTACTCCACGCTCCTTCAGCAAGTCTTTCCAGGGACATGCCTGGTAGAGAAGCCTGCAGGCTTTCTCAGGGGGGGACCCAGTGGGCTTGTGCCCATAGGTCAGTATCACCACTGCCTTGCAGGTGTTTCTGCTCTTGCTCTTAGCATATCCTCACCATCTTTGTTGTTCATCTAATTGGATGCCCTCTTTTTTTTCCTTTTTTCTTTTCCACCCTTTTACTGCCCTTGCACCTCCTTTTCTCTGCTTATACTCCTCCCAAGTAAACAACCTACTCCTAGTTACTTTTTCCTCATCAGTCCCAATTTTTTTATAATCAAAAGTTAGTGTTTCTGACACTATTACCTAGGCAATTTTGGCTCAATATGCTATTACCATTACAGCTGACTAAATGAGACAGCCTTGCCTCCAAAAGCTGCCTTCTGACCCTTTGGTTACATTTCATTTATATTAGGTATTTTTGGAGAGAATTATTGTACTTTAGTCTTGACTCCCCAAGTGAATACTAATTAAGCAACACCTCACCTTATGCACTGAGAGCTTGCATACCAGTGCAGTGGTATAACCTGTTTTGTGTTTGCACCATATGTCTGCTCTTAAATAGTTTTTGTCACAATCAGTGTTCCCATCAGAGTCCATAGCTAGCTTTGAGGATGAGATTTGGATACTTAGCATAGGACCTGAAGCTGGACATCTCAACCGATTACCCTAGGCTACCTTTCTAATCCCCTCACCCTTCTAGGATCAGATTTAACTCAGATGTCTGAAATAGATCTGATGAGATTCTCTGGAGGGTCTACAACAGCAGCCAAATATTGTGCCTATATTGCAGAAAGATTATATAAACCCCATCTAGACTCTGCCTGGACTCTGGAGTGTTTAGAGATTAGTGGAATTTGGAATCATCCAAAACATGAGCAAGAGCTGAAATTGAAGGTTTTCTCAGCAGACCACTTCAGAATTGGGGGCTATTGCCAGTCCTCCAGCTTGGTAGTACAAATCCTAGAATACCATTCTGCTGCAAATGCACTTTTCTCCGTTTAACTACATGTTGAGCAAATCAGGAGATTCATCTCCCTGTCATTGGGCTCCTACAGGGGGACCAACGTCTGCTTGTAAGCTAGTCACCTCCACCCACCTTTATGGTTAAGAGAAAGCAGCAGGTGCTTTCTGGGAGAGATGCAGTCAGCCAGTTTAGATGCCAGTCTCAGGATGGGGTAAATTGTATCCTAGGACTGACTGTTCTCCCCACTGACCAAAAAGTCCAGACATCTGTCTCAGAACAAAACAACTACATTGGGTTGTCACCATTGGTATTATGTTCCCAGAAACCTGTTTTCCTCAGGTCATAAATAGTGGTCGTACTTTAAAACTACATTGTCCATCACTAAATTTTGAACTGGGCTTTTTGCATTCTAATTATTGACTGATACAGGTCCATTTGATTTCCCTTCATCTCAATTGTATGTCCATGTGTATAAATGCTTTTGACAAAGTTTTACAAAGATTCTTGACAAACTTATTTTTTAATATTAACAGACTTTTAAACCATAATGTTTTATACTGTAATTTCCCATTAATGTCAGATTAAATGACAGTGCAATGATCTGCCTTCAAGAAATTATAAACACTCATAGATAATAAAGTAGAAAATGCTACATGTGACTAGAAGCTCCCAGAGTCATTCCACTAGCAGTCAAAAAGTGAAGAACTGGAAGTTAGGCAGTAAGGCGAGCCCAAGTATAATACAGGAGACATATATTAATGCGGGTCTCAAATGTTTTCCCATTATGTTTCCTACCTTTGGAGAATCTTCCAGATTTTTCTCTTCATTATCTGAAGAATCTATGTGCATAAAAGGACATAAAATGAGAAAACTTAAAAAAAAAAGCTTCCTAAAATTGTGGAAGAAAACAATTGTGTCCCCACATTAGCTGCTGGTATTGTTTAGCATGCAAATTAAAATTCTGGATGGTGGATAGTACACAAACAATAGACCTTGAACTTCTTCCAGTTGAAATAAGCATTAGCAGCCTCCTTTTTTTTTTTTTTTTTTTGTACAAGTGCACAAATATCTTGCCATAGGTCTGATTCATACTTTGTTTTCTCCTTAGCAACAGTTTACCAAATTTAGTCACTCTGCTAATTAAGAAAGAAAGAAACTTACTGTTCTCCTTGTTGTTTTCTCAGTAGGCATAATTGAAAACTCACATGATAAAATTACTGTATCAGTCAGTCTGTTACTGTTAGGTTGGGCTATACTGTTATTTACAGCTCCAACCAAAACAACTCTCTAATAAAAGTTAAGAACTGATTCTTATTAATGGCAGCACTACTTGGCACACTGCTCCTTAATGAAGAACTGCATCCTGCAGAGGAGTATGTTCGCACAGGTTGTACATCTGCATGGTGTCCATAGAAACAAATAGAACTGTCTCCTAATTTCTGAAAGGGAGTTGAGGGGGAAGTGCTGTGAAATGAAGGATGAAGGATACTGAGAAAGAGATGCACGTTCTGTCTGCAAATAGGTTAATAAGAAAAAAAAACCATGGAGATAGTGAATTTGTAGCCATCCAAATATTAAACCAAAAAATAGACCAGCCTGAGCAAGCTGCTGGCATTTATAAAACTGTCTTGGCTTATTATTTCCTCTAAACAATAGCCTAAACATAAAGTAAAGTTCATAACATGAAGTAGAATGCTTCAAGATAATTTCTTGAACCAAGCACCTAACCTTTAAACAGCTTGGGGCATGGTTTCAGTTCTGTGGACTTTTATCAGTATGAAAATCCTACTTATTTCATTAAATGTAAGAATTAAATATAAAGGTGAATCAAAAGTATTTAATACATAAAAATAGTTAAGATATAGGCACAAACCCGCTCATGACAACCGTACGAACTTATTTTGGGAAATTGTTATTACTGCTTGTCATAAGATTGAGAGCCTCTTGTACAAATACGGCCAAAGGAAGGGTTAGGCAATGCCTGGTACCTGCTCCATAACTTTATTCATCTGGCTCCCGGGGAGGAATCCAAAGCCGAGAACTGTGTTTTCAGGTTCTCTGTAGAGTAACAGCAGAAGTATGTGACCCAACAACCCCAGGGGCTGAGTAGGGGATTGCTTGTAGTTACATGAAAAATGCTAAGCATGGCAGCGGTGGTCCCTCTTGGTCTTTTAGCTCCTTGAGTCAAGGCTAGCAGCATCACCGTCTATTTAAGCAACAGCATAGCAGCTCAGAGCACCCATCTTGTTTCTGGGGGCTTGTTTATACCCCTGTTGCCTCTCTTCCAAGAGATGATGTGCTCAAGCTGTCAGGGAGGCAGGAAGGGTGAAGGGACCATTTGTGCCTGCTGCAGCAGGGTTCTTCCAGCCAGGAGGGGAGCAAGTGACATGGAGCCTGACTCTGTACACTATACCTGGGGTTCCTTGAGGATTTATCTAAAGAGTGGTTCATGTGAAAATTAGCAGCCGCCCTGAATGGAGCGGCTGTGGGTCCAAGATGTCCTTCCTGTAGCCACTAGACTTCAGTCCTCTATTTTTCTTCTGGCTCTATTAAATAGCCTCTGTGGGGCAAACCAGAGTCAGAAATAGCTGCGAGAGGTCCCTTTGTCCTTTCCCAGATTACTTACTAGGCTGGTGGGGCACTTTCAAGGGTTCAAAATTCTGGGTTTAGGTGGGCCACGGGCTGGTCTTCACAGTATTCCTAATTATTAAGTTACAGTTATAAGTCATACCACTGCATGCACAACATCTCTGCTGTTCAGGTTTCTGAACAAGAGTGACTGTGGCTGCTGCATTTCGTGCAGGCAGTGTATCCTAGGTGTAATCTGAGCTGGCCTGCCTGTTGGAAGTCTGTCCAAGGATGGATTTGCATGGAGTGGTGCATATTTTGCGATCCATATGTTTGTGGCCCGGGCCAAGGTGGTTCTGGACAGGCAGGAGAGATGTAACTGCAGCCATCTACTTTAGGTCTGCCTTCTAGGTCACAGCGGTTGGTCGCTAGCAAGTTTTAGTTGCCTCCAGAACAGGCAGCCATTGAAGAGGAGAGGGCAGGAGACTGGCTTATAATTTTGAACATGATACCTATGTCTTCCTTTGTGTCCACTCATAAATATTTTAAAATATAGCAACGATTTAGAGCATGCAGAGAAGGATGTGGTACATTGTGACCTAGGACTTAGTCCATGTCCCTGAAGAATCCAAGCAGCTGTGCCTCTGTGATACGATATCTGTTGCATGTGTCAAAAAGATGTGTGAGATACTGCTCAGCATGGAGCTGCAATGTTTTGAAAATGTGGAGGGAAATTAATAGAGTAACATTATATTTCTTGATGCTGATCTCGAAGAACTGGAAAGCCACTCATGGTTGCTTCTAAGCACTGATTAGAAGAGGTTTTAACTGGAAGTCATAGATCTGATCCTGGTCTTTGCTTGGGCAAGTTCCCAGTGAGTCTGCTAATCAAACCTTATGGTGCTGTGCCGGGTATTGTAGCTGATTCGTTTTAACTTTTGTTTTATGTGTGTTCTGGTTTGCAGGGTGGAAAGACTTACACAGGACCATGTGGAGGCAGAGACTGCAGTGGAGGATGTCAGTGTTTCCCTGAAAAAGGAAGCCGTGTATGTAACATTTTTTTCCTGTAAAATGTTCTTGATGGTACTAGTTCAATACCCTTTGCTATAGATGGACTTGCATCAAATTGCTAAGAGTATGCAAACAATTACTCTTTTTCAGGAAAAAGTTATTCTCATTTCATTTTGCTTTCTCAAGACCTTGTAGATTTGAAGAAATACTTGGTTATGAAATATAGCAGGTTCTTCTCTCTAAATTTAGGACCAAGGGACCTGACATCCAGGATGAGCTGATTGGATCAGAATTTTAGGGATGCTACGTGCTAGAGTGTTATTGGATTGTGTAACAGTGCTAAACGAATATGGACAAAATCACTCAGTAATGTTCTTGAAGTCTTTCTAATGAAATGGTATCTGATGAAAATATACCCCATACATGTGATTTCTATTAAAGCAAAAGGGAACCAGGCCTGCAAAACCTGAAATCCTTGCTGGGAGCTGCTTAGGACTTCCAACGTTAGGGTGTTGCTGGTAGTCTGTTCTTTGTTTTGGGGAATAGTGAGGACAGAGGGCAGAGGAGGGGAGATAGGGTGGAGGGAATTAGCCACCTGCTGCCAAAATGCTGAGAGAAGTAGGGCAATTCCTATCCTATATGACTTGGAGCCCTGGCTGGCAGGCTCCTTCTGTACAGCTTGGTCTTCTGCAGCTGAGACAATGACTCAGCTTTTTTCATCCACCCATCTGTAAGAGTAGGTCAGGGAAGAGATGTGGTGGCAGGTCATATGCTTGTTCTGCTGCCAGAAACCTTGTAAGATTTTTTCATTCTCTGCCTTCCTTCCATGTGGCAGGCCATCAGTTCCCATTCCCATTGCATTCCTCAAGCTTGACTCCATGTCTGAGTGGAGGAAAAGGTGGTAGGAAAACCACAGTGTAGGTGGGAGGCGAGGAACACTCTTGTTTACAGCAGAAGTCCCAACATCTCCATGGAAGTCAGATGATCCTGGAGTTACCATGCTATGAGAACCATAATGGTCGTACTCCCATCCCCTGACCATTATCTGCTCACAGTCTGCTGTCCATTACAATAACCTAGTGGCAAACTGATGAAGCTGAGGAGGAACAAGCCCTCCCCTAGGACACAGCTTCGGGTGGAGCTCCCTCCAGCTGTTACTGCCGTACCCTCATTATCCAGCACATGAAGTTTGGTGACTGCCTCCTGCCACTTCCCTCCAAGGGCAAACTCAAAACCTGATGCTCTATGAAATGGCTTCCAGTATGACATTACTATTTCTTTTCTCATTGTCATTTCTTTTGGTTGTAAAAATGAACCATGGAGGTACTTGTTCACTAGAGTTCATGAAAATATCTGTTGCAAAACTACCAGATTTTGTGACTGAAATATTTTTCATGTTCCTTACTAAATTAATAACTTTTAACTTCAAGATGCCAAGGCTGCAAAACAGAAGAGGTAGCTAAACAAAAGTAACTGCGTAGGTTAGAAAAGCTGAAAATGTTACATTACCAGAGTAGAGAGCCAGTTAGGTGCCACTGATGAGAAATTCCCTGTGAGTTGCTTAGTATGTAGGATTAGGAGATAAGGGCAGATTTTATGCACTTGCTTGCCACTCTGACTCTTTCGTTTATCTCAGGGAAGTAAGCAACCCCAGTAACTAATCACACTAGCCTCCCTTTAAATAGACACTAAAAAAGAGAAAAGGAGGATGTTACAAAGCATAAATTATATTTTGCTACTTGTGGCTAATTGTGCACGATGTGAAGAAGTATTGGGGAAAGTGATTTAAACATATATTTTATATATATGTTCAATGTAATATATATTAAACATATATAACACTTCAAAAACTGTACGTTAACTCTCTGAAATGATACATCTTATTCTGAGTCAGCACACACTGCATCTAGTTTGTGTCTGTTGGTCTCTTCAGATGTCACAATCTCTGTTAAACATCTGGTTTAAGGAACAAGATAGGCGTTTAGAGACTAGTCAAATTTGGCATAGCTTCTGGTCTCATGCTAATCCTCAATGGGAATATTTATTTTCACAAAACCTCTGTATAATCTGGCACGACACACATTTTCTGTTCGAGGTGACTCATTACATGCACAATAGACATATTGCGTGTTTGCACTTGTAAGAGTGCCTGAAGCAGTCTGTCAGAGCCAGCTTCTGCAATGACTCTCCATCTCGAGTGCAACAGAGCTGTCACTTGGAGGGCATCTGGAACTCTGGTGAGAGCAGCATGGCGAGGGTCTGCAGCCAGCTGCTAGCCCCACCATCCTCTGGAAATTCACCTTCTGTTCATGACAGGTCTCTCCAAACCAGGCAAACAAAACCACTTGCTTTGGTTTGCTGCTACTGAATGAATATCAGAAGCTGTTGAATGAAGTAAAGTCATAGGAGTAGTAAATACAATTGCAAACTATGAAAGTAGGGAAGGTCTGAGGAAATGGCTATTTTTTATTTATATGTGTTTCTATTCCTTTTCTGTCATTGCTTCACTTACAGTCTTAAGGTACAGCATTTAAATAAAGATGCTTCTCTTTATTTTTTGTCTTAATCCAGTGGTTTTTGTTTTTAAGTAAGTGTGGGTTTTTTTACAAATACACCCACTGATATCTTCTGGGGGCTCTGTCCTAGAGGCAGAGAGGTGCTGGCTCGATGTGTGAGGACTCAGCCAGGCTTTGGTGATTTGTGCCAGGACTCCAGGTGCAGGACAGCTGGAAGCCCTGTGCTTCTATATACACTGCTTTTGGTTCAGGACTGGTAAGGGTAGGCACGAAGGCACAGGAAAGTTGAATTGTGTTTCGTAAGGGCAGTTTCTAGGTTCAAAAGGCCACCTAGCAGAAATTACTGCATGTGCCTGGCAGGCCTACTGGGAAGAGGTATGTGGTTTTACTTTTTCCTCCACTCTTTTTTGGCTGGGCTTGGCCCTGCAACTTTCCTTGGGCTCAGACAGAACTCAGCAAAATCCATTGGGTGCGGGAAAATGAAACAGCAGAAGCTTCATCTGCTTGCTGTAGTGGTGAGGGAGCTGCTGCAGCAAAGCAAAGGTAGTGGCTAACCTGCAACCTCCTGCCTGTCATCAGAGCTGCTCCTGGAGCTGTGGCAACACCTGCAAAAGGCACTTTCTGCCTCATTCCCAGGAGGAAAACAGGTTGAATTGAAGTGTTCAGGGAATCGTAGGACATTGCTGATAGCCATGTTTGCAATTCACAGCAAATGCCTAGCTGTGGCTTGGAGAAGTTTCTGTAAAGGAATGTTTTTCTTGGACCGTACATGATGCCCCTAAAGTTCCCACCTCCTGTCTTGCGTTTGAGTTCACACCTTTGGAGGAGAAAGAGTAGAGGGAACTTCTTCCATAAGCTGAGTTTTTTTCTAGTGTCTAATGACACTCTAATATTTATTCTTTTTCACTGCAGCCTAGTTATTTTACTTTAACCTAGGTGTGTATTTACTGTTAGCTGGACTGTTGTGGTTTAACCTCGGCTGGCAACCAAGCACCACACAGCTGCTTGCTCAATCCCCCAACGCCCAGAGGGATGGAGGGAAGAATCAGAAAGGAATGTAAAACTCAAGGGTTGAGATAAGAACAATTTTATAGGTAAAGCAAAAGCTGCGCACACAAGCAAAGCAAAACAAGGAATTCATTCACCACTTCCCACCGGCAGGCAGGTGTTCAGCCATCCCCAGGAAAGCCGGGCTCTGTCACATGTAACAGCTACTTGGGAAGACAAACGCCATAAAGCTGAATGTCCCCACCTTCCTCCTTCTTCCCCAAGTTGTATACTCAGCATGAAACCATATGGTATGGAGTATCCCTTTGGCTAGCTCTGGGCAGCTGTCCTGGCTGTGTCCCCTCCCAATGTCCTGTGCCCCTCCAGCCCTCTCGCTAGCAGGGCCTGAGGAATGGAAAAGTACTTGACTTAGTACAAACACTACCCACCAGCAACTACAAACATCAGTGTCCTGTCAACATTGTTCTTACACCAAATCCCAAAGCAGCACTGCACCAGCCACTAAGAAGAAAATTAACCCTATCCCAGCTGAAACCAGAACAGCTGGACACAAATATCCAGTCTAACTCAGGGGTCCTCAAACTTTTTAACCAGGGTGCCGGCGCGCGGATGAAGTGGCAGGCAGTCATCTGCGGCTGCTTGGTTTCCCCCCCAACCCCTGGCGGGGGGGTGTCTGTAAATACTGGGGGCTGGATTGAGGACCCGGGGGGGGGGGGGGGGGGTTGCATATCCAGCCCTCTAGTTTGAGAACCCCTGATCTAACTGTACCTTGCAAGGTAGTGGAGCTGTGGCTCCAGGAACCAAGCCTGGAGACTCATCTCCCCTTCTCACAGCTGGCAAAAAGCTCAACCAACTTCTAGCAAGCATCGAAGCTCCTGCAGGAGTGTCCAAATCCACATGAAAAGAAACCACAGTATAAGCCTCAGTGGAGGGTGAAAAGAGAGAGGAAAGACAGCAGACTCTTGTTGTCCTTAAGATGAGACAGACTGATCTATCATTTTCCTCTAAGACAACTTCTCCTAAGTTGTTCTCCTTAGACGGCAGACTTATCCTCTCCCTAAGCTACATGTAGAGAAAATACTGTGAAGAGTACCCAGCTACCTGGATAAGAGGGAAAGGAGGCACTGATACAGTATTGAAATTTTGTTTTGAGTGAAATGGAAACCCTGGACTAAAGGAAAAATCCAAATTAAAACCTTTGGTTTCTCTCTTTTTCCTCTAGTTTTTTTACTGCAACTCCTAAAATTTTGAGACTGAGAGTTCTTTGCAAACCATATATTGTGCAAAGTACAATATATGCACCTTTAAAATTTGTTAAACGTTCATGCATTTATATAGGAAACAATATCTCCTTTCAGTACAATGGCCAACTGTTTGACCTATTGAAGTTCATAATCAACCTAGAAGGCTTTGTAGAAGGTGGAAGTGAACAGAAATCTTTTTGGTCTTTCTATAGAGTGAGAAAATGCACTCTACTGAAATCTCACTTTGTACTTTCTGTCTGAGTCAAGCATCTAACAGTGCTCGAGCCATTTAGCTATTGTTTTTGCAAGGGGCTGGAATAATGGAAACTGAAATGAAAAGACAACTTCATGTCCCCCCATAAAGGCCACTTTTTGGGAATGCCTAAACATTCCTTTTTAACCAAGACTGACATGAGGGTTCACTATAACATTTTTACAGGTATCTGTTATATTGCTTTTCATAATGCAGTCACCAAGGGTAAGCTATTACCAGTTCACTAAATAATCGCCTCCATCTGCTTTTGGGTGCTATACAATTGTGAAATATAGTGTCTGATCTTTACTTACAAGCATTTTCCATAGAAGCTTATATCTTAATACATGGGGTAGATCTAGAAGATGTTTTCTTTGTAATTAAAAAAAACGCAACTAAATACAACACTTAAATATTCTAAGGTCAATTCCATTCTTATATCTTAGGGAAATGTTTAAATCCAGTAAAATCATTTTATCAGCTACTAGTGCAATTCTTGAAGATCACAATTAACTGGCTTCTAAGCTGGTGTAATGGCAGTACTTCCTTTGTAGCTCTTTGTTAGTGTAAGTTGATACATCATAAAAACACAGAATGGTTGGGGTTGGAAGGGACCTCTGGAGATCATCTCGTCCGAGCCCCTGCTAAAGCAGGTTCTCCTAGAGTAGGCTGCACAGAGTTGCATCCAGGCAGGTTTTGAATGTCTCCAGAGAAGGAGGCTGCACAGCCCCTCTGGGCAGCTTGTTCCGGGGCTCTGTCACCCTCAAGGTAAAGAAGGTCTTTCTCATATTCAGATGAAACTTATTGTGTTGCAGTTTGTGCCCATTACCCCTTGTCCTGTCATTGGCACCACTGACAAGAGCCTGGCTCTATCCTCTTGACACGTGCTTTTAAGATACTTGTACGCATTGATAAGATCCCCTCTCGTTCTTCTCTTCTCCAGGCTACACAGGCCCAGCTCCCTCAGCCTTTCCTCATAAGGGAGATGCTCCAGTTCCCTCATCATCTCTGTAGCCCTGTGCTGGACCCTCTCCAGTAGTTCCCTGTCTCTCTTGAGCTGGGGAGCCCAGAACTGGACACAGCACGCCAGATGTGGCCTCCCCAGGGAAGAATAGAGGGGGAGGATCGCCTCCCTCAACCTTCTGGCCATGCTTCTCCTAATGCACCCCAGGATCCCCTTGGCCTTATTGGCCACCAGGGCACACTGCTGGCTCATAGGCAACTTGCTGCCCACCAGAACTCCCAGGTCCTTCTCCGCAGAGCTGCCTTCCAGCAGGTCAACTGCTAGCCTGTGCTGGTGCATGGGGTTGTTCCTCTCCAGGTGCAGGACCCTACACTCACCTTTGTTGAACCTCATTAGGTTCCTGTCCTCCCACCTCTCCAGGCAGTCCAGGTCTTGCGGAATGGCAGCACAGCCTGCTGGTGCATCACCCCCTCCTCGCAGTTTTGTATCGTCAGCAAACTTGCTGAGGGCGCACTCTCACCCTTCATCCAGGTCACTGATAAATAAGTTCAACAGGGCTGGACCCAGTGCTGACCCCTGGGGAACACCCCTAGCTACAGGCCTCCAACTGGACTCTGTGACATTGATCACAACCCCCTAAGCTCTGCCATTCAGCCAGTTCTCAATCCACTTCACCCATCTAACCCACACTTCCTGAGCTTACCTATGAGGGTGTTATGGGAGACAGTGTCCAAATCCTTGCTGAAGTCAAGGCAGACAATATCCACTGCTCTCCCCTCATCTACCCAGCCAGTCTTCCATCGTAGAAGGCTATCAGGTTGGTCAGGCATGATTTCCCCTTGGTGAATCTATGTTGACTACTCCTGATAACCTTTTCCTCCACAAGCTTAGAGATGTTATCCAGGATGAGCTGTTCCATCACCTTTGCAGAGATGGAGGTGAGGCTGACCAGCCTGTAGTTTCCTGGGTCCTCCTTCTTGCCCTTCTTGAAGACTGGAGTCACAGTCTTCAAGATCCTCCAGATCTCAGGCACCTCTCCTGTCCTCCATAACCTTTCAAAGATGATGGAGAGTGGTTAATAATAACATCTGTCAGCTCCCTCAGCACTCAGTGTGCATCCCATTGGGGCCTATGGATTTGTGGGTGTCAGGTTTGCCTAAATGATCTCTAACCCGATCCTCCTCGACCAAGGGAGGATCCTTTCTTTCTCCAGACTTTCTCTCTTGCCTCTAGCTAGGTCTGGGATTCCTGAGAGCTGGCCTTAGCAGTAAAGACTGAAGCAAAGAAGGCATTCAGTAACTCCATCTTCTCTGTATCCTTCATCCCTAGGACACCTACCTCATTCAGCAGTGGGCCCACATTTTACCTAGTCATCCTTTTCCTACTGATGTACTTGAAGAAGCCTTTCTTGTCAGTGACATCCCTCAGCAGATTTAATTTCAAATGAACGTTAGTCTTCTTTGTCATGCCCCTGCATGTTCTTACAACATTAAATAAATATCTGATGAAATCTGATATTTTACTCTGGTTTTGCAAAATAAGAACATAAGAAGCATCTTCTCAAATTAGAGAATTCTAATTTTTCATTAATTCATCTAGCCCACTACTCTGTCCCCAACAGTGGCAGTAGGAGATGCTATTTATGGGGAGCACAGAGGTTTGACAACTTTCTGCAGTCCATTTCCCTTGTACCCAAGCTCACCCTATATATGTGTTCCTTCAGTATCTGGGTTTCTCCCTGAATTTGTCTAATCCTTTTTTGAAGCTGCTGTAACTCTATGTCTTCACAACCTCCAGTGACATCAAGGAGTTCGCTACTCAAGTGATGTAAGATCACCGTCTGACCTGTTTTAAGTAAAAAACATTTTGAAAATCCAAATATATTGCGTTCACTGGGGCCTGCTTTACCATGCTTGTCCTTGTGCACAGTTATTGTATTCTTTAGACTACTGCCTGACCAAGCAGGAAAGTCAGATAAACTGGCCCACAGTTCACAGGGTCTCCTCTGGAGCCTCTTTTCCACATGGGAGCCTGGTTGGCACCAGTACGGTGGTGCAGTGGCACTTTGTAATGACGGGCTGCACACCTTGGCCAGCAGCTCTGCGGTTTCACACTTGAGTTCCTTCAGAAGTCACAGGTCAATGTCACCCATTCCTGTTCACTTAATAATGCCTGCTTTACCTGTTTTATCTACTACTTCTTTTATATTTACCTGAGCATAATCTGGATCGAAGAATAACTTGGATTTGGGACCTTCTCAAACACCTTCAGCAGTAAAGACCTATGCACGAAGTTTCTCTGCTATGGCCTTACCATCCCCCAGTGCCTCTTATAAGCCTTTGGCATCATATGGTACTGCTATTTCCCTTGATGGCTTCTTGCTTTTTTTAAAAAATATTTTTTACTGTTGGCTTGATGATCTTCTGCAAAATATTGGCATTCTTTTTGAGTCATCCTAGTTGCCATTTATTCTTGATCTGGTTTTTTTAGGGCTTTCCTGTTCATTTCAGTAATTTTTTAAAGGCTAACCTTTTTCCCTACAATAGCCTCCTTGCTTTTTTTATGAGCTATGCAGAATTTTTATTGAACTGTTTTACTTTCTTTTTGATACGTGATGCAGTTTACCAGGACTTTTAATACAGTGTTTTTTAAAAGCCTCTAGGTTGCATTAGGCTTCTTGCCTTTGTGACTGTTTTTTTTAGGCTTCTGCTATTTTTGTGTATCTCCCCATCTTGAAATTGGGTATCTGTGTGATGTATTTGTTTGGCTTACTCCATCCCACCACAGCATTAAGTTCAGTTGCACTGTGAAGCTCTTACAGAGTGGTTCTCCCACTAGTGCCTCTTGAAGCAGGTCCCGTGCAGTACTTGAGACTTAATCCGAGCAGCATCCTTTCTTATGGGTTCCAGGGCTCACTGTGCTAAGAAGCAGTCAGTTGTGTCCAAAAATTTTATCTCCTTATCTCATCTGGATGAAATGATGTGCCTGACAGTACATTGGTAGTTGGAAATCACCCAAATTGCTACATGACCTAGTTCTGCAGCTGCTCTAATTTTTCACTATTTCATGATCAGTGTCTTTAACAGGGGAGTCCTAAATACAAATCAAGTCCTACCTTTCTGTTATTTTCACCCACAAGGACTCCCTAATGCTGCCCTCTACCCTCAGTATTTTTTCCTGTTACACTTTGTTTTAGCCTTCACATGCCGTGCCACTGCCCTGGCTGTATCTCATTCTCTGTCACTCCTGTAAAGTAGACAGCCTAGCACCCCTGTATGCTGCTGATTATCCTCCTTTCACCAGCAGGAGATGCCTGTTATATCAGAGTTGTCATTTGTTGCCAAGCAGTATAATTCTGTAATCCTCTTCTTTCGATCTCTAGAATTGGTGTAGACGCACTTACAAATCTTGCCCATTCTCTGTTGCAAGTTCCAGACAAGTGGCACTGTAAATTTACCTTCACTATTTATTGCATTTATGCCATTTGTTTCCTCCCTTGCCTTTTCAGGGATGATTTGAACATTATTAGCCATGTGTCCCTCACAAATTCATTCAGTCTGAACCAGGTGCTCCACCATGGTTGTCAGTCTTGCCCCTGTTTCTAGTTTAACTATTTCTCTGTGAACTTTTTAATTTTCAGTAATAACAGCCTTTTGACTGAAGTCCAGCCCATTCCTCCTGGGCAGGTTTCTCTTGTTGCAAAAAGTTTGCAAGGACTTCTAGTCTCCCACACAGCAGCCTTGAGTTAATACCGTAGGACATCCCTACTCTCCCTCATTAGTGGTATAACATGGATTGTGACCACTGGTTCCTGCCTTCTACCAGTCTAAATACCTATCCAGACATCTCATGGGCTCTGCTACCTTTGTACTCGGTGGGCCTTTCAGTCCTCTCAGCTGTCTCAAATCCAGCTATCTGTGTCAAGTACTCAAACCTCCCACTGCCATCACCTGGTTCCTCTCCTGGAAGATTCACTCTGCTCCAGGAACATCCTCACACCAAGCAGACATTGGAGGCTAGAGTTTGTCAGAGATTTGATCCCTTATTCCAAGCTGATTATCCACCTTCCCTCAGACTGACATCCTCTAAATACTAGCTTAATCAACATCGGGAGGTTTTTTTGATGGTGGCCATATGAGGGCAGCCACAACAGAGATGGGACTGCTTCACTACACCCTGGCAGGCCTTGCCTGCAGACCTGTTTCTCTCCAGCTCAGACACTCTTGCCTCTAGACAACAAATCCAGGACTTCAGCTAGGATCAGGGGCTGCACATACAAAACCTGCCTCTTGGATCAGCAATAACATACCTTGTACTCTCTCTTTGCAACAAACTGAGTGGTCTCTGCTCTGTTGCTTAGATTCTGCTGCATCCTGAGCTTACAATTTGTTAGCTCTTGAAAGTTTGTGTTAGTATAACTTCTCTTTTGAGAGGTGAGGGGGATTACTTTTCCCTTTCCCTGCTCTACCCACTAAGCTAGGTAGCAACAAGGAAGATCTCTCCTCACTGAAATGTATCTAGAAGTTGTGAGGTGAAAGGTGAAGGCAAGCTGACCTCTGTGTACAGGCTGATGCAAGCTCTTCCATTTTAAGGGTCAAGGAACCACCTTGCTAGTTCACACAGCCATCAGACATCCCCAGGAAGCCATTCAGCAAACACCCAAACATGAACCCACTACCAGGGGAAACCCCACTGTTCACGCAAGGCAAAAATTTACAAAGCTTACATGCCTTGTGGTGGCCTGCCCTTCCTTGTCCTTCTCTTTTTGTTCTTACCTTCCCAAGACAGAAATGGTTTGAAAAATGTCCTGTTTTCTCTCTACTTTTGGGGAGCTTGATCATGTATCTTCTGAAATATTGTCAGTTCTGCCCTGGAATGGCTATGAAGTACCAAAAAAAGACGCTTCAAAATTTCACATTGCTTCCTAGGCCAAGGTTAAATTTCTGGAAACTTCCAGGAAGAGGAGCTGCCCTCAGAGGGGAGGTATTTGTAATGGTGGCAGATTTAAAAGCAAAATACCTATAGTACTAATAAGCATTATGCATGGACAGGAAAAGGCACTCTTCCGTTATTTCAATATTGTAATCAAGTCTGGTATGGTACATTGAGATTTAATTTTCTTTTTTTCTCTAGCCAAGGTAATAGTGGGGAGCAGCTTACTGGTGATGGCAAAAGACAGGAAGAGTTTTACCATAAAGAAGTGTTTAATAGTGTGAAGCTAAATTCTGCTTTCAGATACAAGAGTACAGTTTGCTTTTACACACGTATTGGAGGGTACAGTTTCAAATGCGTCCTGTTGTTTATGTTTATACTTTCAAAACACTGCTGTACAAGGTCTTGCCAGCATACATAAACCCCTAAAGTCTTTATATTGTTCCATAGCTCTATATCTTGGGCTTAAGGCTTAATTGCATGAACTGGTAGCAGTAAATAGGCCTATATCTTTAGGGTTAACTACCGAAGGCAGGTGGGGTACAGGTTTGCTTGATAGAATTTGAACTTGAGTCAGTCTGAAACTTAATGCCTAGTTTATGACCTAGTGTTTTATTTAGTGAAAATTACTTAACCTGGGCTACACTGACTGTCAATCAACTATGTAGCGGGATACTCATGTTCGTTGCTAATTGCTGTTCTTAAGCACATTTGTCCTGACATTTTTTTGAGTGAAATATGCAAGTTTCCTTTTTTTACTTCTGTTTATACATGTTTAATCAACATCAGAGATCTTTTTGAACTGGTGGATGGAGGTTAGATAACTTTCCCATGACCAAGAAGCAGTGAATCTTCTTTCCATATATGCATTCTACACAGAATCTGAGATTTGGGAAGAGTCAGTGAAAGGTTTTCCTAAGAATCTGTTTCAAATAAAAAATGCAAAATGTATAAGAAAAAGCAGGGTGTTTTGCTTCAATACATGCAGGAATGCAATTAAATTTTCATGCCAAAATCACGTTTTCATGTGTAATTATTCAGAATATTGTAAAGAATGTTTAAAAGTTAAACTAAACTCAAATCGAGTCTTTCTTTCAAACAAAATATGCACATTGACCAAAAAATATTTTCCGCCTCCTTTTTATCGCTTCGTTATTTTGCAGAGCATTTCTGCTTCAGCCACATATGAAACATTTTTTTATTCCATAGGTAATGTTTAAAAATTGTATATATTTGCAATCTAAAGGACTACAGTATTGTTAAGCCCATCCCAAGCTAACAAATTGGACTCTGTCTTTTGCTCCAGCCCTGAAAGCAAAATTCTTCCAAAACATTTTCATATCAACCATACAGGACAAAAAGAATGATACTTGACTGAAAGATAGTCAAAAGGACACATCCACTTTTTTACTTTCATTTTCAACTTCACCTTTTAAAACTAGATTGACATACATTATCTCCAGCAAAATAAGTACAGGTATGCAGCATTGATACAGATATTGCACATACTTTCTAAAGCCCGTTGACCTAGGTTAGATCTTTGCAGATACTTCTACAAGCCTGTATCAAAAACCTTTGCAATTTCAGCTGGACTGACAAGATAACAATTCAACAGTGTTGGAAAAAGCTCAAGAATTAGTGTAGTCAATCAAAATTAATACCAAGGTTGTAGTTTGAACAAAATTATGACTGAAGTAAATGTGCCTGATAAACTAGTCATAATGCAAGTTCAGCTCTTGTGTTTGAAATGACACCATCTGATACCTTTTGAATTACCTATATATTCCATTGATTTATGGGCTTGTTATGCTCAAATAATAATAAAAAAAAATTATGGCAGTTTGCTAATAAATTGAGAAGGTACTTGAGGAATTTATTTTGATGGCAGCATTTTTAAGAGTGTATTTGGCCATCTGTGTATCACAAATTGGAATGAGACATTGAGGAAAAAAGCATGAGAGATCACAGTAAGGAATCAAGAACCATTTTATTGCAGAAGATAAGACTAAAATCTTAACTGTAATGAAGAAATAATAGAAAGGAAACCTGTTGATGAGTAGTGCAAAGTTAACTTTGGTCACAATAGCTGATGCTGGGATGTGAACACTTTGGATATGATTCACAACTATTTTAAAATACTTAAAATTAAACAACACTTTTTTTTTCCTTCCTGTCTTCCTATGAAATACTGAAAGTATATTTTACCTTATTTAGAAAATAAGTACCTGCAGTTAAGCCATTTCATGACTGTCTGCTGATGTGTAGTCTTCCCACTCATTCCGGTCAATAGTGTCTGTACAGCACAGTACGTTCTCAAGTATCATTGATATTTTTATTTGGTTTTCACATATGAATTACACTTAATTATCGAAATGAAGTGCACTGTCAGGATTGTTTTAGGACAGATATACTGTCCATTTGGTTAGACTTTCAGACTTTACTGTGCAAAGATATTTTTCTGCTTTTGGCCAAGTTTTGCAATTTCGCTTACTGTGACCAGGAGTTTAAAGAACATGCAGTGGGTGGATGATGGCCTTGCTTTGTAACTTTGTAGCTCGCACAAGGAGCCCAAGGGGGATAATCCAGGCCATCTTTTAACACTTAAATTACACTCTAGAGAGTGTAAAAGTTTCTCATGACTTGTCCAAGGCTTGACAAGTTTCTCAAATGGTGCTTGTTTCTATTTTCTGTATTTTTCTCACATGGGAGCAAGTAACATTGACCCATTTTCTTTTTGTCTGCTTCCGTAAGTACCAAACTATTAGTGGAATCCTTTGAGTCTGACCTGGAGAGACCAGGAATGTGGGAACGGGCAGACTGTCCTCATGAACAGTATCTGCTGAGGCAGACCAAGCCCACTGTCAGCATTTTCTTATTGACGCTTAAGAGAATAAATGCTCCTTCTTTACCTCAGTTTGTACATAACGTTTCCAAATACTTTTCAGTGTCTTTGTGTAATGAACAGGACTGTGGAAGTACATGTAAGCGCTTCCATTACATTGATCTGGAAAAGGATGACAAGCATTAAACTATCTTATAATTAGATATTTACTTTGGGACCATGCAGAAAGATCTTGAAGGTTAGAAGTCTGTGTTTTACGCATGGCGAATGGTTCTAGACAATGAATAATCTGCAAGCCCAAACAAAACATCTGTGCAGCGTTTTTTCTCCCACAGGCTAAAATTATTTTTCTATTAAAAGATTATATTATTCTGTCAGATTCCTTTCTGTCTAGTATTATCGCAGATGCCCAGTGAAGAAAAGCTCCTTGGGATTTTCTATGTTTCTTTTCTAATATGGGTCATAGTAGTTCAATGAAATTGCTTATTTTATTAGTTAGCAAAACTAATTTTGCAAATGTCTGTGAAATATCTGTGTTCTCCTTACTGGTTAAAGAGATATTATCAAGCCTTATAACTTTTTTAAAAGCAGATGCATTTGGCTCCAAGGTTTCTGGCAAAGCATAGTATTGGTGTAAGAGCAAAAAAGAAAGTTATTGTGCTCAGTGTCCTCCCCAGTACGCCTAGTGCTTCACTCCATTCAGGGTACAGCAGTCAATACAGTCTTTCTGTCCAGTCTGATAAGGACATGGATATGTATGCATTATTCTCTTCTGATCCAAATACTCTTTCTCCCCCCCCGTAAATCACCTCTTGGTTTTTGGCTCTTTCTCAGTTTCTAGATCCTCTCCTTCTTCTCTATTTCTTTTATGACCTTTCTGTTACCTGCTCCCAAGCACACAACATCTCTTCCTTTGCCATTTCACCACCCTTTTTTGTGTTAAGGGCTTCCTGTAAGATACTTCCCTTCTTGGTAGCCTGGAAGAGAAATGAGAGAAACCAATTCTGTAAGACAAACTCATCCCCCAGCAACGTGGGATGTCGTGGTCTGCACAGCAGGCTGTGCTTGGCTATGTTAGGATGTAAGCTCCTTGGTGCAGGAGCTGTTTGCGTGTGGCTCTTCATACAGGGCCAAGGGCATTACTAGCACTTCCATGCTAGTGACAGAGGTAGCAGCATGCAGAAGGGCACAGTGACAGCTTCTTTCCAGTGGGCAGGGACTCCAGCAGCAAAGAGCCCAAAGACACCACACTGCGCTATGGATGTTAGACTTATATATTTTTATTTATTTATTTATTTATTTTTATTTTCATAATTCTGGTATTTAGTGAGGGCAAGCACTGGCATGTGGGTTTATGGATAGAATATACTTTCCACAGGAAACTCCTCATTTCAGATATAACTGTACTGCTACTGTCATACTTACCACCATGAGACTAACTCTCCATTACAGAGCATCGTCCTCCATGTGCTTGGCACAGATGTGCAGTGTATCACCATCTTGCACCCTTTCCCCCAGCTTTTATTTTACTTTATTTATATTTGCTAGGGACTTTGCACCGTGGCAGAGACTGTAGGGGCCATTCCCCTACCATCAGCATGCCCTGCAGACAGGACAGCTAAATTGCATGAGTCCAGCCTCTTCCTTCTTCAAGCTCTGCCCAGAGCAAGGCTGCAGAATGGGGGCAGTGGGCTCCCCTTGTGTAGCAAGGGGCAGCTTCTGATGCTGTCCCCTGCGCCCCCTCCTCCTTAGCCCCTGCCATCAGAGCAGAGGCAGAGGTAAATGTGCAGGCTGAGGACAGATCCATTTGTTTTTCTCATTAGGAAGCCTCACAAACTAAACTGCAGAGTTTGCACTCTGCTAGCTCATACCTGGTGCTGCCAGCAAGGTCTTGACTGCACTGTATGGCCGCAGGCACGTAAAGCTGCTCCAAATTGCCTGAACCACAGCTCCCCATGCAGGTCCCCTCCCTCCTTCTCAGCTGGCTTCTTTCTTTCAAACAGTTGCAGAGTTGGTTTTGCTAAATGACATAAGGTTATAATAAATCAAGTGAGAAGATTTGTGCTGTGCTTCCTACTGTATGGGAGACATCCATATGGTTTAATTACTTCCTCTGTACGTCAGATATATGTGTATAAAATCTCTGAAGTCATGTGTAACTGCCAAGATCCTATGGTGTGGTTTGAAACATCCATGCAGTGAACTCTCAAATGCTACAGATGTGCTATGAAATACAAATGTAAAATGGAATAAGGCAGTTTATGAAATTAAATAACAGCAATAAAATTAGAGAAGTCAACGGAGAGATCCAGAGCTCAGCAGAACACAGAAGGGGGGAAGGACCAGAAAGCTTTCACAAGGGGCGTTTTATCATCAAAGGAAATGGGAACAAACCAATATGCCCCCCAGGAAAACAGCAGAGCAGCCTGAGGAGAGGAAGCATGTCTAAGAAAACCACTTGGTGAATTGTAAAGCCATCTGAAAAATGTCATCATAAAATGTAGCTGCTGCTAACAGCAGACCTTTGGCCTTAAAAAATGAGCTATTCCTGTGCCTGCAGGCAAAAATGCAGAGGAAGGGTAAGCAGACCACGTAGACCTGTAGACCCAGGATCATGAATGCGTCCTTGTGCAGAACGAGGAGCTGGAGGCCACCAGGCCCCCATGCTTCCTCCCGCCCTGAGCAGGTAGCGAGGGTGCTGGAGCAGCAGCAGCCCTTGTATCCCTCCCCTTCTCTTTTTCCCTTGGTCCCCTCATACGGCCTGGCACAGCTTATCCAGGGTGGGAAGTGTCAGGATTTTCTCTGGGCAGAAAGGGGAGGGGGAAAAGGAAACACAGTTGTGGTTCTCCAGGACAGGACCTAACACTTGCCACGCCATGGCTGTTGGAGGCACAGCCCTCCTCCTGCCACTGGCCTCAGCATTGCCACAGTCAGCATCTTGGCGGGGAGCTGGTCACCTCCACACCTTTAGAGCTATTTTCTTGGGGCTTGGCAAGTGTGTAGTGGCATATTTTCTATCTGGCACAACGGCTCGAGCATCTCTTGAGAAGGGGAACGGTATGTGTTGGAATGATGTTGTTAAAGATGCAGGCCACCTCCACAAGATCAAGCACCTCCAGGGCCTGATCTGCAGTGGTAACCTCAGTCAAGTGTGCTAGAGAATGGGCTTGCTCCTCCTGCCCCCTGAGCTGGCAACCTCCTGTGTCGTGCCTCTGAAGCCATCTGAGCTATTCCAGATGCATGGAAGTGGAGAAATAGGTCTGCTGGGGTTAGTCCAGATCCATGGTTGCTAACAAGGCCAAGGAAGACAGGGTTCCTTCATCAGGATGCACCCATGGGAAGGATCAGGGTGCCCTTGGACCACCCCTGAAGGTGACCCTGGCACTGCCCCAAGGAGCCAACACTGACAACTCAGCAGGAGACTAAGCCTGTGGCCCACCGTCATACACAGTGTGCAGAGCAAGAAACAGGCAGAGGAATGGGGGTCCTCCCCCTTGGGGGAAGGAGTCCCTCCTGTCCCTGCATCTCCCTCCCCAGCGTGTCCAGTACTCACTGGAGGGACACACCGGAGTACTTTCCTCTCTAGTATGAAGTATGTATATAGCCATCAAAGATACACATTGCTGTCACAAGTAACAGTTTTATTGAGAAACAGTTTCTGCTAGCCAGTGCTAATTGTATCAGTCACATACCAAAAATCGACTAAATAATTTCAGTGTCCTGCCTGACAGCTTGTCCCCTCATGTTTACCAAAACTAAACAAATGACAAAATACCACCCCTCAGTAAGTACACTTTTTTTAAAAAAAAAGATTATTTTTATCTGCTTAAAAAGCCCCAACACACTGGTGTAAGTATACATATCGTATTGTCTGCCGAGTCTGTGGGCTCACTGCATTTACACAGCTGCAGTATGGATTGCTGTTTACTCTCCCCCTTGTAGACACTGTGTTCTGCCTTTTCCCTGTAAAGAATATCTCAATCTATTCTTAGTCCCAGGCAGAGACCTATCCTGATTTATATACATTGTGTAACTTAACTGACTTCAAAGATGTTTTGCGCGGTGTAAATCAGAACACCAACTGGCTGAATAAACCCTCCTGCAATAAGACGTAATTGTAAAGCTAAACGTGTTCCTGCCTCTCTGTACTAAATCAACAGGAGTCCTTTTCATTTTTGTGGGATAAAAATACTTCTCTGCCGTGTATTTACAGTTGCTGGAACACTCTTGCAGGCACTTGTGAATCCCTTTCTTCAAAAGGAGATCTTTGATGTAGAGATCTTTTCGTACTGTAAACTAATTCTGTAAACCAAATTCTGTTGAAAATCTCAGGAAGTTCATGCAATAAGAGTCTGCATAGCTGTTTTCCATGCCTGGTGGAGTACAATTTCTTTTTCAATTCAGTTAAAAATATTCCGATAATGAAATCCCATACCTAGTATTAGTTTCTAATTGTTCATCTACTCCTGAAGTTTGTTTATTCAAACATCTACAACAGTTTTCAGACGGAAGATTGGTCAGCTTGTGTTTTCTCAAGTATTATAATCTTACCAAGTCTTACCATGAATTTAAATATAAGTCAAACTTAAGCTTACCCCCTAAACAGCCATTTAATTCAAGGAAGAACTTCCTCAAAATTCACTCAGTAGGAAAGCAAGTCAGTCCTGGGGTCTTGTAACATCTATCAATTAACCAGCATCTTTAAGTGAGTACATGATACCCTTTGGGCATGTGTTGCAAATTAATCCCTTCAGCTACAGGCACACATTAAAAGTTGTGGGAGGTATCCCACCCCAGCTGTGTGCTTGCCACGTAAATCACAGCGGTTTCTACCAGACAAGCCTTGGTTGAAGCCCTGCAAGAAGAGCATTTCTGGTTTGATCACTGTTATGGTTGCTGGTCTGATAAGCTTTCAGAACTGAAATATGGCAAGAAGTAAGGTTTGGCTTTTTAAGAGCTAACTAAGCATCTAAGAATTCATGAGAGGCGCAAAGCGTTTTTCATAAGAAAGCAGAAACATCAGAGACGAATTTTATTGTGTTTAACTGGGGGAAGACCCAGGTGTTTTAAATCAAAGCTGAAACAGTAATGAAGACATTCCAGAGGGTCCAGGAGCAAGATGCTTAAGCTTCCAGTTTACTCTTCTGTGAGAACTTTTCAGTTTCTTGTAATGGAAATAGGAAATAGCCATCTGTGCTTAAATTTGACTTACAGGGGTTAACTGAGATAAAACCGTCCAGAGATATTAATCTACTACTCTCTAAAGCAAAATAGCATCAAGACTTCCTTCTTAGAAGTGCCTTCTTCCATCGGCACAAAGCTTTTGGCGTAATCGTAGAACAGGCAGAAGTTTCCTTGAGTTGGTTAGGATAGGTTGGGAGGAGGGGAGTGTGGTAGTCAGAAAGAAAAATTGTAAAAGTGTACATAGTGATATAAGGCAAGTCTTTCAAACAAGCGACTAATATTTAGATACTAAAGTGTCATGAGATAAGCAGAGCCAAAGAAAAGGAAACCTCAGCAATGAATTGTTATTAAGAACCAGTGATTGAAAAAAACATTTTGTCTTGTAACAAGTATTTTTCTCCCTGGGAGAGGAAATGTTGCACAACCCATAAACACTCGGATGCAGGAGCATTGGCCAGCTGATGACTGATGAATTTCATTTACTTCCTATCAGACTTCTGAATATTCAGTCAGATAAATATGCTAAGAATAAATTCTGATGGGGGCTGTGAAACAATCCCCTGCTTTGTTTATGACCTTGAAACTTAGGCCGGTTTAGTCTATGGCCAGTGCATATGCCTTTGTACAATGCCATGGTGCTTGTAAAGCTCTCTTGGCTCCTGCCAGCTTTTAGCCTGACATTTGTGCTCCTCCGGATTCTCTTACAGCCAGAGTCAGATGTGTCCCTGAAATGATGTAATATCCTCTGTTGCTCTTGGTGTGATATGTATTTTTACTGCTTTGTGGCTGGTGGATATGGAGGGCAAGTAATACGAACTGCACATTTGCTTTCTGTCTTGTGCTACTGCGTGTGATCCCGTAACCACTTCAGGACACTGTTACTTTTATCACCGTGTTACAAGATGGTTTTCTGTATTCTGTACCTCTCCTTTTGTTTGGGGTGTTATGTATCTCAACTAGATGAGATACCTAGGGATAACCCCCTTGCACTTTCTCCTCCGTGTCTTTAACCTGAATCTTGATGTCACTGCATGCAAGTGATGCACAGGATATGCTACAGATCCAGCCACATGGGGTGCTCCGTCTTTGCACAGCCTGGTCCAGCCAAGGAGCTGCGGGGGGTTGGGCACACTCTGAAGCAATGGAATCTTCCCATGTTTCAGCCATTGAAAGTAGAAACCTTTGTTGAGTGTATGCAACTTTATAAAGGTTCATAACTTGCCCAAGTTTCAAACAAAGGTCAAAAGTTGCTTCCCTGACACAAAATCCTTTTCCTTAATGGAGCATGGGGAGGAAAAACAGTTCTTCAAAGAAAGAGGTCCCCAAGGAGACATGCCCAGACACCAGGGCAGACCTATGCCATGACCCAGCACAGACAGACAGTGTGGGCAGTGCAGGAGGGTTAAAGATGGCCTCAACTCTTCAGAATTCTGTGTTTACCTTCATGTTAGAAAACTTAACAGGAGCATTTCTCATCTAAAACTAGTAACTGATAGTGTGCACCAGCTCGCTTATTATGTTCTGGAAGGCATGCTATAGAGAACAGACAGTTCAGGTAGATTAACAGATAATAACAATTTATGGTTTTCAGAGTTCAAAATCATCACATATTTAATTTCATTCACCACACCTTCCTTTTCAGATACCACTACTCCAATACACTCTTTCCACATTAGATTTGAAAGATTAAAGGGAAGGAATAGTGGGAACCATGTTTTGGATAGTACATACCAGTTTTGTGCATTTGTTTCTCTGGAGAGAAGGGATGCAAATCATATGCATTGGGAACAAGTGAGCAATCCAAACAGGTGCTGAAGTTGAAAACTATATATAAAGAAAAAAACTCACTCTTCAATATTTTGTCCTTTTACATTTTTAGCCAGATGTCATGCGAGTACTTTGGTACTGCTTTCGTGAACACTCTTAAAGTATTACAGAAAGCTGAGAAATGGAAAGGCTGTAAATGTATGTGCATTTCCCAGATGAACTGTTCTTGCCAAGCAGTGCATAGGAACAAAGTAAGTTAAAAGTCAAAGTAGAGAAATTCCTCTGAGCATTTTGATTATGAGAAGATTTGTAGGGCTTTACTGTAATAACTATAAAATACTTCAAACTGGTTTCTTAATGTTAGCATTATTTATTTTCAGAGCAAAGTTCATAAAAAATTTTAATTACTGTATATGATTTTTTTTTACATGTTGTGGCTCTTTCAAATATACATATGTATACTTTTATTTCAGAGGTGGTAGATTGCCAAGTTGTCTGACCTCTCAAGAGAGGAAGTTGGGAGGACAGTTTAGTAACTTTTTCTTTCAATCCCGATGTGGAATAAGATCAAAAAATATGTATTTAAAATTCTGTTAATAGCCTTATCTTTTCTAAAGCATAAGGTACTGGCAAAATAACAGCACAAGTAAACATGGCTCTTGATGCACCACATTAAAAAAATGCCTTTTGTTTATGAAAACTTTTTTTTGTTGTAGAAACTTGTGGGAATAATGTTGTATTAATGGTAGGATGTTGACCTTTTCCAGCTATGGAAGATAGTCTCAGAACAGGATCCAGGAAAAACAAACATGGAAACTACTTAACTCCTTAGTTGTGTGCCCAAAATTTTGTGAGGAAGCGTTATTAAAACGTAGACTATTGTACTTACAGATTGTGTCATTACATTAAAGTGCCACACACACACATACAACCATTTTCACTAAGCACAAAGTTATCAAGAGCTTAAGGGAACAAATAATGTCTGTGAAGAAGAATATTGCTATAATTATATGTAAAAATATGCAATCGTCTGCTATTGTCTGTGTTTTTTGTCCACATTTATTTATAGTCTCCAGGTCAAGAGCAGGGCAGATTTTCTCCAGATTTTTCAGTGCACGGTGTAGTGCTGCTGAACAAGAAGTTATACTGAGAAAAAGAGTGAAAACAAACAAGTTCCCTGTTACTTTGGACTTGAGCTCAGGCTCCTCTTGTAGGCTAAATCCATCACCTCTGATTTTTTAGGTGAATAACGCCACAACTCAGGTGAACTCTGTAGAACTTGTGCATGCAACCTTTGCTATAGCGTCTGTAGAGAATGAAAGTAGGTTAATTAACATTGATAATATACAGTTGTGGGCTTGCTTCAGGGGCGGTGGGTTGGCTGATGTGGATAATGTGCAGCTGTGGCTGGTTCCTGCTAAGTAGTTAAATAGCTCTAAGAGGGATGGAAGGGGATCCCTGCGTAGAAAGAGACCTGGAGGAGGCAGAGGAGAGAGGCAGAGCACCCTGGATGTAAGAGAAACATGGAGAGGCCTTGGGAGAAGGGTGCCTGGATGAGGGGAGGCTGGCTGGAAGAGGAGCCTGGGGAAGGAAGACTGTGGATGCAGCAGAGGCAAGAAGCAGGGAGGACTGGTCTGAGGAGGCTAAAGAAACAGCACAGACAGTAGATGAACTTTTGAAACCTTATGGGGGATTGATGTCTGTGCCAGGGTGAGGAGTGGGAACTACTTATTGAAGTTAACTTCATATGTGATGGTAAAAGCCTTGTCGCAGCCACCTAATTTTGATAGTGCTGTGACAAGAGTCCACCTTCACCTCTGCTAAAATCATTTGTGAACTGAGAGATAGCCACAAAACTCAAGGACTACTAACATCCACTTGGGATCTTGAAATGAGGCTTGGGAGGTGTACAGCTGACTGTTGGTAGTTTCTGTGTGGTCTGGAGAGAAACCAGTGAAGGCCCATGGTGGGGAAGGAACAAGAATACCTCTGATCCACCTGTGCACCACATTTTCCTCTTTTTGGACCAGTTGTAGTCGGATGCCATGTAGGTAGTTTCTCTTCCATTCCTATTCCTTTGCCCACGCGTGTTTCTTCTAAAGTCTCTCTGATGTCAGTAGATAATAAGTCATTAACTGTCCTGTAATAAATTCTGACAGATGCTTTTTCTATCAGCATCATCTTCAAGAAGAAAATGAAGCTACTCAGTCTCCTATCAGCTGGGCACCTCACACATGGTCTATGTTAGGTCTCATTCTCCATTCTTGTCAGTCAGATTGTAACTGTCATTGTGAACAAGAAAGGCAGATTTTATTAACATCAAGCTGTTTTAAACTTTTCAATAAACTGTGTAAATCAAGAATGCACATGGTGAAATCAGGCATTACTACAGTGTACCATCTGACCTTTTAGAGTAATCCATGCCCTGCAAACAAACCGAATCAGAAATATTGTTCTCAAAAATAGGAGGTTTTCCCCAAAGACATTATATTTCTGTATTGTCTTTAGAAAACATGTAACTTCTACCTTTTAATTACCAGAAATGCACTTTTTACCATTCTGGGGCTCCTGGACTTGTTGAGGTACAAGGTACTTCAATACCTATAAAGCTTGTCAGTGGGGAGCCTCAGTATAAGCTTTGCTAATATGGGAGTATGTGAGAAGCTACTACCAAAAAACAGAAGCAAAAAGCATTTCCCTTGATACATAAGGTTGTCCCTGCTCCTGGGGCGTTTTGGCAGCCAGGTCATGAAGCAGCAACTAATCCTACAGCTTGCAGTTCACCCTACTGCAGTGAATCAGCACTGATTTTGACCCATCTGTATGTACTTCTGATAGTTTAGTAGTTGCTGTGTAGGTGTCTGAGTTGTGCCCAGAGCCAGTGCATGGGCAGAAATGAGGTGTAGGAGTTGCTGCAACCTTCAGACGAGCTGTCCTGTTTGTAGCCCTGGGCTCTCAGGAAACACTGCTTCCTTTCTTGATTTACCCACAGACTCCTGATCTGTTGGAAGGGAAGTCATATAAGGTGAATCTCTCAGTAGCTCAGTTCTCTTTAGTTACCAAAGCAAAACAAATTTTTGAAAGTGTTTGACAATGAGTTGTGTCCGTTGTGCGCTGATTTTTTGTCACCGTGCTTATTTAACAAGAAGTAACTAATAGGGAGTTGAGCGCTCCTTAGGAAAATTGGAGCCAGGTTTGGTACTGAGCATTTTTAGAAACTAGGTTCTTGTCTTTTGGTTACTGCTACTGTGGTTGAGGTTCTCAACCTTAGTAAAGAAAATATCAATAATTCCCTCTTTCAATCGTTTTGTTTATTTACAGTGAAAGCTCTCTAAACTGTTACTCAGTATGCATATAGAGTGCCTCTCACATGGAGGCCTTGATCTCTTTGAGAGTCTGCAGATAGTAAAACTAATAAGCACTTACTGCATTTGACAGGGCTTTTTTTCTTGTTTATGTCCTAGTAGACTGTAAGGTATGCCCTATCTGCTCCTGTTGCCAACAGAGATACCTTTAACTTTCTCCTAAAGACCTCCAGCTCTGGAGATTCCGGAGTCTTACCCAGCAAGCTTGTCAACATATCTGAAGTGCACGTGCTAGTATCTCTGTTGGTGTGCCCCACTTAGTCTTTGCTGCTGCAGTCTAGGGAGAGCAGACTCATTCGTTTTATTACTTCTAGTAATAATAATAAAAAGTTTCTTGTACTACTGATCATTCTTTATTGTTTTCCTCTTGACTTTTAAAATGTAGTGTCCAGAACTAAACTTAGATTACCAGGCCAAGACCTTATCAGTGCTGAGAGGAGCGTAGGGATTACTTCCTGTGTCTTATGGGGTATATATGTCTGTCTACAGTGTTCAAAAACTCAGAGGCAAGAAAGGTCATTGGATGAGACAATTGTCATTTCCATCTTGGATTATGTTGTTGTGGCATCTCTTCAGAGTTGAATCTGGTGTTGGACAAATGTGTATGTGTCTGAATATTGAAGTTCAATATTTAGTGCAATCTTTGTTTTAGTGGGAGCTGTACCTTAAGTCTGAGGAGGTGAAGAATTATTCCATGGACTATACAACTATCTCTGCAACAAATACTGTAAGGATTGTCAGTCAATATGACAGTCCTCCTGTCACTAGAAGGTTTCTTCTGTCCCCAGTCAGAACCTCCAGGAGGCTCAGAATATTTCTAGAAAAGTGGCAGAAACTGCAGTATCTAGTTGGTAAAAGGCAGGGAGCATGAGAAGAATATGACACTCTCCAGGAGTTGTGGAAATCTGTGTATACCCCTTTGGGTTTTAATATCATTTCCCTTATCAGTTTGGAAGGAATGCTTGCGCAACAGTACATCTTGTTTTCATAGCTGGGTAGTAAATCAGAATGAGAAGGTATTAATGTGGCAGCCTGTAAGTGCACAGCACTGCACGGACCGCAATGCTTTCTACCCGTGCAGTATGATACCTTCTCGACTCCTTAAGATTCCAGAAAGTGAGAAAAGCCTGTTTAGGACTGCCTTTTCAACACCAGTCAAAGCAAAGTAAAAATAACAGGGTTCTTAATCAAGCCCTGTCAATTGGCAAAAATGACTGGGCATGCTTTGCTTAGGTCAAAATTTTGCTGGAATATATCACTGAGAAGTTCATTTGCAATGTAACTATGCCAATAAATAGCCAAAACGTAACACTTGGAAAACTCAGTAGATGGACAGCTCTCCCATTTGTCAGCAGCTCCTTTTCCAATGCACTGAGAACTATGGGTGGTGTTGGGGGATTGTGGGGAAGTTGGGGGGGGGGGGGGGGGGGGGGAGTTGATTGGAATAGTTATAGTATGAGGAGGACTGTCTTTTAGCTAATGAGTTGTATGAGTGGAATTTTATCTCTACTGGGAGGTGAGCTCATTCACTGTTATCGACCTCAAATCCATGTTTAGAAAAAAAAATCAAAGTAGGATGCATTCTTCTTCTTGATGGCTTATTCTTACAAAACACAACTTCTTACCACCCAGTGTCTCCTGAAAATTAGCTCTGTTTTGATTTCTGTCTGTTTTATACTTTCTTCTGCTGAAACAAAAAATGCAAGTCCTCAGATTAGCTCTTTGTATTTCTGGCTGGTTCTCAGTGACAGATTTTAGGCCATCTCACACCCCATAAAAATTTAATCAAAGTATTCCAGCCACCTTCTCCTTGTTGTTTTCTTTCTTCCCCTCTTTTAAGGCCAGTTTATAGAGTAGAAATGAGGCGGGATGTTTTATTCACTCTAAGGTTCACCAAATCCTTAAGTTACCAGGCAAGGAATCTCCAAAGTCTGTGTAGAACTTTCCTACCCTGCTTTCATTGCCTGTCTGTTTTTCTTTTTCTCCCTGCCTATTCTCAGGCCAACCTCACCCTTCTCTTTTAACTGGTGCTTTTCTCTCAAGGAATGTGCACTCAAGGATGAACCTGAAGATGCTCTTCTTGCCAAGTGGCTATTTGGCACAGGGATTTTGGGAGGGTGTGGAAGTGGATGGTGAAGGAGACAGGAGGAAGGTTGTGGATGTGATTTGTCTAGGAACTGGCAGCAGGTGGCTGGGACTAAGGCCAGAAAGGGAGATGAGCAGCCGGGGAGCAGGAGGAGCAGTGACCTGGGCTGTAGAAGAAAGTGGTCTAAATGCAGCAGGACTCAGGGCTGCACAAGGGGAAGAAGATAGCTTAAGTCCATTCTATGTAAATGTTTACATGGTGGACGTGATCCTTGGTAAGCTATTGGAGAGGGGGAGTTGTCATGTTTGTGTTCCTCTCCCTGTTTGAATAAAGTTGCTGGAAATTGAGGGAAATGGGGTATTGCCAGTGTAATGCTTTTTTTGTCTGAGGACCAGGTTAGGCTACAAGGTATAGCAATGCCCAGCTTGCTCACTGTGGGCGGCCAGCATGGTGTTTAAATAGACAGCTCAGTGCTGTCTCAGCCTCTCCTGCTGCGGACACTGAGCACCCAGCCCTCTCTCGGCAGTGTTGGTGAGGGGATGAGGAGGCCTTTCCTGCCACATGACTTCAGGGGAGAAGGTGGAGGAGTCAGGGTGAAGGGGCATGAGGGTTATTTAATCAAATGCAGTGAGGACTTAGTGCTATAAATCTTATTTTAGTAAATAAACTGAATCACGATTTTCCAAAGCCGTTCTCAAAGGTGATGTTGTCACCTGGGTGACAGAGAGAGGAATGGCGGCGTGTACTAGGTTGCAGGGCTCTCTTCCTCCATATCTACAGGCTGCAGGAAGGCTACCGGCAGTGGATGGGCTGAGGGTGGAAGTGTGTGCTTCTGTGAGATGGAAAAAGTGACTCATCCATCCTCCTCCATAAATACTGCTTAGGAAGGACAGCACAGGCTGGATTTCTGTGCCTGTCTTTTGCTACAGAGAATTTTCTGTAAAGGAAGTGTGGGTGGAAGAAAAAGGGGGGAGGGGCGGTTAGAAGAACTGAATCCCAGTCTCTGTAGCTCAAGAGGCATCTGTATAGGCAGGGGTGAGCCCCACGGCTTGCCCTATGGAAAGGCTGTCTATCCTACAGACTCCATGAAAGGGAAATTCCTTTTGCAAACTTCTACCATCTGAGTTGGTCACCTATAGCTCTCCCAGCTCTCACACTGGAGGGTCTGCTCCAGGCTGATCCCATACATAGAGATCAGACATAAAAGTGATGAGAAGGATCTCTTAAGAAGGTAACTGAATAGGAGACATTATATTTTGTTGGTGTTTGAGATAGAACTAATATCTACTGGAAGCACCAACAAAGTGAGGAAATTCAAAACTATTGGTAGTGTCACTCTGTAAGATACACTGTAGATTTTACTCCAGCAGTTTGAATTTCATTTTCTTTTTTTTATTTTATCAGGCAATTGTCAGTAAGAGGCTCAAACTTGCAATTAAATTGACGTTTGTAGATATATTCATGATAAAGAAATGCTAAACCTCTTGAACTTAAACACACTAAGATAATAATCCAGTTTGTTCTAGAAGAGCATAATGAAGGAATTCAGTAAATGGGAATTACATAAACTCTTCCATTGGTGTTGAAGGACGTGATCTATAAATTAGGAGATTGAGAGTAAACAGGAAATTCCACAGAACAATTTCAGGATAAAGAAACTATAGCAGCAGATGGAAAGATGTTTCTGTTGGAAGATTTTACAAGTTGGTTTTGATATAATCTACCTTTTTTTAAAAGAAACAACCACTCCATCTCCATGTTTTAGTTGTGAATTTCTGCTGTGCATTAGCCGAGCAATGCTAGCGCCAGCTAGAGCAAAATGCTGCACAACTCTTGTCAAAAGTTCTTGTTCCTATATACAGGTCACACTTTTTTTCTCCTCTGCTTTTAAGTCACTTTGGCAACTTTGTGGGCATGATATGTCTGAAAAGCACCCTAAATATGTTAATATATGGAGAAGCATATTTAAATGTTTTGGTTTTCCTTAGGGCTAGAGCAAGATAACAGATAAATGGAAACTAGATTTTGCAATGAAAAATAATTGAAGCCTTTACCCCTAATGCATCTTATGTAAAGTACAGGGGGGTCGGTTTTCTATTCATTTTAATGGTATGGATCAGGCTTTAGGAATAACTCCTGGTAGCAATTAGTCACAAAAAGACTCAGTCACTTTATTTCACCAGCTTTTCAATCTTACAACAAAATTCAACCTGCTATTCTACAAGGATATTCCCAGAGATATATTAACATTCCTACTCAATAAAAACAGGGCCTTTCAATATTTTTAAAAATGGACAGAAATGTTCGTGTCCACAAGTTACTATTATTTTCCTAGCAACTACTTTGTAAAGCAACAAAAAGCACAAAAAAACAACAGAAGAGAGACTAATTAGCAAATAGTTTGAATACTTGAGATAAGGAGTCATAATGGCTAGTAGGAAAGAAGAAACCTCACGTTTTAGATAGTTTCTCAGTAAGCTGCATAATGATGTCCAAACTTCCTTTTGGCACATGTCGTTATACACAGACAAAGAAACAGGAAAAGATATTTTTTTTCAGTTCCCTGTGTCAGAAGCATACACTGATGGAGAACTCAGCCATAAAAGTACATTATTCTTACTAGGGAGAAAAAAATAACCTTGGTTTTATGCAAAGCACTGTGTTACAGTTGGAGCAATGTAACTCTGAAAAGGATGCTTTGGTGGATCAGGTTCTGGTTTTCATCTATACACTATCTTGGCTCGGTATTACTGATGTGCTCTACAAATGCCAATGGAGTATAAGCCGACTCGTAGTTGATGAAGAAACATGGCCCTTTGCTATGCAGAGCGTGAGTTTTCAAGGCTGCTGTAGACATGGTAATAGGCGGAAAAGCTGCTCAGTGCAGCCGACATTGGGCTTCTCAGTTGTTCTCGGATCTAAATATAGAAAGCTGCCCATATCACATTTCTCTCCCCGGAGGTGGACCTCCAGAAAGTGGAGCTCAGCAAGCACACAGTAAGGATGATGAGCAAATGTGAAAGAACTGTGGTTCCCCTCCTCCACAAATATGGACACCTGCATGCTAGGCATGAGGAACTTTCCATGTGCCTGTTTGTGTGTATGTGTGCAAGATGGCTTACTCCTGCTTTTACTGAACAAATCACTCTCACAATTAGTATGAGTTTACTGTGAAGAAAATTCATGCAGATAATTTGAATGAAGTTTTCTTTGTAATGTGAAATATAAAGAAAAGACAAACATGGACTTCTTTAATGAACAGTTCCAAATTAGTATGACAGATTTGAGTTACAGCTATTCTACCATCATTACTATTCACACCAAAATTTGGTCCTAATCTGAAAAAAGGGCTTTAGGCGCTGAAGTGATGCAAATAATAAGAAAAAGATACAGTTTTGCCACTGCAGAACATGCTGCCTATCAAAGCAAGAGACAGAGCCTTGAAGAAAAGGAGGTGTTATCTATTGATCCAGCTGTAAGAGCTTTGCCAGTGTTAAGAAGGAAAGCCATGGCAGAGCTGAGATTTACACTGAGGGCTCCAGAGTGTTAGTGTGGTATATTAACTATGAAGTCACAAAACCATTGAAACATTAATGGTTTGGGTTGGAAGGGACCCTAAAGATTATTTAGCTTCAACCCCCCCACCATGGGCAGGGACACCTTCCACTGGACCAGGCTGCTCAAAGCCCCATCCAGCCTGGCCTTGGACACTGCCAGGGATGGGGCATCCGCAGCTGCTCTGGGCAACCTGTGCCAGTGTGTCACCACCCTCACAGTGAAGAATTTCTTCCTAATATCTAACCTAAAACTACCAGCTTTTAGTTTAAAACCATTCCCCCTTGTCCTCTTGCTACAGGCCCTGCTAAAAAGTCTGTCCCCATCTTTCTTATAGGCCCCCTGTAGGTACTGGCAGGCTGCTATAAGGTCTCCCCGTAGCCTTTTTTTTCTCCAGGCTGAAGAACCCAAACTCTCTCAGCCTATCTTCATAGGAGAGGTGCTCCGGCCCTCTGATCATCTTCATGGCCCTCCTCTGGACTCACTCCAACAGGTCCATGTCCTTCTTTATGTTGGGGGCTGCAGAGCTGAACGTAGTACCCGAGGTGGGTTCTCACAAGAGCCAAGTAGAGGAGGAGAATCACCTCCTTGGACCTGCTGGACATGCTTCTTTTGATGCAACCCAGGTTTCAGTTGGTTTCCTGGGCTGCAAGCCCACATTGTTGGGTCATGTTTAGCTTTTCATCCACCAGCACCCCAAGTTGTCCTCCTCAGGGCTGCTTCCAATCCATTCTGCTCCCAGCCTGTACTGATACTGGATGTTGCCCCAAACCAGGTGCAGGACCTTGCGCTTGACCTTGTTGAACTGCATGAGGTTCACACAGGTCCACCTTTTAAGCCTATCAAGGTCACTCAGGACAGCATCCCTTCCCTCCAGCATGTCAACCGCACCACTCAGCTTGGTGTCATTAGCAAACTTGCTGAAGGTGCACTCAATCCCACTATCCGTGTTGCCAACAAAAATGTTGAACAGTGGCAGTCCCAGTATGGATCCCTGAGGAATGCCACTCATCAGTGGTCTCTACTTGGACATTGAGCTGTTGACCACAACTCTGAGTGCACAAGTTGACCACAACTTTGAGTGCAACCATCCAGCCAATTCTTTATGCACAGCGTGGTCCACCTGTCAAATCCATGTCTCTCCAGTTTAGAGACAAGGATGTCATGTGGGACAGTGTCAAAAGCTCTGCACAGGTCCAAGTAGATGACGTCAGTCGCTCTTCCCTCAATCTGTCAATGATGTAACCCCATCATAAGAAGCCACCAAATTTGTCAGGCATAATTTGCACTTAGTGAAGCCATGTTGGCTGTCGCCAATAAGCACATTTTCCATGTGCTTTAGCATAGTTTCCAGGAGGATCTGCTCCATGATCATGGTCATGTTCTTAGTTTCTGCTTGTTGTCCCCGTGTAACTGTTTGGTACCAGCTGTTTCATTAGAGGGGTGTCTAAACTGAAGTACGCTGCAGGTCCTCTTGCAGCCAGCCTTGAAGTGCTGGTGCCCCTGCAAGCTCTATTCTTCCGTCTTTGTGAGTTTCGTGATCTTCCAGTAGAGTATAGGGTAGAGGAAGGGGAAGAGGGAGGCAAGCAGCACCTGTGTCTCATCCTGATACACAACGAGGAAATGGGTAGGATAAGCTTATGGATCCAGGAGCTGGGAAGCTGTCCTGGGTCCTTCTCTTTAAATGTAGCCCAGACTGAAAAGGAAGAGGTGAATTCTGTCCTGTGTGTATGAGGACTTCTTTTGAAGAGCAACAGAAGTCGAAACCTCCCCACTCCCCTGTGAAATTTCCAGAGCATTCACTGTGAAAAATCTGATTTCTTGCCTTGTTGAGATGTGTTTTAAATAGACTAGCTGGATCGCCCTGCAGGGATGCTGACGCCACTCTGAATAAAACTGCGCAAGCAGTCCGGCTGTGATGCCACATTAATCTCAACAAATATATTCTTCAAGTGCAGCTGAATATTAAACCTATCGCAAGAGCTCATGTAAGAGGAGGTGATTATGCAGTAGCAGCTTTGTTTAACATTTCTTAACGTCTGTAGCTAACAATGAGTTCTTGAGTGCACTAGACACTACTAGAAAAGGGAAGGATTTTGCAGCTTCTGGCACTGCATATTATATACCAGCAGAAAAAGCAAAGATTTATTTTTGCTTGCTGAATGAGAAAGGGAATGAAGTGCTGAGAGCTCTGTAACATTTCATATTCTCTTAGACACAAAGAGCCAGATGAATATTGTTGGAAAGAATGTGTTTATACAAGAATCATATTTATCTCAGAAGCTGGGGTCCTAACATTAGGCAAGGCATGGGATGAAAAAGCTGAGCATGTAATAACTCAGCAAAATTCCTGCTTCTGCCATGTATTTGAATAAGCTTCAATTACTCGTTTTCAGGGGATTGTTTTAGAATACCTCACATACAATTTGTTTTCAATAAACATTCACATATAGATTGAGAGAAAAAAAAATATGTTCGTTAAGAAGGCATGGCTTTCCAACTTTGCTTAACTTTCCTGAGAGAAAGTCACAAATGGTACTCTTTAAATGCATACATTTGAGCCTTTCAAAAAAATGATCACTCAGCTTTTGGACAAATTATCAGGCTCGGTCTCAACCTTGCACTGCATTGCAGGTTGTTGATAGCACAATCTGGATGGATTCTTCTGGGATCTCAGAGTACATTCCCATGCTCTTTGACTTCATTGATTTAACAGTAAATGGCACATTCTTGGAATGCTTGTGAAAGGATTCTATATAATACAGATAGGAATAAGCATGTGAAATAGTTTGTGTTTTAAGCAGAGCTGTTATTCCCTCTTGTTATATTAGTGTGGTTTCTTTCATTCCCATGTTATTCCTAAAGCTTGTTATTTTGAGGGATTCTGAGCTATGAGAAACCAGAGTTAAACCAGCTTTTACTCTGAACTGCTTTCTAAGAAAAAAAAGGAGAGACACTGGAAATTTTCCCATCACACATCTGTTAGACCCAAATTTGTTCCCAGTTCAGCTGCACTGGTCTAGTACCGGAGTGGTGTAATTGAACTCAGCGGAGTTAATCAGAGGTGACAAGGCAATAGAGTTTATTGCAACATACTTACTGTTTAAATAGCAGTGATAGCTGTGCACTGAACGGTAAAATAATTCCAAATTAAGAAAATCTTATAGTGAAAGGCAGAAAAACCTATGAATCATAGATTTTAACATAAGGAAACTGTAAATGGCCAGAAGTTGACCCAGAGAGAACTTTATTCTAGCAGACTTCCACCATCAATATTTCTTTGCAGTGGGAACCATTTTCTGCATCCACTGCTGCATGCCAGTGAATGTCCTATTCCAGCACTGTGTTCAGTCTGTACTACCTTTTGAATACCCTTTCCTTTTTCACTAATTCTTCTAATTCTTTCAGGAAGAAATACATCTAAACTTGAGTTCTGATTTGCAGCATGTATGCTTGCATGTCACTTCACATGAAGATTAGGGAAAATAAAAGTTAAATGACAATAAAAGCCCATTTAATTAAGATAAGTGCACAAGCTGTTACCTCCATTACTTTAGTTATCAAAGCCATATTAGTACAGAAGTTACACCATTGGGAAGAAGATGAAAAATAAGGAAGAGTAAATTTCTGTCCAGTTGCCATTTGGAAAACCACAGAGGGGAAAGGGGTATTAAAGCTGCTCGGTAAAAGCAGCTGAAGAGGTTCCCTCCAGCATGAGGAAATCTTATGCTGGAATAAGGCCAGGAGAGCCAGCCTGGTGACATTGGCTCCATTCACAGCATAGCAGGTGTAAAAGGCAGGAGGCAGCAAGATCCAAACATGCTGTCCTCCAGCACAAAAGTGAGGAGACTGCTCTTGGGCAGTGTGTGGCAGAACAAATGTTAACAGAGCCGATTTTGCTGACCTGAAATATTTTCAAGACTTGCTATATCTTATTCCTAAATAAGGCAAAACTGAGAATCTTTTTTTAAAGGACTGAGATGGAAAACTACATTTAGAAAAAAGAAATACTGACATGGCAATGCAGCTGTGCTCTGGGCTTGAACCTGAGCTTCCCATGTCTCCTATGAGTGCTGTAGCCATTCATTAACAGAGCAGTTGGCACCTTCTCTCATTTTGACCAAAACTCCCATTTTGAAATTGGGAATTCTGTCCCATTTCTCCCTGCTCAATGTCTGCTAAACCGATCCACTCAGATAATCCTTTCTGACAGATTGGTGTTTTCTGATAAAAATACATTCAGCAAAATAGTCATAACAGCTCTGGTTTTAAGGCTGATTATGTCCTAAGGTTAAGTAAGTGCTGAACTGTCTTTGGACTGCCATCCAGATGGATGGCTTGTGTGGCTTTCTGTTCCCAGCTTTGTTTAGCCATGCAGATCTAGAAAAGCTGGAAATATGCAGTGGTTGAGCTTGTGTTACACCGGGTTTTCACAGGGTGATAAACTCTTACATGGCTTACTTGGGGTCCATCAGACTGGTAGCACTTAATTGTACAGACTTTTTGGCATTCGTGTCCAGCCTTCAAACACAGCACTTCATGACTAGGACTGACTGCAGCTTATTCATTGCTTTACCATCCATGGGCATAACATTTCACTCCAAGTAATGCTGCTGAGAGCACACTGTATTCCTGTTTGAGGTTTTTTGGAAACCTCCTCTCTCAGACTGTTTATCCATCTACATTGATACTTGTCTAGAGATATGTTTTACTGTCTATTTACTTACAAATGTGTCAGAAAATTGTTTACCAATAAAATGTGGATTAAAGTATTTAGTATGTCTTTATCAGTTGCCAGTAATTTTTTTCTTTCCACTACTTCTTAAATGTTTAAAATACATAATAATGATGAAATTACTATGTTTTGATAATAAAAGGTATGTTATTTATTGGGGTATAGTCCATTTATTCTGGGTACCCCATAATCAAAATAAACTGACAATAAGCCCACTTATTTTCTCTGTTCAAACCAATCAAGTGCACCATTTGGACCTCATTTCCAGAATCTTTTCACATGGGAATTTCCCACTCATGTTGTGGATAGTCTGTCTGAGCAACAACTGAATGATCAGGCAAAACCGCAGTGATTGTTGCAGGCATCTGATTATAATTACTACCAAAAGTAATTATAATCCTTATTTCTCCAGCTATAGCTCCCAATGTTTAACTGATAGCACCACATACGAACATTATGATGTCTGTTTTGGTGGGTTCAGGCACTGGGCAGTGCAGACAAATGTTGGAGCAAGTTCATGAGGGTGACTCAAAAACTCTTTGCCGTGTCTGCAGCTTGTAAGCAATTTTGCAGGAGGCAGAACAGAGCATGTGAACAAAGATGGAAAATTATCTGAACTAATCAAACCAACTTATCATGAATGAATAGTCTTTCAGTGGAGATAATGAGGAGGGAATAGACTGGAATGGTGTGGGAGAATTTAAACAAGAAGCTCTGTATTTCATGCTTGTGATAGCATGGCCTTGGAACATTCATTTTTCATAGCATTTGTGCTCATTTTTAGTGTTGTAGTCTTCATGCAGGGGATTAAAATGAATCTCTGCAATTTTTCTGTGAATTTTACATAATTTTGTAAAGAAAACTGAGTACTGCACACAAGCCGGTTGGTTTTTTATCTTTGTAGAGCCTACTGTAGATCAATAGCAAGCATATGGAAAGTCTTCTTTACTCGAGGAAGATGGGCAGCACTGACCAGGACTGTAGGTGTACAAGTATTGGGTGCTACCTCATTCCTCTTGTCCACATGAAGACCAACGGAAGGAAGAGCTGATAGTGTAGAGTGGCAGCGAAGACTAGGAAAGGCAGATCAACAGCCCCCATGAAGGAAGATCTCCTGTGTTCACCCTTTCCCTCCATACTGCCAAAAGGAAATCCACTCAGAAGAAGGTGAAATGGAGATGGCTGTGTCGCATGCCTTGTTTCTGCCTCCCAAAGAAAGCTGAAGAAACTTTTCTGGCAGACGCTCTAAGAAGCAGCTAACAGTTTGGGACAATTTCAGTTGAGCAGTCCCATTAAATAGGCACCACCAAAGCTCACTGGTCTTTTTTAAGAGTTCAACCATCCTGCTGGGTTCCTGTGGTCCTTAGGAAGGACAACAAGCAGAGCAGCCACTGTACACAGCACCCTTCTCTCCTTAAAAGGAGCTGAATGAGCTTCAGCCAAGTAATTAGCATGGGCGTAATTTAACCAGAAGTAGCTCATACTTCACATTTTTTAGGCTGAAGTAGCAGGGCAGTATGGTGTAACCGGTGGCTTTGTGACTTCTAGGCCAGCAGCCTCACCAGAAATGCCAGCTAGTGGCTCTTCCAAGTGCTACTGCACATCAGGGATATTCATTCGTGTAGCAGTGGTGCAAGAGTGGTGCAAGGCAAAATTTAAGCTTTGGATAAAGGAATCATTAAGTACAATTTTTGGAAGTGTTCATACCACAACTTTATTACAAGTAATTATTCAATGCTGTACCATTTAAGTCTCCTGAAGGATATACAGGAGCATTTAAAAAGAGAAAGTTTTAAGTAGTTTAAATTGCTTCACAGACTTTCCCATGCACTTTTGACACCCCTCAACCATTGCCTGCAAAAAAATAAGAAGTAGGTGTGGCTGCAGACAGGTGACCTCGAATGAAGTTTGATAATCATATCATATATTCAGTCTAATAGAGTATTAGTTACCTGAAAAGATAGGCATATTTTGGACCATATCTTGAAGATCATGAAATGCCCATTTTTCAAGAGTCAGTCCAGTCACTGGCTCCTTGTATACTCATGGACTGTAAGCTGGTGGTAGTTGGCTTTGCTATGAGAACATGCTGGAGTAATCCTCTGATTTCTTTGTCTTCTGTCCACTGAAAATGGCCTGCAAGATGCCCTTTTGATAATTGTGTCTGCCTAGAGCATCGTACTTCAATCCCCACCACCTAAATGTGCCTGGTGTGGAACAAGGCATATTGATTACAGCTAGAATCTAATATTTTCAATAATGTTTTTCTTTAATTTCCAGAAATTAAAGATCAACTGTGTCATCAGTGTTTTTAATCTGGAGCTGATACGGATGCGTTTTACTGAACACACACGTGTTCCATTAGATTTAGGCAAAGAAGTTAATAATGTAAAAAAAAAAAAATTAAATGGCTACTTGCATATTTTCTATTTAATTGCAGAGATTTAACTTCTTTTTTTTTACTACACATCTTTGGGATGGTGGGAGAAGTACCACTGCTGTGTGGCTTCAGTGGTTTTAAATTTCTGGATGTTTTTTTAATTATGAGGGTGTAAGCATGCTTTAGCTAGCACATGACTGAACAAGGCTTAAATTGAGGAACAGCCTGGCTTTTTCTGTTTATATTTTTGTCACTGTGTATTATTATCCCAACACATTTCTTTTGTATTTCTTCTATGAATTAACAGCTGTGCAAAAACTGTCTTCTGAAATGTTCGTCTCTTAGTTTTGTCCATAAACAAAAGAAGTCCTGTTTATCTCTGTGTTGAGGGATTGCTGTTGATGCTGAAGCAGTCTAATAAGAATAAATAGCAAATATAAAACTGAGAGAAATACACCTCAATTCAGAAGGGCTTGTGTGAAACCTGCGGTTCTCCTGAGGCGAGATAGGGATTGTGATAGCCAGGGAGGTTTCTGCAAAGGGTGGAACAGGCTCACTGTGAGTTTCAGAGAGGTGAGCATGAGGAGGTGCTGGGCATCGACTGGAGAGAAGTGTTCTCGACGGGTGCCTCCCATCTTCAGTTCACTGAACAGGAGTGATATTGCTGTTACCTCAGTGCAGACCAGTCTCAAGCCATGCACTTACTCGCTGAGGCATGAGAAGGCTGTAGTTTTGCCTGTTTATCCTGCAGTGACTCTTTAATATCAGGCAAACATTAAAATAAAAGTAAATTTTATAGTACTTTGCTCGTTAATAAAATAGTTACAGTTTAGCTACTGTTTGCTACTGCTAGTCTAGAGAGAGTGCAGAAAAAAAAAAAAACAACAAAGCAAAAAGGCTTTTTTCATTCTTACTTAATTTTGTTTCCAGGAGTTTCCCTATTTTATCCTGTGAATGCTCCACCAGAAGTCTGTATTTTTTGATAGCTGAAGCATGGCTTAAAGGCAGCGTTGTCGCTGTGGGAGATGGAGGTGTTCTGGCATCAAGTCTGTCTCTTATCAGTTTTCTTCCCAGGAGTTTACATGTAGCTTCACATCTCTTCCCAGCTGCCCTCTGCCTCAGACATATCATTCTAACATCTCTAAATAGGATAATGGCTGACACGTGGCTGCTAAGGCTTTAGAAATGCTGATGTCCCTCCTTAATATTACTGATCTGTTCATCTGTAGTGAACAAATTATTGCCTGCTTACTGTCGGGGTAAGATTTAGTGTCCATTTCTCTAAGCTGAAAGCTGTATTCCTTAAAAGCATACCAATTAATGCCTGTATCTTATATATGAAGGAAAGTAATACATGTGCTCTATAAACAGCATGGACCAGAAAAGACTAGAAAGAAACAGATAACTGAACAGCCTTTCAGTAATTGCGTTTGAGGGAGGCAGTCACTGATCCTAGCTTGTGGGCGTCCCTGCCTTCCCTGTGTCGGTGGGGCATTCCTCACCCTTCCTATTGCTTTCCCTGCTGTTTTCTCCTTTGATCCAACTACTTTCAGCTGTTTATTTTTTACTTTCAACTATATATTTCTACTATTGATGGTGTCAGCAGCAGTCTAGGGCAGCAGTGTTCTCAGTGCAATAGAGAATGTTGTGCCCTGTTGTCAATTAGCCGTTTTCTCAAATCATCACTGACTTCAGCTGTTAAGGATTAGGTACCCGATTGAGTTATGAGGTTCTCTTATGACTTGAATGAAGTAGCAAGTTACTTACTTTAAATGCTGAAAAGCAGTCTACTAAATCTAATATTTTGCTAGATATTAAAATGTATTTCCAGCTGTTTTCCTTAATTTTTCTCCTGTATTTTCAAAATACATATCACTTCCCCCGCCCCACCCCCGCCAAATTTTCTGCATACTGAGATCTGAATTTGTTGAGAAAAGTTCAGTCTAGGAGGGACTTCTTCAGAAATCTCATAACTACTTTGCATAGAACAAAAAAAATTATTTGAATGTCTGTGATAATTTGAAATCTAAGACATCCGTATTTCAGTGTCTAGACAGGCCTTTATAAATAACTAAAATTAATTGGAAAATTGTAATAAATCATATTTGTCTTCAGAATAAAATAGTTTTATTGAATGCTGAAAGGAAATAGTTTTGATTTTTTTTTCTGTCCACAGTCTATCATAGTTAATAATGTAAATGCTTTCTCTGTGATGCTTCATTAAAATTCTTCTTGACTTGCATAATTCCCATGGGGTTACTGAATTATATTCTTTTAGAATTCCATCTTCTCAAGGTATCTAATATGTGTAGAAAGTAGATAAAATCATCAAAACCAAAAAGAATGTGCAAATAGGCATGTCTCTGGGTTTCTTCATTGCAGTTGGGTTAATATTTATGGAACTAATGTTGCATTAACCAACCAGCATAACTAGAAATAACTTTTCATTGATTCTTAGTACAGTGCTTGTTACTGGACAAATTCATGTATATTCTTCTTTTCATATATGTGTTCCAAAGTCTGTTGTGGCTTTCTTGCTTGTTTGGAGGTGTCAGGGCAGATAGGAAGAGAAGTAAGCCCGAACTCCAAAATATTCACAGGAAGCTGAATTGTCTCCATCATCTTTCTTTCTCTGACTCTTCAAATCTCTCCTTTTAGATGCACTCTCTTTCAGTTACTTCTCGTGCCAAAAAGTCATGAAATATCAGGCTGTGTTCCGAAAAAGGTAATTTTTTTCTCAGAAGTGCTCTCTGATGTCTTCCTGTGAAAACAACTAACAGCTTTTGCAATGTAGTTCAGAACTGCAAGGTCTGCATAAAGCAGTAGAGTCAGTGGAGTGGCAGGTCTGGCGAGGTTTCAGCTGAGGTTATCAAAGCGTGGCAGAACCAGAAGCTTAGCTTTTCTTGTAAATACTGCACCCATCTAAACTGTAGAGATACAAGAGACCTCACACATACACAAATATGTCTGCAACAAGGACACAGCTATTGTATCCACAGGCAGATAGCTATTATCTTGCATCTTGGCTTTTGTTAATAATGCTAACTTTGCCTGAATAGTTCATAGTAATTATCAGTTTTAACAGTAAGGAAGTATACCCCCTCACGTCAGTGACTCCCTGCCCTTATCTTTAAAAGAAACTACAGTGCTCTATGGTTTGTGTTAGACACGCAAGGATCTGAAGATGGCAAACCAAGGGGAGAATAAATACGTACACAGACAGGGAAAAGTTCTGCAGACATCACAGAGAAGATCTGAGCAATAGACCTGGCAAACAGCTAAACTGCAGGATTTTAAGGAGGATTTTGAACATCAGGTGTATTGCTGTATTTCACCGAATCACAGAATGGTTGAGGTTGGAAGGGACCTTTTGAGATCATCTAGCCCAGCCCCACTTCTCAAGCAGGGTTAGATAGAGCAGGTAATAGCTGGTTAGTCCAGGTTATTGTCCAGGTAATTTGGGGGTTACCAGTCTCCAGGCTGCAGTGACTCATTTTGCCATCCACATTATCACAGTCTGTATTGAGCACTGTAGTGCTCAATAACTGTATTGCTCAGAGTTTGTTTGCTTTCATATAACAAGTGTCCTTGGCCTCTTGACAAAAAAAGCAATAAAAAATATAAGCATTAGCTTACATAGGAGAGCTAGCACTGGTTCTTTTCAGAAGCTAGGTAAAACCTGTAAGTCCTCCCAGATGCAGAAGTTAAGAAAGTTAAAACTGAAACTTTTTTTCATGGAAAAAGGGGAAGAGGGAGGTCAAAAACTCAGAGGAGCCACATGAACATGGAGTACATTTGTTACTGCCTCTGTCAAAAGTACAGAAGGCTGACGCTCCCTGTGGCAGTTGAAGTCATTTCAGGTACCTGGAGGATCCAGGACCTCTAAATCTAGGATACAGACATTCCAGCATTAGTTAGTTTTTTGGAAATCAGAAGCTTCAAATTTATCTCCTGCTTCCTTTCATCCTTGCCTGTAGCAGACAAGGTAAAGCAGGTGAAGCATCCTAGCAGAGATTTGGGGTCACGGTTAGCGTGTGAACGGCACCATTCTGACCTTTAGAATTGGAATTCGAATTTCCTTGTCAATAAATGCAGCCTCTCCCATTAGGCTGAGGGAAGCATCCCTGCAAGTAGATTGCCATAAGTTCATGAAGACAGCACATCACTGCACAGCACTGATTTCTTCAACACAACTAACACCGCAAGCAGACCATGTTTTAGCCAAGGCGGCACTAGTTTAACATAGCTTGGACTCATTCCGCAATCAGAATCTGAAATGCTGAAGGTGCTCTCCTCAAGCTGAAGCCTGAAACCAGTTCCTGGTGATGGGACCCGGATAAGTAGTCATGACAAATTCTTTAGCAATCTCTCTGGTATTCCCATAGAACAGGAAGGCTGCTTCTGCTGTTTCTCCTTGTCTGGAAGGCTTCTCTTTTCATTTATATTACCTGCATTTACTAGCAGAGAACAACACTAATTTTCTCCAGGGCCTGTCAAACTAATGTCTTTCAGGTAAAAGCAACTTGCCATTACAGTTTATAGTATCTTTGCTCCCCCAGTATCTGCAGAAAGAAAAGGAGTAAAGGATCAAACAGATTGGTTTGTCTGATTTCATCCCAATCCTTTGCTGAAGCAGCTGCGTAGCCCACACTGCCTACAATAAATGGTTAAAAAATTACCAGTAGCTTTTGAAATCAACATTTGAAATGATAAATAGGCATTCTCCTTGAGCAGCTGTGGAACTGTCTGCTGCTGATGTTCTCCAGAACATCCTTTCCCATGAGTGATGAGATTTTGGAATCTGCAGAAGATGTGTGGGCACTCTTGGCCCCCGTTATTGCTATCTCAAACTAAATGTAATAGAGAAACTAGATCTTTCTTAATGGATCTGGAGAGCTATACCTTCCTGTTCAAGTTTATACTCCACTCTTGACCCTCTTCAGGACTGTTATCACAAGTTGCATTCAACAGAGAGAGTATATTTTTTCAGGTGTATGATTACAACTATTGCCTTCATGACTGAAAAGAAAATGTTTTTACTCTTTCCTGATTTCAAGGAAAAACCCCAAACTTGTGTGGGATCACAGAAATTCCCTAGATCATTCAGCTTCACCGACTACCATCAACTTACAAAAATCTTCTGTGAATCTGTGTATACGATAGACAGGTAACTTAATTGTATTATATAAAAGACAATTTCTTACAGCTTTTAGTATTTCTATTTACTACCTGAAGATGGCAAGGCTTCTCATAGATTACTTAGACTATTTGTTGTTTTTGGAGCCAAACCCAACACGAAGCCAGGCTCAGTTTAAAGACCATCGAAGTGATTGCATTAGAGTATTTGTGATGTTAACAAGCCACATCCACTGGAAGGCATAAGAGTTCATTCAGCTTCAGTATAAGCTGACTCAACAGCAGGCTTCAGCAGAGTCCTGGCTGCTGAAATGTCTAGAGCATCCGCATTGATACTAACAGCAAGATTAGCAAGTCATGTGGAGAAAACAACTGTGCAAACTCCATTCAGATGATCTCACAGCACCCTGCTGCTCTTGAGACCCATCTGTCCAGAGGCATTAGGAGAAAAAAAATGTGTCTTATTCCACATTAACAATGATTCTTCATATTGCTGCACACATCTGCCTTAAAGCCCCCCATCCTTCCTGGCGGTTCAGAGCCAATCATCTGGCCTTGCTGGGAACTCGGAGATCGTCCCAAACTGTAAATTCCCATGACCGGACTGGGAGGGTTTTTAAGGTCTGCACCAAGTCCCTTGTACATGTTTCTAGAGCGTGTATGCTGAGCTCTAGAGAGCATATTTCAGTATACAACTCACTAAAAAAGTCAGAGCCTCTGTAAGAGAATTAAATTATTTCTACAGTTTAAACATCCAGTAGTAACTTAGATTTGCATTATCAAGTCAGTTCTGATAGCTGTTCCCACCACAAAAATAATTATACTTTTGTTTAAACAGAAGAGGGGCACAGAATGGAAAAATTGGCATATGATAGACTGAACTCCTGCAGGGGTTTTAATTTTCACATACTCTTAAACTCATGGAGCCTAATGAGCTTAACATTTTGGCCAGTTGCACAATTTGGAAATTTCAACAGTGACTGGGTTTTGGACAGAAAAAAAATGTTCTCACAAATATGAAAAGTGAACAGATGTTACTATTGGTGCTTCCAACGCCTACTGACAGAAAACATCTGTGTTGAACTTCCTGAATTTTAGGATCTTGAGAACACTCCCACACACTACCAGAAGCCATTTGAAAGCAATTGGACTGACGGATTGGCTTTCGGGTCTATGACTGAATGTTCTAACATGAGCAGGTGCTGGTTGTTGTCTTGCCTTGAGGAGCAAAGCTAGCCAAGCAGCAACCTTACAACCACCGACCCACTGTTATGCAAGTTGTTAGCATTTTGTGTGAACTGTGATTTTTAAAAAGTCATGAAAAGCAGTTGATCTTAATAGCGTGATGATAACAAAATGAATGGAATGAATGGAAAGAATGAAAAAGAAATACATTTTGGTGTAGATACTAGCAGATTATGATTGCACTGCATTGTATGCTGCCCTGGAAAGTGTCTGGCTTATTTAATCCTGTCAAAACCCATGTTGATTGAATAGAATTTTCTTCTGTTCTGAAAACACACACACTAAAAACGTGCGAGGCATTCACTGTCCCTCAAAATGCTCAGTCAGATGTTTATTAGGTACCATGACCAAAGTCTGCCCTTTTACACTGGGCATGATACAGCAACTGTCACTGACTAACTGGGAGTTCCCTGCTTCCTCCTGCTCCACACCCATCATCTTGGTATTTGTCTGCTGTAAGAGCAAATTTGGCAAGATGATTTTCCTCTCTGTTGAATTTTTGGTCAGCTATCAAACTAATCTTCTCCAGTTAATTAAATAGCAATTAAAGTTTTGCTAGGATAAATCAATGTCATTTTAGTGGTCTGTAAAACATCATTAGTTCATGATCTCAACTTCAAGTTGATTCAAGGTATCATCTCAAAGTTATTTTAGTTAACTCTTTCTGAAAGTACGTAGTTGCAAGTCAGAGAGACAATATTGACATGTCAATATCAGTAGGTTTTTTCTGGTTTTATAGTTCTTTTAGGTCGGTTTAACCAACGTAAAGTGAGTTGCTCCATTAATCGCACATCCGCTCTCGCACTAACCCAAAGCATCTGTTGAGGCTGCACAGCGTCAGGCCAGCCCCAGCTCTGCAGGTTTCTGAGATAGGAAGCTTTCCCCCTGATCCCCTTACGTCCTACCAGAGCCCCATACCAGAATTTTAGCAGAGCCCAGTCTAAGCAGAGATTTTGTTATGCCCTAAATAAAGATGATAGAAACTGAGCAAGAAGCTATATAGAAGTCTTGAAGCTCTACAGAAGTCTTGGTATTTATGTGGCTCCTACCAGCCTAAACGAAACATGTATCTGAGTAACAAAAAATGGAAGCAAGGTTGGGGCCAGATGTTATACTTGGAATAAATGGATATGCTTTTGAGCACACAACATTATCATCTGATCATTTTCTTACACTGAAACATTTCTAACTCCCAAGAAAATCCTACTGGTTTGCACCACCAGTAGCAATGGTGCTGGCATATACTGACTGCCAAGTTTAGTATATTTATTGCATTTATATCCAGCACCTTTTTCATGCAGCATAATTCTCATGCTCACATTTATTGGAATCTTGATCCTAACTGCTAAATCCTAACTACAAAGACTTGATCTTTTGGGATATTGCCTTCTTGCACAGTTTAGAAAATGGAGATGTGGAGTTCCAACATTTGAGCTAGGGACCTAAACTCCTTTTGTAAGCAGGAATGGGCAGAAAAATGGGTACATTCAGGGTTCATTTGTTTGACCCTGTTCATTTGTTAATGCAGATTTGTTAATATCTGCATTAGGATGTATCACGCCATAAGGTATCACTCTCACCACTTAGGAGCTTTGCATGACTACATGGCATGTAGATAAATGTCTACATCTGTTCAATAAATACAACCCTTAAAATAAATTTCATGCCTTTCAAGTCATTACAAGTTCTACTACCTAATTCAGTAAAGCATGCTTACTAGATAGATATAGTTGCTAATATATGTCTTAACTCTAATCCCAAATTTCCCAATTTGTCTGTGCAGACATACTTCAGCAGAGATGCTGCTTTGAAGTTTCAGAGCTCTTCCCTTACTGAGCCTGCAAACAAAACCACCCTTCCCTCTGCCCACCACTTCCTTCCCACATCTTCTCCTCCTTCCTCATCTCCTTTCCTCTGCGCAATAACCTTTAAAGACTTAGTATGGAAATCCTTGTGAGGTTTTGTCTAGACTTGCCGTTTTGGATGTTTTTCTTTGAAAGACTGTTGCTGTGGTCCCAGTATCGTTCTTTCTACAGCAGCTCTGCAAAGCACAGAAAGCTTTTCTGACATAAATTCTTATGTATTTTGTGTTGTGAAGATACTTTTAACTGGTTCTTTTTAGTGCTTGACCTACATTCCAGCATGTATTTTCTTTTACACATGTTTTATCTTCTTGGGTGACATAGCAACTTTCTGGAAGATCACAAATTAGATCAAACTGTGGGAACAGAAAACAGTACAAAATTATTTCATTTACTGACTACAGAAAAGGACTGTGGCTTCTGGTAAAGAGAACCCTTTCATAGTTCTTTTTTTATGAAGATTTAATGTTTATTCCTTCCTTAATTAAAAAAAAATAAAAGTGTGCAATCTGAATCACTGCTTTGGAATTAATGTTAATGTCATTTGGTCACTGCTGTCCTGAGAGAAAATGCCGCATGTTCAGACAGTGTAGTTGAAAGAGCAGCAAATTGTTACCGTGCCACTAGGCTGAACTAGCCTCATTTTTTTAGTTATTTTTAACTTTAAGTGAATTCTATAATTTTTTGTTTACTTTTTGATATAAATAAAAAAAGGCTTTTAACAAATGAGAAGGAAAGGGGTTTTTTTTTTTCTGAGAAAACAAGCTGGAATGTGAAACTCAGCTAAATAGCCTTCTCTGAAGTAGCAAAAGATAAATTAAAAATAGAAATAACCATTAGCTATGTACTTTTTTTAAAAGCCTGATGACTCTTTCAGTGCTACTCTGTGTTTAAGAATTGAATACCATAGCTTAAGGCACTTGAGAAAGTTTTGCATCATTTGCTTATCAATATTCAATTTAGATCACAGAAGTCCATCCTTTCCTAGCACTGGTAACCATGTGGTGGCAGAAGCTAATGCCAGCCCTGCAGTAAAATACAGATTCAGAACATAAATTTGAGAAAGTGCAGGCCTGTGATACTACACGTAAATTTTGCAGTCCACTGGAGAAATAATAAGTCCTTCTCGTTCCTCTTGGAAGACCAAGTCCCTATACTACATGAATTAAAGAGTGAACAATGAAACACAGGCACTGCAGGAAGCCGTGCTGCTCAGTTGCATGATGAATTTCATTCCATTTCATCTGCACTTTCCCAGTTGTCTCACTGCCAGACGTTTTGCAGGAAGCCTTCTGCTTTTGTTGCCTTAGACCTTGCACAAAGGTGTTTTGACCCTACCTGATCTCCTTATCAGATTTCCTGAAGGTTATGACATATGCTGGAAACGTGCACCTGAGGTGGTGGGATCTGTGTGCAGCAGCAATGGCTGGTGCCACCTAGTGAGGAGCTTCTGAATGCTCACTGCAAATTGAGATTAATCATTTTTTAGAAAATAGTCATTATTACAGTACTGAAGACACAGAAATAAAGTAACTTGCAGAAGACACAGAAATAAAGTGACTTGCTAATACGTTTAACAACCAAGCCTTCAGAAACTGCAGGATATTTTCTCCCAGATAATCTTTATTTCCAGTGGCTAGCATTAGCTATGTTTTGCTCTATATATTTATATTTTCTACCATTCCACAGATTGTTTTCACCTGCTTTTCCCAGGTAGAATTACAAAAATGTTTAAAACTTGCTAAAAAAAAAGACCTCCTGAATTGCTGAGGCAGATGTATCTGTTCAAACTACATTATCAATGTACAGCAAAATGATGTATGGTATAGAAATGTACCAGTGTCTTCTGTGTCATAGTAGATGTGCTTATCGGTGACTGAAGATGTACCCAGTGAAGCTTTGAAAGTGAGGGATTTTAAGCTTGGTTTATTCCAGTAACCACTGAGAAGTGTGGGTAAACAAAAATTCCATCTTAGTAGGGCTGGCAGGAAAGGAAGACTACGCATGTATCCCTGCCATAGAAAGATTATGCAAAAATAATCAGTTAAGACCCACAGGATCTTAAACTTGTTTTGGAATTGGTTTTGTAAATAGTCAGAGGGTGTTGTGAGACAAGCTCACTGGAGATCTGTCCATGCTGGGCAGCCTGGGGCCACCAGAAGCAGTCGCTGACTTGAAATGAACTTGTTGAGCTATGGCAGCAGGATGCTCTGCCTCTCAGCTCAAAGCTGTGCAGCCCATACCTCAAGTATTTCTGGCACAGCCTACACTGCATGGAGCTGAAACTCCAAACCCTTCCCTTACATATTCCCCTCTAATATGTTCAATCTGTAAACTCCTGGATTTATGCTGCGGGAGAAATGCCAAGTGGTATGCACATCCCAGTCTCACTCTGCGCCACAGCAGAGTTCTTGAGGTTGTTCCTTGTAGTTTATATTTTTGGACAGTGGGGGAGCACGAAGGTCATACATTTTTTTAGTTGGGCTCAACAATTGCTTTTCTATACCTACCTCCAGAGAAGATGCCTGAGAGATTCACAAATTCCCTACATTTACACCCCCCATTCTCCATATTTTGCCAGCGTTACATTTTAAAACTTTTCTGTTTCTTTCCTGTGTGCCTGCAGGGGTGCTTTTTCCTGGGTTAGCACTTTTAATCAGCTCAGAAGTTGCTCATTTTCCTTATAACTAATTTTATTCCCTGGTATGTTGCTCTCTGCTCCACTTGCTGGTCTCCCTGTAGTGGTCCTGCATCAAGGTCTTTGCTGTCACATCCTTTCCCCATCTGTTCTTCCGGGGACCGTTCCAGGCTGAGCTCTCTTACAAAAAGTCCCAGATCCCACTTGTCTGTCACGGTCAGATCACCCTTCCCATAGGAAGTGAACTTGTCCTTTCACCAGTGACCTTTTTAAATGTCAGGGAATTAACCTCCCTTCGTCTTGTCCACTATTAAATAAATGATGACCTACAAGGATCGTTTTCGTGTGGGGAATACTGAATCATCACATTCCGTATACCAGAAGCAGTTGCAAAATGGAAGTCTGTAATGAAATGTGGAGAAATGGGCTCAATGACGGTGAAGCTCTGCAGTAGTTTTGATTCTGTCTCCTTGTATTGCGAATCAACAGTTTTCTCCTTTCTTTGTAGCTCTGTGCTGGTAGGTGGACTTCTCAGCAATTCATGATGATGTTCTTATATTTTAAAACCTTTGGAGCAGGTACTGTCATTTATTGTAACTATATTTGTATAGCATCTCAAACAATTGGTTGCTCTCAGAATTAGGTTACCCTCCTCTACCAGTTTTGTTTCCACACTGTAAATTTAGCAGTAAATTAGAAGGAAGAAAGTATTGCAACATGACATCTCTTTCATTTGACTGATCCTAAAAGAACTGAAAATTAAAGTTCAAGCTGCAGAACATGAACATTCAGTACAGATTTAAAAGTCTGTTCAGAATATTTTTAAGTCCACTGGGACTTAATTGCAAAATGTAGTTATTAAATTCAGTCACAGCCCCGACGGCACTTTCTTTCATGCACGTCACTGGACAAGCAACAATGTATATACAACATCGCAAATATTTTCTGGGAAGATTTTCTCCAGGCTTCCTCAATTTCTGACCTTTGCTTCTCTCTGTAAATAACTTTTGCACATGGCTGGGCCAGCCACATGAATTGTGTGAGACCTCTTCCAGTCAACTGAAGTCGCAGGAAGAGCAAAGCAGGGAACGCCTGTTTAGGACGTATGCTGCCGTTGGACGCCTTGTAATTTATCTGAACAGTTGTGGAAGTTTTGTATAAGAACAAAGAAAAAACTTCATGTTAGTCTCCAAAATACTCCATCAGCCCACTTTTTCCTTTTCTTTCTGCGTGCTCCCTTGGAGGTGCTGGCCGTAGCATGCCATGCACGCTTGGGTAAGCCTCTTAGGACTGGCCTGTAAATCCAGTGGTGGGTGACACCAAGTAATCATGCTATGTCCTGGATTCAGAAGAGTTCCAGTTCACCCCAGCAAAATGGGAAGCCTTCTGCCTGAGAGCACTGTGGGCCAGAGCACGTTTCTGCATTGCTTTATCATTTAAGAAAAGGGGGCACCAGAGAAAGTACTTGATGAATTGTCTAAAATACAACAGATAGGGATAGCATGTTTCACTAGGCTTGCCTTTTTGTTGTCGTTGGGTTTGGATTTTTTTACCTGGCAATTTATTCTGGACACCATTTTGCATCTTTAGAGAATTTTCTAGGCTTTCGCTTTCTGACCCTCCAGGAGCTCAAGCAGAGCAGTACCATGCATGGCATGTTTCACACAGGGGAATTCAGGACTCTGTTAATTGAGTCATGCTTTATTTGACTAAACCTTTCAAACTGATTGTCTTTGCTTAAATATCCTCGATGACCTTTGCAAAAGAGAGAACATTCTTAGGTCATTTGCTAATGAACAAGGGACATCTTCAACAAAAGATCTAACATAAAGAAAACAGAGTAAAAGCTGACAAGCCTGAGTTAACAAAGGTTAACAAAGTTAATTCAGTTAACAAGCTAAGGTACTAATTGGCTGAAGAATTACACAAACATTGTCATGATATGAAGTACTTCCCGAGCTCTGACTCTAGCTTCATGCTAAACTGGTCCTAGAAGGATCAATTCTGTTGTCCTTGTCGGAAATAATACTAAATAACCTCTATTTCTCAGCAAACAAATGGTCAGATATTTACCAGGAAAGCATGAGGAAGGGGCGCTGGCATTGCCCAGCTCTCTTCCTCATTTTCCATTCCTTGTTTACCTCTTCCTCCACACCTGACAGAAAAATGGGACTGGAAGTGGGAGAGTGGAGTTTGGTGTAGGAACTAGAGGTAACCATGTTCCCTGTAATGGCACCTTTGATGTCTTACAGCTCTGTGTGGCCCCTGCAGAAATCCAGGCACGGATTTAACAGTTCTGAACATAACCAGCATTTTATCAGAAGTTACAATTAAGTGTTTTACATGTGTTTTGCCTGCAGCCTGCTGCCCACAGGAGGGGTATAGATGGGCACTGAAGAGATGATTTGCATATCTCAGGTGGATGAGTAGCTTTTGGAATTTATTTGATTTCTTGTGGCTTTTCAGGTACTTCAGAAATGAAGCAGCATTTTCAGTGTACGGAATCCATGTTTGCCTTTCTTTGTGGAAGTAACGGAAACATTTGTATTCGGAATTTCTCAAAATTAAATTGAAACTGGATCCAACTCAAATCTCTACAGTTGAATTTGCATAATTTGTGTTCTTTGCAGGTGTATGAGATATGTTTTCATCCTTTTTAAAGGTTCCTTTCCAGATTTGTGTGTATGGGGAAGAACAAACTAACTTAAGTATTTAATTAAATTTTAAGGCTTTATAAGTTGGAAATATTTTAGATCGATATTTTCATAAGAATTGGTACTGCTTTACAAAAAACAATAAAGAGTACAAACTGCATTTTTTTTTAATGAATGAAATATCTATTATTTCCCTTAAAAGGCAGTTTCATGGTGTATGTTCCTTTGTACGCTTAATTTCTTTATACTTAAATTCTGAGGCATAGTAGGTAAGATAAATCAAGAAAAAGTGACATCAGAAAAGACTTCTTCCTGATCTTGGAGCTCACAGTGATGAATATTGGTTCAGATTTAAGTCATTATTCTAGCGCTTCTAATCAGCACCTTTCCTCTTTGAGTCAGGTAACTAAGAAAATAAGTTTACTGTGAATCTGCTTAGGCGAGGGTCTGCACCTCATAGCATAACTTTTAGAGATTCACTGATTTTTCAAAATATGAAACCTACGAATGTGGAGAAAGATGCCTTTGTAACAGCCAGCTGTGGCTGGCATAAGGAAATGAGCAGCTGCTTGTTAAGATGTGTATGCCTCCTGCCAGCACAAATTATATTTTATGTGCATTCATATAACCTTTGTTACTTCTCAGTTTGTTAACTTGAAAAGACCTGGCCTGCTAGCACCTAATAATCCACATGAATAGTCTTGGTTTAGAAGTAGGGATGCTATATAAAGTTGGGCTTAGTTGTAAGCAGAGGAGAGATTCTCTTCTCACACTGACAACTCAAATACTTAAATCCATGGTGCTCTTTGGCAACGCTACTAAACCACATTTCGTCAAATTAATAATAACAATATAGAAAGAGATCCATACTGTGAGAGTTCCATCCTGGTCACCTGTCCTGAGAAACAACCTGTAATTCATTTGTCATACTGGCCCATTCCTAGTCTTCTTCCAAGAAAAAAATTGCACTGTTTTGTACTCTGGCTATTTCAGCTGCTCAGTATGGATTCACTGGATATAATACAGTAAGACTTAAAACATAAAAACTACTCCAACTGCTGTGACAGCCATTTTCCGCAAAAGCAGTGTGGAAAATTGATTTTTTTTTAGAACTAGAAGTAAGCTGTGTTTCAGTCATGATGTTTGTTTTCAGGTTTGTCAAGACAACTGTAGCATAGATAAATGTTAATTATAGATAGATTGTTGACAATGAAGTTTTGAAAGTGTGTCACAAATGGGCCTATCCTTCAATGTGAGAATAAAATAAATTTTGCCTAATATCAATAAGGCATTGTTCAGTATCTTTACTACAACTCCCTGAATACAAAGAAATTAGGATATCTTCAGGTTCACTTCTTCAGCTCCCTGCGCTGCCCTCCTTTGCTCATCCCACCTCAATGGCATTAAATGAGGTTGTACTATTTTTCTTCTCAGACAGGGATCGCATTCATCTTCTAGCTCTTTCTTTGCAGGCGTAGGTGAGTCTGTAAGATTTTATACTAAACCAAGGTGTTAATTTTTTATCAGCTCATTTGTATAAATATCTGTTTGCTCATGTTTTGCTGTAATTCTTATTTCATGAGAAACCAATGCTGTTGCAGACTGGTCTGTGAAAAATCTTAATTGCAATTTTAAAATATTTTCATTAGGATCAGCTTAATTAGAACGTCTTGGTAAATGGTACTTTGCACCGCTGAAGGGTATTTCTCCAGAAAAGATTGTGGCAATTTGCTGTTAGTGTCATTAGTGCACTGAGTACTGTAGAGCATGCAAAACATATGTGCCTTTGGTGACACTACGTCTGGAATGGCTTTCAGATACTTTGGTTCACAGATCTCAGACATACTGTCACAGCCCATTACTTAAACCACCGTTGTGTCATTGCATTTTTTCCCCTGTTGAGCCTTGTGATGTTGGCAGTCAACAAGGGGATAATTTTTTAACAATGTTTGAAGTGGCCTGAAAGAGCCAAACCAGTGCTGAAAGGGAGAATGACAAGCGAGCCCTGCACTCAACTCTTCAACCTGTGTGGATGCATGTACACCAAATCATTTTTCAGACTACACTGCTAAATAGAGATATCAACCTCAAAGAGGCAGAAATTCCTGCCATTAAATATCAGACTCCATTTGTACGTAATACAGCCACTAAGCAGATTTCACAGTTAAACACATTTTACTTGCTTGGTGTGTAGTCGGTTGTGTTGTAGGTCAGTGAGGATCACTCTTGAGAAGCCTTATTCCAAAGAGAACACTTTTTCATAGAATAGCCATGAATATTCAGGTGGTGAATGTTGACTTGAGTGTTAATTTCCATGCATTGATTTTGTCACACACAATGTGGTCACTGTTGCTGGAGTTTCCCTGCGTGGTGTTGCCAGATGACATTCATCAAAGAGTCTGGGCTACTGGAACGGAAAGAGATTCTGTTTATTTTCTCTTTAAGAGATTGACTCCATTGCAGCAGTGATAACTAATCCATCTTCGTGCATCACAACTGTTCCTAAATAAATGCTTTTTTATTATTTTTATCAGGGCCAGCCAGGACTCCTTGGATCACAGGGGTTCACTGGACCACCGGGATTGATGGGGATCCCAGGAGTGCAGGGTCCCAAAGGTCACAAAGGTGAAAGAGGATATCCAGGAATAAGTGGACCCAAAGGAGAAATGGTAACTTTTGAATATCAGATGGTTTAGCTAATGAGCAAAATACTGGGCAGAACATTGTTTTAATTGTGCTGTTTCATTCTAGGGGCAAAGAGGAGTCACTGGATTCCCCGGGGCAGATGGCATTCCTGTAAGTAGCCAGTTACCTCATCTTTAAGAAATCACCAACTGCAAATATTGCAGTCTGGTTTAAAGCCTTTGTACTGTAATTAAAATCTCTGGGCTAAATTCTGCACCAGCCACACACTTAAGCTAAGGGCATTTGTTGAAGTGTGTGGAACTGCAGATACACAAGAGAGCAGAAACTGTGCTCCCTCTCATTCCTTCAAATAATTAAGGTCCATTTGCTTTGTCCTGTGAAGAAATCCCCTTGTAAAGGGGACAGGAAAGGACAGAATTTCCTGTGTCCCTGGAGGTTACCCAGCCAAGTATGCTCTTTTGTAGGAAAGAGCTGTGAGATAAGCCCTTCACATCTCTTAAGCTTGTGATGAAGGATACCAGTGGGTCGTTCCGTAATTATTTCAGAGTTGCAAAGCACGTAGAAAGACCAATAATTTTAAGACTACTAACCACTGTTATTTGCTTTATAGCTCATATGGCATGCTGAGATAGTCTTAAAAAACTGAACACTAAACAGGGTCAAACTTTGAACAAAGTGACCAGGTCCATGAAACTGAAACATTCAAAGAGGAAAACTGGGTAAAGTTCACAGCACAGTATTTTCCCAGCTTACACTTCTTTACATCTTGTGTCATAAAATAACAAAGAAATCTGAGTCACTGGAATCCCTGGACAGAGTTCCCAGGCTTGGGTTTCCTTTGTAGTGCTCCCTGACACCGGGGCCCCACTCTGCAGCCCACGCATCCACATCCACTCTGCTTTCACCCTTTTTTGTTTCCAGAAGAGTTCCCTATCGAGTTTCAGGGCTTTCTCTCTAACAATCTTCCCCCTCTCCCTCTTTCTCACTCTTAAAGGAAAAGGAAAAGACCCTCTTTCCCATTCCTATTAACCCTTCTGAAGCCAAGGACCTTGTTCATCTCACCACGTCATACTGTTTGTTCTGAGGACTCTAACATCCGAGGAAGGAGAGTAAATCGCTGCCCTGTGAAGCTCAGCGTTGCTATAGCTGGACTGCTTCTCTCATCTGAGGAAGTTTTCTTTTTTAGCCCTGCCTTCCCAAACTCGCCACATTGCACTGTGAGGGATAAATACCTTCAGACAGTACTTGAACCTGCATGCTCATTGTGTCCTGTCCTCAAGGTCCCTTGCCTTTCCCACTCGCTTACATTCTCCAACCAGTTTTCTGAGGCCGCGGCTTAGCGCTGACCATCGGAAGGCAAGTAGATAGGCGCGTGTGCAGACTGTAATGGCACAGTGCTAGGATGTGGGCTGAAAGCCAAGAGAGGATGGTGGCAAGCCTGGATCTCTTCTGGGGTGTCTAATACTAGTACCTGGTGGAGCTACATAGGGAACCGAACAGTTTTCTTTTTCTCCTAAGCAAGAGAGCAGAAGCAAAGAGAAAACTCTTGCTCTAGACAGAGGAGAAGGGAGAAATGTTTTATGTTAGTTTCTGGTTTTTCTGACTGAGTCCCCGGGAAGAAAGAGCTGCTCAAAGGCAGATTTGCTTCTCATCAGCCTCAGTGCAAACCAAAAGCATCAGCAATTAAGGTGAATGTAGGTACAGCAATGGAAATCCAGTTTGAGATGGGAGGCTCTGTCTGGAGGTTCTGCAGTGCCCTGGCTCCCTTGCTTTGAGCCATGCTGTTTTCTTCCGTACTTACAGCCTCATCACGACACTCAACCTAGTTCCTAAAGCATCTCTGACTTTTTTCCCAGCTTGGAAGCTGTTCAAAGCCAGTGAGGAACCTTTATTCCCACTCTTCCAGTGTGAAGCACTGAAATGCTTAACAATCCCAGTTCTTGGTGGCTCCCTGCACAGCAGCATCATCTGGCTTAGTTCTCTGCTTAACAGAGCCTGCATTGAAGATAGCTTTCTTACCCTTTCTGAAAGGTCCTTCACTACTCATTTTTTCATGCTGTCTGGGGCATCTGGTTCAAGCTGCAGCTATATTAAAAAAAGGCACTGTCTGTTTCTGTCTTTGAAAATCATAGTTTCCCATGGATCCAAGCCTTGGGCTTAATGTGAGAATGTCTAAATACTGTGTGACTACAGGAAAAGGAAAACTAGAAACAGATGGATAGATAAACACTTTTTTTTTTTTCTTCAACAGGGTCATCCAGGGCAGCCAGGATCAAGGGGGAAACCGGGTCATGACGGCTGTAATGGGACAGTAGGTGATCCTGGTGACCCAGGAATTCCCGGAGTCTCTGGTTTCCCTGGTACCATTGTAAGTAGCTGGCAGCAAGTACCTGAAGCTAAGATCATTGCTGAACTGAGTTTCATTCACATGTGTGTTGGAAGAGAATGGGCCGTCTCTTAATGGAGCTCCCTTTTGGCCCAGCAGAGCATCTGTGCAGACTTATCATGGACGCACTGCACTCTGCTTGCTTATTAAACTGCAGCTGGGGCTGCGAGCTCTGACCAGAGCTGTACATGCCACATAGATCTTGCAGAGAGATTACTTCAGGAAAACCAGTATAGTTTTATCCAGTAGTGATAAAATAATATTAAACTCACAATTTCTGATGAAAGTAACCTTCTCCTTCCCTGCCCCATGGCCAAAGTATTGGCTTTCCACGGCGCAATACGTAAGATGATGCTGAGGTGAGCAATGGGTCTCCATGATTTCCCACGGCACGTCAGCCCTGGAGAGCTGCAGCTGCAGCTCTGGCTAGGAGGTGCTACCCAGTAATACCGCTCCCATGTAATGGGGGGTTCTTCCCCCGGAATCCAAAATTCATTCTGCTATGTACTGTGAGGGTTTACACTTTGTTTTTAAACCATTAATTTTCAAAGCTAGGCATAGTGTCAGCCCCTAAACAGCAGTATGAAAACCCCAACCAATACTTCTCATTACTCTTAGCCGTGTATGTATTAGCATATATGATATCAAAGCTTACTTTACTATTTTTTGGTCACCTCCAGGGAGTCCAAGGGCCAAAGGGACAGAAGGGGGAGCCCTATATACTGCCACCGGACATCATAAGCCGATACAGGGTACGTCTCTTAACTCCTGTGAGTTATTCATGCTCAGTACAGTTTTACAAGCAGATGACGGAGAGTTAATTTTTCTTACACTTTGATGGGCACCTTCCAAGAGGCCCACTTCGATTCTGTCTATAGACTTTGCAAGGCAGTTTCTGATTTCTCTGGTTACAGCAAAGACTATCTGATATCCAGGGGGGAATAAATCTCCACACAGTTATTTGCAAGGAATTCCAGTCTATAGGTGGATTGCAGAGGCACTGGACCTGTTGTAGTTCAAGTATTACTCTCTTATTCGATGACTACCTTTGTATCATGCACAACAAAATCATTCCTTTGCCATAGTTTTGTCCATTGAATGATTCTGTTTACTATTAGCATCCTTTATGTATAATTCTCATGCAGGAGTTTGGTTGACTTTGGATAAAATATGCATCAATATATTGTTTAGTTATTTAGTAAACGCCAAGTATTCCTATGGGTGCTTTTACTGTAATCTTTAAAACTTGTTTTGTAATTACTTGTAGCTTTTTCTTGTATATGTAGTCTTGTATAATTTGAAGGTATCAGATGAAGATAAGGGGTTACATATGCTGTTGGAGTATAAACTGTGAGAAAATTATGTACAATGCTTCATCTGAGCTGTACTCAGCACAGAAGGAACTGCTGACATTGTTTATGTATATTTTGTGCCAGTGACGAGCACCAAAATAGGTTTTTCTGTTGGCATATTTGTAAGTTGCCTTTTCCTTTCAGAAACTTTAAATCTGCACTTGTTAGTAATTAGGAATAATTTAGGGATGATTAAGTAATGATTAAGAATTGCTCAAGTATATTGTGGCCAAGGATGGATACTGACACCTCTATTCATTTCAGAAAGTACTTGGTTCCACAAATTATTCTGTTAAAGAAATGCAAATTAACTAGATAGATAGGATGCTATTCAAAATGATTGAAGGTGTCTGGACTGAGTACCACATTATTTATGGGTATTGGAAGGTCTTTGCGCTAGAACATTTTTGGATCCAATTTCCAAAAACATTTCAACATGTACTGCAGTTAAAATATGTGGTCACTGAAAACAGTATGTTCCAAATGCTTTTAGTGACTCAGAAGAGAATCAAAATCATTTGGTAATTCCCATGCAACTCATGAAAAATAAGCTTGTACATTTCAGCTAAGGTTATAGCCCTAATTAATCCACTGGTTAGATACAAGTTTTCAAAAAAGAATTAAACATGGTCTGTTGTCCATTGTAACTTGGATCCCTAACTTCCCTGGCCAACTTTGTACCCTCCCACTGTACTGCATGCAACTACACTAGACATAGAAAGTACAAAATCCATGGTGGTCCACATTTGGTTATCTCAACACCTCTATTGAATGCATCTGTATGTAAGGGTTTCTGTAGCACTGTATGCTATGATTTATTTTTGGAATGAGAAAAAAAATAGTGAGAGAAAGACTTTATTCAGTTATGTATATAGTATTTATTGGATTTTTTACTTCTTTGGTTTTTAGGGGGAACCTGGTGATCGAGGGTTCAATGGTTTTCCAGTAAGTAGTATTACAGTGAATGTGATAAAATATCCATAGTAACTGATACCAGAACAACATTAATTGATGGTTGGATTTTTATTTTTTTTTTAAAGGGACCTCCAGGTACGCTGGGTATTCAAGGTCCTGCTGGTCCAAGAGGAGAGCGAGGAAGACCAGTAAGTATATTTAAAATACGTTCTGTAGAAAATTAACCTAACAGAAGAATTATCTTAGCAGGTTCCATTATGTTGGATTGCAACCTATCAAATGCATAGAAAAAACAGGTTAGAAATAGCACGTAGGTGTCCTTGGATGCAAAACCTTCTAAAAAGCACTGTGAGACACTGATTCTACAGGGATGACTGTTGCAAAGAGAGATAGTTTCTTTCACCCTGTGTTGCCAGAGGCTTTTGATTTATAATGTATTTCATTAACCTCCTCAAGAGAGTCTTGTTTGTAAAGATTATTCAGTGCTATCCACTCTACAACCCCCTACACTGAGTTATCAAAGATATCAGGACCTAATTATGTTATCTTTTCAGCTTATAAAGGATGTGTATATTAGCTTTCCGCACTTCCCACAGGAGATTGAATAGATAACATTCTTCATTAGTATTTAGAATACAACTTTATTTTTAAACCATTTTTCAGTAATTTTTTTCCAAAATCAACATTTACAGCATTGATATTGACAACTCTTGCTGAATAGTTCTTTGGGAAGATTGTGTTCTCTCCAGATACCATTTTCTACGTTTCTTATTACCATGGTTATAGTTCTATGGGTTAAAAAGCAGATATTCAAATTCAACATATTTCATTGTCTTTAGGCATGTTTTATTTGCCTGTAAGACAAATATGTAGCATCTGCTTTTTTGTTTGTTTTGTCAAGATTCACTTCAGACCTGCTCTGCATCACTGATTTGAGGGGAAAAAAAAATAATTCAGGGCTTCTTATATGCAGCCTCCACAGCTGCTTTGAGGGACACCCACCTCCAAAAACAAAATGAAAGCATTTCTAGTACTAAATCCACAGATTTTCCAAAGTCTGTTTTCTGTAGTGGCCTGTTTTATCATCTGGAGTAAGCTGCACCTTATCTTTTGCCTCTGGTCCTTCTGAAGTCCTTTACTTACTGTTCCTCTAGAGTGAATCCACAAAGTTCATAAGCTTCACGCAGGAGCCCAGCCTGCAGTGACTTATATTACCAGTACTCTGTCTTGGATATTAGGAGTGCTATGAACCATACGTTTTCTGAACCCCACGATTACATCCCTCTGGTTTCCATCTTGGCAACATCTCTTTTGAACAGTCTTCCAGAGTAGATGGATCCCCACCATCTCCAGCTCTTAACAAAATACTATATTTACTGTCTCTAAAGCTGTGACTCACCTGTGAGAGGGACCAGGGAGCATTTCCCAGGTCGGAGTTTACATTATTCCTCTTCTCTAAGTTCTAGATACTGCATGAAGGCAAGCACAGGTCCCCCAAGTCCCTGCAGGGCCTCCAGGCAGTGGGATGCCCTGCACAGTGCATCTGCCCAGTAGATTAGGCAATGGCTCACAGACTACTTGACTAACGAAAACTGATTCAAAAGTAATTTTTTCAAAACAAGTCTGTTGTTCCTGCACACAAGGGTACGTAGCAAGGCAGAGATGCCTAACAATTTCAGGTCTCACCAGAACGTTACTATCTTTTCCTAGCAGGTTAGGCTTGTTTTTGCATAACCCAGTTGCATCCCCTTCAGTGCTCAGTAGGTGGACAGTTCCATCTGCAACGCTCTCTCTTTTCTATCCCTCTTGTTCACCATCTTCTTCTCTGAACAGCTCATGCTTCTTACTCACCCCACCTTTCCCACATTTGACAGAGTTTTTAAATGTAGAGCCCTTTGGGGCCTGTTAACTGCCATAGCTGACTGAAGCAAGGCAGGTTGTCTCTACAGTTCATGGCTTTCCTAGTGCTATTCTTGTAAGATTCAGGTAGCTTTTTTTCTTGTTATAGTTTCATTTCCCACTATCTTCCTTTGATCTCGTTCTGTACAATACCAAACAGGTAATCTGAGATGCATGTGGTAGTTCAACTCCCTTTACAGACAGATGCAGTACCGAAACACCAGTCCTGTGTAGCTTAGAGATGTGCTTAGCTTTAGGTTTGAGCTTAAAATGTTACTCAGGATCCAAAAGTACAAGTTCTTATTACTTGAAATAAAAACAGGATTACACTAGGTCTAAGCTGGAAGACTGTTATTCTGTCAGGAAAGATTACTGTGTGACTGAGGAGGGTGTTTTTCAAAACAGTAAGCACAGCTAATACAGTGAGGATAGCACATCGAATGCTGAGGAATACACAACCTTCTAAATATCTACTTGTATTTCAGACATAAAGTAACTGACCTCCTGCATGCATTGATTAGAAAGCAATGAGTAACTTGCTCTCCCCTGTTGTGTTTCCCCAGGGACCACCAGGGCCCCCAGGACCACTAGGACCACAAGTAAGTCTATGTGTCAGAGTTGTTTATGTCGATTTTGTGTCGCTGAGGTTTATCCAAGACCCACTTGAAGGCAGTAAAATAAAGAACTACAGGCTGCACCAAAGGCTGTGTAGCACAAGACCTTCTCTTTTGGCTGCATACCACAAGAAGTTAGTCTTACACTGGGATCACCTATCCTGAAAAGATTAAACCAGTCCTAGAACCAGATTTAATTTGCTACTGTAGTCACAGTAGTTTCCTATGAACAGAGAATCCTTGCAGTCTTTACAAGGTACAATTATGTCTCTAGCGGAAAAAGTACATGAGTTCATTGTTCCAGCCCACTTAGGTATTTTTATTTAACATCCAGTGCTATTAAAAACCTTGCAAAAGAAATGCTTGATCTTTTTAAAGTGTTACTCAGTGAATGACTCAAAGTCTGTTGTAACAAGCACTGGTAGCACGAGATTTTAGTTAAAGTTGTCTTTCTGAGTGTTTAGATCTATAAAAGTACTTTTAAATCTATAAAAATACTTAGACGTAAACCTAGACTACTATTTGATTGCAGTCCTTCCGTGGTGTCCTACAGCCTTGTAAGCCTCAAAAGGCCTTTAAGCATGTTTAAATTTGAATTTTAAATTAGAGAACTGAGTCATACACTTAGTAAATCTTGACCTACTGTTTTTGCAGGGCAACAGGGGCCTTGGTTTCTTTGGAGAAAAAGGCGAACAGGTAAATGAAAACTAATGAATTAATATCACTACTAAAGGACAGGTTGATGTTATTTGCTATTTATAAAGGAACCTGTTTTATACACTGTCTCAATTTGCAATTGTATTATGTAATTATAAGAGAAAAACAAACAAGTATAGCTTTGAAAGTAATTATAATCTCCCTAAGGAATGTCATAGCTGAACTAAGTTGTACATGTCTGGGTCTAGCTGTTGCACTCATTTACACCAACACAGAGGTAACACTTCTGATACTTGTAGAGCCAGATCACTTTATATAAAGCAATAATCTTTACCATCATGCTGGAAACATAGGGCAAGAGGAAGTATTGCTATATGTTAACCCCAGCACAAAATAAATTTATCTTGCCATCAATTTATTCAGAAATTTAGAACCATACTCCTACCAGGGGCAAATCTACCTTGCTCCTTTTGTTGCAGTTCCTTAGACCCTGTGCTGATCAACAGCTTGACAAAGTATTATAACTGTTGGTAAACGTACCCTTATGCTTTTCCTGCAGGGCCCCCCAGGTCCTCCAGGTCCACCTGGCCTTCCTACAAGAGAACTGATGGGTGTCCCCTCTGACAAACACAAGGTAACTACAGTGTATTTTGCCAAATACACAAGGAACTAAGAGCTCTGCAGTACCAAAACTAAAATATTGTACAAATGTGATGTGCTTTTACCTATAGTACTTAGAAGGCTTTAATATAGCAAAATAGAAATCTGCTGCTTTCCCATAGCTTGTATCATGAAGTACTTACTGAGAATATGATGGCTAAAATCATTCAGAAAGCACTTCTCACAGATTCGAGGTGCCTTAGGCAGACTTGTTCTTTTTGTTTAAGTATGCAACTACTGGCCATCACTCACATCATCTCATTTTACAAGCAGAAATACCTGATGAGAAATCGTACAATATCTTATTTTTCATAATAGTGAGTGACATTTTCTTCCTGTAAAAGAATCATATCTTTAGGGAAGCTATCTGAATTACTGTGTTTGTTTATATAACTTATCTATGTAGTGCAGATATCTGTATATTTACAATTAAGCCTTGTTCATACATACTGAAGAAATCTTCAACAGCAAGATGCAGTTTATTCTCATCTGTTGCTTCTTGCTGGGAGCAGAGGTACTCATACCCCATACGTGTATATTCTGTATTAGACACCAACCTCCAAGCCAGTAGTTTTTCATCACACATTTGGAGTTAGAAAGTTCATGTGGCTCATGTAATTTCTGCATTAAAATAAGTAAATTAGTATGATACTGAAAGATCTACAAATGCGTTTGACAGTCTGCAGTCTGCATTAAGTAACATGCATGTTGGGATTTCCGTGACTGAGCAGAGATGTCCACATGTGAGCTACTTACATGGGGAGAATGCGCATTTGTTTGTGGTCATTACTCAGACACTCACCACCCGGACATCTCATGAAGAAGCCTAGAAACAACCTGAACTGTTTACATTCCTAGAAACCTTTTCAGAAAAAAATATAAAATATTTTTTAAAAAAGGACCTTTAAAACCTTTTTATGAAAACATGTGTTTCATTTGACAAGTGTATGAACAAAGAACAGCACAAGAGTAGTGTTTTTTCTCTTGATAAACATTTGTTATTTTGTTTTGTACAAAAATTATTGAAATGTAAATGGGTATGCCTAACATATCTGAATACTTTATTGATAGGGTGAAAGAGGAGAACCTGGACAAAAAGGGGAAGCTGGAATTCCAGTAAGTCAAGTGGAGAAGAACAAAGACAAATAATAATACTGGAGTTAATACTGGTACATTCGTCATTGAAATGATGCAATATAGATAAGGAGCAACGTAATCAGAGACAGCAGTTTGATGCTTTAGAAAAACTGAACAACATGACATGTAATAACTCCACAGTGCAATCAATCATTCTCTTACTGATTTACCAAAATAAGATTTTCCCTCACACATGTTTTAATTTTAGCTTTAACTATTAATAAATCTTTTTACTGCTGCTGGGCTGCTGATCTATGTTTTAAAAAATCCACTAAATTTCATTGAATAAGTATATATGGAAAATTTCTCAATTCTTTTCAGTCTACTGTCTAGCACATACAGACCTTTGGTCTCATTGGTCATTAAATGTGTTGAGTAAGTAGACAGTAATCCCATGTGTTGCTGTATCATTTAGAGCTGTCAACCAGGCTTGACTGAATGTAGTTTAGTTAACTCGCAGGCAACCTCTAGTCTAAATAGCTTTGCTATTGAGTGGTTCCTTTTTACTTCCCAGAGTGGTTTAAAATACAGTCTTTACCAATTAGAGATGCCTCACTGAGCATTTTGCAGAGCTTTATTTTCTCAGATGGTCTGGTCAGCTTCTCCACAAGGTTATGGGAGAAGGTCACAGTGCGAGCCCTAATAACCCTCTGTGTGAAGTTGCTAACCAGTTCTTCAGCTGTTGGTCAGATTTTACACATGTAAAATTTTGTTGTCTACATGCAGAAAACCAGAGATTTTATGCTGAGATAGCAAAAGGGGATATGTGTTTCTCCCGGGTTGTTTTTTGGGGTTGTTTGTGGGGTTTTTTTGATAGTAGGATGGATAGCAGCATGCCTGTGTTTGCCAAGTAGCTCTCTGAAGCTATGGTTTGGGTGTAAGCTGAGTTGCTGAATTGGTTGTATAGCTGAACAATTGCTTTGACTGTTCTTCAGAGTTGCAGCCACAGAAGAAATAAAGCAGGAGGAGATGATAGGAGGGAAACCCTGTCCTCTCCCTAATGGCCTGCTTCTGCTATTGTAATGAAGCAAGCATGTTACACTTAAAATTAAGGACAACAGTTCTTTCACATGCAGCTATTATTAGATCTGCCATGTGTTACAATGATGTTTTCTTCCTGTTTAGCTTCCATAAAACAGTGTTACAATATTTTTTGCGCATAATGAAGAAATATGTTGAACTGACTTGAAATGTTTCCTAGGGTGTACTTCTCTATGCTCCTGAAAAAGGTGAAGAAGGGGTAATGGGCTTCCCAGGGCAAAGGGTGAGTCTTTCATTAAAATTAAATTTCACCCAGCTGATTGTGCAAATCCAAGCTGAGACTTTGCCTTCAGGAAGAAAACACAGATTAATAAACTATAGAAATTATTGTTCTTCATCCTACCAGGTTGTGGCCAGCTCTGAACTGCCTGATACAAGAAAGTGAAAATTATGCCTATATCATCATTGGGAAGCCTTGTGCATCTCTTACCTAAAGCTGTGCTCACTAACCACAGCTACTGTTCTGGTCCTCAGCGCAGACTATATTTCACTGTTTTCATCTTAGCTCTCTTCAGACCATGGTTAAGAAACTTGAGTTTGGCTCTAGTTACTTGTGACACCAGAGGAAAAGATAATTTAAATAGTGCTACCTTGTAGCATCTATGGATGCTTTGGGGGGGGGGAAGGGGCAGTGTTTCTAAAGCGTTTAAACAGAGTGAGAACAGTATTCAGCATACATTTTTAAAAAATCTCATCCATCTTTAGAATCTCCATAGTCAATTCACAATGTATTGATTAAGAGACAAAAATCAAATACCAGATTTGATTTCAGACCTTCTGTTTGCACCATACATGAATCTCATTGAAAAAGTATCTGAACTCTGACTCTTAGTGTTATGAGTTTTGAACTGTCAGATTAGAGTATCTGAGAGAGAAAATGGTTTTTAACCATGAGGATGTTAGGATGTAACTTTATTTTGCTAATTGTATTCTGCCTTCATAGGGATTGCCTGGCATCAATGGTTTTCCAGGACTTAGTGGCGAAAGAGTGAGTATTTCATAAAGACTGTTTCTTCTAACACATATGTAGACAATCTGTCTGAAAAGTAAACTGTAGAGGACAAATTCTGCCCATAATTACATCAGCTGTAGTCTAACAAATATTATCTGGATTCATCTGTCATTGTAATTTGGGGTCAGTTATTTTTCTCATCCGTGAGAAAAAATTAGCCCTATAATTAAATTCTGTTTTGCTTAAACCATGAGCATTGTTTAAGAGCACTACAGGGAGGTGTCATTTTCATTGTTCCCGTTACTGCAATCGTGATTTCTGAAATTTTCTTCCAAATTGCAGAAACTTATTTTTTTTAATAGCTATCTACAGATGTGATTGAGATGTATGGTTATCTTGAATATCACAAAAGAAGAAGAAGAGAAGGAAACTGATAAATATACCAGTTAGATCTCTGTCCCCATGGAAATACACCCAAATATTTAAAATACTTTCTGTTTGTTCTCAGAAAAAGGCTTCTTCAGTCAGCATTAGAAATCATTTCCATGAGGTATTCAAATAGCTGTGGGATGCATGACTTTTCTGTACTTCTTCATCCTTAGTTGTTTAAAGGATTTGTCCTGCAACCAGGCATAACAATAATAACATGAAACACATGGGACACGAAATACACAAAATATGAAAAATCACATTTGCGCAGCTATTTGGTCCAATTACAAAACCTGGCAGTGTGGAAGGGAATATGCTATCAGTAATACATATGTGGAGAGGCTGATGCAAAACCCATGGAAGCCCGCTGGTTGACCTTAACGTAGGTTGAGTCATACTCCATACTGCAGTCAGAAATGGTCAGCATCTTCCCCTTATTGAGGGTGAATCTTGGCAACAATTTTACCAGAAGGTGCATCAGTTTGGATGGAGTATCACTGTATAACATATGTATAAGAGGGGACAGCCTACTCAATCTACTGTTCCCAATGACCTCCTTTTTGTTGATTTTTGAGTGATTTGATTCTAAAGAAAGAAAGGATGGTTAAGTCCTGCTTGCACACAGATGGTCGCAATGAGGGCTGCTGGCTTCACTTTTAGACCACTAGCTCCACCTAGTGTAAACGGATTTTACACCTGATGCTCAAGAGGCTCCTTTTCTGATGTAGCGGTGTACCGTTGCCATTATGGAAAGGTCTCTGGAGTGTGCCGTCCAGTTTGTGGCATCTTGCTGAGAGCTGTGGTATTTGTAGTGCTTCAAAACGGCATAAGTGACTTACAGAGCTTGTTATTCACATTCAAGTTCCGTATAGGGGTTGTACCCACTGTGAAACTCGGGAGATGCTGAATTTTAAAAAAGCTGGTGAATAATCTAACTGGTATGAATTATACAGATCTACTGGTTTCAGTGAAACTGTGGTAGTTGATATCAGTTGATGATCTAGCCACTGTTTTCTACTAAAAGCTTAGGTTTTTAACATTGGTCTCTTTCCAGAGTACATATGAACATTTTCTGTAGAGGACTAAAGTTGTCAAAAGAGCTGAGTAAAGCACACAGGAGACATTATCTTTTCTGTATCAGTACCACTGAAATCTGCACTTTGCTCTGTGCACTCCCAGCAACTAAAATATGCTTTCATGTGATAGGATGTACTATGTTTTACCGCACATTTTTTAATCCACATGCTTTGGATTTCAAACCTTTTAAAAGAATGAAGTGGGCAGCGCCTTAAATGTTATAACATTTGCTGAGGTAGGGATGGAAGATTTTCTCTGGGATACAACGTGCCCAAGGGTGGGAGAGTTGGATGAAGGCACCTTCAAGGCTGGTCCTGAGTTTTTCTTGGTCAGCCAGGGAACCTCTCTTTGGCCAAACATGTTCCAGCAACCTGGAAAACAGCAAAAAGGACCTGTGCACTTCAGTGCTGTTTTGCTGCTCGCTGTTTGCATTCCAGTGAAAATATGTCCACTTGTAGTGATTCAGACTCATTTAGTCTTTTTGCAGCAGCTTGGTGTGTTCTGGCTGCCTGGCCCACGTGTCTCAGGGCCAACTAGCACGGAGGGGATCCCCTTTCTCCTCCCTCATCCTGCAGCCTCCACAGAATGGTTTAAAGTGCAGGTGCTCCTTCCATCTGTGCCACTGCCAGGGGCAACAGAGCCTGCGCTGCAGCAGGTCCCTCTGGCCTTTGACAGGAGTTAGACTTGGTCCAAGAGATGGAGCATCAAAACACAGGGGGACTGAATGGTATTGCCCAAGTAACTACACGCCCAGTAGACAAACTGCTCAGCTCTGTTGCATAGTTTTCACACTAACATCAGAGGAAGCCAGCTGCTACAGACCAAGTAATTTTATTCTCTCTCTGATAAAGGAAAAGTCAATCATTTTTATGTGTATTACAGGGTATTCCAGGATTTGATGGTCCACCAGGTGGTTATGGTCCTAGAGGAAGCAAGGTACTGCTTTACTTTCATTTGCTAGAAGCAATAAAACAGATGTCATTTTGCTTTCTTTCCTGTCATGTAATAACAATTGTTTGGCGTCATTGTAGAACTGGTTACATGGGTTGTTAAGCTGAAATCTCTGAGATTTTTTTAAAGTGCTTTTGAAAGTTTATTTCTTTGTGTTTCATGGGCATACCTTTCCATTTTAAAAGAAATTCTCTAGAATAATGTGCTTAGATGTGATACTCCAACTTCTGTTAACAGGGGGAGCCAGGGGAGATTGGTCCTCCAGGACCAGTTTCCTATTTTCCTTCCCGTATCCCAAGGAAAGGTATGTCTTCTTCGCTTAGATTGCTTATCTGAACTGTGTTTTACTATCTTCTACATAGATCAAAAGCATGAAACTCTTGATAATTCAACTTCCTAAACCACTGTGTTTGCTAAACTGTTCCAGAAGGTATAATTGCCTTCTGAGAGAGTGCCCTAATCACATTTTTGCAGACAAGTGGCTTCTTGGTCACTCCTGCTGAAGCTGAATTGCCATACAAAAGGCATGCATGCATTCCTGTGTCCATAGAGAAAAAGCAAGCAAAAAGGTGTGTGACTTTGTTGTCCAGTGAAAGGAAGAATGGGAGAGTCTGTCTTTTGCATCATTTCAGAGACTGGATAAAGTGCAGCAATGACAGCACAGCAGACACCATTCTTATAAGCTAGTATTTAGAAAAAAAAAAAAAAAAAACAACCAAAAAAAACCCCAAAACCAACATCTTAAAAGCCTTGAGGAATAGAAGAGGAATTTTTTTTTCCTGTTTTAAATTGGCAGATTTCCTTTGTGATCTTTCACTAGACTTGTAGCACCTACTGTCAGCTGTCCTGCTGAGCTGTAGTGGCTCTGACTGGCCAGACTAGAAACACGTAGAAGGTGATATCAGTTCATCAAGGCCAAAACTATTCCAGGGAAGGTGCCAGCAAACAGTAAGGGTGATCACATGCCATTGCCCCAGCCCGTGTCCTCGTACCACTGAGTTTACTAGTCTTATTGAAAGCCAGAGTCTAACAATGAATGGTTGCCTTCCTCCCAGAAAAAGGGGTCAAGAGGCCCAATATATTGTTCAGATCACACCAAATACCCTGACAGGCTCTTTGGAGCAGGAGAAAGCAGGCAGGAGGCTGGATACACTGTATATCCTCTAAGTATCATTGACCTTTGATAAGAGGATGATACTTTCTGCAGGCAATAGCTGGGCACAGGCAGATGCTTTAGGTACTGGGGAGCAGAGGAAAGCTTACATATACATCTGTTATAATGGCAACTTCTTGTAGGAAAAAGAGGGGCTCTCCTCAGACACCTGGTCTTCTGTGCTTCCCAGAGTAATGTAGCTCTAGCAGCGTATTGGTAAGAGCTGAGAGATGCTCTCCTTTTTCCTGGGCGTGCTGGCTTCACACCATTCCTGTCACAGGTCGTGCTCAGCTCCCAGGAATCTGGGCTTTACAGAAATATCTCAGATGTATTTCTTTATTCAGACTGACACAGCATGACGTAGCAGGTTTTTGCATTTCTAATGTTACCTTTAAGAAATAATTCTATATTCTAATATTCTGAAGCCCTTGAAGTTCTTAATTCTTACTTTTAAGAACTGAGCAATCTGCAGTGTATCACAAGTCAGCATTTATGAGTCACAAACAGCATCACACTAATGTGTTTTGTGGAACTGGGGATGTCTTTCAGGAGCAAGAGGTGACCCAGGCTTTCCAGGTGTTTCTGGACTACAGGGAGACCCAGGAGAGGAGGGAGATCGTGGGCTGCCTGGTCTTCCTGGATTCTCGGATGGTAACACGCCAGCAACACATGTTCCAATAGTTTATTTTTATAGCAAGTTTTAACTGAACAGGGTCAGGGTGGGGGAAATACCTGTGCAGACTGTGGAATACACAATGCAGAGTGGTAAATAACTAACTGCAGGGGCAAAAAAACTGAGGGGGCCATTTTCCTTCAGCCTCGATGGGTCTCTGACAAAACAACAGAAATAGAGATGATGACAGAGCCTTGCTTCATAACTGACAGTGATTTTGCTCAAGTGAAAAGTGCAGTTACCATTTTTGCTCCATGCTAAATATCTCCATTTTTCATTGCATGCTGGATGCAGTTTTATGACCTTTCCCTTCTGCTACTTTACAGCTCTTTGAGCAGCATTGTTAAGAAACTGTTCTGAACTTCTTCCCTGGTTCTGTTTCAGCGGATGGGGATAAGCCAGGCTTACCTGGAGAAATGGGACCAAAGGGTGAAAAAGGTGAATTAGGATCTCCAGCTTACCAGGCAGGTCCCCCTGGGTTTCCGGGTAAGCACGGTGCACCAGGACTCCGTGGTCCACCTGGTCCTACTGGATCCCCTGGTAAGTGCACGAAGAGAGATGATGAGCATTCACAGGAACATCTCTGCTTGTGTTGAAAGATAGCTGTTGGCAAGGCAAAGTGTGAAAGTAGATTGTGGGAATGAAACTAAATGAGTAGTGGGGAGGACACACAGGGGAGAAGTGTTGTATATTTGTCAATGAAGGAGAGGTTTACATGAGTTTTAGACATTCCTGGCAACATTTGAAAGCAAAGGAGGTCTGTTTCAGGCTGCGGGAGGATATGAGTGTCAAGGAGTGTCTTGAGAGAGCTGGATTTCTTCCTTAGTCTGTAGAAGAGAAAGCTAAGGGGAATTTGACTGCTATCTTTCCCTGCCTCTTGCGAGGTTATAGGGAAAACGGAATCAGATGCCTCGCTGAGGAGCACAGCAACAGGGCAAGAAGCAATGATCACAAGCTGCAACAGAGAAGTTCTGCTTAGATATTAGGAAAACCTTTTTCACTGTGAGGGGGACAGTTTGCCCAGAAAGGTTGTAGACTCTCCATCTTTGGAGATACTCAGCTGGACAAGGCCCTGAGCAACTTGCTGTAACTTTGAGGCTGACCCTGGTTTAAGCAGAGGATTGGACCAGGTGGCCTCCAGAGGCCACTTCTGACTGAGATTGTGCCGTGCCTCTGCGATAAGTGCCACACTGCAGTGCAAGAGCAGGAGTGGACAGAAGGATGTGCAGAAGGTGATCCAGAGCAAGCGGTCTGTGCTACTGCAAAGGAATTCAGGGTGAGAGAGAGCAAAGTATGGCAAGGATCATCTGCTACAGCAGATGGGAGCAACTGAGAACAGGTGTGGGAAGCTGGGAGCGAGGAAGAGAGCTGGGGGTAGATAGTAGGCTGGGTTAGGCAGTAAATGACATTAGCTGAAACAGAAAAGGGCAGATGCAGTGCAGCTCAAAGGAACAGGGAGGAAAGAGAAAAAGAGTAAATCTACAGTAGGTTAATGTATATTTTTATTCAATTAAACTTCTAGGTTCTCTCTTTGGATTAAAAGGACAGGAGGGGCAGCCAGGTAGATTTGGCATGCAAGGCTTCCCTGGGCCAAGAGGGCAAAAAGGACCTAAAGGTAGGTCATAACAGATAAGTCAGTAGATGACCTGCTGTTACGCATTGTGTAAAGCTTCTGTCGTATTCAGTCTGAGTTTATGGCATGCCTGGGGACTGATGAATTTGATCCGGGGCTAACACAACACGGAAACACTGTGTTAGTTTCTTGTAAGAAAAAAAAAATAAAAAAAAGAAAAGAAAAGAAGTACTTTTCTCAAGTATTTGAGAAACTACTCAAGTATTCTCAAGTCTATATATAAAATTAATAGAGCTGAACATCTATTTGTTGTGACAGAGCACTCTTTCTTCTCTTGCCAATCCTTTCCTTAGGTGAAGAAGGGGACTGCAGTACATGCCTTGTGGGTGATGAAATGAGAAGGGGGTCTACTGGTCCCCCTGGCCCTCCTGGCTTTCCAGGAACCCCTGGCCAGCCTGGGAGGAAAGGAGAACCTGGTGATCAAGGACCACATGGTATTCCTGGCTACCCTGGAGCAAAAGTGAGATACATGTTTCTTTATTGCATAGTTTTATATTCCTACTAGAAAAAAAAAAATCCAAGCTATGGAAAAGCTCCATGGAAAAACAGTGAAATTTATTATTTAGGTTTTTGTGTGCCACTTCAACAGCTTTCAGATTGCTATCTACAAAATTCAGAAAGCCAAAAATTGCTAGTACGGAGGTGAAAATAGGATGTTTTGGGAAGAGCAAAAGATTTCCACAATCTTTCCATTTAAGTAAAGCTGTTTCAGCAGAACCCTTTCATCCAGCTGTAGTACTAAGTATGATCTGACCATCTAGAAGGGTAACAATTCTGGTAGTAACTTAAGGTTGTTGCTAATATGTCAAAATGATGCAGTGTAAGGTTCTTGCTTACAATACATTAAGTCTTCCTAAAACCCACCATTCAATAACCCACAGAAAAGGGCTGTGTTTATAATTGCTTGCTTGTTATTTACTTTTAAAGGTGCTGTGCTATATAGTATGCCAGCTGCATCACGGCTCCTCGCAGTCAGAACTGACTTCAGGAATTCACATCTCTCAAGATTTTAGAATAAAATCTTTGTAAAGCTTGCCCAAAACTGATTTTGTTTTTGCAAAGATGTCAGAGCAAACATAATGTTTCAGTTAGTGCTTTAGGCCGTTCTGAACATTAAAAATACAAACACTCACAACTAGCCTAAGTTTGGGATTTTTTAGGGTTAAAATAAAATAAACTTTGACTTGATTGTGGCTGTCAAAAAAAGCAGAAAAAGTACTTTTTTCTGAAAATTCAAAATACTTGTATGAGAATTTATACTTTCTAGAAGTCATAAAAATTTGACAGAAATATTTTCAAAAAGTTCAGTGTTGAAACTGGTTAAAAATTTGCGAGTTCTGCAAGGCTTTTTGCCTTTGAAATGAAGAATTTCAGTATCTTCATCCCAGAATTTAAGTTACTACAGAACAGACAGTAGTATAGATGTAGTATAGACATAGCATAGCAGTGCAAAATATTACTCAGCGGCAAAGCCCTGACTTTATCTCAGCTTTTGGTCTGCAACAAATTCAGAGTAAAATAATTTAACTTAAATATTCTTGGTCCATTTTCTTAGGCAGAAGTGACTCCATAACTCTGAGCATGTTCAACAAGTTACACATATGGACAATAAATACACTTAATCTAGGTCAGATCTATACCAATTTAATGAAAATAACGTTTTATCCAAAGCAAAGGGTATTTTTTTCTGTGGAGAAAAAGAAATTGGAAACAGCTGGAAAACACTTTGAAAACACCTGTGTGCTAAATTTCATTGTACACAACATCTAAGCCTCGAAGAGCAAAAAATAGCAATGTGAACATCATATTATTAATGCAGTATTACTGCTGAAGATTCCTGCAGTCATATAGTCAGTGAAATAGTACACATGATATTAAGTTCCTGACATTTCTTTTGCCCTGTAAAAAGCAATGTCCAGAAGAAACATCTTTACTGTGGTGTATAGATGTGGCTTCACTGACCATAAAAAAGCAGTCTGCAAATATGGCCCGGGTAAAGCAGGATCCTTATACTCAAATCTCATCTCCCACCGTAGACTTACAGAACTGCAAACCTGTATTGTAGAGATGACCTGTAGCTGACATACAGTTTCCACACGTGCTTTTTCACCCAAGAAAATCTTGGAGAATGTCAGTAAAAGGCAGTGATGCAAAAGACAGCCTTTTAAATACTGTATGGCACAGGAGTGTTTTAAATAAAAAATAAATGCATCAGGTACATCCCTTTAATTCAGTGTCTGCCCTGGAATTCATTAAGAGGAGGCTAGGGAAAACCTAACGTGTGGCTTGTATTTTAGTGAGCATGAATGTAGTTCAGAACTAAAGCTAACTGGTGTAAAACAGTCAACGTTAAATGAGTCTGTAACCTCTGGGCCTTGGCACCTACCATGGGTTTGGTCCCATGATTGAAAGGCTCTTGGGCAGAAGCCAGCAGTACCACTTTTCAGGTGGGCTGTTCAGGAGGATTCTGCATTATGCCAAGGCATCAGGAATGCCAGGGACTGGTCTTTAGCTTCATCACCATTTGCCTTTGCAAGAGAGGAAATCTCCGTCCTTGGAGATTTTCAAAGCTTGCCTGGGCAAGGCCCTGAGCAGCCTGCTCTAGCTCCAAGTTCTGGGTTGCACCAAGGACCTCCAGCTCTCCCTTCTAACCAAAACCTTTCCCATAGGTCTGTGATGTGGGGTAGGTCACTGAATCACTCTGCCCAAGTTCTTGTCTCTGGTAAATGAAGACAGTGCTACTTTTCAGCCTCACAACAGTGTTGTGAACCACAATCCACCACCAGCTATGAGGCTGTCCTCTTACATAGTGCTGGGCAGGAGGGGCTGCAGGTCAATGTAACACTGATTTTTGTTTCCGTGGTGCCAAAGAGTTGCTTACAGCATTTTCTTCAGTGGCTAACATTGAGTAATTAACCATGTTTTCTCCAATGCAGTTCTGCAGCTGCGGTCATCTGCAGGACTCTAGCTCATGGAAAGCCACAGCTCTCCCAATGCCATCCTCATGCAGAAGCTCCCCTGCCATGCCTTGGTAACATAGACCTTGTCTATTAAAGCATATTAATAAAGATTCAGGCACAAGAACAGGATTACTGAAGAGGAAATCATTCACAGAAAATAACGGGAAAGCAGTAAAACTTAAGGAGACTTATTTTTTTAGGCAGGGCAGTGGAAATGCAATCTTGATACTTATTTTTTAAGTGGTTCTGTTTCTTTTTTTCTTTTCAATGTATGTAAAACCAGGGATTTCCGGGTCAACATGGATTTCCTGGACCAAAAGGAGAAAAGGGAGATTCTTTATACATAACTACAAAAGGTAAAGTAAAAATTCATATCACTTGTATTTTGCTGTTGTTTATACCTTTCATGAGAGATTGGCCTCACAATGAAGGGTCTTCTTTAGGCACCAAAGGAATCCGAGGAGATCCTGGGCTGCCCGGTATCAGAGGTGAAGATGGTTTCCCAGGTAGAGATGGATTAGATGGTTTACCAGGACAGCCTGGCCTTCCGGTAGGTAGCAAATGCAGTTAGATCGTTTCCACCACACTCAATTGCTAATGCATTTAGTTCTGAGTTGTTATGATCACCAGGCTATCCTTCTCTCACAGATAACGATGCACAACTAGACTGGCTTTGCTGGTTATTGATGCATTAAACATCAGGCTTGCTCTCAGGGTTTTTATAACATCTTTCACTTTTATTTCCATTTTATTTAAACAACTGAGTAGTAGTGTATAACCCATTTAGGCCAGCTTGTATTACTGGTTAGTTTGTGATAATTATTGGTTTATTAGTGACTCCTTCTAGCATTGTCTAAGAGAGATCCTGTGTGACAGAACATCAACAACTTTGTTATGACTGAGTTAAAGAAAAGCAAAATTTACGACAATTTTACACCCCCAAAATGTAGGTTGTGTCATCATATATATGCTTGATAGCACCTCACTAACTGTAGCCATCTAGTAGTGAGACATGTAGTCTCAGTTCATTTTCTAAGTTCCTTCGGTAGGCAAAAGAAAAAATTAAATACTTTGCAAGAGGAATTCATCTCACCCATCATAAATGGTGTTTTGGACCCTGGGGTGCTCTTACATGATATTTGAAAATGGGCTGGAGCCATATTACCCAATCTGGACCACACTGCTTTTTCATACCAGTAAAGATGGTACTTTCTGATACGTCTGAGGCTGGAAACAATGGAAACATTTTCTAGTGAGGTTTGTAAGATGTTGATTCAATAGTGTGGAAATATCACTAGAGAAACAGACACAGAAAAAATCTGCCCACTTGGGCACGGCACAATTTTATGTTAGCTTTTCTCAAGGTCTCAGAAGTAAATGACGCACAGAACATTTCTAGTGATGCATATGGTTTCCCCAAAATGCACTTGCAGCTTTTCAGAAAGGGCAGTAAGCCTCTCTACAGCAGTGATTCATATTGCCCAAGTGCCATTCATGGGTCCGCATTCTTAGGGGAGTGCTCCCTCTAAGAGTGCTTCTCTTGTGCCTTTTCTTCCATAGGGTCTAAATGAATGTCAGATGATCATTTCAAAAAAAATATTTTATTTGCAATATTGATTTAAAGAGCTGGGATGCAACACCTGAGAAATTACTGCCTCTAAGGTGTCATTCATGAGAGTAGTTCAACTGTTTGAGTTATGTTTGTTTCGTCAACAAAGTCAGGAGTGACCACCTGTGTTCACTTCCCACAGGGTGACAGTATCAGAGGTTTCCCTGGTGATCCTGGTTATCCAGGTGAATTAGGCCCAAAGGGCTTTCCAGGAGAAGCAGGCCTGCCAGGTGAAGGATTTCCTGGCCCAAAAGGGTACCGGGGTCCTCCAGGTGACCATGGACAAGATGGAAACCCAGGACCTCCAGGTCTGCCCGGTCTGCCAGGAGAGCCTGGCCAACTAGGTAAGGCACTTCTAACAGTCACTCTGTCTTACAGCAAAGCCATGGGAGATCATTACTGAATTGTGTGCAGCATCTGTGCAGCACGCTGTTGAAAAGGGAGGTTATTGGGGTGAAAAGGGATCGCTTATATTAGTTGTACAGAAATCTTAAAGAAGGAAATACTTCCGAGGTCCCAGCAGTTTGATGTCAGGTATTGAAATAGCATGAATGAATGTCTTAGTGCCAGCAAGTAACATCTTTCAGGTTTTAAGCAGTCAGAAGCAATGGAGCGACATCCTGCTGTTGGAGTACTCACAGGTGGTTTTCTCTGGTCTTTCCCATCCAACATAATCTTTTAAATGACCAGAGAAAATCATGTACCCATCTTTCAGATCTCTTCATAGCGTCTCTGCAGCTTTCCAAGTCCCTTCCAGCATAAGAATGCCAGAGCTACATTCACAAGAGCTCAGGCTCAAAGTTCTATTGCACAACTTCAGGATGCCTGGCAGAATATTCAAGCCAGAGCAGGCACCTGCCAACCCTGCACAGTGCCTGGGACACAGAGCCTCCTAATTCTGACTGGGTTAGGTTTCAAGCCTGGATCTAATTAATATATGGATAGAGAGTTCCAGTATGTTATAGGAAATAGTTTGTGTTGCATGTATGCATAATACATATGAGAGTACTTTATCGGATATTGTAATAGACATTTTAGTTAGAATTGAGAGTGTTTTACGATTTCTCTCTTTTAAATAATAACTATCTTTTCCTTCTTGGCTCATAAGATTGTGGGCAGGTCACTGAAGACTTTTCTAGAGGAGATGCAACTGAGCCAATATGGTCAGGTACTGTACATACAAATGGCTTGAATATATTTTAATATTTAGTCTTATGCTGCTCTTATGGCTTGATGCTTACTTTCTGATGACTGCTTTGGATGCTCTTGATTGTAAACTATTTGAACTTCAGGTCACAAATAACCATGCGTATACTGTATGTAGCTCTAAAGTAATTTAATCAAATTGTACATATTCTGAAATTATTGTAGTTTTATTCTTGCAATTCAGAAAGTCTTTATTTCATTGCTCCTGAGTATTTATTGTGACAAAATAATGATTACCATGCAATTCTAATGATGGTCCCAGAAATTAGGTGCCCAAGAAAATGTAAGCAACTTTTTTTAAAGAAAATCTTTGAGTGAAGATTTTCAGTGCAATTTGACCCATAAAGAAAAAACCCTTTCATTTCTACCAAAAATTTACTTTATTGCTTCAGGGGTATAAATTGCCCACAGGGAAACTAAGTGTCTCTCTCACTCTGAAAAATACATTCATCCATGAGGTTGGAGTACCCTTCCTATGCCAGTCTAGCTGGAGCAGCCACCATAGCCTCTGCAAAACAGGCAGAAGAGCAGCTGTTGGGATGCAGCTCAGTGTGAGTGCTCCCCTGAAAATGCTACTACCCACAACCAATAATTTTTTTCTAGTGAAAAATAAAACCTTTTTTAAATTAAGGTTTTGCCTGTTAATTTCATTCACCTACTTTAATGATGTGATCTCAACTGCAGGTGCAGAGCTGATGAGAGGCAGCATTTGAGCACATACAGTGCTATTAACCCTCTTCATTTGCAGGTGCGGGCTGTGTGAGGCCACCAAAGGGATCCCAAGGCAAGCCAGGACTGCCAGGAGCCACAGGTAACGTTTTGCCTTCACCTTTGTTTCACACACACACACGACATTTTGAGGGAGATCTTGCCAGATCTATTAAAGTTGAGCCTTAGCAGGCAGCAAGTTTTAGAAATTACAGTGGAAGGCAGAGGTAGCTTGAAGCCAGCAGAGAGATCTAAGCAGCATGCATCCCAGGTGGCTGCGCTGTTCCTGAGCTAATTCTGCCTTTGCTAATAAGGGTCAGCCATAAAACAGGAGGCAGAAAGCACAGCTCATTTGCTATTCTCCACATGCAGGTAAGTAAGAGTTACAGAGAGAGTTTATTGCTAGAGAGTATACTGAGGTCTCTCAGAGCTGACTGGACACTTCACAAGGAAAAATCCTGTCCTCTTGAGAGCAGGGTGATAAAAGGTTGCAATGGACGACTGTGGAAGATCCTTCCTACTGTTTCTCCTCATGTGATATACAGAGTGCCTTCAGTACATGCAAGCCTAAAGGCTTTTAAGACAGCTCGCTGTAAAGGGCCAGGTTGTCTGATGCAATGCAGTTGTGCTGTCTGTAGCCACGCATGCTTTTCCTTGCAAAGCTGGTCCACCATAGCCCATAGGGACCAACTGGTGATCCTGGGCCTTCACAGCACTGAAGTTTCCCCACCTCTTTCCAAAAGGAAGAGGAAAAGGAGGTGGGGACACGGTCTGAAGGACTGTGTGAGATGGAATTGAGAGAAATGTGAACCAGGTGTACTGAGTGGCAGTAATGATTGGCCTTGAAAAGGGATCCTCTGACCAGCGCTGGTAGTTCCCATAAGTTTGTGTTCTCCCAGCCTAAGCAATAAAGCTGTTTTTCAGAAATCCTTCTCATCACCAGCTGGTAAAAGTACTGACGAAAACCATGACTGGGTCCTTCAGACTCTGGGGAAATGTAAAATTCTTGATGCACCCATTCCTATGCCCCCCATACTTTAGCCAAGGTCAGAAATCTGGGCTATAAATTTTAAGGTCAAGCTTGGGCGGGGGGGTTTCCAGCGCAAGGTTTATTATGGCATGCATGGATTGATGGACTGATTTATCAGAGACTAACGGATCTTAAAAGGGAACATTTTCACTCTGTTGAAAGATGATGTGTATCTCTGACCTGTGTTTCCTTAGTCCTAATGGCTTAGTTTGTTGTTATGAATGCTTCTGGAAGGTTGTTTTCTTTGCCATTTTTGTAATTTTTCTCTGAGTATGACAATTTGTTTATTCTTTCATTCACATGAGCTGGAAGGTTTTTCTTTCAGCAAATACAGTCAGATTTAACTCCTAGCTGTAAGACTGCTGTAACACAAGTGATGCTGGTTTTGTGTGTTTTGTATTTTGTGCCCTTGGTTAACTCTTTCACAAATCTTTCTTTGTCAGCTCATATGTTTTAGTAAATTTAAGATTTTTTATTTTTTTTTTTGCATCCCTTCCCTCCAAAAACTGGAAAAGGCCCCTTGCTGAGTCCAGTGCAGAATTCTGTTCATAGCCAACTTTCAGCCTGAGGCAGTTCTGGAGCTGGAAACCCAGGAGGAACAGGGCACATTTTGCAACTTTTTGCAGGTTCTTGTTGCTATAGCTGTGTCAGTCTAGCTTCCTGGAGCATCATTCCTACCCACATTCTCCACATTCGCACAAAAGCACCAACACCTCCTTTACACTATTTTCATTGTCTGCTTAGAGTGATGTGGGTTTGTCCACAAGATTTCCCTCCTCCTTTTCAGCCAGGATGGAGCTCTGCTATAGACAACCAAGTCTCTCAGTGTCCTGGGTGCTGATGGCACCCAGTGTATCAACTAAGAAGTAATCTTTGTAGTCTCACACCCTTATGTCCTTGACTTCTTTTGAAATTCCTGGCAACATACACAGCCCACCCTAAGTTACATCCTGGTTATTCAGTAGTCTCAAGACCTATGTGATCACTGTTGAATGAAATGTTTAAGTTGTTTTCTGTTTCAAAAACAGCTAAAGCAATTGCAAACTAAACACTGATCTAAAATAAAACCTTTTTCTTACTACTGTTTGGCACAACATGTTAACACGAGCTAATGGTGGTAAGCAGTGGTTGCGTTCTCTATCTGCCACCTTCTTTCTCTAACATGGCTTTTTAATTAGTGCAATACTGAACAGAATGAATGAAAAGTCAGTTATTACAGATGGGAAAGAAAACCAAGATGCTATTTGGGTAAGAGGTACGTTAGAATCTTTCACTGAGACCTGAAAGAAAGGATTTTTCTTTTTAATTGCTTTCTGATAAGTTATTGTTCATATAAGGGAGAGAACAATAGTTTTGTATGGCACCGGGAAGATGCTATTCACACTGCATTGGCCATTTATATGCACCTTATTTGTGATCTTTTAAAAGGTTTCCTTCTCCCCTTCACAGACAACAGCTAAAACTGCAAAAAATCATGGTTAAATAATGGGAATTCAGAAAACTAAAGTATCAGGAAGTCTCAACATTCAAGTGGTATTTTCCTTGGTTTGTCATAGTTAGAAGTAGAGAGAAAATTGCTTTCAGTGTCATAAATAAAAGAGTTGCAGTTCATGGTGACGATAAGCAACAACATTTAAAATGTTAAAGCATGTCGTTGACTTTCAGGCCTTAGCTGGAAACTTAAGGAGTTTGAGGAGCGGGAGAGGTAGGGAAACAAAGCGTTCCACAGGAATTATTTTCAAAGAACTTTACTAAAATATCTTGATCTTGGAAGATAATGAATTAGGGAGACTCATGTAATAAAACTATTGTATGGAAAAAACATAAAATAATAATATAAAATAATAATATAACATAAAAATAATATGATTTCATAAACTTAACAAAAGAATCCTACAAAATGCTTGCAGGTTTTGAGATGTTAAGAAACAGTAATATTTGCCCTTACCCAAATGTCAAATCACAAGGAAGTGAAGTCTTATTTTACTTGTCAGGATATAACTTGATATGAACATGAATTCAGTGCCAGAGGAACACTTTTCCAGGGCACAGCCCTTCTTTTCCTACCAAAGCTATAGGCCTGTACTGTTACAAATATAGTAAGTAGGCTAGTTAATTTGTATTCAGTTTCTAGGATGATTAGATCTAACCTTTAGCCTTACATTTCTATTTCATGTTTATCTAAACCAGTCTCTTTTTGTTCTGTGATCAGTAGAGCAGGAAAGAGAAAAATTGGCTCTTGCTACAGCATCTCATGCCTGTTTCTGCTGAGCATTCTTCTTTGACATTGGCTTTTGACCTTAAGCTAAAAGCCTTAATTTACAAAATAAAGTCTCCAAAAGTCTGTGAGATTATTTTCACCCTAGTAGTCTCCATATCATTAGTCTTTAAGTCACATTAATCTGTGTTTGTAAGAGCACTTAGCCTAGATTTTGGTCCATGTCTTGATGCTGATCTTGAGTACTGCTAAAGAGCTACAGTGTCGTCCCGTTTAATTTAAACAAAATTTTCATCTCTGCATCCAAAAACACATGATGTTATTTACCACTACCTTTTCTTACATTATATGCACATTTCTGTTTTGTTTGTTCAGATCACACTTATTTACTTTCTTTTATGTAATTTAGGTGCAAAAGGTGTGAGAGGATTCCCAGGTGATCCAGGTCCAAAGGGCTACCCAGGGCCAAATGGTACACGAGGTGATCCAGGTCGGGAAGGATACCCAGGTCCTCCAGGTATATTGACATAATTAATTAGTCATTCTTTATATACTTTTGGCCTCTTTACTATAGTCACTGAAACAGAAAAACTTGCTTCCAGATACATTTTTCACTTATCTTCCCTTCCACATTCAAACATTAAGTTATTATACAAAACCGCTATTTTTCAAATTAAAAGGATTTCCTGCAACTTCTGTAATTACGAAAAGTAACATAGACTCCAACCTTTTAAAATCTTCTTTATAGTGCAAAACTGTGTGACAGTAAAAATTCATGACATTCACATAGAAATAAAGAAATTCAATAACAAGATATTTCAGATTCCAGATGGAATATACTTAGAATTATGATGCAGAAAGGAAAAAATACTGGTATTAGTATTTCTATTTAACTCATTCCAGCATTAGCATAAATTATACTGGATGTATCAGAGGCAGAGTACTAGCTACTTGCCTTGGCTGTAGGTGGCAACAGTGTTTGCAAGTGTTCAGTACCTGTCATATTTTAGGCTAGTCTGTAACAGGTACAGATTAAACCCCAGGGCTTCTGTATCTCTCCAGAGGTTCCAGGATGTCCAAGACACATGAATTAATTGCATGTACAGTTGATCTGTTCATAGATAGTAAGTCAGATGAGCCTCAAATAATGGCACTGCATACTCATGTAAGCTCCAGTGAGTATGTTCATGGATCATCAGTCAGTCCAGCAAGAGTTACTGCAGAAGCTATCACTTCCCTGTGGTTGATCAGGTTAATCAGGTCAGAGAAATGGGCACCAGGTTTTTCTGTAGCACATTTCAGGAGCTATTGATGCAACTTAATTTAGGAGCTCTCTAGAAATTCTCTCCATCTATCTGTTTTCAAAGCCCTAAATCCTCAGATTCCAAAGAAGTGCTGCAGACTTTCCTGAAACCAGTGCCCAGTTGCTGCTTTTCCCTAAGGCAGCACATGACCTGAAAGTATTCTTCAGGCTCATCTACAGCATCTGTAGTGGCAAAAGAGAAAGCAAAAGAAGAGTTGATGCATCTTCTGTTCAACAGGCAAGGGATGCATCATAAAACATGCTCTGTGCAGCGTAGGGCAGGACCATGAACCTCTGTTTTCCCTGCTAAGCTCTGAAGAGTGCTCTAAATGCTAAATTGAGGCTCCCAGGCCACAGCGTGGTCGGCACTCAGAGCAATTTTCTGCAGTCTTCCATGCTATCTTTCACCAGTGCTTGGACTTAACTTCCAGTGCAGGTCCAGTTTCCCAGTCCACAAGAAGCTTTTCCTCTGTCATTTGTGGTAATGGGGCTTGTGCCCTCCCAGTCATTCACCTACAGGGTAGAGGACAGGGATGGTGGCACTCCTTCATCAAGAGTCTGAAGCGATTGGCATTGGTCCCTTGAGATGTGTGGGGAACAGCAACAGCAATGACCCATCTGGGCAACTCCCCCAGGTCTTGCCAGTTATGCAATTTCTATTTTTTTTCAAGTTTCACCCCTTGAAATGTGTTACCCCTGCTGTGTATCAAAGCAGGTTTTTGTGTACAGGAACTGATTTTTTACAGAATATGACATCTAGAAAATGCCGCGATAGCCATGTCAAAATAGGTGCACAGAAGTAACTGTGCTTGGAGCTGTGGATCTTTTATCACCCAGGACTAGGGATCCTGAGGGGTCATCTGTAAGTTCTGCCAATTTCCACATTTGGTCAAATGTTCTTATAAATGCTACATGGTTTAAAAACATGCATGTAACACTTTGTTCAATTCTATAGGTTTCCGCTAAGAACTAAGGAAAATTACAGTAATATAAAAGGCATTATGATGGTGTATCTAGGATTTGAACTCCCAATATTTGTAGTGAACCCTGTAATACCTAGTCCCTGTTTTATTTATAGGTTTTACTGGGCCCAGGGGAGACAGGGGCCCGAACGGTCTACCTGGACTGCAGGGACACCCAGGCCTTACGGGAAAATCCGGTGCTCCGGGAGCGGCAGGACTGAAGGGCCTGCCTGGTGACGTTTTAGGAGCAGCAGCAGGTTCCCGAGGGGATGTCGGGCTCCCTGGCTTCCCAGGGTTGAAAGGCGTGCCGGGAGATCAAGGAGTACCGGGAGCTAGAGGTAACAGCTATTTCAAATAAAGAAATGTTTGAGTAAGAGTGTGATATAAATTAAGCCAAATTTTGGAGATGTGAGAGTAGTAAGAGACAGTGTTAGGATGCGTTGGAAGTACTGAAGACCACAGCATTAAGTCCTGGTGCCTGATGATCTCCCACGCGTTGGAAGTACTGATGACCCCAGCATCAAGTCCCAGTGCCTGATGATCTCCCAGCCCTTCCCCATCTACCTCAGCTGTTACCAGTATGCCTGGGTCCTCCAAACACCTTCTGGAGATCCATTGCTTAAGGCCAGCATTCCTTCACATTACATTACAGCAAATCAGCTACAACTGGATACCAAAGAACCAGATTTTGCTCATCTTTGTTGTGTTCAGATGTGCTGTTAATTTTTCCCCACTGTAGTTAGGGGAGTGGTGATATAGTTATTACCCTGACTTTTAACTTACATACTGCATAATATGGAGATTGTTTCCCATGCCAGGCGACGTTTGGATAAGACATGACTTCGCAGGATAGCACATTGCACTAATGCAGAATTTGTAAATTTTAACTAAGAGGTCATAGTGTTTAGTAAATGTTAATAAGCCATTTTACCTGGTCAGTCTTTGGGCGCTCAGAAACAAGAAAAAGATAACATTATATACTTATTCATAACTTTTTAGGGTGTTCATTTTATTTCACTATTTCACAGAGCTAAAAAAAACCATGCTAAACTCCTTATAGAAAACAGAGAGAACCATAGTTTATGTACAAAATCAGACTTTGTCACTCAGAATTCTGTGGAGGACTCTCAAAAGCATATGTGAAATAAGCATCCCCTGATACAGAGTTTCAGTAGCATTTGGACACAGAGTTAAATTTAGGACTGCTGATTACCCCCTTGCCCTGTTGCAGAAGTGAGAAAGGAGTAGTAATTGTGTGACTAGCTCAAAGCAAGGAGGTATATCACAGGAACCTGTTTTGTAGACTCTTCTCATTACTTTCAATACAATTTAAAAAAGAGCAGCATCATATTACATGAGTTATTTGAAGTGAGGAGAGCTGGTTTCACCTTCAGTAGAGCCCTAGAGTGAAGGAAAGAGATGAAGGCAGTTCTGTGGCACTTGACAAGTTTGAGAAAAGGCACAGAACATCGCTAACACCTCTGAAAAGGGGAAGAATTAAAGGTAAAACATGGACTGAAAAGGGGAAAAAAAATTTGTGTGACTTTGTACCTTCTCTCTAAGCATTTCTGTAAAACTAAGGTTTTTAGTAAGAACGAAAAATAAGTGCAGCAAAAAGAAAAAGCATTACTAGTTTCTCTGTTCCTGATTTATTTTACAGTTCTGACAGAATGGCTCCAAAAAAAGCACATGAAAATTTTAATTATTCATACTGATTTTTAGTTTTATATGAAGTGGCTAGTGATTCCTTCGTATCATCTATGCCACTTAAACTACTGTCTCCTCAGAACAGAGAGCTAAAGCCTGTATTCTGTTGTTGAGAAAATTCACCTTATGTGACCTCAGTTACAAAGCACCTTAACTGCAGTCAAGCCAGTGCACCTACACTGATGTAAAACCTGAATAAAGAGAAACAGATCTACTTGGCATGGATTTTAAAGTGTCGTGTACTTTTGAGGTCTCTTACACTGTCGCTTCTCCAATCTGAATGCAAAGCAGGCATTACCTTTTAAATCTTGACACCTCCTTTGCTTTTACATCATAGAGCTGTAAATTTTCACCCAGTGCACTAAGTCATGTAGAATCAGGGCCTTTTTGCTTAGGTGTTTGTATGAATCTTGTAACAATGCCGTGTGATGACCTTACTTGAAAATTCGTGCATAATGCAAAACCACAACCCACCATCTGCCTTAAATGGTTGTATTCCTGCCTATCACATTTTAGAAAAGATACAGAGCATTATTTCAGTGGTTCAGTCAGCTGCCTGATTTGATTCTTACAAAGACATATGTGATAAAGAGAGAGATCAGGAATTGCAGAATTACTGGGGTAAAAATGGAAGAGAACTGCTCCGTCTATATCCACCTGGTGCAAATTGTTTCCATTCATTTGAAAGAGCCAGTCAAACTTTCCAATGCAAATACTGAGATCATTACTGGTAATGTCGATTATTTTAAAACTAATGAGCAGTCTTTTAATTTGCTTTTCCTGTTCTCACTGAATTTTCAAAGGAAACACATACCCTGTGAAAGACTAGTGTATACGCAGAAGTTATGTGTAATAATAAGCTCTCTAGATATTTATGCTCTCTAATGCATGATTATGGCATTTTAGGAGCAGATGGTAACCCAGGTTTGCCAGGACCCAAAGGAGATCCAGGGCCACAAGGTCTCCCCGGTTTGATGGGATTGCCAGGAACACCAGGAACACATGGATTCCCAGGCCCACCAGGAAACCGTGGGCCAGATGGCAGGCCTGGCTCTCAAGGACCTGTGGGTGAGGAACGATTGCTGTCCTGTGTCACTCGTCCTGCCGGTTCCCTGTGGCAGGGCAACTGTATGGTTTCTGCAGCAGAAAGTTAAGCCTGGGGTTGTGGCAGATACCACACTTTAATTCCCAGCCAGGGAAATGACAGCAATGGTGCAGACACTGTGATTGCAAATTGTGCTGGTATCACAGGTGAGAAGCAAGGGTGATGACGGTCCTCACTGGCAGAGCTGCTGCTTTTCCTTCTATAGCCACCCACCAAGCCAGGTTAGAACTTGCTGGTGGCAGACTGGGAGGAGGGAGCTACCGAATGGGAGTAGTCTTATGGAAAAGGGGATTAATTCTTAAATTAAAGAGGAGAGGAAGATCCTTCCTGGGAGTGGGTACAGAGCCAAGCTGGTAGAGAGACTGGTTTGCTTTGATGAGCTGTTTTGTCTTTATAATCATTTCTGTGGTTCTTTGCCGAAAACAATCCTAATTTTCCCCCCTCAACATGAAGCTGGTAGGATAGCAGTTTTCTCTCTCTTGAGCTACCTTGTATGGAATCATCATGTATGTCCAAACGCTTTTTAATCTCCCTGTTTACATGGCAGGTCCACCTGGTGCTAGAGGAGAAGATGGTGAGCAAGGTTTTCCTGGCCCTGTGGGCCTCAAAGGTCTGTCTGGTGACAAAGGTGAAACAGGTTACCCGGGATTACAAGGTATACGTGGTGTGACTGGTCCCCCTGGCATAAGTGGAATGGATGGCTTTCCAGGAGATAAAGGTGAGCTCTGGATGGCTGCTTTGAAAACAGTTGCTTATTCATACCAGTAGACAGATCTGCAGTATTTACTCCCTTACTTAAAGCTAGTCACATAGGAAAACCATAGGCATAGAACACCTTGGCAAGTTCGTAACTCATGATAATAAAGGAAACAGAAAAAAGTTGCTTAAAGCTGTTCTGTACTGAGATGAACAGGACACATTCTCTGCTGGGCTACATCTGTTTAAAACAGAAGAATTAGGGTCATGTGCCTAATATATTCCAGAATCACTGGCTGTTTACGCCTGTGTTGTGCTTGTCAAAATGCTGGCCTGTGACATGCAGCCCTATTTAGAAGAGCAATGGCTGTCTTATTTCTCCTTTTGAAAAATACAGTCTTTTTTCACTCTCCAGAAATTTTTCCCTTGTCCCAGTCACACTAGCTTTTAATGAAATAAAAGAGATGTTTCCCCAAACCTTTGCATTAAGTTTTTTAATGCTAGCAGTTGTGTAGTGAGCAATGCCAGACACAAGACCTTGATGTTGACTTTTACCAGGATACCAGTCTCACTTATAGAGAAGGTGAGATTCTCGCTTGCCAGCCACAAAAACATTATGTATAATGGAAGCTGTCTACATCACACAGGGAGTTTCAACAGGATTGAACTCCATGTGAAGCCAAGTTAAACACAAAGGTGGGGTGCGTGCCTAAAAGTGCACGTTGCAATTTCATCAGTTGGAAAGATAGGACTTTTTTCCTAGGACAACTCTGGAGTACTGATCAGGTCTCACTTGTGAGGAATGATGAACTATTTGTTGGAATGACCCATGGAAAACAGCATCCTCTTGCTCAGAAAAGAGGAGTACAGGAATTTTTGGTGAAAGAGAGCCAGCCAGACTTAGACCCATGATTTGTATCTCCACATGTAGAAGAATGGGTAGACTGAAAACATTGCTTGGAACTAGGTCCCTTTTTCTAGCTTATCTGTAGGAGAGGGAGGGGTTCAGCTGATCTTTCAGAAGAAGACACAAAGTTCTGGTCATCTCCACAACATCTCCTCTTGGCCATTTGAGGCAGTCTAGTGAACCCCGGCTCTTCTTTACCTGTCAGAGAGCTTGGGTGCCTGATGTAGAGCTGCAGATTGCCCCAGGCATCAAGGCACCCAGCCATAGGTACCGCTACACAAGTTTTCGTACCATTCTAGTCACGCGTTGCTGGTTCACATTTACTTAGTTCGCAGAAATCTGAGTGAAGTAACAACTCTGTTCCCCATCTTTCTTTAAAGGCTTGAGAGGTTCACCTGGCATTGATGGTTTCAAAGGCATGACAGGCCTCAAAGGAAGACCAGGCATCAAGGGAATCAAAGGAGAATTTGGCCCGTTTGGGGCTCGGGGCGATAAAGGCTCACAGGGTGCACGTGGCTTTAAAGGTATTTGTTTATGGATGATACCACTGTGTTTGCTTTTCACATTTGGAGAACTATTTTACAAGGACACAAAGACAAAGACGACACATTTTTCACTTGATAAATTTAGCTCAGACATTCCTCTACCTATTTCACACATGGGCCTCTGGCCAAGAGGCCTGGATTTTAGGCTCAGGGAAAAGTTACTTCTCTGTGAATCTTTACACATTTAAGGTTGGAGACAGACATTTCATTATTCAGCTGAGCTCAAAGAGTGGCACCTCTGGGCTTGTGCAGAACTAACAGAGCCTTTTCCCAGGAAGTGTAAGGTGTTTGGGGGGAAAAGATTAAGATTTTGCTTCAGTTACCCTGTAAAGAAACTGAAATATTCAGAAAACCAAGCAATTAAGTAGTTAAAAGTCAGAAATGTATCAGTTGATATCATCACCGGTGAAATGAAAGCTAACTCAGTCCTCTTTTCTTTGCATAACATTATGTCTAAATACACGATTCACCACAAGGCCAAAATGTTATTTCTAGGGACCCTGAGACAGGTAATTAAGAAAAGTGGTCTGGAATTCAAAGGTTGCAAAACAGTGCTCCCAGTAATTCAGGGGAGGTCTGAGCAAAAGGCATGTGTGAAATCACCCACTGCGAAGAAAACTGCAAATACACTTCTTGGTGAAGAAGTATAAGAATATAAGTGCATGTTCATAGGAGACAAGTCTGGATGGCTGGCCTGTCTCTACATCCCATAAAGAACTAGTAACAGTCATACAGTCTGTTTGGGTCCTTTGTTCAGGATATTATTTACTGATGTCACCAGTAACCTTCAAATTGAGACCAGGGAAAAATAATTGGTAACAAATCCAAACACTTTCTTTCAGCCAAGGCATGCTTTGGCTGAGAGTTGCCCTTTCACTGGAGCTAACCCACTTTTCTGTGCTTTCTCCAGTGTGTGTTTGGGTTTTTTATAAACACATGATACCTAACTAATCTGCTGAGAGGTAAATCAGGTATCACATAGGAATCGGGGTCCAGCTCCCCAGGATTGTATGTACGAAAGTTTAACTCAGTTTTCACGTTATCTTAAGCTTTACTGTTCTGCTGACATGTTGTATTGGCACAGGTAACTTTTTATGTAAGTGGATTTTCCATAGCTTGTGCAAGATTATCTGTTAATCCTTTTTTGCTAAATTCACTCTTCTGTTCACTTCCTACACAGCGCCGCTGACTAGCTTTTTGTAACATGGTTGGGTATTTTACCCTGTAGGTGACCGTGGGGATCAAGGCCCCCCGGGAGAACCCCCAAAGCTCAAGCCCAGCATGATGATGGAAGTTAAAGGTGAAAAAGGAGATGTTGGAGAAAGGGGCACAAAGGGATTCTTTGGCTTAAAAGGTCAGTGGTCACAGCAAAACAAAGCAAAGCACATTCAGGACTATCGATCAGTGACTTTTCTCAGTTACCATATTAAATATTCCCTGCTGATTGTACCACTACACTGCAGGCCCCCCAGCAAAGTCTCTCGTAGCTGCGCTTCACAGAGCCACCCCCGAGAAAAGCTTTGCAGGGTTATGTCACGTGGGTGCTCTGCCCTTTTGTACTCGTACATCATGGTGCCACGTTTCAAGAAGGCTGCTAGCAGGAAAATTTCTTACATACAGGCAACTGCAAGTCAGCCTTCCCAGGTTTAACAGTTTAAATCATCATTATTTTTCTTCTTCCCTGCCTGCAGGTAGCAAGGGAATGCCAGGCATTCCTGGAAAGACCGGAACTCCAGGGTCCCCTGGGCATCCCAGCTATGTGGCAGGTGTGAAAGGGGACATCGGAGCGAAAGGGGTGACAGGTCTGAAAGGATATCCTGGCCCAGCTGGCTCTCCTGGCATCAGAGGCTTCCCTGGCAGCACGGGAGGCAGGGTGAGTTCATGCCCATGAGGGAATAAGGGTGTCCTTGTGCTGGCATTCAGCTTCTCTAGGGAGTGGCATTTACCCCTTGAAATTGTGCTGAACAGCTACAATGCAAAGATTAATATGCAATAAAAATTGAATAAATAAATCAAATTTTTGCTTGATCCTCCGATGTTCATTAAGCAGAATGCTTTCTTTTCTTATTGGGAGGCATTCAAATTTCACGTGCCCGTTTTTCACCAATGAGGACCAAACAGTTCCTTCTAGATCCTTGGTCTTGTTGCCATAGCTGTTCATAAAAATTATTCTCAACACTGGGTTTACTCTTCCCTTTCTCGCAGAACTGATGGTACCACTGCCAAAAACCACTCACTGTCCCTCATCTAACAGTAAAAGAGTTTAAGAATCTCAGTTCTTAGAGGGTAATTCACCATGATTCACTTTGGCTGCAAAATAAGTTACACGAGAAGAAATAAACTCTTACAAAAGGCCTAACAGTAGACTAATAGACATCATTTATTTAAGAGAGCCAAAAACTATGCTCCTTTCTCAGGTAGCTTTGCCCTTAGATTTTAATAGGACTTTTTCCTAATCAAAATCAAGGACTGCAGGACTGTTGTGGTTTAACCCCATCTGGCAACTAAGCACCGCACAACCACTTGCTCACTCCCCCTGTAGTGGGATGGGGGAAGAGAACTGGAAGGTTAAAAGTGAGAAAACTTGTGGGTTGAGGTAATTTGAATTAATAATGGAAATAAAATAAAAAAATAACAATAATAAATGCAATGAAAAGGAAAATAACAAGAAACAAAACCAAGAAAGACAAGTGATGCAAATGAAAACAATTGCTCACCAACAACCAACCGATGCGCAGCCAGCCCCTGAGCAGCGGCCCCCCGGGCAACCTTCGCCCTGCTCACTGGTGGGGTGGGGTGGAGTGAGGAGCAGAAAACACCTTGACACTGTGTAAGCACTGCTCAGCAGTAACAAAAACATCTCTGTTTTATCAACACTGTTTCCAGCACAAATCCAGAGCATGGCCCCATACTACTATGAAGAAAATTAACTCTACCTCAGCCAAAACCAGCACAAGGACTCACTACCCATATATGTGCATGTAATAGGATGTTCTCAATTTCATACTTCAGTCTTGGTAAACATAACTTGTCCCTTGGTTTGTACTGGTTTGGTTTAACTCATTTAAGCCAAATGACTCTATAAAGTACTATGGAAACTCAAAAATGGTAAATTTAATAGCCTTTTTTCAGTATTTCGAAACAGTGCTGCTCATTAACTAACACCTGTTTTCAATTATATGACAGGGAGAAAAGGGTGTTCCAGGAATTTCAGGTCATTTTGGTACACCTGGCTCACACGGTGAAATAGGTGAGTTTTTTCTCTTATCTGAGCACTCTTTGTATTCATTACCCATCAAATTCTCAGCATTAAGTTCTGAAGAGTCTTAGGGGTCTTCAGTCTTAAAGAGTCTTCTTACAGTCTGACAGAATGATATTGTAGATGTGGGAAGCTATGAAAAGGTTAGTACCTTTTCAGGTTAATTTCATGCAAGGTGTACTGTCCATGGATACATCCACCCATGGCAGGGTGGGTGGTTGTTCTGGAGACTTTTATGTTTTCCTTTCTTTAACTTATTCCTGTTTTATTCTTTAAAGATGATAATTGCTGAATTTTGTTTCGTAAGTTGCAATTTCTTTGAAACGACAGGAAATACTGTTTAAAGTAAAGCTTGATTGCTCATGTGTTCATTTTTGCTTTAAATAGGTGACCGAGGAGATACTGTAAACTTACCAGGAATGCCAGGCCTTAAAGGGGAAACTGGTGTGCCAGGCTTAACAGGTATTAATTTCACAGTTGCTCTGCATGTATTACTTTTCACATACTAAAGTCCACAGAGGAAAGGAGGGGGAGCCTACCATGGGCTTTTGATGACTGTTGAGCCTGTGTTTTCATGACAGCTCCTGAAGAGGTTCATCTTTTCTTTATTGAAATAAGTATGTGCTGTGTTTACCTCTTCAACTGAAGGTACAGTTACAGCAGCAAACATCACATGCAACTCTGATAAACATTTCTATGTAATTTTTTGCCATTGATGTCAAAAGGACCAGTATTGGGCCATGATTATGGAAGATGGGATAGCAGAGTCAGGTTGATTTTGGATTGGGCTGGTTAGGTAATGTATTAAAATTTCCTGCACATGCAGTACGCTTGAACATCAGTGTCATATTCCACATAATTTGGGGAGTGCTTTTAAAAATAAATTTAATGATGGTTTGGCCATCATGTTGTGGAAAACTTCATTCTCACAGATTATGCAAGCACCTTGACTAAAAGAATGTCTTTATGTGTCAAGACCAGGACCCATTCAGTAGCCAAGTTCACGTTATGCTTGTTAGCTTAGGGTCATATAGAGATTATTAAAAGAATATACTGGTTTTGTGGTTTCCCAGGCACAAGAGGAAGCACAGGACAAAAAGGCGAAGGCGGTGATCCTGGTTTCCCTGGCATTGAAGGCCTCAAGGGCACACAGGGTGTCCCTGGCTCTGTGGGACAGAAAGGTAAAATATTCTTTTTAATGCTTCAAAGAATAAAACTGTTTAAGAAGAGAAAGAAAAATCTCTTCTCCCTCAAAAGAAAGTCATTAGGTTTTTTATATATGTTGAACATTCTGTAAGTTGGTAAAGAGTAGTGAAAAGGATGTGGAACTTGGAGTAGAACTTACTAAGAGGAAATTTCAAAAGCCTAATTCTGCTTCATACCAGTTTTATAGTGATCTTTTTATAGTGATCATGTGTCCAGTCAAAGTGTTGTAATGCTGACATACTCAGGTATTCTAATGCTGTCTCAATACTACATGGAAGTGGGCTTTTCAGTGCTCTTTTCTGCCATAAATTAAGTCAATATCCCCCAGAACCCAGTGATGAAGCCTTTGAGCCAGGCTTGTTGGCCAGCTGTGCAAGAGTACTAGGGATCTGAACTCCGGCTAGATCATGAACCCAGGGCTTAAGAACACATCTTATTGCAGGAGGATCATGAAAATGCTCTTTCAGAACAGTTGCTCCACATTTTTTACATAATTATAGGTCTTAGAAGCTCCAGCCAAGACTGGAGTAGTTTTGGTAGGTACCTCACAGGGAAACAGTTTTTGTAAGACCAGCGGTCCAGTCAGAAAGGAAAAACAGATGTGGCAGAAAAGGAAACTGAGGTACACATAAATGAAATTGCTTATTGTAACCGGCAATAGAAGTAAAATTACCATTTTAATAGGAGGATCCCACTGTATTTCGGAGCTTGTCAGAAACCTGAGGTGTTTAATTAATTGTTCTGTTACACTTTGCCTCTCCTGCCTTTGTTCTCCTTAACTTTCTCCCACTTGGATGAGCAGTGCAGTGTCATACAATGACATTAGGAGGGGAAAGCCTTCATTTTGCTACCTGGGAGAACGAAGGCAGCACAAGTCTGTGTTTTGGGCTATTGGTTTTAAGGACACTCATTAGCAATGATTCATCATTGTCGCACAGGTTTGCCGGGACTGGTTGGCCCCCCGGGGCAGCAAGGAAGCCCTGGGACACCTGGATTTCAAGGTGAAAAGGGAACTCCCGGCTGGCCTGGATTACCAGGACAAGCAGGTATTCATACAGCTTCAACTATTAAGTCACTTCCACGTGAGCACTTGCTATTGTTCTTTTGGGGTGAAGAAGAAAGGGGGCTTTTTGCAGTTCAGAGTGGCAGAGGTCCCTCTAGTAAATATTTATTCCTCTTCCTCATGAAGTCCAGGTGTGTTAACTGATTTATGATCAGTTGCTTTCTGATTTATGGCTTCTGAAGGACTGATCTCCACTGAGCTCACTTTAACTGCTGATGACCTCCCTCAACCAGGAAAACAGTTTTCAGGAAACTTTTTTCTTTTTTTGTGACAGCTGAGAAGAAAAAACAAAAAACAAAAAAAAAATGCAGCAAGGTAGTGATATACAGTATTAGGCTATTATAATGTGGCATTAGATAGCAAACAATATATTTGTCCTACATCATCACCAAAAACTGAGAACTGGTCCAATTTCTGGTTTTAAGGATAAATGACTCTCAGAGAATTCTGCTATCAAAATACAGGTGATAGCTTAAAATGAAGCTGTTTGTATCACAGGATACAGAATCTCATTGGTTGCCACCTAATTCCTTAATATATTAAGTAAGCAGAATTTTTCTACAGTACGGCCAGAAATTGCCCTGCTTTTAGTAAGATTCATCTGTCTGAATCTCCATCAAATCTAAGCCAATGCAGTTATGAAGGCTGCCTTTATAGACAGTAAAGACAGAGCCAGACAATTATTTTTGTGAGGTTGAATTGTCCTCCAGAGCTCTGGCCATTGATTGGAGATATCTGTCTAGCTTAAACATTATGCTTAACACTTTGACAGGTACAAATAGGTGGCATAAATTTTACCTGTAGCAGCAGCAGCAGCTATTAGACATTTTGTTAGGGTTTTGTTGGCTTTTTTAAATGACACAGAGTCAATTTCTTCTGAAGAAAGCTTCGTCATAATCACATTTAGAGCTTGCAATTATGCCTTAATTATCTTGGTTTGAAGATTTCGGAAAACTAAATGGTTATTAAAAAAATTGTGGTAGTGAGACTGGAACTAACAGCATGCTACCAGACTGATCAGAGCTATTAAAAAAAATAATAATCTCATAGGGAGTTTATTGGACAATAAAAAAATTTGCCAATCACAAAAACATGGTGTGGTGTATTTCATAAGCTTATTGTATTAATTAACTTATGAATTCATTTGCATATAATACACAATATTTTAACACAGAATAGTGTTTATTCAAGCATTTGAATTTTTTGCCTAGGAATACATATAGACTCATAGAAACTATTAGGATAATAATTAATGCAATTTTAAAACAGGCTTGCCTGGCTTAAGAGGAATCAGCGGACTGCATGGTTTACCAGGCACTAAGGGCTTACCAGGATCGCCAGGTGAGTGAGTCTCTTATTCTGCCTGTTCACAGGCACACCGTTGCGTTGGCTACGAGTTTGGTCAGTGAGATCTTTGCAATGTGACTTTAACTGTGTCACCCAAAACCCATTAGGAATGGGAGGAATTTGCTTTGCTATTATGGGCTCTGGCAAACAACTTCACACAATATATGCTGCCACACAGATGGATTAGAAAACAACTTGAAATTGTAATGTCTTTCCTCTTACAAAATTGAAGCTTCGAGGCCTTTTTTCCCCATAATGAGCCATTACAGACTCATGTATTAAGTAAATACACATGCTCTGTACGTGTATGTTAGCATGCTGGTACATTGTTATGCACAGAAACATTTCAGCTTTTGTCTTAATTTTGAACAACTCCACAACAGGTCCAGATGGCTATGGCTCTGCAGGTTTCCCAGGTGCAGTGGGTGACAAAGGGGAAGCAGGAGAGCCGAGCAGAGTGGAAGGCAGTCAAGGACCTCCGGGTCAGAAGGGAGACAGAGGTGTTCCAGGTTTGTATTCCAGAGAAGAAGATCTACCTATTATTTGTTTCAGCTGTGGGTGTCATAGATGTCACAAAATGCAGTATAGTGTAGACAGTTGTGTAGGAGAGTTCATGCTGTGGGGAAGGTCACTCTTTGGTGCTGCAGCTCTGCCAGCCCTTGCTCAGAAACTGTGGTGTGTATTGCCCAGTGCGGGGCAAGCCAGCCCCTCCAGGACAGCCTGGGTCCTTCCCCATGGTAGCAGAATCTTGTACCACCCGGTTTGCTCAGCAAGCTACAAATGCCAGTCACTACTCTCAGCCATCAGCTCCCAAAATATTTCTAATGAGGCTCCAGTTACATAAACTATGGCTTTTCTTTCTTTCTTTTTGTTGCAGATCTGTCAATGTTCACTTTTCTTCTGAAAGCCTCATTGTCCATCAATGTGTAATTGTCCCACTGATTCCTCCTGGGCTCTATTCCCATGCACCCTGCTTTACTCATACCATCACCCCTCGTGTAATGTAAGCATACAGCCTTCTGGCTCAAACCCACCTTGTTGTAGTGGGCTACACTTATCTCAGTATGGCTCACCACCGGTTATTCTTCCATCAGGGAGCAACCAGACTGATCTTATGGATGAATCAACTAATTTCAGGGTTTTTTTTTAAAGTCTGCCAAAATTTGGCTCTGAAAGGATTAAGAACTAACATAGATATAAAATCTTACTGCCTTTGCCTACTTGGTTCAATGGCTCATTCCTGTTCTTCTGTGTTATGCTTTGTTGTTACTAACATGCTGTGCCACCTCAAACACCATTCAGAGATCAATAATTAAGCACTGGAAGAAACAGCTATTTCACTTATTCATGTTTGTTTGTCAGAATTAAATATTACAGATTTTTTTCAAAGTATAAACAAAAGGGGTTTTGTGGCTTCCTGACAACTTGAATCTACCTAAAAAAATAATCTGTCATTGGTGGGCCAGATTTTTGGCCATTTAGTAATTTTCATCTATAGAGAATTTCTTGGATTGAAACTTTTGGTTTTAACTGACCCCAAAATACCCTAAGTGTTTGTGACCCCTGAGTCTGCAGGACAGTGAAGAACAAAGCTGCTTTCTTGTCTGCTTCAATATACCTAGAATATTTTGAATACTTCCTATCTTGAAATAATATTTTACCTGGCAGACGCAAGACCATTAGCATTCCACACAGTGAGATGTAATTAGCTATCCAGAGAGCTTTGGCACAGAACTAGTATTTGGTTCTTTTAAGAAAAACCTCCACAACACCATCTGAAAAAATAAAGCAAAAATCAGTGGGTACTGCAGGTGTTTTCCATTTTGAAAATGCAATTCCTTAGTCTAAGGTGAGTCCTTATGATTGCAGTTGTATATTTTCCTTGCAGCACTTCTTTCTTCTCTTCCTTTCAGGAGTCCAAGGCCCTTCTGGCATTCCTGGGCAGGAAGGATTTCCAGGGCCTCCTGGGATTTCAAATATATCGGGATACCCTGGTGATAAAGGCTCCCCAGGTCTAGACGGAGTGCCAGGTAATTCGTGGCTTGTTCCCCTCAGACAACAATAAAAGATTAAGTACAAGGTTGTGCCCTCAGACAACTATAGAAGAGTAAGTACTGAGTTAGCAGCAGCATTGATACTTCTGTCTTGATTTAGTAAAATTATCCCTATTAAACGCCACACTAAAATGTATGAATAATTGTTGGACAGAACTAATGGTACATAAGATAATAGGGACAGACCTCTTAAAAGCAAAGGGCAGTTCCTCCAGGTTGTCCTGATGGAAGGGTTTGATTTACATGCAAATAACAGATTTGATCAACCAGAATTCTCTTAACAACTTTCAGATGCATTATGCTAATCAACTACTTCCAAATCAGAGGTCTGTGGCAGACTTGCAAGTCTACAGAATATTTTCTTAATCACTTACAAAATTTTCCTGTGTAAAATTACCATGCAAACTAAGTTACAGTGGAAAGTATTAGTTCATCTCTCTAAAAGTCCATGCTATGAGCCTGCCTTTCTCAAACATATGAAACAGCCACTCTGTGTATCTCAGTATTTAAAGGCTGATACACCTGCTGCTCATTGGACTGCACAATCATTTCAAACTGTAGTGCTACTGTGAAGAGCTTATAGCAGAAGTTGCAAGTGTCCCACTATCGTCTTTATGTGGTGCATGGAAATATTTTTATGTAAATGCGGCAAAAACTTACAACAGGCAAACCAGTTGAAAACCAACAAAATACCTGCCTTTCCAAATGGAAAAAGAAGGTTAGTTGGCCTACTCTGCATACTGATTCCCACTCCCCAGGCAGTCATTGGATTAAAAGATAAAAATAGAAGCAGCCAGGAGAGTGAGAACAGGAACACCACCTCCCAGCACAAATGGTGAGACAGGCATGGCTTACTCTTACTTTACCACATGCATCTTGCATTTGTATCCACATGTGATCCAGCTTCAACAGGCATGATGAGAGATGCCCCACTCAAACCCCTTGTTAGTAAGTCACTCTCTCCTCGGAAACAAGGTCCAAATGTCTTCTTAGGCAGAAGAGGTAACTGAAGAGAAACCTGCCAGGTTTAGCTTCAGGCAGTATGTAATTCTGGAAAAAGAAGCTGTTCCCATAATTCCCAAGACAGCATGAAGTAGTCATTTGTATCCAGATGTTCAGCCGAAGCACTAAGATACACAGAACAGTAAGTCCTTGGCTTATTTACCACCTGGCACTGAGTCAGGTACTCCCTGCTCTCCGATTTCTCTCTAGTTACTTGGACAATTTAGGATGAAGCAGGGAGGCAGCTACTGAAGTGGAGCATTTGCTGGGGAAGGAACAGCTCATTGAAGGTTCTATCTCAGCAGGCACCCCACTTCTGAAATCTTGCTTGAGATGACACTGTGCTTTGTGGGAGCTTTCATGCTCTAATTCCTCTGCCACCGCAGCAGAAGGGTATGCCAGCCTGAAAGCAGGAGTAGGAGTGCTGAGTAAGCCTATTGGGGAACTATGCATTATCTCCCTGCTTAAATTAAGGAAATAAAACCTGATGCGATACAATTAAATAGCACTGTTATTTTCCGCTGTGCCCAAGTCATAAGTATAAACAGACTGCAACCTGTATGTGCTCTAAACAGGCTACCCAGGACTACAGGGGCAGCCTGGAACACCAGCTCCACCAGGAAGCAAAGGAGAAAGTGGACAAATAGGTGTGAGTGGACAAACTGGCCCAAAAGGAAGCAGAGGTGATCCTGGATCAGCAGGGAGACCTGGCATTCCCGGGTACCCTGGACCTAAAGGTAAGGATAGGAGACACTGACCTTGGCCAGAGGCAGGGGAACCTCCTATACTACAGCAGCTTTAGTAACACGACTTTTGCACTCACTTGATCTGTGTTGAAATGCAATAATGCCACCTGTCATTTTTCATTAAAGGTCAAAAGGGCGAACAAGGTGTCATCGGCTTTATGGGCACAGTAGGATTTCCAGGTGATTTGGGACCTATCGGACCCAAAGGGGATAGAGGAGTAACTGGTAAGTGCAGTCGGATGTGTGACTCGTTTCTGAACTACTCATTTTGCACCTCCACAGAGCTGATCTAGCTGGCTCTGCTTTGAGCAGGGGTCCTCTCCAACCTGCGTGACTTTGTGACCCCTGGCAAATTCCAGCGGTATTTAACATGGGTAGTCAACTTTCTGTCTTTATGAATTTATTTTGTATGGAGTGCCAACTCCAAAATCAGAGCTATTTTCAGGATTTAAAAAAAAAAAAAGAATTCCTGATCTAAACAAATCCTCCAGACTAGACATACTGGATATTTAAAAATATCTTTAAAATCCTTCACTCTATCTATGCCATCATGTATTTGTGTCTGTCAAAGCCCACCAAAAGATGGTGCCACACCTCAGAGAGCCGTTGGCTGTTTTGGGGGGAACTTCCCAGCTTCCTGTGTCATAAATGAAGGAGCAGTAGCATCATGCTTATCTGTGTGCTATCCAAGAGAAGACAATCACCATACTCACACATGTTCCCCCAGTATAATAAATACAGCTGCTATACCCAGGGCGATGAGCTGCAGACCACAGTCCCTCTCTTACATAAGCAGCCAAGTAACAGCAACATATCTGTAGTTGAAAGCACATTCAGGAAAATAAAGGGTTGCTGGTTTTTTTTAATCAAACTATCTCATCTTGCTTCTAATCACAGGCTTTCAGGGTCCTCCAGGCTCTCCTGGGCTGCCCCCTCATCCTCCAAGGCTGGTTGCTGAGCAAGGTTCACCAGGACCCCGTGGAAATATAGGACCTCAAGGAAGCCCAGGAGATATGGGACCTCAGGGTCCACCAGGTGATCCAGGTAGGAATTGCACAGTCAGAGTGAAAGCTCAGTTTCCCTTAGCAGAGTGAGGCTGCCACAGCACTGCTTTGGCTCTCTTCCACTTTGAATTCTGTAGGTCAGAAAGGAAAGTCAAATTTTGGTCTTTCAGAGCTAGGGCTTGGCTTTCCTCCTCCCCCGAGCATTCAGAACATAAGCAAAACAGGAGAATACTTTGACAAGACTCACATAGCCAAAGCAACACCAGATATGGATCTTACTTAAATCAAGACTGAATGTCTTTGGTGGAAAAGTGCACATCCTTGGGGGCGTGCTATCAACCCAGGGAATGTAGCACTAGTGATGTGTGGACCCCATGCAGCGCACCTCTTGCTACAAACCTCATCACAGGTGCATGGTGGTAGCAAAAGTGAAAGATTAGGGCTGTGTGGTCATGTAATCTTGATCCCAGCAACTTTTTCCAATGAAGCCAGTGCTCTTTGCCTGAGCAAGAACCTCAGCATCTTGCCTTTAGTGTAAATTGGTAAACCTGGCAGATAGGACCAAACATACGGAACATGTGAACAAAGGGGGTAGCACGTTGATATCTCTGCAATCACTGTGCTTATAACCATTGTTGGTGCAAGGTTTCAGGGGCTCACCTGGAGAGCCAGGACTCCAGGGCAGAGATGGCATTCCAGCTCCCCCTGGCTCCAGAGGTGAACAAGGAGCAACGGGGTTTCAGGGTCCAGTGGGATTTGAAGGTAAGAGATGTCACACAGCACTTCCTTCCCTCTTTCCTGCTTCACTCCATAAATTGTTCTGTAGTTAGTACATCACTGGATGGGGAGGAGGGGAGGAGAGAGGAAGTTTCTGTTTTCACAGCTTTTTCACAAGGGACAACTAACTAACTTGTAACAGTTACCTTAAAGCACTATTTTTGGGATACGTTTCCATAGGTGTAGATGTCAGTCCGCTCTTGAGCATGCTTATTTTGATGTGAGTGTATTTGTATATTGGTTTCCTCTCAAGTATTTCAGCCTAGTGTTTTGCTAACAGCTACATTTGCGGAAATGAATGGCTGAGTAGGTGGTCTTTGGATAGATGATGTTTAAGGGAATGTGTTTGTAAAAGAAATAGCTGTGCACTTATCCAATCAAAGAGCAGAATGATTACTATCTTAATTGGCTAAGTACACAGAGAAAAAGGTTATTTGCAGAGCATAGTTTTAACTGTATGAAGCAAATGCAACCTATTAAAAAACCATTGGTTAATCTTAGACTAAGAAAACGTTTTAAAGGAAAAATGCTCATCTGTATTGCACAAAGTATGTTCAAATTCATCGTAACTTTGTATGTGCCTTTCTGTGGCTCTGATAGTGCCTGATCCAGCACCAATCTACTTCAAAAGCAACTGCTGTAATCCTAGAACTACAGCTCTTTTAACAATAACTTACCATAAGAAGAGGCATCATGCAATTAAGCTTAGTTCATCAGCAGCCTAGCTGGAATATCAAGTAGCATCAGACTATTTGTGGGAGCACAAACGTAAGTTGTATTATTTTTTCCCCTGGCTTTCTAAGGTCAGCGAGGCCGCCCCGGTAGCCCTGGGCTGCCAGGCATGCCGGGTCGCAGCATTAGCATGGGCTACCTGCTGGTGAAACACAGCCAGTCCGACCAAGAGCCAATGTGCCCAGTTGGCATGAACAAACTCTGGAGTGGATACAGCTTACTGTACTTCGAAGGACAAGAGAAAGCACACAACCAGGATCTAGGTATGTGCAGGTGTTGCTAGCTGCAGCCTCGATTCCATCTGGATGAAAATCATCCTCAATTCTCTGGATGAAACGAACAAAAATAAATAAATACACAGAGCTTAAGAGACAGGTGGGACTTTAGTGAATGGGCTTAGGAAACACCAAAATGAGAAGATAAAAACTGTATGTCTCCATAAAGTGCCCCTGAGAGAGCTCCTGCATATCATTAGTGTTGTTCAAGGGGACCTGTAAAGCCAGGAAAACATTCTGGGCTGCAGGGTTTTACTGACACGTGTTTGGGAAGGAGCAGGAAACTGAAAGCATGCATTGTCTTCTGTAAGAATGATTGCCATAATGTCTTCTTTTTTTTTTTTCTTCTTCTTCTCTTTTAACAGGGCTGGCTGGCTCATGTTTGGCTCGTTTTAGTACTATGCCATTCCTCTACTGTAACCCTGGGGATATTTGTTATTATGCAAGTCGAAATGATAAATCCTACTGGCTCTCAACTACAGCACCTCTTCCAATGATGCCTGTGGCAGAAGACGAGATTAGGCCATATATCAGCCGCTGCTCCGTTTGTGAGGCCCCAGCTGTGGCAATTGCTGTCCATAGCCAAGAAGCTTCTATTCCTCACTGCCCTGAAGGCTGGCGCAGTTTGTGGATCGGATATTCCTTCCTTATGGTATTTGTTCTCCGGTGTCACGTTTTGTGTGGCGCTGGGTTTTAAGTTTGAGCCTTAGATACTAGGAATGCTGCTCTGTTTTAGAGCCAGCAACACCAAAACCATGCATCGTTCCAGAGAACGAGGGAACTACAAAACTAGTTTCTAGGATAAGCAGAAGAGGAGAAACAAAATTTCTGTGAATTGCAGAGAAAATTGCCTCTTGTCAGAATAGCATCTGGAGTCCTTACTTGATGTACAAAATAGTGCCTCAGAGTGAGCAGAACACAGGGACAGCTGTGGATTAACAAATAAAATTGCACTGAGATACGACAGTAGCCTACAAAGCATTTTCGCAGCTAGATTGGGAGGTACTTATGTACATCACTATTAAGAAGCTAATCTGGAGAGAAAAGAAAAACCAAACAACAAAACACTTCCCCTTCTTTCGGAAACTTAAAATCACTGGTGTTTGGTTGAAGACTTAGAAGCCAAAGTATTTCACCTAGGCTGGAAAGAGAGACAGCCTCCTGTTGTTTTTAAAATTAAACTTCATTGTTGTAACTCAAATGCCAACAAGAACTGAGCTGTATAAGCCATGGGATATAGGATCTCTTAGCTCTTGTGATCTTAAAATTAGGATCTGGGATGTTACAGAAAAGCTTAGCATTAGGTGTGCCATGGAAGACCTAATGAAGGGCCTGACCTGCTTTTCTTGCAAGAGTGTACAGAGGGATCGTGTCAGTGCTGAAGGGCTTAACATGGTAAAGAGCAGATAGAATGTCAGTGAATGATCTGACAGATGCTTCTTTTTCTGACTTGCTTGATGCACATGACAGTCAAAACCTGCAACAGTATGCCCATGTTTTTAACTTACTGAAGACTGGACTGAATGCTCAAGTAAATGGTGTTGGGGAAAATAATAGGATTTCTCTGGCAGAAAACATCATAGAAGAACAGTCATCAATCTTACCTGCAAACCATTTGTTTGTCAAAAGCCAAAACCTTAATTTTTTCAGAAAAAAACATAAAGGGAAATCTGATAGTTTTCATTTAGTTACAGAGAAAAAAAAGGTTTTGAGAAGGCTGGTTGAATTTTTGATGAGCCCTATGTTTGACCTTTCTTCTGCTTCTATAAAAAGCCCTGATACCAATCTCATAGTTACTTCACAAGAATGCCAAGGATTAGTTAAATGTTTGCAAAGCCCCATGTAAACACTGAGCATTGTTAAGAGCGAAGTTGTCACCTCAGCAGGAACTTTGTGCCAGGACAGAGTCTGCCAGCACTAAGGAACACACAGTGAGAAGAGTTCACATTTTCCCAGCTAGCATTTAGAGCAAATCAAGTGTTTGGTGTATGCATTTTTGCTTCTTAGGCAACTGTGGAAGAAGTGCAGCACACTTGTGGCTATCTCAGAGTACACATTGCTTTACTTCCTTGGCTTAAATTTGTCACCTCCTTCCCCTGAGTAAGGTACAATCATGAAGGCAGTCACCATGGCCTCCTGCCCAAACAGCCACAGAAGTCACTAAGAGTTCCTGTAGCAAGGGCACTCCACTAACATGCATCTCATAGAGTGGCACAAGCGTTGCAGAAGGAAAAAAGGCCTGACCTATACAAGAAGAGACATTATAGGCGTACCGTTGGAGCTCGTACATTGAGCGCAGGAATGCCAGTGTTCATCCCAAGACTGTCAGGCAGGTCTGCTCCCAAGCCCGGGCTCAAACAGCAAGTGCGGTTCCAGCTCCAGCTGCAAAGGCCTCAAAGCTGTAATAGTTTACGCTGCTTCCTACTGACTTTGTTCTTGTGGAGGGATGCTAGAACAGGTTTGCTCCTGAACTTCATACCTTAGCAAATTCTGCAAATTTGTAAAACAGCTGGTAGGCTGCAGGTGGGGGGGGGGAGCTGTTATTTTGTTGGTTGGTTTTTTTAAACAACTATCTAAACCTCAGCAACATGTAACGCCAGCCGGAGATCAAGAGTCCCTCCTTCTGTTAAAAGGTGGACACTTCTGTTACTCATTTATACAAACACAATGGGCCTCTCACAGCATAATCCAAGCCGGTTACAGCTTACACTTTTATAGCATGTTGTTTATTAAAACATAGGCAGGCAAACATATTGGGTGTGCCCAGACTTCTTCCTACATTTGCAAAACTATTTAGCAACTTTGTTTTCCAGCTGCTTTCTTTTATACTTCAAATTCCTTCCGTTTTTAACAGAAAATTAAACGGCTTCACTTAAAAATGCAGCTGTACAGCTCTTAAAGGGACAGAGGTAATGCCTGCTTTGTTAGCCATGCTTTTGACAGAAGAAAAGTAACATTCTGATCATTACCACAGTATGTGTCAAAGGTAACAGCTGAGTGGTGTAAAGATGCATGATTTTGGTGTAATTTGCTATCAAAGAATGTGCCATAGAGGGAACTACTAGTTATTGTATAGAAGCTAATTTTGTTTCCACACTGCTCCTCACGTGCGATGCAGAGTAAGATAGACTTCATAATTAGGGAAATTCAAGTTAAGTATATGGTAGAAAGTTCTCAGTGAGGGAAATCAGAGGAACAGGTTGCCCAGAGAGGCTGTGGAAACTCCATCCTCTGAGTTATTAACAACTCAAGAGTGCCTTGGGGTAACCAAGGGCAACTTAGGATTCAGCCCTGCTTTGAGCATGGAACTGGCTGAAGTAACCTCCAGTGGGCCCTTCCCACCTAAATGATTCTCCAATTCTAAGACTTCCAGCAGTGAAAATCTTAACTATAGAAAAGGTGTTTGTCAGAAGATTTTAAAGTGGCATCAACATATGAGCTAGCTCCTTCGTATAGCTAAAGCGTAGCCCAACCCCTAAGCCTTACAGAGTCGCAGGATTAACTGGCTGTCTGCTCTGGAGATGAGAATTGGGAGCAATTCTAGTGCTTTTCCTCTTTCCCACATATAAGGTTTAGACAGCATTACCTGAGGTTGTACTCTGAACGCTCCTCTCCTTGTCTCATTTAGCACACTGCTGCTGGTGATGAAGGTGGAGGACAGTCACTGGTTTCTCCTGGAAGCTGCCTGGAAGATTTCAGAGCGACTCCTTTCATCGAATGCAACGGCGCACGCGGAACCTGTCACTACTTTGCAAATAAATACAGCTTCTGGCTCACTACAATCGACCAGCCCTTTCAAAGCAAGCCTTCAGCAGATACACTCAAGGCAGGACTCATCCGAAGCCATATCAGCAGATGTCAAGTCTGTATGAAAAATTTATAGAAGTCTTACACAGTATAAGGAACCTGCTTATCATGTAGTTCTTATACAGTGGAACCTTCTATGATGGTTAGACATTTGAATAAATCATGTTGGTGCTTTTTTTAACTTATTACCTCAAAAGCTGAATGAAAAGTTAATTTTTTACAATGTCTGTAAAAGCAAATTAAGTGTAACACAAATTAAGTCTAACACACATCTAGTGCTGTGTTGTCCTACTATACAGTATATATACACATTTTTGCTAGTCTTAACATTACATCATTTGCCACATGATACAAATACTCGCAGTTTTGAAACACCCAAAAAACTGCAGTAATGAATGGTTACCTTGATCAGATACCCACCACATTTACATAAAGGGAATATATGTATCTTTTCTATTTACTGTATTTTTCACAACACTAAACACTAACAGCTGCAGTTCTGTAAATTAACACAGGGTGATCAAAGTGCTAAACCCTTGCAAAATACTGAAAATATACTCTGGGAAGTGCTTATGTCCAGCATTGAAACCCAACTTTGATTTTAGTATTTTATGCTTGGGCATTTCAAACACACCTAAAACAATCATCTTTTTATGGTATTCGTTTTTTTCAAGCCTCACCATGCTTTAGCACTTAACCACTGGCAATAGCAGAGAAACCCACAGGCCTCCTCAAAATAGTGACCACAAAATTCAACTCTTCCTATTTTGATTAAAAGACTATATGATGAAGATCAGCATTTTATTTTACAGGCTTGATGATTTTATTCTAGATATACCCCAGGCCAAAGGATCACTACAAAGGTCTCTTGCTCCACTGTGTTGTGGACGTTCAGCTGGGTCACACCACCCACACAGCAGCAGCACTGATTGGCTTTTGCATTGCAGCTTTTCCCTTCTGATACCAAGCCACTCATCACAAACAGTTTTTAACCACTTCTTGTTGGAGCAGCTATTGCACGTGTTAGGTTTTGCAGGAGGACATACTGTTTGATAATACATGACCTGCAAACGCAGAACTTCCTGACCTGCCAGTTGTCCATCTGAAGGCGTGCTGTCCTGGCAGCTGGGGACACGTGGCAATGGGATGGCCACCATTCCAACTTGTACACAGCCATCCTTGCAAAAGCAAAGAGGAAGGAAGCAAGGCATTTATTTGGCACCATCTTTCCCAAAGGGAACTAGGTTACTGCATGCCAGGCTTGATAAGTGGCCAGAACGGCTAGCTCTTTCCTTCTGTAGAAAGAAGCAATTTAGCCCCAAGTTGTCAGTCACCACTGCAAGGGAGGGATCAGCTGCAAATTTCCAAATTTTACATAGTGTGATTATTTATTGGAATTCTTAAAACTGAAATCAAAGAGACTTTTATACCAATGACAGCTGATTTTTCAACAGTTCACCTCACTCCCGCTCCAGGTGCTTCTTGGCTTCTGTAATTACATTCCATCCTCACTGTATCATAAATAAAACCTGTTTTTTTCTACACCTTGTTCACTGATGATTTCCATTTTGTAAACAGTGGCTTTCTATACAGTACATGTGGACTGCTCTGTTGAATGACTTTGTCTGCACCTAAGGAATTAGAAAAGCACTACCCGAAAACTCCTTCCACTCAAATTCAAACTCTTCAACCAGGAATACAGTTGTTTATTTCGTGGCCCTTAAAAAGATTCAAGAGGGAAGCTCCGTTTCTAAAATTGCTTGTTTAAGCTGAACTATAAGTAACCATAATGAGCTTGAAATCAGCTCTCTGGCCATGCTGGAGCTCTGAAAGGCAGCCCTCAAACAAATTAATCACACTAGTATTTGTTTCAGCTAAATAAAACAGAACTGAAAACACTGCAGTCAACACAAGCCAAATCTATTCCATGTTCACCAATTCTTTTAAATGGCTGTAACAAACATCCAAGAATCAGCAACTTAACTCTTCCAGGTGCTGATAGACGTCAGTGGTCATGGGACGATCACGCAGTTACCACTTGTGATTTTTACAGCACGCAACTCTGGCAATACAGCATATTCAGTGTTTTAAGAGAATTCAAGTAGGGATTATACAAATCTGTAAAAAACGGTTATATCAACAACAACAACAGAAAACAATTTGGATTGTCATGGCTAATACGTTGCCTAATCTTCCTATGCAGGTGGTTTTTTTCTATTTTTTTTGCATGTAAAAATTTAGCAGATTGGTCTTCTTCCAACAGTTGTTTTGCCTCTTAATTTTCTGACTCACATAACCTGTTCTTTACAAGTCTGTTCAGCACAGCATCGGCACAGCATCAAGTTGAATGCACAGGCATGGTGCAGGAAAAAAACAAACCAACCACAAAACCCTCCAAGGTGCCAAGCAGACTTGAACTTCTGTACTTTGCGTACATCATGTGCTTTGGGTATGTGTACTCACAGCCGCGTTTCTCCAAAGCCTGCGTAATTGCTGTTTGAGAAGGCGAGGGAGCTTGTGCACACAAACACGCAGAATACTTGCAGCAGCCAGAGGATTTCACCTGGTGAGTCAACCTAGAGCACAGCATGAAGGGGACTTACTCAAACTGCCTCTTAGCTGCAAGTTTAATTCCTCTCCTATGAGGAAAGGCTGAAAGAGTTGGGGCTGTTCAGCCTGGACAAGAGAAGGGTCCAGGGAGACCTTATAGTGGCCTATCAGCCTATAAAGGGGGCTTATATGCAAGACTTCTTACCAGGGTTTGGCGTGACAAAGGGCAGTGGTTTTAAACTGGAAGGGTCCAATTTAGACTGGACAGAAGGAGGGCATTTGTTACAGATGAGGGTAGAGAGACACTGGCACAGATTGCCCGTGGATGCCCCATCCCTGGCGGTGCTCAAGGCCAGGCTGGGTGGGGCTTTGGGCAACCTGGTCTAGTGGAAGGTGTCCCTGCCCATGGCAGGGGGGGTTGCTCTAGATTATCTTTGAAGATCCCTTCCAACTAAAAGCATTCCACAATTCTGTGATCCCAGAACCCACTTCCAAGAAGTTAAAACGTTTTTATACAGGAAAAACGGCTACAGCAGAGCAAAACAATCTTCTTACTGAACTGTAGAGCTCCAGCCTGGGACGTAAAACCCACAAGTGTTCTGGCTGGGTTTGACCAAGTCAAATCTTTTAAAACTTCAAAGTGTGCCGTTTGCTTCCTACACTTTCCTGTTTCAAAACACACTGAAGTATAACATGCTGCTGAGCCTGGAGAAGGTAAATGAGATTCTATTCCCCTTCCGCAGGCAGCAGTACATCAGTGTATCGGCACAGATATACTGAAGTCAACACAGCAGCAACAGTTGATGCCAATTATTTCCTCAGAGTGTATCGACCAGATCAGCTGAGTTCATTCACGCCCCACATGACTGGGCTTGCCCATGGCTGCTGGAAAAAGAAAATTAGCAAACGGCAAGCAGTAAATGACCGCACAACAGAAGGTATTGGGCTGCTGCCAGAAGAGAGTCTGGGAGGTCACTGCTGATGTGCTGCTGGCACCCCAGGCAGTCAGCAGCAGCCCCTATAACAGCACAGGGACCAGCGACATCACCAGGGGCTGCCACCTGCACCCAGCGAGCATGAGTTGGGACCTGGCCTCACAGCCACCAGGGACTAGGCACACACAGCCCAAGGTATACGGGACAAGGGGAACAAGTAACATCACTGCACCCCTTGACCCATGAGCAGAGAAGTAAAACAGGCAGCGGTGCTTCACGCCATGACATGGGCAAGGGCGTAACTAAGCCAAAGCAGGTGGCTCAGCAGCACTGCCTGCCCCATGGGCACCCACAGAATCACAGAACGGTCGGGGCTGGAAAGCAGCTCTGCAGATCATCTCATCCAAGCCCCTGCTACAGCAGGTTCACCCAGAGCAAGCTGCACAGTCACATCCAGGCGGGTTTTGAATGTCTCCAGAGGAGGAGACTGCACAGCCCCAGCGGTTCAGGCTCCTTTCCTGGCCCCTGCAAGACCTGAAGCCTCGTTGGGGTTGTCAGGGGCCAATGGTAACCTCGGTCACAGCCTGGCACGGCCATCACCTCAGGCACAGGCAAGCCTACAGCTCACATTCACCCAGTGTGGCCAAAAATAACACCTCTTCTATTTCACTGTTCAAACTTCACATAACCCAGACAAAATTAATGGGGAGAAAGAAGGGGGAAATGGAGACTTGTAAAATGAGGTTCCCCTCCCAGGCAAAGCAGGCAGAGCACCTGGGTCCCCACTTTCACCCACCATGGCTAGTCCTGGCAGGGAGGGGTTCCACCTGCCTCCAGCCATGACCAGCCCAGCTCCAGGCTGTGCACCAAGGTTATCAATAGGGAAAGCAACCTCGCTGCAACGGAGGGAAATGTTTGCTGCAGCCGATGGGATGCAGAAGAGCTGGCATCGCAGAGGTGCATGGCACAGCTGCTGTTTAGTGTGTGTCCTAGCTGGTCCAGCCTGACTAGTGGCCCAGCCCACAGCTGCTATGCTAGAAGTACATCAGCTGCTAGGCTGTGAGGCTACTAAGGCAAGAGTTAGAACAAGTGTGCATCAGTGCAGTTCCTGGGCCGCCAGTCCCTACCCTGCAGCTTCACTGCTCCTCCCTGTCAATAAGCCACTGAATTTACTGAATTATTCCAGTAAAATTATGTAGGACAGCGGGATGGGGGTGGCCTTTAGAAGTGCTGGGATATCAGGATGCATCTGCAGAAGCAACAGGGAAATTAATGAATTCACATTAGGCCACTTAATAAGCACAAGAGCAAGCCATATTGTTATGCTGGTTAAAAAAAAGAAAAGAAAAAAAAGGCACCAAAAAACCCCAGAAAAACCCTCAACACAACACCACTAAAAAGAAAAAAACCTGTGCAATTTCAGTGCTGAGGGTTGACCTGTGCTCTCTAATAATGCTTGCAGACATGCACAGGCACTGCTGCAACAGATCGAGCATCAACACTGGGCTGTAAAAATGGAGCTCAGCTACAGCAGAGTTTAAATTGCCAATAAAATAAATTAATAAAAAGAAATCCACCATCACACTCCAGAAGCCATAAAGTTTTACTTGAAGGCACAATCTGACTTCAGACGGTAGTAAAGCAATGGGACTAGCATGCATATTGAGCAATCCACAGCTCCTCCTGACCCGTTATCAATAGCTCCCATGTATTACACATCCTCCCAGGTTCTGCTGTGCAACCCCATGATTTCTCACAGGCTGGCAGAGTGATAGCACATCATAACCCAGACATTTCCCAAGGAAAAATAGCCAGCAACACTAAAAAGCCACAAACATCGTGCCAGACAAATCTAGCCCTAAGGGCTGAAGCACAGCAAGCAAGTCCGGTTCCTGCGTCATCTTTTTCAGTGAAAACACACAAGCCGGAGCTTTTGGAAAGACTGCAAGAATTCCGTAAGATCTCACATGAATCCAACGCTGGTACAACTGAATCAGAAATATTTTTATCTTAAGAAGTGTTAGATGTTAAATTTACAAATATTTCTTCTGTTCTGTACCTTCTAGGTGTACATCTCCCAAAAGCCTGACCTTGCAACCAGTGTGTGCTGCCAGTTCAGTTGTCAACAGATGCAGCAAAGCCAGTGGTGGACCTCTCACAGATGTGTCGGCAGATCATTTTGGTCATGAAGATGACTTGAGGTTGTAGCCTGTTTGTCTCTTTCCAGTCCTGAGGGAAGACTATATACTGCCCTTAGAATTTTGTTAATAGCTAGAAGGTTTTTAATTTTATGCAGTTTTAAATACCACAGAGCAGGTGCAGTTAAGTCTCTAACAGATTGACAGGTGTTAAACTGCAAACCCCTAGCAAATCCAAAACATAACAACCCTTAGTAGGGGCTGTAGCAATAGGACAAGAGGTAATGCTTTTAAACTAAAAAAGGGGTAGATTCAGACTAGATATAAGGAAGAAAATTCTGATGAGGGTGCTGAAAATACTGGAACAGGTTGTCCAGAGAGGTGGTGGATGTCCCATCCCTGGAAACATTCAAGGTCAGGTTGGACAGGGCTCTAAGCAAGCTAAACTCTTTGAAGATGTCCCTGCTCGCTGCAGGGGGGTTGCAGTAGATGACCCTTAAAGGTCCCTTCCAACCCAAACCATGCTATGATTCTATGATTAAGGGTACAGAGATTTTTCCTCTCAAGCCGTTCTTCCCCACTACATGTGCTCCACGCATAAACTTGAAAGCAGAAAATAAAGGTACTGCTTTGCAGCAAGTTGCTCCAGAGGACGCACTTTTGAAAAAAACATGTTTTAAATATACTTAGTAATACATTCATTATTCATTTAGGAATTGTCTCCCTATGTACTAAACAACCATGATTTAGGTGGAACAGAGAAAGGCAATGACAAAACATAAAAACAACCCACCTTTAGTTTTAGAAAATTATGCCAGAAGCATACATGGGAAGATGGAGTCCCCACACAACAACCTGCAGAGCTGGAAACATGCAAGCTGCATCTCTGGGGGTTCTCCCCTTCTGTTGTTGTTTGGTTTTGGTTTGGGAAGATTTGGTTTGGTTGGTTGGTTGTTTTTTTCCAGGGGGTAGGGGGTGGGGGGGTGAGGGGATTGGGGATGGGGTTGTTTTGTGGGTTTTTTTGGTTTTTAAACTAGTAGTTCTTCACTCTGGTTATGGTGTCTCAGTGTGAGTTCCTGGATCACTGCATGTATTCTTTGTAGCCAAGAGCGTTGGGAAAGTTTAGGAACAGTATTGAGAATTACCCCCTCCCCTTTTTACTGCAGTCAGGAGAGAAACCATGTACCTCATCAATGCTCCTTAACGCGCCTTTCTACCCCCACTTTTGGCAGCCTCTTTCTCCCTTCCTCCTGCATTAGCCAGTTTCACATCAGAAAATGCCAGCCCTCACCTCCTGCCAGGTAGATGGCAACGCCATGCATAGCTGCTAAAAATCAGAGCTGCAGCTTTGCCTGGGCACAACTACAGAGGAGTTGGAAAGGAGACAAAACAGGGGTATTCAGCACCTTGGTATCCTATAGGCACTGCAAAGACATCTCTACAAAATGCAGACAAAAATAGAACACCACTTCCTTCCCCCCCAAAAAAACTTCGCTATCCACATCAAAAAGAATTACAAGAGAAAACTGAAAGGAAAAAAACCTTCCCCCTGCAACTCGCAAGTGAGAGCTGTGGTGCTGCCTGTAAATACACGAAAGGCCACTATGGAAGGAGAATTCACATTAATAAAGTCTGCAAATTAACAGTATGTATCCACAGTGATTTTAATAGTTCAGCTGATGAATCTTACAGTCGTATCTGACATAAAAAGATTGTAATTATTAGCTACAAATATAAATTATACTTGGATTTTCTTTTTTTAAGAATAAAAAAGTACCATGTGTTGAATCTTCCAAAGTTAGAATCACAAGGGGAAATATGATAATCATGTGAAAGCTGTCAGGAGTACACAAACAGATCATTTACATGCAACATGAAATGGAGAGTCATTAAAAATCAGACTCCTTCAAAACTGTTCAAATGACTGTCGCTACCAACTGTACTAACACACCATTTGTCTTCAGAGACCATGGAAACTGGCAAGTCTTCCTTCGTAATTTCGCTCACATTCCTATTTTCATACACAGAGCTTCCCAGAAACCTTTAACAGCCAGAAGATTTGTGGTTTGGTTGTTTTTGGTTTTTTTCCACATACACCATTTCAGTCTAGTTATTCTTTGACTTTTCCTTTCCAGTGAACAGCAAGCACTTGTTACTCCTCAGTTTGCTGGAGCAAACAATCCCTCCCTTTTTCGTACGTCACTTAAATGGATCAGGCACAACAACCAGATTTTGTCCTTTTTGCTGGCTTGTAGTCTGTGATGTCTACAGTTTGCGGCGGCCCCTCAGCTTTCTGCCGTACAATTATTGGGACTACCATCTCAAACACAGTTTCGAAGAGGTAGTCCACCTTGTATCCTGTTTTCGCGCTGGTTTCAAAGCACATTTTCTCAGCTGCTGGAACATCCTTCTCATCTAGCATTTTGTATTTCAGTATTTTTTTATAGAGCGCAATCGCATCCTCTGCATGGACTTGTTTTCGCACCTTCGAGCCACAGCTGGCAACAGACTTCTCAGGTTTATTTTCATCCGGTGGTAAAGCACAGTCATTGGTGAGGTCAACTTTATTTCCAACAATAGCAAAGATGCAGTCAGCACTCGCACTGTCTGTCAGTGCCAAGAATCTTTCTTCCAGCTCCGTCAGGCTTTGGAGGCTGTTCACATCATACGTGAGGATCACAGCAGCTGCTCCTCTGCAGTACATGGACCCGAGGCCATGAAACTGCTCCCGTCCTGGCAAAGGTTTAAACACAACACAAAGTTAGTGTGCTGGAAGATACGTTATTAACCAAGTGAAAGAGTTTAAGGAATTTTAAGCCAATTTCACAGCTCTGGATGGAGCAGTGAAGGTAAAAATGTGTTCTTTGTAGCATTTTCAGTTTTTTCCATCTGCTTTTCCTTAAGAGCACGACAGCGCTACAAACAGTGCTACAGAACAGCTCAGCTCACCACTGGCTCCATTTCAGAGCAGGGAATCTGTATAGACGAGTGAGCGAGCAAGTGTGACGCAGCATTCGCAGTTGCAGAACGCAAAAAAAAAAAAGTTTATTTATGTCACATTAACTACTACCCTGCTTGCACCCACAGCTGGCCCATTCCACCTACTTAACCATTTATAAGCAAAAATTAAGTTCTACTGTTTCAAGTTCTGCTACTACTTACTACTCCTACAAATTCAGTACACAGTTTCAAGTGCATCTAGCTCAGAAATCTGGATCGAAGTCAGTAACCCACTTCTTCCTAGGTTCGGAAGGATGTTGTAAGCAATTTAGTCCTGTGCTACGTGCTCACAGTTCTCAGGTACATTGGCTTTACAGGAAAACGACTTGTTTTAATGCTATCATATATAGCCTGTATGGTATGTATCTGCCCCAACCACAAACATTCACACTTTTTCTTGGGTATTAAACACACACTACATGGAGAACCCTAACTACTTTTTAAGAATAATTTATCCCTTATGTTGCCCTCACCATCACTCAACAACCAACAGTTAATAACAAAAAGTTTCTTCCTCTTGATCATTCAGTGAATATCTACTAGCACCTCCAGCTAAGCCTTGATGGTCTCCATCAAATTCATCTCTTGGAAGACAAAACTGACTCTCTAAATTCTGGGGACCAAACAATGTTCTTCACTAGTTGCAAAGGGACTAAGGGAAATGAGGCAGCAGACAGACAGACAGTGTTGTCCATTCCTATAGAGAACTGCAACTTTCCCCAAATACCAGCTACAAGTAGAATTTGCTGTAGCACATTCACTTGACTCCCCAAAACTTGATGGAGAAAAGGGTAACGCACTAGATTTCAACCAGCTAGTCAGCCAGCCTTAGGTCACTACAGAAGTGTGAATAAAAAAAAAATTAAAACACAAAAAAAGCCAACTATCCGACTATGCTCGTTTGAGAATCATTTAAGAATCATAAATTTTCAGCTTTTTTCATAGTCTCTTTGCACAGAGCCTCCATTTACAGAAAATCTGCAAGTGATCTGTTTACATTCATTTTCTGCACAAAGCTACAGGCCACCCTGAGTTACAGCATTATGAAACCCTTGTAAATGACTGTGGAATAGGGAAGGCAGAAGAAATTCAGCATATATTGGGAAAGCACATCTGCACATGAACATGCACACTGTGAAAGTAACTTACAGCCTATCTCCAGTCAGGAAACAGAACGTAAAGAAGATCTTTGAGTCCCTGTAGTAAGTCCTTTGACAAACTTCAGGACTCTACTCCACAGTGACCAGAAGACAGACAAAGTGTTCATAGTCATCCGTAAAGCAAAACTGAAAAACACCAAGCTAGAACACAAAACCCAAAGCTCACCACACCTTTAACACTGAGAAATTCTGGTAACTGCCAGAGAAATAGATTTGAAAAAGTGTAAGAGTACACAATAAAGAAATATAGAAAGAAGCCAGTGAGGGCACTCAGAAGTATGCAAAATTTTTGTATGAGGAAAAATTGTGGGATCTCTCAGGCTGGTGAATGACTGAAAAAAGGGTATAGACAGATGTCTATAAATTCCAGCCTAATACTGAGAAAGTAATGCAGGAACAAGCATTCATTCTTTCTTATAACACAGAAAATGAGTATTTCACCTGAAAAAATCATGCATGTAGTTTAAATACTTCCCTGCACAGTGGATAATTGGCAGTGTTATATGACATTGCAGAAGTCAAGAGTTAATGAACAGAGTTCAGAAAAGCATTAGGTGAAGTTCACTGAGAATTGCTTCTGTGCAATTCTGTATAGCCTCCAATTGTTTTCCCCTAGTGAAAGAAATTCTCTAACTAACGATCTGGTAGGTAGGAAAAAAAAAGGGGGGGGGGGTGTGGTGTGTGGAGTATATGCCCTTGTTTAGGTATGTTGGGTCAGGGCAAGGAAGGCTAGGATATGGTGAAGAGGTCAATGCTTTTACACTTTTTCCTGCAATCTCATGTTCAAAGTTGTGCTTTTAGTTGCACTGCAACCGAGTCTTTAGAAGTCTCCAATTTTTCAGTAGACGTTCGTGCCATGACCTACTTTGTTTTCATCCGAACCCTGATTATACTGCGGTCTGGAAACCACAATGGAACATACATCCTCCCTCGTTCTCCCACTTCAGATGCCTAAGCCATAAAACCCAGCCCCCAGAATCATTTGCTACAGCAACCAAATACTAGAACAATACTAGTACTTGTTTTACGGAATTTGTATGCTAATCTAATCTTGCACAGCATAATATAAACCATGACACTTTTACACTATAACTACAAACTGGCTACTTCTACAACTAATATATTGTTGAAAAGGGGAAAGAAACAGTAAGAAGAATTTACTTTGCATAAGGGATCAATTATGTCAGAGGAATTATGGATAGTCTCTCTCACTCACCCACACAGCAAAATCTACCATGCAGGAAAAAATGCATAATGTTTTTTTGCAGTACAGTTCCCTTGCACAGACCACTTCAGGCACTTATGGTCTGAAAGAACCCTAGATGTGGGGGAAAAAAACCCCAAAACTACACAAAGTATTTAAACCAACATCTTATCTGTCTCCAAGGTGTCAGGTAAAATGGTATCAGACATTAGTGTGAAAAACTTAATGCATGCAAGCAGCTGCTTCCTTCTTATAGCCAATTATTAATTCTCTGGACTCATCTGGTCCCACTCCAATCACATACCTTTTTAAACAATTAACAAAATTAAATGGTAAACCCTGAATCCAAGAATTAAACAATTTCACTCTTTCAAAAAATAAAGGTAACGGAGAAGAGCAGCAGAAGTATCAAATAATTTGCAATCAAAGGAACTGCAAGAAGAACCAAATCAACCTCAAATGCACAACATTAGGGCAATTTCTTAAAGCCAAGCAACCAAAAACTAATTTCCATTTTTCTTTTAATCTTTGCATTTTGCCTTTTTTACAGCAGTTCAATAACCCTACAGCCACAACACTACCTGCAGCACCATTAGCTTTTCAGAGGCTCTTCCACCAAGTATATGAAGTCCTGCTGGAGACTTCACCCACTCAGGAGCGGTGCAGCCACTGAGAATTTTCAAAGTCCTATGATGTTGTCATAAACAAATCAAGAAGTCTGAAGCCGAAAGGACCTCAGTACCGTAAAGTTTGTAAGAAACCCAAGGGAGAAAGAAGGGAAAAGTAGACCTTGCAAGACGCCAGCCTGACAAATACCAAAGTTAGATTTAAAGTGATGAGACTTGGACTTAAGGCTGAGGCTTTGGTCTAGCCAGCCTCCCACAGCACTCCCACCTTCCAGCTGGAAGGCAGCAGCCCACACAAACACCTTTTTTGGCTGGGACCACAGCCTGACCGAGCATCCCCAGCCCTCCCCAGCTGTGGGATTCACTGACAGCAGCAGTGCCAGCCACTGCCCCCATCTCCTTCTTGGAGCTCTCCTGCCCACTGTCCCCGAGGGCAGTATCCAAAGTAGCCTGTGAAGTTGCTGTTGATGTTTATGAGAGCAAAAGATTTCCTCCAGCCAGATCTGAATGCTCCTTACCTACCACCTCTTCAAAGGCTTTCACCACAGCTTCTTAAGCAGCATAACTTCCCACACACGCACTCTTTCAAGAAATCCCTCTACTGGAAGAACAAGTTTTAAATCTCTCAACGCTGAGCACATACAAGAACGCAAAACAGGGTGTTAATTTTAACTCATGAGGGAATAAACCACCACAAATACTAAAGAGCTAAAAGGTCTTCCAGAAAGTACTTGCAAAAAGTACTGCTGTTACTCTGATAACACAGTCTGAGCGGGGTCTTAAATCCTGAGCTCCTAAAGTAAACATGTAGTGTGGAAAAGTACACGAAGGTGAGTGATAGAAGCATACTAACACTGCATTAAAAAATGAACGAGAGCACACAGCTGTCCAGAAAGTTCTCAGTCCATAAAGCAGGTATCTTCCAAGGATTTCCACTGTAATTTCAGCAGAATTGTAATCTGAACAGTAGATAGGAATTAACACAAACACAAGGTATCACCTAGGTTTTGCCATTCAAATTCTTTCTCCTTTATAAGAGTCTGAACTTGAGTGTACGTGAAGAGACACGGCAGCTGTGCCCTAAGGAGATTGCTAACACAGGGAAGAAAAGAGAAAGTATGACACCCATGACACACCACAGAAATCAGTATTAGAAAGAAACGAGAGCTGAGCATTTGGCTGCAGCGGATGAAGGTTCAAAGGGTGACCCTGATGCTCTTGAGTTACCTCAGCAGGAACATCTGCGTGATCACAAGAACAGACAAAGCAGCTCCCTCTTAAAAAGGGAACAAGATTTCCATCTGTTTGAAGACAAAGGAGTAAAGTTGTGACCCTTTAAAAGACATTAGATGAAACAATTTTGCTGGAAAATGAGTTTTCTGTTTGTGCACGTATACCAAGATACATACTGTCAAAGGACAAACAATAAGGGTCCCTAAAGGTTTCAGAAAAATTCCCCTGCCCACATGTTGAGCCAGGCTGCCAAGTTCTGACAGTGATGAAGTCAAGGTTCTTGTTCAAGATTGGTATTTATTTTTCTAGGTAGCTTTATCACATTTTCCTTGAAGTCACGAGCTTTATTAAGAACGAGATATGCCTGTGGTTACTTGAGGATAAAAATAAAAAGTTCACTGTCCCAAAGGATTAACATGGAGGACATAAGTAGGAATTAGTGGAAACAAATGAGTCAGAAAGCACTGGAGAGCTCAATTTTTACATATCCAGGAGCTGTCTGAATACATTATTTCCTGATCCATTAGAAAAATGCCAACATTTGGGTTTCCTCCAAGACAAAATTTTCCATAGAATAAAGTCTCAGGGGTGGGGTGGGTTACTAAACAGAAGAATCACCACAAATCCAAAATAACCCCAACCCAACCACCAAAACAATTACAGTTGACCAACTACAAAATTAATTTAAACTCCACCTTCACCTAGTATTATACCTTCACAATGCTACATTTTAGGAAATACTTGTGTATATTGAAGTTTCAGAATGCAACAGATCTCCAGCTCTACTAAAAATCAAGATTACATTTATTTTGTTTATACTCACTACTTAGATATGAATCAACAGTCAAGGCATGAACTCTGCCCCATTGCAGAAGCTTCTATTTAAGTTATTAAAATTAGTTATGGATGTCTTGGCCAAAGCAGAACATAGTATAAACATAGGAAAGTACTGATCTTAATATCCAAAGAGTTTCACTTTCATGTTTTAAAGTAGAAAGAGCTATACATAGAAGAAGAAAATAACAACCACATGTGTTAAGTAAGCAATGAACAAAGGAAAATTCTTCAATACAGCTTTCCAAAGAAAAACCATCAAAAACAGTCAGTCAAGAAAGCAGGCTCAATGTAATACACTATTGGGACAAACCTACTCCACTTCTAAATGCAACTTAATCACCAAGTCAGGTATCACTACCTGATAACAAAAGAAGATTCAAAACTGTGAGACCATCTCTTCCCTTAAATCTACGTATTTTCAACTTAATGAACAAATACTTTGAGTTCTGAGGGAGTCTGACATTCTCAAGAGCTTGCAAACATCCCTACTCTACAAACACGAACCATTTTAGGCTTGTAAAGCTCCTTCTGCAAAAGAGCAGTTCAGCGTGAGCGAGAAAGCCACATGAACAGAAGCAGCCGTTCACTTCTCGCTTAGGCAAGACAAGAAAGCACAATTGAAATGAACCCTGTCCTTCACTCAGCTTTAATTATCAGACTAGAATGACCACACCCACACTAACAAATGTTTCCCTTGGACACAGAAATTGATGACTAAGACTAAAACTTATCCACTATATGATCGTTAGCTATGAATTACTTAAAACCCCTCAGGTCTTTGAAAATGAGGTTTATTCAAAAACACTTTTGCAATAAATAGGAACAATTAACACAACTGCAGTCTGTAAAGCATTTTTCTTCTCATTTCAATTTAAAATATAAAAACATATAAAAGTATCCATCATGTTACACACATGGCTCCTTCTCACCAACACACACACACCCCTTATCACAGGTTATTCACAAGCTTAGGTCCAAAGTTATTAAGATCCAAGTCTGACATTATTTAGTATTTATTCTGCTGCTTTTATATAAAGGAAATATACTGCATAAGCCAGTCTCCTCCTCTGCCAGAGGCTGGTATTCAGGAAGGCAAATATACTCAGGACATTTGCTTCAAGAACTACAAGTATCTTCCCATAAAAAAAGATGACAATATTCAAATGGATGCAAAACCCAGATTCAAAGGAACCAACAATGTATTTGAACTGTCTGCCACAGATGAGAAAGTCCTGGGAACCATAAACAGTGAACCAGAGGATGCTTTCTAACACAATAAACTCCATGACATTTGAATAAAAGGCAGACCTCAAGAGTTCAGTGCGTTGTTACACAGGAGGAATGTAACACTATTTTCCTGACCTGGAAATGGCATTACATTATGTGCCTATAATCTAGTCCCTGATGAATCCACATACACCAATCTTATACAATCTACTGGCAGATCATAGAATAGAATTCTACCAAATACTAAAATATTCAATTTAATAGATCTGATTTTGTCTGAACAGCCTGATAAGTTACTTGAGAAAAATCCAACCAGTCATCCAGCTGCAGACAGATAAAGGTTTTGGTGAAACAGGAAATGCCTTGGCACTATAATCCCAGATTTATGTGCTATGGTACCACAGTATGGCTTTTATCCTGAGAGATTAAGCTGCACCCTTCTATGTAAATAAAACTATTAGAGACTTTTTTTTTTCTTTTAGATATCTACTAAACTATTATCAGTGATCCAGCAGTGTCTGGATAAAATACATTCCAAAATACATGTGAACTATGTTGTTAGGGAACCTAAATTCTGATAGGAAGCAAAAATGAGGAAGAATACACACCAATGAATAAATAACCAAAGGGCTGTTTGAAACAACTAATTCTTAAGCACAATTTTAAAAGAAGCATAAATATTATCTTTTATCTTTGGAGGATAACCACTTGTCCCTTGAAAGCTCACACAGGAACATTTAACAGATGTTAATATATTCTCCATAATGTAAGAGGAGAAACTGCGATAGTGTTCAGGAAAAACTGGATGAGATGATTACCGTTACCGTTACCAAGCATCAAGGCTTACTACTGGGGATTCTGTCTCCAACATAATATACAAGGGAAAAAATGAAACTCCTCCTTTATTTCCATTCCCTTATGTAACAAAACCAACATCCTTTCAGGCATCTAAATTAGCTGTTAACATTCTGCCAAGAGAAAAGGACTACCCCCTGGAAGGCTACTCCACACCAGCAGCTACCAGCGTGCATTAAGAAAAGCAACTCACTCTTTCTAACTTCCCCTGCATTAGTTAAGGGTACTAAAAATCCAAATCATGTATTTCTACCCCCTATTACATTTCACACACACAAACACAAAAATAAAGCAGGACAAAAGTTTTTAAAGAGCATAAATACGAATTACAGAGAAAAAAACCCACCACACCCTGTATCTGGTATGAAGTTTTGGTCTTCTTGCTAGTTCTAATATAAAGGCAGCATATGAACTCAGGGGGCTTTGAGTTGTAATCACCACCAGCATGGCTGGGAAAGGAATGAATTCAGAATCTTTACAAACAAAAAGAATCATTAGAAAGCATCTGAAATAAAGAAAAAGGGGGTATTTACTTACTGGAACTGGAAATTTCAGTACACTCTATACCAAAGAATAGTAATATATTTAGTGAAAAAAATGTATCCAGCATTCTTTTAGCCTACTTCTTTCTCATCTCCTTTAAATATAATAACTATACTAAAAATAACTGATAGGCCATTAACAAGGTTTGCAGGGAATGTTTCAATGGGGAGCAACAAATACAAAGTACATAGAAGATTTTACCCTAAAATTCTAGCCACTTCACCTACCTTCTGAGAGGTGAGCCTTCCCTTAAAAGGATTAATAACTCTGCTAATAGTAACGTTGTCTATATTTCTTTACAGGTTCAAGTTTATTTCTAAGTTTGTAACCTTTTCAAAAGGAGACTAATCTTAACAGCCAGCAAAAACAGACGACAGCAGCAGCTATTATGAATTTGCTTCTCCTTTTATGTTTTTCCATCAGTAAAAAGTGCTCATAATTCTGTTTTGGCTGTTTCCTTTTTTTCTTTTATTGCTATATACACCCAGAATGACTATAGCACAACCCATTCAAGACATCCCTGACCAGCTGGGAGCACAACCCCCATCACACCCCTATCCTTTCTGAGAACAGCTTTCCCCCATCAAACTTGAACTATACGAACAGGTCAAGCGGTTTCAATCGACTCTTTAATCACTATTAAAACACCATTCAATTAACATTCCAGAAATGATACTTTGGCACAATTCACATAAAACAATTCTTCCAAAGGAGTTCACTTAAATAGGCCTTTTATTGTTAGGACAAATGGCACACTGAGAAGTTATGCAAGAATAATGTCAGCACGGTATGCTGCACATCACATGCCAAACTCCCTAAGATGTGGTTAACAATCTACAGGATCATCTGAGCTTTATCTGAAGAAGACAGCTTGTTGCAGTACCTTTTTCTTCAGCAAAAGGGCACACACAAAACCCCATTTAATAAAAATGGCAAACCAGAAAATAATGAGAATTTTTGCTACAGCGTCAGTTTTATTTCATATCCTCCAAAAAGGATATCTTTCTAGGCATGTGCTGGTAGAAGCTCCAAAATAAATGTCTAGTCACAATATTTTTCTGATGTGCTGAAGAAATGACTCAAAAGACATGTAAGCCTTAACTCATAACACACCTTCAAAGAACCCACAGCTGAAACATGGGTAAAATTTGCTGTGTTTTTTTGACAGTTAACAGTGCGATAGGTTATGGAGAAATGTGTTTTTAAGTAAACGCTTCATTTTATAAAGGTAGTTGAATTAAAGCAGATGCTTAGCAGCTTACACCAGTGCCCATCAATCCACTGTAACATCCTGCAGAGCATGCCGAGTCACAGAGGTATCCAAAAAAGCTGGTTACGGCAGATGAAGCCTTCTCACCCACACCTCAACTATAATAAACATCCCTCAGTCATCTTGTCAAATCCTGTATTATTTGGTCATGAACTAGTTTCAATATTCCCAGAAATTTTTTTTTAATCCATCCCTGAAGAGTAGTTTGTTCATTTTCATTCCATGACTGGCAGTGAAGACTTCCATCAGTGGTTCCCAGAGACAGACCCATTGGACATACTCAAGGGAAGGAGAAGATCAATTTAACACAGGACAGAAGGGGGGGGGGGGAGGGGAATATTCACAAAGCAAGGCCAGAAATCAAGCATAATCCTTATTTGAGTCTGATCTCCTGTGTAATAAAGATGATAGAACTTCACTCAGCCCTCATCTTGTGACTGAGGAGGAATTTTTACTATATAAAGGAGAAAAAGAAAGATAAGGTAATATCCCACAAATTAGGTTGCTGTATTTCAGCTTTCAGGCTTTGGATTTTGATAGACATTCACCTTCATGAAGTATCCTTTTAAAAAACCCAAACCCAAAACTAAAAATCACTACATACCCCAAAATCCAGAAAAACTCCACACTCTTCCCTAAAGGTATTCCTATATGACTTAACCTCCTTCTTGTTAAGCCAGAGAAATCAACTTTTTTTTATATTCAGGCTCTTTGCCTCTGGCACATTCCTCTAAACCATTAACCATACCTACAGCTCTTTTCTCCAATTTTTCCATATTATTCTATAAACAAGACTGTAAAAGAGTCTTACCGAAGCTATGAGGTTACTTAAATTGCTCACTACGTTCATCCCTCCCTCCGTTTGGTACACTTTCCAGAACAGTTCATGGGCTCTGGGATACCACAAGGCACCAGGGCTCACTTTGTCATCTACTACCAGCTCAATGGACCTTGCAAAATGCGTATTGTTGCCCAAATGAATCTAGCTTAACCTGTTACCAGCTCCCCATACCATTAACCTCTCTTCATTTGCAGCCTTACACATTTGTTTAGTCTGCATATTTCTAGCTGCAATCATCCTTCTGTAAAGAGACTTGTAAACTGAGTGTCTTTGGACTAAATACGTACTCATAGTATCTATAACCAGCAACGCCTTCACCACACAAAGGAGCTGCAAAACTGCTCTTACCGTATTTCTTCTCCTCTATATAGAAGATCCCTATTACATACAAGATTAAGCCCATAAAGTAGTTTCAGCTCTTCTGAGACAGAAGAGTATCTGGAATCTATTCTGTTGCATAAATAAAGAACTATTTTTCTTCTTCGCTAGAATTAAATCAGAACTTGCCATTCTAATAATGAAATTAAGCCCAAGCTTCTAAATTCACAAGAATTTTAATTTCAAAATCAAAGTTCCCATAGAAACACCAATCTTACTCCACCAATATGCTTTCTATCCAAAGTTTTAAATGTAATCATATTATGCCTAGTAACACAAAGAATTACATAGAAAAAACCTGCTAAACACACTACCTAGCACGTTTTTGCCAACAAAAACTTTGGCTAGACCTGCAAAGAGAAAAAACCCAAAACCTACTTTTAGTTAAAGAACCCACTAACGCCTCTACAATCCCGAGTAACTTCTTCATTTAGCTAGGTAAGACTTACTTTTTTCAAACTACCCATTTCAGTTAGTTCTCTTGATGTAATGTGTTTATTTTTCAGAGAAGAAAATAACCCCAGAAGCTTCAAGCAGTTCATGTGTTTTCAGCTGTCTGGAAGGGTAGTACCTTGTAAAAGATGAACAGAACTGACCTTACCCCTGCCAGACCAGCAAGCATATCTTGAGTGCATCTGCAACACAAACTGAGAAAGACACCACCAGTATTTATTTCCCTCTGAAACCTCACAGTCCTGTAGAAAGATGTTTTACCTGAACACTGAAGTCTGGCAAAAGAAATGAGGGCATGCCAGATTTATGAGACATTGTCCTCATGTCTATAAGTAAATGCTCCATCAGAACTCCAGCTGCAACACAGCATCGACACCATCTCAACTGCAAAGAAAATGTGGCAGGGTGCTTGAGAGTTAAATTTATGAAGCTCCTGTATGCTTTACTAAAATGAGAGCAGGACTGCAAGGACAAATTTAGAAATTTAAATAGAAGTAAAATGTAAGCGTCGATGTAGAATTCTTCTGAAGCCTTGTTTTTAAAAGACAATTTTAAACTGCTACTTAAAAAGAAGTGGCCATTTGGCAAATTACCTTCTTAAGGAAACATATGATTGGAAGCAAACCATGAAGGGGAAAAAACCCTGCTGACTTACTTTGGAAGAGTTCTACAGGAAGCAACAGCACTGAACACTGCGGCGCAGCAGCAGAGCTTGACGGTCAGTAGCGCAGCGGTGGGTAACGAAGAGGCCAGTTAGAGGACAGGGCTGCACGAGATGCTGGCTTTGGGTTGTGCAACATACCTTTCCGTTTTAATGCCCACTGGACCACCAACCCATGTCCTCCAAGAAAAGACCCTCCTACAGAAAAGCAATTCATTTTCCACAGGATGTGTTCTAAAAGCAGCTGGTTTTTTCTTTCCAGTACTTGAAAACTAATGCTTTTTCCTGAAATTCACAATTCCCTTCCACAGGGAAATGGGCACTGCAGATGAGCCCACTTCTCTAGCAATTGCTAAGTGGAGGCTGTTACCAGGCCCTTCTCTTCAGAGTCACTCAGAGAGGAGACCTTCACAGCCCACACCCTCCCAAAGTTTGCTTCTCAAAGGGAGAAGCGGGTCCCTAGCCCCGGCAGGAGCACACGGCCGGGCATACTTCAGCGTGGTTCCACAGGCGTGTGGGGCAGGAGGTCACTCCGCACATACTGAATGGTTTGTATTGCTCAATAAGGAACTGGCAAGTTAACTTGGCTTCCAGTTCACCCAAGCAAACACAGAGACAGGTGTGTAATTTTTAAAAAATAAAATAAATCCAGGGATGGGTAGGTTAACTGAGATCACCCCACACTCCGAAATGCTGCCACTTGTCAGGCATTCCTGCCAGGTCTCAGCAAAGGGTCCGCAAGTCAGCCGCTGCCCACTCCCTCACAGACAAGAAATGCTTCCTGGTTTTCTTCATTTTTATTCCTCTTTTAAGTTTACTTAGGTTTTTCAACTTCCTCATTAGATACTTTGCTTTGGCCTTAGATATGTCTTTTCAGCTTTTTTTTTTTTTAATCAAAGTTCCCCTTAGGATTGTTTGCAGAAGGGTAACTACATACGTACCAAGCCAGTCAATAAAATACCCTACCGTTTTCTGAGTTAGAAAATACCATGAACTTAAACACCTTAATTACGAACAGTAACGTTTCAGAGAAGAAAAATAGTTCACTGTAACTGACTGCATAACCTCTTCGGATTAAGTTTTGTATCCAGCCATAAAAAAAAATTAAATGGTCTAATCTATTAGAAACCTTATTCTTTTTCCGTATTACCACTTCAACCCCAAACACGTCATATGCATTTCTGCCTCCTGGCTGTCAGTCCTCAAATCCTTTCTTCCCAAATACAGGAAATCAAATCACCAACGTGCAGTTACCAACTTTTTTGTGCACACCCACCCAAGGAGGGTCATATGGTAACGCAGTAAGTCAGCGTTTCCCCTTCACAGACCCACAGGAGAGCTTTATTTACAAGAACATTAACTATGGCAGCACCCATTTTCCATCACCCCCACTTCAATGACACTTCTCTCCATCCCACCATACTCAGGAAGGTGACTGAGGCCAGTGCTGCCCCTCACACGCTGCCCCACTTCAGGGCCATCCCACAACACCAGCCAGAGTGTTTTAAGACACTGCAAAACCCTCAGTCTTCAGACATTTTCAGGGATCTTCAGACTGCTTTTACCACAGCACCAGGTCACCAGAAGCAACAGCCTTCAGCCATCAGCCTGGAAGCCTTTGAGAACAACCCTGTCACACATCCCTGGGAACACACCTTCCCACCAATCCTCACAGCCAGAGACCGTCTTCTCTCACAGCAGCTTTGTTCTATACAGGCACTGGGGCGCTACAGTACGGAGAGAGGGACCTAAGAATATTGGCCATGATTCCTTACAGAGATAAAATTAATTACTAAGCCCATATGTAGACAGTACTTCAAGCGCTATTTCCGTAAATCTTTTCTCCTACTAGAAATACTTTTAAATAACCTAGCTTTTACAAAACTGAAGTTAGTGCAAGACAGCAGCTGAATGCTGCTAGTCATCACTGTTCACCACTGGGGAAAAGAAGGTGTCTACAAGTCACAACATTATAGACTCATAGAATCATTTAGGTTGGAAAAGAAACTTAGGATCATCAAGTCCAACTTGATGACTTGGCAAAAGAAGTCATTAAAAAAGACTTGACAACTCTTTCAGTCAAGAAATCTTTCCTAATACTCAATCTAAATCTCCACTGGCACAACCTGAGGCCATCTCCTCTTGTCCTGTCACTTGTTATCTGACAGAAGAGACTGACCCTCACCTGCCTACAACCTTCTTTCAGGTAGTTGTAGGGAACCATAAGGTCTCCCCCGAGCCTCCTTTTCTCCAGGCTAAACTCCAGGCTTTACTAAGGTCCAGGTAGACAACATCCACAGCCTTTCCCTCATCTACTAGGTGGGTCACCTTGTCATAGGAGACCATGCCGGTCAAGCAGGACCGGCCTTTCATAAACCCATGCTGGCTGGGCCTGATCCCCTTGTTCTGCATGTGCTGCGTGATGGTGCTCAGGATGACCTGCTCCATAACCTTCCCCAGCACCAAGGTCAGACAGACAGGCCTGTAGTTTTCCAGATCCTCCTTCTGGCCCTTCTTGTAGATGGGCATTACGTTGGCTAACCTGCAGTCTTCTGGGACCTCCCTGGTTAGCCAGGGCTGCTGATAAATGATGGAGAGTAGCTTGGCAGATACTTCCACCAGCTCCCTCAGTTACCCTCAGATGGATTCCATCCAGTCCCACGGACTTGTGTATGTGTCCAAGTGAAGCAACAGGTCACTGACTGTTTCCTCATGGACCACAGGGAATTCATTCTGCTCCTAATCCCAGACTTCCATCTCAGGGGGCTGAGTACCTTGAGGGTAACTGGTCTTGCTCTTAAAGACTGAGGCAAAGAAGGCATTAAGTACCTCAGCCTTTTCCTCATCTTTTGTGGCAATGTTTCCCCCATTCATATTCTGAAAAACAGAGACCAGGATTCAGAAATACATATTTGAGAACTGGCAGGTTGTCTTGTCAGAAGTGACCTTGTGTCACGTTTCAAACATGTGAAATGATTCCTGCACACACAACGAGTAACACAGAGTTGCCTGTAAGGCCTTAAGAAGCTATGGTTACCGGATCAATAGCAGGCACCCACAGACGGTCTGCCCCAGCAGACACCTGGTCAATGCCTCTTATCTAGGGTTAAACTATCTTATGGTGAAATGGAACTCAGCTGTAGTAGATAACTATATGCTAGCTAGTTTATCTTTAAACCAACCTCTGCTAGCAATTTGAAAAACATTTAAGCCTTGATAAAATCTGTAAAGGCCATGATCCTGCAAACTGAATGAAAAATCTACTTTTCTATTTTCTGAAGACAAACTCACATTAGTAACATGGGACATAAATGTAGACCACTCAATAGATATTTTCATGATTTGTTTCGATATCAGTCCATTTATAGGCAGGTTCTCAATGAAGAACACATGCAGTTCATACACACATTGATTTATCCTCAAGAAAACTTCAACTGCTTCTATTCCTTACCAAGCACCACTGGTTTCTATTCGGAAGCGAAGTCTTCTTCACAGGGTGCTTCTGCACAGTTGCAATTTGTCAAAAGCAGGAGGAAGTTCTGGTGATCTGGTGGGCTGCTTTTGGCCAGTATCAAAAATGGGAGACTGCGCCAGACATACAGCTGCTGCCTGGGGTTTATGGGAAGCTACTTAAAACTTGTTCGCCTCATTCAGATAATTTTACCACAGGATGCGTGGTTTGTGTTTTCTGAACTTGCACTGTTTAAGGTGAATACATGACTTTTACATTTCCAGCACTACTACTCCCTTTTAGTTCTGCTTCTGGCTTCTCTGCCTGCACTTTTAAGAACATATTTAGTATTTGCTGTTTAGAGGCACCAATCTGAGGATTAAAGAAATGAAAGCCACATAACAGGCACGGTAAAAATCGATGTCATCTCAATAACATTCTCCAAACTGGCACAAAGGGAGTACCACTAAAAAACGTGAACAACTCTGTTCTGGACCTTCCATTCCGAATAAGCTACAAAGAGCAATGTTACCATCGTCCAGCATCTACCCGTTCAACCCGCAGGCCATGAGGGGAAGCTACTTACTGAAAGGAACTGCCTACAGATATGCAAGCACTGCATCCTTTGGGGAAGCTACTTACTGAAAGGAACTGCCTACAGATATGCAAGCACTGCATCCTTTTCTTTCATAATTAAGGCAATGAGGTAGCATCCCTAGGTCACAAAGAGCTCTGATACTCAAAAAGAGGAGAGATGCCAACTGTTCCACTTCCATTGGTCTTCCAAGGCTTGAAGTAAAAAAAACTTGAGCAGGACAATGTGAAAGGGGCACACAGTGCTAGAACAGGAAAGGAGATAAGGTAAACAATACAAATGTGATATATATAGCTATCTGCTGTGGGAGAGAAAATTCATATCCTAAAGATAGTCTTACAGGAGTATTTGTTGTTCCTCATAAGTAATCATACCGACAGGGGTCAAAGGAACTGAGCAGTTTGAGCCATTTTCAGCTTCACAAAAGTAGAGATTTACTTTTTAAATAAGCAACAACTTGTATCAGAAGGAAGGGGGTGGGCAATGTTTGTGGAAATCACTCATTATACCAGTGGGTTGTTTGGGGTTTTTTTGTCTTAGAACACCAAAGTCTCAATTGCAGTAACCCACGAGATTTGATGATCCCTTTTACAAAACTTGGAAGATGACAACTCAACTACATAGGGCTTTTTCTTTTATTCATTTTTTAACTATAAACTGCTAATTTCTCCCTTTTCTGAATGAACCAAAATCTTTGCTTTTTTTTGAGCGCAAAAGACAGCCGGAGAATGGAAACAAATAAATAATAAACAAAAAACTGTCTAAAATATAACCAAGAGCCTTACTTCTAACTTCAGCAATTGAGAAAGCAACAACAGATTTGCACATCCAGATCACAGAGCCCACTATGAAGAACAGAAACCGGACTTCTGAGCACTTTCACAACACAAGGCATTAAACTGCATGAAGCTTCAGTCCCATCGCTGAAGTACCCTGCACAACCAGAAAGGGAAGTCAATCAGCCCAAACCCCTTGGCGAAAGGGAAATAGGAGCTCAACTGAAGGTCACTGCAACCAGGGAGCACGAGCTAAAGCAGAAATCAAAGTTGGTTGACTCCATGCAGAAAAATGATCACCCAGCCTCTTGTTTTAAGGGCTATTTCTACCGACCTACCTTTTGCTTCACATTCTTCATGAAGTGTACTCCATATTTTCCTCTTCTGCTGCCTCCCAAATTGTTTCTTTTCAGTTTCTAGTATTTTTTACAGGAAGAGCATTTCCCTGAAGGTCTAACTAAGCCATCCTTCATTTTACAGATAATGATATAATTAAGAGAAAAATAAAACCTCAAGCATTTAAATATCTAGGGTTTAATATTACACATGACTAAGAATTCCTAAGTAGTCATTAGTTGCAAAATGTAAAACAAAATTATCCTACTATTTCAGCTGTGCTGAAGACCATTATTTTTAAAATAATTACATAAGAGCAGTTGGATGGGTGGACAACATATTTTCTCTGTATTTTGCAGGAATTTCCTGAAGTACAAAAACAGTGGTTAGGAATATTAAATCACAGAACAGACGAAAGAAAAAATGTTAGTGAAACAACAGGAGAGGCTGAGGGAAAGGGAGAAGTAGCTACCTCAGATGCTTCATCATTATTGAACAAAATTATTCCAATCTTCAATTCATTAACCTGAAGACCAGAAAAAAAGGGAAAAGGAGGTATTCTCTGTAGCTGAGGGTATGACAAGTCATTTTCACAACAGAAAAAAGCAAAAACAAAAAAAGGATTTGTGAAAGGGTGGAACAGAAACAACCTAAAAGCACAAAAGCTTTTACTCATAATAACATGTTAGCCTGTTTGAGTACTAAGAGTTTTAAATGTCTCCCCTCCTGGAGTCCTGTACATGAAGTGTCCACCATGCTACAAATTAGACTGAAATGTATTTTCACTCCAACAGAATTGGTGAAAAGGCAAGAGCTCAAACACACATTTTCCTGGTTTTGCTTATCTATAAAACACTAATAAATTCAAGCTCACAAGTCTTTATGCTGTCAGCAGAGTTCTTCCATGAATGGCTCCTTGGTGGCCCAAGCAAAGCCAACTTCAATTCTAGTCCGCTTCCTAAGAGATGGAAAGATATACCACAAGATTCACAAACACATCTGATTATTTAACTCCCTGTAAAAAAGCAATGTTAAGAAGATCTCTGCTAGATTTGGTGTTTTTCCACGCTCAGGTAGGTTAATAGGATTAGGAAATCTTGTATGCTTACTGAGCTGGTTGTCCTAAAGGATGTTATCCTGGATCTTCTGTGGTGAAGGAGAATTCATTCAAATTAAGAGCAAAAAAAACTCATTTCCTTCGACCACCTCTGCTCTCAGCAGTAGCACTTGCATAAGCTAAGTTTAATCACCAAGTTCAGATCTCATTTCCTAGGCATATCTTCAGGTATTGCAGATGAAGTTAATAGTTAACATGACAGGCGCAGGAAAAGGAATTTATCAGAGGTTTGATGCCTTTTGATCAAATCCCAGGATGGTTTACCTGGAAGAAATCAAATCGTTCAGACTTGGGCAAGAAAATGATTCTTTCTGTTGCATGATTTTTAATGGCTTCAGATGTGTCCACCACCGACCGACTCGGCGTCCTTCTCGATGGAGACCCAAAAAAAGGTTACTTGTTTTGATATTTTGCAATAGTATAATGTGACACAGATGAGGAATTACTAATTGTACCTTCAGTTCAGGCAGTGAAACACTGCCACAGGAGAAGTCACTTGGAAGCTCACATGGCTAGTGGCTTCAACACAAGATAGTAACTGTAGTGAAGCAAACAACTCATCTATGACATAAGACGTAATTGCAGCGTGAAGCTACTTAAACTAGCCTTAGTATCAGGAGCAGCTCAGCCAAGGCACTGTGAAGCTGGCTACAAGCCTCCCTGGCTTTGACATTTGTGTGCCCTAGCGTGTATGTATGTGTGAGATGAAACAAGAAAAGTACTTGCCATACATGAGCTCTCAAAGAAGTAGTTGTAAAACCACACAGCTAACTGCTACTTACCTGTCCTGTACTTGTATTTTAAGCAGCTACCGTCACCTTCCTTCCAAAGGAAAGAGTCAAAGTTCATTGCATAGTCAATAGAACAAGACATCACAGCCCAGACTGCCTAAGTTCAGGCACCTAAACATACAATAGTTTGTTTTCCATTACGGAATGTGCCTGGGACCCCAGAAGTTACCAGACTTGAGTCAACACGAGTTTGTGCACATTCATCTCTACGTTACAGCTAACGAAGCTTTTTGCTGTTCTGCTCAACACTATTTACTCAGCTAGAGAGAGAACTACTGGGCGGAAAAATATCCCATCCCCTCCCACTCAAACTGCTGGAAGACTGGTGATTTCTTAGGCAGCTCTGGCATACATTTCACAAATACTGAAGTCAAACTGAAGAGTACAACTGGGTATTAATAACTTGCTTTCTTGCACAGAACACCTATGCGCACCTCTGCACACACCTTACTAGCAGACTAGTTTTACTGAGCGAACAATCCAGTTCTTGGACACCCTTTTGAAGTTTTCTACAATTTCTCCCACCTGCTTCTGATCCACCAGAATGATGAGTTTCCATATGTGTGCAATTTTCATCAGCGGCCTTGCCACTGCATTTACATTATTTGACCAACCACTTCTCTTGTCCATGCCTCCCTCCCTCATACATTTTCAACACTGTCACAAAGCAGTCAACACTTAAACTAACCTTTCAGCTAACAAGTCAATTTTGACAGAGGTATCTGGAAAATACACCTTTTTCTCCAGTAAGCAGGGAAGAAAGGATGCAATTCCAAAGGCACAAACTCTTCATTATGAAGATTCTCAGTACCTCTCCAACTTGGGATCCAGGGCTTTAAAACATGGATTTAAGATAGACATCAATTCAAGGACTTCAAACTCATTTGTATCAGCCAAAGCAAGAAGCACATTTCTCACAGAAAAACAAGAACACAGACATGCACCAGAGACTAAACAAACACACATTCTTGTTCTCCCTTCCACCCTCCACTCAGATGCTATTGAAAAATAGTCGACATTAACCCCTTTCCCGCCCCCCCCCCCCCCCCCCCCCCCGTTTACAACATGACTCTCAAACTCAAGCCTCACTCCAGGCTAATATTGTAAAGCAAAGACAACCTTTTTCATTATAGAAGCTGAGGTGCTACCGAGGACTCCAAAGCTGCCAATGTTGGCCAAGCTGCAACGCCACCGGACTGCTTTGGACCTCAGGGTCTGACTGCACAGACCTCAGGGTCACTGGTACTATTCAGAGAGTGTCTCACTGAACCGTCAAGCAGTTTCCCACTCAGGCTAGAAGGGCACAGTCACTTTGCAAGCTATCATTAAATACCGCGTGCAAAGTGGGGATTTAATGTGGGGGCTGGAACACAGAAGTTACCACAGAGGTTCGTACGCAGCATCTATCTTGGTCTGTGTCTAGTTGTCACAACAAAGTGGCTTACCCTCCCCATTAGCTCGCCTCCCCAAGAGTCGGTACTGAAATTACACATTAGAAGCAAAATTCCTCATTCAATAAAGCAAGTTAGCCATAGCTGAATAAACAAAGTGTTACTTTTGTCTCCTGTTTCTTTTTGATGTGTATTTTTCACAATTCACTCTGTCAAGGTATTTCCATATTTTTACTTCATTTGCATATGAAAGCACTCTTTCAGCAGCACCGAGTTTGCTGCCTCTGAGTTTACTTATGTATCGTTGCATTTTTAAGTTGTGGGACACAGAAAACAGGAGTTTCTCCAGACAATTCATTATTTCTTCATACTTTTAATCACTTTCCAAGTTTTTCTGCTCTTCTCAGAAAATATACATTGCAGAAAAAAGTAACCTGGTACATTGTTTCCCAACAACAAAACCATGCTTCCAGGGATGGGCTAAAGCTAAACCATTATCCCTGCCTCTGAACCTGCTTCAGAAGCCTGAGATATGGAGCTTGCTGACAGTGAACTCTCTTCAGGTGTTTTCCCAGCATGCACAAGAGATTTTTCTCAGCAGCTACCCGTACTGCCCCTTTGAACTTCCGCTCTTAAAATTTCTTGAAAAAGAAAAAGACATGGGGGACTATAACTGTACCCAGTAATTCCAGGGAAGCCACACTATTTGTGTATGAGGCGCTGGTCCTCAGCTGCCATTGTTGTACATGCAACAATTAAGAACAACCAATACGCAGGGGCCAACACCATATTCTGCATGATAATTTTCCCAAAGGCAACAGGCAAAAAAATCAAAGCCTCTCGGTGGCAACCGGCCCCAGAGCCATGACTCATTGGCAACAAACTTAAGGCATTTTATTCTCTGTCATTTCCGTCTCATATCTTGTTAAGCTGCCTCCTCTTGAGCACACATACACACTCAGCCACCTTCCTCACTAAATGATCCCTGATGCCCAAGACACTTTCTGAGGTGATATCCCCTAAACCCTTCCAACAAGCCACCTCCTTGATTAAAGATACCTCATCACACATTCAGCAACACCCAACCCCAACTGCTTCTCTGTCACCATTCCATCAGGCTCAGAAAGGCACATGCCTCCGAGTCCTCTTTGGCTTGGACTAACCTACCTAAACCGTCTATCTCATGAGTAGCTTCTTTTCCGCTGTTGTAATCCTCTACTTCCAAAAATCAAAACCAGCAGAACATCACAGAGTAGCTACTATCAGTCTTCACTTGTGAGGAAAATATGCCACTTAATCCAACTCTTTCTTTGTTCTGTTTCACTATGATGGAGGACCATGCTCCCTCCATCCCTACAGCCAATGTGGACGCTGGTGGCCACACAGGAAGGTTTGCCTCCGGGGCAGCACCGAGGCCAGCCCACCTGAGCTGAGTTCATACTCCAAGCACGGACCCATCCCAGGTTTCCTCTGAGAACTTCGCTGGGCCACCCCCCTTCCAGGAGAAAAACATGTGCAGAAGGAAGCGTACATCGAAACAAATAAATTCAGGGGGAGGGGGGAACTCAAAGCCTAATGAAGGGATGGAGGAACCTAACGCTTCTTACCAACTAAGCACTCACACCTAGCCCCAGAAAGCTCAGCACAGGCAGCTGGTGATCAGAGATCCAAAACTCCGAGCAGTTCACACATGCCCAGCAGCACAATCCATCAGACACCAGCAAACCAGCCACAAGAGATGTAAGCGTTTGTTACACAGATAAACTGCAGCTGACCCAAGCCACCAAAAAGCCTTTTCCAGGCTATGTTTATCTCCCTTCTCCCTACCAGCTTTGACAAGTGAAAAGTTACCAAAAAAATCTGCAGGTGCAAAATAGAGGAGTGGAGGGTGTAAAAATATGAACTGATAGCTGAGAATTCACAGAAGAAAACAGTCAAATCAGTTCTCACATGCAGACAGCTAGCTCAAGATAAAAGGAAGGAAAAGAACGGAAGTTTGCTTTCCCAGTTAACCTTCACGTTTCCCCATTATAACGCTGCATGACTATCTGTTGGTAAGTACAAAACCCAGCCTCTTTCTTAAAATACACTTACAGGATCAGAAAGTGAACTTTATGAAATACTTGTCATTAACTTACCAGTTGGCCACTAATACTATGCCAGCAACACAGGGAACATGACCACTAATAATCAAGAAATCTTGCTGCTGGGAGCACCACTTATCCGTCAGATGAACAGATGCCAATTTAGAGAGACTGAAATCTAACACACAAACAACTTTTTCCTTTTGAAATATCAAGGCATCAGAAAACATGCCTGAACACCCAAGAAGACTCCCACAACATTGTGAGCTGCAGCTAACATTAATAATTAATAAAAATATTTTATTTTTCTATATAATATATAATTGTATGTTATTGTATAATATTAAAGTATTAATAAGAAAAATAAACACATTCATATTCCAGGTTTAAAGGTGGAGCAGGACAGAGACCCTCAGAACTTCAGGATGTGTTTGCTCTGCCTGAGATAAAAAGGCTATGTGCTAGCTCAGAGCTGCGTACCATCAACACCCAGCAGGAAGTTTTGGTTTACTCCACAGTTGCTGTCAGCACTGCCTACAAGATAGATAGGTATATATATACACATACATATACATATATATAGCTTTGACATCCTGAATCTCCAGCCTTCAATCCTTTAAAGTGAGAAAGTTCTTCTGGCTGATGCTGTTGCTTACCTTCCTTAGTTCAGAAAAATACTATTTCAAGCATAGTACTATGAAGGTCTCAAAGGATACACTCAAATGCTTCGGAGACTAAGCCTTCCTAAAAGTTTACAGTTTCTCTTTTTTGTATAGTTTATGCACTTTTTTTTTTACTCCTTTGCACTAACTGACCCCAATAGAGAACAGCAAATACAATTTGCAGCACCAGAATATAAGTAGTAAATAAATAATTCTCTAAACCAAGAATACAACAGCAGCCATGCTGGGTCAGACACAAGACCATCTATCCAAGACCCTGACAATGGAGAAACAGTCAAAAGCAGATGGCTAGGAAAAAAAAAAAGAGCATAGAAACATAGCAAGCATATGATACTTCTGCCAAGTATTTTTCCATCTGTGGCTTATTTGTCTCCTTGTGTTGAATGCAATTGCCAAATAACTTCTCTCACAATCATCAGATTGGAAAACTGGAAATGTTGAATTATTTGCTCTGAGAGCATTTACATAAAAAAATAATCAAGTCTGACAACTTCTGCACATCCATTTTACAAGACTTGCGGGTAAGAATATGAAACATGTAGACTAGACTAAGCAGCTGATTTTTCCATGATAAGGAGGGGTGTGAACCTACAGCCAAAAGAGCCCTCCCTAGAATAACTAACTGATTTGCACTTCAGGGCTGTCTTGGTAGAACAGGTCAGGTGTGCACTTCTGTGATTTACTGAGTGTTAATGATAAGAAACATATATTTTAAGCACTTTGGCAAGCAAATTTAATTCTTCCTGGAAAAAATGTGAATTTTTTCTGAATAACAGACTGAGAAGTGATGCAAGATCGAGAGTGTGATGAGTAAAAATGACACATTTTAAATAATTCAGAAGATCAGCAATTAAACTGATGTAGTACTAACATCCACACATATTTAACTTTTGATTGATCACCACTACTGCGGATATCCTCATCAATTATTAAAGTCTAATCTTGTAAAAAAAAAATTCCCTATTACAGGAACAAAGCTTTGGTTTATCAAGGTTTGCATTGTTACAGCCAACTGCCTAACCCATACCAGAGTAACAAATAGCCAACCAAACAGAACTGAAAGTAAAATATAGGGGACTCCTATGGAGATAAACATCCCCAAAATAATGCTGGCAAGCAACAAAAAAAATAAACATACATTCACATACCAAATATAACATGAACTAAGAAAATTAAAAAAGAACATGCATTCCAGTTAATCCTATATAATTGTGTATTTTACTACAGTATTGAACTAGTGTAGCAGTTACTACCAGACATCGCCTCATTTTCTAGGCAAAATCTTCCATATTTCTACATTGTACATGGTGTAAAGTACTATTGGGGTATTAAGACAGACATCTGGAGCCAGCACTCAGTATTTAGGTAGGTAAGATGGCTGCAAACATTGAACCCTACTTTTGTCATATTGTTGTGCTAAAGAATGTTTAATCTCCTGGACGATCTTTTCTTTCTGGATTCCCCTACATATCTCACATACAAGAGAAAACAATGTATCTGTATTTGATGATCCATTAACTGCTTCACAAGAATTCAGTAGTACGCAATGTCAGGTTAATAAACAGACAAAAGAGCTAAATTTTAAACTCCTCCTCACTACAAAAATTCCAAGCTTACTTGGTACCCACCTGGTAGAGATAAGACAGCGACACCACAGAAAGATAAGAGCCACAGCCCAAGGACTGCAGACACATGGCCAGCAAAAGCTTAAGGTCCACACAAAAGAAAAATAAAAAAATAAACCCACAGGCTTTTGAATCCCCTTGTTAACATTAGAGTTGCAACACCCACAAGGTCCCTTCCTTCTTCACAGGACACAAGAAAGCATATGTGTGCTCTGGGAGCTGCTATTTCTTAGAAGATTAATGAGAGCTGTTAATAGCCCAGAGCCCACGGGCCCCAACGCAGTCTAGCCTGGTCTTGGCAACTTCCATTGCTCTGCAGGAACGCAAGTCAACAGGGAGACAGTGCAAGAGTCCATACCTGCCTCTGAAACACAAGAGAGGGGATGCTGGGCTGAGTACTCACTCCAACAACAGAGAAGAGCAAGGAAGATGCGTTATGCCACCCTCAGTACAAAACAACACTACTTCTCAACTGGCACTCTGCAAATACAGCTTCAGCAATCCTGCTACAGGATTCCAAGGCTTCCCTGCTGAGCTTGGGAAGCAGCAGGAGCTTCTACTGCAGTGCTACATAGGCAGCAGCAGCATCGGCAGTGGCCCTGCTCCAGGGTGCAGAGGGAACTCCAGCCACTGGGAAGGCAAGGAGCTCTATCCACTTGCATTGCCCTGAGACAACACAAGCCTGGGCGATTCACCTGGCATATGAAGAACCAGCTCTGGAGCTTTCCAGATCCCACGTAGAGCTGGAACCCGAATCCTCAACTAACAGTGAATAAAATACTGCAATAAGAATAAACAACTGAAAAAAGGGCTGTAAAACCAGAAGACAAAACTTTGGAGGGGCTCATTTTATCACATATGATAAAAAAAAAGCAGAAGGTCATAAGGGAAATTCTCAAAGAACAATCTCACCAAGATAACCCTCTGTTGAAGCAAAGCCCACTGCTAATCACCCACGTGGGTCTGGCCTACTAGAAACAAGCAGCAATTGCCCACAGTAAAACATGTCAATTTTAGAACTAAAGGAGATTTACTTTTTGTTAAAAAATACTGCAAAGGACATGGAAAGTGTATTTAAAACAGAACTACTGGCAGAGGGCTTTCACCATAGTAATAGATTAAGAAATGCAAAAAGCAAAAGCTCTTAACCATTTCCTCCCCCCCCTCCAAAAAGTGTTTCAGCATAACTTTTCGGCAGTTTCATTCCCCCCTTCCTGACACAGGAAAAGACATTTTGGACTAGATTATGACATGAAGTGACACAGCAAATGAACTTCCCTCCCAAACGTCATCAAGAGGAAACTGGAATATTGCAAGATGCTGCAGCTCCCCAAGTTTCACAAGAATATATAACCTGCATTCTCCATGTTGCCAATAACGAATTTTTACAAAATTCGGCTAAACGTGAAAACAAGGAAAATATTGAACAAGATATTTCTCACGTGAGCAATTTAACGGGAAGAATGCTCATAGACCCAATTTTTCAGGTTACTCTGGCCCTCAGCATGACAGAGCAGAGCTTCCTGACCTAATAACCAAGACCAAGATATTCATATGACCAAGACCACAAACTACTTCTCCACCCTATGCCTTCCCACGTCCTCCATCCCGGGGCTTCAAACCACAACTCGCCCTCCCTCCCGCATCCCGGAGATGCTGCCTGCAGTCACACAGTGGGCCAGACAACCCCTCACTGCCATCCCAGGGAGAAACTGCCTGCAGCCCATGCTCTCCACACATTAAATCTTTTATGTGCTGGCTCTTACTCCTGCAGGGAAAGAGCAAGCCACGTCTGAACGGTTCGGGAGCTGCCTGTATTTGAAAGTCTGACACCAGCTGGTATCAACTGGGCATTCAAAAGCACGCAGCGAGAAGAGAAGTGATGAACAGAAGCCGTAACCTCTTCAACTTCTGCCTGAATGTGCAGTCAGTCGCCGTCTGCTCGAGCCGAAGGAAGCAAACAGGCACCGGAGCCTCCCCTGTACACCCACATTTTGCAAAGCAGGTCCAAAGACACTACAGATTAGCAGTTGTGAGGCCCCTTTTGGCCCGTCAAAAACGTGTTTCTTTTCAGACTTTGTCCTACCGCCAAACTGTTCGTTTTAGGCGACTTGGCTTTACGGTAGTACCGAAATAACGCACCGGGCAGGCAGGGCGGACGCCCCGGTGCCGGCCCCCCGCGCCGGGGCACAGCGGGGTTCACCCTCCGTCCTGCGCTCCGGGTCTCGGAAAGGCGAGGCTGTCCCGAGCGAGGCCACCCGACCGCAGCTACCCCGCACCGACAGCTCCTACGTTCGGGCCCAACCAAAACGAGGGGAACGACAAACACAGGCACAGTGACCGAAACCCGGGCGGCGTCGGCGGGCAGCCCCAGCCCGAGGCGGCGGGGAGGCAAGCGCCGCTCTCACCGGTCCCGCAGGAGCGGAGCGGAGCATCCCGCCGGCAAACACCCCCGGGGACACGGGACACCCCCCTCCGCTCCTCCGGGCCGCACCGCACCGCGCGGGGTCTCACCTGCCGTGTCCCAGATGGAGATGTTGTACGGCCCCCACTGCTTGAGGTAGAAGGCGCCGCCGACGGTGCTGACCGTCTCCTGGAAGCGCCGCTCCATGTAGCGGTGCAGCAGGGAGGTCTTGCCCACGTTCATGTCCCCCAGCAGCACCACCTTCCCGTCCGGCTTCTTCATCGCGGCTCGGCTCGGCTCGGCCCGGTCCGTCCTGCCGGCGGTCGGCTGCCGCCCGCCTGCCCGCCCGCTTCCCTCGGGCGCCCGCCGGCCCGCTCCGCCCGGCGCGGCGGAGCCCCGGAAGCGGCGGGACAAGGCCCGCGGGCCGCCCTCCGCCGGCAGCGCAAACTTCGGGGGCTCCGCCGGAGCCGCCGCGATCCGGCCCCAGCTCCGGCTCCTCCTACCCCCGGCCCGGCCCCGCTCCTGCCCCCGCCCTCCGCCGGCGCCAGGGGGAGGGGACGCGGACGGGGAGGCGGCCAGAGCTCCGCGCACCCCCCAGCCCCCGGGCCTCCGGCTCAGCCCTGCGCCGGGGGAGCCGCGGGACTCGTCCCGGCCGCCCCGGTACCCCCACGGCAGGGCCGGATCCTGCGGGGGCGTCGGGCCGGAGCCCGGCCACGCTCAGCCTGCGGGGGATCCTGGCGCACCCCGGGCTGCCGCAATCCTTCCAGCCGGAGATAACGAAGTAACCGGCCCCGCAGCACCCCCGGAGCCCGCCGAGCCCCAGCGGGAAACCCGCGTCCCCCGCTCCCCTCCCAGGGCGCGAAGGCAGAGGCAGAAAGTTGCTCCGAAATCGGGATGTCCCACGGGGCTGTGAGAGCTGCCAGGCACGTTGGCCTTGGTGAGAGCTAGCTGTTCTGCGGGAACTAGGGGTTATTTTCCAAGTGACAGGTCTACCCACCTTCACAGGCAATTGCCCAGCTGCTGTAATTCAGCTTAATTCCAGTTCGGGTGTCAGAACTGCCATCATTTACATCACCCAGAGACCTAGCTTATCGGTTTTGCATCAGTTCTCTTCGTGCCAAAGAAATCTGGAAAGATACTTTGATGGGAAGTAAACATGTTACAAGTTTTGGGCAAGGAAAGGGATAATGTGTAAACCAACTGGAGGGGAAACAACTGTAAACAGCATTTTTAAGATAACAGCCGTTATCACTTTCCTGTCCCTCCTCCCACACAGAAGTGTTCAGGTAGCAGCACTTTTCAAAATGAACGAACACGCATCCTCACTCTTGCATATCTTACATTGAAACTGTTAGAATTTTTTTAGCCAGTCTGGGTTTCGCATTTATTAGGTGTTTTGATTTTAGCTTACCTGCTAAAAAGGAATAGCTGCATAGCAGTATTTTTTTTAAGCCATGCCCAGTTAATTTTGCTTATTCTGCTTTTACTGCCCAGATTTGTGGTTTTGCAGCTGTAGCTGGTGATAAATAATTTCAGTTCAGAATCAGGTATCCACCAGATATTAAAGCACCGGAGGTACCCAAAGAGCAAAGATGTTAAATTATTTGGGGGTGGGGGAAATTGTACGAGAGACTCAAAAATAATAATATGGGATGTGATTCAGGGCTGTGTGAAATACCATGTGAGGTGGGGGATGTTTCACTTTCATCACTGTATGACAATATTTTGCTGTGGTGTGTGCAGCCTTTGCCTCAGATTCCTGTTTCCTGCCTGGATTCCCATCACAATCCCAGAGTTGGGAAAAAGAAGCTCACTGAATCAAAGCGATTCCCTGAAGGTGTGCAAAGCTAGCAAGTTTCTTCTGGGTGCCTGGTATGAAAGTATAGAAAGAACACACATTCTCTTCGCATGGATGCTATTTGCAAATTCCCACGTGCAATGTTACACCCTTTTGAAGCGGCAGGCACCATTTCAGAAAGAGGAAAGAAGGATCTTCTATCAGTGAGCTTAGCCCATGAAGATCTGAATGGGTAAAGGGATCCTCAGTGTAGGTACTCTCACTTTATGCCTTGATTTACTGTCCACATAATAAAGAAACACCTAAAAGCTTAAGTACGACTATTGATTTACAGCAGTGCTTCTGCTACCAAATCGTATCAGTTGAAGCGCTTAAAACAATTATACCTGTGTTTTACCAAGATTCTGCTGTAATTTAGTTATTTGCATGTACTAGTGAAATGTAGCTCTTTCTGGTGTCCAAACCAGGTATCAATAGTTTCTAACAGTGACACAGAGAAATTAGTACATAAGCCAGTTTCAATAATAGGCTGAAAATGCAACTGGGATTTTAGGTTTTGTTAATAAATAACATACACGATAAAGAGACAACACCGCTCCCTTCACAGATGTTTTCCATGGTTGCTTGAAACAGATACCCACATCCCCACATTTCTGAGCGTCCGTATGTCCAGCTAGCAGCAGTCTGACAGACAAGGGGCTCTCCTGAAAGTGCCACCAGCCAACTTGCACTGATGGCAATGTATTACTTTTGTATAATCATAGCCTAGCTAAGTGAGACAACAAATCCAACCGGCCCAATACTCATTTGGACCTGGTACCACAGCTGACAACTCTGACTGGGCCAGGGATGAGCATTATCCCACTACTGTGCACCTCCCACTCACCTCTTAAAGGATCATCTCTGTTTCATAGTAATCTACCCCTGATAATCAGGCGCAATAGTATTGGAGGGTACCACGTGTTGTTTCAAATCCTTGGGAGAATTCAGGGAAATGGTGATGTGGACAGGTATGTAGAAGGTACGCAGAAGGGCTCCCAAGGTAAGCTTTTGAAGACTCACGTTTGTGAAGTCCTCAGCAGTCTGAGCTTCCACTGACCTCAGGAGGACACGTTTGCTAGGCACAGTGCATTTGGTTATTACGGCCAACGTCTCTCTCTGTTGAATGCACTCCAATCTACAGCATACAATTTAAGTCGCCTGTTGTTAAAGTCGAATGGCTCATGATAGTCTGTAATGCAATATAGATAATAACAGAGCATATGTGAAAATATTTGGGAAAACATTAAGAGCCTGTAATTTGCTCTCGAGCCCTCAGATGTGTAGGCCTGTTGCAAGAGGATTTCCCCAAATCACTGAGTGGCCTGTAGCAGGAGGTCTCCCCTGTAGTAAGTATGGGCATGAAGAATGTCAAAAGTTGCTTGATAGGAAGGACTATGGAATACTTCACTGTCTGGGTAGTGCATGAATGCAGGCTGCACATACTGTCTGGGCTTCATTTTTTTTTCATTGGAGAGCATCTGAGGACACCATTTAATTACAGTGAGGTTGCTCATTAGCCTTTCTGACAGCGTGGCGATGTGGTCACCATGGCTGGTCTCCAGATGTTCTGGAACTCAGACACTTGGGCTAGCTTATGGAAGCAGACAACACATTAAAGTTTCCTAGCGATTTCTGTGCTAGAGTAAAAACCCCTCAAGAATGGGAATGTCAGCCTTGTGCACTAGCCAAAAACCTGAGCCAATAATGGCTGTACTGGCGTCAGGGCAACTCGACCTTTCTAGTCTCCCACACTATGAAAGCTGCCTAATTTTGCAGGAGAAAATTAGAGCCTGTTGTTTCCTTCCTTGCCAGCCTTCCCTAGGTATTTATACACACTGTCCTGCTTATGGGCCCCATTTGGTCTCCAGGCTAAGAGTATTTTGTAAGTTCACATCGGGTGAGATGTTTGTCACAGAACAGAGGTGATTTTTGCTGAGATGATCTTCTTTTGGAGACAAATTGAGCAAGTGGCTGAAGGTGTATATCATGTCAGCTGCTAACTGCTGCTCCCAACGTGTCACAGGTTTGCTATAGCCTTGCTGTTTGGCACCTCAATCCACCTCTCCTTTTCCTCCTTTGGCAGTGTTTCTGTCTTCTGGGATGTTGAACATCCATAACCAGATGAGTGCTTTCTGGAGGTACCACAGGGGACCTCAGTGGGACTATTGGTAGTGAAAAGGAGGTATAAACTGCTGAAAGAAACACGCTGCTGCTTTTTAAACAGGGATGAATCCATAAAATAGAGGCATGTACCTCAGTTATCTAGTGCATCCTAGGCAAGGCCTTACAAACAAAAGAGAAGGGCAATAAGGGCGGCTTATTCCTTGTCCTCAAAACGTGCTGGCACTCCAGCGGTTTATTTGTTGCACCTCTTTGCGAGGCATGAGGTCACTGCAAAAGCTACAAGCAGGTAGCAGTTTGTGAGGCACAGCAATTTCTGGTTTTGTTTCTGCTTATTGCCTTCCTTTATGACTTCTTTCTTCTAAATGAGCAAATGAGCGTGCATGCTCATTAAACAGAAATATTTGCACTCATCATCTTCCAGACAGCCCTACCTACAGCTCAGTCTCAAGGTGTTCTCTTTCAGGCTACAAAGCCTGAGCGAGCTATTCATCACGTTGCCACTGCTCTGTCTGCATATTTACCCTTGCAGAGACTGGGCTCTTCCTCTTCACCCCATGGATTAGTCCACAACCTACATGCCCTAGTCAAGCAAAATCACCCTGCACAGCAAATCAGGAGTTAGTCTGCTCTCTCTAGGGTTGCAGTTCCATCCTTTTCTCCCTCTCCTTTTCCCACCCCTTTCCTTGTGCTTCCGCCTGACCCTTCCCCAACCTGCAGCTCACGCTAGCACCAGTGAGGTGCATGGGCCTTTGCTTCCCCTCAGCAGGTGTCCGTGCCCTGCCCCTCGAAGCCCTTGGAGCACCTCAGCTGTAGGACTTCTCTCTTCCACCAGGACTGAACAAGCACATATACTTCTGCCTGGTAGGTGTCCGAATCACAGCACACTGAGAATGAGGCAAGTAAATTAACCAACCTGAGACATCCTCATCATGGAAAAGCCTGACCTGGGTGATTAGAATTTGTCTGTTACAGGCAGCTGAAAAGAAGGTCTTAGATAGAAACCATGAAGCAACCTGAACTTGTAGATACAGCCACCAAGCTGTAGTAAGCTCTTCCCTGATGCACAGATACTAGAAGTGCAGATGAAAACAGGGGCTCAGGAGGAGGTCCCCAGCCAGGTCTTCTGTGGGAAGTTAGCTTAGCCTTCATTGCTTAGCTGTGAGTCAAGGTCTCAAATCAGCTCTCTTCAGCAAGGAATCTGAGTTTGTGAACGGCCAGCAGCCAGCACCGTGTGGAGGGAGCAGCCCTGCTGTGTCCACACTGCTAGCCTGCTCGATTCTCTCCTCCCTAGCACTTCCCATTCACCAAGAATCATCCAGGTCCTCCAGCATTTTGTACCTATCTAGATAGATTGGTGTGTTTCACTGTATGAAAGAATCCATGTTCTAGTCTTTCTAGATTTTCTGCTATGTGAAAGAAAAATAATTTGTCCTGAATTTCTGGGGGGCTTAGCTTGGATGTACTCACCAAATCACATGGAAATATAGGATTGAGGGCTCAATCAGAAAGTAAGCAATTGTGATTCAAAGTGGTCACAATGCAGAAGTTCTAGTAAGTACACAAAATACAAGTTTTGCAGAGGTTTCTTTTCTTTGTCTGCAGCATTTTAAGGTCTAATCAGAGTCCATCAAAACATGAGAACCCAAGGCTATCCTACTATTACATCCTGTTCCTGGAGTTTAATAGGGCCCTCTGGATGTGTACGGAGGTCTATATGCCTACAAGAAGTTAGAGAATTATGGACTATAAAAAGCTTTTCACTGTTTCCAGCATCATGAAAGGGATGGAGGAAATTATCTGGTAGTAAGACAGAAGGTGCTTTAGTTCTTAAAACCCCATCAAGATTCTTGTTCATGATAAACAAATCCATGTATCTATGAGAAGTCCTATGGACTGCAGCAGCCCATGAATGGAAATCTGTGTGCAGGTTTGGCAGAATCAGATGGCACATTCCTAGTGACTAATAATGACACGGGAGCCAAAACAAATACAATATGTGACCTTTCAGTGTGAAGTTACAGTGTTTGTGACAGTTTGAGGAACTTTATTTGCAAGTTCAATACTGTCATCATGTGAATAATTTTAACAAGCCACATACACAGAAAAATAGACCTGTGTTTTCAGTTAGGCCCACCTTATTACTATTGGCATTCATTCAGATCAAGGATCTTCTGCATTTTATACCCTAATTTAAAGTCATTTCTCTAGGCTGTGAGCCATAGCTATTCTTTATGAAGAAATTCATGTGGTACCAAGCTTGTCCGCCTTGTTCCTGGTCAGGAAGAAAAGGCCATTAAGGAGTGTCACAGACAACTTTGCCTCAGGGCATAATCACATCCAGTCAGGAGTTATATTTTGTCCTGCCTCTAGCCATGTTACTACACTTTTAATTCACCTCTTGGCTAGATGAGCCATTGTGATCCCTTTTTTTCCTTCCTCTTTGAACTCTTACCCACCCATACCACCAGTATGCAGAGAGAAGTGGGACTTCTCCTCTGGGCCCTTGTTAAAGGTCAAAAGAATTTGATTGCATTTGGCAGTAAAGGACAGCTGTCTTTTTATCCCCTTACAGAAAGATAACGTTGTGACCTTCAAATCATAAACTGATCACTGTGAAATGAAATTTATCACAGTGATTGCTCCTGAAAGCATGGAACCCCTTCACGGGTGTTTGCTTCATCCACCTACATCTGGCCCTTGGGCAAGGGATGCACCAGCTATTGGTGGGTAACAGAACTTATTTAGAAAGGAAATATTAACGTAATTAGGGGTAGAAAGACAGTCATGATTTACTTACATGTGTGAAGATGGGACTTGGAGATTAAGAGAAGAAAGGATGATCAAAGTGGAAATTAGAATATGCAAATATAGTTGATATCAGCATGTTTTTGGAGAGCGATACTGGAAAATTTTGCTGAAGTTTGTAGTCTTCAAATTAGAAACTTACTGTATAAACTTCCAAGCCCTCTTGTAGTCCTAATTTAGAACTAGAAAAAAGGATGCTATGATGATTTTGCTAGTAAATTACTTCTGTAACAGAAAATCTTTCCATCCTAGGATATGAAAGAGGACTTCCAGCTGCTTTCTAACTTGTGTAAGGACATAAAAAACAAGAGTATTTCAGATTTGGGTTGATAGCTAGTTAGTTGTACTTTCACTGTATTAGACATTATATCCAGGCACTAAAGCCTACTAAAACAACCCTAAGGTTTATTAAAATAATTTCAAACACAGCATAAGGGCAACATCATTATATTTGAAACATTGCCATACTGTAATATCCTGTAGAGAGTTTACATAAAGATGCTGCCTTAAGAATTTCTTATTTTTCCATAATTTACGATATATCCATATATTTACTATTAAAATAAAATACACCACTCCCCAGTGGATCCCTTCACATCATAGTGTTTCTGGGAATTCTTTTCTGTGTCATTCTTTCCAGCACATTTTCAATTTCACTATTTAGAAATTTGCTGTTGATTGATCTTATGAAACCATTCTGGTTTGCTTTTGCCCTTTCTTTTTTAATAACCAAGTTTTTCATCATTACTCACCTTGGGTACTCCTCCAGAAGTCTTATTGAGATCAGTGGAACTATTCATAGCCAAAGTATAAATAAGCATGATGGGATTTGACCTTCAGCCACCTCGAAAAAATATTCTCCCATCTAATTATATAGACACAATCCTGCTCTAAATTCAAGAGCAAAAATACTTTAAAATCAACTCTGACAAACAGTGTCTACTCTTCACAGCTGAATACAAAACTTTTTTCTCCTGCTATAATATAATTATCCTCTATGTGGTTCTGTTTCAGGAAAAAATTGACAGAAATTATGTTTGCTGAAGGAGTATATTTTTGGCACTTTGTTTCTGAGTTGCTGTGAATTGCATGCTACTGTTTTGACATCTTTCCAGACTTTAGATGTCATGTTCCTTGGGAGCCTGGGAAGTTACCTAGAAATGAAACGTGTTGCTGGTGACTCCCATTATAAAAGCAAGCTGCTGAAGTAATTGCTTTAGTACCTCCCGGTCTGGCTTCAGCTCTGAAAATATTACTTGAAAATTTGCTTGCTTGCTCTTTTCCATTTGAAATGCCAAGTGGGAAGTAAACATAATTGCAGATTGCCTTTCTCTGGCTACTTAGTTACCAGTAATAATCAGTATTGTCACGACATTTTCATCATCAGAGCATTGCAAAAATGTAACACTCCATTCTGTTGTTCTGTGCTGATTTACACTTATGCCAGCTTTGCTGAAACATTGCTTAAATTGCTTATGGGAGAAAATCAGTTCCATGTTTGGCCTGAAACATCACTGATTGGGTCCAGCAGCTTTGAGGATAAGGTATCCCAACCCTCCTTCGCACCCAGGGCAAGAAACTTGTAAATCGGAGAGATAACTTGGAACCATAAAGGACGGAAGAAGGAAGATGGTCAAAGAGAAGGTTTCTGTCCATTATGAGATATTTTTTTCATAGACTATGAATTATATGCATCCTTTTAATACACTGAGAAAACAGCTCCTGTGAGATAGAGGAAGTTGCAGGAAGTTGCTTGTTGCTGTTTAATCTAAATCCCTAACTTAAACAGAAGTGTTGGGTGAAACTCATTCCAGATTTAATAAGATATAGTCTAATTGACTTCGAATACCTGCTTGTGTCAAAGCTGCTCTGTTTAAGGAGTGAAAAAAACAGCATGAAGAGCACTTTTAGAACATACTGGAGATGTTAACTTGAGATATTATTATTGGAGTGAGCTTGTTTCTATTGAATTCAAATAAAGAACCTTGTAATTCTCTACAGCTCAGATGAGATTACTATAAAATAACATAGCAAGGTCACTATTCTTAAATCAGAAAAAGGAGAAAAGAGACAATTTGTTTACTAGAGACAAATGAAACCAAGTGGAAAAAATAATCAAAATTAAAAGGTGAAACAAAAGGGACCTTGTTCAAAAGAGAAGAGACAGAATATAAAGTGTAATACAAAAGTTTCATTATAGAATATGTACATGGAAAATGAGAATGCAAGAGGGCAAAAGAAAAATAAATAGGAATATCCACTCTGGTTGGAAGACATCAGTGACTGCAGACAAAGATTTCCATTCTCAGTGAAATTCAAGTAAGCACTTGATCACATAGTCTGTTGCTGGTCAGCTGAGTGCTGAAGTATTTTCTTAGCTCTTAAGAGTACTATTAACCATTAAAAGCATATCTAAAATAAGCCTATGCTAAAATTCTTCAGTGAAGAACGATGGACTTGTATTTAAATTCTGTTATGAGGAAATAAAACCCAATAGAGTACAAATGGAGAAATTACAGCAACACTTGTTAGCTGTGATCTTCAGAGCAGGTAGAAAAAATCCATCAATTTCAGTGAGCTTCAGGTCGAAGCCTCTGTTTTGAAGGGTAAGGCGTGCAAGTTCACAATGAGCTTATATTCATTATACGCACAACTTGCGATCGTGACAGAGAAAAGAGTTGTAACAAACCTTTGTATGAAAGCATAAGAACGGTAACTTGAAACTCAAGGCCTGTTTAAAATGGAAGAATTTAGGCAATTCAGGGGATGGAAGTGGAGTTTGTTCTCCAGCTAAAACACTTACCTCATTGCCTCTGTCCTCAAATTGCCAATACAAAGGATGAAAAACTAGAGGGAAGCTACCAATAGTGAGAGCAGCCATTATAATCTTGTGGTGAAAGGTTTTAAACCAAAGGAAGTAATTGTTTTTTCTCAGTGCATGATTACATTGTAGAACTCCTTGCCTTGTGGAAGCCAAACGTTAAAATAAAAAGGTTAGACTAATGGAAATCAGAAAGTCCCAAAGCTGCTAACTCTCCAGCACTTGCAGCATTTACTAGGGCAGAGCTCTTGTACGCTTGCTCTGTTTCCCACTTGAATTCTCTTCACCTCTGTGAAAGGAATGGTTTTATGAAGCAGCCCCTGAACCGCTACAGTTACATATAAACATAAAGAGAAATGTGGGTCAGCTTGTCTTAAAGCATTAATCTAAAAGCTGTGGCATTTCAGGAGATGAAAATGACGGCTCATTCATCCTCCTCATCTGGGGAGACTGAGATTTTGAGGTGCGGTCAGGGTAGGAGCTGACTGTAGAAAGGGGCTGCAAAGGTCTCATAGATTCTGGGCTAATGCATCCTCTAGTGTAAATTAGACACACATGAAGGCTAACAACTGTCTAAGGTTTTATTTTTCAAGTTTTTCAATAACAAGCCATAGGTGCTCTTTTGTTTCTCAGTTATCAGCTGGATGGATCATAAAACTTAAGTTGACATGACCCAGATAGTTGAAAGGAAAGAAGAAAAGTAGTGTGGAATTTAGGAAGTACTATAATCTACTGGATTTAAGCAAAGAAAAGTAGAGATAGTAGTTAAGAGATTATAGAATTGAAACACCTTTGCAAAAAATGCATAACTTGATCAAAGATGAGGGTAGATGTTTGGCCTTCTGGTCTTCTATTTCTGAGAGATTTTGCTGTTCAGCTCTCTTATTAGGTCTCCCTGATGAGGCAGGTGGCTGCTCGTGCCCTATTTGTTTCATGCTGGAAATAAAATTGAATCACAAGAGACTATAGAAAAAAGTGGTTCATATTTTCACCCGCTAAAATAAACATTAACTCTGAGCCCTCAAATGTTTTCAGGACATCTGACCCAGAATTTGTCAGGCACTTGAAATAAACTGTTAACTATTAACCAGTAAATGGAAGCTGGTTTGGTCACATCCTGAGATCAGCTATTTCCAAAGAATGAGATGATTCATGACCTTGACAAACTGTGTTTCTGATTGCAGCAAAAAAAATCAGCCTCTTCTAAGAGAGGAGTAGATTAGCATCTACTGTATGTGCATATTAATTGCATTAATATAATATGATAACAAATGTAGCAGTAAAAGTAACTGTTCACCAGGGTGTACTCAGGGGTTAACAGCCCAGACTCCAGTTTTGACACTGTTTCTCTGAATTAGCAGCACAGTACTCTAGCCTTCTTTACAGTCCACTTTTTTTCAGAAAACAAAAAAACTGGTCATGGGTGGGCTCTTAGGACCTCAGCCCACAATGGGAAGCATCCTGTAAGAAGCAACTCATCATGAAACTGGTAGGAGTGGAAACTGTTTTTTCCACAGCACAAAGGACCTTTGCACCTGTACCATAGGTGCAAAGTAGGTACCCTGACAGTAGCTTCGTGAATCAGTCTGTTTAAACTCATCAACTCCATCCTCTCCGGCTGCATCAAAGGGGCCTGGGGGTGCTGGTTGACAGCCATCAGAACATGACCCAGCAGTGTGCCCAGGTGGCCAAGGCAGCCAACAGCATCCTGGCTTGTATCAGGAACAGTGTGGCCAGCAGGGCCAGGGCAGTGATTGTCCCCCTGCACTCGGCACTGGTGGGGCCGCACCTCGAATCGTGTGTTCAGGTTTGGGCCCCTCACTGCAAGAGGGACACTGAGGTGCTGGAGCGTGTCCAGGGAAGGGCAACGGAGCTGGTGAAGGGTCTGGGGCACAAGTTCTGTGAGGAACTGCTGAGGGAATTCTGGTGGTTTAGCCTGAAGAGGAGGAGGATCAGGGGGGACCTTATGGCTCCCTACAACTACCTGAAAGAAGGTTGCAGGCAGGTGGGGGGCAGTCTCTTCAGATAACTAGTGACAGGACAAGAGGAAATGGCCTCAAGTTGCACCAGGGGAGGCTTAGATTGGATATTAGGGAAGATCTCTTCTCCAAAAGAGTTGCCAGGCTTTGGAACAGGCTGCCCAGGGAAGTGGTGGAGTCACTGTCTCTGGAGGTATTTAAAAGAGTGTAGCTGTGGCGCTTAGGGACATGGTTTAGTGATGGACTTGGCAATCAAGTTGGGCTCTACGATCTTAAAGGTTTTTCCCATCTAAATGATTCTATGGTTCTATGATTCTATGATTCTATGAGCTGACCTGAGCTGTGGATATACAGTGTACCTTGTCCTGAAAGCAGCCTGTTGCATTCTTTCAACCTGTGAACCACTTTTCTTCCTCATAGTTCCCAGACTGAATGATTTGGGCATAGGCTATACAGTCAATGAAGAGAGGTGTTTTTGAAGGCCTCCTGTAAGGAAACCCTGTCAGCCAATGTAGGTCTCCCCAGGGTGAATTATTTCCCATTTATTAGCTGTGAGTTTCACCTACTATTGTGTTAGCCCTTCAGTTAAATCCATTTAAGGTTCTCTGAATTTCTGCTCTGTCTTTTCTGGACATGGTAAATAAAAGAACTTAAAGCAGGAAGGATAACTTGGCAGAAGAAAACGTGAGCAAGGAGAGAGGGTAGATGTCTGGGTTCTCTTTGTGGTCAGTGAAGAGAAACGAGAACCTCACCATAGCAATTTACTCCAGCTGACAAGCAGAGTAGGGTGAAGCAACCTGCTTACACAAGGCATGGTAAGATGGCTGGTGTTAGAGAAATGCATCCTACAGATTGTGCAATTTGTGAGAGTTACCTCATTCATCTCCCTTCTTTAACTGGCCTTTTGTCTTTCTTTTATTTTATATATCAAACCTTGTCATATCTAATACAGAAACTTGAGACAACCCTCTATTAGCTTTTTGTCATGAAGAAATGTAGTATTCACTTCTAGCACGCTTTCTGCTCATTATTTGTGATCCACACAAATGTGCTGACTGTCACAGTCTGATGCCTAATCAAGCAGTCTCACCTTGGAAAATCTCCCTCTTTGATTACAGTTCTTTCAATGTGTTCCTAAGCAGGGGAAAAAAAAAGGCTAGCACGGTTTACGCAGACTTTCAAAAGACTTTAAGGTAACTGGCTACATGACATTATCAAAAATACCGAATAGTCATGGGCCAAGTCTGGCAAAAAAAAGGTGGGGTTTTGTTAGTATCTGCTGTGCATTTTTTCCTTTGAGACTCCGTGTTTCCTTTTGTAACTTCCAGGGGGTTTTTGTTTTAAAATGCACAATAAGGTATTAATTTGGAATGAATTACAAATTTGCACATGACACCATAGTTTTATGGTTGAATGCTCAAGGTCATCGCCTTGACATTTTTTCCAGTAAAATGAAGAAAAAAAATCCTTTCCATTTGACCCAAGTTATGTCAGAGAGAGGAGAGCTGAGTCAACGTATCTTTACCCTTACTATTGCTAACACAGCAGAAGCCTGTGGGTGGGAATTACGGCAGTCTGAACTACTTGGAGCTGTAGTCATGAATTTGGCTGCAATGCAGGCAATACCCATAAAGGCGTTTCTATTTTGGCTAAGAAAATGAGGATTTTAATGTGTTGCATCAACTTCCCCTCTCTGACTAAGAACATTTTTCATCAGAAGGAGGAAGCAGGAGCTCTCTGCTCACACATGCCATCCCTCACAGATATGTTACAATTCACAGGATTTTGTCCAAAATCATGGGAGTTTGGTGATTGTGATGCTCACTTCCTCCATGATGATGTGAAGTTACATCCTCCCAACCATGGAACAGTTCAGAAGAAATCCAGTTTCTGCAGTTCAGTGGGATTTGTAGTGATCATCCCAAGAAGATATCCTTTGGGAGATAGGTACCTTTTCAGAAGACATCCTGGAAGAATCTACAACATATGTCTTGGCCTACAGTACGTGGGGGTTTTGCAGATTTGCATTGCCATGTCTTGAAACACGAATGGCTCCAGACACAATAGGACATTGAGGGTATGGTGGTATTATGGGGCGGGAGGGCATCTCTCTGTTGCCAAGTCTAGAGGCTTAAAAACTTGTGTCCTGATTTTATGCTTGAAGCACCGTGCCTGTCCGTTCACTGTCCTTTTTTCCTATGTAAAAAAAAAACCTTGATGTTCAGGCAAGAGGGAGCAGGTGCAGTCCTGGACAGCTGCAAACTTGGGCAGGTGGCTTTATCTGGACAAGGAGGAGAATTGAGACTGCAGACGTATATACAATATACATGCCCCAACAGTATTGGCACAGCCACAAATTGGAGGAATTACTTCTGAAACAAGCTCTTGCAAAGTAAAAACATGATTGCCATTTCTCTTGGACGTATTTTTTTTTTCCAAAATCTCCCCTGATAAACGTGCAGCATGCTTTATTAATATTCACCTTACAAAGCAGAGTGAAACATGCTGGATGTCATGCGAGTGCTTGGCATATGCCTGGTCCCAGACGGGTTTGGAAAACGGATCATATGGGGTAATTTGCGTAGCGCAGAAAGGAGGGGAGTGGGGAGGAAGGTCTGGGGGTGCCGGGGTTTCACTGCGGGGCTTTGCAGGGCAGCGGCGCCGGCAGGTGGCAGCACGGGGCACAGCCGCGCCGCCCGGGCCGGGGCCGGGGCCGGGGCCGGGGCCGGGGCCGTTAGTGGACACCCGTCGCCCCCTCCCCCGCCGGGCTCGCCGTGGCGGCCCGCTGGCCGTGCGGGGGCTCTGCTCCCTCCCGCCTCCGAACCCCCAGCCGTTCGCGGCGGCGGGGCCCAGCCGGGCTGCCCCGGGTGCCCCTCCTCGCTGAATGATCTTTCAGCGCGACACCAGTGCCCAGACATAGCCCGGCCCCCGGGCCATCCGGGCTACAAACACCGGTGGCCTTGAGGAGGGCCCCCACAATGAGCCCGTTCCCCTGGCTGCGCTGGAAGAGCCCCTGGAAAGCCGTAGGGCTTGTCACTGTGCCTGCGCGTCCCTCAGCTCGGCCTGTCGAACCAGCAGGAAAGCAGATGAGGAGGAATGGGACAGACCACCCCAGCTGCCAATGTCCCGGTCCGCGCCGGGTGCCCGCGAGCTACAGTCACCCAGCTGAGGGAAACGTCTGCCAGGGCTGAAGGAGAAAGGTGGACACCGCTATAGGCGCAGGGGTCGAAGCGTGCACTTCCCAGGGAAATTAAATAACCGTGGAAATCGTAACTAACGCAACACCTCTTTCTCGCGGTGTAAGTTGCAGCCCCATCCCATGTAAGCAGGCTGTGGCAGCGCCAAAGGCAGCAGCCCCTGCGGCAGAGCTGCCGTGGCCGCGGGGAGGACGCCAGCCCCCCACCGACGGACCCGCGGAGCCCTCAGCCCACCTCCCGCCGCACAGCGCTGCGGAGGGGCCACCCCGCCTCGTGGGGAAGGGTATCGGGGACAAATTCTGGCAAATACTGTCACGTGGTCACCACTGTTCCCCAGCAGCTAACAACTGCACTCGCTTCAAAGAGTCAGGGGAAGCCCCTTGGCTCTGAAGCCCCGGGAGATCGGCTGTCTCTAAGTGTTTCCTCGCTACTTTTTGCTCTCTAACTGCTTAACCTGAATGCTCAGATGCCTAACAGTCGTGTGGCTGCAATCAGAAAGCTTTTCTTCAGTGCCGGATTAACAATTTTACGTTCTGAAGAAGCTGGCAAACTGACAATCAGCCTCAGCTGTTGCCTTTTCAACAGCCTTGCTCCTGGAGAGGGAGACCTCGAGCTGCCCGGAGCCTGTGCCCGGGGCTCCCGCTGCTCAGCGGGTCTCACCCCAGCCCTGGCTGGGGGTCACCCTGGTGTAGCTCAGGGCTGGTCTCGGCAATGCTGAGATGCAGACGGGGGAAGCAGGGGGCTGCGTGTTTTCCTGGAGCACATTCCCGGTGTGTCAGCAGAGGACTATGGCACTCTTAATCCTTCTCCCTCTAATTCAGGCAGGGAACAGCAGCATCGTGAAACTGCAGTAGTACCGTGGAAGTAAGGACCATCATTTATCCAGTTTGGATACAGCTCTGCTACCGCAGCTTTGAATACGAATGATCCTGTCCACAAATTAAACTGAAAGCTTATCGCAGCAAGAAATATTTGGCAAAGACTAATGATTCAAACAGCAGAGATTACCTAGGATGTTCACCCTCTGGAAAAGCTCCACTCGTAAGCGCTGTGAAGATACTGTGGTGGAGGTGGAGAGGCTCTTCCCCTGAACAGTCACAGCATGAGTCCAAAAATCATTTGTATTGCAGTCACACTGCGCTGAGATGCTGACATGCTTGGGATATTGCTGTTTGTGTTCTCTGTCACAGGCCGTAGCCTACCACTGCAGTAATCAAGAATGACCGTGAACCTAGGAACGAAATGGAAATGGTTTAGGGGTCACTGCTGAATTGAAGGAGACAAAAGAGTGTATACTGGTTTTTAGACCATTGATAAAATGGTCAACTGATACATTATTTCCTGGAATAATCTGGTACCATTAGTTGGAGAAGTACTGTTAAGTCAGCAATACAGATGAACGGCCTGGTGGAAATGACTTCACATGATTTCAGAACTGGAAGAAGCATTGGCAGAGGGCAACAGTCAGCTGATGGTGAAGGATTAGTCACAAACCCAACAGCCATGCAGTGTATGTGAGCGTCCAGAGCCCGTGGCCATAGTCCTGTGACTGTCATAACAGCCCAGAGGCTAACGCTGCCTGGGGATTCACAGACCAACGTGAGAACCCCTCTTCACGCCGTTTGGAAATGGATGCCACAGGAAGAGCGCTGAGTGCAAGCGCTGGGTTTCAAGCTGGATGCGAACAGCCACCTCCCATGTTTACAGTACTGAAATGAGGTTTTCCTTCTTCAGTCACTTTTTTCTGTCCTGCTTTTACAGTAAATTCTCTGTCATGGATTGCTCTTCCCAAGGATGCTTTATATAAAAAAGCAATAGAAATGTCATTGTATTCAGAAAATGTTCACATGTGCAGTCAGATGCTGTTAAGATCACACTCATTTTCATGAAAAACTTGTTTGCTATTTGTTTCTGGTAAGCATACAGACTGACAGCATCCCTTAAAGGCATGAAAATAAGTAAGTAACTTTAAAGTGCAGTTTGTATTCCTTGCTTCCAATCTCACAGGCCCGCAGCACAGCATATCCCTCTGGTCCCTCGCGTGCAGGCATGCACCTTGCAGAAGCCTGGTTTTGAGCAAAACCTGTGTCAGGTGTCCCCTTGTTGCCTGCTGGATAATTTTCAGGTTGTGTGTTACCACCTAGCTGTGCTGGGGCAGCTGCTGAGGATATCTTTTCCTGCTGTGCTTACAGATGTATGAAAAACTCTGCTGTTCCTCATCAACAGCAGGTGATTTTCTCAGTGCAGGGGCTCTGTGTGCAGGCTGCCAGTGCCCCCCCATCTTGGGGCTCTCTGGAAAATGGACATGGACGTCTGACAGTCCTTCTCCAGTCTGTCCTTTTCCCCTGGCACCAGTAAACCACAGAAGGGCAGCACGGCCGGTGCACAGCACAGTTCTGCCTGCTCTGCACACCTAATGCCAGTGAAAAGCCCCTTTGTGTGGAGGAAGTTCTCTGCTGGCCACCTCCAGATGCATTGCACCCTTTTGCTAGTGCCTGAGCTGTGCAGAACAGAAAATGCAGCTGGAGAAGCATGTGTCCTGAAGGCTGCAGAGCTGTGTCCTGGTGGACGGGTACTACCTTGACCGCAGGAATCACAGGGGCCTTCACCTTCTGGGAGCTACCTGAGGGTGCTTCTGAAGCTTTGGGAAGAGGAATTCAGCCCTCTTTACTGTGCACAGCCTGCAGGAATGAGCAGGTGTACTAGATTAGGCTGCTGGGAGTGAAAGTCGTCAAGTCGGCTTCCAAGTATGCTGTCAGCCATCAAACGGCATTTTTCACCTCTACGTCCCCTGCTTCCCTAATCGTGATTTATATTCATATGTAATGTCAGTATATCTTAGCAACAAAATGTCAATACATTATGTTTTCTCACCCACCTCAGCAATTACCTTCTGAATAGACTAAGTACTCTGATAGCATGAAAAAATACAGCCATTTGTATGGTAAGAAAGTAAATGAACAACTCTGAGTTAGCTGTGGTCTAAATATCGTAGCGTCTTAACCCAAATCTGGGTAAGTGCCTTGCATAGCAAAGGTTGTGGTAAGGAAAGAGCCACTGGGGGGCAAAAACAAGCTGAGGATTTCCTTTTACACAAACTGCAGTGCTGAGAGTTTTAGGTGGTTTGGGGATTTATCCTTCATTTGTAATGAATCGTAATGATAATATATAGATTCTCGAATGTATTTCAGTGGTTGCTCATGGTGAGTAGAAAGCCCTCCACGGCTGCTTGCAGAGTTCTGTGGAGCAGCTTCTGCCAGCCCTGGGTACATGAGCAGCACTTACATAGCCAGTGTTACCCTGGTGCCTGCAGCTAGTTAGAAACACTTTTCTAAGAGGTGAGCTGCCTTGTTTTCAGTTTATCAGCGATGCCCATATGTCGGTGGGATAGTTAAGAAGAAAGAGCAGCCTTTACTTCTGCTGCCTTGAAATACTGATGACAGCCAAAATCAGAAAACGAAAGAGAAAGAAGGTTCTTAGTCAGGCATGGTATAGTGTTGTAAGCCATTAGAAATAAAGCGGCAATGCAACTAGCTGCAAGTTGCCTTACTTTCAAGGAGCCAGCGTCTGACACCATTTGCAGGATTGTAAATGTTAGTGTAACCCAAACAGTTTCAACACACTAACTCAAATAATGGAAATTATTAGCCAAGTCTTCTGCAAGTTAAACAATATGGGCCGTTTTGAAGCCTGTAGAGTTACATCTATGTGAGCATAAAAGCAGTGCTGAAGTCTGTGCAAAATGAAATTTTGCACAAGGGTTTTTTTTGAAAAGTAAAGGAAAAGTATCTACTTTTATCCATATTGAAAAGGCATAATTGAACTTTTTTCAGCACAGAAGCAGGCCGAGTCTTTCAGTGGTGATATATATTAACACAATAATATTCCATTGGTTTAAATTTTGTTTACCAATTAAATGCACACACTCCAATCACAAAAATATAGAACACGAGGAGTAACTGGGTTTACCTGGATACCTAAAACTAGATCCCTACATCAAATGGTCTTGGCAGGGCCAATGAGTTAGTTGGTGCATTCAATTCCAAGTGGCTGAGACTCTATTAAAGTGCGTCCCGTCAGGCCTGTATTCTGTAAGAGACTCTAGCTAATTATTAATTTCAAGATTTTCTCTCTTACTAGATGAAAACTATGTAAAAGCAGAAATTATGAGCTTCAGAGTTGTTTTCCTTTAAAACTGTAGAGAACAAATTTGGGGGGAAAAAAGGTGCATGTGTGTGTGTTTTCTCTAACAAGGGAATTCTGACCCAAGGTAGATACTCTCTTTTTATATAATTATGAGTGGGGCTACAAAAGAAAGAATGACCCTGTGTAAAGCATGTTCATGAATCAAACCCCATGCCATCTGAGCCATGGAAGGAGTAACAGAGAGCAGCAGCAGGGCAAAATGCATTGTAATTCATGCTGATCAAAAGAAGCTGTTCCATGTCTGTTCAGCCAAATCATATGTGCCAGTTTCTGAAGGCAAAATGAAGTCATGATACTGTAACAAACATATTTAATTTGTTTTTCCTTTCTCCTGTAGTCTCCAATCTTTCAAACAGCTTGTTAAATCCCCCAAAGCTACACATGTAATGAATTTTTGATAGTTGAGGTTACAGACTTGTTCATGCATCTGAGCTGGGGTTCCAGAACATCTCTATTAATTTTCAAGGGAGCAGTCCTCTGCAGTCTTTCTTGCTCTGCTGAACACTCCTAATTTTGATTCCTTCAGCTGGCATTTTAAGCTGAAGGCATTAAAAAAAGGGTTGTTGCAAAGTCTTCATTAGCTCGTTGAAAATATGCCATCCTGGCCAAAACCTTAGGAGTGACTTTCCTCTTTGTTATTATTCATATTCCTTCACTATTCCATCCCACAGTTCATGCCTCCAATAAAGAGGATAACGAAGCCCTAATCTTCAACAATTTATTTGCCAGTCTAAGAGGCACTGGATACAGGCAAATGACAATCATGTTCCATAAATTTTACTTACATGTACTTCACAGGCCTTAGTGGATGTGTTAGTGATGTTGAAGGTGGTTCTGGATTGGATTACTTGGTTAGCCACCTTGTTCTCAGTGACAGAGACAAATTCTTGTCCAGAAAGCTGCTGTGTTTCCAAAGGCTGAAGAAGAGTAGTGTGCAAAAAGAACAGATCAGGTGAAGACTTTGTCTTTAACAGGACTCAAATGAGGTTAAGAAAGTGTCAAACTGAGTTAGACCCATTGCTGTCATCCTTGTAAGCAAGGAAATAATTCTACCACAAGCTTGCCCCCACCGAGACCTTCTTCACTCAGTACCAGTAGGCAGTTTGGAGGCAGAGGGCAGGTAAATGAAATTGCCTCTGGTAATCCTTCCACACCCTGTGGCTCCTGTTGTGTGACACTTCCATGGTGTTACAAGGTCTAGAAGGCAGCAAAAAAACAACCTTGGGTTGTTTCCACACTGCAGGAGTTCCCCCCCTCACCTCACCCCTCCAAAAATGTGATACTTGTCATCTGTGTTTCTCTGGTCAAACACGCTTCTTTGCCAAATGATTTTAGGAGTGTGTTCTGGAAAACTCAAGGCATTTCTTCCGTACTACCTCAGCTTTCCAAGGAATGAAGAACAGATTTTTTTCCTGGCTCACTCAATGGCATACAGATGCTTCCTAGAAAGTGTAAAAAGAAGCGTCTGTGTCCCCAGCCAACCTCAGAGGACCACCTGGTCAGCACAACTGTTCAGTGAATAAGATCGCCTGCACAGTTCTGCCAAGCTCCTGTTGCCACAAGCCCCTACAAAACAACCTGGTGGCAAACCTATGCAAAAGTCCAGAGGAAGTTTTAAGACTGGAGTCAGATTTTTACCATGTCCTTACACAGTGTTACCTTACCGGTTGTTTTCTTCTCTCTCTGTAGCAGTATTGCCATACTTTGAGTCTCTGTTTTGCGTGCTGGCGTCAGGCATTAGGGTTTCTATTTTGTATGCCACTGGCCAAATGTTCAAGCCAACATATTCATGACAGCACGCTCGCGGCTTTTTTCCAGGCTCTTATATGTCAAGAGGTATAAAGCATGAGCAACTGCGACCAGCTGCACTCCCATCCTACTGCATGGACACCAAAAAAATGCAGAAGCTGAAACTTATCAAATGGATGTATTCCAGGGATTTGGATGAAGAAACTGAATCCTTCTTCACTCTATGAGACATGTGAATAAAATAATACTGTAGGAAGGTTTTGCAGCATAGCTGGGTGAAATGAAATTTAAGGAAAGTAAGTGCTAATCCCCCACTTGAAATAATTTTTCAGATCTGTAACATTTTGTTAATTGATTATACCCACATTTTATGATAATTAGCTAACTTTTTAACTCTGGCTGATGATAGTACACAAGAAACTTTTACGTGTACTGGTCACTTGAACAATTCAGATTTAACATCATTTCAGACTGGTATTATTATCATCCTTTGCTTCCTTTCTCTTTCAGATTTTGATTAATGATAGAACAACTTCTACAACCCTGTGGTTTTCAAGCTTCTTTTACAGTCTACTGTGTGAAAGTTCAGCCCGTAAATTGTTTGCTTGATTTCTTTTCTCCTTTCGTTTATTAATTTGCTACAAAAAAAAAGACACAAAAGCAGTCAGAATTTATCCTCGTGAAAGCTGATAATTTCTCTTAAACTGCAAGCATAACTGCATGTTATTCTCAATGTGTTTGCTAATTACTATTCTTAGTAATGAGACTACAATGACTGGTCAGTATTTCTTTGGAATTTCTTTAGCATGAATTCAGTGTTAACAATATTTCTGTTCCTCAGGATAATGCAAAAATAAAATATAACTTAACTGGTATTCCTAGGGCTAGAGTTAAGAGTCAGGATTAGAGTTTCATCTCAGTGTGGCTTAATAAATGTGAGATGATCACTTGTAGATATTTATTAACAAGTCAGCTGTTCCACTCTTTAGCACTTCTGGAGGAGAGCCATCCAGTCCTGATGGTCACTGTAAATGTCTGTCACTTCAAGTCCTTCTGTCACTTATTCTTATGCCTTCATATTTGTGATTTACTCTTGTTACCCATGGAAAGAGATGTCCAAGTTCAGTAAACACTGAAACGCTGCCACCACTCCACCATCATTCACAGCAGCTGGAGCTAGTACCCTATGTTCTCTTTCAGTAAAATGGAAGGAAACAGGAATTGTCTCTCTTACTTGCCTGACTCTTCATAGGCATTCATTTTAGGATGACACGTATCGACTTTGATGGTATGTTTCCCTGGCCATTGGTTATAAAAGGAGCCTACAATGACAGTCTAAGGCTAAATACTTTACCTTCAGACACCTAAATTAAAGTAAATGAGTTCTACCCTTGACTTTCAACCTTCATAGGGAACGCACCTGCCAAGGTTTTGGACATGTACACAAGCAAATACACTCTAGCCTTGTCACAACCAGTGGCATAAGCTCAAATCTGGTTCTGTCTACAACAAAAAATGGAGATTGGTGCATCCATATTTCCTCATAAGGCATCTGTGTAGAAGGGACCTGACAAAGGCACTATAGTCACCACAAACATTTCTAGTCCATCCACACCTGGTCGGAAGAGTACCAGTTTACTTTAACTGTTCAAATTCAAAGTTATTGCAGCTAGAAAGCAGATGAAGTGAGTTTGCTACCCTGACCTATGGACTGCAGTAGCCCAGACAAAAGAAGAAATTCTGTTCTCCCTTGCAAAAGGAAGGAGCAGACAGCTGTTGAAATTCTTAAAGACTAAATCACCACAGTTATTTGGTCCAGTACAGGTGAGCCAGGGACCTAAAAAGTGCAATATTTCTTGGCACAATTCACACATTCTGCTTGGAAAGAGAGCAAGAAGCAATCCAGTGAGCATGGTTCAGTAAGGGGTAAAAATGCAGAATACTAACAAAGTGGAGCAAAAATATACCTTGTAGAAATCTTTGAAATTGTAAATAATTCCCTTTTTTTAAAAAAAAAAAAAAGGCAGCAAATCCTCTCATACTTTGACAAAGTAGGCAAAAGGTATTATTTCTATAGCAACAGTGCCTACAGGTTCTGGGCAAGACCCGAAGTCCTGGCTGTGCTGGAAACTTGATAACACCTAGTACCTATCCCAGTAAGCTCCCCTCACCCCCACTCCAGGGAGCTAACTTCAATACAGAACACGTGTAGATGCATTCATGAAGCACCATCTGTAGCTACTAAGCATGACCAAGAGATTCAAGTGATGTGCCAGCAAACACAGTGACAGGAATTTTGGATGAGGGCATGCTGTTGACAACATATATATCCAGCTGCCTGAGAAGGCATGCTACTGCCCCTGGAGAACTTAGTTTCCCAACTTTGGGTCTGCAAGTTTTTAGCCCTGTGCCTAACTTTGAGCACATCAGTGCCTTCCCACTCCACCCTGGGAATCAGTTTGCACACTTGAGGTTATACAGGTGTGTATGTCTGCGTGTCCTGCCCTGAGAAAGCACCTAAGGTGAAGAGGAAAGAGGCAATGAAATGCATCCCCTCTTACTTTTGTGTTGGTGGTAAATAAAGTTCCCATCTCCCCATCTGTCACTTTAACATAAAGGATGTTTTTAGCAAACTTTACAAGCACATTCACACTGACACGGAATGGCATGTGTGCGTTGTGTGTTGGAAAGAAAGTATTCAGAATTAGAAAGCCATGTACATATTCAGTACTTTCAGACCATCTTGTGGCATTCTGCTGAAAGATCCCAGCAGCATGGGAAGCATTTTAAGTGTGGGCTATAGCCCCAGAAATTTTTGTCCTTGCTGGATGCTCACCCAGCTACAATCAGGGATCCAGAAGCTCTTTAAATTTCTTTATTGCAAGTGGGTTCCAGCACTGCTGTTTTAATTAATCTCTTGTGCACACTTACTAGTCACAAGGTTTACCTGTTTCCTCTCTAAAGAAATGAGACCTCACAGTTCAGCTGCTGCAGGACCAGACACTCTTCACCACTATGCAGATTCTTTAGCAGCCCCTTGCCCATAGCTCCAAGCTTGTGAGCATTTGGGTGTTTCATTTCCTCACTCCTACCACCTGTGGCAAGGGAGACAAAGAGTCACACGGACTTACAGGCACTCCAAAAATAATTTGGTTTTGTTTTAACTAAAGGAAATATTGGAAGAAATGTGCAAAAGCTAAAAACCAAGTGTTATCCTTCCAATTCAATCTTTTATTTTCAGATGGTGTGGCACACATTCAAGGATGAATAAAGAAGGGATGAAGAGATGCTCTATGATGAATAAAGGCACCAAATCAGTTCACAAACACAAAAACTGGACCATTTTCAAAAAAGTCAGGTGCACAGTGAGTGGAAGCTGTTCCAAGTCTTATGCTTATACAGCAGCCAGCAGATGTTGTACATCCATGTCTGAGCAACCAGCTGTCTTCTCATCAGTATTAAGTGTTCAGCTGACTTTAAAGGGGCAGACTGAATTAAAACTGAGAGCTCAGAAACCTAAGCAGCTTTTCTGAAGTTTACTATGCCTATGAATTACTGCGCATGCTTCTTTTTTTCTCAAACAAAAGTATTAATGAACATTTTAAAAATGAGAAGAATCATGAGAAGTCACGGACACATAAACAGCTCAATAATAACATAATAATATTCTCAGGATATATATATGTCGAAAAAGTATAAGAAAACATCATAAAATGTCAAGATATTAGTATAAAAAATACAGGAAAGAGGCAGAAGTGGCTGCCAAAGGCCTTTGAATATGGTCCTGTTAACCTCTTTCCCTTCCTGGGTTTTGTACAGCTGCTTTGTAAAGTAGTTACAGATTTGCATACCATGTCTGACAGCTAAAAAAAAAAAATCACACTACTCTTACATAAGAAATATAAAGGGAGATTATTTGGTAATACGTCATAGGTCGAAGAGCATCGGGGCCCAGATATCCATTCTGACTCCATCCTGACTGTGTACTAAGGGGAAAGCCAGATCTTTGTGCTCCTCTGAGGCTCTTCTCCACCTGAGGAAGACCTAGATAGATGAGAAAGGAAGGGGCAGTGACATACTTCAATAGGTTTCCCAATGTGCAACAAGTGACTATTAATACAGGATTTACCTTTGAGTGCACTTGAACCACGGTTTTGATATCAAGGTCAAGAAAAATCAAAGTCCTACCTTAAAGGACTTACAATATCTTTACAAATATAAGTACATACTTATTTTTAAGGAATGAAATTAATCACTCTCTCAATTTATTCATCCAGAACTCAATCAGTACATTTACTTTTAGATTAATAGGCTAACTTTTAAATGACAAGAGTTAGGTGAAAAGAATTTCACTGTAAGTGATGTTTGGTTCAGAACTTCTTTTATTTTATATTAAGGGGAAAAAAGCTGAAACAAGGTGAGTGGCTCTGAAGGCAGAGATTTGCAGGGGTAATGGGTTGTAGCACAAAGCATGCTGAGTGGTTGGTGGGAAAACTCAATAAATTTAAGAGGCACTTTAGTATCCTGCAAATAATCTAATGTGGACTATACATCAATTGGATTTATTTGGATACCAGCATCTTAGTCAAATATCATCATTTTTCTCTAGACAGCTAAATACAGCTAAGAAATATGTAACTGTAATACAGGTAAGTTTCTGGTGCTGAGTCCCACATCCTACATACATCCTTCATTCTTCCATCTGTCTTGGTAATAAAAACATGGCATCTGAATTCATACCTTACTTTTGGTCATCAGGTGTATTTGGGGGAAATAATGTACAGACCGTTACTTTTCAGTGCAAAGTTTCCAAAACATTTGCCAGTGCAAATGCCTAACCCTACTTGTGAGACTTCTCCTTTGTATTTACCTTATCTTGCACTCCTTGAAATCACCTGTGGACCACAGATACTCAGAGCGTGGGCAGAAAACTAGAAATTTAGGGGGTTCCTCTCTTTCTTCCCATAGTTAGCAGCTTAGGGACTTGCTGAGCTAAAAGTTGCACTCTTACCACCATAGGTAACAGCTTCTGACCTGCATTCATTTCTTTTATTTCCTCTCCATCAGTTTGTCTTTGAAGTTCACATTCTCCGCTCTTTTTTTTCCCTTACCAAATATATATTTGCCTTCATTTTCAAGAATTTTCATAACATGTTTGCACTGTTTTGTTACCCTCATTCTCTATAAAGATGCTGATTCCAGCCACCAACTGGCCATCAGTTGTATTTCTCAATGCATCCCTTTAGTGATCCCTCACGTATGGGAGAAGAATGCCATAAATGTTCATGCAGTGAATGCATTGTGCTTTTTGAAGTTTTCCAGCAAAAACCTTGAAATTTATGCTGCAAGTGTGCTGGAAGTACTGCCACCCCCATGCTGATCAATAATGACCTCTTGATTCTCTCCATTTTCCTGCCTGCTTGTTTGTATCCACCCAAATGTTGTGTCATATACTTGGATTGTAAAATTTTCTGGGACTCTGTGATTTTTACAAAAGCTTTACACAATCCCTAGTGCAATGGGGTCTGGATCAGTGACTAGTGCTTCTAAGCATGACAGGAATTACAGACAAGGATTCTGACACAAAATAGCAGTTCTCACTCTTCTTCCAATATTGCAGTACCTGTACTTGACGAGCTTTTTGGTGCGTGAGTAGACAGGAAGGATCGCTTTCTCAGAACAGTAGGCAAAAGTCACTTGCAAGATTTAAGCATAGTTTGGATGCAAGGGACTCAAAGACAAGTTTTAATTTGAAGGTGCTGCCTGGGTTATAAATCTGATTGACAATCAGAAGAATCATGCAGTCAATAATGATTACAAAGGGCAAGGAAGGAGAGAGGAAAGCTTTTGTTGGGTAGACAGCAGAGCACAGTGATATATATAGGTTACAAGAGAGGAATCACTTCTCTTTCAGGCTCTCTTCCTTAAAACTGAGAAAGGGAAGGACAAGATTCATAGCACTGCAACTTGCCAGGCTGCTCTGTGTTTGCATGAACAGTGGGCTACACATCAGTCACTTTGCCCATTTGGGGAATGTATGAGGCTTAGAAGTCCAGGCCCAGAAAATTCATCTTCTAGAGGGACCTAATAATAACTAATGTAAAGGTGCGCTGTTATGTACTGAAGATGATCCCACGTCCCACGTCCCTAAGATCTAGCACTGACAGCTACTGGTTTTGTGAAGAGACATTTGTGTGGCACACTGCCAAGGGACAGTAAGAGTCTTTCAGAGACAGATTTTTGCCTACAGCAGATGGAAGTAACAGCCTTTAGTTGCAAACAGAAGCCTGACAACAGTAAGAAAGGACATGACTGTGTAGAAACAGTGGCACAGACGAAGCTGATGATGCTTTTCAGGTAGATATGTACCATGGAATACCTTGTGAAGGGAATGTGCAATGAGCAGCAGGAGACCAAGAACCTTCTCATGAAGTGCAAGTTAATTATCTATGCATATATCCTCCTATGTTAGCTGATGGTATCTGTTCTTTATATCCACTGTTCAGTATTTGTGTGTTCACACATCTTATGTTGAACTGTATGAACATACTGTCTTTCCAGAAATGCTCTGTACTCATCTTATGTTCTACTGTGAAAATCCATTAGTAGTTAAATTCTTTTAATCCTTGTACAATACACCAAAAATATTTGTAACCTTGTTAGTGAACTCTGCAAAGAAAGAGATAAAAATAAGCTTTGATAATGTTATCGTGGGTCTATTTGGGCTTTTTTTTAAAAAAAAAACAACTTCTAGGTTGAGTAGAGTGTAAGATAAAAGAGAAATACGTGAGGAAAGTGCCCTTTCTGTTTTCAACAAGTAGGCTATAGATGTTAGTGCTGGAGCTATACAATTAGTTTTTAGCCTTCCCTGTATGTTCTCTATATACCCCATATGTATAAAATGCCATGGTTGTCTTGCCATATCATATCAATTAATAGTGTTTACTGCAGACATATGTAGCCACTTTTATCAAAGAGCCTTGAGTCCTACAGCTCTGTCCATAGCCTCACTGTCAAGACTATGCCCATGTTAGCAAGCCTGGCAGAGAGACTCTGAACAGATGAAGCTCTTGGGCTTCCCAGGAGCAGCTGATGCCATGTTTACATCCTTTATGTGTCTACCATGTGAAACAAGCAAGTGTATGAACAGCTTTGGGGACATCCAAGAAAGCTTGCATGGAAGGATTCATTACACTCAGCTGTCCCAACCATCTGGTGTGTTTCTGTGTGGGCAAACAGGTTCATAGTTTCCCCCAACCAACACAGCTAACAGAAAGATGTGTGTGGTTCCTCTGGCTCTGGGGAACCCTAGGCATCTGAGCATGTACTTGATATACTGACCAAAGTTTAAGAACCTTAGCAGCAGCAGGAGCATGTCTTTGACTGACTGGCCTGGTAGGTGTCTAATTTAGGATGAGCTCAGTAGCTCTCCAGGCCCCAATAACTCTAAGGACTTGATCTCCATTGCTTGAAATGGAAGTTTAGGTATGTGGCTCACAGGCAGTTACCTACATTTAACAGCTAAATTTAGATGTCTACAATCTGGAGCTGAATTACACTCCATATTTCCCGTTACAGCTCATGACCTGGCAAAAATACTCAGCCAGAAGCATCTTCTGAAACTTTTTGACCTCCTTTTTTTCCATTTTTTCCACTACTCTGAAACAGTCCTCACACACCTCCACAATTAGGTCATCTTTGTCCTCTGTCACTTTGACCTCCAATTCTGAGTCTTTTTACTCACATCAAATAGTCTAAAGTGCCTTTTTGTAACAGACATGAGACTTCAGAAGCCCAGGAAAAGCAAAATCTCCAGACTCTGCACACATGAGATGTTCATAGGTTAATGTATCAATAGGTGTCCTTTGGCATCTTTGAGATCCTGGAATCACTGAGAGAGTAGCTAAGATTAATCTTACGGCTGGTAAACAAGACTGAGAAGCCTTGTGCTCTCAAGAAAATGACTGTACTAGTGAATTCTGTCTCAAGAGGACAAAAACCAGGGAGGGAGAAGGGCACAGAGACAGGGCATCTCTGAACAGGCTCAACGAAACACATGCAAAAACACGCTTGACAGAAGAGCTAATAACCTCAAACATCTGTTAAACCTGATAAAGAGTATTTTTTCCATCACATATTTACTGCCATGATGTTACTCAGTAACATTTTTGTCCTGAAATAATGTGATGCTTTTGGAAGGTGACTGAGTCACTTGAGTAATCGCGATGAACTGCCACAGCTCAGTTGTTAGTTATCAGCTTTAATAAACTCAGCCTAAGAGGGACGGAAGTAGGTCCCCCCTCCGAGAAAGGAAAGACCTGACGTCTCAGCCTTTCACCCACAGGTATCAGAAGGATAGCTAAGCCCAAACCTGTGGCACTTCGTTTTCCTCGGTGAATTTGATAAAAGTGCTTTTGAACCTGATAAACACAGGGTGCACTAAGACTGTGTGCACAGCTGCAAATGAAAGGCATCACATTCTATCTCAAAAGAACAGCATTCAGTTTGCTGATTTTCCTAACCAGCAAACTCCTCTCTGCTCTGAAGCGTTGTGAAAGAGCTCTTCCAGAAAAAACCAAGAGTGATTAGTTTTTAATTCCCAATGCTTTCCCTCCCCATTACAGTTTCTTTGTACCAAGACAGTTCTGAATGCCTGAGCAGAAGGGACAGCCTGTTAAATACTTTTTAGGCTGTTACAGCCTTAAAATGTGCTGCTTCAGTTGCCAGGATAGAGGCAGGACCAGTGACTAGAGGCCTCAGGGAGGTGACTTTTTGTCTATTCAAGGGAAATCTTTCTGCTTCTTGTGACAGATCAGCTGATAAGTGGTTGGATGGGGATTGCGAGCGACAGCAATGGAAGGTGGACGCTTGCCATGCCAATATATCTCAGAGACCAGATGGAGTTTTTACTGAGCAAAATGTATATTTTACTACTCCCTAGGAGTGGATCAAATAAGTTCAGCGATAATCTGGTTTCCATATAATGGAAGGAAGCCTTCACAGCCACTTGGAAGGCAGTGCCTGAAAAGTCTCTTTTACAGCAGGTAACTCACTGGCTGACAACTGAGCTGAAGGCAGTTTACAGACTATTTCTTTGGTCCTCTGCTGTCACCTGCAGAAACTGCTCACCTGTGGCACATACAGTATATTGCATGGAAATAACAGCAATCCAGTAAAAGTGTGTGAAGCTCGGCACCCAGCTGTAGTGCTTGCTCCACTGTAAGGTGTTCCCTCACATTCAACATAGTGCTGGGACCCTCTTTGCAAAAGAAAACACAGAGCAGGGACCAAAGGGTGCTCTGCAGTGGGACAAGAAGGTATTCGAGAGACAAGAAGGGGAGAGTAGGGATGCAAAGGTTAGGGGTGCTAGCCTGAGAGAATGGGATGTATAATTAAAGAATGGGGAAGATAAATGTCCTGGAGTCCTTATTTGCAGGGTGGAGGTACCTGAAGAGGATTTTTAGCCCTCCTCTCCCTGCATGGGGTTGAAAAGATGGGTTAGCACGACAGGATATCAGCCAACACTGCAAGCTAATGATATGCAACGGTATTGCACCCTCACTTGAGCTCTGCATCCCTAGCTGAGGTTTGCCCTCAGCAGCTCAAGACATTCCAGCTCATGATCACTCTGCCACCTGTTTCCCCCTACCACAGTACCAGGGAATGGCGTGGTTAGTACTTGTCAAGGTGTCTGGGTTTTGCTGCACACGCCTCTTCTGTTTCCTCCATCAGGGTCCTGCGTGGGTGGGTTTCGGTAGAGTGCAGCCTGTGTCTGCCTTACTGCCGGCAGCAGGAGCCGCTTCCTGCACAGGGAGAGAGGGGGCAAACCCCACCATGGACAGCCTCAGTGCATGGCAGGGGAAGGCTGGAGCCAGCTAGCACCGGGTGCTGAGCCACAGCTTGGCCAGCAAGGGAAGGGGCTGAGTGGCCATGTGTGGACGGAGAGGAAAGGTTCTGGAGCAGGGGAGCACCAGCGTGATGTCCTCAGGGCAGCAAGACTTTCCCTGAACTGCATGGGCACACAGAGACCTCTCCCCTTTACTCACTGAGAGTTTAATTTGTGAATGAGACTCTGGTTTGGTAGAAGACACTGGAAGACAGTGGGAGTGCAGGAGGGGTGGGTTGGTGCAGAGTGGTGACCCTGGCATGGGCTGCCTGAACTCTTCTAATGCGAATCCAGAGGTGACTGCAGGAGATCAGGGGCAGAAGGGCTACCTGCCTCCCTTCCTCCCTGGTCATGCATCCTCTTTCTTGACACGTGACATTTGGCAGCCCTAGTTCTGGGGAACCATATGCCAAGACTCTCCTTCCCACACCCCCACATAAAATTCCCACCCATCTTGACCTTTGTTGCTCCTTCATTAACTGTTCTTCATGAAAACATGCTATTAGGAGAACAGGATTCATTGACGTGGCATGCTTTTCTGGGAAAGGTGTTAACAATAATGAATGGAAAATGGATGAATGAAAATGGAAATGTGGCTTTGAAAAGTTTACTTCACAGGAAACACACAGGAAACGACAAGCTTCTTTGTGGAAAAATATTGGCCAAGTAATTTAAAATTGCCATAGGTTCTTTTGGGCTTGTCTGTCAAAAATAGGTACCATTTTGATTATCGTGATAGAACTAAAGCAATACATATTCCTTGCTACCTCAACTTCTTAACATGTCTACAGTTACATTTGTACAAACGTGCTTTATACTGAGACAGCTATTCCCATACAGCAAAGAAAATCATCATTCTGATGTGTCAACTTTATAATGACATAGTTATATCTACCCTCTTACCCTATTTTGGCTTTTATTTTTAAATGACCTTCTCCTTCCACAATGGGATTAATTACACCAGTAAAACTTGCAGGGTTGGCCTCGGCAGGAAGAAAATGAATTGTTGCTGCCCATACACTTATACAGCTGTGGCAACAACAGGAAGAAATAATCCACATGCATATATGCTGACTTTCAAGTAGGTGATGCTGTAATGAAATTGAGGTATGTGTGTTAAATTTTAACACCTGTACATTAAAAGCAGGCATATTAAGGACTAGAGTATACTTTACATACAGGAGATCTCAGGAATACCTAACATGAACAGCTTTTGCAGGGAGGAAAGAGAACTACAGCTTTTTCCTTTGGGCAACAAGATTATGCACAACTCCAGAAGCAACTGGAGGCAAATACATTACCTGTGGTATTACAGCAATCTGAGACTGACTACAAATGCAAGGCTTAAGGGATTGTGGGGAAAGCAACTACAAAGTCTCCAGAAAAAACTGGGGACACAACTACTAAAGTTGATATGCTGGATCTGTGAGATAACCAGCAGCATGTTACAAGAAAAAAAAACGGAGCAGAGTGCCTGAAAGAGGAACCTTTCGGCATTTAAATCCCTTTGTGGATATAGCATGTTGTCTTCTTCTAGCAGTCATGTTCGATATATACTGTGGTTCCAAGACTGAACTGCACTGTGTCATTTAAGGTAAAACTGATTTATCCTTTACAAATCTGTCCATCATCCTGAGTATCCATGTGTCTCTTAAATGCACATAAAGCTGAGTTTTGAGCAAGAGGTTGACTTGTACAATGGAAAAGAGAATACCCAGACAAAGCCCCACAGTCAGCTACATCTAAATAAATACATTTAAAATAAAACATCATGTAGCTATTGAATGGCAAAATCTGACATAAATTAATAGTATATTTCATAATAATAGTGGTGTTTTAAATTGTGTAAGTTAATGGATTTGGCAAATGTTGCCTTCTGCCACCAAAGGACAAAGCAAAAGAAGTTTTACAGAAAATGGTGTAATTACATGATATTTACTTTCTTAGAGTCTCCTTATTCCCTATTGAAAAAGAGACCATTTGTTTTAACTTTTTGGATGTGGCTTAAAAGATGTGTGAGTTTATATATGTTTGTTTGCACTAGGTATCAGGAACTTGTTTGAAGAGGCTGGGTGAGCCACAAAAACTATCTTTGCTTCTATTCCAGTACATAGATCATTCTTACCACCTGCTCTAAGAAGGGGACAAAACAGAAAAATTCTCTTTATTGTTTCTTTGATATCTGTTTTTGTCACCATTAACACTCAGCAAAAAGAAAAAAAACCTTACTGTTCACTTCGCATAAAACAAAAATGACCTATTTCTTCTCCTTTACAGTTTCCTTTCACTTCTTTGGCCCATTCCTGTTTAGTAAGCTTTACAGGTAAACCGAAGCATGTTGATGTGTTTTTGTAACAGCTTGCTGTTAATTGCTTGCTGCTATCCTTCCTCTTGAATATAAAAATGCACAGAAGCATAGTGACAGGAATATTATTATAGCTTCAGGTCTTCTTACCCTCTTTCTAGTTTCATTGCAGCCTAGAGACAGCAAAACTAACAAACTAAAATTTACACCATAGAAAAAACACATTTTGCTCTGTACTAAGAGAAACGTAATATTTGGTGTAAAACATGCTCATTCCACTCGCTTTAATGGCAGTAAATAGTACTGTTAGTAACATCTAAAGAATTGGCTCCCTTTTGATCTTATATGCCATTACTGCCTTGTCTATTACCACTATCAATTCTAACTCCTACAATTTAGCTAGGTAAACATTCAAACGAAATGAGGACTTCCCACTTTTTCACTCTGAAGAGTGCTTCCAGATACCTATTTCAACAACAAAGAGATCTTTGGTCATATTTTATGGGCAGTTTCAATTACATGCACTTATTACTCTCAGTTCTTCCATTCCCTCGCTCCAAATGAATGCTTAAACCTCCTGTTAGAGTCATTAACATGGATATGTTTATAATATTTATGAAATTAAATGATTCCAGTACAAGCTGACAATTATTTGTGGTGAGAACACAAAGAATGTTGCAAGCTCTGCTATTGCCACCTGCTGTTCACATTCTTCTTGGAATGGGATGGGTAGGCAGGGTTGCACAACAGTTGCCAAATGGATGACAAGGACTCAGATGTAAGTGCCAAGTGGGTACAAAGTGATCAGAAGGAAAAAAAAAAAAAAAACCCAAACAGAAATACTGTGAACAAAGGTTGAGCAGGAACCTGCAGAAGAGGCCACAAAATGGTCCAGAGTGGTCACTATTTTGGGGTCTCTACCTAGGGACATCTAACTTATAGTCCATACATCCCCCTATCTGTGCATATACATTCTGTTCCCAGCAAGCATCAGCTGTCAGTGACTGCTGCCATCTACTACTAAGTCAAATCTCCACGCTCTTGCTTACCTTGACAGTAGTAGGACATTCTCAGGTTGGCCATTGATGGCTAGTCTTTCTTTGCGTAGCAGGGGAGAAAGAGGTTGCAGTAATTATTCCACTAATGAGGATGATATGGTGCGGTGACAGTGCAGCTAGATAAGGGTTAAAATGCTGGAACTGAAGGCTGAGATCAAGAGCTAGAGAAGGAGAGGCAAAACTGAGAAAGAGGTAGGGACCAGCAATGGAGCAACAAGCAATGAAGCCAGAAGGATTTTGCCCAAGGCATGAAAGGGAATTCCTCAGGGTCATTCCTCCCTCAATGGAAGAGATGGACAAGCAAAGTGACAGAACTGTCAGACCAAGAAGCTTGATAAAAAATGCACCACACAGTGTATACCTAAAGAAATAAGTGCCTCTTGCATTTGCTTTTCCTCTTAATTCTATTGTGGGTGTGTGAACTTTTGCCTCATACACCTTTTACCTTCTGTAGTTCTGTAAAAGGCTCCTTTTCCCCGCCCCATCCTCTGGTGAAGTAACATCGCTGATGCTGGGTTCCGAGATGGCACTGGTAGTTATGGATTTATACTGCACAGGGTATGAAGATGGCAGCCAGTGCTGTACCAAAAGAAGGTACCTTGAATTAGATGCAGAATAGTAGAATATTTGAGAGGCAGCAATGTCTTTTGCTCAAAGTTCTTACATTCATGTAGGCCAATAGTAGTAGCTAGACTGTTTCAGTTGGTGTCAAGGTTGTACATAACAACCTAACAACACTGGCATAGAGGAAGCCCATAGATACCCTTAGGTTTTCTTCCACATGTGAATTGAGAATTGAGTCCTGAAAACTTCACTGATTCCACAAACAACTTCTAAGGGCTCTGCAGCATCAGAAGAACTTGCTTCCATCTCTGCTACAAAGGAAACCAGAGAACCCAGCGAAAAACATTACAACTGTATCTTTCTTCCCCTCTGTTTTGTTGGGCACAAGGTGTTTTTGGTGGAGCCAGAGATACCTGATGAGATGAAAAAAACATTTACATCGTTCATTCCCCCCTCTCTTCCAGACATTACATCACTGCTGGAGTTACAGGAAATCTACATGCTCTTTATCCTTCCAGTTGGAATCAAAACATGAGTATAAGGAAAATGGTGGTTCAAAAATCCAATAACCTTTTTCTCTGGGTGAAAACTCATGTAAAAACTAAATGTGATTGGCCATTGAATCTGTCTTTTGGGTTGCCACACAGACAGATAATCAAAGTGTAAAAAGTATTATTTAAGCTGCCTGAATACAGGGCAAATTTTACCGATCCGGTATTGCTTTTAAAATCTTACCAGATACCAGGACCTATAGAAGAGTAACTTTTCAATGAACAAGTTAATATATTACAGTGAGCTTGTCAGACATCCATGTTCTGCTCTGGTACGTGGGTTACTGTTCAATCTGGGTTACTAAAGGCTCAGGTTGTCTTGCAGCCTGCATGCCTGTTTAAAGCGATGCTTCCAAAGCTGAAGGGCACAGATCTTTCCTGCTTGGGTTTGGTCCACCAGCAGGCCTGTTTGACCACAGCTTATCTGTAACACACAACAGTAAAGGCAAATATTGTCTGTCTTCACCCCTTCAAAATACTAATTGATTGAAACATCGGCATTTTACTGCTGTAGTTAGGCTAGAAGCTTTTATGAGTTAATAATGACACTCTTGCTTGAAATACCCGGGGGTCTAGAGCAGAAATTACAGCTGTTTTGAGCTTTAATGTTTCAGATTTCTCATGCATATAATCATGTTAGTTTTTCCTGGGTGATGCTGTATTTTGATTTATTGTTTAAATTAAGTAGGTGCCGTAGGACCAGAGGTGAACATCAGCCAGTATTTTTACTGGCTCTGGTGTGTTTTAGAGTCAAAGAAAATATCACAAGAATAGTGCTCTGAAATGATGCATCTGAGCTAGAAATAGCTGAGAAATGAATCACACTCATAAACCAGGTGTTTGCTCAGAAATGCCTGGTGAGGTGAGGGATGTGAAGAGCTTTCAAATGCAGAGAACAATAAATGGTAATTCCTAGGTTTTGATTGTTTCCAACTAAACGGGCCAGGAAGGCAGCACCAAAGCACCGCGCCGGCCGGACCGAGCGCTCCCGGCTCTATCTCTCGGCTTCCGGGCCGGGGCCCTGCCACACAGTCGCCCGGGGCGCACTGCCGCGCCGCCGGGGCGCACGTTGCGCGGCCTTGTCCCGTTCCTTACCTCGCCGCCCGACACCCAGCGGCGCGGGCGGGGGCAGGAGGCCCGGGGGCGGGCGGCAGCGGGGAGGCCCGCGGGCGGCAGGCCCCGTCACCAGAGAAGGCCGCAGCGGCCCTGCCCGGCTGCCGGGGGGCCGGGAGCCGCGGCCGTTACCTCAGCGCGGCCCGCCCGCGCAGGCCCCGCGCCGCCATTGGCTGCCGGCGGGGGTGGGGGGAGGCCGCGGCGCGCCGCGGGGAGGCGCGGAGCGGAGCGGGCGCGCCCGCGTAGGCCTGGCCTGCCCTGCCGTGCCTGGCCCTACCCGGCCCGGCGCCCAGCCGGAAGCCGCGCCGATGAGCTGTGCGCGCTGCTTGGCGAGGGGTGTGGGGAACCCCGCGCTGTGGCTAGGTAAGAGGAGACCGCGGAGCGGCGGGCCGCGGGGCCCAGCCCGGCCACAGCCCCTGCCTTCTCCCCCGGGAGGATGTGGGGACGGGGCGCTGTCACCGCCGGCGCCCTGGCTGCGCTGGCCTTGGCCTTGGCCGCGGCCGTCTGGCTGCGGTGCGATGAAGGTATAAACCTCTCCGCACCGGGGCTGTGGCGGGCAGGGGGTGGGGCCTGCGCCTGAGGGGAGGCGGGGGCGGGCCGGGCGGTGGGCGCGTTGGGCCGGCAGTGCGCCCAGCGGCGGCGGGCTTTCCCGGTGCCGAGGGCTGCTCTCCGAGGGGGGCCGCGGAAGCCCGTGGGCGGGCGGGTGTTCCCCGCGGAAGGAAGGGCTGCCTCGCAGGGCCTCGGCCGGGCAGCCCCGCTGGGGGGCTGGGCCGGGGCGTGAGGGAGGCGGCGGCGGGCCCCCGTGACGGGGAGGTGGGCTTGGCGCCGCCGCCCCGCAGTTCCCGCCGGAGCACGGTTTCGCAGCAAAACCAAAGCGAAAGGGCCGGGGCCGGAGCGGCGTGTGGGCGGCAGCGGGCCCCCGGGGCGGCGCGGCACAATGAAACGCACCCCCTTCTGCCACGGGGGGCCGGCCGGGCCGCTCACCTGCCTTGCGAAGGGACGGCCAGGGCGGGGAGCAGGGGGGGAGCGCACACAGGAGCGACCCCCGGCACCTTCGCAGGGGTCCGCCGAGGGCAGCGGTTGCCCGACCCAGACGGGGGCCACCGGGAGGCGCCGTCTCCGCCAGCCACAGAGTGGGCTTTTGTGGCGGCCTGCGCGGGCGAGCCGAGCCGCAGGCACCGCTTGTGTGCGTGTGCGCTAGTGCGTGCGTGCGGGAGCCTGGCTGCCTGCCCCGCTGCTGAGTGACACGGCGGCCCTGGGGAGGGGGCAGGGATGCTGTGCCCGTGCTGGCGCGGCGCGGCGGTGTGCCGGGCTGAGGTAGGGCGCCGAGCGGAGCCGCGGGCTCTCGGCTGCCGTGTGCCGAGCCGCAGCGCCCCGAGTGCGTGCGTGTGTGTGTGTGTGCCGGGATCGCGCTCCACTGCGGCGGGGAGGGGGGGAAGGGAGGAGGCAGGCAGGGAGGCGCACTGTGATGAGCAGGGCCTCCAAGTCCAGCCAGCGCCGTCGTCCTGCCGCTCCCGGAGGAGCCCGGGGCGGGGGAGCGGCCGCGCACGGATGGCTGCTTGAGCGGGGTGGCGGCGCGTCCTGCCCCGGGGGAGGAGGCCGCAGCTCCGCATCGGGCGCCCGCTTGTTCATTTTTTATTTGTCATTGTTTTCGGAGGGGGGCGAGCCGGGGGAGCAGAAGGTGGGTCGTTGGTGGTTTTTTTTTACAACCCCTCCCCCCCCCCCCCTTTTTTTTTTGCAGGTGCCCGCAGCGCAAAGCGGTGCCTGTAAAGTTTTGTTTGCGTGCGTGCGGGCTGCGAGCGGCGGCGGCCCGGGCTGGGATGCGGGGCCCGGGGCCCGGCTGTCCGCCGCTTTCCGCCGCACCGCGGCTGCCGCGGCCGGGGCTGGCGTAGGCGCCCCCTGGGAGAGCCGAGTGCGGGCATTAAACCCCCCTCCCTCCTCCCCGCCGCCCTCCTCCGCCCCCCTCCGTCCCTCCCTCCCTCGCTCTCTCCCTCCCTCCCTCCCTCCCTCTCCCCCGTGCGCGGCCATTGCAGTGACCCCGGCCGGCCAAGGATGATCACGAACACGCGGGGCTTCCTGTGGTCGGACCTGGAGACGCGGGCGCTCCTGGAGATCTGGGGCGAGGCGGACGTGCAGTCGGCGCTGGACGGCAACTTTCGGAACAGCCATGTGTACCGGGACGTGGCCTGCCGTCTGGCCGAGCTGGGCTTCGAGCGCACCCCCGAGCAGTGCCGCATCCGCATCAAGGGCCTCAAGCGCCAGTACTACCAGGCCCGGGACGGGCTGAAGAAGAACGGGCACGCCCGCAAGATATGCAAGTACTACGACGAGATGGACCGGATCCTCAGCTGCCGGGGGGGCCCCGACGGCGCCCCCGAGCCGCTAGCCCCGCCGCCCGACGGCGCCCAGCCGGCGGGGCCGCTGGCCGGGCCGCCAACGCCGGGCACGCCGCACAACAGCCGCGAGGTGGACGCCGAGCTGGACGAGGACGCCGAGCTGGAGTCCCCCCGCGACAACTTCACCGAGGACTCCGGGGAGTGTTCCTCCTACGCCGACCACCCCATCAAAGTGGAGTGCCCCCCCTTCGCCATCCCCGTGCCTCCGGGCGACGGTGAGTAGCCGGCGGGCTCCCGGCGCCGGGTGTCCTCCCCTCACCCCTCGGGCAGCGCGGCCCCCCCGGGGCTCTCACAGCCCAACTGCCGGTGTCTCTCTCCAGCTAGCGTGCTTCTAGTGGCTTCTGCCATACCCTCCGGCTCTCGCGGCGGCCGCTGCGCTCCGAAATCCGCCCATGTCTCCCCCCGCTCCCGGCACCTTGCTCGTTCCTGAGAGCTCCCCCCCGCCCCCCGCGAACGCCGCCGCTTGGAGGGGGAGCGGGCTCCTGCGGGGGGCGGGAAACGCTGCAAACCGGGTAGGGGGAGATGCTGGGGGACGGAGACCATAGTGAGCTTTTATCGGTGTTTATCGATAGGAAACCAATGGAAAACTAGCGCAGAGATTAGCAAGACAAAGTGTCAGGTAGCACCGTACAAGAAAACGGGCATCCTCGCTGGAGGATTCGCCTCTTCCCTGCAGACTATTGTACTGTTTTGTTAATCGGTATTAAAATGGTGATGACGAGAATACCTGAAAAATCTGCTTATTGTTGCAGATGGGCAAGAAATCTAGGGGAGAGCTTTTATGGAATTAATAGCTTGAGTTGTTTCAGAAACACTGCTGCTAACTTTAGCGGGCATGTGGACAGAAACAGCCCTTAGATAAAGCCTGTCCTTTCCTTGCTCATTCTTTACCCTCGGCTCCGTATTTCTGTTGTGGAGGAGGGGGGACAGTGCTATTTGTTTGTTTTAAATCTAGACTAGTGCTGTGGTTTTAATACAAACATGAACCTGTCTTCAGAAGTTGACATCACTGAGGAATTGGCCAATTGGTTGACATCTTACCAACCTTCTTTTTGCACATAAACCCCATCAAAGAGTTGTTTACACTAATGTCTTTTGAAATGCAAATTCAGAATGCCAACAGACTGAAACTCAATTTAGATTAATGTAATTACCTGCAATACACAAATGAGACTATACTATTTAATAGCCTTCACTTAAACCTTTTTAGAAGATCAAAAAGACTCCTATTGTTGAAGTTTAGTACTACAACAATTAAAAGATGCCTCTGTGTGATTTTCCTGTAACCTTTATAACTTTATAGAAGGTTCTGGTTTTGCTTTGGTACTCTGAAATAAAAATATCTGAAATAAGTACAATTCACCTTGAAAAAGTATAACAACATTGTGGCGCATTAGGTGCACATCTCAATAGGGAGTTTTTTAACTGCTTCTTAGAAAAATACTTTTCTTCAGAAAAATAATTGTCTCTCTTCTTGTTTTAGGCTTTAAAGAAATTAATGCTCCAACTATTACCCCACCTCTCAATCAGCCCAAAAGATCAAAAAAACGCCATGCAAATTTAACATTGGATAAAATGATGGAAAAATTCCTGCAGCAGAGTGTGGATACAGAAGAGAAATTTTACAGATATGAAGAGCAGAGGCTCAAAATTGAGGACAAGCGTCGGGAAGCTGAGCATGCTCGAGAGCTCCAGATGTTACAGATGTTGGGACAGATGTTGGCAGGAATTTCTTCTACGGTATCACAAAGGTCACAATCTATACCAGCAAGTCCGCCTCAGAGAGCGAACCATCGTTCATATGGGGATAACTTTAATTATAATGCTATGACAGCAGCACTTTCTCCACCGATAGGTACTTCCTTCTATAGCATAAATAAAAGCTAGTTTTTTTTAAACTTCTGTGTGAAAGCACTGGTAGTAAGTAGCTTTGGAAATAAAAGCTAATTGGAATTATTTAATATTGTGGTGAAGGTGTCTGTCTGATGTAAAATGAAATTAAAACCTCATTCGTACCATTGTACTGATTATTTAATATAGATACATTAGCAACACAAATTTTGATGGGCAAAAAATAAAACCTTTCAAACCCTGTAAACATTGGGGACTTCCTTCCACATTCACAGTTCTGTAAAGTGAAGTTAGAAGTTTTATATGTAAAAGGCAAGTAGCACCGTTGCTGAAAATTGTCTGGAAACATTAGGTACCTTGTAGCGGAAATTCTGCTGCTGTTAACAGGCGTAACCCAGTACATGATGTTGTGGCTGTGCATGTGTTTTTTCAGGGTTGGGAAAAGAGTGAAGTTTTGCCTACACTGAACTCAGTCAAATGTTAAAATCCAGCTTCTTTTAATCAAAATTCTAAATCTTATCTTTAAATTAAACTTCATTATATGTAGTGGGTGTAATAGAAGGTGAAAATATTGGTATATTTTTTTTTCTACACCAGCTCATTTATAAATTCTTTGGGTGTCTGAATTTATTTTGAATAAAAAGGCAAAGCAATAACTCTAGAATTAGAATTTATGCACGGACGTTTCCTTCTGTACCGTATGCATGGGCCAGAAGCTGATAATCAGATATTGGCATTCATTATCAGACTCGGGATCTGTGGCTCCATGTCATTTATGTTTATCATGGTCTCTTTGTACATGGAGGTAGACTGCATGGGCAGGAGGAAAACAGGGATACTGTTATCAATGCTGAAACCAGAGTCAGTTTGGGGCTTAGTGGTTGTAGCCTGCCACGTGGAAATGAAACAAGTCTCATTCTGTTTGAATTCTGAATTTCACACTGCTCAGGTAAAAAAAGTGTGGTTTGAAGAGAAAGAAAAACACTCAGCCTCAGTGCTGAATAATAATCTGGCATGCCAGACCCTAAAGGGCATTCTATGATTACTTGAGAGGATCTTGGAGCCTTTTCAGTTCTGTTACCTACTGCGTTTCCCTGTAAAATGGATGAGGGACTGGGGGGTTAGGCCTATTGAAGGTTTAGGCTGGCTGACTTGATGGTGTTTCTTCTTGACTGGACAGTTGGTCTGTAGCATTCCTTGATGGCAGCAGACTTCTGTAGGTAAATTACAGCATACATATGGATTCTGTGTTTTAAATGTTATTTTTACTTTTAAGTTAAAAGGAAATCTGGAGCGCTTTAGAAAACCCTTTAGGAAATCGTTTAAGGTTCTAGACTGGGGTGATGGTACCTACAAGGACTTGCCATTACTTCTGAGACATTTTGTGTTGAAAGAGTTTCAGTATCTGTAAAGACTTGAAACTAAAGTTCAGTTTTTCTTACTGGATTTCATCATGTAGGTATACAATCATACTACACTGTGCAAAAATGCATTATATATTTAACTATAGCAAGAGCAACTCGGGATTATCATATTTTAATTTTTTATTTTAATATTTTAATTGGTGAAGGTGTAACAAAGCTATAATAAAATGTGAAAATAATGCTTCAGTCAGCACATCTGATAAGGATTTTAGATTTCAGTTGTGTATAGCTAAATATGCCTTAGTGATTCTGTAGATAGAGTGGGGCTCTATTAAGAATTGCTGTTCGTACAATTCTCTGTTTTCTCCCTTTTTATTATTCAATTACTTTACATATAAACAAAAAATGACAAAGAAACAGAGGACCTCCTTAACAACATTGCACTCTAAGGGTTGCAAGCTATATGATAAGTGTATTTCTTGTGTGGTTGAAAACCACTGAGTGTATGAAGTGTGATTTAAAGACAATAATCTGCCTTATTTCCAGAGGAGATGAGCATTTTGTTCTCCTCTGGGTCACTGCAGTGCTATTTTGGCCATAGTCCAAAACAGGGTGTTTTTTTCTTTTTCTTTTTTTTTTTTCTAAATCTCAGCAAGAATGGGATGCCTGTATTATAGAAGGATTTTAAAAGCAAAAGATCAGCCAGGAGTATTTATCATTATTGAACACTAAAGCATTTTATTACTGAAGATTAGTGTGTCTGGTTTAGGTGTAGAGTCAGTGGAAGACTGAGAAAAAGATGCTTTCTGCTGATAGCGCACAGATGCAGAGTTTTCTTGTGTATTACATTTTTTCCCCACTATTATGTCCAAAATTTCTGGAACAGTTTTTCCTACACCACCACCACCATCTCCACCCCCCACCCCCACCCCGATTTTGGAATTAGGGGGTGGAGTTACTAAGTTTTATACAGCTGAAAATAAGGAGTTATCATGGGATTTTTTTACATAATAATGTATTACCATATAGCAGTTCCTTGAAAACTTTTTAGAAGATCTGTGAAAAACCAGAGTTAAGGTCTAGGAGACTAATACTAATGTTCAAATAAACCCCTCATATGAACAGAATTGTGCAGTTAATGAGGAGCTTTGTTCAAATACAAGTGCTTATTCTTTTAGTGTATTTGCTGCAATTTATAGTTAACTCATTGTTGAGAGAAGTATTGATCTTCAGATTTGTCCTATGTTAGGTAAACAGTTTCTCTTTATTTGTAATTGTTGAAATACTTTCTTCTAAATTTTTCTAGTCTTTTGAAACACTAATTTGAATATGTAGCCTTCTGAGTGTGCAGTTGTTGTAATATGTAGCTTGACATGTAGCTTTGCATCAGAGATCTGTAGTGGTATTATAGCTTAAAATTATCTTTGTGTGCTATTTGTAATGTTGTGCATCCAGTGCATTGGATTATAGTTTTGCAGAAAGACTTCCATTACGCTTTGTAACCATCTGCCAAAATAAAAAAAGCAGTGAGATAGGCTGTGGTTCTGCTAAGAGGTGGAAGTCTTTAAGGGGAAGCAAAAAATAAAGCTAGGGTGTACATTTGAAATGTGGTTTTAGTTGCTCTGTGCTTGCTCTGTGTCTGTATGTGCTTAGCCCTTACTAAGTGCACCTATTACTGTTGAGTTTATTTGTGGAAGTGATTTCAGGCTGAACTAAGATGATATTTCTAGTTACAAAATGTTCATGTAGCTATGGGTTATTTCTTCTGGGTGGTTGTTTCTTTCTGTACCTAAGCCCTAAATTAGGACTGTGAGCAGTCGATGGGAATATTCTTTGCATCAGACCCTAAATTCGTTTTTAAAATGATCACCTTCTCTAGTTACTGTTTTCCTTTGAGTGATGAAGCATTTGGTTTTTAGAAGTATGTCACTTTGTATCTCTGATTTTATCAGTGTTTATGAATAGTGTTTCAAAAGAAATGCTGATAGTAGTTTAAGGAAGAACATACTTTAAAGTAACACTTATTTTCTTCTTTTCAGTTATAGAGAGATCTTTTTCACTGCACAGAACACACTCTCTAAAGGATATGGAGAATATTTTTCAACTGGTGCGCAATGTTATCCCTCCTTTAACAGGGAAAAGGCATAAAGGTCAAGATGGACGCATAGGCATTGTTGGAGGATGTCAAGAGTAAGTAAAACAGAGATTTTATTTTTGTTTCTGAGAGAGTTTGAGGATGTCATAGGTACTTGTAGAAGCCATTCAAACTCACCTTCCATGAGTATTTTCCAGAGAGCTTTACTAGTCCATCATGATCATGCATACTTATCAAAAACCATGTTTCCCTGCAGTTGTGTTGCAAAATTTTGGTAGTAAATGTGGTTGAAACAGAACACTCTTTGTGTCTGTGTCTACCTTCTCTCTGGTTTTTGACCACCACATTCTCTCTGCTTTCAGTGTTACTCTTTTCCCATTGCATGATGAAGTTCTAGAATAAGTAGAGTAAGACAGTGGCACATCTTAATTTTTTTTTTAATACATTTTGGTATCTTGGGAACTGGGTCTCTTAAATCAGAAATAGAGTGTTTTCTTACTGTGTACTTTTTATTATGATAAAATGTAGTGGTTACTAGATTCTGTCAATACCTTGTTTTATGTTCTGGAATAATAGAAATAGTGTGTTTCAGGAGAAAAAAAAGAGATAAAGTATAAATCAGTTAAATGCTCTGTTGACCTAGAAAGAAATCAGGTGCTGTTCTTTTCTTGACCATGTTCAGTAATCTGCACAATACTTTGAATGAGGCACTACACCTTCCTGTTTTTCATTTTCCCCACTTGGAGTAGAGATGGCATCTTTCTCCTGTGAGAGAGATCTGCTGTTGGATATCTGCCATTAATAAAAATTCCATGATGAGCAAAAAGGTGCTGTCTTATAGCTGGGTTGATTAGCCAGGAGTTAGTTTTCCTGCTGGTCAGATGGGCTTAGGTTCTTACCTCTTGGCAGAAGTAAGCACCTCTGGAGGGTGATTCTGTCCATATCTCTCTCTTCAGTCTTCATAAAGAGAATTTAGGGCAACTGGAATCACAGTTTTGGCACTTTAGTTCAGCATCTAAAACCAGATGGGACTGATCCAGGTCACAGATCCCAGATTTGACTTGCAAACAGTGCTTGACCGTTGTTTTGTTTTGTTTGCCTCTAAACTTTTAAGTTGGTTGTCTGAGAAAAGTTTGGGTTTTTTATGGCATGATCTTTATAAATATTTCTATGAAAGGATCAGGTGGCTAAGGTGAAATCCTGCACCTTTGAAATCAGAACAAGGTTTGAGATTGGTTTCAGTGTAGCAAGACTATCTGTCTTTTAGAGAAAAAAAAAAAAGGGAAAACTTAAAAAAATTTGCTCTTCGGTTTGGGACTTCATTACGGCAGGCTAATTTTAAGATTATCTAATCTCATGACTGTGTTTCCTAACCTAAATTGTATTTCGTTCTAGATACACTGGAGCACCATATTTTGCTGCAATTACAGCTCTCAAAGTGGTACGTGATCTTTTATACCAATCCAAAATGAACTTTTCATCATTTGTATTGGCGAAGTGCCATTTTTTAAAAAGCATTCGTTCTGTGCTGCATGTGAAATTTGAGTTCTAAAAGGTCTTCTATTTAACAAAGAAAATCCTTAGTTCTGGATATTTGGAAATACTTTGTAAATATGTGTCATTTGCTAAGTTTTCTGTATTTTCTCTGTACAAGGTGAAGTTAAACATGTTAACAAACTGAAGATTCTGGAGGCAGAACTGTTTTATCAGAGACTTGGATAGGAACTTTCAAAACTTGATGAAATATTTTCTCCAAAAGTGGACAACAAAATAGCTTGAGATTAATGTTTAAAGTTGTGTTTTCAGTGCTGCAGTCAGTTTTTCAGAATTTTTTTCTGGACCTGATAAGTGTGTTGAATGAAGTAACTTTCAAAACCTACAACTTCAGGCTAGTAAAATTCTTATGTGCTCTAAGTCTAAAAATTGTTGATTAAATTTAATGTGATTTTTAATAGCCTGTTTTATTTACATTATAATCTTCAGCAGAAGTATTTTCAAAGCTTTTTTTTCCTAGAAGTGTGAGCTTCCTTATTTTAGTGACATATTAACTGGCTAAAAATATATTTACTGTGGACTATGTAAATACAGTGGTCATTATTCAAATGTAAAAAAATCATACTTGCCTAACACATATACTTTTCAGTACTCTGTAGTCTGTCAGTACTTTCAGTTCACTGTGTATGTTTCTCTTTTGAAGATTTGTTTCAGTAAGTAGGTAACCAATCCCGGCATTTCCACCCCTCCACCCCCCCCAGGCTGCAGTCCCTCAAGGATTTAAAACTGAAATTATATTATTTAATGATCTTCTATAAGATACCAAGGCCGCTCAGCTTTCTGTTCACTTTGTGCAAGTACAGTAGCATACTAGGAGGGCCCCATTGAAGTCACTTGGTCTCAGATCATTACATCTGCACATAAAGAGTCATAGGATCAATTGCCTGCATTGTTTGGTAGCTTGAAATGTTAAATGTATAGTAATAAAGCAGAACAGACACTTTCTTAACCTTGGGAAATGTTAATATGCAAGACAGGTACAAGATCAAGCTTTCTGGTCACTGCTTACATAGTTTTTATATGTATGTCTGATTTTTTTGAGTTGATAACAGAAGCTTGAGGCTAAACTCCTCAGCTTTAATGTTTATTTAACTTAAGGGGTGTTGTTGAAATTGTGCCAGCCTTTACCTGATATGGATCTGGCCCACTGAGTAAAAATGGTAGGGCTGGAAAGATACACATAAGATTGCCATAGCTGTATTTTGCAATTATATTACAGTACTATCTTTCCTCTGTAATGTAACTTGTCTCTTGTTCAGCTGTGTTCTTTTGCCTTTCTTCCTATTGTACATGTGACATTTTAGTCTTGCTCATCTGCAATTGAGAAACATTTCTGAAGTGAATAAAGGTTCAAAACACAATGACTGTATTTTCAGTCGTCCTGTTGGTGAGAAACAGAAAAAAATTACATTGGAAGTTGGATACAAAAAAAATTCTCCAAAACATTGCATGATAGTCTGTGCCAAAATAGAAAAAATAAAGTTTGCTTGAACTACTGAGAAGTAAAATTCAAGTGAATTATTCACTGAGTAAAATTTGGAATGATAAAGTTATTATTAAGTATAAATTTGGTAATTCTGTTTGCAAATTTTCTTTTTTAGGGTGCAGATTTGTCCCATGTGTTTTGTACCAAAGATGCAGCAACAGTAATCAAATCATATAGTCCAGAGCTGATTGTTCATCCAGTTCTGTAAGTGACTTAATTTTTGTTTAAATGAGCAAGTCAGGATTATTAGTTTGAGCATTTAAGTCTGACAGTTGATTAGTTTGCGTTATTTCTTTTTCTGAGTTACAGGGTGGATGAGCTGGAGCTTACAAAACCTACTGGGTTTGTCCTTACATTACAAACTGTTAGATATTTAATGTAGGTACAATCAGTTGTGAATTTTTTTCGTTACTGTCGAAGTACAATTTGTTGAAAAGCAAAGATCTTGCTTTCTACTACTTGCTGACGTGTTCTGTGATTGTAATGCGTTTAACTGTGAACAGTAGCAAAATCCAGAACTAAGAATCGCTACAAGTCAGCATTTTAGAATCTGCATTTGAAAAGCAAATAGAGTGTGTTCTTTTGCTTCTTCAATCCTAATAGTATTTAACAGTAGCATATCTTTTTTCCTGTCACTGCTGTGTATATAGTAATCTATGCAAAATTACTGGGCAAGAGGGATGGTGATTCTCATTTTTCTTCATGTTGCATTAGATACACACCTATTCCTGGGAATAAATGTGTGTTCTAAAATGAGCTAAAATACAGAATTTATTAACAAGAGGATGACAAGTTTAATAAGTAGCTGTTCTAATAGGAAAAATCGGTGTGTGCTTCTCTGAGTTTGTGTTCTGAAGTATGTTACTGATTGATGAACTTTTACAGGGTAAATTGTTTCAATTAGGTGTTATGATGGTTTACAATGCAAATGAGAATTAAGGTGTGTGTCTTAGGTGTATTTCCCTGAGCTTAGCTTGCACCAATGCGTGTCAAAGTGTGTTGCTGTACATAGCAAAGCTGTGATTAAGCTAGAAAAAGCATAATTTAAAATTGCTGTCAGGAAGGATTTATGACGGTAGAAATATTTCAGTGCCCAAGAAGAAGAATATGATCTCCCTTATGGGGATGCCAGCGCTTGGAAGTCATAAGTTTATTATATTCTAAAGGTGGGTTTCACTTCTGTTGGTGTAGAGAGAGGTGCTTAGAAAGAAGTCAGTTAAACGGGCAGATATCAAGGGTTGTATTTTGTTGGGTTTCAGGTTTGTTGCTTTGGTTTTTTTCCAAAGAGAGGAGAAATCCATGACTTTGTGGATTTTAGATAGGGAAAAAATGATTTTTGAAAGCAAGGGGAAGATACAAGGGTAGGTTTTTTACCAGTCCAACTGCATTAGCCTCTAAAATCCAAAAGGCACATCTTTAGTTGATGTCTGATATCATATGATAACAAATGAGATGAAGGATCTCAATAGCAGTATTAGCTTGTAACTTAGGTTGTCTTGATGGATGATGCTCAGTGTACAGCACAGAGTTGTCTTGTATGGGAAGGAGTTGACCTTGCCTTGGGAGAAGCATTTTTTGTATGCCCAAGGTTCTTGGTGTCTGTGGCAATGGAAAATGTTAATAGAAGCAGAAGCAGCATAGAGAAAAAGGGAGGTGACAATGTGTAAACAGTAAAAATTCTGTTCATGTAGGTCCAGATTGTGCCTACTAAATAAGGATTTTTTTTTATATGCAGATTCTCAGTGTCTTCTGTGGAATTCACATCTTAAAGAAAACTCTGATCTTTCTGTTCGCAAAGACAACTTTTGATTTTAAACTTCAACTCTGTCTATAAATTCCTCCAGATGTACTAAGTGCAGTGAATCTAGAAATTTTCATATCCATATAGCTTTATGTCTGAAACTCAAATGTTTAATATTTTTATTACAACTCTGATTAATTTCACCCAGACATCTGGCTAATTGCATGAAGCAATGGATCTGTAAATATTGTTTATATGACATTCAAAATTTAAAAATGCAAATATCAGAATGTTCTGATTTTGTTTGTCAAATTTTCTCGTATTTTTATCTCTTCTGCTTCATTCAAGGAAAAGAGAAAACAGTCTTTTCTGGTTAGAAAGGAAGAATTCTTGACTGACTATAGAGCCCAGGTTTTATTCAAATTTACACAAACAGCCTATTTTTCTCGTAAAGTCCTTTGTCTTCAGTGTCACACTTTTCATATGATCTTTTATATGTTGTGGAGCCATTCGAGTTCTGCAGGCGCGGCCAGCCGCTCTTGATTCAGAGCCTGATCTCTTAAACAGTCTTTGTACTTTCTCCGGGGCCGCACTTCACGCATGGAAGAACCTCCGGGTAAAACCCACCGAGCAGCTACGTCATTGTTTTCTTTTGTGTCTCTCCTTAAAACTTTGCTTTGTTATGATTTCTCCATGACCCTTCAGAGTAACTAGGTAGCTGTTGTACCACTCTCTTATTATGCTAATCATAATTATGGCCCCATGTACTCCTCAATTCACTGTTTGAACAGCTTGGCATTTCGCCAGGGTTCAGCTGCCATTTTGTAGTGCCAGGAGTCTGACATTTTATCATCTGCTCTGTGACTTGGCTGCTACTACCTTTCCCTACTGCCTTCACCTCACAGAGGATCACCTCAGGGGAAGAGCATGCTCTTTTTTTTGCTGCTGCCCCCTGAATGTAAGGGCTTTTTTTACTTGTTAGAGCTGCCATCGTGGATCTTGTGTGGCATGACTAGGGAAGGTATGTGAGAGCTAGAAGTTGCACTGTTGCATTTCACGTCCTTGGCAAATGTCTGTCACTTCAAGGATGCAATGAATGTTATGTGAGAGTGAGCGAGATTGCAGAAGGAGGGTTATGGAAATGGTCATCTATCTTGCAGCATTGCCAGGGCAATTCCATGTGGCCCCAGCTGCAGACCATCCTGGGATCCCTTTTGGTGTAACATCCTGTGCTGGGAACACACATAACGCAACTTTCTGGTTTTTGTCTTATTACTTCATTCCCTGTTCCTGTGAGTTAAGGTAAGAGAGCTAGGACTGGACATGGTAGCCTGGGATCTGGAAAGACAAATTTTCAGCACCTGGCTCTGTGCATCCTCACCACCTGAGCTGAATAATGACAACTATAATAATGGGCCATGAATAGTCAATAGTAGCTTTTCCTTTTTATACAGGGATTCTGTCAAATGCATTATGGCCCCTTCCATGGCGACTTGGTATTAATAAAAGTATTAATTAAAAACTGACCAGCTAACCAGTGCAGTATTTTTGCTGAGTGACTTTCTGCTTCCCTGTGGAGAAATGAAAAGTGAGTATTGCAGAGGTCGAGGTCTTTTGAATAGGGAGTATACTGAGTCTTGGGCACAGCTGCCTTGCTTTTGTCACCACTGCCCCCAGTTTGTGCAACATTCTTCTGTTTTCTCAGCTAACATGCTCCTGTGGCAAACTCTGCACAAATGCAGACAAGATGAAATTTAGGTTTTGCATTTTATTGAGTTTTATTACACGCATTTTCTGTATGGATTTCTACTTTATATGTGTTTATACTTACATTCTTGCATTAGTGTTGGCAACTTTCTGGAGAACAGTTTTCAGGAGCTTTTTTATATTCCTGATGTTAATTCCCTGACTCAGGTCAGGTTGAATAGATTTCTTGGATACCTGTGTTGGGTTAGCTTATCCTGTCTTGATAGGTGAGTGATCACAGAGTTTAATGAGCTATATGAACCCAGCTGGTTATATTTTAAAAGAAGCGAGGGTAAATCTATTGTGTTAGATGCTCCTTTTGCAAGGACTTTTTTTATAATCTTACAGAGTTTTTCTTTCTCTGTAGGCCAGGAAAGATCAAGATACTGCTGAGTAGCCCACTTCTAACCTGATTGTCAGACAATTTGTAAAGTCAACAGTCGATACACTCCTTGATCTCCAGAGTTTTATCAGAGAAGTAGAATGAGATGTCAGGTCATCAATTTCTTGTGGTCCTGAAGAAGTCACGTAATTTTTCCATTATCTCCAAAAAAGTCACCCTTGAACTAGGTACGGATTTAGAACCTTCCTCCCAGCTGGTTATATCAATGGGTCTGTATGGACTAGTAAAGATTGCCAGAATTGCTGAAAGTCTTCTAGTTCATTGGAGAGTTCAAGTTTTGGTTTGGATTTTGGAAAAGATTGTTCTTTTCAGTTTGAAATAAAAATAACTGGGGAGAAAACTCTGATGAGGCTGGCCTGTGTGTTGAGGCCAGTTACCATTAATGAAGAAGCTTAACTTAGATCAGTGTTGCTGGAACATATTTTACTTGGTTTTATTGGATTTTATCTATGTTTTGATGATTTGAAAAAAATCATGAAAGCGAATCATGGGTAGCGAGCTCCTCGTAAGTTATTTGAGGACTTTTTATCAGTGCCAAGTGTCTTAAAGAAGGCCCACAAACAATCTTTGAGATTTTTGTCTCTTTCTGATTCATTATGGGGAGGGGAGATTCAAAAACATTGGTCCTTTGTGGGAGGAAGCTCATACTTTTTATTTGTGTTAGCCAAGGGTAGCTATTAAACACTACTTCTGTGTAATGTGGGACTAACCTCTCTTTTGAATCAGCTGCTGGAAGAAGTGCAAGAATTCTTGTCACCAGGGAGAGTCAAGGAGAAAGCACAGATCGCTCCTATTACCCAAAAGATGCCTCCCAAGTGACTTGGCTGCTGGATCCCTATTAAACCTGCAGAGAACATGCAGACACAAACTTTGTGATCTTTCTCCCCCTCATTTAGACAGCAGCCTAGCTAGGAATCACATGAGAACATTTTTGGGTTTTTTCTTTTTTTTTTTCAAACTACTTAGGGAGAGATAAAGGTCAGTTTGTATGTGCTGACTCAGAGAAGTATGTTTAAACTGTTTCTAATCCTGTTGTGCAGTGCCGTGAACAAAACTTGTTTATGGACCTGTGTTCCTGTGTCCAGCTTTCTTGGCAAAAAGCTGCTGCTTCTGTGCTGTATGCTGCAGAATGAATAAAAAGACAGGAGGTGTATTCACCCCATACTGTAGTCCCTTTCCTCCCTGTTGTTGCAAAGGTCCTTAACCCAGGTGATACTAAAAGAGGTTTTGCCACCTCTTCAAAATGTGAGAAGTAGCCAAAGATTTTTAGCATCACTGTGGGGAGTGCTGCTGTGCTTGCTGCTTTCTGATACATCAGAAAGAGATATATATGTGTGTAGCAGCGTTTTACTCCAGTTAGATCCTGGCCAAATTCATCCTTCTGAACACCTGCCATACTGCTGTGATTTGACACCAGAACTAGATTTCTTTGGTATTTAATCTGTCTTGAGTTCGAGTGAAGGCAGGCATGCCTGGGATTTGCTTCTGGTTTTTTGTATTTTTAATTATTAATTTGAAGATTTTAGGGTCTCATTGTTTTGAGGTTTGTTTCCCAGCTGACAATCAGCAAAGCAGACATTTAGGCTGAGACTTGTTCTGTCTTCTCATGTGTCCACAGCTGATTTGAAGTACTCTAGCCTTCTGGGTATTGATTCAGCTATCATCTGTGCCTTGAGTTGAGTGTCAACTAAAGAGGGATATTGATGTGATAAAAGCTTGTCCCTTTATTTACTGGTTTTAACATTTAAAAATGAAAAGTGCATTAGTTTTTCTGGGGATGTTTTAAGCCTGTTTCATTCTGAGGGAATTTACATTGTCATCTTCATTCTGTCACATGGTTTTAGTTAATTGTAGTCTGTTTGAAAGAATATTTGACAGACTCTGCTTATCAAGTCAGTTCACAGGAAGTATTAATAGGTCCAGACAACTTCCATGAACTCTGAAAATATGAGGTCAAGATATTTTGTTATCATTATACTTTGGGGGGTGGGGTGGGGGGGGTGATGGTGTTACAATGTGCCTTGGTAATGTGATTGAGATCAAAACATACTACAGCTGCTTTAAATATTTGGATATATCTAAATGCAAGTTGTAAAATGATTGTGTTGATACCTGTGCTATCTTTACAAGGCTAGATAAGGTTGACCTTGACTGCTGTTGTCATGTCTGTGTGAGAAAGCTCGGAAAATAGTCAAGCAATAGCTTCTTCTCCTCTGAGGCTCTTTCCGACAGGATGTGAGAGGCTCTGCTGTGCATGAGAGAGGTGACCCCCTTTGTATAGTGCATTTGGGTTCATTATTAAAGAGTTTGTTGTTGGCTCTGATGCCTGTAGTGTGTTGACAACCCAATCCCTACTAAAACAGATCTGATATCTAAATGAGAGTCTGGTGTCCTAGTAACAGCTGTGGAAAACATTTTTGGGTTTGTTGTCATTATTATGATATAAAAAATGTGGTATGGTAAATACAGCATTTTTGTAAATGTGTACCTCAGTAGGTGATTCACACTCTAGCTGCCTTGAAGGTAGAATATGGAGCAAGTAAATACTGTGGTATCTACATATTAAGAGCAGTCTCTTACTGTGAGCTCGTGACACCTGTGCTTCACCTGGATGATGGGTTGCTGTTCTTGCTGCTGTGTTGTTAATATTCAGATAAAGCCTACTAGGTTCACTTCTGGTGTCTAAATTAACTTGTTCAATGGCTGAAAAGGAACGCTTGATTTGAATAGTGTTGAATCCCTCTTTCATTACAGTCTGTGGGTTTTTTTTTCATTTTCTTCTCTGTCATTTAACCAGATTGTAGCAGAAAAAATAGATATTGTCTACCCAGCATTTACAGATTAAACACTATTGAAAGATCTTTCAACAGCCTATTAGGTGAAAATGACAATTCTGTCTTCTAAACTTTTTTTGGGACATTTTAATATACTAATCTTAATTTATTAAATATATGTCTTTTTGGTCTCTAAATTGCATCCAGTCAACTTCATGCCATGTGAGATTTGCTCTACCTGATTGAGGCGCTTGGTGAGAGACACATCAGTTGGTAATGGAATGAATGAGCTTTTCTAGAATAAGTTATTTCCAGTTCTATTCGTGGGGCCAAAAGAGGCTGCCTCAAGCTTTTTGGTCTTCTGGAAATTAGAAGTTCATTTACAAGAATGATGATTTAAACATTGACATATATAGCTACTCTTGAAATACAGAATTAGTTTAATTTTATGCTCAAACATTTTTTGCACTGTTTGGTTTTGCCTTTAATTCCTTTGACCTAACCTTTCCAGCATAGTGTCTTTCCTTATCTTATTTGCCTGGTTTCCAATAATGACCTCACCCAAGGTTTACCACGGTAGTTAATGATTAGCTTTCTGAGATAACTACTTAAATTCTAGAGCTACGCATTATGTCCCATCTTTCACCCTTTTGATGTACTGTATAACATGACAGGATCTAAATGTCAGCAGGTCTAACATTTGATTCACATTAGTATAATTACCTGCAGTGCTTGGACAAACAAAACCAAAACTCTTTCATCCTCAGATCAGAGAGTTTTTCTCATCTTTGAAGAGAAGACTCTAGGCTGGCTTTTGAAACTGCCCTCTTAAAGTGGCTTTGACTGAGTTTACGTAACAGACTTTTGCAACGAAACATTTTAATGCATTTGGAGTTGCCTCAGTCACACCGAGTGTGCACAGATAATGAGCAGAATTAAAAAATATGCTGTCCAGCAAGGAGCTGTATAGTTGACCAGGTGACAGCAGTCTTGCTTGTGTCCCATGTCCTTCTCTAGCAGGAGGTCTCACTCATAGGTGTTTTGTGAGGTCCAAACCTCATCTCTGATTACTGAGGTGGTTCCAGCTCTGCCTAAAACACATGTGAAGAGCTGCAGTCTCACCGCCTCCTGTCTGCACTGTCATTCATGCTTATCTACTATTTCTGTAGCTCACAGTTATACCCATGCTGACTTCGCTTCACATTTTCTTGTTTCCATGTAAAATATGACAGGGCTGCACTTTATCACAGTTATTCCTTTCCCTTCTCTAGAAAGCAATAGAAAGCAACAACAGTAACTGTCATTCATCCTGAATGAGGAAGGCTGCTGTGTTTAGAGATTTCTGTAATAATTTAAAGCTATTGCCTTGGTGAAACCCAGTGTTTGAATAAAATGTAGTCTACAGCAAAATTATCTTTTTTTTGCGGGCTGAGGATGGGAGTTGCGTTTCAGGCCCTAACTGTCAGGTGTCCTCCCACTCTAGGCAGTGACCAGCCTAGAGCAGACTTTCAAGCAGGTGGTACCTGTCAAATGTCTGTTACAAACTGCTGTGGAAGATGTTCAGAAACTAAGCGATACAAGAGCAGTAGCCACTGTTGGTTTTTTCAGGCTTTTTGTTGGTTTGGGGAGGGTTATTACATCCAGCTTGCACCAAGATGAAAATCTACAGAACTGTGTTTTATGTTAAATTTTATTGTGTCATAGTGAAATACAGAAGAGTCCTGAGGAATAAAAAACTTGACTGAAAGTTTTTCTTTTCTGTATTAGCTTTTCAAAACTCATTTAAAGGTGTTGTAAGAGACTGTGAGGTTGTGCGTTAAGAGGCAATAGTGAGACCATGCAGTACTAAATCCAGCAATTACTGCCATAACCACCATAACCAAACCAGTGCTGTTCCTGTATGCAAAAATAATTGAGGTGGCAAGACATAAGGATTTTTTTTGTGTGTATTGATTTTAACTTGGCAGAAGTTACCTAAAGCTACCAATAATTTACAAAGAAAACTTGTCCTCACCATTTGAGAGACACAGTGCTGTTTAATTTGAAGAATCATTCTAGATTTTGCCATGGAAAGTACTTTTCTCACTATGTTCTGGAGGTGGAGAAAAGAGCAAAAAGGTGAACATACAAAATGCTGAACACCACACATTGGCTCTGTCTACACAGGGATTTCAAGGAAGGCAAATGATAAAAGCTGTTGTGTCTGTCTTTCGAAGGGATCACAGTCTTCTCAGCCTTCACTGAGTGAAACTTTGCCTTTCTCCCCTGCTTCTCACTAATAGCCAAAGGAAACTGATAGGTAAACATCTGTGGGGTCCTTTTTCATAGTGTGGCCCCCTGTGAGACTCTCTGTATGCTTGCTTATTTGTTTAGATCTGCTTTGACTAATATATAAAATTCATTGAATTATTGTTGACAGTAGTGTAAAACACTTTCTTACTTACTAAATTTCACAGATATGAGACAAGTTACAGAAGCTCCTTCAGTTTTCCTTATTAATCGTGTTTATCCTGTGATAGTTCTTTTCTGTATGCAGTCAGAACTTTTATTGGTTGCTTTGCAGACAAGCTAAGACTTTGAAAAAGCTTTTGGGGTTTGAAGGGGTGTTGGTTGCTTGCTTGATTGAACAATAGTGAGCTGTCATAATCTAGATTTTCATCAGAATGGCATCTGATAACATGTCACATAAAACGTAGTGGTTAGCTTGAAGTTAAGTAGCTGTCTGAAGATCTGTCCATTCCCTGCAAATCTACAGCTGTGGTCTGTCACTAGAATCTTGAATTGCACACATCTGCACAACAGTACTGTAGTTCACTCTCCATGTTTACAGGTGTTACTGCTTGGATTCAGCTTCCCCAATTATCCCTGTCGTGTATGTCCATGGTTTGTATTTTCAAATTATGGGAAAGCCAGACCGTTTCTCAGTCTCTTGCCCCATAACCTTTCCAAAAATCTTGCTTTATTTTGGGAAATCCCTCACCTTTAGTTAATCAAAGTCTCTCTCAAAGGTTTTTGCGTTCGTTTCAGAAATTCAAATGCTGTTTTCCTGCGGCCTCGCAAGGGATTGCTTTGTGCTTTAGAGAAGGGGTATTGTATTTGTGATTCCTATTTGGAAAAAAGCCAAGTCACATATCGTATGGCTCTATACCTCTAAAAGCAATACTGGTTCTTGCTTACTTGATCCCTTTCTGTCAGAGCCTGAAGATTGCATCTCTTACCATCAAGGGGACTTCTTCATGCCTAATACCTTTCTAGATCCTTTCTTTTAAAAAATGCAGTGCTAATTTCAGTTGTGCATGCATGTCTTGGGCAGTGGAGGTGGTAATTAAATGGAGAGGTTTGAAATCAGGTTAGTAATCAGGTGGAGAAATTGGCATGAAAGGACAAAGGAAGGTAACAACGTTACTTGTGTGAGCATAGTACACAGCATACAGCTGAGGACCTCTCCTGTTCTGTGCTAACACCTCCCAATTATTTTGGGGTTTTTTTGGTCTGGTTCTGATCCACAGGCAAACAAGAATACACGTTGGCTTTTTCTGTAGTAATAAACTAAACACTGCCAAGGAATATTTATTCCCAGGTACCTGAACATGCTTATCTGTACTGGCAAATTATCCAGATGATCCTTGGCAAGGATTTTGGCCTGTGCCAGCTAGCCTTTCCCAACAGCTTTTTCAACTGGTGAGGAACTACGTGATCCAGGGACTGTGCTTGATAGGCAGCTTGAGTGTTACCTGCTCTGAAGCCTGAGGGTGCAGAGGACTGCTGACCTCAGCGTAGAGAATTATTTGGGGCATGTTTAAATGTTCTGTATAGACTGTAGCTGTTAAGAGCTAGAAGAGTTTCTGTCTTCATGCTAAATCCCATGGTCATGAACATTCAGTATGACACCCCTTCCTGAAGGAAGTTACATGTGAATCATTTGTACCCTATCAGCTTTAAAATGCTACGACTTTGATGTCTGTGTGTGGGAATAAACTGTAAGATGACACAATAGCCCTTCCACTTTCAGAGAAGCTGTAGATACAGGCTATTTGTAAGGTGTCTTTAGCTGCATCAGTACAGCTGTTATGAACATCCAGTCTCTTAAAGTGTAGTTGGCATGGTGCTTCTCTGAGGCCATGTTCGTTCTCCTTTCTTTATGAAGAATCAAAACCCATCAGTTATTTTACAGCATGTTTTTATAGCTGATTTTGCAATGTAATAGTAATTATCACCATTTTAAATCTCTTGGCCCTTCATGTGCCTTGGGTTGCTTCTTGATGTGAAGTTGCAAAGGAGTTATGTGAATGTAATGTTTGTAAAATGCTTTGAAGATGAAAAGCTCTACAGTAGGTTTTTATTACTACCAGAGGCAAAGTGAGCAGGAGTGGTTTAATGTTGGACTGTTCATTTCCCAGGAGATGGCTTTGTTTTGAAGAGTGCACATTATCAGTTGGGCTGGAGACAAAATTACCTTTTTTCAACCCTGAATATAAATAAATTGGCATACTTTCTACCTTGAGATTATTAGCATGAGATATTTGTAAAAGAGCAGAGCAATTATGGTACTATCTATGGCTCTATTCTTAGCTTATGTTTAATGGAACATTTATTTAATGTATTTGGCTTCTACTATCCGGAGGTATTTTGAACCCAATCCATTCAAACATCCTTGTATATATAGCAGTATTCCTGTTTCTATATGATATATAGATATATATGATTTATATGAGAAATACATCTATTTGACATCCATATTTCTTTTCTAGAGATAAAATCAGTTTCAGCATGTAAATAAAAAAGTGGTCTGTATTCAGAATTGGTGATATTTTATTAGAGTTTCGTTCACAGACAGTTTTTCACATGTCCAACCTACCATGTACAAAAGCACTGGCTTTTTTTAATAGTGCTTTAAGTATTTCTTGAATCATTTTTTATTGCCAGCCTGTATCTACATCATAAACCGATAGGTGGTTATACAGGGGGGGGAAAAAGGGTAAGCTGTGCGGCAGTTCTCAAGCTACTGCTGTTTCCTTGCGAGTGAGAGGAGATGGGAGGGAGCTGCATCGTTCAAATGGAAATTCAACTTCAGCTCGCTAAGCAGGGGACTGCTTCAGGGACAACAGTGTCCTCACGTGGTTCGTTGTCTCCCTTGCCCTTGCTGCGGGTCATCGCTTCCACGCAGCAGCCTTGTTTTGACAGAGCTGTTTTGTGGTGTCAGCACGGGGCGCCTTTGGGGAGCCGGCACTGCTGCAGCCAGGGATTTCTGAAGCAGCTATTGTCGGTGGCCTTGGCCAGGCGAGGCACGGCATCCCTGCGGCCTTGAGCGGGCTGCCTCGCTCGGTGCAGCTGCAAAAGCTCTGGGCTCCTGCCTGGCACTTGCAGAAATTGTTGTGGAATTTGCTGATTCTGCCAGACGCGACCGAAACACTTGTACCCAAGTGGTGTGTCCCATCAGTACAGCTGTTGGTTATGAAAAACATGCAAGGGCTTTCATCCGTAATAATAGAGCTTTGTTGAAGTATTGCAAGCTCAAAATATTCTAAGTAATAGTGTCAGACAGTACCTCCTTGCTTAGCCTACAGGGAGCTTTATTCCCCCATCCTTCAGTTAAAATGTTAATTTATTGTCATCGCTTATGTCGGAGGTGGGGAGGGAGGGAGGCTAAATTTTCCCTTGGTACTGTCATTAAGAATTAACCTACCTTGTTGGGCAGTGCTTTCAAAATATTCTGACCTATTTACACAACAAAACTAATCAGAACAAAATAAACAGTTCTGGTCAGCGGCTGAATGCTGTATTGTGGCAGCTATATTTGGCAGTGGATTTTGTCACCGTTTTTCCAATGTAGACAAAACCCGAGTCCTACAGAAATCTTAAGCATTGCAAGCTTTTAAGCCTTACTGAATAGCTTGATTCTCCTTTTGCCTTTTGGGCAGAGGGGACATTTTGGCAGTAATTCAGCTGGAGAAAATTTTTGTGAAGCAACTGACAAAAAAAGTATATGAGTAGATTTATCATTTTTCCATGCAGGGTAACAAATATTTGCATCGTTTTCAGCAAGCCGCAGTATATACCTGTGAGATAGTGGATCTCTCTCCAAGGTGTAATCTCTGCAAAGAAGCATTAAATGGGGAATTGTGACAGACTGTAAGAATTGTTGGTTTCCTGCTTGGATTTTATTTTTCTACATTGTAACAACCATAGTGGATACTTGCAATTACCTCCTCATTTTTATGTGGTATCCCTTAAGGAATGAATGGAGAGAAATGTTTCATTTTAGCTATTTGGACAAACCATTCCATGTTTCCGGGGTTACAGAGTTTTGGTAGTTTGAAGGGTAAAATTGCCTGACACTCAGGATAGGAAATACCTCTTTCTGTCTTCATCTTCAACTCAGATTCTGAGAATACTAAAATGAAGCCTTTTTAAACTTGCCTTTTTTTTCCCAATTCCATTTAGTGATAGTCCCAATGCTGTCCATGAGGTGGAAAAGTGGTTACCGCGACTGCACTCAGTTGTCATAGGACCTGGCTTAGGTAGAGATGAAGTTCTACTTGAGAACGCTAAGGTAATGTGTATACTGGTATTTTATTGTGTCTTTATGTTGAATTTTATTAACCAATTTCCTGCCTTTTACCTGGTTCCACAAATGTTTTTGATAGGGTTTCTAAATAACAAATTTAATAAAATAACGTTGACTGAAAATTACAGCTGTTAGTCATGGTCTTCATTATTAAACTGTAAGCATCACTCGGAATTTTAGGTACCCATATGGTTGTTTTGCTTTGCTTTTGTTTTGTGAAAGTTGCTAATTAAGAAATAGATGTTGACATCTCCAGATAAAGGGCTCTTTGCATTCTTAGGTGGAAGGCACCTTTACTGTAAGAACATAAATATGAATTTGAGTTCCTAATTTTCGGAACCATATTTGACAATTTGTATCAGGAGATGTACCAAAGAACAGGGACTATGTCCCCTTGCAATGAGAAGTAATACTCTTAATTATCAAATGCTTCAAATTTCCCCTCTGGATGAAGAGGTAATTTATTTTCCTTCAAGCTTTAGTGAAGGTCTGTAAACAGGAGCTTAGATAGCTCTGTTCTCTAAATAACGTGTACTTACACTGTTCCAGATGATGTCTTGTATTACTCTCAACACATCTTTGTGTGTTCAAAGTATATCTTTCAGTCTAATGTCAATCTAATTTTATAAGATTTTTTTTTTCCTTCCCTGAGAAATATTACTGAATTAATCAGTGGTACAAACAAGTGGAATTAATATAATTTACAGAAGTGTTGACAGTTACACAGTGAAATTGCAAAACAAAGGAGGCAAGAGACTGGAGGCCATGCTATCCAAGGTGTTTGGGATACCTTGAGAGCTATGGAGAGTGGCTTTGCTAGGCTTTTGTTAGAGGAAGCTGCTTTTGGAGCCCTTTGCTTCTTTACTTCTCCTTCTGCTTCCAAAAAATGTTTGGTTTACGATACAGATGTGTAAAACAAATAAAGAGCATGGATTCAGAAAGAAAGAAAAAATAAATTTATTACAGCTGATCCAGAAATCAAATTCTGTTCTGAATGGAAAAATTCAATGGATGTTTTATTCTTTTTTAAAAACATTTTTTTCAGAATCCTTTTTACAGAAAAAAAATTTGGGCAATTATTTTTCTTTTTTTTTTCCATTTTTTTTTTTTAATAGGGTTTTTTCTAAAGGAAAACAACTTTAAACAAGTAAGACTTCATTTAGAATATCAACGGTATCTAACATAGGCTTCTTTTATATCAGAATTCTATCTGGGTTTTATAAATATCTGTCAATGTGCTTATCTTACAGAAGTTACTGGAAGATTCCTTGATTGTAATTTTTTTTTTTATCACTGCTAAAAATAATTTTGCTTTCTTAGTGAATTACAAGCATACTTTTACTTCAGCCTGGCAGTCCTGTGTGAGCTAGCTTAAAGAAACAAACCCAGCCAATGAAGACAAGGCATTTGGAAGTTACTTCATGCTAAAATCTCAGGCCGTGTTCATACGAGCTGTGGATCTGACCTTATTAATTTCAAGTCACATTAAAGCTCAAGTTCTTTGTCTTCACTGTAATTATGTAAGTGTTCATTAGTTACCCAGTGTTGTTTTTTTAACATGTAATTGGGGACAAGTGAACCCTGGTTGCCTCCTTCAGGAAGACTGGTGCTTCTCTGTGCTGAGGAAAGGCTGAGTCTCCTTGCTTCAACAGCGAATTTTAAGCTTTGTATCACTCTTCACCCTCAAGACAAAAAAAGCGAGTGGTGATAGTGTTGCTATTTTAAACTTTTATAGGAGTCTGGCTGGGTATCTAATTTTCTGGTTTCCCTTTAAGCTAACCTCAGCATGCTGTCAAATGAATACAGGGCTGAGATGTAGATTAGTGTCTGCTTTCTGGTCAGGGTTTTGTATCGGAGTGGCAGTGACAATGGGAGAGCGCTTCCCCTCTTCTTCCTACTGCCCAAGTGAATTGCTGAGCCATAGCGGTCTGTCACCTCTCTGATGCTGTTCTTATGTCAGTCCTTGTTGGTATTATGCCAGCATGTTGCCAATGAATGTTCTTGTCCAAACCGTCATGTGTTTGGGCTGCTTCTGTCTTCTGAGCATTGAGAAATAAAGATACAAATGCAGTAATCTGCAGTTTCTGGTATACAGCCCATGGACAGCATTTTAGTGTGGAATAGCCTGGGTATTTGTTGCCCAGATGGTGCATCTTGCCTCTGCAGATCAAAGAATGCTTTGCTTCCTCAGCATCTTTACTGTGTCACCTGCCTCCCTTACACTTAATGCCTGCAGTGTGCACACTGTGGAATGTCAGCATCTTTCAATGGTCTGATGGAAAAGAAATGCCTTGTGATCAGTTTCCTTTGATATTTTATTTTTTTATTTATTTATCGTTTCCTTGAGAGGATAGTGATACTCTTGGAATACATACAAGCTTACTGGCTTCCTGTGATATTCTGGTTCTGGCTGTCGCAGACACCCTACAAGTTATATCCTTCACTCATATGCCACTTGTGTGGATCTGTACCAAAACCCTCACATGCTGTTCATCAGTTGCCTGGGTGAGGGCTGATGCGCTGTCAGAGCTTTCTAGCCATGGGTTTTGCAAGACCAGGAGCTGCAGCTTCAGAAGAATCCCCTAAAGAAAAAATGTATTGTGTCCTAATAGCTGTGCAGCTGGATCCCATGCACATGTGGCAATCCTAGTTTTGGCCTGGTTAGACCCTCTAACTCCAGAGCAAATCAGCAGTCCAAGCTATTTCTCTTCAACTGAAACACTTTTCTGCTCCACTTCTCAGCTCTGCAGTGTACAGATTGAAGCATTTCTGCTCCCCATTCTACTTCAGACTTCTGAAATGCTGTTACCACACCTGCTGTGGAACTTGACCACCACAGCCAGCTTCCTTGAAGGCAACCTCAGGCCATCTGTTTTTCCCTTTCAGTGCCTGTGATTGATTCTGGCCAGAGGTGACAGTACTGTTACCTCCCTGAGTTCACCTGAGTTGGTATGCTGCTGGTGATAGTTTAGATTCTGTTGAGAAAGAGTTTAGCTACCATGTGGAAGGAAAGCCAAAGTCCCTATGACTGTCCTTAGTCAGTGCTTAGAAACAGCATATTTCCAAAGCTGTTGGATGTTCTCCTTCTTTCACACAATAGCAGTATTATGACCCTATTATATCTACCCACCTCAGTGTTCTTCATTCAGCTGTTCCAGGGATGTTTGCACTTCTGGTCTTACTCTGATCTGATTTTTCTTGTAGCTTGAGGCTTGAAAGTTTGGCAATTCCTGCCTCTGCTATCAAAGGCTGTTCCTCAGGTTTGTGAGAGAACCAAGTTCCGCTCCTGCAGTGTGATGACTGCAGCTCCTGAGAGGACTTTGGAAAGAATATTCTATTCCTTGCATAGCCCTCTGGGAGAGGAGACAATGCTACCTAATGCTCCAGAATGTTCTGCATTCTGCTGCTGCCTAGCAGTTAGGCAGTTACAGGCTTAGCTATGTTCTTTATCAGTTTCCAGCCTCTTGTCATCTCCTTTCCCCTATTCCTTCATGCATGAATGTGATATTCCTGTCAAATTTTCTGCTGCTGAGTTTGGTGAATCTTTAATGGGTACGCCAGTGGCTTTGCAGTCAAATGGGCTGATACAGAATTGCTGGTGGAATGGTAGTTACTGTCGGGATCAAACAAAGAAAAGCATTCATCCATATGAAGAGTCCTGTCTTTAACCTGAAGTAAGACTTTGAAGTCGGAATTGCCTTTGCTTGTCACTGGGTTCCTTGCCTCTCTCCCTGAAGTGGTAGCACCAAATCCTGGACTCTGCCACTCCAGTCTTGCTGTGTTTCGTTTTGCAGCAGCAAAGTTAGATTGCTGTTTACGGCAGAGCATGCTTGCTTCCCTCCTGTAGGAGAGGTAATGATTAATAGCAAGAATGGCTCTGTGTAACACAGATTACATGGTAAAATTGACTCTGTTCTCAAACTGCATGCTTGTTCCTATTGCTCAATCCTTAATCTTTGTTTTAGCTCCAAGAAAATGTCCTGAATACCAGCCTGAGTTCTTCTTTTGGCTGATACCCTGCCTAGCTGCCATTTCTGCCTGTTGCTGTTGTTGTTTCTCTTCCCCCTACCCCCTCGCCCTGCAATGCTACCCTCAGCCAGTCATTTGCCTTTGAAGATCTCTGCTGTCTGTTGGGATATAAATTTCAGAAATCTCATTTTCCACCCCTAGTGACATCATCTTAAGGTTGTGTGGAAATGTCTCGGCTGTAGTTAGCATCTGTCCAAGGGTGGGAGAGGTTTGGGCTGTTGTCATGGATGTGACATCCATGTGACTCCATTGAGTGTGCCCAGAGAGAGCCCATTGAGATTTTCTCTTTCAGATGGATTCTCAGTTCCACCTCAGCTGGGGTACCAGCTTTTCTGTTTGTTTTTGGTTGGTTGGATTAATTTCCTGCTTTCAAACCTCATGCCTTCAGGATTTAGGCAACACTTCACAGCCTTAATAAGTTGTGAGAATGGGACCAGGTGATTCAGTACACTATCTCTGTACTGTTGCTTGCAAGATCAAGAGGACTACAGAAAACAGAGCCACCTTTTGTTGTCATAGCAGTCTGTTAAAGCTAAAATCTGCCGCTGTGCGCCTTGAGAAGCATTTTCCTGTTGATATCTGAGCAGCCTTCTGGGTTCCATTTGTACCAAGTACAAGACACCTGAGAAGCATCCCAGGCTAATGCTACAGTTGCAACATTAGTAGTATTGTAGATTAGATTAGTAGTAGATTAGTAACATTGTCTGTGGTACCTACCGCCATGTAAGAATATGAACAACAGGATGTGTTACTCTTTGGAATTGCTGCTCATGTTGCCTCAAGTTAGCAGAGGAATTATTTACCAGAAACAATTCTTCAGTGTGTCATGTATGTTTGCTTCCTGCCCTGTTTATACCCTCTGGAAAGTCCTCTGAAGGTTCTTGCTGTGGGGCTTCAGCAGCTCGTAGGGAACTGAAGTAGCAGGTAGGACATGCTGCTTTCTGTTCTTGTCTCTCAGCTAGGAGGAGGTGAGGTAGATGGTCTCTCGTGCCTGTGATGCTACAGAAGCAAAAACCAGAGGGCATGTATGTGCAGCCACTGTGAGAATGTGCATGTAAACTATATTTCTCTCAGCCCTCACCCAGCCCCCAATATTGATGCGTATACCACAAGTAGTATCCAGTGAAAAACTACTCTTTTACTAGCCAAGCCTCATGGCTTTCAGACAGCCTGATGAGAGTCAGAATTTGTGGATGCCTTCACCTAAGATGAGGCAGTTGCTGGGATAGGATGCAGTTACTTCTCTGTGATGGTGGTGATGGTGCAGATAAAGCTTGGGAATGCCAGCTCAAGGCAGAGAGATCCTCTTGTTGAGCTAGGAACTGTTGGTATTCTGTGGCTTCCTCGCAACTGCCTTGATTAGAAAAAACGGTGTTTGCAAATATGCTAAGAGGACCTTAAATACAGGTTTATGCACCTCGCAAGCAGAATTTATTTTCTAATATATGTAATGTATCTTGATGAAGGTAATTCACAGTGAAGTGGGATGTTTATTTGCCGTTTGTGTGTAGGCTTATATTGTTGTTTAACTTGATTTTGATACTTAAAAGCATTTGTAAGCAAAACACTGAAACTGGGTACCTTTTCAGCCTTTCCTGAGCATCATTCAGTTAGAAACCCTGAAAAGAAACTGACAGTGATAAATTCCAGAGTTCATTTTTTTTATTATTGTAAGATAAAATGCCAACAGCTGACCATGAATATCTTAAGCCAAATCTAACATTCGTAAATTGGAAACCTTGTAGAGTTTGCTTTGTGAATGCAAACATTCAATGGATGAGACAGCATGAGAAAACTTTGTGCCTTTTATTCTGATTTAGATTTTTTACTTTGGATTGGACTAAACAGGATTATTGCTTAAACTGGATTTGAATGTGTTTAGGATTGGAAGTGTATACATGTAATTTCTTAGGGGGTGTCTGGTTGATCATGAGTTTGGGGGGCACAGCTGAAAAGGAGTGCTCTGTTTATTTAAGGATATTCATCCCTGTTATGTGACTCTTCATTCAAGTAGTAGGAGTAGCGGTCATTTCTTATGTGAGGTTTGACAGCTTACTAGAGTGATTAATGAGCTAGTGATAGTCATGCACACAAGGATGTATAAAGTAAAACTCAGGCAATTAGGCTAGTTAAAGGTGATTTATATCAGTCTTGTCCACAAAGAGAGTTTTTGATTGATATTGCTGAGTTTTGAAAGGAGAATGAGCTCTTGGATGATTTTGTAGGAACTAATGAAAGCAAGTTTCAGAGCTGACTGGAGATTTCCAGCAGTGAGTAAATTTAAAAAAACCCAACAAACCAGTTACTGAAAATATGGCTCTAGTGTGAGGAATATCAAACAGTGAAATTCCATTTTTAATGTTTTTCAAAACCTCCTATGTCAAATAGATTATATTTAGGGAAGCTTCTCTCCTCTACCAACCCTGACTGTAGCCTTGAGCACAGCCTGTGTTCAGGATATTTGTCTACCTCTAGCTGTGCAAAATTACAAAGTTCGGCATGCCAAGCCCATTTTCAGAGCATCTCCACCACAGAGCTGCATCCTGACCTCTATTGCAGCCGAGTCCCTGCTAACTCTGCATTTATCCAGACTAGAAGCAAGGAACGCAGAAATGCTTCCTAGGGCTTTCAGTGTCTGTTTGTAGGAATTGATTTGCAGTGTGTTGGGGTGGAACTTACTTGTTCCTCCTGGGCACCTTGGGGAGGTGGGTGTGCAGAAGTGCTTCCAGCTGCAGCATTTACAGGGAAATTTGGGCTATTTCTTCCCTTTTATCTGTCTGTACCAGACAAAACCATGGAGTCAGGATTGTTGGATGAGAGCAGCATCCATGCAGAAAACACAAAGCAGTTACAGGTAGTATTTCAACAGCAGGTTCAGACCCTAACTTTCAGTAAAGGGTTCTTTGTAAAAAGGGCTGCCACTCCTTTTTGATGATTTAAAGTTGTTGGAGATGTAACCAGTGCCAAGTTATGCACATTTGCATATCTCTACCACACCAGAGTATGTAATTACATCCTTGGCATTTGCAGGTTGCAGTAGAGTGTACTTTCAGTGGGCTGAAGGCAAGGTTATACTGCTCGCTAAAATCTTTGGATATCATTATGGTCAATGCCATCCATTATTATGGCGTGTTGGAACTTTTTTGAGCACATGGGTAAGGAACTCTGCCAAGAGTAGGCCAAGACATGACTCTTGGAGGGATCTAGGAAATGCAGTTAGTTGCTGGTGTCAGTAAAGGAAACTGCCTGCAGTATGTTTCCTTGGCAAGGTAGAAAGATGACAATGTGGTGCATCCTTGGTGAAAATTAATTACTGTTGCAAGATAGATGTTGCTTTATATATGCTGCTATTTTAGTTTTCTGTTTATTTCATTAAAATTCAATCTTTTATTAAAATTACTGGCTCTAATTTCCTGAATCCTCCCTTTGTGAACACCGTATGCCAAAGTTATTGTGTAGCTAAACCAGTTCATCAGGAAAGACACAAGCAGTGATACAACTAATAATTTATTAAAAGTCATTGCAGGCATTCTGCTGCCAATCCATATCTAATTAAAAAAGCTGGAAAGCGTGTCTGTCAGGTATGGGCAAAACTGTCCATAACTGTCTTTTCCAAGGAGCCATGGAGAACCAGCTTGTATGCAGGCACAGTAAATAAGATATGTGTGGTGTTGTTGGCTCGTGGACTTGGGTGGAGGAGTCCAGACTGACTGCAGAGTTTTACTCGAGGCTGTGGGTGCTCACTGTGAGTGCCTCACTTGCTGTCTGCTCCTGGTGCCTCAGGGTGGCTGCTCTACGAAGACTTCCATGGCTGATTAGATATCCTTTGATTATACTTAGGAGCTCCGTGGCAATTTATTCCTCCCTCATGTTACTCCCATTCGCCTACTAGCTGTTTTTTGCAGCCAGTGTCTTGCACTGGCTCATCTCAGCCCATTCCATTTTTCCATAATAATTGTGGAAGTGTGCAGGAGTCCTGGATGTCCGTGTTAGTGCAGTATAGGTGAATATTGGGTTGCACAGCACAGCCACAGGCTATCAAATGGATGTATTACCACACTTCTCTCATTACTGTGCCCTCTTTCAGCAGTAGCCTGTCCATTCATTCCTTCAGGCTTCTTCCTCCTGCAGTCTTTCCAGCCTGAATTACTCTGATTTCATGTGTGTGTTGTTTTGGTTTCAGTGTGGTGGGGTGTTGTATTGGGGCTTGGTTTTCAAAAAACATTTGGAATTCGGTTTTGGGAACCTATTTTGAAATTCTCATGCTGGGACAGAGAACAGAGATTTCTACCAAAATGAATGCATTGCATTTCAAGGAATAGCTTGCATGATAATAAAAGAATTAAACACATACGTTCTTTGCCCTTACTTTGTAAATTTTCCTAATTAAAGGGTTACCTTTATTCAGACCGACCACTGGTTTCTACTGTGACAAGGTTTTTTTACAGTTCTTACTGAGTAGGTTGCTTGCATACAAGTTCTGGATACGCAGACAACAGAATTTTTTCAGGAAATTGTGTATTTCAGGAATAGAGAGGTAGTAGATTCAGGTGAATTCTACCCCACCTCTGGCTCTTCTTCCGTCAGCCATCTCCACCAAAAACTGCAGTCACTGAAATACTGTTTTGGGCATTCCTAAATGTCAAGTATTTTGTGCTGCTAATAAATGATGACTCTGTGGGAGGTTGTACCATACAACAACTTCATGGGATGTGTGAATCCCAAGTCATATCCTCTTTGGCTTAATTGTGGTAGAAACTTAAAACATTTGTGTTCAGTTATTAGGAGAGGAAACTCTTGTTACGTGTTTGTTTTAGCATGAGTTCTGCAGCCTTGTAATACACTTAATCATCACAGATTTTAATCACAGCAGGCTGGAACTTGTTTCCCTTTTCTCATCCAGATGTTGTGGGCTGTAGAATTACTGTTTCAGAGAGCCACCAAGTATTTACTGAACTGATAGAAAGTAGAATATCTCTAGTAAGAGACTGCCCAAACCCCCATTATTAGGACTGTCTACGTGAAAGGCAGAAGACTGACATTTGGGCCTGGCTGTGAATATCACAGAGGAAGGATCCGAATTTCAGTCTTTGGTATCTTAGCTAACCAGTGTGACCACGGGTCATGAGGTTGGATGGCAACAGTGTGTCACTCTGTCCTCCTCATCTCTGCTCTGAGCGTCCAGTCCTTCATTTCTGGATGCCCTCGAGTGCTTAGGAATTGAGTGAGGCAAGTGCTCCTGCCTTGGTCTGCACCAAGCTGAACCACTGCTGTTGTAGTATAATATATTCTGTGCACAGAAGGGTAGTCCACTGGGATATCTTGGAGCTAGACTCTCCAAAATCTTAATGTTCAAAATGCCGTTTGAAGGAAAGGAGTGATGTCTTGGATACCTCTCTGTGTTGCTGTTCACTTGTGTGGTTGGTGTTTTGATTATCTTAGTAACATTTCTTAGTATTTTCAATTGGTGATATTGTCTTCTAAATCCCTTCCCATATAAGTAGTTGTTATGTTGGATAAAACTGAACAGGTGGTTCCTGTTCATACACAGAGTCCTATCAGAAACCATTAAATAGGTTTTGGTGTGAAAGCATTTAGTCTGAGCTGTATTAATTGTGCAATTACCAGTGAACGTTCTTCTGTATGCTGCAAGTGTTAACCAGGAAAGTCCATGCCAAATATTGAGATAGTGATTCAGCTGAAAATTGATTTTTGATTCCAGGAAAAAAATATCCTACATAGAGGAGAGGATGTTGCCATTATTGCTGTAAACACCTCTTAGACACGTTGGTTGGGGTTTTTGTTTGGTTTGGGGTTTTTTTTTTAATAGAGTATTTGCAGTAATAGAGCATTTAAAAGTGGGCTTCATCTCACCTAATTCTTGGTGTCTAAAAATAAAACAATAAAGTGTCTCTGCTCCCTTTATGATAGCTGAGGAGAAACAGGTATGTCTGTTGGTGATTCATCCCACCCTAAATGCAGTGTCTAAGCTACATAGGATGAATTACTGTCCACTGGTGAATCATTTGACCTTTATTAAATGGCAGCAGGTGAGATGGGACCGGTCCACAATCAGTAGGAAACAGGTTCTCCAGTGTATGTTGTGTCCTTCAAACAGGTGGCTGTCATACAGGGGTTCTCTTACCTCTGTTACTGCTTTATTAGGGTTGCCAGAATACCCGCTCCCTCCCCAGAACTTCTTCTCTGAGGTTCCTTGTCTGTCTCCAGGCAGTTTCTGATTGGGTTTAAGGAAGGAATAGGAAAGGAAAATGATTAGGGTAGGAAGGGTTTTTTGTTTTGTTTTGTTAAATCAGAAAAGAGCTTCCTAAATAACACAAAGGACTTTGTATCCCCTGATTGTTTGTTTTATAAGGATAGAAAGAAAAAGCAAAGATCACTTGGTGTGTTAGATTAGAAACTGATACCTCAGAGACTCAGTACACAATAAAAGTTGCTTGGCCAGTAGGTTTTACTTAGCAAGATGAAATTTCTCTTTAGAGCAGAGGTCAGATAGCTCAGGATTGTGGAGGATGTGCTGGAGAGGTAGGAACTCACAAAGTTATTAGCAAGAAATGCCTTATTTCTCTGGAGTGTTCCAGTGACCCAGCCTTCCAGAAGCTATTTACCCGTACCTATACTTCCATGCTTTGTAACTTCCACCTTTTGTTTTTTCCTTACAGTTGCATTCTTTTGGTGGACGATGATCTTCAGGATTTTTTATTTAGCCTGTTAGATACATATAGAGACAAAAAGATAAATTCTAACCAGTCAAGGTGGCAGTTATGAGGAAACATGAAAAGAGGCCAGACAGTAATGGCAACCAGTCAAACCTTAACAGTTTCAGGAATAGAACTATGGCAAAATGAGTTCCCTGGATTGCTCATAGTGCATTTTAAGAGAAAAGTTTAGAAGGATAAGGATTTCTGAGATCTGGTGTCTTCCTTCAGACATCCTTATGGAATCTGTTGGGGAATTTTTTTTTTGGTTTTAAAAGATTAAGTGTCATGAAAGCCTGGCTTACTAAAGGTGACATACTAGAATAAATTGGTAGTTCATATTAGTGGAAAGTGGAGCAGTAATCATTTTAAGTATACTGAAGTATTTTGGTGAAGCTGCTAATGTACAAAAATACTGTAATTAAAACCAGTTAGAAAAAGTTGCAGTAAATGGTATTTCTATCTTCAAAAATTGGGGGAGGATGATCTGAATGTGTTCTTACGTAATATCTTGGTAACCTGTGGAGCTCGGTGTCATATGATATCTAATCAGAAGAGCTTAGTATGGTTCAAAAATAATTGGACTGTTGGCTGTGTAACATTCATTTATATAAAAGAAAAACCCCATAAACGTGGTTGCTAGATCCACAGCCTTATATTATTATAACCAAGTGAGTCAAATTAAACATAATCGTTAATGAACTTAACACAGCAGGGGCAAAGCAGTACAGCTTCTGTGAAGGAAAACTGAGTTGTGCACATGCAGATTAACATTAATGAATAAAGAAATTACTCTCATAAATTTCTTAAAAGCTTTGAAAGTAAGGCTCTCTGGCTTTCAGTATGCCACAACTAATTCCAGGCATGTTTTAAGATTCCGTCCTTGCACAGCTGTTAAATATACTTATTCATAAATTTGAATAATTTAGTAGTAGCTGAATGGTATGAGTTGTGTAAAACTTGTGATTGGTTCAAAATTATTTAAGTAGCTGAATGTAAGAGAAGACCTGTGGTGTTCCCTTGGGATCCCACGGGGGAGGGGGGGGCACCTGGCAGTCTGTGACACCCAGCCTGAGCAGAGACCTGCGCAAATGTGTGTATGTCATGGAAAGGTTTTTATTCTGCGGTAGTTTCTACTGTAGCCGCAGCTGTGTGTTGAGACAAGTCCTCGGGCCTGGAGCAGTGGGTAGTGTTCCAGTCTCCTGCTTCCAACATGCAAACAGTGCCCAAGCAAAGGAAAGTAGTGTTAGGTTTGAAGTACACTGCTGAATTCTGATCCTCCATTTAAAAATAGAAGGGAAAGATTTCTACTGGTATTGGGTACTGGAAAAAACTGAATCGGGTAGGAGTGAGTTTGTGAGGCTATGTATATTCCATAATTACTAATTTACAGGAAACAAGGTAGAGTGTGTTTGTTTTGACCACAATGCAAGAACAGAAGAACATTCATACCCTGAACATTAATTAAAAACTGCTTCCTTATTCCTCACATAAAGTCTTGCTAACTTGTGAAGCTCAGTGCCATATGATAGCTAATCTGAAAAGCTTAATAGCATTCCAAAATAATTAGACTTTTGGATGGATACCATCCTCGGTTATCTTATACAGTAAAAAGATAAACTCTCCAGCTTCAAAGGCAAGTTGGTAATGACGAACATTCAAAAAACTTGACTGTCAGCCATTGCTCATTAAAAAAGCTTGAGTATCAGTCATTGCCGCTGCTTGGTTACGAGAGAGAACAAGGGCAGACAGTCTGCTAGTAGGTACTCCTTGCTGAAAAAAACGCTTTTGCAAATGGTCTCTTGTCTGGACTGCCTTGGTTTTGCTTTGAAAGTATAAAACCTCCAGGATCATAAATGAAGTAACATCTTACATACTGCTTGTCTCGGGATGTTTGTTTGTACATAAACTCAAATATTGCAGTGGGGCTATCATCAGAAAAGCAACTAAAATCAGTGTTGTAGTTGTTGGTAGATTTCTGTCGTGGCAATACTTATTTTGATTATTTATATTTTTAAAAAGTTAGAGATTTAAGTTTACCAGGTGCGACTTCTGTTGGCATTGCATGCCTCCTGCCCCAGGGAGAGTGAGGGAGATTGCTTGCTTGTTTGCATATCAACACCTTGGTGTCAGTTATAGGAACGCTGTTGACACTGCTTATACTTGAACCAGGGAGAAAACAATGTAACTGTAAAATTACTATTTGATATGAAAATCTTGCATTAGTTTGTAGATTGTAACAGTTGTTGTTTTTTTAATCTTATTTTGTAAAAACAACTTACATGATCAGAATTATTGGATTAATTTGTTTTGTATCTTGTGAGACTTAATTTAGCAAGTATCCTAAAGTTATCTGAACTTTTTGCAGGGTATTATAGAAAAATCGAAAGTGAAAGGAATTCCTATCATTATTGATGCTGTAAGTATTTTCTTGATTCAGTCAGTTGTTTGACATTTAAGAATCTATTCAGTAAATGTTCTTCTCACTGGTTTTTGCAGGATGGACTGTGGCTCATTTCCCAGCAGCCTTCTCTTATTCAAGGCTATCAGCGAGCTATTCTTACTCCAAACTATATGGAGTTTAGTAGACTCTATGAAGCTATGGTGAGCTGTTTTCCTTTTTGAATTTTAAGTACGTGCAAGTTTAGTCTTTTAGTCTTTAGAAATAAACAATTTATTACTGGCTTAAAGATTACGTGCTGTTTCTTACATGGAAGAGGGTTTTTATTCCGTAGGATAATCGCCACAATGGATATTGTTAAACAGAGCTTTTTAAAAAAGACGACCCTTTCTTAGGCTTTTTTTGGTACTGCAGTGGGTATAGAAAAAAAATACCTGGAAAGACTGATGATGCTAGGGGGTTTTTGGTTTTTTTCCCCCCATACATATGCTGAAATAGCATGTGTTAGAGTATGTTGTTCTAGTATAAAACATGTACTGTGTATGGAATTCTTGTGTTGTAGCTTAGAGACCCCGTAGACAGTAGTGATCATCATGGATGTGTATTAAGACTCAGCCAAGCCATGGGGAATTTGACAATTGTTCAAAAGGGAGAAAGAGATCTTATTTCAGATGGAGAGAAAGGTAAGTGAAGCCTTTTGCTTTTAGCAATGTGATTGTTTTGTTTGCTTTCAGTTATAGTCCAGTGGTTGGACTGTGTAATAATTGGTTGACGGTATTCCCCTGAAGGCTGAAGGGGAGGGATGGCTGTCTTTGCAGATCACCTTTGGATGATTTGTGTAGATTGAGTGCAACTTAATTTATTTGCTGAAAAAAGTTGCTGATTTCATTTCTCATTTAAATGGCTATAACTTATATTTTACATTACACAGCTATCGAGAAATTAATTTTTTAATCTTTGTGAACTGCTTTAAAGTCCTTAGCTGAGATGGTCTATATAAGCACAGATGTCGTTGCTGAATTAATGCAGAATAATATTGTTGTTTCACAATATATTGGTGTGTGTGATAAACAAAGATGTCTTGAGGTTCATGAGCTGCTCAGTTCCTTGATACTGCCCACCATGGGGCTGTAGATTAGCCTGTATGTATATGACTTGTACGTTAACACTGACAATTAAAAAAAAATAAACTCTAGATTGCCATTACAACTTTTTAAAACAGTCATTTACTCATATGGTTAAAGTATACTTAACAAACCTAGCTGCTTGTCTGATGCTTTTTATACTGATCATTTGCTGTGATCAGTATAAAAGTAATTCATGAGTGCTTTCATCGCATTTTGACCACGTGGCCTTACTTCACATACATAACCAGCAGCAGCTCTGCTTCTAATTACTTGAAATGCTAATCTCCGTTAAACGTTTATGCCACTTCAGAACCGTTTTGTATATACAGTCAATTTTTCATCATCAGAAGCCTTAGGAGTCTTTTATAACAGAAAAACAGATGTAATATGACAACTAGTTTGTGCAGAGCCACCTTCTACATGCCCCTGTTAGTACAGATACTATAGCAGACTGTGAAGCAAGCTGGGATCTAGAAGCAATGTAGTTACACCTATGTAGTGAAGGACTTTGATCGGTCATATAGTACCCAAGTTGCCCTGCATGAAGTCTGCTGTCATATTTGCACCCATAGCAGACTTAATTTGTAACCTTGGACAGTCAGGCCAGGCTGAACTGGGAGGATGAACTCTGCCAGAGGATAAAATATCCCACCTCCAGTTTATGCCAGCTAGAGAGCTTTAGAGCACTGTAGAAAGTACCGGTTTCTTCCGCTGGTTTTATGTCAACAGTGTTCTTTTTATGCAGAGTTGTTGCTTTTTTAATGCCTGTCAGGAAAACTGGGTGAGCGCTTTAGATTGAGCACATTACGTAGTATATCTTCTGTTCTTTTTTGTTATTCTTGAGACAAGTGTACCCCCACCATTGCTGAAGAGAGGGGACACTCCATCTCCATTGTCTCTTGTCATGCAGGATTCAAAAAACCAGGAAACAACTGAAATTCTTTCCAATTTCAATTTCGTATGTTCAGGTGTGGCACAAGTTTGATGTATGGCTTGCTTGCTCTGGGGGCTCTTTGTTGTTTTTATCCCACCTTGTTCTTTGTTGTGTTCTGATATTTTTTTCTCTTAGTTAAGTGGCTCTTTGCTTTGAAATAAAAACAGTTCTGGGCCTTTACAGCAGTTGTTTGATGTCCAGCTATAGGGCTGCTCTCTTGTTCTTACCTTGGTTCTGTCACTGATGTTTTCTCTTTCCTGGATTACAGACATTACAGGCAGCATTGCTGAGCTGTAAGAAAGCAGTTGTCAGGTTTAATACAGGTTATAATGCCTGTTACAAATACTGGTTTTAGGGTTTGTGTTGCTTGCAAGAACGTTCCTGAGAATTTTACAGAAACTATAGACTTCAGCTTCCTTTCAACAAGAGTGTTCTTTGGGTCTGGGAATTACTGTCAGTCAATTTTTTAAAAGCTTCTCAAATGCAAAATTACATTGAGAGAGAAGATTCTGTTGTCTGCTCTGTGCCACAACACAGAACATGCTGCCATGTTACTGACGTTGAATTCTCTCCCAGGTGTTTCGCTCCTAACTTCTTTTTTCATCTGTCTGTTCTTTTGATCTGATGTAATTTTTTTTTCAGCTAAGACAACATACATCCATGATTCCAGTGTGAGGGAAAACCAGATCACTGGATCAGGCCAATGTCCTCTGAGCACAATCAAATACTATGAAAAGATCTGTGTCATTTTTCATGTCATCATCTGTTCGTAGTGCTTAAGCCCTACCTGTTTTCAGGTGTTTACTGCTTGAGCTTATGTGCTTAGCACACTGATACTGTAGTTTTATTCCATAAATGACTTTTAAACTTTCTCCTTTCGGAATATACTGCATGCATGCTTTCTGGGAAGAAAAATTTTAAAAAGTAAGTCTCAGTGCACTCCAGGAAAACCGGAAATTGCAAACTTAACTATGTAGTTTTAGTGTTCTGTGCTTGGCTGTTCTGGAAGGAAGGCTTTTTGAGGATGCTGAATTTTGCAGCAGGAAAGGCTGGCTTGGTGAATACTTTATAGCTCAGAGTGATTGTAGTGGTTATTTTCACAGTACTTTTATTCATGAGTCAGTAGGAAATTCAGAGACAATTGACTTCTGTTAGCTGAAGACAAAAAAAGTTACCGGGTGATTTGAATAGTGAGCTGGAAGTACAGGTGTTGCTGAAGGATTGCTGTCAGAAGATAACTCTGTCATCTAAGCAGACAAGCACAATACATTCTGATTGGAAGCTGAAGCTTAATAAATTCAGATTAAAAGGCAGGTTTTATTAACGGACGAAGAAATTAGCAATGACAATAACATACTTAGAACTTTGATCGGTTGCCAAACTGTGAAGTGTCTGGACACTTTTGAGGTTTGTTTTTATAGATCAGATTAGGTGGTGCAGGTGGTTCTTTATGGCCTTAAAATCAGTACTGAATCAATACATGGCCTCTGTGAAATCAGTAGCAGTCCTCTACTATAAAGGAGGTTTTTCTAAAATTTATCTCCATTTACAGTTATGAGCTGCCAACTGCCCTGTAAACGTAATCACCAAAATTTAAAATTAAGTTTTATATACTGTTTTTCTCTTTCCTTTTGCAATTTCACATTATAGCTTGGTCTACAGTTGTTGATTCCCTGCTCTACAAAGATGAGCTTCACCATGCTCTTGGTAGGTGATATCAGTGCCATCACTGACCAGGGTAGGAATGAGTACTCAGCCTGTGGGTAAAAGGTAAGTCAGCTTTTATTCACTATGGCACAGCTCTCTAAGGTTTTCTTTTCATTATTCTTTGGAGAACTGGTCAATAATAAAGTGTGGTTATACCAGTCTTAGTTCCTAACATGTTTAAAATTTGGTTAGGTCCTTGAAGTAAAGGATTTGGATTTTTGTTTTTTAAATGTTATAATGACTTTTTTCTGCATTTTCCCCAGCACTTGTGTTTGTCCTCTCCTCCCTTCCAAAAAGCAGACTATGGGTAACCAGCCCACTGCTGCCTGTGACTGCTTTCACCTGGAGCCTGGAGCCAAACATAGTTTCTGTCCAGTTGTCCAGCCATAGCTATGGTCAAGAAATGCAAAGCAGCATGTGAGCAAGATTATTGAGTACTGACTGTGGGGTCAAAAGCCAACTCTTGCCCCAAATCCCCAAGCAGCACTTCTGATTTCTGCCATTCGTTCCCTCTGCAGCTGCAAAGGGAAGCTATTCCGTGCTTGTCAGTCCCTGACTCACTCAGCTGAAAGCTCTTACGATGTCCAGCTGCCTAGCAAATTTTGCCTAGATTTTTAAGTGAGAGGCAGCACCTTTGTCTCCTGTGCTGCTTCTGCAGAGTGAGCAAAACAGAGGTGTCACGGTTCCTGCCCATTGCGCCACTGCGCTCTCCATCACATGTGCAGCCTAGCCTGCTGTCTCTCTGGCACTGCTTACTTGTCATCACATCTGTCCTCTGGCGCTCCTGCACCTGTCCGAGAAAAGTACTGTAAAATTTGGATCATTTTCTTGTAACTTAAATGGCCTGGTGTCTCACACTCAAGGACCTATCTAAGTTTTAAAAGTGTGATTAGGGAATATAAAAGTATAAGCACCCTTTATATAAAAGCCAACTTACATTTTCCACATCAGTTGAGTGATTTCTCCAGCCAAATTCATTAATCTTTGTTTCCCTGTCTGTATGCACTTTGGGACATGTTTCTGGGAGTCCACAACCTCCAGCTATGTGCTTTTGTGAACTAACTTGCAAAAGGAAAAAGATAAATTTTTTACTAGTGTGAGTATCTGCCAGGTCAGAGATACATATTTGTAAAATATTTTACTGAAGATCTGATAATGGTCTAAACCTTGCATTTGATGGACCACAATGGTCTTGATAGCTACATTATTTTGCATAGAAAATGGAAATCCTAAGTATTTTAATTAAACGAGTATTTGCTGTTCTGTGGGGCAGCTGGTGTTAGCTGATCCAATCTAGTTGGATCATGTTGGCAGTCAGAATGGTCGTATCTTTCATATATGGACTCCTGAGCACATCAGAATCAGTGTAATACTCCTGCTCTGTAATTGGGAAAAAAATGAAAAGAACTTGTTCAGGACATTGGAGATTCAAGAATTTAATTTTAGTCTCCAGGCTGTCTTTCGGTCTGCAGTCTCAGTAGATGTGACGCTTCATACAGGCTCTTTGGCCTTCTTTGTCATCATCAATATTACATGTTTAGCCTCAACTAGCTATCCCATATTTCACATTCTGTGTTCTACATACAAACATAAAAACCGAATCCCTAGGGTTTGGGGTGTTTCCACTACTGTGTGAACACTGAATCAAGAGCACAGGGATGTACAGTACTTTGTATTGTACATGGGCCTTTGGTTTTCTGACTGTAATGTGTCTGGGAACTAGTGTCGCAAGTGGGGCTGCCTGTGTACAGCCGTATCAAAACTGGTGGTTCCCAGTTAACTTGTAGTGCTTGATCTCAGAGAAATTAGTAAATCCTAATTTTTTTTTTCCTTTAAAGAGAGGACAGCTATTTTCAGTTACATAACAGACTGTTGGTTGTTTTTTTTTTTTAATCAAGTGCACCGTACCTGTAAATGGGTTGTTCTGGGCTTTGATCTGCCAGCAAAGTTTGGGCTGGGAGTTCCTGCTGGTAATGGTATAATTAAGTATGACACCATAGGCTGAATGCTGCCTCAGATGCTAATGTTTATCTTATCTTCAAGGAGTGCTGAAAAGGGTTTAATGGTAACTTCTTTATGGCCTGAAATCTCTTAAACATAGAGCTACTAAATGACTTGGACGTAGTTACCTAGGAAGTCTGGGGAATTGTGTGGAGCCAAAAACTCCTGAATTTCCGCTTTCTAATATTCTGTCAGTATGACAGCCCTCAATTTTTTGTTTCTGTTGCACTCAGATTTTGGTAAAAATTGTTTACATGGGCTTAGCTAAGCAAGAAATACGGGTGACTATATGTGAGGGATGCGTTACATTTGCTGCATACAGCTCTGGCAATATTTATGTGGTGTTTAATTGCTGAGATTATGTTGAAACTGTTGAATAGCACTGTGGTGGTTCTGACACCAGCAGATCTCCTTGCCATACTTCATTCAGCAATTTTTTCAATTACATCAATTTTTATTTCATTTGGCCTTTTCTTATGGTAGTATATGTACGCTCCGTGGGTAGGTGCTACAGAGCTGGGGGGGTGTGGGTGTTGGGGGGGTTAGTTCTCAGAAAGTTATTTTGCATAGTTTTCAATAAAAGACTCTGTTACGAGGTGGATTTTCTTGGTTTATCGCCCTGTGAAATAATGGTATCAGATTTGGTTGCCCAGACGTATTAAAAAACAAAACAAGACACCCTGCCCCAACAGCCAATTTGGCTGGCATTGGCTGTGTGTTTCTGTCTTAAGGCTGAACTATAGGTGAACCTCTCCATTATTTTGAATGGGACTGGTGTCAAACTAATTGACCTTAAGTGGCCCTGGTTGCTGCCTTTCAACATTGACACGTGGTGATTTCAGTCTTTGCAGTACCCTGTTGTCCAGCATCCAGTCATCTTGGTGTCCTCAGCTATTCCAAGAACCACGTTTCATAGGCTTTGTGATGTACACGTTCATCCCTGGTTGAATGTGGTACAGTCTTACTGAGCAATGGGCCAGAAAATACTGTATCCTCATGTAAATACATCGTTCTGCTTCTCTCCAGGGAATAGAACTGCCTGTCTTCTCAGCATCATCACTGACTCTTCAGTCATGTCAGTGTAATCGAGGTCTTGTAACATTGCCACTGGTTGTCACTGCAGCATATATGGATGTCACTTCTGGGGTCCTTAAAGAACTGCTTGAGCTGTCTTCACAGAGAGTCCCAGATATTTAGTGGGGGAAGTTGGGTTTGGGGGAGTGGGAAGACAGCAGCTTTATTTTTGTTGTTACAGGAGAAGGCTGGGAAAAGCATCAGGAAGACTTTGTCCTTGCAGATTTGGCAGTATGCCAGTTCGTCCTGATGGTAGTGTGGGATTCCTTCTTTTATTTTGAAAGCTTTTAACAGTGAGTGTAGTTCAGAGGAGTTTTTCATTGCTTTTCCCATTGCCTTTTGTAATGTTCATCATCCTTTTATTTTGAGGTGTTCTTTGAGGAACTGAGCCTCTGCACAAGAATTGCCTGAGCGTTATACCTTTCCCCCCCCCCATTCAAATGAATTTCCTGTAGTTCTGCTTCTTTGAAGGTATTGCATGGATTTGTTTTCCAGTACCTCTGTGCAGGTACAAAGGTCTGCTTTTGTGGTTGCCTATGAGGTAGTCTGCATGTATTTGAGACCTACTTTTTAAAAATCCACAAACAAAAGACCACTCTTTTTTTTTTTTTTTTTTTTTTTTTGTAGCAGGGTATTATAATTGGCCTGGTTCGAGGAGGTCTTGCTTTCCTGTACAGCTCAAAACTGACTGGAAGGTTGTGGGACTACAGAATAGTGGCAGATGGTGACATACAGCTAATAAGCGGGGGCTTGTGCTCAGCTGTCAGTCAGAAGGCCCCAAAGCTTTTGAACAGAGGATTTCCATCCTGCCTCCTGCCAGGAGTTCAAGCCCTCAAAGTGAAAATCCTCTGAGATACCATCTTCAAAGTAGCACAATTAGAGATAATTTCTCCAAAGCACCGTATTAAAAAAACCCCCACCAAACAACAAAAAAAACCAAACCAAAATTATGCCACCTGAATGGGCCTACCTTCTTCAGACAGCTAACTCAGAAGAGCATTACACTTGTGAAATTTGACATTAACTATTGCTCACTGAGAAACACATACAGAATCTTAATTTGGGGGGGAGGGGGGAGGGGAGAAGAGTGATTGGGAAAATTAACTGCTGGCAGTGCTGCAGCAGTGTCTACTGTTTTCATGGTGACTAATGAATCTTTGCCCTCTCAGTGGCAGAAAAAATGCACAACTGCCTGGCCTCATGAGCCCAGCAATTACTGCTGGAAGAATCGGTAGGAAATGGAAGTGAAGTACAATTCTTTATTGCACCAAGTAACAAAAAGCAGAAATGAATTATGCTAATGAACTGGAAGGGGGTTTATTTGCATTAAGTAGTTTTTTACCTCCTGCTATTTAAGATTTATCTGCAAGTCCTTCAGTTTTGTGCAGATTTTTCCTATTTTTTGTAAGAGAAGAATTCCTTTTAATAATATAGATAGCACTCCCTCTAAAACAGCTGGGCTGTTCTGTTCATACACCTTGGAGAAACCCAGCATAGGTGACTTGAGAAAATGGAGGTGAGAGCTGTTGTCGAAGCAGTGTCTTGCTTTATACTTTGCTTGTGTACTTGGCGTGCTCAGGAGCACACAAATGATCGTGTGCATAGTCCTGAACCTGTGCAGCTCCGCAGCAGGTGACTGGAGATGCTAAGGATCACTACTTGGCCACTGATGATTATACCAGCTCTTCTGTTCTCCAAGAGGAAAATAAATTTCTCCTGTTTTTTTTTCAGAGCCAAGCAAGAAGGAAAGCTAAGGGTAGATACATACTCACAAGACAGTTTCAAGAAGGGTAGAAGAACTGATGCAGTTTTCTTTTTGTGTGCCTTATGTATCCTTCAGGCTATCTGCTTGGGCTTGTTGAGAGTGGAGAACAAAGGAGTTAAATTTAGTGAAAACATCTGCATGTTCTTCACAGTTAAAACTCCACAAAGATCAGTTTGCCCAAGGTCCTTTGTATATTTAAAAGAGAAATGTAGCATCTGATATTCTGACAGAGCCTATCCACAGTGACACCGCCGACAGAAACACACGTGGATGCTGAGAACACGTTAATTGGCTGAGAACTCTCTCTTTGCATAGTTTTTACAAAGGCCAAGGAAAAGCCTGTTTTCAGTAAAACACCTTTCTCACGAGCACGGCAGAAGATTTGAGATTTTTAGTTCTATTTTGCATTTGTTCTTTGTAAAACACCTTGGTTTACGTTTGAAAACTCTGAACATCAGAGACTCTGGAGAGCTGTGTTTGTGCGGTGGCTTTGTGGAGGTACTTGGTCCAGTTTGGGGTGATCGCTCATCATGGCAGCATCAGTTCACGTGAATCACTAAACCTATGAGTGACTGAATCTTCCGTGCAGGCTGAGTGAAGTGGAGAAAGCATATACATTGTGTGATGTTATTCGTAAACGATTGAAAAGGAATTACAAAAGTATTTTTAAAATGTTAATGCAATAATATTTTTTTTTTAAGAATAGTGTATTTCGGCATATGCTGCTGCCTGTGATTAATCTCTCACCTGTTAATTGCTGTGTGCCTCAGAGGTTAACCCTCACAGCTACAGTGATATCATTGTAAATGGAAGAAAAAACGCACATGACTTTGTTTTTGATTTGTCTGTTCATAGTACTTGTATGCAGTCATGAAGGAAGCAGCCGGAGATGTGGTGGACAGGGGGACCTCCTTTCTGGTTCTCTTGGAGTCTTAGCACATTGGGCATTTCTTGCTGGAGCAGAAAAAACAAATGGGTATGAATATTAATTAATAACTTCTTTAATTCCTGTGAGTCTGTGTTCTCCTGTGGCAGCTGTTGTAGACCTGTTACAGAAATTTCCAAATGAAATGGAAGTTGTTGGAACTAAGGTATCCATGTACTTTTGAAAAATGTAAGGGTGTTCTAGAGCAGTCTGCATAATAGATACAATTTTAATAAGACAAACTCTTCAGTAATCTAGCATCTCCCAAGTTTGAGGCAGAAGAAGAGGGTGAACCTGGATCGATTCCCCAGGACATATATGTATGAGGTAGGTGTTTTCAAAACAATCGAATGTAGGCAGAAAGTATGAAGAATAAATAAGTGGTAGTCACTGGCAGCAACATCTCTGTAGTTCAGAAAGCGTGTCATTTAGTGTTGGTTTTGTAATTTGGTGAACCCTCTTGCAGTGTACCGAAGTAAATCAGTTGGGGCAGGTAAGTGGAAACTTGGAAATAAAATACAATTCAAAGAGGGTAGCCATTTTAAGGCCAAGTGGCAGTCCAGTTTGGTCATACATGCAGCTGGCTCTCCTGTCAAATTATGTCAATTCCTGTCCGACTAGTTGCTCCATACAGTCATGTAGTCTTTCTGTGAAAGTAGCTGCTTTAAATAAAGTTGAAAGGAACCTGACACAGGCAGTTAGGAAACAACAATCCCTTTCCCAATAAGTAAGGAGCCCTTGAAGCTCGAGGAGTGGAGGTCTCTTGTCTTTTGCATGCTACATGCAGGTGCACATGGTTAGACGTCCACAGGAGTTAACTACTCTGTGCTCGCGTTTACTGCAAGAGCAACTGCACTTGGTCCCCCAGGAGGAATGAGGGACCAGTTGAACCAGACTTTAAAATTCTGAAATCTAACAGTGAGAAATGAAATCAAGATTGATTGTGTACCTGAAATCGCAGCTGCCACTAAAGGAGGAATTTTGTTTTACTTCATTAAAAGAGTGACTTCTTTTTTGCATGGTATAGAACAGATCGGTATTAAATTGTTGAAGAGATTAGCAAACACAGCACATTTTCTCCAGGCTGTCCTGTCCTGGGCTCCTGTGGCTTTTCCAAACAGCTTGCCTAGAAACTAATTTATTTTATAGATGAAGGAAAAGTGGGAGAGTATAATTGGCATCAGCAATACATTGTATCTCCTGTGGTGGTGTTAAGGTGACCCTTCTCAAACACCTGCTGTAGCAATCCTGTTTACCTCATGTATTTCAGGAAAGGAGGAGCTTTTTTGGTTTAGTGAATCAGGGCATCAGCTTGTAGGCTGCACTGCAGGCAGTCCAGCCAGTCCTTTCATGCATGTGGTCAGCTCTGCTTTTATAAAACAGGTCTCTGCAGAGCAGGATTTCGAAACATTAAGATTGTACTGGCTTTCAGGGGTACTAATGGCATAGTAGGTAGGATTCCCCTGTTTACTTAAGTAGACAGGATGCTAAGGTGATGTCTTTGGATTATAGCGTGTATCAAACTGGTTGTGTAGCAACCTTAGAAATAGGAACTTTAACTGTCTTGAGCCCAGAGGCCTTGCAACAGCTCTTGTTTCACGGCAATATTTGAGCATCCAGGATTGACTCTCAGGGTGGCTTAAGTGCGAACTCTGGCACCTTGATGAGTGTATGAAGTTGCTGTTTTCAAGGAAAAGATACACAAAGCTGCCCTGGTAACACCTAATTGTAAACCCACATTCTGCTTTGGCTGTGTTCTGTATCATGATCCTTCACAAAACTCTTACTTGGCACAGGAGCCAGTAGGTCCTTAGTGACTCACAGGCAGCTCTGTCCCAGCTACAGCTGAGGCTGAGCTTTCTCAGGTTTTGTCATGGTTTAACCCCAGCTGGTAACTTAAGTACCACACAGCTGGCCATTCACTCCCCTGCCCCGAGGGAGGGGGAGGAGAATCAGGAAGAAATGTAAAACTCAAGGTTCAGATAAGAACAATTTAATAATAAAAATAAATAACAATTATAATGAAAAGGAGGGAGAAGGGAAGGGAGAAAAGGAAACCAATTACGTGCAATACAGTTGCTCACCATTCACTGACCGATGCCCAGCCAGTCCCTGGCCAGCTCCCCCCAGTTCATATACTGAGCGTGCCATCCCGTGGTACGGGATATCCCTTTGGCTAGCTCTGGGCAGCTGCCCTGGCTGTGTCCCCTCCCAACGTCCCGTGCCCCTCCAGCCCTCTCGCTGGCAGGGTCTGAGGAACTGCAAACTCCTTGATTTCATATAAACGTTATCTAGCAATAGCTAAAACCATCAGTGTGCTGTCAACACTGTTCTCACACCAAACCTAAACCACAGCACTGCGCCAGCTACTAAGAAGAAAATTAACTCTATCCCAGCTGAAACCAGCCAGCAGCAACCGGAGCCCAAATTATTCTGCAGTTGGCTCCCTCTGCTCTGGTGCTGTAAGGCAGCAGAAGCAGCTGCTGTGGCCCGGCCTGTGAGAAGGTGCTCTGGAAGTGGCAGGGCTGCGCTGCCTTCTCCAGGGGAGGTTTAGCACCCGAGGCCTGGGGCTGGGTGCGCTCTGGCAGTTCCTAAGCACACAGGAAGTGTTAAGAATGTGCCTTAATATTTCCGTTGGGGTCTGCAGCTGTCATGGTGCCCCCTTTAAGCTGATCTAATGAAGGCCCTGGAGCAGTGATTATGCCCCTGTTGAAAAATCATCTCTTGTCCGCATCCCCACATCCTTCCCCCACCCCCTGCAATACAAAACTAAACTGAGTTGCCCAGCATGTGGGGAGGAAGAAGAGTTAAAAGGTTGCCAGTCTTCCTCTGAATGAAAGGATGAAGTTTCACACTGGTAAAACTAGACATGGAACACCTTCTTGCCCACTTTTTAAGCATTCTTTCCTTTTGCATCCTTCGGCCCTGTTGGTGTTTCTCATCCAGTCACGTGCTGTGACATGGGAAGTACTTGTTTAAAAAAAAAAAAAAAAAGATTCAGCCAAAGGTGCTCTGCAATGCAAGAATCTTAAGAAACACAGATGTTTGCTTGAGAGACTTCCCTGAAAATGCTGACAAACACTTATAGGTACAAAAATTGTCCACCACATTATGAATTACACAAGAGTGTTCAGATTGTAATGTTGGTTTTTGTTTTTGTTTTTCTCCTTTTAGTCAAAATCCCTTTCTAGTGGCTGCATTTGGAGCTTGCTCTCTTACGAGGCAGTCTAACCACCAAGCCTTTCAAAAATTCGGACGTTCAATGACTGCCTCTGACATGGTTTCAGAAGTTGGAACAGCTTTTAACAAACTTTTTGAAACCTGAAGCCAAAGCAGCAGAGGAGAAGAGGAGAAAGAACAATGACTGCAAGAGTAATTACATTTACTGTAGAATTTACATAAGTAATGCACCCTTTCAAGTGCTGTAGCAGCATTGGTATGCTAGGTAGATTTTTTTTTTTATTTTTAAGAATAGAAAAATATGATTAATGTAGATATTTTTTAAGAGTTTGGAATACAAAAATGTTTTGGCTGAAATAAGCTGTAGTTGCAGATCTGTTATAATAAAACTAAACTGAAAGTAATTCCTCTGTTCTTTTTGATAGTTATTGAGCAATAACTGAAGTGTGAACAGCAAAAAAAAAAATAATGCACTTGATACTTAGATAAAATTCTTCCACCAGCTCAACTGAATTTCTTCAAGCTTGTCATGTTTTCATTTAGATCCTCTGACTAGAATTAGCTATTGCACTTCATTTTTTTGCCATACTAGTATATTAAGAAGCAAAAAGTCAGCCTCTTTGGAAAGGGAATGCATGAGAGTTGCTGTAGATTTCGAATGTAGTTAGTTGCCTTTTCCCATTCCCAGTCCAGAGGCAGCGTTCGTTTTGACAGGACATCCCTTCCTGCAACATCTTGGTTTTCTTTTTTTCAAAAGGTTCCCCCATTGCAGAATAAGGATATACTGTATGTATATTAGCATTAAACAGTAATTATGCTTACCTGAAAAAAAAAAAAAATTCCTTTAGCTGGCCTTGACTCATATTGAACTGGATATGATGAACTTTGTGAAATTACCATTTGGAGAGGTATGAGGCAGGGTAAGAAACTTAGCGATACCCAACTGAACTGGTCAGACTCTTAGTTATCATGGAAGAGTGAAGTGCTTTTAAAAAAAAAAATAAAAAAATTTAAAACTCAAATTGCCTGCTGAGTCAGAACCCTAAGGAGGAAGATCAGTGTGCAGATACATTTAACCAGCAGAAATACGAACTGAAGGAACAGAAGGCAGCCAGCAGCACGTGCCTGTACCCTCTTAGTGTTGTGCAGGCAGCCACGTGCTGCAAGTCAAAGGCAGGAACAGAAAAAAAGTGGTTGGTGTTTGAGCTCCAAGTGCAGCACCTGGCTCCAGGGGCTTTTTGCTCAACCCTTAGCAAGACAGGCAGGGCCAGAGCTGGCTGGCTCGTTGGCAGGGCAGATGAACATTGGGTATAAAGGGGAAGTTGCGTGGGATTTTGCACAAGTATCATTTCTTAAAGTTTTGGAAATTCAGTCAAAGCTTGTAGGGATTGAACCAATATGGAAAGAGGGGCAAGTTCATGGGACATTTAAGTGGGTACTGCCCTTAAATCTACAATCTAGCTCCAACTGTATATACTCATTAAAGCGCAGGAACAAGCATAAAACGTGTCTAGTTATTGCAATAGATGTTATATATTCATTGCAGCCACTTTTCCAGTGATCTAGCTTTAGATTGCAATATGGTGTCACGCATACTAGTCAGATTGCGTTCTCGTACCTTGCAATAGCTGCTCACAGAACACACCTGCAGTCAGAAAGGCTGCTCCAAGTATTTCCCTTCAGCCCTTATAGTTGATATTTCTGGATGCACTGTGACTACTACCTCACCCCGATGCATTTTTTTTTCTTTTCAAACCAGTTACCTATTTTTAAAATAGGGTTTAAAACGTTTGCTCATTTTGGTCTATGAGGGTTCACAGACTTTTAGATTAGAGCAACATCTGTTCATAAGAGATGGGATTCTGGTGTCTAAGCAGTTTTGTAAACTGTCTACATCTTTGGGGAAACCAAGCAACCACTGTTTTTCCCATTAAAACTATTTGAGAAGCCCAACTCCTTTTAAATAAAATCAGAAAGTTAAAACTGATTTTAAAACAGCTACTGGATTTCCTTTAAAATGAGCTTTTTTTTTTTTTGTATTTAAAACATCAGTGATACTACCATTAAATGGCATTTGTAGGTGAAGTCAATTAACAGAAATCAGTACAGATTTCAACCTGCCATGTTGGTTTTAAAGCTACACAGAAGTTGTAACTGTTATTCATTAATGTATACAAATTGTTACAATTTTTAAACATTCTGGAAATGTAGCAGTTTCTTTTGGTAGGAAATAAAAAGAATAGCAAATTAACTGCGTGTACTTTGTTTGGTGTGTTCCAATCACGTTCCCCACAGAAGCCGAGCTAAGTTTGCCATTCGTTCTAGTTGACTGGAGCAATACAGGCACTAGCAAATTTAAAATACCAACAGTGTCAAATAAGCTTTAGCCAACGTGCCAATGACAACACCCCATCTTCTCCAGCAGTACCAATAACCAGAAAGGGAGCAGAAAAAACAGCTACACATTTTATTCTCAACAATATAAAATAAAGCCTTTATCCTTTTGAACAGATTACTTGTGTGAATTGTATTTTCAAATGAAAATCCTTGTGGATGAACCCTGTCACGAGTGAGTGGTTTAGGATGCTTAAAGAAACACCAAAGGTATTAGCAAAATAGTTTTAATGTGATTTTGTGGGAGTGTAACTTCACAAAGATTGGTGGCAAGGTTCACATGTAGGTAAGTAACACAAAGAAGAATCAAATTAAAATTAAGCTGGAATGTACACAGAGACTAAAGACTTAAAAGGGTAAAAGAGACCCTCCTATTGTGTCACGAGGTTCAGAGTGGACCCCCTTGCCTTCTAAACTCTTAATAGAACTTTGGTGCAGGTAGAGCCGATCTTAGTCTCGGGCTTAGGACAACAGTTTATAGCTAAGGGCAAACACAAGATTTTAGCAGCACTTAATCATGGACTAATTTATCAAAGTGGATCAATAGTATTTACTACAGTCACAACAGTAAGTTAATTACAGAGCCAAGATGGGAACATTCATTCTGTACTTGTTACGAGGTGCCCACACCCATTCACACACATGCCTAGAAGCACAAAGGAGATAGATGTATAGAGATACATATACAAGTGTACAAAAGCTATGTATCAAAAGTTCCCCTCGAGTTCAGGGAGATACGTCAAACGCCTTTGCATTTCTCAGCAGGCAAAGGCTCGTGCCTTAAGGCATGGAGGTATCAGCCAGGCTCCATCATCAGCTTGGGCCCTCCTGTCTTTGCACCCTTGGGCGCTGGCGAGCTCCAGAGGGATCCTGCTCGGAGGGAGACGCTGTTCACAGGCCACATCCAGGCCAAACGGCCTCCCCTGGGACCGACCGCTGTTTGTAGGGGTGGAGATGACAGTAATTTTCCATCCTGGCCCCAATCTGCTGCAATTTTTCGAAACACCAGTGACAGCAGTACCGCACCACTGGGATTCAGATAAGGAACGCCCCAAGGGGACATTAGGATTCAGATGAGGAATGTGTCTGTATGGTCAGTGGCGTTTCCCACCTCAGCCAGGCAAGAATCACGAAGCGATGCTTAACCACCCAACTCATGACACGGAGGCTGAGGCATAATGGGGATCTTCCCGAGATCAGAGTGGCCCAGGGGAGGGGGGGCAAGACATACCAAACACCCCTCTTATTTTTGTTTTTTATCGTAAATTGTTTTAAAGAAAGTACACCAGCAGGTAAGTACAAGCCCCATATAAACTCAGCCACTAGAACCCCAGCTGCCTCATGTGTAAGGCGGGCCTCTCTGCATCTGCCCACAGCCACACCACCCAGGGATGATTTTTTTTTTTTTTTTTTTTTTTTTTAACACAAACATTGCAAAAGAAAAAAGGTAACTGAACAAATAATAACTAAACATACTACCTTTATCTTCCCAATTCTGATGGAGAGATACTGAGCATGCTGCAATCCCAGTGCTGGGGAAATCTCAGTGCACAAACTGACAAGACACCCAGCCTCACAGATAACTAACTGCACACCGTGACACCAGGCTTAAAGATGTCACAGGACCACACCAACAACACCGCAACAAGGAAATGCTTCAAGGCTAGAAGTGTCAGCTCCTTCTACGTCTGACAGGAACACAATTGTTTAAACCACTGGGCATAAAACTAAGTGTTTTCACCCTCAAAGACAGGCTTAAATTCTTGCCTCTGTCTTCACTGTGTTACACATCGCAGGGCCAGCTCAGCAAAACGGGGGGCAAGGGGAGATCACACAGCAGTCGGGGCTGGGGCGCTGCCTGCATGAGAATATACTGGGGCCTGTGTCAGACAACACAGCTGCTTGCACACTGCCATGTATTCTGGATGCTTCCACCACCTGCGCTGCATACACACCTGCTGCGAGTCCTGTATTTACTTACCTAGTAGTAGCATCAACAGTTTTGCTCAGATTATATACTACATCTTTGTTAGCCATTCTGTTCCAAAGATTTTATTTGGAAAGTACTAGTATTTACAACTGTGGCCAAAGCAGCTGAAATAAAAAACAAGTCCAAGGATGAAGGATCAGCTTTTTTTCTCAGTCTGCTGCTCTGCTTGGCCTCCTTCCACAATTTCCCAGGTTGAGACAGCAGCTCTGTCCTGCAAGAAGCAAGCGGGTCAGTCCCAGCAGGCTGGATCACAAAGGGATCGTACACATGCAGCTATTTGGAGGTGCAGGTTTTTAACCAAGCTTAATACAGCAAAGCTATGCGTCCAGTTTGGTAAAAGAGGTGGCAATGCCATCTCACAGGAATGCCATTGTTACCAATAATGCTCAAAGTTGTACACCAAACCCAGGTAATTCTCCCCAGTTAAGACACAAAAAATCCACACTAGAGATGTGATCTCTTCAGTGTGGGATGCTGCAGCAGTGTGTAGTCTCTCTCATACAAGTAACTTCTGATAAACTCCGACAATCACATTTTCTTGTTTAAATGACTCATGTACATGGAAAACTGCTGCTCTTATGGCCAATACATGAGAATACACTACCTAACATTTGATCTTCTGAATTTTAGGATAGTAGCCTGTTGCTGTAAATACCTGTAATGCAATACTGTCATATTTTTGAAAGAGGATATTACAGTCAAACTGAACATTTCTGACTATTAAGGCCTGGCTGTCTGACTGCAATAGTTGAAAATAGAAGTTAATCTGCATATTGAAACATGACAGTGTTACATGAGTTCTGTCTCATGAGAGAGGCTGCAATGCAATGTGGAATTTTCTTTACAGGAAAATGAAAACTGTTTCTGATGTGTAATTACCCAATTACTACATTTCACTTAGTAGCACAGATTAGCCTGCATTTCAAGCACGCTCTAACAACATGAAAAGACTGGTGGCTATTTTAATCAATTTGTTACAAGTTCTGTAACTTCAGACAAACAGAACATTGTCTACATTGACCAGCATGGAAAAGAAACCAGTGTACAGAAACAGCAAGTTTATAAGCTGAAGGAGAAATTACCCTTTCTACAAAGCTGATTGTTATGGGACTTAAGTTACTAGCATACTCTTAAATTGCTATTCGCATCCTGGAGCAGCCAGCCCCTCCCTGAAGGGGTTCCTAGTCTGCACTGGGTGGAGGTGAGGCTTGTCTGCTTCATCTGTTGTACTGCTTTTCCTCCTGCACATGGACTCGAGAAGTTGCTGGCTGACTTCAGCCCCGTGCAACAGAAGGAGAGCTTATCAACAGATGCATTACTGCGTGTGTATCATGTGCCTTATAAAAGTTTCATGGAAATCAGAGGCTGGGTAGAAAAAGAGAGAAATTCAAATTACTTCCTCAAGCACTTAGTAGGTGAGCAGGACGCAGCTGCTAGGTGCTGTGTTACCACGGCATTTTTGGCAATAGCCAAGCCAAGGTGGCCAACCGACCCAGCCAAGCAGACTCATGCTGAGCACAAGCGTGGCAAGAGCTCTGCTTTGGGCAGGACCACGGCTTGTCCATCATGTGCTCCAGCGAGCCTGCGTGAGGAACCGCAAAGCTGCATCACCTGGTTTTCAGGACTCTTCTGGGATTTGCAAAGGCAACCTTCACAGCACACCTTCAGATACTTTCACCGTATCAGCAAAAAAAGCAGAGTTCAGCTTTGGACACAAGCTGTGTGCACTCATATGTGCATGCATGCTTCATCTTCAGGAGCAAACTACTCTGGGACAAGCAGGAGACAGATTATGCTAAGCTTCAGGTTATTAAAAAAATTAAATAAATGGAATGGGCTGAATCCTTGCTAAGGCAAATTTCTACAAGGTTATTAAATGTCCGTAAATTCCTTTAAAAACAAAGGAAAACAAATCTGCAAGAAGGTGGAGGTGGGGCTGTGGCGGTTTTGCCAAATAGATCAAAAGGGAGAGACTTGTCCAAGACACTGTCTCAGTGCAGTTATTAGGATTTGCCAACTTTGACAGGTAAGTGGAGCAAGGATTTAGCTTGTTTATAAACAAGTTAAGGAATCAGATGTTCCAACTTCCCACAGCCTTCCTTTGCTTCCACAGCTGTAGCTCACCACCACTGTGCTTTGGCCCTCTCCCCAGTTTGTACCAGCACACTCGCTTTCATCTGAGATCATGGGACAGCTGACCATGCCTTGTATTTGTTCTTAATAGGTGTGCTGACAAATGACATGTCTCATGTTCAGCAATGAAAGAGGATGTATGCTGTCACTCCCTAATGTCACTGTGGTTTATATCCTCCCACCGGTAAAACAATGTAAGGAGACCGTGCAAGGCTCAGTTCCCACGCCAGGGGAAAATTGAGCAGCATGAACTGGAGGGAGGAAGAAAGATGCTGGAGGGAAAAGGGAGGATTACTTTTCACATAGGGAACAACACTGACCCAACAGGGGCTGGAGCAGAGGTGGGAAGGGTACTGAAGCAAGAGGAACTGGAAGAAGCAGCACCTGTTAAAGTAGTAATATAGCACCTTGAGACCAGGAGGGGACAGTAAGCCAATGAAGGGATTTCTCCTGAGCCACCACTGGAGTAATGGAAAAGAACACTGGCATCAGGTATAGGCTAAAAGTAGAAAGTAGGCTGGAGAGAGGAGTGGTACAGGAATCAGAGTACTTGTGGCTCAGGAACAGTTGGGAACGGAGCTGCTGAAGACAGAGGAGGCTTTCTGGTGAGGACTTTTTTGGTGGGGGAATGTGGAGAGGGGTAGAGGGAAGGCATTATTTAAGTCATCTCAGTTTACTTTCCAGTTCTTCTGCAGTCTTTTTAAAGATTGCACGCATTACTCATAACCTTTCCTTCCGGACTGAATCTGAGCAGCTTGGGGATTTCTGAGTATTACAGGATTTTCAGTGCGCATATAGCACACCCTTAACTGCAGAAGCAGGTACAGCTTGCACGGAGACACGAGGCTGAGGGAAAGCAGAAGAGAAGGCTAGCGGTACAACCAGGCAAGGGCTCAGCTCCCACCTCCTGCTGCTGCAGTCATACAGGGGCCGGGTGCAACACCGAAAGCTGCTGCAGGGGCACAAAGGGCAAAAACAAATGTTGTCTTAAAAACTATCGGTCTCACAAAGAGGGTTATTACTGTCTTCTACCTTTATGTGGATTCCAAAGGCAGCAAGGTCTCCACGCAGACTGTCACAAGCCTCCAGGAGCGGTTTTCTCTCCTGCATTAACTGCTGCCTCTTTTCCTTCTGTTCCTGTTCCGGCCCTTTGGCTGCCGTGGCCCCCTCCAACGGCACGGTGCCTGCTGCTTCTGGCAGAGCGAGCGCGTAATGACGGACCTTTGCGCGGAACTTTACAAGCTCATCCATGACATTAGAGAGCACAGCAGAGTTGTCTCCTCCCAAAGCCACCTGGAAATCAAACAGGTTTCTTTACAAACATCTGCGAATGATTTTTAAATCAAGCCCAACTCAGTATCACGCACTGAGGCCTCATCACCTCTCTTCACTGTGCATCTGCCATATATTGGTACAATTAAAATGCCACAATCTCACTAATGCCAGACAAAAAGTTACAGTAGAGTCATACTTGGAAGTAATTCAGCATATTCCTGTGCAGGAAAGCCTCTACCTTGGAGCAGAGAGCTCTCACGTGACCATAACATGCTGCATAATCCAACTGTGGAACGCATCGCCACAGGAAACCTCCAAGATGCCAGAAGCGTGCATAAATTAAAAAGGGATTAGACAAATTAATGGAAGAAAGGCCTGGCAACAGCCATGCGACACAGCAAGGGAAGCCCAGCCCCCAGCTCAGACGGCCCCTCGGCTGCAAAGGTCAGCAGAGCCAGAGAGCAAACCAGCCCCTTACTCGGCCTTTGAGCTCCAGACCTTCAGGAAACACAAAACCAGGAGCACGTACTCTGGCTTTAAGTCTCTAGATTACCCTTTCTCCTTGCACCTACAGAAAACCTCCCCTATCGCTAAGACACAAGAGGGGGAGCAGACAACGGAGCACTGAAACGTAAAGCACACCAAGGCCAGGGGGTGAAGCTGCCGGCAGTGATGCCTGGCTGGGAGCAGAAGAGCAACTGAGTAATTAGAGCCAGAAGGGATTGTATTTAGACACTGACCAGCAGGATGGAAGTGACAGGGAGTAGTTTCAGAGGCCGTTGACTGCAGCAAACAAGGAGGAGGAGAAGGAGGTGAGGGGGAAGCTATCAAAGATAGAGTGAGGTACAAGATGCTCTCCATAATCATAAAAGGTAGCCAAGTCCCCAGAATTCCAAAGCATGTAAACGTATTAAAGAGGAAGTTATGAGATTGAAGAAAGCAACAAATCTAAGCAGCCGAAATGCTCCATTGTAACCTGGGGCAGGTAAAAGAGCAGGATAAATGCTCACATACAGAATGGGGAGCAATGACAAACGATGAGGGGAGCAGGAAACACTTCTACAAACACCACTGCCAACGTTCAAACCAGGCACCCGCTCAGGACACAAGGCAAGGTCCTCCAGAAGGAGGGGCAGCTTTAGGAGATGAACCAGCAGATTTCCATGTAAAACACTGTGTAGCCTCTCAGGGCTGATCTCCAGTTTCTTCTCCTGAAGTACCAACCAATCCAAAGAGCTCGTAAGAATTTTTATATGGAAATCTGGCCCTTGCCTACCCCACAGATGATCACCTGTTTGCCCCCAGCTGCACCCACAATACAGCATACCTCAGCAGAGCAGAAGCCCTCACCTTTTGCTCCCCAGCTCTGCAACGGGCGTGATGGTTTCCACCCACTGTCTTTTCAGCCAGATTCACCTTACCTGCCTGTGGCTGTCCAGGCTCCTTCCCTTGCCACCACAGAGACAGACACAGGCAGTCTTAATTTTACAACTGCCAGACCGTCCCTTGGTGGTGCCTCTCTCCACCTACTTCTGCACCGCTGCAAAGCACAGGCAGCCACGTTAGACTGTAGGGTGGGATTCATCTCGGCTAATTAGCCTTAACAGCAAGACAGACCCACAGGCTATATGCAAATACTCAAATGAAGAGGGCCCCAACGCCACTCCTTGCAGCCTCTGTATTAACTTCGCACAGTGGCAGCTAGGCCAGCTAGCCCCCTCCCAGCAGCCTGCATGCTGGGACCTGTGGTGGTCAGGGACTGCTCCCAGCAAGCTGCATGCCCGGGATCACCTGGCTAAGGGGCAAGAAAGGTTGGATGCTGAGCTGTTGCAGCTGGTCTCAAGGTCAGAGAACAACCCTTGCACCATTTAATTTACTAGCTTACGGCAGCCCACGGACCCTTCTGATGAAGGCTTTGATTGATTCATTTACTGGAAGCTGAAAGAGCAGAGGGACAGAGAAGAGTCTGATGTGCTGCTCCTTCCTTCCTGCCTACCTTGCACCATCTTCTGCTGACCCTGCCATCCCAGAGAAAGCAGCACAGCATACAAAGAAGAAAAGCATTCACACACTTGTTTCAGCAAAAAATGTAGGTGCAGCGGGCACCTGCACACAGACAGCCCAGAATCTAAAGGAATGACTTTGCCATCCAACTTACAGATGTGTTTAGTACACCGCTAAAAATTAACAGGACAAACTGCACATTATGAGGAGTAACACACAACCAATTCACATCCAAACGCTGTTTTGAAAGAAACTGTGGAAAAATACACAAAGAGGCAAAGTAAATAAATGCATTTATTGCTATACTGCCTGACTTTCAAAGGATGAATAATGTTATTTACATTTTCTTATCCTCTTCTCCTCCTCCTCTCCAAAAGGAATTTTTGAAGAACAGTTTTTCTAAAGGAAGTTTTCAACTTCTTGGCATTCGGCTCCAGATTTTGTGCAGGAGAGAAGCACAGAACAGCCTGCTAGTCTCTTAACACCTTGTGTCATTTTAAATGCTCCCCTTCCATACATCGGGATATCACTTCCATATTTATCACTCTCTTCCCTGTGCAGTACTTTGAGATTTTCTCTCCTTTTCTTCCCCCCTCACCATTTCTACCTTTCCAAGTACCAGAGGATATGTAAAGTATTTCCAATGATGGCGCAACTCCCCACCACTGCCTGCCCCTCCCCGCACCCTGCCACAGCTCAAGGCAGAGCAGCCCCTTTCCCCGCACCATGGCTTTCTGCAGAAAGAAGAAGATCTGTGCAGGGAGATCACAACTGCAAATATTTGTACAGCTATCAAGGTCAGCCTGGGTGCAACCATCAGAAAGAAGAGGAAGAGCCAGGGGAAAGCCAGACACATAACAAGACCAACTTAAAGACCTCCAATGCTATCTTCTCGTTGTTTCATTCCTCAGACTTTCATTTCCACAGCATAATTGCTTCAGAAGTCACATGGGTGCACCTCCAAGAACAAGAAAGCCCACACTTTGTTCCACCTGCTTACATGTTCTCTTAAGACATCACAGCAGAAACTGCAAGCGGTGCAGAAAGGTTTACTAAAACCATAAATAACTGTTACATCTGATGCTTTCGGAAAGTCTTCTATAAACCAAAACACTGGTGCTGCTACCATATACTAGTACACATAGAAGACATGTTTCGTACCTGTCTTTCTCCAAAGGACATCCCAAGGGCATTAAAAAAGCCTTCTATATAGGAAATAATGCTTCCATACACAACAGAGCTTCTAGGAGATCCAGCATCCTGTTTGAAAAACACTCAAAAGAGATTGTCCAGTCAATACACATTACAGAACTCAGCATCTCTCTGTAGCTTAGTCCACAAGGGAAAACTATGACTAATTATATAGATCTACCCCCACCAGTAAACACCTGCCCAGAGGGAACTTTTACAGAGATCTAAAACCACCTCACAACACAAAGGCAAAAGACTTAAGTAAATGGGGGAGGGGAAGAAATTATTACCAGCATACACAGTGAGAAGAGATGCGTGAAGCTGCCATGCATTACATGCGCGCAGTAAATTAGACCTAAAAATAACACTTCTGGGCGTGAAAGAGCCGTGTGTATGAAAACAAAATAAAAGAACAAAATCCCAGCTTCAAGGGCAACTATAAAATAAGTGATTTAAAAAAACCTCAAATTCTTTTTTGAGTGCCTTATTGATTTAAGCAACGTGAAGGCTGCTTTGAGATAGCTTATGGTGTTTTTGTCATGTTCCAGTAGCACCAGCAACAGAACAGCATTTTTAAGAACACATTTCTTTCTTTCTTTCCTCCGTATTTATTTCACACACAAAAAACAAAAATCAAGGTGAAATAATAGACCAAGAAGCAATTTAAGGAACTAACCCTTGCCTAAAAAAAAAAAAAAAAAAAAAAGAATGACAACATACACAACTGGATTAGCAGCTGGTACTGGATGCTATCCAGCATCTCCATTAGGGCCTGAAATAAGCCGTAAGTTAAAATTTGCAAAAGATCTGAACCGGAAGGAGCCGAAGTGGACCACCAGGTGAAAGAAACAGGAACATGTCAACTAAGTTAAGAATGACAAGACAGTTGAAAAGAGGAATAAGTAGTTATATTTATGTGCATTTACTCACAGTTAAGGAGAAAAACTACACGCAGTCAGTACGAAGTAACGCTCAGACAGCTGGGCTGCACCCAGAAAAGCTCCACCACCGCAACCAGAAATCTGAGTCAGCCACCCCACAAATACCCCAGCGAATTCTCAACAAAGCCACTGACAGAAGGAACTCGGGGGAAACAAGCAACGACTGGCAAAATGAGGCTACTTGTATTTAGAAGCAGTAACGCTGTTACAGATCCCTGCTGCAAACTGGTTCGGGTCAGGGATTCAGCGAGAGTCATTTTGTAAAGGTAAGGCTAAGGACAGAATTTAAAACCAGCACCAAAACAGGACCAGAAGGAGGCAGAATTTCTAAACCAACAGGTTAATTCTTTCTTAAAGTCAGTTATCGCTATTTATTTTACAGCACAAACATGGTGGTCATGATGACATCGGCAATCAAGAAGCACAGCAACAAGCCAGAGCCGCTCGCCTCAAGCAAGAAAAGAAGCCATTAGTAAAAGGAGACCCCAAAGTGCTTCAGCCTGTGCTTCCTGCTCGGGTCTGGTCCTTACCAGACGCCTCCTTTGTGTCAGCATCAAGAGATCTTAACAGGGTCTCAATCTGCCAAAAGGCATCTGAAGACAGACTCACGCAGGCATGCTGAGGCTGCAGTTATAATTTGCCAGCAGCAGAAGCCATTTAGTCCCCAAAGCTGAACTCACCACCGTGACTGCCCCGTGCACCTGGGGCTGCCTGCCAAAGCCCCCGCAGCGACCAACCGCCCCCCACTTCCCAATTTAGGTTGATTTCTGTGCATACGTATTAAGCAAAGAAGCAGGGTAAGAACATAAAATCAGCACTAAAATCAGCAGCATGCCACAACAGCTTCAGGACTTTCAAAAATCTTTAGGTATAAATAATATAGAGCAGCAGGAAAGAAACATCCTTTGGACACAACGAAGCACAAAACAATAGCCACACACAATTCCTGTGATGTGATCAGGACAAATGGGCACTATTAAGGTCAACAATTTATGGAGCTTTGTTTCTGCTGGTTTCTTATGTGAACAATAAACTAATCTGTCTGCATTAAACAGTAGGACAGTGGACAGCTGTCATTTTCTGATCTCTGTATCCTAATGGGTTACCTTAGTAACAGCCTTAAGCTGTCTGTTGCCATGGTGAATGAGGTCCATAATTGCTGCAACAGCCCTGGAGGTGTCAAAGTCATCCGCAAACGCAGCCTTCACGGTTACTTTTGTGTTGGCTAGCCTTCAAGAAGAAAACGTAACATTTAAGATAAGACAAACAAGATGCCAGCAGTACGCTGAATTCATCAGCTATTCAGCCAGAGGGAGTCATCGAAAGGACACTGTCATTTCCTTCCTAGCTATCCTGTGATGGGCGATGCTACACTGATCAGGGAGAACACATCTTCCAGCTGCCAAGGGAGAAACTCGACACTTGTCAAAATCCAAAGTGCTACAACCATTCAATAAATACATGGTTAATCACAGGAGCCAACAACAGCTGAGCATGGTTTGCCTTAATAATTTAAAAACAGATGAAAATAAGGTTGCTGTTAAGCACATTTGAGATTTTTCTAAGTCCTCCTCTTTTTTTTTTTCCCCAGCAGCCTGTTTTTCACACTAAGGGCATGCTTCTCGTCCAAAGCCACATCACAAGCATCACTCCAGTGTCTGGCAAGAGAGCTGACTCGGGGTCGGCCAGGGGTCCCGATGGCAGGATCTGGCTCGGAAGAGGGCACCGCTTCCTCATTTCCCAGCTAAGCCCAATCATAGCTCTGGAACTCCACTCAGCTTGGCCCAGATGGAAAGGTCTGGTAGAAACACCTCCGTAACAGTGCCAAAAGCCAGTAGGCAACCAGCACTCACCGCTGCAGAACCAGTGCCACTGACTGCAGCTGCTTTGAGCAGCAGAATGAGGACAGCAGCAGGAGTAAATGGTGAGCTGCAAACAGCTGCTGGCAGTGCACTCTTGTACACAGCCAGGCGAACTGGACCTTGATTGCACTGGCCCAAGGATGCCATTTCATGATAAAGCTCCAGAAGCAGGGTTACCTGGGGAGCCTCAAGTACCTCTGCGGCTCTCCTGAACCCCATTTTGCCCGTTTCACCTGTTTCTGAGTGGTTTTGCCTGGAATGCCTGCCTCCCCTCAGACACCATGTGGCTGCTGCCATAATTCATTCCTCCCAACACTTTCCTGAAAGCTTCCCCCTCTCCACCGAGCATCTACCACTTTCCTAATTAAGAGCTCTGTTTCATTTTGCTTGTTCTTACATCCACTGATAAGCAAGTTGTGCCCTCCCACATGTCCCCCACTGACAATCCATTTTAACTTCCACACACACCTCACATTTCAGCCTTATCTCTCGCCAGCAGGTCTCCTGCAGCCTCCTGCTGAAGGACTTGCTTTTGCTAAATACCACAACTAGTTAGTTAACTCCACTTCCCTGTAACACCTTCCAGCACCCCTTGCAAGCCTTGGCACAGCTGCAAGCCAACAGCGAGGTGCAGCACCACGTCTACAGCACAGGGCCGCTCCCCTCCGCTCGTAGGTCCCAGAGCTGCCGGTATGCATGTTTCTTTATGGTGCTCAACACCCCTCTGACCCTGACCCCAGGACACTGCGCTCATCCCCTCAGATTTGCACCCAACACACCACACGTCTCTCTCCTGGAAGATGATCTGGTTTTCCTAAGGGACTCCAAAGAAGATTCTCCTCATCACTGTCAGGGTCACAACAACTGTAGTTTCTTCTTTCCCTGTGACTTCTCTGCCCTTGGCCAGTTTCTCAGTAACCCCTTCTCTCCTCTGCTGCACACCACAGCGCCAGCCAGGTTTGTTACAAGCTCACGTGCCTAAGGGGTATTACTGTCCAGTTGTGCTCTTTCTTCTTCAGTCACTAATGGACAGTTCTACTTATAAACCAGGTAGCATCACAACTGCAGTCATAGCTTTGCCTTCTACATCACTCAGGAGGGGCAAAAATGCCTGTCTTAGGACAGGCACACTAGGTAAATAACACCGATTTTAAAAATACAATGAACTAAGTATAGCAGACTACAAGGAAAAGCAGCTGGCTAGAAAAAAAAAAAAAAAAAAGATTAAAAAAGCTGCCTTTGGTGAGGGCTGGCAGGGAACACTGCTTCTCAGTCCTCCTCGTCCTGCTTCTTAAACAGAGCTCAGAACACCACATTGTTCACCCCTCTGAGCCTGTCAGCAAGCTACTGCTCACATAATCACAATCTTTAAGATACAGGAGGTGCACTTACCTTTCCCACAGTATGTCTTCTCTAACAGGGTCACATACCAGCTGTCCTTTTATATAAGCATTTGCATCTCTAATAAACGATGAGATTGCCTGATGAAGGTGCTTTGCATCTTCCATGCTCTCGTCACTAAATTCTACTGCTAAGAAAAAAAATTACCAGGGCATTATGATAGAGAGGATGTTGTCTGTCATATGTAGGAACAATATTCTGAGACGCAGTCATTCCAGGAAGTTTGTTGTTATTTGTCATAGCAAATTTTTCTTACAATTAATCGCACATTTAATTAAAAACTCCATTATTCATGTGCACTAGGTGAATTACATCAATATATAGACAATCACTACATGTGACAAAGTATAACCTACCGGAAAGGTGTCAAACTGATTAAAAAGAGCATCTGGAAGCTGACCAAAGCAATAGTTACTGGACTTCAATTTTTTTTTTCTTCATTATTGAATCTCTCTGTGAAGTTATTACTCCAAAGCATTTGCACTGGATGTATGTCTAAGCATTCCCCCAGATTTAAGTTGGCAAGACATACCTTTGATCTCACCCCTAATTTTGCTTCTATTCCAATTTACGTAGACACGATCTGCATTTGGAGATCTCCAAAAAGACCTAACCCCTCACTACTGACTCTACGCTGAATACAGGCACTTATAGCTAAAGGGCTGCTCCACCAACATCTAAAATAACTAGACAGACCTGAGATTTTGCAGTCTAGATTCTTCACTAGATATACAATTCCCTCACAATATCAAGCTGATCACATTAATTTTCAATAGCAACTATTAGAGAAAATACAAACTGCTTAAATTCATAAGGGCATGTCTGGGATGGGATTCATCACACCCAACTTACACACTTACATCTAAGTCCCTGGAAAGAAAGCTAAAATCTTAAGGTAAATGATTCATTGCATACTAAACAGAGCTCTGCTTTATGATGAGATCTGCTATACCTTAACCCTACAGTGCTTCTCTTCTACTGACCAAGCAGACATGAGTCCCCGCCACTAACATGGCATCCAGGTACAGAGACACGTTCACTGCATTCAGCAGGACTAGCTTCAGCAGGCAATTGTGCTTCAGGGACTATCGGCCTCCACTTCTGCTAGCTTAGGGTTGAGCAGGCTCCTCTCACCTTGCCTACACCCTCAGAAGTGCAGGTGCTGGACTGGCCTCCTGTCACTTTTACTGCAAGCTGCCATCAGCAAGAGGCATTTTTTTTGTTGTTTGTGCAGCAACATGCAATTTTCTGTAAAAGAGCACTCAGACCCCACACAAGACAGCTCACCTGACTTTGGTGGAAGTTGTGTCCACCCAGGACAGGCCCAAGTTTAAATGCGATCCTTCCCACACTATCACACCAGAGCTGATTACCTATATCAAAGTGCCATTTGCAGCCCGTGCAGTATTGCTTCGACACTTTACACCTGACCTCTGCACTAAGGTACATCCAAACTACAGTTTACAGCGTATTCCTAATCTCATCGGCACTGAGCATCACCTGTAGCTCCCACAGCAATCTCACACCTCTGCTACTGCACATATTACAATAGACTGCTTTGTGCAATGACCCAACGCTGCCCAGACACAGGCTCCTTAGAGCAGTTTGAGCAGGAGGACAGAGCTAAGAGGGCAGAAGCAGCCAGATGTGAGACCTGGTCCCGGTTCCATTAGCCTAAATCCCAGAGAAGCCTAATTGGTTAAACAGACTTTCTGTAGGATTTACCCCAGTATAACTAAGGCATAAGCCTGGACCCATATTTGTCAGATTTTCCACTTGTGTGTAATTAAAAATCTGCATTACTGCCTCATTAACACTGGTTTTACAACAAGCTTTACCCAGCTTTTAAAAAGACGAAGGTACAGACTTTTAGAAAACTGAGATATTGAAAGAGATCATTTATATCCACTAAGATTACTCAACTGATTACCCTGGTTACAGGAACTCTGTAAGGAATACGTGATGAAAGTTTATCCCGATGCAGCCTGCTCTGATTAAAGCCATTCTTCTTCCTCGATTCACGGCATTTTTCTAAACCACCGCCTGCAGGCACTGCAAACCCCGCTGCGTGGGCACAGGCAAGCCCGGCTCTATAAACCTTTATCACACTCCCTGCTCCTTCCCTCCTCCACCACCGAGGGCATCATCGCTACATCATCAAAATTACAAAATGCATGTTTATTAGCACAACAAGAAACTGAAGACCACAGGGACCAAAATGTTACAGTTCACTGAGGTTCGCAAAAAATCACTGGAGCAGTTCTGGTGACCAGGAGAGCATTTTTGGGGACAGAACCCTGCTGCCTGCAGCAGGCTCTCAACCCCTTCACCTAATTGCATAAAACAAAGCCTGACAAGATGCAAGAGGAAAGGCAGTGCCCCACCACGGGGTCCAAGAGGGCTTCAGAGATGGCACCTCTCCTTTTCAGATGCAGCCAGAAGCAGCCTGGCAGGCACGTTGGTAGCGGGGCACCACGCCACTGCCTGTGGAACCTAGGGAAGATCTTTTTCCAGCAGCCCCAGGTGGGTTGAAGGGTGGTGAATCAGGCCAAGGGGACAGCCAGAGGCATCGGCCAAAAGAGGCAGCCTGGATCACCACCACTGCCCCCAGAGCTCAGCTTAACCCCGAGCGGCTCCACTCCACCAGCCTAAGCAGGCAGAGGGGGCGATGGAGCAGAGGAACCCCCTGCTGAGACACGCTCCAGAAGAAGGGTGATGTCCTGCATCAAAGCCTCTTCCCTCTGACTTTTCTCCTCCTCCTCACAAGGCATGCAGCTTTATCCTCCCTGCAAAAAATGACTGCCATGGGAGGGGGGCCCCCCACTCCCACGAAACACATACACCTGCCTGCACGCACCCCTCCAGCCCTTGCCCTTCCCTAGCTGTGGCAGTTTGGAGGGTCCCACTTTTTTTTTTTACGGTAGCCCAGACCATACAAAAGGCCAATTCCAAGTCCAAGATCCATGTAAACCACAGCGCCATTCCCAACTGCCAGGCACTGCCCTCATCTGCATGCCTACGAAGATCTTTTACGGGCTGGATCCAATGAGCGCGGTAACATCACTCGAGCCCCCAGACCTGGATTTCAGCAATTACAAAAGGCTCTCCTTCCCCAGCAGGGATGGCAGGAGCCATCGCCAACAGGTTAGACTACAAAAACATTTCTGGGAACAAACAGAAGGTGCTTGGGTTCTCACTTCAAATAAAAATACTTAGGAAGTAGACAGCAAGACAAAAAGGAGTGTGGTAAACTTATTTTTAGACCAAAGTGAATTGATGGCAGGGACAAACTGACAGGCTGCATAGTAAATACCTGGCTCAGCAGAGACTGACTCTGGCTCTTTATCAGGCAGTGAAGAGCTGCACCCTACATCACAAGGCAGAGGTGGTAAGTGCAGCGGACCTCTGAGCAATCCTTATGTGCCACTTGAGTTACTGGCACTGTACTCTGACATAACACCACCATATCCTTTCAAAGCCACCTATATTTGCATAGGTAGCCCTCTGCTTTTAATCACAGGAAGGCGTTTAACCTAGAAGTAAGGCAAAAAAAAAGGGGTCACATCTGTCTCACAGAGGTTCAAATGCAGCCAGTTGTCATGCAGCAGCAGAGAAGACCAGCCTGCAACCCTCTGCTGCAGGGCTCCAGTGCTACTGCTTGCTCTAAGGCAGGCTTAGAAACTGCCAGGCTTTTGGCTTTTGTTTACAGGACAAACATATACGACAGCGTTGTAGGTATTAGCTTTTTTTCCTCTTCTGTGTTATATACACATTTGTTCAAGACTCCCAAGTGCCCCAGCTGCAGCCGGGGAGCCATTATGTGTGCACAATGTATTTCATCTCTTGACAGAGACCTAGAGGAAACAGCCAGGCATGCCACTGTCCTGCAGCATCGCCCCAAAGCAGCCAGGCATGCCACCATCCCGCTGCCTCAGCCTGCGGTGACAGTGCTCCCCGATGACTGCCCCCATTCCTGCTCCAAACAGCAGCTTGTTCTGCAGCGAGCCTCCCACCTGGACGTGCTCCTCCCTTACTACCAACGTGGAGGTCAGCAGTTAACAACCAGCAGTCTCTTTACTATCCCATGCTTTGAAATATTCCAGAGATACATGGCATGCCCGATGTCCTCAGCTGCCTTAGGAGAAGCAAGCTCCACCAGGAAAATCAGACGAGTGGCTCCTGTGAGCAGCTACAGGTGTTAACACGCAAAAAGACTTTTCAGCACAAAGGCCGCACGTCTATGAAGGTTTGCAGCTCGCTGCACACCGATGGACCACAGCAAAGCCACAGAGCCTTAACTACGCCAGCTCTCCCAGTCATGCTACTAGAGGTGCTTTACCCAAGGCGGCTAGAGACCTGCTGAAATAACGCAGCAGGTGCTGTCCCACACTCCACCATTCCCTTACCGCGTCAGGACAGGCAACGAGCCAGATGACCCAGCAGTGGTTAGGGAACTACCATCTGCTTTTGGCAGGCCCCAATAAACTGGTAAAAACACTATCCGTACAAAAATCTCTTCCAGTTCAAAGTAGCATCTGCCTGCTGGAAACACCATGGTGTAGACTGGGAAGCTGACAGAATCTCCCACACCTCTTCCCACCAGCAGTGCTTGTCAGGGTAAGACGATCGTTAGGTTATCAAGTGCTGGTGTAAGTGAGTTGCACTGCACTACAGAAATGCTTGAACACTCAGTAACTCCACGGGACAAAAAATGGTAACACAGCAGGGAGATAAAAAAAGTTATTAGCAAGCCCTTGTCATACCCTGTGGGAATATAAGGCAAAGCTCTGCCTAGATATATCTCAAAAAACCAGCTGATCGTGACTGAAATACAAGGGACTGCAACAGATGCAAATCAGAGATGGAGGTAATTCATTAACTGAAAGTGCAATTAACTGAGAGTTGCAATTAACTGCGGCTCAGGAAGGTATTTAGACAAATGGTTATGTGCTGTGCTCAGTAAAGATGCTTTTCAAAATGAGAGCCAAAGAGCAGCCCCACAGAGCACTGCCAACCTTTCCTCCTGCCGGAGGGGAACTGCAAAGCACCACAGGGAGAGCTCGCTCCACCACCGCACCTCTGCATCACCAGCCTGGGAAGCACGGGTGGAAAGCCACGCACCTCTCATCAAATAAGGGTGTTTTCCTTACCTGAGCTGTATCTGCTGCGCAAACAAAACATCCTGAATTGATCCGATGAAAATTTCTTCAGGAAATCCTAAACTCCACCCACAAAAAAACAGCTTCAGCATTTTATCAAACAATTTCTTCAAGAGTTGTTCCACCCCCTTACACTAGTTTCACAACATATTTCAGACAAACTAATGTGACAACCCATCTTTGTAGTTTAAGATAGGCATAAAGCTCTAAACTGTAACACTGGTTTAAAGCCTAAACTAAATATAATTAATTCCATGTAAGACAGATGTGCATACATCTATGCAAGAATAAATATACACACAATATCAAACACAAGACAGCGAAAAGTACTTTGCAGTTATAATCAAACACACACTGTATAACGATCTTTGCAAAAAAACCAAACTGAAATTGCCAGACTAAGACTGGGATACAATCTTGCAGGGAAGGACAGCTTCTAAGTTTTGTAAACTTTACGAAAAAAAAAAAAAAAAGATTTCTTGAAAAAGAAGGTAAGTGTACTTTTTCTGCACAACTAAAATATGAAGGAAAACAGGGAGTAAACAAAAATAACTTTATTTCAGTATTGCTAGAATTTATCTGTGTTGTATGAAACCTCATTAATTTCACCCTCATGTTTATATAGCTTTACAAATAATTTACTATAGTAACCAGTAAATTATTGCCATTACTACAAGCATAATTAATTTATACTAATAATATAAAGAACTTGCTTGGCAGGTACACTCATAAAACATTCAATCACTTCCAACTCTGCCCTCAACAAGGCTGGACACTGGCAGACTAACCAAACACTGCATTCCTGCCTGTTTGGGTTTTTTTATTATTTTTATTTGCAGATTGGTGATGATAAATTTGTACCACTGAAGTGACCGAAACAGAAAAATCATAAGGAGAAGTCAGTACAATTGAGAAAATTTGGAAAGTGTCCTTTGCTTAAAGATGCGCATTTTGAAATTTAGCTTCTTCCACCAGACTAAAGCAGCCTGAACACTGCAGGTAGCAAAGCATCAGCAATGTGCGGTCTTTCAAGTGAAAGTAGAAACTGAGGCAATAACAGCAAGCTAAATCAAGAAATAGACAGTGATACTGTTTGTTTTGGTGGGTGGGGTTTTTTGGATTTTGAGGGTTTGGGGCAGGGGTGTGTGTGTGTTGTTTTGTTTTTTAAATAAACTCTGTTACACTGAGTGTACCCAAAGTGCCCAGAAGCTTTACACTAATAAATAGAACAATATGAGTAAAGTACAGAAATAAATTCAAATCTGGAAAAGGACCATCTGAATTAGAAAAACCAATTTTGCATTTCATTAAAAACGGAGTCCAGAGAAAGTATGACAGCTCTTTGAAAGCAGGTTGCTCAGCTGTGCGTTACCCCAACGTGCTTGATTTTGGGGGTCAGAATTAATAGCTGTTTGAAAAAAAATAATCAGAGAAGAGGACAAGAGGGAGGGAAAACAGGGCAGCTGGATGTGGAGGGTGCGGGGCAGCTGTGCCCAGGTGACAGCCTGGAATGCAGGCAGCCAGCAGCAGGACCAAGGGCAGGTCCCGGACAGGTCTCCCCTCTTTTGCAACAGGCATAAAGACTTCCACACAGGGCTTAACTTTCCAAGATGCAGGAAGGCTGCACAGGAAGAAAATTTATTTCACTGGACTGAAAAATTGCTTACAGGGAAGGATTAATACTTGTTAGCTGTATCTAAGGGCCGAAATTAAAAGTGGAGACCGCAAGGGAAGAGAGACGGACTTGAAGTTTTTTTGTTTTCTCAACACAAATAAGTCCCACCGCAGACATGAAGGGGAGCATTTTTATACGTTACTTTTAACTGCCTGCATTGCACTCATGGCCATTTCTCCACCCTGTCCACAACATCTGCTGAGACTCCGGAAATTTCCATGAAAATTGTGAGTGACGGGTAATTTTCCTGGGGGAGACAAGGCTTAGCTGTACCCAGACAACATCAGGAGAATTAAGAATAAAGCAGCTCATATTGAACTCCTTTTTAAAGGGATTTTAATCAAGTCTTCTGTGAGGGCAAAGGGGAACATATGTGCTGAAACAGCCTCTCAAGCTTTGTCTAAAGGATGGAAATTACCCACTTCCAGCAATAGGCATCAGCCATCTCGGGAGCCACCCTTGCGCCAAGCACAGCTGCATTGCACAGACCCGGCAGAGAAACCCTGCTCTAGGCTACACCAAAAACTTTGGGACGTGGTAAAACAGGACATATTCACATGGCTTGTGGCTACCAAAAGAAAAAGCCCTCTGGGCATCAGCAAGGTCACTGTATAAAAATAAAGGAGAATACGAGCAAGCACTGGCATAGTGCAGTTGCAGGACATCCAACAGCTTCCCAACAAAATGCTGACACTTTGTCCCATCTCACCCAAAGCAGAACAAGGGAAAATATCAGTTCTTTTCTAAGTCCCAAAAGCATATACACTACTAAGAGCAGGCGGACAAGAACCCATCACTATCGAACAGAGTAATTTAGGTTGGAAAAGGCACTTGAGATCAAGTCCAGCCATAAACCTATAATGCAGAAGTCTGGGCACAAACGTTGCTCCTACAAACACTCTCAGGTCAGCAAGATCCACGACATAAGCAAACACTGAGTCTGAATGGGTTTCCTACATCCAGATCCACAATAACAGGTACACCAGCACTACAGAAACATTCCACTTCAGGTCTTTCACCGCAGCATAAGCACATGCTCCAAAGTTTTTGAGAAAAGAGAGCTGTGATTAATGTTTACATATTACAAATATACATTGCTTCAATTCATAGGAAGAGATTACCTTAATTGATACGTAGTTTTTTAATGATTTGGACATTTTTTCTTGACTTCCTTTAACATGCAAATGCCCTAGAACAAAAGAAAAAAAAAAACAAAACCAACACACAATCAGGATAAATGAGCACACTTCTGAATGCAAAGCAAATTAGGGACTGCACTGAGACACTGGAAACGCTGGAGGCAGCATATGCTGTGATGGGCACACACCAACCATTTCAATGCAACATGTAGCATTTTTCAGCAGCTTTGCCTGCAGTCCTGCACACCTCTCAATTCTCAACTTTCACTGGGTGAATTAAGACACAGTAAAATAAAATGTTTTTTTAAAAATATCCAACAAAACACCACCACCACGAGCAGAAACATTGATAAGGAAAAAACAAGAAGTCTCCCTGCTCAGAGTTGACGATAGACTGGTAAAAACAAGCAAGCAAATACTTTGTCTTCACAGAAAAGTGCCTTATCTGTTACTCTTGACTTTTCAGCAATATTTTAAGACCTTTAAAAGATCTTCCGGTGATCTTACATCACAACATTCTTGAAACTCAAACAATTTTCTGTACTTACTACTTGCTGCTGGTGGCTGTTACGCTTTTTTTAACTCCAGGTTTATTATGCTGGTTCAAAACACCTTTACGTGTAAAATTAATTTTCTGCACCTTCCCTATTTTCTCCCCCCTTCTTTTTCTCAGTCTTCAAAAGCCTGGAGGGAGGGATTCAGCTATGACGCCCAATTTGAATTAGCTTATCTTAAAATGCAGTCTCTGAGCATTACTAGAGCTTTCAATACCCACGCTGACTGTTGTTCTGCCGGGCTGTGGTATAGGAAAAAGGCAGTGACCATCTCCATTGCATTTAGGAGAGTATGCAGAGCTCAGCTTCGTGACTGAAATTTCTGTCAAAGCAAGACAGAAGATGGGCAACCTCAGGCTGCACGCTCCCGAGCTTCACCTGTGCCAGCCACAGCACCACTGATGGAAAACAATTATTCACAGCACTGGAAAGATGCTGAAGACTTAGCCAATGAAAGACTACTCAGCTTCATTTCAGAGATGTTAAAAGCCTTGATTGGCTTCTCCTAATAGAAGGAGCAATCCTGTAAGTTACCAAGCACCCACAACTAACGCAATTTTCAGGCACTTCATGACGTGCAGGATCCAGCACTTCATTGTACTCAGAGGCAGACTGTTAAGCATGAACTCCTCTTACTCTGTACTACCACATCAGCGCTCAGCATTCTCTCAGGTTTGGCAGTCCAGCATTACCAGTGCCTCAGAGTGCTCTGCAACGACAGCATATGATCAGGCTTCTGCTTTTACAGGTGGTGGCAGAGGTGGCATTTCTTGTTCAGCAGCCCAAGCAGCTGTCTGCATTTTGTGCTACTCTCCGTACAGTGCTGCTTTTGCAGCCTTGCCTGGAACCTCCTCTCTTCCACAAGCAGATAAAAACCCCATTACACTCATCTGGATAGAAAAGCAACATGCTCAGACCCAGCAAATGGACATGAAAAGCATCTGGTTTCACTTCTTAACTATTTCTAACAATGAGGCAAAGCAGTGGGAATTCTCTATAAGAAGGCTACCTCCACTCCTACCTCATCCACCTGGAAATTTACGCTTGCACAATACACACTATGGAGAGTAGGATAGAATCAAGAGATCCGTGCATACATAAACCGCTACAGCAGAAGTCCATGATCAAACAAAAAATCTCATTTTCATCGTATTTGTCCTGAGTGCTAGCAGGTGAGGCCATTTTCACCACTGCATCATTAAACTTGGGGCCCTCAATAAGAACACTCAGGCTGTCAGAAGCACTGGACAACTGCAGCTCTTGCAACAAGTAAAACCCGCAAACTTCTCCTGGAAGGAGGGGAAGAGCAAGGGTATAATTACTTTTTTTTTTTTTTCTTTTGCAAAGGTGCCTAAATATTGACTGACTTAACTTTAGGCAGCCAAGCTTAAAATAGTTTGTTTGTGTTTTCCTAATAAGGTACAGGTAACATTGGAATTTGAAATAATATTCTTCTTCAAGAGTTTCAGCACTTAGAATGATTTCATTAAAGGACCACAAAATACAAGGATTTTCACAACTTTGGCTTGGCGCTCTTCCCAGAGTATAAGTAGTCTAAAAATAAAGTCCTTATAAGAAGATTTATCCCCAGTGCAGGGATTTTCTTCCTCTAATGGGGATTGCTCCTCCAATTCTGAGCCTGCTAAAATTCTGAAGTCTGTTTCCAGAATAAATTGTTTCTGAACCCGATTCATTTGCCCTAAATAATTCATACTATCGCCCTCCAGCAAAGTTTTCTGACTTAATCAATGTAATCTGTCAGCTCCTAGAGAACCTCAGTGTATAAATTGCCCTTGGAATTAAGTTCGAGGGTGTTTTTTCCCCCCCCAAGACAAATTTACTCCTCTTTAGTTAGTTTCAAAGAATATTTCTCCTACAGTATCAATTCCACGCTTGGAAAGTCAGATTCACTAGCATTCAGCAGAAAGCTCCACCTGGCAGAAACCAGTGCATCTCTTTGGAAGTGCAAACAGTTTTCCAGCACTTCAGGAGCAAAGCATACCCTGGAGCATGCACCGCCCTCTGGACAATTGCTATTGATTTACAACAGGCTCTACACTGGGAATTGGAACTAGAGTTCAATATTCATTCCATACAGTACAAATATATGTAAAAAAGGAAGCTCAAGTAATTCACAGAGTGTACCACAGGCTTAACTCTGCAGGTCTTAGAGAAGCACTCAAAGAGCTCAGCAAGACACCTTGCACAAAGTACTGTTCAGCAAAAGAGACTGCAGATTGGAACCTGACTTTCCACTGACTTCAGCTGACCATCCAGAACCACCATGAGTGCAGCAAGAAGAACAAACTTCACCAAAGCACTGTCATGTAAAGGCAGCAAGGAGCAGTTCTACCTGATGCCAGGCAGTATTGTATGCTGAAGACCAAGGGAGTAAAAGACACTTTCATAGAGTTCAGTCAGGCATGGGCAGTGACTTCACTTCTGGGGAAAGAGAGACAAGGTCTCCAACATCCATGAGCTACACCAATACCAAGTCACTCATACTCCATAGAAAAGCAGAGACACACTGAATTTGGTCAAAGCACTACAGAGGATTAAGGGACCATAGTGGCAAGATTCAGTATCTCCACTTTTCTACAGAGCTGAGGGGCAAGTGACTTGGTTTTATGTAGCTCAGATTTCAAAGATCTTCTTAGCTCTACCCACCAGCAACCTCATTGGCCACACCTCACCGGAGTAGACCAAAGCATATGACACACTTGGTCTTCAGCATGAATCTTGTTTCTCATAGCCATTACTAGGCATAATGCTACTGGTGGATAAAAAAAGCTTCCCAGAAGAATTTAAGTAGTTAGAGGGATACAAATTGCACACCTAGAATGTCCAGTGGGTGGCTGCTGCAGCAGAGCATCTGCCTTGCAACGCTTCCCCCACACTTCAAACCATACAAACATTCCAGCTCAGATATTTCTCTGCAGGATCACAACTTTGTGAGCTTTGTCAGTTCATGTATCTTAGCATTCTCTCCACTCTTCTTTCCAGTACTACAGACATCTTATCATTATTAAAAGCCTTTCACCTATTTACAGACACAGGCTACGTTATGCACTTTTGCACGCTACTGAAAAATAATTTTTAAGCCCACAAGCAACTGGTGCCTGGAGATGTTGGAAAACAAAGACTGATTTATTCTGCTCCCAATGTTTTTAAAGCATTACAATCAGCTATCTCCCCACCTGCCACCTCTATTCCTCGCCATCAGATACTGCAGGTTCTGGTTCTAAGACAGCAGGAACTTCTGGGTTTTAGAACTACATAAACACATATAGAAAGTATCAATTATTTTCATCTTCTTCCTGAAGGACTGTTACGGCTAAAATACAATTTAAAAAAGATCACAAAGGGTACCCTCAAATTTTGAGGAAACTCAAATGAAAGGGAATGAGATTGTACAGGAAAAACTCTTCTTCCCACATTTTTAAGTCAGATGTAAACACTGTACATGGACAATGCATGTACAGTTATTAGTTGGAGACTTCCCTAGGTGAAACTCAGGGCTTTATCACTGTAACTGCTTTTATTAATAAAGGCATTAATTCTACATTTTCAAGATTCATTCTCATTTATGCTTCTTCATTTAGTGAGGACAGGAACTTGGGTCACTGTAGTACAGTATCTGTTTTCATACCACAGAAATGCTAAATCTTAAAATCCGAACCATTACATTTGTAGAGGCCTCTTGGGCGATTAGTATTTTACTTACCAGAATGCAGAAAGTAATTCCCCCATTGCTCACACTGATGATACACCTCACACTGTGCAATTTCATTTTCATGATGAGGAAATGCAAGATCTATTCCACCAGTATGGATGTCCAGCTGCTTTCCAAACACTGCACTGTAACAATATTTTCCTGGTCGGTAAGTAGAATACTACAAAAGGTTTTTACAAAAAGAAATGCAGAAAAGAATAAGACAAAAGAACGTAAATTTAAGCGTACAATTTAATGACTGCAGTTTTAAAACAAGACTTTACAATGATCTTGGATACCAAAACTGCAGAAGAACTTGGATGGACAGGACCAATATCTGCCCGCAAAATTCTCCTCAGCAGGAGCAATTATTTTTTCTAACTTAAAGAATGGCAAGCAGGATGTCTCCTTGCCTTGTTCTGCTATAGTTTCAGAATCAGACAGCCACCTTCATCTGCGAAGTTAAAAACCTCAAAGCAATGAACATTTCTGTAAATTTGGTATTATTTTTCTTTACCTTGTACCTTTTCTGTAAGAGTTCAGGCAATGACTGTAGGCAGTCATGATAGAAAACGCTTAGTCTTATACTGTTATAATGTCAAAAGAAAGCATCAATGCCTCTGATCTCCCAAGGCCACTCCTCTCAGCCCAACACCACTGCTGCACCAGTGCAGGTCACCCACGGGCTTGCGTGGCACAGGTCTCTCTGCAAACACTGGTGGCTGGAAGTGAGGTATTCACGTGGCAGTGGGACTGACCTAGATGCTCTCTTGTTAAACACCAGGAGTCAAGGCTGCTACACTATCCACTGTTCCAGCCAGTCCCTGCTAGGCCACATTGGGCAAAATGAAGTCATTAACTTGCCCATATGATAAACCGAGAACACAGGGAGGTAAATCAACGCTAAGTGCCCAGAAACCAGGGACACTCAAGGTGGGGAAGATACAAGGTCTACACAAGTAGAAGACAAAAGGCAAGGCCCACACATGCATGCACGCGTGTGTAAACATAGATACACAGTCATCCCATATGTCATGTTGAGAAGTTACTCCTGGTTGTCGGCTAGGTATTAATACTTCTGTCCCTTTTTGGGACAAAACACCCTGGCTCATGATGGCTCTGCAGAAGCTGTTGGGGCACAGGAAGAAAAGAAAACAAGGAGAGAAGACAGAATAAAGACCAGCTGTTGGCATTTCCCAAGCTCATGCTCCTCTGCTTCCTCCTGTCTGCTCCAAAATCAGCTTAAGCACAGATCTTCCCGGGAATGGCCCTGGCTCATGCCTTCCCTTGTGACATCTACAGAGGAGCACTAGCCACTTGCTGTCTCCTCCAGCATAACCATTAAGAGCTGGGGAGAGACAGATCTGCAAAATGCTCAAGGGCAGGAGGAGCAGCCCATCTCACCGCAAGGGAAACCCCAGAGAGGAGATCAGGCACAAGCCACAGCAGGTGGTTCCCTCCTCCATGCCATGCTAGAGACCAACGTCCTTCTCATTCACCTTCCTCAGGCATGTTTCAAAGACTTTAAATTAATTTGCCTAGCTTGCTTAAAATGCCTTATGGTCTTTGACAAAAGAGCTGGGTAAGTAGGTATTGCTTAACATGGGCCTTGGATAGCTGACCTGGGACAGCAAAACATTTTAGGTAGCTTACCAAAACAAGCTTTCCGTTTTTCACAGTCCAGGATTACTACTCTTAGGTTCTGCATGGGTCAACTCTCATTTACATGGCAGAAGCCTCATTCAGCCACGGTAAAAAAAGTTTTTACAGAAATAAATGCAGACTATAAACAGCACCATGTTAGCAGATAAGCCATTTTGTAATTGGCATTTCTTACCTGTGCACTTCTGTCACAGGTTGCACTTCAAATACAGCACGCTTTTGTGCACTTCAGTTGCCTTAAGAACTGTTTCACAGTGCTGAAACTATTTACAGACAGCAAATCACCCTTATAAATGCTTTTCACAATGTTAGAAATGACTTAATCTCAGGTGCACCAGCAAAGCACATGAAACAAACCTAAAGTACCTGTTCCATCTGCTTTCAGTTTGGGTTGAAAACGTAAGTTAAATGGGGCCAGATCTAAATAATTTGTTATTAGCTTCCAAAAAAAGATCTGAGACTAATGTGAAACTAAATATCACCATCAATCTTCCAGGAGAGAAGATTTAAAGTCTCTTTTTTTAATATACAAACTAATAGGTCATAAGTTAATACAGTGCAGGACAAAGTATTACTATTCTCTGGAGAAAATAAAACTCCCAAATTAAGAGCAAATTAATATAAACGAACTACAAGCAAAACAATACTATGCACAATTCACACCATGCCCACAGAATATACTGCCACAGAGAAATCAGAATATTTAATACTGTGGCTGACTTAAAGCTGAAAAACATTTAGGTTATTAGCATGAACATCCACAACTGCTGTTAAGATATGGTCAGCAAGATCTCATGCACTTGCTGGAGTGAGGATGGAATCCCATATGCTGTCCTCCTGACACAGCACTACACACTGAACTGAGTCTCATGGAGGCTGCAAGGACTGGAAGGGGGGTAAATGAAAGTACCACCATAACTTTCACTAAAACTTTGGTTACTCAGTTCAAGATTTATAATTATCCGCGTGATCCTGCACACCTTATTTTAAATACCAAGTCTATCTCAAGAGAAAGTGCCAAGACATCACAAGACAGCTGTGCCATTAACGCAAAGCAGAGGTTTTGGGACACGTGTGACATCCCAAATTGCACAAAGTATTCACGTGGAAACTGGTGCTTTCTACTGATTGGAAAACACTTTTGAAACTGCTGTTACCATTGTGCTGTGACTGAAAACAAAAACCAGCACTAGATTTAAAATCCAAGAAATCTGACCTTGATATTGTGGAACACTCAATGTGCCATCCAGGTCTTCCTTTTCCCCAGGGAGAAGTCCAAGATAGCTCTTGAGGTTTGGCAGCCTTCCACAGGGCAAAATCTTTACCATGTCGTTTATCAGATTCAACTGCCAAGAATAAGTGATTTGTTAATGGGAAATGTCTAAAAGAAAAAAAAAGACCAGATGAAAGCAAGTGGAAATGCGTGTTTAGTGAACTACCCTGTTCTTAATCCCTTTTGCTCAGCTTCTTTTCCTGTGATTTTCCACCCTTACTCCTTCTACAGGGCTTCCAGTTTCCCAATCAAGCATTTGAAAAAAAACCAAAAAACGTTGAATTAGATTTCTGCAGGCTAAAAAGACGAATTCATGATTCTCTAATACATCCTATCCTTTTACTCCTTTTGGCCTTCTCTGGTTTTACATCATTCATTTAGTTACTTATCAGCCCATTTCAACAAACGGATTGCACTGCAGCAGCAAAGTAACAAAAACAACCTAAACCAAAACTCACAAACAAACAAAACAAAAAAACCCCAACAACTCACACTATTGTTTCTCTGGGGCACAAATAGTTTCTAGTTCAGATTCTATAAAACCAAGAGCATGGAAATGAGTGTTCTTGGACAGTAGCAACCTTCCAGTACCATTTTCACCAACTGCTTCTCTACAAAGGTCTCCTCTCCAGCCATATTTGCTGCTTCCTTCACTAAGCCAGCCAAGGATTCAGTCCTTTTTTGCCACAGTACCACAGAGTTCATCTCTGCTGGCTTGTAACCCCCGGTCAGATACAAACCACTACCTGGCAGGAGCTACAGAACAGGGTTCTGGACTCCATATTTTTTTGCTGACAAATACATAACCTCGCATTTGACCTATGCAGAACAAAATACCTATTTGGCTTGACAGGCTCCAGCTTGGCAAGCTATTTGCGCTGTTTTAAGTTCCCTTATTTAACATGACTCACCCGTTTCATCAGCAGCTGATACTCGATCTACTTTTTTCTCTACTTATTTCAGATCTCTAACAAAACCACAGTGTATCACTGGGTCTGAACCAATCCCTGGAGCATTCCAGTATCAACACATCTTAATGATGATTCACAGCTATTTTTGGAGATCTGTTAGGTGGTCATTTTTCTTGAGCCATTCCACTTGTACTTTATTGATATTATACAGAGGTTTTATTCAGAACATCATGCAATATTAAGACTAGCAGATTACAAAAATCCATTACACCTGCTTCATCATTCAAACTTGATAAGAAATAAAGGGACAGAAATATAACCCTACTTTTACCCAATGAACCTTCATCTTGGCTCTTTCGCTAGTTTGCAAATCTCTGGCTGATTCCATGCCTCTTCTGCCTTTTTTTGAGCATATTGCTACAAAAAAAGCGCACTCCTCACCTTCACGGTTATAAGCAAAACAACAGTCTTTAGAAATAACAGTAAATTTAATTGTAAGTGACTTGAGGGGCAACAGAGTAAAATACGTAATCAGTCATGGTTGATGCTTGAAGGCACATATGGAGATTGTCCAGCCCAATCCTTGATCAGAACACACAGCTACAGCAGGCTGCCCAGGATGGTGTCCAGTCAGGTTTTGAATCTCTCCAAGGATGGAGACTTCAAAGCCTCTCTGAGCAACGTGTTCTTCTGTTAATCACCCTCAGAGTAAAAAAGGTGGAATTTCCTGTGCTTCAGGTTGTGCTTATTGCCTCTTGTCCCATCACCAAGCACCCCGAGAAAATCCTGGCTCCATCTTCTTTAACCCGCCCCCAGGTATTTGTACACATGGGTAAAATGCCCCTGAGCTTCCTCTTCTCCAGGCTGAGCAGTCCCAGCTTTCTCAGCCTTTCCTCATAAAGAGATGCTCCAGTACCTCCATCGTATTTGTAGCCCTCTGCTGGGCTCTCTCCAGTATGCCCATGTCTCTCTTGTACTGGGGAGCCCAGCACTGGACCCAGCATTCCAGGAATCTCACCAGTGCTGAGCAAAGAAGGATCACCTCCCTTGACCTGCTGGCAATGCTCTTCCCAGTGCAGCCCAGGGGGGCTGCTGGCTGCCTTTGCAGTCGGTAACTGCCTCTAAATAACTGTAGACAAAACACATTCCCTCTGTGAGTTGTAATGCTGAAGTGCAGCTGTGAGAAGTTTCTGGCTGCAATCCACCCGAGCATCAGCCTGCCAGGCATTTTCAGTAATTGCAAACAGATTTTTTTCAATGAAGAAATACTGAACTTCAGCATGCAAAAGGATGCAGGAGACCCACGTCAAATTCTCCACCACAGAGACCAGATCAGACTCAACTCAACAGAAGCTACAAAGAGGCTCAGCAATCCTGCTCAGCAACTAGGTAAGTGCAGCAAAAAAACACACAGCCCAGGGTACAGGCATGCTCTAGCACAGCCTATCAAGAGATTGCTCACTCACACAAACAGGCTGCTTAGCGGTAGTCTGGTGGGAAGTAATGAAAGAAGCAAATTCATCCAGTTAGCACACAACCGAGGAGTGCAACTGCCCAAACAATAACACAGTAGCTGAAGTTTCCCTGCATTTACCTTTAACTATCTCACTGCTGGCTAGTGCAATGGCTGAGACCACCACCTCACTATGAAGTTTATATGTACCACTCCCAAGTATATAAATAAAATTGATTAAGATTCCTAATTGTTCTAAGGTACCAGAACAAAGGTGTAGAGGGAACCAAGTATGAAAAGAGATCGCCACATCTCCTCTTGCACTGGTAACAGCAAGTGCCTTGATAATTACAGAAGCAATGCAATCTTAATTAACCGAAGTGTTGGCTATACACAAGAGGTTAGAAAACTGTTTCAGACTGTTGAATGAAAGTTTACACAGAGATATATCAGGACTTCAAACAATACATTAATACAAACAAGTTGGTGCTGTGAACTTACCTGCTTCATCCTGGGTATCAGGACAAATAGTAGTTAACACTCCGTATCTTTTTCCCAAAGACTTAACATCAAAATAAACATTGCCTAGCAGAAAAAGAAAAGTTTAGTTTTATAGCAAAGATGGGGCACACTCATGATGAGGAGACAACATTTTCCTGAAAGCAAAACAAAATGCCCTTTCAATTCCCATTTTAATTTCAGATTTAGAAATTCAGAAATACTGCAAAAGTAGTAGCAGAAGTTTCCATGTGACCAGCTTTTCACTGACTTCAGCACATTTACTCATTCTGCATACAGGATAACTTTGCATTCTGGAGGTCTCCTCAGGTTCTCCCCTGCCCAAGCACAATCAGCAATCCCCTCCAGCAGCAGTGCAGCCTGCTGCTACTCCAGTTATAATGCACTCAAATCCTTCTAGCACCACCACCTCTGCTTAAAAAAAAAATAAAAATCCACATATTGTGCCTCACAAGCACATCTTTTACAGCACATAGGAGATACCCACCTCCTGCTTAGAGCTAAGAGGTTCCCCCAGCTCCCTTGTAGAAGCCAGGCTAGGACTTCCCCACAGCAGCTTAGATGGCAGTTCATTACAGTAAACTATTATATTAAATAAAAGCTACATCTAACATAGAAATTGAGTAATAGTTGTTCTGCCCACCCATGTCATCACAAACGAGTTGCTCACACCCTGTCTGTTAATCAACAGAAGGAAAGCCTGGCACAGGGTATCTCATTTGATCACAAAACAGGATTATTAAGAGCGCCAATTTCCTGTACATGTGCTGAACAAGGAGTTGCCTTACTAGAAGTCTCACCTTGCGAGGTTGCGTAAGCTTGTCCGCAAGCAATTATTTTTTTTATAAAGGAAATTATATGAGGAATATTGTCAGTCACTCTCATATATACTGTAGGAGGAAGGACCTTAAACAAAGAAAGAGTAACATCTCGTTACCTGCATGAAACACACTGCTTACAAGTTCTTTCACCCTAAGAAACCAACTGTAAAGAACATTCTCCTCAATTTTATCTTTAAAAACAAATAAATTGCAAGTATCATAAAAAGTTCATAGGCAGAATTTAAGATAATACACAAAAAAAAGGAAGTTAAACTTGTTCATTCTAAACCAGGGGTCCTCAAACTTTTTAACCAGGGGGCCGGCGCGCGGATGCAGTGGCAGGCAGTCATCTGTGGCTGCTTGGTTTCCCCACCAACCCCCGGCGGGGGGTGGGGGGTGGGGGTGGGGGGTGGGTGGGCAGGGGCTTCTGTAAATACTGGGGGCCGGACTGAGGACCCTGGGGAGCCATAGTTTGAGGACCCCTGTTCTAAAGCTATGGTTTTCTTCTCCCTCCATTTCCTTACTCAAAAGGTGTGCAGTATCTTTCCAGAAGAACAAAAAAGTACATCAGTACTCAGTTTCCAGGCAATGCTTCAACACACAAGCAATTTATTTTTTCAGATCATCCTGTCAAAATCAGATTCCTTGCCAAAATACATTACTTTAAAATACTCTTAAATTTGGAAGCTTGAATATCTGTACCTTTAAGGCAGCCATATCTTGTTTGAAGTCATCTTCATAAATACGAGCAAGAGCTAATGGCGATATATTCATCTGAAAGAGAGAAGCAGATTAGTAAATCATAAATCAAAGTAATAATATAAAATATTGCAATCTTCTATCAGACAGTTAGTAGCTAATTGGAAGACTTACAAAGCCCCCAAGGTAAAGAATCAGAAAGGCTTATTAATCTAACATTGATGTGGAGGAGATATAAGCTATAAATAACTTTAAAGTAGTATATCATTTACACTTCTGAATTACCAAAATATTAATACCCATCTTTTAAGAGAAAGCAACCCAAGATTAAAATAAACTCCTTCCTTCTCTCATTATTTTCCTCTTGAGAGGGTCTTCCATTTCCAGAGACAAGATAGACTACAGTGCACAGGACATGAAATTCATTTAACTTACTGGCAGGGGACACAGATACCACCTAAATGTCAGGAAGACAGATCAGACACTTGCAGGATGAGACAAGGTATTAATTTTCAGTGATTAAGAAAAATAAGCTATTGCAGCTGATCACAGTTATTTGTAGATCTCTGTACAATCAGGGGAAATGAACTGAAATTCAGTCCCACGCTTCATCAAGTGTGGCGCTTCTCAGGCACCTTCTCCATATTTCTCGTTCACGGGGCAATGGACAGGAACAGGGATGCTCACAGAGCTAACAAGAAAGAGCAGCCCAAAAGGAAAGAGACAACTTGCATGTGGCAAGATACTTGTTCTCAAATATTCAGAAGCCGTCAGAGCTTGAAAGATGTATGACAGCAAAACCTGCCCTAGCAAGCAAAACCATGATATCAAAGTGTTTCAAACGTGAGCTTTTACATCTTCTCTGAGGAGTACACAACATACTCAGTCTCTCCAGTTTGCAGGTAACTGAATCATTAGCAAAATAAATCCAGTTTCAACACCTCCAATTCATTACTGGAACATCTTTAAGGGATCTGATTTTTGGAGTGCTGGTGGGTACCACTATTTGGACAAGCTCCTGGACAAGGCAGGAGTTCTGGTGAAGACAGACTAGATGCTCATCCAGCAATGAAATGAGGAAGATGCTCAGCACTGAGAAATGAAGGCATACTCCTGCCTACAGACCAGAAAGAGTGCTCTTCCAGACCCTAGCAACTGCACTCATCTCCCCAGACAGCTCAGCTGCTTTTTCCATCAACAGAAACACAAAGGTGCTTATAGGAGGAAGGTGGGGAAATTCCTCCTGTTGAGATGGATGTTCAACACACACAGACACTCATCTCTCTCTCTCTCTCTCTCTCTCAAAGGACCACTGAGGGCAGGCAGCATGCTCATCATAGACTAGATACACAACTTCCAGGTTTTCTCTAGATGAAACCCACTAGAGGGTGGAGAACAAGCTTAGGCACATTGATCCTACCACTGTAACACTTCAGGTACAGAGGTCCCAACAAAACCAAGCTACTGAGGTAGAGGCCTTGGCCGCCCAAACAAAGTGTACAGAGCAGAGCAGGCATGAAAGAGACTAAAAAGCCATGGAAAGATTACTTTGTAAGACCAAAGGATACAGATAATGAACACAAATTCTTTAAAACATTGTGTCATTTCCGCCTCCTCAAACATAATCTCCGTAATGTTCTGACAATAAGGAAAAATTCTAAAATTCACAGACGGACTTATAATGCCTGGGGGTTACAATTTTTTAAGATAGCCTACTGCCTTAGCAAACTGCAAGTAAATGGACTAGAAGACCACACAGGCATTTCTACAGGAGCAGCGTGCTTCTATTTGTTTGAATGCAGTACCCTATATTTAACTGTAGTAGTAACTGTTTACTTAAAGATTAAATAAAAAAGTGACAGCCATCAAATTCTCTGGCTCCAAGAAACTAGCTTAAAGCTTGCAACTGCAATTTGATCCAACACATTCATTTATGATCCAGCAGACATAAGTTACAGCTTCTAAAAACAAAAAAAAAAAAAATTCAAAATGTAGAATAAGCCACAGAAAACATTCTTAGCATTTCGGGGTCCAAAAAGCATTTAAATTAAAAAGAAAGAAAAAAAGAAAATAATTGGAATAATCACTCACCAAGCTCAGCTGGTTAAAAAGGTCCGATTAAAATGCAACTGAGAACCACTTACAGCCCCAGTTTCACCACTTTACCCCTACACTCAATGTCAACTTTCACCTAGGTGACAAACTCAAACGAGACTGACAAAGCTTTCCACGGCGCTGATGTTGCAGCTAGATGGTGCTCGGCACCTTTCAGGAACCGCCCTCGGCCTTGCGGGTAGCAAGGCCACATCTCGACAGCCCACAAGGCTTCTCCAGAACTCAGCCAGAAGCCTCCTGGTTGCTAAGTTCTGGGATGCTTTTGGGATAAGACACCCTTCACTCTGCTGCGGATTCACCCTGGCTTTTTGTTCGCCGCTGGCCTCGCAGGCAGGAGGACCCCAGCCATGGGTGCTGTAACACAGCCCGCCCTGCCTGTCACCCTCACACAGCTCTGCGCCCCTTTACCTCCACATGGCTCCTGATGCCCAGCCTCCCAGGCTCCTGGCCCCACTACAGCCATGCCAGGGACCAGAAATCTCCACATTTATTAATACTTATTAAACATTTAATAATACTTACTAAAACAGACAAAACTCAACAACAAACCAACCAAACAAAAACAAACCTAGATTAACTTTCCTATGTAAGTAGCTGTAGAAAATACCAAAAGTTTGGGTCAGAGACTGCAGCAAACACCTACCTCATTGGCTCTTTTTATTATCTTGTCATCTATGTCTGTGATCCCCATCACCATGATAACTTCAATTCCAAAGAACCTAGTCATTATCCTTCGAATTATATCAAACCTAACATAGGAGCTGGAAAAGAAAAAAAAAAAAAGTGATCTTTTAAACATCCAGTAGTAAGAATAAACTTTAAAAGAACCAACAGCACTAACAGGCACAGGGACAATCTAAATACTCCCAACACTTGCAATGAAAAGGTCTTCAGTGCATAAAGTGCTTTTCCAGAACCAGTTAACACCTGCACAAAAGGCAAGCAAATATCCCTTGAACTGGCCTACCCTCTTCTGGCATTAGTGACACATTACATCAATTGTCTGAGTTTTCTTTTGTTGCATCTCTTTATTCAAGCACCAAAGTGTGTTGGAAGCTACAAGCGAGCCAGGAGACCCTCTCAAAGGGATGAAGACACACAGATCAGATATTCTTGAACTACATCCCTCAGGCTTCATATATTCTAACAGGTTTTCAAAAGCCACAGGGCAGAAGAAGAGGGAGAAATAAAACAGGGTTCAAATGAACTTTTCTTAGGGCTGAGTAACTACAGCTACCAGCCACTGATAAACTATTTCATTCATACACCACCACAGATCTTTTCTGATAGCAAAGGAGAGCTGCTCTGTGGGTTATTTTCTTTTATCTACGCTTAAGAATAAATTCTCAAGATTATTCAGGCTCTTTGTCACAAAACATAGTATTTAATGCTGATAGACTGGCATACCCACAAGCTGTACAGGGCTGTGGCAGCCCCTTCTGCTTGCCGACTCCCCATTTGTAAGTCTCAAAACACACTCTGACTGAGTAAAACTCAATCATTAGATGAGATATTAGAAGGTGACTAGAGCTCCAGGTCTGTCCTGTAAGGTGATAAGAATCCTCTGCCTTTGCTGGCTTTGGAGAAAACAGAGCCCAAAAGGAGACCCGCAGACCTACAGGCTTCCACTTCACCTCCATGAGCTGCAACTCCTGTGGCTGTCAGAGCAAAGATGTGTAAGCAGATACTGGAAACGGATTTGCATCCTTCCCCTTAGCTGCAGGACCAGGTGGCATTAAGGTTAAGATTTATGGATGTGTAGTATCTTAATGAAGAAAAACACTTTTTGTTGTTGCTCACACTACACCCATGTTGAAAAAGGCTTTTTGAAAGCCTTGCTGCCAGGGAGATAGTTTTTAATGAATACCAGCTCACCGGGAGTACGGTTCATCTAATGTGGTGACATGATACCATAAGAATATTACATTTGTCTTTGGACCCCGTTCAGAGCAACAATGGCAGCATCAAAAGCTTGATATTAGATTCAACAGCCCTGCAGTCGTAGTTCCCAGAGCAGACACAAATTTCACACTGCTTCTTTTCCTCTAATCTTCCAACTGAATTGATGGAAGAAACACTGCAAGAGCCAGAGCACATCTCCTGACACCTCAGAAAGCAGGGTCCTTACCACCTCAGGACTGAAAAGAAAAAAAAAAAGGCAGTCAAAATCAGAGGGGTGGCAGAACAGGCACAGGAGACTGAATGAAATCTTTCTTGCCTGGTTTTACTCTTATTTCCAAGCATTGAGCCAGGAACCTGGATGCCAACTAGGCTGCAGCTCATACTGGCACGATCAAGACCAGCCTCAGAACTGAGGGGAAAAAGATGGCATTATCTACCAGTCTGATTTTTATTTTCTATGTAGGATGAGGTTTGGTTGTTGTATTGAGGCATACAGAGCACCTGTTTTGAAGACTGGAAGCACAACATACTACAGAAAGTTGGATTATTTAGAGAAATAAAAAAAAAAAAATAATCTTTGTAGAGGGGAAGGAGGAGGGGAGAAAAATAATAATGCTACTATTTTCAAATTCCTCTCAAGAATCTCAAGTTCATTTCTGCATTATTACCTGCCATGTTTGCCGCAAGGCAAATGAGAGAAGGAGGGGAAAAAGGAATTCTAGTGATACTATATTGCAAGAGTACAACAAAATAATGGTATTTTACAAGAGTGGCATGGTAACAACAGCCACCACTCCACCTGACTTCATGCTTTTTCCGAGCGCATCTCCATCAGCAGCATGCATTTCAGCTGCACCTACCAAAGCTCTATAGTTGGACGTAGCTACTGGGGTTAAAAAAAAAAAAAAAAATACCCACCACAAGTTAAAAAAATAATAATATATAAAATCAAGAGCACTCCACCATCCTGAACAAATTGGGTGAGCAACAGCTTGCCAACACTTACATGTGCAAGACTACAGACACTGGGAAGGAACAGCCAACTCCTCACACACTGGAGGGTTTAACTGATCAGAAAAGAGAGAGGAAGGTCTTCAGCGGAACAACACGTGAAGGTGCTAAAGAGGCAGCAGAAAGAGTATAAACAAGGCTACTTATCTGCACAATACACCACTCCAAAGGCAATATTCAGCCCTAACTATGCTTTCTTAAATCAGTAAGTGAAGAGGTTAAACCCAGGTAGCACAGACGTATGGCAAACCTCTCCACATCAGGAAAGCTTGAAATTGCTGGTTTAGACATGGGATAAGAAGAGACGGGTAAGAGAACAGGCAGAGCAAGCAAGGCCTTCCTATTCCCTCCTTTGATCAAAAGAGCCTAAAGGCAGAACACAGAGATCCACTGACAAAAGCAGACATCCAAAAGCCACAGAGAGCTGCGAGACCAAGAGACAAAATTCTTCACCTCTACAAACATTGCGTTCTAGATCCACTACACCACTTCGGACAGGTGCACATCTGCAATTCCCTCTTCTGTTACACGTCAGGGAAGATAGGCTCTACCATACTAGAGAACCTCAAATGAGTGACAAACCCGAGGAATTTATTACCATCTTTTTATACAGATGTTCTCAAGTAATGACTTGAAATTGTATTTATTTCAAGGTAAACTGTAACATACTCTGTATTACAACAACTGTAGATTTAAATACAGTAATTGTGTATTTAACCTTCTTTTTTTAAAGTTCCCCTAAGGGTACTAAGTACAAACAAAAAAACTCAAAATACAGATTTTTTGATTTTTAAATCACCAGTAAAAAGCTAGCTTAGTTTTCTGCTATGACTGGACAAAAGCAAGGAGGACACCACTACATGCACACAACAGTATAGCAGCGTTTAAGGAGAGGCTGCCAACAACAGTTTTTACATGACTGGTATTTTAAAACTTCCCTCTTACAGAAAGAAGGAGCAGTTGTGCAGCACTGTGACAGCTCAGCATTGAGCAAAACTCATCACAAGTTTCTGAATGGAAACAGGACCAGAAGCTGTGAAATTCACACAGACAGCATCACCTGAGGAAGCCCCCTGCTCTTCCAGGGAGCCCAATGCTCCTTGTTCTTTTAAGAATGAGGAGCGAGGAGCTGCTGCAGCCGCCCTGCACCTTCGCCTCCGGCACGTCATCCTGACACCACCGGCTGCACCCAAAGCACTTTTCCAAAGTTACTTACAATGAAGCTGGTTTATTATTGTAATTATCCTAATGACCTACAGAAAAAATGCTGTGCTGTTCTGGGGTTTATTTAAACACAGTAAGCCACTGCAGAGTTACTATGCAAAAAGGCCTTCAAGCTACCCAGCCTTTTGCAGATTTAAGAACAGATGCGTTAACCTGGCTGTTAACCTTAAAAGCATCTTTTTAATGCTCAGCACTGAATGGCTTTTCCTTGGTGCCGACACGGCGTCCAAATCACATCCGAGGAAAACTACGCTTTTGCACAGAGAGGTGGCCCTGCCCCTGGACCCCAAGCCCCCTGGGTCTGTGACCTGGCACAGCTCACCCTACCAAGCCGAAAAGCCCACGTTCCTAATGCTTCCCATCCCCCCGTTTTGTCGCTGTGTGGTGCGAGCTGCACCGACAGCCCCTTCCTGAGGCCGAGACAAAAAAAAAAAAATATTAAATAAGCATATATACATATATAACCAGCACGGGTTTCCCCCCTCGCATGGGGCCGGAGGCGAAGCGCCAGCGCCCCCGCAGCGGGGCCCGCCACCAGCCGGGACACGGGCTGCCGCCGCAGCCGGACGCCCCGCACCGCCGCCGGGCCCACGCAGGACGCGACACGCGCAAGCGCCCCCCGACCGTGACTCGGGACGGACTCACCTGGCGTGCCCGAGGTGTGCGCGGTCGTACACCGTCGGCCCGCAGCTGTACCTGCGGAGAGGGGAGGCAAAGGCACCCGTCACGGCCAGCCCGGCCCCCGCCGCCCGCTCCCCCCGCCCGCCCGCCCGCCCGCTGCGGGGCGCTACCAGGTCGCCACTCCTTCCGTGCCCAGCACGAGCGGCTCCTTGCTCCGGCTCCGGCTGTTGTAAGCCACGATCCCGCTGTCCCGCCCCGCCGGCGGCACCCACCGCCGCCGCTCCGCCGCGCTGTAACGCCGCGGCGCGCCCGCCTTGCCCGTCCCGGGGCCGGGGCCGCACCGCCGGCCCGCCGCCACCGCGCCGCGTAGCATGGCTATGGCCACGGCCACAGCCCCGGGCCGCGGGCGGGGGACACGGGGGCTCCGCCTCCCCGCGGGGAGGGGCGAGGTGAGCGGGCACAACCCGCCGCGCCTGTCACCGCGACAGCCGCGCCGCCTGTGCCGGCTGACAGCGTGCGAGCGGGGTAGCTACAGCCCGAGCGGCAGGAAGAGGCGGGGCCGGCGGGCAGGGGGCGCGGCCGGGCCGCCACCGCCTCTCGCCGGGCCGCGGGGTCACCTCTGCGGCCGCCCCCCGCCCGGCCCGGCCCGGCCCAGCGTTCCTCGGCGCGGACCTCGGTGAGTCGGGCGGGCTGGGGAGCCCGGGGCCGGGGCCGGGCGGCGCACCCCCCGCTTGGATCCGGCCGAAGAGCGCGTACCCAGCCCGGTGCTGCGGCGCGGCGGCAGCGCGGTGGGTTGTGGCGCGGCGTTTGCGGGCTGCGAGCGGAGGTTTAACGCAGCCGTGTCGAGTCGATCCGGTCAAACGCGGGGGACGAATCCGTTGTACGCCGCCTATCAGCGCGGGGAGCGGCGGGCAGCCTGTTAGCTCCTGGGAGAAATGCGTGGTGTGACATTCCTAGGCTGGGCTTAATACATCGCAGTCTCAAAAACCTCTCCCGCGCCTCCCTTGCCCCGCGCGCCCCTGTGAAGCCCTGCCCGGCCTGGGTGGTCTCAAAACTGAGTGACCTGCGGCCGGCGCTCGGTGCGGTACCCTGGGCTTTAGCCGGCTGATGCCAAGGAAGGGCCGCTTCCTTCCCGGAGTCAGGACAAGCGAAGGGTGTGTGTTTTCTGGTGATGATTCTCTCATCTCGTTGTGGATTTCTTTTTCTTTCTTTCTTTCTTTCAGAGCGTACCGAGGAAACGGAGCTTAGCTGGCTGCAGTGCCTTGATCCACTTGGGAAACTAGAGTGAATAGCAGTATAATGGAACAGGCGTAATGGTGCCAACAGTCTTCTTTAACTAGCGTCTTGTTTCCAAAAGTAACTGCCAGCGGGTACCAAGGAAACATGTGAGAACTCTATAAGCATATATAATATTTTCCCAGCTAGTGTCTCCCAGCTTCCCAGCTTCAGACCAGATGACATCCTCAGCTGAATGCTTTGGAGTTCTCCCCACTCCCCTCCCCGCCCCCCAGTTTTTTTACCTTCCCTCTACCGTTAATTTCCCTGGCCTCTGTGAATACACATCAACTCCAGCCTTTGGCAAGGAGTACCACAGGTGTGCTGCCATTTTTAGGAAGCATCCTCTTGGCCTGTGTTGAAGTTGAAGCCCTTTAGCTCCAGTTGCAGCCACCCTTGCTCTTGTATGAGAAGAGAGAGCGAACCATTGGTTCCAGCGCGTGCTGTCTGCCCTGACTGTCCTCCTCCATACAAGCCTCTACGCAGGCTGTTCAGAGGAGAGCCTTTTCAGGTCTCCCAGACCACTGTGTTACTCACCTGCTAAAGGATCTTGTTGGCCTTTGGGAGGAAGGTGATACTGAGTGATCGCAGCGTGACTGGATGCTGCAGGGAACAGGTCTGCCTGTGGTGAGCTGCCTCACAGAAGTCCTTGCATTGTTTCCTCTTCTGTCTGCCAGGGACAGGTTTGATAGATTTTTCTCATATGTAATATGATCATTTTAAATAATTGCTTTTATGTAACAATAGATGCCCATCTACATCTTGCTTCATTTTAGAGAGTATCTGATACAAAGCCTTTTTTTTTTTTCTTAATACGCACTTTCAACAATATTTTTCATTTAACAGTCATAACTTTTTGGTTAGACAAGAAACCTGTTTAATGGGCTTGCTAATTTGAGACTAGCTAGGATAAAACTGAAGATACCGTCCAATAACCTCTGTAAATGTTTGCTTCCTATATTTCTCAGGAAGCGTCACAAACCAATTATTTCAGTTTCCATAGTGAGACGGTCTTGATGTCTTTGCCATTCAACACATACCCTGTTAAGAGTTGTCATTAACTCTGTTGTCTCCTTTGTTCTGTACAATGCCGAGCACTTTGACAGAGTCCAAATCAATGCCAAGTAACAATGGATGTTTTTTAGCCTTAATTCCAGGTTTAGCTATCATGGATGAAACTGCCAACAGATCAGAAGAATGTAAGACCTTTTTCTTTCCCTAGTGGTTTCAGAAGGCTTAGTGCCTGTGCTATCGAGACTAGCTTTTAGGATTTAGTCCAGAAACCTCTATGTCCTACTATAAAACATGATTTTCTGAAGGTAGGAAAGGAATTCCTTAATGCCTGAAAAAAACAGTTAACATCATTCACACTTGAGATTTTTTTTTTTATGCAGTAGAAGAAATTCAATGGAATGGTGGAAGGTATTCTACAAGTACTGTAAAAAAATATAATCTCAAAAGAAAAGCAATACTAATCCTGATGGATTAGAAGCATAAATTCATTATTTAAAAAATACCAACATTCTCAGAAACAATTGGTCTGTGGCTGTGGGCACACCTCTCCTGACACCTATAAATACCTGCCTTCCTGATATACTTATTCCTGGCCTGAGACATGTGGAATGAGACAATAGTCATCTACCAGAGAGGCAGAATAGCGGCAAAGGATTTTCTGCCTCCATCACAAGATTCATCTTTCTTCCACCTGGAGTAGAAGATGCCTTCAAAGGTTGCCAGCAGCTGGTACACCTGATCAATGCTCGGCCTGAGCCTGCTGTAATCCTGCTACTTCTTTATTTTCTGCTGAATGGCTAGCAGGAGATGCAGTCTGCAGAGTGGTACATCTCAGTCAGAATCCCACTGAGGTGTGTCTGCCTGAGCTTCAGGTAAACTTGTTTCAAGGGGACACCCATGTATTTGATATTGTCAGGCCATCTTCTCACTTTTTCTTAGGAGCCGTTAAGGCTAAAACTTGCTTCTTTTTTAAAGAAAAACTGGAGCTTACTAAGGCAAAGAGGTGACTCCTGAACGCCCTAGAATGGATTTATGTATTTTCTGTCCCTTTATCTGCATGTGCAAGAAGGCACTCTTTCCGGGCTGGGCTTGATCCAAAGAGAAAATCTGGTAGAAGCACAGCTGTGTGTGCTCACCCCAGAGGCTCTGAAACACCTTTGTGGTGGGCAGGGAAGGTCTCTGGGGGCTCTGGCTCACCTGGCTCCTCCTGTATTTTCCAGCTTCCAGTCCCAGGACTACTTAAAAGATATGTCCCCAGAAGTAAGATCAATGGGCAAATCCCAGAGCATGTTTTGTAAGTAAATAAATGAAAGTTAAGCTAAAAATTCATTTTTTCCTTCCTCTTTATTATTAAGAGATACATGCTTTGTAAGGTTTTACAGCTTTCCCCTTATTATTAAAGGTGTTGCATTTTTCTTCTAAAGAATTAAACCACACCATCTTAGAATTGTTGACAGAGCAGGAAGGCTGCATTTGTTGTGTTATCAAAAGCACGTTTCCAGTATCTGTGGCTCTTCTTGTCAGATTCTAGTTCAGGAACCTGACAAGGAAGCTGACCCTGAGAAAATAAGGGAGGAAAAAGTGTTGTAAGGACAAACTACAAACCAAAAGCGAAGATGAGCTAAATCCACCACAGGGGACTGACTTTCTCTTGGCACTCCATAGTGGTCTGCAATAACAGACACATTTTGACTTTTACAAAACCTAGGTGCTTATCAGCTTGTCTAAGAATCTCGTTTAATTTTTAAAAGGAGGATAAAAATTGTCTCAAGCTTATCACAAATGCTTGAGTCAGAAATACTGTAAATGTTGAGTGGCCATTCTCCCAAATAATCACAAAATAAGGAGTATGTTTTCTGAAAGAGAAATCACGTTGAGATACCTATTCTAAAAGTGTGATTCTGGGGAAATGAAATAAAACTGCAAAAGAAATTTAATTGGTGGACATGAAGAACAAAATAAACTTTCCCGCTCTTATCAAAAGCCTCATAGACTGGACCCTGTGTTTTCAACACCATCTACTATTGTTCAAACAACCTGCCCATCAGCTGCTCTAACAAATGCTGCCTGTTTTTCATCAGAAGTGTTTATGTATGCACTGCAGTCTACAGAAACGAGCCTGAGGGTCGGTATCAATTCAGTCAGGGCTCAGATCAGTGTCTTTGTCAGTGGTTACCAACTGTTGAGGTGTCTCTCTTGAACTCACTGTGGGAACGTGCAGCCCATGGAATAAGCTCCCTTTGATATGCATGCTGGAACAACTCAGATGTACTTCTGCCTTGGCCCTGTACTGCAATGCACAGTTACTAGTTCCAGTCAGAATTTTTCGATCACCTATAATGCCAGTGCTGTTTAAGCTCACTAGGTGCAGCTGGTGCAAGAAAAGGGATGGCAGCAGCCAGAAAACAGGTGTGTAAAGAGGCAGGGAGTGCAACAGGCTCAGGGCAAGCTGAGGGACAGATGAGGAGCTGTATCCAGTGAAACAGATGTTTTCTTAAGTAGGACCTGACTTTTTAAAAAAAAAAAAAAGATAAGAAGTTTAGAATGGCAGGCCTATGTTAGGTAAGTGTTTGGAAAGTTCTTGAGCCTTTATGGGAAACAGAAAAAGGATAAACTCAGCTAGATCTGTTTTCCAGATTTTAGAAGCCATTAATCCCACATAATTGCCAATATCAACAGGTAACTTTCTGGCCCAAATATCTGTAAATAGTATACACTGTCTACTGCACAGACAGTGCATATTGCATGAAAGTGTGAAATAGGACTTGTCTGCTGGTCTCCGTACTTGCAAACCTCAGCTCTGCTCATCTTGCATGTTAACCTCTTGCTGTTCTGTTAAAAAAAAAAACCCACCATATGTAACTGTAGAAGGGAAGGATTAAGTTATTAAGTCGTGCAGAAACAGCAGCTCCTTAGGAGGAGTAAGTAATCTGATTCGTCTGTACCTATAAAGTGTAACGACTAATGATCAGAAGACACTGTCTTTTCTAATAGACACACAGCTGAAGTGATTACATAGTATTTCATACAGCAGTACTGAACCAAGGCAGAGAAAGAGAAAGGAGGTAGCCAAAATTCCTTGTACCAACTATCCTCATACATATTCAGCGTCTGCATTTGTGGAACATATTTGGAGGTTTGGGATTTTATGCTGCTCATATTAAGAATTTTGAACTTTATGCTGATGAGCTGGGATAACTAGAATATGTATATGTTATATGAAATAATTTTATATAATATTATAGATGTATACATAATATGTATGTTACACAGTAGTTGTGTAAGTTGTTGATCTGGTTATAGGTTCCCTTGATTCCCATTGCTGGGAATTTAGATCTTTAATAAGGTAACAGCTTCAAGGAACTTTTGAAAACCCCAGAGATTTGGGTTTCTAAACAGGAAAGATGTACTGTAATCAGAACAAAGGGGCATGGGAACAGAAGGAGAAGAGTTAGAATCTGTCCTCCTGTAAAGAGAAGAAAATGGAGCCCACAGCTTGCTTTCTTGTTTTGATAATTTGATAATTTTGATAAATGACAGTCATTCCCCATGCTTCTACTTGTGAGCGCTCCACAAGTGAGTAAGAAATGGGCCCCTGATATGTAAAAAAAAGAACTGAAACTCCATTCAGAATCTCCCATCTCTCTCCTACTGCAGTTGAGAGGCAGGAGGCCAAAATAAAAAGAAAGCAGATGAGGAAGAAAAGGAGAGATGGGCAATGGGCATTACCTTCAAATATTCCAAAACTTTCCAACCTGGAGATGTGCATGTATACCTGATTTCTGCACACACACACACCCCTCCTGCAGCTTTCCAAAATGATGGCTGACATGCTGCCTAGAGGGGGTGCAGAAAATAGGTATTTCTGGGTACAAGTATATTTGATTACAGCACTACACAAAGCACTGAGAATCTCTGAGAACGGTGAAAGGGGACCTTCAGAGCATATACCCAATGCATTCTCAGGTGAGCTCAGTCCCATTCTTTCCCTAGGACTTGTGCAATGTCCTGTGATGTTTGTTTTTCAGTCACTCTTCTGGCAACATGAGAGGCTAACAGAGGAAGATCTAGTAGACAGCACTTTTAAGAGGCAGACGATACCAAGCTCTCTGTCCTCAGTGCATCCAAGCCTAACAATACTTTTGAGCAAATCACAGAAGCCTATCAGGCCACAACTACACTTGAAAGTGGTACCTTTCTTTTTGAGGGACAGAAATTCTTGTTTAGTGAATTAGCAGGTACTTTTACAAACCGATTTCTTATTAGTATGTGTAATTACTACTGTGTGTCTAGAACGGTGGTTAACATTTTTGCAAGAATGACTTTCTGGAACTCATTTGAATTCTTTTCAGATGTCTTGCCTCTACTGAGTCATAATTAATAGCTTGGGTTCTTATACTAGCCAGGGGACTAACTACCTTCAATTGCAGACAGTGGCTCAGCTTCTTCAAGGCAAGAGTGAAACAGGCTATAACTACCCAGGTGGTGCCAAAAATTTAGAATAGGTGTTCCCAGGCTAGCACTGCCATTGCACAAGTCGTTCTCGATGCCACTGTAAACCAGAGTGCACAGCTCGAGAAACACTGGCTTGGAGCTCTGCCTGGATGTTGTAGTACTCACCATAATTTACATACATAAGATCTCAGGTTTTCGAGGTTTACATCGGCATGTACAGCAACTCATGGAAACGGAAAATGAGGGGAAGAAAAGAACAGAACTTACAGGTATCTTCAGAAAAATGAGCAAGTGCCTTCTGAAACCTGCCTGAAGCGGTGGAGCAGGGTCAGTTCAAAATAGGTTTAGTCTATGGTATCATCTCCGCTCCTCAGAAGCATTTCAGAGGCTGGCTCCCACTGGATACTGGAGGGATTGGTAAAGAGTTGTCTGCACTCCCCTGAAAACCCCACTCTGGGCGTTCACACACCAAGCTGATGACAGTAGCAGAAATACTCAAAGGGGGTTAAGATGCTGAGGTCCTTAGTCAGGCCGTCGCTCCCCCTGCTCCCTACGAGCAGCAGAACATCACCGCCTTAATAAACAGCGACTGTACCAGCAGGTCTGAGCGTTTAGGAATGATGAGTCAGTCTCCCCTAAATTAGGGGATTGCCGGTGACGTTTTTGTTTTTGTTTTTTAAAAAGACAACTGAGGCAGAAAGCTTGCGTTGGTTTGCTTCGCTGCGGGCGAGGTAGGTTTTCCAGGCCCGCCTTCCCCGCCCGACACCGCCGACCCTGGCGGAGCTGGGTGCCCGAGGCTCCGGGCACAGCCCGAGCAGAAGCGCCGGGTACAGGCGAGCGCTTCTCCCCAGCGAGGGGCCGGGTACGCCCCGCGCTCGGGCAACGCCGCTTTGCCCCGGCGGCCGCAGCCCGCCCTGCGCGGCCCCGCGGGCGGGACTGGGCCGCCGCCACCGCCCCCCAGCACCGCCCTTCAAGCCCGGCCCGCCTCCCGCCGGCTGAGCGCGGCGCCGGGGACCGCAGCCCCTGTGCTCCCCGGGGCGGGGAAGCGGGGCGGGCAGAGGAGGGTCCCCCGGCCCTGCCACCGCCCCTCGCCCCGCGAGGCGTGCCTGCTGCCGCCCCGGCGGGGGTGAAGCGGTCGGACCCGGCAGCCCCGGGGGGCTCGGATGAGCCCGGGGCGGGGTCTGACCTCCCCGCGCCTCCCAGACCGGCGCGCTGCCGGCCGGCCCGCTGCGGGTTACGACCGGCCACGGCAGCAACTTGAGGGAACAAAGGCAGGCCGCCCCCGGCGAGCCCCGGCCGCGGGAAAGGCGACCGGCAGCGGGGTGCTTCCTGGCGGCCCCCGGGCCAGCCCGGGGGGGAGAGCTCGAGTGGCACAGGGCTGCACACGGCGCCCCTTCTCCTCCTCCCCGGAGGCACTCAGCCGCCGCCGGGCTCCTCCGCTAACGCAACGCCAAGCGCCCAGCTCCGGCCGCGCCGCTCACCCTTCCCTCACCGCCGCGCGGGGGAGGGGGCCCGCGCGCATGCGCCGCCACCCGGGGGCCGCTGGGAAACGTAGTCGAGAGCCGTTTAGCAACGGCTCCATTTTCTCCTCGCGCCGCGGGGAGCGCGCACGCGCGCGCCCGCCCCCTCCCCTCCCCTCCCCCCGCCCGTTACCGCCCCTTCTGCCGCGACCGGTATCCCGGGCGGCGTTGTCACAGCGGCGCCCGCCCTCCCGGCGAGGATTGGCCGAGGGCGCTGCGGGGCGGAAAGCGAGAGAAGAGGTGATTGGCTGGGGCAGGTGTCAACCGCTGAGGGGATGATTGATGCCGTTGCCCGCTGAGGAGGGAGGTAGCGTTTCTGCTCAGCGTCCGGCGGCGCGCCGGGTGCAGCGCTGGCCCCCGAAGCGGGGTGGCGGCGCAGGCACTGCCGTGGCGTCGCATGGTTCTCAGTGCCCCTCTCCTCCCTGTCCCTCCTAGGAAAGCCCTCGGAGCCGCTCCTTTCTGGGGCGAGCGCGGCCTCCGCCACCAGTTCGCAGAAGGCGAGAGACTCCTCCAAAGTCCGTGCCCTGCCGCAAAAGCATCCAACTTGCCCCGCTCGCAGGCGCCGGCAGCCCGCCGGCCGCCACTCTCCCCTCAGCCTCCCCGCGGGCCGCTCTCTCCGCAGCGGCCGCGCAACTTCACCGGAGCCTCCGCCTTCCCCCCCCGCCTCCCTCCCTCCCTCCCTCCCTCCCCGCCGCCGCCCGGCCGCGGGGGCTTCGTCCCCACGCCTACGCCGGCACCGAGCCGCCCACCCCTCGCTAGGACCGCATCCCTGCCGCCTCCCCTCCCCAAACGTGAGTAAGGGGAGGAGGGACGATGAATATGCAGAGGAGCGCTCGCCCCGCCGCGGTTCCGGGAGGGGGAGGGGGAGAGTGTGTGTGTGCGCGGTGAGTGTGCCAGTGTGTGTGAGAGAGAGTGTGTGTGTATACAGCGCTGGGAGGGGTGCGCATGCGCCGTGCGTGGCGGGGCTGAATGTTTCCCAAGTGTTTGAAACTGGTATTTGGGTTTTCCACGTTGGATCAAGTGCGGCGTATAGGAGCGAGGAGGCTGCGTTAATATCACCGGGGAGCGGCGGCGACGGCGGCGGCGGTGAGAGCGGGGAAGGGGGAGCGGCGGAGAAGCGGAGCAGAGCGGCGCTGGCGCATGCAGAGGGGCTGCCGCTGCTTCTGACAGACACTTTGCAGAGCACATTTTGTTTCCAGATTGTTTCGGAGGAGCTGGTTTAAGCCCCCCTCCTTTCTCCTCCCCCCCCCCCCCCCCCCCCTTCACACACACACAAATCCCTCTGATTGTTCCTACCACCTCCTTCGTGAATTACCCACAACGACAGCCATTCAATCAGCTGCTGCTGGCTGTAGGGGACTAGCGGAGGGTGTGTGTGTCTCTCTCTCCCTCTGTTTCACACAAGAGGAGTCAGATGTAGCTTCTCTCGGTTTTTTGGGGGAGCTACAGAGAGAGGTGGGCAGGGAGTGAGCCCTTCATCGGGGTTACCGTCTTTGGAGGGAGCAGCACTTGCTTTCACAGACAGGGAGAGAGAGGTGTGGGGAAGGATTTTTTTTTTTTTTTCTCTGCCGGATGAAAATGTTGAGTCCTGCAAACGGAGACCAGCTTCACCTAGTGAACTATGTGGAGGATTATCTGGACTCCATCGAGTCTATGCCCTTCGATCTGCAGAGAAATGTCTCCTTGATGAGGGAAATTGACGCCAAATATCAAGGTAAGTGCTTTCTATATATGTGTGTGTCCGTGTCCGTGTGTGTGGTATGGGGCTCGGGGGGGGGGGGGGGAGGGTGTCTTTCCCTTTCTTTTCTTCAGAGCTGAGCCTCGGCTCCGTTTGCCCCTCTGCACCCCACAGGGATGGTAGTTTTATTTTTGGGAGGTGAAAGGAGGGAGAAAGCCGGGAGGAGAGATCCGAGGAGAGAGAGGGGCTGATCTGCAGCGTTAGCTCTTGTCATGGGGCGGAACAAAAGGTCTCCAGCTTCTCTTATTAAGCAAGGACTCTGCTTTTCTGTGTAAATTGCTGGCCAAGAAGGCGGGGGCAGGGAAGTGGGGTGTGCGGTGCACAAAGGGGGGCCGTCCCCGGCCATGGGGCTGAGGTGGAAGGGTTTCAGGGTACGGAAGAAAGTGCTGGGTGGACAGAGAGGGAGAGATTACAGCACAACATTTAGGAATGTACAGTATTCATTATGGCTGTAGTAGGGGAGAGAGGCAGCTAGTGAGGGAGGGAGGGAAGGAGGGAGGGTGGAGGGGGGGGGGGTTGGCGAGAGGGGGGGCAGGGTGTGCTTTCCTCGCTCCCTTCTCGGTGGGTTTCATTTCACCCCGTAAACCAGCCCCGCTCCGTGGGGCGGGGAGGACAGGACTGGCGGAGGCGGGGGGGGGGAGGATACGGTCGGGTTTACGGTTGTGCTGAAGGCTGAAGTGCCCCCTCCGTCCCTCCCTCCCGCTCCTCTCCCCTCCCCGTGCCGCCGGTACTCGGGGCACGCCGTCCCCGTGCCCCACGGGCGGAGGGAAGAGGAGGCCAGTTTGTGCGGGGTCGGGGCAGCTTTGTCACTTGCTTGCTTGTGTCCGCTCGGGAAGGGGGGAGGGGAGGGCTTTATTCGGTGCCGCCGGCAGCGGTGACAGCCGGGGTGCCGGGCGGGGAGGACCCCCTCTCCCTCGGCGTGCGCGCCGCCCCGCGCCCCCGTGCATGTGGCCTTAGGGGAGGTGGGCAGCGAGCCCCGCCATTCCCCCAGCCGCTGCTCGGGCGGCCCGCCGGGGAGCCCAGGGGAAGGGACCGGGGGAAACTTCCTCGGGAGACAGTGGCTGCCGCGGGGGGCGCGGGCGGGGAAGACAGGGCGGGCAGCGCGCCTCTCGCGCGCTCCGGGCACGCATCACAACGGCCAGCGGGCACCTCCGCGCTTTGCCGGGGACTCGGCGGCGTTGCGGCTTTTATCAATGCTCCTCGTTAGCATAGCGCGGCTGGCCCCGCCTCCGGCGCCGCTGATAGGGGGGAAGCCTCCCCACGGGTCGGCCGCGGCCCGCCTCCTCCCGCCTATTGGTCGTGGGGCCGGACCGTTCCGCCTTTTTCCCCGCCTCCTCATGACGTTTCCAGAAGCAACTTTTCTGTGGGGTTGATTTGAATATCTCGGCCTGCCCCGGCCTGCGGGCTCCCATTGGCTGGGGCGGCAGCAGCGGGCAGGCCAACCTTGGGCGTCCGGAGTGTGACTGACGTGTTTTCGGGACTGGGGGCGCCGCTCCTCCCGCCTCCTCTTGCTCGTGAATGGCGCGATGGTGCCGAAGGGGGCGGGCGCAAGCTCGCTCTGCCCGCTGCAGTTGGTTGTTTTTTTTTTAATTTAATATTTTTATATATATTTTTCTGGTTCTTTCTGGTTCCGATTGGGAACAGCGGGCCAGCCGGGGCGGGCTGTCCCCGGCAGTAGCTCTGATAGGTGCGAGGATGGGCGGGCAGCCGCCCCTCCCCGCCTGGGTGCCGCCGCTGGCTCCCGCGCCCCTCCTCCCCCACTTCCTCTGGCTGCGCTGTTACGCTGCGAACCGGGGGGATGCCGCCGGTTTCCTGCCGGAGAACAATAGCTGCTGCGTCACTTCCGGGGCGTGGCCGCCGCGCTGGTTGCTAGGAGAAGGCGGCCTCCCAACCCGGCGGGACGGGGCCACTTCCCGCTCAGCCGGCCGGCGGGGGCCGCGTTGCGTTAGAACCGTGGGGGCCCGGGCGCGGCGGCACCCGGTGCTCTCCCCGCCCGCCCCCCCCGGGCCGCGGAGCACGCGTGCTGCCGGGCCAGGCGCGGGGCGGAGCTGCCGGGGCGGGGCCAGCCCGGCTCGGCGGTGGGGGCGGGGGAGGCCCACGGGTGGCGCCGCAGAGGGGCGGGGAGGGGCCCGGGCCCGCCCCCGGCCGGCGGAACTCCCTCATTTCGCCGGTGTCCAGCGGCGGAGGAGGCGGCGGCCCAGGCGGGTATCGCCCAGCCGGCCGGGAGGCGGCGACGGAGTGCGGACGTCGTGGGGTGGCTGGTGGCCCTGCTGGTCGCTGCCTCCGTCTTCCTCCCCGGGGAGCCTCGGCCGTCCGATGCTGGCCGCCCTGGCGGCAGGGCGGGAGGGGGCTCCCGGGCGTCGTGGGCATGCACCCGTGACGGCGGTGCCAGCCCCCAGGGCTACGGGACTGTGCCGCGAATAAAGCTTTCACAACGCACGGCACCTTGGTTTTTAATTGGGTTTGGGGTTTTTTTTTTTTTGTCGTTTCGGTGGCGTTGGGGCTGCGCATTCACCGCTGGCGAACAGTTTTGTAACACGCACATCGCGCAAAACTATGCTTTTCTGTCTTTCTGTTACAGCTCGCCAGGGGAGAGCAGTTGTCTGGAACTGCTATAAACGCAGCCCCCTTAGGGCCGGCGACTTGAGCGGAGCACGCTGGTGCGGGGGCGGCGGTGCAGCCCCCTCCGAGCCGTACCAGGCGGCTGTCACGCTGCTGCTTGTTAGCTGGCTCGCCGCTCGAATAGCGAGCGCGTCGCCGCTGCTCCGCAGCCCGGTCCGCCTGCGGGCGGTGGTGCAAAGGCACGTTCGCGCACGGTGTCGCACACTGGGGTGGCAGCGCCCGAGGACGCGCTCGGCAGGGCTTTGCAGAATTCAAGACCGTTGCAGCCGACTGCTTCCCCTGCATGTTCCAGCTGTTTGGGGAGGTGGTGTGGTGCTGTAGGGTTAATGTATATATGAGATACTAGAACTGAAGTTTTCGTAATGTCTAACTTAAGTCGTTAATTATTTTGTGATATTGAGAGAGAGTATTCTTAGTGAAAGATTCAGATTCAGATTATGATATCGGTCAAGTGCCAAAGCTTAGAACGTAAAACTTCTGCATTTCAACCATTGAAAATAATTAATACTTTTATTAATTAAAAAAATAATAAATAATAATAAAAAATTAAGGCGGTTTAGCCTTCCTGAATGCTTAAACTTCTGTATGTTCGGAGGTTTTGTGGTGGTGGTGGTTTGTGTGTGTTTTGTTTTGGGGTTTTATTTTTGTAGTTAGAAAAAAGGGCATTTGCTTAACATAGTCAATAACACATTGAAATACTAATTTTGGTCAGATAGGTTATATTGCAGTACCAGCTGACAGATCATGCTTAACCGATATGAGAAGTGTAGGCTGCAGCTCTAAAAACTACAGTAAAACTTGCATAATTTTTCCATGTCTTCACTAGAAATTAGGAGCATGTGTCTTCAACAAATCTGCCCAGGCAAGACAAAACCTAAATCATAGGATAACTGTTAGTTGTATATGTATTGTATTCACTTATTTAAAAAAAAAAAAAAAAAGTATAAGAGATCCTGGTTTCTCTTAGGTGAATTGAGCTTAGATTTTAGATCTCATTATATTTTGTTCCTCCAAGGCAGAATGTTCTAACATTCTGGGAGAAAGGGAAAATCAGAGAAGAAAGGAGATGCAGGAAAAACACACTGCATGTTTTTGAGGACTTAGTATGCAAAATGCTAACTGTCCTGTATGTTTGAGTGGATTTGAGTATCATAGTGAAACTCAAAACAGTGTTTAAAAATAGATATCTAGAACCATTCTTTAAACACTTTTCTGCACTGTTCTCCCTTATAAACTGTTGGAACAGTCCTTGAGGTGCGATTCAAGGTCTAACATATTTTCAGTGTTAGCATTTTAAATTGGAAGCTCTAGCTGCCCCAGTTGTATATAATCTTTAATGTTACTTTCCAACTTTTTCATCTCATTCTCAGCAGTGAATATTTAATGAAGATTATATTTCTGTGTTTTAAAAAGTAAGCAACAGGGTTTTTTATAGGAAGTGTATAGAGGAAATCATCTAGACATCTTGGATATTGTAATCCTGATTCTGCAGTCCTAGGAATTTCAGTGGCCTCACATTTTCAACAAAAGTAACGCAGGAGTGCTGGATGAAATTGCCATAGCTTAGGGTCCAGCCCCATGTGTTTGGAGTTCTTCTGCACTAGCTGTCAAGTATGATATAGTGATTATTAAATAACTCAGCATCTGATTTCTACACTGGTTTGTGCCTGCTTTCTCTCCCACTCTTTTTCTCCCACTCTGTCATTTACTGAAAACATTAATGTTGTTATACAGAAAATGTCCAGGAAAACAATCTATTAATTTCCCCTCTAATTTTACAATTAAGTCTGAAACTTTTGATGGGGGAGTATGTGTGTATTTGTTTAGTTAGATAGTTCTTTTTAATTACTGTGAAGTTTAAAGGGAAGAATTGTCAACATGCATCAAATTATATTTAGCCACTTTTTTTTTTTAAATCAGCATTTGCATTCTATTCCTGCACGACCGGCTGGAACAAAAGTAATCCACTGGATTCATGAGCCACTTGTCAGATATCAGCTCTGGAGAATCTGTCATTGGTCAGCTTTGTGCGTTACAAAAGGGTGTTGCTGTGTGGAAGGAAAAATACGGGAAGGCTTTGTTTCAACATTCTCCCTGTTGAAAATATTTATAGTTTTTATTTCTTCCTTGCAGAGATTCTGAAGGACCTGGATGATTACTATGAAAAATTTAAACGAGAGACAGATGCTGTGCAGAAGAGAAGAATGTTGCACTGCATACAGAGAGCCTTGATTCGGAGTCAGGAACTGGGGGATGAGAAGATCCAAATAGTCAGTCAGATGGTGGAGCTCGTTGAGAACAGAACAAGGCAAGTGGACAGCCACGTGGAACTGTTTGAGACTTGTCAAGAGACTAATGATACCACTGGAAACAGTGGGAAAGCCAGCCAAGATAAGTCAAAGAATGAGACAATTGCACAGGCTGAAAAGCCCAACAATAAGAGATCGAGGCGGCAAAGGAATAATGAGAATCGAGAAAATGCTTCAAATAATCACGATCACGATGACATCACCTCAGGAACACCGAAGGAGAAGAAAGCAAAAACATCTAAGAAGAAAAAACGGTCCAAGGCTAAAGCAGAGAGGGAAGCATCTCCCCCAGACCTTCCTATTGACCCTAACGAGCCAACATACTGCTTGTGCAACCAAGTCTCCTATGGAGAAATGATAGGATGTGATAATGATGAGTGCCCCATTGAGTGGTTTCACTTTTCCTGTGTGGGACTCAATCATAAGCCAAAGGGCAAATGGTACTGCCCCAAATGTAGAGGAGAAAACGAGAAAACTATGGACAAGGCATTGGAGAAGTCTAAAAAAGAAAGGGCTTACAACAGGTAGTTTGCAGACTTTTCATAGTGAAGAAAACTGAAACCACCAAACCATTGTATTTATTGTCAGTGTCACCTTTGTTGAGGTGAAAGGATTGTAAAATGTATATTTTTAAAGGAGGTTTAAAACTGAACCATTCCTGTTACAGGGACGGCAATAAACAATTTTGTTTTTCATTTGGTAAACTGTAACAAGAATGTGGTCTGTGGACCAATGTATTCCAAAAGTAAAGTTGTAAGAGTTTGAACATTTGGATGGTCTTAAAAGATAAATTAATACTTTTTTTCTCCTTTTATTTTCAGTGCTGGTAGCACTCTACCCATTAAAATTTTGATGACAAATATCTCTGAAATGTAACTTTGTTTTCTTTAATGAAAAATGTTATTTACCTTTTGAGCAAAATTGTTAAATAGTTTAGCCATCTGGTTGTATCTGAATAAAGCCGCAGTACATTACAAATGTAACTTCTTTCTGTGATAAGCAATGCAAGAACAAACAAAAAGAGGGTAAAATTTGGTTCCTGCTACAAAGTGTCAGTATAACAGTTCAATAGCAAATGTTTAAATAGGCTCAGAAGATTATTTTTAAAAAAAAAAAAGTTAATGGTTAAATTTTACACAACAAATATTTTATATGCTGGCCAAGTACCACAAGGGCCATTTTAAAATGATTGAGTATGTTTTATATTTAACCAGGAGGTGGTTTAGTAATGAGACTTAACGTAAATGAAGCTTTATACTGTCACAGATAGTAGTGTAGCAATCCTTAATTTGTTTAAGTTGTATAAATGTACATTTTTAAGTGTAGTTGCACTTACTGTATTATACTTGGAAATGCAGCCAAATGCCATTGTGTAACCAATGTGCATTTCCTGCTGTATGTATGAAAATTGTACAGCTGTGATGTTAAGAAATAAATGAAACAACTTTGACAGTTTGCTGCTTTAGCAATCATGTTTAATGATCATTCATATAGCTTAAAAAAAAAAAATTGTCTTTAACCTTGGCAGCTCCCACAAGCTGCCTCTAGGAAGCCTGAAACTGTTGTAGTGGTAACCAAATTACAGTTCTGATAATGAATCTTCATAGACCGTGTGGCCAGCAAGGTCGTAGGAGAGCCAAAATAGCATTTAACTTTCCTTCCAAATCTACTCCTTTTGTGCTTGCAGTCACTCCCAGATCTGGACATTTATCTAAAATTTGATAGCATAGAGCTGGTCTCGTTTGGTTGTTTTCATGCTTTTACGCTATGGATATAAGTTATTCCATGTTTGTTATCAGCAGAAAGATCTTTTGTGTTACAGCATTTTCAAAGTACTATTGCAGCTGTTCCAGGGTAGGCATTTTTATTCTTCAGGGTCACCTCATACAAAAATCTGCTAGCGGTGATCGAGGTGCTATGTGTTAGACTGGGTGTCCCAGTCCTCTGTCACTTAGCTTTATAGCGGAGCTTGGTCAGACTGTTTCCTTCACCTGTGTGGCTGGAGGGTCCAGCGTTCTGGCTGAGCTGATTTCGTCTCCTCGTCCTGCTGCGGGCCTTCACTGCAAGTGGGAAGGGAACGGGACCAGCAGTACGAAGGCTGTGGAAGCGAAGGTTGTGAAATCCGGTGGGTCAGACGAGTCTTGTAAGAATACGGGAAGCTTGGCTTGAGTTTTTTTGGAAGACAGCATTCCTTTAAAATCTAGAATTGTGTTGTTTTGCTTCCTGGACAGCGAAATCATACTGCTATGATGCTGCTTTTTCCCAACATATTCCAGCGGGTCTTCCTGTTGGAAGTAGGGGGGACAAGGTTTTGGATGCAGCTGAACATGAGGCAGTTGCAGGGGCTCAGTGTTTTCTAAAGATGTACTGCAAAGCTCCAAGATGCACCACATCGCCTTGCATGGATGTTCCCTGCCAGACAGAAATGCCCACAGTGACAAGTCCTATTTTACTTGTAAATAGGCGCACTCAGTGTGTGTGTGTGTGCATTCGTGTTTTCAGTCGCTACAGACTGTCATGTTACACTGAACTATCTTTGCCCTGGGCAGATGACCACTCCAAATCACATCTGCTCCTGAAGGTGGTTTAGGGTTGGCATGGAATTTCTGTGTTCTCTTACCCTTCTCTTTTCCTCCCTAAAGCCTTCTGGTTTTCTGTTCTCCCTACGCGCTTACCAGTCTTTTCTGCTCCTCCCTCCCTCTACTTGCTGCTGTTGTGGCTAATCCTGAGCTTCCCGGTCTTTTCTGCCTCAGCCATTCTGTTGTCCTCCCACCAGCCTATGCTGAGAACACTGATACTTAGCAGGATTGTACTGGTGAAACCCCAGTGAAACATTATCTAGGAACTGGTACAGACATCGTTTCAAATGAAGCCTTTTTCATGAAATGAAAAAGGGTGTTTTGAATGTGAAAAGCCAGAAGGAAACAAAGGTGGAAAGGAGTATGGTAAGAAAGTTCAGCTGAAGGTGGATCAGTAGAGTGATATTTATACTGCCTTTAAACAAATATATTTCCAGCTACTGAAGGCTGGCTGTGGCCTCCTGTATTTCAGTATCTCAGTGCAAGAGGCAGCTGCTGATCTGCAAAACAGCTTGAAGTTACATCCCTTTCCACATTTTTCCAAGACTTGTGTAATCTTCTCAGCTCACCCTGTTACAGGCTGCAGTGTTCACCCGCGGGGCTGACTGGACTGGCACGGTACCATTTGAGAGGGCTAGTTTCAGTGGATGAGCACAATTAATTACTTTAGTTAGGTGTAAGGGACTCTGCTGTGGCACTGAGCTCTTTGTTGATGGAAGTGAAGCCATCTCATGTTATACTGACACACTGCCAAGCGCTGCGTACTGTGCAAACTTTGTTCTGGCTTTGAAATCTTGTCTAAAATGCTGTCTTTATAAATCCTACTCTCTTAGTTATTTGCAGTGAACGTAATGGCCATGAGAAGCTGTCATTCTTTGAGCCGATTTTTGTTATTTCTGCATGACAGACCAGCTAATTTGCCAGCTTTCTTATACTGCCTGGCAGGGTGACAGTGCTGTGATTCGGGGAGATCATCTGCAGGTTTGAGGAAATATCTGAATCTCTCTGTGACCCTTTCCCACTGAGGTTGCCAACAAAAGCCTTGAGTGAGAAAAGGCTCTTCCAGGAGCTGAGCTAAGGCTTCTGACTCATTTCCCACAGGCTAGTGAGCGGCTATCATATGGTAGCATTAATACAGTGAATAAAAATCAGCAGGTGTTTGTTGAGGAAGCCACAGCAGCAGGAATTGCCGACTTAAATTTCTCATTGAAAACATTCAGGCAGCTGTAATCACTGCTGGTCTGTGATAGGTGTCACAGGTAGGTCCACACTGTTGTCGCTGAAACCTTGAGCTGATGATAAAAGTCTTTCCAACTACTGAAAAGTGCCATTCCTACACTCAAGTCAAGGGAGCTGGCAGCAGACCTTACCCTGCATCGCCCCTGTCCTTGGACGGCAGATGTGTTCTGCAGCGGGGCAGCTGGCGGTGAAGGGCTGGTGCTGAAGGCACGAGCTCAGAGGCAAAAGGTGGCAGCGAGGCAGCCCGCCGGCTGCTGTGTCAGCTCCAGTTGCAAAATGTTCCTGGCAGGACAGGGAGGGAGAACCACCGTGAGCCTGAAACAGCAGAGCAAAGCATCAGTTTCAACTGTTGTATCACCTGAAAGCATCCCAATTAAGCAGAACTACTGTCTCCATTAAGCGGCAGCAACTCTGGCCATGTGTATCATTAGGTTTAAATAGGTTTCTTACTAATTAAGCACAGTTGCTGATTAACTGTGTCCTAATTTTGTGGAGCGTGCAGAATAAATACGATTGAATCGGACTGCTCCACCGGTCTTATTTTTTGGTAGGGTATTTTTAGTTAATCTTTTACATTGTAGTAATAATGAAAGGGAGACAAAATATTGTAAATGAAGTCACAGAATATAGTACAAAAAAAGTTCTCTGTAACAGAAATGTTTGAAAACATATTTGAATTTCCTTGGAGTGCATTCTGTTGTTTTAGCTAGACTTATCATCATCCTCACGGCCTATTTGCTCTGTGTACACAAAACCCCCCTTGTGCTAGCCATAGCTCAAAAGAGCTAATTTCTTGCTTCTGAGTATCAAAAAGTAGTGTGAGTATTCAATGTAATGTCAAAAAATGATCAAGCTAATAATGCTTCACGCAGCTTCTTAATTTCCCAGGTGCTACTGAAGTCCCAGACATAACAAGGAGGAGGAACGACACTGTAAGGAAGAGCACTGGAGCAAACGGAGTGCGCGTAGAAAGTGTTGAGACACAGTATTAAGGTTTTCCCCTGAGTTCAGGATGCCCAGATTACTTTTCCCAGTAAGCAATTATTGTTGTTGGTCATCCAAAAAGGCTCAGGTACCTCTGTCCCCTCTCACAGCAAGGGAGCTCTGGTATGGCTAGGACATGAGCATGGAGGGCTGGTGGCTCTCCCCAGTTGCGGGCTTCTGGTTGTTGGTGTCCAAAGCCTGATTACTGGGTTAAATTAATCCTTTGCTTCACTTTGTAAACAGCTTTCCCAATGGTGGTTACCATCCCTCGTCCTGGTGTGTGTTACTGTCCTCTGTGCAAGACCTCACCACTCTTGCAGCTCTGCTGGAAGAAGACAAAAGGTGGTTGATACCAACTTTTAAAAACAAGTACCAACATTTAAATTTCCAGCTCTTACTTGAGCAGTGTAAGCAAACATTGTGGCTTAACATCCTTGAGAAGGGCTGCTGGCTTTGCTGTCCCCGCTGAAATACCTTGGTAGTTCAGCTAACCATTTTTAAAGACTTTGCATACCATCCATCTGACATAAGGTCATGAATTCTCAGGTGCTGCAGTAATGAAGAGTGTGGAAGTAACCCCGGTCAGATGGATGGACGCTGTGTAGACATCAAAATTCCTTTCAGTTGTTGGGGTGAAAACCTAACCTCCATCCAAATTTGAGGCAACTAGTAAAGCAGGGAGCAAAAAATGAGTCTGAAATGTCAGGATTCCTTGCAGTACAGTAATTCGAGTTTATATACCACTGTGCTGTAAGCACCATGTGCCTGTGCACTGAGTCTATAGCCCCCCCCCAAAAGTTTCAAGGCAATTCCTCAGATTGCTTATCAAATATAGTCCTGAGGGTATTGACGCTAATGTTAATTTCTAAAGCTGCTTTAGGTTGTTACTTTTCTTCTCAATAGCTTACTTTAGTAAGTCAGCCTTTCTATATGGCCATCAGCTGAGACTGAGGGCTGGAAGGGACCCTGCGGGGGCTGCAGAGGACGCAGGCAGCAGGTCGCTTCATGGGGTGGTCAGTTGTCCACGCGGGTGCTGGCTGAACTGGGCCTCAGCTTCTGCTTCTGCTTCATGCTTTGGGGAAAGGATCACAATGCAAAGAAACTGGAGTGATCTCTTGCATTTGGCTTGCTCGCACGTCAGGTAAAGCCCTAAGAGAACAACATATCTAGGGCTTGTAACTCAGCACTGTAAAAAAAATAAATATATATTTTAATATATATATATTTCTTTTTTTATATACACACAACATAAAGTTGGATCTTTTATGTGAATTTTGTAAAACTTGGGCAAGACAGATAGCATCACCTTTATACTCTCCCTTTGTGGAAGAATTAATGCAATTTAAATGACTTGTCCCCTCCTGAACTTCCTCATCATACAAGACACTTTGCTAGTTCCATTTTTATTTTTTTTCAAAATAAATCAGACTTTGGGAAAAAAGAGGGTTTTAGTGATAAGGAAGAGAAACCCAAGTGGCTTGTGCATAAATGATTTACCTGCATACAGAAAGGAATGTTTTGCTATGTTAATTAAAAGATATATATCAGGAGACTTTTCTTGCTGCCAGACTCCTCTCTCCTTGAGATTTGCATGGTTTCATCGGAAATAAAATGATCTGTTCTCATAATAGCTTCTTCAGTCTTATAACTTTGGGAACAGATGATTTATTGAGAGCCGTATCAGTAAAAGATGAATTGTTAGATGTATGTTCCACGCAGTGATTTTATTCAACAACGAAAAGATTAAGGGCAATTCTTTCAGAAAAGTCCCCTGAGTCTGAATGCTTTAGTTTGTAGGTGTCCCTGGAGGACACTGAAAATAGAAGGAAATGAATGTAACATGTCTTGAACTTTAATCAAGTCTGATCTATGGTCACAGCCACTTAAAAACTTTGATTGTGATCACATTGTTTTGGCATAGTGTCACCGCAGAACAGAAATATGATTGTTTAGCTGGCTTGATTTTGCATTTCCGCGCTTTATCGGGATTTGATTTATTTTATGTTTTGTCTCAGTTTTTAATCTGCTGATCCTGTTCTGCTTGGATTGGAGACAACTTCAAGAAGACAAAAGTAATATTTTTAAATTAAACGTACTGATACTTCTCTCAATCTTTGTTATCCACACTCATATAAATAATACCTTTTTTTCTATGAATGTAGAAGGTGTCATGAGAATTTGCTTATGCTGAGCCCTTAGGATCAACACAAACCTTTACAAGAGGAAGGGAGAGACTTGTGAAAAGCGGAAGTAAGGTAAACAGCTGGACTTTGATATCAAAAGTAATCCTTCCTGGGCTATAAATGATTTAAAAGGGTCCTATCTAAATAGCTTCAAAGGAAATAGAGCATCACATTTCTCAAAAAGATGAACACAAAAGTATGTGACACTTCTGCTAGTTTCGGTGAAAGGACTGGAGGCTGTTACGTGCAGGGGCAGCAGTAACATTTTGCAAAGCCAGAACTGTGTCATACCATACAAGGGAATATTAAAGAAGTTAGAAGAGGGTTACCAAGGTGTCCTACCACCTACAGATGTTATTTTATAGAAGGCATCACTGGCCAGGAGGTAGCACCCTCATCCACGGATGTTTCAAGGGAAACCAAAGAACCTTTGTGCAAGTCAGAGGCCAAGGGCCCACTTACTGTGTCCAACGGAGCAGAAGTGGGCAAAATTATATTTGACATGAACTCACTGTCAAGCCATAACTAAGCAAGTTTCTCAAAAAAGCACAAATATTAACCCCATGAGTAAACTGTTTGTTTTCCTGTAGGTAACTGAGGCATACGTCAGATGCTTGTATTTCAGGAAATGTTTCAGGCGTTAAGTGGAGAGATCTGTTATCTAATGCTACTAATGTATAAAAGGTGAAAACAAAGGAACTTCTGGAGGACTAGTTGAAAAGATTTGGACCAAAGTTCAGGAAGAACAGGTATATTTTTATTTGTAAACCTGATGTAAATCTTATTTTAATTGCTTCGTCTAGCTTTAGGAGGGTTCATTGCCTCATCCTTCCTATCATAGGCCTTTTTAGATCAATTTCTTGCTTGAAGTATAAGAACTGGAGCCACAGACTCAGATGTGCTATCAGTGCGGGTTGCTCCTTTGTATGCTGGACCTTCATCTGGTCAGCAGAGATTCCCTCCAATGAAAATACAGGTGAGGCATCTCTGCTCTGTATCAGGCAGCTGCTGGAGGCTGTTTTATTAGCATCTTGCACACACTGGTTCACGAAGTTTTTTGTCTCCGGGGTCTCTGCACTTACTCTTATGGAAACCACCCAGGACATGTCCTTCTAGTAGATAAACGAGGATCTCACACTCACTCTTTTTTTCACATTTTTTTTTGAGGGGGGGTGGGTGTGGGGGTGGGTCAGAGAGGTGTAATACACATGCTGAGTGGATGTGTTTCACTCTCTGCAATATGCTGAATGAAGCTTTGAAAGTTTGTCTATCTCCTTACCTGTCAATTGCTTCTAGTAGGTCCTCTGTGGTAGTGTATGCACATCATGGATTGGGAAAGTCTGTACATGCTTCCAGGACAAGGTGACAGTAGTAACTATAGTCACTTCTCCTTGTCAGCACTGCTGGAACTTGGTTGGGTTTCTGCTGTAGGTGCAGAAAGGATTGCTATAGGGTTGGGATTCCCAGCAGCCAGCTGTCTGAAGGGGATTTCCCTTCACAGGGATATGAACATTTCTCATGCCACTCCCCCAAATAATTTTAGGTAAACTGGGACAATCAAGAAGATGACCACAGGACAGAGGTGAAAGGACTGTACATAAATTATGCTGGGTGTGCAGATGACTGCTTGTATATAGCATGATTTGGAAAAGGTTGTTATGTATGATTGTCTTAAAAAAAGCCAAAAAGACAATTTGGGGAACTATGGGCAGGTCAGCCTCACTTCAGTCCCTGGGAAAACCATGAAGGGAGTCCCCTTGGAGCATATTTCTGGGCACATGAAGATGAACGAGAGCCTTCAGCATGGCTTTGCCAAGGGCAAATCGTACCTGACCAGCCTGTTTGCCTTCTGTGATAAAATGACTAGAACTGTGAATGAGGGGAGAGCACTGGGTCTCATTTCCTTCACCTTTAACGTAGTGGATGCTGTTCGCCTAAACTTTAGCAAGGCTTTCAATGTTGTCTCCCATAATATTCATGCGTCTAAATTGAGAATTTGCAGTCTGGATGGCTGGACGACTGGATGGGTAAGAGCTCTTTGGATGGTTGGGCTCAGAGGGTCGTGGTTAATGGGTCACATACCTTCTTCTTGGGAGCTGGTAATGAGCGGAGTACTGCAGGTCTGTCCTGTGACCTGTCCCATTTATCATTGTCAGTGACCTGGAGGAAGTGGTGAAGAGCTCTCCTGTCAAGGTTGCTGGTGACACCAGACTGGGATGGTGGTACCAGTCACTAGGCTCTGTGCTGGGGCTCCCATCCAGTGGGACAGGCTGGCACAGGGGGCTGACAGGAACCTTGTGCAATTCAGCAAGGGCAGCTGGAATTCATGCAGCTCTCCAGAATTCCACAGGGAAATACCTGCTGACTCTTACTTGGAATGTAAGAATTCACTGAAGCATTGGAGAAAAACTTGTTGCTTCATCCGTGGGGATCAGCACCATAAAAAAAAATTAAACAAGCAGAGTAACCCTATTAACCCATCCTTAACTGATCCTGACACTAGTTTACAGCCCTCGAGTCTTGCAGTGTGGGTTTTTTATTTTTTTCCCTTTGGAGAAAAGTATTCCATGGTGCTTTATTTTCTGTCAAATACAAATGAATGAAAATGTATCACCAGCTTTTCTAAACCTTCTCCTTAATTGGGGTGCAGGAGAGGGGGGTCCCTGGATTATATAATTTATCTGAAGATCTGTGTTTTGTTTTTGCTGTGCCTCAGGTAAGTTCCCAGCTCCCCACATCTTATTTCTGATCCATTTTAGACAAATTCAAAACCTGGCATCTGTTTTTGGCTGCTGTTCTTTTATTACTACTTTAGCACCCAGGTACAAACAGAGCTGTTTGAAAGGCTCATAGCGGTAGGAAGAAGTTTGATGCTGAAACACTCCATAATTCTGAGTTTCCTAAACAAACTTTGGTAGCAATGGGATTTTCTGATCTTAGCTGTCCATGTGACCGGAGCAACAAGGAACTTGTCTTTTTTTGGAATGGTGTTTTCATAATTGCAATTTTCTTTCTATATATCCTGTACCTCAGGAAACAGGAAATTTGTAGTGAAGATACCATATTTATGGGAAAGGAAGATGAAGTTTTTGATGAAAAGAGTGAGAGAAAACAGCATAAAATTGTGCACAGGCCTATATTGTGGTTCAGGAGCTGGTGCTTCTGCCACCTTGTTCTCTGTGCGTGAACCCCCAGGCTGGCGTGGCCGTATTTGCTGGCGCTGTGATGCCTGGGGGTGTGCAGCTGGGCACAGCAGCAGTACCACACCTACCCAAACTACACTGACGTTACGGGCTCTGGGGGGAAATAAAGCTTTTCCTACAGGTCTGGACCTGGTCCAAGAGACATATATGGGGTGTCATCTGCCTCAGTGCACAGATGACACATCCTGGGACCTGGAAGAACATGAAAGGCTCAAGCACTGACCATGAATGGCCATGTTTGTGAGCCAAAGTCTATACGAGAAGCATGGTGGGGCTGTCCCACACAACAGGTTTACTGACTGTTAACTTGCCACAAAGGCAAGTTTGGACTGTTTTGGGAAAAATCCCTCTGTGGCAGTTTGCTGCTGGGCATCATGTCTCTTTCTTGCTTCAGGATCCCAGAAGGGAGATACAAATGGCTGGCAGGTTGTGGAGCAGGGGAAGGGCACTTTGATTGTGTTATAAAAATAGCAGCAGTGAGCTTTGTAGTGGGGTGGCATGAGCCAAGGGTTGAGTGGGCGAGTCCCTCTCTCCTTGTGTGCCCTGGCAGCTCATGGACACGGTGCTCCAGAGGGCCACGGGGCCCAGAGGGCATGCAGACCGTCAGTGGGTGGTTTTTCTTGGTCGTGGTAGCGTGCCTGCGAAACCACAGTTTGTCGATTTGCTGCAATTTATCTGCTTTATGCTGATAGGGAGCTGTTTCTGCAACATTGAATTTATTTAGCCCAAAGCAAGATGAACCAGTTCTCTTGCGTATACTGGAAGCCTACTGTAAGAAGCAAGAGTGAAGATGAAATGAACCCAAGGAACAGGTGCTGCTGCAGGAGACTGGGAATTGGTCACACACATAAGCCCAATTCCTACTGATTTCATATCTCACATCTCTGACTATCTACACGGATGGTGTCTTATCACCCAGTCCATCCTTCCAATCCTTCTGTGCCCAATTCTGCTGTCAGGTGAACCCCTACAGCTTTTAGCAAAGCCTCTTGGAATTTCAAATATGTTTTGCATGATACTTTAAGTCAGTAAGTCTTGTTTTCACAAGATCCAGTACAACTGGGGATTAATTTTGTTATAATAGCGGGTCTTGATTTATCCTAACATTCCCATGACACAAATGTTGCCAGGCTTTTATGGGACTGGACACGTTAAATTACTCCATATAATTCCCTCTGTTAATGTGGAATGTCCTGCCCACAGTAACTGGGTAAGTGCAGATTTGCCAATCGTACCATGGGAAAAGTATAAGACAATTGCTAAATATACCAACAAGGAAAATAAATTGGTGTCTGTAAGTTGGCGTTGCTAGTTAAAATGTAAAAAATATGAATATATTAGGGTGATAGGAATTTTTAAAATTGTTTATGAAAGGGTAGAAACAAAGACTGAATTGAGGCAGATAGATACCTTGAGACATTTGTATCAAAAAACTTGTCTCTGCTTCTGTGTCCCGTTACCCGCCAGAGCAAAGATCTGTTTACAGTCACCTGCCATACATCAGATTGACTTCCAATATCAGCATCAAAACCTCTCCAGTCATCATCACTCTATTGCGATCCAAGACCTAGATTTCCTGGCAGAAAGACCAGACACTGACCCCCTTGAGCCACCACGCTCAGGCATCTGCACTCTTTTTCCCATGACGCCATCCAGGGAATGACAGCCACCTCCTCTGCTGTGGCTTTTCCCTGCGTCTTGCAGCTCAAGGCTAGACCTCTGCCGAAACCAGACTTGCCTGCAGTCCGTACTGGGCCCATGGAAGTCCCCATTCACACACAGTTAGGAGAGAGTCTGGAGACACCCAAAGGGAAAAGCTTTTGGCAGACCCCAGTCCCTTCCCACGGGGCCACCCATGCTCTCCTTTTCACAGGAGCTGGGTGAGCAAACATAGGTGAAACGTGGTGACCCCCCACACGCAGAGCAGAAGTCCTGTTACACATTTCCCTGCCGCTGCCCTAGCAGAGCTTGTGTTTATTTTGCGGACGATGGGCTGATACTTTTAATGATAATAAGGTTGTCTCATCTGCCGTTGTGCAGGAATGAGATCTGCAAGGGTTACCTCTCACTCAGCCTTAGGAAAGCTATGAAATGAAAGAAAGCTAGCAGCTAGTGGCAGAGAAAGAGGGAAAGAAAGGGAGATTAAGGTCTCCACAGGTGGGAAGTTGTAGAAGGATGCTGCAGCAGGGGTGTCGGAGCACCCTGGGCAAACCTGCTGATTTCAGCCTTTATCCAGACGTCCGTGGTACACATCTCTGGGACATGAAAGAAGCTCCTTCATATCGGTTAAGGAGCACTCCTTATATCCTTCAATTGCAACAGAGAAGCACCTCTGAATGGCGAGAAGTTCCAGCTGTACTATAGTGCATGCAGCCCCAAGGATTATCCTTCCCTTTTTTTCTTAGGATTTGTCTCCATCCCACTTTAGAAAGGCACCGTAGACCTCCAGAGAGGACGCTGTATGCTTCCAAGTGTTCACTTGGCTCTTCTCTGGGCTCGCAAGCTCCCGAGGCTGCTGTCTGCTGCCAGTACCATCGCTCCCTGCAGTTTGGTTGCCTTAGTGAACTGCACCTTTCGTCCACACTGACTTCACACAGATACAGCAGCTGTGGAGAGAGGCATCAGCAGGAAATAATCATTTAAACAGCCTGCTGGAGCAGATTCCCAGCCCCTTTTCTGTGTTCACTGCTGGGTATTGTGCAGGCAAAGCACAACCTACTCCTTTTCCCCTGAGCTGTGGTACCTGAGGCACAAAATAAGGAGGTGAAGGCCAGCAGCTGTGGCACCACCAGGATGCTGGTATCACACGGGACCTCTGCAACCTGGGATAACCAGCATCCTAGATGTGCACACGTGCTGTCAGCCAGTTCAGCTGGGCACTGCAGCTGGTAAGCTGTTTAATTGCAAGCCATCTTTCCATGGCATAGAAGATACCTTTTTGAAAAGTGAAATTTCGCTCTGCGGCACATCAAGAGCACCAGCAAGTTGTTGTCAAGCCAGAGCCCTTAACAGAAACATTAGACATAGAGAACTTTTCCTGAGGTTTGGTGGCAACCTTAATTCTTGAAATACAGCTGCTCCGGCCCCTGCTCCCCAGCCCCTGTCCCCTTGTGTGGAGGACACAGCTCAGCTGGTTTTTGACCCATGTAATCAGTATTTTCAAGTGACCCATAGTCTCTTATGAACCACATCTTTAATTTTCAGGCTGGGTGGCATGGAGACAGGCCAGAAGCAGAGATGTCTGCTAAGTCTTTTCCCTTAATGCCAACATTCAGCTCTCCCCATTCTCTCTGTGCCCACAAAGCAATGGTGATCTGCAAGGCTGCAATCCCCACCCTAGCGGGCTTGAGCTACTGATGCATCCCTGTAAATTGTTTGTACAGATTTTCTTAGTCTGAACTAGGTATTATGTAGGTTTTTCCTTTCTTAAAAATAAGCAATTCAACAAACAGGTAGTATCAGGAGGAGTGCTTTAATGAAATGTGTGTGGACTGGGCTTTGGACAGCCAGGTCCCCCTTTGAATATCAATGTTAGTCCAGCTCTGCTCAAGCAGCTTTTTTCGTGTCTCTACCTCTTTATTCCTTTGCAATGTGCCAGGAAAATAAAATTTTAAAAATAGTAGCAGTGTTAGGACAAATAAAATCCACTGTTTTCAGAAGAGCTGAAAAATACAATAGTTGTTTTTGAAGACCAACAGCTTGTTACCTGAGAATTTATGGGTGGTCTGGAAAAATAAGTTTATCATCCCATCTCTGTGTAAAAGTGAGGGCTGAAGTACAGAGGAGGTATTGATGTGATCAGGGTGGCGCAGCAAGTTGATGGGAAGCTGCAGATGAAGCAAGCTGGGGTCTTGTAGCACCTTCAGAGGAGGGCAGAGCAGAAAAAGGCTTAAGTTTAGGCAGGCAACATAAATGGGACTGTTGCTGCTTTTTCCCTTTATCCTGAAGTTTGGCTAAAATACATCTATATTTTCAATTTAAAACATTGTTTAGCAAGCAGGACACTTGCAGAAAGGGTTGGCTGGCAGCCCTAGGGAGTTTCCCTCAGCCTAGGGATAGTTTTCTCCCCACGTGCTGCCCAGCCTGCCCTCCTTATGCGGCAGCAGCCGGGCTCTCCTGCAGGCAGTGATGCTGCAGCATGAGGCATCTGGGGGAAACCACATGCTGCTGGGCTCTGATCTTCAGCTATTTATCATCTTGCCTCAGGCTTTAGCTGCTGGTCCCCACTCGGACAACTCTGTAGCTTTGCTGTTATTACTCCTCCTCTGGAGCCTTTTATTTGCCTCATCCTTATTCTAGGGGAAGCTGCTAAATTAAAATAAATTCTGTAAATTCCATGGATAATATACAGCTTCAGTGACATGGCCTGAAGCTTTTATTGGCGACCATTATCTCTCACTGTAGAGTCCTTTTTGTACACAGTTCCTTCCCGCTAGCTTGGTTATGGAGAGGTTATTGCTGAGGCAATAGTTTTCTCATATACCTGTTTATGATTTTGTTCTTTCAGCTCATAGAAGGAAAGTCACTGCCCGAGAAGGGTGTTCGGAGCCAAGTGCCCAGCAATTTGGGTGGGGGGAGAGTGTGAGCAGGAATTGCTGGATGACATTCCCCCAACGTGTGCTGCGCAGAGTTCGTAGCCTGAGGAATTTCCCCTGGCATTACTTTAAATCAGTGGCACTTTTTTCAGTCCCCGCTTTCTGCATTAGCAGCACACAGGCAAGTGTTTGGTGTTTGACCATGACTGCAAACAGTGACTACGAGATGCAGTCCTGCTGTTTACTCATGCTGAAGGGGCGTGACAGAGACCATGATTCCCACTTGCACGGCGAGTCGCTTCGTCTCTCTGACTGCCTCGGGGACCCTGCCAACAGCAGGCAAGAAAAAGGTACTGTCACTTCAAGGTACCACTTTTTAATATGCTTCCCAGTTCTGATATGGCAGTGTGATAGAAAAAAGACGTTTGCCTGGAGATCTACGTTCCCAGGAGCAGTTACAACCTTTGGGATGTAGTTTCACAGGATAGTCAGGCCAGAGCTGTGCCTCTTAGAGCTGGGATCACACCTGCCAACAACCAAACAGCACAAGTTTCTGCTCTCTAAAGCTCCTTTGCTGCTGAAACATCTTCCAGAAATCTTGCCGGTGTGTTTCTGAGACACCAGAGGTTATGACTGACTGTGTCATATCCTCCAGTGCTTTTGCTGTGCCCCGTCACAATATCCACCTTGCAGCTCCTTGGTGGACTCGATGATCTTAAGGGTCTTTTCCAATCTAAATGATTCTATGATTCCTCTCCTTGTTTTGCTCCTCAGCTTGCCGAGCCCTGGCATCCTCCCAGCTTTACAACTCTGGGCACTGAACACCTACATTTGCCTTGGAGGTTTGGTGCAGGGGGGCTCTCCTTAGCTGAAGGGCAAGCAGGAGCTGGTGGCTGGGCTGCATGCTGGTGCGTGGGTGCGCACAGGCACCGGTCCCACAAGGTTGTAGCCTTCAGCCCGACAGCAGGATGGCATCTGACCACCTGGACCGAGGTACCTCAGCCAGACTCGCAGTTCCCACAGAGATTCCGGCCGCCAGACTCCCATCTCTCTTTCCTTGCTGGCCTTCCTACCACCCTTCCCTTGCTTCAGGGGACGTTCCAGGTATTTCAGCATCACCTGAAGATGCTCTGCTTGTTGGAAGGGTTGAAATGAGTTGTGCACCCTTGCCTCCCAAGCAAAGAAAGGGCTGAGGGTAGGAGGGAAACAAAGTCCTCAAGGATGGTACATCAGATGCTTTTACTGCAAATGCAAATTACAGTACTATGTAACACTTATTAATGTTCTAGGTGCAACAAAACAAATTACCTAATCCATTCATGTAGTCTCTGATGAAAACTGACTGGTTTGGACTGGCCTCATTTTCCCTTTGTGTGCAGCTCTCCGATTGCATCCTATTTAATTTCCTCTTCCATCAAGAAACCACACTTCCAAATGTGAGCACTGTTAGTGAGCTCTGCCTAATTAGTTGTAATAATCCTTGTTGAGGGAGGCTGAATTCAGAGAAATCCAGTAAAAACTGATTATCCCCCCCCCCCCCCCCCCCCCCCCCATTAGCCTTGTCCATCAGGCAGGTTTTTCTTGTTACAGTGCCAAACACATCTGGTGAAATTTCCATAGCTCTAAGGCCACAGGTAGGGACAGCCAATACGGAAAGCATCCAGCAGCGTGTGAGGGAGGATGAAGGCAGGGATGGGTGCCATCCTCCAGCCACAGCAGAGACCTTAGACCGAGGTTTAGTTCATGGTGTACTCCTTGTGGAGGGGATGTTATGGCATTTTATATATAACACAGCAAAGATTGCACTGTCCACCTGCTGGGAAGACACATCAACAAAGATTTTAGGAGCTTCTGGACCAAGCGCTGCCCTCTTTCACTCCGCAGCAAGAGAGCTGCCACCAGCTGTTTTTACAGCTGTTTCTTTCTTGTGGGATTTATTTGTGCTTCTATTTCCTGACTTGTTTTCTTGACTGTTGCCCTTCCTGAGAATACTTTTTGCAGAGGTTTACAGCCTTGACTTGATGGAGCAATTTCCACACCTACCCAACCAATCCTCCCTGTGAGGGCTACCGGGCTGGCACAGAGGTGCTGACCCTGCAGGCGGACCCACCGCAGATTTGTCCCCTTGGTCCCACTGGTGGCCAGGCATCCTCCTGAAAGACGTCTTCTCGCAGAAAGAGCACATTCTCTGAGATATAACTGCACCCTTCAGCCTTCCATGTCTGATGTGCAACTGTGCCCTGGGTTGGACCTGGCAGACGCTCTGGCGCTGCTCCCCAGGAAGGCACCTGAAGCCAGTGCCCCTGACTTCTGAGGCTTTGGACACTTGAGAAGCATCAGACTTACAGGGCGAGCCAGCAGCGGCTCTGCTGGCTGTGCAAGGCAATGATATGCATGCAAGCCACGGGACACATTATAAGGGCTTTTCCTGGGATTCCAGAAAGCTTTATAAATGAACCATAGAGAAAAATGGCTGTAATTTTTCAGACCTCACTGTATAAGAAGTTGGCATTTACCCAGAGAAGTGCTGTTCCACACTATACATAGATCTGGAATACAATGTTGGATTGATCCCTTGCAGCTGAAAATTACTATTACTGTTCAATCGCATACAGACATCTTAAATTATTAATGACATTCCTGCCTGAGGGCAAACATTGTAGATTCACATTTTGAGATTTTTAAGAGCTCTTTGATTGCTCACAACTAGGACTGTTAAATACAGTTATTTGCTTTATACATCTTAAGTGGATCAATACCCACTGAAGAAATATCAGGGGGATAAAGAATGAGAGCAGAAGAGTAGGAGTAAAGCTACAGTCAGCATCCCTTGGGTCTTAAGGGATTTCTAACTCTGACTGAGGTTTTGTCCCTTGACTTCCTGAGGAGCAGTTTGGGAGCTGGCTGCAGACCCGCATGCACCATTGCCCTTACAGTCACGGGTGTCCCATGGGCTGTTTTCCAGAGTACCAAAAGTCTGCAGCTTACGAGCCGAGAAGGAGACAATGATGCATCCACACATGGCCCTTGCAGCAGGAATGCTGTCCTGGGCAGTCCCACGAGCTCTTGGTCACCCAGAGGACTTTATGCTTCTCTCTACATATGGGAAGATATATTTCACTCCTGAATCCAGATGGCTTCTTTTTGAAAAGACACACTATTAGAGATGGCACACGGGGCTTCAATCTGCCTCTTTGTCTTTGTGCTACATCTTGATCAGGCACCTGTGTCCATTGCTGTCGTTCTTTCTGCTCTTCTCCTCTCACCAGCTTCTTAAAGACGGCCGTCACATAGGAAAAGTCAAGCTGAGGTGGAAGAAGCTGCTTTGCTTTCTCCTTTCCCGGTTCCTGTTTGTGCTGTTCCTGCTTTTGCAGCTGTCCTGGGGTAAGGTTTCAGAAGATGGCGTGAGCCAGCATAACGGCTCACGACTGCTAAAAGGGGATGGTTCCTGCCCCAACCCCTGACCAAAGCTCCTACCACCACCTCTGCCAGGTACACCACGCTCTGGGCTTCTCTCTAAGCAAAAGCAGTAGGCAGGTTTTGCCATTTCAATAGGTAAATGGGCACAGGAGAAGGTCTGAAAAGGTGGTAGCCATGCAAAGGAGGTGGTGGGATGGTGTGGCTAGTAGCAGAAGTGGGACTAGTTCCCTTTTCTCAGCCGTGGGCAGCACTGCTGGCTCAGCTGAGCACAACGCCTCAGCCGCAGCGCGCAGCCCAGCTTTCTGCGAGTGCTTCTCAGGTGCCACGTCTCTCCACGCCAAAGGGACGGGCACTCCAGGTGGCAGACACTTCAAGACACAGTGTGTGCCCGTGGGTGCCAGCTGCCCGTGCTTGCAGGAGAAATTCAAGGGAGATTTTCAAGCCCTCCCTTTCAGCAAGATGGTGATATTTGCTATTACAAACCCGGTCAAGCAAAAAGAAAAGCTCTTCTCTAAACAGAAAGGACACACGAGCAGAGTTTTGCAGCTTTGAAAAGTACTTATCTTGTGACCACACTCTGAAGTATGATCCATTTTTATTCTTGTAAGTAAAATAACTTTCTGTTCATGGATCCCATTGAAGAGAGACCAGCCCAGCTATTTTAATTTTAATCCAGGCTAAACCTATGCATGCCGTGGCATATCCTTTCTTATATGAAGAGTCATTCTTGCTGAATTAACTCGTACTATTGCTATCTATTCCATTCAATGTACACATTCCTTTATGCAATCCTGCTGCCCTCTGACTTTCCAACAATGTCACAAAACTTCAGCACTGAAGTAATGAAGACAGTGATTTAGCATGCCCTATAGGAAAAAGAGAAAAGATGAGCCTTCTGACATTGTGGAGAGCAGTGGTGTTGTGTTTGATGCCTCATTTGTCACAAACAGTATCTTAACACAAGGGTGTTTCACAGTATGTTAATCTTAAATCAAGCATGTAATTATTAAGACTGATGTAGCACACCTAGAATCACAGCACACTAATGAGTCTTCCTAGTACCACTAGTTCAGGGCATTTCAAAATGAATGGTGGTATTCAGAGATGTGATACAGTAGGTTCACAATTCCCAAATAGTGAATCAGATAATTCCATCCATCCCAATGTCACCAAAGATGTGGTCTGCTATAATATGCACAAATGAGAATGATCTAGTAAGATTTTTGAGTCTGAATAGATTGGACGGAATTCCAAAGAGACTGAACCACATATTAACTGTGGTACTTTGCAGTGTGACCCATACACAGTGAACAAGTGCAGTGTAAGGTTCAAAAGTACCAAAATAAAAAAAGATTATTTTTTTTTTAAAAAGCCAACAACATCATTGCATTTGATGGAATTACCCCTTCAGAAGATTTTAGGAGGTAAAATATCACACTGGCAAAGCTTGATAATTCCAAATTCCCCAGGAAACAAAAGCGTAAGGGATGTTGGTACTACAACACGTTTTTGAAGGCTGAAAACTCAAATCTGACCCCTGAAGACATATTTAGCTAGACTTGACATTCAGGCCCAGAAGGCTGTGCCAAGTCATTTATAAGTCCAGGACTTCATTTTTAGCCAGCCGTTCCTACATTACAAATGCACAAATGCCATTCAAAGTTGACCTAGAAAGAATTACATGACACTAGTATCGTAACATGAATCCATCTTCAGGAGTTGTTACGTGGTTCTGTTTTCGTTTGTATTAAGCCGGGGTTCAGAAGTGGTGGTGCAGTGATTTGTTAGCACTAGAGTGCAAAAGCTGTCTGACACAGGGCAGGAAAACCCAAAGCTGCGATATTTCAGCCATCTATCAGGGCTTCAAAAATAGCTACCAAAAAATCCCCCAAACCAAAGGGAAGTGCTCAAGCCCTTTGAATGCATCACAGTCCATAGTGTGGATATCAAGGTCAGCAAGGTCAGGCTATTACCTGTCATCAAATCAGAGGTCTCCTCAGACATGTGCATGGTCCAAATCCTTTGGTGGTATAAATCAACGTGAATAGAGTCAAGGAGGTAAAAAGTGATCTCCTTAGATCACAAAACCCTCCCTGGCAAGTCACTCTTCATCGGGGTTTGCAAGGGCCATGGGCTGACAGCCAGGACTTCTTTGCTGAGCGAAGCCTGAGCAGAGGGTGAGCAGAACTTGTGGGTGAAGGCAACGTACACACAGGTTTAAGCAGTGAAGTCTTCCACATGTATCAGGACTCCCATTTCATCTGCTCTTCTTTTATTTATTATTTCATTGAACACTGAGGAAAAGCAGCAGATTTTTGCCAAAGAGCCTGTCAGAGGAAGTATTTCTCCTTTGGCTATCACCTGATATTACCAGCTCTTACATTTGCCAGATGACTTATGAAAGCACACATCCCTGTGTCAAATCCTCCAACACACATGCCGAGCCTTGTGCACTGCTGATTTGTCCCAAGCCATCCTGTTCAGCCATTTGCTGTTTCTATAAGGAACATCACCATCTCCTGGCTCACTATGAGATCACTTTGTTACTAGACAAGACTTAAAGTGGAAATAAAACAGGTTTATTTGATCAAAGTAAAATGTTAAGCGAGTGCAAATTCTAAGCCCACTTATAAAGACTACACCTGCTGCCCATCCTGTGCTTTAGCTGTTCTCCCTGCTCGGCCTTGCTTTATTTCAAACAACACCTTTTTAGTGAGGAATCCTATTCTCACCTTTTATATTCCTGTTTGCACATGGACAGTTTTTGGTCGCTCTTGAAGTGCCAAAGGATGTTGCTCTACAAATGTAGAGCACCTCTGCATCATGCTGATGCTTAGCCATGCACTACACCACTATGTGAGAATACTAATGAAGTATTTTTAAAATGTGAGCTCTTTGAGTAGAAAGTCCTCGATCTGCCAGTTTTTTCTTATCTTTCAAGAGTCAAACAGTTTGCCGCCATCAGCTGACTTCCTAACATTTTACAAATCACGCATACCAAAGGAGCCCTCTGGGGCAGCACTGTTTTGGTTTGTCTTCCCAGAAATGACAAGAACCGTTTTGTGAGCTGCATGAAAACTTGACACTTATACACTCTGAAGTGCCCGACATTTGACATGTTTCTATTTGTTCAATTCGTGTGATGCCCTCAGTATCTGCAGGGGCTGCACATGACTCTGGTAGCATGGGTCTGACCTGCCAGGCCAAGTGCCAGGGGATTCTCTCACAGAGCATTGGTGTTTAAGGTTCGTGCGGGAAACATGTTTTAGGAGGAAATGGAAAAACTAATGAAGTCACCATCACAATGAGCCTCATTGCTTCATTTCAACTTTTTTTGTCACCAGCCCAGTTTTGATCTCCCTTGGCAATTTTTTCCAGATTTGTCCTTCTGAAATTGATGCAATAATAGACTCGCAAAGGCCTACGTGGTGAGTTGTACTGCTCCAGCCCTGACCTTAAAATTCAATGCTAATATAATTTGAGGATGGCAAACAAAAAAAAGTAAAACGATTTTTTATTTAAAGGGATTTTTGTGCCTCTTACACAGTAATCATTCCCACCAAAGTGATAAAAATTGGAGGAGATGCAGATCTCCTTCATTGAGATTGAGTTACTTTGAGCATTGAGTTCAGAGTCGAGTTCTGCAGCCCTTAGATTAGGCTGCAGGAGAAACAACAGGCAAAAAAAGAAAAGGGAGGATGAGCTGCTATGTCTGTGCTGTGAAAGGCGCTGGGCTAACAGCACCTTCTTTATTGTTTTGGTAACTTCATCCAAGTGGAGAGTAGCTCAAGAAATTCCTCATGCTTCAAGCTCCCCCTGACACTGGGCATCCAAGACCAGTGATGGACCACAGCCGTGTTTGCTGGCTCACCGCTGCTGCCAGCCAGATCCAGGAGCAAACAGTGCGTGATGTGTGCGGGATGGGGATGCTGTATTTGCTCTGGGCTGGAAACATCTGGAGCTCCTGCCTAATGAAGAGCGGGTCTTCGTGCCCTGTGCCGAGTGAAAAGCTGGAGGAGCAGGACCATCGGTGTCTGTGTCCCGCACATGTCCAGCATGAAGAAACAAGTGGTTCTTCCCTTATTCTGACTTCCCAGGGGACATGTGAGGGAGGCGGGCTTGCTGGACAGTCCAGTGAGTGGATAACATGCTTCTTCATGTTTAACCCTGTCTTGGACCAGGCTGCCCTTGGACTGATGACACTGTGAGGGTGCGGCAGACATTTTTCGGGAATCCTCTCCCAGCTTTCTCACGTACCTTTCTTAGGACACTGTTGGAGCAAGGATGGAGGGGCTGACTGATCTCGTGTGTGCACAAGTACAAGTTTCCACAGCACGCCTGGGCTCGGGGGGTGTGCGGAGCCGTCTTGGATCCAGCGCACTGGTGCCCCCCCAGGTACCCCCGTTGGGGAGCCATGGCAGAAGGGTGTCAGGGCCACCGCTGGCTAGGGTTATTAGGGCTGAGAGCAGAGAGGTCTTGCGGCTCTAGCAAGTCTGTCTCACAGCCCAGGGGGATGGCCTCAGCTCCCGTGCTTCCAGCTTTCCCTCTCCCTCGTCTTCCCTAGTCCTCCTGCTCTGCTCTGCTCATGAAGAGGAGTTACCTGGCAGGACGGTGACCCACAGGGTGACAGCCACTCGGTTCCAGCCTGTGTCAGTGAACAGCCGTCTGCTTCAGGCTTTCAGAGCTGTTCTAGGGCTGGCTTTCAATTAAAACCTGCAACTTCTCCCTGTTAGGATGATACGTCTGCTCATATATAAAACCATTTCTCAGATGTTATAGTGAAAGGCAGACAACCGAAGCATTTACATCAGGTCCACCTTCATTTCAGGTAAGTTATGGAGAAACGGTGGGTTTGTTCCAGGCAGAGGCTACCCTCTCTCTTCCCTAACAAAGCCATACGTCTCAATCGCCTGCGGAGAGGCTTGTGCTGGGACACCCCGTGGTGCTTTCCAGTACAGAACTGGGCATCCCAGAGCCCCACCAGAGCACTACAAACAGCCTGCTCCCTTAGAGGATGAGACCGTTTTTCTTTGCAGACCCAGTGAGCAGGTGCCCTTGCTTCCGCGCAAGGCATAACAGCGTAGCACACCCTGTAGCTGACAGGCACAGCTTGCTTAAAGGAGGTTTTCCTCTGTCTAAGGTTTTTATGTGCAAAGCCCAAAGGGAAAGTACAAGCTCTTCTCTTACCAGGGTGGCACTGATGTAATGTCACTTCTCATCTATGCCAGGGAAAACAACCTTGTGCTAAATATTTGTTTAGAGCCTTCATTATTTGACAAAGGGTGGTTCCATGTAGTTTCCTAATAACTGAAGGAGGCTGATGTTATGAACATCTGATGCAGACTGGCCGCCTTCTGAAGGGCAGTGCTGCTCTTAGGTTCTTCCCCTAGGTCGCACCCATTAACCGTGAGAGAGATTTTAAAGAGTACCGGTGGTTCCATGAAGGAGGTTTTGCCCATGTTACAGTACAGTCAAACCGTGACATTGGTAAGGAAATGCAAGGCAAGACTGCTCTGAGCAGTGCGGTCGCACAAAGTCCATTCTAGAGCAGCAGCTGGCCAGGAATGCTCCTGTGGGAAACCAGCTGCTTTGAGTGGAAGTGGGAAGAAGCACTTCTTTTTTCCAAGTGTGTAGAAACCCATATTCTCAACAGATGCTGCAGAGCAGTTTGTGATAGACCACTTGTTACTTTATTAACTGTTCCAACATCAATTAAAACAAAAAAAAAAAGCAAGCAAGAAAAAAAAGCACTAAAATAAACTAGACCACATCCTTGTTCCCTGTACCATTCACAGCTGCTAGCTTAACAGTCCAGTTTTTCTGCCTGTAGGGTGGGCATGGAAGAGATGCTGCAGTGTCCTGAGCTGTAGGATGCCCCTGTGTACAGTTTGTCAGGGAGGGAGACTCAAGCCTATCACCCCTAACAAGCACTGTAGGCTACTCTTTAAAGTACTTACCAAGTGTCTATCCTTTAATCTGATGAGCGATAAATAAATAGGGGCACCTTCCAGCCCGGAGAACTGTACCGTAGAAATATTCAAAGTTGTAACTGTTAATGGCAAAGCAGCTGTTGTGTCTTTCACTTCAGTTTAGCTGTGCAGGCAGCCTGGTGAAGAAAACTGTTCCCTGAAGCCATGGTGGAAGCGGGCATGGGGCAATTTAATCAAAAGGCCAGGGGGAAGCTGAGAGGTGGGGAAAAGTGCAGAGGTTATGGTGTTGTGGCTTCAGTGGATGAAGATATTAAAAATTCTGTATCCTGGAGGGGAATGGAGAGATAAAAAGGACAGAAGCTGACAAAATTCAGCAAAGAAAGTGGGCGGAAAACAATTACAATAATTAGAGTCTTCTTTTAACAAGACTATGAAACAGGGACTAAAGGGGAACGGAAGGCTGTAGAGCTGGGGTGATGCCAGTGAGGACACGGCAGGGACCTCAGATGCTGGGAGGGAGGGGGGATGTTGCCAGTGGGTGCTGTAGTACCCCGAGTGCTGCCACAGAAGGCACATATGCACACGCTGGGGCCTGGTCAGTGGTGATTCAGGGTACAAAGTATTTAGGAACAACTCAGCAAGAACTCGCTCCAGCTGGGGAACGGTGCTGGAAATATCAGGCAATATCCTGGGGGGAAGCTGGGTGGGGGTGTCTCAGCTGCAGCGGAGAATCCGGCGGGAAGCCGTGCCATAGCTAAGCTGCACAAGTTACAGTGCTGGGGCTTTGCCAGCAGCCGTCTGGCCAAGATGTCAATAGGGACTTGGAAAAACTAAGGGAGATCAGGGAGGATGGGCAACACAAAGTATTTCAGTGCTCCCCATGCAGACAAGGAACCATCACGATGGAGCATGGTGCAGAGACTGAAGTGCTAGACAGCGTAAGTGCATGCACGGCTAGCCACAGCAAGTCACCAGAAAACTCAAAAGATGCAATTCTCAGTCTAATCTTGAATGGTACACTAGGCCTGGATCGTATTAAATTTAAACATCTGTATAGGAAAGGAAGGGTAAAAAAAAAAAAAAGTCCATTAGAATAATGTCAAAGTGAGAAAGCTCGTTAAAAGGTACAGCCAAAACTACCTAATGGGACCGAAATGACTTCGACTTTATGGACACTGCATCAGAGGATGAATGGAAAAATATATTTTAAAGGACGCTCAAAGAAATAATAATAAAAAAAGCTACATTTCTGTGTTTTTAAAGAGCACTACTAGAAGTTAATTAAATAAATAAACTTCTTCAGAAAATGAAAGGCATCTCCCAATGAGGGTGATACAAAAAAGGATGAGCTCTGGCAGACTAAATGGAAAACCACAGCATGGCAGGCATAAAAAATTTCCTTAGAATTAGAGGGCAAAAAACCTATTAAAAACTATTTAAAAATCTATTAAGAAAACTCCCTTGGGGGAATTTGAACCCTTTCTTTGCCTAAGGATCTGTCTCAGATTAATGTGCCAGTAGAAGAAAATCTAGACCAAACCGATAGCTGGGGCTCCGGCAGGAAAGACAAGGACTTCAGGGATGGAGGTGTCAGATCCCTGCAGCATGTCACCCGCTGGTGAGGCAAGGCATCCTTGCACAGGGATGGCATTGGCTGATGTGGCATCTCTTTTTAAAATGGCCAGCCCGGAGATCACAGAGCTGAGATGACTTTCTGGAAGACAGTCTGGTTGTCAGGCTAATGGGAGACGGAAGCAGGAGGCGCATGGATGAATGAGACCTACAGGAAAGAATCAATGTGGATTTTGTAGGGCAAGTAATCATGTTTCATCAGGTGTATTTAGTCAAGCCAACGCTTTCAAAGCTTCTTGATAAGGCCCTTTATCCAAGATCTTTGAAGAAATGAGGATATAGGAAACTTTTGAGAGCAGCTTTAAAAGTAGGGATTAAAAGTAGGGATAAATAGGCAGCTGGAAAGGGAATATGGGTGAGGTCTGGGAGAAATTTATGTTGTGACCTACATTATTCAAAATACTTGTAAGTGATGCAGGAAGGAAAGCATCCATCGTGAGGTAAGAGGGTTTGTTGGTCATACAAAATTATCCAGAGCTATCTGAATTGAAACCCACTGCAGAGAGCTGCAGAAGGATCTCATGGTACCTATTAACTGGAAATAAAGTCAAAGATTAAAGTTGGTGTTATTACATTCACGGTAATTCACACAGGGAAAACAATCTTAACTATATAAATATATGCAATGCTGGGGCCTCCATTTCCTCTAGCCGCGTAAGAAAGATCTGGTAGTGTGTTGAGAACATCAGTTCAGTGTTAAGTAGTAAAGAGACTCTTGGTAATTCCTGGAGAAAGAAGGCAGCACAAAACAGGGTACGTCATTGCACTATAAATTTATGGTGCATCATCTTTTGATATATTGTCATCTCATCTGAAAAGGTTATAGGCAAAATGAAAAAGAGGTACAGAGATAACTAGAATCTGCTGTATAGATCGACTTCATAAAAAGTACTGAACAGAATATGATTCCTCTGCTTGGAGAATAGATGATTGAGGAGAAATATGATATAGCTCTGTGAAACTGTGTGCTGCATAAAAAAAATTATTCACTGTTTCTCACAGAACCAGGGGTCACCAAATGAAACAGAGACAGTAAACAGAAAGGAATGCTTTTTTACGCAGTGTGTGTTGAATTTGCGGAGCTCATTGGCAACGAATGTTGTAGAAGTCGAAATCATAAACAGATTCAAAAATAACAAAACAAACTAATAGAGGGGAGGCAGTCAAGGGCTATGGAAAACTGATGGGCAGATACAGGGTCTGGCTGGGGCAGCCAGCTGGGCAGGAGCCAGCAGCGAGCCCTGGCAGCAGAGATGGCCAGCAGCATCTGGGGCTGCATCAGCAGAAGCCCAGTGAGGAGGTTGAGGCAGGGGTTGTCCCTTCTGCCCAGCCATTCATTGTTAGGCCACATCTGGGTACTGTGGCCAGTTTGCTGCTTCTCAGCGCAGAAGGATGCTGATGACCTGGGGTGAGTTCAGCCCCATGGTGCTCAGGGCTGGAGGGTGTCCCTGTGAGCAGCGGCTGGGGCAGTGGGGCTTGTCCAGCCTGGGGCAGAGACGGCTTCAGGGGCACCTCACAGCCACCCCAGTGCCTACGGGGAGGGGATGGGGAGGGGGCAGCAGGGCAACAAGGTACAGCAGGCGTGAACTGAAACGAGAGGGGTTCAGGCTGGGTGCGAAACCTCTCCCCGGTGAGGGCAGGCAGGCCGGGGGGTGGGCAGAGGGACCGGCTGCCCGGGGGGGTGGGCAGGCTCCATCCTTGGGGGGTTTCAAGACCCACCTGGGCAAAGCCCTGAGCAACCTGGTCTGATCCCACAGCTGGCCCTGCTTGGAGCAGGGGTGCATGAGGGACCTCCTGAGGTGTCTTCCAACATGAATTGCCCAATGATCCCACCCTCTGATCCTAACTCCTTTAGATAGAAATTGTCAGAGGTGAGAAAGCTGTTATCAGGGAAAACACGATACTGCATAAGATTGTCCCTCAGTCATTCTCTATGCATATTTATTATTTTATATGTACTCACAAAGAAATAAATATAGGCAGTAAAAAAAAAGTAAATTCAATGAAAAATGGGATTCTGGAGCACAATCCCATTGAGAAGAAGCCCCGAAGCCAGAGAGTGACCTGAGCCTTATGACAAAATGAAACTGTAACTGCACTTGACTCATGGCTACCCCGCAGAGCTATTGCAAGGGAAAGAAAGTAGTTTAAGGCACCCAGTCCACCTGTGCATCCTCAGCTGGTTCCTTTTGCAAGCTCCTATTACACGGACAATTAATCCCACCTGCCCCGGGGCTGCAGAGGTGTCAATGAAAACCTTCAATGCCCTGCATGGTCCTGAATGCACTCGGTGATGCATGAAGCAGAAGAAAATCAAGTTCAGACCTATGGTCCTAGCCTGAATTTGTAGGGTTTGTGGCTGACAAAACCTAGCACAGAGGCTTTCCAGAGCGACCCGAGGTACTGGATCTGTAGCACAGCAAGCACAGATCTGGCAAGGCCATTTTTTACCTGTTTTCAGCCTAGAACCACATTTTGGTACTTAGCGAACTCCCAAAAGAGGCTGCAAGTGGCAAGTACAGTGAAAGAGCTGTTGGTTATTTTGCGGTCCCATGATGATGTTTCATAAAGGTCCATGGTGCCAGGAGTGGGCTGGTGGCTGCCAGCTGCAGGGCAGGCAGCAGCGTGCCTCTGGTGCAGAGCAGCCACTGTTTGGACTGCGTGTTGGGAAGGGTGTGAGAGACTTTCCCAACTGTTGACGACAGAGAAGTCTCTATGGTGCTCAGTAACACCCATCTTTTTATCATCTTCTGGTATAAGAAGGACAAACCAACTCTTCCATGAAGTACTAGCCAGATGCTGGCAAACAGGGTTGTTTTGCTCATGTAATAGGGCTCTCTGAGACAGTTCTGTTTTCATGAGCCATTTCAGGATGATGCATGTTCATTTTTACCCCCAGGTAGATTTTAGGTACAACTGGGCTTTCCCATCACACGTTGCACCTGAAATCTAGATGTAGCACTACCACCGGTTATATCTTAGTCAATGCCTTGTTCCACTTTGTGTAAGAGCTGAGGAACAAGCTTAAAGCATCATATTTTTCTATCCCTACACAGTGATGCCTGACTCCCTAGGGCAAAACATTACACTTCCAAGTTAATTGGTATAGATGTTTCCAAAGTTTGGTACTACAAATCAAGCAAGAAATTCATTTCAGAGTGCAGGGGCTCCATACTTTCTCTCCCTCTCAAGTCAATTCCAAATGCTCCGCTCTACAAGTTTCTCTTCTTTTCAATTACAGTTCTCCCATGGTAGTAAATAAATTTGTTTCAAGCACACATGTTTCTCTTCTTTTCAATTACAGTACCCTCTCAAGTAATTTAATTTCTTTCGAGTCTTCAATTCACATCCAGCTTTCTCTCCAACAAATATATACATCAGGTAGCAGAAATACATCCCAGGCTCTGTCTTTATATTGAGGTTTTAGAAGGTGAGTTTTGTCTCCATTACCTCTGAATTGACTACAACCTCTTTACAGGTTCAGCAAGAGGTTCAGCAGACCAAAAAACAGGCGAAAGCTGCAGAAGTGGACTTTCATCTGGGCCATCTCCTTTGGTTCCAGTGGCTGTCCTAATCCAGCTGCAGGAGTAATAGGAGTGCCGAGTGTCAGAGCTCCAGCCTTATTTTGATAGAAATCTATTCATTTCAATTTGCAGCAATAGCTGATGTGATAGTGAAATTCTATGAAGGCTTCATCATCAGCTGTTTCAGGCTGATATTTATCACCCTCTCGTCTTCACAGAGTGTTAGAAGATGTGCAGAAAGATAGGGCTTTAGGTACACGTGAGGGATGGATGGAGGGCTGAAGGAACCGGAGGTCAAGGGCTTCCTTGGGGTTGAGGCTGGGGTGATCCGTACAGCCTCTGGTTGCTCTAGGACCCACCAGAGGTGTATCACAAAAGACTGGAGGACAAAGCAATCTACCAGTATGTGTACTCTGTCCCTCCTGTGAATATACACAGGACTGAGGTGACCGTTTAGATACCTTCCACATGTGCAATACTGAATATTCAGAAACTGAAATGTGCGGGAAAGTGCACATAAATTCATTGTGATAGGGGCTGACCTAAACTGCCCACATAACAATAAGGGATTCAGGCAGCGAGGCGATGCGTGGTCCTCACAACACAGCGAGGAGATATGTGGTTGGACTCTGGTGTATGTGTAAATTCATCCAGTTGAGTTAGCAGCTTGCTGAACAGGCAAAAATATTTCTCTGATGCTTTACTACAGCCACCTGTCAGAGGATGGGTAGAGCAGTCAATAATCTACAGAGGTCCCCACAAGAGGCTTCCTCCTGCCTTGGTTCATTTAATCACAGCAGCGAGAAAAGATGATTCAGCCTTTCATGACAACTATATAAAGGTTATGAAAGCGAGAGACAGACCTCCTCAGTCAGCTGTCCTGAGCTGGCATGATCTGCTCTCCACAGCTCGTAGCTGCGGGCCAGGATGCTGCAGTGTGTTTGGGGTCCCTGCCCAGACCCAAGCCCCGGGCAGGTGGCTGAGTGCATCCCCTCTCACGGCGCCAGGCAGCTTGGCTTCAGTGCCTGTGCTGGAGAGCCACCACCGGTTCCTGGTGGCCATGGGAAATAGGTGTCCACACTTGCTCTCATTTTGGACATTAAAATAGAAAACGTATTTCTATCTTCAGTCTCCTCAGCTAATTGCACTTCATTTCTCTCTGGATTTGGCTTTTACGTGTACCCCAACTGACACCTGCTGTTTTTATTTATTGAGTCTGTATCTGATGAGATTCTGCTTTTTTCTTCTTCTTTTCCTCCTCATTTCACTGTACTTGCAGTTCATTCAGTAGCTCCCTGATTTGATAGCTCTGTCGTGGGATCTGGCACAGTGCTTAGTCTGCCTCCTTCCCAATACCATACTATTTCCTTACAAAGTCTTGTTTTCCTAACATCCAAATTGTGCAGAGGGGCCCGCATGTTCCCGTGGTCCATGTGCTCTAAGGCACAGCAAATTGCTCTTTAGAAGAAGCCCTCCATAGTCCCCTGTGCAAGCCGAAAACGCACCCTTGGCACGGTGCCGTTCCCACTGACAGTACAAAGTAGTCTCGGGGAGAAGGTTCTCAAGAGGGCACAAGAGCTGATGTGCACAGTGGAAATGTAGGTGCAACTACAGACCAGCTCAACCAGTATGCTCAACGTGTAGCATTCTGTGAGACAAAAGCCTCCCACATTTTAAATGCCACGCGAGGCACATGCTGAGCTCCCCTTCCTACGATGTGCAATGATTAAAATCCTTCAGAGATTCCTAAACACACCAAAACCCACCTCCCGCCATTCGGAGCAGGCAAGGCACTCGCTGTGTGGGAGTGCACGGACCTTTCTGCTCGAGAAAAGTGTTTGCTGGGGCCTCATTAATTGCCTTCCCTACTTTGCTTTTGTCTTTTTCCATTTTTCCTCTGTGTCAAACGTCTGTTCTCACAACCCTCTCCCATTTTACCCTCCTCACCGTTGAGGAGGCACTTTGATTTCATTGTGCCAGCACAGCTCCTTGAAAGCCTCAGTGGTGGAAATTATGGGAGTGACTGGAGCTTGCTTTTGACCTGCTACAAAACACCCACCTACTCTTTCCTGGCAGCCCCCGGCTTCTGCTGAGCAGGGGAACTGTGCCTTGTCAGCAGCCCAGGGAAGGGCTGGGGAACATCTCCTGTTTGTCACAGGCAACTGGGAAGACACAGCTGTGCTGCATCTGGCTAGGAAGAGCCACATGGGAGGGTAGGAAGAACCTTGGGGCTGAAACACTGAGAAGGGGCAGAGAGACAAAGCAGCTGTTGGAAGGGATCTTTTGACGTCTTAGCTGGTTATCCTCTTTTTCAGTCCTGTGTGGATATAGTTACACCTTTCCAGGTGGGAAGCTGGATGTGGAGCCTGCTTCTCACTCCAGAATTTTCCTGCAGATTTCAGGCTTTCACAAAGAGGTGAACACCCAGCCCTCGCCAGGACTGAGACCTCCTTCCCATCAGCTGGCCCTCTGTCAGCCCTGCACCTCCCTAGCTGTGCAACCTGGGGCTGATTTCTTAAGCAGTTTTTTTCCTTGTTTTGTTCTGGTTTCTTTTTCCCCACAGATTTGGAAAAAACAGTTTTGGCTTCTCCCTTTTTTTTTTTTTTTGCCGGTGCGTCTTCATTGTCACTTGTAGGGTGCTACCCATGCGCTGCACATCCTCACCGAGCCGCGGAACAGAGAGTCCAGGGGAGATCTGGGAGCAGAGCTGGGCTCCTGGCTGCGGACAAGGAATGGTGTAACGATAGATGGGGAACCCTACGCATTTGTGTTGACTGGGAAGTCAGAATCCGGTCTGAAAATGAGACTTGAGATAAGGTAAAGGAGATTTTTAGCCTGACATACTAGAGGAGCGGGATGTGGAAGAAGGCTGTTCTTAAATGTATAATAAATGAATCTTTTCTTGCAAATAAACACAATGGGACACAATCCACAACAGTCATATCAATCAATATTTTCAAACATGTTCCTGTGAAGAGTGTGTAGAAGAGGAGGAGAAAAAACTACATCTCAGCGTTTCTGCCACCAGATGTTGGTGCTGCTGCATGCCACAGCTTTTGGTCCCATCATACCATGGAGTACAGAAGTCCAGGGTTATAGTTTTAATTTCTTAGTGTTGTGCTGCTGCTGTGGGCCCACCTGTGAGGAGGAGCTGGGCAGATCTCACCCTTACGGGAGGATGCCCTCAGCGATACACTGATGGTGAGTGCCAAAGAAGATGCTGCAGGGCTGGAAGGCAATGCCTGGAGAAAGCTCAGACAGCAGCAAGCATCCAGCTGCGTAACACACTGAGTGTACTCTTCACACTGCTAGCAGGGGGCACGTAGGGTTGGACACTTAGATGAACGAAGAGGTGGGGATGCAGGAGGGCACAACCTCCTCTGATGGCCCCCAAGCCAGCGTACAGCACTCCCAGCACAAGGGCCAGGCCAGGCAGTGAGGGTCCCCACTTCCCAACATCCCAAGTGCTGAAGGCCAGGCTGGATGGGGCTTTGTGAGCACCCTGGTCTAGTGGAAGGTGTCCCTGCCCATGGTGGGGGGTTGGAACTAGATGATCTTTAATGTCCCTTCCAACACAAACCATTCTACGATTCCCTGAAGGCACTGAGGACCTTCTTGTCCAGATCTCCTCACCTCCTCACAAAATTTGGACTTACTGTGTATACAGTATTTTGTGTATCTTTCAGATACTTTAGTGATACACTGACACACCAGACATGGTAGCAGATCACTTGGAGTTTGGAGGCCTTCTGATACCTGTCAGTCCCCCATAGACCTCTGCTCCTAGCCATGAGGAGCCAGGACTTGCAGTTCCTCATGCCCACCTTGTGCTTAGATTAGGCAAATCTATTTGTTGCTTAAGCAAAAGGGAAACCAAACATCTGTATCAGGTAAAATGGGCACTGCGTGTTGTTTGCATCAGGTGTGGACTTTGGCCTTTGGAAAGCAAATGGCTGTGAAATATGTAACTGCTCTAGTTCTGGAAAGGTTGTACCTTGCTGGTCATAGCACACTTTGGTCTTTGCATTTGCTTTTTCCTTTTTTCCCCCCTTACTACTCATTCTGCTGCTCCCAGAAGTAATATACCTGAAGAGAGGTATGTACAAGTCTATACAGGTTTGAGAGTATGTGCATCAACTGGTGTCAGGCACTGTCCTGGAATGCCATTAAATTAAACAACATTTCTGGGTTCATTCCTTCTCATTCAAAAATAGTTTTGCTTTATGATCAGTCCATCCTTTGCAATTTTAAGTAGTTTTCCTGTTGGAACCAGGGTGATGATATAGTATGTCTGAATTTATCCAGTGCCTGGATAAATCGCTCAGATTCAGTATAAATGAATTTTAAGGCCAGCACCTGAATTTACACAGATTGGGAGCACATCTATACTGAAATCTTTCAATGCTTTGCATAGTAAGGGCTCTACAAGAGACAAAGGACAGCTATAGGATGGCTCGCCTTATTCATAAGAATTTAAAAACTCACTAACAATAATAAAATTGTTGGTGTCATCTGTGGCAAAGAAGTTACTTACTTTGTTCTCAGACTGAGTATTTTCATTACCTCATTTTGCTGCTTGGCCTGTGTTCCTCTCCTGGTTCCTGAAATCTCTGGATTTCTCATCCCTGGATCTCATCTTGTCTCATGACTGGACTTTTTGGATGTATCTTTATATACTGGAAAATCTCTGGTGAGTCCTTGAGAATCTGTGTCTCAAAGAGCCGCCCATATCAAGGATGCTGCCTTCCTGCTCCTTTCACCTTACTGCTCGTCTAGTTTGTCCGTCGTTTTCTGAACTTCTTCCAGGATGAGGCAATCATGTTTGTGTTTGCTCTCTTTAGCCTCACACTACCCAGCTGTCCTGTGCAAGAGGTCACCTGTGCGTATCGCAGTTCCTTCACTCCACAAATTGAGTTTGAGGGATGATGTTATCCTCCTGTCTTTGAGTTCAGCAGGATTCTTCCCTCAGCCATTCTGCCTTTTACTGTCGAGGTCACGGCAGGCTTAACCACAGGCAGAGTACCGAAGAACTGATAAATAGGGCTTATTATGTGGGGCTGGGTGCCATGCTAACCCAGTTACAGAGCTCCCAGCTGCCACCCGCCTGGCTGGGGGCTGTGCAGTGCTGCTCTGAGCAGCGTACCCGCACCTTGGGGAGGGCAGGGCTGTCACGGCTGATGTGCCCACCGAGACTCCATCATTCCCAGCAAGCAAGGCATAGCACCGGGGACTGTGAGGGGCTGCTGGTCCCAGGGTGGGGAGGGGTGGTCTGCCAGGGGTGATGATCCCCTCCGCCCATGTGGCAATAATTTCTTTACGCAAGTGTTGGTTACCGTCAGTGATGCCAACCTGCATCTGCAGAATGATGCTTCAAGATGAAGAGTGAAAATCTATCTGGAAAATGGTGACAGTTTCTAATATGACAGTGTCCAACCCATCAGCTAATGGAAGACATATCTGTGATTTGTCAAAACTAGGATTTCAGCTGAAAATGCAGATTTGAAATATTAATTACAAATATAGTCCAATAAAAGAAGTTAGCCATTTTATCAGCTACGGTATATATACAAAAATACTGAGGGTTTTATATTTCCTAGAATTCACAGAATTTTCTCCTTGGGCATCATATTGTTGAGAGAGTTGCTTGATCCCAGGAACTACCATTTAAGTGCTTTTCTGCATCACAGATATACTTCTTACTTGGTTCGTCTTACATTGTGTACCTACCTGATTTTTACAATTTGCCCTTTTGGTACTGATTTTTATAAAACATGTTCTATTATACAATATGTCAAATAGAAAACCAAATAAACTGAGATTCCAGACTATGTGCCTAATGTTGTTAAGACTTGATCCTACCCACAACAGCTTTTAGAAACAGTGAAAATAAAAGCAAACCATCCCCCACTTCTCCTCCCCCAAACAAAACCCAGCACAAACCGCAGACACTATTAAGTTTGTGGTCGTCACAGGAAAGCACACGTGTCTTGGGTGAGATCAAGCTGCCAGCTAGCACCGAAAAACAGTGCTTGACCTTTTGGTAACATCAAGAGAAGAGCTCTATCAATGTGTGGTATTTCCTCTGTAGTAAGACTACATCCTGCTTTTGCAGGAAGGGAAACTCAGGCTAACTAGTTTTTCTTCTTTCACTTAGAATTCTAGCCTGGCAAGAAGAAATATGATTAATACTATGCAGCTGGGTATGGTGTTCAGCTCTAGGTATTCGGCTGTTTTCCTTGTGGAACATTGCTCAGGCCAGTGGTTGAGCAGGGGACTCGCCTGCAGTGCCGAATGCGTGTCTCCTCGCTTGCGCTTCAGCCAGTTGAGGCCAATTCCTACCGATTCGGAAGCGGTTATCAAGTCTTGTGTGTGCAGCTGAGTCACACAGAAGCAACGAGAAGTTACTCGTTAAAACTTGAGATTTTTGGAAGGAGAGAGGATGCCTGACTTTTCTTCTCATCCCACAGGTAACACTCACTATGCTTTTTGGGGGGGTTATGATTTTGAGTGTGGCAAAACTTTTAATTTGGATACGTACTCCAAGCATATGGTACTGTTATGAACTATTGTAGTGTTATTTTTTTTTTTTTAAATATGACGGCCAGCTATGCTTTTAAAATAAACCATCTGCTTTAAAGCAGAGCTCTTTTGATCCTTGCCTGTGAACAGCCAGTCACCACTTCGAGACAGGAAACTCTGGGAATGGAAGGAGAGGTGTGAAATATCTGGGAGTCATTAAGCAGTGTAGCAGAAATGTAGTTACCAGTTGCCAGGAATAGTAAACCCTGCTTACACAACACTGACTTTTTTCTTTTTTCTTTTTTTTTTTTTTTCCTTTTTTCTTTTCTTCCCTTGGTTTGCCTGGGTCTCAAAGATTTCCTGCCCGATGGATCTGCATCCCCCAGGCCAGTGGCAGCAGTGAAGTGGGATGCTCCCAGGGTGCCATCTCCCTCTTCTGCTGCAGTGGGATCGCTGCAGCTCTTGGCAGTGCCCAGCACAAGGAGCTTCCTCTGCCCTGCCTCTTTTTATCCCTGTAGGAAATCTGCAAGGCTGCTCCACCCCCAGCTCACCTGCCCCCAAACCAAGGCATGCAGGACCTCCTCCCTGGAGCATCAAGGAATTCAATTTTAGCTGTAGCTTTGCATGAAACCATACCTGAGAGTTAGAGGCAAAAACCAAGAAAAAGTCGCTTATTAGAACGCCAGAGACGGTGGGGTTCTTTTGTCACAAAGACCTCTAGAAAGCTCAATTAAAGAATTTCACTAGGGTAGTAGCCGCCCTGGAGAGAATGTGTTGGGATCTGAAGATGCCGGTGGGAAGCTGCAGCGTGTCACACCCAGTGGCAGCAGCAAGGGAGGAGTGGGCCAGCTGCCGCCCCCTCTGCTGCCCGTGCCCCACGTGCCCGGGAGACCATGCGATGCGGACATACCGCACTGGCGATGCCAGCATGGCATGGCAAGGTGGGCAGGACTGTGCTGGTGAAGGACCAGTTTTGGTTCTGGGTGGGTTTTTTTTGGTTGTGCTTCCCCCCCTTGAAGCGTGTAGTTTTTCATCGACTGGAAGAAACTTGCTGGACAGAAAGTAAGGGGAGAGGTGTGCAAGGCTGTACTTCAGAGAGCGTGCGTTACTCATACAAGCTTGTGCCGTAGGTTGGTTCCAGCATATGGGAGAGCCGGGATTCCTTTTTCATTCCAGGTTTGTTTTGTGCTCAGGACTTGACGTTTTGCGAGGCAGCTCCTTTGGATGTATTACACTGGTAAGCAGAATGGCAGAAGCTCCTTAGTGGTTTGTAACTTGGCTATAAATATCAAGCTGGGGTTCAGTTTCAGACTGCAGACGGATGATAGTTGTTAGAGGTTTAATAAAATAGACTTACAGCCAGTCTTTTGCTAGCTTACGGAATGCCAGTCTGAATAAGGAGCAGGATTTCAGTCAGGTGCAAGACCAATGTTCAGGTAAGTTCACAGGGTCTGAAAGCATTTGCAGTGGGTCTTGAAGCCAAGCAGCATCTCATCTTAATCTAGAATATATCTCAAATGACAGCCTGCTTTCATTGTTGTTGTAAGTTCAGGCTAATGTTTTATCTGGAATCAGAGGATCAGTTGTTAGCAGTATTAATGACTGTAACCATGTACGGAGTTGTGCAATACCTCCCTTTTCCCTCTTCCAACACTGCCAGACTTCAACTCCTTCATCAGAAATATTCTGTATCAAAACACTGCCTGAATCTGTACTTGTTAATATTTCTGCCAGAACTTCGCAGATGGGTTTTGAAAAGCAAAATAGGAAGGAAGTTACGTTTGGGGGGAATTAGGACAAAACCATCTACCTAAGCCAGAAAAGAAATCAACTGAAATTTCAGACAAAACACGTGTGTAGAAGTGCTTTTTAAAATAAAACAGTAAGCTCTCTCTTTAAATTTGAAATACAGTGTCTTCCAAGGTATTTTTAGGTGGAAAGATGTGAAAAGCAAGTGAATGCAAACCAAGCCTACACCAGTTGTAAAAACCTTGCCTTATGAACACAGTGTAAGTCTTGTCATTGTAAAATTACGTACTTAATTTTTTACCATCAGAATAGACACATGCAAACTTCGCTGTTACCCAAAGAAAATCCTTTAGGAATCCGTTTATAGCCATGTACGTAAGATGGCAGTGCTTATTATAACTACGAGTTGCTTGGGTTTATTTGAAGAAGCACAACAAAGCATATGTAGCAAGCTTGGCAAATACTAAAACGATCCCCAAAGCAAACGCTACGACAGATTTAAGCTAACATCTCATGTTAGTATGATGGCAATAGCACATGTGCCTCTGGGCGCTACATGGGCAAATTAAATTGTCCAAGAACAGGGCCTTGGTGCCGTTGTTCAAGCATGAGCCAGGCAGTTTCTGCATGCCAGAAACAGCTTGTTTCAGGTGAGACTTGGTCTTGTAAGACCCTGTGGAGTTTTGCCGGACTGGCCAATTAATTTGCAAAAGGACTGATTAATATTCCGATCAGCACTACTCGCAATCTGAATACACTGTATATTCTATGCAGACAGTGAACCACATAGAGCGTGAAGTCTATTTAAAACACCGACTTCTCTGTAGTCCGTAGAAATTTGCCTAAAAATGTTCGAAGGAGACTAATTTTCATGAAAATCAGAAAGCCAGTATTTTAACTCATTTTTGGAGTTCAAGGCTGATATAATCCTTCGTATGCAGACTATCCGGTATGTGTTTCTGTAATTCAATCAAGGACAACTTAGTGGGCTTCCATATACTGACAAAATCAAGGAATTCCACAGTTGCACCAAAAAAGATTATGGAGGAATGTGACTTTAAAACTATTAAAGACTTGCTCAAGTTGCCAATAAAATAATAATATCTAAACAAAATATTCAGATACAATGTGTTTATTTTTTTTTTAATCCAATTTGTAAAGGTCCCTTTTTAAACAAAACAAGAACAGAAAAATCAACACAATTCAGAGGGCTTATCTCATTTACCGTATTCTTCCCCACTCTTCACTTATAACACAAAGCAGCAACTTATATTATTAGTGCTCATATAGTGCACTTATATGAATTTTGATTTGTGTATTAAGCTTTAAATACAATGGTTTTTCTGTGAGTATAGCCCAAAGAGTACACAACATTACATTTCCAAAGCATTATGTTAAAAAAAAGGACAATAGATGTATATCCAAGACAGTTAAACTCAAATATTTTGACTTGGCAAATCCTATAACAAGTAACAGCAATTTTAAACTGCGTACAAAGCAGAACAGTGCCAACATGCCTCTGGTCTGTGAGCTATGGTAAAATATCAAGCATACGTATAAAGGAGAGAAGCCAAAGAAAACCGCCACAAATTCAGAGCTAACCTGAGGCACACTCAACTGCGACCAAACAAAGGCAGCCCACTTTCTCACTCGATAATGCAAAGAGCCTGACAACAACGAAAAGCACTTCTACCCTACAGAAAGTGAAACGGTAACTCCTTCCAATTTTGTATCTGTGTTTTTAAACAACTTCAAAAAATTTAAAGATGAACATCTACTTATGCCAAACAAATGTACAAACTATAAAGTCAGAGAAGCTCCAGAAGATTGCCACTTTCAACCTTGCATAGTGATAGCTGGCATTGATATTGCTACCATAGCTTCAGCAGAAGATATGGAAAAGAAAAATCTTTACTTCTAAGTGATGCACATACGTAACGTTTTCTTCACAAAATTCAGTTAAACATTGTTTTAATAAAAGGGAAAACAGCTCTAAAAAGGGAAAGATAGTGTTCACAAGCTTAGAAATAAAAAAATACAAAACCGAAACATTCCATAATAAAAAACCTAAAATAATAAACATTCCATCATAACAGCCCTACTTTATCACTAAATAAGCCCCATACATGCGACAAACTACAACTATTGTATAAGGCTGTCAAATTAAAAGGTTTACTTTTCATATAAACGAAGTGTAAAAATAGCAGTAAGTTGCAATCTTCAAATCTAATGCTGTGAGGATTCTGTCCCCCCAGTTTCATTTGGTAGCAATTTCAATATGGATTTGATATAAAGGTCGTTCATTTAGGAACCGTGATACAAATACATTGTGCCTAGGACAGTATTGTCGTATCTCTGTTCAACCTTGACCGAATTGGAATGCTCAACGACACTACTAAGTTCGGGGATGCTTTCAGCAGTATCCCCAAAACCATGGTAGTGTCCATAGTGCAAAGTATCGCCAGGGTCTTCCACCCATGAGGGCCGGTTAGAAACACAGCTACTCGGGCTGCCATTCAGATGTAGAGATCCACACATATCGGTGGAATTATTCATGGCTTTTTCTGGTTCCTCGGTGCCACCACTGGTGTGAATTCGATGCCTGCTGGGAGAAGTTATTCCGGGAATTACTCCGTTAGGTGTTAAACACTCCTCGCGCCTGGCATCCATCCCACTGAGCTGTTGTGCGGTGGTGAAATCCAAATGTCCATTGATGGCACATCCATTTGTCAGTGCATTCAATATGGAGCTACTGCTATTCATATCTGCATTAAGAAATACACCTGTCACCAACAATTAAGAATAAATCAAAATACATCAAAATGTCTCCACTATACTCCGCTTATTTAAAAATGTTGCCGTACACAGCTTGGAAATGCAATCTACCCTTTCTGTATTTGTAACAATATAGGTAGTTCAAAGTAATGAGAACTGATTGCTTGTTATCTTGTAAGCTTGTAGCATGGATTCTTATGTTGAAAATGCAACTATCTATCTACATTCGATGTGTAAATATGCCTATATTAATCTTTGCAAACACAATGTGAACTTCTCAGAATTTTTTTATTTAACTGTACAAAGTAAGCGTAGCAGAAAACGTTCCGGGCAGTGTTTTGAAAAGTGGAATATAAGGTATCTTTCCACCTTAACTGTAATGCCCTCTTGGGATGAAAGATTATGTACACACAAGAACTGAGTATCTGTGAGAGAGTGAAGTGTTGTTGGTTGGGCTTTTTTTGGTTTTTTCAGCTGTAATTTATCCGTGGCTCTTTTTTCTTTTCAGTGGTAGCTTTCTCAGCACAATATACACTGAAATAGGTCAAATAAAGAAATGTTATGCTGAGGTGCTAATATAAAATGTTTCCAAGTTCCTTTATTCAGAAAGTACTTCAACTTAACTGGCAGCATGCTAGAGAACGTACTAGGCAAGTTTGTACTTAATGGTAAGTTTATAATAACATCTGTACAATCCACATGCAAAATGCCATACAATAGCAACAGCAGAGTGCACAGAAGACTAAAAAAGATTAGTAGTATGAAACAAAATTCTAAAAATGTGCATGCAAAAACCACTGACAACTGTTATAAAGCAATTTCTCCTTTGAATTTAGTAATTAGTACAACAGTTTTTATTTCCATAAGCAGATTTCATCAGTATGTCTGAGATGTACGCTTTTGCAGTGGTACTCAAAGTACTAGCACAAAAAATGGGTGATGTATTCTGCCTTAAAAATACCTAGCAGTAAAGGACATCTAAAATTTACATCTCTACTGGTAAAGATGAGTAAGGCAAACGTAGACACTGCAGACCTATATGGTGACATTTAAAGATTTTACATTCTGTTATTATCCTTGGATACATGCACATATGTTTATGTATACATGAATACGTAAACCTATGTGCAAAATAGGATTGCATTTACCGCCTGTTTCCAATTCAAGCCAGTAAGTCTGCTGGCAACTCCCCACATTTGTAAAACGCTGGGTTCCTGTTTAAGCGACACATAATGAGTACCACTGTTTGACAAGGAAGAATACGAAGTTTTGTCTCTATTAGTCTTTTGCATGGGTATTATCTGAAATATGGATTATGATACTGATACATACAGCAATACATAATGCCAAGAAATGTGTTCGATTTGTAACTCACTGGATGTACTAACTGGAGTTTTCTGTTAGTTCCTACACAAGTTGAAATAACGGTATCAGCTGAACTCACTAACCACAAACTCTTATTGAAAGTGGAAAAAAGAACCCAAACCCATCAAGATATCAAAGCTACTAATTCAGTGATGAAAACACACAGAAATAATTTAATATAGGGTTTATTAACTTAAAAGTGCAAAATTTTAACTGTTTAAAAATAAATCTTTATAGGCTGGCTTTGGCAAATCAAATTTATTAAAGATGGAACTACTGTTAGTTAATATGCAGAAGTAGGTAATGAATAGTTCTAGTGATAATTATAGAATGTTATTATTTGTTAAAAATTAGCACCTATAGTAATAGAGTATATTTATGAAAGACAATCATTTTTCCATAAATAAGAACACTTAGTAATTATCACTGGAAAACATCATAGTCTACGTTTAAAGTATTGATATATATGTATGTATATATTTATTCCTAATATATTAAAGTATCTATTAATTATCATTCCCTTTGGTGAATCTGATCTGTGGTACAAAGCATAAACATATGTATCACAAAACGGATTAAAGAAAGAAATTAATTTTTGAATGTAATAGTGCACTATCATAGTAACTCCATGCCTTTACCTACAAAGTACATGGAAAAAGCTGACCCAAGACAGTTTTAATTGAAACTCTATACACATCCTGGGGTTACCAAAAGAATCTTGATTAAGCAGCCCTTAAAAAACTTAAGAGCATTAATCTTCAGTAATACTAGTAACATTTTGACTGTTTCATGAAGATCAGTACAAACCACAAAAACTGTTTTCCAAGGTACTTTAGTTCCAAATACTAGTTTAAGACCTGTGATGTCAAGTCTTTTATTTACATAAAAAAACCCACAGCAGGATCCTGCACTTAAATCATTGTGGCTGAGCAAAGTCTGAAGACATGGTGTATGTCTAGGCTATTCTTTATAGTATTTGTTGAACTATTTTGAATATAGTTTCATTGTAACATGTTATTTTCAAAGCTATAAAAGCACTAAGATATGTTTCCCTATCGAGTCTTCTCATTAGCAATGAAATCTATTTAATGGAAATTAAATCAATAATTTAAATTATCTCTGAATTTCCTTTAACCTGAAATTATAGCAACTAAAAGCAAGGCACAACGTAATACAAGCCTCAGGTTAAAAGTGAAACAGCCATTGTGGAATTCTGTTTATCTGAAATAATAATAAACTGCTAATAAACCTTCTCTTTCACCATTAAAATATACTGTGTGAAACAGCTGATTTTCCATACCTACTAAACCCCAATATAACGGGTGTTACAGCAATACAAGTTTTCAAGACTCCAGACAACAATGTGCAAAAATAAAGGACTAAGTTTTATACTTAAATTAAAAATAAAATGTGCATTGATTCTTGCAACGACAAGGAGTTTGCATTGCCGAAACAGTGTATATTTCAATTTCTTTTGGTCCAACAGAAGAACTCTCCTGTTGTTTGGTGTCTTCAACCATTTGAATGTTGTTGTAGTTAACAGGAAACTGTCCACTCCCACCTGATACAACAGCAAACTCTCTATCAACGTGCATATTGTCAGCATCGTCCTCAACTCCTCCATTCATCATTGGTATTAAGCCATCAAAGCTGTAAACTGATAAAAAAAAAAAAAAAGTCATGTTTAGTCACTGGTGCGCACTTGAAAACTCAGCCGAACAGACGACTATAAAAGCAAAAGCTTTTTACAAAGGAATGTAAATTTTTCATGTCTGAAAGCTTCTGACGTGCTTGAGATTCCAAATGCAGAGTAAGTAAATGCTAAGTACCTGCACATTCATTTTAATTCCTCAAAAATGGAGAATTACCAGTGTACCTACCAGACTTTGCACCTACATACCAAACAATTACTAGTCTGATATACTAATTAGGAGCAATTTAAGTTACTTACATTTAGGCTTTGCAGCTAGTGCTCCCGATAGATAAAAAGCAATCTCTACCTCACATTTGTCTACCGTGTCTGGACTGCTCCCTCTTTCACTCCCAAGGGCCAGTTCCCAGGAATCCACCCCCTGTTCATACCAGACCGCTACAGGGAACCCTTCAGGAGCTGAACGAGCAGATTGGTTTTCCAAGAAAAGCTGTCAAGTGGTCAGACTGCTGTGGGAAATACTTTAACATGCAAGATGGGCTTGACTCCACTACCTCTTGTATCTACCACCCAAATCACTGCTCCAGTACTACCCCAGCAGATCTTCTGCTGCTGTCACACTGATATTAACACACCTTCCTACATACACTGCACACACTCTTAAGGTTACGTTATGAAGGGCTACTTCAGTAGACTGCAAGTCAGCTCTCATTACCTTGGGCACAACAGAAAGGTAGAAATTTTTGCAAACTACTTGTCTTTTAAAGAACTTTAAGCAATAGCTGAAGAGTTTCAGGGCCAAAGAGATTGCACAGTGCTTAAAGGAGACGGGGGCCCTTGATCAGTGGGCTTCAAACTACCCTGAACCAGGAAGGGTAAGGCGTTTTTTCTGGTTACCTAGAGGAATATGGAAGTGCAGTTTCAAGCTGGCCAGCTCAAGGGTACACCTGGCCATGCCTTCCACCCCCACCTCCCCACGCACATCTAAAAGCTGCCGTGCCGAGGCTCGCAATACCAACACCGTCGGTCACCGGCTGTGTACAGCAGGTCAGTGACGTGTGCAGCACGTACAGCACAGTGCCCAAGCCAGGCTGCCAAGGGCCACAACCCGAGGGGCTGGCACGAGGAGTGCCGCAGAGCCATGTGACCAGCCAGGCTGGTGCGCGCCACCCTCTTACCAGCCAGCCCAGGAAGCGGGATGGTATTTCTCTGACTGATTTCAGAAAAACAGACACAAAATCCAGCTCATGTTTCCAAGTCAAAATTAAAAGCTGTTTGGGGTATATTCTGAAAGTGGCCACTGTGTTAAGCTCAGGTTCAGCCTTTGGAACGCATCTTTGCATTACATTTGAGAAAGTGATCGGTGCAACTTAATTTTGAGGCCGAATGATTTTTTTAGTAACTATGCATCTAACAGCAGATATATGTGTGCATAAACATATAATTTTAAGTAACCCCCACCCTCTGCTCAGCTTAGCTACCCGAGGACAAAGGGCAGGCTAAGTATTTCTCTTCTTCCAACTCTACTGCTTACAGGTTCTTGTAAGGGGCATATACTGTGCCTGGTCACAAGCAGCTTTTTTTCCAAAGCAGCATTTGTTTTAATTTGGGGTATAGCCATCAAAGCTTGACTCTTCCCTGCAAGTACAGCCTACCTGCACATTCTGAATATCTGGAACGTCCCGTGCAACATCTGAACAGGCCAGTGTGGTTTTGGCAAGGGCAAAATTACCACAAAATCGGGCTTGTTTTGTAAGAAGGCTAGCTAAGCATAAAGATGTACTGATGACTTCTCGTTACTCAGCTCTGTTTACAAATTGCCTTGAGAACAGTGACTCATTCTCACGCCAATAGACTTTTTACATTGACAGGGTATTACTGATGCTGATGTCTTTGAGGGAAAACACGTCAGATTAGCAACTCCAGCTTCTGCACATGGGATATATCTCTTCATTTTTCTGAAATCCCTCAAGCAAATGCAGCAAAGCTTTTGGCTTTGTTTGCAAGTGTTATAAAAATCATACTGGTAAAAAATTCAGATTACCTACTCTGATTGTTTCTGTAATTGCTTAGCTCTCATTTACTTGAGCATATTGTCTGTTTGTTTGCTTGATCCTACTTATCCACTGGGCCAACTGTTTCTGCTGAAAGGTAACGCAGATACTGCTATTTCATGACAACACGTAGAATAAAAAGAGCTAGCTCAGCGCCACTTCCACAGCCTGTGGGGAAACGCTACCTATTGACTAGATTGGAGCCATTTCCTGAAACTAAAAGGTTATGAACTCAGAAGGAACAGCTCATCAGAACAAGAGATACACATCTCTGACTTGAAGCAGCACCTCCTGGTAACAGAACACAAACGCATTGAAGATAGCCTTCTGTAGCTGTATACTGTATTTGGGCACCTGTATACTGCCTAAGTTTTCCTCATGCTATGTAGCTACTTAGGACATTATTTCTGAAAAGTAGTCTTGCACGGGCACTCTTCATCATGAATTAGTTATCATTTAGACAAACCGCATAAAGTAACATATCCCATTTATGATCAGCTATGGAGTACCGCATAAGGGTCTCCAATAATAGTGTAGTTGAAATGGTGGCTGGATAGCCAAGCAAATACTGCAGGATGTCAATAGTGATGCAATTTATGTTGTCGATGTCATATTTAGAAACACTGTTTTGGTTTCAATTCCCCTCTCATTTTCTGGAATTATTTGGCTCACTGGAAGTCATACCTGTTAAAAACAATATAAACTTTAACTGGTGTCTTCAGTGACGACCTACAAAGTCCATTTCCTGATGCTACATGGGAAAAAGAACCAAGGTTTGAGTGCAGTGCTGTGTTCCTTTTAATAACAATTTAATGGGATGACCGACAGAAAGGAAGCAGAGGATATTCTCTGTCATGTTAGTCAAGGTATTTATTGATACAGCCATCAAAAATATCTATGGCATCATTGCTGGCAGACAAAAGCAGTAGTATCCTCAATACACAAGGATGAATCTGAATCCTTAAGGTTCATTCTAGACTTGCATCCTCCTGTAAGGTACCAGTTCTCCTTGGAACACGATCCTGGAAACTTAAGGTCTGTTAACTTAATGTCACAGACATAATCCCTCTCAACCTGAGAACCCTTTTTCCATTACATTTCTTTCATCCATCTAACAAGCCATTTTCAAGTTGTGAATTAATCCTGAAGTGGAAAATTAGCATCAGAACATCCGGGCATCTTTGTGAATTAAGGCAACATTATTTGGCACTCCTGAAGGGGCAGAAATCGAGGAAGGAGTAGAAGCTAATTTCAGCTCCTACTCCTCCACATATTATTCTTGGCATCATGTAACTTTAGCACTTTCTGGAAATAGAAGTTTCTGAAGATACCAAGATGATGACAGTGAGAATGAGATCTTGTGGCATGGAGTAACTGTATTCATCTGCTTCTTGTATTAATATGTAATTCAGATATGTAGGCGAGTTTGTCAATAATACCCAACATCCACTCTGAAAGGCTTTAAAATGTTTATTTCCCTTTCTCCGCAACAGTATCACCGCATCCCTTTTACCTCTGAGGTCTCACCTTCCGTTCTAGCCTTCTTTACTCCAGCAGACTCCGTATCTTCAAAGGATCTCTTTCGACTTGTCCCACCACTGAATGGATTGGGACCTGCATTCTGATGAACCCCATTTAAGGTGCCATTGCTATAGAAACGATTCAGGTGACAATTCTGGAGGTTCAAGAGAAACTGGGCACATTCTTGGAAGCCCTGGTTATGTGCAAGGTCTGCTGCTGTCAGGCCACTGGCATTTCTCAAGCTGTACAATGCAAAGAAACTGAATTACACTCATTCATCAAGCTAGCTTGCTCCTGCTGCTGCCCTTACTGACTATCTATCTGTTGCTGATGAGAGAAAACATACACTTAGCAAATTTCCATTAAGAAATTAGTTATCAATCTTAGTTTTATAACTAGCTTAACTTTTTGCACATATATCTGGCTTCTAAAGCAAAATTTGGGAGACAATACACTTTTAAATAAAATCAATATACTATGTGCCTTAAAAATCTCCATCTTCCTATTTAAGAGTCTCAAAATACTTTATTCTAAAATAGTCTGAAGTATCTGATCTTTACATAAACTTCAGACTAATTTACGCCTTGAATTTTACCATCTTCTGCAGTCTATTCTGCAATCTACTGCTTTAACTTGAGCAAAAGATCAAATACTCAAAACAAACTTAACATGACTTGGCAATTGTCCATGGCATTCTGGTTTCTAAGGTAACATCATCATCACTATTCTTCCTAACAATAAAATATATACATATATAGGAAAAGATAGATAAAGATGCTATACTTAGTTATGCTTTGCTTTTTTTTTTTTTTCCTTGTTTGTTTCTTGTTTCAAAGTGTGTGACATCATAAGTGCTGGGACTTGCTTTGTTACTTGAACCAAGATGCTTCCATGCATGAGAGAATGGCACCAGATTTTGACTATTCTAATGCATGAAGGAGATTATAAATGAAGTCAGGTAGGACTTGTACAGATGTAGAAGTTTCATTTGAAAAAGTGCTGCATCACATGCATTTACACAAACATACGGCGTATCTGTGCTTAGAAATACAGGCTAACTTCATAAGGAAGTGCATAGAAGTGGAGACAAGAGGGACAGAAATGACAAAACTAGATTGTGAAGTGAAAGATGCCAATAAATCTTTGCAAAGCTTTTTCACCTTTCCAGACAGATGTAACTACTCAGAAAACAGAATTTTTGTTTCTTGGCTAGATAGACAAGTCCATTACTTAAAAAAATCCAGAAACGGACCAGTCAACAGAGTAAGAATTCACAAAGATTAAGAGACCTGAATCTGTTGAAACTCATACGAAATAGAAAACTACTCACTTGAGCTCATGTGAAGAAAGAACAAAGCACAGATCTGCTTCCTAAATAAATGAGACTAAAAAAATAATTAGACACTGACTAGTACAGCAAGACTAATTCCGTAAATGGATACCGTCAGACTACATAGAAATTAGAAGATGAAATCAAAACACCACAGAATCAGAAAAACCACTAGGCTAGATCAGGGTTGATTTCATTCTGTACTCTATGTAATCACTTGAATACTAGTGAAAAATCCAGAGAACAGCAGCCACGAGTGGTCTAGAAAGTAAGATCTCAGAAGACTGAAAAACCTAGTTAGAAAAAATGGAATCTCAAGGTAGAGGTATGAGTTTTGAATACCTCAAAGACAACTGCAGAGAATAATCCATTCCGTTCATCCAGTGCACACAGTGTATGTACAAACCAAGGATATTTGAAGTTAAGACATTAGGAGAAAGTTTCAGAGTATAAAGGTTGCCGAAACTCCAGAGGGTCCTCTTCTCCCCCTCATTTTAAGAGCAGATTACAATTTCAGAAATTCTGCAAAATACTTTCAATCCTTTCCCACGCTGAACTAGATAGCTTGTTGAGGCCCCCGCTAACCAACATTCAATGCTCTTTTGGTAGTTCTAATTTACTTGCGTAGCATATGGATCAAAACCAGAAATTTCAACATATCCATTTTGGTCAAAAAGAATAGCTCAGTTCTCTGAAATCCATTTTACATTTGCAAGCCCCAAGAAGACGGTAAAGGAAATCTATATAACAGCAAATTAAAGTTATGGAAATATAAAAAAATGACCAGAACAGTATGGTGTTGACTGACTACCTCATTTAACAAAACTTCCAAGTAATTCCATTACTTCGCAAATGTTACTGGACTATAATTTTGCTTTGAAAAAAAGGACCATAAGACAGACTGTAGTTGAGTCACCACTTCCCAAAGGAATGTTAACGTAAGTTGCCAGAGGCATGTGGAGATGTACAAAGTAAAATGCAAGTGTCTAAGGCTACATGACCAAACTCTGGAAAAGAAAAGTTAAGTTTCCCAGAAACAAATGAACTTTAAGTCAGTGTTTGTCAGATTTTAAGATGTAACTGATTTTGATATTTTTAGATCTGTCCCCATGTCTTCCGGAACAGCTTAATTACAGGTAGGCAAAGATGTACGTTCTACAGGAGTATTTTGGAAGCACTGCCTAAGTTTTCAAGGGAATCAAGCACATCAGCTATAGCATTCTTACTTCTGAGTTTAGAAATCTCTCTCAAATATCTGAGCCTGAATTTAGCCTATCAATTACAAAAGAACATCCTGTATTTAATAGTAATGACAAAAAGAGAGGGGGGGGGGGGGGGGGGGGGGGGAAAGTCCAATCAGGTAAAAGACTACAAGATTTAGATGACTCTAGAAACTGGTTGGCTAACTGCTACGAAAGAGTTAAATACTGTTAAATCTCTCTGCTCCCTCTCAGTGAGAACATTTAGTGTATTTTCTACATCCAGTTGCCAATTTCCATTAATTTCATCAAAGTTTGTTATTCCGGGACTTTCAAATTTCAGTTAAACTGGTTTGCAGTCCAATACTAACGCGAAGGAGAACAGAAGTTGACAAAATTGGTACAAACTCTTCTCACTTTCTAAAAAACAGGCTAGAAAGATAAAAGACGTACTTTTACTGATTTTTCTACCCTTCTCTAGGAGAAAAAAAATCTTGTCAGTGGAAACACAGAAGGTAGCAAGAGCTAGCCATGCTATACTAGGCTCACCCTAACAAAATGCAAGTAATCAAAAAAAAAATGGCTAACTCAGACACAAGCACAAAGTAGGAAAGAAAATGCTCTTAACAAGTATCACAATAGTTTTACCAGATTTGAAGAGCTTTAGGCATTTCCAAAATATGTAGAAATACTGCCATCACCATGTGGCTTCTGAGCGCATAAGAGAAAAATATAGTCTTATACAGACCTTTCTAGAAACCCTGAAGTACTTGAATGAATTATAGAGCTAGGGCATCTACTAGACCATTCTTTAGAAGTGCTAATCTGGACCTGAAGTACCCTGTTAACAGCAGTAGTTACAAGTTACTGGGAAGCCACCTTTCAGTGTATCTGCAGTGTATGGCCTACCTCAAATGCTGCCAATGTCTGAAAATGGAGCAGCTACCTCAGCTTAGTCCACGAGCTAAGAATATAAAAGCCATTACTGTAAACAGACTCCATTTCAGGAATGAGAACAGAAATGGTTCATTGCTCCAGCTACACATAAAGCTTAGAGGAGTTCCACCTCTTATGTGTCAATCCCTAATGTCAGTCCTTGGTTATGAACTGCCATTACATATAAACTATCAAGCAAAAAGAAGGAGCAGTAACCAAGGACTCATTTGGCTATTACATAGACTATACATGACGTGGACTGGATGGTTAATAAATAAATAAATAAATCATCAAGCAGGAAACTCAAGAGGTAACCACTATATTTAAGTAAATTTTTAACTACTTCCGTTATTAAGTACTTCACTTTATCTACATAAAGAAAAAGGATAGGTAAAGAATATTAGAACTGAAACCGATTTCAAGACCTAGGCGATGAAAGAAAAGCAGTGAAAAAAACATACACCACTGGACACCACAGACAGAAATATCATAAAATTTCACATCTGAGTTTTTTTAGTAAGTTAAAAATCCCTTCAGTACTAGTTTTGATCTTCTGCCCTGAATACCTTGAAATAGCGGAAGCTCCAAAGAAGCTCAGAACACACTGTTTGATACTAAATCTTCAGGCAATCTGTTCTTTGTTACTGCTAATCATACAGCAAATATGACAGCTCTATTTCAGTAACTGCATTACTCAGAATTTAAAAGTGACTAAGGAAATTTCATGCAGGTTTTGTGGGTTTGGGCATGTCCCCCATCCCTCCCCCTTTTTTTAGGTTGTTTTTTTGTTTTGTTTTGTTTGGGGAGTTGGGTTTTTTCCCCAACAAAGATGCCAGACTTGAAGAGAAGCTTATGTTTCTTTTCAGGGTTTTTCTCTAAGGTAGGCTACCTAGCTGAAACAAGCATAAGCAAATAGCAAACTACATAGACTGTATTTTTCAAAGATGATCTTATAAAGGAAGCTACCAGTAAGGAAGGTGTGGAAGGATGGAAGAAAGTCACATTAAAGAAAGTTACATTAAGGAAAATAAAATCAGACTAAGTCTTGAAAAGTTACATGCATTTTATGATTAGTCAGTCTTTTATTAAGTAGTACTAATTGACTTGGTGCAGTATTTTTTAAGAGGCTGGCTGACTAACTTTCAAAACTGACAGCTGTGCTCCAAGAACTTGATTCCCTGTCTCCAGTAAAAATGAAAACAAAACCAAAATTAAAACAAAACACCACCCCCACCCCCCAAAACCGGAAGACATATCTGAAGATAAGTCCAGCTATAGAACAGGTGGAAAAACTGAAGGACAGACACTGAAAACTAAAGCTCTGAAAATCCCATTCCCTTTTTGGCACCTACTCCAGACAGAAAAATACATGAAGGTTTGAACTGATGAAAAGGAGAGAAATTCCTTAACCTTGAGCAGGACTAAACACAGTTTTGGTACGTGGTTGTAAAGTCAAGTGTCTCTGTGCTTAGAAAACAGATAAAAAATTTCCAAAGCAATTCAAGTCCTGTTAAGAATCTTTTGCTAGGCAGTATTGTTTTGCTTTATAGTTTACTCACTATTTCCATGTAATTCTTATTACTAAAAACAAATTAAGAATCATGAAGCATGGTATTATTTACCCTCAGCCTTCTTGCAGTCTAAAATCCAGGAGCTGGGAATGATAAAGACATATTGTTTTCTTCAGCGTACAGAAGTGTAAGACGCTAACTCCAAAGCAGAAGACAGACAAATGTAACCAGAAAGATGTATTTTCATATTACCAAGTTATTCTAAATAGAAAAAAAATCCTGAGAAAAGTTGAGGAAAGTCTGAATATGGATGAGTAGAAACAGATGATCTTGGAAGCTCCTTGACAGATGACATTTAACACTTGAGATGGTCTCTAGTGACAGGCATTTTATAAACAAACTCAAAACATGCACTGTTATTCTAACTTTTGTACATACATTTATTCACACACCTACAGTGCTTAGAACAACACTCTTATAACATGTTTTTCTTCCTCCATCAAGTGATGTCCACAGGCAGTCTTCAGATCTTGGTATGAAGAGGACTTTTTTTTATTTATTTATTTTAAAATGTTTTTTCTCCCTCTAGTTGACATCACCAGAACTCCCATTTTAAAGGCCCAGTTCAACTAAGAGTTCTGGTATCAGTTAAAGCAGCTATAAAGAGGACACTGATGAAGCACATGCTTTAAGATATTCCCTTCTTCTGAAATGCTTTTAAAAATGCTGACTGTGAGTTTAAATCAATTGTTATTCAAAACCAAAAGAAATAAGTATGTTATCTGACCAAGTAGGATTGGTGGACATAGACATAAAGTTAACTTTCAGCTTAGCAGGATGTTTTTATTATTTCAATCTAACCAGAATTTGTTGTTCTGAGAAGTCCACTAAAGGAAAGAAAAAAATCTGAGGCAAGCTCTCAAAAAATACACAAGACACTTCCACCATGATTAAGTTACAGAAAGTAAAAACCCAAAAGTTAGAATTCTTTAAATATAACTTGTGTAAGAAAGATTTAATTCAAGATAATTTATAAAACTTACTCTTAGAAAGATCTGTAGAAAGAAAAGATAGGCACTTGTGCCTCTCACATTGAATTATGAATTATATTGAATTTACTTAGAAAATACCTTGATTCCAAGTTGTTTCAACTGTTCGTATCTTTCATACTTAGAGGAAAAAAAGCAAGTACATTTCTATGTGTCTTTAACATAGAAATACATTTGAAATACACTATCTTCCACTTATAATGTCACATACCTTGAAAAACAAACATTTGCTACAAAAAGTCAACAGTAAATCTTTTTGAAAAAACATATATGTAAGTAAAAAAAAATCCCCTACATGTTTAATTTTAAACAGTGATTACATCACCTACAGCTTACTGTGTTTTTGTTAATGCCATGCGACAATCTAAGAAAATAAACCACAGTTTTCGTATATCAATGTAATATCTGTTAAAAAATACTGATCTCAACTTATCTATTGTTAGTTTACAAATAAAAATGTAGATAATTGTAAATTAGGGTAAGCAAAGCATGCAAATCTATAGATTCTATATCTGAATTCCTAGATTAGCATTAAAACCAATCACCGCAACAAATACCTCAACAGTATGCCTTGTGTGCAGAAAGGAAGCGATACTGAACATTCAATGCCACAACTGTAAGGTTTTCGGAGAAGCACCTGTGGCAGTTTCAGCAGTTTCTATATGGAATGCTCCCCCTTTCTAGGATTACTTGAAAAAATCAAGTCAATTCGAATTACGTAGCTGTAAAACATTGACATGTGTAGTTTTTACAGTTTCAGAATCTTCTGTTTGATTTAAACGGGCAATGGTGCATAAACAGGAAACTTATATCATAAGGGATCACATATTTGCAGGCAACATTAAGATTAAAAGTTACATTAACATACATGAAGTGCTGTAGCACATTATTCAATATGTAAGCCATTATCATGTGACCACCTTAACAACAAGATACTAAGCCTTTTATGCCTTTAAAGCATTATTACTTTCATCCTGAAACCAATTTGTCAGTTCTTCACTGAAATTTATATAGATTGGATTAAAATTACCGGTCAACTCATGGCTTCAATTACTTTAAATTTAGTAGGCTGTATTTCAAAAGAATTAGTAACTATTCCTATACAAAAATTAGCAGATACAAGGATTAAAACAAAACAAAAGAAAGAGAAAAAGAGATCAGAACACTAAAACGCCCACAGTGAGAAAAAAAACGTTTCCTATATAAACATCAGTATACTAGTCTAAAATTTCTAAAGCAAAATGATTTTAAAATACTAAACTTTAAGTGTTTTAACCCTTTGGTGTCCAAATACAAAAGATGTGAAAGTTTCAAACTTTTTTTTTTTCCAGATACCAAGAGAAATATTCTTAACTAAGCAGACGTGTGTCACTGCTGGGGACAGCTATAAAAATTCATGCTAAAATTACATACTGGGCATCTAAAAAAGCACAAGTTGGTGCCAAGTTTTTATTTCACAACAAAACATGTGGCAGCTGAAATTGTTTTAGACTTTTAAAAACAATGGTAGAATTTCTATGAACATCCTCCAAAATTGTAACAAGGTGAATATACTAGGAAAGAAGGAAGCTCTTCTTTGTGAAGCCACTTTTCTGACATAAAAATAAAGGTTCACTATGAATTACACACCTACAATCAGCTCCTAGATACTTCAACTCACACAACTGAGCAAATGCTGGCAGAAGAAAGAATTGATTATCCATGGTAGGCAACATTAGAATTACTACAAGCATCACCATCAGGTGGTGATTTATTGCTGCATCTGTATTCCACTTCATATGCTTTGAAAGACTTCAGTGGATTTTGATTTTCAGTATCTCTTGTAAAAATAAAGCACATTTCCAAGTAAACTTCTGTCTGAACAATATAGACCTATCTGACTTCGCCTGGTATCAGCAATATTTTGAAATTCTTATCTGATTACGTAAGAAGTGATTCCTAAACACAATTCACAAAAGGAATGTATGAAAGACTATGGAAACTCTTAAAGCAAAAGTGATTGCAATACAACCACAACAGAAAAGACATTCCCTCATAAAGTGAAAGTAAGTATTTCCTAGATCACTCACAAAAATTAATTCCAAACAAGCATCTTTTTAGTACTGCCGCCACTTTAAATCCAGAGACTGTATAAGAGTTACTTAGCCAGCTAACTTTATGAAAATGAGAACTAACCTTACTGCTGCCATCATGTTTGTAGAAACAGACCAGGAATTGCAGATAAAGTGGCTTACAATGAGGAAAGCATCATGGAAGACCATTAAGGAAAGGTTCAGTGCAAACTCTGACTTGAAAAGATAAAATAATCTTACAACACTGATGCTACCAAGATGCCTCTAGCAGCAAATAAAATCACACTGTTTCTCCTCACCACACCAACTGAAAACCAGTAATTGCTTAGAGTTAGAAAAATTAAGAAAGCAAGCTTCTCTCAGACATGCTGAACATGGAAGAAAGTTTAAGAGATTCAACATAAAAAGCACGGACAGTAAAAGCTTAGGAATAAAACTAAAGAAATGAGGTAAATTAATTTTCAAGTATTTTTGTGCCAAAAGGGGAATAAAAACCCACAATGAAAGGACTAAAGGAATTAGATTATTTCATTATTTTCCCATAGTAGGCATGTAGGGGGAGACTATCGAACCACACAAAATTATTTTTTGTGACAAAAAGAACTTTATGCTCTTACTCAAGCAGACAGAAGATATTTTGGATTAAAAAACCACTGAGGTGCATAAAACCACTTTAAATGAGCTTCACAGAAGAGTTTTTTCAACTTAGATTTTCCTCCCTTTAAAAGAAAATTTATCTACCATATATAAGCAACACCAAGCAAAACAGAAGAAAACAGAAGCTGAAACAGAAGAGTAATATTTTCCCCAAGTTATAGCTGCCAAACCCTCCATGCAATGAGATACATCTTGTAACCTGTAGCACATGACACACATTAGAAAACTTTTCTGATGAACCTGAACACATTCTGGCCCACAACACAACTACCTTTCATTTTTTGTCCAGGTTCAAAGAGTGCTAGCTGAACTATGATCAACTTTACTGAAAAAGACACAAACTAGAATAGAAATGAAATCTAAATCAATATAACAGAAGTTAGAGCAAACACACTGCAATTAACAGTTCTCTCATCACATCCAGTCAAAAACTATCAGAAGATCAAGCACAGCACACGTGCAGATCACCACCACCACCTGTCTGGACTAACCATCAGAACTAACCAGACTATTGTATTTGGGAATATACCCCACCCTTGTTTCTCTCACTGTATCCAACTTAGGCTCTGGCCAAGTTCTACTTCATAACCCTCTGGTGTCTCCACCTGCCTTAACTGCATTCACGTTTCTGTTGCCAATAATATCTTATCTTACAGAAAAAAACCCCAAACCTATCCAAAGGGAAGGTGCACAGTGAACATTAGCCCAGTATCATATGTGAAGGAAGATCACTCCCAACAAAAAATCCAAACATTCCTATCAGAAATCTCAGCTATCCTAATATAAAAGTCTTACAAATCCTTCACAGTTCCTTATTCAGCTCTTCTGGACTGAAGAAAAGCCGAGAAACCAGTGCTATAAATCACAGAGGCTCATCACTAATGAGTAAGCTCCCCTATTAAGCTGACCCATACCCTGTGAACTTCCTTTATGTTCCAAAAAGGTCATAAAGTATCATTGCTTTAATGAGGGATTTAACTGTATTCATAGGAAGTGCAACTTCTCACATTCTTCTCCATTTCTGAACTGGTGTCAGTCACTACTGTTGTTACTCCACCCCCACTATGAATAATCCACTCTCAAACCAAATAGGAACTCACTGGTAAGAGTTTGCCTCAGCTTCTTGCAATTATTCAGAACAGCTGTAACTGAAAACTACCCTTTTCCATTCTGTTTTACTGCAAGACTGAGATTCTCCCACTTTTTGATTTTTCAATTATCCACGCACCTATGTTCTCCTTCAGTATTTCCAAATCTTTCTTTGAGACTAAATCCAAATTACTGCCTTACTTCATGGTCACAACCTCCCCCAAACCACATTAAGTTCTTCTATAATGATGGCAAACAAGTGTGAAACTGAACATGAAAGAAATTAGCAAGCTTCACTTGTAATTATTTTGCAGGAGAATCACCAATTTCACCACTGATATGTACAAACCACTTTGCCTTTCTGTAAGAATTCCTGCAAGGCAGGAAAGGAAGAACCAATTCCAACACCTGTAGCCTCCATACTGTCCTTAAAATGCTTGTTATATACAATTAAACAAGAGCAGCCACATTTTTCCCTATCTATACTGCACTGTCTAACAATGCAACAGTAACAAATCCAGCAGTTTAACTGTTCTCTGGAGGGCAGGCCATCAGGTTTCCCAAAAGAATTGTGTATGAAGTGGTCAGAGTTTGAAAAGTACCAAACAGATTACAGAAATACTAATATACTAATTAACAGGTAAGAACCCCTCTGTTGAAAAAGTATTTAAAAACTATCCTAGACAAACGATCAGTAAGAGCCTGAAGGATTATTCTCAAGGTGAGGTTAATGACCATAAGAAAGTAGTATGTTGATAATTCTACACTACATCAATGCAGCAGTACAGCTTCTAAGGTAAAAAGATGACAGTAATGGCACTTGACAAATACATTAACACCAGAAATGGACTGCAGTTTAGTATTGTAAGTTTGGTAGTTAAGTTAGCCAGGTAAGAAAAACAAGACAAACGCTGAAAACCTGCAAGTATCTGCTAAGATTTTAAGAAATCAGGAAGAAGCCTAGAAACTAACAAAGGAGATCTCTGAACCCCGAGACCCTTCAAGAGAATAGGCCACGAAAGTTTCCTCTCCAGACTGAAAAGGAATTGAGGGTTTATCTCACAAATGAATTGCTGATTTCTACATTGTCGTAATGAAATCTACACATCACTCTTCTTCTGCTTCTTCACTAGAGGTGCATAAATTTCAGAAAATCAAGAAGCCTCAGAAGTACAAATGAGAAGAACAAAAGCTGAGCTATCACAGGAATGGTCATAATAAAAATGTGAAACGGACATCACTTCAAACAGAAATGTGTAACGAGAGTTTCAAAGGTCGAATCCAGTGGCACTAAAACATTCATATTGGACAGATTTTTGTTATGGAGGATGGAGAGCAATTGTGGAGAAGAAAAACAGATTTTTTTTTTATTTTTAACAACAGAATGCAGTTCATGACACATGAATTTGCAAAGAACTAAAATTAAGCCACTGTCAAAGAATGAGAATAAAAGTTTTTGCTGAAAAACTGAATACCAGAGATGGGACATTCTGGCATTACAGGAGGAGTGAATTTACACATTCAAATGAATGCAAGACACCTTTATGAGGAAGTGGCTGAAGTGTCTGTCTAAACTAGATCAACATCACAATATGAATCTGTCATCTGGTAGAAACAGATGTACTGGTATATTTATCCCAGCATGTTCGTTATTCTCCCCAAACCTGGAGACCAGAGTGTAAGAAACTAGAAAAAGCCATACCTCTCTGGGGTCTTGTAGCATCCCATAATGGTACACAAACCAGTTTTCCCCAAAACCTTCAGATTTCTGGCAGGCAAACAAAAAGCTTTCCTATGCTACTATTCAAGCATCTTGATCAACAAAACTGAAGCAAGCAAGTCCTTGTGTTCAACTGGATGGGTGTATACCAAGCTACAACCCATTCCACATTATCCCAGGATAATAACAGCATTCAAAACTCCTCTCTTAACTCTAAATCAGGCCACTAACGAATATGCAACTGTGACAGTTGCAGAAATTTTATTTAGAAATAAGTCGACACAATGCACAAGCGAACTGCATGCAAAGGGACATGAAATGGAAGTTCAAATCAGTATAATTAACAGCTGCAACTGCTTTTTTTTTATTCAAGTGTCCTGTGTTTATAGATGAATTTTATATTTTTTATATATGCTGTGATGCAATCTACCTAACTATATTAATACCCAACATTTAAAAAAATTGTGTGCAAGAGCAAAACAAAACATGGCACCAAGGTGGCTTTTCCTCCATCAAGCTGTGGACACTTGTTTGTCACAATGATAAATAATACACAATTAACCATACATAAATTGAATAATTATGCTTTTAGTGAAAACCCAGCAGTTATTATGGATACTTTAAAAGGTACTATCCACATTAAAAAGTCAGTTACACAGCAAACCTTTTCACTCATATGAGGACATTGTGACCACCTGCTTCCCCCTCTTCAAGGGTCCATGAATACCATAGTTAGTGGAGCAACCATTTTTATGGCTGTAGGACATACTGTGCACAGAATATGCTTCAGCTAAAATGAGAAGGTAAATACCACAAAAAAAATCAAAATATTTTCACTAGGGTACAATTATTATTTTTTAATATTATTAAAAATTTACACAGGAATAGAGACCCAAATTCTCTCTCATCAATTAGGAAAACAATGCAACAACTTCATGAAATTTAGAGACTGCAACATACTGTATTTCTCTGTTAAAGCAAGAAGCAAGAAGCTAACAAGCCTAAAATTAATGAGAACAATTCAAGTGAGGCAACTTTATTCAAACTAAAATTCTTACTTTTATCCTTACTTGACTACTGTCAGTATTCTTTGGCTTCCAATACAACCACAGGAGTGAATAAAGTAGGAATACAGTAAACACTGATTTCAAAGATTACACTAGTCCAAGTTACTTCATTTTAACAGCAGTATTTCAATAATCACTCGATAATAAAAAAACACATCTCTTGCCATATTACACTACTGATTACTAGTGTTTGTGTAATAACGAGATCTTAACATCCCTGTTCTACTAGCTATAAAAAACTAGGGATGTGCAATACTTTATGTATGCTCTAAGTACCACATATAAGCAGTATATTTGACTATTTGCAGTCACAAGGGTATTTTCTGCATCTTCACATTAACTAGATTTTGATACCATAACTGTATGAATAAATAAAGAAAACACTGTATTAGAATATCTAATCCCCATAAAAAAGGGCCATATTCACCATCAGTACAGATCAGCACCTTAGTTATAGTTAGTGCTTAGTTCTGTATTTACTGAAATTTTTGCCTTGGTCCTATATAGTCAATTATCATTTCAGTTAATGTATACAAATTAGAACTCAAATATATGCATAAAATCCCTCTTCCTTTTCTTCTAATGGAAGCCATAAAATAAAGGAGTCAAAACTTTCAGGGCATCTACATTTTCAAGTTGTTACAAAAATCAGAAAATCCACATAACTTAAGAGATATGGGGCCAGTTTTCAAACCCAGATAATCCAAAATTAATCTGTGCCAAAATCACATACATGGATTTGGCCTAATTTAACATACTGAGCCTGTAAACTAGGTTCTATGGGAAAAAATCCTCACTCCAATCAGTCAAACAGCTAGCTCTCTCAGATGACAGTCCTGATCCCCTAAAAAGACTAAACATAGGTTGCTCCACCAGCCTATTACATTTGCATCCCTGATCTTACCATTTCCTGGATAGAATTTTATATTTAATTACCTATAGAACTTGTGACAAGTCTATCCTACTGAAACACAGATGGAATTCAAAGTTAGAAAACTGAGAATTCAAATTATTTCCTCTTCAATAAAACTGCTGTAAACCTATGGTACTTATGCTGCAAATAGCTGTGACCAAAGACAGGTATCACTCTCCAAGTTTTACAGAAATTTTTGTCTATGGCTTGCGAATACAATGTTTAAAAGGCAAAATTTTAGTTCAGGAAGTTAAAAGTTGCAGCCACGTCTCCTACCTCAGTTTATCAGCTCTTTTTTTGAAAGGCCTATGGACGTAACACATCCTCTTCTTTACCAGACTCTTTAACTCACTCATTTCACATTGTTTTTGCAGTTCCACAACTTCTCTTTTCATTGGATACTTCGTAAAAATCAGAAGATTACATACTAATTGATGATGATAATTAAGGTTTGCTCAATTCCACAGTAAATTTAAATCCAGGTTTATGTTAAGATATCCAGAAGTGAGTACAAAATGGGAATGTATCAATTTATGACTGATTTCATGAGCTTGTCAATAACCGAGACAGCTGCACTAGTTATTTCAGTGTCATTTTTCTATGAAGCAATCTCTTCATATCAAGTGATTTTTAAATTATTATTACTTAGAAGATACAGTATTTCCTGAATACTCTAGGATACCATTGAAGGAGTTAAATTTTATGGTAAGTTTATCAGGGCAGCATTACAAAAAAAGTAAGATGGAAACCAAAGGGTAAAACAAGAAATTAATTACATAATTCTTATTTCACAACTTAAAAATTTCATATTGCAGGTTAAAATACAGTAACTAGTTACCATTTAAGATAATAAAGCTAGTTCTAATTAAAACAAATTGCTAAAATATTTACATTATTATAAGCCATAGAGCTTATACTCAACATTTCTAGGTGAAAACTGCATCCATTTTGTCCATGCTGAAAGTTGCAAAAGTTTGTGAGATTTTCTGAATGTTTTTGCAGTACATAAACCTTTAAAGAAAAAAGTTAACAGGGCAAATATACAATACACTAGCAAACAGTATTAAACTAACTGTGAAGAGTGTGTGAGTTGCTTTTTTGCACATAATGTTGCTTTCGCATTGTTTTTTATATTTATTCACCAGTGCAAGGTGTTTAAATTTGTTGGAAAAAAACTAACTACACACTAGTTAAAAGTGTACGATTTGGGGTCATTTGACAGAAGCATGGTAAGTATTTCAATATATCAGATATAAATGCAATAGTAACGTAGCATACTGGTATCACTTAAGTAAAATAAACTGTATTACTAGACATGCAAAACACCTTGGGCTTCATTACAGTAGAACATGTCTAGCTTTCTTTCAATCAGGTGTCTGCTGTTTTGACTTTTCTTTCTGACATTAGTATCTACATTTACTGGTCTAAGTTAGTTAGCTAAACACACAACAATCAACAACAAAAAAAAATACCTCACTTACTCTATTTGCGCACCATGAGCCACAAGGGCACTTATGGAATCCATACTACCAGACCGTGCTGCTTTATGAATAGGAGTTTCACCAACATAATCCTGTAAAGACAAACTGCATTTTGTCAAGCATAATCTTTCTTAAACTTAAAATCTTTTTATATTACTCACTTTAGTTAAGAAAGCAGATATATAAAAGCAGCATTTATTAGCTAGCAAATGCATCAGGTACTTTATTATTGTTTAAAATTTGCAATAGAGTGTCATGTACATTAAATATTTAGCAAAAAATAACGCTAAGGGCATCTAACTCACAAGATAAGCCTTATTCGACAACTAAGCAATCAGCAGAGTCATATTCAGCAAAACTTGCTAAAACCCCACAACATATACCACTATAAGAAGATACTCCAACACCTTTATTTCCTAGCACTTTTATTTCCCAGTATGTTGGGCTGAGCAAGTCATCCTGAAATCAGAAGCAGCTTGGCCAAGTTTGTGGGACTAGACTGCTTTCAAATCTTGTTGACACATTTACATAGTACTGTAATGCATCACAAATACTCACCAGGACAGGCCAGATCTCCCCTGAGATATATACACGTCGAGGCATGTGCCATATGCTTTTCTTTTTTGGTTATTTTTACCCATTTACATTCCATTATTGTTAACCAGCACATCCAGTAATTTAATCTTTTTGTATTATGTGCAAACATACTCGGAGAAGTGTATCACTTTCCGGGCAACTCCTCTCTACAAACTATCTTCATAGAGAACAGGGAGAATTTACAAATGCAACTGGCAAGCTGCGGGTAAATGCCATGCATCACGATCTACAGGCTGCAGATGAAGTTGAGTACTTGCAATTAACCATCAGTATTAAGAACCACAGAGAAGAATCTGTAATGAAATACGGCCTTGAAGTATCAAGTAAATGTTCAGTTACTGGTTTGTTACATGATTTAATTATCACAACCCTCAACACTTCCAATGCATAGCGAGGCTGGGTTTTTTCCTTTCTTCCCCACCTTCTTTCTTTCTCTCCAGATTTCTGGCAGACTTTGCTTGTCTGCTCCACTGATAGTTGGCATATTCTAACTGTATGTGCCTCATTTTTGCTTCTCCATTCCTTTTATTAAAATATCAACACTAGCTATTAAAGTAACACAGCACCTTTACTGACTTACCAGTCTTTATCCACAACAGTGTTGACACCTAACTCCACAATACTGGTTACACTTTAGCTTTATTTGCAATGTGAATGTATTCAAAATACAATCGTACTACCATCTTGATAGATAGAAGGTAACAAGGTTTTTTTGTCTGCCAAGCTTCTAAGAAATTAAATCACATCTTTCAGACCACGTAAATGTAACCTGAAAATTAATTTTGAATTATCTGTTATATACTCTCAGTTTTCTCCTTGCCAATTTTAGCTCATGGTAAAGTATTTTTATAACAAGTTACAAATTCACTGAGGGTAAGCCAGTTTACCAGTGCTTAAGACATATATTCAGCCTAATAGCAAACCACCTAGTGCCCCCCAGCAGAGAACAACAATAGTATCAAAGTTTACTTTCTTATAAACTAAGGAAAATTGCTGAGGATGACATGAAGTTGAGAAAGAAAATAGCAGAAAACTCCCTGGAGCCCTTGGTGATTAGAAAAGAGCCATAGAGCCCTTCCAAGATGGTTGCCTGTAGCTGATGAATAGAAGACTGCTTTCCAATGAAGTTTATATAATTTCTTCTATTTATAACTTTTCTTGATGTTACAGACATGCTTAACAGAGGACACAATTCCATTATACATGGAAATTCATTTGTCCAGGAAAATTTTCTTCATAGTGTAATATGTCTTCCCATCACAGAAGCTGTCTTCGATTCATCTTTTTGTTAGTTTCCTTTTCCCCAACTTTTGTCAGAGGTAAAAGTGCAGAAAAGATGTGAATTGCCTCCTTTGTTCAGCATTAGTATTTATAAACCCAACTCTAACTTAAAAGATAATAATTCAATATAAAGTTCAGTTTAGGGCAAGTTAGCTTAACTAGCCATGCATACGGCAAAAATCTCCATCAGCCCCATAAGCCTAGCATGTTGCCCACAGTAAGATCTAGAGAACTGAATTATGAAGTGTTGCTGTGAGGGAACACCAGAATAAGAAAAGACTTTTGCAAAAGGACTCCTTGCCACTGCACTACAAGAATAAGCTATGCTTATAGCAGCTAACCATCCTGTCACCAGCAACCAGAAAAAGGTTAATAGCTCATAAGAGAATATATGTCTCGAGAAGGGCTTCTTTCAATCACTGGCCCAAAAAACCTTGTGTTCTTCTCTAAAAGCTAAGGAATTGAGCAAATACTTAAGAGAATGACGGACTATATGGATTTTGATTTTTATAGCATTCATGTTAATTACAGCACCTAAATTTCAGTCATCATTAACATTACCTACTTCTGAAGTTCTCCTACGGAACAAATCTCTTTGTGCTGAAACAATTTCTAAAATAGCCTCCTAGCTCTACAAAGAAATCCTCTCTGGGTTATGAGCTAGACTGAAAGGAAAAAAAAAAATATCTCCCACTGAAAAATGTCTAATTTTTCAACACACTCAAATCACGCATACAGAGGAAAATACTCTATGAACTCCAGAACAATTCTGTTTTGATGCAACAACTGAAATGGATTGCACCAAACGTAAAAAGCACTGTAACAGAGGTTCTTCCAAGAAGCATCTGAAAGCAATTCAGGGTCTAGATGGCTAGCACATTTTCATGGATAAGACACCTCTTCACTATCTTTTTTGTTTGCTCCATATAGCCAAAAAAAAAAGTTATTTTATTTTGAGGGGCTCTTACAAACTCCTAATTATCCTTGATAATATCTCATAATCCTTCTAACTGTCCACAGTTCCCATATGTGCTTCAGTAATCATATTCCAAGGAAAAAAACATCCATAACTTACACGGGCCTTTCACATCTAGAACAGAACTTTTCAGGGTCCCATTTACCCTTCTGATGTAACACTGTACCAACAGCCCAGATGTGTATCACAATCCAGAATTCACATTGTAAACCAATAAGCAGAAAGACCAATCATGTTTTACTAATTTAGCATTCAAGATAAAATGTACATTTGCTTCTGCAGACAATAAGTATTTTGTGTACAGTGGTCCTGGAGATGACAAAAAGAGGCATGAGGCACCATAGACACATTTACTTTTTGCAGCTCACTGCCACTGTCCAACACCTCCCACCTTTCCCTTGGAGAAGCATTACTACCCTCCCACAAAGACAAGGAATGTCATCTCTAGCTTTGGGCTGTTGACTAGATAACCTTTGACTTCTTTTCCATTTTACTGCAAAAGTATTTAGCTTCCTTCCTTATTCATGCAGCTGAAGAGTCTTTTGGATTAAATCAGTAAATTTATCTCAGCTTGATTGATCGGTTTGCATTTCCTCACTATGCTGCTAACCTCAAAAGACATTTCTTCTGCTTTTTTTTCCCCTCAAACTCTGCTTATTCTCAGGCCTCTTTTAGACATGGTTATTTTTTCATTCAGTCTAAAGCCATTTCTAACTGTTTTCCCCTCTTTCTTTTTGGGATCCAAATTTCTGTTGGCTTTAGGATAGTCAAGTTGAACTTAAGAGCAAATTTTCCATTTTGTTCTCCAAGTTCCAAGTCCCTGGGTATGATTCAGTTCATTTCACTCACTGGTACCTTTACACCCCTTTCATTTAACTAAAAAACCCAAAACTTACTTACCTGTAAATATTTCTTTATAAAATAAAGAGGCCCCATCCACATTTACAATGAAAGCTTTCAACTACCTGCACTGCTTTTGGCTGAGATAACGTTAATTTTCTTCACAGTAGCCAGTATGGTGCTATGTTTTGGATTTGTGACCAAAGTGGTGTTGGTAATACACCAGTGTTTTAGCTAGGAGTGGGCTATGGGTGCACAGGGAGCTGGGAGGTGACACAGCTGGGACAACTGACCCAAACTGACCAGAGGACTATCCCATATCATACAACATCATGCTCAGCATGAAAAGCTGGCAGGGTAGTTTGCCAGAGCTGTTGTTGCTCCAGGACTGGCTGGGCATCAGTTGGCTAGTCGCAAGCAATTGTGGGATTTTTTTGGTTGTGGTGTGGGGGTTTTAGAAATTTTTTTATCATCACTTTGATTTCTTGGGTTTGTTTCCTTTTTTACGTATTAAGCTGTCTGTATATCAACCCACGAGTTTTCTTACTTTTCCCTTCCGATTCTCTCCCTCAACCTGCTGGGGGGCGGGGGGGGGGGATGGCATGAAGAGCAATTGGCTGTGTGGTGCTTATGTGCCGACCAAGGTTAAACCACAACACTATGCAAGTACTTGTAAAATACTTCTAGTATAGATATCTAAGAAAGACACAGAAGGACTATTTTACCTGACAAGAAATATAAACTAACTCCATTCTGTAACTCAACTGACTGAATTTCACGTTCTAGCAACTCATCACACTACCAAAAACCGTTCAGATTTCTTAGATCCAGCACCCTACCCTTTCTGAAACCAACAAGTAGAAGCTGGAGAATACTGACTATTCTTTCCGCCCTCATTCTTTGCCAAAACACTTTGAACTCACGATTGTTTCTCCTTCTGAATTTTGAGTACAGGTGAGAACTCATGGAATACCTTTATCTGGATTTAGTCCAAATTGTTGTTTAAAATGCAAAACTATAACATACCAAAGGAAGGAGCGTTTTCTTTCTCCTCACCAAGGATATTAGTGTGTTTACAGTTCTTGCTAGCACAGGTAGTATAACACTCCTACATCTATCTGCCATCACTGCCAATGATGGCAACCAGCTAGATGACAATTAAGGTTGCATCACCTGTAAGAATGCAGTATTTCTTATCCCTTCTCTTTAAGACAGGCCACACAACTCTTTCTGGCCAATCAACACAGTCAACATACAACAGAAATGTTTAACAGGCTGAGGCTAGAGGGAAAATATATTTAAATGAAGTAACAGGCTTTTTAATCAAAAAGTACTCATGATTATCTGATGTTAATGTGTACAACAGCACAGAAATAAACTGCATTGTGACAAGGATAAAATATCAGAAAAAAAATCTCAGGGAAAGCAGCAGTGTAATTGCTTTGCATTGTTGAAAGTGAACTAGAGCAGGCAGGTAGCCAAATGCAGATCTTGAGTCACATTATTAGTAACAATTAGCAGGTACTACCCGCTAAAGAAAAAATATAAATATAGTAGGACTTTTGAGTCCACTGCTGGGTAGAAACAGGCAGATCATTGCTTGGCACTTTGTCTTTCTCCTGTGATTTTTTATGGTGATCCTGGCAGGGGTGGGGGAAGAACTGCCCACTGACCATTAAGACAGATAGATGGCTCTAGCCAGCACATAGAGTTATCTAAGAGGGCTGGGCATCACAGGATATACTCACAGAACTTAGTTGGGGAGCAAGGTACAGTTGGGACAAGCAGTTTTCAGCATTTGTCCTTCACTGTTGCTGCCTGAGAAAAGTCCTGGGCAACTGTCACCAGCACTGAGACACGCATTTTCAAGTTTTCCCTAAACTTCAGGGCAGGCAGCATAGGCTACAATACCATACCTCAGGGCAGATATGAGAAAGCGTGCATGCAAATTCTACTGAGTACCGGAAGTTTACGTTAAGACTGAGAGACTCGAGTAGATTCCTTTTCAGAAGCTATCCTTTTCTTTTTCCAGAGGTGATGGGTTAGTCTGTAGCCAGTGACCAGGAGTCAGTTTGGAAGCAAGGTTTTACTAGTTTAAGTATCAAGTATTCCCAGATCTTTCTCAGCATGTGTATTGTATCCAGTGTCCATGGAACACTTGTCCTCACACAACCATTAGCCAGTGACTATGTCTGTTTGAAGTACAGCATCAGTCAGCGAGCTGGAAGGAATAAACAAAATACACATCAGGAAATAGTGCTCCAAAAGCTCAAGTGTGGGTGGAAGCCCTAGATGGTCACCTGGAAGTGCTTGGAAGTTAAATAAAGAACCATGATCATTTATTAAGGAATTCAAATAAAACAAGAATATTAGAATTTGACTGCAATTCAATAAACAGCTGGGAGGAACTGGGGAGAGCAAAGCATGCACTATGCTTTACATAGCCATGTATGAAACATTCCAAATAGCAGTGGGATGAGTTTGCTGCTATAGGTATCACCAAGGCACACTGCCTAGCTTTCAGTGCTCATGCATGTGAAACCAGTGTGGACTGACCAGTTGCATCCTAACAAAAAATTTAAGAGACTTTTTTGTTTCTACTACCATTTTAATTAACCAAAACTATCTTCTTATTTTAATGTTGAACTTAATCTAAACTGCCTCTGCTTGTATGTTCAATTAATATTTTGTGGGGGCAAAAAAAAAATTACATTGAAGTGTAACTTGAGCCTACCATTAACAACATACAAGGCTTCCACAGTGTCAACATCCAGTATCATCTATACTGGTGTCCTTTGCCTGGCAACATCCAAATCTGCCTTTAGAAATCTATATGATACTGTCACCACTATCAGAAAATTTGAGCATCACAGTACTCTTCCTCCTGTGGAAGACTACAGATCTATTATTTGTATTTGCTCTGGTGACAGGCCATAAATTTGTAAAGACTCCTGAGTCACTGGCTAGTCTTGGTGATTACTTCAGGCTGGAATGAGTTTCCTGCCTACTTTTAACTGCATATTATACTGCCTTCTGCTTTCCTTTACAGTCATTTGCATATTGCCCTCAGCCCATGGAGACATCTCTCTGCACTCTTCTCCTCTTCTTTGGGGGGCCCGCTGCTACTTTCTTCTTTACTATAACCTTGCCCACTAGATGCGATTTCCCTCCCGCCCCCCCTCATGTTCCAGGACAGCAAGCTTGTTCTTCGACTCCATTTCAACCTCACTGGTCAGTTCTTCTCTTTATCCTCATAGTTGGAAACTTTCATTCTTCTCATTCATTCATTTTCATTCATTCTTCTCTTCTCATTTAGCAGATATTTGTACATCTTTATTCTGTGCATGCCATGTTTCCTCTCTAATCACCATTTCTTTACATTCTTACCTGGTCTCCAGATGCATTTATACTTCTTGTATTTTCTCTTCTGAAGATTCTACCACTATGCAGCAATAACTTATTGCATAAGTTACTTTTGTCAGGTATCAAGGAGAAGATGCGATCTATAGCCTCTGCATCCAGTCACCTTCATTGTTTCTACAATTCTCCTGGTGTCTCACAGCTGTTCTCAATGCACCAGCCTTCTTTTCTGAAAACTCAACACAAACTTCCCCATTTCTTATTTTTGCATAGCTTAAAAAAGAAAAAGAACCAAACTCTAGAAAAGCAAATGTTCAAGTTCTTCAGCAGACTTAGCTTAACTCTACTGCATATGGAACAGTCTGGCCATTAAATATTTTATAAAAAGTATGATGCAAGATTTAACAGACCAGACATTTTATGGGTGCTGTGCCATATTAGTAAATGCTGCAGTATTAATTAATCTCATAGAATATTATACATAATTTTGAGTACTGTTTCAAAGGCATACCTTATGTATGCCCTGCACACACAATAGATCCATTCAGTACTGCAAATATTTTCCCCAAAAGCATGATAGTTTTAAGCACTTGATTCTGGTATTGTACCAGAGTACAACACTCCTTTACAGGAATTTTGCTGTATTATTGCACTCTCTGCTACCAGATAAATCATTATCCATACAGTAAAAGTAATGGAAAACTATTAAAAAAAAAAATAAAAGTCACCCATTCCTTCTTTGTTAGTAAAGTACATGTTTCTGATCTATTTGCAGGAAGTTACCAGAAAAGTTTTGCAAGTAATCCAAAATGGACAACAGTATGAAACCAGGTGCACCTTTAAAATAAACCATGGCAGACCTTATTGTATGCCATGTATGTATGTACTAGATGTATGACTAATCACGAAGTACCACAAAGGTCTCATGGTTCTGTAGGTAATGGTGAATTTTCCAATTCTTAGCATATTAAATAAGTAAGATATTCTTCACTAGTCTTTTTTTCTTTCCCCTAAAGAGGCATTACAGTGTCAGAGTATTTGCTAATGCTGCCAACACCAGCACAGCACACCATTTTGTTCAAGAAGTAGCAAGATGTCATTTCCTAAAACAAATGTTCTCCAAACCTTTAGTGGCTTAAAGGACATTTATTGCTCCTATCTCTACTATAATCAAAGAGGTCTGTAACTGGTTATTAAGTCATTTGACTTCAGCTGATGTTAAAAATAACATATCTGTATGTGAATGTAAGGATCATACATGTAGCAAAAAGGGACCAAGACACTCCTTCCAAAACTATATGCAGACATGAAATACACACAAGTCCATACCTGTTTGTTTATGTTGGCCCCCACTTGAATCAACCAATTCAGGCACTGTGGATGTCCTCCAAAAGCAGCAATGTGGGCTGGTGTTTGAGCAAAACGTGTTGTACTGGCATTTACAGAAGCTCCAGCTCTTACTAACTGCATTAGGCACTCCAGCTTTAAAGACATGAGGGAATAAAACCAAAAAATATTACACAGATGTGCTATGACAATAAGCACGTACTAAATACATAAAACTTAGAAAGGCTAAACTTACTAGTGAGATTACATGGATGTAATACAAGACAGAATACAAACCTTAGCATTTTCCCCCCTCCTCCTTATACTCCTCCCTCCTTTGGCCACAGAGCATACCTGAGAAGTACTTAATTCTCACCCCTAAAACTGAATTCCAACATTTATTTTCAGGATGAGGGAAAAGAGGGCATAAATACTTCAGTTCTGACTACAAGAACTATTTGGTTCACTTCTGTTAAGAAGGCAAGAAAAAAGAAGAGAAGTTCTGATCCAGCAAAACTACAAACATGATACTAAACCCACATTGTTAGATAACGTTTGCCAAAACAAGAGTATTGTTAGGAGACACATGGATGTGTTCTCAGAAGAGTTTAGAGAAAGGATATCAGAAAAACACAAGATTTTAAATTCCTTTAATGTTTTCCTAGACAGCAGCAGATTAGTAATGAAAAGCAGTACTGCTAATACTATGCTAAATTTATAAAGGAAAAATTCTTTCCACCATTTTCCTGTTACTGCAGCTGAAGAGCAGTGAACAAAATAGGTTGCATGTTTGCGGCAATACCAAAAAAGAAAAGCACTCAGTCTTAAAAAATTGCAGTATTTTGTCACACTATATTCTGACTTTTATTTTCCCATCACACTAACCAGAAGTGTCAGATATCCAGTTACTATTTTTAAATGTTCCTAACATCACATTGTAGAAGCCAGGCAAACCACAGCCACAATGACCTCAACTTTCAAAAATAGCCAAAAAACTGCTCCTTTCCTGTCACAAAGCAACACTGTCTTTTTGTTGATAGGAAAAGGAATGCACTATGTTAAAATAAACAGTTTAGCCTAGGCTTCCGTTTGTTGCAGTTAGGAAACAAACAACACTGTGCACACATGCCACAGCAAAACAATAAAAACACCACACTGACTCGGGGAACTGATTCATATAAAACAAAAATTTACAGGTCAGTCTCTCACAGTTAAAGAAAATGTTTGTTAGCCATACCACAGCTGTGGAATGGTCTGTTCATAAAGGAACAATTTAAAAAGCATCAAAGAGTCAGCTGGCAGCCTGATTCAGAAGCACAAATACCACAACTCCAGTGTGCTTCTCTACTGCTTTATGTCAGTCTCTCCTTTTTTTGTCTAACCTGTAAATTCCTGATCTTGATGAATTACATCCATGAGAAAAGTACCAACCACCGTAGAGAATTATTTTGTATTAGCTTTCCAAATATATTGGGAACTTCAATTGTTTCCTCCCCCCATATAGTTCAAACACACACATATGAACCCTATCCCTTAGGATATACCTAAGTACTTTTTTGGACTCTAATAGACTTGACACTAGACATAAACGTACCATTAACTCACTAATTACATGAAGTAAATGTGCAAGGGTGAGACTGACTGAAATATGGCAGTATTAATGAATCTAGCTCCAAAGTTAGGTTAAGTACCTTTTCAAAAAGCACCAAAGTACCTTTTCAAAAGCAATCGAGTACTACTTCTGCAAAAAAAAAAAATACATCAAAAAAATGGTGTAATAAAATTTATAATTCTAATGGTAGACCACCCAAATACATTTTGTATTTGCTAATCTCAGCTTTTCCTTTGTGTTCACATGCTAGCACCCCCAATAGTGCTGTTAAACCTTAGTAACACTGTAATTATTAATCAACTATGTAATGGAAATAAAACTCCAGTTACACCAAGAGGTCCCTCTCCTGTAACTGCAAACAACAATTAAAAGTTCAGCCAATTTTTAAAACAGACTTTTAATAGAATTACTTTGACAACACTTTCAGACAAGCATTACAACTTCAGGAATAAGTAGTACTTCCTGCACAGAAACTGGACCGAACAAATTTCCATAACTAGACAGGCATTATAGCCCATCAGTTGCAAGGGGAAAAACATTGGTTCACCAGTGTCACCTTGCACTGTTTAAACTGTTTCATAAGAATGCCACCATTACCTATACAACTTCAAATTTAAATGTTTTCTTGTGTACTTTTTTTTTAATTCTCTCTAACAGGGGTTTAACAACAAACATAACATTTCATCCTAGTAAGAGCTGAAGTAAGTGTCTTCTGCATCATGGCTGTCAAAATCCTGCTTCTTCCAACATGATGGAAAACTGAGGCAAGTTATTTCTGTGGATAGGGAAAGTCAACATAACAAAAACCAATACCTCACTGATTATTTATGCTTGAGATCAAGACACACAAGTCCACTTTCATCAAACAGCCTTTTAGAAGACATTTTCCAATGTACTGTTATACCTAAAGCAGAGGTTAAACTGATTTAATGAAGAAAAAACCACAGGCCTCCATATAGGCCACAATACTGGCAAAATACCAAGGAAGAGACAGGCATTTCTCTCTACTACTTTTGTTTCAGAAGAAACAAGGTACTTGCTACTTTCTGCTTCCTGTAACATAAACAGTCAAGGGCAAAAACAGAAGTGGAAGAGTACAAGCAAACAGATGTGGTCAGAAAAAAATAAAACTATGCATGTAAGTGGTTAAAAAGAAAAATTAAATTAAGGTTAGTCTAAGAAAGCAAATTAACAGCAACTTCATTTTTCATGCAAAACCTTCATTTTCTACCTCCCTGGCAACTTTTTAGATTGTTAACAATTTTACATTCCAACCCATCTTCTCAGGAATGTACAGAATGCCAGGGTAATTTAGGGCACTATATAATTAACTCTTATTGGAATACAGCAACTCTAATGGGAATTAGTTTACATCTCGGGATACGAGCACTTCTCTGCAGTCAGGTAATGTCCTGAAAACACAAACTCTACCACAGATACTCAACACAGCAATTTGAACTTACTGCTTTCTCTAAAAGGAGGTCCATGCTGTCATTAATAAAACAGGTATTACAACCAGAAACACAAATTGTAATATCACTTGCAATCGACTTTGCTAGTATTTTATTCATTGCAAGCTGTAGAAGTATGTTTCAGACTAAACTATTAAAAAATACTGTGTTTTCATTTTTATTGGTACTAGTATTACATCAATATCATGCCCCCCCCCCCTTTTCTCTTTCACATATTAATTCATAATGGAACCTGACTGTTGCTACTACTTCCTTACTGCAGCACATCTACAACTGCATGCAAGAATGTAGTCATACATAGCTTTATTCTAAAATGATTTTGTACTCTCCTTTGAGATGAGTTCTTTCTTCTGCGTTCAAATTGTGCAACAGGTAAAGGGAAAGAAACACCTCTGTGCTGCTGAAGTTAACCAGCCCTAGGCTGATACTGTATGTACATGCAGATGCATATATACACGTATGAACTGTTGTAGATTTCACTCTAAAGAAGTTGGTCTGCAAGGACTTCTTCCAGAATGGAACTAAATCAGTTTTGTCATTTCAGCCTCCTACAGAGCTGCAGTTAGAAACAATACATGTATAGTGGACCCTGTTGCTAAATGGCCCTGTATCAGAAGGGCAGCCAAGAAGTTCTGTCACCATTTAATTTCTTTCAAGAAAAGAAATACAAATGCAATGACAATCCCACACAATCCAGAAAAAGAGAAGTGAAAAGAATCTTGTTTGGTAACTACTGATGAACATTTCAAAAATTAATGTTTTAAAACTCTGATACTTGAGAAATAGAACCCTCCATTTGAAGTTTTGATGTATCTGTATTTGGAAAAAAATCCCAACATAAACAAGAAGATAAGACATACATATGAATGTCCCCTAAGAGCAGCTACTCCACTGCTGGCAAACATCTATTAACTGGTAAAAGATAAAAGTATAACTATACCACACAAACACAGCGTCACTTGAGTTTGGGTTCCAAATACATTACTGTAACTTTTTCAAGTGTACTCTACCCTGTCTGGCTCAGAGAAAGGAATACTAGCCAACAAGACTATAAAACACATGGGTAACTTCTGTAAATTGAATTTGCCTTGACTCTCGTCACAAGGCTTTTAGGAAAGTACATATATAAAAAGTTGTATAAAACCCATTTATAGCCTATGTCATTTTCACAAGTCTCATTTTTCTTGCCAGATTTTTCCCCCTCACATGCAGCAACCTCCACAAAAACATGTATCAAATTTTGCTGACACCCAAGAATGCAGATGGCAAGTATAAACAGTATCTTGTAGATTAACTTATTCCCTTTGTTAGCTGTTTCTGCAATAGTCTCTTCAACAGGAACTAGCACTAGAATGTACACAGAAATCTCACATAAACTAGGATGGTTAGTAGAAAGCTGAAGATGCTGAAAGAAAAACACAGAACACCACACACACTTCCAAGACAAAAGCAAGGCTGCCACAAGCATGCACTGGAGAGAAATTACAAGATGGTAAAAGGAAACAGAACTCTAGGGCCAAATTAGTATCTCCACATTTCTATGAATGTGCTTCATGATAAAATTTAAGGCGCTCCACTTTTTTTTTTGAGTGTAGATTATTACCTTCTTTCTGAAACAAAAAAAGACCGATTTAGCATTTAGTTTCGGAGGTTTTGAGGGTGGGGCGCTTTTTTTTGTTGTTGTTTCTTAGCTATGTTTCTCAAACAAGCACTGCAGGTTAAGATCACATAACATATAGAAACCATCTCTTAATGTACTTTTATGAACAATGACAACTGCCTAACTGCATTTATATTCTTCCCCTGGCACACAATCAACACACAAAGAGAAAAATATTGCAACGTGAGGGAGAACAACAAGTCCCTCAAAATCCAAACCCAGACAAACAATGAGGAAAAACCCCAAACCCCAACCCTCTAGCCCAGAATTCTGCACAGGCTAGAACACTCACCACATTACCTACATAAAATCAAGAAATCAAGATACCACTCATCTTTACACTTGAAGTTAGCATGGCTACTTATGTCTTAATCATTTCTGCGTTGCAGCGATGCCAACGCAGTTAATTCTGTTCTCGTATCTGCACGCATATAAACCGTGCAAAAAAACCCCCCGTATAATTTCACGTATAAACGTGAAAAAAGTTATTTTTCATTCTGAAGGCAACAGAGGAGCGCTTTATAAGCCCAAGCACCTTCTTCCGAAGCTCCTAATGAGCCGGTAGTCATAACACAGGCACCACAACAGAACAGTCTCCAGGTGCGGAGTCAGAGGGCGATAAGGGCCATGACTAGACTGCACACAAAGCACGAAGCGCGGCCAGGGGACGGGCGAGGCAGCGGGCGCAGGGGGTGGCGACCCCGGCGCTCCCTCCCGCCCCGGCCGGCGCCCGCCAGGCAAGCCCCGAGGGGATCGGCGTGGGAGGAGCCCCCTGCCCCTCCTCCTGCCCATTGGCTCCCGCCGCACTGTGCCGGCGACCCGGGCGCCTTTTTGAAAGCCCGGCTGCGCGACCCAGGGCCACCCCTGTCAGCAAGCCAGGCAGCCTGCCGGGCGGGCAGCGGGACCAGAGGCCGCTCCGGCCGGCGGCGAGGATGAGTGATTCGGGGGCGGCAGGTGCCACCGGCCCGGTGATGTGCCCCACCGCTGCCGCTCTGACCGCGGCGACAGGACAGAAGCCAAGCGCCGCGGCTCCCCGATCCCCTCAGGAGCGGCGACCGGAGGGGGTGGGGGCGCGGCGGGCGCCTCCCGGCAGAGCGCGCGCAAGGGGCAAAGATGGCGCCGCGTTGCGCGCGAGCGGCGCTGGCGCCCTCCTTCCCCTTCACCCCCCCCGCTGCCGCCGCCGCCTCCCTCGCTCCGCCGGCCGAGCCGGGCCGGGCCCCACCTTGCCGAAGTGCGCGGCCCAGTGGATGGGCGTCCAGCCGTAGAAGGAATCCTCGGCCGCCAAGTCGGAGCAGGGCGAGCTCTGGAGCAGCGCGCACAAGGCGGGCAGGTCCCCGTCGCGGCAGGCGCGGTGCAGCGGGAAGCGCAGGGTCAGCAGCTCCTCGCTGGAGAAACCCGCCTCGGGGCCGGCTCCCAGCGACATGGCGAGCGGGAGAGCGGGCAGGACGAGGGGAAAGCGGCGAGAGGGGAGGGGGAATAGGAAGGCGGGACAGAGAAGAATCAGGCAGAGGCGCGCTGCCCAGGCTGGAAGCGGCGGCGACTGCGGCTGCCGCTCGCTGCCCGAACACAAAGGAAGCGGGGCGGGGCCGAGCGCGCCGCTCCGCCCCTCGCGGGCGGGGCCGGGGTTCCCGCGGGGCGCCGGCGGGGGCGAGGAGGGGGCAGCGCCGGCGGGGCAGGGCGGGGGGCGGCGGGAGGCGCGCGGCGGCCGCCCCCCCCGCTCCTTGCCGCCCGTTTTTTTCCGCGGCCTGAGGCGGCGGGGTGCTCGCGGCCGCCTGAGGAGGCCGGTTCGGCGGCGCAGGGCGGGAGCGGCCTCCCCGCCCGGGAAAGCCAGCCGGCGCGGCCGTGCTGCTCTCTCTCCCTGCGCCGCGGGGCCAGGGGAGGGGCCCGTGGTTCCGGCCGGCGAGAGGGCTCAGCCGCGGGGCACGGAGCGTTCCCCAGCCTTCGCCTTTGCTGTGGGTAGCGGGATCGGCCTCCCTCAGGGATGTAGTATGGGTGTAGATGGGAATTGCCATTTTACGGGGGTTTTCGCTCCCCAGAGCGCCTGTGCGGTTAGCAGCGGTAGGTAGGCAGGCAGGATGTTTGTGTAAAAGCACACAGGGAAGCAGGGTTGATGGAAACAAACCATCCCTGATCAAACCCTTCCCCAGACACCAAGGGACCTCGTTCCTCTGAGCAGGCAGCCCTCAGCTCCCAGGGCCGGTTGGTGTGCGTGTAGCACGCTCCCTCGCTGGGGCCCTGACCCAGCACCCCAGAGTATTCAGCGGTGGTGCTCGCATACTCTGTGTAAGTGCTCTCAGGCGGACTTCAGCACGGGGAGGTCTCTATGGGTTTGTGCCGCATGATGTACTGCAAACCAAAGGATGATCTTAGTGTCTGACTAAAGTGACGATGCCGAATTTTTAATTGCAACTAAAACCCAGTCCTTGAGTGATGACTGCAGAGAAACTTCATGTAACTTTTGTCTTCTGTCCAAAGTTACTTTTCCCATGTAGCTAATTGTCTTCTGTCCAAAGTATTTGTGTACTAATTTTCTGACCGTAGTAAATTAAATCGATAATATGTTTGTTTAAGTACACTCATCTGCCCCTGAAAATCAAGGGCTGTTCCTTTTTCAGTATATTAAGCGATGCAAGCCAGGAATTATGTTTGGGGGCAAAGAAAGTATCAATTTCTGTTAAAAGTACCAAGAGACCTTAGAATTTTGAAAGCTTTTCTTTAACATCAGGTTAAATTGATCATCAAGGTATTGTGAAATTACTTTTTCTTAATGTAAGAGTTCTGATTTCTCAGAAAGTATGTTGTTTTTCTCTCTTATGGAAGCAAACCCCAATAATTAGGAAAAATAATCAAAACGTTTGTAACTGTTTTGGATTAGATTTTGTGCATGGGAAATGTTGATTTTGTATTGTGGTGGGTAGAAGCTAACATCTGAAATTATTTGGTTTAAATGGATTTTTTAATTACTTTTCTGATTGAACTAGTAGTTAAATGTATAAAGATGGTGGGGTTTTGTTTTTAATTTTTTAATATATTTTTTTTTTTATTTATTCCATATACTCTTTGAAGGAGATCTCTGGACTGTTGGGCTGACATGTCAATGTTTTCAGCTTTTGAAGGAAGTGTCCCTGATAATGGTTTTGTATATTACTCACAGCAAGTATGTATAGTGACAGAACACATAGGTGTTCTTCACATTTATTTGGCTTCTTTGGATTTTGGCATAGCTTAAACTGTGTATATATGATATCCAGTCCTCAGAGATAAGATTCCAATACAAACAAAACCACCTACCTGCAAACAGAAAGACCTGCATCCTAGAATACGCCCTTTTGACATATCCCATAGCAAATAGTCTTTTCATACATATGCAAAAATCTTAGAAAGGGAATTAGACAGACATCATATGGGGTAGGTTTGTAGTCTTCAAGGAGGTGATTAGGGAATTCATTCACTGTGGAAAGGTACTGATACTGAGTGGGTGCGTGGTTGGATTGTACTGCTCTCATGTAGGAGGAGGTGCTTGCTTTCCAGGATGCTCTTGCAACAGCCAACAGGGTATTTGTCTTAAGGTCTTCCTTAAAATATCACAGTGATGGCCTGAGCTAGAAACAGTGGATTTAGACTGTAAAAATTACAGCAAAACAAAACACTTGTGTTCTCAAAGTCCTGTTTTGATCTGGACAGTCAAGTAATAACATACGGCTGTCTGTACTTAAGAAAAGCAGCACAAGTCTGGTAACAAGAACTATCACATTTAACTAGAAATTTGTAAGAATTATTAACTTTATATATAGATGTATTTTTATAGCAGTATCAAGTCAGAGAATATGAAGATAGAAAGCTTGCTTTCACAAACTTTTGTTTTGACCTCAGCTGCTTTTTTCATTGTGGCATTATTTAAACTGTAGAGGGTCATTTCATTCGGTTTTTTTATTGGCAAAATGGGAATAATAAAATTATGTCCTGAGTGGTGGTAAGAAGCTCAATTTATCAAAGTGCTTTGAGGAAAAACGTAACACTATGATATGAACATAAAGACGAGGAATTTCAACGCTAGGAGTTACTACAGCTAATATTTGTATCCTCTAGATATTATTGTATCTTCCCCAAAATAAAATAATACTTGGATTTCTAGAAGGCTACTAGGTTGTAGATCTCAGAATAATGTATAAAGGAGGATGAATTACAAATAAACCCTTACATAGATGGTGACACTGAAGCACGGGAGAGCTAAATGCTTTGGCCAGGGGAGGGAGTACTTTCAGCTACAGCAACTTTCGGTTCAGTGCCTTGGCCTTTGCCTTACAAAAACGTTCGTATTATGTTGGTTCTGGCCTTTGTTTTCACAAGTTCTAAGAGTTTCCTATCCTATATGCACTTATGATTCCGGGTTATATGGCATTTTTTGCCCCACACACAGCTAGGCAGATGCTAATGCTTTACATCAGTATGCCTCGTTTTGGGATGAAATAATAAAGGTCCCACATGACAGAACAGTTGAAACAAGAAAAGGAGAAAATCCCAAACAAATAAACAAACAACAAAAAACAACACCCAAACCCACAACATATGTTATAAAAATGGTCATTACCAGAACACCTGGTATTAAAGAATACAGTTTCTTAGGTTGAAAACAGGCGCACCGTTTCTTATGGTGTGTATAAGCATTGACAATGGTTGCTTACTTGTTTATAACTAGCATAACAAGGAATAAATATCAAAAACATGTGGGTTGTAGTCAAGATAAACAAGAATTTAATATTCCTGAACTTGAGAAGATTAATACTCAAGATTTGCATGGTTTTTATCTCTTACTGGGGTATAGAAACTGCCATATCAAATAATGGCAGCTGTCTATCTACTTTCCTTATAGACATCTGTATGTATTACAGACACATTTCTTATTTACCTTTTAGCGCTCCCTGCAAGATAGAAAAGTGCTGTTGTATTCCTTTTAGAAAGGGGGAAGCAGAATGCAGATAAGGGAAGAGGCTTTAACAATGCTGTGCAGGAATGCTGCATGTGGAACTGAACCTTGGTATCTTCAGTTTCATAACTAGACTCCTCATTATGAGGTCAACCTTTTTTATTTCCTTGCTAGTGGTCTACACCAAAAGTTCCAAAATAGACAAGCACAGTGCTCTCCATATGAGAGTGCTTCCTTAATCAGTCTCTAGTTGGCATATGACTTGGAGAGTCACGTTCGTTTCTATTTTTTAAATTGTGAATCATTGTACAGATAAATATAAAAGTATGTATGTTTTAATATTTTGCTTTTCCATTGACTTCCTTAATATATTTTGGCAATGGGCTTTAGAAGTTAATTACTTTTACTAGAAATCAAATTAAATTTTCATTTAAAATGCTGGGGATTTTTAAACTGCTTTCATATGTTGTGAAACTGGGAACATGGGAATTCTGGTTTTAACTTTTTAAACATTTCCTTACAATTACATTACAATTCATCTTTTGTACTTCTCTGTCATTATTATAGTTAGTTTCTATATGGAACAATACAAATCTTAAAGGTATTTTCAACAACCTTTCTGTCCAAAAGACCAGATACATACAATATAAATCTGTTAGGGGATTTTGCCTTCTTTCTAGATTATAATTTGGTTTCCCAGCCAAACATAGCTTGCTATTATGGTCTGTTTGCACATAACATAATTCAGGAAATTGACAGTCATGGGTTTAACTATAATTTACAACCTTTTATGAAAAAAGGGAAGCATTAATACATAACATCTCACGTTCTTTGCATTGTCTGGTTTATATGAAGACAGATTTTAGCATTTAATATGTTCTATAAACTGAAAGTCTTTAATGGCATGCAATACGTAGTATGCTTACAGTATTGTTTACACAAAAAATAAATTCTCGATTTTTTATGACTCAGAAAGTTCACCCAGTTCATTTACTAAATTTAGTAGCCCACATTTTTGCATATTTGAAAAACATAGTTATTTGCAGGCCTATTTGCATTAAGTTTGTCCTCAGTTCTGATCCTGATCTTTTAAGGGAAGTCAGAGGCTTTGTTTCTGTTTCTGCTATATCAAAGAGGTAGACTTCATTTTTGGGGGGGCATTTAACAGAACTGGATTTCCCCTAAGAAAGAAACAGAAGAGTTTATAAGCAAAGCAGGGTAGAAGAAGAGATTGGTTTTATTTCAGCTAAGTTTGCTTTTATGTTCTCTTTTGGCTAAAGGTTGATAAAGAAAATTGTCTGCAAATGAAGACTTGAATATTCAATAGAGTCTAATAAGTATAAATTTAGAAAATAAATACATTGTTTTAAAACTGTGTTTTGTGAAAAAGTATTTGCTGGCCTGCATAACTGTAATGTACTCAGCTTCCTCTCAGTGCCATTCTGATATAAATAAATAGTATTTTCCCATTTTTCCTTTCAGACAGGTCGAATATGGAGCATTTTATAATACCTTGTGCAGAACAAAGTCAGGATTTTCTTGGTTTTGTAAAAAAAATATGGTAGAATTTCATTGAATGCATAATTCATTCCAATCCTTCCGTTCTTCCTGAAGCAAGCTTGCATTGGTTAACGCTTAGGGCTTTATTTAGTTGCCCATATATACATGCATGTCTAGTGCCATTTGAGATGCCCAGTGATATTCTTCCCTGTTGCCAGCTGCTGGCGCAGAAAGGTATCAGTTTACGGCGGTCCTCTGCCATGCCTACACAGAGGTAACAGATGCCTTGGGAGGCTGAAGGCTGCTTAGGCTGCTGCATGCACCTACGTTCTGATACATGAATCCTCCATAGATGTCTTTTGCATTGATGTGCCCAGTCACATAAGGAGTTCCTCACTCTTTGTCCAGGCCTGAATCCCATAAACCCTCTTGCCTTTGGAGGAGCTTATTGCAGAGTTGCTGGCTGCCTCCTGTATTATGCCTGAATCCAGTTCTGGGTCTGTGGGGCTTTATACAAGCTATTTGTGTTTCATTTTGTTTTTCTGTCTAAAATCTTTGAGGAGGATTTTGCAAAAGGGCGAACTTATTCAAACATTATTCTTTTTTTTTTTTTTTCCTGAAACTCTCGGTGAACTGAAAACAACATTTCTTTAGATGCCATGAATTTACTTCAGCAATCGTGGGAACGGTCTATCATTTTCCTAGTGTAAATAGAGGCTGACTCATCATTTTCAGGGACTAGTTCAAAGATTAGCTTTACTTCCTATTTTTTATTAAATTAACCACAACTGAGTGGTGAACCACTTGAAGTATGTTGTTCTTACCTGGATTTTTTGCTGTTTTCACCTTTCTTCAGTGACAACCAAGGTTTCTGTTGCAATCCCTCCTAAAACAGAACAGGAAATAAATGCTGTTCTTTTAGATGGAAGTTGTTGGAAGAAACAACTGAAATGTTTTGTAAAAATTAATTTAATAAACTTAAAAGCATTGCTGCTGAAGTGCTAACACTGTTTGCCTAGTATGTGAGGCCTCTGAAGGCACAAAGATCAGAAAATTAATAGCAGCAGTAGCTGTTAACATGGAAAAAAAGCTGTGAGTGGAAAAACAGTAAACTGAAAGCCCTTTATCCTCCTTTCCAGTCCTCAGTTCTCAGAGTTTTGTCTGGCAAGGAAAGCAGGGAATCTGTCTGACTTTCAAATAATTACTGATGTATTACCCCATTGCAGGCTAGTAGCAAAGAGCAGCTGCGCCCTGTAGCCAGAGCCAACTTCTCCCTTTTCCATCCCCCATTTCTGACTGCCTTTTCTGGAGAAAGCTGTCTCACTACTAAATAAACTAGGGTTGGGTTGCAAGACAAACCAAGATTTCATTAGAAAAATATTTACTCATGCATAAAGAAGCCCTCTTTAAAAACTTCACTACTTAGGAAACGATGCGACTTTGTGCGTAGTAAATAAAAACAGATTTGTTACACTACAGCTGTAAAGCTGCCGTCGTTCATGAGCCTGGGAAGAGTGACTGTATTCATCATAAGGTTTTGTCAATTATGCATCCATGCAGCTCTTCTTGATACATGTGAGTCATCTGGGCCATGCTTATCCGAGAGGTCTCGTACCTAAAAAGTAAGGAAATGAATTAATAGTTGTTGGCTTTTTTACAAACTACCCTTCTTTTTCCCACATCTCTTACCAGTTTTTACTGAAAATTAACATTTCTTGAGAGGCAAAAGGCCAGCATTGTGGTAAAAAACAGTTCTGTAAGAAATCAATAACAAACCATTTCCATTTTCCATTTATATTGAGCCTGAACCACAGTAATAAAAAGGTCCTTCAACATCCTCATCTCAAATTGTGTTCTGATTGTAAAAAAAGAAAAAGGAAAAAAAGAAAAAGAAGTAGGAGTTCTCAACAGAGTTGCAGGACTGCCAGAAGTTCATGATATCTCTCCACTTAGCTTTACATTTAAGTTGAATGTAAATCTGACTTGCTGACTACTTGCATTCAGTAAATAATTTTTACGTGAAGAAGTGCACAAATGTGTGGGGGAGTCTGTCTCAAGTTCCTGTTTAAATAATTCACACCGTGACTTCTTGAATTCCTCATGATACTTCGTTAGAGATGCTGTCATCTTGAACTGTCATGCAGCAGTAAGTAGTTGCCATGTTGTAGCCTGCTCTTCAGCAATGGGGGAAGATCCTTGTTCATGTCACAGAATGACCGAATGGTTGGGGTTGGAAGGGACCTCTGGAGATCATCTAGTCCAACTCCCTGCTAAAGCAGGTTCTCCTAGAGTAGGCTGCACAGAGCTGTGTCCAGGTGGGTTCTGAATATCTCCAGAGGAGGCTGCTCAGCCCCTCTGGGCAGCCTGTCCCAGGGCTCTGTCACCCTCAAGGTAAAGAAGGTCTTTCTCATATTCAGATGGAACTTCTTGTGTAGCAGTTTGTGCCCGTTACCCCTTGTCCTGTTGCAGGGCATCACTGAAGAGCCTTGTCCCATTCTCCTACAGCTTGCCCTTAAGATACTTGTACGCATTGGTAAGATCCCCTCTCAGTCTTCTCCAGGCTACGCAGGCCCAGCTCCCTCAGCCTTTCCTCACAAGGGAGATGCTCCAGTGCCCTCGTCATCTTTACAGCCCTGTGCTGCTCCCTTTCCAGTAGCTCCCTGTCTCTCCTGAACTGGGCAGCCCAGCACTGGACCCAGCACTCCAGGTGGGGCCTCGCCAGGGCAGAACAGAGGGGCAGGATCGCCTCCCTCAACCTGCTGGCCACGGTCCCCCTGATGCACCCCGGGATCCCACTGGCCTGCTTGGCCACCAGGGCAAGGGCCACATGTCATTGGTGTTATGCTCTGAGGAATTCTGAGATGTGAGGAATGCAAAGGATACTGCAGAAGTGTCAGCGCTTTCGCACGCCAGGAAGGGCTGCCATGGGGCACTGCACGTTGTGACTCTGGGAATTCATGGCTGCTGGTATGGAATCTATGTAATTCAGCACAACAAACCTTTCAGACCAAACCAGACTTTCTTATGCTAAGAACCATATTCCCTGTAATTACTCTGTGTACTATTTTGTGTTGCACTGGGTTGGAACCCTGAAGTGGTACATTTATGTAATATTTATTCAAATGTTAAATGAAACAACAACCAAATGCATATCTCGATTGCATCTACATGGATGTGGAGTAAATGAATCATGTAATAATTTTACAGTTTGATAATCTGGAAATCATTCCATGGAAAAATATTTAATAAAGGGGAAAATGCCATATCTGCTTACAAAAAGAACAAACAAAAAATCTTGAGAAAGGTGAAGAGTGTGAAATGTCTGTGTCTGAGCCTGACAAGTGTTCTTGAAACCTACACCCTGTTCAGCGAGATTAGGTGCTTGTTTTTGAGGATTTTAGTCCTTAGGTGTTTAATTAAGAAAAACCATGCTCCTCCCCAAACCATGATATAATAAAGCAATTGTTGCACTATCTTTTTGTCGAAGAGGATGGTGTCTGGTGTTTCAGTTGTTCATTAAAAGACTGAGCAGCGTATGTTATCAGAACAGGTTTCTATTTTAGCTGGGATTATATGAAAGGAGCCATCTTGTGGTTGTCTCTTTTGCAAATAAGATGCTGCTGCAACATTGCCTTGAAAATCTGAAGTTAAAGATGTGTCTATACTTCTGTGATAATTTTTCTTCTACTTTTGAAGAAATGTTACCTTTTGAGTAAAACTTGACCTTATACATGTTTTCACTCACAGGATTTTTTTCATTCTATTAGATTTCTGATTCTATCAAATCTTCAGAATTGAAATAGCCCATCTATTTATTCATGCAGCATTAAACTTTGTATGTTCAGTCTATGTCCCTTACTAGTCGGCCTGCCCCAATATTTGCTAGTCATCTGAGCTCTCGGTTAGACCTTCAATCTACACTCGTAATTTTGCTTTAAGCTGCAATCAACAGGATATCCTCTGAAATGTGACTCTTGGTAGAATTGCTTTCTACATGAATGCCAAGTGATATTTTTTTTTTTTTTTTTAATGATCTTCACTAAAATGGGATCCCTGGGAACTCTGTGCATTCCAGGCACAGAACTGAAGCATCCCCATCCTTTGCTCCTGGATTTCAAACTTGACTTGGAGAGACAATGTTTAGGTGATACATCACTCTGATTTCTTCACCTCTTTGCTGATACACAATGGCATTTACCAGTATTAGAGTTTGATTAATGCACACAATCCTGAGTAGATGTCAGCAATTTTATTTTATATAGATTAGCTCACTGCACTGATGCTTGTATCAATTTAATTAAGTATATTAAAAAAAAAAAACTTAAACCAAAAGTTATCTATAAACACAAGCCTCAATCATAATTTTTGTTCTATTTCCTTAATAATGCTGAATAAGTTTATGTATGATTTAACTTGGGTAGCCACGTATCTACTACACTTGTTTGTAACTAAACATAACATCAAGGCCAAGGATCACCATCATTTGCTGAAAGTATAGAAAAATGTTACAAATTTGATTTGATTGCTGTTTGTCTAGAATATTGATTGAATGCAAAAATGTATGAGATCTGTAGTTAAATTCATTCACATGTTACAACTAACAGATAAGCAAAGTCTTACTTTAGAACGTGCTGTTTGAGGTTTACTGTATTTCTTGGAGTTGAAGAAAAGGCGGTTCTAGGAAAATTTGAAATTGGGGTTTGAAATGAGACTAATACTTACTCCTGCTGGGGTGGGAGGTAAACTTTGAGAAAAGGAGAGGCAGGATTACTAATAGTTTTAACTACAGCTAGTTTGGGAAGACAATGTAAAAATATATTTTGGGAAAGTATTTGAGCCATTGGATTAAAATTGGACCTGATAGAATTTTCAGTCAGAGAATACCAATTAACTGGGGAAAAATCCAACTTTTTAACTGAAAATGTGTGTGGGGGTTCATTCAGAATATGCTTTCTTTGCTTTAAAACTGGAAATGTAACATTTTTTCGTGAAAATCTGATTTCTTTAAAATTATTAAAATAGTTCAAAACATCAAAATGAAATGTTTTTAAATTGTTAAAGAAGTTGCTAAAATTGGTTTTCATTTTTTAAGCTTTTACTGGTATTTTTACTTTTTTTTTCCCAAAATAAAGAAGACTTTGAAAAATGACATTTTTCTTGAGATGGAAAAATTCTTTCCAGTGTCACTCTAAATAAGCTCAAAAAGTCAGATGGCATCTCACTGTTTGAGAAAATCACTTCATTGAACAAAACACCATGGTTGTAGAGAACATAAGTATGGAAATCAAAGGTATCATACCGTGTCAGATTTTGACATATTCTTTCTGTAAGGTTATGTTTGAACTGATGTGAACAACAATAATTCTCAGACATAATCATAGATGTTTATTTTCTATTTTAATCAGCGTTCTCTGTCTTGCATCTAGTAAATGAGAGACAGCCTCTGTAATAAAAGAAATAGGAAAGGATTCTTGCTTGGGAAATCAGTTAAAAGCAAGTAAATTAAAGTATCTTCCCTCCAAAAGTGATGCTAGTATGACAGTGATGATTATTCGGTGCAATAGCATAAGAGAGACAAAATGTATACGGGCTTATTTTTGATACAATTAATCTGCTATATAGGAAAGTAAGTCCTTAAATGTACAGGATCCTGAAAGTTAATGGATTAAATATACCAATTAAAATAATAGCAGTTGCTTGCGTAGTTAACCTGCCTCATTTCCCTACCTGTTAGGATGCAAAAAGTCTCCTTTAAAAAAGCAGGTCTCTATGAAGAGAGCCACCCCAGTTATCAAGAACTACAGCCTGACTTCTGTCTTTACATATTTAAGTGGGACTTGAAGCAAAAGCTTATTTTTTTTTATGTTTCTGCAAAAACATGGATTTACTCTGGTGAAACTGAAATCAGACATAGATCCCAGGCTGATGCAATTGCGCAATTTTTTTGATGTTAAGAAATGTACAAGTGAAGAATTTTGGCATATGTATTATATTCTGAGGGGAATAAATATGCATTCTAAGAAATGTGGAATTTAATGATGTTAAAAGAGGTTCAAATGAGAATGGACTTTTTGGGAGAGAATACATTTTTAAAATATTACATTCCCTCTAATGTCTAAACTCTTACAAGAACTGTTGAAAAGTATCAGTGTATCCTCACTTAACAGAACTGAACTGAGTTTATTATAATTACCTGGATTCAACTTCCAGAAATTTCTTGTTGCTAAGTGAATTTGTAGTCATAGATACATTTTTTTTACTTAGGTCAGCACTTCCATATTAATAAACAAGAATCAGGGTAAGATTTTCCCTAGGTATGAATCACTGCCATCCACTGTTTATGGAAGCTTATAGCAGATCAGCCTTAAAGCTACCTTTGTACTTTGTATATATATTTTTGTTCCTATTAACTAGGATTGCACTGAATTTGCAATCAGAAATTGTTTTATTAAAAACAGTAAGGAAAGCATTTTTAAACTATATTGTGAAATAGTTAAATGGCAGAATCTGGAAGAGAATGTTATAATGCTGTTATCAGGAAATTCATCCAAACGAGAAACTATTTGTCTCCCTGCTTCTTTTTCCGTTTTGGCATATTGAATGAATGTCTAATTTACTTAACTGAAACCTTTTGCTACAACTGTAGTAAACTACTGATTTGCTAAAAATAAAATCCTTGTGATACAGAGAGACTTTTCATACATCTATGCAGGAATATGAAATCCTTTTGTACTCTGAAAAGCTCTCAGATGTCACGTGCATAGTACTGAATATACAGTGTGAGAGTGGTGCAAGTTCACTGGTGATATTTCTTGTGAATTCACCTCCAGATGAGTGTTTTCTCGTTTTGTCATCTGCTTTGGTATTAGATTCTAACAAGTAAATTTTTGTTCCTTTTTCTTTTTTATAAGACTTTAAATTTGATCTTAGGAAGCACAGCATATTTTTTACCATGTCCAGTAGACGCTAGACAACATTTAAACCAGCTAAGCACTGCTAAAAGCCTATTGAACGCCCTCGGTTCTTGCAGACACCAGCCTGTCCTTCACCAGCGCCATGTCTTCTGCAGTATCCAAGTCCAGGTTCTGATCTAGTTGGAATGAGATGAATTTTCACTGACCTCACCAAAATAATAGAAGAGCTTTAAACTAAAATGCTACTTTGTTAACTAGATTGGTATTTTTACTAGATAAATCTGTGTCAGCAATAACTAGCTGGCTGGACTGAAGAGATGGTTACAGCCCCGATTCAGCTATGTTGTCTGTTATCGTGAAGACCTTGCCTTATATGCAACTTCAGTACATTTTCCTCTGTCTGCTAGGCATATTAGAATACTTTCTGAAATAACACAGTTCTGAGCAGAAAGAACCAAAAGTAAGTGCTGGCCTGAAAGCAAAAACTTAAGGCAGCGCAAACCAGCATGTGAACCTGGAAGCATCTCCACATAGTATTTTTTATTCTAGCAGATGCTCTCACTCCAGCTGCAGTAGAGACATTCTTCTATCAAAATCTGGTAGCCTAACATGCAGATATTTTTTTTATTGACCAGACTTTCTCTGACAGATACACAGACATTTTAGAGAGAAAAGAAGGTGTGCTTTATTTAGTTTTGGTGCTGCCATTCTGAAGAAGTTTGGGAAATCAGACCTAGCAAGTTTTATGGAGCATCTTACAAGGAAGCTTAAACCACAGCCATTTTTATATCAACATAAAGTAATTGTGTAACCCCAAAGGAATGGCAATGTGTTATTTTAAGCAATCAGACAGGACATGAGAGACTGTCTGATATCACATGTTGGCATGAAAGTTACTGAAATCTTTAGCCATGCCAGATTTTAAAATGACAGTACCATGTCTAAAATGTGTTACCTTTTTTTGAAACACGTAATTTTCTCCCTGCGTGGGGAATAATTGTCTGCTTATCACTGTAATGAAATGGATGACCAAACTTGCAAATCAGCCTTGACTTTCCAACATTTGAGAAGCTGAGGAATATCCAAGTAGTTAGGATACCAGCCTGCCTTATGGTAGAACAGGTTTGGTTCATCCACTGTTACAGGTTTCTTATGTTACCCTGGGTAAGCCATACTGGTCCAGATCCACAAAGGCTTCTTGTTCCTATTGACAGCAGTTGAAACCCCTTCAAATAGCAGTTACTTTCCTGAAAACTTTTGTGGGTCTGCACCTAGGTCCATAGTCATTCAGAATATAAAGACTAGGAGAGCTGCTGGGACTCCATCATTCCCCAGGCTTTGTGAGGCTAAGTATAATTTATGTGAAGTGCTCAGCTACTGCAAAAGCCAGAGGCGTAGAAATACACAAGCAAAAGCTTACAAGTTTCTCTAATATATCAACCATGAAAAGTCTTTGATACTGGTACTCTAATATATTCATATCATAAGGCATATTACCACAAAAAAAGAACAAAGTACAAGCGATAAATCTGTTGTATGTTTGGGAAATGTTTTGCTTTTTTTCTCAATGAAATGCTAGGAAAATAAAGACCCGTGTGTGGATAAGAGCCATTTGGCTCAAATAACCCCAAAATTTGGTGCTATAAACAAATTGGTATTGAAAGAATTACAGGCAGCTGTGATATATGCAGTTATACAAAACAATAGTTGTTTGATTTCCACAAGTGCAACATTACGTGGAATTTATTAATGTGTTTTCGTAACTTAATATAATGTATGATTTGTATTCAAGTTTCATAAATCATAACCTAAACAATTATTTGTTCACCTGTATTTCAGAATAAAGCAGGAATATTTTTCAGTTTAAAAAATCATGTTTCTGGATAATTTTTTTTAAATGTGTGACCTGGAAGTAGTGGCTTCCTGCTCTCTCACCAGGTGATAGCTATTTTCCAAAGGAAAAACAGTATGCTGCATTTTCTCCTCTTCTAAAAGTATTTCTGCGGCCTTTTTAAAGGAACAATGTAGGTGACTAATTACTGGCACTCACCTCACAGGAGCTCAGATTAAGGCCCATCAATGTCAGATGTACGTATGGTGTAAAATGTATGTGACGCTTTTTCCCCCGGCATCACTACTGGCTAGTTCAGGCAGTCCAAATTCAGCTTACTGTCTGTTCTGAATTCCAATGTAAACAGATTTATACTGTGGCACTCTTCCAGTCTATATCCAGGTTGCTCTTGTCCAGCTGCCACTACCATGGATCAAGTGGATCCATATCCACTCTTGAGTGAGGGCAAGGAGAAAATCTGCTGTTTGAAACTGCTCGCTCTGACTTGGGTTTCCACTCCAATCTGCAGTGTATAGGAGCCAAGGCACCTATTTGTTTTAAAAACATCCGAGCTTCTATGTTGTAGTCCTCCCTCTAATTCAGTTTGTAGAACTAGTGTCTAAGGTTTTTGATGGTACCAGACTGAGGAATCAAGTTCATCCCTTGTATAACAGAAATGGCAGAAAGCAGCTGGACCACGGTGTTGAGAATCACTGCCCTGCTAGTCTGTCTCAGCCTGGACCAAAGACTGAAATCTTCACAGTTCATTGCCAATGTCTGTTCAACCTTCAGCTTTCACTGAAAATGCTAGAAAGAAAAAAGGATGCATGCTGCTCTTGATGTTTTTAAAGATTCTTGACTAAATGTGTTAAGGTGTGTGACCTCAGAAGTCATGCACATACCATGTGTATCTGGAACCTTACCAGGGAATCTGCTTACTTTCCAAAGTGTATAGGGCTTGGGATGTGAAGAGAATATATTTAAACTTTTCAGTTTCGGGAAAAAGCTTAACTAAAATAGGAAAATGAATTAAAAAATTCACTGGAGAATTGTAAGGATAATTAGGGATCAGGCCTATAGTGAATGTAGGAGAAGAGCTTCTGAAGGGAGCTGCGGCTTGCAGACGGTTTGGGAATGGGCACAGTGCTAGTCTCAAATGAATGGGATGTCCCCTGGAAATGAGAATCAGGAAGGAAAATGCTAATGCTTATTTGAGCCTAGCTTTATGTTTCTCACCTCTAGCCACCTGTTTGGACTGTTCTGACCAAATACTAAAGAGCTCTGCCAGGGCAGGCCTTGTGTAGTAAGTTCGATTTTTTGAGTTTAATTTAACAGTCTAGATTTGGGACATACATAGCTGTTTCTGAGAAGTGTTTTTTAAAAGAAGTTTTAAAAGAAGTTTTATTCAGGATTTCCATGGTTTTACTGCCAGGCACTTTAACTGAGAGTAACTCAGTTTTCCCCTGTGTCTTATATTATGAGAAAGAACCCATAACTGCCAGGAGTTTGTAAAATGCTTTATGATTTTTATTTTTGTGCAATACTGATGTAATTCTTGCACAATATATGTGTTAGAGTGTTACCTAGACTTTAGAGTTGCTGTTCTACAGATGAGGTACTGCTGGAAATGTAAGTGGGAAACCCTATCACTCAGAACTATGTATTTATAAGAGCAGTATGTCAAGAATAGGAGCAGTGAGGGTGCTGACTCACAAGTGGTAATGCTCACCTAGTGATGGCTGTGACACTTTCTGCTCCCAGCTGTCCTTTCCATCCCATGACATGCAGTTTCCCACCCTCAGTGCAGAGGTAGTTCATCTGCTCATGTAACAGCTGCTGAACTTCTATGATTTGCTGCCAAGCATATTAAAGTAACCCCAAATAATTTTTGGCTTACCTTAAAACATTGTTCTTCCAGCTGTAGTACTTCAGCAGTGGTGCTCTGACCAAGACATGGTTGCAACAGGATCAAAAATCTCTGGGGAAGGAGAAACAGGACTTTTATCAATGACCCAAAAGAGTCACGGTGTTGGATGGGAAAAGTTATATTGTATTCTGGGCTGAGAAGCTCAGGAGCATTTCCAGGCTCTTTGGTGTGAGTACATGTCCTAGCCTTAACCCAGCTACAGATTCGGATGAAACATACATCCAGGACAAGTCACCTCTGATCATGAATCGGAACTCTTAGAGTGGGAGTCAGCTCCAGATTCAGAGCTAGGTTTTAGATGTCTATGGTGTAGATATTTCTACATGCAAGATATGTGCTTAATGTGCAAAAGATTGAGTAAATACAGTCAATGGTGCTTTGAGACCAATTTTGTACCTTGTTGGGTTATATTCTCTCCTTTCATTGACCGTTCTGGGAATAACAGTCAATGAATCATACTCATCTCTTTATTTCTGTAAGTACTAATGAGTACGCGGTGATCTCTGCCTCTTTTCTTCCTTTGTCGTTGTTTCTCTTTCCCATTTGTGGGTAATACTTCTCAGGTCTGTTTGGGACATAACTGTCAGAGACTTCATGTTCTCTTGCAGGAACCTCATGAATGTGAATGGATTGAATAGTTTTTGCTTTACATTATGGATTCAACTTCTAGATGTGCTGGTTTGGCTCAACGTGCTAAGGCTATGAGCAGAAGAAGACAGGCAGCCAGCATCACTTGGTATCCCTCCTCCCACACACAAACTATCAAGTGTCTCACTGAATCAGTAACATTTTTCTAAGAGTACATAATGGCTTGCTCTATTTTCTATCTTTCATCCACGTGAAAAGGCATTATTAATCATTCAGTTGTGCCTTTCCCTCCAGTGTTCTCTTTAAGAGCACAGCTGTTGTCTTGGGCTAAGTTATAGTGAGTCCTTTGTGGTTCGTTTTATCCCTCAGTGACTTCATCTGCCATGAAGTTGCCTGCATAGCCAGAGCACCTACAATTTTCTTCCAATATTCCCATCATTTTATTACTGAAAGGATTCTCCATAGGTCTGTGAAATGTACCCTTATGCTGACCATTGTTACATTTCCCTTCCCTTCCAATACTTCCCAGGGTTTTTCATTAGTTTGTCTTTCAAACACTTCTTAACAAGTGTGGCTGAGATTAAACAGAAACATTGTTCAGAGAGAAAAGGGCTTCTGGTGAAACAGATGTCACTTGCAGGACCATATATCCCCTTCCTTTGGCAACTGACACAGATTCTGGCTAACTTATCAGTGGGCATCCTGCCCTCCCAACAGATGTTCAGAAGTGTGGAGAGCCAAAAGCCCATCTATGGATGCGGAATATGTTGAAAAGTGTATGTCTAGACACAAATGTTGAATGAGCTTTTTAGGCTGAACTTCTGTGCCTGCAGTCAATCTAGAGGAAAGGACAGCTTTTTAATAAAGGAACATTCTGCATCAACATATGGCTGCTTTGGTGTTCAGATAGTTATGAGAGGTTTGAGGAGGGAGAGATCACAAAGTAATCAGCATATTAGAAGAATCACTCCATTTTTTTTTTTTTTTCTATTGGGAATATCTAGTAAGAGACTAAAACACAGTTCTTCTGGTTCAGCTGAGTTTCACAAAATTAATTCAGGAAGTTGGAGAAATCTGCAATGCAGTTGCTCAGATAAACCTATATAATCTTAGACCAGAATTTCATATGTATTTTAGTAGAAAATTGAACTTGTTTTCTTAAGGCTTTGACATATTTGCCAACAACTGTAAGAATCATAGGTGTTTTTATTGTCACAAATGCATCTTACGGAATACAGAAGTCATCACATGGATGAGTGAGAACAGTTTGTATGGCTTCTTATAGTCATGTTTAGGAACCTGACTAGTTCTTACTAGCTTTTTAGGGGAAAGGCAGTGGCCTAGGCTACTATAGCTGGCAAGGAAATGTGTACTGCAACAAGGAGAGAGAAATATATATAATTAGACCAAGACTTTTGTCCTGCATTTTTCTACAGCTAGAAATGCTTGCTAATATACAGTCTGTACTTTACACATCATCTGCCTTTGCATGTATCTGTTGAACTCTTATCCATCTGAACTTAAAAATCAAGCAGGTTTAAATCAGTTGCTTAGTGTGTTAGATAAGGGCATAGCAAACTGTGATAAACACAAGAAATCTACTGGATAATATTAAGAAATTGAGAAATGGAGATTTATATGAGTTAAGGCAACTCATCTGCAGAATTTGTATGGTTCTTGCATGAGAGTAAAGGAGGAGTTTGGCTTTGAAGGAAAAGAGAGGCAGGAATTAATGAACTGAGAGAGGGATGGAGTATTTTTGTGTGAGATGAGAAACTGAAGGAACTGGCTTGTTAGTTGCCATGTCCTGAGAAGAATGTTACAGGTGCTTGCATGCCCTCAGCATGAGCCAGTACAAAACAGAGGCAACAGTCAGTCTTCACTCTGCATCATCAGCACATTCAGACAGCTTCTGAAGATTGCCTTTTCTGTGGCAAACGGGAAAGTTCATCTTTAGGTAGTTGATGCTCTGGCAGCAACGATACCAAATGTTACAAGAACGTGGTAGTGTATGCACCTTCCCGTGGAGGCTTGGCTAGACACTGCTGGGGTGGTTCGCTTACAAGTCGTAATAAACAGCTGTCAGGTAATCATTATTTTCACTCACTACCAAGACTGTTTTGGTGACTGATGACTGAAAAGTCATCTCTCTCATTGTCATTCACTTACACCTTTTGGATCCAGTTCCATCTTGCTTTCACATCAATTCCCCCTTAACCTTTTCACTATAATTCCTGAGTATTTAAAATTCTGTCATTTTTTAGAGTGGCCAAAATTGTATGCCCTGGGTTTTTTTTAAAATTTGATTCTTTATGGATGCGTTATTTGACTGCATACACGTGTTTCTACAGTTGATGATTATAAGGTCAATCACGAAGTGAGCTCACTAGCAGTGTGCGTTCAGTAGCACTCCTCATTAGCTGGTTCATAAAAGCATAGGTTTTTAGTTCTTTGTATATTGTACTGGTGTGAAGTGCCCTGTGAACTCGGTACCAGCTTTCTGGTATTTACCAGCCTGTTTTCTATTCTCTTTCAGCTCAGCTAAAAATTACCTTGACTAAATACTAGCTGGTGCATAGTCTCATGAGCAACGTGAGAATTGCTTATTAATAGTATTTTATTTAAATAATGAAATTCACAATGGTGTTGAATTATGGTGCTTGCTTCAGAAGTGTTTTCAAGCTCTTTGTCTTTTTAATATTTAAAGCACATGCCGTGGGTATAAGGAAGAGGAGGACATAGCCTAACTCGCTGGGTAGAAAAGTACGTCTTTGTGTTAGCACTGTGAAAAATGCCTAATCAGGGACATAATCAAGACACTGCAGAAGCTAAAGGCTCTCTGAGATCGACAGGCCTGGTATGGGGCTATTGTGTACTGTTTTAGAGCTGAGGCATTGTGTTTGCTATTCTGATGGAGCCCTGCACAGGGTATGAATGGGAAAATGGGAACCAATGCCAGTTCCTGTTAATTTTTTTCTGTGTGAGAGTCTGTTAGCCATTTGCCATGTACTCTGAAGTCCTACCGTCACGTGGGCTTGTTTCCTGACCATGTCTCTGCCATGATATTTTCATCATCCTTTGTTTGTCATTCTCTCCCAGCCCCTCTGCCACACCTGTGCTTTTGAACTGCTTCATGCATCTGGAACAGTTTGTCAGACTCTGGGCAATAGATTTTCTCCCTTGGGAAATCCATGTTTCCATATCGTATGAAGAAATCTGGCTGTGTTCCAGCCTGCTTGAAAGCATGGCTTTGCACGGTGAAGTGTGTCTACACAAATACCAAACTGAGCACTTAAGTAAATCCCCAGAACAAATCTATGGGAGTGTTACCCAGGTGAGGGCTCAGTGACTTAAATCTTATGACCAGGGAGTTGTATTTCAGAATTCAACAATCACCTGCTAACAGATATGAATCTATCTAGTTTTTAAGGGGGTGTTGAATTTTTATTTTTTCATGTTATGCAAGAAAGGAGGAGTTTTCATCCTCATTTACTGACCTAAGTTAAATCCTACTTTCATTAATAGAGAAATCAGCAGGTTTAAGTTAGGGAAAAATCAATCTATTCAATTCTATTGATATATATATAATATTGTATAAAATACTATATCCAGGTCGTTAGAAGGAATCTCACTACATTGATTTTTGGTAGTAACAGCACACACATCACAAGGTGCAGGTGCACGTGCACAATGAGAAGTCAGATGTCCATCTACTGCCTATAGGAATGGGCTTTAGGCCAAATTCAGGGCAAAAGTATTCATCATTCTTGTTGAAGCTTAGCCACTGTGTGACATGGGAAGCTTGAGGAGAATCTGAAACACTATATCTTCAACTTGGGGACAGCAGGAAAAATGGGGACAGCAGGAAAAATGGCCATTTTTATAATGTGTGCATTCAGATTTGCATGAATTCTGCATAGGGAATAAAGTGACCATCTCTAAGTCTGAATATGTAAGAGCAGTGCTCACAGGACCCTGCCTGTTTTCCCCACTCAGAAGCTCCTAGCCTATTAAGTTATCATATAGTCATCCAGTTAGCAAATGTGTCATGTCAGTGAACAAATACTAAATTGAATATACTTACGCATGTTACCGTGGCTAATTCTACATACTTATCACAGAGCTACTGGGAAAATGAAAAGATTATTGGCATGGTTAATTTGTATTCCACATGTTATGCATAATAGAGAATTTTGCTTCCTTATTTGTAAACAGAACTGTTGGGATTCAGGGCAAACTTGAGAGCCAACAGGCACTGTCGTCTCATGTCAGTTTGGTCTCGAGTTAATGCTGAGGTCAGAAAATGCAGGGTTGCTAACTTCCATGATTCTATTGCAGCATTTGGGAATTTCCTTAAAACGTCAGCCTCTTGTTGGACTTCAGCAAAGCATTCAGCACAGTTTCCCTCAGCCTTCTCCTGCACAGAGTGGTGAGATACAGATTGAATGGGTGGTCTGCCAGATGGGTAGGAAATTGGCTAACAGATTGCACTCAGAGGGTGGTGATCAATGGTTTCTGCTCAAGCTGGAAGCCTGTCACAAGTGGGATCCCCCAGGGATTGATACTGGTCCCCGTGCTGTTCAACATCTTTATAAATGATCTGGATGATGGGATTGAAAGCACCCTTACCAAATTTGCTGATGATACCAAACTGAGTGGTGAGGTGGGCACGTGAGAAGGGAGAGCCATCCTACAGAGAGACCTGGACAGGCTGGGAGAGTGGGAAAGCAAGAACAGTTATGAAGTTTTACAAAGTGTGGCTGGGGAGCAGCTTTGCTGAAAGGGACCTGTGGGTGCTGGTGGACAACAAGCTGAACGTGAGTCAGCAGTGTGCCACTGCAGCAGCAAAGGCAAGTCAGATCCTGGGCTGCATCTGTGGGAGCATTACTAACAGAGGGAGAGAGAGACTCGATCATCTCGCTCTACTCAGCGCTTGTCTGACCACACCTGGATCACTGTGTCCAGTTCTGGTCCCCACAATTCAAGAAGGATATGGACAGACTCTGAAGGAGGGCCAGCAAGATGACCAAAGGGCTGGAGAACCTGCCCTATGAGGAAAGGCTGAAGGAGTTTGGTCTGTTCTCTCTGGAGAAGAGAAGGCTCAGGATACCCCATCACAGTATTCCAGCTGCCACTTGCAGGGCAGCTACAAAGAGGACAGAGGCTGTCTCTTCGCAAGGAGCCATGTAAAGAGGACAAGGGGCAATGGGTACAAGTTGCACAAGTTGAATAGGAGAGGTTTCATCTTGATATAAGAAAGGATTTTTTCACAGTGAGAGCAACTATTCGCTGAAACAACCTCTCCAGATTTGGGGTAGAGTCCCCATCACCAGAGGTTTTCAAGATGTGACTGGGACAAGCTGCCGGATAATCTCATCAAGTCTCCCTTTCTCCATGAAAGGTTGGGCCAGGTGATTTTCAAGGTCATTTCCAATTTAGGCTGTTCTGTGATTATATGATTGTTTACAAACTTGTTTTCTTTTAAATAATAGTAAAGTTTTTAGCCCTAGGTGTTGGAGGCAAGTGCCTGGAAATATTAAAAATTATGTGAGAAGAGCTTTTGAGGGCAAATAAAAGGAGCTGAGAATGCATTATTGGAAAGTGAATCTGAAACTTTTTGCAAGCCAGCTCTCTTCATGTCTGAGGAATCAGCTCAGAACTTGTAAAGGTGTAGAGTGTTCAGTATTGTAAAAAGTCTCTTTTTGCTGCAGTTGGTTGTTATTAATATTTACTGAGAGGATAACTGAACTGGTACACCAAGTGGCCTGCTAAGTTACCTCTTAAAAATATAATAAAATTTATAAATAAAAATTTATTTGGAGTTTGTGTTCCTTGCAACCACAAGAAATTTTTCTTAATCTTTTCAGAAATGTTTATGTGTTTCTGGGCCCTTTGCTGTCAGTTTGGTTATTTTCTCCTCTATTACATTTCTAATATTTTACTGTATTGCTAATCATGTTGTTTTAGGAGTTTTAAAAAGCTTCACGTTTCTCTGATGGCCTCAACTTCTGAATCAATTACCTTTATGAGTGCATCTCAGCTTTCATTGGAAATAAAGTATCTACACATTTCATTTTCTACGGAAATAGTTGAAAATATGACTGGAGCACACTCTAGAGGCTCAAAATTTCAATGGCAGATAAAAGAACTGAATTTATTTATATTTCAAATCTCATGATTTTGAAGCAAATCTCATGTTTTTTTAAGCTTCTTTCATTTCTGGTGAGGATTTGAAGCAAGATTCGTGAATGCTATGGATTTCCTTATCTGCCATTCCTCCAGAGAACTATCTTTTATTCCTCTTAATCTGCTGACAGGGAGCTGGGTGTTTTATGTTGTGCAGAATCTCACATCTAAGTCAAAGATGGATGAAAATCTGCCAGTTCATAGATATGCTGATATTATTTCTGGAGTGTTTTGCGAACTAGCAAAATGTATCTTGGCAGGTTTTATAAAAGGGTTGTGTCCTGAAAAGGACCAATGCTGCACTGCACTTCATAAATTTATTTGGAGGGCCAAGACGTAAGTATACATAAATTTAAAAATTCTAAACAGGTTGGTGGATGTCATAAGATTCTATAAAATTTACTATGCCACTTTAAAAGCGTCACTACCCTATACAGGGGGCTATGTGTTTCTGCTATTTTGCAACATGTCACATGAGTGGGAAACTTGCATGAAGAAGAGGAAGAGCAAGCCTGGTAAAAATCCTGGTTTATCTGTTGCTTCAAATCACCTGGGTTTCACCACGTGTCTGTCCACCTCCACTTTGCAAATATTTTTTTATCTGTATATTTCCAATAAAATTTGAAGCTTTTAAAGTGTAGCAAAAGGATTAGTGCATTTTTTGGACTGCTGACACTTTAGGATCATGTTTAGCAATGGGTTCACATTACTCTCTTGAAGGATGGTGCAGATTGAGCTAAAAATGTCCAGTTGAGTGACCTGGACAGCTGAATGTTGTCACTGTATCTGAGCAGCAGTTTGTAAACTCATTCATTCTTCTCCTAAGCTGCCAAATAGGCAGCTATCAATACTGTCAAATTTTTGTTATTATTTTCAGCTAGTTATTAAACATGCACATTGCCCACTTGGACTCTGTTGATCATATATTATTTTATGCTGACACTCTAGAGCCTCAAAGATGAATCAAACTCGGGTGTCCCTGTCTGAGTGTTGAGCCCACATCCAGCAATCACAAGACCTTTCTTTTTTTAAACTGCAGTTGCTGTCTCTGATTCCACTTCTCTGGCTGGTCATCGCTTGATTACACAGAAAATCTGCCCTCCGGTCCTCCATCCTCCGTTGGCTGTGCTGCCTGTGTGAGGACTTCGGGGCAGAATTGGGCACAGCCAGTAGCAGCCCCCGGGGGGGGTAGCAGCCCCTGGGGGGGTAGCAGCCCCCTGGGGACAGGCTCCAGGGGTGTGCAGCCTGCCTGAACAGGGGCTGGCCTGGCACGAAGCTGCTTGGCACCCTCTCGTCACCAGGACCCTGGCAGGTGCTCAGGACCTGGAGATGTGGGTGAAGCAGCTGAGGGATGTGCTGATTCCATTTGTCCGTGCTGGGGCAGGGATTTCCAAACCATAACCTGTGAGTGAACGTTTACATTTGGAACAGGTGGGGCTTTTTTTCTTCTTTAGCTGGTAGAGAGCCTTTACATTTTGGAAATTGTTTGAATGACTGTTTAGGCCCACGACGGGATGTGATTGTAGTTACCAGTCCCAGGCAGAAACCACACAGCTGGCAGTCAGGGATAAAAGGATAGAAAAAAAAATCAAGGACAAAAAATACTGAACTGGAGCAAAACCAGAGGCATTTACTCCCCTTGCATGAGGTACAGCTGAGGACACGTCTGAGCCACTATATCAAAATAAAACCTCTGTTAATTACTAAGGGGAGGGAAGGCCATGGCAACACAAGGCAGTGGGAACAAAGAGCCTGAGTTTCTTTTTCAAAGAAATGTCCCACGTGTCTAAGGTAAACCGGACAACGCATCTGAGCAGATTTGTTTTCCCTAAAAGGTATGATCCGCTGCATAAAAGTAAACCTTTTGATTGAAAAGTGCCTTTGGAGTCTGGTTTAAAAGTCGAGAAAGCCAAAATAGTCTCATTTTAAAAGATCGAGGAAAATTTAAAAAACTTTTAGTATTTTTTGTAAAAAACAAAATTCACAAGAAATTTGTACTTGGCCAGTGTCACACTTTCCTATCAGAAGATAGCTTTACCAGTCTTACTAATTAGTTTTCAAAAGCAGATGAAATACCAAGTTTTTCTCCCAATCAAAACATCTAATTTCTAGCAAACATCTTTTAAAAAAGTGGCTGAGGTATTAATTGGCATTTGATCCTTGCTGGCATTCTCTACCGCTTAAAATCCTGAGCTCAGGCAAACTCTGGTTACAAAAACGGGTTTGGCAGTACTACCTACTGATTTCTGTGTGCATGTTGTGAAATCCCGCTGGGAAGAAAACTTAAATTTTAGCAGTAACTACCAGTAGCAATAAAAGAAAAAGAGCAAAAACCCCACAAGGGATAAGTAAAATAAATATGAAGGAGGAGTATCAAGCAAGAGAGAAGGAAATAATGTGCCATGTGACTGGAGTCAGAGAGGGCAAGATCATACTCTGTGTTTGATCCTGAACCTTGGGTTTTGATCCTGAGCCTTCTCTTCATTTACTGATTCTGGTGCCTAGCGCTGATGCTGGATAAGACACCTAAAGATAGTTTATATATACCACATTAACTTCCAACTACATAAAAGTAATAGCTATACATAAGACAGGATATTCTTAGCGAAGGCATCATTCATATTTGCTTCTTGCAGTGGGTTTGGTACAACTCTATGGCTTTTATATTTTCAAAAATTGTTCCTGATTGTGCAAATGCAAATAAAGGCATGGAGTAACTTCTGCTTGCACTATAGCCTTTATGTGTGCAAACAGTACTGCCATATATATAGCTAAAGGCTAGGGAAAAGTTAACATGAAATGGGCTTGTTTCTTACCTGGAATTTTTTAAATAATATATGTTCAAATGCCACTGACTGTAAGTCTTGAGAAATATTATTCTTTTTATTAAACTCAATTTAATGATTACAGAATTAACAGATGCATTTATTTAACTGTTAGTTATGTTTGGATATTTTTAAGGCATTTTTGATTTCTTGCTATTTATTTACCCAGGTTAGCCTTCAAATACACTTATTTTTAACTGCTTGCACAGATGCCATTGTCCGTTGCTAAAATTCAGAAGGACAATTACACTGCAACAGAATTAAGAAGATCATGCAGTGGCTATATCGCTTTGAGCTACTGTTACACACGTATATATGTAAATTCAGCCTATGTGGCCTGATAAAAATCACACTGCCTGAGTAAAAGTTGAATGTACACAGTGGTCTGAACTCTGCAGTTAAAGTTGGAGAGAACCTTTCACCACCAGGAACATGACAGGAAGGAGAAGCTGCTTCTGGCGAAGACACATAATGAAGTTAACTCCCATTCATCGAACTCGTCTTACTTATAAGGGGAGGCATTGTAAAAGTAATTATTAAGAGACAGAGCTAAGAACATCAGTGAGCTCAGCATACTATGCTTTTGAGCTTTTGTGATCTTATTAGATATATGGATGAGGTCACCTCCTGAAATAGCCCAGAGGAAGAGAAAGAAGAAAAGAAAAGATGCTGGTTGCCTAACATCATGCTGCTGCTCAAGAAATCACAGAGCCTCTTGCCAACACTCGGAGGTTCATTTTGGGCTGCTGTTTTCTTTATCTTGAAGGACATGCCAACAAATTAGGATTGTTCTGTTTTGTTTTGTTTCCCTGAAAATTCTTGAAGAGTAAATCAGAGCTATTCTTGTGAATGCAACTTCTCATCCCAGAAAATCATAAGCAATCACTGATATTGTTTCAGTCTTTCTGGTCTTGGGTGACCAAAGAGAAATCCTGGTTTGTGTCTGCATTTTAAAACCAGAAGTGAGAGCGATGATTATTTAGTCTGACATTCTCCATAACACAGGTCACGTCTTAAGTCGTAGTCATGGAGGCTCCATTAGATAACTGGCTGCTGTCTCATCTGCTTATTCAGTACTGAGTGATAAAATGCCTTGAGCTTATTCCTATATAGTTTTTTTTAATGTCAAAGTGATTACTATGAATTTCCATTAGCAAATACCATCACAATAAAAGATTAGCTATTTTTCTTTAAAGCTCATTGATTACTGATTTTTAATTTATAGCTGTAATTCTAGTTCAGATTGTATTTTAGACTGTAATTTAGCCTTAGTGATATTTTTGTATTCCTATGCTTGATATATAGAAGCTTCTGCACAAATTCATTGGACTTGAAAGAACATCAAAGTTCATCTAGTGCATCTTCCTGTTGTCAGGCAGGAACACGTGTAGATATATCCCTTCTGACAGATATTTGTCTCATGTTTTCTTAGAGGTTGCTAACAATGCTAAAGTTACAACATGTCCCCAGAAAAGCTGTCTTCACAGTGTCCAATCTGAATTTGCCTTGCTGCAGTTTAAAACTGTTCTTTCTCATTTCATGCACCACAGACATGGAAAAGACTATTTCCAGATGGTTTGCAATAGCCTTTCTACATATTTGAAGATTTGCTCCATCTTTTCACATAGGTCATGTATTTTGTGTACTGTGCTGTTGTTCTGCCTTGCATTTTCACTTTCCCCTTGCTATTGTTGGTAGCTTCATTAGCACATGTGTCTGTTGTTATTCTTATCATTCTTTGATTTTTGCCTCAAGTACTTAAAGTTAGAATCTTCACAGTGAGTAACTTCTTGATAGTGAATCATCAAAACTTGCTTTTATATTTTAGCTGGATTAGTTTATTCACACTGGAAAGACAAGTTTTCTAAAGTCAGTACATCAAGGATTTTTGCTAAGTCATTGGCATTTAAATACTTTATTTCACTATTTTTTTAAATACTGATTTCCATTTTCAGGTCTCCAGTATAAAAATGCTCTCCAGCTGAAAAGCAGGTAGGTGTCCCTTGCATTTACCTCTGGTTTTGGGATGTCAGACTGGACAATTCTTGGCAGGTGCCATTCCTTCCAGGGAAACAACTTTAGGTAGCAGGGCTATATATCTTGTCCCTCAGAAAGATTTAGCTTCAAATTAGCTAGATGGCTGGTGCTACTAGCTGGCCAAGAGTTTGACTAGTTTGCCCCTAGATGGTAGCTCGTGTCATGCAAGGGTGCTCTCCTCCCATGGCCAGCTTCCAACGGTGGAACGTCTGCGCTCCCTGCAAGGCGAACATCTATCATTTCACCTCACATAATCCCAGAGCAGAATGGTGGAATAATTTGTGTCAGAAGGGACCTCTGGAGGTTTCTAGCCCAGCCTCCAGCTCAAAGCAAGGCTTATGCAGTATTTTCTCTAGTTGGGTTTTGAATAACTACAAGCGCCTGGTCTGGTCTCCTCTACACGAGGTATGCAGAGCAAGCCCAGCATGCTCAGCCTCTCCTTTTGTGCGCTGTGCATCAGCCTCTGGACCATATTCGTGGCCCTCTGGCTCCAGATTGTCAGCAAGTCTCCAGTACCGGGGTGCCCAGGACAGGATGTACTCCTCCAGATGTAGCACCTCAAATGGGAATAACATCCTCACAACAGAGGAAAAATCCCTTCCCTTGGCTGGCTGGCTGGCTACACTCTTTAATACTGCGTGCTCGAGGCAACAGGGGGTTAACGTAGCTGAGAGGAAGTTTCTGTATGGATTTAAAACTTATTTTATTCCCTTTTGCTTCACGTTGGTTATATGAGCTTTCTTCAGAAGAAGTAATGATTTTGCTTAGTTCCCATGTGTGTAACTTTTATTTAGAGTTCAGCATCAATCTGAACGCCTCTCTCAAACAGGCTTTTCCACTCCTTTGTGCTACCAGTGCCACAAGCTTCCCAAGTCTTAAAACAGGTCATGGTAACTAATGACCATGATGGACACCAGTCCATTTCACAGAATCATAGAATCATGTAGATCATCAAGTCCAACTGTTAACCCAGGACTGCCAAGTCCATCACTAAACCATGTTGCTAAGCACTGCAACTATATGTTTTTTAAACACCTCCAGGGGTGGTGATTCCACCACATCCCTGGGCAGCTGGTTCCAATGCTTGACCACCCTTTCAGAGAAGAATTTTTTCCGGTGAAGAAAATTTGCAGGGTTGCATCATCTAAAGCCTTTAAAAGAATAGCTGTCTGCAGATCTCATTTTCTTCTTGAATATGTTTCAATACTTTTAACTGATTATTCAAACTGTGAGTGTATTATTCCTGCTGTGACCGTATTAATACCTCTTTGCCTCAGTAGAAAGCTGAGGCTTAGTTGTGCTGTGGTCAGCAAACTCATCTATATTTTGGGAGCTCAACTGGCTGTTACGGAGAGGCAGTTTCCGTTCCATCTGAGCACATCCTGTGCTAGTGAAATACCTCAATCATGAACATATGTTGCAGGAAATACAGTTGTAGCACTTAGGGTTTTTTTTTAATTTATTCTTAGACTTATGACTAAAGGACAGTGTCAAAGTTCACAATCTAAAATTGAGTATTTCTTGACAGTCATCTTATTTTTAGGTCCTTTAACTTGAAACAAAACTTTTCTTGGCTTGAAACAGTGATCAAAATATATACAGCTGTATTTTACCATAAACAATTAAATGCCTTTGTTGAAGCTAAATTTGCTTATGTGAGTTTCTAGTGTTTACAAACCTAGTAAAAGAACAATATTTGACAATAATAAGTGGAATTCTTTCAAAGTTTGTTTGCTTAGTTTTTCTGAGTTTTTCTTTTCGTTTTGGAAGAGGAAGCTAAATTGTATCAGCTTTGGAGTCCTGCAGGCATGATGTGCCATCATTTCTTTCTCATTAGGTTATTTTGCTGTAAATTATATATGTGTATATTTCAAATAGACCTATACCATTTAATAAATACAACCCTAAAATGTATTTTGAAATAAAGCCAATAATCTGTCTGGTGCATTGCAAATTCAAAGGTACAAACAGAGTCTTAAATAAATGTGTCTTGGGCTCAGATTTGGATCTCCTTATTGCATGGAAAAGTAGCGGCTCCTCAAACAATCCTGCTGTGTCTTTTTGAGGAGAAAAGTCTTCGTCCATGTCAATAAGTCTATCCAACTTTGTCACCCAATATTTAATTATGTTTCATTACTACTGCAGAAGGTCTGCTCTTACAGTTATTTAGGCGAAGATCTCAGTGTATTTATCAGGGACTGAATAAAAATTGTGGGATCACTTTATAGCTGCTGTTTAAGTCAGATGCATTACAGACTGTTTTCATGTAATGCTTAAACAAGTATTATGGTGTTGAACTAGCTAATTCATACATTCAAGACTTAAGCCCTTGAAGCAACTTGGATACTAGCTGAAAGAGCATAGATAAAGACCTCAAGTAATTGCAGAATTAATTACTTAATTTTTTTTCACTTCTTATGTTTTATGTATGCAAAATTTTTAGCTCAGGTCCAAACACAGTATCGCATTTATTAAATTAATAATTTGTTGCAACTTCTGTGTAAAAACGAATCTTTATTTACATCTTTAGTCAAAATCCGTAGAAGTTCAGAACAATTTTCCCTGGACATGAATTATTTCTTCATGATTAAAATCAAGAGGAGAGAGTGAGGAAGGAAAATCCCTATGAAGTTCCCCTTGGAGTTCTCCCCATTGACTTTTAATTTGGGAAAAATGAAACTTGGTTTTCAACATAATGAGGTAAGGAGCCTGGAAAACGTACAGCCTTCCTGTACTAGTGTTTCTTTCATCATTTTGCACTTCCTTTGTACAGCAGGACAGTGCAATGGTGTATGGTGGTGTAAGATCAGTCCTCCACAGCAGCAGAAAAGCATCTTTCCTGGAAAGATGTTAAGCGCAGATTCAGAGAGGTGCTCCCTTATCAGAGCTGATAAATGGTCCAGTTCCACTTTTAAGGAAATGGCAGCAGTGGATGGTGTCTTTGACTTTTCATTTGCCATTTCAGAACCTTGTGAATGACAGGAAACAGGGATGCTTGCTTTTTCTCTTGAAATATTTCATATCTGTATGGAAGATGTGTACAAAAGACTTATTTTTATGTCGGTTTGAGCAAAAGGAGTGCAGTCGTACAGGCACGACAGTGGCTGATTACATTTTTTTCCTAGCTGGTTTAGAAAACAACCCAAGCTTGAAGTTAACTTCTGAACAGCTTTGATGTCAAGAACAAGAAGTTGAAACCAGCACGGGGGAGCACACTTGTGAAAGACTGGCTTTCTGGTGGCTCAACCTCATCTGTACCATGTCGATTGAGCTGTCTGAGCTTGTAATCAAAGATGGAGCAGTCCTTGTGAAAGTCTGTCCCCTGTTCTACACAGGTTTCTACGATCAAATCCTCAGCCTGGGAAACTGCACCCCTGAAAACAGAGTGTTACCTTTTAAATGTTATTCAGCTACAAGTTTGATAGATGGGTTTATTCTCATCCACAGAAGTTGCAGGCAGAAGTTGCCACAGATTAAATTTGTCTGCTGCAATGAGGTCTTTAGAATGAAAGATAATATGGGATTCCATACTTTATGTTCAAAACAGTACTTTTCCTTTGTTTTGTACTGAAATTTAGGATATAAAAAGAGCCAGAAGTGGGCTTTGAGTTTCTTCATCATCCCTTTCTCCTATAAAACTCCTAGTTACTTTGTGAGAATTTTCTTGAGCATGGACTTCGGTGTTTTGAACTTCTATATCAACTAATTAAATAATCCTATTTTCAAGAAGTACTTGACCAGTAGACACATATGGAGTGTAATGATGTTAAAGTAATCATTACTGGTCCAGACAGTCCTGTGAGTTTGGACGGGGCAAAATGATGAGAAAACAAGGTGGGTTTGAATCGCAAGAACTACACTGCATTTCAAGCTTCTTTTATTTTACCACCACACCACCTTCTTTTTCTTTTTTTTTTTTTTCCTTTTTGCAGGCTTTGTCTCATTTCCTAGTATATATTTGGAAAGTTAAATAACTAGATCAAGTTATTTTGGTGTTGCTGTTTCTTCCCAGTGGTATTAGGCTGTGATGTTCAGTCCACAGCAGCACAGCCAAGCAGCATTTGAGCTTCTCTGCGTACATTAGTTATGTCAGACATCAAAGTGGGTGGCTCACATTTAGATCTGACCCCACCCATATTATTAAATTTAAAGATTATGTCAATACTCTTGTGAGTTACACATCAAATATAAATAGGTTACAAAACATTTCTGAATGGTAAACTACCTCAGATTGCCTCAATTGGTGCAATTAGATGGCAAATGTAATTTACATGTTGAGCAGTGCAAAAATTCTTCCTTGTACTAACAAGGATACATTAAATGACATCTCCAGCCAATTTCCTTCCCTTAACGTCCTTTGCTTCTTAAGTTATTGTTTAAGACACTTCCTAATCCTAAATTAGCGCAGGTAGTACTGATTCAGTACTATTTGGCATTGATGTAGTGATAGCACGTTTTCATCTGACTGATGTACATGATAAGAAGCTTTTCCTTTCTGAGCTGAACAATTATAGACTTGTTTTGCTGTTGAACTGAATATGCAAATAATTATGAGGAAAATAGGCAGTGCTCTGAGGAAAGCCTCTGGTTTCCAAGTCTAGTCCAATTAGTAAAGAAGGAAGCTTTCTTACACAGCTTTTATCATGGTCTGTTTCACTGATTAGAGATTATTAATAGAGATGGGACTGAACACTCTCTAGATTGAAAAGTAACTAGGTATAGAGTCAATCCGTCATCAATTACTGATTAATGTAAAACAGATTTATAAATATCACATCATGCCATCACTTCTAACATGCTAAAAACATACAGAGATCTGCAGTGCTTTGAATGTGCCCTAGAAAAGCCAAGGTAAACACTGAAAAACTTACTTTGCTTAATTTAAGAAAAGATTTTATCTTACCTATGTAACATCTTTCCTTTTTGTAGCCATATCCTGTAGGCATCTGGAACATGCCTTCTGGAAACTGGCTGAAAGATGTGGCAGCAACGGCTGCAGAGCTGTCTTCAAAATACACTTTACGTGAATTCAGAAACTCTTCATTGGGAACGTAGCAAACATGAACAAAGAAAAAGGAGACAAAAATTTCAGACAGTCTTCAGGCCATGGTTCAACCCAATGTTTTCTAGTCCAATTCCTGAGTTTAAAAGCAGGAATATCCCATTACCTTGTTGGAAACACGAGGTTTAACACAAGGGCACTGAGTAATGAAAGCCTGATGCTCTCCTTACAAGGGACACTTTTATATGGAGTAATAACTTCAGTGGACTACACCTGAAATATGCCAGGAGAATATGGCATAGGAGAACATGGCATATGAGGGCAGACCTTATAGACGGTTTGTTCGCTAAATGATGATGTCACCTAAGCTTGAGAACTCTAGGAACTCCAGCGTGTCAGTGTCTTTGTTATTTCTCCTTTCTAATCAGCTCTGGTGTGACTCTGTGTGTGCACCCTGGCTTTTATAAAGTTGAAGATCTTTAGGATTGAGGGCCTCTGGAAGATCTTGTTTGGTAAGGTGCTTGTCAAGTGACTACTAATTTATCAGAGCATACTTTTCAGTTTTATTTGGCCAAAACTAAGAGCACTGAAATGGTTAATTGCTGCAAAAAGGACTATAGAAGCCAAGGAAAGCCACACAAGACTGGGATTCGTAAACACTGGGAACTTAAAGAGAAAAAGGCAGAGGGCGGAGCCACACAACCACCACCATAATCTGTCTCTGTTGGGTGGCTGCAGTTTTTCATCAATAAAAAAGAGAGCAGCCAGAGGTGCCCAGAGATGCTGGGGTGAAGTACAAGATTTCAGCGGCTGCCATCTCTGTGTGTCCTGTCTGATGGGGCAGGCAGTCGCTGCCCCAGCTGGCCCTCTGCCCTCCTCCTGTTACCCAGTAACAGCATCCATGCAAACCCTTTAGTCTGGGGAGGTATAGCTCCAACAAGCTGGGTGAGCCTTCAGCAGGGCTTGTGCTGGAAGAGTTTATTTAGTATTTGGTTTCGTTCAAAAGGAGCACTAGGAAAACATCTTACTGCTGACTGAGAGTGTCAGAAGTAAACCTGAATTGAACCAGTGATGATACAAAGGTATATAACCTAAATGGACATGCTATAAATAAGGGCTGGAAGGGTGCAGATGCTAACTGTAAGGCAGATGGTGACATATATTGACTGTAACATTTATTGATGGATCATTAGAAGGCTTCTAGCGCCTTGGCACTTCAGTACCTACTGCATAGGAAACAGGCATAGTCAACAAATCATACTGTAGGACTAAAAATAAAAGCTCCACCAGCTCACGTGGTCTGCTGCAAAAATAGTCCAGAGAGCACTTGAAAGCCTGATCAAGCTGATAGACGTTACGCTGAGCCCTGCTGCCTGCCAGGCTGGGGCTCTGGCCAGGTGCCAAAGGGAGCAAGTTTCCGAAACCCTCCCCTGACCATTCCCTGCTGTCAGTACCAGCGAGTGCAACCCCTGTGCCCAAAAACCAGCAAGGGTGACAGATGGCAACGCTTGCTGTGCCATGGGGAGACAGTGGTTTCCCCTGTGAATGGGGACTGATCCAGGTTGATGGTTTTATCAAATGTACCCAGTGTGTTGACCACTCATACAACTGTGAATAAGAGTCCTCTTACAAACTTCACCAACTAACCGATCCCATCAAATTTAGTCCTCTTTCTCTTTACCTGACCAGAGTGTGGAAATGCTATCATAAATATGCTGACGGGAGAGTTGTACATTTTGTGCTCCTGCTCAATGCATTAACCAAGAGCCTCTAGCATCTCTGTGTTCTTTTCCCGTCTCTCATCCCATGTGCTGCCCTTCCATCCTCCCGTACTTCAGAAACATCTTGAAAACTATCTGTCTACTGCCAAGGACTTTGGAGTAAAGTGGAGGACAGGCTATTCACACTAGCAACAGGACGCTACTTCACTCTGGTAATGGCTGCATGTTTAAAAACAAGAGAGGCATAGATCTGTAGCAAACTTTTATAGGATTCAAAAATATGACTAGAAAAGGACTCTACAAAATACATCCAAGGGTTGTTATGTGTAGCATCCAACCCAATGGGCCTATATCTCAGAGAAGAGGATTTTCTTCCATTAACCTAGTTCACTAAGTGAATTTTCCATGCTGCAATGAACGGATGTCATTAGCATTCACTCTGAGTGAAAGAATGGCTTTGACTGTGGTTCTGCTTATTTGACTTCTCTCACTAAACCTTATCCGTCATGATGAATGCTTGGCCCACTTTGATTCTGGTAGGCATAACATGAAGTCTGCCGAGGAATGGAGCCTGGGCGAAGTCCAGCCCCTGCTACTGCAGTCAAGTCATACAATCACTTTAACCCACTCATTACACTCCCCTCTAAAAATGGTTGTGTTGTTTGCCCCACTATTTCTTAGCAGCACTGAAGATTATTATGGAAGAACCAAGTGTCTTTCTGATTTTCAGCATAAATTTATTCAGAACCTGTTTATATCCATTTGTTCTTGTGCTAGCATTGTCCTTAAGCTTGAACAGCTTCTTGCCTGTCTATTGGTGATATTTACCTAGTGATGTATTTATAGACAGCCCTCCTGTACCCTTTTTCAGGCTTTGTTTCACCAGGGCAAACAAGCCAAGCTCCCATAAGATCGCTGTCCGTCTTCTAATGACTCTGTTTCAGTGTGGTTTAATTTTTCTGGAACATGAGTGTCCAAGTCCCTGTGCTATACTCCAAATGAGGTTTTACTAACAACTCTGTAACACCCTTTCTTACCTTTACTCTGCCCAAAATCCTTCGTTAGATACATCCTAGAATCCACTTTGCCCTTTTTATGGATGGTTATGTCAGTCCTCCGTGATCAGAGCTCTTTGCAAAAGTATTAGAGCTTGCTGTTTAAAAAATGTCACAGATTCATTAACTTCAAGGGAGCTGTGACAACTGCCACCAGCTGGGGATCTGCATCTGATATTTCAGCTTGCAGGACACAGCTTTCTCTGTGGCTAGCCTGAAACGGTGGAACTCACTGCCAGCTCCCCTCCCCCAAGACCTTCCCCAGGGGAACCACTGATTTGCTTCCACCCGGCTGGCAATGTTAAAAAAGCATTTAACTTCATCTCATGCTAACAAAATACTGGGCAAAATTTGGCAAATACTATTCATTCAGTATGCATGTGTTAAAATCTGAAAATGTCAGCTTCTTTTTTTTTTTTTGTTTAAATGCAAAACATTTTCAATCATTTTAGCCATTTTGATTTCTAGCCATTCAATTCTTGTCGTTCATTTCTTACCCAGTCCTCATTAAGTGTGAATAAAACTTTCAAAATGGCAATAAAAATAGATTTCTTTCTGTGCAGAGAGCCTATGTGTGACTGCACTGCTGCCTATTGTCCTTCTTCATTTCTTTCCTTCTCAGGTCTATCCTTCATGTTCTATCATCTGTGATTTAGACTAAGCCCTTCATGGCAAGGACCTTCATTTTATATTTGCCCCTTCCTAAAGCAGAGACACTTATTGTTGGTTTCTGAAAGTATAAAGAATGTAGCAGATCAATGCCATTATCCTGAACTGCACTTAGAAGACAAAGGCAGCGTAGCTGTTGAATTGATGCTCTCAGGAGCATGGAAGCAGAGCTACATTTTGGGCTATTGCAGACTTGCCAGAGGACTCTGCAGATATTTCCAACTAAAGATCATAGCCAGGGTAAAAGCTACAAAAGCACCCATGACTGCAATAAAGCTTATAACACAGAGAATTGTCTTAGTTACCCCATCAAATGAAGCAGACATTAATGACAATTTCGACTGCTAAGACTAGGATAGCCAAGGATCTGGCAGCAGCCTGGGCTCTGAACTCAATCAGAGCGTGATATCAGTAGGCTGCACTGATTTTAAATAAAGACATGGTGACAGTATTTCTGCTTTTGAATAGACCCTAAAGGCACTTGCCCAGGAAGCAGTAGAGCAAGTGGAATAGAGGCTTTAGACATTTGAAATCCATGTCCAGGGGAAATAAATTTGGGAACTGAGCTCTGGAGCATCTCTCTCAGCTAAATGCTTTAACCGTGTCCAGCATCCCTGTTTTCCCATAGACCGTGCACCAGGTGCCTGCAGCCCCCCTGAAAGAAAGAGGTTTAGAATCACCTTTCCCTTTGCTTTTCTCTTTTGGGGACTGGCTTGGATGTGTCTGCATTCAGCACACTGCATACTGTGAACCCTGTTTGAGAGGCCCAAGTCTGCCTGGCCACCCACCACGCTGCCCTGGAGCTGAGCACTAAAGCCCTGAGCATCACACTGCTGTTGCCCCTGCTCTAGGAGTCCCACATTTGTGTTCCTGCATCAGTACTTTACCTGCATCCTGTATGGCACTCATTTATTTATGCTTGATTGACAGGCTTCTCAGGACTAGAATTTTGCATCTGCCTATTAAACTACTTTGCAGCTTGGAAGATAATGAAATAATTGGTTCTCTGTTGTGTTTTTTTCCTCCATTGTCACCTGTGCCAATACCACAAAGCTCACGGATCTGCCTTCCCAAGTTCACCAACACCATCTTTGACATATAGATTTTAACTGACACCTTCAGCTGACAGGTGGTCAATCAACAGCAAAGAGGGCTGGTGGTACTGAACTCGTGATAGCTGGTTTCAGTAACTGCAAAAGACTAGCTCCCCTGTGAACCTTCGGATACTTTTGAAAATCAGGTTTAACTAGACATGGAACTATATCTCCGAGTTTAATACAGAAGTGTTGCTTTGCTGGGGTGAGGTTTTCACTCAGAGGGACGTAAACCTCCCTAGGCTAAAACTACAGAGATAATTACCTATAGCATGGGAATCCCAGCACTGCGATTGATTCGGTATGACCCCTATATAGCTAATTACAGATTGTCAGGGCAATTTCTGTTCAAGCTGGACTGATATTTAATTAGTCTCCTCCCCATTAAAATCCTGACCTCAGTTTGGCACCGGGAAAGCAGAGAGTCCTGTATCCGGCCAGAGCATCTCATTGCTGTGCTGGGGCATGCAGACAAGGTATTAACAGCTGGAAATGAAAATGAGAGTCCAAAATGAAGCAGCAGCTTTCTCTACTTGCTGTTTTCTTCCTCTCCTGCTCTCTCTGCTCTAAAACCTCTTGCTCAGGCTAAAAGACTAAAGCCCACACAAGTACAATTGCCTTTTGGAGCCTTTTAGTTAATTCATAGCACAGAATAGAGGAGGTATCTCTACTGGTAACTTTCTGGCCAAATTGAAAACTGACAATTTACTCCTGCTGCTTTGTCTTTCAACCACTTGCTAATCCATGGCAGAAAGTTACCTTCTACCTCGTGCCTACCTGGTTTCCTTAGTAACTTCTCATAAGAATATGACAAAAGCTTGGAAAAGACCAAATAAATTGTCGACTGCTTAATCTTTATCTATAGAAAATTGCACTGTTAAATCTGCTAGATCTCTGCCAAAGCTGGCTGACACATTTCGTAGGATATTTCTTTCTCTCTTGTTCAAAAAAAGGGTCCAGATCTTAAACCCCAAAAAACCCCAACAGAACATAAAAATCTGTTTGCTTGTGTAAAGAGATTTAAGACCTAGAAGTTACCTGAACCTGCATGCGTGCTTCACATCTATTCTTTATTTACAAGAGTCAGTACCAAAATTACTTTCTCAGCTTTGAAGATACTTAAAAAGTTTTGCAGAAAAAGGTGCTTCAAATCACACCTTGATGCCTTCAGAAAGAGTTCAGATTGCTTAAACATTATCAAAATGGGTGGTTAAATAAAGATATGATTAGTCCATGATTCAGAAGCAAAAGTGGGACCAAAGTCAGGACAGAGGAGAATCAGAACAGCTTTAATTGTGAAACAAAGAAGAAGGAGTGCAGATCAGCAAAAATTATGTATTTCGTTCTTTGTGTTACTTCAAAATTCCCACGATGGCACAGGTTCCACTTGCTGGATGGTGCGGATGCAGGATACCTGTCTGTCCTACAAGCTTGTGGTGTAGACGGACAGTACTGGGACATGCAGGAGGGCAGGATAAAAGAAGGGCACAGTGCAGAGGTTTTGGGTGGTTTCCAGTAAATACCTTGTAGGGGAAGGTCTGACAAGGAACGAAGCCAGAAGGGATTGGCATGCTCCTAAATCTTTCGGGCACTTTCACTTTTCTCCTCTAAAGATTTGGAAATGGTTCCCCCACCTGAATCAAGCTTCTTTGAAAGATCTCCAGGCAGGCCATCCAACATGGCTTTCTGACGGCAAAAAATTGCCATGTTTGTGTTCTTCATAGCTAGCCAGATGTCAGGTAGGAAGCTGTTGCTCAAAATATATATCTGAAAGGGGCAAAAGGAAAGACAAGAGTTCCAAACAGTTAATGCTAACAAATTTTAAAAGAGGCATCACACCTCCAGCATCAGCGTTTAAGAAAACTAGCTTCTATTACAGCTTAGAAGGGAGACGGGATGTTGGAGCTGGGTTATGTTGCTGCAAATCCCAAAGCACTTCTGTCTTTTAGAGGAGCGGGTGGGCTGGCCCGCGGGTCGGGGGGGACTCTGGACCAGGAGGTGAAGCCACCAGACCTGCTGCTCAGGGGTGGCGGTGGTGGCGGGCGCGGGGAGCCGGGCTGGAAGGGGAACCACCGAGATGAGTTCAGGGTTGGCAACATCCCCTCCAATGCTGCCTTGAAGGCGGTTTTGCCCCCGGAGGGGGTCGGGTGGGGTGTGAGGGGAAGGGAGGCGAGTGGGGGCCGTGGCGGCGTGGCCTCTCCTGCAGGTGTGCGGCAGCAGGGAGGCTGACGGCAATGGGGGGCCCTGGGGAGCCCACGCCAGGTGTTAGGGAAGCAACGCTGACCGCACGCAGGGCCCGGCCGGAGCAAAGCCCTGAGGAACGGGTTGTGCCAGAAGCAGCAAAGGGATGCTGTCACGGCTCCCGCTCCACCTCAGGTCGGGGTCGGCTGTCACCGCTCCATCTCAGGTCGGCTGTCACAGCCCTTCTGAGCGCCTCACCAGGGCGAGCTGCGGGGCCGGTGGCGGGGGTGGCGCCTGCCGGGCCGAGGCTCCCAGACGGGCTTCCTAGCGCCCGGGGACGGCTAGCGGCTAGCGGCTGGCGAACGCGCGGGCCGCGCGGACGGGACCGGTGGGGCCGGGAACCCGCCGCCGGGGCTCCCGAGGTAGGTGGTACCAAATGAGCCGCCCTCAGCCAGGCGCTGCGCGCCCGTGTGGGCTCGTCCCCTGCGGGACGGCTCTGAGCGAGGAGGAAATGAGGGGCCGGGGAGTCCGGCAGCTGCCCCCCCGCCCCCGCGGGAGGCCACGGCCGCCGGTCACCGCCTGCTCCTTCCCTGCGGCGGCCGCCTCCCGGCCGCGGGCGCCCCGCGCCCCGCTGCGCGCCCGCGGAGGCGCCGTCCGCCCGCTAGGGGGCAGCCGCCGCCCGCCCCTCGGTGCGGGTGCGGGTGCGGGTGCGGGTGCGGGTGCGGGTGCGGGTGCGGGGCGGCGCGCGCCTCTCCGCGGGCGCGCTGCCCCCGCGCGGCGGGGCCGCCCGCCGCCGCTGCCAGTGATGTCATGGGGCGGCGGCGGCGGTGGCGGCGGCGGCGGCGGCGGGGGGGGGGCGGGGAGGAGGCGGCACTGCAGCTGCATGTGTCTGTGGCGGCGGCGGCGGCGGGGCCGGGGCGTCGTCATCTGCATTCACATGGGGGCGGCGCCGGGCTCCGTCTGAAGCCCCCGCCCGGGGAGACACAAAACCCACGCGAGGCGCGGGGTGCCGCGACCCCCGCCCCGCCGCCGCCATGAATTCGGCGGAGCAGACCGTTACGTGGCTGATCGCCCTGGGCGTCCTGGAGTCGCCCAAAAAGACCATCTCCGACCCCGAGGGCTTCCTCCAGTCCTCCCTGAAGGACGGGGTGGTGCTCTGCCGCCTGCTCGAACGCCTGCTCCCGGGCACCATAGACAAAGTAAGTGCCCGGCTCCCGCCGCCCCCCGCCGCCCTTTGTGCAGCCGGGCCCGCCGCCCCCGGACCCGGCCTCGCCCGCCGCCGGGCCCCCCGCTCCGGCCCGCCCGCGCGGGGGGAGGGGACCCCCCGGGCCCGGGGGGTGAAGAGCGCGGGAGGGGGCAGTCCCGGGCCGGCGCCCGGGGCGTCCGGGGCTGAGCGGGGAGCGGCAGCGGGCAGCCGGGCCGAGGAGGGCTTCCTCGCCAGGGCCACGGCTTTGCAAGTGTTTTGCATAAAAAAATGCGCCGCTCTCCAAATCGAAGATCCTGGACATGCATGGGAGAAGCAGGGTTTTTTTTGGGGTGGGTGTGTGTGGGGGGGGGTGGGGGGGGGTGGGGGTTATGGACCTTTTCTGGCATGCCACCAGCCGGCTGCAAACTTGGCTACGCAACTGCTGGAATAGTCGGTGCCTCACCTCACTGGGGAGGTGATTCAGCTCATCCCCGCCAGCCTCTGAAGGACATTGTAACGTTTGATGGTTATTTTTCTTGGAGGCTGTTTTGGTGTTGTTTGGGTCTTTTACTGCTTGCTAGCCCGTGGAAAAAAAAAAAAAAAGAGCTCATTTTTTTGGGGTTGAAAAAAATGCATCGCACCCTGTTCTGCCTTGCGTTTTAAGAAAATGTGCTCTGTCAGGTAACTTTTCTGTGCTATGTACGCGTACGTAATTCCCGTCGTGGCTCAGCCAGTCGGGAGGGTTCTGGTTGTTGGTGCTGCGCCTCGAGACTCGGGACAGTGCCCTTGTCTCACCTGGTGCCTGAAAACGCAGCGCATAGGACCCACATCTTGGCAGAACTTTCCTTGTGAGCCAATACGAGGTGGTGGAGAAGAGATCGATGAAGGTTGTCTGCTCTGTTGGTGGGAAAACTCCCTGCTTGAAAATAACACCATATTTTTGACATTTTGCAGTTGGCAGACCACTCATTGGAGCCTGCTGGCAGTGGGCTTTTGTTACCTTTTGTGGCTTGCTTTCAAGTAGTCTGCTGACCCACAAGGTTGGAAACCAGTGCCTTCAGCTCAGTATTGGGCTGTCTCCCTTCAGTTCTTTAGTTTGCCGCCGACTTGGGGTTGTTACTGTTTGATGTTGTACCGTAGTATGGAGGTCCTGGCTCGGACTGGAGTCCTACTCTACTGGAATGTAGTAAGTGGGCTCCTGCCCCTACTAAATTCACAAGCAAATTAGGAGGTGGTGTGGGAATACGGAAAGCCCAGGGGAGCCCACAGTACTGTTGATGGGTGATGGAATTGATGAGAGTGGGGGCAGTGTGTTGGCATCAGTGTGAGTGTGGGTAACTCGAGGTCCTCTGCGGTGGCCGGTGGAGCTAGCTGGGACAGCTGAAGCCACTGCTGCTGCTGCCAGCTCTCCCCCCCACCATTTCCCCAGAAGTGGCTGTTTGGGCAACAGAGCTGAAAAGGATGTGCCTGCTCCTCAGGCGCTGCAGCTTTGCTGCTGCGGTACTTGAGGTGCAAGCTGCTGTCCAGGGCGCTGGGCTGTAAACTGTGGCTCCGGAGCAGGTAAATGTCCTGCTCCGCTGTCCAGGGTGACATGTGTGATGTGGGGATGAGGGCAGGGACCCCCTCAGCATAGGGATCCCCTGCCTGGCTACTCACCTGCTCAGGCAGGCTCTGCCCATCCCTCCTTGCTCCCCAGCTCTCTTGCCTCGTGGCATCAAGCCCAGGGAGGATCTTGGCAGCCCATCCCACTGCACCACACCAGGCATCCTCTCTGAGCACCTCTCCAAAATCTTGGGCTTTGGGTCCTGAGCTTTGGGGCAGAAAAGGTTTTCCCCCTTCTGCAGATGTCAAGGCTAGTAAAATGGGGTCCAGAACTGGGAAACTGACTCTACTGAACAATGAAGTAAATAAAAAAGCATGACAGAAAGAACTGTTAGAACTGCGTTTACCAACTTCACGTGCTGTTCTGTGTGTGGTATAACTAGGGACAGCTCAGTTAGTGTGAATGAGAGGCGCTCATTTCTTTTTATGTCAGAGGAGCGAAAATCTCTGATGTTGGGGCAGGGCGCCCCTTCGCAGCACCTGCACCCAGAGGAAGGTTTGCAGAGGGGCACAGCTCCCCACAGCCTACCCTGCCACCAGCCTGGCGTGCCAGGAGCTGTCAGCGGGGCTTATCATGGACCTCGTGGTGCAGAGGTGTGGGGTTTGCAGGGGGTGGTGTGCAGGCTGGGCCGGCAGCCAAGGCGGGAGGAACGCTGGTGCTTCGCAGCCTCCCACCGCCCCGAGCCTGCCCCGTGTTGAGCAGGGTGCTGGGATGGGCGGCTGCTGGAGGACCCTGCTGACCTAGTGTGTCTCCGCTGGCTTTGGCTTAGCTAAAGTCTGGGGAGAAGTTTGTTGTTTTTTTGTTTTGTGTGGGGTTTTTTTGCTGTTTTTTTAGAGGCTCTTCAGATGCATCTGAGAGACTTATGAATTAATTTTCCTATCCAACTTATGAATTCTTTTTCTATAGACTTGGGAGTATATACCACATACTTCTTTCATGCTCTCAGCTACCATTATAGTCTAAGCTATTTCCATGATACTTTATTTTTTTCTAATAAAAACTTAAAGAATTTACATCCATCCCTCTACTGTTATTTTTCAAACTCTTTTGCAACTACTGTTCTGTTATGTAATTTTTTAAAATATTTTAAAATATTGAGTGCATTTTAAATACGAGCCCTTTTGTTCCTTACTTATTCTGAAAGTCTGCACTTCAACTGGACATTTTTGAAATCTAAATCTAAAAGATAAAAAGTTTGTTGCACAGATGTAGATTAATTCAGTTCTTAAAATCATTTGAGTTCATAACTTTCTATAAATATCTGACAGCAGCAGACACTTTGAAGACTCACAGACCTCATTTTTCTGTAAATACAAAGTAGTAACTAAAACCAAAGAGAACATTAAAAAAATTACAAATTATAAATAAGAGGGATTGTTTATCAGTTTGGGGTTTTTTCAGATGTTTTCTAGAAAATGCTATAAATACATTTATTTCTTTCAAAAACTGTGTAGAAAGAGGATTCAATATCCGCAGGAATGCAATAATGTGTATTTTGGCATTTTGTGCTTTTTAAAGCCTCTGGGTAGCCCGAGACTGATTAGTAGAAGGTTTTTAATAAATAAAGGTTGTGTGACCATAAAAGGAATCAAGCACTTAAAGGTCAAAGAACAGATTTTTCTAAAGTCAGTACAGCAAATCAGAGGGTTTTAAGGCTGGTTAGCCTGTTTTTCCTTTAGATCGTTGTGTATTTGTATACCATCCTTGCACAGAATAACATACAGAGCTTCTTGTCAGGAAGTTTTGGCTGCATTGGTTTACATTACAGTCATCTTCTATCTTAAATGACAGCAAAGGACAAATACTAAATTCACCAGATTCCAAGAACTCTGAATGAAAATACTTTGGGAAGTAGTGTTATTACAGACTGTTTCTCTCATTTTTGGAGTCCCATTTAATGTCATTTGGCATTTTGAGAGAGACCACGACAGGGTAAAACAAAATAGTTGGGTTAGGCAGTGCGATGGTACGGCTCAATAACCTTACCCTGAACATAGGAAAGGGACAAAAGGGAGAGCAGTTAATTAAAAAAACAAAACCAGAAAACCCCAACAAAAACCCTAACAGCTTCCCTCGCCCTGATCAAACCCAGCCATGTCTTAGTTTTTTGAAGCACAAAGATCTGTGCTGAAACACACAGGTGGGTTGATCTGCTCTAAAAGATGGGGAGTTGCTGAATTCGAGCAGTTTGAATGAGAAGCCATGGTTTCAGGTTACAGGATTTCAGCCCCGCGCTGGAAAATTGAGTTACTTTGATGGCAGGGGAGAGGATCCCCGTGGAAGCATTGCAGTGCAGTTGTCTGCCGCTTAGATGCTTTTCCTCACAGAGATCATTTTCCAAACAGATTCCTCCATCGCAGACCAGTTTGACCCACTTTCGACGTTGTAAACAGAGATCAGAATTGGAGCGGGAATTTTCCTTGTCATATGAGGCTTCGCGCTCCATTAAGTTTTGTTTGTACTTTCATTTTTGGTCAGCTGTTCGACAGAAAGCATCATTTTGAAGACAGCTTTGTTCCGTTCAGGGAAAACAGGGAAGACGCATCAGGGGATGTGATGCAGCAGCCATTTGCCCCCCCCGTGGTTCCCCCCCTCCCGTTAGGGGCTTTTGGAGGGGGTGGGAGCAGCTGGTTCAGTGCTTTGAAGCCAGGGGATGGGGAAGCATGCTGGGTGCACGGCTGGGTCTCGCGTGCCCTGGCTCCCCTCCATCGAACAGACCGTCCCCAGCCGTCGCACCGAGCGCAGGACTGAACAACCGAGAAGCTGCTGGGCTGTGCGTGGGAGGCTGATCCGAACTGCAGCCGCTTCCTCTCGCCGCTCCCGCGTCGCTGAGGCGTGAGGGGAGCAGCACGGGGCTGGCCCCAGGAAAACATACAGCGTGCCCTCGCTGGCGGAGGCTGGTGTGCGGCTGGAAGAAAACTTTGTTCGCCTTGTGGAGGCTTAGCACCAGCATCAACATCAATTTGATTGTTAGTTGGGGTAGTATCAGGACTGACGGCAGCACGGATTAGGGTCTTTTTATAAATACCTCGTGTATTAGTATGGTTCTTTTTTTTAATGATGGAGGTCTTTGGCTAAATGAGGCGTTCTGAATTGCAATTTTAGGAAGAGATTAACTCTACGCAACTTGCAAGACAAATGAGTTGCTGTGTATGACCAAAAGCACTGAAAGAGAATCAGAGTCCCCAAAAGGAGGGTTTGGGCTGCCACATGCGGCAGCCATTTCACCAGCCTTGTCCTCGCAGTGGGTGTGTGTACCTACAGCTCTGGAAAAAATGGGAGATTTTATGTTCACTGGTCTCTGATTTCACATGAGTATGTCAGGGCTGAGTACTTCTGACCTGTTGTGACAAGGTGTGACCTGACTGTAGTATTTCAAGTGTTGCAAAGGGAGAAGAAAGGGAAGATGTTTGGGAGCCAGAGCTAATAACAAGTGTTGATTTTTATGCCCCAGTACCTTTTCAAAGGGTGCAACGCTGGCTGTGAGCTGGTTGTGGAGCCCAGGCAGAGCTCAGGAACTGTGGTGAGCACCCCACCAGCAATGCAGAGGTTACTCCTAAAGTAAGCGGTTGCCAGGTGCTCGTTGCCTCCAAGCAATCTGAATTTAGGAAATTCTTCTGGCAGGATGGGTCTGCCCCTGCAGCCCTGGTGAGGCTGTCGGGGTCTGCCTGGCTGAACAAAAGGACTGTCCTGCCTTGCTCACTGGAATGATGTTGCATGGTCCTGGTGTTACAGCAGCAGCAGGTCATCGTAGGACTAGACCTGGGAGGCAGGAAGCAAAATCTGCGTTTTAACGTGCATATGCTCTCTCCCCCTGGCAGGAGTCCTTACATAGAGCCTTCTGGGAGATTATTGTGCTTCTGGCAAGAATAATCCGTACTGGACAGCTGTGCCTGCCATGGCTGCATGCTTGGGTAGTGCTGGCGTACGTGCACATGCTGTTGCTCCAGGGTGGAAGCACTGCAGGGGCGAGCCAAGCACCAGGGGAAAGTTATCCCAAGCAAAGTCCTTACAGTGCCTTTTTCCTGAATACACACTGTTACACTGTTCTTGTAAGTGTTACAGTGAGCTTCTTACAGCGTCGTTTGGTCCTGTTATGGAGTTGTCGTTGGCTGTGTTGTCATTTACCACGTTACTTCTATTGCCTTGTGAGAGCGGTGGTGCAAGGATGCAGTGAAAGAGAACGCCCATGTATTTCTCACCTATGCACTGGCTCTGTAATTCTGGTGACTGGCATGTTATCCAGAGAAACACAGTCTGCGTGTACACGCTGAGGAAGCAGAGGACTTGCATCTGTGTTTGCTGTCTTTTTCCTTGAAAATCGGACCCTGTTAATGCATAAGGGTCTAGACTGAATTAAATGAGGGCATGCCAGGTCCTGAGAAGAGGGGGCAATTAAAGAAACTGTTGGTGATTAAATCATTTTTGTGAGAAAATACAGAAAGATAATGTAGTTTTGCAGGTCTTATTCTCATTAATATCCTTTCAACAGTTTCTAGATACGTTTGTGCAGAACATGGACAACAGAATAGACAATTTCTTAGCCCTCAGGTGCTCTACTGCTACCCAGACCATTGTCTGAACGTTGTGTCTGTGTGGGGAAAAGAAAGAGCTGTGGGGATGCCACCAGCACCCTTCCTCTGGTTACTGCTGCATGCTAGTGGCTGAGGGCACCACATCATTTGGCTGAAAATGTTTAAGATTGTAATTCAAGCTTTAAAAAAACCTGGAAGTCTGGCTTTAAAATTGAAGTTTACAAATGGTATATGTATGTAAGTGTATTTATTCATATATATATACCCATGTACTCGAATAAAATCTGGCTTTGAACCACTGAAGGGAATTCAATATACATCTTTGTTAAATAATTGTAATTAGCCATTACCTGGTGGCTGTGATTTGCAGAGCTGGAACCTTAACACATTTCAAGCATGACAGGGCTTACAAAAATACTGCGGGCTGGCAGCATGGAAGCAGCATCAGTCTTGCACCTTGGCTGGCTGAGCTTTACTCCCTGATCCTCAGCCAGTGTGACATTCCTGTGCTCTCCTTGACTTCGCTGCATGAGCAAAGCCACCTTCTCTCCATATCTCTTGGTACAACAAGGTTGCTGCCATCACCCACCACCAGCACCATGGAGTTGAGGAGGGGTGGCTGGCCTCGTCTGCAAGAAGTTGCCATCATGCAGCTCCTCACCGTGGACCTTTAGCACCCAGTGGGCAGAGTCACCCCGTTAGCCTGCAAAACACTGCTCAGGTCTAAAAGCATTTCATTCGGGTCTCCATTTTCCTGCTCTGCAGTGAGTGCTGTTGGATGATGTTGGCAGCTTGCCCAGGAGAGGGTCTCCACTGTAGGGCTTTGGTAGTCCTGTGGAATATTTTCACACAGAGAGGGGGGAAAAAGCAGTAAAAATCATACACTCCCCCTGGCCGGTGCAGCTTTGCTGACAGAGAAATGCTTTTGTTGGCTTCTTTAATGTCATTGGGAGAAGTGGTACTGTTAGACTGGCAGAGGAATTCCCTCTCTGGCATATGTTATATCCACACTGCGGAGCGATGCCAGCATATCTAGCAGCAGAACTCTCCCAGCGTAAACAAACCCTGAGTGATTGGACTCCTGAAGCCCAAGCTTGTGCTGCATCAAATCAGTGGCGCTGCACGGGAAACGCTGCAGGGTTTACATGAGAAAAGGTGCAGAATCCCTACCCACCAGCCTCCCTTTGCAGGGGAACCCCTTGAGGTAGGTTCTTGCTGAGCCTTGCCCGAATACCGCCCATGCCTGGAGCAGCACTTCGTTGGGCTTTTCCCTCTCACTGACTTCAGGGAAATACACGTTCTCCTGAGGGAACCTAATGCTGGCACCCCTGGAGCTCTGTGGCACGAGGCTGATGGTACTGCATGGGGTTGGTGACAGTTGCACGCTAGCTGGTCTCCTCTTTTCCTTCAAAACAGCAAGAAAATAAGCAAACCCACAGGAACTGGGAATATTAGTCCTCAGCATTTAGGAAGCAGTGGAAAGAAAATTACTCCTGCAGCTGCCACTAGACCCTGTCATGTGGACATACAAAAATCTTTGGAGACACTCCTGTGCATGTGTTCTGGTAGGACTCATGCATAGTTCACAGGGTGGGCCTGCAAGTCGGTCATAATTGAAGTTGCAAAAGGCAGCTGTCACTTGTGTTTGCTAAGTTTTATGTGCTTGGCATTCTCAGTTTCTTAATGCTGTGTTAATGTAGGTTTTTGTGTGAAATACAAAAATATAACGGAAACTTGAGAAAACAGAAACACCATCTGGAATGTCCGGGTGCTCTTAACTTACTGTGTTTGTCTCTTAGGGTCTGGTCATATTCCCACCTCCTGGGAGTCAGTTTACAGACTTTGATGGGTATTTGGTCAGAATCCAAGGGAGGTGACAGAAGTACAGTACTTCCACTGCAAAGAACATACTGTTTACTTGAGCATTGTTTAATACAGGTGCAGATCCGAAAGGATGACCTCAAACAGCTGTATCAGTTTTACAGTATCAGTTTTGCAGAGCAAATTAAAGAAAAAAAGTGGCTCTAGTTGTTGTGTAAGACTCAAAGAATCGGTTTACCAAGGCTGCCACAGACCTGGCTGGCATTTTAACCGAACTGTAAATTTCCTTTGCAAACGTAGCTGACCTTAGGTTTTGACGGCTATTTCCAGTAAGGGACTGAAGCTGCTAAAGCAGAACATCAGTGTGTTTGAATGTAGGTCACTGTTAATGAAGGCTGGTCAAGCATTTCTGAACATGTGCAAGGGCAGAACTTGAAGAGCTGGAGGACAGTCAACCAGAGTGCTCCTGGTTCCAGGTGCCATAGCAGGGGAAGTTGAGGGCACATGAAGCTGTGGCTGATGAGTTGGTACGGCCCATAGGGTGGTGGGATAAGGTTTTGTGGCAGTAGAATAGAGTTAAATGTGGGATTGGAGTCGCTGGTTTGGAAGGTGTGGTCTCAGGTGGGATAGATGGAAGGATGGAGTACAGGGACTGGTGTGGTGACGTAGGATGTGCGGCAGAGGAATGTCAGATGTGGGGTTAACCGTGCTGATGGCTATGGAGCGAGGCAGTGGGACCTAAGAGCTGCTGCTGTCACTATTAGTGGTGTCCAAGGGCAAGAGGTTTGGGAACCTCCATGCTAAATTACATCATAAAAAGTGGGCACCTCTCACTCCTCAGAGAGGATGCACTGTTGAGTTCTTCCAAAGGGCACTTAAAGGACTCTTGTAAGTCCAGGAGATGACTGGAGTTTGCAATGCTAAGCAGATGAAGGCTCACTGTGTTAAAATCCCAGATGGGGTCAAGAACATAGGTGCACTCTTGCTTTTGCCTTGTGCTGTGCCTTGGCTCTTTGTTAACTTCAAGACCAGGTGTTCTTCTCAGCATGTAAGAATTTTAGGGCATATTTTAAGGCACCCGCCTTCTGCTTTGTGCTGTGTGCAGAGCCTAAGTGAATTCTTGCATGAACCCTGGAAATTTGGGCACCTTAGTGCATGGCTTTGTAGGAACTTCAGCCTTTTACTGGATCTAGTTCTTAGTAGGTATGCTGACTGCCTGATGCTGTGTTTTCAGAGCATGGGTTTCCTCATTGCTGAAAAGTTTGTGGGCAGCAGGTTTTATAGGTTGGGAAGAGCCAGTACTAAGGAGCTACAGTGCCACAGAAACAGTATCATGGTAAGATCTGGTGTTCCATCAAGACACCTAATTTTAAAATAGAACTGCGCCTTGCTGAGAATCCTGGTCCGTGTTTTTAGTTTAATTATAGCATCCTGCTAATGTCACCTAATGCCACCAGCAAGATGTGTGATCTCTGAAGTGGTTGGGCTCAAATGCAGAGTGCTTGTCACTTACAGACATGGAAGGTCCGACCCTTTCAAGTGCAGCTCTGACTCCTGCTGTCTTGGGAGAAGCGTGGGGCTCTGTCCGTCTGCAGTCCTCTGAGCCCAGCTGTGTTCACTGGCTACAGAGGGAGCACCGCATCTGCCATCAGTCCCTATCAGGTGGTGCTTCCGCGAGAAGCAGACAGTGTCTGCCTCTGTAGCTATGGAGGACATCACTGTGATGCCACTCTTTCTTTTCCATCCTTGCTGGGTGGTGCAGTTTGTGAGGGTGGGTGCGATGGAGGACGGAGCAGGAAACTTGAACATCCCAGGAAACCTGAACATCCCAAGGGATGAGCTCTGCTGGGCACTGGTGTAGGAGCAGGCAGGAGGTAGCACTGCTGGGAGAGGTAGGGAGGGAAGGAACCTGCAGGAGCTGCTGGACAAGTGAATCACCTGTAGGTTCACAGCCCAGGTTAGTGTGAGAATGGCCTGGCTTCCTTCCTCATGATTTTTTTTAATCTCATCTTTATTCCTGAACACAAACCGTGGTGACAAACCTCAGCCTGCAGTGCTTGTATAGAAGGTGTTTGCCTCCGTGCCACCATGCTCCATCAGAAGATCAGTTACCCTTGATGTTGTGCCTTAGCCAGTCAAAGGTGCTGGAAGCAAAACACAGCTGCTGTGGGACCGAATGTGGTCAATGTGACCCTTTCATTAGCTTTGCTACATTGTTCATTTATAGTGTTTTTACTCTTTGGATTGCAGTAATGCTCTGTGTGTGCAAGGTGGTCTGAAACCTGGAAAGAAAACTGTTTCCTACTGTGGGGTGGATCTGGTGTAGAGGACTCCAGGCCAGATAAACTGGGTGTGGAAAAAATGGTCTGGCATGTTGTGGTGGAGGACAAGTACTCTTGTCCAGCCTGTCCCTACGCCACCTCCCTTTGCGACTGCATTCTTCTGCAATGCTCTCTAGAGTGCAGGGTTGCCTCTTTATGGGATTTAGCCCTAGTATCCCTACTGGAGGGACGAGTCTTTGAACTTTAGACTCAGGCAGCTGTACTCTGGAAAAGGGCATGTTTAAGTGTCTGCTTACTAGTTTGCAGCTACCTGTTATGTTGTCCGTTAGTTTCTGCTTCCTAGTAACTGAGATAGTCTTCTTGCATAGTAAACCATCTTGTATATATTACATCTTGTGCTAGATAAATGACCGATTTTTTAAACTTATATGTAGTAAGTTCATACTGAATCTCTTCCACTTGTCTTGGTAGATTCCAGTTTATATTTAAAGACCTCATACACCTCTCTGACTCATTTTGTCAACTTGTTCAGCAGATAAATGCAAGTAAACAGCTCATTTTCCATACGTATAGCTGAAGATATCTCCTACTTATTATTAATTGCTAATGTTTACTCATTGCACTCAAAGGACTGTATTTTTTTTTCTTTTAAACTCATTATTTACACGTTCCTTGCTTATTTTCTTCATATACTTTCCGTGTTCAAATGAACTAATGGTAGTCTTTTTTGTTTTTCCTAAGGCCACCCTGTCATACTGTTCTTGATACTGCCTGTCTGTGTTGCCCTTTTTAATGCATTTGTTGTTGTTGATTAAAATCATAGATTTAAACTGATCAAAAGGGACATAGCATTTAGCTAGGTATCATCTATTTGTACTCCCATCTTTTCTGGATAGTGGAAAATGTACTCCACTCCTTGATAGCTCCAGTGCATCATGTAAGTGTCCTCATTGAACTAGCCGTGATTCCCAGAACTACTCCCTGAGAGATTAAATCTTAATCAGAACCTGTCCCTTTACCACGAAGAAGTGGTTTAAACTGTTGCATTCCACTTGTCTCTCTGGATTCCACTGTGGAGTCCCAGTCCCTAATTAAGAATCTGTCGGGTCCCTCTGGAGTCCTTGTCTTTTCTAATTACTATTAACCTTTTTTATTTGTATTACTAGAGCACATAGAGGTTCCAGTTGGACACTGAAGCCTCTTTGTACTAGGCATCGTATAGACATACAAGAAGACAGCTCCTACTAATGAACTAGTGGGTGTTGGTCTGTGAGAGCAAGAGGATAAAGCAAATACTGGAGAGGAAAATATGTAACCTCTTTATTTCATTGGCTTTATGTACATGTAGCCTACTTCTTATTAAGCAAAGTAAATTTGGAGTGTTACCCTGCTGTAATTTTATTTTGCTTATCCTTTCTCTCTGAAAGAGAGAAGGAAAAATTTGCCATCTTTCAGGCAGACGAGGACTTACCTGCCTGTGGTCTGCTTGCGTTATGTTCTGTTACATTTTGAATGGTCTGTGAGGCCATAAATGTGATCTATGAGAGAGAGGTCAGTCTCCTGAGCTTCCTATAACTGTATGTAAAGGATGTCATATAAGTATGATTTTAGCATGGGCTTGGCCTGCGTGATTGCACTTTGAGATTCTCTCAGGGGGGCTGAGTTTGTTACTCGGGTCCCCCACTGTGTTTCTCAGCCATCTGTAGGAGAAGGTTGCCAGGATCACATTAAGATTTTCTAGATAAATAACTTCATGGGTTTGCTTCTTTTTATGGGATCGTTAATACTTTAAATTTCTAGCAGGATACAAATGCTAATATATTTTTAAATTCTTTACCCATATGCTTCTGTCTCCTGTTAGATAAAAATGCCACTGTAGCCACAGAGCTGAGAAAACATAGCCTGTTTCTTGCATTGCCCCTGAAGCCTTTTCCCTCGTTTTATGAGAGAAAAAAATTCTAAAGATTTACTGTAACTTATTCTTTTGAGGGAAGATGATTTTTAACTGGAATCATGCATTAGAGTGCTGGTCAGGCTGATCAGTGCTGGTCATGGACGTATATTTGGCACGCATTTTAAACTTCCAGACCTGACAGAGGACATTTTGCAGGGTTTGGGTTTTCTTTGCTTGTTGTTTCTTTAATCTTTAATTGGAAGTTTTTGCCCTCCTCTAATGAGATGTCCCTCTTACACCATCCCCCACCCCCATTTTTTTTTTTTTTTTGGCCTATGTCCAGGTGTGGTGCAGTCTTTTATGAATTATGTGCAGTCACTTATGAGGTAGTAATACATATATCTGGGTTTCTTACAATAAGTGGGTTCTGTGCTTAAGGTATTGGGGACTTTGGCCATGAAGAATGTTTATGTGGATTATGTTACAAGACAAGACATTTGTTTCTTTATAGAGAAATCTAGATTTACTGTGATTTCTTGTTAGAAATTATTCTGGTTTTGAATGTAGAAGTAATTTTAACGTGGCTCAGAATGAAGAGGCCTTGATGAATGATGCTGGCATGGTTGACAAAGCTTCAGATTTCTTACTAGAAATAAGAAGTAAATTAATAGAGTAACTAAAATGTATAACAAGCAAGAGGGATGAAGCTCATGTTTCCAGGAGGGTTCTCTCACCGACTGGGTATCCTTTCCAAACTTACTGAATTTCTCTTTTGGGCTGTTGTACTCACACAGGACTTCTTTGCCATTCCCTTTATATTTTAGTGTAGTAAAAGGGTTATTCTTAACCCACAATGGTTTATCATAGTACTGAATAATTTGAGGAGTTTAGGGTGTGTGTGTGTTTGGGCTTGCCTGAAGAAAGGAAAATTCCTCAACTCATATTGCTACCAAATTCCTTGCATTACAAAATAGTGGCTTTCATTTAAAACTCAACTGAATTTTGTGTTTAGAAAATGAGAGTGACTTGTGTTTTAAATTTCTTTGTACCAGGTTCACCCTGTCATGCTGTTGCATTTGTTAATTTTTGTGGTATCATGGGGTCAGAGGTACCTTTGATACTGCATAGAGGTGTGGGAAGGCACTACCGTGGTTTCAGCTTGAAACAATGTTTGGAGTCAACCTGATGCGAAGTTCCCAGTGCTATGCAGGTAGATCATGCTTGTGAGTTTATCTAGCCTTGACATATGTGTGCGTTTAACAAAACTTCCTTCCGAGTGTAACGCATAATCGAAGGACTTGATGCCGTGTGTTGCCACCGTAGCTTCCAGCGACTTGCAGTACATTTTTGTGCTAGGCTTTCCCTTCCTAGCGGGAGGTGTCCAGGGCTGCAGGTCTGCTCTACCTCTCATAAACTACTTCATAGAAATCAATGAATTTATTCTGAAAGGACGCTTACGTGCACACAGGATTTGAGTTAAGCTGTGCTAAGTTAAGCTACAGCCCTGGAACCCATGGGGCTGGGTGTTTTTCCGTGGAAGGTCTACAGTTTCAGGGTAGAGGTTGAAGGCAGTGTGAATGCCACTGCATTGCCAAAACCTGTTTTCTCTTTAAGTTGGGTCATGGTTCTCTCCTCTTTGTGAAGTTGATTTTCCTCTAGGGTAAGAAGAGACTGAAGCTGTTTAATAAACTACAGGTAAACAAATCTCGTTAACATCGGACCCTCCAATCGGTAGATGATTAACTCTGAGGACTGATGTTTTTCCACCGAGGCCTTTTGGGGCATTTCTGATGTACACCCTTGTTAGAAACCCCATACTTACGGGTGAACCGAAGTCAAAACGGGGGGGGCACCGGCAGCCCCACAAACGACAGGGCTCACCGGCGACGCGGGCCTTTCGCCCGTGCACCCTCAGTGCGTGCAGCGGGCCGGGTGGGCCCCGTGCCGAGGGAGGGGGGCCCGCACGGCCCCCCGGCCACCTCGCCCTGCCGCCCGGACCCTCAATGGCAATGGGGCGCGGCTGCGATTATTTAAAAATTATTTAAAAACACCAAGCGGCGAGGCCTGGGGGCACATCCACGGGGGCTCCCCGCCCTCCCCCCGCCGGCCGCGCCTGCCTCTGCAGCCGGGGCGGGGCCGGGGCGGGCCGGGCCGCGCCTCCCTCCTCCCCCGCCCGGGGCCCGCCCGGGGCCGCGCCTGGCCGGGGCACCCCTGCCCGCGCTCCTGCCCGCCGCCCCCTGCCCTCGCACGCCATTTCCTGTGCTCCGTGTTTACTTCCCGGTTCAACCCCTTCACTGGGAGCGATTGGTGCCGCCGCCTGCGGAGGGAGCGGGAGGTGAGGGGAGCGGCGGGGCGGGGGAGCGCCGTGCCGGTCTGCGCCGGTCTCCGCGCTCAGCCTCCGCCTCTTCTCTTGCAGGTGTACCCGGAGCCGCGGACGGAGGGCGAGTGCCTGAGCAACATCCGCGAGTTCCTGCGGGGCTGCGGTGCCTCCCTCCGCCTGGAGGTGAGTCGGGGCGGGGGCAGGCGGCGCCGGGAGGGGGGTGCCCGGCCCGGTCCCCGGGGGCGTCTGCGGGGGGTTCTCTGCCTCCCTCTGCCCGCCGGGCGCCGCGGGAGGCGGCGCTGCCCTCCCTTTGTGCCCGGGGACGTGGGGGCGGCCGGTGGCGGGCGCCTGACAAGATGGTGGCGGCCGCCCCTCCCCTGGCTGCGGGCCCGGGGGGCGGCGGGGGGCGCCGCCGCTGCCCGCCTGGGGCTGCCTCCGCGGCCTCTCCGCTGCCCACCGATGGGTTTCGGGGGCGGCTGCGCCCCGGCCGGGCCTCCGTCGCCGGGCGATGCCTCGGCTGGGCTGGGCTGGCTCGGCTTGGCTTGCTGGCGGCGTGAGTGTAAAACGTGCTGCACGGCGTGGAAGGGGCACCCAGGGCCTCGCCTCTCCTCGCCGAGCGCTGGGGGAGGGCGCGCCCCGTCCCCGTCCCCCCGGTCGGTGTGCAGCGGGGCTCCCTGTGCCGGGGACGGGGAGGCGCGCTCGCCTGGCTCCGCTGCGGGTAAAACCTTTGGGTTTCTGTGCCAGTGGATTCTTGATAATAACGTTTAAATTATATAGGATTTATTCGTGCAACCGCTTCTGAAGCGCTGGAGCTCGCTTACACAAATTAACTTGGTAACAGCCAAATGAAATACTAATTAAAGAAAATGGCAGGTGCTGTTTCTTCTATTTAAATTTACGTTACATAAAAGCCCAGCAAACTACCATCTTTTCCACACATGCGTTCACAGCGTTGCAGATTAGGAAGCCATATATTACCGGTATATTTAGCTATAACAAGTACATACTGCTGTCGAGTTTACTTGATGTTTGTGTGTGGGAAGGAACTGATGCGCTTAAGAACAGGTTCCAGTTTCTCTGCATTGGAAAGTGAGAGGTATTGTAATTTCGGTTCTCGGAGGTGTATTTTGGGTGCAAAAAATTGTTTCTAGTGTTTCTGAACTTAAATTAGTCAAGTGTTGCTTTAGTTCTCAGGTTCTTACAGTACCTTTGGTCTTGCCTGTGATTTTTGCCTGGCAGTAACAGAATATTATTAAAAAGACTGATGGCTTTCCTGAGGCCTCTAAACATTAATGAAATTAATGATACTTACAGGACTTGCATTTAATCTTGGGTTTTGTCATGGGGAAAGATGGAAATTAAGACAGCTTTCAGTGTTGTTCCTTGTGAAATAAGATCTCACATTTTTACCTGCCTTTCTCCCCGTGCCCGCCCTGCCCCCCCCCCCCCAAATAGAGAATCTTTTAGGGTTTGTTGGGAGAACAAGCAAATTAAGTTACCAAATACTTAGAAACCAAGTTCTGGGGTGAACTGTGTGTTATGTCAAGCATTCTTTTTTGCCTTAAAGCCACTGTCACTCCATTTGTCTTTTCTAAGGCTATGTTAAGTTTTTGATGCTTTGAACGTCCATGTGTGAGAGCTGATCTAAAATCTGGGTAGTAGACATGCATAAGCTAGAGAGAGCTGGGGAGGGAGGCACTTCAAATAAGTCATCAAGTACTGCAAATCTTAAACCAAAGGGGGGAGGCGGAATACCATTAATAACCCCCTCTCCCCCCCCCCCCCCCCCCCCCCTCCGGACTACTTACATCAGGTCAGTCACTAAGATTGAAGTTTTTGGAGTTGTGACAGGCTGGGAGTAGTTGCAGCATTGCAGTTTTATGTCTCTTTTGTAGTGGCAGAAAACTTTTGTCAGTTCTTTTCCTTGGAGTGACAAGAAAATGAAGAAAAATGATTAAAAGAAAAGACAATTCAGGTCTTATTTGCAGAGCCTGAATATTTTTGGGCATGGTCAAATTGTTAATCTGGCCTCAGGGGCTTCTCAGCAAGATTGCCGGAAACTCCTTTCTTACGTGGAGGTAACTGGCTGTAGTAGCTTCCAGCTCAGCATGTTGGGACAGGAATTACTCCTGAGGTACCAGAAGAGTTCAGAGGCTGCTGGTAGGAAGGAGCATAAATGCTTGAGCTTATGGAGCCTCTCGTGTGTGTATTTATGGCTTGTACCCTGGCCATTCCCTGTTGTTTTCTCATTAATTTTTCCAACCCCCTAGCTGTGGTCAAAGATGAGAGTCATAGCAACCCGGATTCAACCAGTGAGTAGCTGGCAGGGGCCTATCGGTCATCTGCTGATCCTGGGCTCTTTCTCCCGTCTCCTTTAACAAGGTGTGAGTCAGCCCTCCTGAATCTTTGCCTTCCTCACTGTGGGAACTGGGGAGATGCCATAGCTCCTCTGTGCAGTGTTTATGTAATGTTTCCTTAGTTATGATCAGGTTTAGCAATTGCATTGAGCAAAGAATGTGAAGAGCGTCTCTGGAATCAGTGAAGGGGAGATTTTCAGAGAGGGCAGATTATTAGGTAATAAAGGGTTAATGGTGAGTATAAATATTTGTCAAAGTGGTGGATGTGTATGTGATACCTTAAAAAGTAGAAACTTTTGGATAATACAGGTATTTTAGGAAGCTCTGGAGTGGTGTAGGGAGGTGTGACGCTGTGTGCACAACTGTGGTGTTTTTCCTAAGAAGTGTTCCACAATATGGAGTTTAGCGTGGCTCTACAAGGGGTACATTTTAGCCTGACGTTGAATCTGAGTTTTATGTACCTGGGTTAGGTGATTTCTCTGTATGTAATTTTATGAGTGTGGTAAAAACATGGTGCTAGTTTGGTTAGCCTAAGTTCAGCATTGCACAAGCATTTTTTTGTTCCTAAACCTGAACTCATCTTGGAAGTAATAGTTTTGTAAAAATACAGTTCTATCAGAACTCCTTGCCTTGCTGGAGCTCTGTATGGTTCCAGCTGTGGAGACTTCATTACAGCATGTTTGAGAACTTGGTAAACTGCTGTGGCTAATGAAAAGTTACACAGCAGTAGATGGCTTCTTTGAGATGCTTTCATCTGTGGTGTCCTTTTTTTAGAGGACATAATGACTATTGTCTTCATACCCTAAAAATAAGGAATGGAGGTGAGAAACTTTGTTGATTTAGAAATGTTCTGGTGTCTGAAAGCTGTTCTTATCTTCCTCTTACTTTCAAGCAAGTTTGGGCTATCGGGCAGATAACAGGAACTTAAAATATCCTTCCTGATTATCTAATAAGAATTGCAATTCCTCAAAGGAAACCAGTGGCTCCTATGCCACATGCCCTCAGTATTTTTTGATGTTTAAGTGTTACAGAACAAAGAGAGTACTTAATCTGGAATGTGCAGCAATCCTTTGTAGGATGAAGTCTGGGTTGGTAAAGCAGAGCAAGCATCGAGAAATAACCAGAAGAACGTTCTGCAAGTATTGATTTTAATTATTTTTTAATACAGATTTTTGTATGCAGGTATAAAGAGCTGAGACCTCTTAATGAAAAAAAAAAAAAATGTTCCTAGGACCTCAACCAGGGACTGAATTTGCAACTTCAAGTTGTTTTTTCCTGTGTAGAATCTGTTAGTGTTTGCTTAGAAAAAACTACTCGACACAACTATTCTACTTTGAAGCTTCACTGTCTATGTTGAATGTCTATGTAGACAAAGAGACTATAGACTAGCTGCCTATATTGTCAGTTCACAAATTAATGTGCACTTTTTTCTTAGACGTAGGCTATTTGCCATATACTGCTCTTGCCATTTCTGCTTTAAAGGTTGTTTTCCCCCACAGTTTTGTCTTTGGTTGGGAAAACATTTAACTGTACTCCCTTCTGAGAGGAATGACCTGGTTTTTCAAAGCAGGGTCCTAGACAGTTTCTTGATATAGAAGAATATAGGTGAATATGTATAATTGAGATGCAACTCACTGCAGGTGTAAAGTATCTTCCAAAGAAGTCTGGCAAAAGGGACAGTAATGAGAAGGTGATGGTCACAGTGCATTTGTTCTTGTCTTAGCCCCAGTAAGTTTTGCTGCAATGATTATCTTGTACCTGTGTCATGTTTCTTGAGTTTTGTTCTCTTTGAAAGGAGTTTCAGCTTCCTGAGTATAATGCAGTCTTTCGCCATTCTTTGACCAGAGCTGCTTGACATCTTGCAGGGCTAAAAAGAAACCCTGGAGAAATCACTGTGTAGTTCAACAGCAGAGAAGTTTGTTTGTGGAGCAGTTAAATGTAGAATAATAAGCAAGAATAATAAACAGGTTAAAAGAAAACCATGTTTGTGCCTTATTGTTTAAAGGGCAGAATGCTTAGTACATTCTGTGAAGAATACCAAGCTCTACATGATCAAAGTCCGTGAGTAGTGTCTTGCAGCATTTTTCTGCAGACTTTTGTCAAATGGACAATTAATGCCTGCTTATCTGCAAGTACCTAATGTTAACAGGTTTTTTGAGCTCAAAAATTTTGTATTTCTGACTTATATATTGATAGGAAAGATGGTAACTGGCTAGTGGAAAAAGATAGACAAGCCATGCATCTGAGAACCTTTTCCCTACCTGCCAAGAGACCTGCGTGCCTCTGGGATTCAGGATGGTCATTTTGTTACAGAGGCAGCAATGCCAAAACCAGGGTTTTATTTCCACAGCAAGCTAACTGTAGAAGAAATCAAGTAAACCCGGCAGTCTTATGTTGTCTAGGAAGATCTTGTGTCTGTTTGTTATTAAATCTCTTGTACAAGGATTTGCTCTTAAGGTTCAGAACACTGTATGCAAATTTTGGAAATAAAATTCATAGCTCTCGAGATTTAATCAAGATATACAAATGTCTATAAATGTCTATTGTACTGCTCTAGCCTTGGGGAAAAGTTTGTAAGGGGTCCCATTGTCATTCTGTTAGGCCGTATAATCCTTTGGGAGCAAGCTTGCATGTCTGTTTTCTTCCCTCACACCCACTCCTGCCGTAGCAGTGCATCTATTAGGTGATGCTCCTGTTTTTCTGTGCCTTGCATGCTGCTTCAGATAATTATGGCCACAATCCTACTACCATTGTGGCCTTAGAAAGGTATTCTGCAGGTTGGCTTTTGAAGACCTATTTGTACAAGGAAGGTGTAGAGCTAAGCTACTAGCATGGATGAACTTAGTTGATGTCTGTTAAGCCATGGTGGCTACAAACTTTGACTAGAAGGCACCCTACTGCATGGTACACCTTGCACAAAACCCTTCTGTTTGCACAGGAGTAGTACTCTGAATTACGTCTGTTAGTGAATCAGGAATGACTAAGGTTCTGGTACTGAAGAGCTTTAGGCCAATCTTATGATAATACAGGAATTCAATCATCCACCTACTGCTCTCAGCCCTTGTTTAGACTATTGTCTATGTATTGTCAAGAACAATATTTTCTTTAGATTTGCTCTTGGTTTTATTTCAACAGAAAGTCTTTCTAACCAGGAAGCTGAGCTGCCAAGTTCCGTGGCCGAACGCCTTCACGATTCTTTTTTGTAAATATTTTCCACAATTTTGATGTTTTAAAGTTACCATTCTTTGCTTACAGACCACACATTGGAAAGTTTTATTTGGAGGCTGAGATCTTACTGGCAGACTTTTTCCAAAAGGGAAAAATTGTCCAAGAAAGTTACTTGTTTTGTTAAAGATACACCTACTGTATTCTTCCCTCTTGATTTCCACTTGTTTGCAAAACTACTCTGAACAGATCTGTACCAGAGAATACTTACAGCGAAGCGCAGTGCATCACTGCAACTAGTCTTGTACATACTGAACATATTTGCATGTAACAGAAAAGCACAACCTGACTTGCATGATTGGAAGGCCACATTAGCACATCTTGGAACCTTTCTAAGACAGGAAGGTTAAACAATTATTTGTTACTTTTGTAGAATAGCTTCTCTTTACTATGAGTAGGATTCTTATGCACAAAATAGGACAGAGACCATGTTTTGTATGTTGAACCATTCTTTGTATTCCCATTGAGGAGAAGCCGTTGAGTACTATTTTAACGGTGTCTTATGAATAGAATGGTGGAAAAGTAGTTGTCTTTTTTTTTTTTAAGGTCAAACCAGTTCCTCATCTCATATACCATTCATGCATAGTGTCATGGTAGCTGAGGAAGTGACACAGAGAGGCAGGAACATACAGTGTTGGACAGGGAGGAGTGGTAGTACCAGAAGCTATTACTGTTTTATTCAGTAAAACAGTCTAAAACACAAATGTGTGTGGCAGCATTTCAGCTCCTTACACTGAATAGATACACCTGTATCTATGAAAGGATACACCTTATCCCTGCTCAATTAAACCTTCCTTCTCTTCCCATGAGAATTTATTTCTTGTGGCTCTGCTAAGCTTACTGCATCACCACTAGTGTGGTATTGTGCTATCACTTCTTGACTAAACTGACTCCAGTGCCTTTCATTTAATAGGAAGAACGGATCTTCTTACTGGGGTACATGTTCAAAAGCACCTGATATTGAATAATTTGGGAAAAAAAAGGGCTAGCAAATAATAGAAGTGGATTACAAATGTGTGCTTTGTAAGGAGTACTGTAACAAACATGGTTGGGGAATGAGCTAGGGGTTTTTTAGGCTACTTGAGGGCTGTATTCAACATCTCCCAAGTGAAAAAATAACTTGGAAATGTTGAATTGGACCATAAACATTTTAATTCCTGCAGTCTTTTTTGTGTTGTATGCTAATGTGATAACTCTGCACACAAAAATACAAGAATCTGACTGGCATGGTGGATCTACCACAGGTGCAGATCCATTTGCTTTTGCTGCATGGACCATATGTGAGGGTGGGTCCAGCATGTCAAAATACATCCAAAATGTGTCAGTCATGTCTTGGAGGTCAGTATGTACAAGGCAAGTTGCAGTGACATGCTGTTCTGTGCTGTAAATATCTAGTTCTGATTTTGGCTGGGATAGAGTTAATCTTCTTTCTGGTAAGTAGCACAGTGCTGTTTTGGATTCAGGATGAGAATGATGTTGATAGCTTAAGAACTGCTCAGCAACAACTAAAACATCAGTGTGTTAAGTCAAGGATTTCTCAGCTTCTCATACTGCCAAGCCAGTGAGGAGGCTGGGGGGGGGGGGCACAAGAAGCTGGGAGGGGACACAGCCAGGACAGCTGACCAACTGACCAAAGGGATATCCCATACCATATGACATCATGCTGAACAATAAAACTGGGGGGTGGTGGCCTGCTGCTCGGGGGCTGCTGCTGGCTGGGGCATCGGCCAGTGAGTGGTGAGCAATTGCTCAAATATACTTATTTTGTATATTCTTTTATTATTATCATTTCCCCTTTCTTTTCTGTTCTATTAAACTGTCTTGACCCATGAGTTTTACCTTTTTTCTGATTCTCTCCCCCATCTCACTGGGGACAAGTGAGTGAACAGCTGTGTGGTGTTTAGCTGCCTGCTGGGTTAAACCATGGCACCAATATAGATCTGTTCAGAGTAGTTTTGCGAATGAGTTGCTCTGTGGTTTGGGAGAGGCTTCTATGTTACTGCTTCATTTGTGGTGTTCATTTGGATCTTAAGATTAAAATGAACCTTCATGTAACAATTAAAATGTATTGCACTATTAATCTAAAATGCACAGAAGATTTCAGCATTGTACTCTCATGCTCAAATACAGCTCTAACTTTTCACAAAAAGGCTTCAGTGCTGATTTGATAAAGAGGAGTTACCATGTGAGGGGAAAGCATGGAAACTGGGAGAATTGGGAGGAAAGGATGGGTAGAGAGGGCTGAAGGGGAGGAGGGTTTTGGGCAGAGCTTCTGAGTCCCTGAGGGGGGAAAAAAAGGACTAGAAGCTGCTTGCTGATTTAAGCTGTTCTTCTGACTTGCCAAAGGAGTTCATGTTCTCCAATTTCTTTAGTCCTTTCCTGCCCTCCAGCACTTTGGTGTGAAGCACTGTGAGGAAGGGCTCAGCTGCTGGCTTTATGAAGGGTGAGAGCTGTGGGAGGGGCTTCTGATTAGCCCTGAGCTAGGAGCTAGCTGTGCAGGGGTGGTGGGGATGCCAGGGGTGAAGACAGCTCTTGAGAGGAGAGCAGGTGAGCTGCTCCATTCTTCCCAGCAAGAGAGTGACAGCAGGTACAGTAGGCTGGGTGGTGAGATGGGAGTGAAGATGGCATCTGGGCAGTGTTGCACCTGCTGTGAGGTGAGTGCTGAGCAGTGAAGTGTGTTTCAGAGAGACAGGTCTGAGTACATGTCAGGAACTGCCTGTCTTTTTCCTTTACAGAGGATGGCTATGGTCTTGCTAGTTGCTGTTGTGGTTTTTATGAATGACTTCATAAAAGTCTTCAGAAGTCTTGGGACTCCCTCCCCCCCCCTTCTCTTGAATAGTTTTGAAGACTTGTAAGAGACTTTTTTTTTTATCTGGCGAATGTACTGAAAATAGAAATTTAGATAAAGCTTGCACTCCACAACTACGCTTGTGTATACTGAACTCAGTTACCTTGTTAGTAGGTATCAGCTGAATTTCCCAAGCCTTTGTGTGGCAGGGGGAGAACAACAGATCTACACTTACACAGAATGTGTTATAGGTGGTGGTATTCTGTGTGAAGAAGACTTGAGTACCTGCAGATCTAATGACATAGCATTGTATGTTTTTAACATAAAGTTCCTCGTTGCTGAAGTGCATCCTGCAGTATAGGAAATGGTAAGAACTTGGAAAACCTTCTTCTCTTGTAACAGTGACTGCGTTGCACCTCTTTGGCAAGGGAGGAATTCTAGCAGAATGGTTGCTTTCTGAGATGGGAACTGTGCAAAAGAGAGTCCAGCTCTGCGAAACAGGCTGTGGGTTTTGTTTACTGCCACCTCTGCAGAATCTTCTTTTGATTTTACTTGGGACTTAAGAGTCAACGTAAATCACCTCAGTTATGTGAAAATGATGCAATATCAAATGTAGGTCTTCTGTGACTTACTCGGATTTCTTAAATGCTTCCAGCTTTGCAACTGTTCCTGATGTCTGCTTGCATGTAAATACCTTGGTATGTGTCAGAAAAGTGATAAGCACTCTGCTGTGGAGAGGAGGTTTCACCCAAGATAATGTCAATGAGAGGAGAAAAGTGTCTTGCCCCCTTCCTCTAATTGAAAGGAAATAAAATTTTAGAATATGGTAGTTTTTTCCTTTTCCTTTAGGGGAGTTAATCTTATTTTACTGTGTTTGGCTGAGTATGGCTGTTGCATGTTTCAGCTTGAACCTTCTATTTTGCTGTAGTTAACTGTGCTTAGAAGGTTCATCAGATGCTGCGCTGGTCCTGTCAGTGTTACTGAGAGCTGGAGTCTGCCTATGTGGGAAGCATCATGTTTTTTTTCATGCAGCTAGCTTTTCCCAGGTCTTTACATAAAGAAAATTGTAGTGCTGAAAACCTCAGACTCTTGTTACTGAAAGTAAGTTATCTTCAGCTGCGTTGCTTCAGTCCATTGCCTTACCTGTCTGATGAAACTAGCAGGATCTAGCTGGTGGGCAGGTGGGGAGGGAAGCTCAGCTGTGTGGGAAAATGATGTGATGTTTCAGTAGGTGGCAGTCCTTCTCTGAATCGGTCCAGGGCCAGTGGTGAGCCTGATGTCAGGAGGCAGAGAGGAAAAAAAAAAGAGGGAGCAAAGTCTTTCTGTCAGTGCCATCTTGTGGGACAAGAGCAAATAAATATGCGAGCCCGAGCACTGGTGGCTTGGAAAGAAGAGGGGTGTCCCTTCTGGTGCGGAGTGGTTTGCCTGCCTGGTGTCCCGAGGTGGCTTTGTCCGGCTGGCAGCCTTTGCTGGGAGGAGTGGGGGGAGCCTGTCTGGGCAGCACAGCAGCAGCCCTTGTTGCTTGTGGGGCCAGCAGGGAGGGGGCGAGGTGTGCTCGGAGCATCCTATGCTTCCGGAAGGGCTGGGGCTAGAGGCTCATGCTTAGCAGATGAAATCCTGATTGATCCTTGTACCCCTGCACTTCGACTGTTGTGTGCAGTGTTGCACTGTTTCATCATCCAGTTGGCTGTGCTTCTTTGAATGGAGTGTTAAAACCTAAAGTAGCAGTTGCTTTGTGTCTGATTTAGAAACAAAACATTAAAAACTGAGCCAAGCCCCTGTTTCAATGCAAATCCTCAATGCTGCTTGCTTTACCTGCTCTATGAAAGGTAGAGTGCAGTAGTGCAACTGCCTAAGATACTCCATTTAATATAGGGAATTAGATAATATAGAAATAATAAAGGGAAAAACAGAGGTGGGGGGACACAAGAAACAAATACGTGCCATTACGGGCTTGTGTACTTCCTGTTTCTGAAGGCCACCTTCACAGATCTCTCCTGACAGTGCTTAGTGATTTTTAATATATATGTATATATATGTCATTTTTATTCCCCTGCCTCCCATTGTATTTTCTACCCCCTACCCCCTGACTTGTTTTCCTTAAGGAAGAGGGAGCATGAGAGTGGTTATCAGAGAGAGGACTAGTGGTTAGTGAGAACGTGGTGATGACATGCTTAATAGTTTTTTCCAGATATATACTTGTCAAATATCTTGTGAAATTCCTACCTGATCAAGTCCTCTGCTTGATGTCCGTTCTTGCTTCACAAAAACGCCTAGGTTGTTTTGCATGACAATTTTAGGAAATTATTAGCTGGAAGTGGCAGCAAAAGCAGTGGATCTTGTTCTCTTAGGCTGGTACTGCTGAAAACCAAACTATTGCCCTAGCCTTAATTAAATTATCCCTCCCCCCCCCTTTTTTTTTTTTTTGCACCCTCTTCTCCCATCTCTCCAAAATGGGTTGTAACAGGTTTGATTCCTTCATGCAGGTCACTCAGCAGGTGAATGGAAGGGGGAGTGGAGTGTGAGTGGCATTCTTCTTTTAATGGCATCTGCGATGTTGGAGCAAACTACATAGTCCTGAATTTTTAGGGTGATTTAAGTGAGCTGAGATTTGTCTAAATAGGGCTCTGGTCTCTGTGCTGATGGCACTAACACTTTTTTTTTTCTTCTTTTTTTCCATCAAGTTCCCCTCTGAGAAATTTTAAGAATGGGGACTCTGGATGTCCCGGGGCAGGGTTTGAGTGCAGGTTAAAATACTTTCCTCTTGCCCATCTGCCTGGCAGTGACTGAGCATGGTGGAGCAGGGCTTTCACGGGTGTTGAGCAGCTTTGCGCATAGCTGTGTGCTGGGCAGCTTCCTCTGAAGCCAGGAAAATGAAGTTGAATTGAAACAACACAAAAATATTTGATGGTGAGATTATTGGTGGTGCAGTGTAACATTTACTGGTGGTGAATTTGAGTAACAAAGGGAGCCAGTTTAACTGGTTGCTGCTGCCAGAAGAGGAGGTCTGCTCCCACTTCTGCTTTGCCATGGCATCCTTCCCTGCCATGGCCATTTAGTCTTGTGCTGGTTTTCACATTTGCCATCTAGCTGAGTAAATACACAAAAATCCAACCTCTTCCTTCCCAGCCCTCTCAAAAGAAAAAGGCAAGAGGGAAAAAGAAGAAAACACTCCACCATCAACAACAGAAAATTGTGCTTCCCCCAGGCCCGCTGCTGATGGGATGGTGAGACAGATTGCCTCAGTGCGGGTTCTGAGTGCCGGGACTGATGCAAGGGAGGAGTTAGGGACACCTGTTAGGAGCAGGACTGCTTATTTCAGAACATCTTAATGGAGTTTGAAATCCAGCTCCAATTTTTAAATAATATTTTTTGAGAATCGCATTCATGGGCAATTGCTCAAGCATCTGTTTGTATGTGTGTGGGGTGTGTACGGTTGGTGGGGGAGCCAGAGGAAGTGTTAGGCTGGGGCAGTGCACTGGTTTAGATTAGCATGGGCTGCAATGGAAATATCCGTAGCCAGGTGCCCGCCAATTCTGTGTTTGACTTTCCTTACGACTCTTGACAGCAAGCATTTTTTTTATTTTTTTTTTAATTTTTATTATTTTTTTATTTTTACTTCATCAGTATGAGTTTATGCTGTGTTTCATGTTTATTTCTAATGAAGTTTGAGCAGAAACATCCCTTGCTTTATTTTTTAAATGAATGGCCAGACTCCCAGTTAAATGTTCATTGCTTTGCTGCCAGTCTCTGGTGGGTTAGATTTTTTTTCTTCCAGTGTAACTGATCCCCTGAACTGGGTCAGTGTGGATCAGTTGAGCGACTGTGGGACAAAGGACACAGTGGAGAAAGGAGGGGACTGGGACCTCCTCTTTTGGCAGCAACAACCCAACCTAAAAGAAATACACCTGTACTTACGTTTCAGCTGTAGCACTCTATTCTTCAAATGTTTTGAATTCAGTCAGTCAGTACAAAGCAAAGGGACTGGAAGAGGGGGTGGGATCTCTTTCTCTCCAATGCTGCTGCCCGCCTGCCCCCTGCCCCCCCCCCCCTTGTTCACTTAATGAATAAAAAGGAGGTTTAAGAAAAACATAGTTCCTAATTCTAAAATCTGTTAGCAGAAAGTGCCTAGAAGCAGTTTGTTTTAAATCAGCAGCCATAAATACTTTTTCCTCTTTGATAAATCAACTGGTTTTCCATGCAAAACATGTTGCAGTTTTGCATTTTTTGGTCTTGAATGTTCTGTATGTTTTATTATAGAGTGCCTTCAAAAGGTATACTTTGATTACCACATTTTGTCTAAGAGCAGCCTCATTGAAATCATGACAGTTTATAATTTTTTGTCACTTGATCAAATTCTTTGTTCTCATGCGTGTTGAAAGATTTAAGTGTGTGGAGATAGGATAATCTCCCACTTTTTCTTTTGTTTAGGAAAGTGCTTGAACTACAAATGCGGAGTAGGATATTAATCTATACTAATCTAATCATTACTTGAATAGGCCATTTAAATCCATCCACCCCTCAGGCTTGCGAGCACCTTAAAGTAAATTACAAGAAAATGCATTTTCGTGCCCCTTGCCTTAAGCTAGTTTTTCACCCTGTTGTCACATGAACGTTTTGCAGAAGACTATTTCCATGGGTAAATACAGCTAAAGTACTTGTCAGTGAAACTGAAAGAGCAGTTCTTCATTGTTAAGATACAAAGTTGTAATTAGCTGACTTTGATATTGTAAACTGCTGATAGTTAAATTGACCACATCTAGGTATTATTTATGGCCTAAGTTAATTAGTTGGCATGGAGGGCTCTGCAGTTTTGAAAATGACTGTCAGCTTGTTGATTTCTTTCCTGCCTGTACTTGCTTACTAAGATGGCTTATCTCTTAATTTTTTGTTAATATTCCTTGCTAGAAGTATTTTCATTTTCAAGTGTCAGTGTATAATTCAGAATTAAGTGAAAAATTGTGATTTTATTTATAGCTGTTGTCAGCAAATGTAGTAAGAAAATGTAGATATACCTTTAGAGCAGTCAAAAAAAATATCTCAGATCTCAGGAAAGTACTCTTGAGATAGAAATGAAACAATATTGTAGCTTAAAATGCTGCAGTCTGTTTTTCCTAATTGACACACTCAAGAGTGTGTAATTTGGGATTGTTTTGTATAGATGTAAATAAATCAGTTTTTGTATTAGTTTAGCTTGAAAGTAGCCAAGTGGGGTACTTATCTTTGTATTGTAAAAGCATTTCAGGATCAAAACCACCATGGACTTAACCTCTGCTCACCATGATTTCCTCACATCCATTTTTGTTGTGGGTGCTACTAAGGCTTTGACCAAAGAAAATTGTTACACCAAGGCCAAAAAGCTTTATTGAGCCCACTTTGCATATGCACTGTGAAAACGGGTAATTGCTCGGTTTTCTGTAGGAACCTTGCCTGATTTCAACTGGAATTCAGTGCTCTTCTGTTGTTCACTGGATGGTCTTGGGCTTTTCTTGGATATTATTTCAGTCTTAGTTTAGAGGCAGAGTTTGTGGCTTGTGCATGGATGTTCTGTGGTGCTTTCCACAATAGTGTCAGATATTTATGATTTTTTTTCGTTTGAAGACTATGTATGAAGGAGTGGTATTATCCCCATTTCACAGTGCTTGAGATGCAGGCTAAAGCATCTGTAGTTGACACAGCTCCCGTGGACCTCAGTTGCAGCTGTGAGTGCTAAACATGCCGCAGAGCAGACTGAAGCCAGGCTGTGGTCCTAGGGTAGCTTAAACCTTTGTGGCAGCGCAGCAGCAGCGAGTCATGCTATTACTTGCATGTTCCTTGCCCTTCCCCCTTCTAGCATGGGTGCTTGGCAGACTCTGAGGTGAGATTGTGTGGGGAGATGGGCTGGTAGAAGTAACTCTACTAACCTGCTCTCTTTCCTGCTGAGTTGGCTCACTGTGGAGTTTGGGAGGGAGCTGGGGCTGTCACAAAGTGAGGGGGATAGTTGTGGTGCTGCCTCAGATACATTTAAACACTTTTGTTAAGCTCAGAGCCTTGGTTTTTGAGCAGCTGAGGACACAAGCAACAGATCAACTCACATGAAATGAGATTACTTTTTGTAGCGACATAGCAATGTTGTGGCAGATGAGAGAACTGATTTCTTTGCTGTAGCTGTCAGATGGCTTCACTGTGAGACATGCAGCTTGCTGGCTGCTTACTGTGCCTTCCTGGTACCTGTAGTAAATGACACGGACATCTAAAGGAGTAGGTTTAGTGAGTTTCTGCCTCAGCACTGCCCACCACTGCACCAGCCACTCTGTTTTGCAAACTGAATTTAATTTTGGAACTAAATCACAAACTGGGACCGGTTTTTTTCTGAAGCTGCTTTCAATCCAGGCAAGTGAAATTATTTGCTTGAGTAACTTACAGAATGTGGGGAGTAGGAGGTTGTCTTTGATGGGAGAGATTTTGGGGCCTGGGAGAATGCTTATACAGGCAAGTTTTTCTTTTAAGGCTTTTGATTGATCCCTTGACCCAGCCTTGTCCCTTGTGCTGAATGGGGACAGAGATGTTGAGGGAAATGTTAATAGTTGATTGTTGTACAGTGAATATGCAGATCATTTTCAGGTGATCCTAAACTTAAAAAAAAGGGGGGTGGGGAGGGAAGCTCCCTGTGGCAGCATGCTGATGTGTGGGAGCAGAACTCCCTGCTTAGCTTCTGCACCTGAACTGTCAGTTTATCTGCTAGCCATGGTAAGCTCATGTTTCTTCTTTGTGCCAAGCTGGGAAGAAACGGGTACATTCAACTGCTGCATTTTTGAAGTGTTTGTTTATAGCAGAGGGATGGTGTGATTTGGCTTCTACACCAAGCTCTTGACAACTGTTTCTGTTTCTCCTTCTGCATTCTCCCTTTCTTGTGGGCTTTGTTTTCCCACTTGGGTTTTGAGTCCTGATCTTCCTTTCTGCATGTTCTTACCAGTGATTTGCCTTGCTGTTTCCTCTCTCCTGTTATTCCTAGCCTAACATCAGCTGTCTAGCCCTGATTTCTGAGGTCTCAGAGACAATGTGCTGTCTCTGCTCAAAGAGAAAGGTTTTTTTCTATCTGTTTGTGTTGCTCAGGTCCCTGAAACAGTAGAGAACTACTCTAGCAAAAAAAAAAAATGGGTTGTCTTAGTCTTTATCCAATTCAGTTTGTTACAGTGACAGGGGTGATGGGCTCAAAACCTGGTGGGAAAGGGAGGGTGCAACTTTGGAGCGGAGTGTGGTTAAGGAGGAGTGGGTTTTCATAAGGCTGCAGTTCCTGTAACACTATCCATCCCTTCCCTTCCCTTGCTTTCAGCTCTTGGCTCCTGGACCGCAGCTGAAGTTAGTTCTAGAGGCTTCCTTTTCTAGTCAACAGCAGAAACATCTCCAGAGGATAACCTACAGTGGATGGGATGCATGTCTCTCTAGGGATACAAAAGGAGACAGCATGGACCCAGACATCTGAAAAAGTTTCCTAAAATTAAGTGAAACTTAGTCTTGGCAATGTCATTCTTCCACCTGCAGGTCCTCAGTTCTGGATTTAGCTTCTGTTTCATGGTGTTAGAGTTGGGCAGTTGCTTTCTCTTGGAGGCTCCCTCTTTTGGTGTTAGTGTCTGAACTGTGTTGAGACCTTCACAAAGTGTTCTGCTCTGTGCTTTGCAAATGGACTCCTCTGTGAATCTCTGACATGCTCAGTCTGTCCTAAGTGTGTGTATAGACTAGTTTAAAGAAGAAATGAACAAAACAAAGGGTCTTAAGCTGGTCAAAATTGGGTGAGTTTATTTTACTTTTTTTTTTTTTTGTAGGGGGCGATTTCTGCTACATCTTGGAAAGAAAGTTTGGTGGGGTAGAGCCTTCAAAAATTCTGCTCCAAAGCACGGGGAGCTGAATTGTTTCAAGGTTTGGATTTCCCAAAGTTGAATTCTGGAAAACCTTTTCCCAGTGTCATTTTTGGTAATGACAAGATAGGGAAGTCTGTACGAAATACTGAAAATGATAGTGTGAAGCATGGGGCACATGCACTACATGAAAAAATACCAGTCCAAATGCGTGAAGTTTAGGAAGGCTTAAGAGAAAATAAAAGATCTGGTAATGGAAAGTGTTAGCATTGACAGGGCTACCAGGACCTGGTCCTGCAGACTGCTGATGTGCAGTCAGACATCTACTAGTGTCTGTTGAAGAGACTTGGAACTGTTGGAGTGATGTTGTACTGCCGTGCTTAGCTCTTGAAACAGGGTCTTGGATTGCTTGCTACTGGAAGTCTTGAAGCTGGATTGAATTCCACCTAATTGCTGCCTGTAATTGCTCTGAAGTTTGAGTCTGTCCTTGGTAGTAGTTAAAGCAGGTCTCATCAAGAAATGTCCTCACTGCATACTGAATACTAATTTACCTAGTTTCACTAGGTAAACTACCCAAGTGGAATAATTATATTTTCATGGCAGTCTCTATCCTCAGGTAACTGTGGCGATGCTTAAAGTGAGGTGCATTGAGTTTTGTTTGAAATAATCCTGATTTTAATATTAAGGCAACTTTTTCACCTTTGTACATTTCTTTTGCTTCTGTAGAATATGGAGGCTTTGTAGACCTAGAGAGGACACCTCAGGTGCCCTTCCTGTACGTTAATGAAGGGTATGAAATCATAACAGCAAACCTTCCTCCTTTGTTTTCCTGCCTTTTTAAAACAGTCTTTCCAAGGGAATTTATGCAAGCAGACGCAGCCAGCCTTTTGAGGCAGTGAACTATGGCTTGTTTGACAGTCGGAGAAGTTCTTGCTTGAGCAGCTTGGAGAGAGCACAGTTGCTCACCTGTTCTCTTGGCTTGAAAGAGATTTGGACAGAATGCCTTGGCCAATAGTTGGGGCAGCAGGGTGGCACTGGGAGGGAGACAGCCTTGTGTTGGAAGCCACAACAGCTTTACATAGGACTGTGTAGGCTAAATTGTTTGGAAAGCACTAGGATCATGGAGTTTAAGGTTGAGTTGCCATGAAGTAGAACATGCATTGCTTTGTTAAGATTTGGACGTTATGTTGTGGCTTTACTTGAGGAATGTTGAAGTAACTCCACTTTAACAAGATGGCTTGAAGTTAAAGGTTATGGTGTGGATGTCTGTCTGGAAGGAGCTGCTTTTGTAGCAGGTAAAAAAAGGTATTGTGGAAGCTACTGCTGCATGCTTTAAGAGCGATCTTCATAGTTTTAGGGTACTCAGACAATAAATACAGCTAACTGTGTTGCAGGGCACTAAATACAAGGAGCATGTACTATTCATGTATTGCTTTATCAGCTGTGTGATATTGTACAGACTGGCATGTTACCCAAAATAAGGCAGGCTATTCTAGAAGCCTTGCAAAGGCTTGCGTAATGCAAATTGGGCTTGACAGACTGATTGTACAAAGTGTTTTCAGTCTGCTATTAAAAACAGATTTTCCTATTGCTTTTTGTTAGCCTTGCATTATGTTTCTTGCAATGTATCTCAAAGAGTTTCTTATCTGTAGAAGAACTTACATTTTTTGGTGGGGAATACAAGTCACCTTTCTGTGTTATCTTTAGGGGAGACAACATTGCTTGCAGCACCAACTTTCTGAGACAAGTTTGCTGGAGTTTTTTAAGTAATTCTGCTTTGTTCGAATGTCTGTTTCCTAAATGCTTCTGGTGCATGCTGTTGAATTTCAACTTGCTTCTAGAACAGCACATCTTACTCCGTTATCCATATATGATGTGATGCCTGCTTTTGCCGTGTGCAGAGCACGTCAGTGGGTTTTCTGTGTGTACTGAACTCCTCTGAGGCAGGATCTTTATGATCACTGTCCTAGTTTCTGCTTTTAATGCACAACCTCTTATTTTTCTATTTCTTTTATTTAGTTGGGAACTTTATGCTGCATCGGCATTTTCTATGTTAATATAACGGTATATTTTGCAAACTTCATCTTTCATAGAAGTCAGGTTTCCAGTGCAGTATGAATCTGGTAATAACATGATATCTACTCTGATCTCGTAGCTAAAACGCTGAGGTCTTAAGGCTGGTGCTAATCACATCCCTGACCTCAGCAGGAGTTTCACATGGTTTTTTGGGGGCTGTTATAATGGAGATCACAATCTGGAGGGGGGTTTATATGTGCTCTGACTCTGGCTTATTCTGTGACTTGAGCTAAATGCTAGTATTATAGCCATTTATGCCTTTACAGTGACATCTATGGTGAATTGTGTTTCTGAGGATGCTGTAGCTCCACGTGGTTTGACTGGTATCTTTTCTTCTTAAAATGTTATGTAAGTGACAGTTTCTGTTTTAAGTGCTTCCCTGTAGGTGCTTCAGTTACATTTGAAGCCTCATCCTTAACTTGGCACACTGAACTTTGCCGTCTGTGAAAATCATGAGCCTCCCGTAGAAGTCCCATTAGTATCAGTTGTCTCAACACCACAGCATCAACTGTGAAGACTGGTCAGTGTAATAATACGTAGCTCATTCATCTAGTCTGAAGCTGATTTTTGTGGTATTTAAATAGCAAACACTATGCGTGTGTGTGTGTTAACTGCGCATGTTAATATACCATGTGAAATTTTGGTAACAAAATGTTTTTGCTGTCCTGTGGCATAACTATAACATTGGTGTAGTGATACATGGAGCTGTTTCTTCTTGCTCATCTCCTTGCTGTCCTTTAAACCCAGACATAATTACTAGCTGATTTTGAAGTGGTACAAAGTTCACTTTGGTGTTTTAAGTGGTGCATTTAGTGAGATTAGTGTTCGTGTTTGCATCCCTTAATGGTGAATATGGTTTGTTGCACATCTGCTGTAGCTGTGGGCTGCCTTTGTGAAGGGAAATCCCGATAGTCCAGACTTAGGCACAGTCTTACCACTTCCCTGGTATCTACAGACTGTGCAGTTGCAGTGAGTTGTTTCAGTGAGCTGATAGTATGCAAAGACTAAGGCTGAATAGCTTTCTGTAGCTGAACTGACTTGCCCCTTGATTGCCCTGTCGCCAGATCCCACACTGGGGAGGTGTGTGAGGTATATCTGGGAGGTGTTGAGTCAGCATTGCCCCTTTGGGTAACAGGGTGTAGATGCACTGACCTAGGTAAAATGTTTTCTCAAATTTCTGTAAGGTGATATGTATCATGATAATATTTCTGCATCTTCCAATATGACTATTCAATTGCTTAGTTTTAAAATCCTGTATTCATGGTAAAATGAAGTCTGATACGTGGTTTCGAGAATTTGGGGAATAAAGGCTATTGCTGCTCAGGCAGTATTTTACGGAGGGGTTTTCTCTAGTGACTGAGTTAACGCGACGACCTTTTTTTGCTTAACTTGGCTTTGGAGATTAAAAACATAGGAATGGTTTTGCTGTCTTTAATGACCTAAGGATGACTATGCAAGTTCGGATCAAAGGTCTGCTTTCTTTGTTATCCTGTGAGATAAAGATCTGTAATAGATGCCCAGTAAAAAGGTATATAAAAAAAAAAAGGTGAAAATACAGCATGATAGCTCTATTAAATCTTAGTAGCTTCTGACAGTCCATAGCTGAGGAGTTTCTTGAGGTGTCGGGGACAGTATCTCTATCACTGTGTATTTAACAGCTCAATGGACCTCCTTTTGTGGCGCCTTTTTAAAAAAATAGCTTTCCCAAGCTATTTTGAGCTTTTTTTACCTTCACAGCATCCTATGGCAGTAAGTTCTTTCATTAAATTATGCATTTTATAAAAACTTCCTTTTGTTTGTTCAGCTGCTGCATCTGGTGGCAGTGGCTGACTTTGTTCTTATGTTACAGATCTCCCTGCTGTATGTGACTTCATATGGCACTGGTATACTTTGCTACATCCCATCTCATTCAGAGATGAACACTTTTAGTTTATTTACTCTTCCCTTGTATGAAAACTGTTGCATTAATTTAGTTTGTTTAAACAGCTTTCTTGTTATACCTTGTATCCTTTCCTGTTTTATAGTATCATTATTGTGGTGGATCAGAGTCATATTTAAGTTACAGAGATGATATGGAAATAATAAAAGCTGTCTGCTTGTTGCCTCTGTCTTTTCTAATTTTCCAGTCCTGTTTCTGTTGGACTTCATGACTTGACTGATCGTTGATCTGCAGTTGTTAGCTGACTTTCATTTAGACTGTGCTAATTTAGAACTCGTTCTTATACATGTATAATGACGAGGTTTGGGTTTTTCATTATTTTGCCTGGGGTTAGGTTTTGCATTTGATAGCACTAGATTTCACCTGCCACTTTAACATTTGGTCATCCACAAGATTTGTTAGCTGTTTGCTATGGGCTCAGTTTTGACTACCTTGAGTAGTTGTGTATCCTCAGCAATGTTCACTGTTCATGCCTCTTGTGAAATCGCATGGACACTCTGTTGAGTAGCGTGGGTCCTAAGTCCCTGTGGGATGCTTTTGATACTCCCATCATAGTGAAACCCAATTGTTTGTGTACAGCTGTTTTTGTTTCTTATTTCTTGAGCACTTCTGAATCTTCAAGAGGAGTTTTCTAGCTTATATTACCTTTGTTTAAAACAAAAGCAACCCTTTGTAAGGTGTCTTTTGAAAGGATATTCAGATACGATGTGTTAACTGGACTACCCTATATTTACGGCTAACTGTTTCAAAGAGCATAGATGCTTTTTGGAATGGTTACTTCCCTCTAACAAAGCAATGTTAATTATTTTCTATTTCCATATTTATGCAAACTCCACCAATTCTCTTCTTTATTATAGCTTTTATCAATTTACCAGGCTTAGGCATTTGCTTTACTGTCCGTAGTTCTCTGGATCTCTTTTCTTCCTTGATCTTTAAAGTCTTGGTTCTTGTTTTCTGCCTTCCATTCCTCTGCTACTGAGGCTGTGCCAAATACTGTTGCATTCTATAGTTGAAATTTCTATTTAGTATTAGAGTTCTTTGAACTGACAGGTAGTATATAGTCCTGGCAAATCACAAAGATACTGTGCTTGGTCACTCCCTCTGACTGTTCTGTGAGTTGTAGCATGGAGACACGTTATATTTATAGCAATGCCCAGGAGAAATGCTGTATTTAAAGGAAATGGAATAGTTAGCCATTTCAAGACTTAACAGAAGTTGTTACAAGAAAAGGAAGGAATGGAGTCCATGTGAGTTACAGATAAATGCATTGACTCTTCCGTTGACAGAGGAGATGGGTATCTGAGGTCAATAGGATCTCCTTAATGGGTGGCATGGAGAAGGGGGGAAGGTTATTTTCTGTTTCTCCTTGCACAGGAACTAAGGGCTACTCAGAAAAAGCAAGCAATTGGCATGGTCATAACAAATAAAAGAAAGTGATTCTTCATCCTGTAATTGAGCTATACAAATAATTTCTGTGGGTTTTTGTAGAAGCTGAAATTACATGGGTTACATAAGGGACTAGAGAAGTCTAAAAAAAATCCATTTCAGACTTTGAAATGCAGATAGTCCTTGAGACAAACTATTGGAAGAACATCTTGGTTAAGTATTACTATGTAATACTTGCCTTTCTGTATCCTTATTGGCAACTCTTAGATGCAGGTTTTGGGGCTGGATAGGTTGTCATTGATTTTTCTTAAGTGCTTGTCCTAATTCCACAAATGGCATTCCTAGATGCTGCTTGGAGGAGTGTATGGCCCTCTACTGCTGCTCCTCTTGACAACAACAATTTCTAGAACTCCTGGGTTCTGCTGCATGAACAACAGTTGCATTAGCAAAAGAGCTCATGCTGAAACAATCTTTGCCAGTCACTGAACTATTATAACTTGTAAAAACACATGATAACTATACCAGAGTCGTCTTCAGAAGTTCCCAAGCTCTGGTGCTTGCAGACAGACATGTTCCTGGGTGTACGGTGTATTGCCTATTGCAGGCATGGACTCCTTGGCATTGGCTGGCTGCATGGAGGTGATAGGAACAGGATTATCTCCGAATGGGTACCATTTATCAGACTGGGGCCGAAGCTTTTTCTTTTCAGTGCCTTCTGGATCAGGATGCCAAATCAGGGCCCAGGTAGTGCTGGTGAGGTAGCATGTGTTGCAAGTGAGAGGCTGGATTTAGGACTTTGTTTTGTGAAGGTTGGAGTGGGAGTGGTTGTGTCTTGGAGAGGTCATTTAAGTTAGGGCATATGCAGCTGGGAATGTGATGACATGAGGCTAGAAGAATCCTGGACCATGGTGATGAGAATATTTAGGAGAAAGGAGGAATTGAGGTAAACGGTTGGGCCTGGCTGCTCATAGTATCATCTCTAGCTGCCCTTCCTAGCTTGGCTATCCCAGCCCATCATATAGCTCATGAACTGATGAATCAGAACTACAAAATTCTTGTAATAGCTAGTTTCTTGGAAAAACTAACGTATTTCTTTCAGATTGTGTCCCAAGGCATTGCTATGAATAAGCAGAATTGGTGTGGATTTCATTTTTGTTCTTGCCTGTAACCTGCTAGAGGCCATCTATTATTAATATTTGGAATGTGGAAATTTTTATACATAGTCTCATAAACTGTAAGTTTGAATTTCTTACATAAATGTTTTATTGAACATCAGCATGATGCTGGATGATTGGCCTGGGAGTGGATTGTAGCTAAATTGCAGAGTTCCATGTCCGTATCTATCTATGCCACTGCCCCATCTTCCCCGCCCCCCCCCCGGAAAATACTTGAACTGTGACATTTCCCAGCACTGCAAGTGAATCGTTTTCCCTTGACAAGACAAGATGTTTCTCTCCTACACATGGGCTCAGGTGCTGCTTTCATCAGATACTGAACTGGTTTAGCTTGTGAAACTTGCAGCAAACTTCCCACTTCTTGCTGGAATAATTTTCTGCCAGTTCAGGTTGTAGAACTGGGTTCCTATGGGGATTTAATGACCCCGTAAGTGAAAAGTGTGAGGTGGTGTGGGAGAAGAGTTTTCCCTCCTGAAAGCTTGCCCTGATCTATGGGCTTGCAGATCCTGAGTAGGAATGGTTTACCTAGACCTGCAGCGTGTGTCATGCCCACAAGTGTCTGCGTCACCCTTTATAGGGATGACTAGCTGCTGGCCCGGCAGCTGCTGAATGCCCTTGAGTTACAGGCTGTTGCATTAAATTGGTTTCAGATTTCTGTCTTCCTCACCCTAAGGTACTGGGCCCTCTGGCTGCCCCACTGCTGCTTAGGCAGCTCCACCAGCCTTGCAACAGGAGTGGTTGGTCACCAGAGCAGGTGGTGGTGAGGCTCATCCCTGCTTCCTGGATAAAGTCCTGTGCCTGCTCTTTCAATGGGTGTTACAAATGGTGGAGGATCTTGGATCGTGTTATTGCAGGTACCTGGGAGAGAAGGAGAAATGCAGCCCTGGGTTCCTTGTTAACAGTATTCGTACTGACTGAAATCAAAATGGTAAGCTGTGAATGAAAACGGGATTGCTTGGGAGGAGCTATAGCTCAGGGGATGTGCATGCAGTTTTGGGCTCTTCAGTGAACTTTTAGTATTGGAAACATTGAAATGAATTCCCTCTGATCTAATTGAAACCTGAAATCTTGGTTTTGGGAGCTTGTTCCTTTCTGCTAACTATTTTGGAATTACTTCTTCCAGTTGGTGATTCTAAAGGAAAGCTTCAAGAGACTATATGGAAAATCAGTAAGCATTTATTCTTAATTTTTGGCACTTCCCACAGTACAGGCAGGAAGCAGTTGAAATTTTGGATTAAATCCCTTTTTACCTGAAGGGTATAACAGTCCGTCCGTCCCTCCCTCCCTTCCTTCCTTCCTCTTTCTTAAATTGCTGTCTTTCCCTCATCTGCTTTTTTTCATGTGTCTACTCATGTGTAGTCAAATTCAGAGCAATGCCAGAAATCTCAAAATACCAGTTCCCCTTCAGTCTTTCTCCTCCAGCTACTGATACATATTTAATGCTACAAGCGTTGTCCTGTTTTTTTTTTCCTGTTAATATGCTTATTTTTAAAAGTGTGCGCACACAAACAGCGTTCCTAAGCATGCTGATAAGCAGTAGGTGAAATAGTGTGTTTGAGGTCAGTGGGGCTGTTTTTGTGGCTTGTACTTTGTCTGTAGCTGGTTCTCCATTGATGCTGAATCTGTGCATCATCTGATCACTTGGCTGTATGCGTTTGTTCCAGATGAAATGTGAGCATGTGATAGCATTTAAGTTGTGGCTAGAGCACGTGGTAGTGTAGTAAACCAGCCAGCAGGCTATTTTAAGAGGGCAGATGATAACCTCATGTAGTACGGAATCCTTTGCAGTAAGATGACTCCTTCCCCTGCCTCTAGCTCTTGCTCTCTGACATGCTCTGGGTGTGTCTGTCTATAAAAACTGCTGTTTTAAAAACAGTCCCTCTCAGCAATCTTACTATGTGTCTGTGATACTTTGATGGTAGTGACTTAAACTGGTATTTAGCTACTATTTTCCCTATTTTCTGTTTTGCAAATGGAGAGTGGGATTGCAGGTAATGCTACCTATTTTGGACCCAGAGAAGTTGATTTTCCTAGTTGTGGGGGTTTTTTTCCACACTTTTCACTATAGGAATTAAGTTTTCTCTTCATTACATAGGCCTCTTCTCACTCCATACAGCATGGTTTTTGAAACTAAGCTGACACTTCAGAAATCAGAGAAATTTTGGCAGAACATGTATCTAGACAGAAGGCATTTTAAATCAGTTATGGCAAGCCATCCTTCCTGTGTTTTTAGGTAAGACTATGGAGATGTTCACAGTTTAGCTGATGTGTACTACTTTATTTTAGAAAATAAATCTAAAATTCAAGTATTCCAAAAGGAGGCATCTCCCTTCCTAACGTTTGAAACCTAGTTGCAATTTTCCTGAGTGCATTAACTCCCTCTTCCTTAGCAACTGGTTTATTCTGAGCTTTAAAAAATTCAGTGTGTCACTACTGATTTCAGCCATTGACAAACAGCAGTTTGTAAAACCTTGCACAGAGATGGTTCGGTTCTGAATGTTTATGTTCAGGATCTGCTTTCAGACCCTGGCCAGGCCAACTGGGCAGCCTGTTTCAGTAGTCTTACACGACTGTCATCGCTGCTGTCCTGTCATCTTGATTTCTGCTGTGACTGTGTGATCTGCTTGAGGTCAGTCTTCAAGTACAATGCACTTTCTACTTTGAGTTAGTGTGAAGTGTTGGTCTGGTGTTTGTGCAGAGCCATTTTTTGCGTAGTTCTTTTGTTAAGGCTTTTTCCTAGCTTGTTTAACTTACAGGGGGAGAAAAAGAAAAATAAGGAAGAAATTGTAGATGTACGAGAATAATGGAGCCATAATGTATGTTTGTACTTTAAGATGGAAAACAGTTTGCAGATTCCATTACAGTAACTTTTCTTGCAAGTACAACATTTATCTATAAATTATGCAGGAGAAGGTGGATATCTGCCTGTGAACTTTACCTAGTACTTCAAGACATGATAGACATCCTTTAAACTGGCATGTGTTCTCCATGCTGCTCTATTGGGATGGTGTTGTGTGGGGTTGGTGGAACGATGGGTGCCCAACGGGGTCTGAAGCAGCAGAAGCTGTGTGATGGAGTATCTTATCAAAACCACAGTCTACTACTACTGTGATTTAAAAAATAAATAAATAAAAAAGTAAAGTACAGGCACTGAAGTGACCAGCCACTCCCATGACTTGCAGTTGATCACATCTATAGTCTTGGGAAGGTGACCAGTTGATACTGTTACAGACATCACCTGCATTTGGAAGACCAGAATGTGCCACTTGTTTCTTTTCTTTTCTTTTTATTGTAATTGGCATGTTACTGACAAACTAATTCAAACTAATTATCAGCATCTGCCTCATAGAAAGGCCTAAAAACCAACTTGACAGGCTTTCTCCTGCTACATTGATCTTTAATGAACTATTAGTACAAGAAGAGACTTCTGCCTCTGATTCTGAGAGTGGACATTTAATGTTGAAGTAGATGTTAGCATTGTTCTTGGGGGGGGTGTGTGTGGGGCAGGACCTAGAAGCTGCTTTCCTACTCTGCCACCTGTTTCTTTTGGGAAAATCTCCTGTTCTGTGGGGTTTGCTGTTTGCTTTTGCTTGTAAAACTTGGGGCAGTTGTGGCACTGTATCCAATCCCCATGGCAGTTTTGGTTTCTAGCGCATTCACGTCCTTTAGTGCTGAATAAGTTTGTCACCTGTGGTGTCCAAAAGAAACTATGAAAGCAGGAACTTTCTTTTTAGTGAAAAGTTACTGACATATTGCAGTTCTTCTGTAATATCTATGCTGATAAGCACTGCAGAAGCATATGTGGTTTTTTCATTACAGGGTCAGGTAACACAGTCGCTTTTAGGAGGAAAAATACCTTGTGACACTCCTGAGAAACTTCTTGCTGGTTTCTTGTGAGGCAGTTCTATCAGCCAGAGACTTGAGCTTTTGGCCTCTGGAGCATTGCTAGGGTACACATCTGCCATAGTAGAGCACAGAAGATTAAGTAGAGCCCATCAGCAAATTTAGGAAATTAATGTAACTTGTAGTTAACAGAGCACCTAGGCTTGGTCATCCAAATGTGGCATTGTCATTCTGTACAGCAGGTGTTCATCTAAGCAGGTGGACATGGTACTTCAGGCAGTGAAGTGCTTGTGTCTAATTTTTACTTCTCATTCAAATGCCTTTGGTTCATTCATTTTTACAAGTTGGACCATTGGGAGAAGGCTAAGGTGGAGTTTCAGTTCTTATTTTTAGAAAGAAAAGCTAGTTATAGTTCAGTAGAATATCCTTCGCCTTTTTTGTGTGATTTTTGCCAGAACGTATGACTACTTAACAGTGTCCTTGTTTATCAGATGCAATGGCAATCTGAGGTGGCATGTGCACTTATTAGCCAAAAATTAATTTTACCATTTTTATCACTGAATGCTTACCTTGCTTCATAGCAGAACTGACTGTGTTTATTTCCAAGTGTGTACTGTACTTGGTCCTGTGTGTCTTCTTACTTACACACAGTATTCCCTATGCATTTTGGCCTGGATTTCCACAGCTGCGTTTCCTGATTTATTTTTGGAAAGTAATTCATATAGTTTGTGTGTGTATATCAGAAAGAGAGTTGACTTCTACTGAGCTGAATCTTCCTTGGGCTATATTTCTGGCCAAGTTTCCCTGTTGAGGTGCCTCTCTTCATTGGCACTAAAGGTGCTTATGCAATTGCTTTATTTCAGCTAAGCAAGTAGGCATAACCTGTCATGTTGGCAGGTTCCAAGGCATCTCAACTTCAGTGTCCCAGTCAGATTATATCTTTGGTAGTTTAATTCCAACAACTTTTATTTTTGCCTGTAGTTCCAGGAGTATGAGCTTCTTTAAGCCTTAGTACTCGGTCATGCATTAATAGTGTATGCCACTGATTGTCTTTTTTTTCAGTGGTAGCTGAGATTATCCGTGTGGTTTCATCTATAAGATTCAAAACCTAGAAAGCAATTGGAAAGTGATTTAGGATAAAGGTGTGACGTGGTTCTTGTTTTGCTGTGCAGGTAGAAATTTGAAACAGACTTACGTTTTCTGATGTGCTTATACAAATGTAGGCAGTGCTGCCCTTTCTGTTTTTTAAATTACATCTTGGTTTGCTACTACTAGAAGCTAATGGTTAAAAATACCAAATTCTACAACTCTCTTACTAAAGAATACATGTGGGGACACTAGCTTGTTGTGTCACATTATAAAACCAGGCAGACATGGAAAGCTTTGGAAATTGTACGGTTCATCTCCAAAAAGGAATTTAGTATTTCTTTGTGTAGATTTTTTTTATGCCCTTTTTTGCTGTGGTTGGTGAAAAATAAGTTGTGTATGTTTAATTTTGGCAATGTTCAGATGTTGACTTCGAAGTAATGGCTTAGGTAAAATGTTATTTAGCATTTGAAATTAATGCTCTGCAGAATCATTCATGCTTTGATGCAGCCGGATTGGGCAAAAAATTCTTGGAGCTGGAAAGCCTTAGTACATTTTCAGGGACTGAAGTTGTTTGTTTTAACCTTTGTCCTCTTCAGTTTTGTGCTGTAAATGTATATTTGGATACATGCAGACAGATGTGTGCACAGACACTACAAACTTCTATATACGTTTTTATTGCTGGTTGTGCCTGCTTTTGTAGATAACATGTTAAGTCTTAAAAATATTACTAGTTGTAGGAATTAAATAAAACTTTTTAGGTGACGTTTTTTTAGTATGACTAAGTTTTTACTTTTGAGGAACAGGTTTATATGAGCAGTAAAATTTATTCCAGCTCTCCTCTTAAGTTTTATATATTCTTTACTGCTGAGTTCTAATTTCTCTTGTAACTGTTACTGAATCACACAGAAAGCCTGCACTGCAGGTCTGTTCTCCCAGTTATTTTCAAACTTTTTCTCTTGTCTTACTCTTAATTTTTGAAATGAAAAATTTTTTTAGCTCTCCGGTGTGCTGTGCATTACTACATTTGGGCAACAATATGCTTCATAGAGATTTCTGGAACGTTTGTAGTTCCTTCCTCCCTCAGTTGTCATAGTTCCCTGCTTTTCTTATCTCTCCTTTTACTGCCACAGCTTTCAGATGATAATACATAGCTCGAGAAACAGCTGCTGTGTAATAGCCGAGTAAGACTCGGCACCACTAATGTAGTGACCTAATAGATGAAGAAATTTCTGCTTTGTGTGTAGGCTTGCCCGTGGGATCTTTTTTCCACCTGGGGCATATTAGGTGTCATCACAGAAAGGTGGACCCCGGATGGTCTCTGTGGCTTCTCCTTGCCAGCTGCTCCAGGGGTAGAAATGCACTGGGGGTGGTGTCTCAATGAAGGGAGGTGCTGGAGATTCTTAGTGTTTTTCAAGAAGGTCATCTATTTCTAACCATGAGTTGCTTTTTTTCCTACCACTTGTTTATTCATGCTCCTGTGGCCAAAAATGCTGCAGCCAGTATGCTAAGGAACAGGTGGAGTAACATGTTGTCCATGGTCATGCTATGTTTTGCCAAGCTGCCCTGCTCATTTCCTTTCATTTCCTCCGGGTGACCGAGCCAATGTTCTTGTAATCTTTCGTGCTAGGGGCCCAAGGTCACCAAACTGAGCTGGGAAGTGTCCTGCCAGTTTAGTACACGCATTTTACAGCTTATTTTGGGGCTGGATGGTGAGGTTAGCAGTGGCAGCTCTGTCTGTGCTTGCACAGATATCTGGGCTGCTCATAAGTCAGCTCCTCAGCTGCAGCAGTTTATGGTGCAGTGCTGTAAAGAAAGCAGTCATCTACTTTTGTCAGGTGGATGCTTAAAATGTTAGTATCCGCTGGGAATTCTGTACCTGTGTATATTCAAGACACTAGTCTAGCAAGGAAATATTTAAGGGCTATTTTACTCTTAACCCGTATATGAACTTTTGTTACTATGACTGTTGGGTACAGCTGTACTGATGCTCTGGTGGTTTAAGGATACAAACAAATTAAGATTGGTAGAAGACATATTTGAAGAAAAAGTATGTGTCTGGAAGCTTGGCTGCACCATCCCTGATTTTTTTTTTTTTTTTTTTTTTTTCCCCCTGTCTCTAGTTGCAGAATTTGCCTTATCACATGAAGTACCTTAATTTAAAAGTATTTCCTCCAGAACTGGCTTCTGACTTCTAGTGGGCTAGAAGGGGGAATAAAATAGCATAAAGCATACCTGAGGCCTTGAAACTGAGTGATTTGAAGAAAAGAATGCTGCTGCAGGCTTACTGTATGCTTTTAGTCTGCTCTCGTCAGGTATATTCTCAACCTTATTTTCCAATTTCCTTTCACTAATTCCTCAGTTAATGTTTCTCCAATTTCAGTAGTTACTGGTTGTTGCAGGTATATGAGGGACAAGCATTGTTATGTTAATTTTCCTTATTGCTATTGGATCATAAATGCTGTTTGAACAGAAGTCTATCCACTGGGGGTTGGTGAAGGGTTTAGATGACTTAAAATGACCTGAATGTATTAACATGGCCATGTTGAATGTGATGAAGTTTAAATGGATGCATGCAGAGATCAGTCTTGTTTTAAAACATGAGGGGATGGATTTGGTAGTTTGACAACCAGCATGTGGTTGAACAACTGGTATGTAGATAAAGTGGATCTTCAAGGCATTTCATTTGGTATTTAAGAAATGTCAGTGATGGAAAAATCAACATGGCTCATGAAATGAATTAAAAAACTGGCTTATTAATAGGCTTTAATAAAATTACAAATGTGGAGTGGCCATCCATTGTACACCTTGCTGTAGGGAACTTGGTGCCATTGGTATTAAACTATGTATTTAACATGTCATTAATGACCTGGAAGAGGTCATAAAATAATTGTCAATAAAATTTGCAGCCAGTTGAAATCCTAGGGGCAAAAATTGCAGGCATAGTTATGGAAAGACAGGCTTATATATTTGGAATTGGTGGGGTTGTGGAAAGAGAAGCCAGAATCTGTGGGTCAGGGTAGGCAATCAGCAGGCTTTGGCAGTCAGTGTGCTGTAACTAACTGAAAGGGCCCGGTGCGCTCTTGAAGCGTGTGTGGGATGTTATAGATTGCATAAGACCCCTTGTTATTGGGCAGTTTGGTCTGGTCTGCTTCTGGAACACAGTATCTGCCTGGGATGTTGTTGTGGTTTAACCCCAGCTGGCAGCTAAGCCCCACACAGCCGCTCACTCATTTCCCCCAGACCTGGTGGGATGGAGGAGAAGATCGTAAGGGTAAAAGTGAGAACTCGTGGGTTGAGATAAAGATGGTTTAATAGGTAAAGCAGAAGCCACACAGACATAGAAGCAGAGCTAAACAAGGAATTCATTCACCACTTTCCATCAGCGGTTGAGTGTTCAGCCATCCCCAGGAAAGCTGGGTTCCGTCATGCATTAACAGTTACTTGGGAAGACAGAAGCTATCGCTCCAAACATCCCCTCCTTCCTCCTTCTTTCTCCAGCTTTACATGCTGAGCGCTACACCATGTGGTATGGGATACCCCTTGGGTCAGTTGGGGCCAGCTGTCCTGGCTGTGTCCCCTCCCAGCTTCTTGTGCCCCCCCCGCCTGCTCGCTGGTGGGGTTGGTGAGGAGCAGGAAAGGCCTTGATGCTTGTAAGCGCAGCTCAGCAATAGTGAAAACATCCCTGTGTTAACAGTGCTGTTTCCAGCACAAATCCAGAACATAACCCCATACAAGCTGTTACAAAGAAAATAAACTACCCCAGCCAAAACCAGCACAGGTATTGATGTGTGAAATGTTGAAATCCAGGAAAGAACAGAAGAATGTGAGAAGAATATTAGGAAACAGGCAGGTAAGAGGCATATGGGGTTGAGTCTGCTAAGCTTGAAGTTCATTGATTCCCAGCTACCTATTTATAAATTGCAAAGTGTTTCCAGTGTCCTGGTCTGTCTTTATTTAATAGGTGTGCTTCATTTTAATACTTAAAGCATATCTGCATTTGGTCAGTTGTATGGAATTTAAAAACAAAGGTATGTTACTTAAATAACTTGTGCAAAGGACTTGGCTTGACTGGGTCCTCATCTGATGTGATTTATAACTGTTTTATACTTGTACCCTGGCTAATGCTTTACCTGTCTGTCTTGGTGGAAGATGGGATTGGATGAATGAGAGTAAACTTCATCACAAGTAGAGTCTCTGAAGAGTGAAAAACATCGTTTGCCTGGGAAGCAAGGGTATATTGGAAATATTTTTTCATAAAGCCTTGTTTATTGTCTATATATGCCTATCACATAACGTTTAAAAGAGAAATCTCAGTATTTCCAAGGTAATGTCTTTCTGAGTGTTTGCATTTTTAGGTTTTATGAGCTGTAAGCATATGCAAGTTTGAATTCACGTTGTACTTCTGATATGATTTCAAAAGCGGGTTACGATAGTATCATAGAAGATAATTTAGCATACAGACCTTGTTATTTGATAAGTTTGCAATATAAAAATAACTTTGCTTGATACTTGATTCTCAAAATTCAGCTTTGATTCTTGCAATCACAGAATTGGGGGTATTGTATAGGGGGGATGTTTGTCAACCAGTGACATTGAATAGGGAAGTTACTGAACGATTCTTTCGTATCTCAAGATACGATGTTTTGAAGAGTCAATTCTCACAGGTGATCTGTCTGTAAATACCCGAGTGAAGACTGTAGTCCACAGGCAAGTTGGACTTCTCTTGAGAACTTGCAGTAGGCCATTTTTCTGTAGCAGTCCCGTAGAAGATCCAGAGCATCTTGATGCTTTTACACATGTCAGAGTTTTCAAATACGTTGGGGGAAATGAGCAAACCTCCATGAAGATAGAAGAAGGATATGTTTGGTGGGGTTTTTGTTGTTGGTGTGTGGGATGGGTTTTTTTGGTGTGCGTTTTTGTTTCTTTTGAAACAAGGTTTTATAATCAAGTAGTTCTGTTCATAACGAATTAGCCTCAGAACTTTAGATCACCTAAGCTTGTTTTCCCTTGCATTTTATCTCTCTAGGTTAGATTATTCTTAAGTATTTATTTAGGAGAAAATCTCTCTGGAGGGTGTCATGTCCCCCTCCCCCTTTATCAAATGCTACTGACGAACATACTGGCCATGAGCATGCTGAGGGTGGTTTCCTGTCAGAATTGCTTTATGTAGAATAGCAAGGAAGCAAATGGTTCTTGTATCCTCCTATTGTGTTGTTTCCTGTGAAGTAGCAGACTGGATGCGTGTCCTGGATACAGGCTTTTTTTATGGCAATATGCGTGTTGGGATGATCCAATCAAATCGTTCTTGGTATCCTTTATAGTCTCAGCATAGCAGGAAACAAGGCTTCCTCTTGTCCTGTTGTTTTCCCGTTAGCCTGACTTTTGGAGGCTCTCAGAATCCACAATGAAGGTGAGCAAAAAAAAAAAAATTACTTAGGATTTTTTTAGAGAAGTTTTTGTGGGTTTAAGATGTAATTTGTAATCTTATTCTTAAACATTCCTTTTCTTGGTTCTCTCTCCCCTGTAGTACCTTTGGGATCTAGTTTCTGGTGTCTGCACAAGCACCTCTATTGCATGTAATTCCCTTTTTTTAGGATCAGGGCCGTTGTTTTGTGATTCTGTTCATACTTGTAGTCCGCTGCTTTAAAAATTACCACAATAAGCATGTAATTAATGAAAGTTTTACACTCCTGATGCCTTCTTGTTCCGTAACAGCTTAAATGTTCTTCGCCAATTTGAGCAGTGGTTAGGCTAATGTCCAGTCGGGTTTTGTGTTTAAACCAGGTTTCATGTGTTCTGCTGTCAATCTCTTCTGATCTCTACTTATTATAAAATACGCTATTAATAAAACTTTAATTTTTGTACAATCTGATTGTTCTTTATTTGCTTAATTTTTTTTTCTGTACATAGTCTTTAAATACTTCCTTGTGTTTCAGGAAGAACCCTACAGAGTTTACACCTAGGCCATTCCCTGGTTCTTTTTCTTACAGCTTCAAATAAATAAGAGTAGTCTTTAAATTATCTGTAGGCCAGTGAAATGATGAAATAACTATTTGACTTTATTTTGTGTGAATGATAACTGCTTGGAGTATACCAGTGTTTGCCCCTGACTGTTTGATTCTGCACCTGTCTTGTGGCATTGCTCTTTGAGCTGTATACGCACTGCCTGAGCTTGAGAGATTTCATTACCTCTACAGCCAAGGTAGAACTGCGGCTCGCAGGGACCAGAGAATGATCCGCAGTCTGAGGGGAAAAAAATGGGTGTGTTAGTATATGTGAGTACCTCAAGTGTTGTGAACGCTTTGGGAGATACTTTTTTTTTTCCTTCTTATGAATAGTACTGTAATTGAAAGTTTCCTAAATCTGCCCTACCTTTGTCAGTATATCACATAAACAGTCACAACTGGTCTGGCAGCCCCTTCTGTCACTACTTTCCGTAGCTTTCATTAAAATTTTCGCTTCTCTTGGGTTCAACTAGCTGCTTTTTGTCCCTTTCTGTCATCTCCCCTGGGAACACGGGTTTTTCCACTCCTGCCTCTGAAGGCCATTTCCTGTGGTACAGACATTCTGATAGCGCCTCTGGGATGGGTCTGTTATCAGGAAAATAAACAGGTTTTTGTTGACTTTTTGTCTAAAACAGCTATGCTGTGGGAAACTAAATGTCTTTGTGTTTCTTAAATCAGTTGGAGCAACTGTAATAGCTGTCTCTTGTCCTCTTTCTAGTCTTGCACAAGGGAATACCGTGACTCCTTTAAACCTATGCAGAATCTGTTGTGAGAGCTATTTTCATGAGAGTTTGAAGGAGTGTTTCCATTACTTCGGGCAAATATTATGTGGGGGTTTAAGTCTCTTCTTTTCCCCCTGAAAATCCAGATGTTTAATGTCATCACCCAGTGCCTGAAAATTACTGCAGTGTTTTCTACAAGATAGTTTGAGGTTTGGATCTCTTCCCCACAGTTAAAAAAGAAAAATAAAATAACCCTCACCTCTCATCCCTCCCGCTTCCCAAACTTCATTCTCCATCTAACCTACCCAGCAACTTCATTAATTTTCAGGAGTTCCGCTTTTCTCTTTGTCTTACAGAATAAAGAGATAACATGTATGTTGTTACAGTACTTTAAGAAGTATTTGTAGTAATTTCAATAGTACTTTATGAATGATCAGGTACAGTGGTTGTGAGTTTCTACCGGAAAAGAAGTGTATGCCAAGAGTAATGGTACCCAGTAACTTTTTTGGCCAAAATGTCTGAGGAAAGTGTCTCTCTTCTGATAATTGTTTTATTTGACTTTCCTGTAACTTAAATGACATGATATTTTTAGCTTGTATCTTCTTCAGTTTCTCTCAAATGCAGCTGTTTCTATATTCTCTTTCTATGTAAAAATGAAGTGGTTTGTGGGTTTTTTGTGAGTTGGGTTTTTTTGCTTTTATTTGTGGGTTTTTTAAAAGGAGGAAACCCCCTATACTTTTACTGGTCCAGAAGAGCCACTGAAAGACTGATACCTTGATGAGGCAATAGCTTCTACAGTCCTGGTTTGCATGATAACATTAAAAAAAAGCTTAGTTTTCAGGCTTGTTTATACGACTTATTGCATGTTCTTTTCTTTTCAGACTTTTGACGCAAATGACCTGTATCAGGGACAGAATTTCAGCAAAGTTCTCAGCTCTCTTGTGGCTTTAAATAAGGTGACTGCAGGTAAGTAGATTCTGCTTTATCTTGGTGCTCACTTAACAATTACCTTCAACTCACATCAATGTATATTTATACCTGTTGCTGAACAAGCACAGCTTAGTTTTTGTTGCAGTTTCTGTTGTTTCTCTGGGTTCTCTAGTCCCCCCTTCTGCAGAAGGAAGCTTTGTGGTTGAGCTAAGGCTCAGACTTCTATGGTGGCAGGAATTCTTAAAAAAAGAGGCTGGATTTTCTTGGTGGTTTTGTTTTTTTCCTACTTTGAACTACTGAAGTGGACTTCTGCTCCAGTCTGTCATTCCCATGTTTGAACAATTTTGTCAAGGTTTTCATTATTCCCTCCCCACTCTCCATTCCCCAGCGTCCTCCTTCTTTGACAGCAACAAAAGGATAGCTAACTTTTTTGATCCCTTAAGCCATGCATGTTTCATGTAAGTAGCAGCTAGAACCACCTACTTCAAGTTCTTTGGTGGGAGGGAGAGAGCTGTAGAAATAGCATATGGTTGAGAGGTATCTGTGCTTCATTGTAGGGTGAGGTTGTGCTAAATAATGCCAATTGGACACAAGGGCAATTGAGATCTACTAACATTGGTGGCCCTTTTTGGCTTCTTGCTGCTCTGTGTTTGGGCTTCACACTGTCAGCAGCAAGTTCCAGTAATGGTCGTCAGGTTAGAGTCTGATGTGAGATTATTTAAAACAAACCATAGTTGATAACTTTTATGTGAGGAGGAAGAAGAAGCTGATAGAGAAGTCAGTGGTGGATCAGCATTATTTCATTGTAATGGTAATAAGTGTTTTGTCACTTCAGTAATACTTCTCTGGTCCATTACAACAGAGACTTTTTTTATGGCTTTCTTTCCCTTTCATCAGCGAACACCCTTTAAGAGTAAGTTTACAACCAAATTCTTTGTGCTAATGAATGACCATGGACTAATATCGTTGACTTCTTTGAAGTGACTTACACCAGTAGAAGATACTTGCATTTGCAGTTAAGGTGAAAGGTAGTATAGACCATTTCAGTACTGCACACTGACAGTAGCTGTCTTTAAAGGGAAGAAAAAGCGCAGTCATTTGGTCCAGACATCGACAGATTAATACCCACATCAGAAAGCCACAATTGTAGCTGGCTTAGAAGGGACCCAGGCTGATCCCTTTCATTGGGGGAGTGGGTGGTGGTCATGATATGGAAACCAGAAATCAAAACTGCATGCAAACTGTGGTGTTGCCTCATTCCTAGCAGCAAGCAGAGCTACATAAATCTTCTAACCAGTTGTTCTTCCAAACCATTTTCTTTTAATTTGGTGACCGTGTAGAAACATTTTAGACTATCTCCCTGTGATAGTATTGGAAGATGGCTTTCAGATCCCTGTCTGGGTCTGCAAGAATTTCAGATATACAGAGGTTCTTCTGAGATGGACCTTTGTGCAGTGGAGGCAGTGTGAGTAATGAGCATGAGGACTGATGAAAGGCTGCTATGAATATATACTCCCATCAAAATTTTTAACTTCAGGAGGGGTGGGATCAAGGTACCAGTTGCTGTTTGTAGCCAGATGAGGGGAGAAGAACAGGTGTAGGGAAGTTGAGATACTGGTAGAGAGGAAGAAAGGGTGTTACAGACCCTGGCAATCTTTGGATGGGTAGAAAAGTGAACCTTCTGAGAAAATTACCAGATTAATGTTTTCAAACATGCATGTTGTGTTGCCATTCAAGTTTCTTGAGTTTTTAGCAGTAGAGCTGATTTTTTTTTTCTGATAATAATGCCATTGAGAAATTAATTGAACATGTTTGTGGTATTTTAATGGAAACTTTTATGGATACATGGGGTCTGCAAGCCTCTTAAGTCTACCAAAAGTTCAAATTGATTTGAAATTATTCAGATATTGGTAAAAATAATTGCAATTTGCATGTGGTTTGTTTGTAGTAATTTTCTTACTTTTCAGTTCAAACAGGCAGTTTCTAATTCAAGCCTCAAAAGGTGCTCTTGTGTTGGTGTATTAGCTCTGCTATTGCAAAATAGAAAATTTTGCACATCAGGCAACACTAAAAAAAATTCTAGGGTGGTAAGTTTTAGGGTTGCCCAGAGGCTGGGATGCACTGCTGTCAGTCAGCCTAATCCTGTTTCCCTAGGTGAGCTGTGTTAAGGCATAATGCTGGATTTGGTGGCGTGTCTGTTCTTCCACTTGGCTGCAGTTAGGAAACATAGCAAACTGGACATGTAGATGTTACAGGTTGCTTTTAATCCTTAAGTTCCATTAGTCACAGATAGTTACAGCAACTTGAAAGTTTTTGGGAGCCTCAGAATTAGCCACAAAGTTAGGATTTACAAATGAAGCCCATGGTTGTAGTATCATAGAATGGTTTGGGTTGGAAGGGACCTTAAAGATCGTCTAGTTCTAACCCCTCTGCCATGGGCTGGGACACTTTCCACTACACCAGGTTGGTTTAGTCTGAGTTCTTGCCTGGCTGCAAAGATGTATGCCCTTTCTGTAATGGACTTTAATTGCTGGTGTTTATATTGATACAGTAGCCTTTAAATGCTTTTAGGAAAGCAGGTTCACAAAGTGTGAGGTCTTTTGTGACTTCAATGTGTGATGATGCTATTCATACAAAATACGCAACTCTAATATGAATAGTTCTAATATTGCACTATTTGACATGGGAATGTGTATTTATAGATTGGGTTTTTTTTGGAGGATAATGATTTTCAAAGGAAAACAGTGACTTTTTAAAAAAAGATGCACCTGAAGAAGGTCTTTCCCACTCAGTCACTGTGGACTTGGAGCATCCTTTGTCAACGCTTCTGTGCTTGTTGTCAATCTCAAACCCTTTCCTTCCTCCTGCATGTCAGCCCCTGTTGGATGCCGTGCTGAATTTGAAAGGCTTTCCAGTTAAGTTGAATCCAGTTGTCCCTTCAGGTTTGAAGTGGAATGGCAGATATGCCTTGTTCACCAGTCTCCTCATGGAACTGAACCTGTATGTGTTATTTCCCTTGGACCAAAATGAACTCGGACTTGCATAATATCATGGTCTGCTTTAGTCTGACAGTAACTAATATGAAACTGTAGTTGTGTGCATGTACCTCTGATATGGAAGTCAAGTGTTGGAAGCAAAGCAGGCTACTAGGAAAGAGAGTAACGGAGGCATAAAAACCAGGAGAGCAGTTGGCATGCTTGTGTAATCTTGTGAAAACATCTAGTTTTGGGACAGAAAATACTGCACTGCTTTCAGGGCTCTTTGAAGCTCAGATGCTTACTGAATGATTTCCTTGTATGTGGGGAAAATGAGGAAAAGGAGTGACTCGCCGTACTCATGGAAAGGAGCAGTGTTTGCTGTAACACGTCACCCATGCAAGGGCCCTGGGAGCATCCCTCTCCTGGGGCCTTGGCTGCGAGGACTGGGGAGCTGGTGCAGCCAGAAGCAACCCCTGTCCCACCGTAACGCTGGGGGAGGGGCTCAGCAGTGCTGCAGCCTGGCCTCGGTCTGGCTGTGGCCTGCTATTCTGGACAAGGACACCCCACCTGTGGGTGGGCTGACATTCCATCCCCAGGGAGGTGCCCGATGTCCAGGGCATGGGGCTGCTGTGCCCCAGCTGCACTGCTCCTGGCTGGAGTGGTGGGATGAGCTCTGCCCTGCCACTCCCTTGATGCCTCCCAGCTCACAGGGACCCCAGCAGCACTCAGACAGCATGTTGGGTGAACATCTCAAATGGGTGTGCTTCTCAGAGGAGAGACCTTGAAGGAGGGGAGAGGTTTTGGGAGGGTGTTGTTTTTTTGAGCAAGCAGCTTTCCTCCTTTCTACTCCTCTTATCCCTCCCCCTCCCTCCAAAGAAGAAGAAACAGCTTAGTTGGCAAAAAGGGATGAGACAAAGGAACACAGGAAAAAAGACAGTGGAAGGAATGTTTTAATTGAGAAGGAGATGGGGTGGGAGGAGAGCTAAGAAACAGATGTGGCTGGCTTTACTTCAAGCAAGTTTTATGCATTCAAAATTCTTGGCCATTAGCTAAAATGATGCTGGTTAATTACCTTTAAATGGACTGGCAGTGAGTAAGAATGGAGAAATAAAACCCTAGCCCTCCTCTTCCTCAACAGGTCAAATGGTTTTCATGCCTGTGTGGGGAAGAAACTGCCAGTATCTCAGGATTTCAGATTATTTTTATTTTTTATTATATATTATCTGTAATATATTTATTAAATATTATATATATTTTTTTAATCTTGAATTATTCAGCAACTGCAGATACATCAAACCTCCTTTAAGCATGTCCGTTTTACAGAGGTAAGCAGAAGATACATGCAGACTTCTTAGTATCTAATTTTTTTTCCTTCCCTCTTGCAGACATAGGGCTGGGCAGTGACTCTGTATGCGCACGGCCCTCATCTCATCGAATAAAATCTTTTGATTCTCTGGGATCCCAGTCTTTACACAGTAGAACTTCAAAACTCTTTCAGGGACAGTATCGGAGTTTGGTAAGTTCAAGAAGAAATGAAACATACTGTGGTGATACTTTTTTTTTCTTTTGACAAGATTTATAAGTGAACGATAGTGTAGCAAAGTAACTGTTTTTTCTCTTTCACCTCTGTGTTTCAAGCCTGTGACATCCTATTTTTGCAGCTTTTCTTACGATGTTCCAAAATATATGCAGCTTCCTGTGAAATTCTAATTATTTTTTTTCCTCACTTACTGCTCCATGTTGTCTGCATACACAGTATCTTCTTTTCAGTATAAGGACTTGCTCTTCCAAAGGCAAAAATCTCATTTTCTCCATGTCTGAGTTTAGGGATGATGATTGAAGGAGAGTCAGATCTCAGCAAAGGTGGTACTTTAAATGTTGGCAGTATTGGTAGTTATTGCAGTTTTCTGTTATGTTTCAAGGTGAATCCTTCAACCAGCCTTCAGGTAGCTGAGTGGTGTGGGTAGTTGTTACACGGTATGGCTGAGGTCAGGATGGAGTACTGTATTGAAACTAACTGTGGTGAAAGGTGCTTTTACTGACTAAAAGGTTTGCAAGAAGGGTTCAGATCCCTATTGTAAACTGCTTTTTTCCATGCTTGAAGGAGGCAGTTTTGAACTATGTGATGATTACTACATGAAACTTGAAACACAGTACTCAAGCTTTCTTAGGTGTGGTTTGGTGTGTTTTCTTTGGTAGCAGAGCCCATGCAAGTTCTTGCCCTAGGCCACTAATTCCAGCTCTCACTGCTGTTCGCAACCCACTCAGTTTTGCTGATGCAACTTTGTGGGACTAGCTGTTAGCTGGATCATGGAAGTAATCAGAGTTTTAAAGTATTTTTATCACTTTGGTGATCTGAGTGGCTCTGCAGAAAGTTGCAAAGGGTCAGAGAAGTGCAAGAAGGAGGGAAAGAGAGCTAGTGGCCAAACTGGGAAATTACTAGGTTGGTTTTGCTGCTGTAGTTGATCAGTTTGGAACTGTTCTCACCAAATTTGTACTTGGTTTCCTCTACTGGAGAGCCATCCTGGCAGAGGAGAGGGACTGTAATTGATGCCACTGTGCAGTGTTGGTGCTTATTTTGTAGCTTTTTACTGGTCACTACGGCAAAACTTTTTCTTTTGCTGAGTAGTCATAGTGGATGAGTGCACATGGTGTACAAGCAGAGCACTGAGGCACTTGTTTGAAAATGTGGCAGTCTAATTGCTGAACATTGTGACTTGCAGCATATCGGGGCTTTCTGCACGTTTTCAGAGGTGTTTGCCCTCGTTTTCCTACAGTTTCTCAGCCACTAAAAGTCTGATTGTTAAATTAAGTTGTGATACAGTAACGATTGCTGTAGATACGAATTAAGCTGACATGTTAAAAATCCCAGTGACATTATGCAGTACATCTTTTTAATCATCTAAACTATATAGACAACATGTATTCTTCTATCTGGACAGGTGACTAGGATTGCTGACACAGTCATTTTCTCATTAAGTTACTGCTTTAGTTACACAGGTATTGATCCTTACTTATGATGGAGGCAGATATGATTTATAGTCTGTTCTCTCAGTTCCAGTGCAGTGGATTGTATTTGAATTATTTAAAGCTCTCCAAATATTTAGGGTATTTTAGCATGAAAGTTTGTCCTAACTGTCATGAAATGCTTGAATGATGCAAATATTCAAGATGGACATCTAAGAACAAAATGTTGAAATTGAACTTCACTAATTTGAAAGACTTCTTTAGAGTTGCTATTAACATTTAGTTGTTACAATAGCGCAATAATCTCTCTTCCCATCGGTCATGGGGATGAATTTATGTATTATCTGTGTGTGTGTATGTATATATATATATATGAACAGCTGCAAGTCTGACATGCTGCAGACTTGCAGCTATGCTAACCTTGAGGCAGATGATTTGTGAGTACTTATTCAAGGTAAATTGCCTGTTTCTTATGTTTTGTGGAAGAACACTGTCCTCCATTGGCAGGTCATGGAGACTTGCATATTCAGGTGTGGAACCTTCCAACATTACCTTTTACAGGGGAAAAAAAATCCAACCCCAAATGTTTTTAAGCTGCAGACTCTATTTATATCCAGAATTAAATTAAACCAAACTGCATTCCAACCTCCTCCCAACCAGAAAGCTTTAGAAAAAAATCCCCCTCTAATGTAAATCTGTTGTTTCTTTGTAGTTGCCAAAGGCAGTTTCAATTTATACTATTATATATAGAAAATAGAATTTGGTTTTCTGGAAGAGTAAGAATTATTGTCATTTTAACTCTGTTACTCTCTTCTGATTTGAAGGGGCTGTAATAAGACAGTATACTCCCTGGACTGATACAAATCTATAGTTTTAAAATGACAGAAATACTGGAAATGGCAAATCATCCCTTACAAATGCTTGGAGTAGAAATGTGTGGGACGTGTGGAAGAGAGGCTGTTGCCATTTTATGGATACTTCTGTTTTGTTCATGGAATAATTGTTCAAATCTCTAATGTGATCTTTTTGTTCTTTTTCTCACTTACTAGGACATGACAGATAACAGCAACCATCAGTTGGTGGTGAGAGCAAAATTTAATTTTCAACAGACAAATGAAGATGAACTTTCTTTTTCAAAAGGAGATATTATTCATGTTACAAGAGTGGAAGAAGGAGGCTGGTGGGAAGGAACTCTAAATGGCAAAACAGGGTGGTTTCCAAGTAACTATGTACGAGAAATAAAATCAAATGGTGAGTTTTCAAGGAGATCGTATTTACATAAATTCTTTTGGTAGAGATTGATAGTTGCTTGATTGCTTAAAAATGGTAATGCTTTTTGTTTAAGCATGACTGTGTTTACTGAACTTCATTCACAGCAATCATTAATGCTCATGAACTCCTGTTGCCTCACCCCTACTTGTTATATAGGGTGCTCTAGGACTGAGGAATCGACAGTAAGCATGCAGAAGACTCCTCCATTCTGTTTGCTTGTCTGTGCGTCTCTCACAGTTGGGCTGCTCTGACTTCCTCGGTCTGAATTCCTAGACTGTTGGATTTTGGCTCTGATGCTGACATAATTTGAATTGGTGATTTGGCTTTTGAATAGTGAGAGATTTCCTGCAAATCTCTTTAAAAAAAAACACAAAACCAAAACTCAATCTAAAACAAACCCTGCAAAACCAACCACAAACTCTACGCCAGAAAATCTCTGCACAAGTCCCATTACTTCAAAGCAAACAATTGCAGGAAAAATCCCCAATTCTACCAAAATCTACTAAAAGTTAGAGACAGGTTTTGAAAGGTAATGTATTTGTGATTTTTCTTTTTCTTTCTTGTTTATAGGCCTTCACCTTTCCTTTATACAGGCTTCACTCTTCCACTGAAGTTTTATTTTGAACTTCATACAGAGAAAGTGTTTTCTGTAAACGTCATCTTCACGACCGAATGTGTGAGCTAACATTGCTTTTTAATTTAGTAGGACCTTGTGATGGGTGACATCTTTTTTTTTTTTTAATTTTTTCTCTCCACACCATCCCCCTTTATCCCCCCCAGCCCAGTCTGTGCTTACTTTCAGAGATAGGGATAAACCTGGTAGGATAAAACTACCCAGGGACTCTCTGAGAGACTTTACAACTCTTCCCTTTTCACAGCTCCAATGAAAACACATGTTTTCTGGGCCATGCTAAAATCATTGGCATTAATTTTATTTTTTTTTTTAGGCAGCCATACCGATGTATGATTGCCAAGTGAAGTTGTAAGGGTAAAACTTCATTTTTAAAATTCTTTCTCTTCCGGTTGTATCCTCTTTACTCTCTTCCTTGATTTGCAATCTACAGTCTGTTTTTTGTAGAATGCTAGAGACTTAGATCTGTAACTTCATTGTCATTTTCAACTAGATCCTCTTGGACAGTCATGATTTAAGTTCTTCAGAGATCTGAAAAACAATTCCTGAAGCCCGTTTTTTCTTGTCTGTGGTGTTGTAGCAGTCTGTCAGCCATGACTATTCTCTTGTCTCATCATTATTCATTTAAAACGTTGCTTCAGAGGTCAGCTTTGGATTTCATCAGTTTTGATCTCTTCTGACTCCTGAGACTGGATCTTGGGTCAGCAGTCAGGCTCCTGAATGAAACTGGCTTTTAACATAAAACAAATGAGAACTGAAAGTTGCCAGCAACTGAAATTAAGGTTGTTCTTGGGTTTTTTTAAGAATATTTCACCTAAGTAACTCTCCTAAACAGAAATGCCAACAAGCTGTAGGGCTGAGGTTAATACCAGCTGCAGTTTGATTCCTGCCAGTCCTCTCATCCTGGTCTGATTCCTGGGGGCTGACATGACCTGCTTCTACTCCATGGTTTAGTTTTTACTTCTCACCATCAGAAAAGTTTTCTATAAAGTTCTTCTTTTCCCTCTGCTGTATAGGCATGTTCCCTGTGCTGCAAGGGCTTGTGCTCCTGGATTCTGTCAGACTTCTTGTGTTCTTGGAGTGCTCTCATATGTTCAGTTGCTTCTGTGGAAGGAAATACAGGCCTATGTTTTTTCTCAGGAAGCTGAGTTACTGCTTGTTTTCCCTGCATTTACTGACTGTTACAAAGTGAAAATGACTGACCTGTAGCACTAGCTTTCTCTGTTCTCCTCCTTTTTAAAGACTGTTACTATGTTTGGCCTTTTCCACTATGTTGTGGAACTTCAGTTGTCTTCTGTGGTTTCAAACATGGATGTAGCTAGTTCTCTTACTGCCAAATCGGCACAGCAGGTACTCCTTTATCAAAATACTAGTTTTAACTTGCTTTAATGTCTTTCGTAGGTATGTTTGAATTGTCTGAAGTTGACCTTTTATAATGAGGATGGGGGGGTAGAGGGAAGCATGACATATTAAGAGCTTCTTGATGTCTGCTAATAACTCTTCTGAGTTGCAGATCAGCTTTCCCACTTGGTGAATGTATGTGATGGAATGTTTTGTTTGCTCTTATTCTTATGTCCATGTTAGTTGTATTTCAGCTGGTGACCTGACTTCTTCTAGTTACTTTTGTTTCTTTTTCTGTGTTTTGAGGTCACCGTAGTGTCACCGTAGTATTTGTGATATTTGATCTTGTCAATTTGCATCTACTTTTCTTGGTCTTCCTTGAGATGCCCCTAATTCTTAAAAGGCTTGTCATTCTTGTGAGCCTTTTTACCCTTGCACCGTCACTGGTGCGAATCCTGTTTTTACACATATTTTGAAGTTTACTGAGTTCTTACTTAGTTTGTTGTTCTCATTTTGCAATGCTCTTTTTTTCTTGGTTGTTTCCAGTAATTTGTTATGAACATTTGTTCTCAAGTGATTTCTTCCTTGTGGGTATTGTAGAAGGTGCTAGAGAGAGAGGGACTTCTCTGTAACTCTCCTCCCTTCTGTATCAAAGTACATTGTCACTGTGTCCTGAAGTTAGACTTGTTGTTCTGTTGTCCTTGTTGAAACAAGAATGTAGTACTGTTTACCACAAAGCTCTGAAGTTACATGAATGGCTCTGGTAGAGGTTCATGAGAAGTTTTGTCTGTTATATGTATGTGTTGACAGTCTCTGTTGCACTCCTGTGCCCCTGCTCTTTTTTGCTAGTCTTCATTAGACTGGTTGACATTTCTTGAGTTGATAGTCTTTCACTGTCCTTTTTTCTTGACTTACTGGCAACTGTATGTACGTTACTGTAAGATTTTTTCCTAATTTAGAAGTACTGTAAGTGCCCTCATACTTTAAGCATGAGGTTGAAACACAACAGTGCCTTTTTTTCCTGATTTATTTCAAAATGATTTAGTAGAACTTGCTGTCTTGCAAACTCAAATTCAAAATGTGTTTTCTATCAGCATTACAATGAATTTATTTTAAAAAAGATCAGGATAGGTTTGTTGAAATACTTGCTCTTGATTAAGGTCTTGGGAACAAATGTTCATCCTGGACATCTAATTGGTTTTCACAGTACTCTGTAAAGTGTTCTGGCATTGGCAGTATGATTCCACCCTTCTTTCTTCTCTCAAATGGGGCTGAAAGTACAGCAGTTAGTTACCTATACAGAATTCTTAACACTTAGCATTTTTGATGATGTTTTGGAGATTCTGGATGTTTTGATTATTTGGAGAGTTCCTGGGAAGTGGTGAGTTTGATTAAATAAATCTCTTCAGTCTGGCATAACCAGACTTTGGCAAACTGGGTAAGAAGAAAGGGAAAGTTCTTCATGGATGTGTGTTTTTGTTTTAATTCTCACAAAATTCATAGCTATTAGATGTTTAGATAAATGGATTTTTGTTGTAAATTGGTATCCTTTAATGCCAGATGGCTTGTATGTTTGATCTGAAGTTAGATATTAAAGACAAGGAGGAAGGAGCTGCTTGGTAACGGGAACTGCCTTTACCCACACTGCTTTCTTAAAAATTTTAGAAGTAAACTACATTGTGTATAGTTGTACAAGCAGAGTATGTTACATGATAAGGTATCTCCATGTAGCTAATAAAACATTGCAATGCTGTGCCCATGCTGTAACTTGTTTGTGTAGATATGCCAGAATGATTAGTGTTAGCACAGAATGCTAATACATGTATGAGGTGAGCTATGAATGGTTGTAGGACAGATACTGAGATTATTGAGCAAAGCACAGCATTTAGTTTTCTTAGGCTGGACAATAATTCTGTGGTTTGGGGGGAATAAATTTGGCTGAGATGCAAAATGATTTTTATTTTGCTTTTGCGTGTGTTTTCTTTCCTCCCCCTTCTTCCCAACCAAAGGGGAAAAAGAAGATCTGTTTGAAATTGTGGTACTTATGATCAAACTTACAAATAGGAAAAAAACCCCATAGTAATAGTTTCTTTTCAGGTATGTGCTCAGATACACTGTAAGGTCAAAAAGATGGTCCATTTTTCTCTCTCCCTCCTTCCCTGTGTGCATGTTTTCATTTTCCTTCTTAAACCTTTTAACATTTTACCTGTTTTTCTTTTTAAAAAGCTCTTTGATCACTAGTCAGGAAGTACTTTGAAATGAGAGGACTTTTATTTTTATTCTGCCATGCTCTTACATGTGACATAGGATAAAAGATTTATACTGTGTAAACTTGTTAGATATTTGACAGCGTGGCCTTTGCGAGTTTATTACTTACATAAAACAGAGCAGTGATGGTGAAGGTGTAGGTGGAGTCTTGTCTCTTATAGTGCTGCTTCTGTCTCGAACAGTAGAGAGATTTGGAGACATAGTTTTGAGAGTTCCCTTGCATTAAAAAGAATAGTGGTTAGCCAGAATGGGATGCAGTTGCTTAGCTACTGTCAGATGTTAATCACTTTTTTTTTAAAAAAAAATCACATGGTCACTTGCTGGGTTTTATAAAAATGTAATCAATTTATATGACATGAGATTATGCAGAAGGAAATACAGCTTTGAAAAATTACATTTGCTATGTCACAAAGTTTTAATTCTAATTATTCACAGAAATGAATGTGTCATTACTGTTCTAGCCTATCTTTTCTTACACTTTTTTGACAGTTATGTTAGTATCAGGCCCAGAGCAAATTAGTGGTTCTTCTGGTTGGATGTTAATAAATACATAAAAATCAGTGGGGGAAAAGGCTCAAGTGTAGTGGAAGAGCAGAGTATCTGCTGTTTCCATCCTGTGGTGTGTGAGGGAAGGACAAGATCCACTTGTAGCTTTGGAAAAAGAATGAAGAAAAGAAAAACCCACAAAGAATGCTAGTTTTGCTTTCCCCCTTCAGGTGTACGTGGTTGGGTAAAGCGTACCTGTTGTCAAGTGTTACTCTACAGACATAAATAGAGTAGAGGTTGGGACCAATGAATGCTACTAGGGAGGAAGTGTTGGTAGTGTCCCCATTGCAGAATAGAGCATGTTGCAGCGATGCCTGAGCCGACTGGGAACAAGTTTGGGTCTGCCCTCCTCATACTGGACTTGAACCAATTAGTGTAGAGAGACAGAGCTGGCTTGTCGCACTTCACTAATAGGGACCATCTAGCTTTCGGTGTCCCAGCTGGTACATCTTTCCTCCTGCACTGTAGGATGAAATAGTCTAAATCACATCTTTGCATCTAGGTTACACACCATAGCCTAGTAACGGCAGAAACACATGGTGATGTTCTTGCAGCAGTAGGGTTGCAATACTTTACTAAAGGATGTCTTGAAGCAGTGCGTTGTGAAGTAGACTGTTGCATGAAAATGAACGTGACAGAGGTAGAGAATGTGAGCATGACAAGTAATTTGAAGGCAAGTAAAATAAATACTTGCATGTAAATGAAAAAAGAATGAAACAAAATGTTGGGAAGGATTGGGTAAATTGTCCTTTTACAGTCACTTAGAAAGGTAGATGCTTGTAAAGGATAACACAACTTGCATTTTAGAAAGTTGATGGCATCTTATGTACTGCTTAGGGAAAGGTTACAGAAGCAGCTGCTCTAAGTTGTTTTGGTGCTACTGAGAATAATTATTTGCTGGAAGAATAACGTTAAGAAGCCTATGCCAAACTCGGTCTCCACCCAAAGATGATCTGTTAAGTGAGTTCTATCTGGTTTATCACTAGCCACTAGACACTTGAAAGCACTATCAAGTGTATCTGAGTGCAGCTGACCGTAATGCTTTGATCAGGAAAGAAACTGATAGTGGTAACTTTAACTCTTGGTATCAGTCATCAGCTGGATACAGTCTCTTCCAGTACTTGAGCAGATCGTGTTTGTTTTGGATATGATCATATGCTGTGCTTGTTGATGTGTTTTTAGTGTTAATGTAATGGATGGGTGACTGAAGGGGAGAATCTTCTGTACGGGAAAACCTGGTGTTTGGCTCAAGTCTCTCTCTTCCAGTGCTTTGAGAAACAGAGGAGTTGGTTAGGGGAGTGGGCAGGGTGCCAGAGTATTTTGCAAATGTTTCGGAAACCTATGGACTGCATAGACCTATGGAACTATAAGACCGGTATAAGTTACCAGTATGCTGAGTGGGCATGACACCTGCTTGAAATGTTTAATGAATTATGCCTGTATGTTTGCCAAAGTACTGTAATGTCCTGTCATGAAGGATGATAACATTTATCTTTGTTTATGCTAAGGAAGTGATTTCTTATGTGCAGGATCAGGATTTTCTTTTGTGTAATGCATTGTGCAATAAGTTGATTACAACAAGAATGTTTCTTATTCCTCCTCATGAGCAAGACAGTGCTTGGAGGCAGAATACCAGACATGATGGACAGCTGGACTGATTTGCTGTGTCTAATTCTGTGTTTCTGCAATAGAAAAGGCTTTTGCATTTTAAAAGCTGAATGTTGTTTGTGACTGTTCAGGCGAAATTGTTTGACTGTGTGATTCTTTTTTGTGTCTTGTTTTTAAATCTCAATTTGATCGTGTGTCTCTGATGGATAATTTAATCAGATGAACGGTTGGTAATATAAATGACTGAGGAAAAAATCTCCCACTTCAGCAGCTTAGGAAGAGAAAATGTTAGGGGCAGAGATGTGTTTTTAGACCCTTTAAAGATAACAAACTAGCTGGAAGAAGAGCCAGATTTCTATGACTGGCCAGCTTTCTCCAGATTAACAGGGGTCAGACATCTGTATTATGAGAAAACTTACTTTGACTTTTTGCTTTTTCTTAAATAACTCCTTTCTGGTGCATGACTGATAAGCCTTTACATATTTGGTGAACCTGAAAGTCACTATAAATTGAAATAGAAGTCAGAGCTTCTGTAGAGAATGAAAGCAAATTACGAAGTTTGTGTAAACGACAGGTTTATCATTCAGTACAAAAAACCAAATTGTAATTTCCCCATAAATGAGTACCACTATATGTGAATGTATAAATGGGTAGCCATCCATACAGCATGACTTTAGGTGCTGTTTTCATGCTGAGTGTTTGATGACAAGTCTGCTTGGGTTTATGGTTTTGCTCTAAGGGGATGGGAGGAGTCCTGTCATTTGGAATTGCTTGACTGTATGGCAAGCATGTATGTACTGCAGGTGGCTGAGAGCGTCGGCGTTCCCAGCTAAGTGCTGGGGCGAATGGTTTTTGTGCTGTCTGTCAGCTTAGAGCTGACTTGGGAGCTGGGGTGGGCAGGGGATATGAACCAAAAGGATTTTACTGTCATCTCTGAACATAGTAAGGAGAAATGTTTTTGCCCGTGTTTGACAGTCTTAAGACCATATTTTATTTTTAGAATAGCTTCTTTGAGGGGAGTTCCAGTGAAATACAGAGAAAATCCCCTTAAAGATAATACCACTTGCGTGCTTTTGGGGCCTGAGCTGCTCCTTCCAGACTGCTAGCTAAAGCCTCAGGACCCATTGGCCTGCTGGGCGCTCCTGGCGCTGGAGGCAAAACGGTGGCCTGCATCTGTAGTCAGCTCCCCTGAGAGTGCAACACCCATGGGACTGCAGCTGGGCAGCCTGAAAGAAGCACTAGATTAGCCAGGGTACAGTCTAGCAGAGGCTGGTACCACACGAGCTGTTCTGCTTATGGTGGTGTTTCCCTGGTCAGCTTTACTGTCCGTGGGGATAGCAGGGCCCTTGGCCTGGCTGACTGGGCTTCCCCTGGAAAGGCGGGTCTGTGTTGGAAACTTGCATAATTTATTCTTAGTGGCCTGAGGTATCGGGTAAACTAGAGCTAAATTATTCATATATCTTTATTAAAATGTGTTTGAAACAGGAGCGTGCTTTTAAAATAAAGGTAAAACTTCCAGTAGGTATGTTTTGATGATGCTTTTTTCGGGATTTTTGTTGGTTTGTGGAGTTTTTTTGTTTGTTTACAATTTGCAATTTTACTGTTCAGATGCAAATTCAGTGCTTATTTGAAATTTGCATGTTAGACAAGCCTACTTATTTAAAAAACAAATCAAAACACCATAATGTCCTGATAAATACAGCCTCACAAGCATTCTCGTTTTGTTGCGTTTAAAGTGCTGAGAGGTCGAAAAGAGACAGTGTAAGTCTTACTTACCGTTTCTCCAGCAGCAGCATGGTGCTTTTGATTGTCTCTCCCATCATCTTTGCTCCTCTTCGATTGACTTAGAGCAATGGTGGAGGTAGGAGGGGAAGCTTTAGGAGTGTGCTTTCTGTACCTCTCCATTCTGGGAGTCAGCACTTGGGTAACTTAGGACTGTTGTTTTGATCTCACAGACTTAATTGTCCTTCCAGGAAAAGTGTGCATTACTGAGTAGATTCACTATGGGATACAGGAAGGATTGCATTTATTGTTCTGATGGACTCTCTTCTCAAGTACATAAGCTTTTTTTTTTTACTTAACATTGAAAGTAACTTTTTAAAAAAGCTAGTTTTCAGAGATAAGCATTGGGTAAGTCACTCTACTACTTGTGTAGTTTTTTGATTCTCTATTTCAACCAGACTGAGTATGAAGTCGTGCCTCTAGTATGTTCAGCTTTAGTCACTTGCTTTTACAGAGTTCATTAAACTGATATTAAAATTAATACAACTTTTGTTTGAAATTGTGTGTGGTGTTTGGAAACGCTTGGGTTCTTTGTTTAATTGCAATCTGTCATAGTTTCGTTTTTGTTTTTTAAAAATCTGGAAAAGCTAATTTTACTAACTGATTTTTGGGTTCCAGGAAAAAGAATGGGAGTTTTTCTGCCTGCCTTCATTGAGGCTAGAGTTTCATTTTCAACATATGAACCATATTGTTTCTTTACCAGTAGTGTCAAGCACAAGTATGTTTCTCAGTGAAGCACTATTTTCACTGTATCTTATTGAGAAATATTTTAAAGCAGTTTGTTTGACCTCTAGTGTTGAGCTATGAAATTGCACCCCTTTGACCTCAGAATATCTTACATTTCAGAAAAACCGGTCTCCCCCAAATCAGGTACACTGAAGAGTCCACCTAAAGGCTTTGATACGTCTGCAATTAACAAAAGCTATTACAATGTGGTGAGTGATCCTTTTTCCTCCGTGTGAGCTGTTGTATGTGGTAGAATATCATTTAACTAAATGCTCTTACCTGTGCGCAAAATTGGCAGTGTTGTCAGAGCCTTACTGCTGAAACTAGATAGGAGTTTTATAAATTCTCATATGAACAGGATCCTAATTAGTTTAATAGACTCATACATACAGATTCTTAAGCATAATGCAAAATTATAGTCTAAAGTGAATAATAGGCATTTATGTAATATATTATGCTCATTTTATTTGCTTTACTAGTTGTGGATTTCCCTTTTCTCCCCCATCCCCCAAATATGCAATCTGTCTTCCCCAGTCTCTATGAATTCGTGAAATCTTGCTGTGTTAAAGTAATTAAGAATATTTTTGTCCTTTTTGTTAAACAAGGGATGGAATATTTTGAAAGAATTTGCATCTTTTGTATTCATGCTTATAAATCAACTTGATGATTAACTTCAGGAATCTCTCCCATACACTGATGGATGGATTTCACAGTAAAAGTGGTATAGCTAGTGTCAGCCATTAACACACCCTCAGGAATTCTTAACCTAGTACTCAGACCTCTCTGGTAGATGCATGTAAGAAACATACCAAACTGTTTTTTAACCTGTTGTAACCATTTTGAGAATCCTTTATTTACTAACAGTAGATATATTGGGAAACAAAAAGCATCTTACTGGTTTTGTTAACCACTGCACCCTGCTGGTGTAAAACCAAAACATAATTTCTTTCCCTTTTCTTTGAAGCAGCTTCATTGTTCTTAATTTTATCTGTCAGTTTTTAGTAGGGATCATATAGCATAGTTCTATGCTTTCATCTTTTGTGGTTGTGGTATGAATAATATCAGCCACCTGGAAGAACAGTGCTGTTTTGTATATAGTCCCCTAATTGAAAACAATGAAACAATCTTCTGCTCTTCTCTCTGGCTTGTTCAGTGCCTCTGATGGTAGCTGTAATTCCATGGTAAAGGGAGGGCTGCAGTTTTTTGGCTGTTGTATCCCACACCTGCTAGTCATGATGGAAAGTACCTGTGCAGGTACACCTTCCTTCAAACTGCTAGAAATAATGATCTTACTGTGGTACATCCAGCAACAAAATATTGGATAGTTTTCCTTTTTATTTTTGTTTTTCACTGTATCTCTTTATAGTCTTTTTTTTTTTCCAAAGTTGCTGTAGAGTGTAGTAGCAAATATGTCTTCTCTATTGTTGTTTTGACGTTAAAACCTATGTTTTTCAAGACAAGTAAACTGAGGTGAATGCAGCAAAGGAGAGGATTTAGTCCCTCCACTAGGCAGAAGACTTCTTAATTAAGTTTATATCTGTGTTGAGTTTTTAATCAAAATAAATTGCAGCTGTCTTGAACAGTCCTTTAGATTTGGGTTGGTTTTGCTTTTTTTTGAGGGGGAGTGTGGTGGTTTTGGTTTGGTTTTTGGTGGGTTTTTTTGAAGTGCTTGGTAATTACGTGCCTCTCTATATAATCTTACATTGTTATTTCCCTGACAGATCTTAATATGATGAAAAATGAGTTGCAGCTGTTTAACAGAGGGCTTAACTAAAACTCTAGTTTGTGTCCAAAATGAATTTAATCTTGTTGTTGTATATTTTACTTCGTAGGGGTGATAAAGGCCATTTGGGGGTGTGATATTGTGCTTCAGTGAAAACAGAAAGTAAATGTTTGGATTTGCCTGAAACTACAGTTAAGGTGGCTACGTTATAAAAGGCCATACAACTTGGAAATACCACCTTTGGCTTGTGTGCCTTTTATAATTGTTCCCTGGATAACCTATTATCATAACCATGGAGACTCAAGCTACTATATACTTTGGGAAACAGATAGCCGTAGCTGGCTTTTAAAGTAGTTCAATGAAAAAAACCCCAAAAAACCAAAAAACCAAAACCAAACCAAACAAAAAAACCCCCTAGTAACCATCGTACCTACTCTTGGAATTAGGTTATTTTTTACCTTGCTTGGGTACAGCTGTCTTGGTGCACTAAGCTGATGTAATAAGATTCCTAGCTATTAACTGTTGATGACATCTTGTGGGGATGTGCAGGAGGTAGAAATTATCAGTTCATAATAATATATATATAGTAAATTAGAACACTGGCCCTAGAGTGCTGTTCTTCGATCTGTCTGCAGTGAACTGGACAATTGTCTCGTTTTCACATTTTTCCACAGTGTGGAAGATACTCACTTTTTTTTAAGCTTAACATTTTATTCTTTTTGTTTAAATAATAAGAGGCAGTGTTGTAGCATGCACATTTGTTTCAGAGGAATAAGACTTTACCTGAAACCTAAATTAGACATGCTGGCATTAGATTTTCTTGAAAAACGACGAGTGCTTCTGACGGCAATATAACTATAAAATAATTACTTTAGTTATCTACGCATAAAAATAATTACATTTTTAATAAGACAAGCAGCAAAACCATTCACTGAAGTGGAAGCAGTTTAACCTGTGAGTTCAGTTTTTGTTCTGTCTTCATATGTAAGCTGCAGACATGGGACTTCCTTCTGCTAGAGTTTTATCAGACTGTACTGGTAACAAAATTGAGCCCGTACTAAGGTAAAAACAGAACAGCTCCAAATAAACCTTTGGCAACTGGTAGCTGAAAGGATGTAGCTTGAGTTAAAGAGTGAGCACTAAAATGTGTGTTAAAGGCTGTCTTGACAACCAGGCATGATTTGAGGCTTTTACTCTGGGACTGCTTGCTATTTTTAAGTCGTGGCTATCTTCCACCATACAGGTATGTGCTGAGACCCTGTAAACCTTGTGATTATTTATTGCTGTGTTTTCCTAGGGCAGGATTTGTGCAGGTATGGGCAGCACCTGTGGGTACATTTTTCAGACTGCGGATAAAATCAAAGGGCAGTTCAGAGGAAGTTCAGAAAGTGGTAGGAGGGGCTCTGCAAATCGCCCTTTCTGGGAGAAGGGCTGAGATACGCTAAGGGAAATGTGCTTAATATAAAGAGGAGGTTGCTTTCACTGCTTTCTGCTGTTCTTCACTCCCTTGTAAAAGTGTTCTTTATTTTTATGGATTCACAGAGCTCCATCTGAAGTTCATAACACAAATCACATGCCTTGTAGTCTCAGTGCACTTTATGCACTAGGTGTTGCTGATAAGACAGAGCACATTTGGTTTATGCTTATATTTTCCATGGCTCAGGAATGGAGGTTAGTAGAGAATGACTAGTGCTACAAGGTCTTGTTCTCCATTAAAATGGTACAAGTCTGCAGCAGTGTGTAATGTGAACCAGACTTGTGATCAAGCACAAAGCATTTTTCACATAGAAGTAATTTAGTAACCTGTTACTGAAGAAGCGGGCATATTACTGCAGGTTGTTCCCTGAAGACAGAGAGCAGGTGTTAGTCTTGAGTTTTAATTTTATTTGAGATCCCTTGAGAATTTAAAACTTTTGAGTCCAAAATAGTCAGGTTATCTCCACTTACAGGATAATTGCCTTGAGATTAAGAAGCTCTTTTAAAAGCAGGTAAAGAAACGGACAAATTTCCCCATAGTATGAATGTTTGGGTGACCTCGCTTTTCATTTAAGGGTTTGAGAAGTGATGGAAAATAAGCACTCCTTTTGAGGCCACACTTTTGCATTTAGGTCAAGAGTGTGTTTACTGAAGTTCATCAAAGTTTTTGAGGACTCTTGAGATGTGCTATTACTTGCATGATGCTTTACGCTGTCCCTCTTGGGGGGCCTATTTTAAGGCATTCATCTCTCAGATTCTCGTGATCCAGGAAAATTAGACATTGATCACTGTTTTGCTGAAGTATGTGATATTTCAGTTGAGTGCCATACTACTCCCCTAAAATGGGAATGTGCTACAGGATCATGCCCAGGCATTGCTGTGAAATCGGCTTTTTCTCCCTGTGATTTGGAAGGCAATCAGCTTCATGTAGGTCATTTTAAATCCATTTTTGGGTGGTAGGTTATTGCCTTAGGGAGATGGCTGGGGTTTTGTATGACAGAATTGTTAACCACACTTGAATTTTCCATGCTGTGTGATTGAGAGAGCTTGTGCTGTACGAGCTCAGTTGTCTGTGCCTGCCATTCATCAGTGTTACAGACTGCAAAAGCTCCCACTTCAATGCTGCTTTTTTGGTACCCAGTCTTATCTGTGCAAATGTTGTGGTGGAGTTGTGGAAACAAGGTCTTCGAGGTCTCATGGGGTCTTGCAGCAGCCAGAACGTGCAGAAAGCAGGAAAGGGAAGAAAGGTGATTATTAGAGCGTGCGGGTGAGATGTGGATATGAGGAATGTAAGGGTACTCTGATGCCAAAATACTGAGTTGAAATACTGACTACTTACCACTTCAGAGCACAGTCTGGGCATTTAATCCTCATAGCTTCTCGGCGAGGTAGGTAAGTCAAGCTGGAAGGATGCGAGATTTCACAGAACTGATGGTTTAGAGCTATGTAAGCAAGAATATTCTTTTTTAAAGAGGTTCAAAGTAAAAGAATGTTGTATACTGTGGAAACTGTACTTGTAAAAAAAAAAATTAATGTGTTTTGGGAGGTGTTTGAAACTGTATCTAAAATATTGTGTAACACTGAACTACTAGAATAACATAAAGCAACAGAAATGTATCTAATACTCTGTATAGGTTTTGTAGCTGTTTTATGTACAGTTGCATTTATTTTCCTTTTTGCATTAATTTATCAGGTTGATAATTCTAGTTTTTAGGCTCTCTTATTCTTTCTTTTCTCCTTTAAATGTATTTTTCTCCAATCCTGTATTCTCCATATTGCAAAGAAAATGCTCAAATAGAAATCCCTGCCACCACAGGAAAATAGTGTGTCCAACATGGAACTAGTTTTTATTTCAAGCTTTTCAGACAGCTGTTCATAGCAAAGAATGGGAAGTGGAGCAGTGGTGCAGCCTTTCAAGCTCTCTAGCAAATTTGCTGAGTTTTATCTTTATATTGCTTTTAATGCTGTTCAGTGCTTCGTCAGTACACTCTTTTTTTTGTCTTTGGCTTTCAGTCTCCTTTTCCCTACTAATAGCTCTGTAGTGACTTTGGGATGGGAGATTTTTGTAGGGAAAGCCATATTGGGAAAGATAGGTTTTGCATTTAGTTGTGAACCTCATGGATGCTAAGTACTTTTATATTTCCATTTTAACAATTTACTTTGTTTTATGTATGTGTAAAAGAATATGGGGTTTAATTAGTGCTGCAATTTTTTTTTTTTCCTGGTCTAAGTGGTCAAAAAAACCTTAGCTTTTTTAAAATTTGTGTGCCCATATTGTACTTTACGCTGTAGTGTTCTAGTTAGTAGCCATAACTTTCCCTGTGACATTCTTCTGTCATAGTCTTTAGCAGAGAATGGAGACATTTTAATCTTCAGTTCAGGATTCAGATTTCCAAGAAAAGAACGAACTCAAAAATGGTCTCTCTCCCTCTCCAAATGAATAGAAGCATTCAAGGAATAAGCAGAATCAATGACACCAATGAAAGGAACAGTGAATTCTTCGTTGACATACTGAACTATTTAAAGTTATTTCATCAGGTTTGCATTTAGGAATGAATGGCTTTTTTTATTTCCTAAGAAAGAGTATTGACTACAACAGTGAATAATGCACTCAATTACAGTCATTAGTATAAATGCTGAAATGAGATATTACTGTAGGCTTGACAAATACGGCATGTAGCAAAAGGAGGAGGTTTGTGGCGTGGCTTTTGACCAGTGAATAGCAAAAAGTTCTCAAAGCTCAGCTGTGTTCATTGAATTACATCTAATTCTGATGATTCTTTTGCTGAATCATTAATTTTTTGGAGGCAAAATACATTTGCCTGCTAGCAGCACAGTAGAGCCTGATGTGATTATACTGGAGGATATCCTAAAGCAGGCTCCTGGGAGATGGCTCAGTAAAATGTTCTCTGGTACATGTTTGGGGGTATTCCAGTTGTTTGATTTATATTCAGCCAGAAAACAAGTGTGTGCTGTTTTATAAATTCTTGGCTTTACATCAGAATGTGTTATAATTTTCTCATGGTAATGTATGTTACTGCATTCCTACTGGAAGATTCGGCAGCCCCATTTAAAAAGAATGCGATAATGGTAATCATATTGCTAAATAAAGTTGGCAGTTACTTGGTATTTGTAAATCTGTTAATATTCAGACCTTCTAGATAGAACAGGATATCTGAACAAGTAAACACTTTGCTAGCAAGATTAGTTGTGGTGTGTTGTAATTGAGACCGAGAAAACAGCACTAACTGTTCATTTCTGTTAAAACTTCTATTGTGCTTTACCAATTTCTGATGATTTTTCTGATGACTGTTCTGAAGTACATAGGAGGCATAATTACCCCTAGCTTTGGAAGAATGCTGTATAGCTTTCAAATTTTACAGTAAAAGTTTTAAGCCAACAGGAATTTCACTACATTTACCACTTATTTTATTTATGGTTAAAGGATGCCTCATTGTTTGTGTGGTGGGTTTTTGCCTGGGGAATTTCATAGATGTAGACTACTCAGTTCTTACCTGCTGATTCTTAAGTTTGGTATAGGAATACTCATTTAAGTTTTCCTAGTACTAAGTAAATTTTAGTATGCCTTTAAAACTGGTAGTGATTTGAACATTTTGAAGTATCTCTTAAATACCTATTAGAAACTGTCATTTATTGTAGGTGCTACAAAATATATTAGAAACAGAAAATGAATATGCTAAGGAGCTACAAACAATGCTTTCAAACTACCTGCGACCGTTACAAGCCAGTGAAAAGTATGTGAGTTTGTTTTGGTTTTTTATTTTAAATTAAGCTTGAGAACTGTTGTATATTGGAGAGGGTTTGCGTGGTTGAAATATCAATGTCAATGTGCATTTTCTTGGGTGGACTGTGAGATTCTTGAGGCAGGGCTTTTTTTTATTCAGTTCGCTTGCTGACTAAAACAGTCTGGTCCTCAGTCTAAGAACTGGTAAGCATTTTTTTAAGGTTATAGGTTTTATTAAAGCACAATTAGTCAATGATCACAAAGTAAACACCTTTTATTTGCTTTGGCTCCAGGTTAAACTCGGCAAATACTTCATACTTAATGGGAAATCTGGAAGAAATAAGTTCTTTCCAGCAAATGCTTGTACAGTCTTTAGAAGAATGCACCAAGTAAGTACTATGCATACCCAGATACTGTAGAATTCTAACAAGCACTTTTTTTTATTTGTGTATATTGTTTGATATAAATTTTGTCTTCTCACTTTAAGGATAGATGCTACAGCAGTACAGTAATAAACGTTTGGATAATGCATTGGTTGCTTGTGTAGGTAGATATTGGCCCTAGGATGCAGTTGCAAAGGTAGGAATTTTGACATAGTTCAAAACAATTTATGAATTTCCATGATGCAGTGGCATCAGTGGGGAAGTGGCAGAGAAAGTGGTGTGTTTTATTTGGAGGCATGAATTTTAAGTCTTAAAGAGAAAGAATGAACGGAGCTTACATTGTGATGGAACAGTGGAGGGTGTAAATGACTTGGATGAAGGACGCTGTATAAGAATGTTCAGGACAGAAGGATACTTACTAAGCAATGGTGGCTGTTGAAATGTGCTGGGGGAGGAGTGGAGGACAGGCAGAAAGAGCAATCTAAACAACAAAAAACATAGCCTCAATGCCTGTACTGTACAACAGAGGAAGCACAAAGCACAGAAAGAAGGGGGATGAAGACACCTGTCCTTCTTCCATAGATTAGGCTGAAGTAGTAGATTTTTTTTTTCAGCTTGCTCCTCAGCACTTGGTGGTGTAAGAAAGAATGTGACCATATCACACTTGAATTGTCCTGACAATATTCTAGTGTTGAAACTCCACTAAAAAGTGTAGTTCCTGTTCCTAATCTCAGTTGTGACCTTTTCCTTGCCTGTGTTCTGGTTTTGTCTGGTCACACTAAGTTGCTAAGGCAATTTGCTAATCCAGATTTTCTTGGTTTCTTCCAAGTTAGTAATTCGAATTGCTACTGAAGGCTTAGACAAGTTTGTCTGCTGGGGGTACTTGGCTGTGACCACAAATGAATGTCTTGGAAAGAGGAGAAAATGCCTCTTTTGGCAGCAGTGATCTTTTAGATCTGCTTAGTGTGTCTTGTTTTGATCTCTTTCCTCCTCTCTTTCTCAGAGCTGCTCTGTGTGAAGGGGAAGCTTTGTCATGACAATGTACAAGCTGCATTTTTCACTAGGCAGTAACTTATGTCTGGATCTGTTGCTGACTTTGGATCCCACTTCTTCCTACGACCTGGCTTCTCTCCCTCTTTTCTGCCTCTAGATGACTTTTAAGAGAGAATGGAAATGGTGTAGTTCAGATGACTATTCAGCAGTGGAATGGAAACATTCTTGAAATGGCCTTTCTTCCATGCTGTGTTTGAGAAAGAAGGATATTCTTTCTGGCAAGTTAGACTTGATCAGTTAAGTGTCTAAATCCCGGAGAATGACTGTTTGTCCACATACTGAAATGTTTCCTGTCTTTTCTTGTCAGTGCGCTGCTTTGTCTCATTCTTTTGTTATCATGGTTTCGTTTCTGTGAATCAGGAAGTACCTTGCATGAACATCTTTTAAAACTTATGATTGAGGTGGTTAAAAACAAGAGTGGAAGAGGTTATGCCTTTAAACAAATATTAATGCAAGCTTTGTTTTAACTTGCTATGTAGGTTAATGGGATATAATGTAGTTTCAAGCTCAGAAAGCTTATTTAGAACTCCTTCCTTGATTTTAAACTCAAAGGACATTATGAGAAAGCTTTCCATTAATTTCTTCTTCCTGTGAAGTGAAATGTTGCTGCATAATAAATCAGGAACATAGTAGACGCTAGTAGGTGGGCAGAGGAAGTGATGCTTCAGGGTTACTGCACATATTCTGTGTTATTTTCATTTCATAAATACGGTGGTCATTCCAAGTTGTATTTTCAGTTTAATTTTCATCCTAGTGTATTAACTCAAGCATCCAGCTTTCTCCTGTTCTGAATCTAGTCCATCATAATTCCCATCAGTAGAAGCCTGCTTGCCCTGCTGCCTTGTTTTTTGTCATTTTGCCATGTTTTTTTGGCTGGTGAACCTGTTCTGTAAACTCAGAGTAGCTCCCAAGCTGAAAATAGATTTATCATTTTATTTTATTTTTGGCAGAGAGCTTATAGTTCCATCATTCAGGCACTTCATGTTGCAGCATCCAATGTGGTGTTTTTTCTAACTTGACATGTCAGAACGACCAAATGCCAATGTCCTGCTAGTTGTAGTGCTTCCAGCCTACCTTGCTTGACAAATTCCTGTTCTTGGGTGTGAGAGTTGAATGTTTTTCCAATTCCACACCCCTCTTGAGCCAGTTTGTCATTTGAGTTTTCTCTTAACAAATCGTGGCATGTACTTCAGTGACAGGAACTTTCTGGTGCTTTTCTTCTTCTTGCCTGCACCACTTTGGGTTATTTAATCCTCAGGTTGTTAAACATTGGGTTGTGATTTTTCTCAGAACACATAATGCTGTGGTAGTTGCTTTTTGTGTTTTGATGGAAGTAGTTGTTTGGATGTGTTTGCTTTAAGTTGTGTGCCACTCTGCCCACAGCCTTGAAGCTCTTCTGGTGCATTGCTGAAGGTTTGTCCTCTCTCAACTTGTCTGCGTTGGCCTCTGTTGCAGTATCAGTGTGGTGCTTCTGTGGGCTGTTCCATCTGTCACAGGCCTGGGAACACTTCTTGTCTGCCTGCCTGGATGCTGGGCACCATCAGACAGATTTGTTTGGGATTACTTCTACCTTTGTGATACTTCTTTTTCATTTACAAAAGTAGCCTATGAAACGTTATTAACTAGCATTGAGTGAGAATCTTCTGGTTGATCTGCTTCAAAAGTGCTTTCTTTTGACTGATCACCTTCAAGGGCATTCTCTTTTGTTGAATGGAAAAGAGCTGTCACTGACAAGGCAGAGAGGCACTGTCAGAGTCTTCGCTTGCGAAAGGATTTCTGACAGTAAAACAGGGCAAGAGCATTCCGTGCTCCGGTCTGTTGAATACCAAAAGTGGCCCAGTGCTCTAGGTTTCTTCCCAGATCTGTGATCCACTGCCCGAGATCAATTCTGTATTGGTTCACACAGCAGAGGAGTCTCTGAATGAACAAAGGCTGTGTCTGTAAGGTGACCTCTGGGCTGATACGTATGACCTCTATTGCAAGTATTGTGCTTTCTGTGTTTTTGTAGCAGGTGATTGAACAGATGTTTACTGCTCAAAAAACTTCCATTCACCTGGGGACAGAAGCTATCAGTCTGTGGCTGTACTTCTCACTAAGGGGAAGCATGTGACACGCAGGCTGGCTGGTGACGCCAACCTGCGTGGACTGCTTGGGTATAACCTTCTGTGTAGCAAACTGAAGGCACTGGCTGTCCCTTAAGTAGTATCACAGACTTACCTCCTTGCCCTGTAACAGCTATAGCTGGGTTTTACCCTGTTTCCCTCATGTCCCTGTTCTTGCAGTGGCAGTAATGTGTTGTTTTTCTTTATGTCGTTCTGTGTTTGAGTGCAAGCAGATACTGCATGTTCTGGGATGATCCTGAAGTGGAATGGGAATAAAGAAGAGGGGGAAGCCAGGGTGTGAAAGGGAGGGTGGGTAAATGTAATCCGAAACTAGTCAGTGTTTCAGGTTTGTGTTGGGAGTATAAATACAAATTAAGCTTGTTAAAGTTTTATCCCAGTTTGTCCCTTGCTTTTGGTTATTGTGAATATCAACAGAAATAAGGTTATCATTAAGTGAGTTTGAACACAGTGTCTCAGATTGCCTGAAACAAACGTGTGTATTAAGTGATGTCTGAGAGGTGAAGCAAATAGACAAATAGTGAAAGGCATAGTTGTGAAGAGAGCATTGAAAATTAGACTGATGGATTGTGGGTAAGTTGAATGATGCCTCCATTTGTGCAAACATCAGGTCAAAGTTGTGAAGTGTCCCCCTTATTTTAGTAACCTTGTTAACTGTGAAGCCTCATGAGATAACATCTAATCTTGTGTTTGTTCACAAGCTGCATCCCTTGGAGTTGCTGATCACAATTATCCCTTAATTTTTGCAGACCTTCACTTCTTGTGGGTCTTCTCTGCTATCAGCTTTTAAGTTCAAGGCATTCTCTGTACTGATCTCCTGCAAACTTAGCAAACTTACAATGATGCTCCAGCTCCTTCAAGAGACTGAGAGAGGGGCAGGAAATTCTGCAGTTATCTTTCTGTGGGAAAAGATGGGGAAGAGCGTAAAATGCCACCCAGATAACTGAAAGTTTCCAGTTTGTGGCAGGTTCTGCACATACGCAGGGACATACATTGCTGCATGATGCTCTTATGTTAACCACACAGTCAAGTGAAACTTAGGGGCATCTGATCTCCTTGTAAAAAGAAAACATACAGTGCTGATTACATTTTGTTACCTACTTTTGTTTTAAAATTGCCTTTGTTAGTCTGTGTTTAAATTTGTCTGGATTCAGCACAGTTCCCACAGCCTTTCCCAGAACGTTGTAATGTCCGCTGATGCCAAAACTAAGACAGGTTTCTTCAGAACACACAAGACATAATTGGGTGTTCTGTAATGTCATTCTTTCTCCATTGGCTGCTAGTCTAACTTTAGTCCAGTTTTGAATAGAATCTTAAAGTAAGTGTGATTGAGTAGCAAGGTATTTTCTTTCTTTTCTTGAAATACCTTGTGGTGGGAATCTGTTTTAAGTCTGGAGAAACAGAACTGATAGCTGTCAGATGTAACTCCACAAGCAGATGATGTTAGGTAGTTTAGATGTAGTTGTATGATGATGCCTGTAGCATGTGTACAACAGCAGAGGCTGTTATGGTTCTCTTGATGCTGTAAATGAAATTAAAACATACCTTTGGCCTTTTCATAACTGAAGCTATCACTTTTATGCATATATAATACTTATGTGATTCTTCTTTAAAGTATCAAATATGAGAATATTGGGATGAAAACTTTGGTATAAATTGTAAAATAGCTGTGCTCTTTATACAACACTAATTACTAAAAGTTTTATATCATGTAGTGATAGGCATTAAACTGTTAGTTTTTCAGCAGTTAAAGGAGATACAGATAATTTATTAATTGTTGCTCTAGAAATAGCAGAACACTTGTGACTAATGCATGGATTAGAAAAGTAAAAGGGGATGAGTTGCCAACCCCCTCATGAAGTCCACTAATTAACTTAGTTCAACAAAGAACGTGCAGTATGAAGTTGCAATGCATGTGCAACATGTAAAAGAAAATGTCAGTCTTTCATTCTGCTAAAAGAACAGCAGACTGAGAAGACACAGATGTCTGCATGGTATGAACAGCCTAATTCACTTTCCCTACCCCCCCACCCCTGCCCTGGCACTAAGTACAAAAAGGAATTTAATCATTTTCAGCAACTGTTTACTGGGGCCTCTGACTATTTTATACTGAGTTATATGCCTTGAGTACATCTTCACAGTTTGAGACTTTTGCTGCATCTGTTACTTGAAGAAAGTATTATTAGTTCATGTTTAGATTTATTAAAGGGGACCAGCTGCTAGGCAGGAAATGCTGCTTGGAAGGCTGTAAGAATAGCATTGCTCAGTATGCTGGGGAATGCCCCTGGTTTTCTCCTAAATCCCTGGAAACGTAGCCACTCTATTGATTTCAGAATTTGAACTTTTTTCTGGAAGAGAAATAAAGATGAAAGACAGTAAACCACGGACCCCAGCCTTTAATGTAAGGAGCACTGGTAATGTGATGGGAGAGTACCTGGCACGATGTGCTAGCTGGGGATTCAGCTGTCATTTCCTGGGTGTCTGTAGTGAGTGTTGCTTTCAAATAAGGAAAGGTTTCCCCACCTTGCATTTTGAACACTTGTACGGTTAATTTTTGACTTCATTGGGTAGGCCTTCCCATACTGTACAGAGGGACTGAACAGCTTAGTTGGAGACAGACTTACTGTATTTAAATTTGCGGGAATATTTCTGGGGATGAACTTTGAATTTTAACTACTATGGGCAAACCTAAGGAGTAGGAAAAGATGACAGTGTTTGAGCACCCCCTGCCCAGAGGAGCAGCTGTCATGGAAAGCTGAATGGTTGTTTTCCACTGAAGTTCACTGGAATGCCTCTCACTCTTTCAGAGGGAACATACTAAATATTCTTGGTTAGAAACTGTATGTACATGCTCAGGACAATTACAGAAAATCTTCACTTTTAAAAAAAATACATTTTTTTAAAATTAGAAAAACGATATTCTTCCAGAGAGAATTGTTGGAACTAATATTAGTTAGTGTGAAGCCCTTTGACTGTGCTAACAGTATGTCAGTTGAGTACTTACTTGAGGACTTACTTATCTAGCTTTAGAACAGTGTGGAATATTGGTTTTAAGAGTAGTTAAATGGATAACAACAACAACAACAAAATCCACTGTTTGTCTCATCTCACAAAGAAGCAAAGACTTGTGTTAGGAGATGCAGTCTCTGCAAGGAGAGGAAATGTATGGAGAATTGAAACATTTTATCTTGCAGTGGGTTTGGACAAGGTGTCAGATAAGCTTGTGGTCTAGGGTTGATGAAAACCTGGTGTCCCATTTTCTGGTTGACTTCAGCATGAGTTACACGGTCAGCTACTGCCATACAACCTACTGCTGAAGAGGCTTAGTCCTTCAAGTGGGAGTTGCTCTGTAGAAAATCATAGGGTTTCATCCCTTCTGACACCCTTACAACATTGTTCACTTGTTTGTCCAATTTATTCTTTCTCACATAGGAAGCAATCTAGTATAGATATTTTTGAGTGGTTCTGAGAATGGTGATATAGTAGCAGGAAAGAAGCATGGCGAGTTAAGAGTGTATGCTTCTTCCCATCAGTTGTGTTCAATTTGAAAATAATTTTAGATTTTAAAAAAGAATGTGAGTGTGCCCTTATTTGCATCTGAAGTATGCAGCTTAAGGAGATGCTAAGAATAAGATTGGAAGAGTTGCAATTTTCTTTCTCCTCTTCCCCCCTGCTTGTACAGATGCAAACTCAGAAGTCAGACTTTTACTTTCTGCTGATCGTACCGGTTCTAAGTGGGTGTCAGATGGGCAATTTCAAATATTTATGCTCCAAATATTTTCTTACTGCAATTTTAGATGAGTTTCTGCTAAAAAAGTTTTGAACAATACACTGTGTATATCATATTATCTTTCTTCATATCCTGTCCTCCCTTATTTATATGAATAAATATGCACATATTTCTCTGACAAACCTAATCAAAGTTCATTAGGTTCACTGACTGTGTGCAAGTAAGCTTTTCTTCTAAATACTCTTTCGCTTCCCGAGTCATCTTTTTTTGCTAGTCACTGAGCCTTCTGTTATTTAAGCACCGTTCTATGCTAGGAAAAATAAGCTCTTCTGAACAGAATTGTGAATTTTTTCTTCACTGCTTAGCAAGTGTGGTGCATTTGAGCATGAAAGATGAAGTAAGTATGAGGTATAGAAAGTATTTCTGTACTGATGGTGGTAAAGCAGCACTCTTTCCCTAGTTAAAAGCCAACATAAAAGTCCTTTATGGTCCTTAAACACAGATTAATGACAATTGTGTGAAAACAGCCTGTTACTGCACTGTGACTGGCTTCTATATGTGCTATCAGAGCTTAATATGATACTTAGGCTTAAAATATTTATTAAAAGATTTATCATCTCTGCTAGTGTAGGGTAGAGGGAGAGAGTCCTGTTACTGCTCCATTCAGTTTTTGTCTAAGTGCTGAAATACTGCTTTTAAGATTTGGCATGGCATATATAAGTGGATAGTAAACTGTTCTAACAGGTAGGTATATTGACTAAAAATCAAACTCCTAAGAAAGGTGCTAACTACTACTAGTTCTTGAAAAAGTTCTGCTGAATGACTGTCTTATAGGTATATACCATATTCTGCCTATACTGTGGTGGCATAATCGGGCCTGACAGTTATAGGTAAGCTGTGAAGCTGTAAAGAAGGAAGAAAAAGGTGTTGGTTGCTGGTCAGTGACAACAGAAACCTATCTGATTTTTATTTGGAAAAAAACAACAAACCAACAGCATAAAAAAAACCCCAAACAACAAACCCACAAACCCACCACCCAACAACAAAACAAAACTCCAGTATACGCTGCTTTTCCAGGCTTTAATTTATTTCTGTGTCTGGTTGGTATTACAGTGATTTCTTCTTTACTACTCTGTTTTTTAGGTTACCTGAAGCTCAGCAGAGAGTTGGAGGATGTTTTCTAAATTTGATGCCACAAATGAAAGGCTTATACCTTGCATACTGTGCCAACCATCCATCAGCGGTAAATGTTCTCACAGAACACAGGTATGTTCACTTTGCCATTTTTTAAGTCTGATAAAAAAAAAGTGCATAGAATATACTCATGTTGTAAAGCTGTGATGTCTCTCTTGACACAGATTTGGTATAGTAAAGCATGTTTAAGGGGAAAAAAAAATAAAGGAAAAAACCCACCACAACACAGAGCTGTTCCATATGATCAAGACCAGCTTGTTGCTTTTGGCAGTGCGTTATCAATCGCTTGAGAGAGTTTTCTCATTTAAAAACACATGCTGGACTCTGACTACATAAGCAAACTGTACTGACAGTCATCTTCATTTTAAAAATGTCGAGAACAAAACAAGTTTGTGAAATTATGGCATAATTGACATGATTACTAGTAGGCTTTTTAGATGGTGAGTTTTAACTTACCCCTCTAAAAGCCTGTACACTTGTATATACTTTATAATGGTATACCCTTAGCTTTACTTTTGAGTAATATTAAAGCAGTGTGAGCTTTTCAAGTTTACAAGATTGGTGTTTCCTCTGTGTGTAAGAAGCACGATGCTGAGTTAATACGATGTAGGTTGCTCAGCTTTGGGATAGACTTTGAATTTGCATAGAACATGCCCTGTGTCACCTTGAGGGAAGAGTGTTGAGGCCAGAATTTGATTAAAGAAGTCAGGTTTCACAAAATTTTCCTGTGTATTCTTCTGATGAGCATGTGCTGAAGCAGCTGTTACTTCAGGGCTTTCTATGCTTGCTTGTGGTGCAGGACAGAACCATGAACTTCCAGGACAAATTCTAGCAGGATGTCTGTTCTTCTTGCTTCACAACCCCCCTCCCCCTTTTTTTTTTTTTTTTTGTATTGATGTGATGGACCAAAGTAGAGATATTTTGTATATTCTTAACATTCCCTAAAAAAAGAAGCATAACTGATTTGTTTGCTATAGTGGTAGCGTCTTCCAAGAACTCACATTTTGTTTAAACAGCAACACTATGTGGTGTATTTGTAAGCTCAACTGAAAATATTATAAATAAACCTTCTAGCTACCAAATACTATGATGAACTATCACTTACATTAGTAAGACATGTAACTGTGTTCCAACACCAGTTTGAAAAATAAAGCTGAAAAATTGCATTGCAATATAGCCAGCAAGAAGGATTTTTGAGAAGCAATGACAAATTAAACTTAAAAAAAAAAAAGTTTAAAACTCCCTGATGAAACCCTGTAGCGTTTGTTTTCTTTCAAATGGCCTACTTCCAGTATCACTTACTCTAAATGGTAAATATTTAGGTGATCCATACCTATGTGGGTTTTAATACTCTTAGGCTTAAAGTTTTTGTTTGTTCACATTTTTATGCTCTTTCTATACAGAAGTCTGGGATTTAATGTATAGATGGAAGATGGCAAGTGATAGCTAAGTGATCGTCTACATTTCTTAAGATTTGGAGATATTTGTAGAAGAATGTCCTAGCTCTCTGAACTTTTGGAAAACACAGGGAATAGCTATGTCTGAAGAAACCGTGATAGAAATGTGAGGAAGAAAGCCATTTTGTTTTGCAAATGGAGAAGTATTTCTCCTCCTCCTGTTGCTTTGTGCGTAAGTTGTCCCAAGAAAAACTCAGCTTCTGATCTGTGGAGTCAGCTCCCTATCAAATCCTGGTGGAGTCAATATAAGTATAATAGAACAGTTAAGTAATGTGCTGTTGAAGTAAGTTCAAAGCAATTGTCTTGTTCATAAGAGATAGCTCAAGGGGAGACAAGCTGTGATAAGCAGCTTTATTTAATGCTATCGTGTTGCCAGGCATGAGTCAACAGAAGTGAATCCCGTTGTTGTTGTTTTTTTCATTATGCCTATTTTATTATTCTAGCCCTTCATTTTTGAACATTGCTGTAGGTAGCAAGTGGCTTGGCTAAAAAACCTGCTTGAGCTGGCTGCCATGAAGAAATCTGAAGGTGGCTGTAAGCAGTTCTGAACCTTTTCTTCTCAGAAAGCTTTTAACTACATTGTTTTAAAGGTGTAGGGGGGGAAGAGAGGAGTAATAAACTGTTTCAGGCATGAAGAAAAGGAAAATACTCAGAACTGGCTCCTTGTCTATTTAGCTGAGATGTTTTTAGTGTGTGAAAGCATCCCTCATAAACATTAATGTAAAAATTACTGTAAGGTTTGAGGATAGTCCTGATTGTAGTAATAATAAAACCACTACACTAGGGTTAATACTAGATAATACTGAACTGCATTTTTTCAGACATCAAAAACCAAGGTTTAGACTCTTTTTAAGAAACTGGTGATTTGTTGACTGTCTTTGTGATACAGTTTTAGCAGAGTGTCCAAAAGCATTATGTGTGTTTTCAAACCGGCAAAAATATAGCAGAGAAATAGGTCTTGGATTTGAATATCATGTTTGTAACAGCTGTGCTATTCAGTAGCAGTTTAGAGAGAGAAAAAAGGAACAGTCTGGAGCAGTTTGATTTGGAACTTAAATTAACTGTCTACAGCAGATTATTTTTTGCCATGAACTCTGTGCACTTCATAAACTGAACACATATGCATTAACTGCTTCTAAAAGCTTTGCTGCAAAAAAAACCAAACACCCTAGCAGATAATTTAAAATCAGATTCTTATACCACAAAATTAGTATTTTCTGCAGTTTATTAAAGTTCACTTCCTTTTGGTGGGAGCTACACCAACAAAAAACCTACAGAATTGCTGTAGGTGAAACTTCAAAAACTAGTTCGGTTTTTTATTATATAAAATATACTAGTTATATTATTGTGTTTCTACTGTTGCTGACTGAAAACAACTTAAAGGAAATTTGCTGTTATTTAGAAGCATTAACTGTATTGTTTCTTTAACCAGTTGGATCACTGTAACATCAAAATTATAAGCATCTGGTTTGGAATTTTACACATGAGGTTTTTATATGTCATTTTCTGAGGCATGTCAAGCATGGTCTTAGAGCAGTGTTGTAATACTTTTTAAAATGTCATTGACACCTGGTAAAGACTCTGTTGTATGCATCTGTATAGATAAAACGTGATATTAACTTAGAATTTTTTGGACTTATTCAAAAAAAGGAGGTTTTGACTATAGCGTTTTTGTGAAGTCAGTTCTAAATAGCAGTACTTGGTATGGGGCTGAAGGGCATTCAATTGGAATGTGACTGTCATCTTTTTCTTTCTCCTTTTTTTTAAATACCCTTCAGTATGAATACCAACCCTGTTTCCTCTTTCTCTTCTTTATTTGCTTCTTGATCATATGTAGCAGCAATGTGGGGGCTTCTCTTCGGTTATTACAAAATAAGGGGATATATGCTCATATGTTTTCATTGATGCCTGTTTACATAAATACACAGTTGGGGATGAAGGGGGTTAATTATAGTACTTAATAAATAAAGAGATTTTACATGTTCAAATCGTCAAAGCTGCAAACATCTTTAATTTCCTGAAGTTGATAATTAATAGTTGAACTACTGAAATGAGTATCGTTAGAGACCTGAGTGTATGTGAATATGAAGAAATGAGAATAAAAGCTAATAATACATACAGGAGTTCAGGTTCCAGAGTTGCATGCTTCTGAGGTTGTATTTGCCTGAGAATCACAACAAGAAAAAAATCTGTTAAGTTTCGGAACGGCTTCTCTTATTCCTTCCAGTTGTGGGACTGTTTTAGCCAAGGCGTTAGACTTGATACTCAACATATTTCTCCAGTTGTAGAGAATCTTGAAATTTGGTAGGTACTTTCTGCCTCAAATTGTTTCAGAGCTGTTGCGTGGATTCTTTTCCCAGAAATAAAATTCTTTGTGTAATCAATCAATAATTTTGAAGAAATAAGTCACTTTTCCTTAGGTCTGTCATCATTTCTTATAATTTGTGTCTTAAGCCACTGGCTAGAACTGAAGGGGTGGAGTTTGCCGGGTACAGCTGGGGGTGGCTCTGATGAAGCTCAGCATCTCGCATGTTTCCACCACTGCCTCTTGTTCTCCTTGTTCCCTTCTGTCATAGCGGCTCTAGTGCCACTGTATGCGATCCCTATTTCATTTACTTATTCTGTAACACTCATACTTTCTTTGGCTCCATTGTATGAGGTTTGTTTCTAATATCCCATAGTTTTGCTCGGAGATCCCAGTTCCCTAGGTAATCCAATATAATAATACAGTATTATTTTAGGAGATAGTTTTGCTAGCTGGTGAGAGCAGTGCTGCCTTGAGGGCGTAGTGTCTAGTCAAAGTAGCATTGGTTTCTGTGTGTGCTTCTGATCATAGACATGCTTGCCTTCTAGTAGGAGAAGAAACAGGCTGAGCAACCCAAGGTGTGAAAGAATGAATTTGTCTCAAATTAAAAAACCCAGCTGGATACAAGTATAGAAATGGGTAATTGCAGTGGAGAAAGATAGCTAACACCTCGTGTTGCCGAGACTACCTGGGGATGATCACAGTGCTTACTGCAAGGAGAAACTCCAGCCAAGAAAAAGAGGAGACAGAAGCTAGGACTGAGACTTTGTGGACTGTATCCACAATCACAAGAGGAAGGATACATGAGTGTAGAACTGACTGGAGAATGGATAACGTAATTAAAAAAAATAATAGTCTCAGGGCCCACTGATCAGTGGACATAAAACTCTTGTGAAGAAATATGGAGAGTACAGACTCGAGGTAATCAGCATTAAGTATATAATTATTGGGGGGTGAGGGGTGAGAGGTTTTTAAGCTTTTTTTTACTTTGTTTAAACAACAGTATGTTTATTTTAAAAGAAAATGGAAGAAAAATGTTTCCAAAAGAATACAATTTGATGAGAAGGCAGCCAGAAAATAGTAATATACACCTGCTATTTTTATTTTGTTAAGTATCAAGCCAGTTCTCAGCTGCAAGAAAGCTATTCACAAATCTTTGCTTGTTCAGATGTTAATTTTGCAAGATTCTTCTCTTCTCTCAGATAACATGTCCCAAGCATATTCTACACTTGCATCACAGACCTAGCAGTCTGGATAAAATGTGTGGAGCTGAAACATCACAAATTACTCCAAGTAACTGGAGCGTTGAATACAAATCAGCTTGAGTCAGAAAACTCTGTGCCTCCCCCACTTTGGTGCATCCCTGAGCCTGCAAGTGTGCAGGCTGATGTCATACACCAAGCAACAGTCCCCGGGAGAGGAGCTTGACTGGGAAGTTTTAGCACTAGGAAATTAAAAGCTGCGGTTGAGGGGTTGTTGAGCCACGCTGTGCCACAGCGTTCTCAAAATGCGGTGCCTGTGTGCAGTCCTCAGACCCCTCAGCAGCGATAGCTCGTGCTCCATCTATTACAAACAAAGACCTACTTCAGAAGTGTAAGTTGTGACTTTAAATGTATATGTTCTAGTTCCTGGATCTGCTTTTCCTCAAGTTTAAATGGCTTGCTTTTTTTTTTTGCCTTCCGTTACTGTAGGCACATCTGAACTTGTCTTCCCTTCGCGCAATTTGATTTGCAGCTTTTGAGGCAGTTGTACTAAGAAAGATTTGAATGTATTAATAGGGCTTAAAGACACTTTTCATGGTGACCTTGAAAGTGTCTCAAGCTGTGAACTAACTAGTCTGGAGTGGGGAGAACTCTTCAGTTCGAGATTTCGGGATAAATGAAACACAGCGCTTCTGTATGCTTCTCTGCATTTTATTCTGTAAAATGACGCAAGTAGTGAATTCAAATCTCAGCTGCCTCTTTCTGAAAAGCTACTTATTTAGTCACAACTGCCTAAGTTGATGATTTCACTGTTCAAAAGTTTTTCCTGTTCAGCTAAATGATACCTTTTTAAAAAAATATACTGCCTAGCTGTGGGCTGGAGTTTTATTTAGCATAGACTACCTAGGAGAGTGTGGTAATTGCAGGCAGTGACTGAAACTGTGACATGAAATAGCCATTGTCTGTCTTGTCTTTCGCAAAGCAGCTGTGCTTTTAAGCTAATGACATGGACTTTTTAAGCTGCAATTAATTAAAAAACAATTGTGAGCTGTTGTCATATTCAAACAGTATTTTAACTGACCCATATTTTATTGAAAGTAAACCTTTCCATTATGCCCTGTATTGTATTTGTCCTTTGTGAATAAATGAAGGATGCTTGCTTTAAGCCTTGAGTTAAAGGAACATCCATTTTGCCTGTGTCCACAAAGCTGCAGAAGTAGCAGGTCAGTTTAGCATGAGTAGACTACTAATGGGGTCTACGTGATGGAACTGCTCAGACAAAATTTTTGGGTACTATTGTATTAAAAATGTGTGTTCATACTAGCGTTTGAACAAGCTGGCATGTCCAAACTTGTCAGAGGGAAGCACAGAAGTGTATGAAAGGAAACATTGTCCTCTTGGGAATGTTGAGAGGAAAGCTACGTCATTCACTTTTAATTACACCTATTAACACTGCTCCCTTGAAAAGGTTTCCTGATGATGCCATTGCTAAGCCTGTTTTTCAGGACTTTGTGTACATTTCAAGTGAGCTGAGGTTTAAACTTGCTTTGTAGGTTCCTATACTGTGATTAAGTAAAAAGGAGGTAATATACAGCAAAGTATCTTGCGTCAAAGAGCAGTGAATGGCCTGGAAACTGCTGCAACATTGCGTAACCACAGTGTGTTTACTTAAACGCACTGCAGAGTAGACAGTGAAAACAAGATAATATCAGAATTTTGTTTCGGGTTTCCAAGTAGTCAGTGTTAATTCAGGCTACAGTGAGGTTTTTTTCCTGTTTTCTCACATCCATTTCATAATGTCGAAGTTGGGAAGAAATGGAACAGTGATAATGCAAATTAAAAATGTGAATGTGGGTGAAATGGTAACTGATGCTCCTCCTACTGTAGAGGCATTAAATTTAAAAAACAAAAACACCAAAAAAACCAAACAAAAAAAAGGGTGGGGGGGAAGAAGCACAAGCATTGTGTTAGTGGATAGCTCAGCAAATACTATGAATATAATGCACTTGTATGCATCCAGCAGCAAGGCAATGGCTGAAGTTATTAGGGGGGGGGGGGGTGGGGCTTGCCTCTTTGTACTCTAATGGCAAAAATTAACACTGTTAGAACAATATTAGATTGAATGGCCTTTGGCCAAATGGTATTTGCATTTGGCATGTCTTGTAGAACATACTGCTATGTCAGGAAGAAAAGGGAATCTGTGCAGATATGCGTATGGATTATGCTGCCTGAAATGGGAAAGAACAGCAGATAACATGAAGGGGAATAGTTGATAAAGTTAGGCAGCTGGGGCTGAAGCAAACAAAATGCAAAGAATGAGTTTAAACAGTTACTTGCTGTTGGTTCTTGTAGCAAATGTCTACCTTAAAATAGATGAAGATACTTATCAAGTGCCATATGTAATTCTACTTTATGATGCTGACGTGGATGAAGGAGGGTGTTTACAGGGGGAATTAATGGATAAGACCAAAAAAAGCAGTGGCATACACATGATCAGTGTCATATACACAGTGAATTGAGACTTAAAACCACTGAGTACCTTCTGACAGAAGGGCTTTCACAGGTGAAACTTGGTATTGGAAATGATGTGCCATAGCATCATTTGTCTGCCTCATCACTGGCTGGAAACAGCTTCTTCCCTTTTAGCAGGGTCAGGAGGAGAGGATGTGTCACCATACCATAGCCATGCAGCTTAATGTTTCAGTGAATTAGCCTGAATGATGAATAAATAGTTGGTAACACTGTAAAACCAAAATGTGAGTCAGAATCCTTAGTCATATTTAGGGTGCCACCAGAATCAGTTAATTTCTGAAGTTGGTGTGACTTTATGCTGAGTGAGGTCTGTGACCAAGAAAGTCTAAGGCAAGGGAAGTCATCAGACTCTAGATGTTCAGAGTTGGCCAGATTTAGTTGATTTTAAATTCAAGCTAGAAGATTACTCAGGTTTATCTGTGTTGCATTATCATAATTCTTCGTGCAAGGTACTGTAGGAGGTTTTTCAGTGGGTTTTCATTTTGGTTAAAACCTGATCATGGCACAAACTCATTTTAGAAGGCCTGGTGTTGCTGATAAATGTTGCTTGAGAGGGATGTAGCAAGGTCTGCTTAGTGGAGCTATGGGCATTGTCAAACACGGGAAGCCTTTTGCATCTTTAAAATGCAAAGCAGGTGTTGGGAAATCCCCTCGCTGATTTCTCAGCTCTGCAGTTGAATACAGCAGAAATTGCACAAATGCAGGCACCTAGTCAAAATGGGGGTGGAGTGCTGCTCTAAAAGAGGTGGCATAAGGTTGTGCTGGAACTGACAATGCAGAAACGTTGCTGGATGTGTTTAAGCAAGGTACTGTAAATAAACACCAATTAACTAATATGAAGACAAGTAAACTTTGGAGTAACTGTAGGAAAAAGTACTTTCTCATCTGTGAACCTGGGGAAGCTTTAGGAGCTGGAAGGAGAGAGATCCGGGTGGGATGGTGGGTAAAGCACTTACATTGGGATGGAGGGGTCACAGTTCACGTTCTAATTCTGCTCTCTTCCTTTTGGACAAATGACATTAATAAGCAAAGTGTCACTTGTTCTGAAATGGAAAGGAGAGTGTGTGTGTGTGTCTGAAGAGGTCTGTTTTGTCTTACTCCTATGTAATGCTTTTGTATAGCATGACTCACTAGTAACTGAGCATGTGTATTATGGCAGTGTACTATCAGTGTTTTTTTCCTAGGGAAATTGAGCAGGTCAAGATTTTCTTTCACTTCTGCATGAAAACACTGTGTCATAGGTTTGGAGATCCTTGCCCTTCCGTTTTTGTTACTGAGGCCATAATGTACAAGTGTTTCCTCCCTTATTGCTTTTGGTGTTTGACACTGTTTTTACACTTCCTAAAAGTACTGAAGCTGATAGCTGGCTAAGGCTTCCTTTGAGAAATGAGACTATGCCGATCACCAGGGAGGGGAAAAAAGTTGTAGTAGTAATTCTGACTTACAGGGGTGTAATGCTGTTAAGCCGTAGAAAGTAAGGACTTTCAGGATATCTTAGAGTAGAATTTACTGTCACATGGTAGTAGTGGGTTTTGTTGTGGTTTTTTTTGAGAACTAGTGAATGTAATGCAACAGGGCCTCAAAACATGAGCAACCTCATCTGCAGATGTCTAGAATGACATAGCTTGAATGCATGTTATATTTTTTTTTTAATAAGTGGCTCTCAGTTTCCTTAATTTAGATTTTTTTTTTTGTCTTTAGAATCCCATGTTCTTCTGCAACTTGTATTTTCTGAAGCCTGGAAAGCAGCCCAGATGTTACCATGGCTTCCTTTCCCCACAGAGAGGGCTCATTTTATTCCTGGTCATTTAAAGTCTTGAAAAACTTGTCCTCTACCATGGTCTTCTGAAATCTCTGCTTTATAAGGAAGCAGAAGATGCATCTATTTTAAGTTTCCTTGATAGCAGAGTAAGCTGAAATTTCCAGGATACGTTGCTGTTTTAACTGAGTTAATGAAAAAGTTGAGGACTTGGGCCAGTTCTTAGAAATTATTCAATTATGAAAAAACATCTGGATAGGGGAGGCAGTTCATGATACTTGGCGAGCATGAATTTCTTTCAGCGGCTTTGCTGTCAAAACAAGTGTTGCGTAATTACACCCTCAGTGAAACCCTAACTCATTTGAGAATAGATTGTGCAGTAATTATTCCTCTTATGGTCTACCATTTGTATGGCTGTTGGTTAGTTGGTCATTTTGCAGTAACACCTTGGACGTGTGAGGTGAGGCCATTAAACATGTAAATGTGGGATGAAAAAGGTTCTGAAATATTCTGTGTCTTCCTGCTAGTGCCTGACACCTTAAAAATATCAATGCTTGATTAAATGTGAAACCATTGACTCATTTATGCTTGTGTATTACCTGTGTAAACCACCTGTAAGGTCAGATGGCATTTTACTAGAATAAAGAGCAGAGTAATAAAATACAGTGCAAATGGCTTTATTCTGTAATTGTTGCTTGTATGGGGTAGCATTTAGGAGCTGGTTTTGAGTGTCAGTTGCCTAGAATGGTGGTTTTGAACATATGTCTGTTGTTCCTTAGATGGACCCCAAATCCGCACACGTCTCTGTTCCTGTATTTTATTTAATGCAGATACTGATTGCAGTACTGGAGTTGTACTTCAATTACTTTTTTATTTATTTGGCCTCATGTTTTATTGGAAGAATTCTTTGCAGATGAAAGACTGAAGTGAAGAATTCCATGTAATTTTAATTGTCTTGGTAATTTGGTCTCAATTTGCTTAAATATTTTGTGTACGCAGTGAGGAGCTAGGAGAATTCATGGAGATGAAAGGTGCCAACAGCCCTGGGATCCTTGTACTGACCACGGGCCTCAGCAAACCTTTTATGCGTCTGGATAAATACCCCACGTTACTCAAAGAACTTGAAAGGCACATGGAGGTATATCTTATCAGCATTTATGTTCCAGCTTAATGATGATTTGACAACAATTATTTTAAAGGTACATGTCAAACATGATGGGACCCAAAATTACATTTGTTTGCTCTTCTGTCAGCCTTCTAAGATATGGGCTGCAATGGCTTGAAACTTACTGCAGTAAAACTTCCTGTAAAAGCTAAATGTTTAAAGTAAAACTAGCCAGAGAAGCTAATCCTCACTCCTAGAACAGTCTTGCCAGGGTCTTTGATTGCCGTTGACTTGGCATTGAATGTGTCTCCTGCATACTACTTGAGGCTACTTTATCTTGTAGAAGGAGTGCTGCTTCTCATCTTAGACCTCAGCATGTTGAACATGTCACCGAAATAGTCCCTTTTGACTTCTACTGAATACTGTCCAAAAATGCCCTTTCCCGTGTGGGAAGGAGTTTGAGGAGCTACTGTTTTCCGCCTTTGCGTTTCATAAGTTAGATTTTTGGAGTGTGAAGGAGGGACTTAAATAGAAAGCGCATGGGTCTTTGTCTTTTCACAGAGTTTGGTTTGTCAGTGACAACAGAACATACTAATCTGAGGGATCTAGTTTGTGAGAAATCTAGTCTGAGACAAAGCTAACATGCCAAATAAAACTCTAATATAAACACTTTCCTAATAGGATTTCAAAATCTCTTATCCACTAGGTCTTGTAAAACTTTCTTGGCTATATTTTAAGTATAAGATTGTTTTGTGACTCGTCATTTTTACTACAAGCAAGACCACCAGTGTTTGGTGTAAGAATAAGATTGCTGTGAAAAGCGAGCAGATTGGTCTACAACTTCTATTTTACAGAATTGTTTATTTGTTTTCAGTTATGCCTCTAAAACTTTTTAAATCAATTTTACTAGAACTAAAGTTATGTATGTTTTCTCCGTTGTTTTTAGGATTATCATCCGGATCGTCCAGATATTCAAAAATCCATGACTGCCTTCAAAAATCTTTCTGTAAGAGTGATAAAAAATAGATGGTATATTTTAAATAGAATGTTTTCTATTTTTATCGCCCTCTATTGCTTTAAAAAATGAAGCTTTTTAGTAAATATTTGTATAAGAAATTTCTGAAAGCCTGGAAGTTGCTGGTGTTTGAGCAGGGCTAAGGATGGTAATTTGCTGGGGAGTTATAGCAAATAGGTTATTGATGCAAGAGCCACACGAAGCATTCTGCACCTCTTGGTCTGCTCTCTTACTCATGCTTCTGCTTTTCTACTAGTTCTAGCATAACTAGTGTCCTGAAGAAGGGCTTCTTTACAACAATTGAGTATATTTTCTGAGTTTTTTCTAAAGGGCATTCCTTCTAGGGGAATGATGTTGAAGCTGGGAGAGGATTAAGGGGAGAGTGCTAGTGAAGTTCAGAAGATACGAAACTTCTAGTTACAATTGGAGCACAAAGTCTAATTTCAACAGATGAGCTGTCTGTTACTGTCTTTAAAACAGGGGAAAAAACACACCTCAACTGCAACAAGCATATATTTAATGCAGTCTCAGTTACTATAAACTTAATGTTTTGTGCTTCCTGTTAGGAGTGTGTACTGGTAGTAACCTGGCATTTTCTATTTTTTACTTTTAAAGCAGAAGTTTAGCATTATCTGTGTTCAGAAGAGGTTTGAGGATCCTATTCTATTGGGTGCTTTACAAACAAAAGGAAACAATTTTTGTTGAGGAAAATGTGAATGAATGGGAGTACAGCTAGTAGGGCATGTTGGAGACATAAGAATAGGTGCACAAGGTTATATACACTCATAGCTTGCACAATTGGCTTAGCTCTTTTTACTGAAGGAGGATGATCAGATGTATAGTCATGTGTATTTGTGACAGCTTTGTTAATCTTTTCTGCTAGGGCTAGCCATTTTTGGTTGGAAGTACAGAAATTTAAAATGTAAAGAAAGGAGAAGTTTGAGCTATGACTGAATTTGGAACAATAACTGAAGTCAGTATTTTGAAAGGAAAAGTAATAATACTGAAGCTAGTGAAACTGGCTTTATAAGAAATAGCGGTAATAGTTATCTAATTGAAAACGCTGCAAGTTAGGTGCTGTCTTCTGTGTACTACAAGCACAACAGTAAATACAACTGTAGTGGTATTTCTACCCTTAACCTGCTCCAAATTGATAGAGTTGATAGAGATGGTATTTTTCCCTGTGTTTGTTAGGCACAATGTCAAGAAGTACGGAAACGGAAAGAACTTGAACTACAAATACTGACAGAAGCTATCCGTTGTTGGGAGGGAGAGGATATTAAAACACTTGGCAATGTGATTTACATGTCCCAGGTCATGATTCAGTGCGCTGGAAGTGAGGTAACGTCCTTCTCATGTTTACTACAGGTCTTTCCATTTTGAATAACATTAACTATAATCATTACTTAGCAGAAATAAACAGAATGCTTCGGAGACCCTAATCCAGACTAAAATCTTTCTCCGTTGTTTTAAGGCTTTTACTACAAAACCTGAAATAAATTTCCTTGAAGGTGATGAGTGGTTTCATCTGTAAAATTTAGTGAAACATAACCAAATGTATCAGTTTAAACATTGTAGTAAGATGATTTTGCAGGACTGTTTCCAAAGTACCTAATTAAACAGGATTTTCCATGTGCAGTTATGTTAGCATGATCATTTTGCGTAGCAGTTAGTGGTGTGTTTTACTTAACAAAAACTTCCAAGTTTTGTTTTGTAAGGTGTCTGAGGCACGCTCTTTCCTTGCTGTTTTGGGCACTTTGCTCAAGTCATAGATTTTGAAATACAAGCTTGAGAACCAAGTGGTTTTGGAGAAATAGAATAAAGAGACATTATACAGTTGGAAGTGATGCTGCAAAGTCTGGGGTGATTTTTTTTAAAAACAAAACAAACAGAACACACAAGAGGTGGTCCTACCAGAAATACTGTTAAAAGAATCTTAAAACCAAGTGCTAAAAGAAAGGAGATGTTTTACAGGTTACTGACATGTTTTTACTGTAAGTTGTTCCCCTGTAAAATCAATGAAGCTTTGAACTTGATCCGGGCTTTGAATTGCAACCTCATTCAGTCAGTTTCCACCCTTAGAACAAAGATGTCTATAAATATGAAGAAAGAGAAAAGTTTTTATGTAACTGAATATTTAAAAAACTGTCACCTGTTATTTCTCTCAGGTATTTTGTTAGGTGTTAAATAAGGTTCAGTAGAGCTGATAGTGCATCTTCTGCAGTTGTGTCTCCTCCTGGTCTTAAAAACAGAATGAAACCCAGCCTCCGCTGTCGTCATGAGCTAAAATGTCAAATGTATTGGACTTGTAGAAGTTTCTGCATAGCATTACAGCTTTTTGGCTGTATAATCTAGATAATAGAACAGCTTCATTTAATCAAAAGCACTTCATTTTGTCTTATTTTTAAAAATAAGACACTTGTAAATGTTTATTTAAAACCAGATAGAAACATTAAATCGTGGTAAGGACTTGCATTGTTTTGCAAAGATGCTTGAAACTGAGGTGATGGCCTTGTCAAGGGATATATTTTTTGTGATTAAAATTAAAACATTATACCTTAATGTTTCTCTCTTTCCTTGCTTGTCTACAGCAGTAGATTAGTAGTAACCCCCCTTCTCCTTCCATGAAAATATTCCCAAAATAAAACCAGAAAGGACAACTTGATAAGTGAAACCAGCAAATTAATTAAAACCAGAACAAAGTAATGAGTTGTTTTGTTGCAAATATAAGCATTATTGTTTCTTTCATATTCTTTTTCTACTTTGGGGCATAGTCCAACATAATTAAAAAATCTGATTTCTCCAGTTTGAGAGCCCATGGTCTTGACATTACAGTAACAGCATCCATCTAAATTATATTAAGAAATCTGTCCAATGTGTAATTTTGGTTTTCCTGAAATCAGCAAAACAGTTGTTCATTATTTAAGGTCAGTATTTCACCCAGACTCTAAAATTTCTGTCTTAAAATATTAGGCTGTACTCTACAGGAAGAAGTATAGGCATGTGTTACTAGCATTTTTCAAGTGGAAAAATAAAGTAATTCTGGCACTTTGGTGTTTTTTTTTTAATTTTGTGGAGAGTTTATTTTGGCAGGAGCAAGTATTTGTGGAGTAATTACGGAGCTGTAATATTGATGGTAGTTTTTAATAATATAAAACAGAAACGGGGGAGGGGGCTTGTGATGTTGTATTTACTCTTTCATTTTCTTTTTTTGATAAGGAAAAGAATGAAAGGTATCTTCTTCTCTTCCCTAACATTTTGCTAATGTTGTCTGCCAGCCCGAGAATGAGTGGGTTTATCTATCAGGTAAAGTAATACGTGTACATATGTGTGTAAATGTGGTGGGGTGCAGGTTTTTTTCCAAATGGTATTTCATAGGAAACTTGGAAGGATTATTAAATGCCTGCATTTGTAAACATTAAAGGTAATTTCTGCAATAAGAACTGGTCATCTGTTTTATAAAATTCTGGGCTAGAAGCCCAGGGTTTCATTTTTGCAGCTGTGACTATCAGCAAGGGGTTTTTTAACCTTATTACTAGTAGCTAATGAGAGGAAGTATCAGTGGCTTTTTGGACCTGCGTAGCAAAACAATGCTGTTGTACAGGTTTGTTAGTGCTCTTTGCTACTGGAGTATCACCAAAATTATACTGTACTCTCAAGCTTTCATTGGTGTGAGTTAGGCTGTTACCATCTGTTTCTTCAGGCACATCTACATTAGTGTGTTACTTTTGAATTGTCACTTTTGAAATGAATCTTCTAGGTTTCTCTGTTTAAGGATCTTTGAGTCACTGTGTAGAAGTCATTTCAGGGCTCACAGAGTGGATTCCCTCTGGATGAAGCTAGAAGGCATGCTCCAAAAGTGCATTTGATCTGCTCCAACTACTCTAGCAGATCAAGTGCATGAACTGACTTTCAGTCCCTGGCTGCAGCCTCGACCTAGCTGGATGTAACACCACCCAAAATGTGTACAGTGTGGCCTTCAGGACCTTGGCACCGGGTGTTGCACTTGACAGATCTCTGCTCGCAGCTGGTAGGCAGTGTCTTCGAGCTCTCTACCATGATTCCTAGCTGCATACTTGTGCCTGTTACGGCACTGCAGACATAGAGCGAGCCTGCTATAGTGCAGGAGGATCAGTGCCACTTGGCTTGGCTCCCCTGTACCACTGGAATACATTTTGCAGAAGTTCTTGCATTTTGGGTGTGTAGTTGCAAAGACCCCTGAGAGGTGAAGTTAAAGCAAATGCACAGTCCACGACTTCCTGAAATTTTTATGTATGTTCTTCCAGTGTTGCCACGTGGTTTCCAGACATTACGGTAAAGCACCAAAAGCAAGGGAAAAACTGCAGCAAAGTTCTAAAAGGAACCAGAGTTCTCACCTGCTGTAACTACTTCTGTAAATCAGGCTCTGGAGCAGTTTGTTCCTCTCTCCTGAGCAGCGATTCACCTGCTGTGAAGGAATGCTGAAGCACAGTCATTTGGGGTTCCTATGTGATCAGGCACAGCCAGTCACAAACTGTGTGACTTTTTTTGTTTTGTTCAGAGCAAATAAACTCAAAATGCCATGTCTTGATTTCCTACCTTACCTGCCACAGTAGTAGCTGGATTTGTCTGAGGCAGTGTTGTATTAGGTGGCTCAGGTAGGCAATCAAGTTTGTTAGCCTTGTGCTGCTCTTAAGAATTTTTGGCCAGTGCTTTGTCTCAACATGGATGGAAAAAGGTACTAGAAAAGGCAGGTGAGCTCTGTATTCAGTGGCACATCCAGAATTTCTGATGAAGGTGGATTCTTGTGTACTGGTAACAAAGGCAACTGACTGGAAATTTGGCACGTTAACAAGGAAACAGTATGAAATGAAAAAATCCCTCAGGCTTTATTTTGTTCTCCTATTGTACATCACTTAGAGTTCTTCCTCTTCCCTCCCACCTCGTCCTCCAGCTGCACAGCATTGTTCAGTAAATAAGCAATTTTCTGTGCATGTGTCTTCAACTTCTATTCAGTATGGCCACAGCCCTTTCTTAGTGTTCACCATCCAACCCTCTGAATGTAAAACTCTTAATTCCTTGTAACCCCTCCTGTGACTTTTCCCAACACTGAGAGCTTCTCAAATTTTTATGATTACATATTCACAGCAAGGATAAACTTATTTTATCACTGTTTGTGTCTGAGACAGTGGCTCAGAACCACATCTGGGTTGCATGGCATGGGCTGCCTAGACTTTTTTCCTGAGATACTGCTCTCAGAACTGGGATGGATATGGACAGAAGATGATGCAGCTCCCTCAGTCATCCTACATTACGCCCTCCCTGTATTTGAATACTACAGTTATCACAGGCTTCAGATTTTCTGGTTGATAGTGCTGATATCTGCCACATGAACTAATGGGGAGAACTTTCAGTAGTGCTAAACTGAAGTCACAAGAGATGGAGACCATACTTCACAGGAGGGCTTCACAATTGTTTGTTCAAAGAAAGGGAATAAAAATAATTCACAAGTTCATTTCCATTTTCTCCATGTTTTTCTGACTTTATTCTTTTTCCCTCCCTGCTTAGTGTATTCCTATATTCCCTTTCCACTTATGTCAGCAGTTCTAGCACCTCTCTTTCATTGTGGTTGTGTGCTGTCTTATTCATGAACCAGTAAACACAATAAAACAAGAGAATTTTAGGCTGCATTGTAGTGCGCAATGCCACCATGTTTCTTCCAGTAGGGAAGCTGTTGCAAGAAAGCTCTTCCTTTCTCTTTGACATCTTGGGCTTGAGCATGCTCTGTGCATACAGAATACCAAGTGATTTTTAGATTCCAAGCTTCTAAGAAACCTTTGTCCATTCTACAGTCATTAGGAAAGAATTTTTTTTTTTTCCTTTTCCCTCCATTGGAGCCAAAATTCCACGGGACATAATATTTGCGCTTTTGCCAGCATGTGCTGAATAGTGTTTCTGTGCAGGAGAATACAGGATCTGTCTTAACATTATAAAAGTTGCAATTTTGGTGAAGCCTTTCATCTTGACAATGTTCAGTCTTATTTATTCTTGTTTATAACAGGCCAGAAAGTTATCCTATACTGACTTTTTTTTTCTAGCTTGACTAGGTTTAGAATGAGATGTTATCTTCTGCAGACTTAAGACGTTCTGCTGAAACTTTACAGATTTAAAAGTGTTTTTACCATTTTTCTTTTTCCTTAAATATTTCTGTGAACGAATTTAATAGTGGGGTTATTAAGAGACATACAACTTCAGTAAATGATTGATGTGTGCGTTAGGGAAATCTTTCTTTCTAAATCTACTTGTACGACAAACCTTATTTTGAGAGCTAATCAAATGGTTTGCAAACAAATATGCTTGAAGATGAGTCACAATTGTCTTTAATAATAATATAGTAATGTGGATAACCCTGTAAGTCTCATTTTCAAGAAGCTGAGGCTGTGATGACTGACCACTATTACATTTGTATGGATCTCATAGCCTGCAGAGACTCACTGAAGTCACAGGTGTCACTTACAGCGGTTGGACATATTAAAAACTTCCAATATAAGGTGTTTGTGTGTATTTTTAAATGTCTTTAAACCTGTCAGTGTGTGTCCGTCAATTAACTGTGTATGTCTTTGTTCAGAGCTTGAAGTTTTATATAATCTTTATTTGGGAATGTTTTTGTGTATTTTGGATTCAACTTCAGTGTTACTACTTTTTTGTTCTGTTTTTAGGGAAAACTGCCAATGACAGGAATGACTATCACAAAACTAGAAGACAGTGAAAACCATAGAAATGCATTTGAAATATCAGGTATTGACCATAAATATTTTACTTACTACTTCAGGATATGCTATTTCAAATGTCAGATGTCTTGTGAAGGTGACCAAACAAAGGCACGGGTTGCCTGATGAGATACCCATCCTTGGAGATACTCAAAAGCCCTCTGGGCAACCAGCTCTAGTTGTCCAGAAAGTGCTTGAGCAAGGGGGTAGATGGACCTGCAGAGGTCCCTTTCAGCCTCAACTACCCTATGATTATACAAATTTCATAAGGCAGCTAGACAGAGCCTCACTTGAAAGTTGCTTTTTACTGCTTAAGCAGTTAAACTATCTCTGCATGGGATTCATCCCCAGATTTCTGTATTTTAATGAATGGAGGCAGTTCAAAGTATGCTACTCACTGGAAGAAAAGGAATTCCAGAGGCTCTGGAAGAACTTTAAGCAAGAGCTTTCTTCTAGAAATGGTCCACCTCTTTTTGAGAGATCTTTAGCATCTTTAATGCTAATGATGGTAAGCACTGTGCTTACTTGGGGTAACTTCTGTCTGTTAAGTCATTTGGTTCAGCATGCCTTACATCCCTGGACAATTTAGAAGACAGTGGGAGCAGAGTCCACATGGTGGAGCATCATTCATTTCCTGAATCAATTCTGCCTCCAAGCAGGTTGCATTTAAGTAAAGTAGTTTTGACCCTCTAAAGTGTCAGGCAGTATCACACATCAGTGCTGTGAGGCAGAGGTAGAGAGCTGTTGATGGTGTATGAGTTAATAGTTACAAAGCTGACCTTAGATGAGGAATATGATGGGTTATAATTGAGTTAACTGCAGAAATTAAAGTAATCATTGGTTAAGATTGCTTTCCCAAATGACTTTTGTCTCAGCTTTAATATTAGATTCAGACAAACTTCATGACTTTGAGAAGATCAGCAAACTGTATTTTAAAACTTCTATATTGTAGCTTACAGACTCAAGAATGACTTCTTAAACTATGTGCTGGCTTTCCTAGGGAAGATGAAGAAGCGTAAGGCTACTAGATGAGCCTGTCTGTTTCTTGTCATTAAAGGTTGTGTTTAATTATTAGAGGTGGGGGAAAAAAGTAGAACTCCTATGCTTGGCACAAGAACAAATAGACGGAGGAAATGTCTGTTAAAACCTGGAAAAGTGAGATGCAGTTGTACTGAAAATACGGATTAAAATTTTTGCTTAGTACTTAAGGGATATAATGCTTTAGGAAATCAGTGTCTTTATAATCATATCAGATTGAATAAGTTGTTGTTCTGTGGCTTCCTACATCTTCTGTTTTCTGTCACCTAGGAAATATGATTGAAAGGATACTAGTGTCTTGTAACAACCAACAAGATTTGCATGAATGGGTGGATCACCTGCAGAAGCAAACCAAAGTCACAACTGCTGGGAATCCCACCATTAAACCTCACTCCGTGCCATCTCACACGGTAAGAAAATGCTACTGGGTTGAAATGAATGTGTAATTTATGCAGAATTAGGTTATCTGGCAAATATAGTACCTTGTAAATCAATTTTTAGCTGTTAGTAACAAGAACTGAATGCTATGACGGTAGTTTAATGGGTCAAAAGATGATTCTGCTTTCACTTGTGTGAACAAAGAATAAAATGCTTAGAACTTGGTGTAATAGTTTAACAGGGTAAAAGAAAATTCATTATCGTTACTTCTTCTATTTTGACCCAGTAATACATCCATGATCTTTTAAGTATCCTTAAAACAGTAGTTTTAATTGGTGGTGTGCTTGACAAGCTGTGGAGAAACAATTTCCTTCAGTACTTTCTTTGGGTTCTGCATTTGAGTTGTTGGATATGAATGGATCTAAATTTAGCTCCCTCCTTAGTGGTGAGAGAAGTAGGAGCAGGGCTGCTTGTAGCTGTTCTTTCTTTAGCACGCGCTCTGTAGTAGGCAATAAAAAAATTCTTTAAGCTCTATTTTCCCAAATAATAATTTGGTGTAAAAATTTTCGGAGGCCAGCTGTAACACACAGAAGCACTAGATAATGAGTGAGATTATTTCACCAATCCTTGATAATACTCTTTATTATGATAATACACTTTCTTCCCATCACCTTTGTGTCTTTGACAGCTTCCTTCCCATCCAGTAACACCCTCCAGCAAGCATTCAGACAGCAAGCCGATACCACTGACACCTGCGTACCACACTCTCCCTCATCCTTCACATCATGGGACTCCACATACCACAATAAACTGGGGACCTCTGGAACCTCCAAAAACCTCTAAGCCTTGGAGCCTGAGCTGCTTACGGCCTGCACCTCCATTACGGCCTTCAGCAGCTCTTTGTTATAAAGAGGTGAGATACACAGCCAAGAAGCGTGACTGTGTGGCAGGCCTACAATGGGAAGTTTAACTTTCTTTTACACGCCACCATTTTACAGTTTTGTGCATGTGTTTATATGAATATGATTTAACAGCCAGTGCTGAATCCATGGTAATGGACTAGTGAATGCTGTTTTTTTTCAAACCGGAATTTAGTCATGCAGTTCAAAAAATCCTAAAGCTTGAGAGGCTTCCCCTGCCTCCCCCAAGTAGTTCCTCTTATTTCCACTCTTAATCCAGTTAATAAATAAGATATTTTTTAATGTTTTTTTCAAACTAGCAGTTCATTTGTTATGTTGATCATCCAGGCTTATTGTAAAGTAAGTTGTTTGCTAAGCACACTGTGAAGTATCTAGGATAAGGGTTTTGTGGTGCTTCAGAGTGCTGTATCAAATCATTCTGAACACCTGTGGTAGTATAACTGACTCTTGGTTCCTCAGTATTTATCACTGTTATGAGGTAACAATAGCATATTTAAAAAACAATGGTGGATATCAAAATATATGTAATGTTTTTGTAATCAAAAGGACCTGATGGCTAATGTTAATATTAGCAAAAAAAAAAAAGTGTTTAGATTTTAAGATGCTGTTGGATTTTTGAACTAGTGTAAGGTACAAAACAGGAATCTGTTCCAAGAGAAATAAAATGTGGTGGTTTTAGCCATAAAATCATGGTGGTGGTAGGTTAATTTGGTCCTGCTGCTACATTTTGCATGATTTTATAAATACTAAGAAAAATGTTAGTTTTATTTCGGAAGTCTGTGTGTATGTGTAAGGAGGAGAGTATTGGATGCGCTGTGGCTTCGTGATACTATCTTTGTCATGCGTCCTCATGATACTCATCTAGTGAGAAGCAACAGGACCCAGAAAGAATCATGCAGTTATGCCTAAAAACATTTTATTCTGCAAATATGTGATGGTGACAGAAACGTTTTATTTTTCAGACCATGTAAATTAGTTTCTTAGAAACTGTAGCCTAAACACTGTGCCTCAGTGTGGGGTGGCTATATTTTTTTGTGGTGGCTGTGTATGTGTGACTTCGTTTTCTTCTGTAAATCCCCTAAGCAACAGGGAAAAAGTGGTAGGTGGTCTGCAATTGGGGGATTAGTATTTAGGCTTAGTTGCTACAAAAGGTTCTTCTGTTTGGTGGTACTATATGCTTGTTTTGTAACTTAAGTTAAATTTTTTCCATTCTTTCATGTGTAGGGCACTAAATTCTTCAATGTGGTAAAATTTCAGTCATCTTTAGTGTTTAGCATACAATGATGTTCAAAACCTGTCTTCATCTTCTTTAGTCTGTCCTGCTCATTCAACTTTTTACTTTCTTGTTCTGTATTTTTATAGAGGATGTCTTGTATCCTTAAGGTAAGGGGTAGACCAGTATATTCCTTTTCCTGTAACCTAGCGTTGTTCATGTAAATTAGCATGACCACGTTTTGAGCAGAAATGCTGTATTTGTTGCTGTATTTTTTTTGCCATAGAGCTTTGTAAGAACAGACCTAAACACGTACAAATTCTGGCTTTGAAGAATATACTATCTGCCAAGCTTCCTTGTTAGGTCCCTTTTTTACGTGCTTCTAAATAGACAAGTAAAATGGGTTGTTTCTTCAAAAGGCACGGGGGAAAAAACCTGTGTTAATGTCTGCCTGCCTCTTCCCTTCGCTCTAGCTCCCAAACAGCCTGCATGCTTTTGCAGCAGCTTTTCTGTATATTTCTGTTAATAGATAAAATACCTGCTTTTGTGTATAGTTGGAGGAAGGGTAGAGAGGAAATCAGCCAGTTTAGGCAAATGGGATATGCCAAAAAATATTAGTAAACTGAGTTTTGGTGCTGTTAGAAGATTTTTAGTTAGTAACTCCTGTATTTATCTTAGAAGTTAAACTTTTAAAGTATTGTAGAGAAGCTCTATTCCTTTTTATTTTTGTTTTCCCCACACAGGATCTCAGTAAAAGCCCTAAAACAATGAAAAAGCTGCTTCCCAAACGCAAGCCAGAACGGAAGCCATCAGATGAAGAGTTTGCACTGAGAAAAAGTAAGGAAGATTTGAACAAATGTCCACGTATTACAAAGGCTGGAAATAACATCAGTTTAAATTTTGTGCAAGGTAGATGTATGATGTAAGCAAGTCATGTGATTCCCTCTCCTGTCAGGGGAGAGGGGGTAGGTATCTCCAGAGGGTTTGTTTTATTTATCTTAGGTGCTTATGCCATGATGGTATTAGTTGCTTTCTGGGGCTTTGCTATTGACTACAGTGGATCTAGGCTTGTGAAGTGCCTGTTTCTGTGTTCCCTGCAGAGGGAAGTGAAATTGACCACAGAGCCATGTAAAGTTCAGTAAGGTAAACCTGTCTTTTAATACCTTAAACAACATTTTGAAGATACTAACCTACTTTTGCATAATACTTAGCAACTATGTTCTTAAACTGATCCTCATAGAGTCTGAGCTGGGTGTTGGAAGGCTGGGCATTGCTGCTGGTTCAAAGACTAGTTGCTTCTGCCCTAATCTCCTAGAAGTAAGGTCATTTGCTAGCATCTGTGTCCAAATGAATTTTAGAGCTTTAGACTGCTGGAAGTGTGAAGAACAACACTGAACTGAGAGAGACTGATGAATGTATAGAAAGACAGAAGGGTCAAAATCTGGGTGTTGGGATAATTTGGGGTGGAGGGAGCATTAATGTTATCAAGCAAACACAATATTCACTTAGTTGTCACTGTCACTCTAATTCATTCTTAGAAGTCTGTATGAATGTGTAAACCAATGACTTGTATCAATAAAAGACAGGGTGTTTAGGCTGAAGGCCAGATTATTTTACTGTGACTTCAGCTTCTCTGTGTTTGTCCTTCGCTCATGGGCGAAGATAGAGACTGTGCCTTGAGTGTTCGATGTATGAAGTGTGTTATCATGGCCATTGTGTCTCACTGGTTTATGTAGGGTTGGAGAGAAAAAGCTTTTTCTCAAGGCACTGTTGGTTTGGGTAAGGTGGAGGTCCTTCTGCCTGTTTTGTGCGTTTCATATGGCAAAGGTGAAGATAGTGGACAGCATGATCCTGTGCTCATGGGTGTGCAAGTGGACATTTTATCATTTTATTTCAGGATGTTTTATCCTTACAGAAGGTATCTGTTTAGGAAAAAGGAAAGTACTGCAATACAGTATCATTTCATATGTTGGAGGATAGAGTTTCAGTACTTGTAATGACACTGGTAAAGCTGTCAACTTGCAGATGTTAAAGGTCACTTAGTGTGAGACAAGATAAGAGTTGTTTTTTGAGGGAAGGAGGAGGCCTATAACTTCTGAATACATTGTTCTACTCCTAATAAAATTAACACCTTTCAGTATTCTGTATGTAGGAGATAACTTGCAATAAAAGGGATTTTTTTTTTGGTGGCTTTAAGTCAGTGTTAAGTACAGAAATACTGATTCTTGTTATTCACCACTCCCCCCCGCCCCCCCTTGTGTCAGTAATTAGAAGCTTCTGTTATATGTTAATGCTCCTTCAACCTTTTCCAGCTTGTGGAGCTGTAAAAGTTTTCCACTGAGGAGCTTCTATTGAACTTAAAGCTTGTTGATAGACAGGTTTCCGTTTTATTACTTACGGTCTCTGGAATCCCAGGGATTTGTGGGCTATGATTTGAGAAATGCTACGTCAGATTAGCATAATACCTTTGGTTTGTCAGTTGTTTTAACTGAGTCCCCTCACAAAATTTATTCCAGAAGTGAAATATTTGTCCTGCTACCGTAATAATATGGTGCTGCAGGCTAACCACAATAAAATCCAATTACTTTTGCTGCCTTGAAAGAGAAAGGACTTGTACTTCAGTGTACCTTTATCCCTTAAACTGTAGGGAAACTAGATCAGGTGAAGATAATTTCTTCAACGGTTAGTTGAACAGCTGATCCTGACATGTATGGACAGCTGGCTTTTTGTTCTGGTGATAATAAATCACAAAAACAAACCTGATGCATTGGCTGACAGAGAATACTACTACATGTTGATGTTGAAGGCAGTTCAGATTTGCGCAGCAGAAAATCTTCAAGCCTAGGTATTTCAAGCAGGAAAACAGGAAAAATGTTTTTAAAACAACAAATCTTGCCTTGCACACAGACTGCTAATTCCATGTAAACTAATGGTAGAGGTACCTCTGGATTCCAGTTTGATTGGAATTTCATTCTGTTGAAAGTAGACAATTTGACAGCATTTTTACTGAATTCCGCAAGAAGATTTGCTGTGGACCTTTACCTTTAGGAAAATTTTGCCATGTTAAACTTGAATAGTTAAATTTTTTTCAGTAGTGCTGTTTCTACTTTAAAGTCTGAAGTTTAGTTACTCCACTTTTCACAGATGTACTTATGTGATAATGACATCTTTCTTACTGCACAGCGGACTTAAATTGTACGGGCGTATTAATTATGCTGTTAATTCTGAGTTTGATTTCCATTAGTGTGCTGCAGAAAGGGGTAAACCTGATATATATACAAAACGCCAAAGTTTTCAAGATTTCTGTGAATTAATATTCTGTTCCTTGATGCCTTTGATTAAATAATGAAATAATGCATATATAACAACTGGAGTATACAGATTTTTCCCAGTTTAATGGCTGTTTGGTTTAGAACCAGAGTGATTACACTTCAAAACATGTTCTGTGCGACTTCAGATGCTCAGAAAATTTTTTGAATGTGTAATTGCTCCGACTCGGGATTTTTCCCCGCAACATTCCAAAATAGTATTTTTTTGCTGCTTAAACTGTTATTTTGCTCACTGAAGTTTGATTTTTAAAATGGGGTGATTAAGAGAATTCTAAAGGGTTAATTGGGCAGAACTTCAGACTCAACTGTAGTGATTTACAAAGGCTTTCCTGTATTAAGAAACATAACCATGTTTAAAACTTTATTTTTCCTATTGATTCTAGGTACAGCTGCTTTAGAAGAAGATGCTCAAATTCTTAAAGTCATTGAAGCATATTGCACAAGTGCCAAAACACGTCAAACACTAAATTCAAGTAAGTTAGAAAGTACTGAAACGGCGAACTAAAACACAAATTAGATAGTTTATGAAAGAGAGGTGTATATTCTCTGGCCTTTGCAAGTAGCAAGCTGGACCTGGAAGAAATAATAACCTGTTTCTGGCTCATTACCAGTGCTGAGTGTTTAACTATTGAATGCCAATCTTTCAGGATTTAAATAAAAGAAACCAACCAAAACCCCAATGGTTATTGCTTGTTATGGTTTAAAACTGCACAAAACCTTTACCAATGATGAGGTGTCTGAATTGAATATGACAGTCAGTATACTTTTTGATAAATTTCAAGAAGCTGTTAAGTAGAGAGGAGGAATGAAGAAGTCCTAATTTTGGAGGAGTGTATTTTTGTCTTGTTCTGGTCAACAAAGACTTCCACTATGGAAAAGTAACGTAGACCTGTAAACATTTCTTCTATTGCCACTAACTGTTTTAGTATTAATTTCAAATTTTAATCCCATTATCATAATTTCAAGATAAATTGTTCTCAGATCTGTGTGTTGCTTAAAGCCATTTTTAGTTTCTCAGATCAATACCTAGCTTATTGAAAACCTGTAACGTGCCTCTGGGGTCCTACTTCATTTAATCCAAATCAAGGTTGCCATGTGGAGTTCCTCTGTATTGTAAGTAAAACACTGCGCAAAGCAGGGGAGTCCACCAGCATGTGTTCCATTTACACAAGGAAGGAGAAAATGCTGTTGTGTGTGTTCCGATTTACAGTTTTTGCAATGTTGAATACCAATTTAGTTCGGGGATCCTTGGAACACAGTATAATGATCCTAAAGTACTTGGCTGGTTTTGCTGTTGTCTGGAATTAGAAGAGTGGACATTATAATTTACTCCTTGTCCACTAAACCTGTTTAAATTTGCGGTATTAATCATTGTTACCACTACTCACAGTAGCACCTGTTTTGCTTCGAAGCAAAAGCACTTTATGCTGACAGTTGAGAAGTCTCAAAATGAAATTGCGAAGTTAGTTCATGGATTTTCCTAATACATGTTCATTTTCTGTTATGACCTTGAAAAAAATCCAGCTACTTTGCATTCATATGCAATGAGACTGTGTAGTGAGAATATGGCCCTTGTATTAGACTGTATAAACTTCTCAAGTAACAGCAAAAACCTTCATTTTATTTTTTTGTCTTGATGAACTATAGGTCTCCAAGGTGATAAAATTAGCTACCATTACATAGCTTTCAATGTTTATAGCCCTACAGTCATTACAGTAGGGTGTTTAATTGGATAAAAGGGAATGAATGTGTTCAAAATTCTGAAGATATACTGTTGTTCCAAACAAAATTAAATGAGATGAATGCTGTTTAAATGTCTTGAATGTGTTTGTTGTTTCCAAGGATAATGTGACAAGAAATTGTTGGGGAAACATTTGCACTTGCACAGTAGTTTGTGTGTGCAGATATAAAATAGAGATTTTTTTTTTGCTCTTTTGCCTATTTTTTCGTTTCTATGTATATTTAAGAAATATACATAGTGCTGTGGGTATCATTGCATACATCAGAAGTCAGCAGCTTTTATTTGCTCTTAATGCAGCAAGAAACTATTTTTTTTTATTAAGCACATGGCTGCTTTGGAAAGAATAGTGTTGTCATCCAAGACTTTAAGCTTTGGAAGATCCATTGGTAGACTGGAATTGGAAGTGGGGAAAAAACAATCATGCTGGAATTGCTTCTGTGGGAGCAGTAGTCAGTGTAGAACAACAGGATGAAAGAGTTCCCTTTCATTTGTGGAACATGCCCTTTTTTCACATGCTCCTTTCTTACCTTCATGTTAATATTCTGCCTGTCCCTCACAGCACTCGTTTGGCAATTCCACCTTAATCCAAAGCCCAAGGAGTGCTGCTTTTGGCAACATCAATTCAGCAGACCTATGGCACCAGTGCAAACTGGTAGGGAGCTGTAAGAGGTAGCAGAGCACCTTTTTTCAGTTGTTTGGGTGGGGAAGATGCAGAGTTTAATTTGAGGAGACAGATGCAAATAAAAAAGCACAGTTTCACTTTCTCCTGCTTGTTATATACTGAGTCTATTTTGCTCCAAACAAAGGCTTAAAATCTTTTGCGATATTGTATGTATGGTGGTTTCTTAACATGGTTTAAGCATGGCCACTTAACATGGTTTCAGTTCTTGGATATTGCCAGGCCTTTAAAAAATAAAAAGTGGGGGGAAGGAGGAAGGGAAAAAGTGTCCTTAGCTATGTTTGATCAACTACCCTAGACATCTTAAAATATTTAATTGGGAATTTAGATCCAGATAGAGGCATGTAGGAAGAAGTGTGTGAGGGGTTGAAATGGACCAAGCTGTGGTGTTAGCCTCTTGACCCTGTTTTTCTGTGAGTTAATTTACTACGTGGTTAAACGAATAACAGGGGGTACAGGCACAGAAAAACTGTACTTTGATGGTCTCCTTGAGTGGGTGCAAGATGTTGCTGCTGATTTAGAAAGTCAGCAGCCTTGCTCTGCATGAGAACCTTTGCTTTTTCCCCTGCATTTTCCTCTTTACAGTGGTGACACAAGCACTTCTGTGGCTGTGTTGTGAGCTGGTGGGAAAATGACCTGCTTGAAAAAGAATCTTTTGTAGGGTTAGTTTTCATCTGAAACTGTTCCCTGACCTGGCTCACCAAGCAGCTGTACAAATGACTGTGTCATTGCAAGGGAGGGAAAGGATGGAGGTACAGATGTGCTGATGGGGAATGGGCTGTTGCTTTTCACATCAGCGCTGGATCATGCTAGCTTACTGTGTTTATTGCTCTGTGCCCAGTCAAATCCCCTGCAGACCAGACCTGACTCCATACTTCAAAAGAATCTAACTCCCACTTAAAAAATAAATATTACTTTCAAACAAGATTTGGGTTACTCAAAAATTCTCAACAAAAGCTGCTTAAAGTTTAAAAACCACTTCAAAAATTGTTCTGTAACAGTTCAAACATTGTTATGCTAAGTGTAATTTATACCTAAACCCCAGACAAATTAAAAAAACCAAACAAAAAGAAAAAAACAACAACTTTGGTGCCTTTTTAACAATATTTTCTCTTTTCCTTCTCTTCCCATCACCTTTTTGCTTTTATTTCATGTGTTTGGTTGTGGCTATTCCTTACGTTCTCCTCCTCATCCCACCTCTGCCTATCCACATCCACCATTTCATTTCACCTATACATCCTTAGCATGGCAAGGCACTGACCTGATGCATAATCACGTCTTGGCTGATGATGACCAATCAAGTCTAGACTCCTTGGGTCGTCGCAGTAGTCTTTCTCGTTTGGAGCCTTCAGACCTCTCAGAAGACTCTGACTATGACAGTATATGGACAGCCCATAGTTACAGAATGGGGTCTACATCTCGTAAGAGCTGTTGCTCATATATCTCTCACCAGAACTAATGCACTTCTGAGCTTTTTCTTAACAAATGCTTGTTGTATCACAGCCTGCTTTTCTTAGATGTTTTCTTGCTGTTCCTTGTCTCTTTAATGTGATATTTTAACAACTTCTGAGGGAGCTTCTGAAACTTCAGTTATACCTGGTGGAAGGCTCTATTGCCAGTTCAATACACGTACAAATACATCATTCCAAGGAGTGTATATCCTGTTAAGGATGATATTTCTTGAGGGTTTTTTTAACTGACAGATGTTAATTTGTAGCTCTGAATGGTTTTGTTTTTATCTTTCTTTTGACTTGGTCAGTGTAGCAACAGGTCCTTTCTCTTTTTCTTTTTTTTTTTTTTTTTAATTATTTTGGATACAGCACGTTTTTGTATTTTGTACTGAAACCATACTGGTTTGTGAACTGAGTGCCAGCGATATGGAAATACCTTAGTGGTAGTGGTTGGATTTTCTACATGTTACTAACAAAATACAAAGGTGGTAGAGTAAGAAAAAAGCAGTTTAAAAATAAGCAGTACAAGAGCTGTAAAATCATTCAGATACTCACATATCTGGCCCATTTGTTTGGAAGAGCATTTGCTAATCCATAAAAAAATTCTGGTTTTATACTGCTGCCTTTTCCTCATTGCTTAAACGTTTATACAAAGGACCGCACTGCTCTCCCTCCACCCCAGTCTGGCAGTTGTCATGAAAACCCGGCAGTCCATGCTCATTACATGCAGTGTTTTGATAATCGCATGTTACCTATGGTCATACTGTCACTTAACTGTATGCAGTAGCGTGGCAGAAAGCAGGGTCTAGCTGTTTACTTGCCTGTTAAAATACACAGCTGTCAACTCTCAATTGACCATTCTTCTTGAAAAGACAAGATGCAAGTGGTTCCCCTGATGGAGGCTTGAGTGTTCAGCATCTGAAACTCTAGGTACAGCTGTGATCATGTTGGCTTGTTTGACGTTCTGAATATTAGAATGCTTGGCTTTTGGGTTGTACTGTTCGGAGCATGTCAGTGACAGATTTTACTGTGTTTTGTAACTTCTCTCATGAGCAGGTTTGTTTTCAGCAGCAGCTCTTCACTTACAGTCGTGTTGGCTTTTCAGAGAACTGTGACATGCTGTGCACAGCTGAAGGTCTTGAACCTGCACCTGGGGCACTGCTGGGGTGAAGCGTGTGTGTGTTCTGTCTTGTGGATAATGTAACTGGTATCAAAACAAAAGTGACAGTGTTTTCTAAATCTCTGTTCGCATTAGGGAAAAGCATGTGATGAAGGGACAGAAACAGTTCTCATTTTCACCAGGGTCCCTAAATGCAATCCCCTTACCCCTTTTCAAGTAAGCATGTTATCCAGTGTTCGGGTATTACTCTATGAACAAGTTCAGAATAATCGTGATGCAATTAACTGCTGCCTGGGAACTTGATCACACTGACTGAAAGATAATCAATACCTTTCTAGAAGCAGGTTACATGATCAGAAAGTTAGTAATTGTCAGATGTGCATGATTCCAGAAGGTGGTCAGTGTGGAGAAGCTGTTTCAAAGCAGTATAGATCTGCAGATTTGCATTCAGTCGTGTTTGATCACCTGCTTTATCCGCTCTCACTGTTGTTGGCATTCCAAAATGTGACTAACAGCAGCAGCAGTTCTTACTGAGGAGGGGTTTCAGGGCATGTTTCACTGCTAGTTAATATATTAACGTAATGACCAGAAACTTGCATATGTTGAACTTTTTTCAAGGTGGAGGAATATTGCTTAGGGAAATAAGTACATGTGCTCCATACCATTCCACAGTGCATTTGTAACCCACTTCACTCGCCTCTTCCTTTCAGTCAGTTTTTGTTTTTTTAACATATATGGAAAGTATGGATTTGTTTTTTTCCTGTTTCTTAAGCTGTGGTGTTCTAGTTAAAAATGTTTTCTGCATTGGATAAACAATAATTCCTTTATGTCTGTTTCATGTTATATAGTGTAAATATGAGTTTGTAATACAGTTGTTGCACTTGAACTTTCCTTATCACACAGAATGTTTTGTTATCCAGATCTGAAGATTTTATTGACTTTCTATGCACCAAAGCTTTGACAGTTTACCACCATTAATTATTGTAGCATTTCAGTCATTAACTATTATCATAATTAGGATCTCTCATATTCCGTATACTCGTATTAACATCACCACACATTTAAAATCATTCCATGTCTTCAGTGTTAGAGGCCATAAGCTATTGTGAACTGATCAGGAGTATTAATGCAAAATGCTTCAAAAAAAAAAAAAAAGTGGAAATGGTGGTATTCAGTCCAAAGGTTCAGTGTTTCTATTTTTGTGGAACTTCAGTCATGGTAATAATAGTACCTTATGTTTATGCAATTCTGTAAATTATATGTGTACAGTTACAAATACACTGGGAGGATGGAGAATCTGAATTGCAAGGTAGGTTCAAGCCATTGTCAGCTCCTCTTCACATGGCTTATGCAGTGTTTCCATAAATTAGTATTTGCCATAAATTGAAACCAACCAATATTAATTGGGTGTTTTGCATAATCTTGCTGAAACACAGTAATGTGTATATAGTGACGTAAAACATAGAAAAAATAATATATATTGTGCACTTCATTTGTGAATGGGAGAAGCCATCTTTAGTAGGTGACTGCCTTTTGAAAATACAAAATGGATGTATATCTGAATGTTGCATTGTACTGTACAGTATGCATATTGTTTGTGGCTGCCTATATCAATTAAGTGTTTTGTTTTATATAAAAAGGACATCTGTTATGTACAGTTGAAATAAATTTTGCATTTGCTAGACTGTGACTTTAATATTTAATTATTATGCAGGGGGAAAGGACAGCAAACTTGTAATTTAACTTCCTTTTCTCCCCATGCCTCCTTTCTCTCCCTACTTTCTTCCTGGAGGAATCAAATGCTGAAGTGAAAGACCTTTTTTGACATATGTGTGTACTCATTGTTTAATGTAGTTGACAACTACAGGAAATTCAATGTAATGTGGAGTATGTATTCTTCTGTATCCTCTTTTTTAATAGCTATTCAGAGATGTTGCCTCCCTTTCCACTTAATTGATTCTGTTTTCTTCTTTTTCACTTTTTGGATTGGTGTATTCTCAGTGAAAGCACAGACTGAATGTTTGGAACAGTCTAAAACTTCTGCAGGTCCTGTTACCAGGGAGAAATTTTATGAATATGATACTGGTTTCTATAACCTTATATTTTCAAGATTTAATATTACCACATTTTTCTCTTTGAAACAGGAGTTATCTTTAGTGTTTCTACTTAAAAGATGCTCATATTTGAGTGAATTTAAATGAAATTATAACCTAATATACATACTAAAATGTTTACATTAAAATAAACAAAGTAATCACCTACTTCTATTAAAAAGTCATAACAATTTTTTGCTATGATTGTAGCAACTCTAGTTTTAGCCCTACAGCCCTCTGGTTGGAAGTTTTTGTATTGGTTAGTGAAATATGGCAAGTTCAGTGGGATAGCTCTTTCCAAATGTTGTCTTAGAAATATCCCACTTCTTCAGATAGTGTATCTGTGTTTCAAACATTCTGTTCCTATATGGCTAGCACTTACATATGAAGTTGTATGTGTTTCAGTCCACTTTAATTATTTTCATTTTACTTGTCAAAACTTTTTGCTGTAAACTGCATAGATCTGTCATCTGAGTTATGTGCCGTTTTTTCCTATTTGTGTATCACTATTAGTTAAAAACCAAAACAAACAAAAACTTCATGCCAAAACCTTTTTTGTTACTCCCAAGAATTTGCAAACAACAGTGCACTTTATACAGTGAACCGAAGTTTGGCCTGATGTTTGGATTCTGACTTGGTTTTATCTGTACAAAGATATTAAAGGGCTCCCTTTTGACTTTAGCAGATCCGTAGCAAGAGGATTCTTTTTCAGTGTTTTCATCCAACGGCTGCAGAGTCTGGGAGCACCATTTTTAGGATTCATCATGTTACGACCTCATCAAAGATTCATTGAGAAAGAAAATGTTAATTTGGCAGGTCTGCTCATCCACTTTAACATGTTTAATGTAACTAATGCAATGAAACATTGTATTAAGTGACAAGTAATTCTTATTTTTCAACTAACATTTGCTTCTCCAGGAAATTTACCCCTCTGTACATGCCAGTGGCTAATGGTAGATATAAACAGTTGTGTATGCAAATTCTTGTTTTTCAGTGGCAGTTAAGACTTCTGTCTTTGCTTGAGCTTCTTACCTTATGAAGAGAGCCTAGTAAAGTTGGTGAAAAACAGAATTGTATATTTACAAGTACTGTTTCTAATTTTTGACCTTTATTGTCCTTTGTTCCCCTCCTTAGCTCTCCTAATCACAATAAAGGTATGAAAAAGTGGAGAACACAGCAGTACTTAAAAGCTGTGCAACAGAATCATTGCTGCCTCAGCTTATGCCGTGCATTTCTTAGAATTAACCACAGTCACCATATGTCTAACTTCAGTAGCTTAAATTAGGACCCTCATAGTTGCTGGAAGAAAGCAAACTCTTTGGAGTTTGTGAAAGTACCTAGGTTGAGCCTTCTCCAGACAGCCAGCTGGAGGAAGGAGCCCTGTTCTTGATTGATTGGGGAGAGCTGACCTTTAATTGAGGCCCTGAGGTGAGCTACTTCAAGCAGGTGATGTGAATACCCACCTCTGTTTTACTGTTGGCTTAAATGGTTCCTGAACAGACAAGGTCTTTGAACATAAGCAGAGACTTAATGTCTTCTTGAAGTGAAAATGTCATCCCCTTTCTTCTCTTCCTTCCCTCCTGCCTGATGTATTAAGATCTGTGCATAACTTCTGGACTCTCTTCACATGTGTCTGCTAAATGATTCAGAACAAAGGATCAGACTGATAACCAGTACTTCTGTCAGGAACCAGCATGGTACCACATCAACTTTTGTGTTTTGGGGGTTTTCGGTTTGTGGTTTTGTTTTTTTTTTAAGATGTCCACTCCCTTTGGAGGAGAGTGAATAAAAGGTTGGGGTTGTGCAGTTATGCTTGCAAACAGACTTCACTGAGAACCTCTGTGGCATTTGATCTGTGCGCTAGTTTCTTCCTGTTTTGGTGTTAAGACCGTACTCCAGGGCTAGGAATGATGTTCTACTGGTTTCAGACAGATATAAAGTGAACTTCCGTCATGAAGTCTCAGCCACATAAACATCCAAACAGGTTTCAGCTTTCCTTTTTTTTTTTTTTTTTTTTTTTTTTCCCAAAACTGCTTGCTGGTTTGGCTGATTGATTAGGCTGGAAGCGGGGGTCAGACACTGAAAACTAAAAGCAGGGGGCTGTTGCCCAACACGCCTGTTCTGGTATCTCAGGTGTTGTACCATGTTTCATAGTGGGTATTGCTAAGGTCTCTAGCCATGATCTGAATGCCAGGTGGGCTGTGCTGTTGTTTGCCTTACTCTGGAGACTAAATTTGCTAAACCTATAATTTAGGGTATGGTATTGGCGAAAAGCATTGTAATTCTTCACTCTAGGGCTGGGAGGTACTAACGTTGAAGAGATACCTTTCTTAATGGAATTTAATTGATGGAAACTTGGTTGAATCTTGGTCGTATTGGTCAGTAGTTTTGCCTTAAATAACAGACTTCTAAATGGTGGGGTCATTCTTCCAAGACCCTGGATTTAGGAGTTCCTCGTTGAAAAGTTACAGCAATTTACTCAGCCTTAACATTTGTTTGCAAGTCTTGAAGTATATGGGTTTGCCAAAGATCCTTTATTCTCCCATCCACCTTAATTCCTGAATACCCCACAAAAAAAAGCAAAAGAAAAAATAATAAAACTCTGTTTTGTAAAGCTTTGGGGGGGGGTTTCACTTTTTTCTTTTTAACTAGTACCTTTGCTTGTGTTGGCTCAAGGTGGTTTAGGGTCAGAGTTGTTGGAGGTCAATTTAAACGTCTTTTGGCCTGTTTGACTTGGAATGAGACTGAGTAGTGTCTTGTAATAAAATTCAGTGTGAAATTTAGATGCTTAAGATTGAGGAATGGCAGATATGACAAACTGAAGTAACTTGATTCCTCTGCGCTACTTCATGAGCATGTGGAATACGTCTCAATGAGGTGCTTAGGCTTATCTAAGTTACAGGAACTTCCTAGAGCATCCTTCTAGTACAACTCTGTGTGAGATACCCACTGTGCTATAACACAATCTTCTCTTCATGTCCTAAAGCTGTAGTTTGTAAACTTTTCTGGGGAGAAATGGTCATATAGAGAACAGACTTGAAGAACCTGGTGGAGGCACAAAGGGCAATTTAGGGAGTATTGCCGAGTGCCAGTAATGAGGTGACTGCTTGAAGTTTGTTCTAGATGTATAATTGCCAGAAAATAAATCTTTTTTTAAAAAAAAAAAAAAAAAGCTTCTGGCATAACTGTTGCAGGAAACAAGACAGGAAGCTTTGTTTTGCGTTTAGAACTTGACACAACAAGTCTGATATTACTGTGCACATACTCATTTGATGACTGAGTTCTTTGTTACAGGATAGATGTGCTATGTGATTGTACTTTTGATACTTAGCAAGTGTTTGTAGGGTTTAGGAAAAAAAATCCAAAACAAACATACAAAAAACCCTGCCAAAAACTCACAAAAAGCAAAACAATGTAGGTTTTTTTGCATAAGTACAAACCATAGGAGCACCGAGGGTTCTGAGATACAAATAAATCAATTGCATGACCCAAGGTGTTGGAGCAATGAAGATGAGTGATAAACTTGTGATGTCCTGCATTCCACGGTAGTTAGTTTTTTGTGGCACAGGAAGGGCAGTGGTCACAGCAACAGTTTTGATTTGTGTGTGTATATGTTCTGTGTGGTCTCCTTGTGTGTATAATGTTGGTGAACTTTTAGTTCTTAATGAAACTGCGTTCTGTGTCTCAATAGTATTAAGTGTTTACTGTGCTATGCTGTACATACATCAAGATATGCTGGTGTAGACATCTGTTTTACATGCATGTGTGTATATAACTGTACAGCTGGGACATTTTTTTTAAAAGCTGTCTACTCCATGCTATTTCTGCTTTACAAGGACCCGTGTTAACTGACCAGGCAAAGGCAACTGGATGCAGCTTTATACAGAGATCAATACAATGAGCTGCTCCGTTTGGGTGAAGGGAGTCACGGGTGAGAACCGTGTGGCAGTTCTCTCCCTTTGGTCACTGTCTCCCTCAGCGTGAGCTGGGCTGAGGTGCTCCACATTGGTACAGAGACCCAAAATGTGGTGATCTGGTAGCAGCTTCTGCCAACTAATTCCTAAAACAACATTTAGCTTAGTGTTTTGTGTTACCTCCTGGGTTAATAAAGCAGAGTAGTAACCAATTTACTGAAAGAAATACAAGACAACTTCTTACAATTAGCGATTGACAGCGCAAACAGGGAAATGTCCTTGAGCACCATGCAGAGTTCGGATGTGCTTGTTTTATAGGTTGTTCCTTCCCTGGAAAATAAGTGGGAGTGCTAGGGTATTTATTAACCTGAAAAAATGTCTTCACTCTGTAAGATGAAGAACTTACGGCTTTCAAGGACAAGATTCTGTTCTCAAATCTGCAGTTATCTTTATTCCATAAAATTTTGACCATCGTGTACTGATACATTAGATCTTTACTCTCAGCTTAAGGAAGCTCTTTTCTTCATTAAAGGATGTTTGCCATTGTTTGCTAAATAGTTTAAATAGTTTAACGCATGCTGCTAAACTGTGGTCTCTACAAGCTCATTGTTCAGAGCTCAAGACTGCAGCTGTTAGGGAAGTGTTTTTCAGTGAGCTTAGTTTCTTTCATGTTTTTTGCATGATTAGATGATGTATTTTGTCATGAACCATAAAAGAAAAGCACTCCTGTCACAAAGCAGCAGTTCAGCAAAAGAAGATGTATTTCCCCTGACAGGCATGTATCCTGTAGTACCAAGTTATCAGTTGAAACTGTACTAGACTGAAGACATTCCTGGTTAATGAAAGTTCCATTACAATGAACTGGTAGGCAAGTGTACCTTGTTTGTTAAAACCGATGTCTTGGTTAAAAGGTGCAAGAACTTTAGTGCCTTACCTGTTCTGTTTGTATTCTGAACAAATGCTGAGACAGCAAGTTATTTACAGACCTTCTTTAAAAAAACAAAACCAAACCTTGTGATTTGTTGCAGCCTAATTAAATAACATTTCTAGAATGCATACTTTATGTATGTATAAATGGATGCACATGTCTGAGCTGTAGATTTTTCTGTTCAGAGCTACTGTTTTAGAATCTGTATGTGTTACCTTGATATAAACTGTAAAAATTGTGAAAAACGTTTTTAAGATATTGGAATGTTTTTTTATTGTCACACCATTAAGTGCTTTTAAAAACATAAAGACAAAGTATATATTTCATTTGATAGGAATTTCTTACAGGACTAAAAGGCTGTAAGTGTATGTATATGTATGTGCATACAAAATTGTGTTGTTTATAGTGTTTCAGGGGAAAGGAGTTTTAACTACTTTTTTCTTCCATCGTTGTATCATTTGATACCACTGTTCTGCTCCTTACTGATAGAGTAATTGGTTTAGAGTGGAATTATTTCTTCAGTTTGTGTCTGTATGAGATCAGAATCTGTCCATGAGGCTTAAATCACTATTACATGAACACATGTATCTGTCAGCTGTGGTGAATTTGTATAGCTTTTACTGAGAGCTGAACGGTGCACTGTCGGTTAAACGGTATAGAATCCCTGTCGATGACGCAGAGTTGTCAGCAGCAGGATAGGAATGTCATAGTTGTAAGGCTGTAGTTGTCAATGTAGAAAATGTGTGAGTTGTGTGTGTGGAGGAAGGGGGGAGATGGAAAGTGATACATTTTGGTCAGACAGGTGTATCATGGAATGAATGAAACAGTAATCTTCAAAATGCTGCAGCAATATTTGTGAGTTGCTCATTTTGTAATTTATTTTTGCAACAGGTTCCCGTAAAGAATCAGCTCCTCAAGTCCTGCTTCCAGAAGAAGAAAAAATTATTGTAGAAGAAACTAAAAGTAATGGTCAGACTGTTATAGAAGAGAAGTAAGAGAACATTTAATGAATGATGGATTAAAGTAGTAAACTTTGCACTCTTCTTTCTCCTCCCATCTCCCATTATAGTAGTGTATGTATGGCATATTTGTCATAGGGAACAGAGCTGTCTGGAGTATGCTGGCAGTTCTCTTAAGTGCAGCCGGCCTCCGTTTAAATGCTTGTGGTCTGGTTTCTTTGTATATTCTATACAACATACCACTTCTTGGCATGGAAGGAGTAAGTCTCACTTGTCCATAATTTTTCCAAGTGCTGTAGGATTTCAGCACTAAATTGATTTCATCTTTCTAGCTAGTATGTGGTGTCATTTTGTTTTTTTGATAAGGTATATGTTGGAAATGAAATACAGTTCGGTTACAGAAAGCTGTAACGCAGAAACCAGCATAGATCCATAATGTGCTTAAGAGGTGTATCCTGTCACAGAAGCTGGTAACAGATCCTTGCCTTACTGAATATAAATAAGGATAAGAGACAAATTTTTTTAACATAAGTTTGAAATTAGCTGTTAGCTGTGGGTTTTGGTGTTTTTTAAAAATGCATTTCATTTAACAGTGTGTCTAATAATAGATTTAGAGAAGTATTTCTGAAAACCGTTGTAACAGATCATCTTTTTTCATTTTAGAAGCCTTGTGGACACAGTATATGCATTAAAGGATGAAGTACAGGAGTTAAGACAGGTAGGTAACTTGCTACATTTATAGCAACATGGAGAATGGAAGGGTGGAAGTCTTATAGAAATAAATACAGCTTGTGAATTGATTCAGTTTGACAGGAATTAAATTTTGGACTAGATTCACTTTTAAAAGTGAAACATCGATTTGACAAAAAAGCACCCTCTGCTGTGGTTATCAGTCCTTGGAGCACCAACCTTTGAGAATAGCATTAAGTATCCTCTTTCTGAGGTAACTTACGAAGCTCTTTTCATTTGGTTTTGGATGTTACAACTTGTGAAATGTTTGAAGTGTTAAGCAAATCCTGTTCTGCTGTATCACCAGCAAAATAAGCTTATAGAGACTGAAATACTATTTGCTCGAGAATGTATTATTTTAGTTGTATAAGTGTCTGGATTTATTTAGGCCTTGATTAATGGTCTTTTAGTGACTTGAACACCTGTTACGAATCAGTTCTTAAAACATCTCATTTCCAGAGATGAGAGTATTTTCAGTGTCTGTTGTGGCCTTTTTTTTAATGAGGGCTTAGGGTTAGCTGCTGCTTTGTCACATGGGGGAATTGTGCAAGATCTTACCTGAGTTGCTGGTATCGGAAGTTGCAGCTGCTGTTTTAAGTATCCAAAATGAGGTGTTTAAAAGTAGCTTTTCCTTGTTAGGACATGGCCTGTTTAAACCATGCTAAAGCTGCTGCATGTAGTCATTGCTTATTGTGTAGGCAAAAAAGCACTGAATTATCCTCGCTTTCCAATGTGTGAATTGGCGAACTGACCTTAACAGTTCTGACTCAGGACATTGGATAAAATCTCCTGTGTTTAATGTAAAATAGATTTGTATTAAAATTACATTTTAAGCTATGAATGTGAATCCAAATTCTTTGCCCATCTGTAAGCGTGCCCAGTATTTCTAAGGATGTCATGCATGTTCCTGGAAATAGGACAGCTGATGTCTTAAATTCTGCTGTTTTCAACATACAAAGCATGTGTGTCCCAGGACTGACACAAAATTGATGGTCTTACTAAAAATATAATTCACTTAATACAAGCGTCAGTAATAACCTGCTAATACTCATGTGGCCTGGCTGCTTTTGTAGAAAGGATAAATACGCTCCCCCACTGAGGCCCTGCAGATATCTGTGTGACCATAAACAAGAAGTTGCCTTCTCCTGAACTTCAAGCAACAGCTCTCTTTCCTGGTTCCTTTCCAAATAGATTGTTCTCTTCAGAATCTTGTACCTTCCAAAGCCAAAACTTATTAAAGCCTGAGCTAATTTCTTTTTTGTGTGTGTGTATCAGGAGTCTCGGCTAAGAAGCATTTATTGGTCTGCTGCTATGATGTTGCTGACTGGAAAGTGGCAGAAATAATCTCTTGAGCTGGGAAGGTCCCAAGTGACCAAGGGCTTTGTGAATAACGGCTCTCTGGGAGTACATAGCGGGCTGGTTGGTGTAGGCACCAGACTGCCTGTTGGTGAGAGTTACCACACGGAGTGGGGTGCCTGCCGTCACAGCTTCCATAGGTTATTCATGGCTCTTTCTCCACAGGCACTATACTTAAATAGTACAGTCCTGAACTGGAAATAAATAAATGAATGAATGAATATAAACTAGGTCTGTACCTACAAGAAAATAATGAAATTTCTGAGTTTCTCAACAGACTTGAGGAGGGAATGGGGTCAGCAAGGCAGCAGCTGTTGATCCTGTCCCGTTTCTAGAAATGTCTGTAAATGACAGCTTATTGGGAGTGCAGTGGTAGCCTTGGATTGCAGATCTGTTTGTTAAACACCCGTAGACTTGTTGTCCTGGTGCTTTAATGTAATGTTGTCTTACCTTCTGGTTGCTTCCCTACTGTTGCCAGCGTCACCTGGGCCTGTACAGGATTAATCAATGTAAGCATTACTGTGGTTTGGTCAGTGACATCCTTGTGGTCCTGTTGTTCACGGTATTTCAATATTACCTGATGGTGCTAAGTATTGAGAACTGACTCAATATAATGTGCAGAGTGGTGGTGTTCCTTGAAATTCAGACTCTTCTTAGACTGTTGGTAGTCATCTGGTTTAAATTTTAGGTCACAAAACACTTTCCAGAGAACATAGTGTTTTTCAAGATAGTCTTTTCAACTATTTACTTCCCTAACGAAGCAAGTTAATTTGCATTAAGTTTTAAGAAGCATTTCTGAGATTGTGAAACTAGTTATAATCACAGGAGACTCTTAGGGGGGATTTTTATTCTACTTACGGCTCTATTTCCCTTCTCCATTAACAACAAATACATTCTACTCTTCGTTGATCAGATATGAGCAGAAGAACTCAAGATTATTGGCCATCTGTTACTAGCACTTGCATTATAAAAGACCCCTAAGTATAAATAGGAAATAGTTTAGCCTGATAGATTTTGTTGCATTGTGTGAAGTAACTGTGTGTAACTTGTGAAATTTTAATAGAAGGCTTTGCTTTTGAACAGCTAATAGCAGTCTTACTGAAAAGAGCCTTCAGAATTTGTAATTGACAATGTATCTGTAGTCAGAAAAGATCTGTTAAAAAAACCAAAACACTAATATTTCTGTCGCTATTAAACAGGATAACAAAAAGATGAAGAAATCGTTAGAAGAAGAACAAAGAGCTCGCAAGGACTTGGAGAAGCTTGTTAGAAAAGTTCTAAAGAACATGAATGATCCATCTTGGGATGAAACCAACTTATAACTATTTTTTTTTCTTTTCCCCTTTTTCTTTCTATTGAAAGACCAGTTGTAAAACTGAGCTGGGAAGCCTTCTGACATTAGTCAGTGTTGCATCAAGAGCACTACAAAACAGGATTTAACTGGATCTAGTGATTTCTTGCTCTGAACATATAGAAACAGTCAAGCCATTTACTGAAGCAATCTGTAAAGTGTGGAGACCGTGGATCCTGAACTCTACTAAACTTAATTTGTTTGCATCTAAATTACCTCATTTTGCAGAAAGTGCAGCACCTGACTAAAAGTCCATGTTTTTCAGTGGCTTTTTAATTAAATATATATTTTTCTTGTAAATATCTGTAATTTTGAATGCATATGTGATTGATGTATCAGGGCTGATATGTTATTTTTTTCTCTTGTTATTATAATGGTCACAAGTGTTAGAAATGACGGCAGTACTGTCTTACCTAAAAAAGGTCAGAGTTCTTTGTGGATAATTATGGATTTGTTCCAAATTACCTACTCATCACACATGCAAATTTAAAAACCTATTAAAAACCTATTTTCCTATTGACCACTATTTAAATCCTTCACTGTTATTTATGTCTGTGCATACATTTTTAAACAGTTTACAAATCTTTAAGAACAGTATTAAAATACAGAAAATTGTTTATTGACAGTAGAAACAGTTTTTAACTAAACTAATGCCCATGATTTATGTTCATGTACACTTGTTTGGAAGACTAATCTGTTTTGGCCACCAAAAGACTGATGTACTTGCCTGCTTTTTATGACTGTGATTTTTAGGTGTTTATGTACTACATTTTCTATTGTTGTGCTTAAACGTTCAGCTGGCTAATAATTTAATAGATAATACAGTTTGTTAAAGCAAAAAACCCAACAAAATTTTGTGAATAAATTGTTGCTATTTATGTTTTATGGTCATAACAATTAAATTTAGCTAACCTTTGTGCATAAGGCACATGGGCTAGGCCTAACTTCATTCAGAGCTTTGTTTTTATACCACTATGTAAGACACTCTGAAATTCCCAGACTGTGGAAGCAGTCATTCCTTTCCCACCCTGTTTTCTCAGCATATTGCTGGTTTCTGCCCTACTAGGATTTAAATGGAAACAAATCTGGAGATAGGAATTTTTAAAAAAAATCATACTGTAATTCATAATTTGAACTGTGACAGATTTTTCAAATACATAAACGGACATTTATTCCCTAGTCTTACAGGTGCAATTACTGCAATCCTTTCTTGTATTTAAATTAGGAGATGCTACATCACTGCAAATGGTGAGCTTCAGTTGGAGCACTTAAAATACAAATCCCATTAGAGCTCATTGTGTTTCATTGATTTCAGCAAACTTTGGATTAAACTCCAGATGGTGCAATTTTCTGAGGGGTTTTTCTTCAGTTTATTTCAGTCAGAAGTGCAGGTATAGCACAGGTGTGAGTCACGTCTTTTTGTCATGCTGATTTTCTAATGCCCTTTAACTCCTGTTAAATTTAATGCTCAGACTTGAGCAAATGTTTATATGAACTTTTAACGAGTAGGAGCCAGGATGGTTAGGGTGGTAAGAATTTTCATGCACATTTTGAATCTAATGAAAAAGCTATTTTTAAAGCTATCCACTTTTCTCATCCAAGAACAACTTGTTGTTTCAAATGGGAAAGAACATCAGTGATTACATGCTTGAGAAACAATTCCGTGGGAATGGACTGAATAGGCAATTAGTTGTCTGTTTTAAAAAGCTGAATATTTTTGTAGGTATTCTAACTGGTGTTCCTACAGTTTTAAAATGTCTTCCTTTTAATTCTAGAGGAGGAGACTGGATAAGAAAACTAAAAATGTCTACAGTATCAGAGTTACGTATATTCACAAACTTTACATTTATGATAATTCTTGATAACAAAATCTTTTCCTGTTTGCAGTTGCACAAAAGATGTGGACTGACACTTGCGTTCATCTTCGTATTTATACTCCCACTAAAAGCTAAGTGATACTAAACCCTGCGTATTCATAATTCTGGCTAAATTTGGGAATTTTGCTAACATTTTTCCTTTCTGACAGGCTATTTTCAGAGTGAATTTTAATTTTCAATTGAGCGTATGTGAGAAGGGACGTTCTGGAGGAAGAAGTATAAAAGGAATACATTAATCTTACCAGTATTTAGCAGATTTTAACTCAGGAACAACTTCCATCATAACAATTTGTTTTGCATTATATTGCAACAAGTGGCATTGCTGTATAGATTTGCTGACTCTTAGTACCTGTGGTTATGATTTCTGACAGTACCCCTGTACTGACATCTAATGAACATGCCTTAAACAATGGGATTAAGCAATTAAGCAGTTGTTAAATATGACCAGGACCTAGGGACTGATTTTATCTGATTTTATTCAAGGTGGATTGGGATGACTTAAGTTTAAAAAAAAAAAAAAAGAAAGAAAAAAAAAAAAAGAAAAAAGCCCCCCACCTAATATTGTAGGTAATTTTTGTCTCTAGTGCAGAGAGTGAGCTTCAGGCTTTCGGGAACCAAGGAATATCTGAACTTTTTTCTTTGACAATTTGTTATACTGTATATAGATTGCAAATTTCACCATGGACCTTCTGAATTGTTGGAATTAAAGGGTTATTTCTTTGCTCTCATCATTTAGGGATGAGGAGATGAAGCCATTTCTTATCCTATAGATGTGAAGCACTTTCAGTTCTCGACTGTCCAAAATGTAGCATAACGTTTCTGTGTACTTACTGATGTATGCGTGTTTGTCTCACCATGTCATGACATCTTAAAGATTGAACAACTGACCGCCTTTGTATAAACCTTCTTAACGCCAATCATTTAGGGAATTTAGAGTGTCTGTTTACGGTATCTGTGGAGAATTCACATTTAGTTTAGACCTCACAATAATACCCTGATATCGACTACTAAAGTGTTTATGCTACATCGTTGTAATTAAACCATGATTTTTCCCCTATCCTGTGAAGTGTTACATTTCATCTCTAGTATGTGGGCTATGAGATTAAGAAGGAAAATTGCTTTACTTTTTCTGGTGTTTCATATAAATAACCTCTGATATTTAATAGTTGATACACTACCTTGAAAAGGCTTTCTTATGGTCTTTTTATAACAGAAATTTGATGCCTGAAAAACAAACCAAACTAAGGGTTGTTTAGAGGGGTGAGAAGGAGGGTCTTAACTGTCTTATGCTGAGGAATTGTAACTTTCTTTGGCAACCTGACCTGCTAGGGTAATGGAAGAGATGGAGGAGATCAGAGAGAAGACGGTGAAAAGGAAGAAAGAAAGCAAGAAACACTTGAAAAGCAAATTGTTGCATAAAGTAAAATTGTCTGCATGCACAATGTATCTGAATAGAACTTAACATTTATGACAAGTGTGTAGCAGAGGGAGATTATTTGGTTGGTGCTACCTGAAATAGGGGAGGGGGATGATTTTTATGGTAGGAACATTGTCAATACTGCTTTATGCAGTGTGATGGGATGGGTAAAGCTAAGTGTAGGGAGTCCTTTCTTCATAAAGATGGCTTCAGTCTTTAGGCAAGACATTTGAAGGGGTTAATAACTGAGCTTAGATATGTGAAATACAGTAATTCCAGCTTAGTTTACCAAGGAGGTGTACTTAAAAAGAGTAGAGGACTTTAAGTGTAGCATTTTACAACTTTTGTCAGAAGAAATCTCGTATTTTACTACTGTTTTCTTGGTTCATCACTGTAAAGACAGGTATTGCCTGCAATTTGAAATAATCATTTATTTTTCACCCTAAAAGTGTTTTGACAGTTTTTGAGTGTGATTTATTGTGGTGGGTTGACCATGGCTGGCTGCCAGACCCCCACCCAGCTGCTTTCTTACTCTCCTTCCTCAGCAGGAGACAGGAGAGGGAGTAAGATGGAAAAGCTTGTGGCTTGAGATAAACACTGATTTCTTGCCATTTAAAAATAATTTGGATGGTGATGAACAAAGGGGAAAAGCAAAGCTGCCCTACCCCACTCTTCCCTTCCCAGGCTGAACTTCACTCCTTCATTCATGACGCTCCTCTCTTCCCCTCTCCCCCCACCAAGCAGCATGGGGCATAGGGGTTGCGGTCTGTCCACAGTTGTTCCCCTTTCCTGTTCCTCCTCCGTGTTTTTCCCTGCCCTGGTGTGGGTCCTCTCCATGGCCTGCGGCCCTTCAAGGGTAAACCAGCTCCAGTCTGGGTTCCCCCTGGGCTACCATCCCTGCCGGGAGCCTGGGCCAGTGTGGGCTCTGTGGACTGCAGCTTCCTTCAGGGCACCTACTCCAGCATGGGGTCCTTCACAGGCTGCACGGTGGGTATCTGCTCTGGCATGGACCTCTGGGCTGGGCAGGGACAACTTGCTTCACTGTAGTCTTCACAGCCTACAGGGGAGCCTCCTGCAGCACCTGGAGCACCTTGTTCCCCTTCCTGTCTGACCTGGGTGTTTTCAGGGCTGTTGCTCATGCTTTTTTCTCACTGCTTCGCTCTGCTTTCCTGGATGCACCACTATTCTGGCTGAGGGACTCAGCTGTGTCCTGAACCCCTGCTGCTTGTCCAAGAGGTATCTAATTTATACCCTGGTGAAGCAGCTACACATAGTAGGCTCAGAAGTTTAGGTGCAGGACCTGCTGTTACCCACTTACAGTGGACACCTTTGCTTGCTGTGACAGGGCAGGAGGTGGGAAAGGAAGGAACACATAACAACTGTTGGTTATGGGAACAAGACGCCTGAAATAGTTAAGCAAGGTGTGAGTGAAGGGGGTGTGTATGTATGTGTACACCACAAATCCCAGTGTGCTGATGTTGAAGGGTCCCAGGAATGTGTAGTTTGCACTTTGGAGAAATGCCGAGATGAAATTTGAGATGAATTTGCTGTACAAGGCGTGCTTTGTAATCTGGAAAAAGGATGTGCGCTTGCTGTGTTTTACCTTGTGTGCTCTGCACTTGGGCTTTCTCTTTAATTCATGTGAAACAATTATGATCGTGGAAGAGGAGCTGAGCCTGCATTTGGAACTAAGTTAACCTCTGGAGCTTTCTGTTAATTTGAGCAGCTGCCCTCAGGACACTGTTCAGGTTTGTTCAGGCCCAAACCTAATTCTTGTGTTAGAAGGAAATGAGAGCTCCAGTTCAGTGAGGGACTGGTGAACAGTTACAACTCCATCACTGTTTACATAGAGCAGATCTTCGCAGTCTGCAATTTGCTGAGATGCTCTCATTAGTTCCTGAACATTCTCACTTGATGTCCCTTCTGTTGAACGTGCATGGGCTCTCCTTTATGCACGGCAGAGCTTACTTCTGTGCTTTCACTGCAAGAAAAGTCCTGAGTGGGCGTGAAGCTGTTGTGGCCCCCATTGGCCTGGCTGTGCCATGTACACCTGCAGGCATACCTGCTGGCTTGCCAATTAATGTGGCAGTACTAACAAGCCTGGGCAGGTAAGGATCTGTACAAGTCTCACTGTGTCCTCAGTGTCCTCTGCCTAAGCAGTGAGTCTGATCATGAGGCTGGCTTTAGGGTGACATCTAAAAGGCAACAGACACTGATACAGTGAAAAAGCTTTCACCTACTGCTATATACCAGCCCCAGGAACGTGGGGTGCATTATGTGGCACCCAAATACCAGAATTGTATGATATCTCAAATTGGAAGGGAGCCATTAAGGATTGAGTCCAACTCCCTGCTCCTTGCCCGACTATTTAACTAAGAGCGTCATCCAGGTGTTCCTTGAACTCTGACAGGCGTGGTGCTGTGACTACTGCCTTGGTGAGCCTGTTCCAGTCACCCCCTTGGTGAAGAACCTTTTCCTAGTGTTCAATCTTATGCCTGTAGCTAGTGTATTTTTTCTTAGCTAGTGTATTGCTCAGGTTTTGTTAGACATCTCTTGCTTGTCGAGCAGCCTATGATAGATGAGCAATACAGAAATAGCATGTTTTTACAGTATTTTTCCAGCAGAGGACTGTGTTAGCTTCTGCTTTGTCTGAAACCACTCAGTTTCCCTGAATTTGTTATTATTTGTACTTTACTATGCTTTTATAACAAACTGGTGTTAGGCTTTCTGTATATTTTGCAGCTGCTTTTCAAGCTCTGGGAAATACAGTCTATTGACCTTTTGTGCTGTAGAACAAAAGTGGACAGTCACGGTTGAAAGTGTTCACGCAGCATTTGACCTAGCCATGTGCATGGGATTTGTATGTTTTTTTTAGCACTTCCCAGTGGCCACCTGACTTACAGCATCTGTACATTCAGCATTCAGACAGAGGAAGATTTGTGCTCCTGATCCCTTAACCATTCATCTCAAGACCCTGAAGTCTCTTCTGATCACCCTTGGTCTTCTTACTGCAACTTCATTGCTGCCTACATGAAAAAGCAATAATGGATAATAATCCAAGGGCTGTACCAGAGTAGGAAGCTTTCTTGTACCATCTTTAATCCAGGCCCTAGGAAGGCAGTGGCCTTCCCTAAGCAGTGGGTCTGGTCAGCATGTTGGGCCTTCTATTCCCCTCAGAATAGAGTCTTCTGTGACGGTAGCCCCTCGTTTTTCTTAATGCAGGTGATCTGGGTGGGAGGTATAGGCTGACCTAACCTTGGTGACACCTCCAACCTAGATGGACCATCATCATCATCATTGGTTCCACTTGCAGAGCCTTGTACTTATCGTACAAAGGCATGTGGAAAGGTGAGGTAGTCATGGAGGAGATGTGCCTGCTGTGCATTATCCCCCTGCTGCAGTGAATCCTGACACTTGGTTTATGAGATAGGATGTGCTCTTGCACATGTTTAATGTTAATGTAAAGGATTCCCCAGCTGCCGTCCAATAGTAGTCTTGGTGAGGGACCACTACCTGGAGTAGGTAGTTCACTTGAGAAAACAAAACAAAATGGGCATTATCCAAACATGGATGTGGGCAGCCATGTCTGAGTCTCCTTTGCTCTGTCAAACTGTATGCAGGAATCTTGCTTCTGAGATATGTCAGTTCACAGATAACCAGGGAGCAAACAACATGTCCCATCTTGCATACCAGCTGCTGAATCAGGGGGAGGGTTGGAGGTGAGCTTTATCTACAAATATTGGAAGGGCAGAACTTTTTTTTGACTTTGAGTGGTTGGGTGTGCATACATAGGCAACACATCTTGGGTTGCCAAGACTAATTTTTCCTACTCGTGGAAAAGAAGAAAAAGACTGGTGACCATAATGACCAGATTTACATGTTACTATTTTGGGAAAGTAATAAAGAAATGGGTTCAAGAACCTTGAATTATTCTCATTTATCAGACTTGGTTTCTGGTTGAATGGAGAACGTAAATCCCGAGGGCTTCGTGCATAGAAATATTCCCAGGCCTAGTTTTGGGGCTGTAAAACACATTTATAAATTATCAAATTTATGTCTACAACATACTTGAGTATCTGCTATGGATAGCTGCGCCTATCAGCACTGCATAATTTGCCTTCTGCAGGTTGTAAAATGGGAAAGTTGTTCTGAAAGGACATAGGAAACACACATAAAGACATAGGAAGTGCACAATTTGTAGGTGAAATTCAGCCTAGCCCCCTGAAATGGTTTATCTTTTTGGTGTTTGCCTGTTATTTTGAAGACAACGAAGACTCACAGCATAAAAATTTGTATTCCAGGTATTTTTGCTTCTGTCCATTTGTAATTTATTGGAGTACATTTAGAAGTGCCTTTAAACCAACTTAGATTAACTGGGTTTTATTAGGAAGCAAATTGAAATAACATTTCAATGCATTTCCCATTAGTAGGGAAGCCTTTGATTAAAAGAAAAAAACATTTTTTCTTTCTCTGGCTGTTCTGAATGGCTTTGTGATCATTAAGAGTGTCAGATTTTATCAGCATTTACCATGGAATACTTAACATGAAGAGTTATGCTTTCTGCAAGGTTGTGGATAAAGAGCTCAGATGCATCTGTGTAAGGTGAGAAGCTTTGGTGTAGAGCAGGAGAAAAAGTAATTTCTACCTAAATCATACATGTCTATAAGGCTGGATTCATCTGCAAAGCCCCGTGTGGTGTGTGCTGGGAGGATTCTTCTCGGCAGAGACTTTTAGAAGCCAGTTTGACCATCATGTAGCAAGTCATCCTTTGTGCTGCACTCCAAAAGGATGGCCATCGGCTGGTTTGCACTCAGATAAATTAGGCAGTCCCATGCAAAGGTGCGCTGAGGGGGGTGGGGAGGGGGAGGCATGACAAAGGAAGCAGGGGGCTATGACATGGGGCTGAGCTCTGAGGTGAGAAAAACAGTGAAAAAACCCTTTTCTCATTATCCTGATAGAGGAAGTACTGACACGATCCTTTAGCAAGATGGCACCATCCTGTGTGCTACGCACACTGTGAAGAACAGGAGTGTCAAAACTTGAGTGGGAAGTGACAGATGAGGAGGAGCTTGGCATTGCTCAAAACCTGGGCTCTTGGAAGAATTTGGAGTGACTGGCTTTATTTGAGGGAAAGGGGTAAACGAGACCAAACCCACTATGCAACCCACAGACATTGTCCCAGCTGAGGTGGAAAGTTTGGGGTGGCTTTTTGTCCACAGAGCATGAGCTCCTCATTTTACTGTTTTCTACTCCATTTCTCCTCTACGTGACGCCTCCCACGTCCACCCACTGGTGACTGTGACACAAAATGGAACACTGTGTGACCTCACCAAGCATTGGCCTGCACTGTGGGGGTTGGAGGCTGGGAGGCAGGTACTGAGCAGCTGGAAAAGCCGCTACTCCTAAAATTGAAGCTATTGACCTGAGCTGCACTAAATGCTTTGGTCTTCTCAATTGCATTAGATTTCCCCCTTGCCTTTTTACCCTTCATTTCCAGCTGAACCTGTGGCTTCCCAGAAACTCTTCTTCATAGCATTGCCAATAGAAAGAGCAGATGTACTCCATGAAGAAGCATTTTCTTTTAGGGTGCTTCTTCACATCTTCCTTTCAGCCTTCTCCTCTAAGTCACATAGCATCATTGACCATAAACTCGCTGTCGGTGTTCAGGTGAGATCTCCAAGCTGTCCACAGGGAAGATTTCCCAGTAAGGTTAGAAAGAAGCAATGCAGTTTACTCTGTGTATTCATGCATTTTTCAGGCACTGACTGTGCACACCATAATATATTGAACTACTCGGTGAGCTATTACTTTGTTCCTAGGCAAAAACGTGCTGGTGTGAGGCTGCTCTGCCTCTTGCTTTGCCTGTCTTGCAGCTTTTGGAAATGCTCCATGATTGGCCTTAATGAAGTAGAATCTATTTTTATCTTGATTTAAGGAGAATCATTTACAGAGCTTTTTAAGTCTAGTGAGCATTGGTTTATAGGAAATTCAGGAACTCAGCCCCTTTGTCAAATGTGGTCAAAGTCTACCAGAAGGTTCAAAAATTGTGCAGATTGGGAGGGATTATGAGAAACGGAGGAGCTGGCCAAGTGATTTTGTCATGTTTGTAGGTACTTCAGGAAAGTGAAGTAAAAATGGTGTGTATAGACTTGTAACGAAACATGTCATTGCTTGTCACCCTTGAAAGAACTGCAAGTAACACGATGGAGCTGGGCTGCATCAGACTGCTATTTTATGGGGTGCTGGGATGTGGGTGCCTGTGTGGCCATGACTTCTGCCTGGCACAGCTGAAGCCTGGAGGTTGTGCCTATGGGCAGCCATAATGTCATGTGGACATTTGCAGTTTTGTGGGGGAAAAAACCACCAGAACAAACAACTTTTTAAAGCAAATAACACTCTGCTTGTTTAGTTGCCAAGCTCTGTTTTCAGAACAGCTACCCAGCACATTTGGAATGGTGTTGCTGGACTTTTGTCCCCCTATTCAGTGTGAAGTAGTACCATGGATATTTGAAGGAAAAAATAAAAAAATAAAAAGAGCTGAGGAATACTGATTAAGGGAACCCCACTGACTTGCAGGTATCCTCTGCAACTTGAGAAAAGGCGACTAGAGCAAACGCAAACTTCCACACCAAAACCCTATTCTGTGTACTTGTCACAGACGTACATCCTCTTGTCTCTGGTGCTTTCTCCCTCCTGCGCATGGCTCAGGGTCTGTTGCTGTTCTCAAACCCTTTCTCCCTTTGATTACTAGCTCTCAGCTGCAGAGATCATGGGGTTTGTGCTGGCTTATGTGGTCCTGGGCAATGCTTTTTCTTCACCTCCTTGGCTCTGCAAGGGTCATTCCTCAGGCAGCCCTGATCAGATCTGATCTTCTTGATCCCAGCTCTTTTTCAGCTGCCCACGAAAGCCCCTGGTCTGAACCAAGCACTCCCACTGGCTGCTTGGATGCCATCCTGGAGCCATAACTGCAGGGGTTTGATAGTGGATTGTTTAGATGTGCTGCTACAGTTGTGTAAAGAAAAATGTTTTAAATGTATTTGCCTAAATGAATATGAAACCAGCATGACTGTCCATATTAAACTGAGATGGAAATGGAAAGATGGATGAAACAAACAAAAAAAAAGCCCTCCTGGATGGCAGATTTCTTCTTCAGCCCCCTCATTTATATTTATCCCAAGATCACGTTACGTCTGAAGTGGACAATGAAATGTGGGGTTTGTGCTGACACCTGAGAGCGCTGAGCCTGGATGACATCTCTAAATAGGGTGGAATTTGTTCTTGCATACCTGCATCCTCTAAAGTGCAATTCATCTATCGCCCTGCAAATGCCTGCGGTGAAGAGGTGAATCCACGGGTGAATGTTCACTACCAGTGTAGGAATTACTTCATCTCACTACAGAATGCATGGGAGCAGTGGCACGTAGGAGCAGTGGTGGAAGAGAAGCAGCCTCTGAAGAAGGTGTAAATTAAGGACAGCTTACAGAGTAGAAGTAAATTAAAGAAGTGTCTTAAGGACTTTAATGCGAGTCCCCAAGGAATGAAGAACGTGCTGCTGTTAGCCGGGTTTTCTGTACTTGATATGAGGGAAGTAGGTACTCACAGCAATCAAAACATCACTCAGGAGTGGCAGAGCAGCGCTGCTTGTGGGAAATCCATACTGGGGCCTTCAAATTAAATGCAGAAGGCATTAAGAAACTCTGGACTCCAGGGAGACCTCCTTCCCATCCATCTCCTTCCCCCAGATCTTGTAAAATCCCTCCTCCCGTGCTCTGAAGGAGTCTCTTTAACGTGCTTGGCCGAGGAAACTGCGCACTCTGCTTTTTACTGCGGTTTCCCGTGGGTTTTTATCCTTCCCTGAAAGGAGAGCAAAGCCTGCGGCTGCTGGGCGACTTTACAGGCGGTGGCTTTCGTTGCTTCTGGTGAAGGAGGCCGGCCGGCGGGCCGCGGGGCCGCCGCTGGCGGGGGAGGGGCTCCTCCTGCTGGCAGCGGGCGCGCAGGGCAGGGCGGGCCGGGCTGGCGGGCAGGGCCGGCAGCCTCCTGGGCCTCTTGGCGTGTAGGATGGTGTTGTTTCCCCTAAGCTTTTATTCCACCATCGTCTTATGTATTTTTTTTTTTTATTATTATTATTTCCCCCCCAGTATGTTACATGGGAGCACTCAGGGAGGGAGGGACTCCCTTACTGTTTGTCTGTACCAGACTGAGCCTCCAAGGTGTTGGTGCCCAGCCAGGTGTTTCAGCTCCTCAGTTCATGGTGGGATTCAGGGCAGCAATGTGAAGAGGGGGATATAGTTCAGGACAGATGTTTGTTTTGGTATATCTAGGTGAATCCTGGCTCCGGTGCAGACAGATGTGTGCATCTATCGGTACTTGAGTAGTTACCTTAAGATGTGGGAACCTGTGCATTCTTTGGAGCCCATGCTAGTTACATACTCACGGCATGCAGCAGCAATCAAGGAAAATAACGTTTTAAACAGGACGTTGCCTAAAATCCTCCCAAATAATCCTTTCTCTTAGGAGCTCTTCCTCTTGCTTTGGCATTTTCTTCATTTCCTTTCTTGTCGGTTAACCCTGACAGGCAGTTCGGCGCCATGCAGCTGCTCACTCATCGTCCCCCCGGCCCCAGTGGGATGGGGGAGAGGATTGGAAGGGTAAAAGTGAGAAAACTCATGGGTTGAGATAAAGACAGTTTAATAGGTAAAGAAAAAGCCACACACGCAAGCAAAGCAAAACAAGGAATTCATTCACCACTTCCCACCAGCAGGCAGCTGTTCAGCCATCCCCAGGAAAGCTGGGCTCTATTACGTGTAATGGTGACTTGGGAAGACAAATGCCATAACTCTGAATGTCCCCCCCCCCCCCCTCCTTCCATCTTCCCCCAGCTTTATATGCTGAGTATGACACCATATGGTATGGGATATCCCCTGGGTCACCTGGGGCCAGCTATCCTGACTTTGTCCCCTCCCAGCTCCTTGTGCCCCCCCAGCCTGCTCACTGGTGGGGTGGGGTGAGGAGCAAAAAAAGCCTTGGCTCTGTGTCGACATCGCTCAGCAGTAGCAGTGTGTTTTCATCACAAATCCAAGCATAGTGCCATATAAGCTACTATGAAGAAAATTAATTCCAGCCAAACCCAGCACAGCCTCCAGATACTTCACAGACTTGCAGACACCGTATCTCGCCAGATCCAGCCTCCTGCATATTCACAGTCTATTTCAGTGGCAAACTTTTTTTGTTGCTCCTCAGCACTTGGCAGGTCTGTGATTTCACGTGGTGGCTTCTGTTGCCATAGCTGTCATTTTTCCAAAAAGGGGACCCTAATCACTTCCTGCAGTTAGCATCAGTCAAGGATAGATGCAGTGTAACAACTGCTGCTGGAAACTACGGGGAAGTTTTATTCTGAGTTAGAACTGGGACTTGGAACAACCTTCCAGTGTTAGTGAGAGGCAAAAAAACTGAACTCATGTTGGAAAGAATAATGAGGCTATGGGTCCTGTTTCTGCTCAAGGAGGTTTTGGTAGCTAAATCTTGTTGGACCTTCAGAAAATTTCCCCACTGGTCAAGTGAAAGAACAATATCAAGCAGGCTGGTCTTTTAATCACTTTTTTTTCTTTTATTTAGTTTTCTGGCTTAGATTTGCCTCTGGGAAGATTGACATTAAACCCACACCAAATATGTCCCACACTTAGGCTGGGTTGCCAGGTGCTTGCTTTTCTTTTTTTAAGAAGTGTCTTCAGGTTTGCTGCAGTTACTAAATTTCAGAGCTCATGAGCCTATATTGGAATTAGAGATGTGACTGCAGCACAGAGGAACAAGCCTGAACTTGACTAGCTCATCATCTCCACCTGACCACTGATGGTAAAATTAGCTAAAGCAGCAGTGGCTTTGGTATGGGCTAGGTACGTGATTAAACCTATTCAGGCTGCCAGAGACCTTGGGAGGTCTCTAGTCCAGCCTCTGCTCAGAGCAGGATCAGCTCTGGTTCAGACCTGGTTACCTGGTTGCTCAGGGATTTGTCCAGTCAAGTTTTGAAAACCCTCAAGGATGGAAAACTAACCAGAGAAACTGGTGGGCTTGAGCTGCCGGTGCTGCTGAAGGAACTTTACTCAAAACAGCTGGATTAAAGGTAGGCTGGGCACGTCTCCAAGGCTGCAGCGTAGCTGGCATGGGCCCTAGCTCAAATCATGGGATGGTAGTGTCTTTTTGTGCTTCGTGCTGAGCATCAGGGTACGTGTTCCCATACCACAACTGCATTGCGTACTGCAGCATCCAGTACTCTGAGGTGGTAGTGTACTATAATGCCTACACTTCTGTTATATATATATATATATATAAACACTGTATGAAACAGGGCTAATGAAAACAGTTGATGCAGAGTTGGTCTGAAACACTCTTTGTCTTTGAGAACTGACTGCTGAAATGGGGAATGAGCTTTCCCTTTCTCCTCAGCGGTTAAGGTATGCGCAGGTATGCAGCTCACGCCTATGGTTCTGGACCATATACACCTCCAAAGATGCAGCTGCCAAAGGGCTTCTGTAGACACAAAATCTTTTTTTAATTCTAACTTACTAATGTTTGTGTTCCATTAATATTAGCTGTGCATCTGGGAGGTTTCCCCTACTGGGGGTTCAGTGTGCCCTTTCCTGTTGCGGTCAACATCTTGTGTGGGCCCCTCAAAGTGCCAGCATGTAGCTCTCTTCACAGTTTTAGGGCTGTTTTTCCTAGTTGTAATAATTTTGCAATTCCATTTACACTTTATATTACAAAAAAACTTTCTTGATGAAAATGTTGAACTACTTGTACATATATTGAAAATGGTCAGTCACAGAACTGGTACTTTTCTTTAATCTTCTTCTGTAGTACATATTAATTATCTTTCTTCCTTCCTGTCAAAATGGGAATAAAATTTTCTATTCTATTACACAGACTTGAAATCCTAAAATCCTCTGATGTGGATAATTTAAACTTATAATGCAGTAAAATATGGAATAATTACATGTTATGAATTGAATCTCAAAATTTCTATTGTATTCAGTCTGTCTTGTGTTCTGCCGGACTATTCAGACTGGCATCAGCAAGAGGCTTCCACTGAAGTGTATTATGACTTGAAGACTGAGTTGCTATGAATAGTCAATTCCACCTTTGTTTGCTTCAAACTTTAATTTATTCTAGATAAGCATTACAGATTTCACTTTCAGTGATGAAGATAATAAAACTACTTTCAGTGAAATTAAATGAAAAGCTAATGTTAAATTGTCTTCCCCCCCCCCCCCCCCCCTCCTTTTTTCTATCTTGTAGTTTGTGAACTTCATATTTATGAAACATATCACCAAAAAGTGCCAGGTCTGTGTAACCATAGACTGCTCCTTCTATGGGCAAGATAGTTATGTCAAACCTATGCCATATAAGTATTTAAAAAAGTCAGATAACATTGTTCAGATCTCAGACTTTGCTTCTAAGTTCGGATCTAATGTCTTTTTGTGGGCTGTGTTTGTAGTGCTTATGTCTCTGGCAGGAAGAGGTGGGCCCATGCCCGTGGAAGCCTTCCACAGTCTTTCTGTTCTCATTTTGAGTTGGTCAGTGCCCTTATGTATTGGGTCTGGCTGAGCCCCTCAGCAGCTCTCGTAGCGCTGTGCTTGGTACCGGTGGCTGGAAAGGTGCTGACAACACACCAGTGTTCCGGCTGCTGCCGAGCAGCGCTGCCACAGCACCCAGGCTGCCTCTCCAACATTCTCCCCCTCACCAGTAGGCTGGGGGTGGGGGCAAGATCTTGGGAGAGGACACAGCCAGGACAGCTGACCCAAAGTCACCGAAGGGACATTCCATATCATATGACACCTGCTCAGATATAAAAGTTAAGAGCAACGAGGAGGAAGCGGGGGGTATTTGTTATTTATGATATTTGTCTTCCAGAGCAACCGCTACTCATGCTGAAGCCCTGCTTCCTGGGAAGTGGCCGAACATCGCCTGCCCATAGGAAGTTGCACGTGAAACTTTTGCTGTTTTTTCATTAAACTGCCTTTACCTTGACCCAGAAGGTTCTTTTTCCATCTTATTTTCTCCCTCCCTGTTCTGCTGAGCAGGGGACTGATAGAGTGTCTTGGTGGGAACCTGGTATTCAGCCAAGGTCAACCCACCACACCTTATGCCCCTGCATCCTCTTCTGGTGGCAGGAATCACGTTGATACCCAATGAACCAAGACAACTTCCTTCAACCATGTGGTTAAGGTGGGATGAGAATTTGAAGGAATAAGAACCAGATTTCAATTAAAATTTATTTAAAGGTTCATTAAAAAAAAAAACATTCAGGACGGGCTATGTATGTTAATCTTTCAGAAATCAGCCTATTTGGAGGCAGATAAAGAGTGACTAGTGCTACAGTTCTGTCCAAAACTTATGCTCATAGTCAGAAGTTGACTTGTACTTGCATTTCAGAGGGTTGGTTTCAGCTTCCTCTCATGAAGCCAACGGATGAGAAAGTGATGTATTAGAGAAGAGGACAAGATCTGTATGAGTAAAGGAGCAGAAATGAATATACTTAGAAAAGTTATAGAAAAGATTTGTAAAAATGTAGAGCAAGTTTGGTTTTTTTTTCCAGAAGTGAGAGAGAAATCTGCAAAAGAGCACCTTTGTGAGCTGGACAATTTTCCAGCACCTTTTTCTTTATGGTCATGCATGTACAAGTTCGGTCTGTGTTTATGTGATTCTGTGATACTTGAAATACTGTTCTCTGAAAAATCTTATGGTTGACAACATCTGGTTGTCATATAAAAAGGTTTCCTGGATTAACTGAACAGGAGAAAGTCAAACCAGATCAGTGTGAAAAGCCTGGACAAATAATAAAGAACTAAAAAAAAAAAAAGGTGTAATGTCATTGATAGGGAAGGATTGTTAGAAAGTTATACTAAAATGAAGACAGGTTCTGTGTGGGTGTGGGTAATGGGCTAAAATTAAACTCAAAAAAGGGGAAAATTACTGACCTATAACTCTTTAGCCTAAAGAGCCGTGCAAGTGAGGAACTCATCTTTGCTCAACAGACTTCAATTCCAGAGAGGAGAAAAAGGTTTTTGAGGTACAGCGCAAGGTAGTCAAGAAACAGTAGACAAAGTGAACTGCATAGTCATGTTTTCATCTTCAGATTACAGCATATTTTTTTTTAAGCTTCCTGGCTGCAACCTGTCCCTTACGTGTTATTTTTTCTCCCCCTAATTAATTTTGTTTTGTGAAACAAGCACGAAACACACACACACACACACACACATATATATATATATATATATATATATATATGTATGCATGTGCTTCAGTATCCTTTTCTGAGAACTGGGTTATTTCATGTTGTGTAAAATGTACTTCTCTGTAATTCCTCATTTATTTTCATTTACTTGCTGGCCATGCAGCAGGTTCATGCTGAGTGTCGAGAAGACGGTGCATGGTATTGCTTCTTCTGGCATAGGGCACTTTTGACTCAGACTCAGTATGAGGCTTTGCTGAAAGGAATATTGTGCAGAGAAAAGGGTATTGTTTTTCATACAAATCTATCTGCCAAAAACTGCTGCTTCATTGAGGCTGCTCAGAGTTTCACATCCTGATTGAACTGTGTGAATTCTTTTGGCCAAAAAAGGGATAATTACATGACATTTTGTGCTGCTTGATTCAAACACATCCATAATAAAACAGTGTTTCAGGTCGGGTTTGTAGAGAAGTACAGGTGCTGTCTGTGCAGGGAGGATGCAGCAGTCCTTCCTTACTGTGTGATAACCCAGCAGCTAGGGAATTTGCCAGCTGGTGGGGACACAGGGTTCAAACCTTCCTTGTCCTGATGCAAGTGAGTCTGTAAAGCAAGGATGGGAATCCCATGACCCTTTGCCTTGGCTGTATAAGTAGAGGCAGAACGTTGAAATGCTTCATATTTTATTTAAATGCCAGTACAAAAATATTCAGGCACTTTATTCCTTTGTGGTAAATGAAATGTGTTTTAAGGTGCCTTTGTGACCTTTGTGAGACAGTGTTCCAGCAGTCAACCTCCAGCCTTTTAAAAAATGTGTTTTAAAATGTCATGGCAGTTAGGATAACAATATTACTAGTATTTGTAATGACATGTTTCAGAACTCTTTTATTTGGCATCATACCTTTTAGCATAAGGTTTTCAAGTTTTATTTTCCTTAATGAGCAAGCCTAAAAAGTATGACTTTGTGGAGGGTTTGAAAGGTAGAATTATCTTTCAGATTGCAGGAAAAATAAAAAAAAAACAACCAACCCACAAACTTGTGAAGAGCTGAAAGCACGATTTCTCTGTGTGTTTGTTTCTGTGATTATCTCAAACAAACTGGTCACTTCTTCATTTTCTATTTAAGATAATTGCCCTGTTGCAAGTCAAGTGTGGAGACCAGACTCTTCACTTAAGGAAAACTAAAAGGAAGTCTCAGCTAAGGATCCAAACTATTCATATCTGTTCAAATAATACCCTATAAGCATCTCTAACTTTGAAAAGGCGGCATATGTTGCAAAAGAAAAGCTGTTCCTGTGAAAATTAATATTAAACATGTCACTAAATGCATACTGTCTGTGCCACTCCTGCATGTAATCTGCAAGTTGCTGCCATCATTATTTAAAGGAGGAGGAAGAAATAATGTTGAGGAGTTATAGGTGACAAAGTGTAATTGTTTTTCAGCCTATGTGAAGGGGTCTCGCCAGCTTGATAATGCTTGTCCTCGTTGTCTTCGCTGTATTTATGTACAGCAGGTGAGTGCTTTTACTTTGTAAAGAGAATGTCATTGGCAAAATTGAATTAATACCATATATAACCTGATTTCAGGTTTATAGAGGCTTTCACAGATATTAAACTTTTTTTTCTTTTTTTTTTTTTCTTTTTTTTTAATCCCCAGAAATGTCTGTGCTGCCCGCCCAGGGCATACAGAATAAAGGTAAGGTATGAGAATTACACGTGTGGTAAGCCACAACAAAGTATTCTGAGTATCCTGCCTTACAAACTTGGATGGTGATTTGATGCAACTAACTCCTTTCAGCCATGGAAAAAGGATGACAGGCTGATTATAACTTTATCCTACTGAAGGGAGGCTTTGAGTAAAATTATTTGTGTCCTTTTGGATGGGCCTGAGTTGCTTAGGCAGCTGGATCCTGCCCTGACTGTGCAGTTCAGCTACAATTAAGACATCTAAATGTAGGCAGCTTTGTGCATGTGGTAGGTGTCCAAGCTCTCCTGATAGCAAGTCAATATAGTCTGTGGAGCCTAGAGAGCCATCCAGCCATTTGACATCTGCTGGTGATTTTGAGGTGAGATGAACCTTGCTCTGGGGTCCCATTACTCTTCTGATTAGTGGAACTTGATCCATTTACCTAAATATAAGCATATCTTGCCAAATCTGGTGCCCCAGCATATTTCAGACTCGTGTAGATATCTTATAGGACCTACTGGAAATCTCTGCTCTGCTGGAGGCCAGTCAGAAAACCCATCTCATCTCACATGCTACTAGACACCCACATTTAAGCCACTGAACCCGGTCCTATCTCTCTGTCGGCTATAATGGGAGCTTAGGCACCCAGCTCATGTTAGCACCTAGATTCAGATGACTGAATCTCAAACCGAATCCTCCCTAGACGTGTTTTTCTTAGTGCCTGTCTCTTGCTCCCTGGTAATGTAGCAATGATGTGGCTTTCCTTGTTGCTCTTTGTGCAATTTATGATAGGCTAAACTTGTTCACGTTTATATAAACTATGAGCTAGATTTCAGTGTAGAGCAAAGGCAGTCCATTATGTCCTTGCAAGACCACAGGAGGTGGGCACAGTGTTCCCAGCTTTTGATGCCAGACAATTGTGGTAGAAGATATATCTTCTGCTCTACCATTTCCTCCTGTGTGGATGTGGAGACAATTTCTCTGTCTCGCTCTGGCCTTCATTTGTAGCTGGTTGTCTTGATTTCAGCTGGGATAGAGTTAGTTTTCTTCTTAGTAGCTAGTGACAGGTGACCAAACTAGCCAAAGAGGTATTCCATACCATAGGATGTTATGATGAGTATACAAACTGGGGGAAGAAGGAAGGAGGTGGGGGGGTTGGGGCTTCATTCATCGTTATGACATTTGTCTTCCTGAGTAGCTGTTACGTGTGATGTAGCCTGGCTTTCCTGGGGATGGCTGGACACCGGCCTGCCGGTGGGAGGTATGAATGAATTCGTTGCTTTGTTTTATTTGCATGCATGGCTTTTGCTTTACATATGAAAATTGTTCTTATCTGAACCCTCAAGTTTTACGTTCCTTTCTGATTCTCCTCCCCAACCCTCTGGGTGAGGGGGAGTGAGCGAGTGGCTGCGTGGTGCTTGGTTACTGGCCTGGGTTAAACCACGACACTGGTGGAGGGTTGGGTGCAACTAATCTTCAGCCCGTGTCTTGCCTGAAGACAGCCATTCTAGCCCACTTTGCTGTCCTTACACACTAAAGTGTTAGAAGAGAAGGTTAGTGAGGAGCTCTTACCCCTCTAACAATACTGTCCTTTTTTGCAGAAATCAAATATAAATCAAATAATCAAAACAGAGATTAAGAATTCCACTGATGATTAAATCCTGCATCTCCATATAGCACAAAACTATACACAAGCATTTTGAACCTTCTGACTGTCACACTGACTGCTGTCTACATAGCTCCTAAAATATTCCTAACACCAATAAAATCCACTAAAAATATTTTGAGTTTCTTTATTCATCCATTAAAGGCATTTGTCTAGAGGGTACTGGTCACTATTTTAATAGATTCACTTTAAATAGCATTCTCTGGGACATGTGAGGGAATTGTTAGTGATTTTGGACCTGTGATAATACAGATCTCTATAGACCTCTAGTACTCATAAATACAAAGAATCGTGGTGGTGGTGTGTTTTGTTGGTTTTTTTTTAATTATTATTTATGAGAGTACGAAGTGAGATGGACATTTATTTCAACAAAGACGTTGGAGAATTCCTGCATGGGGGAAAGTTATGAACTTGGTTATAACATCTTCTATTGGTGTTAGAAATGTTTGGGGGGGTGAGCTGTGGGGCTGTGGAAATGGAGCGTTCTGCTATTTACTTGTGACTGAATAGTGCCTGAAGTTATTCTTCCTGTTACACAACTTAAACCAAATATTGGCAACAATAATGGGTTTCTCCACACTGCAATTTTTGTTACACTGTACTGCTTTTACAGTCTCTGCCCTCCATATTTACCTCTTCTTTTATTGCTCTTTGCCTTAGGTTTCCGCTTTTGCTGACAGCCTCCCTCTGATCCATGGGTACGAACTGCTTTAATTAATTAACATACTTAATTTAAACTCGGAGGTGTTGTGCTCATTCTGTCTTTAGCCAGAAGTGAGCTGCCTCTTCAGACTTGAAGAAAGGTTATATGCCTAAAAGCTCCTCTCTTTATTTTCCAGACACATCAGATAGTGTTATAAAAGGTATTATCTTTCCCTACAAATCTTACCTGTATGGAATGTTAAGAGGGGACAACCCATGTTTGATGGTATCTCTAACGCCTTCAGGTCAGACACATGATTTTGATATGGTGTCTCTTCTTCTGGGAGAACATCTGCTTTTCAAGCCTACGTACCCTCTTTTATGTTGATCAAAATGGTGAACTTATGATATTGTATGTATTCCAGGTTTGTAAGGAGAAAAATACCACGGGAAGAGGGCTGGGTTGCACCTCAGTCCTCTTTCCTGCCCCCGAGTTAATTTTTAAATGCTGGCCAGGTGCACTGCTGTGGTTTAACCCCAGCTGGCAACTAAGCCCCACACAGCCGCTCGCTCACTCCCACCCCAGTGGGATGGGGGAGAGAATCAGAAGGGTAAAAGTGAGAAAGCTCATGGGTTGAGATAAAGACAGTTTAATAAGTAAAGCAAAAGCTGCACAGGCAAGCAAAGCAAAACAAAGAATTCACTCACTCCTGCTCACCAGCAGGCAGATGCTCAGCCATCTCCAGGAAAGCAGGGCTCCATCACACATTAATGGTCTCTTGGGAAGACAAATGTCATAACTCTGAATGTTCCCCCTTCTTCCATCTTTCCCCGGCTTTACATGCTGAGCGCTACACCATGTGGTACGGGATACCCCTTGGGTCAGCTGGGGCCAGCTGTTCCGGCTGTGTCCCCTCCCAGCTCCTTCTGCCCCCCCCCCCCGCCCCGGCCTGCTCGCTGGTGGGGTTGGTGAGGAGCAGGAAAGGCCTTGATGCTGTGTAAGCGCCGCTCAGCAATAGTGAAAACATCCCTGTATTATCAATGCTCTTTCCAGCACAAATCCAAAGCATAGCCCTATAGTAGCAACTATGAAGAAAATTAACTGTTTATTTTCAAACCCAAACCAACCCATCCTCTTACTCTGAAGCAGGATTTTATGGTTCTTGCACACTCAGCTGTGGTTCTGGGGTATGGTGAATGGTTTTGGTGCCTTCTCCCATACTGCCTCCTCTGTTGGCACCCTTTCTTTCTTCTTGTCTCCTGAAAGTTCTTCCAGCCTTCTTGTTTTCCTTTTTCAAAACAAACAAACAAAAAAGCTCCACATTTCTTTCAGGAATTCTTTTGTTGTGTCTTTTCCCAATAAGCCTAAAGACATGCAGTAACCATTAATGACACCAACCTTAGTCAAAAAAATGAGAGGCTCTTAACCTGTCTGGGTTTTTTTTTGGTGGACTTTGGAGGCAAATAGAAAATTTTTTTCCTCTTTATTTGCCAGACACAGGCTAAATTAAAACCCTGTAAATGTATGTTGTAACAGGCCTGCTTTTATCTTCCTTTTTGTTCATACTCTCATTTTCAATATTCCTGCTTATTGTACACATTATACTCTTTAAATATTAGCAGTTCAAGTGTATCTTTCTCCCGTGTATTTCTTTTTTCATTTGATGAATGACTGCAGAAACTGACTTTTCACATTTCTGATTTGTAAATCACTTTCCATGTGAGATGCCTCTTCATCCCTGACAAGGCTGTTGAAGAGAGATTAGGTTTAAGAGCCTACTTCAAAGACCAAACTCCTAGAAAAGTAAATTTTGCTGATTCTGGGGCTCCAGTACTGTCCTTGCCTTGCACATCAGATTTATTGCCAACAGTGGTAACTTTTATCATCTGTGACCCCAGACTCCCCTCCTTAAACCGATCTCTTATCTGTAAATCTACTGATGCTATAAAGCTGGAATTGACCTCATTCTGTCTCCTTAATGTTCCTACTCTTCCTTTAGTGCTCTTGCAGTCTAGCCCAGGATGCTCTTTTTCTTCTGATCTTTATAAATATTTGTGCTGATGTTAAGGAGAAAAAGATGTCATAAGTGAGGTTCAGAAATCCCTGTCTGTGGTCCAGAGGGATCTACCCTCCCCTCATCTAGGGCCTCAGGTATTATTATGCTTTCAGAGACTGGCCATGCATGTGTTGAAATGACAACTCTGGAGGACAGCTTTAAGCTTTGCTTCCTAAAATTCTGGCTGTACCACATTTCAAACAATACAAAATCTGTATAATGACTCTTTTTTTCCCCCCTTGCTTTAGAAAGCTGGAATTTGTCTATCCTGTTGTCTTCCCCCTTAAATATTTGCCTGTCACCTGTCCCTTCCTTGCTCCTTTGGCATCCTGGGTCTCTGCAAGCTGCACATCCTGAGCTCAAAGGTAAGGTTTGCTCCTTGTTCAAACAGGTTTCTCCATGTAAGCTTATTATCTAAATTCCCAGTCTAGTCACTGAGGCATAACTCAAGGCTTAACTCAGTTGCCCCAACATTCGGAATCCGGCAGAAGGAAATGAGTCTCCTGCAGGTCATGTCCTATCTGCCTGCGCTGTGCAGATGCCTTGGACATCTCAAATGGTGCTAGGTTTCTGTGCGTGAACAACTTACTCAAACTCTTTATATCCCTTAACAAAGACCTCCCAGACACGTCCCTAAGTGTTGCTGTGAAGTCACAAAAGTTACAGATGTACCAATTTAGCCAGTCTTGCTGGGTCACAGTCCGCTGTGTTCGCAAGTGACTTGGGACCATTGCTTCCACTTTTCTGCCTCAAGTAGACACCCACATTTGCTCAGTTCAGTGCTGCCTCAGCTCCACTTTAGGCTTCAGTTACCCATACATTTGCAACTACTAGGGTAAATAGGACTGTATTGACTAGATCTCAGTTGGCTGCAATGGGATCTTAGAGACACAGCACACATGGACACCTGAATTTACCCATTTCAGTCTGGAATTGAATCTCTCTCAAACTGTTTCCTCTGAGGTGGCCGCGGTTAGAGCAGTGCTAAAAGAAGCTACTGTGTTCTAAAGGGCTGGCTGTGTGAGCCTGACCTCAGGATTGTGCTGTCTGATCCCAGCTGGCCTGTAGTAGTGCTGGAGAGACTGTGAAGGTGGAACAAGAGGTGGTGGTTTGTATTGACCTAAAAATAAACTTTTCTTGGATGTTGCAAGCTGCTAATGCTTGTACGATGACTGGGAGAGCTGAGGGTCAGATAGGCTTATTACAGGATTGGTGCATGGTAAAATGTAAATGTTGTAAGGTCAAGCACTTCTAGAAAAGGTTTCTTGGCCCTCCAGTAGGAGTCTAAATAACCCACTTCACCTGCATTGACTGATTTTATCTTTGTCCTACCTGGCAAAAGTTTTACTTTTGAAAGTCTTCCTCCTATTAATTTCTGCCCAAAGATGTCTATAAATTGTTGCTTGCTATGTCTATGTGTGAAGAGCTCCTGTGGAAAATTACAAACACGGTATTTTGGTTAAAAAAAATGCCTGGGAATTAAAAAAAAATACTGGGACTTGTTTTGTGGTTAATCATAAATCCTTAATATTAATTTCATAGAAGCAGACCTTAGCAATCATTCCAATTATATGCTTTCGCCAAACTTATTTTGACATCGAAATAATCAAATTATCCAGGCAGACTTAAAGCAGTATCAGATCAAACTAATATGGCAATGTTGGCAGCATGATATACTCTCAGAAACTGGTCATTAATGCCCGATTAAATAATATATAGAGATTCTGAACATTTACCTAATTAAATTGTTATTGTTAAAGTCAGTTAATTGATAGCTAGAAAAGAAAATAAAGTGATTTAACACAGTTAAAACACTGACTTGTATTCATGAGCTAACAGCCATGTTAATCATGCTGCTTGCCTGCCTGGTGAATTTCAGGGTTTCTTTGTTTTATTTATTTAGGAAACTCATGTTCCATAAAGATGTGATAACATATCAGCAGAGAGACTCTTGTTAATACGTCCAAAGTCACAAATATTTATTATCAGAAATCAGAAAGGGTTTTTCAATTTCTTCTTTTCCTAAGCTAAATGCTGCCCCATATCTGTTTGCCCAGAATACTTATCTGTACAGTCACATCACATCTGGATGATGTAATTTGTTATCTATCCAAATAAACCTTAGCAGACCACTTCAAGATGGTAAGGGTGGAATCAGCAGTTGTGTGGAAAGAAAGAGCATATATTTATTTTCCCTAATATAGAAAGAATCCACAAAAGGAGGAGCTTTTCTAGTAACAGATCTGAAAGAAATATTATGAGCTACTTGGTGGTCCTTGTTTCCTTAAAAGCAGGAACCAGCTCAGGTGTAGCCATTTCTCAGTCTTCCAGTTCTGCAGCTGGTACCTACAACAGAGATTTTTTTTTATGAGAATGGGATCTATCTGAGGGTGAAGAACTGCTAGGAAGAGAGGTCATGCACCTGACCAAGGAGTGCAAAAGCATTGTAGCCAACAGGCCAGCTAACCTGGTGTGAAGATCTTTAAACTAGGAATAACAGGAGGGGGAGGTGATGACCACATTCAAGTGAGGAAGTAGTGGACTGGGTTGGCAAGCAAAGGGTGCAGGGTGATATGGACAAGACAGACCTTGTAAACAACAAAACAGGACTGAAAAGGCCTCACACTAAGCGTATACACAAATAAGGAAGCTCCTACAGGACAGCACGCTGGGGAAAGCTCTTTTCTGGGCCATTAGCACACATTTGGTTACCTCTCTGAACTGCCTGTACACTTACATGTGCGGTACAGGAAAAACAAGGGTTTAGAGGTCTGCGTGCAATTCCAGGGCTATGATCATGTGGGGATCACAGAGATGTGGTGAAATAGCTTATGTGCTTGGAGTGCTGCAACAGATGAAACGGGCTCTTTGGAGGGAACGTGCTAGGAAGACAAGGAGAGGGAGTTCCCATTTATAAGAGAGAATAGTGGGACTGTATGGAGCTCTGCCTAGGAAAGGATGAGGAGCCAGCTTAGAATTTATAGGGTCAGGGTTAGAGGGCAGACCAGCATGGGTGTTACTGCAGTGGGTGTCTGCTATACACGGCCTGATCAGGAAGAAGCAGATGAAGCTTTTTCAGAAAACTGGAAGAAGTGGAGCTTCAGGATCCTTAGAAGAGGAAGCAGGTCAAAAAGCTGGACAACAAGCCAGACTTCAGGAGAGCAGAATTCAGCCTCTTCAGGGATCTGCTTGGAATAATCCCATAGGAGATGGCCCTGGAGATAAAGGGGTTCAGGAGAGTTGGCTGATATTGAATGATTGCCTCCTCCTAGCTCAGGAGAGGTCTACCCCACTGGTAATGAATGCATACTTCACCTCAGTTTTTTAATAGTAAGATCATCCTTCAAAAATCTGAGGACCCAGAGACCAGTGGGCAAGTCTGGAGCAAGAAAGACTTACCTTTGGTAGAAGAAGATCAGGTTAGAGAATACTTAAACAGCACATACGTAAGTGCATGGGGTCTGATGAGGTGCACTCACGAGTGCTGAGGGAGCTAGCTTAGATATAATTTAAGCAGTTGAGGGCCAGCGTGATGCAGAGAGAGTGAAAGCTGGAATTGGTAGGTCTATATGACAGCTTGTAATGCTGTGCTGTGCAGACTTACTTGTACATGGAACCAGAAAAGTTGTTTTTGCATGGACTCTGTGTAGGTTAATAAGTTCTGATGATATAGAGATTATTTATTTTGGTACAGCAAGAAGTTCACATAGCTGTGCTGCTTCCAAAGTGGGCTGGCTCACACCTAGCCATCAACCACATTTGCACGGAATTAACGAGCACTTCTAGTTCTGTGGAGTAGGGCTGAAATGGTTGAGATGTTCATGAATCCAAATTGATAAAGATGCTGCCAGAAGTTAACAGGTGATGTACTGCATGACCCAAATTTAGCTTGCAGGTGTGTAGTCCACAATATAAAAAGTAGAATTTCTCTTTTAGGAAACTAGTATGCGTTATGTCAGGAAAATAGGGACAGATCCGGCAGCCCAAGAGAGGTGATGCTGCAACAGCTATACGCTCCCAGGACCAACCAGTAGGAAGGCTCTACTGGGGGTGCATGCTGAAACATGCAAATAGAACACATGTACACACCACATATGTAAAAATACACAGCTGCCCACACAGGTCAACGCAGACAGACATGCGGAGCACTCACATGAACACAGGCAGCACAGCAGCCTCACCCTAACTCCCCTCTCTGGCTGGTCAGGATGGGGGAGTCACTAGTGAGAGTATGTTGCTGGCACCTTGACACATGAGCCTACACACAGGCGTGCTCATGCACATGCACGCTCTCTCTCTCTCTGTTGCTCCTAGAGACCCCCAGACCCCACTGTCTCTCTGGCAGCTGGTAGAACTCCCCTGGTCCCACAGCACTCTCCAAACTATCAAGCTGCAACAAGGTCTTCTTTTACCATCTCATACCAACACACTCTTCATGCCAGTCCCTCTGCTGTCTTGTCCTCACCTCATCCAGAGCCCACTGTCTCTTCTCCTGCTTCTTCCCCAGCTGCCCTCCCTTCATTGACTCTCAACCCCTTAACAGAACCAGCCACAGCTGCACCTTATCTACATTGGCCAACCCGCTGCCCCTGAAGCCAGCCCACAGTTGTATGTCATCAATGCTAATTAACCCAGCTTCATTCTTCTACACTCACCCTTGGACACAGACACACCTGGCTCCCAGATGGCTTTACGTACTCACAGGTATCCTTGCTAGTGATCGCTCACTCACCAGCGCATCCACGCTCACTGCAGCTGCTGCCACCGCAGACTCTCAGGCCCCTGTGACCTGAGGTCCCACCCTGGTTGCTGCACTCGGATCCCCTAACACACACATGCACAGAGAACAGAGAGCTCGCCCCCAGGAAAGGAGAAAGGAATGTGATTAGGGAACAGGACAGAAGGCACTGATCAGGCAAAGGGCATGGCCAGGCAAGTGTACTGACCAGCTCCCTGTTCACACGCATCCCTCCCTTTTTGTCTGCTTATCCCTCTTTTCCCACGTGCTTCCTTCCCAGATCCCCTAGATGCCTTCATTTTCCACTTTTGGTTCCTGTTCTAAGCATGCCATAGTAAGTCCTAGGAAAGCCTAAAACACTTTTCCCTTGCATCCCGTAATATGTCCCACCCTTAGGCATCTGTTACCCCTTAGTCTAAACCAGGGGTCCTCGCACTTTTTAACCAGGGGGCCGGCGCGCGGATGAAGCGGCAGGCAGTCATCTGCGGCTGCTTGGTTCCCTCCCCCCCAACCCCCCGGGGGGGGGGGGGGCGGGGCAGGGGGTTCTGTAAATACCAGGGGCCGGATTGAGGACCCTGGGGGGCTGTATCCAGCCCGCGGGTCATAGTTTGAGGACCTCTGGTCTAAAGGGTGCTCGGGCAGTGACCTATCTTGCTAGGTTTCACTCCTGGCCACTAGGGCTGAGGGTCTCCTGGGACAGTCCTGAGACAGGGTTCCCCATGCTCACCATTGTGCCTCTGGGCTCCTCTGGGCTTGTGGATGTGGCTGATGTCCCCTGGGATGGACCTCTAAGTAGTCAGGCAAGGTACTACTTGGTTGTCCCCAACTGCTGTTGTCTCTCTGTGCTCTTTTGTGGGTGCACAGGGAACCTTTATAATGTAAGTGATTGTATCTGAGACTAATTTTGGCCAAGTAAATTTTTCTGTGTACATGCCTGTCTCCCTTGGTTATAAAGGAAGCTGGAGGTGGTCAACAGACATTTGGATGTGGCACTGCCAGGTGTTCTAGACCAAGCGAGAAGAACCTGCCTCTGGGCTGATGGTGTGTCAGGAGGAGACCCAGACCAAAGAGCAACCCAAGAAATGCTTACAACTGAACACAGGGAAGAGTTCAATTGACTTTCCAAGGTCAGCCTTGGCCCTACAGCCTTGCTCTGGGATGTCCCAGCTGAGAAGTAGCCCTATGCCTGTGCATGAAGGTGAGCTGCTATGATGTGTTTATTATTCTGTGCTGTATTGTTAACAATTAGAAAAGGGTCACTCTTTTGCTTTTATAATGTGATTCTAGATGCTTTAAAACAAAGCAAGAAATCACCTAGTATTGCCTCTGCTGTGCCGGGGTTTGTTAGGCATGTCCCAAGCCTTGAAGGTTATGAAGGGAGGGATATCTGGTTCTTGGTGTTACATGGTTTCAGGCTGCAGCATCTCACCATGGCAAGACCTTCTTTGTATAAGGGCAGGCTTGTCACATTAGGCTTCCAGGGAACTTTAGCATGGAAAATGCCACATTCATGGTCTTTTCCCAGAGTCAAGTAACAATGAAGAGAATTGGGAAGGTAGTTGAAGTTTTAAAACTTTTAATTTTGGGTTTAAATGTCAAATTATATGTTCTGTAATGTTCTGTCCATTTATATTTTCTGTAATAGGTGATTTGAAATACCTGCCCTTAAATATCTTAAATACACCAACCTTACCTAGACAGGTAGACTAAAACATTTGCGGTGTTAGTTTATAAGTCTAGCTGCAGAAAAGTTTAAAACCATAGCACTTCTTTTAACTGCTTATTTTCTAGGTATGCTCTGAGAAAGGCAAGAGACAGTGACTGGGGGAGGCAGATGTTCCTATTTGTCATCCCCAGGTGCTTGCTGAGCTCTTTTTCTGAATGACTCAGTAAAGTACAGATGATAAAGTAGTTTCTAAGAAAAAAAATTGATCTATTGTGCACTAATGTATTTTTCAAGGAAAATCCCTTCTGAGTCATCACAAATGTTCTGTAATAGTTACTAGAGGACCTATTTTCCACCCATAAATAGTTTCTTTTATACTTAACTTCAAAAGCCAGTATCTTTCCGGCTTGGAATTAAACTCAAAGTGTTGCTTTATCAGACCATTTGTTGTTGCAGTAGCTGGTTGATTACAGATGTACATCTTTTTTTTTTTTTTTTTTTTTTCTCCCTGGTCTTTTTAGAGGGCCAATCACTATGGTAACCACATTACAGAAAATTGCTTGGTTTCCTTAAAATACCCTTCAGAAAAAAGGTCATTTGTTATTAACGTTTTCTGACTAAACTCAAAATGTTAACAACAGCAAGAATGTTGTCACTGTTTCTATACTTAGATGTTTTTTTTTCTTTACCATGCACCTTTCAGCTAACTATCAAAACAGGACAAAATATTCAGACTCCAAAACAATTGAAATGCTGCAGACTTTTGAGTATGTTTTCAAATATCAAGATTTGCTCACACTGCTGTGTTTCGGCTGCTGGCATGTGCAGCGTTGTCTCATCGTTTTCATTTCTCTGATTCTGAGAAAAATCCAGGCTGAAGTTACTCTTTCAACCTCTGCATGCTACGATTGAAAGGAAGGGGCAGGCATATGACTATTATAGACAGCCATCTGTTGTTGAATTATGAAATAGCTGTTCTGGATAGTAATTTAAAAGCCTGGAAATGGCTGGTTAAAGGTTTCCACTCTCAGGGTAAAATGCATCCAAGGGGTGTTAGATGGAAAAAATCAGGTCTGATTGTAATAATAGGGTCCTAGCCTATGAAGTGAGAACACACAAAGTTGTTCTCTTTCTGGCATACGCCACTTGTGTTCTGCTTGATTGGACATGTTGTTTCTTTGCCATTTTACATTATCTACATTGCCGGCAAAGGATTCTCACATTTGTATAGTTTTCTTGTTTTGCAGATAGCTATTTGCAGCTTTCATCCAAGCCCAGTAAACAATTTTAAAAAAAAATCCCCTTTCTTGGAGTTCCATCATTTTGGAATTGACAAACAAGTTTAAAAGGCTGCCAAAAGAAAGCAGGAGTTGGAGGAAGTTAATTCGCATTGATGTGTGCATGCCACTGATAGCAAGTTATGCCTATGACATTCTGACATCACCTCTCAAAAAAGAGAAAGAGTGGAGTGGAGTGAAAGACTAAGAGGATGTTCATTTAATTGGAAAGCCTACTGAGATCTGAGGCAGCTGAGGCAAAGGATGCACCCTTTTTCTGCACAATGGCATTGGCTGAAGGTTGTATATAAGGTGGCCTTATTAAAGTGACAAGGCAATTTAATTCTTTTGTGCACAATGATTCCACTTCATTGATTTACAATGGGAAGGATATAATTTTGCTAGTGTTGGCAAAAAGCTCAAATGTCAGGCTTTTCAAATTGCCATACTTGCCTTGTTCAGGATGAATAATGAATAAGTCACCTTTTGTCTACAGTTAAATATTCTTGAATAAATACAAAGAACATAAAAGACATAAATGATTGCCTGATTTATATTTAAAATAAAGATCAACATTGTGATAAATGGTTGAAAATGCTTAGTGTGAAGTAATATGACTATGCTGATAATTACATTATCAATTAAGGGGCAGCCCAGGTGTGGAGTATTATAAAATGGATGGCAGAGAGAAACCCCCAGTGTGGAGCATGCCAAACTTGGCTGTCTGGAAAGGGTGTTGAGGGGAGTGAAGAGACCCTTAGCTATGCAGGGCATCTCATGTTTAAAATTGGACCATTTAATGTACTGAAACCTCCTTTCTCTCAGGAATCTGTAGCTGTTGCTTCTTGCTTTGTCATTAGCAGGATGCATTGGTCTCAGGTCTGGGTCTGGAAACAGATTTTGCTCCATTTGTTCCTGATGGTTTGGGTGGGCAGAGAAAGCTTCTTATTGTTTGTCAGGATCTGCCCTTATTCAGAGAGGAACAGGTCTTAAAGATCTGCTATGTCCAATGTTATAACTGGCAATGTTCTCAAGGTCTCAGTAAAAGAGCTGGAAGAACTTCGAAGAAGACAAGATGCAAAAATGTACTGAATCCACCTCAACAACTGATTCCTAGGCCATGAGCTACAGGCCTTGTCTCTGCACCAGCATGCAACCTCCAGTTTAGCTAAAATAATTGTGTTAAAATCAAGCCTACTTCCTCTTTTAGAAAGCTTTGTTCGTCTTTAGTAAATTTCTCAATGTCTTAAACAAGATGATCAGAAAGATGGTGGATTAGCTGCTTAAACTCTTTGTTAGATTAAGTGTATGCTTTGAACTTGCAGCAGGCAGTCTCAGAAGTAGCTGGCTGGCATGGAAGTGGATATGGTGAAGACCTCAGGATGCTGTACATGGAAATACAAGTAGTACAATGGAGGAGGTACAACATATGTCTGGGTTCTGCAGTACTTAGATCATGATGGTGGAAGGAAGGATCATAGTGCTTACATGCGAGGAAGCCTTACAAAGGTGCTGCAGGCAACTTCAACGCCTCCATACTATAACATGGGCAACTTTAGAGCTAATCATACTTTAATTCTATATATGTATGTCTGAGAGAGGGGGATTTCTGGGACTCTTAAAAACCCCCAAAACCAACCACTCCAGAAAAGCCTTCAGAAATGCCCAGTGTTACACTAAGTTGCCATCAATAAGAGTTCATCAGCAGGAACAATTACATCTGCCATCCAAACACCTTCCATGGAATGAACCAAGTGTTACACAGTAGTAGCAGACTGTAGCTCTCCAAATGAACCAGGTTAGGGTGTGGGGATTGCGGGAGGGGTTTATGTGCATTGCTGACAGTAAAGAATATGGTGAGATTCCTCAGCTTTGGGCAGAGGGAGCATTTGCTCTTCTGTTTACTCTCTTTTGTAACATCTTTAATCTCCGCTTGTACCAGTTTTTTCTCTGTCCCTCCCTGGGCTCTCCTATTCGCATCTCATTCTCCCACACTTTTCCTTGCTCAGCGGGTCCAAATGTTCTCCTTTTTATCCCTTGTCCCTCATCCATAATCTCCAGAATTATCCTTGCTTATATGCTCCCATTTCTCCCTACATTTTTTTCTGGTCTTATTTCTCACTTCCATGGGGTGTGTTGCAATGCAAATTGAGAGGGAGCTATTTCACCCTCTTTCCTGCCCATTTGTTCCAAAAGCCCAACAAAGAACAGCAGAGCAAAGAAAAGGGCTCCTGCCTTATCTGCTAGCACTGTGCTCCTTGCTTATCTCCACACAGGATGATGGTAATGGCCAGTAATGTTGTCCAGGAGCAGAAACTAGCTCTTTCTAGTCTGTCCTGTAGTGTTAGGCCAGATGCTGTGACTAGTTTTTCCCTTACTGCTAAGAGTTCTTGTGGGTGTCCTCCAGCCTCTCTATCACATGTTTGTCACTACTTGACTGTTTGCTGGAGGAGTTTGTGTGTTAGCAGCTGGCATGTGAAAGCTTCAGGTACATCTAGTGTTTCCTGCTTTTTCTGAAGTATTGCTGGCCAATGATTCCTGTAGTATCTATTTCTGACATAGCTTTTAATTCCTGGAGCTGGGTCAGTTTAAAATTATGTTAAATGTGATGTTAAATGACTCTTGCAGTGGGTCACTGTTAGAAAATAAAATCTAATTTCTTATGATGTTACCGGAAAATCTACATGCGTTGATAGGGACTTACCATTCTGAAGCTGCCAGTTTTCTTTCTTTCTTTGTTTTTACTCACATATCATTGGATAGGATCAGGATAGGTCCTGATGTTGTATTATAAAAAAAGAACCAAATGTGAAGGACACGAACATTGCATGCTACTTCTAGAGATTCTGAATAATTTTAAGCTACACATGGCTTAAAAACTTCTATTATGCAAAAATGCATTTAGCACGTGCTTCCATTTACCCGTGTTGTATGGCATACCATAGCCTTGACTGTGCCTTTTTGTCTCAAGTTACTGCTACAGATCTAGATGACCAAGAAGCTGTTGTACTTCTGGGTCTGTGGAAACAAACTGGCTTATGATTTCTTTGAGTTCCATGATAATAGTACAGTCACTTCCCACAATAATAGTACAGTTACTGTAGGATTACTTACAAAAGAAGTCAGTTGTATGAGTAAGTGTGGTGAGCTACAAGGGACAATGAAGGTAGATAGGAAAATACAGTATGTAATAATGTTCTTTTTGGACCCTGTGCAGAGTCAATCAATGCTCTGTCTACAGCAGTTGCCACATCATTCTCCCAATAACACTGGATGGGCCAGCTTCTGCTCAAACTTCACTTTCTCTGGTTTTGTTTCAGGTCGATCCAAAATCTTATGTTCTTCCTGAATGAAGAGCAGAGATTATGATGAATCTTTTCCACTGGTATTTTTTGGGGCCTCAGCTTCACAATATGACCATGAGATACAGGAATGAGGTGTGTTACCAGCATAATTAAAGCATTAGACTTTTTACAGAAAACTTGCAAGAGACTGAAATAATGTGTTCTTGTTCACATACTTGCTAACTATGGTTAATAAGACACACACACACATAGCATTTGGTCTTCATTATTTTTTTGTTTGTCAGGCCACTTGCTATCACAAAAAGAAAATATGAAGTATTATTATAGACTTAACTGATAGCATAATGAGAAGAATATACCTAGTTTGAACACTACTCCTTTGCAGGGGGAAAATGGGTAGCTGAGACACACAGCTGCTATTCCAGTGAGGACCAAATGGGCACCAAATTTTCATTTTCGCCTGAAAGGAGATTTACAGAGGGCAATGATTTCTTAATCAATATCTGTTAAGCAGAAGAAATCGGTATACAATGACCATTTCATAGAAATACAGAATAGTCCAGGTTGGAAGGAACCTTGAAAGATCACCTGGTCCAGCCTTTCATTCTAGTGCAAAGGCTGACAGGAAAAAAGGCATAAAGGAAATTCTTTCTTAACTCCAAGTATTTCTCTTGCATCCACAAATTTTGAAAGAATGGACTATTTCAAAAATTTGCATAGCTGGCAATACATTTTAGGACTTCTTTGCTAGGTTCATTTTTACAAGAATATACACAAAAGAATCTCTTTTAGTACTGGGGTCTGTTAGTGTAAAAAGCCCAAACCTGAGCAATGGAGTTTGCCAATTGGATCTGTTTCTGCTACCCTTACCACTCCCAGCTCCATTCTTTTACCATGAGAAATATCCCGTAAGGTGGTGTTGGTGGTTGTTTTTTTTTTTAAATACAGGCATTTGTTTTCTTAGTGACATGAATTAATGATGGTCTTGGCAGTCCTGGGTTAGTGGTTGGACTTGATGATCTCAAAGGTGTTTTCCAGCCTACATGATTCTGTAATTCTATGATTATAGTGATATACTTTTCAAAACTAAAAACTGAGAAAACTGGAAATACAGAGATGAATACTGCTTTTTACTCACTTATGTAATTCTGGCACCTCTTTTTGTTTTGACATTAAAACAAGTCTCCTGAGTAGCAACCGAATGTCATATTAATAAGATGCCATTTTTAGGAAGGATTTATAAAGCGCTGTTCAGGTAAATGGCTCTCCAAACCTCCTTTGTGTGAGCATTGGGTAAGAAAGCACTGGAGTAGCAAGCAGGAGATAAAGTACATCTTCCCCATCATTCTTTAAGAAAACTTCTGAGAACAGTGCAAACTCCTGGAATTATGTGAACTGCATTTTGCAGATTATTCAGTTACTCTGATCTGTCAGCATAGTTTAGGTATAATTTGAGGACTGGGAAGAGATCAGTGCTTGCTGTTCAAAAACTGCCTTGTGTGTCTAAGAGGATTTCTTTATATCTGGAAACCTTAGGATAGAAATAAAAATTCATTCAGTTCAAAATAAAAATTCAATCTATTTTTGTTCTAGATGGGAGTAGGTTGTTTTCATTATGTTTTAAGGGCAGGTTGAACTAAAGCAGTGTGTGATGAATTCTACACCAAGTTGTGTCTCAGCAGTTAAGCTAGGTCTCTTCCTCGGTGCGTGGTGGAGCACTACATACTTGTGGCCCCAGTCTTGTATTTCCTCATGCTGAGCTTTTACCAGCATATACTTTACATTCAGCAAGCTGCTTTCTTTCTCTTATCTATCCCTGTGGCTGACTTCTGATAAATACTTTCAAATTTTTTTTTTTTTAGGAGAAATCTAAAATGTGCATTTGTGTCACATGCATAGATTGCGTCAGGATAGCACGCCCCTAGGAAGAAACCCCTGAAACACCATTGCAGCGCATGGTTTTGGTTGGTGTGAAACAGTACTGCTTGTGTGTGTAAGAGAGAGGCCAGCACAGACTGGCTGGGAAGGGAGTTATTTGCAAATTTTATGCCCTCATGGTCTTGTGCTTCAGTTCTGGGCCTCCCAGGGACATGGGCAGGAGGACAGGTGGAAGCAGAAGAGGGGTGATGGGTCTTTGTAGGGACTCGAATTTCAGCACCTGCGTTGCTGCTGAACTCATGGGAATGAAGCAATTGATGGGAAGGGTGAAGACAATGGCTGTTGGTTGCTTCTTGTGTGACCACCAGGTGATGTGAAGGTGTAGCCTGCATAAGAGACTTCACTTACCTCCCCACAGACTTTGTGAATCATCAGGATCAGCAATCAGCAATGGTGGTCTGAGACATCTTGAGGAGCAGAGCTCAAGTTCTGTATCCACCTGTTAAGTGAGCTGGAGAATTTTGCATGTGGAGAAAAGTACTTTTAAAGCTCTGTTTGAAGGTTGCCTTTGGCTTACATGATACAATACACTAACATGCATGTTGGCTACCTGACATGTAAGACCAACATTTGCTCTAGTTTTACTTGATTTTAGGAAGCCCATGCAAGATTTAATCAACAAAGACCTGTCTTTTCAGTACAATAAAGACCAATGGGAACATATATATGTGTGTATATATATATAACAGACAGAAAGGAAAACAACGAGCAGTTCCTCCTTCTTTGCCCAAGGGTCACTTGTAAATTCTGTCCCAGGTGCAGTTTCCCATGTACTGCTTTTTAAACCTTAAAATACAGATTAAAACCCCCAATACTTCTACCCTTTAATTCCTCAAGGACTGGTGTGGTATCTTATTATTAACTAGAAATTAATCGTAGCTCTTCCTCCTAGTTTGGACAGTAAAGTCAAGCTGTGATTCTGTTTTCTGAGTCTGGTTGCTTGAGTAGACCATCAATAGGCTAGCCTAAAAGATGATCACTTAGAAATGAATTCTCTTCCTTCTTTTTTACTACTTTCCTTGCCTTCTTCCTTTTGTTGGATTTAAATGTTTGTGATTTTCACCTCTTTATCCATCATAGCACACCACTGACTGAATAATACACTTTTATTTAGCTGCCCTCTTTCTGTGAAATAAATGCCAGTAATAATCAGTCAATCATTCAATCCATATGAATGTGGAATTTAGATGTGGCTGTTTGAATCAGGTTTATAATATACTATTTCTTGGTACAGCATGTTCTTTGATAATATTCTTTTAAATGACTGTTTCCAACTGCACTTGAAAGCACCTATGAAAGAAATTGTTTGTGATGCTATACTTAGTTTAAATCTCCTTCTCTTTTCTTCAGCATTTTTGTCTGTATTTCATTTCTATGCAAATTATGTCTTTGTGAGTTAGTAAAATTTTGCAAACCAGTTGAAATGCAGCTATGGAATGAATTATTGGAGGAAATTTGGAAAACATGGTCATGAAAGGAAAACTGAAGAAAACATTTAAACCTAATTGTGTATTATACAAAGAGAATTTCAGAGCAACTCTTAGGCAAATATTACATAAATGTATACCTATATTAAATGATTAATTTACCACAGGTAATATACTTGAAGGCTCAGAGACTGTTTTCCCATTTGCCTGTGCATGTAGCACTTCTCAGCTGAAATACAGCCTAGGTACACAAATACACTTAACTTGCTCATGGGGAATTGCAGAGGAGGAATTGTGAATGTAATGCTTGTAAACAGCTAGAGAGCAATCGCAGTCGCTACCAACGGTTCCAGTGCTTTGTTTCCATTAAAGTGACAGTGACTGAGTTTAACATCTCAGAGAGTCAGTCCTTGATGGCCAAGAATAATTTTATATCCTCCCAAGTATAAAGCATCCAATCCCCCCTAAATGCATTAGCAACAGCTGGTAGATCTACTGTAAATACTCTGAATAACTACCAGATTCTCAGCAATCGATCTCCAACATGGGAGACTTGATAGCTGCGTTGTCGGTCAAGAATCATGTCTCTGATTTATGCCCCCATGTGATATCTGCTTCCCTTCATGAGAAAGCTGGCTTTGTGAATAGTTTCATCCCTCATTTCAACATTTACCGAGGAAGGATGTGGGCACAGAGGCAAGGGGACTAAGGGACCTTCAGTACTTTCAGAGCCACCATGAGAGAGAGGACCTGAAATCCAACCCAGAGGTTGTGCTGGTGTCTTCAGAATTTAGGAGATACTGTAGCAAAGCTCAACATGTTCTTTTTTATATATATTAAAAAAAGCTAATTCTACTCATGCTTCCCTATTCACAAGTACTGAGCTGCATGTCCAGAAGGTCTGGCTAGGGTATAGATGAGGGATGCCAGTTATCTCCCCTTCCCTCTATCTCCTGGGTTCTTCAGCACGTGGTCAACAAGTTGAAGTCACCAAGATGTGCCTTTTAGGAACTGACAGTGATTGTGGTCTGTTGAGACATCCTTGGACCACTTGTGCAAGTCGTTAGGCTTTATTCCCTTTTAGCTTCTTATCTCTGTGTCTTCACACTCCAGTCCTGTCCATCACCTTTCTGTTATCTTCTCATAACACAGACTGTCCTTTGTTTAGGTCTGCCTGCTTTCTCCATCTGGGTGTTCTGGGAAGCTGTGTGTCTGGGTGCTGGGAACTTGCAGATCTGGTAACCTGGGTGCTATCAACACTTGCCATTCTTAGAGTCCTGCTTCTGTTTTTCCTTCTGGTGCTTTCACACACAGACAGGCCCCTTCACTCTCCATTCATACCAATGTTAATATCTTTATTACGTATCTCAGTTTTCATGCATGGATTTAATCAGTTTGCGTTTCTGCACCCAGAAGAATGTGTCCCCACTCCTTACAGGTTGTCAGTCATAGCCTCTTCCTTCTGAGGAGCAAATACACTCAAACAATATTTTCTGAGGTACCCATGTAACTAAGGGCAGGATACAGTAGAGACCATAGGAACACATAAACTGAAATGCAGGCATATTTAAGTCATTGAAGTCTAATGTTGCATCCCAAACTCCCTTTTCCTAGTCACCCACTCAACCTGGAGGTTTATATGGATTTATTTTTCAGGACAGTAAAAGATAGGATTCACCCTCTTTACTTCTAGTAAGATCAAATCAGATGTCAAAGTCCAACTAGTCTTCTAGGTTTCGTGTACAACATAGCTAGAGATAGGCATCTCCAACTGAACTGGGATGGAAGACTATAAAATGTAGTTATTGACCTGCCTGGGGAAATCCCTGTGCTCCTCAATGAGATGGGGACGGTATAGTGGGGACAAATACTTCCAGCTACTGGATAACACCATAAACAGGATATTATTCTGAATGGACTTTTGCCCTGATTGGTTCTGGGGCTGTATCTTCCTTTTGTCTCCTTAGGACTAAAGGTCATCACTGGAGTAACACTGCAGTAATACTGGGTAATCTCAGCACGCTATACCTTTGTCAAGATATTTTGTAAGCATTATGTTGAAAGAACAATTTATCAGAATAGTTTTAAAGGGCATAGTAAGACAGTTCTGAGCTTGTTTTTCCAAGGGGGCTCATGATAGGAAGAGTAAAAGCTTATTTCTTCAGACACAATGGCACTCATACTCAGAAGGTAAAGGAAGTTTTGTGAGTTAACTTGGGAAAAAAATTTCTTGATTTTAAAAGCATGTGCATAAAAATCTAATTTTAGTATTAGGAATGCTTCAGATAATGGCTTTGGGCTTACTGGCATAATAAGAATGGCAGAGAAGGGGAAAATGCTGGGGGTTTGATTTGTGTTTCTTGAAGGAGAGAGATCTTTCCTGAACTTTTTAATGGGAACTTCTACTGGAGGGTGCTTCCAAGGGTAATGAACTCCTTCAAGGATGAGGAAAGCCTTTACCACACCTCTTATTTCTTGGTAAGAGCCATAAGTGTAGGGTTTCTATCCAGAATAAGGTAACTTCTTCCTCTTGCGTAGAGTTTAAGTAAATCCACTTGGAAGAATTTGGCAATTCAAAATCAGGTTGTGACTAGCTGGTGGTCTTACTGTGGTTATATGCTTGTTGACAGTGACTCTGTATTCATGTGTAGCCAAGACTGAAGCATCTCTTCCTATTATGTCTTATGCTTTCCATCCTTCATGTTCTCCCATGTTACTTTTCTTCCATTTGGTGCAGATCAAGACAGGACCTCCCAGATTTGTGGGTTGTATGCCGTGACACAATTTGTATTTCACAGCTTGGTCTGTCCTGTCTCAGGCTCTGCATTCTTTGCCTGGAAACTTAATAAAGCAGAAGCACTTCTGGCTTGATGTTCTTCTGCAAGCAGAGACAAGGCAAGGCATGGAACTGGGCCAGGAGCTGTTTCAGCCATTGGTGTTGGTGTCAGCGAATATGTAGCCCAGAAAGGGTCATTTTACAGGCCCCTGTGGAACAGAAAAGGAAGGTTTGGGAGGTGTCAACCAGCACACAAAGCTCCAGTATGGTGATCACGCTAGGTGTTTTGGGAACTTTCATATTTGGACAAAACCACTCTTTGTTTCCCACTAGTAATATGCATGACAGACTGTCCGCTGTTAATTTGGAAGACCTAGACTTTTTCTGGCTTACCTAATGAAGTGAGTGCATGTGGTGAGTTGACCCTGGCTGGATGCCAGGTGCCCACCAAGCTGCTCTATCACTCCCCTCCTCAGCTGGATAGGGCAGAGCAAGTGCAACAAAAGGCTCATGGGTCGAGGTAAGGACAGGGAGGGGTCACTCAGGAATTACCATCACGTGCAAAACAGATTTGACTTAGAAAAAATAGTTTAATTTATAACCATTCAAATCAGAGTAGGATAATGAAAAGTAAAACCAAATCTTAAAACACCTTCCTCCCAGCCCCCTCTTCTTCCCAGGCTCAACTTCACAATTTCTCTACCTCCTCCCCCGAGCGTTGCAGGGAGATGGGAATGGGGCTGCGGTCAGTCCATCACACACTGTCTGTGCTGCCCTTTCCTCCTCACACTCTGCCCCTGCCCCAGCCGGGCCCCCCATGGTGCTGCCCTTCAGGCCCAGCCGGCTCCAGCCCCGGCCCCCCTCCCCGGCCTGGGGTCCCCCGCAGGCTGCGGGGGGGTATCTGCTCCCCCGTTCGCCGCCATGGGCCGGGGGCATGGCCTGCCCCAGCGGGGGCTTTGCCAGGGGCTGCCAGGGCATCTCTGCTGGGTGCCTGGAGCCCCTCCTGCCCGGTCGGGGGGCTGCAGGGTGCTGCTCTCATATTTTCTCACTCTTCTCTCTCCACTGCAGTTTTTTCCCCTTCTTAAACATGTTACCCCAGAGGTGGTACCGCTGTCACTGATGGGCTCAGCCTTGGCCAGCGGCAGGTCTGTCTTGATTGGTCATGTCCATAGACTCCAATGGACATGGGGGAAACTTCTCACAGAAGCCATCCCCGTAGTCCCCTTGCTACAAAGCCTGGCCACACAAACCCAATACAGAAAAAACATGCAATTGTACATTGGGCATCTGATTGTAACTTCAGTTTGGCTGACTGGATGAGAGATGAGGTAGGTTGAGACGTTTTGAAACCACTGTGATATTTCCATTCATAGTGTTGATTCTTCAACAAGATATGCCCTTGAGTCAGAAAAAGTCTCATGGAATTTATAAGAAGAGTCTTTGAGAGGGTTATCTTGTATGCACAGTCCTTGGATTCTTGCCTTGGAATGGGAAGTGCTGAAAGGGAGCACCTGCACCCACCCTGCACTTTCCAAGGTATGAACTGAAGAGTTTGCTTCTTTTTCTTTCTTGTTCCTAAATATCTACACAGAAATGGATGGGATAGCAGAATAACAGGCTATAAGTCTGCTGAACTTTGGCTATTACAGTCTAAGTCGTTCTCTCTTTACTTGCCACCCTCTGGTCTAACCTGCTGACAAACTCCTTATCTTCAATTTTCCCCTCCCTTCTGAGACATCTAACTTTGGGGGACAGCGCTACACTGTTACATTATGTTTGTACAAGGGGAAAACCCAGAATGGTTTGATGATATACACTGTTAGAGGAAAATATATCATGCCAGATCCAACAGCCCTAGAGAGGTAAGGGTACTGCAGCTATGCATCCCCAGATCCACCTGGTATTGAGGCTGGAAACGTACTCCCAGTAGGCGAGCATGCTCACACACACACACAGAGCACATCTACACACCACATATGTACAAATACACAGCTGATCACACAGGTCAACGCAGACAGACATGCGGAGCACTCACATGAACACAGGCAGCACAGCAGCCTCACCCTAACTCCCCTCTCTGGCTGGGCAGGATGGGGAATCACTAGTGAGAGTATATCTATATGCATGTATGAGGTAGATCCCTCCAGGAGCTGGGCTTAGATGCTTAGCCTGCCCCAAAGCTGGTCTCTAGACCCCAGTCTCACCAGTTGCTGGCACTTGGACATATGAACCTCCGAGGCCACAGCCCCTCTGTAGTTGCTAGCACAGACCATCTCACTCATCCTTCGCCCCAAGGACTTAACTTTTACACATTTACACATACACACACACACTCTTGCTCTCGCTTTCACTCCTAGAGACCCCACTGTCTCTCTGGCAGCTGGTGGGACTCCCCTGGTCCCACTGATAACCTGCTCCTCCCATGCTCTCACTGCTGAAAACAGACAGGCAGACACCTGGCTCCCAGATGGCTTTACGTACTCACAGGTATCCTTGCTAGTGATCACTCACTCACCAGCGCATCCACGCTCACTGCAGCTGCTGCCACCGCAGACTCTCAGGCCCCTGTGACCTGAGGTCCCACCCTGGTTGCTGCACTTGGATCCCCTAACACACACATGCACAGAGAACAGAGAGCTCGCCCCCAGGAAAGGAGAAAGGAATGTGATTAGGGAACAGGACAGAAGGCACTGATCAGGCAAAGGGCATGGCCAGGCAAGTGTACTGACCAGCTCCCTGTTCACACGCATCCCTCCCTTTTTGTCTGCTTATCCCTCTTTTCCCACGTGCTTCCTTCCCAGATCCCCTAGATGCCTTCATTTTCCACCTTTGGTTCCTGTTCTAAGCATGCCATAGTAAGTCCTAGGAAAGCCTAAAACACTTTTCCCTTGCATCCCATAATACATCCCAGCCCTAGGCAACAGCTCCATTTAGGTGGAAAGGTGAAGTGTAGTGCTGATCCTGATGACTCATCATGGTGGGCTCCATGCCTGGACACTGGGGCTGGTGGCTCTGCTGGGCCAACCCTAGGAGCGGTCCAGACAGTGTCCATTCCTTGGGAGTCCTTAACTCAGGATCCCTGCCTGCTACTGTCTCTCTGGTTTCCTTTGTGGGAGCTTTTATCATGTAACCTAACATATAACAATTTTCTGTGCAGTCGAAAAAAAATTAACCTCCCCTTTTTTAAAAAAAAAACTTTCTGCATTGCAGCAAGGGAATTGACAATTTCAGGTCTACAAATCTGTCTAGCCAGCCAGTTCTGTAGCTGCCGTGTTCCAGTTTCTCCTCATGCAACAATTGCACAGACTCCAGGTACTATATAGGTCATGTGTTGTGTGCACAGTGGGCAGGGGAAAGACATTTTGCTAGTAATATAATTACAAAGAGCGTTGACACAGGAGTAGGTGAAGGTGAACCTCTCAGAATGGAAATGAAAACTTCTGCTCCAGGCCCCCAGCAGAGCGCTGTTCATCCAAACAGCTTCTCTTTTCCTGAGAACAGTTATGGAGACTGACAAGTTGATTTCATATTCTTAGGAAAATATTCAAACTTTGTTCTTCTCAGTGGCATCACAGTCAGTTTAGTGTCCCTGGAATTTGGACATGTAGGATTTCTCGTATTGCTCCACAGAAGAGGATTAACAGGCTGGCCAAGGTTGCCTGGGAAATGCTTTCCTGTGCCGTTTTCTTGGAGGTAACTTTGCAAAAGTGAAAATTCCAGTTACCTCTTCTCAAAGTTGGGGCTTGGTGATATCACACCACGCTTCTACCAGACTAGTTGAGGGCTACATCTGGTCAGCTGGCAGCATGCTGGGCAGACAAATGATTGATTTAAGTGTGCTGCGGATGTGTGTAGTGTGGAAGGAAAGAGTCAGGGCAGCACCACCTAGTTCGGATGAATTTGTCCCCAGAATGAGACCAAAATCAGGACGCATTCTTGCTGCAGAAGCTTGAATAGAGCCCCTCTCTTCACAATGGCTGAAAGACAAATTCAAACTAAAAGGGCATGATAAAGGAAACTGGAACAGTATAGAAAATTAACTATTGTTATAATTTATCAAGGGCAGCAATGTCCTTCATTGCACAAATTTCAACTCAAGACGAAGTCAAGCACATGTTCCAGTTCAAGAAAGGCTTTTGGGCTTCACATAACACATACAGGGAAAACCTTACAGTGCACAGGGTTGGAGCAGGTGATTATTTGTGCCCTTCAAGTCTGTGGGTTTCATGTAGTCCTTGTCTGTAAGAAAGAGGAGCCTTGTTAATATGTGCTAAAGGTGTAGCGTGTCTAAAATAAGCACATGTCCAAATGGGAACACTGTGATGGGAAATGGGAAGACTGTTTTCCATAATGGTTATGGGGTGGTAAAACAGCAGCTGGTCTTTTCTGTACTAGGATATTAAGACACATTAAAAACATAACTTTCCCAATTAGCAAAGATGAAACTACACAAGTTGCATAGAGAGGAAGCCAATGCAGTGTTGCAACAAACAAACAAACAAATGCTAAGTGAAAGGAGAGAGAGAAAAACAATAGAAAAGAGGTCTATTAGAGACCAGAAAGGAATTTAGGATATTGGAAAGGGGTAGAAAGGAAGAAGAGGTGATTGTGCTTGCAAAAAATGAAGCCTTTCTGATACAGTGTGGGACCTGTTTGTGCAGAGTCTCACTCACCAAGAAGAATTGGATCACCTTTCTTTCAAATGTCTTTTATTTTCTTTTTTCCTTTTTTTGGGTTTGGTTTTTTTTTTTTTTTTTTTTGTACTTCAGAACATCATTTAAGATTCACATGCCTGGTACATCACACATACCTACTCAAGTGCCTTTCTCCATGAGAAAAATTGTATCTTTCATCAAGGTAATGTATTTTTTTTAAACTGTCAGAATCATTCCGATGAAATGCATGAAGAAATCAATAGCAGAATTGTATTAAAGAAAAACTACAGCTTTGCTCACAGTTAAAGGTTTCAAGTTCAATAACGTTGGACTTTAAAGAGAAGGAAAGAAATTTCCTTCATTTTTACTATAATGCACTTAATGCACCATACAGAGAAGAATAGAAGCGCTGCCCAATAGACCCTTTGTGTTTTCCTCAACCTTTGCTATCAGCTTCCTTTTCAATTTCTTTTTAATTCTCCTTGTTCATTTTCAAAAAAAACCCTTTCACTGCAAACAAAGCTAATTCCTTCCAGTGACACTGCACCAGCTATCACTGCATACTGTCACAAACAATATCTGTGATGTTTAAAGAGCTATCTTTTATTTTGAAATATTGGTAGAAAAGGTTTCTCTGGTTCTGTTTTTTTCAAGATAATGCAAAGACAGACAAGAGAGTGGGCTAGTGCCATAACAAGTACCTGATTTTTCAAACATACCTGTCCTCAATATGTTAATACACAGTGAGGAGAAGAACCAGATAAGCAAGATGTAACTGTTATTGCAGAGTATTTTCTTTGGGGATTCTTTTCTGTCAGAAATGCAGGACTGGCCCAAAACAGCTGCTGTTGTTCCGAAATACCTACCTAGCTACTCTACATGGCTATAGCTCAGGTATAGCTGTGGGATTAGTCTCTATTGGTGTCTCATAAGTCATCTTCTTCCATTTAAATCTACTCCAGGCAGTCATTTATCAAAACCTTCCTTTGAACTGAGCTTGCTTTTTTCCCTTGCTGTCTTTGAATATTCCTCCCACCGACAGCTAGTCTTTCTTTACATTCTTTTTACATTACTTTGTGTGGGGTTTTCTGCCAGCTAACCCTCACAGAAAGTTTTGCTTTCTGATTTTAAATAGTATTTCTAATAAATAGTATTTACTTTTCTAAAGTAAATACTTTTCTGGTTAGGGAGAAAGGATTTCTGCCAAGGAGCAGACATTGCCTGTAACCTTATGAAGACTTAAACTGGGTTTTAGGTTTACATGATCTGACCATCTCTTTGTTAATAAAAGTGCACAGTGGGTTATGTATACTTCTCTGTCCCTCTCTAATTGAAAAGCTGGTTACTTTCCACCAGTAACTGACTGTGATGCTGTTTGCACCTGAAAATCAGAGTCTTTGGGAATACTTACAAAAACATGAATGTGGTTAAGGACCTGATGTCCAGGGAGACCACAGCCAATAACACTGACTGACAGTACAGCCTTGTCTCGTTCTGCTCCCACAACCGTCAGTATCTGCTTTGGGTTGTTCACTCTCCATGCCAGAGAGCAGTTTCTATTTGACATAATGGACTCCAAGTCCATCACCAGTTTTCCCACATCTTGCAGTAACGCCAACAGCAATGACAAGGTACTTCTTAGCTGTTTTTTCAAAGATCCTATCAAAATGCCCTTCTCTCAGGGGAGAGAAAAAAAAAAAAAGAGGTGCTGGTGAACACTTATTTTCTTGCTTACATGCACAATAGTAGTGCTTTTAGCCAGTCTGTACCAGCTCCTTACTGCTTCTTCTCTCTTCTTCATGGGATTAGACTGGGTAGAGGAATGGTTTCTGCCTGAGATTCCAAAACTGGTGAGCAAGGGAGCAGCTGTACTGGCTGAAAGGCTGCTGGAAGGCTCGGCTGTGCGAGGAATACAAAAATTGAGAGGATGTTTATTTTAGGTTAAGGTTAAATTAAGTCTTCCTAGGGAGCAGACAAAAAACCCCCCAAAACTAACCAACAAAGGGCGGTAATAATAAAAAGTCAATACGCTAATTAATCTGAATTAAATTTGTCTGGTCTTAGCTGAAGTGGAGATAATATAAAAAGACTAACTGAATTTGTAGTTTGAAGTTCTGCAGTGCCTATTCCTCCCCCTTTACCTGTAGGAGGCCTCCATGGTCTCCTGTGTGTAACTTCTCTAAGGCTTTTCTTACCTCCTGAGTGTTGAGGCACAAGGTGTGCTGTGATCTGGGAGAGCAGAAGGATGACTGACAGTCCTTTGGCCTGCACTTGTAAGGCAATGATAAAACAGTGAGCCCATCTTTAAAATTATATGGATCACTTAGTACTGGCTGGTTGAAACAGTTGAAAATGGACTGTGTCACCTCCTTTTGCAAAAGGACAATTTTTCAGTATTGGCCAAGTAGTGAATTTACTAGTCAAGTTCTGACAGAACAGGTACTTTAGCTGCTTTTTTTTTTTTTTTTTTTTTTTCCAAGATAAGGGCAGCTTCCCCCTCCCAGGTTTGCACCCAGAGATGCTTATTGCCCATCTCTCCTGTGTTAGGGCAGTCCACTCTCACCACGGTTACTTTAGTGAGAGGAGGTGAAGGGCAAAGGAGGGTCAGGACCTGTAGGGAAAGTCAAAGCACAGCCTTTACTTGCAGGGGAGGGTGTGACGGGAGAGGGTTTAAGGCTGCTGCTGAAGTTAGACCTGATAAGGAGGGAAGCACTAGAAGGGTCTGTGGCAAAGGCTTGTGGAAAGATGAAATGGGAGCAGGAAGACACCTAGGGCAGGGTCATGTCCGCTAGAAACCCGCTGTTAGTATTGCTCTTCTGTGTGCTTAAGGGCATCCCAATCATATTTTGTCAAAGGATGAAGGCATGGGAGGAATGACTATATCGATCTTGTGGAAAGATTAATGAAGAAGACTTAGTAGAGGCAAGTCCGTTTGCTTTAAGCATCTCTTGTACTTAACTGGTGGCTTGGCAGCTTCCCTTGCTTTCCCTATGCAACACTAAGAAAACAGCGTGGACAAATCCTGGGGCTATTTGCCTACTTACTATTATTCTGGCAGCGTTTAATGCACATCCATGACTCTTGCATTCAAAGACATCTCCCTGCTCCACAATGTCAGGCTCTTGTGTATGCTGAGGGAACAAAATCCATCACGGGTTTCCACCTCCAGTCTCTCTTTTATACAAGCAAGCTGTCCTCTGGATCAGCACCGCATCAAACATTGCCACGTCTCTGCAGTATGGGCTTTACAGCAGGCGGCAGCAGGCTGTTTGCTGCTGGTTTGCGTGGTGCCTTGTGAGAAGGGACTTTTCTCACCTGTCCTGAATGCTGCCTGTCCCAAACAAGGATAGTAAATGTTAATAAGTGGGAGAAGGGGCAGGGTGAAGCCATTAATTATGAGGAGGGTCTGAACCCTCAGTCAGCTCAGCCTTTCAGGACATGGTGATATATTAAAATACTGTCTATTTGTAAGACTTCTCTAGTCCGTCAGATCCTCTATGTCTAAAAAATGTGGGATTAAAGACAAAAGATATTTTCAGAAAGCATCTGCTGCAAACAAAAATGTGCACGTGCGTGTGACTCCATGTAATAGATGCACGCAAATTATGAGTACTGCAAAACCAGCTAGATTTTGTGTGTGGATATATATGGAGACCACTTTCATAGTCTGCATGTGCACGCGTATACACATTTAAGTATGTTGTGCGATGGTATGAGATCTCTTCTGATGCTAGGCACTTTTCTGATCTTCAATAGCTTTTTCACACAGAAATGGTGCCAAGAATATAAGAATTTGTAGTTAAAAATTGTGTCACTGGGTAGTGGTATTGTGCAGGTGCTCTTAACACCTTGATGTGCCAACAGTCCTTGCAAACAGGAACTGAAATTGCTGTATCTGGACAAATATTTTTCACTAGTTACAGCATAATTCCCTAAATACAACTATTTTTCAGAATGTAAGTGGCTGTAGCCTTCCTCTCTCTACTCAGGCATACCTATGCAAGCATACAACATTTGCAGTGTTTTGTGGGTATTAAACCACTATGGAATTAGAAATTTTTTAATTTGAAAACTGAGTAATTGTTCATGGTCTATGCCCTTCTTCTTTTCTTTCTTTTTTTTTCTTGGTCTGGACACAAAATTTTCCTATCTTTCCTGCATCAGGTTGCCAGTCTTTGGCTGTGCAAATCCAGAGAATTTTCAAACGCCATAAAAAATAAAATGAAATAATGAAAACGTGAAGGTGTGAGTAGCTCAAGACTGCAGCAAGTATAGCTGCATATTGGAATTGTAAAATACTTCTTTGTACTCGGCTTCTGTGAGTTGACAGTAGTCTGTGTGTACACGGAATTTTGTAAGGACTTACCTGGCTCTGAGAAATAGCTGTGACAAAACCAAACTGCAATATTTTACTCAAAATTAGTTCTTTTGATGTACATGTACTTTCTTTCTTGTAATGAAGCAGGGGTTTTCAGGTTTCTCTTGCTTTTATAAACTCTTTAGAAAATTTTCCGTGAAAGTACTTCATATCAAAATGTACAAGAACAGGTTCTTTTATTTTTCTCTTAGGTGAGTTTCACAAAGGGCTTTTGCAGTCTGATCATCCCAGTACAGAAATTCTGACTCACTGAAATGACCATCAAGAACCAAATGCCTTTAACCTTTAATGGATTTGGAGCTCGATATGAACTTGAGGAGTAACATCTGCCCTTAGCAAGAGCTGAACTTTTTCAGCTCTTCAGCGTGAACTGTGCCCGTTCTGCAAGAGAACCAGAAATGAAGTTCAGATTATTCTGCAATTCCAGGTTTGGGCTCCACTATAGTTATGAGTGACCAACACCCAACGACAGCCTTTTTTCCCCCCAAATCTATACAAGATTGGGAAGAATGCCTTAAATATGAATCTCTGCTTAGGCCAGGCAATGTTAAAAATGCACAATGATTTAAAAGGAGAGAATATAGCATGAGCTGAGAATTGTTGCTTTACTTGTAAAACTCATTCAGGTTTCAAGGTTTCTGTGTTAGTCAGAGCCCCGAATGGGACTTCTGATAGCAACTACAGTTTATTTTCCGCTTTTGCTTTTCAAAAGTTGATGTCAAACCACTGAAAGATCAAAAGGATTTTTATTTTTTTTCCTGGGGCTGTGTAAAGAGAGGGGAATTGTCTCAGAATCAGGAGTCTTAAATGTGCTGCGTTTGAGTCATTCTGATCTGCTGTATGTGGATTTTTTGGGAGGCTTCTTAATTTAGTGACTGAGCCAATTCAGATCATAGTGGTATACAGAGGCTGCTTTCATAATGCAGCATCCAGGTGTCTTTGGCAAAGTCGATGTACTAACAGTCCAGTTCCACTCTTCTATCATATATGTTCTATAAACCATTTTTACAAAATCGATAATTTAAAAATCTTTTTGTCTGATACAGCAAAACCAGTTTATGCCCTTTATGGTCTGACAGCTTAATTTTTATTTCTTAAAGAAAAAAATATTTAAATCCTAAACCCAATTTTGAGTAATACAATTGTTAAAAAGCCTGAGAAATTAGCAAGCTGCTTTTAGAAATGTTTAACTTAAAAACAGTCAGGAAGGTTTTCTTTTACCTTTGTTTAAAAAAAATTATATTCCCTCAAAATGAGACCTTTGTGCCAAGTTTCATTCTGGAGCACAGCTTTACAGCTGAGCTAAAACCCCCTATAATAGGAGAAAAGTGACAGACCCTTAACTATAGTAGCATGAACAGCACTGCTATAATTCCTAGGTGAACTTTGTCCCTGGATGTGTGTTTTTGGAGTGTGCCGGGGTGACATTCAGCCTCTACATTCATTTTTATGATAATTCAGAGTAAATTGTGGTGCAATAAACTCTTCAAGCCTGTCTTTCTTGTGAAAGCCATGAATCAATCAGCTGCAGGCTTTTTTAGGTCTTTTCAATGTATAGTGATCATTTAGATTTGACATGCATTGTGAGACCTTGGCTTAGCTCCTCTCTATGGTCTGTCATTAATTCCAGCCTTTACTGTTCTGAAGTACAGTGAAGGATGACTGAGAAATCATTGCCCCTCTTCAGCTCTGTTATTGCACAAAATAGCAGCGCAATAATTTTTTGTCAATGTTTTACTCTAAAAGCTTTCTACATCAGTTTTGAAAAGGAAGCAATAAAGCCCATTCAATGGTATGAATAAAAATCCTTTGAGGTTTAGGCGCAGGGCTGCTTTTCTTCAGCTGGTAATCAAATTGGAGCTAAAATGAAATTGAGTTTTCTTATGAAAATAGCCTTTGTTGCTGGGAAGGCTGGTAATTCATAAACAATAACCTGCTCTTTTGTGTGGATAATAATATATTCATGTTCTTTCAATAGGGTAAAAGCCAGACCTAGTGCATTATGGTACAGTAAAAATAGCAGAAGGAGCTTGCTGGAATAATCTTGAAGAAGAAATGTAGCATTCGGTGACTTAAGCTTTCAGCTCCCATCTGAAATTGTACTTTGCTTTTATTTGTGAGCCGGGTTTTAGTTGTTGATTTGTTGCCGCTATACAATATTTGGTTAATTGTGGAAGATCTCAAGCTGTGCTCATCACTGCTCCTGCGAAGGCTGCTGCCAGCTGCTAGAAACAGAGCCTGCTGCTACAGGATGTACACTATTCACAGGAGCAGCCTCTCAGCGCTGATTATCACTGAAGAGTTCCCCGCTCTCCATCACTCTGCGCCCTGCACGCAACCGGACTGCCGAGCACAGGGAGGTAGGCTGCCTGCCCTCTCTCCAGGGCGAGGGGAAAGGCGTACAGTGGGGTTGCGGAGAGCATGGTGGGTGAACTTGCTTGGGGATTTTCCAAGCGCCGGTGGGGAAACTGGCTCCCAGCCCCCGGGAGGATGGTGCCGACTCAGTCACTTTGGAGCTGAGCAGGGGCTGGAGGAGGACGCGGGGGTCACAGAGTGAGGGTTTCCAGGCGCACTGTGAGGTGCTCTTGGAAATGTTGCCTCGGGGTTCGGTGTGTTTTTTTGAACTAGCCGGGTGATCCTCCAGAGGTTTGACCCGGCACTGGTGCTTGTTGGCATTTTGGGGCATACCTTGTTGTCGCATCTGTGTTTTGCAACTTGATGCTAAAGGTCTTGGTATGGGTGAAGGATGCTCCCCAGATAGGTTGTGTGGGCAAGAGGCTGGCAGAAAACTCTGGGAGCGGGTCCTGTCTGCAGTGACTCTTTTTCTTTGCCTCAGCTTGCAGGGAGTGGAGGGTAAACTTCAGTCTGAGCACCTGAAATTACCTCCCTCCCCCTCCTCTCCATCAGCATATGCTTTTAAATTGTTGATAGCTTTGATAGTCTTGAGCTCTGAGTGGTGATAAAAAAAATTGCATGCAGACACAGGCATGTAAAAATGCTGCTTTGGGGTCTGTTTACGTGTGAGATGCAGACTTGCTCAGTCTCACCGACGCTGAGGTGAGAGATTGTTTCAGGATTTCATTCTGTTTTGACTAGTCCCCCTGCCTGGGTGACAGGAGTAACACTAAAACCACTCATCAGAGTGCCCGGGCAGATGCAGTGTAAGACACGATAGCAGGTCAAAACTGTGCTGTTACTTGTGGATGTCAGTTGCAGGAGGACTAGAGGACAGACGGTGTCTTGGTGACAAGTCGGAAGCAGCTTTGCAAGGGGCTTTCTTCCAGTGAAAGGGCTTGTAACCCAGCCTCTGCAAACCCCACTCTTTTTAATCAAAATCAGGAATTGATTAAAACCAGGTGTATTGTTCTCCTGATAAACTTTCCCAAGGCTTCAGAAAAGTTTTGAAAAAAACAAACCAGAGCGTACCCTAGGCAGATATAAAGTAAATGAGAATGTAAAGTGCAAAGACTTACAATGGGGATTATTTTCTAAGTAACATTGAAGTTAGATCTCTACCATATGCAAGGCTGTCTTGAGGCAGTTGCAGAGGTTTTTATTCATTTTTAACAGTGAAATTACATGCTTAACAAAAGGAACTTTTAAAGGCACAGTGGTAACTGACAGTCAAAGCAATATATGTCATTATCCAATTAGTACACACAAGTGTGTTTTTATTATTCACTTAACATACCTCTGTGTTTGGCTCTCAGAAATACAATGTTTTATTTCTCAAAGTGTTTTAAGACTGATATGTGTTTTACTGCTGTAGTTGGAGTAATATTTTTGCACATTACATGTATTTACATCTTTGTTGCTCAATAGATTACCTCTGTTTAGAAGAAAATTTCTAAAATGAAAAATTGTTTTTGTAGGTAAATGCTGGCTGGACAAAATGTACCATACATTCAATTCCAGTTTTCTTCACAGCTGGAAAATCTGCTTTATATTGCATCCAAAGTTGAATTGAGATAAATAATATTGCTTGTCTTTAAAGGAATGATAGTACAACAAAATTTTCAAGTGATTTGAATGAAATGTATGTTAGCATATAATGGAGCACTTGTTGGTACCTGCTAGCATGAGAACAGAGTCTATTGAATAGAACCATGCTTTTTGTTTTGTTAAAAAATAAACTAGCAATGTGGTGTTGGCATTTGTTTCATTGGGAGACTACTTAACTGACAGATGCGGTGGTGATGTTAGCTTTTTAATTAGAGGCTTAGCAGAGTTACGATACATTGTATTATCAGAGTTCTTTAGGAGAAAACATTTTGGTTGTAGCTGCACAGTGCTGTCATACTAGCACCAAATAGGTCAAATAGGTATGACAAGTTTTCCAAAGCTTTAGAGAGAACAGTTTTCTTCTCCTGCTATATTTAAATAAGATTTGGTGAACGTGTTTGAAGAGGATTATGTTTCCTAATATTTCTGATGCTGTATTCACCTTTGTCATGGAAATGCATGCTTTGTTCTGGGATTCATGCAGAAAGGATGCTTCACTTAGGTGTATGGTGCTCGAATGAAGCTCTGGTATGTGCATAAATGCCCATGAAAACAAACTCAGTCTTTAAGTTTCCCTAATGTTAGATATTCCCCATATTGATAGCACCACAGAGGGACAGCTGCATACTAAAGAAAGCATAAGCTTTCCACAAGAGAACTGCTGGTGTATCTCATGCCCAAGTACTATTCTGTTATTTGGCAGTATTATGAATAATGACTAATTACCTAGCAGTGAATCACTTTAAGACCTCCAAACTCATTTCTTGGTGCCTATATTAGACCACGATATAAATAAGTATGATGTTTACCAATGTTAACTTTATGTACCACTGTAACTCACAAAAGTAGATATTTTCAATTGCTATTAGCATTTGTAAGTTCACCAAGGAGCACATTTCCAGACTATGCAGCCATAAATTACACCGTACTCATTACAATCCAAAGTTGTCCACTGTTGACAAAGTTGGTTGAGTGATGCACTGTACATTTGCCTGGAAATTTTCAGTATCTGCTGATGCTGGAACATACATTTTTTACTGAGCATGAATTTCCCTACAGATGTAAGACAAACAAGTTCACCATAATTATTTTGCAACAAAAAGCAAGTTCTAGCCATTGCAGACAGTAAGGTAATCAAAAGTCCTCAAACCCTGTAGTCAAAAAGATATTGATATATTCAGGTTTGGAGTATTTTACCTAATGAATACATCATGCCACTGGAAAAGAAAGCTGACCTTTAAGATAAGAAGGTAAATAAGGTGAATTAAGATCAAGATTAGTCTAAATGGGAGAACTTTTAAATATATTTTTACACACTCACTTTCTCTGTACTAAGTGTACTGAAATTTTTCAGCTTTGCTTTTCAAGTACTTTGTGGTCATCTCATCTGGGTTTGTATGTAGTTTTGGTTGGGTTTTTTTTTCTTCTAAAACAGTGTTCAGTAAAGGCATATTTGGGTAATTTATTCATATCAGAATGCTGTTGTTAGAATAGATCTGACACCAGGCTGATCTGACAGGTTTTTAAATGTGTAAAAATAATACTTAAGAAGGTAAATATTTTAAAGTATTCTTATCAATAATGATGATAATGAAGGTCACAAATTGCAACCCATATCATGTGGATGAATGTCTGTAAAGTGCTGTTTCATGGACCTTCCTGCTTTTACTCTTCAGATTCTTATGCTTGCTTAAACTTTGTAGGTTTTAGCTAAATGTACTTTTTTATGTAAAGTACAGAGAAAAAAGTTCAGAGCACAAAGCTTCAATAATTTCATGTCTGTTGCTACTTCAGTCTTTGAAAACTAAGAGCTTGTTTAAGGGTGACTTTTTATTTTCTACTAAAATACAAGGTTAGCAGATTTCAGTTTTTATTGCCTTCTCAGCTTTCAATGCACTCTGCCTTATCGGTGTACTTGAACCCACGTGGTGCATATAAAATGAAAAGCTTCAAGTGTTTTTATTAAGACATCCAGGAAGAGCTCTGTAAACAAGGCTTTGCTTTCCAGTGCTCAAGATTTGAATTGTCAGCTGTTATGAACACACTCTTACTTTCTCATTCTGAAATGTGGCCAGAAAGAAGAGCAGATCTCTAATGTGTGTGGTGCCTTCTAGTTGAATACCAATATTTTGCTTTGAGACAGGAATCTTCCACTTTATGAGGAGAGCTGGTCCCTCAGGTTTTCTCAGTGCATGTGATGCCCTGAAGGTAACGTTATTTTACGGTGTAATTCAGCTCATTTTACGAAGACTGTTCTTAAAGACAGTTGAAACAGCATCTTTCTGCTTTGAGGCTCTCAAGTAAAGTACAAATAAGTCAATAAAAGTAAAATATGTTGCCGGTGGTTGAGTTACTTATGGGGCCTCGGGAATTGAAAGAAAGTAGAGATCCCACTTTTGTAGTCTTTAGGGGTTCCAAATGGGCTGGAAATAAGCAAAGGAAAATCAACTGAACAGTGAGCTGAAGAAAAATTCCTTCAATTTGCTGTTACAAATGGGAAACCAAGATCCTAACTCTCCACTGTCTAGTACTTTGCACTTTCTTTGGAGATTTCAGTAAGTAAAAAAACAGAGGCTGACACGGCAGCCTTGTTACAAATCAAAGGCCAGAGCATCCTCTGGGTTAGATTATAAAAGTGGGGTGGAGGAAATGCTGGTTGGGCACAGCGGCTTTCCGGGGCCACGGGCACACTACTGGTGTAAATGTCAAAAAAGCACCCACTGCAACTGTAGGGAGTTTTGAGTCACTTTGTGCAGCTGTAAGGAATCAGAGTTTAAGGAATTAGATTCTTGATCAAGTGTTGTCTCAAAATATTTCCATCATCATTTTTGATGCCACTGGCCAGAGAGAATACATATTGCAAAGTCAGACCAATAGTTATTTGGTTTATTGGGTATGTACATACTGGAGGAAGTACAAATTCGTAGTGCTTTGGAATCTGGAGAAGACTCCCACACAGCACGGAACAGTCTTTTTTTTTTTTACTAAATTTACTTGTGCTTTTGTGATAGACAGAATTTTTTATTCTTTTTTTCCATCCATGGATCTTTTTCCTCACTGGTTTTCTTACCTTGCTGCAAAATAATTTAATCTTCTCTTAATTTTAGCTTATCATTGCTAAAAGCACTGGTCCTGATTTCCCCAGAGCATCCAACCACTTACAAATCGCTGTAACTAATTTGAAATCAGAGCTATGCCATTGTGAAAGTGATGGGAAACACTGGGAAATCAGGTCTGCTCTGTTAAATGCATTGAACAACTTTTCCGTTTTGCTCCCCTTAGTTGCCAGCTGGGGTTAAACCACGACAGCCACTCTCATGTTTGCTAGTGTTGAGGTAATCTATAAAAAAATTATGTTCCCACTACCACACTGAAGCCAATGGAATAGCAGCCAACTCAGAATAATTGGAGCAAGAAGTAACTGGTGCATCCACTACATAGTACCATAGGAAAAGGAAAACTTTTAAGGGTAATCATTATTCAAAATGTTATGGGTAATCATCTTCGTGGTCTAGGCTTGATAGCACATCTGAAGCATTAAACAGCCATCCTCAGACACTTATATAGCCTTTTTCTATACACTGCTTACACTGAAGAAGGAGCACAGCTTATACTTCTACCAATCAGCAAAGATACAAAACTTACAGAGAGTTGCAAAAATGTAATTTCAGTCTCCCTGGGAAATGGAACATCCAGCTGCAAAGCATTTATAAAATACGTCAAATACTTCATATCACATAGCAGCTAGTAAAACATGTCTTGATTTATCTGTTTGAGAGCTCATCTCCAACGTCTCTTTGGAGCTGGTCTTAAACCTTTCATCAAGGCCTTTCACAGAAGTCTTTAACCACATCGGAAATGTGAAAATGTTGCTTTTGAACCATATTGGAAATGTGACATTATGTTGCTTTAATTGAGAATTTTTAACAAAATCCGTACAATCATGCCAATAAATGTTAAAGGATAAAATTACACTGGACTCTACGTGTGCTTTATTAGGCTGTGTTGCAAATATGTAAAATAGATAATGGACCACGGATCAAGAGTTGAATTCATAAGCTGACATAACTGTACGGAAACAATTGAAATAATTTGTAGGCTCATAAGAAGATTTACTGTCATGAGTTTTTAAAATTAATTGAATAGTTTTAACAGGACTTCAAACCAGAACAGTAATTTGAATGAGACTCTACTGCCTGTTAATGTATATAAAACATTGCAGCACCAAAAACCAGCTAGTACTCCAGTTAGTCTAATAGGATAAGAATGTGAGAGTTGAGTTGCTCAGAATTAGAGGTTTACATCAGGCACTTTGACATTGCTGGCCAGCACCCTTGCCAATCCTGAAGTCTGAGTACAAATGTCCTAGATTGACTGGATATAGAAAAAGGTCCAGTTGATACAGATCTCTAATCTGGTGAGGATACCAGCATTTAAGGTTCAATTCTGGGAGATTAATTTTTGTCTTTTATGGGCTATGAAAGTACATTTTGTTGAAGATGCTTCTTGTATATCTCAACACTAACCTAATCCAGAACAGACCGACACTTTTGTGGTACTAAGGAGAAAAAACATCCAACTTTCTAAGTGTCTGAATTTTTAACCACCTGAAAAGCTGTGCTTGAGAATCAACTTTTTGATGTAAACCCACTCCAGAGAAGCACCAGTACATCACCTTACAGAAATTCTGTCCAGTTTGGTATTTGTAATGAGACTTGCATGAGCAGGAGAAAGAGATCCTCTCTCAGTGTGCTTTTGCAGTTATTTTTAAAGCTAAAAATAAGGTATTTAATGTAGTAAGAGAGCTTACTATTTGGAACACTGTGTTCACGTTGTCCCTAGAGGTCAAGCTTTTGTGTGTGTAAAGGCTGCCTCAGATGGCAGCACAGCAAAGGGAGGAATATTGTTCAAAGAGGCAAGGAGTCTTTAAGCTGCAAGAGTCTGCAGTTTCAAAACTATGGCCTGTCTGAAAGTAGGGGTGTAACTGTGTACAGACAACCTGAACCAAAGGACGCATACGGTGATGAAAGGCTGCTGACAGTTCCATCCAGGAGCCGCTGTAGAGATGGGCAATGCTGTATGCTCTGTGAACTTTTACAAACTTCCTGTCATACCCTTGTAGAACATGTCTTTTCATGGGCATTACACATCTCTCTGTGGACGTGCTGTGTGTTTCTAAAGGCTGCCTCCTCTGCCTGGCAGGGTCAGACGTGCTCAAGCAGCATACTCTTTGTTTCGTTATTCATCATACCAAGAGTGTGCGGTAGGTAGTGCAGACCTGGGCAAGTAGTCAGCGAGAGCCACTGCAGAGTTTGTCACTTGGCACTAGAAGGGGTAAGGAAATTCCAAAATACCACTGAATAGAGCATGAAAGACTCTTTGGGCTCCATAACACAGGGAAGGGATGTGTCAGCTCTGTGATAGATTAGCTGTATTCATTTTCAGCATAACTGGGAGAGGCTGGCAGTTACTGCACAAAACTCACAGAGAATTAAATCCTTGCATTAGTGGATTTATCTCTGAAGAGAGCATTAGGCATGTTGCTTGGAAGGATGGATCTAATTGTATCTTTTGTGTTGTAAAAATATATGTGAATCTAAAGCCTATGAGCTCTTTTCATTTTTCAGGTTGAGTAAGTCACCAGTGACTATTTTCCTGGGTAATGTTGACAAACAGAAATGCTTTGAGACTAACTGTTCATGAGGGATAGCCCATGGAACAATCATACGTGGTAGTAATTTACAGCTGCTCTCATTCCAAACTGGATATGACTTAGAAACCGAAAGATAGAAAGATATTTGTGCAGTTACTGAGCTCTAGCACCAGTCACGTGCTGTAGTGATTCTGTTATCTGGAAACTACATTTCTGTTCTGAATGGCCAGGGGACATTACATTTCCCATGATTTTCATCCTGTGAAAGGGTGAAATATCTGCTAGCTTTATACAATAATGCTTCTGTCAGTAGATGAGGGGCTAATGTCCTACGCTCCATTGAAGCTGATTGTCAAAGGCGGCAATGAGGGCTTGCCAACTCTTTTTGGTCACATGGATGTGACCTTGGGTGGCAGTGACTGGCATTGTCTTTTGTGTTTGGACTGGGTGCAGGAGACTGGCTGGCTGCAGGGCAATTAGCATGGGCTGTGCAGAACACTATCGTGGGCTCCCCTTGTCAGTAGCACCCTCCCCACGCATGACATGCCTGGTGGCATATGGAGGGAAACCACTGCTCATTTAATGTGTGCTGAATCCTTAAATGAAGAGAAAAAAATGCTGTCATGGCCTACTTAATTTTAATATTGGGGAAGAAGCGAGGAGAGCAGAGTCCCCCTCCTTTCTTGCCTGGCTTTCACTCTGAGGAAAGAAAAAGCCAGCAACCATACAGAACTTGGCCAAAAAGGAAGCAATCACCTCTTTAATCAGGACAACCTCCTCCTTTTCCCTTGCTCTCTCTCCTGTTGCTGGCTTTACTCTATCTGCAGGCAAGGAAGTTTTGGGATTTTCTAAGATCCACAGAAATTATCTTCTTTTGATCTTCCACCTTCTCTCCTTTTAGCAAAGGAAGAGGACAAATCGCTGCATTGCTTTCCTCTCCTTTAAACCCTGCTAAGTCTTCAGGCCCTTAGGCTGTGTACAGTCTGTGATTTGGGGCTCTGCAGCCACACTGGCAGAGCATCTTTGATGTATATTTGGGCTTGAACTTTGAGAGTGTCTTCAGCTGTTCATTGATAGCAAGAAGAGAGCTTTTCCATGTTAATGACTCGTACAATCATGAAGGTTGGAGCTCCAAAAGCTGGTTCCCACCTTGTTCAGGGCCATGAATCTGTGAGGTACCAGGTTCAGGCTGTTTAGCTTACTGACCTGGTACAAAGACCCTTGGTTCAATGCAGTTACGAGTTAAGGATGCCTAATTTGGGCTCATATTAAGATGATATTAAGGCTGAAGCACTTCAAGTAAACACCAAGCACGTTTCAGCGAAAGCATTGGCTAGATCTGCTGGCAAACAGGACTTTGAAGTGAGTTCAAATAGGAAAGGTGATGTATTAAATCAGCTAATAGTCCTTTGAGTAAACAAAGCAACTAAACAGCTCCTCTGCAGAAAATTTAACAGAGAAATTGTTTGTGATGTGATGTCTATCAGAAATTGAGCAACTGGGGAAAATCTCTAAATCACTAGCTCTGCAACACCTTTTTGAAGCCTGCTTTTTGCAAAAGGTGTGTCTAAACACTGGAAGCAGCTCTGGGTTTCTGAGAAGCCGCCCAGCAGGCACGCCACATGGCCCATAGAAGCAATGGGAAAGTTATATTTCCCCATATGCCAGTTTTCACTTTGTAGTAAACAGACTACAGGTGAGGATGAACTTAGTGTCAAGGGGGCAACTTGCTGGTAATGCCAGGAAAAATGTGCTCATTTGAAGTTCAGGAGCATAGCAGGGATTATGAACGAGTATGTGGGTGTTACTGAGTTCCATCACCTGTACATGTCTGCGATACGTTCAAGGTGCAGGCATGCTCTCCGATATCTTGTTGCCTGTCAGAAAGCCTTCTTGCTCATTTCTGGTTGCTGGTAGTCACTTCCTCTCCTCACCTTGGGGTACCATGCTGCCACATGGTTTGTGAAGGATCTGTGGATTCTTTCTCTGTAACTAACATGAAGTATATGTTGGGAGCTGAGAAACTTACATAAGATACGTACCTAAGAAAGATAAGATTAAACCTTTAAAAATATTTTTCAGGTGGCAGTTTTGCCATTTGTCTTAACTGAAGTGTGCAAATGAAGCATCCTAACTGAAGTATCACACCTTTGGAGATGTTTCATGTTATGCCAGTAACTTCTTTCTGCTTCGTTGAGGAGTAAAACCTGCTCATCTCTCTTCATTGATTAGTGTGTGTTTGTCAATGAAAAATGTTTTCTGCAATGAACCTTGTAGATTTCTGTAAACAAAAATACATGATGCAAACCACTAAAGGACATAAAATCGTATATCCCCTTGCTTGCTCTTGATTGAGACTGGATTCTGTGGTGACCCTCTGCTCAGGAGGAAAATGGATTTGTGCAAATTACTTACATCAGCTTTGTTTTGAGGTTACTTTCACAACAGGTAGCTATCTATTGTTTTCCTCTGTACATTGAAGCTAAGTAGTATTGCCATGTTTTCACATATATTAGTTTGATGGGGATAACTTTTCAATCATTTCTCTATGAAACCCAGCAGCAGTTAGAAATAATTATCCATGGCTTGTGAATGGTAGGAATATTACTGAAATATTCTTATTTTCATCGTCAGTGTAAGATTAAACAAAATAAACTGCATTGTCCAACAAGGATAATTTAATATATGTTCTAATTAGTGATAGCCAATTTATTAAAATAATTAGTAACTGTAATACCTTAGTTACAAAGATACTACTTTGGGAAGTATAGGTATCCCCTACTCTTTTGTAATTATTAAAGAAAGATAATATCCACACAATCTGAAAGATGGCACTATAAAAAAAAATTGAGGCATATATGAAACTCTCTACTTGGGGTCTTACTTTCTTTTAGTCTATCTTAAAAAACTCCTCCATTTGATTACAGCAGGAGCTACAATTTTGAAGTAAAATCCAACATGGGATTTTGTTTTTATGCCTGAATGTTTGAGCAGATATTTTCAGAAACATTTGAAAATGCAACGTGAATATGTTCTGGAAATGGGTATCTAACAGTATTATCTCAACAATCTGAGTACTTGTGCAGTATGCTGTTGCTTTGCTGTTCTAGAATTGTTAGAAAACGAGCTTATGGTTGTAGGCAATTTTTAAAATAATTTCACACATACCGTAGACTTTCTGTACAGATTATTTTTGCTTATAAATAGGGTTTTACTCTGATTTTGATAAGAAAGGAAAATTACTGCTTGTAACATCTGCTCTCTACCTTTGCAGGGTAGCTCATTTATGTTTGGTTTTGACTTGTATGAAAAACAGTTGTTAAAATTTATAAAATGACTTGTGAAAACCATCTACTTACATAGTCAGTATTAATTTTAAAATGGAAATGGCTTAATTGTTTGTCTTAATTATTTTTTCAGTAGCAAAGGGAATGAATTCATTAGGCACATTAGTCTTCAGTTCTGCAAACACTTTGCTTGGTTTTCAGCCCATGAAGAGTCGTGATGAGTGATGACTTCTCTTTGTTCAGCACAGGAGCCTGTTTGCAAGCCTGAAGCCTCATTGCCCGCTCTAATGTCTCAGCTGAAGGCAGCAGAAAGTTTGCTCACTGAGGGCTGCTGAAATGAAGATTTATTTTCCATCATAAGTTTTTAATTTTTCTGCAAATCCGGTGTGTTGTAAAGATTGATAAGCCATCCGTAGATTTCTCTGAGGCACCAGTCACTCTTTGGTCAGAAAGGCTTCCCTCAGCTGTTCTTGCAGGGGAGTCTCCTTGCTGTTACGTGGTAGCACATGAGCCGTTTGAATGATGCACAGAGCAGAGCTCACCTAGAAGCAAAATAATTATTTTCAGATGCAAGAATTTTCAAAACTTAGCACTGTGGACAAAATTCCATGAGCCCATGAACCTTCATTCCCTGCTGGGGCTAATGCAAGGGGAAATTTTATGCAGCACCCCAAGACTCTTCAGTAACAAATCACAATTGCCAGGCCTTCACAATCAGGGTGCTGCAGGCTCCTGTCATGGTGACCATCTTGAAAACTGGGAATCAAACTGATGAATGTAAATTATCATAAATATTTCACAGAAATACTGTAGATGGTAACTGAAATATGTTAAAAAAATATCATAAAAACTCATAATCATGATCAAGACTGCCCATTTTATGGATTATGACCATATTCAGGTGTTCTCCACTTTGTGTCTAATAGAGCAAGTTTGAAAACTGATGAATAGGGAGTTGTGCATCCATTACAGAATGTTTGTGCAACTCTACGAATTAAAGTCTTATTACATTTACATAAAAATTCGCTAAGACCATTACCACTGTGCTGCCAAGGATGTCCAGTCAGCTGCGGATGTGTGTGGGAAGAGAAAGCTCTGCAGGCCCCCTGTGGTCTCCAGCTGCTTGTACCAAGGCAGGTACTGCTTTTGTCTGTGGTTAGACAACTGGTTTTAGAGCTTGTGAAAGGTCATAGGGTGCTTTTAGTGAAAAAAGAAACTTGCAACCGTTGTGTAGTGATGAAGGAGGAGGTTTGATGGAGCATATTTTATTATAAAGCTGTTTCCCTGGTGTTCATCTCCATTAACTATTGCTTCTTTTAGCCTTCCACAGCTTTTTATGGTGTTTGGAGATTTTTCACTTGTTTTCAGGTTGAAGTAAGGCTCTACTGTGTTGTCTGCCCTGTTCTTTCATGAAGTCTGGAAAGTCCTCTCCCTCCTGAATTTTCAAGCTTAACTTTTTAAAGGCATCTAGGACCTCACTTTTTCTTTTCTGCTTTGCTCTCTGCTTCCCTGGTAGACTTGTCAGGGGTTGGGTGACTGACTAAGATTCAGTCTTGGAGGATATTGATTGCACAGGAGTGGACTGTATGGAAAAAGACAAAAAAATAACATGAAAACAGTGTTATTCTGTTTCCGAGTCATCAAAGATAAAATAAAAGATGGAGAGCTATGCTGAGATGCCATCCTCATTCCTAGAACTGGAAAAGCTTGAACAGTATATTATTTAACGCAATAAATTCTATGTGCTTTGAAGTCTTGACACAGTGAGTCCCTCTTCGTGCATTTCAGTAACATTTGAGTTGAGTATTTGCTGTTGAGGACTGTCTGAAAGGCAGTTTGGTTAGCAAGTCACTGTGCAGGGTCCTCAGACAGATGGCAGGCAGGTGGCACAATAGGAATCCAAGGCCAGCACATGTAACTAAGTACATAGCGATGCAAAAAGTCCTCATGTGTTGGACGGATCTGTATGAGCAGGAGGCCAACAGATTTGTTGTCAAGATAGGCTAGGAGGGCCCAGCAAACTAGGAATAAAATGCAACCTGATGGAAGGTGAAAATCAGTAGAAAGGCAATTTGACACTGCAATGCTTAAACCTTTGTGTCTCACTTCTGTCCCATGCCTAACCTCACAGTGGAAAAGTGAAGTCTGTGAGATCCTTTATACCTTTAGAGATTAGGGGTCCTGTCTTCATTTCTGATGTTGTCTGTGTTTTTCTGAGAGGAGTTTCTTTAGCAATGGAATACTAAGGTTGGTCCAAGATAAGAAACTTTAAAAACCTTTCTATAGCTGAAATGCTGTGAGTTGTACCTGAGGAAATGCCTGGTGCAGTGCTGTGCTCAGCCTCTCCTCATACAACAGACGATCCAAGTCCTTCATCATCATTTTCATTCTTCTCTGTACTCACTCCAGTAAGTCCTTCTTGCACTGGGGAGCCCAGCATTGGACCCAACACTCCACATGTGTCTCACCAGCGTGAGGCAGAGGGGAAGGATCACCTCCCATTGCCTGCTGACAACACTTTCCCTGATGCAGCCCAGGATGTGAAGGTTTTCTAATTTCCAGAAGAAATAGTGATCATGAACCACACTGGCCCACTGTTTGCCAGTGGCTGAAATATTTTCATCACTCTTGTGCTCTGCTGCTGCTGCAGGTGCAGACAGCTATGCAAGCCTGTGTATGGATGCTTATTAGTGTTAGGTGGAAGTATTGTAATGAAGTGAATGTAGTGAGCTTGTACTGGAAAGTGTGCTAAAAGTAGAAAGCTTTTAGGAAGAAAGTATGAAGTTATCTTTCTCTGTACATACACAGTAAGGCATGAACGCAGGCCATGTCAATGTGTAGCAGCTGCATCTTGTGTGTTAACTCGGACTCCTCTGTGTGGTGGAGAAGCCAGTGATTTTGATTTTCACTTTCCTGCGCTGACCATACGCTAGTGAAACTTGCAGGAAGTCAGCGGTTTCATGGGTGCGTATTGCAGTATAGCAAGTTGCTCAGCTGCCACTTAGTTCCCACTGAAAGCATTCTCCAAGACCTAGTACTTCCAGCATTGTAGGACTGAGGGGCTGTAGTCAGCCTACCTTAATTTCTTAAATTGTGCCTAAGCAGTTGTAATTAAATGTAAGGCTATCTCAAACACAGGGACATCAAAGCCAGTTTTGGATTCATCCGCATGTAGATAGCAGTCCAGCTGCAATAACGAGGCCAGATGTCTGAAAGAATATGACTTCCAAGTAGATGTATTCTAAGACTACCTTGCTAGGAAACTGTGGAACAAGCCCAGTATTTACATGTGAAACAGGTTTTGACAATATTGGTAGTGTTTTGCCACTTTTGGTGTGAAACTGGAATATGCACCTAACATAATTTACAATCATATGATGAAAAGCAGTGTTTTGAAGGCAGGTCTACATTGCTTTGAACTCTGAAATCATACAGAACAAAGCAAGTTTTGAAAAAATATGGGCAGGACTCTTCTGTTGTTGCCATCATTAGGATGTGTTTGAATCAGTTTCAGCCTTGCTACTCAAACATTACAGGCTTTTACATGTTGTTATCGATCTGAAGGTTTTTGAAAGGCTTTGTCTTTTATCAAATATACACAGCACCCGTGGGCACATAACAATATCCCAGCGACACTGAAGAGTATCCTGCTGATGCTCCTCAGTGTTGATAAAATATTGAACTCTCAGATCACAGGACAGTAGCATTTCCTGAAAGCATAGCACAGGTAGCTGCTGGCTTTCTGGGAGTGTCCAGCAAAGGATGCCTGCTTGGGGAGAACAGAGGGGATAAGCATGTGGTTTGGGCCCAACAAATTGTGGTTGACTTTTCACAGACCTTTAGAAAGGCTAATAGCAGTTTAGAGATCCATTGTGGATGTTGCTGTAGTCATGAGCAACCAAGACGACAGATCTTACCCCACAAAACAAGTGAACTGCATGTAAGGGAAAGACATAAAGAAACAGGAAAATGAAGTTGGAGTGAATGAGAGCATAGAGTAACAATGAATTTTACAGAAAAGCAAAGCTTTCAGTTCATATTTTGCCTTGTCGATGTCAGAAAGGAGGGAATGTTTTTAAGGAAGGATTTGTCAGAGGTAGTGAGAGACTAACAAGCCAATAAACACACTGAAGACAGCTTGAAAAAGTGGGAAAATACTTCAGAAAGAAGCAAAAAACCTGTGTTCACATGAGCCTTACTGACAGGGGTAAGGCAAGGATCAGAGGTGAACTGGGGTGCCCTGTGTGGTGCAAGCCTTAAAGTAAGAGCCTGTTACTGATGTGATGGAAGCGAGGGAGCTGGAGGAGTGGATCACAGCAATCAGGGTGATGATTTTGAAGAACAGTCCTAGTAACAGGATTGCAAATATGTTTAAAGAGGCCTGAGGTGACTGACAGCAAGAGCAGGAAGGAGGAAATTCCTGGAACCGCAACAAAAGCTAGCACAAAGCAGGAGAGAGAGACTTGAAGGTGCAGACAGTCACCAGATGCAAAGCTGTAGGGACACAGCAAAGGCAGGCATGATCCAGCTTTAAAATGGTGCTGTGTCTGCATAGACAGGCAACCCCCCAAATAAAAGCTCAGCAGGAGGACAGCAACCGTGTGTACAAAGCAGCAGAGGGACTGTAGCAGAGCTCAGGTGAGTTCACCGAAGACTGGTAGGGTGGGAGAGAGATTCGGTTGCTGCCTTGTAACAGTAACTGCGGTATGGCTAATGTGAAAGAGAGAGAGAGGTGTTCAGCCTTGCCTAAGATCAGGAGGCATTATGTTAGTGAAAGGGAATTTATGTTTAAAAGGTAAACATATTAAAGACCACCAAGTGTTCCTGTTTGATGGGTGGTAGGGCTGTATCGGTTCATCAGAGATACAGATGAGGAACCTCATGGCACCACTGTGACAGTTAAGTACTGTTCCCATTATAAGTGAAAAAAATGACAGAAAGGAGCTTAAGCACCTCAGCTGAGCAGAGCACTTGGAAAACGCCTGAGTGAAGTAGAGTCATTGACTTTGACGACATTGCTTTCTCTTAAAGTTACATAGGGTCTAAGTGCCTTGCTGAATTGAGAGCCCGAGGGTAGGGATTAGAACTTGTGTTTTCTTGGCTGTCTGCCTGAGCAAAATTGGTTATGCCACACCGATCCTGAAACACAACTTCTGTTTATATTATTTGCAAAGTACTGTGGGGAAATGAAAGCCGGTAAGGCGTAATTTTATTTGTGTGCTTTGAAATTTTATATTATTATGTATTTCTTGTTGCACTGTAATGAAGTTCTGATTTCCATATTAAAATTAATAAAATGAAAATAACATGAATGCAATATTCCTGCTGAATACACACTGACTAGAGAATGTTTTCATATTATTCCACAGGCATATTTATGACAGCCTACTTCACTGCATCTTGAGAAGGCTGCAGGTCCAAAGGAACTTCAGTCATTCACATTTTGCTTACCCGGTTACAACAGAATTCACACACAATCCACATTTGAATATCACTTTTAAATTAAGCATTAATAGAATAAGTTCCATTGTAATGATGTATAAGCATTTTTAGGCTCTTGCCAGCCTGTAACAGTGTGTTTATGAAAGCAACAGCACTTACTAAAGAGAAATTATCTGCTGAAGTAGAGCTTATATTTCATTACTAACATTCCTTTGTTTTATCATGGATATTGGGCAAAAACCAAGAGCATCACACCTTTGGTCTGGGTTCAGGTAAGTAAATCAATTTCATTCAACCGTGACTGTATTACTTGGACCTCTTAGCAAAGACTAAATAGTATCAGTGCTCTGTAGGGCTTGGTAAATGTGTGTTGTGCATTGGGATAGGTGGTGGGCTTATAATCACTGGTTATTCCTAATGAATGCAGGGATCATGGGTTGTTCCTTGCATCCATGCAAAGGTATCATACCTTACAGCAGCAATGCAATATATTAGACAGCCTCTGCTCAGTGTCCAGTTACACAGGAAGCAAACCATCAGGAGGAACATGAGCATCTGCACAGCACATGGACTGCACCTCCCTTATGCTCAGCCTTTGTATAGTCTCTACTTCTTCCTCATCTCCCTCCTCAAAATGACAAAAGAGTTTCTGGAGGGGACAGTACTTCACTGTAGGAGAGGGAGAGAAAGGCTGGCTGAAATTTTTCTAGGGCTCCTGGCTTGCTGCCAGCCCGCTCTCTTAGGACATGCACTTTATGTCCCCACAGGTAACTGTTTTTTAGGATGGAGGATCTTTTTTAGATCCTTTTTAGATCTTTTGTTTTTTAGGATGTGATCTGACAGGCTCACAAATAAAATGCATTTTTCAAGTCATCATTACAACGATTCACCCTGCCATCTTGGTGAAACTTCCACCAATGGAATGGGGAAACAGGCATCAGATACGCAAAGGTGTTTTGTAAAAGCATTTTGCCTTGTCACTCCTGCCCAGCTACCTCCCATGGGATTTATGACTTTAGAAGCACTATAACAAAAGAATCATTGTTTCAGGAAATTTAATTTCAGAGTGCCAAAAGGCTGTCATTTACATCAATATTTGGTTTTGTTTGGTAGGTCTCTGCTACCAGACATGAAAAAAAGCAGGCATCAATGGCAACAATTTGAATATTTTATTAGACAATACAACAGTCTTCATTGAAAGCTGTTATCACTGACATTCACAGCATGGACAGTGTGTGATGGCATGTGGTGATGTTTCCTGCCCAAGCTGCTGTGAATACTCTCAATGAAGAAATGTAATTAGGAGATGTTATTCCCACTCTGGTTCTATGAATCCAGAAAACATTAAATGAACAAAGGAATTGTTTGTTCTCTGTGTGATCAAATAAAATTTCTTCACTTTTCTGCAACTTGTCTATAGTATTTAATCAGGTCTTCCATGACAAAGAAACAGCTTTTCCAACAGATTTTCTTGAGAGGAAACTATATTTTGGAGTATATAATATATATCTCTCTCTAAATATAAATGAACAAATATGTAAAAATAGAACACCATATACTCTTATAGAAGTGCATATATATTATTTACAATACAAAAAAAATTATTATACTGTAATACTACAATATAATACCATTTCATTATTTTCAGTTTTTTAGTAGTAGGACAACTTTCTGATGAAGATACTTTTGTACCTGGTCCATAATCCTTCCAAAAGTATAAGACTGTGTGTGCCTCTGGACTCTCTTTCCCAGGCAACCTTACTCATCAGAAAACACAGTGCCTCTGTGTTCCTTCACCTTTCAGTTGACTGTGCTTTGTAATGATGTGTTTACAGGTCTGTTCCTTTTCTGAATCCCAAATAAACTTCAGTTATATGAACTCAAGGAGGACTCCGTTCTTGTTCAGAATAACTAAAGTACATCAAATAATTTTAGGTTTTAGTCTTAATTTCAGAAGAAGTGATTTAACGTTAACCAGGAAGAGAGCACCACAGAATACAATTTAACTAATTAGCTATACTAATCTGTACATTTCTCATGTAGCTTTGGTTTATGGCAGTAAAGAAAGTATGTGGGAGATCATGCCAAGCCATTGAAAACTTAAATGGACACCCTAGAAGTTTTTCTGGACTGCCTGCCTGTATGGAAAAATGCTATAACTTTCCAGTGTAACAGTGTGTAGTTTACTGCTGATTCATGGCAGAAAGAAAAAAAGATTAATCCTAAAGGCATTTCCCTATTTGCCTTTAGAGTCAAACTTTACCTTTCAGTGGACTACCAGAGAAAGGCAAGTATCTGACTGATTCCTTACCCATATCACAGAATTAAATTCTGATTTTGCTTGCATAAGTAACATGTATTTTGATATTGCAGCACTAGTAAGTATATGAAGGTACACGGAGGCATTTAATGCCACTTTCTGCAAAGACTGTTTTGGTACAGATGTTCTTTTTCTTTCTTGCTGCATGCAGAAAGTGAGGCAGGATGGGTTTCCTTTTTCTACTTGTTATTTGGGAGGGGAAATTAGTTCAAGTGGACTGCACTCTCTATTTGATAGTTACTTGAAAGGGAAAACACATTAACAGAGCACTGACACTGAGATGACACAGAACCAGAAATGTTCCTTTTGCTTCTCTGCACAGCTCTCAAAAGCAGTGTCAGTCGCTATGGGGAACTATAAAAGGCCATAGCAACACCACGAGAAAATTTTTATTGCGGCTTTGGTGGGAGCTTTTTGTTCCTCTTTCTTTGGCTTTTGAGTCTCATTGAAAGAGGGGTGAGGTCAGTGGTTTCTGATGGTGTTACGCGGCACAGATTAATGCTTTCCTCTTTATTGGACTGTGTTTTGGAGCAAATACAGCACTACGGAGATGCATGAACATCACAGTGCTGAATTAAATACCTGTTTGGGGGAAGACTTGCTGATTTAAATGCTGTCTAGCAGCCATTTGGGCATTAGAATAAATACATTGCATTTCTTTTTACATAAAATATGGAAAATAGTTATGGTTTGTAATGATAGATTATGGATAATTATGGTCAGGATTGTTTTTGTAGATAATTACAGGTGGAGTTCATCCCACCCTGCTTTAGAGGTCTATGTCTGAGGTAATTGCCCAGAACTTCTCACAACAGTTGTGGAGAAATGGGCATCTTAAGAAAGTAGTTCACTTCACCTATTAGTTTTGAGATGAAAGGAATAATTTTCCAGAGGTGCCTGCTTCTCTCCAGTGACTGTAGAAGGAGCTGAGGGGATTGCCTGCAGAGCGCTCATCTTCAGGTTGCCTGAATTAGGGCATAGCAGCTCCGTGCGGTAGCAGTACTCTCCAAATTGATCGTCTCAAGAACAGGGAATCACCCTTTGCATGGCTACCCGGATTTTTAGAGGTAGATGTCTTATGTCTGTCCAGTTTGGAGCATGGCAAGCAAAGCAGTGCTGTACATCTCTCTCTACACCCTCATTTAGACCCTGTCTCTCTCAGGGAGCTGTGCTTCTTTCCCAGTAATGCTGGTGCATGCCTCAGCACCAGGATCCTGCCACTGGACTTTCCCAGATGAACTGGGGGGTCCCTTCCCTGTCCTGTCACATGGTGCCCTTGCCAGCTGGCTGCCAAATTGTGCTAGTTTTCAGTCTTCTCCACAGTTATGTATCACTAGTGCTTTTTTATCTCTGGAGCAGCTTCCAAGGGGAAAGTTAACGGTCCTGCCTGCCCCACTGCCAGCAGCCCACCTGCCATTACCATGGCACTTTCAGGAGGCTGAGGTGAGTGACAGTCAGGTACCCACCTCAGGGGTGAGTGCTTTGGACCAGAAGCACTTTTTTGTACAAGAAATGGGCAAGTTTGTCATGAGGGCTGGTGGTGTGCAAGTGCTGCCTTGCTCAGCCCCCTAACACAGGAGTTTTCTTCTGGAGGTAGAGTTTTAGACACCTGTGAAACATACTGATTGGGAAATGTGCCATCTCCAAAGATCAGGTGTTCCCGAAATAAGGAAGGTGGTCTCGGATGGATCTAGCTATATTTCTGTTTAGCTCCAGCTTTAAGCACTTGGGGTCCTTTTTGTATAAGCTTTGCACTGAATGCTTTTCTTCATTTGCAAATACAGTGAGATAAAATAGATGAACAACTATGGAGCAAGCCATATGACATTCAAAACTTTTTCTTCAAGTTCCCTAACTACAGAGGGTCTTTTAAACATTGCAGGAGCCAGCAGGCATGAATGAAACTGCTTAACTGCATGTAGATGCCCTACCTGCAAGAAATTCAAGTGCAAAACATCATGCACTGAATTTTGGGGAGAGTGTTTTACTGGTCATTAACTTTGTTTTCAGAATTATGTTTAGCTTCTCATTAGGACCCATAGGAACCATGGAAATCTTTGTATCTCTGAATGGCAGGAGTGTTAAATCTTTCCCATTGCCATATAATGTTACAGGTCTAGCATTAAGGAATCAGAATGTAGTAAAGTTTAATTAGTATTGCATTCTGTAAATGCTCTGAAACAGGTCGTTAAACACGATTATGCTCAATGCACTCATATCCACTCAGCAGAAAGTGCCTCAACGTTATCCTGAAAAAAATGTCTTGAACCACATGCAACATTTACAAAGACTCTTAAGTCACTTTATAATCAAAGTCTCATTTATGTTGCAGTGCTATTATTCTAAGTCTTGAGGTGCTTAACGTTTAGTGGTGCTGCTGTCTGCTTTTCCCTATGGACTGCATTTGAGAAAAAGCCCAGGATGCTCGTCTCTGCTCTGATTTCTACTTCTAGGTCACTGTGGAACCTCATGTCACTACTTTTTCCTGGTGTTCATTTTCTTTATTTCCATATTAAAATTACCCTGAGTTGGATTAATATAAATAGGCTATATGACATGTACAAATTCTCGCTAAGGCAGATTTTTTTTCCTTTGAAAGTTCTGTAGTCTGCAGTAATTCCTCACTGTTGTACCACAGCACCTTGTATGAATTTTGGTTTTTCTCAAAATGGAAAAATACCTCATTTAATGATACTCTGCTAGAAAAGCTTTCAGGCAATTTTCTTACAGACAGCTGGATAAAACCATGTGCTGCATTACATTTGAAGTATGTCTGCTTTAAAATGTATGTTTCTTCATAGCAAACTGCACAGGTACAAGTATGACAACTGTTTTAACAGCTGTTGAGGCTTAGGTTTGTCTCTTTCATTCCAAACTCCATTACAGTTTGTGGATGCTTATCTTATCTCACTGATCAAATAAAAAGCTGTAGGAAAAAAATATCATTTTGCTTTAAAGAGACCCATTCTCAGCTGGTTTTCCTGAAAAGGGACATAGATGTGGAGATAGTTGCAGCAGTGTTTAAAAATCTTTATTCTCTCATCCCTGGGATTTTTTCGATGATTTCTTTTAGTCTTTCATTGAAATTATATTTTCTGACTCACAGGGTTATTTTTTTTGTTTGTTTTTTGTTAGTGTGTATTAAAATAAACTGGGGGGTTGCGGGGGGAACAACAGTACAAAGAAGCAGCTGGAAAATCTTGAGAGTATGAAACGACCAACTAAGCTTTTGTGACCTTAACTAATAATTATAATATCTGATTCCTAAATAGCACATACCTTCCTTTCCTCTCTGAAAATCCATCCCTTTCAAGATTACCCTTCAAAACATCAGCTGTATGGCTTTGATTTGTTATAAGTTTTCTGCAGTTTCTGTAAAGAAAACTTCTACTGACTTTGTGTAAAAGTGTGACCCCTGGAAGAGGAAATTCCCATTTAAACTGTTCGCTGTACTATGCTATAACACCCCTCCATTTCCATGACTGTGCCCTGTAGTCACATTGGAATATTGTGAACTGGGAGCACCTGTTATGATGGCGACCAGGAATAAATCTCAAACAGCAGAGATGACTTGATACATCAGTAAGTGTCACAAAACGAGAAAACTGTTAGAAAAAACCCAAGATTTCTTGTCTCTGTATGTAGGGGGTGTCAATTATTTTTTTTTTTTAAGATTGAAGTAAGTTGCTTTCAGAGCTAAAACCTTGTAGGATTTCTTGAACGCAAAAGAAGCTGCCATGTAAGTGCCATCTTTGACGTGGGTCACTGGGCAGTTTATGCTATTGGCAGGATTTAAGAAATCACCTTCACCAGTCTGCATTAGAAAGAACTTGGGACTAAAGTGTCTGCTTCTGTGCTGGAGCAGATAAAAATGGTAATAAGAATGCTCGGTACAGGAATGGTTAGGAACCAAAAAGGGACTTCAGAATAAGCCCTAGTAGCAGTGGCATTATCTGCATACTTACAGCTTTTGTTGTTCCTGAGGACAAGGTCATTGCTAAGCAATGACAGAGCTGGACAGGCAGATTCAGAAGTTGTTAGCTTTGCTTGGTGTGGGAAGTTCACAATTCAAGCAGCATGTCCACTCCGAGGAAAAGATAAGTGGATGAATGACTCCAGCAGTGAACCTCCCAGTGCTATATCTGGTAGAAATCTGAAGAAGCCTTTGAATGTCTGACTTCCCTGGGTGGCAAACCCTTTCCAGGTAATGACAATATGCTCCAGAAACTTCTAATTGCACTCGGTTGCTCAAGGTGCAGTACAGAGCAGGTCTCTGTGGAACCACATCAGCATTTCTCTGTCTGTCTGCTATAGGTCATCTGTTAGCTCTCAGTTTTTGTCCAGTAGACACAGGCTCCTCTGAAGATCACTTCTTCCAAATGGAAGACAGAAGCGTGTATGAGTTGTGTGATTCATAGAAGTGCTGTATGGTGGACCCTCTGACCCTACACCTCATCAGGGTACACATTCACAACCCCTGCACAACAAACTTCCAGAAACAAGGTAAGCTCTTAAAGCACTGACAGTCTGTGTTGTATTTGTCCAGAAATTATGTGTTATACACATGGCATTTAGAAATATATAAGTAGCTATGGCTGGAAAAATAGCTTCTGAAGCATGGTTTGTCCCAGCAGTGTGAACTAAGATGCAAGATGGGGGGCAAAACCTACTTCCTACCAGTAAAGCAAATGAACAGTCCTGGTTTTCTTATGGGCTTAGTATAGGGAAAGAAAAATGTAAATCCTAGAAAACTAAATAAACTTAGATGACAAAGATGAGCTCAAAGAAGAAACAAGTTTACTCCCAAAAGTTTTGGAGTATACCAATGCAAAACAAGTAGGCACAAAACCCCCAGATGTTACATAGAGCAAGCTGGGGCAAAAATGAAGCAATTAGAACACAGTGGCAATCAGAATTTCTGGAAAACACAGATAAAACTTCATGGCTATACACAAAAGAATAAAAAAGTAATGGTCATGATGGGCAGAGATGGAGTGACAAAAAGATGAAGATTCATTGAAAAACTCAGACGATGAAAACTCCAACCTGATATACAGAAGGGAACATGCATTTCAGGCTGAGTCTCATTTTAAAAGAGAGTGTAAAAGGATAGTGTAAAGAGGTGAAGATAACATCACAAATGCCAAAGGAACAAAATGAAATATAACTAGCAAAAGACATCAGAAATATACCAGTAGCAACAGAGAGACACCAAGAAAAGAATTTGTCTACTGAACAGCAGAAACAGAAAGCTGTTGATTGACAAAGCTGAAGTGTTAGAAGTGCTATATAGCTTTTTTGTTTATCCTTACTAGAGGTGTCAGCTCTGATCAGACAGAATCAAACAGTGCAAACCCAGAGCTCTTAGTCTGGTTACACTCAGCATGTAGTTGCAGGCACAGTGGTGATGTTTTGCGCCACCCATGGAAATCTAAATGATGTAATAACTTTCCAGTGCTATAGAAAGTTGGCCTCTAGCATACAACATGCACAGCGCAATGTTTACAGGAACTTGCATGTCCTGAATTTGTCAATATTTTATGTTAAGAAAGACTTTGTTTTGCTCAGGTTAAACTGGTTTCTTATTTCATGTATGGGAAAGATAATGAGTATCTCTGAAAACAAAGTTCACCTGTGCTTCACCTGTTTGTTCACTCTGGTCAGGCCATATAATTGCCATACAGCCTGTTGTGTGCTTAGCTGGATTGTGTAATGTTTTAGTGCTAGCAATTTGGTATCTATTTGATATGCAAAATATTGTACTAAGCCCAGGCACTCAGGGGTCTCTCTGTTGTAGAACAGGAAATAATCTCTACAGCAATTTAATTCCATTAGCTTTCCCAATCACTTCAAGCAATTAGTTCTGAAGACTTTTGCTGAAATTTACATAAAACACATCCTTTCCTCTGATCCATTTTACAAGTGGCAGATTATTTCTTGTGTTGCACTGCCAAAGGTGAGGAACAGAAGGGAAGAGTGTGCTAAGGCTGCAGCAGGCACTGAGACTGGCTCCAGGAAGAGTGAGCTCCCAGTTTCCCTCACTGCTCTCAGCAGAGTTGGTATAATGGGAACGAGAGATTAGCTGATCCCTGTTAATGTAAAGCGGTCATACATAGAGAGAATGCTCTGAAAGTGGATGGTGGTTATATTTTTTAGGTCTGAAATTGGTAGACAGGGAGAAAACAATGGTCAGAAAATGGAGGTAGACAGTCACTCTGGGAGTGTTTAGATGGGCAACGGTAGTTGAGAGAATGAGAATAGAGCTTGTTTGCACATGCTTAGCTTCTGTGACTGAATTTCACACGAATGTGGGGTAAACAGTTGGTAATGCTGCTCACAGCCTGCTTCTTGTTGCTTTCTACCACTGCTTGGAGTACCAGAGGCTACTCTGTATGGGCAAACCTCAGGATGCAAAACCAGGACTTTAAATAGGGTTTTTTTCATGTATGGACCAAAGACATCTTAGAGAGCACTTCTCAGAATTAACAGTCTGAGTAGTAGCTATTGCCGCTCCACGGATGGTCTTATCCTTGTATCATACATAGGAGTGTTTATGTCATTTGTCATACTGGGGTATGGAGTCAAAGGAATGCCACTGTAAGGTAGACTGGGTTGCCTCTCTGGTTTTAAAGCGTCTAAGAAAGTTAGTGGTGCAGTGAGAAAGACTGGTTAGGCTGGAAGTTCTCATATGTGTGTCTTTAATGAATAATTTGCTTTTGTTTTGAACTCTTCTACTGATTGTTTATGTTAGGAATGTACAAAATAATTGTTTGATGGTGTGTCAGTGCATTTAGAGTAGCTACAACTATTTTAAAACTAAATTAATAGTCTCTGATAGTCCCAAATCTATTAACCCACTTAAGCATCTTAATGTATAATAGCATAATTGTTTTCAGTTGCTTTTCTCCATACTCACCTAATTAGGACCAGAAAAAAATTGTTACAGTTTGGAAAACAGAGGGTAATTCTCAGCATCAGCTGACTTTAGGCTTGTTCTCCTTTTGGTCAGTGATTCATAGGTTTATTTTCTGGAATATTGCCTTGATGTTGCAGTGTCTCTGTACACCTGTATGTGGACTTAGGCAGAGTAGTAGCAAGGGAAGAGGAGAAAGGGGAACTGCAGTCATGATCTGAATGGGAGATGCAGGATCTGCCTGTGCTGCTCTGCATGGCACAGTTGTGCAACTCTGACTGTGATATGAGGTCCTGGAGTCTGTGCCAAGTCATCCCGCCCGGCAACGAGAGAGGGGATAAGATCTCCTTTACCCTTCCCAGGAATTTGATGCTAGACAGCTACTGATGCAAAAGCAGTCATCTGCTTCACACTGGAGTGGGTTCAGAATCGGGCCTTGTACTGTAGCACCTGCAGAAGGGAGATCCCACAGTTAGACCTAGAACCTGGGAGACCTGGGTTCACTTTTCTGTTCTTCCCCAGCATCCAATGTGATCTTAGAATTTTTAGTGCCAGATTCCCAGAGGCTATTTAGGCACAGTCCCCTGGTTTTCAGTTTTGTTGCAACTGGCTTTTGTGCTAGAGGTCTGCAAAAATGGGGATGACTTGCAGGCTTTCATGGGCACACGGATGAAAGTGGTGTAGTCCGGTACTACAGAAATTGTAAATAATAGGGATAGATAGGTTAAGAATATGCTTTCAAATATATATAGCTAAAACCTATTACCTTTCTGTTAGACTACTTGTGTTCTTTAGAAATGTTTTGGTGTGTCTGATTATATTTTAAGGAATTTTGAACATGTTTATGGAGAAAAATAACAGAGGTGCATTGTGGGAAGTTATTCTGACTCGTCTTCTGTTTCCCCACATCACCTAGCATCATCTGAAGGAACTCAGTCCCCTGTGCCATGCATGTGTTTGATTACTTGTTAGCCTGCATTTGCTTTTCTGATACTTCAGGGAGTGATGTGAACACATATGACAGTTAACAGTTTTGTAATTTTGTACTTGGAGAAGTTTTAAGTGTTCAAACATAGCACAATGCAGATTACATCTAAGGCAAATTTGCCTGGTTTTAATTTCTGGTACATTTGACCAGCACAATGTTTTAAAAGCAAGGAAACAGTATACAGCAAAATCTGTATGCATAAATGCAACTTTTAAAAGTCCAAGTTTAAAAAAGAAGATGGAATTAATTATAAAGTCTTTGAAATTCTTTGTTTTCTTTGTTTTAAGGTTGAATATTAAATGAGTAACTGGAGGGGGAATTGGAGGGGGGAATATAGTGCTACTTTTGCTGCTATGTTTCTGGAAGCTTTCTCCCTGTATATATGAAAAAGTAAGATTTTAAGAATTTTCAGACAAATGAAAAGTTGGAAGTGATGGAGACTTTTTTTTTAACCATGGATTTAGCCATGGATACTCCCACTTCCCTTTTTTTCTTCTTTATTTTTTTAATTATTATTATAATTATTTTTAATTATTTTACCAAAGTAAAATTCAGTCTATATTACTTCCCAGAGCACTTTTCATCACAGGTCCCATTTCCTCTTAAAGTAATAGGATTTTCCCATTCATGTCATGAGCTACATCTCATCTCTTGAACTGCCTGAAAGTCTAACACCTATTAAAGTTTTGGAGTAAGTCATTGTCAGCTACGAAGTATGGGATGTCAGGGTCCATTTGGAGAAAACAAGTAACTAACTATATATAGGAGTTTAAAGCTTCCAGACTGGCATTTGAGATAATAAGAACAAATTGTCTATTTTTATTTTAACTTCATCATACAGCCCAGCTTTTCTTGGTGTCTCCAAGTGTTATGAAGAGATCGGGTGAAAATAACAATCTTGAATTTGCAGTAGCACCAAAACAGTTTAGCCAAAGCAAATAACAGTTTGTGTCCAAGTGATTTCTGGGCAGCAGTGAAGGCAGGAGGAAGATGTTTTCTGTAAGAAAATTTACAATTAAAAGCTGAAATGTTTGGGTTGAAAAATCTTGTACTAAGCCTCACAGAATTGTAGCTCCAGTACATCCTGCTTTCATTATTTCCCATAGGCTGAGTTCTCAATTAGGAGATAATAATCTGATACATTACAGATTTTCTTTCTTGAGACCAGACCCATATATCATGAAAGGTTGTAATGTGCTATATAAGATGCAGTTACCAATGGGAGACTAAACCCACACAGCTACTTTCACTAGACAGTGAATAATCCATACAAAGACTAATATTTCAGTTTCCTACAAAAATGTGGACAGCAGATTCATCTAATAAAGCTTTTTGTTTTGCAATGTTTTGCTTTCCCATCAACTTAGTTTAGGTAGAATTTTTTTCCAACAGTTCCTAGGCTTCAGTCTTGAATGTACAGATATTCACCTGAAAAGCTATATTGCTGAGAGCAAATTCAAATTTCCTATGAAATAGAACTGACAAATAGATCGGTAATATTGCAACTTAAGCTCAGCAAAACTGAGTTTTAAGTATATTTAAGTAACTGTAATCTGAGATATTGGGACTTTCCCAGGGAAAATAAAGTCTGGTGAGAGCAACTCAAGAAAAAAGCATTTACAAAAAGATTTTGGTTCTTACTAACAGTCTTACTTGCAAACCAAACATTTTGTTTGCTTTGTTTTTCCAGGAAATATTGTGGGACATTGTATGTGTGAAGAAAGAGGGGGAGGAGGGGTTGAACTGATTAAGACTGTTTTACCAGAGGATTTGGTGAATCTGAAAACTGGTTTGGAAAGCAATAGGAGTTAAGTCTTGCCGAAGAGTTTTTCATCTCCTGTGTTGCCATTTGATTCTGATTTGGCTGGACAGTTTGCTTTTCTTAAAAGTCTTAGAGTTACTGTGCATTTGACTCAATCATTTGAGTCATCATCTTTACCACTGTGGGCACAGCAACCTTTTATTATTTATGAAATGGCAGTAGCAACCCAACCATTGTCATCCTTGGCTGAGGCTGGTGTTATAATTGGACCTTGGCAAACCCAAGGGCTATGTTGTGCAATGCTTTCTGATGGAGTTGTGTCAGGATCTTCCTTGGGATGGTGCTTTTGGAGTTTAACTGTGTGAGGAAATTGGAGAAACTTTGAACCCTGTACTTCGAACCAATTGGACAGAATTTGAGAATGCCTTTTGCGAGTGTAACAATTTGAAACTTTAAGTTTTAACATACTGCTAGGATATCTATGAATACTTTTTCCTTTCTGCTTTCGGTAAATATTCGGCAAAAAGTGTATCCTTTTACAGCACATACATTAATTCAGCGTATGTGTTTGAAGGTGGAGGAGGGTTAACAAGGACCTTGAACCTCAGACAAGTGGTCATCCCTTGTGGGTATCTTATTGCAGTAATTCTTCCCACCCTGAGGCAATTCTTCATTCTCTCCTTGGACCCGAAATGGTTTAACCTTTCTTAATTCGCTACCCCATCTGTCTCCCACCCCTTCCCCAATCCCACATTTTGGTGTTGTAGGTCACTCTAGAGATGTGAGTTTAACACACACAATAGAGATCCTGTTGCTCTGTGCATGCTGCCACCATGCATCACCGCCCAACCAATTATAAACCTTTCAATTAGCAAATACATTAGGTCCAGAAAGGAGGATTTGTGGGATGCTCAACTTAGGTGATAGGTCTAATTTCTTCCTCCTTTTGCTGTCCTCCATAACTTCTGTACTGCTGGTCTGTCTCTCTGTTAGGTTTCAGTGGGATCTGCATTTTAAGTAAGAGCTTTGCTGGGGTGGGTGCAGGCCTTTGCTCACCCTCTGCTATCAGATCTATCAGTGACAAGGGGAAAAGAAGCCGATGCTCAGCTCAACAAACCCTGCAGACCAGCTGGTGCTGCTCATTGCTGTGGGTTGCTTCCTGCCTGAGTCAACCTGTGATTCGTTAGAAAGCATTAGCCAACAGAACAGAAAATGCAAAGACTGGCATGGAATTCAAGAACAATTGGGCATATATCCGTACCCTTCCTTAGGGCCAGAAAGTGAGGTGGAAAGCTTACTCACGATATTGATATGATAACTTATAGAATGGAAAGGCCAAGAAGATAACAAGACGGAACAGCTATGGGCTGTTCTTAAATCATAATTGTATAGAGTTGTTTAAGAGCATTAAGGAAAATGGTGAATTCAAGGTGGGATTGACACAGCAGGAGCTTGTGAAGTTGGATGAGAAACTGGGGAGCCCTTTTTTATGAAAGGAGATGAAAATAACACATACTGGGTGCCTGCAAAGTTAATTTTGAGAGAAGCAGCTGATTTTGATGTACCCATAAAAGAAGTAAACAATGGCAGAGGTGGATGGGAGAAAAATGATTCAACCTACACTGAGGCTTTAAAAATTGTCATCTATCCTTCCACTTGAGCTGGAGGTGAGAGAAATGCCACAAAGCTGCTTGAATACATTTTTCAATTTAATTTGCTCCACTTGCCTTCAAGATCATGTTTAGCATTTGTCTTAACCATCCAGGCAAAACCAGTTTTTACTTAAGGGGACAAGTAGCATAGCAGTTAAGTAGCAGGCCAACTTTGATCATAACAGTTATCTGAGGATTATATCACATTACAATATAAAAAAATATAATTAGAAATATTTGGAGGTTATAAAATACACAAGCTGTCTTGGGTATTTCGGATACTTCTCAGGGAGAAAAAGAACACTTAGTTCTGGAGGCTATTTGCATCATGGCTACAGTAATAACATTGTACTTTGAAGACATACTGTGTAACATAAATACTTTAAAGATTGTTGTGATGCCAAAGTATTTTATTGTGCAAGGAATATTCATACCTAAGTTTCCTAATGGATATGATTTTCTCATTGGCATGTCTTCGTTTACAAGGATCTCACTGGCACATACAAAAGCAAAAGCTGAGACTTTAGCCTACAGTAAAAAAAAGGACCCCTGTGAATGTTCACACATCAAAAAAGGGGGAAATTCCTATCAGACTGCATCTTGCTAAACAAATTAGCAATGTTTTGTTTCTTCTTTATGTACAGCACTTTTTGTTACTGCTGGAAAGAAACCGCCTATGTTTGTCAGAAGAAACTGGAGGCTTTAGCATGGACCAGTGTAGTTCACGCTCCTCATTTGTTCCTGCACGCTTCTCTGTTCTCGGTGCTCTTTGCTTAGTTGTTGCCGTATCTCTCACTTACTCATTCTCAAGAATAAGAAAAACTGGTATATTAAATAGAGGTGTCCGAGTTGTGACAAGTTTTACCAACAGCTGTCAAATACAATCGCTAGTCAAATACTATTTGAAACATACATGATTTGATGGCTACCAGTGGCATACCAATGGATTACTATGTTCAAGAAACTTTTATTTTTAGTGATCATTCAACAGTAATTTTTTTTGAAAACTTTAAAACAAATGTCTGATTTTCTGTGCCTAGATTGCTAATCCTTAAACTTCTACTGAGCTGTGACAGGAGCTCACACTTCTGAAAGGAGGGTTCAAACACCCACAGGCTGAAGAGACTCTGGAACCCAAACTGCCTGTTTTCTGGAGGAGCAACCAGCACCTATTGCCCCTTTGTCCTGGTCAGATATTTTTAGATGGGTTTTTTTTGGAGCAGAAGGTGGTACTGTGCAGCCACCATCTCAACTGCCATGGGAGAGGACATGCCTTGTATTGCTGTGTGTAAAATGGTGACACTAAATGCTACTGCTCTTCTGCAGTAAAGCTGTGCTTGGTGCTTGATAATATTATAATGTTAAATTTATGTTATTAATTTTAAATGTACTCAGGTTTTGCTTAGATATGAGCTGTGTTTAAAAGCTTGTTCAGCATGGCTGTGCTTCTTTCTGGCCGTGTTTGGGAGCAGAACTTTACATGTCTAAGGATGCTGGGCTAGACAGAATTTCTGCAGATCTTGCTAGCATTTAGGTACCAAAGTGAAAGTGAGCCACTGAGATCCATCTCGGGTCTGAGTCTTGTCTTTTAAGTCAGTCCTTAATTCCTCATATTTTCAAAAGTATGTCGGTACACTGGAACTCTGATCTGATCTACACCTTACTGGATGATCCAACAGCTGTGTGGCAAAACCATGTCTCTTCTATAGCAGGTTAGGTAATTTCTCATCTCACCTTCCACTGTATGTGTCCGATATAGCACTCTCTATATATGTAGACTCCAGACTTGAGTCAAACTATTAATTCTGAAGAGTATAAAATACAGACATTGACATTTTAATTGAAACAAAGCAAAATACTGGCACAGCATGAGGTTGTGAGGATGGAAAATTTTCAATTATAAAAGTGGTGGTGGGGGTGTGAAAACATTCTTCTGTCTTGAGTACTATACAGGTTAAAGCAAGCTGCAAGGGCAATTGCCTCACAATTTCTGACTATCACAAGCTGTAGCATTTTGGTTCTTTTGAGTAAAGGTGACTCTGCTATTGAGGTTGGTTCATAAGTGTGGGGACCAAAACCTTGGACTTCCATGGAACTGAAAATGTCTAATAGGATTTTGTCTTGATTTAGTGATAAGTTGAACAACTGAAATACTCATTTTCTGATAAACTCAAACCTATTCACTTTGGGCCATTCCTGATAAATATATCTTGTACATTGCTACAGTCCTGGAAAGAGTGATGTAATACCGTACAGAAGTTTCGCAGGTAGCATTCACATCTTTTTTCCTGCTCAGCCTAAGCAAATATTTTCCTTTTAAATTCATTAGGGTTTGCTTTACAGTACAAGAAATTACGTAAATTATGCATGTTTATTTAAAGAGATTGAAGGCAAATTTCATTAACAGAAGGGGGTTATGCAAGCTCTTCTTATTTCAGGCTCCTCAGAGATGTCTCCATATGAAAAGTCATCCTAAGCAGTCTATAGTTGACTAAAAGAAGCAAAGGTGATCCTCAAAGGGAGATTTATTCCACCAACAAACAAGGTGATCGGGTTCCCAGGCTACGCAGTCTCTTAGATGCTTACAGTGAAGTGGGGAGAGAGGAAGGCCTCATCGATCGAGATATGAAATATCCTATCATTACATTGCATTGACTATGTCAGCTTCCAGAAACTGAAATGTTAGGAAGCCATTGGTAAGTTTTCCCTCTCATCCAGTGTGAGCTATGTTTATGGCCCATCAGTTGCACACATCTGTGTTACATCAGCTGATGGATGCTGGGGAAAGAAGGTTCGTTTCATACTTGCCTTGTTTTTTTGTGCTTCTCACACCATGCGTTCCTGGGCTACCCCAGCGTTAGCTCATCAGCCATCCATGGCTGGGCCTCTCCTCTGACTTGCAATGGTCATTCTTATGCACGTAAATGTTTAAAACTGATCTATGCAGATATTGGAGTTGGGGAGGATTCTTAGGTGACAAGCTTTGAGGAAAAGTCTCAGAACTCTCAGTCTTCAGATAACCAATGGATACTTTTGTTACAAACACCACTAACAGAAATCTATCCTTATGCTACATAATATGCCAGTAAGACGTTTTTATTGATAGTCATAAAGATCAACCTAATAGTGTCTTTGAATTAAGTACATTTTTTTGCTATAATTTTTTACTATCATTTTATTAAACATGGGGTAGTTGTGACATTAATGACTGTAAATACATAGTGAAAAGATTTACTTTTAAAAAGATTATTTAGTCATGTCATGTGTACTTTGCATAATATGCTAAAAAATTCTCAGAAATGCAACAGATAATTATTTTAAGAAACACCATGATTTCTTTCAGCTTCTTAGTCTTACATTTAGATCTTATTATGTACTTCCAATGTTTGCCTCATGCTCAGCACTGTGAGATCTGTTCTGAACTGACAAGCAGATTTAGGTGGAGTTTCTTCTAGACAGCCTAGGCTTTCTTCTGCTCTAAGCTTCAGAAGGACCAAAGTACCTTTGCGCCCTGGCTGATGTCATTGAGGCAGTACCCAGGACTGAACTTTGAACTGACTCCAAATGTGACACGATCTCAGTACCATGATCAAATCTGGTGGACTGCTTAGTCCCTTTGTCACTTGTGAAGAACTGTCCTCTGTCAGTGCCCCATCTTTAGCATGGCACAAAGATAAAATGTCCAGCAGTTGTTACCCAGTTCCTGAGGCTCATGACATTTTCCCTGTGAAGAGGATGTGCCTTTTTTAAGTTAGGTCAGGTGATCGATGGAGGAGTTGTAGTACAAGCCTGTGACTGGAATGTCTCCCATCAAGGCTCCTTAGACCATGTGTGCTAAGAGGCAGCAAATTTGGGGTTTCTGCAGTGCTGCAGCCTCTTCACAGCCCCAGGTTCCTATGTTTGATGTATCTCTGGCTGATAGATCAGCAAAATGCCAGTGGCAATGCAGGCTTTTGGTGCTGGAGAAAAGTGACACTACTGCATGCAGGGTGCAAGAGTTCCCAGGCCTGCAGAAAGAGGACGGGAAGGGATGTGAAGCTGGGCCAAGGGTGTGTGTTGGCACAGCAGCTAGACAGGGCCAAAGGACCTCCTGAGGACATGCAGGAGACCTGTTACACAGATATACTCTCTTGGTGTTTTGTGTACCTATTTTTCTACAAATTGAGTGAGGTGGGTTTTGCAAACATCTGGAGGAAGTAACAGGAACTTGAAAGGAAAGGGGTGACTTCAGAGAATTTTCCCTGATGGGATAGTACCGTGAAAATAACACAGGTGAAATGCATAAAGGGATCTGTATTAAGTCTACAAACACTCTGTCTATACAGACTTGAATATGAAAACATATGTATCTTAAAGAAATTGGGTATAAGCTCAGAACAGGTTGATTGTTCTCTGTTCAGCCAGATGGGGTTTGTTTCAAGGGCATAATGCAGTTTTAACAAAACATGCCTTTATTTTCCAAAATATCTGTACTGAAAAATGGACTTACTCTGTTGTTGGCAAAGGCATTCTGCAGTAGAGAGGGTTTTAAAGAGAGAAAGCAAGGATTTGGCAGCACTTTTGAGAATAAAGCTTTGAAATTTGTGAAGGTCGCCGCCATCTAGTGATGAGATGTTGAAGATGTTGCTTAGAACTAAACTAACAAAACACGAAGTGTCTTTTCCAGCTGTGTCTGTATTCACCCAGCACACTATATGCATCCTGAACCAGTGTTTTTTCTTTGTGTGTCTTGTGGCTCATAAGTTAACTGGCAACAGAAGAGACTTATTGAGACCCAGTGTATTTGTTCCTGTGGACTGCTCTTGCATTACTATCCTAGAGCAGCGCGCTCATGTAACTAACAGTATTTGAGTGCAGTTTTAAGGGAAAATGGCAATTTAGCAACTTAACTATTAATAAGACTCAAACTGTTAGGGCAACATACAAGATGGACAGTGCATGTCCTTTTTTATGAACTGCTCCCTCCCACCGCCGTGAAGCGCTTGGGCAATGTCATAATTTTAGTTTAAGAAATTTTAAAATATAACTAAATGCACTGACTTTTGTTTCTGGCTTAGCAAATTATTTGAGCACTCTGTATCACTAGGCATGTAAATAGCCCTCAAGAGTTTTAATCTATGCTAAAAATTTCTACAAAACTAACCGCATTCATCTGAACATAAGGGAAGTACATCATGCAATTGGTTTTGGAAACTTTCATCAGGATTTGCATGTTTTAGAAACTCTGAGAACCTGGTGTGTGCACACAGTCTATACCTGTTCACTGTCTACAAAGGTAACTTTTGCATGCTTGCTGTTATTTTTTTAGTAGACATGCTTTCCTGGGTCCCATTGTGTCTGTGTGGTTCCTTCTGAATGCCTTTGCTATGTAAAGAGCAAAAAGCACAGACAGTGAAGGACAGCAGCGGGTGAAGACAGGTTTTTGACTAATTGCTTATTGCCTTGGAATTCCTGTTCAGATAAGAGTCAAAGTATAGTAGTAGTTCAAAGTATGTGTAGTAGTTCAAAGAAACTTTGAGTACTGACAAGCTCAGCCAGCTGTGAATATGGGTGGAAATTTAAGGGCCAGCAAGCAAAAACCCAGTTGTCCGTCCATTTGAAACATTATGCCCACCTGAAGGATTAAATCCCCAAAACAGCCCTGGCTTCACTATCCCTTCCTGCTAGACTTCCATCTCAGGCATCCTCTTCGGAGAGCCGCAGCTTCTCTCCCACCCTGAGGCATGCCCGAGGTGACAAACTGGTCTGACCAATGTTCCCACAGCTGTGACACCAATGGGTGAGTGCCTGGGAGCCTGAGAGAGGCTGCGGGGCTCTGCTGCTTCACCTGGCAGTGGCTCAGAGGAGCTGCAGTAAAAAGCAGCAGCACCTTTTCACCACGGCCCTCCCAAACCAAGTGGCTGTACTTCGGCCGCATAACCCAGCCTGCCATGTGCTCGTATCTCGGGTCCCACCGTGTGTGTTGGATCCTGGAGAAGTCACTGACTCCTTAACAAACGCTTAACAGAGGATTGTGTGGGGATAGGACCAGCTTTCTCCGATAAGATTTTGCTTCCCAAGCTCTGCTCCAGTTCAGATAAAGAGGTCCACTGGTAAATGACTGTGGAGCAACTCCATTAATTGAGGTGAAGATACTGCCTTAGCAAAATTATAGTTCACATGAAGGTTGTGATGCTTACTCCAGTGTGCATACGTGCTTCTGAATCCTCTGCAATCTGCAGGCACTGGAAATGTCCTGCTAGGACAGAATTATAATAATCAAGCCTTCTGGTCCCAAATGTATACGTTACTGTTGCTAGGTCACTGTGTTATGAAAAAAGGGCAGCTTGTGCCTCTGAAATTTGCTTCCTTTCCAAAGCTGATTGCCACCTACCAGCCAAAATCTGATGACCTTTCTGGGGAAGGAGCATAATCAAAAGTGTCAGCAAGATACTTAATCTGATTCATTATCTCAGCATGCATCCCTTCAACAGCAGGGCCATGAAGGAAGAGAGCATCATCATTACAATGACCTTGACCAATCCGCTAGGCTTCTGATTTCCCTGAATGAAATTGTGCCAGCAGCACGCATTACAGCAATCAAACTCAATCTGTTTTGTACCACTAGTCTAAGTTTATTATAGCTGACTTGCAGTTCTAAAGGCCTGTTGCCCAATCATCTAGTTTAAATATTGCGCCAGGGACAAAGCTAAGTGGTACTAAGTCAATGAGAGGCTCGAGTATGATACAGAGAATAACTCTCTTGGAGCTGCTTTTATGGAAACAGACGTCTGTGTTTTCTACTGGAGGTCACCTAAAGAGATTTGTCTTTTTGCTAAAACTGAAAAACAGTAGTTTACTGTTTGGGTGGATCAGTGATAAAAGGGATTAATCCATCCAGCAAAAGGACTGATCCTGCAGTCTGTACAAGAATAACTGAAATCTGATAAGCTGAAAAAATATCAAATTCAGCTAGAGAAACTGTTGAAGCTTGTGGGTTGATGAATCGTGCTTGTGACCTTGGACGACCAAAGCAAAAGACCCTCAATTTCTTAATATCTGTGGGAAAGTATGAGGATATTTTAACCCTCCTGCACTGCCTAGCTGTTAACCTCTGTATTCACAATGTCTCCTGGTTCTGGCACTACTCAGTATTTTCAGCTGAAGAAAATGGTTCTGTAGTGTTTGTGGGCAGTATCAAGCTGGAAAGGGTGCTCAGAATAGAGCTTGGCATAGAGATGTAGTGGAAAGTGATGTGCCTTATTTGTAAGCTGTGATGTAGTGCGTTTGCTCTACTTGGCACCAGGAAGGCTCCTGCTGCAATACTTAGTACAGTACAAAGGAGGCATCACAGTATAAGAAGTTCATTGAAAAACTGAGATTGGTAATGACAGAATAAAGCTTTACACCTAAATATTGAAGAATTTGGAATTATTTAATCTACAGCAAACTGAAAGGTGATCTAGTCTTCAAATAAACGAAAAAGTTGCAAAAATAGGAGATAACTATTTTCCACATGCTGTACGGACAGAATAAAAGAACTGTGGAACTACATCAAACTTTAAGTTAGTCAAACACCAATATTTTCTTACAGTAAATACAGGCACATACTAGCACATAGGATTATTCTGGCAGAAGGTAATGGAGTCTAGAGTTCTGAAAACAGACCAGACAAAAATCTATCAGGAATGCTATGGGGATATCTGATCTTAAAGAAGGGGATGAGGGAAAATGGAAAAACCCTACCTCCTTTACATCTCACCCACCCTTATTTTCCATCATGAAAATGTGAGCCTCTCAGGTAACAGCTTATATTTTGCTTTCCCTGTAAACTCAGCAGCTCCTCTTTTCAAGATTTTAGACGCAAGGAGAATACAAACCCCAATAAATTCTTTACATATATATAGCCTCCAAAATTACTCACACTTGTCAAACTTAACAGCTTAACTGATGAACATGATCAGAAACCAGCATTTTGCTACATCAAGGTAGGCAAAAACACCTTGTATACTTGTCGTTAAGAGCTGACTAGACCAGGAAGCAACTTTCAGTTGTGAAGCCCAGCCCCACGCTGGGAGAAATGCACTTTTTGTTGTAGTGCTGCTAGCTGCTGCTGCTCAGCCTGCTGGCTGCTGGGACCTACACAGCTGGGCACAGCCTGCTGTGTGGAGACCAGGGGACATCAACCAGTTTTCCTTGGAGCTGTCTGCCTAAATTCACTCTTGCCATCAATCTCTGGTCTTTAAAAAAACCCTTGTTTGAAAAAAAATAGGCATACACTTTAAGTGTCTGATGTAAACATGTCTGTTTTTATCTTGGGCTCTGTCTTTTTGCAGCTTTGCTTCAAAGATGCATATTTGCCACTGATTGGCTTTCTGTGTTCTGTGACTTCTGGTGGCCTTGGATCAGGTTCAGGGGTCCCTCTGGCTTCTTTTTTGGCACTGCATGTAACTCTGAAGTTCCCAAAGGAGTTAAAACAGCAACCAAGTTGCTTTCTGTAGAGCTGATGAGAGTAAGGGCTGTCCTCTGTGTCAAGCAATCCCCTTCCAGTTCTGCTACTGAAACACCAGAGGACTAATTATGGAAGCTAGGGGACCTGGAAGACAAACTGGGCCATTTAGCCGTCTTTCTTTGTCATTAAGCCCAGGCTTAAAGAACACCTCTTAATAATCCTCTGTGATGCAGACTGAATTGAGGTTCTGTGGAATTAAAAAGGGAGCTAACAGAGTTTTCTCAGCCTTAGCAATCTCTAGATGATGCCAATCCACCCTTAAAGAGCAAGATATATACCTATAGCATATTTTTTATGTTTTGTGTAGCAGGCTTAGTCAAACCACAAGCAGCAGTAATTTTATCAGTGAAAATACATGCCTTAAAGTGCACAGTAGAAAGGTTAGGTTGTAACCCAGCTCTGGCATGTATTTCTACAAGATATCTCAGGCACTGCACATGGGAGGTTTGGAAGGCACTTGCCACCTGGCTTACAAATGATTCATGGCTTTTTTCTATTTTTGTTTCCTCATTCCCTTCTGACAGAGATTGGAAGTGAAGTTCATGTTTTTGTGTGCTCACTGTCACTATCATTAAATTTTGGCACTTTTGGTTGGATTCATTTTCTGCAGCATAGAGCCAAATGTTTGTGCCCTCATCTCTTTCCTTGTCAGATGGCAAGAGCTTTTAATGTGTTTTCAGGGTGAGGCGTGCCAGTGCCTACCACTTAACAGATTGTCTTTCACATAAAAGCATTTAATCATTTAATTAAGCAATAACGCATTAAGCCATTAATGTGTGCCTTGGGTGTGCTGGGAGACACGAGGCTCAAGGCAGACTGACTTCAGTCACCTCATCAGTGCTTTCATGCTTTGGTAATGTGCATCCTGGAGCGGCCAGTTGCTGTCATAATATGGACTTTCTGTATTTGAAAGGGCTTTTAAATTTTTTAAATGCTTTTCTTTTATGTTTTATTGACTACATTTCTCTTTTGGAAAAATGGGTTATTGATGTTGGTCTGTTGAGACGCCTGTGTGCTATAACTCTCTGCTGACCCTGTCTCTTTCTTCAGCTATTAAAATACATCCCAGCTACCTTTTTCTCAGCTTTTTCTAATTATAGATGATGAAAAAATGTGAGATTAAAAACTTTCTGATGAAAGCTAGGTCACCATTTGGAGGCCTCGTTTTTCTTATTTTGTGTCAGTTCTGATAATCATATATAAAAAGCACTATTAAACATATAAAATATGTGCTATTAATAAAGATATACCATATCATTATATGGTAGTAAAATAATGCTATTTGCACTCACACTTTTCAAATAGCACAGCAGGTATTTGAGTAGGTCTCACAACAACTTACAACAACTGTATGGAGTAGGTAGGGCTGCTGTAAACAGGTATAAAGAAATTAAAGATTTCATTTACACTGGCCAACATGTTTTAGGAAGTGATTCTGTTACCAGTATTTTGAATGTATATATTACTTTTCCAAAGCAGTGGAGAAAAATGCATGCAGGAAAACTCAGAATAAAAGAGTTGAGAAGGCTTTTAAGTAATGCAATGATTCATGTCCAACTAAAACCAGAAATCCTAACTGTCCTGTACCCTAAGAATAATGTACATTATCCTTCGTGCAGTTTAAATTTATTACTGCTTTTCTTATCCCCCAGGATATATTCTCTTTCTCTTTGCAGTAACTGTGTACGTTTTCGAAGGCAGTTCATGGACTCTGTTTTCTGTTTTTTCTAGAAGATTTCCTTTAGTTGTTACCTCAGGTTATGTTTTCTACACTTCTCTTCACCTTTATTACCTCTCTGGACTCTCCATTTGTCTCACATCTTTCTCAGAGTGCTGTGACCAAAACTAGACATCACACTCTTACCGCTGCTTTACCAACCCTGAGCAGAGCTGAAGTCCCCATAAGGCAAGATGGAGCAGCTCACGAAGTACTTCAATCTATTATCAGCTGCCAGCAGTGTCAATAGGCCACTCCAGCAGTCAAGACTCACTGGGACGCAAGAGTCCTTGTCATGTTCTCTCCTTCCCCCCACTCTTAGAAATGCACCTACCACTATAGAGAAAAGTATGCTGTACTCCTTGATTTCTAACTATGGATTATTCACAACACACTGGTAAGTCGGAGTCAAGGCTGCAGTGATTATCTAAGGATGATTCATTGTTGCCCTCTTTGAAAAGTGGAAACACATCAACTCTGTGCTCCCGAATTTCCACCTGTACTTCCCTCTCTTTGTAGTGTCTAGGATTCCTGAGAAGCAAAACACATTTGGTACACTGATATATGTAGGAAACACAAACCAAATAATTACCTGGCAATACCTATTTTAAAGAAGTCCTAAACTATCCTGGACAAGAACCCCCTCTTTTATAGCTCACAGAAACAAGGGGCCTGAACCTGTTTTTTTCCAGCCTAGATCTCTGTGATTCAGGCAAAAATTTGTTCTTGAGCTTAACCATGTTATAGTCCATTCCTTAGGTTGTTTCTCAAGCCAAATTCAAACTGATTATACAGTACTTGTATTTTTATTTCTCTATGTTCAGATGTGATGGTACTAGTTTTAAATAGAGGTGCTAAATGCACCGGGAAGGGTAACCTCAAAATGCCAGCGGTTTTCAGCTATTTTATGGACTCTACATCAGGTTCAATTAGAGCACCCAAGTGGCTAGAGGTGTAGCTGAATATTCATGACGTTCAAAACTAAGAAATGTCTGAACGTGACTGATTATTAAGCAACTACAGCTCTTCCAAAAGTTCCTCTAAGGACTCTAAGGCAGAAAGGGTCATAGCAGTTATCTTGACAGTACCTCTAACAGGAGGCAAAACTAGAACTGAGAAAGCTGTGTGCCAAAAGTACCCATTTTCCTCAACATGACCGTGGGAGGTCAATTGGCCCACATTAGGAATCAGGACAAGAAAGCATTCACTGGACCTAGTTCATGTTTGAAAGATGTGTGCACAGATGTTCTTAGGAACCTCCAACGGCTAACTGCTTCTGGGGAAAAGTTTCCAAAGCAGTCAGCGTATGGGCTTACTGATACCACAGACAAACCAGATGTAAAGGAATCCTATGAATTTCATTGATTTGTACAGGTAAAACTCAGCAATTTTGGCTGGGGTTTCCTTTGCAGCATCAGAATCTGTCAGATGTAACATTTAAACTGCAAAAAATGTAGGCTGAAAAGTTGGATTGGAAAGCGGACTGATGGCTGTTCCTTCAGGTCTCCTCCAAATTGCTTGCTTTCTTGCTTCTTTTTGGAAGCTAGGTGAACCTTCCATAGAAGTCTTAAACTCCTAAAAGCTTGCTATGTTTTAAATCTACTTCAACATCTAGTTTGTGTGCGATTTATGTTTCCAGTAAAATCCTGAATATTTTTTGAAATCTGCTCTCTCTATATTGAATGATTTTTTCTTCCTTGACCTTCACCCTGAGGAGACACAGCCTGTTAGAGCGTTTGGAGCTCGTGTCTAGGTTCAGACCTCTCCTTGGCTGAGGCTGCATTACAAGGACAGTACAAATACGGGAAAGGGGTTGTTCTTACTTTTTCTTTGGAGTTCCCTACGATGCTGAACTTGGCTGGAGCCGCCTAGTATGATTCAGGCTGAGGTTTGGTGTTTTTTGTTTTGTTTGGGTTTTTTGCTTATTTGTTTGTTTGTTTTTTCTCATCATCTTACGTCCTTTCATAGTCAGGCTGCCGTCTCCTTGCTCCGGGCTGAAGACTGTTCCGCTGGGCGCCGCCAGCCGTCACCCCGGCCAGGCGTGCCGCGCCGGCCTTTTGGGAGGCGGGGGGGGGCGCGCAGGGGTGCGCTTCCCCACGCCGCCACCAGATGTCGCCCGCATCCCTACGGAACAGCGCCGCGCCGGCCGGGAAGGGCGCGCGGGGCACGTTGCCAGCCCAGTTTTGCAACTCGGCTCCAACGGAAAGTAGCCGAGGAGGTTTCAGTGGGTTTTTGTTGTTTGTTTTATTTTTATTATCATTATTGTATTATTATTATTATTATTATTATTATTATTGTTGTTGTTGTTGTTGTTGTTGTTGTTGTTGTTGTTTGTTTTATTGTTTTGGTGGGTTTTTTTACGCCAGCTGCATGGAGGCAGCAGCTGGGGGTGCCCGCTGTCGCCCGCGGGTTTTCGTTCGTGCGAACCCAGGGTTTGTTTGCCTGTAAGGTTTTGCTGAGGAAACGAGTACAGAAATCGTGGGTTTGGAATAACACACAATAATAATTCTGTTTCACTTGTGCCTGAGCACTCTGTGCTCAGCCAGGGGCTGCGCTACTGCCGGTGTGGCACGGCGACAAAAGGTTAAGGGAAGAGCGAGCCACCAAGGGCTGGGGTCCAGGGCACCCGCACACCCCAGGCGCCCCCAAGCACAAGTCCTTTGTCGAGCTGCTCCGCGCTCCCCTGCCCTTCTGCCTGGCCCTCAGCATCCAGATGCATTTTTAAAGGAATGTTCTTTTGCTTTCCCCACTTTTGTACTGAAAGGAGAAGGTCATAGACATATAAATACCTCAACTCCTGTGGCTAAATCAATGTTGTTCATCTCCTGAATTCCTATAATTGCTTATATCTTCTTCTGGAATCAAATTCAGTATCCTCAGCCTCCAGTTTATGGCTTTCTGTTTCTTCTTTAGTGCTTACTGCTCAGCCAATCCTTTCATCACACCTGATCCCTTCATCCTGCTTTTATCACCAATTCTTAACTTTTTTTTTTACTTGGGTTTTTTTTTTTTCCTCCTTATCATGGTTAGTTCTGGGATTCTAGACAGGAAACTTGCCTTTACCTGCCTAATTTTTTCTTTCTTCTGATCTGAACTTAGACATAGACTTAGTGTTAGAGCAGACCAATTTAGCACAGCTTTTGTGTTAAGGGTTTGTATTTCATTCCAGTTCCTCTTGCCTGTTTTTTTCTGCCAACTTTTTCTCTTAAGAAAAATCAGGTTGAAGCAATGAGACATAGAATGCAAATCAGAAGCAGTATATTCTTTTAAATTGTGTAATAGCAAAGAGCAGCACTAAGCTCAACATTTTTAGTTGCTATAATATGCTTTTATTCTATGAATTCCTATCAAGAGCTAATATTTAAAAGTGTGAAAGAAAAATTAGATTGCTTGCTATGTGTCTTTTTAATATGCAAAACCAGATATGAACAGAGACAAATATATATAATTAGATAAATGATTCATTCTTGATGCATTAGGATATGACTTGTGCTTAAATAATTCCAGCTGGAATGATGTCCCTTTCAGTCACATAGAAAGCAGGAAAAAATGCAATGGATGAACTTCTTAGAGTTCTAATGTTCACCTGATATGAACCATCATCCCAAACTGCATGCCAGTTGCGCTTGCCCCTCCTTTCCCCTAAAAAACACATTTTCACTGGGGTTTTTTCGTAACAGTATTTCTTGATACAAAAAGTTAACTCAAGAAAAAGATAAAAGGAACAACAAAAAAAATTCACTTGAGGCTTGATGACATGTTATGTCACGTAGAAAGACTGAAAGACTGTGGCCGATTGTATTTTAGGGTGCTCAGCTGTAACCTTTCACCACACCTGCATGCAGCACAACCATGTACTGCCCCTTCTGCAGCTGCCTCCGTCACAGCTTGCTGGCAGCAGGTCCGTGCCGGCATCGACATGTACAAAGGTGTTGGTGTGCTTGGACACACAGTGCGGGCTGTGCTAGAGGACATCTGAGGGTGCTCTTTCAGCACCCATGTGTCGTGGGAGCAGAGCTGGCTGGGGAAACCTATGGAGCTTCAGCTGGAACCAGTGAATTTCTGGACAGCACCATAAAGGCAGTCTGGTGACTATATAAAGAGCCCTATATTGGGTATTTTCTGATCTCTGAATGCTGAAGTAAGATGTTAGAACATCACCTTAACATGGCTTTTGTTTTTCTTCTTAATGGAGTATTATACACTCCTGCAGCTATTGTGCCTTTGGTTCCACCGCACTCTGGTGTACAGTGGATGTTTACTTGTCTTTGTTTGAAATAAGATATAATTAAATTGGGCAACATGCACTGTCAAACAGCAGTGCTTGGTGGTTTGCTGTCCTTGTGAAATGTGCCAAAACCCATTATTGAGCTAGAAACTGGTCTGATAGCTGCTCCTTTTGTCTCCTTTCTGTTGCACAACCAGGAACCTGTTCAGTGATGCCTTCTGACCTTGGTGAGGTGAGGAGAGGCTTAGGGCTGGGGGGGCTGAGATGCAGAGCTTACATATTCATGCCTGAGCGTTGCAGAGATAACAGAATAAAAATGATTTCTGTGGGGGAAAACCATCTTATTCATCAAGACCAGAGTGTTTGACAGGACAGGTTGATTTGAGCAAAATTTTTTAGAAGAAAAGCGGGTGTGAAAAAAGTGCCTTAGGGTTTCACCATTCAAAGTTCATCCTGTGGTACAGAGCTCCCATAGACAAGGTTTACAAGATTTCTGGTCACTCCTCTGTGGTGCTGGAAGCCCCTTAGGCTCAGCTAAGCCCACTCTCAGGGGGCAGCAGGAAAACGATGAGGCTCCCACGATCAGCCCTTGAATATTCTCAGACCTTCTGGGCCTCCTGCTTCAGCCTGAGAGTATGCGCTCCCTTGCAAGATTTGCTTTGAAGAGACCTTGAAATGTCCACATTTTATTGTTTATTTATTTATTCGGGGCTCCTTGGCTCGCCACATCTGGCATTGAGCTGTATTTCCTTATGTAACTGGCAAATCCTTAGCACAGCAAGCTGTTGAAGGAAATATCTACTGTTACAGCTCGTTTCTTAACCCAGGGTGGCTAAGTTGGCTCAGATTGCTGTGTAGCTAGGCTAGATTTATTAGGTTTCAGCTCAGGTTGGTAAAGCAAGTTCAAGCCAATAAGTAGGCCTGAGGCTAAAACTGAAATGTTGCTTTACAGTCCTGAACGGAAAACATGCTTATTGCAATGCAGAATTGAAGCACTGGTGGTCTCCGAAGCACCTCACCCTCTCTCCATGATAGCCTCACATCTCCAGCAATATCTCTGGAGCAGGAGGTGCCAATGCTCTGCAAGCAACACCACTGTCTAGCAGTCGTTCAGCCCTGCTGGGTCAAATTGGATTTATTCTGTGGTTAAGGAGTTTTCAGTCCCAGAAAGGGTGGCTGTATCTGTCACAGAAGGTCTCCTATTCAATGACATCGCTGTAAAAGATTTCTTCCTATGATAAATTGAAGTAAACCGTAATGAGCCAAGACCTACTTTCATGTTTATCTGTCTTTCTGAAGAGATCTCATAGAAAAATCTGTCACCAGCCACCTTCATAACAGGGCATCACATAGTCATTCTCTATAAATGTTTTAATATAACAAATCATCAGTGGAAAACAAACAACAGTGCACTGTTCATCTGCATTTTCTGCCTTCTGGAGCTCTAAGAGCATTAAATAAACATTTATTAAATCTAATAATTCTCCTATGAGAAAGTCATACTAAAAAGTTAGGTGGCTTGTGCCACAGAAACAGGATGGATGTAGTAGGGCATAAAATAGCTTCAAGTCCCCTGCACTGTGTGCTAAAACCAGAATTAATTGCACCAGCTGTTTCAAAACCTTGAAATGACTTAAACTCTGTTTAGAATATTTATATTCTCCATCCATCACATTCTCCAATGAGACAGCACAATCTCAAATGTATGTTCAGATTTTAAATAGCAACATCAGATAGTGAAGATGCAGGCTTTCCCCTTAAAATACTCAATTAAAACTGCTCTATAGGACACTGACAAGTTGCTTGCAAAGTTACTGGGCTGTGTCTTGATCCGCAGCAGCTGCTATAGTTAGGCATGCTGTATCATGACTTCTGTAGATGTTAGCAGCAAGGATAAAGCCAGGCAAGGGATGATACAAGTATCTGTAAATAAAAACAGTCTAGTGGACGTAGGATCACTGCAAACAGAAATTATATGCACTATTCAGCTGAGCAAATATCTGTCACACAATGCAGCTGACACAAGAATAGCCTCAAGCAATGGGATTTATAAGATAATCAAACTGTTAAAAGTAAAATGGTTAATTCCTGTGATATCTGAATTTGGTTTAACCTGTGAATAGCAGTTAATTTTAGAAAAAAAGTTCCATAACAGTGCAGAGTATTTAGGGTAACACTCACCAAAATAAGCATTTACTAGTATATAAAAATGAACAAAAGCAATATTAATTTTCTTGATGCTTTCCCAGTGTCAATATTTAACATGTTCTATTGTTCTGACATCTGGACCATTAAACAGATAAAGATAATAAGGCCTGGAAAAATGGCCAGCCAAGCTACCCACAAACTTGGGGTATTATGAAATACTGATTGCAACTGTGATGCCTGAATGTGAATATGTAATCAAGCTTTTGGAGGTAAAAAAAAAAGAAACAAAAAACCCAGCAGTGACAAAAAATCCTCAAAAGAAAATGAATTCCCTACAAACTCAGCCAGAAAACTGCATAACTGCATGAGCAAAGAAGAATTTGTATATGCAGTTCTTTACTCATTACTATCGGCTTTTGGAGCATGGTATGTGTATGTGTTTATTTAGTAAAACAAAAGAGACATTTGACTTGGTTGTCACATGAGGTCAGTTCACTTTTTCTGCCCTGTGGAAGGGTGTGGGATAAACAGGGCAGCAAGAAGCAATGGAGTGACAAGCTGTGCACGTGAATTTCCCATGCGGGACAAAATGGATGGCTCCAAGATGTAAATGGTCTTCTGGCGGTGTGGCTGCATTGCTCCTCTCTCTCTTCTTTTACTTCAGGGTGTCTGAAAGATGGACCAGTTTGTCCTTATGACTTGCTTTACGGCTTTACAGCATCTTACACCTGCTTTTTCTTTCATTTATACACATACATATATATGAAAATTTCCTTAGCACAGTGTTGCAAGTGCTTTTGACTCCTTTAATATGGAGTCCTCCAAAACTCACAACACTAAGGCTCAAGGGTGCAAACTTGATAATAGCAAAAATTTATATACCTTTTTACTTGACTTTTTTTGTGATTTATATCAGTTTCCCAACTAATTTATATTCTTAGGATGTACCTTACATTTTGGTGATTATACCTTTTTTAAAAATAAATCACTAAGAATAAACAGAATGTCTTTCAGGGCAGTATTTCTCAGGATGGAAAAACACTTTGAGGAGTTCAGAAGCCTTCCATCAGCTACAGAAGGGGTTACATTCCTTAATATAAGATTGCTCCAGTACAGAGTAAAGCTAATCCTTGAACTCTGGCTTCGTATTTGAAGGCTGTCTCTCCTAAATTATGTTGACTGCAGTATTTAATGATACTGTCTCTGATTCCCCACTTCTCATTTTTCTCATTAAATGACAGACATTAGTATCAGAATGCCATATCATAAAGTCGAAGTGATCATAAAGACTAATTTTATAAAACATACAAAGCCTTCTCACTTCCATACATAGGGGTTCCTAAAATGTGAAAGAGTGGAAGTGTTTCAAGTGGGCTTCCAAGTCATATGCCTGCTAATAGTATCTTGTGCAGATATTTAGACACATCAGTAAATGAACTCACACAGAATACTGACACAGTGAGTGAGTAAATGGACTCACATAGATCTGGATGGCTGTCATTTTCGCTTTGCATAGGTATAAAAGACTAACCAAGTCTCAGTGCACTGATTCCATGCTGTCAGTGTTGTGTCGACAGTAAACACCTTGGTGAAATAACACAGGTGATATTTAAAATACTCATTTACATAGGAAAGATTGTTTGTGGTATGCAAGAGCATGAGTTTACGGTGAATCTATTGCTCTGTACTAACTCCCATGGGTGCTGCTGGTGAGGGCTGTACATCCCTACTTCACTTTCAGTACTAGGGCCTTTGAGGGGAGAGCAATATAGACAAGCCCTAAGAAGGACCAGAAAAAAAATGCACCTTCACAGTCCAGTGGTCTTGTCAGGATGGCTTTTTTGTCTGTCAGAGCTGTCAACCTTGATGCTCCCTGACTGCATGGTACTTCCCGCTCATCCTCAGCTCTCCCCAGTCGGGCTGGGGCCGCTGCTGCTGTACAAAGGACAGCTGGTTCCCGTGGCCGGTGCTGCATGCAGGCACTGTGCAGCCTGCGTAGTGTCAAGAAAGGGTTTTGGTCTCTGGATGGGAGTGTTGTTGATTCAAGCCTGTTTTGCCAAAGTAAAATGTGTTTGTTGTGGAAAGCACTTACACCAAAAACTGTAATTATGGAGCAGTTAGGTTAATGGTGGAGCCCATGAAACAGACTCGCCCGGTTTGATTTGATCCAACAGCCCAACCTACCCAGTGAACAAACTAGACGAGAACACTCCCTTAACCTTTCCCTTTTATCTTTTTGGGACTTGGTACATTCTGCTATCTTATCTTTTCTAAACCCAGTAAGTACCAGTTTAACTTGAAAGGGGTCTTTTTTCCCTACCTGTCTGCAATGGTCTTACCTATGGCAAAGTCTCATTTTCTAAGTTGAGGGAAACCCATTGTTGCCTCGGTTTCCTGCATTTTCAATATGTACATTGGATTTAATGTGTAACTTAATTACTAAATTGGCTCTTAATCTTTCTTATTTTATATTTTGCTGGCTTCTCAGGGCTTTACTGCTGGTTTTCCATGAACATTTACTAATTCAGTTCTGGCTTTATAAGCTAGTCTTGCAATACCATCAAAAATATTTTCTCAGATGCCACAGTGATGCCACATTCCAGTTCTCCTCGCCACCCCTTCAGGCTGGGGGGGAGTGAGCAAGCGGCTGCATGGTGCTTAGTTGCTGGCTGGGGTTAAACCACGACACACAGGTATGGCTCATTTTACATAAAATTATTGTTGTGTGCCCTCGTCATACAACCTGACATGGTGCTGCCTTTGCTGGGGACTGTCCTCTCTCCTTGTTGGGACTCTTCAGGCTGGTGGTGGTGGGGATGGCTGACTATCACTGGAAAAGATGAGGTGCTCTCAAAGACAAGCAGTTAGCTACTGGTGAATGCATGGCACTGTTTGGGGCGGGGGGGGGTGTGTGGGGCATCAATTCACAACTAAATGACAGACTTTGAGTTAGCTGGAGCAGAGAGCTGAAGAAGATGCTTTTGTTTGAGACAGGGAGCCTTGACTGGTGGAATTTGTGAACTAGGTCTGAGAGCTTCAACTCAGGTATTTGGGTGCTGAAAGTGCTGTATGATTGTGTGTTGAGCAGTGGCCATACCCACCTGGCATTACGCTGATGTGAGCTGCCACTTGCCCCGCAGTATTGTAGGGCAAATGCTCGTACCCTCAGCTACCTCGTGCCCTCCACGAGGGAGGTTACTATTATTCAGGGTTAAGAGACATCCCAAACCTTAAACCTACTTTTGAGGATGTCCCCAGGTAAGCATTCAGGCTATGACAGATCATGTTTTAGAAAGTAGTAATGTGCCCTTACAGCTGAATATGCAAGTCATTGAAAAGTAGAGCTCAACCCTTTCAGAGATTGTTGGTATTACTAAGGAAGAGCCACAGTCCATTTATCTCTTACAGTCGCCACCTCACTGATTGATGAACACGTGCATATTATCATCCTGTTTTGAAATGATCTCGACATGGCTGCATCTGTTTTAACTTCTTTTATTGTCTTGAATATCACAAAATTAAAAGTGGTTTACCTTTTGGATCAGCTGTTTAACAAATGTTTACTCCTTGAGTATTTGCTCCTTGAGGCACAGCATTTCATTTGCTTGCTTCTTTTGTTAGTGGGTCTGCTTTGTACATATGACAATAATGGCTATCTAATATATAGTGTAAAACAAACTGGAATACGGGCAGCTGGAAAAATTATCTTCCTCACCATGTACCTGGACTTTAAATGACTGCAAACTTAGATATGGTGAATATTCACCCTGCACATCAGCTTTTCAGAAGTGTCAGTGCAAGTTAACACTTCTGTCAATAGCACTCAGCTAGCCATTAGCGAGAAGATGATGGTCTTGTGGCATTCTTTTCTGGAAGAGAAGCAATGGTATTTTGGTGCACAAAACAGAAGACATAATTGTGAAGCAGTTAGATGGAATTATACCCCTCAATGTCATAGTGTTACAGATTCTTATCTGTAACAAACATGGATTTAGATGAACCTGATGGCTGAAAGCTATCAAAAGAAGATAAGGGCATTTTCGTATAATGCCTTGATAGGCTTGCTTGTGAGAGTTCTCTTGCCTGGAAATTTTCCTGAAGGAGAGGAAAAAATGGCAGGATAAAAAATGTGACTGATGTAGAAAGGATGTTCAAGAAATAGGTGGACCTCAGGTCTGTAAGCTTGCTCGCTACAGTCTGAAGAAGCAGGACTACCAGGTTAGAAAAGGTGATGAAAAGGCTGGCCAAGGAAAGACAGGGCCAGGGTAGTTTGCATCTGGCTAGCACCACCCTAAAGACCTGCCTGAGCATATTCAGTTAAGGACTTTATGTAAAAAATTTGGTAGGTTTATTCAATTCCTTCTTGGCAATTGTTTTTTTAATTAAAAGTTTTAAAAAATACTTCAGGGGTGTTTTTTAGAATTGTCTTTGGAAAGCTTGTACTGATGAGTCTAATGTAAATCTCTATTAAATTAGGGGTGTTCATGTTTAAAAAAAAGGCAAATGAAGAAGCGGAGGGGAGAGAGTCAGACAGGTTGAAATATGCAGGGCAGGATGGTAAATTCAACCCTGTTTTACTTATCATTCTTAGTTTTTCATTCAAGTTTGGTATTCACAAATGTACTTTCCCTACACTTTGCTCTTTCTTTTGATTAATCTGCTAGCATAATCCTGCTTCTCATTAGACACAAGCTTATATCAATGTTTAATTTGATAGAAAAGACCAATGTAGTTGCCCAGGGATCTTGAAGTGAGTCAAAAGAGGTCCACAGGAAAACTTTAACAAGAGTGGAAGCAACACTCCCGGAAGCAATGTCCGTGTGCCTTTCTGTAGTAACAAAGAACTTATTTCAGGTAGTGAATACATGGTCTGGAAAACAGATTTTTCTTCTGGATTTCTTCTGAAACATTACAAGGCTTTGCTGATTTTCTGAATTCCTGCTACACTGCTAAAGCGCTGCCTCTTTTCATCTGCATATGACGCTTCTCTGGTGGCGCGGTCAGTGTGCTTATTCAGTGATATATCAATGTGTGTATGTATGGAGAGAGATGTCTCACTGTGCCTGAAGGAGAAAGCATAGAGCTGGTGTTATTTATTCTGGGTTTGCTCCTGGTGTTTTCTTTTGCTTATTCTTCCATCAGCCACTGTTTTCCAGCCTTTTTTCAGCCTCCAAGAGCACTATCTGCCCTGAAACTGTAAACTAGTAACTCCATATTCCTTCCTCATTCCTTCATTCAGTTTACATCAGACGAGAAAATAAGGAAGTAGATTTTCTATAGCTTTGAACTTCTGCGGCTACCATTGGACATTTGGATATCTGAGCACTCAGCACCCTGGAAAATCTTTTATTGCTTTGTTGCTGAGCTGCTTCAAGCTGTGCGTAAGCAGACAAACTAGGTGCACGTTTTCCGGTGACACTAGGATTTAGTAGATTTATATCTATATTATAAATGCAGATCATTCCCACAGCCAAGAAAGTAAAATTCAAATGTTTTATATTTGCTACAATAAGTATATATGTGAGCTTTGAAAATCTGTAAATTTAAGACACAGATAAGTAAAACAGATCTGTCAGGAAAACAACCTGTGCTATACCTTACCATTCCATGAGACACACCAAACAGTTCCTTGCATAACATTGGGGCTTCAACGCTAGTAAATACTCTGGTTTACTGGAAATTTACTGGATTTAATCATTGTGTGGGTGACCTTCTACCTACAGTTTTGGTCTACCTAGAGCATTTCTTCTGGCACCAAGAAGCAGAGGGAGACCATCGCTTTCTAATCATCCTTACTGTGATATCTGTGTCAGACTACTTGGGGATCACAAACTGCCATGCAACTATTAAAGTGTCTCTGGAGTAGCCATTTAGTAAGTCATGTTATCTCCACTTCAGAGGTGAGGTGGGCAGAGGAGACTAAGATGGGTTAAATGACATGCTGAAGGCCACAGGGAAAGTTTTTGGTTCAGCCAACTGTTCCTTTGGCTCCAGCCCCAAATGAGACTCCACCATGGGACTGTCTGTGCTGGCTCCATATGCCTGCTCCAGAAATGGGAAAGCTGGGGCTAGGCACAGGGAATCTCATGCTGGCATGCAACAAGACAATTTTGTTCCTAAACACTTAACCTATTGTTTCATACTTGAAAGGGGTTTGATATAGGAAAATAACTGATGTGCTTCAGTCATTTAGAACCTCTGCCTTCTTCCTTGGCACTTTCGCAGAGCTAGGGATGGGTGAACCTCAGCAGTGGTTACCCATACCCTGCTTCCCAGCTTCCAGTACCACCATGGGGTGAACTGGCAAAGATTACATTTCTGTCCCTCATTTTCTAAATTGGTTTCCTTAGGGCCTTGAAACAGCAGGAGGAAGAACACAGAGTGTGACTAAAAGGTAGTAGGTTCAACCTTTTGGCATGAAGAATATTTTATTATTTTTCAGTGAGATTCCACTCAGGTTGTTTGAACATTTTCTTCCCCTCTGCATTTCTTTATTGTGGTTATTTTTAAATATTCTTTGATCATGCTGCCTTAGTGTTGTTTATCTCACAGAGTGTAGTCTTTTGTCTCACAAGAGCAGGTTCACTCCCTCCCTGCCTTGACACATGCTGCCGAATGTGGCTGTGTTCTTGCTGTGCAGCAGATCTATTCATGGTTTTATGAGTGGAAAGGGCTGTTTGCCATGTGGAGCCCAGCAGGGCTAATAGCATATTTTTTCCCTGAGCTATTATCCCATTGGATTACCACCTGCCTTTTTACTATTTTGCAGGCTATTTACATGGTCAGCTGATAAGTGATAGGTAAGCTTACTACTAATTGAGTTCCTTTTTTAGGAGTACAATTTGGGATGGACAGACCACACATAAGGCACCAAGAATAATTCTCCAGGAGTATGTAGGCTCTGAGTCATGGCAGTTGTCAGGCTGAACTGCAAACTCTGTGTACTGGGTAACTTCATACAACGTATTCTCCTCCAGGAAGAAGCTCTGTACTTATGTCAGAAGGTTCAGGAAAGATGATAGAGCCTTGAATAGGGAAGGTACAGTTGACTGCTACTATAGCTGAGGTTGTATATTCACTTGGCTACTCCTCTGTGTCAGAGCACTCAGTTTCCAGGAGCAGGCAGCTGTAATTTTCAGTCCTGACATTTACAATCAAAACCGCTTTACAAATTTTTTTCAAGTTCACAATCAGCTACATTTGGTCCCCACTGCTTCCACAGAAAATTTGGAGTAGGAGAGGTATTGGTTATAGGCTTCCAAAGAAAGGTCATTATGTTAACCGTTATCCAGCCACCAACTTTAGAGGCAAACTTTAGGAGCTTCTGCCAAAGATCCATCTAGCCCCAGCCTCCCACTGCTAAGTAGGAAGTTTACTCCGCTTCTTCAGGCCATGATCATCAGTGCTTCAGTGGTTAATATTGCATAACAAATGGTCTGATTTTAGCTTAATCCAGTTACTCACCTGAGAGCTGGAAAGCGTCACATGTTTGTATGTCACATTTTTGTTTGTTTATACTGCATTTTCAGGATGTGCATTTAGAAGACAAGTTGTCCTAATCCTTGTATTGAAAGCTGAAGCTTGAAAACATCCAGGGTTACTCCCAACTCTCTCTCAGACCTTTCATTGATGAGGATAATAACACAGAAAAGTTCCTTAGAGCATACGATAACCATTGAGAATGTAGGACTTTTGCAGTTAGACTCTGATCAATGCTTGTTTGGCCCAAGTCCTGTCTACTGACCAATACAAGATCAATCTGTTTGCTCAATTAACCCTCTGCATAAAGCTGGTGGCTAGCAAACAAATAGAAGAAATGTTATCTAACAATTGAAGAAGATCATGGGAAGGAAAGAAAAGAAGCGGTTGAAATAAAAAGAAAAAGAAAAGGAGAAAGACAAAGAGGAAAGAGAAAATTCTGATGGGAGAAGCTCATGACTGGGCACATTTAATTTAGTTTCCCTTTCCCATCAGAAATGTCTCTGACAACATAACTATCAAATTACAGAAGACAGGAAAGAAGTTCAACACCTTCTGTAGTTTGAAAGTTGTTATCATATGTCTAAGCAACATATCATTTCTAGATACTATTTTCATTGTGTTGACATCAGCAATGTTTTTAATCTAATTAACACAAAATAGATATGACAGGAAAATGAGAAAAAGAATAGTGAGCTGCCATGTACAAGTTCCTTTTTTAAATGTAGACATATTCTTTCCAACTTATCCCATGTACAACTACTTTGGCCAACATCACAGAAGAGAATGTCATAAAACACTCATTCTGTTCACATTAATAGGGTTTTTGCCATGAGCTCTAATGGTAAATTTCCCTTCCCAGTCCCAGATTTACTGCCCCTCCCAATATATCTCACTTGCATCACATTCTAATATGAGATGTTCTCTGAGGTCATTCACCAGAATTCTCAGTGTTGTGGTTTCCAGTCCTTGGAAATAAAAATTTTGCACCACCCGTTCACACCACACACACCCTTCCCCCCTCACACACCTGCGCCCTTCCTTCCCCGCCCCCCCCCCCCCCCCCCCCCCCCCCCCCCGTATCAACCATTAGCAAGTTTGTTATTCTGAATTTTAAATCTGTCTCTCCTTGGTTAGCCTTTTGTGTCATTGAGAACTGTGCACTAGTTCTGACAATGCTTCTCTTTCTATACCTTGATTAGTGGTGATGTAATTAACAACAGTGACAGATACAGCTCTGCAATTAGTCACGGAGTTATCAGCCCTTGCAGTGAATGGGGTAGCCTACACCTCAAAACCAGTGTTTTAGGCTCTCTGCAGATTCAGGCAGACATCTTCAGAAACGCTTTATTCAAGTAATATTTCAAAGATTGTTCTTGCAATGTAACCACTTGCTTAGAAAAACAAACAAAAAGGGTGCTAAAGGCCAATCCAGCCATTATAAATCTAAAAAGAAAAGAAGCAGTAGGATAAAGTGAGAGGTTTAGTGATCAAATCAGATTCTTGCTGGAAATGGACACTTTGTGAAAGTCTGATTTATGAGCTCTAAGTATGAATGAAACAAAGACAGAACATAACTACGTAACGACCTAATACAGTATCTCTGAAACAAAGAGAAAACAATTAAGTGTTGTTGCATTAATATGAGTTGAAAAAAATGTACTGTAAGTAGTAGAATTGAAATGGCTACTGTAAAACAGCTCCAATTAGCTGTTGCGATGAACATGCTGGACAATTTTCTGTCCTTATCTTTTAATTGTTCTTTCAACCTTTGCATCCTTTTCTTTTTGCTTTGAGAGAAACAATGCAAAACATTTGTTTTCAGGCTTTTGAAAAGAGCTATTATTCATCCATCCTAAAAAAAGGTGTCAGTACTTTGTGCAATGAGGGCTTGCTCACTTGCAGAAAAATTCTAGTCCTGCTGAACTGTGAAACTTATCACTGTGTTATATAAAAAATTAGAGCTTGTTTTAGTCCTCAAATATCCCTAACAAAACTCAAATAGCGCTGAAAGTTCTTGACATTTGGAGAGGTGATCCTCTTATTAATATTCAAATAAATCATCTAGCTTTTGGGGATTCCTGCACTCATAGTCTTTCTGAATTCTGTTTTGGCACTCTCTGTTGTAAATCACACTTTGGTTTTGGGTCTTGCTGAGGTTGAAAGTTGTGTTGTGGTCAACAGGAAATCCCTCTGCACTGTCACCTGGGGCCAAGATATGGCTGAGAATTACAGAAAAGCTTGTGTACAGGAGCTCAAAAAAAAAAAAATCAACAGGAGCTCAAAACCATGGTAAAATATTTTGTTACCAAGGCCTTGCTTCTTTGGCTTAGATTTCTTCTAGATGCTACCCCCAGCTGCCTTGTGCCTTGCTGTCTCTCATTCCCCCTACAGAGCTTTTGTACAATGATGGCAAGAGGATTTAGAGCAAATTCATCCCGTCTGAGGTCTTCTGGCCTTACTGCTAATGCTCTGCATACTTGTTTCTCTTCAGATAGTGTTAATCTAAGACTGCAACATTGTCATGCTGAGTGAGAAAAGGAGAATTCAGATTGATGGTCAATTCTCTCCTGTATTTTTAAGAAAACTGAATTATTATTCTCTGCCCCTTGACACCTCGTTGCTTTTTCAGTGTGATGGCAGGTCTAGGGTTCAATTTCATCTTGATTGCTTCAATAACCACAATTGTCAGGATAGCTTTTTTGCCAGGGAGCTGCTGCATGTTGCTGCAAAACTTGTGCTCCTGAATGAGAAGGTTTTGACTGTGACAGACCATGAAGATGCCAGAGATATCAGGAGATGGGTAGTCTCCAGAGAAAGACCACATTGTCAACATTTGGTAATGGTTAGCTTTGATCTTGGTGCAAGTCCTCTGTTAGTGAAGTTCAGTAAAATTTTCTCATCTGTCCTGATCTTCTTGCTAGAGAAAAGAGGGATGAATATTTGTTAGACTTCTCTCATGAAGACTCTTAGAAAAGCATAACTCAAAGAGCTTTTCTCCAGTTAATGATGTATTTTAAAATGGAGATTCCCAGCCCTCCAGGCTAGCTTATCAGTTTTGAAATGAGCCATTATACAAGTTTCTAGAAAAACCTAGAACAAATACATTTTTGATTCCCCAATATTTTCCTCCTAGGTAAAACACAAGAGGTAACACATGCATGGAGAGTGCATAAAAGCAAGAACAGCGTGTTAGTCGTAATGTACATCTGTAACCATAGGCCACTGGTACTCTGTCTATTTTTTGCATGAGCATTTTGAGGAAGAATTTGAAGACCATTGGGGTTGCTTTGTGAGCATTCATGCAGTGGTCAGCCTAACCATAAGGATCACAAAAAGCACATAAAATCTTACATTTAGTGTAATGGCCTGGTAGAACAGATAGGTCTCCCCTCCTTGCTCTCAAAGTAATGGATGTAGTAGAGGGGCCCTATACGCTTCCTGACAAACACTAGGTCAAGGTAAGAGAGAAGCAGAGCGCACCAGAGGGTTTCACTGTAAAAAATCCCCTGTACAAAGGGAAGGCTTGGGGGATGATGGCTCTTAAGAGCAGGGAAAGAGCAGTCACAGAGAGGGGACGTAAAGCTGAGACTAAGGAAGACATTGCTGAATACTTGGCCATCAAGCAGTTGTTATTACTGGAATGCATTTGCTAGAAAGTACAAGCAGGAGGTACAAGCTGTTCTTGCACAGTTATTCACAAATGGGTTACAGGCAGTCACAGAACAGCTTCACATTTGCATAGGTGGCTGTATATGAGATGCATTTTTGGCTCCTCTGGAGTGCAGACCTGAAATGAGAAGACTCGTTGTCTTCTCCTTCTTAGAGAAACTTCTGGGTTTGGTCACTAGACTATTACCACTCCCTTTCATTTCCCTGGGATGTGAACATGAGGGACCAAGTATACACGTCATGTGCCAGGGAACTCTTTTTTTTTTTTTTTTTTTGGGGGGGGGGGGGAGAAGAGGTTGATCTATGATCTGTGAGCATTGGCTAGTTAAATGTTGCCCCCAATGTTTTATTTAAACTCATAGTCAATGTGTCTGAAGATACATAACAGATAGATAAAGCAACACAAAGGTTGCTCACATAGATGTTAGCAGCCATTCCCCTATCCTTTTAGTCTGGGTGCAGCCCGCTGACTCCGGGTCCTGCATTCCTTTTGTGGAAGAAGTGACTGCGCTGGCATCCTGTTCATGTCCTTTGGCCAGCAACTCTCCTGCAGTATCTATTGCCCACAAAAGGACTAAGAAAGGATTATATGCATGTAATGCCATGTGGTTAGACAGAAGCAGGTATATTAAGGTATGTATGACATGTCAGGCATCTCCTTTGTTCACCAATATTTATCATCCGATGTTTATCTAACACTGCTATGACCACAACTTTCAAGAATATTTTTGAAAGACGGAGGTACCTTTATTTCACAATTACAGAATTAAGAAAGCCTCACTTCCCAGGATTTAGAAGTACTTCTAACTGATCTGCTCCCTTCTTGGCATCAGTGTGTGAATTGCAAACTCTTTTTTTCAGACTGCAAACTTCTGGAAAGACATTTTGTTCTGAGTGTGTTTACATGGTGCCCAGAAAGATAGTGTGCTCAGTTGTCACTGAAGCTCCTTGGTACTATGATGCTATCCCTAAAGAACAACATTGTGTATTTCTGATGCTAAAGTGAGTCATTTGTGAGTAAGGTACACCTATATACATCTGCAAAAAGAAGTCATGCTCTGCGTGATGTGAGCACTGGAGACATCTCTTAACCTGTGGCTCTGTGTGCTTGTAATTTTCTAATCCCTTCTTCAAACAGTACATTAGTTTAATATCAGCTAGTTACTGGGCCCAACACAAGATTTATTTTTTTTCAGAAAAAGGTGTAGGTTTGTTTGTTGGTTTTTTTTTAAATGGCAAAGAAAACTGAGCAGAACAAAAGGGCACACTCCATTGCATTAAAGCAGTCTCCATTTTTGCCACCAGTGTGGTGGCTCCAAGTATGCTGAAGCACTCACATGCCATAAGAAAAAGAAAAGGAAAATCTCATCAGTGACAGCTGTACAGGGATGATTTTTCACTCATTGGAGAGACTGTCATAACTCACAGTCCTAAGAGAGTGTCTGTTTCTCACTGTCACTGGTGAGATAAGCTATATTTAATGCTGCAGCATCAAAGCTGCCAATTTTACATTTGCATTTAGTGGTACAGTTACAAATTAAATACACTGCCTGCCTGGTTTTGGTTTGCAGAGGGTAAAGTGATGCAATTACATTAGAGGGGGAAAGGGGCTTACTTAAAAAAAGTTGCAAAGTGTAAGGTTTGACATTTCAGGGACATTGGACAGGTACAGATTTAAATGATGTGAATTTACGTATTATCAGCAATGCTATATTAAAAAACGTGCATAAGTGTATTGAAGTCACACTTCTTACTCTGCAAATTACTATAGACTATCCTTGGATAGCTCGGTGCTGAATAAAAAAAGAAAATCAACGTCCAGTCTGCCATAACTAGTATCAAAGAAAGGAATTTTCATTATCAGCAATGGAGATGAAATATATGTATTTGTGACTGTAAGCAGTGATGGTGTACAATTAGAATGAGAATATCCTGGTTGATTATCTGTTTAAATGAGGAAAAATGCATCAAGTTCCTTTCAGGTGGTAGACTATATAACAACCTACCGATCAGGATTAAGCATCACTTCTTATTTTCTTTAAAAGGCTAGTAAAGTAATTGAAAAACACTTGATAGAGTCTGTTGTACTAAGACAGAATAAATCTAAAGTAAGGGAGACAAACATACAATGGTTACACTTCTTCACTATCCATGTGTCCTATGCCTGAACTATTTATTAACTGAAATGTGAATGGGCAATGAAGGGCCAATTTATATGTTACACCAAGAGATGTATTATAACTGCCTTAAACATTGATTTCCTTCCTTTGCCTATTCTTGATTGGGATATACCACATAGAACAGCAATAATGTGGGGTTTCCTTATCAGATCTTGGATATTTCCCCAGACTGTCTGCAACCATTAACCTTGCATATTATCTGACTTTAGTGATTAGTACAAGGCACATAAAACCGTATTGATGGCCAGCCTTGGCTTAGAATGGTGAGCTGAATTATTGGAGGTTAGATTTTGCTGACTTTGTGATACAAATGATAGTATTATGCTGGTCCTGTGAAATTGCTAATTTGTCATTTCTTTCACGGTGTAGTCAATGATGTGGTACTAATGAATGAGGCACATAATTGTGTGATACTGAACTGTAGCTTCTCGCTGATGCCTTCTGTGCCTGTATTAAGAGGAAGTGAATGTCAAGACTCTCTTTGTTCACTAGTTCCTCTCGCATTTCTGCGCCCTGCTGCTAGATGATCAGAAACAGCGTTTGTAATTAATGCTAAGGCTACTGCAGTTCGGTTTATAAACCTAACTTTGTTCTGTTGTGCTCATTACTTTTATGGGGTGCTTTTGGTAGGATTCTGTTGCTTCTTGCAGCTCTGCTGTGAGATGTGTGCTCTGCCTCTGCAGTGAACTTCAGCAAAGAAAGTCCTCCAGGTTCTTACAGTTGCTATCATTCTGACATCCCCTCAAGAAGTTTTTTTTCAATGTACATCTCAGAGACTATCATACAAAGTGGGTCTTCTTTGTAAGGATTTGGAAGATAAACTGGAGTGAGTGAACTGGGGTCAGTGTTTGAAGCATTTCTTTTTGTCTACTGTTCTATTTTTGCTTAAGTAGTTGTGCAAAGAGATCTAACTGGACCACATTAACACATTGCCGTGGTCAATCAAAATGCTTCTTATCCTTATGATTAATTTGTGGTTTTCTTTAATTTTTTTTTAATTGCCTTTTTTCGTATTTTTTATCAGTTTTGTTAAGAAGAAGAATGAGGATCAGGGGAGGAAAAGAAAAAAAGGAAAAAAAGGGACACGGACACACACACACTAAGTCTTTCCTTTTACTTGATAAAACAGAGTTCACGGTTGTTCATAATGTCAGCTTGCATTATTACATACTCTTTAGTGCTTCTCCCAGAAGGCACTGAAGGAATAGACATACAGATATCTATCTACTTTCCACCTGGCATCAGGAAGCAGCGGGGCCAGACCCTTGGTTTACTGGTATAATGGTGGACCCCCAGCTACCTGCGGTGGGACAAGTTCTCCTGCAGTGAGGGCTGTGGGGGAGCCCCAGGTCAGGCACCACTGCTCTTAGGAGCATTACGGCAGTCCTGGGCCATCTGACATCGTACCTAAAACTCTAGCTTTGGAAAATAAAGTAACTATTGGAAAATCTCAGCCTGTATTAAAATAAGACAGGAAGACAAATACAGAATAAGAAACGGTTAGTTGAGAAATCAGAAAAACAAGCCCAAGTGGATTTTGAAGGCTTCAGAACCAAAAGGTATGTGTGATGGAAAGAAAACCTAAAGTTTACACTAATATAAAAATAAAAAAAAATTCTGGTTTATGCTAACTGGATAATTGTTGTAGGCTGTGTTGATTAATTTTATGGATGTGCAGTCCTAGAGTCTGATTTACTGTTGGATGGTTTGGGCTGATGTTAGTGTGATACTACTGAGCTCAAAATAATGGACCTCAGGCACAGGTCTTTGAAACTCCTTTGCTAACTGGTCTGGGCATTTTAATCTTGAGAAGATCACTTTGTAAATCAGCTTTTTAGCCTTCTTACATGTAAAATGGGAATAGCAACATTTGTTTACATGTGAAAGGTGTTTTCCTGTTTTATATAATGACTCTGTGTCTAGCTGCAAGTGAATAGTGCCCATGATACACAGCAGAGGCGTTTTGCTTCTCCCATAAAATTTAATGTGGCAGAAATAAGAAATATACGCTGCCCAAATGAAAGAGTCAAAGGCCCAATTAATTTGAGATGCTTAGATTTAACTAGAAGCTCCTTCAATCTTTTTAGGTTCATAATTGTGTTCTCTGGTTCTTTACCACGTGCAGCTCTAATGCTGTAATGAACTTTCACTGTTGCTGAAGTTGTTATATTTCTTAAAATGACATCAGTACAAATAGTCTTCTTTTGTAACAAACTGTGTATTTATTGCATTAGTTTTCAAGCTAGTAGTCATGCTATTCTAAAACGTATTATTAACACGTCTCTGAGTTTGGAGTGATGTCCTCCTCCTGCTACTGAAGAACTCAAGCTCTGATAGTGACACAGTTGCAAATTGCTGTTCTGCTTGAAGTCTTTTAATGGAGGATAGGAAGGCAGCTGTTTTTTAGATCCAGGTTGTCTCAGTGTAAAGGCAATCTTGTGTTGGTTTTAGGAGAACAGTTCACTCAGGAGCTTGAGCCTTCATGGATTAACAGAGAAATTCTGCCATCAGAATAATTCAGGAACATGTCAGGTTTGGTTTTTTTTTTCCCCCAGATGTTTATTAATTCCACAAGCATTTGGAGTGCACTAATTTTTTTGTTAAGATACAGTATTTCAACAAAATTAACCAGCAAATACGCTAAAAAAGGGAACATTAGGGTCTCACTAATGCAAACCTAGTGGCTTTTTCAAGCATAGGGATAGTAGGCTTTGGAGAGAGACAACAGGGAGAACATGCCACTTCTGCACTGTGAAGGACTTCTGCAGGACTATTTCCCATGGGCTTGGGCAGTGCAATTTAACAAATGAATCAGTGAACCAGTTGCTGTTCCTAGTTCTGCCCCCAAGTAAAGCTTTGATATTCTTCTTAAGAATTTAAGCTTTATGTATGATCTTTTATGATGTGTTTGCACAAAGCCAAGTATAAAAAGGTCTGAAATCAAGTAGATACACTTTTTTTTTTTTTTTTTTTTTTCTGTTACTGTTGTTATAACTGTTGAAAGAAGCAGGTAAGAAGTCTGGTAGACAGAGACAGAATCTCTTAGTCAGGACAACCAGTATAACCACAAAATCTAGGCAAGCTCTTGGGCATACAAACCCATCTTTAGGTCTGGAACGGGTGATGCACACCTTGGATCTAAACAAAAACAGCATTTTACTGGAATTCACAGTTTCTGGTATCCAGGGACACTATGAATAATATTTTATAGTTGCCTTTTGAAGGCACTTTTGCACGTCTCCACGGAAGAGCAAGATTAGAGATCAGAGATGGAGTGACTGGTGAATATCTGGGTCTTTAGTTGTTTTGTATGGATGTGTGAGCTCAATCTAGGTCATAGCATTTGTTAACTTTTGCCTACTAAGATTCTGTGAAAGCCCTGTATGAAGTATTCTATGTGCTGAGAAGTATTGAGATCCAAGGATTTTCATTGTTTAGCTACTCTGATGTTGCACAGAAGTATTGGCAAGCTTCCTGCTTATTAGTTAGAGCACATATAGTTTAGATCTGTAGAGTACTTTTTGGACTATAGAAACTTTAATCTGTTTGTAATGTAATAGATCGAGGAGGTTACTTGAAGGCTAGGAAAATTTGTGTTTGCCATATACCTTTGAAGGTTGGACCTCCTTTCAGAACAGTTTGCAATTTCTTAATGACCTTTTCCATAGTTTCCAAAGACTGGTGGTATGCTATGTTGAGGACAGCGCGATCAGCGAGTTGTCTGTTGTTTTCTCATAAGGTGTTCTTATATTGTAGCTGGGTACTTTCTGTAGCTGTGTGTTACAGATCTATGAATCTTAAGTGTGTTTATTTTTTTTTCTAAATTAAACAGTATATTGCATCAAATAGAGATAAAGAAGTTATTTACTCCTCTAGTACACCTCACAACAACCGCAACACTTTAATGACATTTTCAGAGGAACTTCACTCAGTTTTGCTTAATTCAGATTCTATTGCGTTTGGGGGACTTTTGTGTTTGGTTTTGGGGTTTTGGTTTGTTGGTTGGTTTGGGGTGGTGGTGCTTTTTGGGGTTGTTTGGTGTGTTGGTTTTTTTTAATTCTTGGTAATTAGTAGATGTTTCCTGCTCTCTGTCTTGCTGTTGTGGTTAGAAAAGGGCACTGCAGAGGTTTAAACCAGTGCTGAATGTTTTCCCTGAACAGCATCTGAAACAGGTCAAAAGAGTATCTACTGGGGTCAGACAGTCCAACCATCCTTTCTGACTATTAGCAAGGCAGCACCCATTGATGCTAAAAGTGCTGGGAGCTCTGCCCTGCCTCTCCATGGATCAAGAGGAGCAGGAGGTGGATTCTTTGAAGACCTGTAGTCATCCTTTCAAGACTAATTGCCATGTTTCTGGACTCCAGCAAGTCAAAGCTGAGTCTTATATTTGACTGTCATCATCAACTGGCAAACATAATCTGTACACAATTTCCTTCCCCTTGGGCATCAGCTGCAAAGGTTCATCTTTGAAAGTAGCTGAGAAGGTAGCTGGGTGTCTCACCAAATCTGTTTATTCAGACTCTACACATATTGCTGATGAGGCTTGCTAGCGTAATAGTAGAGGATCAAAAGAAGCCTGACTTGTTAGCAGTTTATTCAAATCAAGAAAGGATATTTTTGACCTGCAATCCTGTTAGCTGCTTGTTCAACCGATAAAAGAACTGCCATTGTTGATACAAATTATCTGTTTTGTCCATGCTGAAATATAAAACATTTCTGTTGAAGGAAAATATGGCACCATAAATAATTAAAACTATTCCAATTGACTTTTTTTGGTCAATTTTAATCTGAGCTTAAATCACAATGGTCAGCCTTTTATTTATTTTTTTAATTACTGATCATTTGGAGAGATTAGCCTAAGCAATTACTAGTTAATATCCTTAATAACCAATTTTACATGTAGTCCACTGCTATGTTGCCACTGGCCCTGCTTGAGAAATATAATACACTGAATATCAGATCACACCCTGTATGTCCCCAGTATTAATCACATCCTGTATGTCCCCAGTATTAAAGAGAACAAAATGAAAGTAATATGAATTTCACTGATAAGGACCACTTTTGCTGTGATTATAGTTCTATCAAAATGTACCAGTCTAATACTAAGCACAGATTTACATATCTTTGAAATAATACAATTACATATAAGAAACCTTGCTTTAGCGATTAAGACAATGAGATCTACCCCATGGTGTTATAGGGGAGAAATCCATATTTTTTGATCTGGACAGGTGGGGTTTTTTCTGCTTGATATTATTGAAGCTGTATGAGGCAACGGCGCTTTTTTTTATTATTATTCCTATTTTCTGGAGGGTTAAAATTGTTCTGTCAGTGATACTCACGTTACGTATTAAATGAACTTGTAGAGGCTCCTGTTTTATTGTAATCAACCATTCAGTAACAACTGGATAGTATATTTGTGCCTCAATTAGTTGTTTCACTGAGATTAAGGAACTATGGACCTTCTATATGTGCTATTTTTTTATTGGACCACGTTTGAAGAAATTTGTCTACTGCTTTTCATTGATGGGAGTTTCTGGCTAACAGCACTTTAAATAAGTGGAAAATGCTCAGTTATCACCCAATGTGAACAGGATCAATAATAGTTTAGTAGTGTCTGATAATTGCAGCGGCTGTTATACACAAGAGCTTGCATCTTCTTGAGTGACTCTTATCAATCTATTGTCCATCATCATCTGATAATCAGACCGAAAATATAGTGGGGAATTATCCTTTTTTGAATCAAGCTTGTGAAAAACATTTGAAATAATGGTAAAAAAAATTCTCATTGTTCCACTCAGCAGGGAGAAAAATTCAGTATCTGGATGGCTGTAGTAAGAAAGGGACAGAAAAAAAAATAATCCAATGTGCACTTGCTAAATAGAAACATATGTATAGCACAGTGATATAACGGCAAAATATTTCTGCAATATTTGGGAAGTGTCTTAAAATATTTGTGATTATATTCTGAAGGAGTCATGACCCTTTGTACCTCTCAGGACTGTGCTGGCGACTTGAAAGGAAACCATAGGACCCAGATGGCAAGAAAGGGCACAGCAGAGTGCAACTCTTGTTGCTTTGTTCTTGAGGGCAGTGGCATCTCCACTTCACAGCACAAGCATCCCAGTGCTCAGACAGTGCACAGCTTTCACTCTTGGAAGTAGCGTTGCTCTTAGACACACCGAATTCACTTACAAAGACAGAAGTATTTATCTCCGCCCTCCTCCCCCTTCCTTTGCCTCTTTCCATGCCCGTAGGAGTGGCTCTGTAAACAATGGTCTCATCATCTTCCCACTTATGCTTCTTTCTCCATTTACTTTCCCTTTTTTAATTTATCTTTTACCTTGTTACTTTCACTAAAATGTATAGTCAGCCATGTTATGTTTCATGATCTTTCTCCTCGGCTGACAACAGAAAGAATTGGGGAAGGTCTGTCTGGGCGTAGGTTTTCATATTGCTCGGCTCAGTTACCTAGAGAATCCTTTGGCTTTTTTTACATATTTGTTCTAGGAATGAAGAAAGTATTTTTTTAAAAAGAAGCAGTTAGATAATATGTGTCTTTTTAGACCAGTGAATCTGTTAGTGCATTCTTTTATGAAAAGAACTTGACAGATTGTGGGTAGTCTACCAGTAGCAGCATCATGTTTTCTTTGTACGCTAAGTTTCTGGCTTTGGTGTCTACTGTATCAGGCCACCTGTTTGGCAGGCTTGTATGCTGGGGGAAGACAGAAGCACAGCTTTGCACTCTTTTCCCTTACTGTCGCACTTTTAACTGCTGAATCGTAGAGTAATTCCGGTTGGAAGAGATCTGCTCAAAGCAGTTCAGTTACTTTAGGTTCATCAGGGACTGTTGCAGGCAAATCAAGTTTTGAATATCTGCAACAACCTCCACAACCCTTCTGGGTTCCTATTCCAGTGTTTGATCACCTTCATAATAAAAATAAAATTTAAAAAAAAAAATCCCTTATTTATAGGAAGTCAGAAAGTCCATATTCCAACTTGTGTCTGTTACCTCTTGACTTACCACTTTGAGAAGAGTTTGGCTCCATCTTCTCTGCACCCTCCCATTAGGCAGCTGTAGACAGCAACATGGCCTCCTCTTATCTTTGTCATCCTAAAGTTGAGCAAACCTGCTCCTTTGGTCTCTCCTTGTACGTCATGTGCTCCACCACCCTGACCATCTTGGTGGCTCTGTGCTGGAATCACCGCAGTTATGTCAATGTCATTCTTCTGCTGGAGAGCCCCAAACTGGACACAGTGCTGCAAATGTGGTCTCACCAGTGCCGAGTAGAAGGGTCAGAGCACCTCACTTGATCTATATACTGTGGTCTTACACATGTAGTCCAGTATTTGGTTGTTCACCACTGCAAAGACTAATGACTCTTGTTCAGAATGAACATACTATGATGTCAGGGCATAAATTTTATCTAGTCTTTGGCACCAAAGTTGTGGTTTTGAAATTGTTTCAAAAACATTATATCAGGTCATATCCCAGGCTACTGTATTCAGAATATCTCAGTTGGGTCTTACTGAACAGTTTTGGCAATAGTCTTAAGTAATATTTAAGCCAAAGTCTTCAGTTACCCTGGCTATACTGTCTTTAATAAACTCTTTTGTCTGCTTTTGAATAAAAAAAATATTTCTGCCATATAGCTTGCAATGTAAAGAGCTGAGTTAAATACAGTATTTCTGCACCTGGGTATGCAAATACACTCTCTAACTTTACATTTATTTCAAAGGCAGTTTCAGACTTGAGTGTGGTCTTCTGCTATGTAGCATATATCTCCTGGACTATTCAGAATGGAACAAAATTACAACAGCTCAAATTCCCTGAGAAAACACTTTTGACTGAGCAAATAGGAAACAAACTGGTGGATACTTCTGTAGCCCTGTATCACAGCACTCTCCAAACTATCAAGCTACAACAAGGTCTTTTACCATCTCATACCAGCATACTCTTCATACCAGTCCCTCTGCTGTCTTCTCCTCACCTCATCCAGGGCATGTGTTCTCTCCCTTCTCTCTGCTTCTTCCTCCTCTCTCTTCCTTGGCTGCTGTCTCTTCATTGGTTGCCCAACCACTTAACCAGCCACACCTGCACCTTACCTACATCAGCCAACCCGCCGCCCCTGAAGCTAACCCTGAAGCCAACCCACAGTTGTATATTATCAATGCTAATTAGCCCAGCTTTGTTCCATACACTTCCCCCCCCCCTTTTTTTTTATGTTTTTAACAATCTTTACAACCTTTTTACAAATATATTTTTCATACAGTCTTCTCTACAGCCCTGTAGCCCTTTGCTAGCTGATTAGAGCACAGTCAAACTACTCAATTGAAACAAAGAAAAATTTACCGGTAGTCAAAGTATAATTACTTGGAAATACTAATCTCCACCTGCAGGACTTCCTTTCTGTAAGGTTATTGTCTTTTTCTCCATATGTCACTGAGTAAGGATTTACAAATACTAACAGGAGTCCTTCAGATTTAAAAAATGTCCCTATTCTACATCAGGACAAATTCAACCCCCTTCTTTTTCTGGGTGAAAAGGGGCCAATAAGTGATTTCCCATCAAACCCAGAAAAGGAATATCACAGAAGACATTGGGGAATTGGTTTCAAGCTCCTGTTCTGCTACACTTCTCAGTTTCTTACATGCCATACTTCTTGATCCCCTTATGTGTAACACTGTGGTCTTGCTGCTGGTTGCCTTATGTCCTGGGCTAGAGAAGATGCTTTTCTCCTTCCTGCTCCTAGGCACAGGATTTGAAAAGGAACACAAGCACATTAAAGGCAGCAGCCTAACTACTAGGTCATGGTTTATGACATCTTCCAAAACAAATACCTTGGAACTGAAAGATTATCCTGATGTAAATTTCTGCTACGTTGGCATTATTCTTGCAGAAAAAAAGGCTGGGTTTTGGTTCAGCTGTTTTGTGTCCTTAGAGTTGTTTTGAATCATCTTCTCAGACCAAAAATTCAAAAAGTACAGCTGAAACATTCTTGACTACCTATATGCACAAAGTTTTTATCTTTGGCTTCGTAGAGAGCTTTTTGTTCTCTTAAGTTGAAATAAAGCCTCAGATGAAACAGAAATTAAATCAGTTTTATTTCCATAAAACCTATAAACTCTAACTCCATCAACTACAGCTTTGTGGACTATATAACAGTATTTTTATCAAAAGCCTGTTTAGCAGCTAAAGGCTGAAAGGCAATGTACAATAAATTTTTAGACCTAGCCTTGAAAGCTGACCTGCTTGAGCTTGGCTTATGCCTTTGGAAGGCTAAGTCCACAAGGACATGTGTTACTTCTGTATTTACAGCATTCATCCTTTCTTTCTGAGCTCTGGTTGGCTATGCTCTCAGAAACTAATAGATGATGCTTTGTCTTCTCAAATTGATAAACAGAGTTCTGGCTTCCAAAAGATGGAGGATTTCTATATAACTGCAAGAAAAGCAAAGGAATGGGCTTGTTAATGAAATAGCAACCATACGATCTTTTTCCTGTACCATCCTGGAGTTTTCAGCTTCTTTTCTGGTTCCCTTTTCTGTGCACTCAAAGCTGTTTAAGAAAGCAACTCCCTTCACTCTTTGGAACGAAACAGGTTAAATATTGCAACGTGAAGTTTGTGGTGCACACTGAAAATAACTTGCAGATGCTGCTGCTAAGAGCCATGAAACCCTTATACTTCAACCCAAACCTATGCATTTTGGTTTACTCAGAAAATTCAGCCCTGAAAAGTCAAAATGCCATGGAAGACTATTCTTACCTGATCTCAGATAATCTCCATAATGTTGTAAGCTTAATAATGAAAGAACATGTGACATGTCTGTGAGAAGCTTTGTCACTTCTCTCCATGGAGTAAAAAGTGAAGGCTGCCTCAAGTAAGTGCCCAAAGTTAAGGCATGATGACTGGATTCCACTTCTTACCAAAACAGAGTAAAGAAAAAATTCAGCTGACTGGGAAACAGGAAAGTATTTGGTTGAGGAAAGCAGAATTTAATTTCCGTTCCCAGTTACTCAGTTTAATTTGTACTTCCCCTAAAAATAATGAAAGTTGCCACGCTTTATATTAAGATTTAATGATATTTTGCAAATGGTTAATAAAATGCAATAGGCTTAAGGCAGAGGTGCTTGCTACAGATGAATTCCGAAGTGATAAGCATTTTGGCTGGAAATACAGGTGATTGGAATTCAGAGCAGTCAATTATTAAGTCACCCTCTAATCTTCAACTTTCTGTAAACCAGCTCTGAAAAGAAAACAAGTGAGATGCTTGTCTACAGCACTCGATCTTCCATTACATTACATAAAAGCAGTGTCAACCTCTCCCATTTGACTGAGAAATGTTCCGAACAGGTGAGTGTGGGTCTCCATTAAGGTAGATGAGTTGGTTGCAGACAGACCAGTTAAATACCTGTTTTACTCAGCCTTTTTCTCTTGAAATTAATTTCCCTGTAGTGCCTACTGATTACAATAAACTTTTGGTTTTACTCTGTAGTTGTTTACTTTGCCATGGAAGGTAGGAAGAAGCTCCTTTTGGAGCCAGCCTCTGCTCTTCCTAGAGCTGCAGAGCAGTACCAGGCTTATCTTCTCCCACTTCCCAAGCTGGGGCTGCCAGTCCGACCAATGAAAGTTGGACAGCCTAAGCATCAGTAGGGGGTTTTAGCAGATCCATGCAATGAGTTGTGTTCAAGCTCTCAGACCAGCCCTTTTTACCCTCTTTTTCTCCAAAGTGGCGACAGCCTGATATTCAACATCCAGCAAGTCAGTGGGAGTCGTGTTTTTCTATTTTAAATCTAGATAAGTGGGTGTCAATGTATAATCTTACAGCCTACCAGTCTTCTGGGATAAACAATAAAATCTAAGAACATTGAAATGTTTTCCACAGCCCCTGTCTTTAGGGAAGAATAGGCCATGCAAGTGAACCCCAGACCCCTCTGAGTTAGCAGCTCCCCTTTTAAGACAAGGAGGAATTCACAGAGGATAGAGAACAATATAAAAATGAATCTAAAACCAGAACTGGGTAATGGCTTTGATGCTAAAGGGCTAAAGAGAAACATCAAACGCTCTCAAGGATTGCAGCTCAATTCCTGGTTTTAACAGTTCAGTCAAGAGTCATGAAAACAGCAAACAGCAATTTTACAGTTATTACTTTAAGAAAAGGGATTTATCCCCACCCCACTTTTTGTTTAGCCATGGGAAGCTCCTTTAACATAGGTGGTGCACAACAGGATGGCAGGCAACATCCCAGTACGTTATAAGTATATCCTCAGCCTATAACAAAACTTACTTTCAAAAGTCATGATACCAAGTAAATGTTTTGATGGAAAGCTCTTTAGGTAAGTTTATAGATGTTTATCAGTGAGAAAAAAATTCATATGCCTAATTGACTTATCCTTTCAGCAACTCCAATGCCAATTTTTAGCATCTAAGCCCTTGAGACATGAGATGTCACTCATTTATTTCACCTGGTCTGAGGTTTTCTGTTTTGGTTTGCTTTGCTTTGCTTTTTTTTTAGCATTTGGGAAGATATGAAACTGCTCCTTACATTCTTTATATGACTATTATATACTACTCATTTTAAAAAGTAATGGTAATGCTGCCACATCAGCCCCTACCTTCTAGAGATGTATGGAGTGCACTGGAGCACTGCTCCCTTAGGTGATTCATTTTTGATGGAAGGTATAGATGAAGCATCTCTATCCAACCATACCCCAAGATGGTACTGAAGACTGCCATTTCTTAGGCACCGTTCATCATCCAGCTTGATATCTGCTGAGGCAGTTTCCTGCAGCTGCCTTTGATATTCTAGTGTATTTATTTATTTATTTATAATCCTGGCTGCTCAACAAACGGCAAGATCAGACAGATTTGATATGCAGCCTCCCCATCAAACACTCATATTATAAAGTTAAATGTGTCCTTACCTGAGGTTCCACTACACCTAAAGCACTGTGTAGCATTTAGGGCTCATGAAATGCATCAAAGACATTTAATTTTTTTGCAATCAGATGTGTTCAGAACAAAACTGGGTCTGGGTATAGCTTTTATTTCTCTTGGAATTCAACTGATTTGTGGCAGGGAGATGACCCATTCAGGTGTGTAAATATCTCAAACTTCCATAGGATAAAAAATTCAAGAAAAACATATTCTGCTTTTTCACCCATATTCCATTGATATATAAGATAACATACCTTTGTGAAGTAGGTGCATACATTAATGGAAGATTTAACTGTTGATTTCTCTGTTTCTGTCACCGTTATCTTATTATTTAATCACAGCTTTTTGTGTTGAATTTACCCAAGAGTATTTTTAAGAGAAGCATCAATGAAGTTCAATGCTGGGTATGAAAAGAAAAGAAACTGGGGTCCAGTCTCTGGCAGATACTCCATAACAAGGTAATTCTTTAAAGGTACATCACATAGCTCTGAGAGAATAAAACAAATGCTTCGGAGTAATTATGGTCTTTCAGATAAATACACAATTAGATTATGTGGTTTACATTAGATGATGTTAATTTACATAGGAACATATGTGACGTATTCCTAAGGAGTAAGGACAGATCTATACAACCAGAGAGACCTTTAACAAGCCCATGCTCCCCCCTGCTAAATAATAAGCCACAAATAACGTGTAAGTTTTAGAGCCTTTGTGGTATGTTTGAGAGCCTTTCTGACAAATTATGAATAAAATTAACTGCTGCTCATTCTCATGCATGGTATCAAGTTTTTACACACCAGTATATCAAGGTTTTTCACATGTCAGCATAGTAATACATGTGTATCTTTAACATTCATGAGACATAAATGAACACATCTAAGAACAAATAGGTAACTGATTTCTAGAAAATTAATAAAAGTAAATAGGATCATTATGAACATGTCTATTTTTGGTTTTGTGAAATAAAAATCATGAATATCTCGTTAATGAAACGTGGGAAGAGTTTGCTTGCTACATAATTTTATTAAGATAAAGTTTTTATTTTCACATAGAATAGACAAATTATGTAAGGCAAAGTGGTGGGAACTGAGATGAATTTGTCTTCTTTTTCCTGGAAGACACTGCAGCAGGCAAGTGAATGGACTGTGGTGGATCTTCCCAACTCAGTCCAAAAGCCCTTGCTCAATTGTTCCTTCCTTTAATATAAGTAAAGACTGTAGGACTGCCTCCCCTCTAACAGCATCATCTGGTAGAGAGCTCTCGGTTTGGCTGCTTGTTCCTCTAATGCTCTCATAATGAATATATGGTTTATTTCCAGCACATCTAATTATCTGTTTATACTTTACAAACCAGTATGAGAGCACTTAGATTTTTCTTTACCCTGGCACCCACCAATACTTTTTAACATTTTGGGGATGTTTTCCTAAAAATGTTTAAAATAATATGTGGCTGATACAGAGTATGGATATCATTGGGGTACAACCAAAACTTATGCCCTAAAACATGACACACATAAGTACATCATAACTTGTGTTTACAGTACAATCAACCAGTCTACCTAGCCTTCACAGTTAAGGTTGCCACTTCCATTTCAAATGAGAGGCACACCTAGCAGACAGGTTATGAGCAAGCCACATAGCTGCTTGCTTCCTGAACTTTACATTTGCAGAATAATAATAGTTTTACCTCTGTTTTGAAATAAAAGATGCAGGGATGTTAGAATTAATGAGATGTCCAGTTTAAATGCAATCACTAAAAATAGCAGAAGCAAAAGGTATCACGCAGGACATAAAGGTCTTTCATTTTTTTCCCACTTGTTCTCATATACTGACCTGAATGGTTTGTGTAATGAATAATACTACACTTGTTAATGAGCACAGGCCTGTTTAAATAGAGAAATTGTATTCTCTGCTTATTCATGTACATTGTTTACAGAGCAGTGAAACATCCAAGGTTAAGTGTGAGGACTATGTCTTCAAGGTTTCTTGACGAGACATGCATGTGCATATATATGCATCGCCGTAGGTCAGGGTCCTCATTTTTTTAAGACACAAAAATCACCTGATGAGAAGACCAGCAAACCCCCAAATGGATACAAGGTACCATGAAGGTCTCATATTCTAAGAGAAGTGTAGCTTTGGATATTTTTTTTTCTTCTTTTGTTGTAACCACATATACCTGACATAGGTACAGTATCGATCTACCTACTGGTGGTGAAGCTGGCTTTTTGTTCATCTGGTGGTTGTGTTACCCTAAAGCTGCATGTCAGTTCATCAAAATCAATTCTCTTTTGATTTTTGCAACAGCAGAGATGGGTCAGCTAACAAATGACAAAGAGCCCTATTCATGACAAAGTGATTGTTGCATTACAAGTACAATTTTGTAGGAATTTAACAAAAAAAAAAAAAAAAAAAAGAAGTGCAAGAACACAATTTTACTGCATCATTTGCTGTCTCACATGATTCCTCAGACCTCTTGAATGTCACATAATACAGTGTCTAGACTGTCTTCAGAGTAGACTAGTCACCTTCTTAAAGAGAAATACACTAGATTCAGCAGTGCATATTTTTTCAGCAGAAAAAAATGTTCTTTATTTAAACGTATTTCCTAACACTTTGCAATAAATTCAGGAGAACCCCCTCCATATTACTCACAGTATTATCTTCCATTTATTTTAGTTACTTAGCACAGATTACACAGGTGAGGCAAGAGCTCACCGATCCAGGATGTGAGCTGGTCATTTCTCCTGCTAAATGGTTACAAATGCCTCCTGCAAGGCTGGCTTGACGGCAAAGCTCAGACAGAATCTGGAAAAAGATCCACTTGACAATTTTGCAGAGATTTTTACCAGCTCAGTGCCAACAACTGACGTAAATGTATGAATTAACAGAGGGAGGGTATGAATTAACATTTTCAGGAAACAAAATTTTAAAGCTGACATTTTTGTTTGAATGAGAGTTTGTATTTGAGCAACATTGAGCTCATGCAGACTGTAGATGTCTTTCTTTGTAGACATTTATGAGATGAATTGCAAATCTGTACATAAAAATCCAGTTTAAACACTTTAACTTAGACACAAACATGACTGTGAAAGTTTTCCATGGGGCTGGGAGTGTCCTCACTTGCACCTATGCGTGGCACATCCTGGGCATGTGTTCTAGCTCTGTTGTGTTGCAGTAACAACACCAAAGTTTGGAAAACTGCTGACTTGCTGGAGGCTCTTGTTTTGGAGGAGCTCTTGGATGCCACAGGGTTGAAAATGGTACACTTGTGATCTCTTCATTTTCAACAGCCCTGGTGTAGTGCTTTAGGAAAGCAAAGATTTAGCAAGCTGGTTGATCTAGTTCCCATCTCTGATGGTTGTTAACTTTTGTCTTAGACCGAGATACTGTCACCTACTTGATACCTAACTGGCTGCACAGTTGTCCCTAAGATTGGTGTGCTGGAAGAGTTTTGTGCCTAGGAAGTCTGTAACTCCTTTTCAAATTTGTCCTTTACCAAAGTTTTTTGAGCTTTTTTCTCTAGGAATTCTTAGGAACCATAGATATTAATTTAGCTGTAACAGGGGACAGAAAGGACTTTCTCATTATTAACACATCTAAGACTGGTTTGTAGTCATTGCCAAGTTGGTGAAGAATATGTTCTGGAAGTATTGCAGAGGAATGGCATATAGCCTCCAGCCTCTAGCTTTGTGGGCTATTTTGCAAAGTCTTTACCTTCTCAACTCAGTCAGAGGTTTCCAAGTGCAGATTTAGCTCTCCCCGTCAGTACTGACAGCCAAGACTTGTCCTTCTTGGACACACATAATGTGACTGGCTGTAGGGCACACTGATACCCTCATTGAAACTGGGACTGCATCAACCCCAAACGTTCTGTATCTCCACAAGTCCGTGGAAAAGACAACCATTAGGCCACTCTGGGCTTGTTTCTGTTGCTGTTGTTGGGGTTTTTTATTGCTAAGAAACTCAAAAGAGAAGCAGGAGCTGTTTGTCAGTCAAAGGGAATAAAAATGCAAACAATGACAGATTTATGCCTGTATGGATGTATTTACATTTAGATTTATGTAAATAGCTATGGAAATTCAGTTGGCACTTGGCTTTCAGTAGGTTACTGGTACAGCCTGTGGAGCTGCAAAATTTGAACATCATTTTAGTTCCTTTGGTCACGGAAGTAACTCTTCTCTGCTTAAACAGTAGATGGGTCACTATTCCTTTTTATTTTTCGCAAGATGCTAGACATTTTCCGCCAGTTATAAACTTGAAACTATTCAAACTGGTTTTAGCCCCAGAAGTTTTAAGCATGCAGATGCTTTTCGGCGTGTGCATATCCTAGCGTGTTTTAATTTATAGGCACAGTAACATCAATTTATGATCTCTTCTATAGAGGGATTAGATGCCAGTAGCCAGGATCATGTTGGGACAGCCTTTTCACAGCTCTTTAAGCACAGAATAAAACCTCTTATTGATCCTACTAAAATACCTAAGACATGGCTATTATTATTATTATATATCCATTTATCCTCTGGTGTTACATTTGTTTTATAGGCAACACTCTTTTAACTAAGATGTTGTCCAGACTGCTAGGAAAATACACTGCTCTGGGGGATGTGGTACTATTTGTGCGTTTTACAGCAATCTTATTGCTGATACGAAGGACAATATCACATTAACTTCTTTGGAAACAGACTCAGTCTGACAGGCTTGAATAAATATATGTTTCAACGTTCCTTTTATGAAATGCCTTTTCCTTAGGACTACTTTAAGATCATAATACTCCTTTAATCATGGTCAATACATTCCCTTTGCCTATTTCATATTTTCTGAAATGCTCAGTAACATTTGCCTCTAATAAAAAAAAAAAAAAAACAGGTGCCATTCCTTTCCTCTGGCACACTCATGTGATTTAGCTTGGGGTCTACCTGGTGCAGAGATGCTGGGAGTTTATCAGGGCATTTTTTTCCCCAGTAGTCTCCTTCTGGGGAGTTTTTCAGTTTGCAAGCTATAATGAAAAGTAGGTTAAAAGCAAAAGGGCATTTTAGTGAAGGAGGGAATTAAAATTCAGCAGCCTAATATCAGCAGTAGTTTATAACAGGGCCTTATAAAAGGCAGCTCTGTGTCTTTTTTTGTGTGCACTTTTATTTCCTTTGATATCAGCAGGGGAATTTTCTCTGCAAGACCCATTCCCATCTCACTTTTCTGCTCTCAGATCCCTGCTGCTCTGGGTTTTCTCCTTTCATTTTGATATATGTTATATTCTTCAACCTTCCCACTTGAAGGTTGTAGGAAGCTCGATATTGCCCTTAAAATAGAGAACACAATTGACGTGAAAATTCTTCAAGGGGTGGGCCTGCTTTTCATATATGTTGAAAAGAATCCTTCCACTCACTGGGAAGCCTTGGCAGTGGTGGAGGTGAAATCTTCAGGACACCATCCTGTGCCTAATGAAATTGTACTAGAAATGGTAACTTGCTACTGGCAGTTTCAGTTGTACCCTAACCTTAGTAAGAATGCATTTGGGTATTCTATAATTACACAGTAATAAGCTGTAATTATGAGTTTATGTATATACACCTTTCTCTAATGCCACTACTGACTTAAAAATGCATTGTAACAAACTGCTGCTCTGATGCTTGCCCCCCTCAAAACGTGGCAAGCTCCCTAGCTTAGTTTGAAGTCATTTCTTTTCTCTGCTTCCCAGGGCAGAGGCTAAAAAGCCCATTCAGTGCTTCTGTGGGAGTGAGGGATTTCTCTCCAGACACCGATTGTAGTGTGGTTGACATGTTCCGAAGGAAATTGTGTTCAAACTTCTCACGACAGTTCCCCCAAGCTCTTCGCTGGCGATGTGGTGCCCCCCCCCGGCTAGGCTGGTCAGGCGGGGGGCAGGGGGTGCCTGTGCGCATCTCACACGCTCCGCTCCAGCAGTGGCCGCCGGTGCATTTCTAGCTGTTACAAATAGATGGCACTTTCGACTTGTACTAGAGCAATTCAGTTGGTAGGATGCAATACCTGAAAAAAAAAAAAACAAAACCCAACATAAAAACCACTTGCTAGGGTTTTCGTAAGTCAGGCACATATTTGTTATTACTTATATAGGGGCAAAAGAAATGAGGCAGATTCAAATAGTCTGCCATGTATATCTCAGGCGGTGAAAGCTTAAAAATATAAAAATTCAACGGTAGAATGGGCAAATCAAGTACATTTGTAACGTATTTTCCAACGCATGCACTGGATTCTCAGGGCAAGCTGGAAGAGAATTCTCTTTTAATACTGAATTGCTTTAAAAGCTAACGAGGCAATTGCCACAAAAGTCTCTTCTTTGCTGCTTTTCTGGTCTACACGTGTGCACACAGAGACACACATACACACAGGGGGGAAAATTCAGCCTGTTGTCTTGCAAGTGTTACTTATCATATTAATTAAAATCTGGTGACACGATAACACTAGCAGCTGTGTGGGAAAGCGAGGGAAATTAACAAACGTTTGATTTGTTGTGTTGCTAATGTGACACTTATTATACAGGTCACAGTAAAACAATACCTCAGCCAAAATATGCTAATACTGGTGGAGAACTGTTGCAGTTGTAAAAACATTGATGTTTATTATAATGAGGCAAAATAGCACATTACCTTTAGCAGAGTGAATTGCTGTTTCTCAGGGCAAGAATGAAGTATATCTGAAGGTTTAATAAATTATTTAAAAAAAAAAAAAAGATGTAGAGGAAGAATAAAGTGACATTGTTATAGTTATAAAGCCAATAAAAGAAAACAACCTCAGGTACAAAAAGGATGTACAGCTTTTAGAAAGCAAAATATGTAATTTCTAATGGACATAGATTAAATGGAGGATGCCTACAGCTTCTTCATTTAACATTCCAAGGAACTTTGTTACAAGAACAAAAGAAAATGATTTACTAAGATACAAGTTATGCTATAAAATACACGTAGCACTAGAAATGTAATTACATTTAGAAATGGATGTATTAACTGCCCATTTCCCCTGAGGAAAACTAATATGTAAGTTTATTTTTAATGGTGGCTTATATCCAATCAACTGGTTTGATGACATTTTTAAACAAAGACCTTTGGACTTTAAATAATTATTCCCATGCAATTGTTGGATCACATATAATTGCTTGCTCTTTAGTACCTCTTCCCAAACTTAATTGCACTATACTCTGAGTCTGAGAGCTTTTATATATATATAAAAAAAAAATAAATTTACAGAACTCAAACCTGAAATAGGAAAAATTCTTCCCACAACTGAAGTAAAAATTAAGAGTATGCATTCAGCATTTTGTAAGTATTCATATCCTCCCAGGAATAATTTTGGTTTTAGCTTTTCAAAGGTTTCTTTCATTTCAAAGGTATTTTATCAATCTTTGTACCATATTTTTGAGCCCAAGGAAGGATTTTTTTTTTCTTTCTGATGTTTTGATCATTGTACTGAAATGGGGTGTATGAAGTCAACCATTTGTTTGACAGTCTTTGACAGCAGATTATGTAGATTTTGCCTGACAGAACACTAGTCATTCGGAACTGAATTCCGAGTGAGCAATCTAGATCAGAGGTCAGGCTGTGGGGTACAAATTGGGACAGATATTTCACCTTGCCGTGTGAAAGGACACAAAAAAGCACACAAATCAGGAATTGGCGAGAACTAACAGGTTAAAGCAGAGGTGATGCAATTACACAATATTTACAACCTAAGATTGTGCTAAAGTCTTTTTGAACCTCCTGCCTCTCCAGTCCACAGAGGAAGTGGGGTTTGATTTGGAAGTCTTCCCTGAAGAAATGTAAATGTACTCTTTAAAGGTCTGTTCTATGCCAGAATGCTAAAATATACCTGTTGTGACTCATGTTTCCCATCATTCACCTTGGTTTCAGTTTCAAATGGGTATCAGAGTACATAGGTGCACATGCCAGAAAATAGTTCCTTATTCCTCCCCCTTTTTCAAAATAATACTAGTAAGAAAAGATAATATGTGAGGAAGAGAAAAGATAGTTATCTAAGGCAAAACTCAGGTATAGAGCCTAGGAACTAGATATTTTGATTTTTCAGATGAAAATTGACAGATGCAAAAATGTAATACTGAGATGCTGAATTCAATTATTGGTAAATTAGAGGTAAAAAAAACCCCAAACCCAAACCCAAACCAAAAAAGTGTCTTATATTTTAGTGGTAACTGGAACAGATAGAAATGAAATCAATTTGCAAATATCTTAAGCTCTCAACAGAAACTAATTTTTTTCCTTTTACTGGTCAGTACTACAAGTTACACATACAAAACAGAACTCACAAGAACATTTGAGTTGGAGATTTTGAAAAATAAGGACTAGATTGGAAAGGTGGTTTGTTTTAATTTTTTTACCTCTGAATTACTTGTAATTGAAGATCGTTTTCAGAGGAACATTAATGTAACATTCATTATTTATCGTTATCTATTACATTCATTCTTTTATTAATATCTGCCAAGCCATAGCAGAAGTCAAAGCAGAAGAAATTAAAGAAATTCCAGGAAGTGATTAAGTTTTGTTTTTGTTTTTGGAGAACCTGTATAAATTAGATGGAACTTTTGTACAAACTTCCACCTTATGTAAGTATGAAAGGATGCCTCTACATGTTCAAGGAGGTTAAGGATAGCTGAATCAATAATAAAGATGCCAAGAGTACAATTTAAATCTACTAAGTAACTAAAATACTAAAACCATTATGTGGGGGAAAAAAAAGAGAGAGAAAAAAAAACACTTAAGGCTGATGAAATATCAAGGTTTATTATTCTATTAGACTTTGACAATGAAATGAAATACACAGACCTCTAACAATGTTATTAAAATAAAATTTCAAAGCTTGATTTTTCAATCATGCAGTCAAAGAAAGGAAGACATTTTACAGTCATATCCTGTAGAGTATAGGAAAGTTCTCTGTCAAAGCTGTGTAACATTTTGATTAAGTGCTTGATAGATTATAAATATAAGTCAGAGCTAGCAAGACACTGTAATAAATGGATCTTCTCAGAATGATTTGTGATCAATTTCAAATTACAGAAGTTTGTAATATACTCATTTCTTCCCTACATAAGCATACTCTCTTTAATAATGCCTTCAACTACACATGTGGTTTTGTCAGTATGTAGGTACTCAATGTAGAAATCAAACTCGTGTATGTATAAACATGTGTATATATACATGTATATATACACATATGTTTGCACATCCGTATCTCCTTATATACGGCTTCAAATCTTCTAGTTTGCGAGGGTTTTTTTTCCTTTAATATTATTTTGCGTGTCATTAAACTATTTAAATCGAGGGAAGACCTGCGACAAATGGGGTTTGGACAAGCAGACCAGACCCCAAACCCACAGATGATTACATGGGAAGTCAGTGGCAAATGCAATGCCACAAAAAGGGAAGAGCGGAGCCATTACTGGAGGATTACAGTCAGCAACAAAACATTCTGCTTCTTGCTGCTGTGCCTCATTTCCACTGCAGCATAACTTTGTAAGATTTTTTTCTAAGGGAAAAATATTTTGGTATGAACTGAGCAGTAGCTGATTCAGTTCTCTGCTCTCAAATTTTGTTACCAGTACTGTTCATTGAAATAATATAATTTATTGATATAATTTAACATCTCTCACATGAATTGTTTGAAAGCAACCAGTCTCATAAGTACTATTGATCTATGCTCTACCCTGATTTTAATAGGCACTCTTACAATATTGTCTCTGGAACCTACTCTATTTGTCCGTAAGTACATTAATCTCAATAATTACAATTATATTAATTATAAAAATACTCCATGTAGTGCCTAAAAAATTTGACTCTTAGCTGGAATTAATTTGTCATTATCTTGTTCTGAACTGGAACAAGCCTACCAAAAAGGCAGGAAATAACTAGAGAAAGAAGAGAAATTTTCAAAAGGTTTATCTAACAAAGGAGAGAGTATTTCCAGTGAAAGTTGTACCACACAACATGTTTTAAATGCATACATTCAATACCATAAGAAGTTTACAGTCAATTGTTGGTTCATAGGTCATTGGTCATGAATTATAATTGAAATTACCTTCTCCTGAACTAGCTCAAAAACTACGCAGGTTTTTCATATAACAGAATCTTTACAGTTCACTTGGAAAGATTCATTATCAATGCAAGCCTGATAAATTTGGCATGATGTGAACTTTTATTACTAACATTTGTTTGTTTAGATTACTGTATCATGCTGTACAGTGTATTTATAATAAGCATTAGACCAGCAATAATAAGAACTTTCCTTTTGAAATGTCACAGATGTGCCATTCCCTTTAATTCTCCAGAAATATGGGAAGTGATGATAGAAAAAGGGGGGGGGTGGGGGGGGGGTGCCATGCAAAATATGCAATTTGGGTTTTAGGAACAATTTTTTAAAAGACCAATTTCCATATATCAACACTTCTCAGTGAGTTCCATGAAACATTTTGATATGATTTACCAAAAACAGTTTTTGCATCAGGAACATTACAGTAGCTAATCTGCATCTGTAAAGAGCAGGAAATGGAATCACATTAGATAGAAATGTAATGCAAAAAAGAAAAAAGTTAATGCAACATATGCAACATTATGGCAGAGAATTTAAATGTACAGTAGTGAGGATATTCAAAGTTATGGTTCCCACAGCAACAGTAACTCAGCTTTATTTACGTTGTAGCATTATATATGTTTTATTCCTTAAAGGAAAACTGATCTATTTTTTCTCAACTGTATAGAATAACATTTGCACATTAGGAAGTATTTGTCTCTGAAATGAAACTGTGAACACCAAAGATTTACATTTGTAAAATGTAAATATATGAAACTGGGTACTTCTGAGTGCAGCCATGGAAATACCTTTTGCACTAAAAGGTGAGAGAAAATTAGCTTGGGAGAAGGGTATTTAAATTACTAATGCACTAAATTACTGCAGTTAACTCTTTAACTGATGACCTTTCATGAGATTTGCTAGAAATGCTTGAATATTTCAGCTACAACTACTTATATTTTAAACATTAAACTTTTGCTTAATATTAGATGCTTTTAGTTATTGTGCATTTAACCTGGCTGGAAAGTTTTTAACATGTTTCCATTGAGCTTTTACACTGGTTGGATCATCCATGCTATAACCTTTCAGCAAAAAGTCAAACTGTATTGCAAGCTTCAGAAGAGCCTACTAAACTAATTTCATCTGTCTGTTTTAAAACTAACTGATGATGAACATGAAAAATTAAATACGATGAGGAAAAACCAAAAGGTTAACTATTTGTATTTGGCTGTGTGCTTTGCCATAATATGGGGTTTGTAGTGATGAAGCAGAATTTTTTTTCATTTTAATTTTCAGGGTTGCTTTCTCTTTCTTTGAGTAGAATGAACTCATTACATTAAAAAAGGAAAATAGACCACTATAATCCATCACGTCCCACCATTAGGCTCCTCCCATATGGGTTATTAATGTAATATGGATCCTGAACCTTCAGATTGATCCACTGTAGACATCTACCACTGGAGTGACAAAGCAACTGTTAACCTCCCTTTGGGTACCAATCCCTACAGCGATACTTGAAGTATTCTTGGCTAGTAGGTTACATTCCGAAATCCCAAGTTCACCCCGTAGCTATGGTACAAGGTTACGGTGCAGCAGTTATTAATAGGATAACCGAAGCTTGTACATTGTATGCACCCAGGTTTGAATTACAGCACATTTGGATGCAGTTCCTCCCCCTGTCTCCCAGTGGAATTTTGCCTTTAATACAAAATCCATCATGCTACAGATGCCACAATATTTATTAGGGCGAGAGTGGTGAGGGCTTCTATGGTGTGAAAGAAATATCTAGAGGACAGTGCTTTGTTCAGAAATAGAACAAAGCCAAGGCACAGGTTCTGTCACTGTCCCACCATCAGTCTTAATATACTGGCTTTGCATAGACCAGGGGATAGTATATTCCAAGAACTATTTTTAAGACAGACTCTGACATAGGGGAGGAAGGGTCAATGCTATGAAGGTGAACTTTGTCATGGCATGTGGTCCATTTTAATTGTCAACAGAGACATCTCCTGCTCACCTAGCACATTTAGGTTACCAGAGAAGTTTATGTTTGTGTCTGTGCTATTGTTTGCATGCACTTCTGGGGACAATTCCTGGCCCTTGGGCCAACTAAAACACAGCACTTTGTGTCCACGGAAACCCTGCCCAGCTTTTTTTCTGGGAGGCTAATAGTTGGAGCACCTAAAAAAAAAAAAGGAAAGGCAGGAGATAAATTAAGGATTTTGCAGTATTAACTATCAAGGAGTCCACAGTTTGAACCTGGTCCTCACAGTGTTTTAATTGGCAGTGGTTTTGTACACTAGTAAGGCTAGGGATGGTGAAAAATGTGGTATCATGAAGTTAGTTATTTGGTGCAAAAGGCATTGGTCTTAGGTCCTGTGGCCTGTGAATACTGGTGACTACCACCTGGTATGTGGGCTGTAGGGAAAAGTGTTGTTCATAGGGCATCCATCACACCCACATTTGCTGCCCAGACTTCTAGTCTGATATTACCAACACTTTAACAAGCTGTGCTAAATTAAGCCCGAGGCTTTCTGTGACCTACCTAGAACTGTGTTTGTCATCACAGTTGTGCCTGTAAATCTTGACATGCTCATAAACTGCTTTTGTGACAAATAATGTATTGAAAGTTCTTTGACTGTCCTATACACACAATGCAACTGAAATTCCTGGATTGTTTGTTTATATTCTCAGTCCTAAAAGTCTTTGTTTTCCCCCCTTGGTAATGAGACTGTTTTCTTTTTCTTTTCTTTTTTGAACAAAGTAAAAAGAAATTCATGTTTCATTAGTCAGCATCCTCCTTAGCAATTTTGTTAGAGAAAACAGTCATTTCACATAGGGATTAAAAAACATTTTCACTTAAGTTTCAGTCCTGCAGAATGCAGAGGGAACACTTGGAGGGAGCAATACAGAAAAAATTTCACTGGTAAATCAACTCTTTAAAAACAGAAGACAAGTCTGCTGAGAACCCTTCAATACAGTCATTTTGGAGAAAACAGAATGACATTATGAGTGAAAGCCTATGCTTTTCTGAGTGTGATAAATTAGAATCAGACACAACTACATGGTTCTGATTGTTTTCACAGAATGTTTCCAAATAATTAAATATCACACACATGATGCCAGGATACCATAGGAATAATGCTTGAAAATCTACTGAGGGGTAGTGTAATTGAACACATACCTAATTCTCTAACTTGGTAAGTCATTCTAAATATAGCAAAAGATCATGAAAAATGTAATTTTGAGAAGGATATAATCTCTAAGTTAATGTACCCAGATATTCCTCTTCAGAGTAGACTAAATCCTTTGAAAAACTGAAATTGTAAACGTGCTGTATTTTAGTCTTTGTATCCAAGATTAAAAAGGTCATTTTTAACTGGTTGGAAAGCAAATTCTCCACAACACTTTATGTACACCAACTCTGCAGCTTAGGTGCCAGCACAGACCTGGAATCCACAGCCTCTCTGCTGTGATCACTTAAAATCTGTTGAAAGAGAAGTACTCAAACTTTGCAAAAATGCTCCTTGGGCCGAACATAGGATGTAAAGGAATAAACACCCTCTGTTTCTCCCAGATCAAAACACTGAATTGTTCAGGAAGTTATGCACCCTTGAGAAAGAGAGGTATGTAATGAAATCACTTATTTTAATTCTACATTACAGAAAAACATTGAAAACTTTATTATGAGCATTTAAAACATTATCATATGTATGGCAATATAAAAGCATTGAAAATATTATGAAACCCACACAGCTCGTTTCAGAGAAATAAACACACACATTCTCTGTTTCCTAATAATGCAATTTATTATCTGTTAAGCGTGAGCTGTGTGTTGCTTGCAGCAAAAGATCATTTTTAGATTGGGAAAATCAGTTGTGATGGAAAACTATGGTTAATCAGTTTTAAAAATTATTATTTTGAGAAAGCAAGCTATATCTGGGATAGCTGGAAGTTTCAGACACATTTACACGGACAACATTTCTGTGTCTTTGAACTTACTGATCAGAAAACCCTGGATAAAAATCCAAAATTGTTGGAATATGTTGTGATTGTGTTTTAGATTTCCACAGTGCCCTACAAAGGGGAGGTCCTCAGTGAAAAACTGGCATGGCTGAATCATCTGGCGGCAGTCACACTGCAGACTCCATATGGAGAGTGAGTGAGCGCTTCCTCTGGAGTGTTAATGCAGAGGAGCTGGTTCAGGTCCCTTCTGGTCAGGGACAGTTTGGAGCACCAGCCTTTCACCAAGGGGTACAGAGGGAGCCCACAGAGACCAGGACCCAGACTTACCAGAGGCAAATGGGGACCCTGGGAGCTGCCGATATGTTTAAGGCAGCAGCACTGCCCCTATGGCAAGGGCTAGGGAGCAAAGGCCAGAAGACTTTTGCTTGGTTTCCACCACAGCCTGCAGCAAAAAGACTGCCTGCTGGAGATGATAGGGAGAATGTGTGGCAAAGAAAATTAGAGACTATTGAGAAAATTCTGAAAAAGGAAGTCATGGGAGGAAGAGAGACAGGGAGTGAATAAAAGCAAGCAGAATGAGGACAGAGAACTGCACGAGGTTAAAAGAAAAATACCAAAAAAGCAAAAGAAAGACTGTATGCATGTAAAAGGATCAATTTTAGAATACCAGCTACAGCTCAAACTCAGGAAGTTTAAGGGGGAAACTTCGCAGCCTGATACAGGGGTTAGCTGAGAGTACTGTGAGTCTCCATCCTAGAGTTCACATTTCTAGAGGCTGGAAGGAATAAGCAGCACAGCTTTGATCTGCTTTACTTTGAGGTGTTCCTTCCCTTGGCCCTCATCTAATTATCAACTCTGGGCATCTGTTTTCCCAGGGGTTCCTCAGGACAAGTTCACACCAGGAAAGATCTGATTGTTTTGTGAATGTCTTCTTTATTTCAAAACGTAAAGATTTAATCATAGTCAACTGCTACATTAACTCACACTAAGTGCAGCTCACACCAAGGCTCTGCTTTGACTCGGGGAAGACCTTAGGTAGTTCATGATCATTCGAAGCCAAATCAAGCCTGGAAGGTCAGTAATGTCCTCAGTATTGTGAATTTTTAGTACTACAGTGCATTTGTTAGTGTGTAATCATCAGAATTGGAGAGAGAGGTCTCAACGTGTATAAATTGGCGTAAATTTGAAATTGGTTAACAAAATGTACAGAAGTTTCATGGTTGGGCTGGCTATTAGACTGTTCTTGGTGAATTTAATTATTGCTATAAAACTCTCCACACAACCAATAGCCAAAGAAAGGGTGGCTGCTTTTACAGGCCTTGGTGAATGTCAGGATGAAACTTTTTGCATACTACTTTTGATATTGCTGGTCTGCCCTGAGATACTTATCTCTGTGGCTGGACAGAGATGTTTCTTTGTCCTGTCTTTAAACTCTTTAAACATATTTCTGCTGAAGTGAGAACATGAGCAAAGTGGCCACCGGTATTTCCCCATCTGTATGGTCTGTTCAAAAGCCAAATTTTCCTCAATTTTTTTTTTTTTTAATGGCAAAAGCTTAACATATATTATATTAATTAATTAATTAAATAATATAACATATTAATAATTTAAAAAGAAATCCTAACTATTAGATGAACTAAGAACTCAATAGTTTTGGACCACACAGATAGTACTAACAGGCAAATCACATATTTGAACTTTGGAGGTCAGGATAGACAACCCAAATACCTTTTGTAGATGGGAAGATGTGTTGGTCTTACAAGATATATTATCAAATACTTTTATCTCTAGGTAGCTTTTAGAATGTATTGTTTCATGTTTTCCAGATGGCAAATACACACTTCAGATTCACTTACTGTAATTCCTCCAAATATTTTGTTTTCTTTGTCTTTCTGTACTTTTCTCTCTTGCCACAGCTGGCGGTAAGCCCCTGCCTGTGAAAATTTAGGAATTAATTTGTTCAGCTATGCTAAAGAGCTTTCAGATCTTTTTGGTCTATATTCTTTATGTTCTTAATCTCCTTTAGGGTCTGGATCAATGACTTTGTCCTATGTAACCATACCCATCATGCTGACTTAAAATTTGTTCCTAGCTCCTGCTTTATGTCCTTTCTTCTGTCATTTTGCAGTCTGGTGCTCTGAAGTTATCCACTTCTGATTTTAGATCAGCACAGTTAAGAAAAATAAAATATTACCTTACTAGAACCCAGCTTTGAACCTGAGCAGTTTGCTGCATTGATGTTCTCATTTGAGATCGAAATGGTTAACACACTGCAAGCACAGGAATAGTGCTTGCCCGGTTGAGTTTAGCCTGTCCAAACTCTTGGTGAAAATCGAAAGCCAAGAATACTTCTTTCCTTTCCAGCTATTGTTAAGTACTTGCTGTTGACAGACCTTTCCAGATTAGGAAAAATACTCTCTTTTCTTGGTTTCATTCTACTGACCATACAATTAACCTACTTGGATAGTGTCTGCTTTTGATTAATAACTTCTTATTTTATCACAGCGATGCATGATTTTATTTGGTTTTATAATGTTGGTTGGATTTCCCTTGAAAATACCATTCTGAGTTTTTGAAATCTTTCTGGAGGCAGGAAGGAGTTGTCTTTATACATGCATTATGTTACAGATATTCTCCCTGTGCACTTTATTTTGGTATAAACTTCAGTGGGCCTGCCAGACTCTTTCAGTGCTGAATAAGCACTTCATTATTCTCTATCATTTTCTCTTGGCCTTCCAGAAGGAGTTATTTTTTGAAGGGTAAGGGTAAGCATGCACTCCGCAAACCATTTTTAAGCTGAGCCGTTAGCATAGTATTAATGGATGTGGGAGATCAGTGCATAAATCTAATGCATCCTGTGCTTGTTACTACCTGCTCAGATTTGGCTTATTGCAATATTAGAAACTTCAGCCTACTTTGGATTTCAGATGCAGTTGGTTACATCCTTGGCCAGGGACAGTGGATCATCAATAAAATGAGAATTCTGAATTTGTATAAGTCATTTAAAGGAATAGATGTCTTCCCAGTCTTAATAGGTCTATGCAATGTTTTAGATACAGCCATATATTTAAACACAGTATAGATACAAATTGTTTCATTTAAAAACTTAATAACAACAATTTTATATTTTATTCTACCAAAATCCAAAACTATTTTTCCTTATCAGTTATTGTTTAGCACTTGCTTCCAGATTTGAAAAATTATGCTTTTTTCTTGATTTGGTTCTACTGACCATACAATTAACCTGCTTGGATAGTGTCTTTTTTTGATTAGTAACCTCTTATTTTATCACAGGGATACATTATTTTATTTGTGTAATGTTAATATAGACCAAAGATAATTAACTCTCATTTATAATGTTTGTGATCCTACTTCTATAACAGCATTTATTTAAATTTAAATAATTTATTAAATTTAATTAAATTTAAAGGTGGTTTACATTTTAAAGACTTTTTACAAGTCCTTAAGAGCTCAAAAACTGTTCAAACACAGTGAAAGCCAGTCAGAAACTACTGATGACAGTAGACAAAACTGCTTTAAGAGGCAGTAGAAAAACTCTATTTTATGTTTTATGTTTCAATTATTTATTTCAAAATAGGTTTAAGAACTTTTAAAACTGTCACTAGCATAAATTAAGAAATAAGCCTTCAAACACAATCAATTTATTTTGCAATAAAATAGCTGTAGAGCAAGATTCACAGATGATGCTTGGTAGCCATATTCTGTGGCATTAAATTTGTAGTAATTGACTGCCAGATAGAATGTCCTAAATAAATATCAGCTAAATAAATTTCAGTTGTGAAGAATGGTATTTTTTTCCTCACAATGACTTTGCTGCAGGAGGGAGCTCAGTACCTGTTGACTCTTACCACACAAAATCCGCAGCCTTGAAAAATAGTTTTACAGTAATTCTGGAGGAGGAGGATGTCAGCAGAGGCCCCATGCTAATGGCAGCCAGCTTTGGGTAAGACTCTGTGTTTACTTTTGCTTTCCATGAAAAAGAATCAAAACTAGTGGTCAAACGTACTTTTACCAGCTCAATGTACAGACATAAAAACATCTCTGATAATGTAACATTGGTAGATAATCTTGAAAACACAGCTGTCCAGGCCATATTAGTTAAAGAAGTAAACAAGTGTTTTGCCATCAAAAGGAGCTGTGAAATTTCTCCTAGTTTCAGAACCAGTTATTTGTGTTCCTTTTAAAAAGAGTTAAGTCATTACTAACAAATGAAAAAGACTTTTTTCACTTACACAGTCAAAGCTGGGCCTGCTACTGGGTAGATGAGGCTGATAATACTGCCAGGGGCTGGGTCATGGAGTCTAAGTGGTGGGAACCAGAAGTGAAATGAGTCAGGAGACAAGCACAAAGTAAAAGAAATGGTGGTTTAAGGGACTGACTTCTTCTCCCACCCAAATCATAAATTCTGTCTCAATCACTTTTGCTTGGGAACTCACACTGATGCACTTTTGCAGTGATATCTGAACAGATGTATAGTAATCAGGGCAATCTACAGTCTTATATCGTGTATAAAGTATCATTACAGACACCTCCCATATACTATCAGATGTATCAGGTGTATGTATATTACACTAATGTAATGCATTCCCTATATTACTAATAAAGCTACTAATTAATAGCATGTACACACATATTATACTATAGGTCTAACTAAAACAATATGCAGGCTGTGTGCACATGTAGAATTCAAAAGTTAAAAGAGTGATGATGTAGTCCCTGCCCATGGCAGGGGAGTTGAAACTAAATGGTCTTTAAGGTCCCTTCCAGCTCAAACCATTCTATGATTCCATGAAATGAGAAGATCAGCATCTGGAAACCCCGAAGAACACAATCCTGAAAATAATTTTCTCAAACTCAAACAAAACATATAAGCCAGAATCACTTCCAGACTGGAGGGAGATTAAAGCTGGTTAAAGATATTTAAGTTAAAATCAAGAGAAGGTGCAAAGAGAGTTGAGGAGTTAAGAGTCTTAGGTTGGAGAGTAAAGTAACAGCACAGGAGTTTTGGAGGAAAGCTGATAAGGGAGATTAGGAGATAACTCTTTCAAGCTAAGCCTACAGCAGAGAAACCTGTGGATTTGCAGAGAATTTGATGATGGTAGATAAAGACATAGAAAGCAGACAATAAGCCACAAGGACTTCTCACAGCAATGCTCTGCTACGCTGGGCTCATACACATACAACTGTGAACAAGGCCAATCAATGTTAATACGAGGGAGTGTCATTATTCATACCATGGCTAGAAAGAGAACAAAACATTGGACCAAAGCAGGCCATTTAGACTTGTAATCAATTAGAGCTGGGGGATCTGTCACCTCAAACCTTGCTAGCCACATCTAAACTGAGCTTGAATGCAAAGCAAAGTTTAAATCTCAGGAAAAGACATTCACACTGGGGAGACATACATGACTTCTATTGAAATATCGTTTTCCAACCGACTGCCTTGCCCCCATCAAGCCTCTTTTGTGATGAATTTCCATGGGATTTCAAACGTGTCTTCTCTGAATAACATTAGCAACTCCAGCTCTCTGCCTAGTGCGCTAACAAAGGTGGCCCTACTGCCCCTGCCTGCCTTCCCACCCTTACAGCTGGCTCTTCCACCCACTCCTCTGAGACTGCCAAAGTGGGACCTCTCATTGTCAGAATGCTTTGCCGTTCTCTGAACATTTCCTAAATTTATTCTATTTAACTTGCCGCCGCTGTGATCACTGAGCTCTTGGAGAAATGGGGCAAGATGAATATTTGCTTTATAGTGCTAGGAATATTACACAGTAATTTTCTCTTGTGTGTGTCAGGAGAGTATGAGTTTTACTCAAAGAGCTCTTTCTGCAACCAAGCCAGTGATGACCACAAAATCTAAATGAGCATCTCTTCTGCATTTCATCTTTTTTTTACATGTTTGAAATAACTGTTTCTTTCAGCTTTGAGTAAGCTCACTGGGGTTCCTGCTGGCCCATGACCACCTACTTAAATCTGCTGGCAGTGTTCTAAGAGGACGAAGAAGTAACTGTTCCCTCTTCTACCTTTCTGCTTCCCCTGCCCAGCCACCATGAGGCTTTTTCTCTAAAGATCCCAAAGACAGAGTTTATTCGGAAAAAAAGGGTATTCATCTTGAAACAGGAATATGGGTCTGTATAACAGGGAAGAAAGTAGCAAGAGAAGGCTGGCATCTAATTTCCCCCCCTTTTGAGTACCTAGTAGCACATAGATTTTTTGTAGCCTTTGTTTCCTCCCCTGAATCCTTCTTGGAAATGAGCTTCCACCCCAGTATTTATGGTTAGATACAGCTGCCTTTAAAGATGCTAATAATGCCCTGTACGCAGTTATCCAGAGAACAGTATGAGGGCTCTTTCCCAGGGACTGAGTCCTCATCATTTTTGGTGCTTCCAACTCTTGCACAGCTTTGATTTTGAACCTAGATGTCCTCAGACATGTTGGAAGGTCTGAGCTCATACTTCTCTAATAATCACATCACTTCTCACAGGGATGGACAATATGTACTGTGTAGCTTGCTGCTTCAACTTCTGTGCAACTTTCTTCCCACCGTGTCTAAAGGAAGTTGAAGTCCTTGGAAAAACACTCTGATATCAATGCTGAGGAACTTACAGTGTCCTATGCCAAGGCAGAATACAGCAGTTAAACAGCCTACTCAAGTCATAAATGAGCTTATATGCAATAGAATATATGCACTAGAACTGTTTAAGTGGTAAATTTTCATACTTTAGGTGACAGGACGAAAATATATTTTTTTAATACAAAATTGTTTGTACTGATACATTTAACTAATTGTGTCTGTACTCTAGCACCGCTGCCTATGTGGTAAAGAGGCATTCATAGAAACATAGAATAGTTTGGGTTGGAAGGAACCTTTAAAGGTCATCTAGTCCACACCCACTGCAATGAGCAGGGACATCTTCAACTAGATCAGGTTGCTCAGAGCCCTGTCCAGCCTGACCTTGAATGTTTCCAGGGACGGGGCATCTACCACCTCTCCAGGCAACCTGTGCCAGTGCTTCACCACTCTCATAGCAAAAAATTCCTTCCTTGTATCTAGTCTACACCTACCCTTTGTTAGTTTAAACCTTGTCCCATTGCAACAGACCCTGCTAAAAAATTTGTCCCCATCTTTCTTGTAAGCCACCTTTAATTACTGAAAGGTTGCAATAAGGTCTCCCTGGAGCCCTCTCTTCTCTGGGCTGAATAACCCCAACTCTCTCAGGCTGTCTTCATGGGAGAGGTGTTCCAGCCCTCTGATCATTGTTGTGGCCCTCCTCTGGACCTGCTCCAACAGGTCCATGTCTTCCCTGTGCTGAGCACCCCACAAATAGATGCAGCACTGCAGGTGGGGTCTCACCAGACTGCAGGAGTGGGGGAGAACCACCTCCCTCTACCTGCTGGCCGCGCTCCTTTTGATGCAGCCCAGGACAGAGTTGGCCTTCCGGGCTGCAGGTGCACATTGCCACTTATGTCTGGCTTTTCATCCGCCGGTACCCCCCAAGTCCTTCTTGGTAGGGCTGTTCTCAATCCCTTCATCCCCTAGCCTGTATTAATACTTCATTATTGATTTTCTTTTTACTGTTCTTTACTTAGTAACTCCCACATTTTGGGGGGGGGGCTGGTGGCAAAAAAGGCCACTTGTCCTGTGGGAGCTTGTTAATGACTTCTAGAAATGTATGCTCTTATTGGGAAAAAAGTGCTTTACCTATAGTTAATCCTACAGAAATGTGGGGTGAGGTCCCAAGACTGCAATACTTATTTTACATAAAACACCAGGTTGGTCTTTAAATAGCAGTCTCAGAAGCACAAGGCATTTTATTATCCATTAAGTTACTTAGCATCCACTATATTTTTTTTAAAGTTATTTTCCCCAGAGGAGTTCCTAATATATGTGGTATTCCAGCACAGAGAAAAAAGAGCAAAGTATCTACAGCAAATAATCTTCTGCTAAATCCAATTCTTATAATTTAGGAAGTGTAGTAGATAGCAATAGGAGTGCTGAGACGGATGTATGATGCTTCTCTAAATTTTGGATCTGTCCTAGACCGCTGTATGGACAACATCGCAGAGCTTCTTTGTCTTTTTTATAAGAAGGGGAAATACTTTTTTCTATGTTTTTCCTGAATACTTCTATAGTCAGTATTCCTGTGTGTTCGTTTATAGTGGGTAACTCTAGATGTAAGCATGTATGCAAGGGGGACAAGCAGCTGGTACTCCTGGAGAATAGGAGAAGGCAGATGGGAGGCACTGTATATGTTTTAGCTGCTGAGAATCTCTATGGAGAAACCTACACTAGAATCTTACTACAAATGAAGGGGTTTGCACCACATTATGGATGTTAAAAACAAACGGACATCCTAGTGGTTACTCCTGAAAAGAGAAGTGGGTGGAGGAGGGGTCAATCACATCTCTTCAGTTATCTACCAGATGAAGTTACTTTCTGTAGATGCCATATTTAGCTGAAATGAGTCTTCTGCTCTGAATTGCCAGGCTTTCAGCATTGGGCTGTCTGATAGGCATCCATGTCAGGTTTCTCAAAAAAGGAGAAATTCAGTTTCACAAGATTTGTTTTAAGGCAAAGATAAGCTCAAAATTATATTTTCTGTGATGAGGCAAACAATCTAACATGAGCAAAACCTGAGGGGCAATGAAATCTGGAAACTAAGAAAATTAGTTATTGCTTGTAATAGAGATATGGAGAATGAAGCCTAAGCTTTATAAAATTAATTAAACAAGGAGGAAAATAAAAACTTCCAAAAGGAGAAGCTGGAACTTACCAAAACGGCAGGCTCAGGGACAAGTTATGGCCTTGAAGTTAGAACTACCAGTGACAACATCTGGAGAAATAATTTTTTTCGGTTTCCTGAATTACTATTATCACTTTAACTCTGTTGGCTTTCAGCCACCCAACTCACCAGTATGCCTAGATTTGCTTTAGTCATTCAAGTAACAACGCATTACAGCAGATACGCAGATATTGTGGTTGAAGGCATCCTCCAAATTACACAAAGTGCAGAACCCATATCAAAATATGGGTTCTGTTTGACTGTTCTGTTGTAAGTAATAACACCTGTGTCTTTTTATCCAAACCTAGATTAGATTTAGCTGTTCAGTGCACTAAGGTGAAGTTCTCTGAGAACAGATGTAATATTGGAGGCAGACTTCATGATCACTTTGACTGTTGTGTGGTAGGCAGGTAAAACCTTTTCTGGAGACTATGAGGGGCAAAAGGGATTTGTAGAAACATTTTACTGAAGGTTCATGGTAGCTGAGGGATGCAGCTGGGCATGCTACTCTGACTGGCGATCTCCTTTTAAGCTTTCCTGTGCCCCTGCCCTCTCAAACTGGGGCGTGCACAGAGTCAGTGCCTCTGTCTTCCTTTAGACTGCTGTAAAGTCTAGCAAGAGATGTCTTAAAAATCCCTCCAAAGATGATGGAGAAGGGGTTTAGTCAGTCAGTTAGCCTCTTATTTCAGCTCTTTGGAAAAACATGGCAGGAGTTAGAAGAATCAAAAGTCCATCTTTAAATTAAAAAAAAAAACAACAACACTTTGTGGAGAAGGAATCACCTAAATGCTGGTCTGCGTACCATGGCTAAAATCAGAGATATGTAAACCCTCCCAAAAGAGTATGTCTGTAAACCTCTGATGGTGAGACTGGAAAGCAGGGATGTGACTGCACTGTTACTGCTCAGTCAGCAGATTTCAGCTTATCCTCATTTTAAATATGTTCTTTCTAAGCTTTGGGGACTGCACCATCACTCTCTTTTCAAATCATGAATCCATAATGAGAATATTAGTCTGTTTGCCCCAATTGGAACAATCATCTTTAAAAAAAACAAAAAACCAAAACAAAACAAAGAAAACAAAGCACTGCAGCAACTATCCTAAATGCTCTCAGCAAAGCGGAGCTGCCGTGCCTACCATGACATAGAAGCTTTTGTCCTCCTTATTCTTTAAACACTTTGAGGTTGAAATGACTCGATTCAGCGGAGTCCATTTCCTTTCAGGTTCATTTCTTTATGATGCTACAAGAGGAATAACTTTCAGCTTCCAGCCACCCACAGAAGGTGCAGTGTAGTGCATCTGGTTTATGTGCTTTGTGTATACAGCAGCCGCTGATTGTATGTTATACACCAATATACTAAGTACAAAGGCAGATAGTTGCCATGTTTGATAGGTTAATTTTAAAGGGGTTTTGTTAGCAAACAAATCTTAGAAATAAAGCAGAAAAATGCCCCAAGTTTGGTTCCAGCCTCTCCCGGGGAGGAGCTGCTCACCTCTTCAGCAAGAATTCAAATGAATTGAAAATTCCTTTAGAACTGACAGCCCAAGTATAAGAATGATAAACGGCTTTGGCCTTGATAATTTTTATTAAGCACTAAATGTCACATTTAACCTGCATTACTGAAAGCAATTACCCATGTATCAACAGTCAAGCAGTGCAGAGCTAGACGCCTGAAGCAGCAGCATTATGCTCCATCTGGGAATAAGGATTTTCAATTAGAAGGCAAATAGCTGGAGAGGGGATCAAGTCCTCCAGCGGCTCCCAAAGGAGGTCTATGAGAAGCAAAGTCTTCATATCCAAGTAATCGCAGGCAATGTCAACAGAGCATTCCAAACCATCTGCTGCCAGAGCAGCATTTACTTTATCAAATCTCAATATTTACAGAACACTGATCAGCTCGTGGGACCAGGATGGCTCACTGCCAGGGTGTTCTGGGAAATTCATTTTAAGGTGTGTTTCAGTAGGCTAATTAATTTACAAGCACCTGTTTCATCACTGGGAGCTGTTAGCACACCAGATGAGCTGCAGCAGGGGAAGGGGACTTTTTATCCTAGCTAAATTGATTTCAATTGATTTTCATTTACTGATGGCACAGTTGTAGTTTAATATGAGCATGGCCTGAAGTCTTTTTGTTTATTAATGTGAAGTCAGTTTAGATAGCTTATTGTTTACAAATGTTCTTTGGCTTTAGGACACCTATGAAATTTTTAAGTTAAATATAGCACATACCTTCCTACAGCAAGATATATTGTACACAGGCTCTTAAATTTTGGTTAATTGTGGGTTTTTTCAATTGTATGTTGTTTAAAAGCAAAAAAATATGGCTTTTTCTGTTAAAGATGGGCCTAATTCTGTCAGCGTGTTGTTCAGAAAGTCTTTGTGAAGGAAACATTGTGCTGTAAACATCTTTGCATCTAGCAGCAGTGTCACCTAACTTCAATCTGCTCTGTCATGCTAGGCATTGAGGTTCCTAACTTCTGTCTCAGTTTCCCCAAACAATAAAGGGACTATAATAAGTTCTTACACTACTTCTTCATATCAGGGAGCCAATTCAGGATTAATTAGTTCATGTCTGAATGTCATTTTGCAAATGGTAAGTTCAGGATACTTCTAGTTAAGATGTGACAAGTAGCACAGAGGAGTGATTTGTAAAGCCAAATTAGTAATTTTTGTTTCATGAGTATGGTGTTTAGAATTAAGGCTTTTTCCCTGACTGGCTGCTGAGTTTCCACATTCTCTGTGTGCTACCCCACTAATGGCCAAGAGTTACACTACACAGAAGAGTCTTCCTCAAAACAAGCTAGACTTTTTAAACAGAGTAGCAAACTACTTGGATCAGAGTGAAGACCAAGAATGAATTGCAAACATTATTTTGGTAAAATTTTAGGGTGATATGTTTGAGAAAATAAATCAGAGAATAACTTAGGAAGAATTTGTGTTACCACAACAGGGTAAGATTTAAGAGGTTTGGGAAGTTCTGGGGCTCTCAGACTGCCTGTGAGGCTTTGTGTCCTTCAGTTTCCACTCTGTAAGATGAGGATAATATTAGTTGCCCCACCTGCCTTGTTCAGCACATTTAAACTGGGCATGGGGTGACTGTGTTTTACCATGTGCTATTACAGCAATCTTCACGTTACTGCTCCAGTATTGGTTGGTTCCTCTTGACACTGCAGTAATAGAAAGAGGGAGTAATGATAATTTTATTATAGTAATGTCAAGATAACCTAACCCATATTGACTTCCTCTTGACACTCCTGTAGTACAATTATTGTCCTTTTGAATTACTAGTCTAGATCTTCTTTACACTATGGATGTATGGTGCCTATATGAGATGGAGAGGTAATCTCTCAAAGAAGGCAATTTAAATTAGCAGGAGAAAGCATAAATAGTTTAGGCAGCTGGAAGCTCATCTTAAATAGATTTGGACTAGAGATGAATGTATTCTTTTTCCTTGTGGTAATTACCTACTAGTGAAAGGTTTATAAGGGGCTTAGTGGATTGTAAGTCTTTAGATCAAAACTGGGTATCTCACGTATCTTTGCCTGGGCTCAACAATGAAGGCCCTGATGAAGAAATCCTATGGCCTGCTGTGTGCTGAAGACAGAACAAGTATACTGGTTTTCAGTTTGTGTTTGACTTTAGGTCTGTGGTTCCCCGCTAATTTTGGGGCTACTTCTTCAGGGAACAACAAAAATTATTTAAAAAATAGTTAATCTCATATTATGTTATTTAACAGCCTACACATGTGAAGGAGTTTGAGTCAGTGTCTACTAAAGGGGTTTTGAAGGTCCATGAACAGGAAAAAATTTGGAACTACTTGTCTGATGAATTAATGGTGATTTTTTCCTTCAAAATTTATTCCACAGTTTTGCGTTTCATCCCTTGGCAAGAGTGAGAAAGAGCCTGGGTCTTCTTTTTGCCCTCTTGATTAGAGAGGGTGCTCCAAGGGGTGCCTTGGGACAGCGGTGCCCCTGGAGTGTCCATGGTGTTTCATAGGGCAGTCTTGTCCTTGACACATGCACATTCCTGCTGTGTTAGGAATCACACTGATGACCCCTTACAGGATACTTGTGATACAGTAGAGACTTGTTGGCCATTGACTAATTGCAGGATGGCAACAGCTATTTAGAGTATGTACCAAAAGGATGAAAGCATTCCTCCCTACAAAATGTAACACTGCTGCGCTAGAATATTTATTTTTATTTAGGACTATGTAGCTATATTATGTGGTTATGAAATTTTTCTTTCAGTGTCAAATGTTTTTGTTTGTTTTAAATTTACTCCCTCCACGGTCCTGGTCTGGCATATTCCATGTCTTTGAGTTCAGTTTGACAGAAGATAGCTTATTTCCAGCCTTTGAATTTGCTATTCATTGGCTAGAGGGTTTTTTCTAAAAGGATGATTTAAGCACGAAAGCGTTCTAAGTTAGCTTGTTTACATATTCCTAGTGGAGGAAAAGAATGGATTGGAAATCCTTCCAGAAGCAGGAAAAACTTTCTATAAATAGCTACAACTTTCAACCTTATGATTGTTCCATAGCCGTGATCTCATCCAGTTTCTGATGTTAAAAGCAGTGTGTTGGGATTTGTCTGTTTCTTATTTTTATACGTAGAGAAATGGACAGAGAAGGGATTTTGCAAAGTTGTGTTTGTGGGGTTTATGATGTGGTTTGTTTTATGTTTTTTCTGTGAGACAGGCGTCATTGTTTTTCTCATCTCAGCAGCTGTTTGACCACAGTAATATCTGTGACTGAGAGGTCTCTTTCATATGGAAAATGAAGAATATTTAATAACGTCACAAGGCTCAGAGACGGGTCTTTAGTTTGCTCAGTATCTAAGGGTAATTGAGCATGATCATACATTTTTTGCTTATAGTGTGTTGACCAAGTGCTTGGGTTTGTGTAAAACAGAAAATGTGGTGGTTCTTGCTTCAAGGAACTACCTTAGTCTAATTCAACTTTTTTTTTTTAATTGTCCATATACTATTTCTGATTTTCAGAGGACATTTCAACATTTCAAAAAGAAAAACCTAACTATTTAAAAATGAGAAAGCTGTAGTTTTCCAAGACAGCTGGGATTCAATTTGACTTCTCAAATCTGAAAAAATATTAGCATTATGAACACCTTATGAACATATTAAAAAGCTGGTCTGCAGTCCTAAATATATGGCAGTGGATGTTATAAAGTCACTGTTGTTTATACTTAAAAGCATCTTTTTCTTTCTAAATTCTTCCCAATTCAGTGAAAAAGAATTATTTATTCCACAATATTATTTTTTTCTCTATTGCAATCAGTACAGTGATAGGTATTTTACATTTGAAAGAAATGTCAGTAGAGATGTAGATCAGGCAAGTTGAGATAGAGCAAATTGTTACTTTTTAGGATCATTTTGGTGTATCTCAGGGCTTCAGAACAAGATGAAATTATTTTCACCTACAAAGAGAGTTGTATCAGTCATTTAACATGCACATAAATAGCGAGAGAGTAAAATCCTTGACTTTCTGAAGTCAATGGCAAAACGTTTCACTGGGCCTAAGATTTTACTCAGTAAGTTTTGAGAAAACATGTCAAATTTTCTCCTGCAGTAATTATTTTGAAATAATTTTTTTAATGTCTTACACAGGGTGCAGTGAATAATGTGTTGAGCCAGTGTGGGGTTGCCAGCCGGCAATTCACAGAATGGGAGGAGAGGAAGGTGGCACTGAAGTGCCCCGTAGAACTGATGCGACTACATAGCAGAAAATACACCAGAAATTCCATTTATTTCCAAAAAAGCCTGATAGTACCCTACTACTAGAGTCATGGGTTTGTGCCAGGGTTTTTTTTATAAGCATACTAACCTGATGATTCCCCTGCACTCTTAGTTATGGCAGTTTATAGCTAATTGTTAGCATGCACCATGGCAGGTGCTTTATTTGCTAATGAAACTCAATAAACCTCTAAAGTGTTGCAGTTTGAGCACATCCAGGAATAAAGGTCTGTATTTGCTCAGTGTTCCTGTTTATTCTGGTGGAGGTTTGTTCCTTGCAATGCAGAAAAAACATACCTGCTCCCTAAGTCCTGGACTTAGTGTGACCATTGACTTGTTCCACAGAAGCCACCAAAAGGCTTTAATTACTATGTCTGGCTCCATTCTCCCCTGTGACCTAGAGCTGAAAGGATCTATATTTAACTTCTAACAGGGTCCGTAATCTATTCACTCCCCATCGTTTGCTTTATCGTTCTACTTCAGCACCCTTTCACAGCCTGGTTTCCACAATGCTCTCACAAGGGTGATTCAGCGTACTGTAATTTTATTGCTGGTAGTTATGTTTTCTTTAATGGGATTTGTTTTACTTTACGATATTACTTTAGGCTCTGATCTGTTTTAGGATAAAGATGTTATTATGACAGTGTTAGCTTCTCAGTAAATTACAGTGCCTTGAGGATTGCATTTTGAGACTTCATGTAAACACTTTACAGAGCTAATAACATAGATACCATATGTAAAGCTTGAAAAATATTTAAATAGGACACATTTGAAGGAATAAAACAATCAAAAGGCTTTCTGGGGGATAATGAAGATTACATTGAATTGTTTAAACTCAGTGTACAGCTTTTAAAATATAACACATATACAATCATCCATTTTCCCTTTTCTTCCTGCTTACCTACAATTTATTTGAACTATTGGAATATGTTTTCAGCAGAATTCCTTTACAGTAATTGACGAGATCTCTGGGATAATGTCTTTGGAACAACAACCGTTCATTTAATGTAGCAATCATTAGTCATTTTTTTTAACAGCCTTGACTAGAAGAAAAACAGTTGTTACAAAAATGAAAACAAGTGAGCTAGCTAGCTGCTTAGACAGAAATGCACCACTTTCTGTGATGGCAGTAATGTTGCTTGGGTGTTTTGGTTGAGTCCAGGTGGGGTTTTCCCTTCCCTCTCCCTCTCCCTCTCCCTCTCCCTCTCCCTCTCCCTCTCCCTCTCCCTCTCCCTCTCCCTCTCCCTCTCCCTCTCCCTCTCCCTCTCCCTCTCCCTCTCCCTCAAACTCTGATTATCTCATTTGATTCCATTGACTTTCCTGGAGTTGTATGTATGCAAGTAAAGCAAGTGGGTTTTTTTCCAGTTTTATGCACTGTGCAGCTCTATTAAACTATCATCTGGCTTATTTAAAGAAGGTCCCATAGCAAGTTCATGTCATTCTAGTTATTGTCAGCTGCCTTAAGAAACAATTGGCAGGTGTGATGGGACAAACCAAAACCACGGTGGTTCTGCTGCTTTGTTTTCTTCATCATCCCCGTTCTGGTGGTGGTAATTTTCCACCTGGTTGGGTTGGGGTTTTTTTGCTGTTTGGGGGGTTCTTTTCCCTTGGGTGGTGGTGGGGAGTTGTGTGTGTGTTGTTATTGAAAAAAATTGTATTTTCCTTACGTTTTCCATGGGCTTTAAGGAAAGCCCCACTTAGTTAATCTGTAGGGCTAGCATTGCTTGCATTTCTTCAATACAAATTCTGATCTGATGTTATACATGCAACAGTTCTGTGGTCATGGCTCTTAGTGAGCAGAACGCACCTAGATAACCCGAAGTTAGTTTTCCTGAGGAATTAAATCTGAAGTTATTGGTGTTACCTATTAGAGTAAATGCCTCTCCCTCCAGGTGCCAGCACTGGCAGGTCCTGGTACTGCAGCTCCGAGGAAAGCCACACGGAGATCACTGACAAATTACTTGCACATCATTTTGGTGACCCTATCCGAGCAATACCATTTAAATCCACCTCTTCCTTCTACCTCTTCCTTTTCTTTGTTCCCAAGTCTGTTTCTTGCTGTCAAGGAATCTGAAGACTTGGAACTAGGGCCTGAATCATCAGAAAATGGCACATACTGTGTTACTGTCCTTCTCCAGTGTGAGGCTGAATGACTCTCTGGTTTCCTATATAAAAAGTGTCTTTTGTGAGATTGCCTCTTTGTTTAAACAAAAAGAGAGAGAGGGAGAGAATGAAATATACTATGGAATACTCAAGCAGATGCTTGGCATTATATTAACACATGTATTATGGCGTATCATGTAATGGTACACTGTGGGGAATAGTAATGAATAGTTTGGAGCACAATAATGTGCATTGTTGATGTTTGTTAAAATAAAGATATTCAATTTATAATAAAAGGGATTAAAAGCTTAATTCATGACTATGTTAATATTTGTCTGCAAGTACACAGATAAATGGTAACGTACCTTATCACATTAAACACCTGCACGTACAAGTTCCCCTACTGAGATCTCCATGGGATTGTATGTTTTACAGAGCTTAAACTTTCATTTCCCAAAATAATGATATCATTCATTTACAGATATAGATAGGCTCTTCTTACTCAAACTCCATCCTGAAATGAGAATTATTACTTCAACTACAAAAATGTGGGATTAATTACCACAGTGATTGCCTGCTGCATCATCTGATGGTATTTGTATATAGAATTTATATATTTTGCAACAATCTGATTGCCTGACAGAAGTGAATTAAGACTTTCTAAAATACACTGCTGTTAAAGGTAAATGATACCTTCAACATGGATGTGATGAGCCAGGTGGTGGTGGCAAACAGATCTCATCTCAACACAGATCTCCCAGCATCTTCCCCCTGTTTCCCACACACCATCCTCTGTGAACAACAGAAAAGAATGTGCATTTGTGAAGAAAATGCATAATTAAGGAGGGTGATTGATGTCTGAACTATTTCATTGTTTAGCTCTGCTGTGCAAGTGTTTACAGGCATACTGGATGCCTGTGCAGTCTCAGTGTATGTACTTGGAAGCATCCAAAGGACAAAATGTTGCAGAAGCACCCACCATATTCCCCTCCATGAAAAACATAATCCAAAATAAAATGGTGGTAATTCAGACTCTCTTTGCTTGCCAGCTTTGCTAAAAGTAAGATCAGAAAAGGAAAACAGTGCTGTGAAAGCCAGACTAAAAGTGACAAAGAGCTGTCCTGAGAAAAGTCACTAAACTGGGCACTTGGAAGGATTTGGCTGCATGAAGACCTTTCAGAGAAATCCTGTGGACACTAAACAGGGTATCTTTCTCAAGTGCGGAAAATAACTTGGGAAAACAGAAGAGGCAGCCAGAGATCAAACACTGCTGGATATTTCCAGCTAAATGTTGTGTGAAAGTCTGAGAGAGAGCTCATTTTAAAATTTTATTTCATTACAATATACTTATTTTCTTTAAATAGAACGTTTCCTCTTATTTTTTAAATGAAACCAGTACTCCATGTAAGTGACAAACACAATTATAACTGCTTAAGAAGTATGCATTTGATTCAAAGCTTTGATGTGAAAGACGTTTTTCAGGGGCTCCTAGGCTTACAGCTGTATCACACAGTCAAAATGTCCTGGCTAATACATACACAGCAAATCTGCCTAAAATTCTTGACTTTGCTATCTTGTCCTCTGCTCAAGCAGGTCTCATGGACAACACGTGGCTTCTAGTCGGCTTTGCAGTGTGTTGTGTTGGTTCTACAGAACCACATCTTCCCTCCTACCCTGTTCTTTCCCACACACACTTTTCTGAACTTGTCCTACCAGGCATACTATTTAAAGCAGTTTTCTATTGACTAACAGTTTAATAGGAAAGTATAGGTTATTATTTGGCTGTCCCTTTTAATACCTCATTTGCTTTTTATTCTGCAACTATATTCTCAAAGAAAAGCAGTATTTTGTGTTTTAAAGTTTCTTTTTAGCATGCAGTTTGATCAGTGCTGTAGCACAATGGAGAATTACGACCCTCTCAGCTGTGTGAGATGCAGTTGTCTAGTATCTGGCTACAGTCAGAGCACTAGCCTATGTTGTGCAGTGAAAATTAAGCCTCTCTGAGTGTGTCTGTGGGTACATGTGTGGCTTGTGTGAGGGAATGGTCACCTTACAAAACAGAAGAACCAGGCAGTAGCTGTTCATTAAACATGTCTGAGGAACACATTGGATGCCTGTAAATGCATGCATTGGGAGACATTTTGCATACCCAAAGGTGTGTGAGATACTCATCTTGGGCTGGTAGATGTCAGCTGGACCCGGCGGATGGCCGTGCCTGTCAGGGACAGCAGCAGGAGGCAGGGAGCGAGAAATGTGAAGGTTTAGAGTTGTGCCAGTTGCCTGTATTCCAGCAACTCTCACCCTTGGTATCCACCCATTAAACAGAGAATTAAAGAGTAGTTTTATTTAATTAAACATGCATTTCTGTGAGTAGTGCAACCACCAAAGCTCATTTCTCTACAGATTTGTTTCCCCTGCCTTGTCCCAGCAGGCCACAGGGGTGGTCCTCCCCATCCTCCCCCTCTCCTAGCTCAGTGGTACATTAGTAAGGGGTCTCCCACTGCTGACACCCAGGTGTCAGAATTGTAGGGGCTTTCTGTGCATGAGATTTGGAAGTTGGTTGACATTTTCCTGGGGTTAGAAGTAACTGGAGGACACGCAGGCACAGTAGCACTACAGCCACACAAGCAGGAAAGACAAAATCTGCAGGCTGACCTGGTCCAACAGGTCCCTCTGTACTGGCTAGTCATAATTCTTAATCTCTTTATTTTTAACTGTTTTACGTAACAGAATATTTTCATGTACTGTAAGAAGAAATGTTCTTGTTAAGCTTCCATTTTGTATCTTAGGTATATTTCAGCAAAGCACGATAAGCTTTAGTTTTTTACATTCGCTCTCCGTTTCAAGTTCTTCTGAACGTTCATTCTTCTGGTTGTGTCTAGCTACCAGAGACCTGCTCCTGAAACTACCCTCACTGGGGCGATGCTTTGGGATCCTGAGTAAACTAGAAACGTACTAATAATAAGAAGCAAGACACACTGATAAATCTAAATCGAGCTCTGAGTCTTGCTACTGCTGTTTTTTCAAAGGCTTGGATTTGTTTGTAGATCCAGACTTTAAAAAATGCCCATCACCTGATAGCTAATGCACTGCAAATGCTGAAATGCACTATTTTGGCAGCAGCTCTTTAGGCAAAGTGAGACAACCCCCCCCATTTTCCTGCACGAGGCAGCTGGCACAAGGCCGACTGCAGGCTGGGAAGTTGGGGCAAGGTTTGCTCTGTGCACTTTTAGGGGAGCTACCTGCCTCAGAACTGGCAGACAGAGGGGCAAGACAACACAAAACTGGCAGGTTGCTGAGATGCTGGATCACCCTTATGGAAAAGATGGGGTGTCTGGGCTTCCTCTGGCCTCCGCAGGGGCTTGGCTGCTGGCACCTCCCGCCACCATCAGCAGTGCAGTAACGTGCTGTGTCATATGGCAGCCTGGGATGATAAAATCACTCAGAGACAACACTGTGGCAAGACAAGACTTTCCAAAACTATGACCCTGAAAGTTAGGAACACTATGAAGAACCTTGTTGATCTGCTTGCTCCTGCATACATGCTCCAAGCATGCAGATACACTATTAACACAAAAATCTTTTGTCAAACTAGGGTAACACTACTGAAAGCCCTTGATTTTAAATACATGAGTATCTATCCCTGTTTCTTATGTATTCAGGAGATAAGACTGATAAAAATAGCTTTGTTACATATTAAATGACCCTACTAATCTACAGATATATTAAATAAGACTTGATGATTTTCCCAATAGTTATATTTTCATAAGTAAACCTTTCTTCACACAGCTGTTCTGAAGAAATAAAGCTGTGCACAATTATTTTAATTTTTAGTTCCATTTTTCTTTTATATATATTTTTATACAAATATATAGTTTTCCAAATTCTAATTAAAATTCTTTGAGTAGAACGTCTCTCTTATTTATATGTGATAAATTGGGGGAATAAAAGTGAAGAAAATTTCAGTTCATATTTTTCTATTTAAAATTATATATGTTTCTGAGTGACATCATTAAAAAGTCTTTAAAACCTCCTTATTCACAGTAGTATTTTAGATCTTCCTCTGAATGTATATTTTTAAAGATAACTACTGTATGTTTGGAGGAAGATCAGTTTCTCCCCCCCCCCCCCCCCCCCCCTATTTCTGCAGAATTACTTTCTTTTTAAACACTGGGACTTTTGTTATGTTAATCAGTCAGGGAACATTTCCAATTCAATTTTACCTGAGCGCTGGTCAGCTAGAGTTTCCTTTGTTTGATGTCCCTTGAGCCTTCCCTTGTCTTTTAAACTGTAATTTAGTTGGAGCTGCTGTCAATTTACTCCGTCCATTACATTTACAGTGGTATTCCAGACATTGTCTTCTATTCAGTCCTAGAGAAGTTCCTCGACCTAAACAAAGTGTGCAGGGAAAAATCCTGTAGAAATCGGAAGTACAAGCACAGAACTCCTGTTCGCCTATGTGCAATACATGCATACAAATAAAATTGTTGCTACCTACCAAGATTATTGTTATTTTGTTTTTAATGTAACAGGTCCTTACACTCAATAACCAAATGGTAATTAATTAGGGTTTTCAATGAAGTGGACATGTCCCACACAACTAGACAGCCAGCTTTCTCCCTGCTTTGCCATGCCTCTGTACTAATGAGATTTTAAACCCTGCTACTTTTTAACTCTGCACAACACCCAGTAACATTAAGAGGTGGATTTTTTAAATCAAAATTACCATTTCTCATGGAGTTCAACAAACAGAAATTTTCTTGCCTTTAGTCTATATCAGCAAGTTTCTAAGGCTTTGGAGCTCCAAGTGGGAAATTATTGCTTTGAGCAGTTGCTTTCCATGGGACGAGAAGGAAAAAAGCCCCAGAAAGAGGGTGTCAGAGCTAATTTTAACCATGGAGCTGCCTTGACTGAGGGTCACGCCAATGTCTATGGCAGGAAGCAGAAAGTATTGCCTGCACAAGCTTCCAAGTGTGCCTCTGAAAGCTGTTACCTATGACTGCAGAGCTTAAAGGTAAACCACTGAAATACTATGACCCTTTCCTGTATCTCCCAAAAAGAGAACAAAAAAGATGCGGTTAAATGACAAGTGACAGAAAGTAAAACTTCTAGCCCATGGAAGAGAGGGGAGTAAGGACTTTGGAAGCTTGAGAGAGCTGGAAACAGGTGGAAGTGTGTCATAGATGTCCATCTGTGCCTCTGCAGGCATTATGAAGAAGACGAACTGTCTCATCTACAAAGGTCTCCAGCCCAGCTGGGCAGCTCTTGGAGCACCCTGCTTTCCTGGCATTGGGTTCCCAGGCCTTGGGCTGGGGGCAGGTAACTGCAATGACAGCTGGATACTTTGGGGCAGATTCCTGAGAGTCCGGAGGCCTGGGGTACGTGTTGGGGCAGGGGCCAAAACCTGCTTCTCTGACAGAGTCCTCTGGGAAGCTCTGCAATGGCATCATCTCAGGGTTTCTGTCCTTCTGAGTCAGTCCATTTGGGGGATGAACCATCCATCCATCCCCAAAAGGCTACAGTCCACATTCACTAAGAACAGCAGTGTCCCATTTCAAACAAAAGCAGTCTGGCCTGATCCTGCAATGCCTGGTCAGCTGCAATTCCCCCAGTGCTGAATTTGGTTCTAAAGATATAGTAGACTTGGCTTCTTCATGTCCAGAACAGGCTGGAGGTTGGATTTACCCACATTGACTCCAGAACAAAAACAGATGAGACGGTTTCAGCAACAACTCAGTGTTTTGGGTTATTCTGTTCAGAATCCCTTCTTTTCCCATTTGGCTCTACACATACATCTGTAGCCGGGTTTTCCCCTTGAGGATAGGCTTTGGGAATGTCTCTAGGACAGCCAAATAATGAAGCTGTCAATTTATTCATTTGCCACTAGTTTGAAGCTTAAAAATAGGAAGTGATCAATAGTTAATGACAGAACGGATGGAAGAGCAGGAGCTGCCTGCCCTCTGCCAACAGGCTTGACAAGGTTACTGTTCTGGCTGTACGCAGGCACTTGTACAGCCCTAACCTTTGTCGGCATTACTTGTTGTAATTATCGTGGGTCTTCCCCAGCATTTACCTTCCATCACTCACTTAGCACAAACAATTCTCAGATTGCTTTTCCATTACAAATTATGTTTGGTACCTAGAATTTAAAAAGGGTGAGTTATGGATTTCTGCTTCTGTCCTATTGGACTGGTTTTATTTTTCCTTTTAATTATGATGGGAGTTGGTTTGTGTGCTTGGTTTAATTGCATTCAGTCTCACTGATCCACTGATGTTCTATACACACTGCATATTTGAGCCATGTGTATGGATTTGTATTTCATTCTATGTACAATCAATGAACCTTGCTTTAAAAGCCACTACAGAAGGAGAGATCAGATCCTGTAGACTATGATTCTCTACATAGGACAGTTAATGTACTGCAATGCAGAAGCTGAGCAGTGGGTCTCAGGGGTACTCTCAGGGGTACCCCGCAGCCAAGATGAACTAGGAGGTTCTCAGCACCCACAGTCCTTGCCACAGGGAGTCTGCAAGCTCAGGCAATTCAGCCACTCCTCGGTGTGACTGGGACAGCTTCTGCAACCAGGAGAACCAAAAGCATAACCAACCTGACCTTGGTTAACAGGAATTTTTGATTGACTTCGGCTAAGCTGGGGTTTAGCATTTATTTTTAAGAGAAGCTCAGATCCGGGTGGTGTCTGACATCTACTGTTTCAGGCTGGCTTTGGTTATTACCTGTGCTTAATGTATCCTTGAAAATTGCTTATTTGCTGATGGCTGTGTTAAACAATAGGGGCTAGTTACTTACAGGGAACAGTTACTTACTTATGCGTGCAAAGTAACTCCAGACAGAAGAGATTATTTCTATTCCACCATTTATCTGGGCTGTAAAGTGTAGTAATTGTTTTATTCCCTTATAGCATAGTTTGTGATATAGATATATGCTGAATATATGTGATTTTTAATGAAACAATTTAAATATATCTTTCTATTGCTTATAAAAACATTCAGAAAGTTGGGGTGGGGGGGGGTGGGGGGTGACAGCACCAGCAAAATTTATGTAGCAAGGAAAAGACTGGTACAAAATGCCTAATTATAACAAGAAGAACCACTTTACAGTTATATTTTACATAATATTGGTTTTCAAGCTAGGTAAACTGAGAAATATTATGAATGTTGCTTGTGTACCAAACTCTAAATAAAGGGAAAGGACATGCAACAAGGGTCTTAAGCGTTGTTTACTGTGTAACATGACTGTAAAGGAAGTTGTGTGCATTATGGGTTATATTGATCAGGTGGCCTATTCAAAAAAATTAGGGGAAGGAAGTCACGTTTTCGGTTAGTACAGAAGGAAAATCAGTTGGACTTTCTGGAAGAAGAGGAAATTCATCTCTGGTGAAACAGATGTTTTAGTGCATGTTTTAGTGCACCTTGCTGATTTTGTCAGGTTGTCTGTTTTTCTTTTTAAAAACAATTCAAGTTAGGTTTTAGAATGAAGATTGTTTGGAAAAAAAAAAATGTTGACATGAATTTTTCTTCCATTGTTACATTTGAAGTGATTTGCTGAATTTGACCTGAACTGGTGACAAAGACTCTGCTTCAGCAATGACACCTGCTCCGCTCTCTTTGTAACTAATTCAACAAACTTCTGCCATGTCTCTATACCAGACTTCCTTGTCACCCACTGGGTTCATAAGCTGGGAAGAGGCAGCTATGGTAGCATCAGAAAAATGGGGGACAGGTTATGACAGAGGATGGTGATCAAGCCACTCCTGATAAATGCTACACTTGCCAGGCACTGATGGCTGCTCAAGGAGACCAATCACTGACTTTGCCCTTGTGTTCTTCTTGTCCTCTTCTGCAGCTGCTTCTTTATCCTGCCAACAGTCCTTTCTTTATCATTTGTATAATTATATATTTTAATGAATCTTTTTAAATTTATTAATTAAAACATAATTTATTTCTCTGCTTGTAGCCTTGCTGAGGTGATATTTTCCCAATCTTGCTTTTTCTAGCATTCCTTCTAGCCATCATCTAGCCTGTCATTGCCCACAATGAAGCAAAGCTGGGTTTAACTGCAGTGATGTATCTAGGTGCATCTCAGAGTCCTGGTCCCGTAAGCATATAGAGATACTCTGGATAGTATATGAGTATACTGGACAGCCTGCCCACTATGTGCCAGACTTGTATTTGGTGAAGGCCACAGCGTTGGGGGAGAAGGGAAAATTTGTATTTATCAAGCAGTGGATCATAGCTTAAAATGATACTGAGATGCGTTTAGGCCCATTAAGTCTTGCATCCTTCAATTTGTGTTTAAGGACAGCCATCCAGACTAATTCAGTACATTCTTGGATGTATTATTACAGTTGTTTTAGTGTTAAATGTTTGGTTTTCAAAAACTGTAAACATTCTGGAAATCATCTGTTTCTTGACATGAGTCCATGGGACTTTTTTAGTCTCACTGTGGCTGAATCAAAACAAGAGTCCTTGTTTTGTGTGTTGTGACTGCATGATTTTTCGTCACTTGACAAGAGTTTGGCAAACCTGACACAGTTGAGAAAATAAAGAAGTTCCTGTTCAACAGACCAACCAAAACAGACAGAACAGCTGAGTTTCTACCTAGTACACATCTAAATGTATTCTCCATCAGAAAATAGCAATTATTGAATACATCATGTACAATGACATCAGGGAGCAAAATGTTCCTCATGCTGCCCAATGGACCATGCTGGAACACCTGTTTCATATCATGAAACCATTTATAATTACTACCAAAGAAGTGAGAGCTGAAATGGCATCATTAAATCTAATTCTGCCACTCATGTCTTTGTTGAAAAGAATCCCTAAGGGGGAGGGGGGAGAAATAAAACATATTAAAAACACATTCACTCATTTTCCAGTGCGTTAAATCTTTGAGCCATAGAAACAAGCAAATATTGATACTACACATAGTTTTATTGCTGATAGTTACTTCCATGACTCTACACTGACAAACAGTCATTAAATACTCTTTCTTTTACCCTGGAAAGTGATAAGACAGTAGTACTTTCAAACAATCTCACATTCTTCTATTACCTGCCTTGGGCTCTACCCCTTGTAAAAAGCACCGCTTCTGCTTTTTTAATTGTTTCTATGTCAGTAAGTAGTTTTGAAGCAGTAAGCCTCTTTTGTGTTTTTTATATTCTTTTGTGTTCTACGGTACTCAGGTGGACCTTATAGCAAATATCTACCTTTGCCTATAACTAGATGGGGTTTGTACCTCAGGTTTTCACACTGTAGCCCGGCCAAGGGGAGCCATTGTACAGGAAATCCATCCTTTGCTACTGCATTTCATCTAATATTGGTTTGAGTGCAAACACCACTGGAATTTCAATATTAGAAAAATAAAAAGAAAGTGGCATAAGTGGATCTGAGGCAGCTGTAAGTAGCAATGAAGCAAGGGCAAACATGCATCTGTGGAGACATCTGGTACCCCTGCCCACATTAAAATAGCAAGGTATGGTCTGAGTTTCTTGGTTTGAACGCAAGGCCTGGTACAACTGCACTGCATGTACAGAAGTTATTTTTGCTCAGGTCACATCATCTTATCCCTAGTTCAGAAAGAACTAACTCCCCACTGACTTCAAAATGTACTTCAGAACACCTACTCTGGTTATTCAAAGGTGTCCATGGGAATTGCCTTTTGCTCCTAGGGTAGGCATGTCCTCCAGCTGTGATCCCAAGACATCCTGCTCTCAATACATTTTAAGCAGGCAGAAGGAGTATGCCTAAGAACAGGCCATATTTTCAGTAGTTGGGAGTATGGTACTTATTTCCCAAACAGTAACAACAAACATTTTGCCACTTCCGTCACAGACTGGCAAACTCACTGCTTTCAGTGGATTTTGATACTATTATTTCTGTGAAGAAAGGAAGGTACAGATCATGACTTTTCTGTTCCTGTACATTAAAGAAGTGCTGAAATACTGTAACGGTAAAACTGTGAGTTGTACCTTGGCAGGTATCAGTTGGCTAAGTAACAGACTGGAAGAAGGAGATGACCACAGCTATAAAAGGGGTGAATTTGACATGACTAGAAGAGGGGAGAAATTTTCCAAATGGGTGATGGCATCACAGTTGCAGGCTAAACCCACTGTTCTAGCAAATGCCAGGGAAGAGAAATTATTAGAGATCAGTCAGAGACTTGGGAAGGAGTTCTAGAGTGGTGTCCATGACTGAGATTTTGTAACCTAAAACGACATGGGAAACAAAAGACAAGTGGGTGAGTCCAAAACAAAGACTTTCCATGTGGCAGAAAGGCTACTGACACTATGGACAGAGATGAAATTTGAGAGGATTTGAAGTGACAGTGTTGGAGTTAATTTGGGTGGGGGTTTTTTGTGTGTAGTATTTACAGTTTACACTGGTTTATGACTTTCTGGTTCATCTTGTATGGTTTTCAGTGGTAGAAACCTTGTTTTGTTATTGTGCTGGCTGTTAGCCTGCATGCTGGGGTAACTAGGACTGTTTGCTGATAACCCAAATTTACCTCCTAAATTCTTCACTGGATCCTAAAAGGATTGATTGGAACTTTCTGCAATTCCACTATTTAAATGAGAAACAATTATTGTCACTAATAGCAAAGATCACGTATGCAAATGCCAGCGATTTTCTTGCTAGGGCAAGTGGTCACCAGTTTTCTTTCCATTAAAGCCAGTCCCATTATGGTGAAACAGAAGGGGGAAAAGTGGTGAGTCTTACTACCACCAAGGAAAGATGATTAAGAGCTAAATTTTCTTTTGTCACTGTCCTTCTGTAGTCTTTTAAAGCTCCATGGCTAGCCTGGCTAGCTTGTGGCAGTGCATGGTCCCATTACCATCAGAGCAGTATGGGGGCCAGTACAGCCAGCCACTTGCTGGTGTACATAAAGCAATTCCAGTTTCAGAGTGGTGCAGACACTTTAGTAGCTTTATCTGGACCAGCACGACTACGCTGCCTCTGGACTGGTGTGTGATCTTGTCTTGCTAGCACAGAGGAGCTGCATTTTATTTTGGCTCAGGAGTGTACGTTTGACTCCATGTAATACACTGGCTGATTTAACAGAGCAGCCTTCTAGCATGTGAATTTGATTCTTTTTGGTTAAAATTTGCTTAAAATTAAGCTGGAAGATGCATTCTGGGAGGTCATCTAATGCACTCTGACCACCAATAGGCACGTTGCCCCTAGGAACAGAGCAAAGCCAATCTGAAACAAAACCACCTGAAGAGTGCAGACTTCAGGTCCCCTGCACCAACCGCTTCCCCTTACAAATCTCACTCACTGGGCCACTACTTACTAAATAATCACAACTAAAATGATCAGCAGGGCAACAGGCAACACATGGTAAATGATTCTATGATTCTACGGGTTACTATGATTCTATGGGGTTTTTCTGTAAAGGTGTCACTCTCACAGTTTATTTAGTAAAGTACTACCTTGGCTACACCAACACTGTTGCCGTTCAGCTGCCCACTTGGATTTCTAGAACTTTATTTGGTACACATTTTCTGTGTTATACACATATGTGTATATGTGTGTATATGTATACAAACATATACAAACCTGTTTGGATGTTTTATAACTGTTTGGATGTTTTATAACATAAGGTAATGTACTAGATTTTTAATCAGAGCATCGCTTTGTCATAATGTGAAACTAATTGTGTTGTTGTGTGCTGGAGGTCAGAGTTGTTATAATAAAACATCCATCCTAGAGCTTTTTAGAAGAACCTGTTTAAAAAGGTTAAAGTACGTAATTATCACAACCCTAATTTACAACTACTTGGCAATAAGAGTTGCTTTTCAATGAACCATTTATTCATGATCTGCTGCTTCACACTGCAGGATTCTTCTTGACTAGTTTAGAAAATGTAATTAATAAATGATAGGATTATTTATGGTTCACGGTGCCAGATTGGGAAATACAATGATATACAGAATGAGCTAAAAATTATTCTTACAAGCAGCATCTTGGTTTTTAATCCATGGATTGGATTGTAACATTAGTTGATATGGTGTGGTGAACTCCTGATGATATTCATAGGACATTATTTTGTTTGTTATCCTAGCTGCTCTGTGTGCCAATAAAAATGGACATGCTCCTTTGAGAACAGAGTTAATGAACGCTGACATGTTAATCTTTCTGTAGTTGAGGTAGGGTGGCATTTGTGTTTGGGCTTAGTTTGACTATATTAGTGATTATCTCAAGGCCCCAGTAGAAACTGGAAGATGGTTGTATTTCATAAACACAAAGTGATATTCTTAAAAAAAAATTCTAGTAATATTAGTTATGGAAACACGCTTGCTAAATACGGACAGGCTTTCTCAATTTCAAGATACAAAAACATGCTACAACGGGATGATGTTAGCTCTAATGTAATTATTCACAAGCAAAGTGCCTGGTTATGCGTGACTGCGGTTGAAATTTTGCTATGACCTTCAGAACCTGCAGGAACCAGGCCCAAGAGGAAAAGCATCCTGAGTTATAACATTTTATATTATTATTGTTCTTAATTATTACCTCCAGAAGTTTTCACAAGGAGAAAGGTATTTTATACACTGAGTTCCACAAAATCCTACAAAAAACACGATAAAATCTAAATCTGAGGCATACTGGCTGTCTGCCATGCTTTTTACTGATAACATACTGGAGCTAATCGATGAAAGTCTAGCTTTCAACACTAACTTAAAATGTACCGTGGACCAATTCAGTTTCCAGTTTATTCTCAGTTCAGATCCCTTTTAAAAAGGGATTCTTTTCCTTTTCCTATACTGATTAAGATTTCCAACAGTGATCTGTGCATGTTGTTGATACTTCCAAAAGTGACCTAGTAAGAGAATTAAAAAATGTCTTTACACTTTGATGATGATTTGAATCCCATCGTTTTTGAATTTCAAATGGTGAATAATATTGGACATGAGAATAATGGATGAAACCCAGGGGATTTACAGAATCACAGAAGGGTTGAGGTTGGAGGGCATCTCTAGGGGTCATTCAGTGCAATCCCTCTGCTCAAGCAGGGTCAGCTACAGCAGGTTTCCCAGAACCACATCCAGATGGGTTTTGAATATTTCCAAAGATATTTCTCAACATCTCTGGACAACCTCTTTCAGGGCAAATTTAATACAGGTATAATTGTTTTACAATGTAGTTTTAAGTATGGGTAAACTTATGCTTTTCTGTGTTTGCATTTGCATACAGATGTATATGTAAAATAATACTGAGATTATATTTTTGTTCTGAGACTGACATGAATTTATTGCAGCATTACTGGGTTATAGTTCTAAACACTAATTTAGGCTCAAATACTGTTTCCTCTGTTGGAAGCAATGGTGTCTGCATTCACTCCTAAATTTCCTCTGATTTTGCTTTCGTTTCAACATACAATTTGAAATACAAAGAGGGTGTTTGAATTTATGCACAAATATAGATTTGAAAATGTCAAAAAGGTTGTAAAGGTTTCAAAAATGAAGGTGAAATAACAAAACTTGATGAAATGGGGAAAATATCTTGCTTTTTTTCTTAAAGCTCTGAAGATTTTGCAAAATGGAAACACAGGATGCTTTGTTCAATTTCCTCAAGAGGTTTTTCCTATTTATCTACTGTCTTTTCTATTTATGAAACATACAGATAGATGAATGGGTGAAAAGGCTCTAACTTTTGTGAATACTGTTCTTGGAGTCTGCAGACTATTTGAACTTTGTCACGGCATGTTCTCCTTTGTCTCAAGGCTCTTGCATTTCTTGTAATCTAGGAGGATATCCACTTCTGCTTCTGTGATATGGGATGTTACATGGAGAACCAGCTGCTTTTCAGTCTTCTCCAATGTCTGCAAGGAATTTGTCTGACTCTAGGCATGGCTTAGGAGGGACAAAGTGCTAGAATGTTCCCCAGCCCACATATCTTTATAGTGCCTTTTTCTGTGTGTGTGTAAACAAGAATCTTTGAGATGTATAAATCCATCTCATTCAAAGCCCCAGGCACTACAGGTAATAAAAAGCCTGTTCATCATATTGCTCTAAACCTGTGGTGGCCCGGTTGGTCTGCAGCTTCTATAGAAAGTTGTCTTCTTTATGAAAGGAATATACACATTAAAAGGTTTTTGCTGTGAGAAACAAAAAGCTTCCCCCTCTAAAACATCAAAAGGGAATATTTGGCCTATCAGTGAGGAGGCATATTAGACTGCTAGCCTTTTTAACACTTTGTTGTTAATATTTCCTATGGTTTCTTTCCTTGCAAATTTGTAGTATTTTCAACATGCACTGAAACTCTTTCACGTGCTGCTGTTTGAGCTTCTTTGCAGTTTTTATAATGTTTCAAGCATTTATAGTTATGGGGAAAACTTATATTTTCTTTCTTGCTGGTACCTGTTTTTCTTTTGGTCTTTCTTTTGCATTGACTGTGTTTGTAAAAAATAGAGAACTAATCCAAATGCCTTTGAATTAGCACTTATCTATCTATCTATCTATCTATCTATCTACCTATCTAATTTTCCCTGCTAGAAAGAATTAGAAAGACGATTGTTCTAAACCTTATCTTCCTAGACTGCAAAGAGGAGTAATAAGGAAGATACCAAAAAGGAAACTTGTGATTATTTTTTCCTTGTAACTGTTTGGCTTAGGAGAAGACCCTATATTCCAAAACCCAGAGACAGTGTACAAGGGAAAGTGTCTCCTCCCCTTTTCTAAACAAAATTAGATGAAATGTTTGTCTGTCTTCAGATATTTTCGATTTCTTCTTACATTTCATAAGTAGGAAGGTGAAGCTCCCATAGAAAGTGTGAAGGTGCTCATTATATTATGCATAGCAATTGTTAAATTAACATTCCCGAGCTAAGCTTTGTTTGAGTGACATTCAGCCAATATCTGGTCTGTGAAGAGCAGTGGTATTTTTTACATGTATGATTCAATTCAACCTTTTTCTTTCTCTTTTTTTTTTTTTTTTACTATTTCTTGGTGATTGACAGTGGGTCAAAACCTTAGACATTCAACAATTTCTGCCTCAATATTGTGTTCTCTTTTTATGTGTCCTTTTCCTCCAAGGTTTTAAATCATTCTGCTTCATTCACCCATAAAGTAAAATCCCTTTATGTGCAGTTACATGAGGTCCCTCGCTATCTTTAGATTACTTCCAGCATTTCTACATAAACACCTGAGGAACCTTTTTCTTTGTGACCTTATTCCTGTCCTGATATTTTTCTTTTTTAGCTCCATTTTCTTATTTCTAATTCAGTTTGCCTCAGCTCAGCTTGCCTAGTCCCCTGCATGGCTGCATGAGGAAGAGGTAGTCTAATGTTATTTTTAGTGGTAGATGAATAGTCTTCTATTTTTAATCAGACAGTTTTCATGTTCCATTTCAGGAATGGACTAATGCATCCTCTCACAAATACATGAATTCCTCCTCCCTCATCCCTGTACACACACACCTGCATAAGTGTCAAGTCATGTGGCCTAAAATTTCAAAAGATATTAGATTATTTAAACCAGTCTATTCTTTGGAAATTGCAGGGCATTCTTCCTTTGGTAGATCAGTGCAGTGATCAAAATCACTAGTCACCTCTGAAAATTAGGCCAAAAGATGACATTTCTGAAGCTGAAGGGAGGATTGAAGTGCTTTGCTCCAGCCTCGGCTCTGGGAGATGCTGAGACTGCTGGGCTCAGATTGTCATTTGCACAGTTGCATGCATGTCTATACAATGAAGGGTAGTTTGGGGCAAAGCAGATGAAGGAGTGCAAGCACACCTGCCTACTCTACAGGCACTTTAAACCACTCCCCACCACGCATGACCGAACACCTGCCAAATTACCCTGGAAGTTGCAGTGTGCACATTAGTGACACACAACTTTGTCTCCTATGGCTGCAACTGCAGACAGGAGTAGCATTGCTTACAAGGTGGTGCAAACTTCAGGCATTCATGAGACAGCTCATGATATGATTTTCAATCTTCCTGGATGATTAAGCCTTTATTTTTCCTGTCCTCAGTAACCCAGCTCTTCTCTGCTTTCCTTTCCTTGACATTATGCAGTTCAGTTTCTTTTGGTCTTGAATATAGTCATTTCTCAAGCTATTGTATCAGCTGTGAGTCTTTTATTCTTCCCAGAAGTATGTTGTGGCACATCATCTGCAGAGGGCTCTATCTCTAGAGATACTCTGTAAATGCATTTTGCTGTGCATATGCACAATCCCTGCCTGAGAGCAGCATGCCATCTCTCAGCTGCATGGCATGGCAGATAATAGGAGTTTGCTTCACAACCTGCGTGAGTGACAGAAGTTCAGCACAATGAATTGGCTGTGCTCTTGTGAGCAATCTGACCATCCCAAATAGACTTGCAGTACCATGACATCATATATTGTCTCATCTCTTCCTCTCTTTCTCACCTAATCATCCATAGAATGAGGACACACAATAGTGTGTTTGTGTATCATTTGGGATCAGCAGCCAAGTCACCTGTGAATTATGCAGGTCAACAGAAATGGAGGTCACGATTTGGTCCACGTGCATTGTTCTGGTGTCATCCGGGATTGCAGACAAAACAAACATAGAGTTACACCATAGGCATTTATTAAATGTTATTAGCATTGCTTTATTGTGGGGAGAATGAGAAGAGGAGGGATAATATCTCTGAATGCAAAGCTTATTTACTCTGATCCCAAGCCATCAGGGAGGCCATTTTAATTTACATAAACCAACTTGTCTCAGTAGAAACCTGCCACAGTATAAAACTGTCAGGTCCTGGTACTTTGCAGGCTTAGAGAATGTTTGGGATCAGTGGAAAAATGAGAATTTCTTCTTAGTAATGCTCCTAAAGCTTTTGAGTGGACTTCTGAAGTGCGCAAACATGGACATTGATTCTTTTCTGCCTTTCTCTGAAATTTATCCCATATCTGTCATTTTCCCTTGCATTTTCTTCTACTCTTCTGAGTAGACCATTGATTTGTAACTGATGTTCACCAGTTCCAGTCAGCAGGATCCCTGCTTCCAGGACTCTATTTACAAGTTGCCAGTATGTTTGTGCATCCATTTCCCACCAACCGCTTCTCTAGGTGCTGCCAGTAGTCTATTTTCTGGAATATTTTCTTTGCGTCTAGGAGATTCCTTCACTTGATGATTAAGTTTCCAGCAAGATATCAGCTATTTTATCATTGGTCGGAACTGAGGAAACACAGGCTTATAGCTTAGCTCCAAGTTTTCTGTTTTGGTTCAGCATATAAAATAAGACACAAAATGTAGTTCTGAGAAGAAAAGAAATTAGGAGCATTAATATGTCAAAATGACCCAAGAAATGGCTTACGGGCTTGGAAACATTTGTTTCTCAGCTGTGTCATTTAAGCTAATAAATATTATTACCTCTCCCTATAAACCCTGCCATTTGAAGTGCTTATAGATGAATGAAAGGAGAGTTAGAAACAAGAAGCACCAAAGATGATATGAAGCAGTGAAAGCATCCTAGTTGTAACTGCAACCTGCTGAGACAGATAATTAGTTTGAATGCTGGCAAGATATAAAGCAGCTTTGAAAAATGTGGTGGTGAGAATACAGGCAATGAAGACAAAGAAAAAAATAATGTGATCACCCAAACACAACCACTAAGGCTGGAGAAGTCAGAATGGGAAATTGCTATTGGTTACTTGAAACTGCGGAGGGGAACACTTGGAGTTAACAAATACAGCAAAATATCAATAACAGAATAAAGTATTAAATTATGTAGCTTTTCCATCTACACCCTAATCAAAACAGAGAGCATCTTGTATTTGCTTCTCGTGGCATCAAATTCTGCTTTGTTAAGAAAGTAAATGAGGCAGTGTGATAGGTTTGGTTTTTTCTTTTCTAATTTCTGTAACATGCTAAAGAAATTACCCATCGCATCTTGCAACAAATAAGCTATTACACATTTTTGCTTCATCTTTTTGTGTATGATTTCACTGTTGACAGTGTGCTATATTTGTTTTCAATGTGCTTGAGCATTTTCAGTACAGCTTTTGAATGTGAAGAGAGAAAACTCCATATAAGAAACTCATCTGCCCTTAGCCTCTTAGCTCAAATCTACCATTCTAGATCTTCAAAGACTCTGGAATCCACTTTCTTTATTAAAAGAAAGTAATAAGCTAATTCTCAATTAAATTCTGACCAGGCAGTGTTCCATCACAGGAAGTGTTCACTGAAAGTTTGCTGAAGCCGTCACACATGGGGGTTGTAAACTTACCTTTTATTTAGCCTAAAAATCTCTCATTTAAATTCCTACTGAAACACAAGGAAGAAGCAGCCTAACTAGCTTGAAATTAATTTAATTAATAACTTTAGCTCTCCTACCTCTACCCACATCCTTTCAAAACAATTTCTAGACTCTCTTAATGCAAACATATTGAGAGATTTGTCATAAATACTATACTTATTATTATTACTATGAACAATCTGTTCATTGCATTACTGGTATTTGAAATGGAAAGACCAATTAGACCTGTTAACCCATCTTTTTGTCAGTAAGTTGATTGGGAATTACTGAAGTGTAACAATTCTAAGTGGCTTTTCATGTGAATGCCAAGCTAAAATGGATATTCAGAGATGCATTAAGCATTTGTACCTGGCACAGCATTCTTCATTTAAAAATTTACATGTTAATTCGCAGAAGTGCAACATAAACATGGCTCAGGCTTCTGTGCATCCTCTTTCCAATATTTGTACACATAATTGTCGAACAGTGAAATTGGAGGCCAAATGTTGCGACTAAGGACTAAGAGTACAGTTAGCATGGATTACTTGTACATAATACTTAAAGAGCAATACATCTGGCAGGTATTGTAAGACCGACTTAAGGATTTGATTACAACAGTCACAGGAAAAAATGGTTAGTTGAGACTAATATCTGAATGCATTTAACAGAGGGAATCTTTTAAAAGATCAAGACATTTCTTATGCTGAAGCTTTATTTCAGAAAATGGCTTATCCAAGCAGATAGGAGTTTGGAAAATGGCAGTCAGTGAAGGATAACCATGTGAATTACCTGTGGGAATGGTGCTAAAGGTGAACAGCAAACATAATATCTAAAAAAGGGAATCTTTCGTTTACTTTATGATATAATCTAGTCAACAGGTAGGCAATACTGTAAGAAATTTTTCATTAAAGAAATATACAGAAGTGGCTGAAAAATTCTGACAAAATACTTCTTTTTTTTGGAATCTGCTGTTCTTTTAAGATTATTTGAGGAGTCCTTTGAGATGGCTGGAAACAGAGGGCAGGTTCCTGGAAAGAATGCAATCAGAGCCCTGCCACCTCCCCAGCCTGAGCTTCCTAGATGTGAGGCTGGGAGACAAATTGCTAGAAGGTCTGTCCCACAGCTTGTGGTATCAATTTACTTTCATTAAGAATCACTAAAATGTGTAATCTTATTCTGAATCAAAATAAAACCACATTTCCCTAACAAAATCTTTCAGTCAATTGGAATTATGTATTCCTGTGCAATTCTGCTTTTGAGGTTCTTTTAAAAACAAAATTACACTGAACACTAAGTCCACTTGCACAGCCTCGCTCAGTAACACACTGATCATACTTCTCTGGGCCAGCCTGGGCCAGGTAATATGGTGGTACTGAGTATTAGATACACTGGCAGAAGCAGAAGCCCAGTTTAATAACACATTTACTTGCTACTTTAAGAAAGTTCAGAGACCATTTGCCATTGTCACCAGTATGTTTTCTCTCTCCCTGCAGCATAAAATTCATTCCCTTGATTCTTGGCTTATTCAGAGGTGATTTGCCAAAAGACATCTTGCCCTCCATCTAAGAAGAGCCTTGTGTAGTAGAGACTGATAAAATGAGCATCATGTATTAAGCCAAGTGACCAAACCAGGAGCTAGAGATAGATGAACCTCCTGCTCTTGTACCCCTTAGGCACCTGACTGTTTCCTATGTAGGTATACAGAACACCTCAAAGGAAAATGAGTTTATATACTAACCATTTAGCTATCACTAAGATTTTCTTCAGGTTTCAGGAATGAATACTATTTAGGAAAACATGTTCTCCTCCTGGCATCATCCCTGGACAAATGTCCTAGGAACGACTTAGGCTTCCAGGGCACCCTGAATGCTGAAAACCTTAGTCTCCATGAGGGCAACGGTGAAGTTGAGGTGTCAGTCTGGGAGCCTCAGAGAGAATAGATGTACAAAGAAATACAGGAACCCGTGGGGCTGGGCTTTGTTAAGTCAATCACCGTATCTGATTTGGGCAGCTTCAGACAGTGAGAATGGCAGCCAGAAGTTTACTCCAGACCTAGAACATTAAAGGTACCCCAAGTTAAAATGAACACATATACACTACGCACAGGTATTAACTGGAAGCTACCTCCGTGTAGTGTACGTGACCAGGCACAGCTGATTGGCAATGCTTACACCCAAGGGAAACAGATATTTACTAATTTCAAAGGCAAAAAACATCTCATCCATCTCTTGACTGCAGTTTCACACAGACAAGTGTGAGTCACTGGGAACACAGTCTGGTGCCTGTGCCTGGGAAGAGCCTGTGAGTCTTTGTGCTCTGCTGTGCTGGCATTCCCGGAGTATCTGCTCCTCCTTGAGAATTCTGTGAGTCAAATAAGGGGAGACTTCCTAGCAAACTGCGCTACAGCTGACTGCCATCTGGGGCTGGGTTTGGTATGGAAAGGGGTAGACAGCTTGGGGCAGCAACCAGCTCAGTCTCATCAGCTAAATCTGGGTGAAACCCTCAGGTGGAGACCTCCAGTTCCTCATCTAGCTATGAGCACACCTGCATTTCAGTCTGTATCTATTTTCTGGTTTAGGTTTCGTTTTTCTTTTCCTGACAGGTACATGTCCATAAACAGATTTCCTTTACTTTTTGACTTAATTCAGTTACCCAGTCAAAAAAAAAAAAAAAGTTTTATATGCAAAATCCTTAACAAATTCCTAGTACTTTTCATATATATGTGAAGATCACACAGATTTTTATCTATATTTACATGCATGTATATAACACAGAACTATAACAAAGTGAAATATCATTTTCTGAGGTGGCAAAATCAGTCTGGCCAAGCAATTCTTACAGAAATCTGTGATTCAGCTAAGTTTCTGAGATATGTTGAATAAAAATTTGTGAAGCAGATGTTTGTAAGAGACCCCTAAGGTCCACTCATAAACAGAGAAGATGTTTTAGGAGAGTTGTCTTGGAGCTTTGCTTTTAAACAGCTGTTTTGCAATAATATAGAGAAAGAAAAAAAAATCAGCCTTAATCTTAGCAGTTATAGACCTGTGCATGAACATGTTTCATAGTATGTATCTTCATAAGCTACGCAGATCATAATTAGAAGAAGAGTCCATCTGCAAACTTCAGAAGAGGGAGAAAAATTCCCAAACACAATGAATAAGGACAGCTAAAATACACTGTAAGTTAAAACATTGTATTTCACCTAGAACTGAATTCCAGTCTTACAATAAGTGCATAAAATATTTATTTGGATTCAGGCCAACGTATGCATGTCTTTAGTGTAAATAAGACATCTCTATGGCAAGTTTGAAGTCAAATGGCTCTATACAAAATGGCAGCAGCATTAATTAAGCATATACTTTTCTAACCTCTTGGGATTCTGTGTCTATTAATTACACATCAAAATGGTCCCTCTTTTGCTGGGGATTCATCAGAGCAGTCCTGTTCCCCACTTCTACTTTGGCTGCAAAGTCAAATATTTTAAAGGCATTAGTGAAGCTGAAGCAGAGCACAGAAAGTCAGTGAATAGGATGATAATTTATTACCCTTTATCAGGCCTAGTTTTTTGTCTCATCAGGTAAAAGAACATTGAGTTTAAGTCATTCCTGACATGTTCAAAATGTAAATGCTGAACTGATTACTTGCCATGACTCACCTGACTTCGGTGTGGCCTCTGCTCACATGCAAGTTTGCAAGTGTAGGTGTGGAACTGAACATATATTTAAAATAGATGTAGAGCTGAAATACTCATCCTCACTGGATACAAGGTTGTTTTGCCTAGTCACATCATTTACAAGACACTTTAATTACTGTTGTTTCCCAGCTTGGATATTTTTTCATGAATATTTGTGACATTTGTTTCTCTGCACGTATTTAAAATCACAGTATACTAATGAATTGTCTAGCATTTTTAAACAGGTTCTTTTCTAATGGTTAATTAAAAAAAAAAACATTATAATTTCACCTTTTGAAAATTCTGCATCTCTTCATTTACCATTTATCTGTGATTCTTAGACCTCTCAGCAGCAAGTATATTATTTGGGCTCAGATTTTGTATGCAGTAGGTTAGCATAAAAGCACTATGGTATGTTCAGCCATCTTGGCATTGTCATTTGAGGCTTTTTTTAATTAAAAGTCTGCCTTGGAGTATGTCAAGTGCTCCTGTATTTTTGCCATTCTTCTTATCTCTATGGCAACAAAAATATTTCAACATTTACATGGGCATCATATTCTTTGCTAATGTACTATCTGAACTGTTTGTATGCTGAGAAAGGGAACAGCAGAGATTGGCTTCTGCAGGCTGGGATGCAGGAGTTGTCAAGACAACCAAGAGGCCTAAGGATGTCCTTACTAGTATCATTAAATTGAAGCTTTAAATTAATTCACCCTCATGTGTTTTTGTAGCTTATGCTGTTAATTGAAATAATAGGAATGACCTTCCCTTTACATTCAGAGCACCTGTCCTATTAAAATTGCATGTGCTATTTACTTAAGTACACTCATCTATCAGACAAATCTAGCGTGAAATAGGGGAAAATGGAAGACACTTATATTGTACTGCTATGTATTGACTTGTAGTAATAGGAGAAGCAGCTTTTCTTGTGTCAAGCTTGAGATAGTTGTGGTGAACATTTTAGTCCGAAACTTCATTTATTTCTGCTTCCCACTCAAGAGCCTGAAGTCTGCATAACTCCAGACACTACAATTTATTCTACACTGTAGAATCTAATTGAAATGAATAGTTAAAATTGTTTTTGTGGCTGTAATATATCTGAAGAAGCTGAGTATCATCTTTCTCTGTGAGTAAGAGACTGTCTTTTCTTTCTCAGCCAAAAAAAAACCCAAACAAAAAACACAAAAACAAAAACAAAAAACAACCCAAACAGTAGGAAATTGTTATTTGTTATTTTTTGTTCAAATCATAACCTTGCACGGACCTTATTTGTGAAGTTGCTTTTAGTCTCTTTTTCGAAATAATTTTATACAGGAGCTGGTTGAACTTTTTGTGCCCAATCTCTTAGATTCACACAGACAAGTATATAGACACATGGAACGGAAAAAATTATATGACTATGTATATTTGTTTTCCTTCTCAAAAGAAAATGCAATCCAACAGCTGTTCTGCTGAAATTCACCGGTTTCATTTTGATGCTCATGTCAAATATTCAATCATTTTTAAACTGGGAAATGATGGGCAAGGATGCACAAGTTCTTAAAGGACTGAAAGGATTTCATCATTCTCTGCAACTAGTTTAACACGTCTCCACCTTGTATCCTGGATCACTTTTTCTCTCATGAAGAGGGAAACACATATTTAGTTGCCATTGCTTTTATACTATTAGGTAGATCATAAAGGTATAGAAAATTTGGGAATATTTGGTTTTCCCAGTCTATATTCACTGATGCACAAAGCCATGTAATTATACTGACACACACCAGCTGAGAGTCTAGCCAGTAAGCTAATGTACCCTTGAAGCATGTTTATTGGGAAAAATGCTATTAATCTTTCTTCATAGATTAGGAAAAAGAGAGGAATGATTTATGTGTTACTTCAGGATTGTTAAGAGTGCTGATATTAAAATGGGGATTTGATCTCACTGTATTTGAGAACATAGGTGAAGTTTCTTGGGGACTCCTTGCTGCAATGACTAGAGCTTGCCTCTGAGGAACCATGAGTCACCTGGCACAGTTATACTCCACTGCATGGCAGAAATTCAGATGTAAGCCACTAACAGAGCGGTACCAAAACTGATAACAACAAATGTACTGTGTAAGCATGAATATCACAGCATGAAGTGAAAATGCTATAAATTTGCTTCTGTCTTTTTGAGGGGACGGATTATTGGGAGAGGGCAGGAGGCAGACAGACACCCTCTCTTATTCCCCTGTCTGCTGTTAATCTCTCCAAGACTGGTACCATCTCTGTGATGTGTGGCAGGCATGCAGTCTCCACATCAACACTGTGGCTGCAACCAGTTTACTGTATGCATGTTAATGCTTGCTCCCACTGGCATCTGAAACATCTGTGAATGCTCAGCACATCTGAAAATCAGGCCATTTAATTCTAGGTACTTTAAATATAGATTAAGGATCTTAAATTTAGGTATGCAGGTTTGAATGTTTTGGTTCAAACCTCTCCATCAGCCTGCAATCAACAGTGCTATATAGAGATGATATTGCAGAATAAGATACAATCAGGTCAGACTTATTTGTAAAAATAAGCCCATAGCATCAAACATGAGCATTAAGCTTACTTTAAAATACAGTTCTTAGAGCATAGCTGCATACAACATGTTTTACTAAACTTAAACTGGCAAATCCATGGCTAATGGAAATGAGTCTACATTTGAAAGAAAAGCATTACTTTCTTTGCTACATGCTGGTTAAAAATACTCATTTGTCCCATGCACAGCTCCTGTCTATGCACTAAAAACCTGTTCATAGCGCTGAAGCCATCTTACTTTCCCAAGATGTACAACTGAAGGCAGAGAGCCCCGGACCACAACAGCTTGCCACTGTTTCCCTGTCTTCAGTACCCCTGGGTATTTTAGTGACACTCAGGGTCTCCTCTCACAGTCTCTCTCGGTGTTTTTGTAAGGAGTTGGAAGGCTCCTCCCTTGTTGCTGCATCATATACCTGTGCTGAACAGGAATGGGGCTGAAATAGGATTGTGGAAGATAGTTTGGTCAAATGAAAATTGCCCACCTACTTTCTGGACTACCTAGAAAAGGAGCAGGGCTCCTCTACACCTGTCTCAGGTGCACGTATATAACACCGATACAAAAAGGCTGCAGGGATCAGTGCGAATAGCTGGATGTCACTTTTTCTTTCTTTTAGAAATTTAGAAGTAACTTAAACTAGGACAAAAGTGGGCTTTAAATTGATGGAAAGGAGGGGCTATGCTACAGTGGCATTGAGACAAGTACGAATTGGACCATTATCACCTTCCTTCTCTGAAAAAAAATGGCAGAGGAATAGAGGCAGAACTATCTCCAAAGCATCTCTGGGGTTGACATCAGACTGGTGAGAGCCCCAGAATTTGTAGGAGACCATACTTTTAGAGATGGATGCCATCCCACATCCTTCTTAATCTCTGGTTCAGGAGATGGAAACTGATAGCCAGAAAGTCTCACCTGCGTTGGTCCTTAACCACAGCCTTCTTAAAGATAAATAATATCTCACTGATTTCCATGAGAATTATCTCAGCGTCTCTTCTGGGGGCACAAGACTTTCCAGTCATTGCAGTGGCACAGCTGAGACTGACAGGGCCCAAAACTCAAGCACAGAGAAGAAAATGGTCTGTCATAGTGGGTCAGGCGTTTCAGGTGGCATCTAAGTGATGGGATCTGCAAAGTCAAGTGGTAGTTCCTTACAGCAAGAAGAAAAACCCACTGTGCTGAATCAAACTCCTCCAAGGCTCCAGGACAGGGCAGCTGGATTAATTTTTCCATTTGGACTTATATTGTGACTTCCTGCAGCTGGAACTTGCCTACACAACAGTCAGCACATGCAGATCAGTATGGAATATAAATCCATATATATGGACCTAAACTAGCACAACCTGACTGTGTCTCTGTTAAAATAAAATAAAATACTATTTTTGCAATTTAGCCTTAAACATGCTATGTCCTTAAAGAGCTCTTTAGCACCCCCTGTAACTACTTAACCATGAGTCTTGAAATGTTGGTACAGTTCAAGCGCCAGGTAAACAGCTTGTGGACCATCACATGATTCCCAAGTACTTAAACCTAAATCTTGTAGCCAGTATATTGAATCTCCCTTTTCCCTCCTGTCTTCCCCTCTCCCCATAGTTTTGCTCCCTCTTTTTATGGCCTGGATATGGCATGGCAGTTCCCTTATTAAAGCAGCTTGCCAATGTTTTCTCCGTCTTCAGCACTGTAGGATATTTCATTGACACTCAGGATATCCTTCAATATTCTCTCTCTGTCTCTCTTGACATTTTTGCAAGGAGGGAGAAAGAGGCTGGGGGAAGGTGCATATAATGCTTCCACTGCTGAGCAGTATGAATTATATCTGCTGGAGTAATAGTGTGAAGTGGCAGGGATCCGTTTTGATGAATCTCATGCTGATTTGTAGCCCCAATTCTAGCTGTAGGTAACACTGAACACCTGTTTGGAGTACTAGAGAGACGGAATAAAGCTCTGTGTAGGAAATACGCTGTGTACTGTAGCTGTTTGTTTATTGTCACATGGTAATTAATTTGCAATTATATTTCAAAACATACCAGAAGAGAAGTGCACTATAATTCCTACCACCCAGAAAGAGGCTCAGCAGTGATACTTGTTAGTCTCCGAGCTGGCTGATTCTCTCTTTTCTCATTGCTGATTGCTTTTTTCTTTTGTCTCAGCACAAAACAGAAGGTTACAGAAGAGACTTCTGCAAAAATTCAAGCCTGGATACTAATGGGTCTGCGCTACTCTAGGCCAGTATGTCTTAAAAACAAATGCACAGACACATGCATGAAAGAGGTGAAGATCTATACGGTTTTATCTCTAATATCCCTTATCGCACCACATCACCCACAATGTTACACTGCAGAACGAAAAGTCTGTGAGCCCCATTCTTCATCTCCCATCTGTGAAATTCTTGTCTTTTCATCCAAACAACTCCTTTGCTTCTGTTTAGACCATTCAGAAATATCTGCTAAGAGATATCTTTTTATCATCCATTATGCTACCTGTCTCTGTGATATCTCCTATGAAAACCAAGCTCCTGCCCTCAGTCTTTAAAATCCTTACAAACCCAATATTGTTCTTAAACCACCCTTGTGTTTCATTGCATCACTTCACAACAAGCTCTCTATCAACTATTCTTTTCACTAATCTCTCCATACTTTCTTCCAGTATATCTCATGTACCTGGAAGTCTGGCTTTTCAGAAGTAGACCTCAAAACTGGGTTTCTGCTGGCACACTTCAAATGGACAGAAGCTCCTGGTTGCCTTCAGTGCCATAGTAATATTGCAAAAAAATGTTGCTATATTAGGTACTGCTGCATCAAGTGTTTTACAATGCAATTTTACAAACTGGTGTTTGGTTCCTTTGATACAGTTTTTAGAAATAGACTAGACTCACAGCAAATTTGTTTCTTCCTTGCCTTTTACTAAGAGTGATCTATTCTTAGGTCCATGCTTGATACCAATACATCCAGAACCCGAGGATCTGTCTTTATTTCTTTCCACCCATGTTTTTTTATTAGGCTTTCAATTTTTATCTTTCTTTTCTTTCATCTTTTTATTAGTATTTCAAATTTTGGCAAGTTGGTCTCAAGGTATTTTAAAGATATGTACATATGATTAAATTAAAAATCTAAATTTGAAAGTAGATCCTGATATTTCACTGAAGTGTGAAGCTTAAATGTACAATCCCTTTATTCTGTTTCTGTTGCCACTGTCCCATGGTTGCACAAAAATAAGTGTTTTCCACTGTGCACACCGAGGTTTATTTTGTAGCCGAGAATATGTATCTTAAACTGGTAGAGACTGATTTGTTTTATACAAATTTATGATCAACGGCAAATGTGTGGAGTTTATTTAAAAAAATCCTTGGACAGTAAAATAAGAAATAAATCAATATGCCTCGAAGAGATTGCTAACTTAATTTGCTATTATGTCAAGTAAGGAAGAAAAACAGAAAAATACTGGCTTCCTCTGAAAATCTTCCCAAATACGACATTTCTCTGACATTTTCACATGTACTGAAAAGTTAGTCCTGAGGAATTCATTTCCATTGCTCTCACTTGGTGTCCAACAGTGACTGATATAAATATTTTATTAGGCAAACCTCCAGGTTTCTGAAGATTATATGTCTTATCAAGTTGACCCTTATAATTATGTTGTCTTCTGTAACTGTGGGATCTCTTTTAATTTTGCAGTCTTTTTGTAAATATTGAACCATAAAAAAATACACAATCACAAGCAAAAGCTGACTGTGAGTAAGAAAAGGTGTAAACAGGTATCTTCTTGCCCAGGAAGATTCCCATTCTGCTTGTTGCTGCAGAGACAGTGCCTTAATTAGAAGTTAGTAACTGGTCACAGTACAGTGTGTCCTTAACTTGTTAAAAATCTGTTTTCCCCGTAATCACTGTGGATGCTTTTTTCCCCCTCTTCTTTCATGGAAAATGGGATTTAATGGCAGAATGGTTTAGTTGCTCAGTTTTATGCACAGTAAACTCGATGAGGGTTTGCAGTCCTGTCAAACCGAGATGGAAGCTGTATGTAGGGAAGCAGAAGTTCATTAATTTTTATTTGATACAGTTTTGTATTATTTATATTTATGTTATTTGTGTTTATATTTTATACAGGTTTTCTGCAGAGATTAGTTTTCTTTTATATGATTCTGTGGCCTTCTGTGAAACTATTGCCTCTGTTATGATCTGCTTCTACTTTCTGTAATTATTTACTTAGGGAAGACTGTTCTTTTCTGGGCAGCAACAGAAACCATGCAGACCTCCCATGAAAAGAGAAGCTGGGACGTCCTGTGCAGATATATACATGCCTTTGTACCATCAATTTGATGCCTTTAAAGTGTCCCAGTGCATCAGTTCAGGAAGAAGGAGATGAGCTAAAATATTGGCCCAACTGCTTAATGCAGATGGGGGTTTTGGCCCACATTCATCCCATTTAAACTCAGTACTCAGCTGACACCCCTTATTTAGGGCAATGTTCCTTAAGCAGTGGAGATAAATGTACAGTTCCAGAAAGTGATTCAGAACTTAAATGGACTGAATCCTCCTCTTGAAACATCATTTTTCTTTCCACAGACTACAGAAACAACTACAACCCTAAGTCAACACCCTGAGTCAATGCCTACATTTAGCTGGGATAGACCTTTGCCCATCTGTCAGTGAGTGTTGTATTGTGGCTTGTCCTGTTGTGATGGGTCTTATGCCAAACTGACAAACCTGGCCTCATTCTACAAGGTGACCTGCCTAGCAGATGAGGGAAAGGCTGTTGATGTTGTCTACCTGGACCTTAGTAAAGCCTTTGACACTGCCTCCCACAGCATTCTCCTAGAGAAACTAGTTGCCCATGGCTTGGACAGGTGTACTCTACATTGGTTTAAAAGCTGGCTGGATGGCTGAGCCCAAAGCACGGTAGTAAATGGAGTTACATCTGGCTGGTCACAAGTCACCAGTGGTGTTCCCCAGGGCCCAGTACTGGGGCCAGTTCTTTTTAATATCTTTATCGATGATCTGGATGAGGGATCAACACCCTCAGTAAATTTGCAGACGACACCAAGCTTGGAGGGAATGTTGGTCTGCTGGAAGGTAGAAAGGGTCTGCAAAGGGATCTGGAAAGCCTGGATCAATGGGCCAAGGCCAATTGTATGAGGGCCAATTCAACAAGGCTCAGTGCTGGGTCCTGCACTTGGGTCAACAGCAACACCACGCAGTGCTGCAGGCTGGGGGAAGAATGGAAAGCTGCCTGGTGGGAAAGGATCTGGGGGTGCTGATTGACACCTGGCTGAACATGACCCAGCAGTGTGCCCAGGTGGCCGAGAAGGTCAACAGCATCCTGGCTTGTAGAAACAGTGTGGCCAGCAGGACAACAGGAGTGATTGTCCCCCTGTACTCAGCACTGGCGAAGCCGCACCTCAAAAAAGCCCCTGTGTTCAGGTTTGGGCCCCTCACTGCAAGAGGGACATAAAGGTGCTGGAGCACATCCAGAGAAGGGCAACAAAGCTGGTGAAGGGTCCAGAGCACAAGTCTTAGGAGGAGCAGCTGAGAGAACTGGGGTGGTTTAGCCTGGAGAGGAGGAAGCTCAGGGGAGACCTTATCGCTCTCTACAACTACCTGAAAGGAGGCTGTAGGCAGGTGGGGGTCGGTCTCTTCTCCCAGATAACAAGCCATAGGATAAGAGGAAACAGCCTCAAGTTGTGCCAAAGGAGGTTTAGATTGGATATTACAAAAAGTTTTTTCTCTGAAAGGGTGGAGAAACATTGGGACAGGCTGCCCAGGGAGGTGGTTGAGTCACCATCCCTGGAGGTATTTAAAAAATATGTAGATGCAGTGCTTAGGGCTATGGTTTAGTGATGGACTTGGCAGTCCTGGGTTAATGGTTGGACTTGAATCTATGGTTCTATGATTCTAAGTGTAGAGAAATGCAGGAGGAAGCAGAATGTTTCCAGAGTGCTGCCTTTTCTGCTCCTGCAGGTTGTGTTCTCTTTGCTCAGTTCTCTGGCAAGGTGGGATCTACCATTCCAGAAATAGCCACTAGGACAGAAAGTATCTATTTCTAAGTCATTTCTTACTTGTATTTAAATATAAAGCCAGAAGGAAGTCTAATTACACAACAGAGAAGACAGTCCCAGGGCTTAAAATTAGTGATAAGAGCTACAAAATTACTACAGCTTCCCTTTTTTATTTAGGAATTTTTAGAGGGTCTTTTAGAAGTGTTATTATTGATGAAACCACAATGGGTAGAAGTTAAGAAGTCTTGCATGGAAGGTAACTAAATAGGGGCTCAGAAGAAGGCGCTGCTGCTGCTGCTATACCTCTATGTCTTTCTAGAGAAGAACTGAGACACCTTTTGGATTCCTGCTTGGATGACCTGCAAATAGTAGAGATGTGTGGCAGCAGAAATGGCTCCAGTTTCCAGGCAGACTTGGAAGGACTTGCACAAATGTGTGATGGTCATGTACTGACAGAGAATCCCACTGGCTTGTATGAATTCCACAAATGAACTATCTTCACAAACACTTGGGGCTTCTCACTTTTCCTCATGTGCATTACTTTTGGTTGTGCAGTCAATGCATCCAGTGTAGTAAAGAGTGGTGGCCTGCTCAGTTTCCTCTATTAGCAGCTCAGCATCTTCACTGTCTAACTACTCAGTTGGTCTCTTTATTGCACTCTAGTGCTCAGGTACTCCAAAATCCTTGGCATTCGGGAGCTTCTGTTTTTCTTTTGTCCCTTCTAATACTTCTAGATACCCTATAATACACAAAAGGAACTAAAATGCTAGATGAATGAGAAGTGCTTTTATGCTGGGGGGAGGAGGGGCTGTCAGCTCAAAATATCTGAAAGGTGAGTTCTTAGTGACCACCAAATTGTTCCTGAAGTATGAAACAGGGTGCATGTTTTTTATGCCTTGGGATATGAAGGGGTGTGAAGGAGCTGAATAACGTTGGGTGATAGAATAGACTGACAGGAACCAAATCTAGTGTAGTTTAATTGGCAGTAGTTTCTGGAGTAAATTATCTCTAAAACACATTCAGATTTGTCTTGGAGAAAATTTAGTGAAGTAATTAAAAAAAAAAAGGCTAAGATGAGAGATAATGATTGAGCACGGAAGAAAACTGTGGTTTTGGTTTTGAGCTGGCTCCTTGGTCTTCTTTTATTAATTGTAAGCATTCCTAAGGAGCTGTGTACTAGCTGGAATTTCTTATTTACTCCCACCCAGCAGCTTTTCTATTTTGACCTTCTGCAATTGTATATGATTCTCTCTGCACAGCTGTATTGGATTTGTGTGGCAAGGTTTTGGCAGCTGGGCAGGGGGCTAGAGGGGTGGCTTCTGTGAGAAGCTGCAAGAAGTTTCCCCTATATCCAATAGAGACGATGACAGCCGGCTCCCAGATGGACCCACTGCTGGCCAAGCCCAAGCCCATCAGCGACCGTGGTATGGCCTCTGGAATAACATATATAAGAAGGGGCAAAACCACCTATGCAACAAACTGCAGCCAGAGAGGGGAGCGAGAACGTGTGAGAGCAGTACCCTTCAGCTCCCCAGGCTGGGGCAGGAGGGGCAGGGGGGCTCCAGGCACCGATCACAACAGCCCCTCTACAATTAAATGTCTTTGCTGGAGACGAGGGTTTCCAAATGTCAGTGTAGGTAAGTGCAGCACTGCTACAAGAACCAAAAGCAGCCTGAGAAAACAAGTCATGCCCCTGTGGTGTGGCCAAGAGTCAGGAGATACTGACACTATTGCCAGTAAAGGTACTTCTGTACTTCTATATGCAAACAAGATCTGTTCATTTCAATACAGACAGGTTTTACGAGCTAGTATAATTTCATTTCTACAGAGCTTTGATTGCTAGCGGCAAGGTGTGAGGCAATAAAACAGCATTTCTTACACTTAGTGTTCTGAGAAGTATAGGTTATACACTTGAAACTGATTTAAAAACAAGAAATACTCAAGCGGTGCATTTCAATAAAGACCTCTAAAAATTCTTGAGAAGAGACAACCGCCTGCCTGCATACAACACAGTGAGAGGTGTGGGAGCCAGGAGTGTGCGTTGCATGCCTTGCAGACAAGAGGGACTCCTAGGAAATGGAGGGAGTAAGGCAGAAACAAGGGATAAGGATGCAGACAGCAGCTGCTACCTTATGGGTTCAATTTTCATTCTCCCTGCAATCCTGAAACTGCAACAGCATCAGTGAAAGAGCTGCTTTGAAAGTCCTTTTGAAAGATTGTGGCTCTTTCAACTTCCTAAGCATCCTTACTGCACAGCTCATTACACAGGCTACCAAGACTTGGCTAATAAACATTATATCTTGCATTGATGGAAAGCGGTTTAGTAGCATGAGTGTGGTAAATCTTGACAGTACTAATTGAAATCTGTGGTGTTTTTTCGAAATACCGTAAAGCTCTCTCAGTTTCTAGAAGACCCCATGAAATTGTATGCATAAGAACTGACAAGCTGTTTCTGTGATAGCAGTGGCTGTGATTACAGCGGGCTTTGTAGTTACTTGAGGTTACAGAAAAGTAAACCTTGTAAAATTTGGACAGTAGTTTCCTGTAATATCCTATAATACAAAATGAAGAAAAACCCTACTAAAAATTATAATCTTAAAGACCAAACTAAATCTGTACTGTCCAAAAATGACCTAATTATACGTTATGTTCTCACTGTTCTCATTTTGTGTACTGAAGAAGACAGGGATCATGTAGACTATATCCTAATGCTGCCCATGTTGCAGTGAGAGGAGGACCACTTTAAATAAACACTGAATCCAATTTCAGTCAGCCCTATATCTCTTGACTGCAATTTAGTTGTGAGGTTTTTTTCAAATATGCAGAATGAGACTCAGGGCTTTTCATTTCTTAAGATGTGAACAACTGGAGCACTATGACACATTTATATAATGTTTAATTTCAGAAGCAAGGACGTTAATAAAATGGATATATTGAGACCAGAATTTAGATCAGGGTTCAGCTTCTGAGCTTAATGTGGTATATTAGCCTTTCAAATGGCGTTCCTTTTTTGATGTAGTCTCTATCACCATTACACTACCTTCCCATTGATGTTCATCATGCATCTTGTTACAAGTTCTCACTTAGCTGTGGGGGAGGGTGAAGATAGTTAGTTTGATGTTGATGATGATAAAACATATCTGTCACAACTATTTTTCTGTCTGTCTGGGAAAAGGTATATTGGGAACTTATCTCTCTTTCCTCATGGGAAAACTCCCAAAAGGTACGTGTTAACTGCAGGAATTCATAGTGTGGTGAAAACAGGAAGAAACAGGAAAACTACAGCCGCATGTCACCAGCCCTCCACCAAAGAGTGTTATGGCGTATTAGAGAGTATTCTCTGATATTCAGAAAGATTTCTATGGTTGCACAGAGCTAAAATTCTTGTATGCTGCAGCATATGAGAAGAGGAGCTGTTGTAACTTCTCCCCCAACTCTTAATGATGGCCTTTTTCTCCCAGATATTTTGGGTGTATAGAATCATTTCATTTTGATATTTGCCAAACTTCAATTCTATGACACTGAAAAACTTTAAAAGTTAAATGTTCTACTTCAAGTTCAACACGATATTTTCTCCAGGCTGATATTTTTTTTCTTCCTTTAATTAAACAGACACTTTTGTTCACATTTCCCATTTGAATCAGACAAGGTGAAAACGGATTTTATAGGGTTTGTTGCTGTTCAGCCAGTGAACTAAATACTGAGTAATTACTATGCCATTATTATTTTTCCATGTTGATATTTCCTGACTGTACATAAATGGGTTTCCATCAGCTCTACTGTGTCTTTACAAAGATTCTGGAACAGCTCTTAGTCTCGATGCACACCAGTTTTACCCACAAAGGTCTCAGGAAAGTCCATAAGCAGGTGATTAACTTCAAATAGAGGAGCAGACACCCTCAGAGGAGAGCAGCCATCCACATCATCTAGTTCGGGTCCCTAAATAAGCTGGGATTTGAAACTATTGCTTTTAGGAACCCAAGTTCTCTTACACACTAGAAAGAGCCAGGAGCCTTCAGAGGGCAATGAGAGCAGCCACACCGACTGCTTGAAGTGAAATTGAGTGTCTCAGAGAAGAAAGTAGGTCCATACACTGAAAGGTGAATAAAATCTTACATGGGTTGCTGACACAAGGGCACATATCAGTATCCTGCAGCATCAGAGGTTTGTGGTCAGGAAGATATACAGCACCTTTTGCTAGAGGTATTTTTTCCTTGCAGTATATTGCACTAATAAAATCTAGATCCACTTACAGTAAAATATTTTCTTTTTGCAGTCTTTTATGAGTTGAAAAATATTGGGTTTATAAAAGCTCATTTGGTGTACGACAAAGTCTATCTTTTCCTCCAAGAGATTTCTGTTTCTTCATCAGTTGTCCTTTCATAAGAGTTTCTCCTATTGGCTAATGTTTGCAAAGTGGTTTGGAGATGAAAGCATTAAGTGCCTGGTGTTATTAGTACTATTATAGAGCATACTGTAGGTATGCAGAATGGAAGTATTCATGGAAGGTAGTTATTTCGCATACTCACACTGAAATAAATTGTGCCATGTTTATCCCTGTGTAAATTCAATGAGGCCAGTAGAAATCTATCAGGGTTGAACCTGGTCCTCTTTGATTTTATCTGTAATACAATGTATATCAAATCAAGTTAAGGTCACGCTAGGACCTATTTCCGTAAAAATGTATTTGTCTGCAAAACCACTGAAACACCCTGAGAGTCAGTTTTCAATGTCATCCATATCCCCCCAAGTGCTTTCATCATTCAACAGCTTAGCATTAAAGAAAACCTCCTTTATTTTCAATTTGTTGCATTGGCGGAAATGTTTGAAAACTGTCATCTCCCATGGAAAGGCACTACAACATTGACTTTCAAAGAGCATGAGTCATTTTTAAAAGTGGGTCTTAGACTTGTAAGTTACTCAACTCCTCTTGAAGATTGTGTCCTTTCCAGTAATATGAAATAGCTGTGCAGCTTTGGGTATCATAATGAAAGCTTTATACATCACTACCTGGTAGTTTACTTGAAAGGTGAATAAAATGATGAAATACGAGACTAGGGAAGGCAAGGAGGGTGGAGGAACAGAAAAATTATCTATTTTTATATAGATTTCACCATTTGACATAGAATCATACAGTAGTTCAAGTCGGAAGTCATCCGGTTCAACTCTCCATACAGAACAGGACAGACAGAATACAGTGCATTCCTTTTAAAACAAAAGCTATATTCTAAATCTCTAGGAAGATTAATTGTGCAAAACCAGCTAGATTTCTTGCCCTTGACTCCAACAGTCCCTCCTGCCCTCCCAAGGCTTAAGAAATGAAACGGGTAAAATAGCTTGCTTGTGGCTGTGCAGAACACTTGTGGGTACTTTGCACCAGCAGAGGATTCTGTAATGCAGGATCCTGCCTGCATCTCACTGATACATAAGAAGTTTGTTTTTTCTAGTAAAACTGTAACCAAAATTCCATCTGAGTGTGAGGCAGATACAGTGCTCAGAATGAGTAAAACCTTTAAAAATCTTCTGTAATTTTAGGAAGGGTAGGGAATTAATTTATGACTCAATGACACTAGCAATTTCAGTTACTCATAAGACAGGGACAAGGGCAATTCTACATCCATTTCTCTGTGTTAGATCTTGTTTAACAAATCCTTCCAGGTACAATAACTAGCCTAAAAAATTAGTTTTGTACTGCTTAAGTTGTACTTGTCTTATCTGGAAGTGCTTAAAAGTGGGTACCAGTCTCATCTGTAGTGTTATGCATAGAGTTACTCAGGTTTATTCTACAGACTTGAATCTTTCTCATGTTTACAGTAAAGCTCTTGTGAGATTTCCCAGCTGTTCAGGCAAAATCACATTTTGCCACCTTGAGGATGATGCTCTACCTTTCCTTGAGCAGAGGCAGCCATACCTACACCCCTAAAACTGCAGCATAGGTCATCCAGTGCTGGTGGCATTAGAGACAAACACACCCGCTGACTGCCAGAATTAACACAGTGCTGAAGTTACTCTCTGGCACCATGCCAGAGAACATGAAAACAATGGCATACATTTAAAACAAAATCTGTAAAAGTGCTTAGACTCAAAGAATTAGAACCTCAGACACAAATGACCTGGAGGCATCTAAATGAGTTTCCAGAGTGTTTGCTAAAGCAGTGATTTGTATGAAGAATGTTTGCAAAATTTGGAGGTGATGGGGTTAAAGGGAGGGATGCAATCTAATTATGAAAAGAATTGGCCCATTTAAAACAAAAGCTTTACAGTTACTGAATTCATGGTAATTAAATCACAGGGTTGCTTCCTTAGGCTTTAAGGATTGGCAATGGAGTTCTTGTAATCCTCTGCTGATCTTCTCAGGGCATCAGGACTGTGGTTTATTGACATGTAATTAGATCAGGATGTCACTACATCAATGTCAGTGTAAACATCACTAAGTAAGTAGTTGATCCTTACAAGATCAGCAACCTAATCTCCTCTGGGATGCCAACAGGCTTTGTTAACACTTAGGCTTAGGATTGTATCTGTCTTTTAATGCCAGGCTCCCAACAACTGTGGGAGATTTGACATCCCAAGTCAACCAGCATCTGAAGTTAAACTAGTTGTATTGATGTTCTGGCAATTGCAATACCTTGTCTGCTAATAGATTTTATTGATTACAAAACAAATAATGAAATCTTGATGGCAGGACTTTTTGTGGGGCTGGGTGGGGGCTGGGGTGTGAGTACGACAGAGTTGGACTTTATGTTTTTAAGCTGTGAGTCACCCATTGCATAGGTAACTGAAATTACTAGCTGTTAAAGACACTCGTATAGTAGCTGATTTCTTACAGGCCTTATTCAAGGCTTCTAAAATCTGCAATTGCAGTTGAAAGAAATCTTATAAAATAACATGTTAAAAGATTAATCATAAATCATATTTTAAATTACTAGCAATACAATCAAAGGAAATTCTTTCATGGCATGGAGGTTTGAAATAAAGGTTCCACTTCTAAAAACATTTTTAATGGAGAAAAACACCTATAATTTTATTTTATTTTGCGGGAACAGATAAGATATCTTAATTGCGATCACTTCAGCTCATCTCATTTGTCCACAAACTGTAAACCTAGTTCTATAGTCAAAAGACTGTCAGCCTTTCTTAGACTAAGGACCTCATAACACTTTTCAGCAGACCCATGTACAGTTAATGTCTATAGTAATAGGCTGGCTTTTCTAACTTAGCTTTCAGACGCACTTCAGAAATACAGCGTAGACCACTGGGCTTTGTGAGCACAGTTTGAAAAGCACAGGTTGTTTTTCTTATTTGAACAAAACTTCCATTGACTCTAATGGAAATTAAGAAGTCAAGATTTTACTGTAGGTTTTTCTAAAAGATTACAATGTAGCTTTGAAGCGAAGGAATAAAGATGTTGATGTTGAGGTCTAAACCCCTGCCTATATTGAATTGTGAACAAAACTTCTGTTAGCTACCATCGGTATATTGTCAGATGCATGGGACTGTTTTCCAGGGAGGGGGGAGGTGGTGTCATCATGCCAAACATTGTAATTGTGTGAAATTCACCACCCTAAATATGTGTATGTGTTTAGACACAGTTATGTGAAATGAGAAAGAACATAAAATTACAAAAATCAGTGTGCTAAGCTGATATCTATTTCAGTAGGAAGTATGATTTGGTTTAGGTGTTTATCAGGAAGGTTAACAAATGGATACTTCCAAAGCTTTAGGAATAAATAAGGCTTATAACACAGAAAGATGCCAGCAGTATTTAGAACTTAACAAATTTTAGCACTTGCCTCTGGATTTATTTGTCACATCTGAGCAACTGGTAGTTTGTGAGCAAAGAGTATGAGTGGGTCCTGTTACCTCATTTCTCTAAGCTAGTGCACACTTTTAAAAAAGAGAAAAAAGAAAAGAAAAATCTTCAAACCTTGTAAGCTTTTGTGGGGGAATGTATACCCCTGTGGGGAACAGCAGCACTGAGAATCACCAGTCTACTGCTATTATGCCTGCAGGGTTGAAACTGGACAGCTGCTCTTTGTGTCCTTTGTGTTCAAGAGCCTGGACTCATATTTTTTTCCTGGTTTTGTTTACCCTACCTGCATACATATCAGGAAAACTCAGAGAAAGGAAGTTATCTAGAATAAAACCAGAGGATGTGCATGGTAGAATGCTCATTGATGAATCTAGTCAAAATGACTTGAGAATTTCATGCATAAGACTATTTTAAAATTTTTTTCCCTGGAGGCTAAAAGGTTTAATAGATTTAAAAAAAATATTTCCCACTCTTGAAACTAGACATTTGAATTAAAATTTATATAAATTTGTTTTAAGCTAACAATACTGTTAAGTGTTTAAAAGCTGCTGTCACTGGAATTCAGAAAAAAAAAAAAGCCTGAATACAAAGTTAGACGTAATTGCCTCTTCATGCCTTTGGTCTCAGATTGAATCTTTCTCACAAGCACGGATATAGGGAAGTTGTAAATGGTCTTGTTGGAAGATGAAAAGTTGATACTTAGTAACAACTATGAGGATATACTGTAATGTAAAAAGTTGGGGCCTCCTCTAACCCCCTAAAAGAGGAACTCTAGGATAATTTATTTATGCTTGCTCTCTGCACCTGACTGATTGCCATATAAACACACTAGTAATCATGTTAAAAGACAAATTGATAAAGGGAAACCTATTTCAGACAGGCAAAGAACATGTCTTTCAAGCACAACTTCTAAATTTTATCCAAGTTTAGAAATTATTTATTGGCATAAGACAAATATGCTGTTTAACCTCTGTTTAAGTGCATGTTTAAAAAAAATGTTTCCTTTTGCAGGTAACACTCAAGTTTAATGGAGTCTTTCAGAGAGAGAGCTTATTGTATTGGAGGTTAGACAGAGGTTTGGATCATTTGGTGGAACAAAGCAAAGGTTTTCATGGTTTCCACAGCTGCTAATCCTTCAAATGTTACTTCAGAAAAAAAAAAGTTCATTTAAAAATGTCCACTTTTTCTGCTTTAGAAATGAACACAATACTGCAGACATATCAGTCCCTTTTCTATTTGTCTAAGTAAACCAGCTTATGTGAATAAGGGAAACTGAACAAGACCTCTTCCAAAAACACTCCACCAGTCAAAGCTGGAAAGGTCAAATTGTTTGGAAATGACTAATGATTAGTTTATAGTTCCTTTAATACACAGGTTCCATAACAATGGAATTGATCTTTAGAGGAAAAACATTAGAAGGTAGTTTACTCCCAAGGGAGACGTGCTGGGGTTTTGTACTAATAGTTATGATGAGCACTCATCAGGACAGACAGCAAAACCCCAGGACGTCTCATTGTTTAATCAGTTCGGGTAATATCAAGTTGATTAATCAGCTGCGCTTCCTTCTGACAGAAGCTGTTCATGTTTGCAGCAGCAGTAGCGCTCCTCACTCCACACATCACTGATAGCAATGAACTCTCAGAACTACTGTCTCCAACGCTGCGCAGAAAGAGCAATGTTTCGTTAAGCTTCTGCTGTCTTTTCCCTCTATTCAAGGTTTTGGGGAATTTTTTCTTGTTTTGTTTTGTTTTGGTTTCTTTTCTTTTGTTTTGGGGTGGTTTCTTTTTAACAGGGAAATGCTTTGAAGTGAAATTCTAGAGGCATTTTTTCTGTGTGTTGTGACTGATGCTAGTGCCTCGAACATGGATTGGGTGATTTAGTGATCTCAGGAAAGTCAGACCTTCCCCTTGACTTCTTCGGGGACAAGGTTTCAGTGTTTAAATGAAGTCTGTCTTAGTTTCTCTCATAAAGATTTTTTTGAACACTACTATAGGTGTGAGGGGAAAAATAAGGACATGCCAGCCTTCCACATTTCCCAGCCACAGCACACCCCATTCCTGCTGAGCCAACATAGGGCCATTTGGGTGCATACCAAACCAGGGGTCTGTGTTCCTTTCACTCATGGATGGTAATCACAGCAGATTCCCATCCCCACAGTTTTCCTCCTTTCTGACAGTAATCCTTGTGGGTACCCTTGAAGGACATGTTTGCACATGCATAAATAATGCAGTGTACTTAGTTTTAAGTGGCTTTGTATTGCGACGTATTTAAGGACAGGCATATATGAATGAGGGGTAGGCACATAGGCTGACATATGGTTAAGTCATTGTGTACATGAAAATCTGTTTCAAAACTGCACTTCAAGGGCTAAAAGTGCAGAGGAAAGGTGTTCTGTTAAATGTATTTTTTTAAGCATTACAATGGTTGTGCTTCAGTCATAAGAAAAGTGGTATGCAGGAGTGTCATTTGAAGTCCATACAGTTCATGAATGCCTAAGTTAGAGACGGAGATGGAATCTGGTGAGCTGATACAAATTCCTACGTGGTACAATCATCCATGAGTCAAATTCCTTAATACAATGTAATGAGCCTGAAACTGTGAAGAAGAGAATTTAATTTGCAGCGAGCTAAATTCAATAAAATAAAAGAAGATACGCTGTGTTCACGTATAGCTGGAGTGTTGCAGTGGATGAAAACAATACTTTTTTTTTAAGTGAAAACTATTTAAAACTATTTTATCAAGTTTGATTTAGACCATTTGTTCTGAGAGCATAAAAATGCTCATTTAACCATTTTGCAAACAGGAAAGAAAATTATTAAATGGCAATAATGATCAGTGAGATTCTATACAGCCATTTACTATTACTACCCAATAATGCACTCTAATGTTTAAAGAGTCCTTTGGTGACAGCTTTGAAGCAGATCGCTGGTGCCTGCTAGCATTAAAGTGCTTCCTTTTTAAAAGAATTTAGTACCTTTTACATGTCTATACTATTAGATCATGCTTTCTTTTTGCTGTATATCAGGTGAAAGTTTTAAAAAGGGGGCAAATGAACAATATGAGTACTGCCAGATTTTAGGCATTTGTTTCTGGAGTTCTTTGAAAGGGTGAATTTGAGAAATATGCAAACTATAAATGGAACTTTGTTTAGTCTAGAAAAAAGAAGCTCATATTATTGGATGTCATCATCTTGTGTCCTCTCCACTTGCCTGTCTCTGTATGTGTCTTCTTTTGTCTAATTGCACAATAATCATAAAGTGATAATGTTTGCAACTTGCAATTCTTATGAAATTGTGACCAAAGAACAAATGGATGTGCATTAGTATGTGCTATTATCCCATTAGGGATGGGAAGAGAAACATACCTTTGAATTTCAAAGACCTTCAACATCAGTGCATTAAATCAGAATCAGTCATTTAATGGACAGAGATGGGAGAAGAAAGGATATCTCTTTTTTGTGTGTTCTCTTCTTTTTCTTTCTTTCTTTAAAAATTACAGAAATAGAATACTGTGAGAAAAGTCAAGTCATCAGTGAGCATTTAAGAACCTTTCCGGGCAAAACTTGAAAGCATCAGTTGCTGTAGAGGTGGAATTTCCACGGACTTCAGGTTCTGGCTCCTTGTTATAATTCTGAGATAATTAACTAGTCTAGCTAGCTACCTCAAATCCTGACAGACATGAAGACCATCTAATCCTTCTGAGAAAGAAAAATTAATTTATTTGCTTGGTGTGCTCATTTCAACTGATCAATAAATACTGAAGCCACAGCAGACAGAACTTGAGGGTAGATGGGGGTTTTACATTTCCCAGGGTTACTTTGGACGAATTTTCTTTTCTTTTGCTCTTTTTTACCAACTGATGTTGTAGTCTGATGTTTGGTTGCTACCTTCCATCAGATTTACATGGATAAAACTTGAGTGTGCAGCCATTTCTGCATAAATGCAGATCCTGTGTGGACAAGAACATGCACTAAAACCAAGTGGGCCTTCCAGTCCCAGGAGGTCTTCACTTTGTCTCCAGAGCTGTGGATGCAATTGCAGAACTGGGACTTCAGCTTACAAAATGCTCTGAAATCCTGCAGATAAGGTACATATGGGAAGTGCCTGTGAAAGGGAGGGATAAGAAGAAACTGAGGCCTACCTACAAATTGCATCTCTGTTGACGTCCAATCTGATTCATCCTCTTCTGATCAAAAAAGCAAAATAGGCAACATAAGATGCCAGCCTATCATTTTCCAGTTTAACCTGCTGGAGGACATTTAAACTGGGTGTTTTACTTCAGATACATTTCTAATATAATCCTACACTTCATTTTCTATTGAGAAACAGGTATTGGGCTCTGTGTTATATGCACATTTTATGAACTGTTGGAATATGACTGCATATTTATTCAGATGTTCTTAGAAATCCACTTTTAGCATAACTGTTAATTTCCACCCAGAATGAGGAGAGGTTCTACACATAAAGGTTGCCCCATGGAGTCATAGTATGTGTAAAGTAAGATGAATGCAAAAAAAAAAAAAAAGTGATGATGCAGAGAGCTGTTATTTATTTATGTTCCACAAGTAATATGCACATCCCCTGCAAGGGGAAAATTCATAGAGAAAATGCTACTGATTGAGCTTTACAGATCTTGAATAGCAGATTCATAACAAGTCCTCCGTTTGTTTTAAAGGCATTTACTATAAACACTTTTACTTCCCCTCTGTGTATGAAGAGGTACCCTGATAGCCATAGAGGCATGGTACAAAGGCCATCCAGGTCAGTAGATGCCTTGCACTGGCTTCAGTTGGCTTTCAGTTGAGCCACACTGTGAGACTTCTGGTGCTTCCAGGGTCAACATTTTTCAGAAGTGCATTTCCATTAAAAACTTCATTTTTGAAGAGTCATTAGTCATACGGTTTTGCCCAGATGGATCTGTGACTTGCTACATGTGATCTTAATACAGATGCAGTTTTAAAGTGTATTTTTAGGCAGGTTTCTGGGAACTGAGCAGATATACAGCAATAGAAAAGGGAGGCAGGTAATGTACATTTGAAAGCCAGCAAATGGATATGTTAAGTAGTCACTTTGTCTTAATATTTAATAATAAACCCTATGATCTATAGAACCCTTTTAGGACATTGATCTTATATACAGATAATTCTAGTGTTTTCAAAATTTTAAACTGCAGTTTTTCATTCCTGGGCAGAACTCAGACTTTTGGAGATTTATTGATTAAAATTTCACAACTGCTATTCTATGCTATCTGAATTATGGGAAAGAAAACATAGGTTAGAAATACCGAATATGCACTGGAAGGACTAACTATGCACATTCAGTTAGCATTGGGGTAAAAATGGAAAAAGCTGCAAAAAACCTGCATATTTCTTACACCTAAGAAAACACTTCCATCACAGTGTACAAGCATGTTTCTAATTTTACTTCCCAATAATGTAAACCCAGAATAAGGACAATCAGAAATGTTGCACATAAATAATACTTCCTAAGGAACAGTACTTTTGCAAGAGTTAGAGGCTAGAAACAAACTTCTGGGTACATGAAATTGTCTCAGGAACACTTTTAGGGCAGCCTGAAGAAGCCTGTCCTGCCTCAGGCTCTGTGCTTTCCTGGATTGGTCTTGGCACTGAGGGGGTGTGTGTGTGTGTGTGTGATATTGGACAGTGTCAGGTTTACTCACTTCCACACAATAAATCATGCTACAAATCAAGACAGTAAAATCAATCATGAAAAAATCCTAAGGTTTTGGGGTTTTGGGGTTTTTTTGTGATTTGACATATTTTGCACCACTGAGGGAAATGTGAGTTATATTTTAAACTCTTCTTTGCATTCAGGACTATGTTCTTACCTTTTTTAAAAAATAACTAAGCTGAGATAGTCATATAATCATCTGAAGGATGGAAGCTTTAAAAAAAACCAACACTAAACATCACAAGACTCAGAATGAAATCATGGAAATGGAAAACATTGCAATTTACGTGAGAGATTATATGTCTCTCATTGAAGGACATATATTACACAATCTTCTGTAAATAAACTTTTCCTGTTGCTGCTGCTGTCAGGTTTTGCTTTTTAGATATTCTCCTGCTGTACTATTCTGCCTTAGAAGGACAGGGTGGAGAATTGCCCTCATGTAAGTCACATAGGACTGGAGTGATCCCATATTTCACACTTAGGGAAGCTATGGACCTGAAGGGCAGAACTGGGATAGCTCTTCCATCTTCCTGGACATGACTAAGTAACCAGTGTAATGTAGAGGGAAGAGACACAGCTCTTTCTTTTCTTTCCTTTGCTTCATCTTTTTAGTCTTCTCATGTCCAGCTACCCACCAGACATATTGCTTTCCAAATTCACTAACAGCTAACCCTGGAAGATCGCTGGCATATCACTGTTACCTGTGACAGGCATTGGGCAGGTTAACAGCAAAAAAGCATGTGCCAGGGGAGATTTAGATTGGATATTAGAAAATATTTCTTCATTGAAAGGATTGTCAAGCACTGGAGAAGGCTGCCCAGGGAAGAGGTTGAGTGACCGTCCGTGGAGGTATTTAAAAGACATGTAGATGTGGCTTTTAGGGACATGGCTTAGTGGTAGACTTGGCAGTGCCAGGTTAATGGTTGGATTTGATGATCTTAAAGGTCTTTTCCAAACTAAATAATTCTAGGATTCTATGGTTCTAGGCCCATACAGCTACATCCAGATCAGTAAAGGAGACATGTTGGGACAGTGCTCTTGCATTGAAGCCAAGAGCTTCAGAGCCTCCCATATACATGGTGTTAGGTCCAAGCCAGGGTGGCCATGTGCAAATGAGCACCTGGAACTGGTGCCAGGCCCAAGCCACTACTGGGAATGGTCCCCAGACATGACTGGGAGCAGACCAGGTAGAAAGCATGGGGCAACACCACGCCAGAAACCTGTCACACCACCAAGCAGTACAGACAGTCAAGCTCCACAGACAATTCACTGGTACAGAGGTAGCCCACATCATCAGCCTGGCTAATTGCTTGTCACTCCTAACTTGTCTATAGGCACATCTTCTTATTGCTTCCCTCAGACCACCTAGCTGACAGGCAGAAATGAAAAGTGATGAGAGAAGGAGTGCACGTCTTCTCTACCCCTGAAAGCAGCATGCTGCACATCTCCTGCCCAGGCCTAGAGTGGGTACCACCTATTTCAGCCGTTCCTTTTGCTTTAAAGCATTTGCTTTATTTCATTAATTGTGCACATAATTAATATATGTGCATTGATTTGAGGAATGGAGTTAATGATGAGGGAGGGGAGCTCTTCATTCCTTTTAGGCAGAGGAACATTTCATGGGCTGGATATGTCTGGCCAGAGAAGTGTGCACTTACCACAGGGGTTACTGATTCTCCTGGGGTGCTCCTGCCTGATGATGGTGTCTTTAAAAGATGAAAATACTTTGGGTTTAGGATGGGATGTAAGCCACAAAAAAAAATTCATGCAAGGCATTTTCAAAGAAGCAGAAACACAAGGTAAGTCATTTTCTCATATAGTGCATCTCTCATGTAGTGGAAGCAAGCCAGTTCGCCTTAAACTTCTCATGCATGTGTGCTTTTCTGGTGGAGAAGAGATGATTGTGTGTTACCCTAGTTTGGATGGCAAGAGGAATCCTTACAACGTAGGATAGCAAGTCAGTAACCAGGGACGAAAACCCGTAGTATTTTGGGTGAATCTTAATCATGTCTTGATTTGAGTATCTTGATTTCCTTTTGTGAACTCCCACAAAGGTTAACCTCTTTCTGTGAGGGTGCTAATAGTAAAGCGAGGGATTGGTAGAGAATTTAATTGAATGGAGTAATAATTTTCTTTATGAGAAATAATGATTGATTTTAACAGACGTGGTGGGAATGTGGGGGGTGGGAGTGTGTTTGCAGCTACATGCATGCACAAATTCATATCTGTATATGTATGTGTATAGGTGTATGTAAATCTAAGTGCATGTATAAGTATAGATGTATAGAGAGGTCAGCGCACTTGTGAATGCATATGTGTGTATCTGTGTGTGTGCTTCCTGGATCATTCAAGAAGGGAACAGAAATGCCACAATATGTTTTAAGTTTCCAACTATGTAGCTCAACTGGATAAACATCCAAAGAAGTGCTGGTAAAAATATCCTACAACCACCAAGGACCATTCAATGCTAATTAACAAAGAATCAAATTTATATGAAATAAAGCTGAATAAATAATGCACAGGCATTTTTCATCACAAACTTGGCAAAAAGTTTGTAAAGTTGCAAATTTACAATGAAATCTGTTTACAGTTTTATGAAATCATATGGAAACAAGAAGACAGGTTTAACCAACCAGCTCCAGAGCAGATCCTAAAATGAATGTTTAGGTGCCAAAAAACATACTCGGGAATGATTTAGCCAAAAAAAAAGAGAACATAATTAACACTGAGAAAATATGAAAGACTCCACTTAATTACTGAAGTAATTATGAACTATTGGCCCTTGACATATCACCATCCTAACTTCATGCATTTGCTTCAACTATAAGATTTTCTTTGTATCAAGACTTTTTCTAAGATCTTCAGGATTTGTGGTGATAAATTGCCTGCATTTCCCATCCAGTCTGAAAATTGCAAAGAAAATTTCAAGCCTGAATGTTGATTTCATATCTGATATTATAAATTATACAATATTTCTGACAATTTTGATACTTCACCTTAACATTAACTTTGGAACTCCCCATACTACTGACATTATTTAAAAATATTCACTCTGAAAAATGTACATTTGTTCCAAGCAAATGTACCATGTTTGCCATATTATGCACAGCATTCTGCTTCACCACTAAACCACTGGAAGTGACATCTTTACTGGAAAGGCCTTTCTCTGTGATGTACAAAACTGTATCAGTTTGTGCTTGGTATAGGTGAGGGAAATTAAGCTATATTTGGGGTTTCTTGAACAATTTTACTGCTCTCTGCATCCTGGACTTTCAGAAACAGTTTTTTATTGTCCCTGTCTGGTAGAATAATGAAGGACATGCCATACCTTTAGGCTAGATTCTGTGAAAAAAGAACTTATTATGCATTTTGGAGACACAAATCACAAAAAGCCAATTTTGTGGACAGAAATGTCACATCTCTAGTTGTTTTCAGGAATTATGGCAGGAATGGACTTTAAGGCTGTGTAACCATCATGACCATGCATTTCAGTTCTTCCCAAGAATATTTTTTTTCCTTTTACATTTTCTGGATTTTCAGTTTTAATTTTCACTAGTATACTTGTGTGACTCCTTCACCTTAGTTACAGGTGCATATTAGACTTTTAGCTGCTGAATAGGTTTTGCTTTCTTGTGGGATGGTAGAGGCAGTAAAATGTGCAGTAACTTTCCAAGCTGCTTTATTTTACAGCCAAGTTGAATTCAGTATTAGTCATCAGTTAACATCATTAGAAGCGATCAGCTGAGGTAGTGCTGTCACTCTACTCCGGGGGGGGGGGTGGGGGGGGGGAGGCGGGGAGCAACTGAGAAAAGTCCTTTATTTTGTTAATAACAAGCTATGCTTTGCCTTCTTGAAAAAGAAACTACAGTTTCAAATAGCTGGAAATTGAACTGACATTTCAGTAAAGGCTGGTGTAAGTAGACAACTTCATTTTGTAGACCTGTCACTCAGAGTAAACTCACTGTAACGAAACACCCGCTAACACAGCAGTAATTTAAATACAAACTTAATACAGCAACGCCCTCCCTCAGGCAGGGGTGCTGCAGCATGCCGTGTTGCTCCAGAAAAGGTCAGTCGCTCATGTCTAGGTTCCTCCCATTCAAAGTTAGGCTAGGGAGCTAATGTTAGGAATGTTTGTCCTAGGCTTCATGACTGCCCATGCAGAGAAAAGTTCAGCTTCAGAAGATGACTCAGGTTGCTGTCGGGCTGAAGGCTTTCTTCTCCACTGACTATAGAGGGAGATGAGTTTAGCAAGCTCCTAACTCAGCTTTTCAACGAGGTCTTTAAAGTTAGGTTGGATTTATCAGAATGCAGCTAAACCTTTGGCACTTTGGTTTCCACAGGAATTTTGCTGTTGATGTAACCCAACATATGCTACTTGATGCTCCCAATATTGTTCTGAAGTCATATTATGGAAAAGCAGCTCAAACCTCTCCTTAGGTCCTCAGTAGAGCACAGCTTGGATCACAGAAATTTGTCTCCCTGGCTTTGCACTGAGAGTATGCCCACTGAGTTGTACAGCAACACCAAAAACATTGAACTTGGCAGAGTGCCAATGATATAATATCAAGTTAAAAATTACAGTGTGCTATATTGAACTGATCCTTACAATTTTAAGTAAAAATATAGCGTAGTTATGCTGACTGAAGTCCGTTTTATCCTATGCCTATGAATTTAATTCCTTCCTTTCTTTACTGAAATAACCTCTGATCGCAAATTGTCCTATTCTGAATTCAAAGGTTTTTATACAAGCATCGTAAGCAGCAAGGTAAAGCAGCAGTTTTTATACTCCGGTTCAAAAGTACCTTATTAAATTCCCTGAAAAAGAAAAATGGTCTGTGAATTTACCTTAAGCAAAAAAAAAAGTGTAAAATAAATCAAGGAAAAAAACCCAAACCCAGAACGTTTATGTGATACAAGGATTTAAATGCCATTCCTGGAAGGAACTAAGGATTTATTTGAAAAGGTGTACTAGGATCATGTCTTCATAGTCTGAAAGTCAACTATATATGAGGACTACTGTATTTCATTACACAGCAATGACAGATACCACATAACTATTACAGAACAGCTAAGTTACAAGAATGATTGTGAAATTCCAGGGACCCTGAAAACTAGAGGAATTATTTTTATTCTATTGTATGTGTTGATCTTTTGTAAATAGTTTGTATTTGGGAATGTTAGAAAAAAGGTTTGGGTTGGCGTGAAATTTCTACAGTTCTTATTTATCAAAATGCTAAATTTTAAGATGCCTGAAGTCTCTCTGAAATAATAATAAAAATCCTATGGTTATAAAATTATTTTCTCATTCTTATCGTCTGTTTCTTATAAGTCACTTACAGCCTATTTTCAGTCATTTTTTTTTTGAGACCAAAACGTGTAGAAATAATGACTACATCCTAAAAAATGAAATTGGAAGCTCATGTAAAAAGAATGTTCATTACCCTATTCACTAAACACAGAATTGGGCCCTTATTGTAACATTACCCTGCTAGGGCTATAGGGTACAAATACAGCAAGCATACCAGAGCTCATTTTGCAGGCTGAGAAATGCAATGGATTTCTCATCTGAAACAGAAGCAAGTGAAATGTTTAAGTTATTTTCTATCTTTCTTTTTCTCTTGAACTGATAAAGGAAAAAAGCTCACATCAGATATGACATCTTTTACTGAAAAATATAAAATATATTGTTGTATCTATAAAATAAAATCTCCAAAGAAATTGTCTGAATCTCTGCTTGCAGCAACCCATAAACAGCTGAATGGCAGGTTGGTAATAACCCTGACTGGACCGACCAAAATTGTGCTGGCCCATTTCAATCTGATTTCTAGTCATGTCTGTTTTCCTAAAAGTGTATTTAACGTTTGAATGAACAGCTCCCTCGCAACTCTCTACTAACTCTTTCTCCATTGTTCTCAAGGGTCACAACTAATAATAATTACTTCTGAAGAAGAAGTTTTTCCTGTGATGAGTTAAACCTAAAAACAAAACCCAAAGAGTAGTACAATCCCCTCAGGACAGCATTATTCAGTTTTAAATTGCTCCCACTAGAAGACTTGGAATTTTACATATATCCAGAATTGCTTTTATAATAAAAAATAAATGTTCTATAAGTGACAGTATCATGGGAATATCAACAGCACTGACATAAGTCTAGTCAATTCTGTGAGAGAAGCCAGTGTTCCTTGAGCTCCTCTTTCTTCCTTTTTCTTTTCACGCAGCTTCCTAAGTCACCACCAGTCGTTAGCTTGGCTTTATTTTTCAACATCCATTGTTTGATAGATGCTATTTTAATTGCATTCAGCTTCTTTAAATATTTGATGATCTGGAATATGAGTTCACCTCTCCTGATGTGCCACTGCCCATATCAAGCACGGTCATTGCATTTAATCTGGAGTATTCTCAAAGTCTGTATTTGGTCAGACCTGTAGGCTTTCAAAAGGAGACTTCCATTTTTCCTTTTGACATTTATGACCTGTCTAGTGTCTAGTTTTCTGACGATATTCAATGCATCTATGAGGTGTTCCTTTGCTAATTACAAATTAAGTATTTTTATAAAGATGACATTCTTTCCTAGGAAAGATATTGTTGCCCAGAGGACATGGAGTATAGCTATTCCACACTTTATTATTTGCTATTATAGAAATTGAAGAAACAAGCTGTAGAACAAAGCAAATGGGGGAAGACACATTGTAGGTAAGAAACTTGAGTTGTAAACAGCCAAAAATCACCTTTTCTTGCCTTGAAGACGATATATTTTGTTTATGTATATGGCATGTGTACTATCGAAACTGCAGCTCTTGGTGCAGCTATGGCATGTCTATTGGTACCCAGTCTTTTACGTTAAACTGCACACAAAACCTGTAGAGGCTAAAATCAATACCACACCAATCTTGTCCCAATCCCTTCTGTTGCTGTTTTTAAACAGAGAGAAATGTAAAAATGAGAGCAAAGCCTTAAAGAGCAAAAGGGCATAAAAACAAGCAGAGAAGGAATGAATCAGGTGCATTTGTTTATTCCCAAAGACCTTCTTCTTTAGTCAGGCAAACATGAACAGAAATATTTCTTGATCTCTGGGTAAAAATTTAGCTTTTTTTAAAATATCCTAGGTGCATGGGAGAAAGATACACTTAAGGTTCATACATGGAGGAAAGTAGTGTAAAGCATTGTCCTGGGCAAAGCAGGTGGCACAGCGTCTTTATGAGATTTCAAAGACTGTACCTATTGTAATAGGGAAGTTGTCTTTGAGTTATTTACACAAGCTTCCTTGGATTTAGAACTGGAAAAATAAATGTAGATTTTGTGTTCAGCTACAGCTAAAGTTACAATTCTCGCTGCTTTATCTGTGTCCAGGAGTGCTGACTGTGCAGGTTTGTACGCTGCAAAGGCACACTTGCTCGGAAACGCACGGGGCACTTTGCTCGTTCCCTTTCTATAATTTCTGTACTTTGCGTTGTTGAGAGAGTTAGAGCAGATTTTTGGTTCACACAAAAGTGTACAGTGTTAACTAGGTGACATATGGGTGGATGAAACATTACTGATTGTCCACTGCAGCCAGGGAGGCCGAGTTTCCATAGAGATAAGAAGGAAAAGTGCTCCATGCAACCTAATTGGTATGCATCTCCAGATCAGGTTCATTGTGCTTTTGCTAATGACAGGGTTGTCTCAGTAATAAGGATGGTGCACTGGAGAAATTTGCTGCCTTGGTATATTTTTCCCTGGCAGAAAACTACTTAGAGACTGTAGTCAGTAAGAAGAGTGACTGGCAGGCTGAAGGGGCTGCTTAGCAGCATATGGGGGAAGGCTGGCGCTCTGTGCCACATGCATATGGCTGCCATTAAACTCCAGCTTTGCGCTTTGTGTATTTCTGGTCCCATGCCAGTAAGCCCACCTGCTGCAAGAATACTTGTAAAGCACAACTCAAAAGTGATTGAAAAGCTACTAGAATAAACTGTAATAACACAGTGCTTCACAGATGGGACATAATTGCAAGCTAAAGTGTACAGCCTCTGCAGTAATGAAAACACGAGCCATTAAATTAAAATCATAAGGGAAAAAAACTATAAAAGTCTGTTGAATTTTTTTTTTTTTTTAGTTTTATTGCAAAACTTCAATTTTCTTGCCCTCATTAATCAAATACCATAAAACTACAGTGATACTTTGTCTGAGTGAAGATTCAGGCAATTAAAATGATGAATGTAGATTAAAATGATGTAACTTTTGTTATTTACCCACTTGGATAACTTAAGCTTTGGGCAGTGTTAGGAATGGAAAGCTGACACGAATCTATCAATTTGCAGATTAAGGTACGGTTGGGATTTTGCGCTTAGAATTCACTTGTTAAAAAGTTGGTTTGCAGGAGAAAAGTGCCAGTACAGATTTTGCTTCTCTCTTATGTTATTTTGGCCTTTTAAATAATACAAATTTGATTTTTCTAAAAAAAAAATAATAATAATTAAAAAAAGCAGACTTTAAAACTGTGTAAACACACAAAACTACTTGAGCAATATCAAAGCAGTTTTAATTAGTGGTAGTGTGGTAATAATGAAATCGCTAATCTGACATGTAATTAGTTGTACGGTGTGTATGAGTGTTATGTGAAGCTGAATGGGCTCAGCAGGGCCCTAATACATTCTGGCCTCTCAAGGCGTTCTCTAGTGGAGAGAGGCCTGACAGAGCCATCTTTGTTCTGTTCCCTTTTTGTGGGTGGGCGATGCAAGGAGAAAGAAACATTTGTTTCACAGTAGTCACCGAAGTAAACAGGCTCTAAAAGCTTTTTTCATTTTTAATTATGCATTTCTCCAGCACCCGTCATAGCAAAGTCCATGGGACAGGTTTTAAGCAAGCCGAATAATGCCTGACTGGTTAAATATATATATAAATGTCCATTTAAGGGAATATTTATAAATCTAACAATTTCGTTCATCTTTACAAGAGGGTCTTTCCTGTCTTTCCTCCCTTTAAAAGGATGAGCGCTTTCCTAAATGTGCTGTTTATACACAATTTATGCAGGAATTGCATTTGATCTAGCAAATACTTTGGCAAACACTAGAGGTGCTAATGAGTTACCCGTAAATGTTTGATCCCATCTCTTCTCTGGAACTGGCCTCAAAAAACAATCAAACAAAACAAAACAAAACAAAACAAACAAAAAAAACCAACACAAAAAACCCAAAACAAAACAAAACAACCAACACTCTGAAAAGATAGCATCCATTCATTAGCTGCCTGAGAACTCACAGCAATATCAGATGACTGGCATTTCTTAATATATTACTGTTCAAAAGAAGTTTATTTCTCTGAAAGACTTGCCAAAAGTAAGGTATATTGGCAGCTTCCACATTGTAGATTACTACCAGGCTTCCTAAAAGTGTAGTAAAATATATCTGTATCCCAGAGAATCTGAACAAAAACTAAGGTAAGTACAATATGGACAACTGAAAGAAAATGGCCAGCTTTATTTGCTTTTGCAGCTCATTCTTTTCCTTAGTTAGGCAAGGCAACCAGGCACATTTTCTCTGAATGAGATTGGTTTGTTCTTGAGTAAACAGAACATAGCGTGTTTTGCTCACACTTAGTAAATGTAAAGCTTGCTTGAGTGATTAGAGTCCAATTATTGCCAAGCAGCAATATCCAGGTGCAGACAAATAAACACTGAAGGCAAAGTGCTTATAATCAGTTGCTGGTTATTATTACTACAAGCCAGGCTCTAATGCTAGTGTTTATTACACAATACAGGTATCTTCTCTAAATCAGATAATTTAATTATTACTCTCCCACTGGTGCTCTAATGCTTGTATTTTATCAAATTTTTAAGTAATAAATAATCTTATTAACCTTTTATTATGGTTATAAGACCACCTAGCTCCTTTCTTTGCACTTAGGACTGTTCCTCTGATGTGGTGTCTGTACATCATGACAGAGAGCTATAACAGGTAGTGACAAATTATTTGGGAAACTTGTCAAACTGCATTGTCTCCAATTTATTTATTTATTTACTGCAAGCATCACACGAGATCATCGGGGACATTTGAATGGGAAATTTTCTATATGGACATTGCTTTTCTCTTCTTTTATGAAGCTCATCACAAATAGTATTCAGTAATGTTTAACTTTGTATTGTTATTTCTGCAAACCCCATCCATTTTTCAAGCACTGACCGCGGTATTGTGGGCTGGGAATCAATAGGGTTATCTATAGATAAAATATCTACATTTTTAAAAATGACGTTATGCTCCCTCCTTTTTACACTTGTCTTCATTCATGCTAGATTTTACTTGCATATAGGAGGGAGCAGCAACAGCAGCCTCTAGATTGCAAAAAGGTTAGGGATTTGTGCTTTTCTGTCTCCGATTAAAGCCAGGTAAAGTGGGATGACACCAACATGGTGCATCAATAGTACTGGTCCCAGGCAGCTGCCACATTGCAGCTGAAAAAAGACAAAACCTGAATGATTGTGTTCTCCACTGCAGACTTGAAGGTATTAATTACTTTTTTCACCTGACAAATGGGACCTTCTCATTTTATAGGCTTTAGCTCGTGAGCTGTTGAAAACCTACTCATGTGTATTGAAGTCAGTGAAACACAGGTGGGCTCAACATTTTTCAGACCTTTCAAAAACACAGAAAGCTGGGTCCCACAGCTTTGCTACAAAGTGCTCATCTGGACAGTGAAAGGCATTCACCACCGGGTGTTACACACCCAATTTTGTTGAGATTGTGCTAATCCTGGCATGGCATGCTGTTTTGTATGACAAAGGCTAACAGAATTTGGCACTTTGTAAGGTATCCTATCTGAAAAAAATTGTGAAGAGCAGGGTTGGTGGAAAATGACAGCTTCTTTACAATGAAACAGTGAAAAAATAGGTAGGAAACAGCAAGTTTTAATATAAATAACGTGACATGATGTCCATAAGACATTGTTCAGTTTTTGTTGAAAGAACCTGCAGGGTGATGCTTGGACCTCATAAGATGTTCAGGATGCTCTTTCTACCCTGAATGCAATGGGAACTGAGAAGATCCAACAGCACTTCACAGGATAGCAGTCAGCTGTTACTAGACAAAGTTCATAATGTCTGATTTCTGAGAACCCAGTTAGGCAGGGGAGATGTCCAAGACACAAGTCCTTGGTTATTGGCCCTGTATCCCCACACTGACAAACAGCTTCACTTGGGGAAGGTAATGGGATGACTCCCCACTAAAAAAATTACTATTCCCGGTCAGCAAGGAAAAGTCACATTTCCACTCTTCATCTATTTTTGTATGAGCTGACAGAGCTGGACAAAAATAATCTTTCCATCCTATGAAAATTTTCAAAACTAAAAAAACCAAAATTTCCCATTCCATTCTCTAAAAAGTTGAGATTTCTGTTCTGAAATCCTATCCAAACATTGTTTTCAATTCAGTGAATTAAAAAGTTTGGCTGCAATATTTTCATATGGTTTGAACTTCACATTTTTTCTTGTTATTTTTTAACTTGTATATATTAAAACAAAATGTAATTGTGTTATATAGTACTGTAAATATGCCACATATAAAATTGCACACACTACTAGGTATTTTGCATGATGACATTTCAAGTAGGAAAGTAATTTTCTCGTTGAAAAATGTCACAATTTTCGTCTGACAATTTCAAAATATTTTTCAAACTTTTCTTGAATTGGGAAATACTTCTGAATTTATCTTTTAACAAAGACAGTTTTGACTTCTCTGGAGAATTCCCAGCTACCTCTGGCAAGCATGTGGAAGGGACTTGCTGGTACAGGGGTATACAGTCTAAGCGAGATAATCTGGGAGAAAAGCGAGCACAGAAAGATGAATTGACTTGGCCCTGGTCTCAACACAAGATTTTAGCAGAGCTCAGCATACTGTCAAGGGATATAATTCAAACTTTAATAAAGCCCTTAAGAGTTTTGTCTCTGAAATCCATGAGATCATGATTTTATCACCACTCCTGGCATCCTTGCCACAGACCCTGATAAAAAAAAAAAAAGTATAAGGGAAGCAGACACACAATCTGAAAGAGTTTGGACCCTAAAAGAGCTAAAAAGATGGAACGACACTGAATGTGTTTCAGAATTAAGAAATAAGACAGATACATTTTGCGGTGGGATTTGGATAATTTACAACTTATGTGATGACAGTTCATAATACAGTAAGTCAGTGGAAGGCAACCTTTATCTCCTGTGGGTCCATGGAACACACAGGTACAAATACATCCTTCTCCCAGTCAGTGCAGCCCTGCCAGCTATGTCACGCTGTCTCCCTGGGTGGACCTCCTGCCTTTGTGTCTTATTTGGAAGTTTTGAGCAGCTCTCCCCTAGAAAGGTTAGGCACCATGCTGCTAAAGTCTGAGGAGAGTTTGTGCTTGGCACTGGAACAGGGCTCATATAGTTGCTTGATTCACAGTACAGCAGTATCTCTTCTAAATGCTCATTTAAATATTTGTTAATTCTTAAACTAATTTAGCACATTTGTGCCCATCAGTTCCAGCTTGCAGTTTCTGCCCAGCCCTTGTTGACTGTAGATCTGTAAACAACAGTATGCTGCTAGCTCACGGAGCTCAGGCTGACTCTTGAGGACTGAAGCAATTCCATGTCAGCATCCATTTCTATCCAACTTCATCTCTGCGTGCGCCTCCGTGGGTCTCAATAGCAGGCTTTCAAAAATAAAATTTTAGGGCCTGAGCTTGAAAGATAAAGAGCTGGTATGACTGTTCATTGCCATAAGCAATGTGAAAGCAGAGGAAGGAGTTTGTTAGGATTTCATAGGGAACAAAATTTATCAAAATTCTGTGAATTACAGAAATACACTTTGAAGCATTCAGATTGTGTCTTTTAACATATTTGCAAGTTTTCATTAATTTGGAGAATTTTTATGGTTGGAGATAGCTATATTTTCTATTTGTGTTTTTTCTGTTTGTGCTTTGCAAAAAAACAGTATTCATAGGGAAAATAAATAAGGAAGCAAAAATATGCTTTTTGCTTTTGACAAATGTGGGAGCTGCAAATTACTGGTGGAAAAATGAATATTTCCATCTTTGTGTGAACTTGGTGAAAAGCCAACATCTTACGCACAGCTGCAGAGGTGCAGGGCCAAATTAATTCGTGGTGCAATTCAATGGACTTCTGTGAAATGACATCAGCAAGAGTTGAGTCCCCATGCAATAAAAACAGTGTATAAAATGCTCATAGTGGTAAGTGGTTGGTTAAGTATGGTGTGAATAGAAGCTGATGTAACACATATTTCACTGGAGTTGAAAGGGTACAAAAGCAGGTAAAGAAACAAATAATCTTGTTTTACTTACAGGTTTTTAATTACTGGTAGTCTTTGTTTAATGGTGCATACTTGCTCTTCTACCACTTCCATGTATAGTTAGATCTGCATTCCCCTGTTTTCTTATATAGATAACAAAACTATTACGATGTACGACTGCAGAGTTTGTCTGAAGATGTTTAACTGCAGTGTTTTAGACTGCAAAGGGCCTACCAGCTCATTGCCTGGTCCATTGTATCATACCTTGGTTCACCAGCCAGCCGGTGGGTGTTTGTAATCCTTAAGCCCAGAAGTACCACAGGTGATCAGAGACGCACCTGGAGTTACACAGAAGAGGCTGCTGTCACACCTCACGTGGGACATATAGCTGTGTTTCCCTTCTGAATGAACGTGTGGGAGAGGAGACTAGCACATGCCGCTGTCGGGTCTCACCCTGTTATAGGGGTCTTTACAAACTGGTTAAGCGTTGTTGGATTTGCCTTTAATTCTGTTCTAATTTAAGATTGCGTGGTTCCTTACTATCTGTAGAGTGTAGAAGTGATAAATAAAGTGATCAAAATCCATCACTTTGGCTTTCAAGGCTAGGTAAGGATAAGGGGAGGACCTCTATGGTGCACAAGTAAGGCACGATGGAACTGAGGGAATGGGGTTGGGAGGGGGGTGGGGGGAGAGGGGGAGGGAGCGGGGGAGGTGTTTAGCCTGGAGAAAAGGAGGCTGATTTCTGTTCTCTACAACTACCTGAAAGGAGGCAGTAGTGAGGTGGGTGTCAGTCTCTTCTTCCAAGTATCAGGTGATAAGTCAAGAGGAAAAGGCTTCAGGTTGCACCACACGAGGTTTAGATTGTGTATTAGGAAAGATTTTGTCACCAAAAAGGTTGTCAAGCATTGGGACAGGCTGCCCAGGGAAGTGGTTGAGTCAGCATCCCTGGAGGTATTTACAAGATGCAGATGTGGGACTTAGGGTCATGGTTCAGTGGTGGACTTGGCAGTGTTAAGTTTACAGTTGGACTCAATGATCTTAAAGGTCTTTTCCAGCCCATATAATTTATGATTCCATCACCATGCATTTGCCCTTTCACAGACCCTGTAGGGCAACCTACAAGTGTTTATGGGAATCGATCATAGCTGTATCCTACTGAGATGCAGCAACTGCCTCTGAACAAGAGGAACAACTATTAGCCTACTAGGCATGTATGAATTCACAAGCCACAGTGTTCCCAGGAATGTTTTGAGGTGGAGCTGGTAGCAAGTGTTTCTTTTATACAAAGCCTGCTTTTTTCTGTGCTCAGATTTTGCTTAGCTGTATTATATTATCACTTCTAAGAAAGTGGCATATAATAGTGTGCATCTTTCTTATGTAGATGCCACCCCACCAGGTTTCAGCAAGCTAGTGTGGTACATGCAGAGTCATAGTGTTTGGTTTATCTCTGCCAGTCTATTTGGAATAAACTAGTTTTACTCTGTCTTGTGGAGTTTATAAGGCATCGTAAGGACAACTGTCAAGAGCAACCAACTCTCTCACTTACAGTTCTTAGGATTGTTCTCTGGTCTTTCACATTTTCTTCAGTACAGTATGGGATAACTGAAATCAAACCTTCCACTTCATATATACCCTTCCAAAAATACCACTTTTATTGAACTCCAGACTTTGTTCTCTTTGAGAGTTCCAGTGTTTCTAATTAGAACCGAGTTTATTACTCTAATAGCTTTTATTCATATTAGAATACCAGTAAGACATAGAAAATTAGTTTTACAGTTTTTCTTTTTCAGGATACTTGGAGACTGTGGATCCACTTTAGGCAGCACTACGGATTTAATTAAATTCCAGCATTAACTCACAAAGCCTTTTTAGACCTTTACTTTGTCCCTTGGAAGTGAGTTTACATGTGGAAAATTCATTTCACAAGTAATAATTTTTAAAGCATACCAAAAGGCATTAATAATTATGGTTATTTTATGTTGGACCTTAGTGACATGGCACAGATGGCTTTGATGTTTAATCAGTAGCTGTGCTTCACAGCTTATTTTCATTAGTGATTAACCTTGACTTATTATATAACAGAAGAACATAAGACAGAGTCTGAGAGACAGTTTCCTTTGCTATAGCTGTGTTTGCTGTGAAATTTGGCCTCATTTTCAAAGAAACGTACATCCACAGATGATCACTTTTTATGAAAGATCACATATGGACTTCCATTCACTATACTGGTTCATAAATAAAAATATGGCATTTGTGTATACAAATTAGAGGCTGTTGAGGTGTCAAACAGTGCTTATTTAAAGCATTTAATGGGAATATATTTTTACTTTAGAATTGTAAATTCTTGTTGTTTGGTTTTTTTTAAATAGAGAGCATAGAGATTCATCCTGTTTTGAAAAAACACTGGGCACGCTAAACTGTGCAAGTTAACAAGGCCTGTGCTAGATCCAGAATAGATGGATATCTTCACAGAAAATCCTTTTGTATTATTTTCCAGCTTTTCCCAACAAAAAAATCTAAAGACTAAGATATCTGAGGTACCGTGCTGCTCCCTAATTACCCAATAGACACCTGTCAATGGACTTCTTTCTCTGCAGCTCTGGAATTACCTGTGAGAGAGAGTCAGGACAAAAATACTTCAAGAATGAAGAGCAGAAAACAAAGAAAAAAATTAAAAAGGAACATTTTTCAGACTAATATTAAATGTCATGGAAGAAAAGTCAAATGTGCAGCAAATATCATGTGCCACACAGTGTAAAATGTTTGTTTAACTCAGAATTCAAAGCTTTAGCCCTGAAACTGCATTTCTTCTGTTTCAAGGACTCTTAGTTCTCAATATTGTTGTCCTATTCAAGATAGACTCCTGGATCATGAGGCAGAACTGTCTGATTTCAGTATCAGAAGATGTAATACCTTTTCTTCTAAAAGTGTAGTATACTGCTCCCCCTCATCCCCAGTAGCAGAATAATGCCATGAAAGAAATTGCTACCTTTGACCAGAGAAGTCTCTACATCCAAAATAGAAATAGAGAGACCTAGAGCAGGCTTTATAGAAACCATAATTCTCAAAAAACATTACAGTAACTCAAGCTGCTGAACTTTTAAGCTACCACCTATTCTGATGTCACTCTTCTCAGCAATGTGGTTAAGGACCAGCACAAACATAATCTATTGCCATTTGCCAGCTGTCAGTAGCACCAATCAATCTTAAACCCAAGACATGGTACAGAAACCTCACATCCATCTTTATTCTTCACAGATAAGGGCAACAATAACCTTTCACATTCTTTGACAACTCAATAAAAGCATCCCAGTCCCCAAATGGCAGAAGAGGTTGGACAGAAGTATCTTGTCTTCCTTGTTTTCATAAAAGCCCAGTGGGTTGCTTTTCTCCCATATTTATTCACACCCACTGATTAACCGAAAACTCCTAATTCTCCCAGAGTTTTCAAAATCTATGTAAGATCTTGGAAGAACACAAGTCAAGACAGAAGCAGGAGGTATTTCTCTCTCTCCATGACCCCCTTCTGAGCCCTGTTTTGTATCTTGCTTAACAAACACATCTTGAAGTTCTTCATTGCATAGCCAAAATTGGTACTGAGATTAAAAACAGAAAGTTACAGATTAATTCAGGGGTAGCTCTCACAAGAACTTGCTTGCTTTAGTATTTCCTGCACTGTTCAGAGTATCTTCCTTCAGGTTCCTAAGTTGCTTCCCCTTTTAGTAGCTTCTCTTGGACTGTTAGAGGCTGGTCAGTGTCCTAACACCTTGAACAACAAAACTTTTTTTATCTTCCATGTGCAGTTTTACTTTCTGTGACTGTACTAAAGTGTGGCCTTACTAATTTATATAACTCTGACTTCAGGGCTTGATTGTTTTGGTTCAGTATATTTGGAATGAAACAAAATACCTTGAAAAGAGCTTCAACTAGTCAAGTAAGCAGCTCACTGCCTGCTTGACTACGCAGGTCAATTGTGAACATATCTTTGTGTTTCTTCACTTTTTTGTCCCCATTCTGATCCCCAGTTCCAGGGCATCTTTCTGATTTTTACAGTTCTCCGTTAGATTGATTCTAACTCTTCCAGCAATCATATTTTCCTCTGCAGAGATGAACTTCATAACAGATCTGGTCCACTAGAATCAAAAGAACTATAACAAGAATGGAAAGTAGCAAAAATGAGAGCTTGAATTAGATGCTGAAAATATTTATCATGAAATAGTAAAAAAAATAGACTTGAACATCTTGAGAATAAAACGCAAAACTGATTTTTCTGACTGGCTTTCATTCAGTTTGCCATCAACACATGTAGTCAATGTGGGGTTTGTTTTTTCTTTGTCTTCTTTATGTACTTGGTCTGTTGTGTCTAAGGCCATTTCCCAAGATGTGACTGGAAGAGCTTCAAACAGAAAACTGAGAAGACTGGTAAATGTTCTAGCTTCAGAAGGAATTTAGATTAGATGTGAGTAAACACTTCAATCTGTGCTCATGCACTGTCTCTCTATACTCCATAATTACCTCGACAATCCATCATTTATCTGCAGAACTCACACAGGTGAGGCAGCCTTGGAAGAAGAGTAACTTTACTTGATTTGATTATGAAGGCAAACACTTGATCTGGGCACAGTAGCAGGATCTTACAATATAGCCATTTAAATGTTTGGGCTAAATAAGATTAGTTTTCAAGTCCTAGGTGCTTCAAAACTTCAAATGTTAAAGACAAGTTGCCTCATCTTGCAGTGTCCCTGGTTTCCTAATGCACCAAACACTGTCGTAAATATGTAATCTTTCTTGGTAAAGATGATACTTTTCCACCCAAAAGTCCTTCAGCTATGGCGTATAGTAATTCCTGCTATTTCATTTCAGGTCTATTTTTCATTATAAAGAGAGCAGCATTTTTTATTAGGATGCAATATTACAGCTAAAGAGACAATCAGAAGTTAAAACAAACGAAACACACATATGGGCTAACCATATGGATGACAGTACCGATTAGTAGAGATTTGGTATTTATTTTTTATATTTTGAGCTCAGGGTGAGACCTGCCTTTTTCCAGCAAGTGGCAAATTTGAATCTGAAATGTCATTACTGCTGTTTTTCACTAATACAATTTCTTTTCTGAATAACAAAAAACACATCAGTGTTATTTTTAATAAAAAACCCACCCTTTAATTTACATACATTTAGGGTGAAGTAAATGAAAATGCATTATGTTACCACTGTGCTATTGAATAATGAGCCTATGGGGTTCTAAATGGGAAGAAAAGTTGTTTTTCAAGCCCTGTACCCACTGTTCTCTTTACAAAGACGCCATTGTGATCAGGATACATGAACTGGGTTTCTAACAGTAAAGATCCACCTTCTGGCAGGGAAACTGGGAAATAAAGCACCCCAGTAAGCCGCCACTTCAGCAGGAGAAGCTGAACTAACGAAGGAAGGACAGGTGGAACTGGTCCCTTGGCCTTTCAGTGACATTTACAGCCTCTGTGCAAGGACATGCTCTTTTTCTTTCTGTTTCTATTTTCTCCAGTTAATCAGGTGACTTGAAAAGAAGCTAGATAAGGGTATTGTTTGCACTGACAACATCCTGATGATACTGTCAGAGGAGATCACAGGAAAATGTTCCCTTTTTGAACCAATAGAGTCATTAGGGAGAGTACTCATCACTTGAGTGCATCTAGGTTAATTACCACAGAAAATCTGGAACTGGCAGCTATAATTTTTCTGAAGAAAGTACTGCTATTTTTACTCCCGATGCTACAAAATATCTCTTAAAGTACCTTGCAGGACCCCATTTTACAGTCCAGTGGTAAAATAATTTTAGAAATGCAGCTTTCTGGCTGAAATTGGTGGGACACTAGCCATGGAAATTTAATGGAAGTATGAACTGTGAGTTAGGTGCCGTATGAATGAAATTCATCTCTGTTTGCCAAGACTGATTACTTTCCTTCCCATAAATGAGCAAGCATATTTCTCTATTGCAGTGTCACTTTGGAAAAGAGAGAAGTGTCAGGTTGAGATGAATGACTTGTCCCTGCACAGATGTAGCAAACTGTCACATGCCGGATTCTGTTTGCTATGGTACATTGTGGCATAGAGTAGCCAAAAACCCTCCAGCATGAGACAAACACAGAATGCTGGTTTTGGATCAGCATCAAAGCACATGCAGTTGATGCCTTTTTAGGAAAACAGAGACATGGTGTAGTTTCAACCCACCCACTATTCAATGAGTATTTACAAACCCTAATAGTTTTCATGATTTTTAAAAGGCCTCAAACAATAAAAGGAAGTTGCTTGAGTGTGCTGAATACTTATTCAACTAAAAATTCTTAGAGTACTTCTACTGTGGTGCCTGTTCTCTAAGGATCTGTGAAAAAGAAAACCAAGTGCATTTTTCAGCCTAATTATCCTTGTTCCAAAATTATTTGAGGCCAGGAATGCTTTGTGGTGTTTGTCTATCCCTGATGCAATAGGTATGCTATCATGTCTATCAAGTCTACCATGTCTATAATGTCTGACAGGTATCATCAAGCTAGAGCAGTGAGTGGAATGTGAGAAGTTGCTTACATCCAGTAACATAAACAGAATCCAAATGGAAAATTGTTATCATGGGTTCAGTGTGTGGACAGACTTAACTGGTTAATGCAATGAACCTCATGTACTACTCTCCCCTTCCAATTCACCTTTTTGCCATGGTAAAATTGTAAAAATATTCACTGTAAAGTATTATTGAGAACTGTTTTGATTTCATGATAGTTACTTGGGAATTTGATTACAGATTTCCTGTTTGATGTTAGTAATTTCCTATAGAAATTTGTGGATTATTTGACTGCACTGTCTTCTGTAAGCAGCTCCCACATATAAATTATTAATGCTTTGACCCATTTCACTTAAGTCTGACTAAGGAGCTGAAGTCCCCAACAGATGAAATTCTGTCAAGTTTCTTGAAAACAACAGCCAGTTAAGGAGGTATGTGCTATAAAGCCAGCTAAACCATATTATTAGGCATCGTAGATTCTCCATCAGACAGACAAAGACAAATCTAGGCTTTACAAACCCCTCTCTAGTCACAAAACAACTTAATTTTTTAGAAAATTTTGGTTTAGACCCATTTCTAAATCCATGAGAGAATGAGGTGCCAATAACTGTTTCAGTGGGGAAAAAATATTTCTGTTTTCCAATACAAACATTTTAGTAATTGCCTCTCATTTATTTGTATTTTCTAATTTGCTTTACATACTACAGGGAATCCTGCAATTACCCATAGAATGTACTGTCTGTACCTTCCTGATTGAACTGCCACCTCCCCTACACTTTGTTAGAGCTGCCATTCAATGCAGCTCTGATTCAGACTCAAGGGAATAGCCTTGACACAATGCACTGAAGGCAATATTTGCAGAGAAAAGGGATAATCGCTGAACAGCAGCCTAGCTCCATGTTTCCATGTCCCACGACCTCTTTTCTCTTAGTATAAGTCTCTAGGACTCTGCTGTCCCCTTTCATGATCCCTTACCCTCAGGCGTAGTTTGGAGGTACTTCTGACAGGTTAATATACTTCATGTGATGAGAGCAGTGAAATATCACAGTCAGTTTCCACTAAGGTTTCAAAGAAAGCTAGAGCAGCACCTTTATCTGCTGATACTTGCCAAGATCATCACCTCTAACTGCACACATTTTACAAAAACTGGACCCAGTAAAACAGACTTAAAAAGTGAAACTTGATGTCTCCTTTCATCTTTATCACTCCATTCAGGATGATTGTTCATTCCTAATGATATTTCTTTTTCCTCAGGCTCTGTCAGGTTTCCTAAAATCCTAGTTTCACATCATTTTAGGAAAAAATCTACAAACATAAAAACCTACCCTCAGACTGAACTGCCCTCAAAAAATCAGTTTCCTTTATGATGTCCAGCTGGAGGATATTTCTTCAATTAGATGCCAGTATGCAAGGAAAAAAAATTGTCAAAGCAGTGATATGGAAATATAAATTGCAGAAAATACTGGTGACAGTATTCCAAAGTTACAACCTGTCTTCTACAGGGGTGGGTGTGTGTGTGTGTGTGTGTAGGAGCAGGGTTAGCATTATGCTAATACTACCATGTTTTATTTTTGCATGATGCTTTATGAAGAAAATATCTGACAAGTTGCTGTTTGTTAGTGCAGTATCCTACGTCAGGCACAGTAAGGTACTGCACAAGAAATTGTGGATGAGAAGGGGAACATTTTAAGAGGTAAAAATAATATAACATAAGCCTCAAATCCTTAGCTAAGACCTGCTATTTTAATTTAACATGTTGAAAATGTCTGGAATGCAGCTTGGCCACATCTCTGTCTACTGAATTTATTTTGTGTTATCCTGATTTTCAGGAGGATGAGGAAACTTAACCTTTCAGCCTCCTCACTACCCTTACTCTTAGTCGGAATAATGAAATACCAGAAGCGTGCATGCACTTTTGTAAACACCTCACCACAGAATGGCTAACCTAGGGGAGGGAAATTATAAGTGTCTCTTCACTTAGTTACCAAAGATTATTTGGAAGTGATCACTGCAGCTGCTTTTGCTTGAGATGTCCTCTGACTTTCAGAAAATTTCAGCAGATTATATCAAGAATAGCCACGTCATGGCAAGGATGCAACAAAAACGAAGGTTTATGAAGTTATTATGTTTATATCATAATTACCTACAAGTCAACATAACATATCTTGCAAGTCAGCTCTTTGCTGTTGCTCTACTTGTGGTGCTATATATACACACTAAAGATGTGTCCCTTTCCCTAGGTCAGGACTGTAACCAAACTAAAGGAGCAGATGAATGTAAACTTTGCAGGTTGTTGCTTACTGTGCATTGCTTATTTTGCGAAACTACATATTCAAATCTTACCTACTTTGGCCTTCCACGCTTTGTCAAAAGATAAAAAAGGCAAGTCTAGTAAGTAGGATTTGCTGGGATATCTGTCAGCATATGAGAGAAGCTTAGGGGAGAGGGAGAAAGGAAGCATTATTATTGTCAATTTTTTCCTAAAAAAAAAAAAAAAAGCAATATTGAAAAAAGAAGCAAGGAAAAAAACATGCAAACACAAACCCCAGAAAATTTCTGGCTAAACCTCAGAAATTCACAGTGGAAATCCTTCTGAATGCTGCAGCTGGCCTTCTTGGACAGGCAATATAACTCCCAAGATGCACAGCAGCCTCCTCAGTCAGGGGACGGCTATTGTGCATCCCAGGAAGCCCCTGGCTACAGTGCATCAAGGACCAGTGCACCAACAGTCCAGCTAGTGAGACCAGGCTACAGATGCTGTGCATCTTGCAAGCGGTAACTTCCATAAAACGTCACACAGGTGCATTTTAATGCTATTCAGTAAACATGCTATATAAATATAAATACAAATCTAAGTATATTGTATGTGTTTTCGTGTGGATCTTTAGACAAATTTTGTTCAGGCTAAATGCACCTTTTTATGAAAAATTTACATTGGTGAAAAGCTGGTCACATTTAAAAGATTTTTGCTGGCCAGCATGACATTCCTTTTACTTCCAAATGCACTTGTGCCAAATACAAGCTTGTTTTGACAATGCAATCTTTTTTTCTGTGGATCCTTCAGCCTGCCAGAAATCAGTGTTGCAAAGAGAGATGAGACAGGTCAAAAAGCTTATCATATCTAGTACTATAAATTTGCCCCTGAACAAGGACTCAAACAAGCCTATGGGCCATTTTTGCAACTTCTGTTCTAACAGCTTTTATGGGACTGTTGTACACAATACAATTTCTTTACTTTACTGACTTTTAGGTATTTCAGTAAAAGTAGCAATTAAAGTTCCTTGCCTTTGAAGCAGACTTCTCTCATTTTCATAACTTTCAGAATAATGGAAGTAATTAAAGCATTTTAATTTTTTAACTACTTCTTATAAACCTCTAGGTTCTTTTAAGGAAGAGAAAAATGCAACAATTTGAGGCAATCACTCCCCTGTTACACACCCTCCCTCTTATTTTAGTATGCTAATGGTTAGACAACAACATGCTTCAGGATATCAGCAAAATCTTCTGAGAGTGGTAGAATAAATCTCTGATATGATGCAATATTGCTCACAACTACTTACTTTGAATTTATTTATGTGTTTATTTATGGTATTAGGAGATGCTAAAAAAAAATCTTATAAAAATATAGTTAAGTCTATGTGTGTATTTCATTTTGAGAATATTTTATAATATAGCCTATTTGTGGCCTTGCTAATATTTGGAACATGAAAGCCAGGCCCTACAATGCTCCCTCTAATATTTTTTCAGCTGAAGTTACTGGAAGTTTTTGGCACTGCAGCCCAACCAGAGCCCTTATAACTGGATAACTGAAAGAGGCGTATGTGTCCTACATACCAGCAGGTTACCTAGGAGAGATGGTAGCAAAACATAATAATTATATGTATCAGTTACTGAATTATGTTACTTAGAATCATTGATCAAAACAATACGTACAGGATATTCATAATTATCCTTCAGTTTGGTAGCATATGTAAAGCACTGGCAGAAATTTGTGCTTCCCTCCCCTTTACTTCCTCCGTCAGCTTCAGCTGACATGTTCTTGATCAGAGCCCCTGCAATTCAGTGTATTTGGCCCATGGTTTTTTTATGTCTTCTGAGGTGATTAGGGATGTTTTCTGTTTAATAGCAGACAAGACTACATGGATTTTAAGTTTCTTCCAAAATTTTATAACAGATTGAGCTGTTACACATTTTAAAGGTAATGAGGCAATTAGCATTTTCATTCTGTCCTGAAAGTATGGGCACTTCAAAGCAAAGGTAACACATATTATACTTGCTTCATTGCTTGATTGTGTTGAAAAGTAGGAACTCACCTCTAACAAAGGCTAAATTGCTGTAAAATTCATGCTTTCTCTGACACGCATCTTCTGGGTACTTCAGATAAAACTTCCCCACAATAAGATCTGAGGGGACTATTCTCTTTCTGAAATATTGTTGGAAATACATCACCACCAGTACTGTCGACTGGAGGGCAGTTCCCTTTGACTTGTACTGAGGATGGCTGCATGTTGTTTCTTATTCTCTGTTTCGAGTTGTCAGGAATAATTTAATAATTGATTTACCAGTTGCTCAAGAGACCTTGAAACAGCTTTTCTTGAGCTTTTCTATTTCAAAGTTCTCAGAAACAGGAAGGTGAAAAAGAAAGTGTATAATAGAGATTATTTTCCTAAAACCTGTTCAACAGGTGGAGCTGTATGCTGCAAAATGGAGTTCAGAAATGAAATCCATATGATGAAATGTTGTTGAATCATTTTCAAAGTTATAAAGAGTACTATACCTCTACCAAACACATGTTTTTTCAAGTTTTAGGAAGAATCTTTCTGCAGTTACCGAAGACTGGGATAAGTAAAATAAGCCTCAGAAAGGATCTGTTAGTGAGCAGAAGTCCAGTAGATTTTGCTCCACTTTTTCTTAGAAACACAAGAAGTAATAAATGGAGCTGGGAGATCACGGATGTCACACAGCTGGTGCTCAGCATTGTATTGCTGGTAAAGTGTAATGCTACATCAAATATTTATTAATCAGCACTCCTTATGACATTTCTTCTTCCTATTAGTGACAGAAGTTTGGGTGACAGAAAACTCACAAAAGACAGTTTAATGAAAGAGCGCAATAGATACAGAATGTATTATAAAGCATCCTTCTCTCTCTGCCTCTCTCCTTCATTGCCAGTTTTGACCAATGCTCCTTTGAGGGAGAAGAGCAAGTTCTCTGACTGCTCATCAGCAGGTGCTGATTCTCTTTCCCCTCCCCCATCCCCGGAAAAGAGGACTATTTGCCTGATTTTTCTGATTCCTTTAGAATACACTGAAAATACAGCTTCGGGAAATGAGTAAGATGTATTAATATCACTCATTAATTCATACCTACTATCACTGGTACATCACAAGCTGTTTGATTTGCTCATGTCAGAGGACAGAGAGAAGTCCGCAGTTTCTACCCCACTTTTACAGAGATAAAGGTATTATTTCAGTAACAGGAGGTAACATATTGTATGCACATACTGTGACATATAAATGTACCTAGAAAGAAAAAAGGAGGAGATGATATTCACAGCTGACATGTCAGTTATTTACTACCCATCCTTTGACAGTGTTGTACCAGTTTCATACTACATCTGCTTACAAAAATACACATAAGCATTAACTAGCAGTAAAATGGTGGTCGCTAGAGGAGTATATTTTTCACATCAGGAATAATTTTTATCATTAGTTGCCATTCTTTTAACCTGTCAGGAGTTTTTCTTCACCTTCTCAGTAATTTTCATCCCTTCATTAGCACAGAACATGCCAGACTTTCTTGCTGTTCCTCAGGCTAATGGAACATTTTATTTCTTGGAAATATATCCTACTCAGTGTGTTGAAGGTGCAGAACAGTGTCTTATCACTTAATCCTCTTAATTACCTACCTTTATTAGATTAGGTACTTACCTAATCTTCAGAACTGTGTTAGTTAAACAGGCCACAGTTGGAAGGCTTTACTCAGGCCCGACAAGGAAAGAACAATTTAGGTATTTCAGTTGTATTAAGATGACCAGTGCTCCTCTTTTCTCAGTAAGTTTGGAATTACCGACTTGCACAGTTTTGTGGGGTTATGTTCCTTTTAGGTTTTATCTTATAATGCCAAACAATATTACCTATGAGAAGGTCCTGTGTAAGAGCTGTGTAAGCACACAGAAACCAAAAGCCTAGTTGTAAATTGCCCAAGGCTCAGGCAGACGGTGACAATGACCAGATAGTCGACTGAGTGCTGCAGTTGAGTACCAAGAGTTCTTGCATGCATGAAGGTGAATTTTTGTACTAGGGAGGAACAATTTCCAGATGGTTCCTTTGAACTTGCTAAGAAAAGTATTGCTATGGGCTGCATTAATCTGTAACAACAGCCAACTGTGAGCATTTAGCAACTACCCTGCTTTTAAGCTGACCATAAAACAGAACCAAAACACATGTCCCTGTCTAAGAGACCATTTGAATACTTGTATTCAAGGCTTCGTGAAATATTGTTTGAATAGGTGTGAAGAGGAGGGAGAGAGAGAAGCAGAAGATGCAGCATAAACCAGGAAGGTAAATCCTACACATAGGTCAGATGGACCTAGAGAAACATTGAGATAAGTCTTTTTTTGGCCTGGGAAGTCATCAAAATGGTACTGAGTCTTGGGGAGAGAAAGCTGCCTTTAAATCCTCCACCTCTCCTGACTTGGGGAGAGCTTATTTAGATCAGTCTGTGTGACAAGTAAAAATCCTCATCAAAGAAATACTTGAATTGGTGTCACACACTTTATTTCTGAAACTGTTATTACTAAGTTGTTGCACTTGTAAGACAGCTGTCCTCAGCTCCCATGTAATGACAGATCATGATGGTGTTGACCAACATTAGACGGGAGTAACTGTGTTGTCCAGAAATGAAATGAGCCTCCTCTGGTTCACAGATGCCTTCCTACTCAGTTAGTCATCTGCTAATGTGATTTCTCACTGTGAATACATGTGTAAACTGGTTGCCACCAGGTAAAATAGCTGTATGCCTTTGTTAGCAAGTCACTAATGAAGTTTGGTTCACTTTTGGGCTTTGATTAAAATAATAGACTTCCAGGACATTATTTGAAGTTGATGACAATGACTAAGGACACTAATTTACAGTTAAAAGAAGATTCATCTTAACAGTAGAGAAACAGTAATATTCCTTTTTGTCTTCTTTTTCTTTGTCAGGTTTTTGCCCAATTTTTCCTTCAAAATAAATGTACTTAGAGGTGTACTTCTCTTTTGACCAACAATTTCATATAGTTACCTGGAGCAAAACTGTAGAATTTACCCAGCTGAATTTTTTCTCATTTTTCCTGGGTAATTTGTAAGTAAATTGCACTTGCTATCATGTTGTCTGTTTTTGCTTTCTATGATTCCAAGGTCTTTGAAATGAAACGGTCAACTAAAAGAAGTTCAAAAAATCACAATGAAATTACAGGCTGGGTTACACAAATTGAGTGTATGGATACACAAAATGAGTGTATCCAAATTTTTAAAAAGATCACTTTTAGCCAGCTTCTCTTTGTATCTCTAGTATAAATAGCAAAGATCCACTGAACTGTGCAACCTGAGATTGCCTTTTGCAAACTGAAGCTATACTGGCATAAAAATTAACTAGTACCAACTTTTGCAGGGCTGGAAGTTATATAAATGAAACCATAAAATCATTTGTGAATCTGCCTCGAAAAAATGAAATGTTTCAGAAATACTGTAGCAAACAATTCTGAAATTTCTGATTTTTTTTTTTTTTTTTGGCAGGCACTGTTAACTGAGTGCAAGTTGCATTCTTGACTTGTCAGAAACTGTTTGCTCATAGTCGTTATCTTTTGGTCATGAAAGTGATTTGCTGCTTCAGAAATGGCTAACCTTATTTTTTATTTATTGCTTATACTAAGAACGTCATGGTTATTTATTTGTAATTTATTCCATTCCCAGACAATAACTTGGTTTTTCATGTTAGAAGTTGGACTGGGAATGAAATAAAATGAAAGATGATCTCTCTTTTAGTTTTTATTGAATCATCAGTCTATTTTTCCAGAATTAAGAACTTTGCTTATTACTAGATTCTATTGTGGATAGTCACCAGTTACACTGATAGGGGTTTTTAATTATCATTTCAGAGTGAAATGAGCATTCATTATAGTACAAAATAGGAGAAAAAATCACTAAGGAACATCATCATCTTTTTTTTTTTTTTTTACTGATTAGCTTAAAAGGTACACCCATCATGATAAGAAAAAGTTGCATGGAGAACACAGTTGAGTTCAAATGCATATGGTATTATCTCTCATAATGAGCATTGCTTCCACTAGCAGGAGAAACTACACTAAATAGCTGGTAAGCTACAATTGGCTTCCTGAAAAATCATGGCCCTTGACTTTAATTCATCCTCCGCACCAGTTTCTTGTATTGAAGAATGCTTATTATTAGGTCTTCTCGCTGTGCTTTGCTCAGTTCCATGCTACTAATTGGTTGTGAGTGAGTCTGGTGTTCTCTAATACATCTTCCTCTGCTGACGCTGCATCTGCTGGAATTGCCACCACCCACCTTCTTCCCAGTGCTGTAACAACTGCACTTATTACACTATATAATATCTCTTTTGTAGTATTTTCCAGTAATCTCTCCCAATACAAAAGATATTCTTGATAAGATTTTGGCATTCATATTCATCTTATCTGCCTGATATTTTAATGGTAAAATTAAAATTATTATTAATCACTTTTTCTCTCTGTTGATCAGTTTTTACTTTTTTTGATGTTAAAATATATATTTTTGCTTCATTCACTGATGTTCAGGTATCTGGACATGAGTATTCTGTCCATTCTGTGTGCATGTAGGGACCTGAGTGTTTGTGCATGTGTGTATTGAATAGAATCTTGCAGGCAATTAATGGATCTTTAGATACATATTGATGTGGCCGAATGCAGACAGATATATGCTCACCTGTCTGTTTTGCAAGCTGGCCGTGTTCCCAGAGGGGTTTATCAGCTCAGGTGTGATGCACAGGTTATGTGCAGCTATACAAGTCACGGGCTGGAGCTTGTTCACATGCAGCCAACTGAGAGCAAGAGCAAGGCAAATTCATATATATAGATGCACCCCAAAATCTTCTCAAAAGCCCTGTTTGTGGCATCTTTCCTTTCCTTTTGATTGTATCAGATGCCAGGCTGACAAAATTTCCTGCTTTGCCTAAATGAAATCAGGTAACCAAAATCTTAATTGTAAGATTTTACAGTCAACACAGGAAAAAAAAAAGTGTAAATTTTTGGTCTGAAGGTAGGATAAACTTCTTCCTACCTCTCTAACTTAAGCCTGTTTTCCTTGCTGGCAAGTTTTGGGGAGAATCAGTGTTGTCTGCTCTGAGCTGTTGTGTCACCTTGCCACTTACCCCGTCAGCTATTGCCTGCAGGACCCAATCTTTCAGGTGACTGCAAGACATCAAATTAATGCACGGGGAGCTGTAGTTCCCAGCTAATACTTACTTTGTTTCAGCTGTTCTGGGGAGCAGTTGTGATCAAAGCTAGAAGTTTTGTCAGACAGTGACCATTGCCGTCACCATGGGAATCAGGAAGGGATGCCCTGAGCAGTCCCATATGTGCAACAGAACATGGACATTTCTTCTCCACCATAGTGTCAATGAAGTTGTGGGATTGAGTTTTTAGTAAGAATTGTAAAAGTACCATTCAAAAATTGTAAGTTTCATAAGAAGATGAGGAAGAAAATGGTCAGTTTGGACAGTTCGAAACAATTTTAGGTTAGCATCTGAGGAGAAGGTGTTTAGAATATTTTTGACTTGCATGCAGCATGGTTCTGTGTCACTTCCAAGGCATTTTTAGAACTGGGCAAAACTTCTCATGTGTTTTTCATGGGAAATATTTCCTCTTGCTAAGATTCTCTTTTAGCACAGATTAGAAAAATGCCAAAAATTCCTTCTGAAAATGTTTCTGAGACATTTAAGGCATTTCTTGAAATATTTTGTTTGGATAAGAATGAGGCATTGAATCCTAATAAAATGAAAAATCCATAATAAAATGAAACATTTTGATGACTTTCTATCAAAGCATACAATTAAATAATATGTTCCCATGAAACACTTCTGTGCTTTCTGGTATATACCTGGCAGTGTTGACCAGCTTTAGGCATCACTAAAGAGATAACTTCACTGTAATCACTTCTGGTTCCTCAGGCTTACATGTATGTACACCACACAGAATTAAATGTACTCCCAGTGTCTGTTTAAATCTGATGTTCCACCAGGTCTAGTGACTGCAAAAAAAAAAAAAAATTATTCTTCTAAGCTGTATTGTTGGATAGTTATATGATGGAAAGGATATGTTACACATATAGCTATAAAACTTATACCTTTTACAACATAACTTCTTGTTCAGTATATATGTTTCCTCACAGCTTTTCAATAGAAATTTTTTTTTTACATTGACTGACACAGGTAATCTATAATGGCAAAGAATGTGCAAAGTATGACATAAGAACAATTAAGGCACTTCTAGTTTCTCACTGAAGGATAGGTTTTCACGCTACATTTCTGTGTGCTATGTATTCCATATAGGTAGAGTCTATTGTGTTCTCTTAAAACAGTTCTTCTGATATGTTGATATTTTCAGTGTGGCACACATTCCTGAATTTCCCTCATGTAGCTCACAAGGATACAAGAACCTTTCAGCCACCAGCTGGAATCTCTGAAAGAAAAGTTACTTCAATATTCAGTTCAGTTCACCTTTCACAATTTGCTCTACAGAAAATTGTAGGAATGACTCTTAGCACCTTTGCATCTTACAGAACACTGATACAAACATGCACTTAGCATGAAATACACTCGTAATGGTCTGCGAGTTACTAGAACTATTCACATGCTTAGTCAGGCAAATGCTAGAGCCCTTCATTGGACCGAGGCTGAGGAAATTGCCGCCATACGGTAGGGTGGTGTACAAACCCTTCCTTTCCTCTGGGTCATTTATAATCACTTGTGTGCAACCTTTAAATCTTTTACTTCTGTAGATGACATTTAGTATCCTGGTTCACAATTCAGCAGACCAATTTTTTTTTCAGATTTTTACCTTCTTAAGAAAGAAAGAAACAGGAAGAAATGTTTTTTTTTCTGTTCTGAAGTCATCTCTGGTATTGTCTTTTGAACTGCTGCAGCATGTATGTGATAAATTTCAGAAATTAGCAGTGCTGTTCCTTCTTGGTGGCTACCTTATACTGTAGCTGGCTGTGACCAACCTCTGATCAAGGATTAGCTTGTTACAACACAGAGCTCTGAGCTTCTGTGTGGGTCCTGGCCTTCTACTTCCACACCAAGGACACGTCTCACACTGTCATACTCCTGCAGACTGATAGACAAGAGTATTTCCTTCTTTCTATCCATAAAAGTGGTAGAGACCTTCTCAGATTCAAAATGAGTCTGTATCACTGGCATTCAAGGTATTAATCCATGCGCTGATGGGTTGATCCCCTCCAATGCTCACCTCCTTCCCCCCTGCAGACCGTACATTGTGGATGTGCTGTGAGGTCACCAAGAGCAGGGACTGACAGCCATGTTGCTCAGGCTACTCACGGTTACATACGGAATGTAACTGGCCAAGCAAGCTGCTCCATCATCCTGGTGTCACTATGGTGTCCCTGCAGAAAGACTGAGGCTTACCCATGTCAGTTTGCCATCAACATGGGCATCACTCTATGCATAGGCAAGCCAAGGAAACTAGCCAGCTACCTTACCCCTTTAAAGCTCAGCTAAGTGTCTAAACCTGGGTGCTGCAAAACCTTACATCCTCATTATTACTGAATTAATCCGTGAGTATTTCTCAGATGTGCTTCCAGCTCTCAGTGAATTCAACCAGTGCTGGTTACAGACAGGTCATACTTTCTGAGTCTTTTTGCAGGCAGGATGGCTATAAATTTTCTTTTGCTGTGGAAACCTAAATTCTGAGATAATGTGAAAATCTGAATTCAACAAAGACAGATTCAGCTACCCAGCATGGACATCTAATGTTATGTATTTCAGTTGCCTGAGCTTGGCCAAGATATTTGCGGTAGGCAGTCAGATATAACTTGCCTCCTGTAAGTGATCTGTGCCCTTGTGGAATGGCATTTGGAGGCTAAGGTGGATCTCACAGGTCTACATTTCTCAGCTATATCTCATTTCCAGCAGGAGAAGCTCTGGTTGCAATTCCATGCCATAATATGCCCATGGCAGTTCAGGACACTCTGGGACTAAAGTGTTCGACCCTGCATATCATTTTGCTTTGTGCTCTCCTCCACACCCATTTTGGAGCTGGCAAATGACAGGTTCAACCTGGTGCTTCATGAAGGTGGAGAGGATACTGTGAAGGCTGCTGCATGTGTGCCTTAGCATGTGGAGCATATTCAGTGGGAACTGACGTGCATTACTCCACTAACGGAAAAAGCCAATACAAGAGCAGTTAAATGAATGTTGCTACTGCCTGTTAATGACTGCTAAAGAAAATTGTCATAGAACTGTCTGTAGCTTTTTTTAGGTTTTATTTGCAGTAGGACTAGTTTGAAGGAGGCACCAGTGTTTTACACCCACAGTCATGGAGTGAGACCATGAGTAAACAACTTTGGACTGATTCACTTGTACACTTAGCATGACAATAAAAGTTGGTGGGCAGGGGGTCTGTATTTATTCAGATACATTAGAAATCTGCCACCTTGAAGGGTCTTGGATTTGCTGTAATCCATGTCCATTTACATTGCATCTCCATCGTGCTCAAAATTTACCTCTTAAAAGTATGAGGCATCATGGAAAGTAGTCAGACTGGGGGGTGGGTGGTTTTCAGTGAATGGAAGAGTCTTTCAAACCTGAAGTCTATCTGTGATCTCATGCCTGTGAATTAGCATGCAGAGCTACACAAGCCTTGTAGTGGAGCAGCGGAAGAAGCCAGCACTGGGAAGTCGCAGCAGCCAGCAAGGGAGAGGGCTAGCTGCAGGAGGAGGGGTACACAAAAAAAGAGAATGGAAAGCAGCTACCAAAAGGGAGAGAAATGGGAAAAAGGAGGGCAGCAGCAACAGTGGAAGGGTGAAGGTGAAGAGGGGAGAACAGCTGCTTTTCCCCCTCGTATCCTGACCGAGTTTTTCTCTGAAATGCCTGTGTTTTTTGAGCATATTGATTCTGTGACCCTCTTTAGCTGTTTGAACTCTCTATTGGAAATAATCAAATTCAATCCAAATCTGTTTCTGGGATCTGTATTATTTTGCATTCCCTTGAGATCTGAAGGAAACAGAAAAGACAAATGGTGTGATAATCACAGACCACACAAGAAAAAATCCAAACAGGGGTGAAATAGCCTGGGAGAGAGGTCTGATTTTCAGGGACTGCCAATGTGATGGTCAAATTTCTTCACATGTTATTTAAGATGTTTTTCTGAGATCTGCAGCGCTGATGATAAAAATTCGCTTCTTTGTGATATGGAATTGATTGATTTGTTTTAATTATTGTTTTCAGCACACCTTTCCTAGAACCAGAAAAAAATTTCATTCCAAAAAAACCATACAAAGCTAGAGTCTAAAACTGAAACAAAGGAGTTGAAAAGACAAGAACGTGATTAGTAATTTTAAAAGACTTGCAACCATATACAATACCATTAACAAATTTTAGTTCTTTAACTTTCCCCAGGCAAAGTACTTTTCCCACGCTTTTTGTTGAAAATTTGTTTTGGCACCTTAGGCGATGACTCCTGAAGACACACTCACGACAACTTACTACTTCACTGTAGTTTCCCTATAGCACAGGTGGTGCAGTTTCTACAGGTGAAGGGCTTTCTCCACCTGAAGTCTGAGTCCTTAGATCCCACAGTTGTATGCTAGTATCAGTCTGTGCAAAAGAGCTACTTGTGAACACCACCTGAGCTTGGGTATCTCAGTACTGCTGTGAACTGTTACCTGATCCAGAGAGGAGTGAACTCCTGTGGAACTAAAATATATTAGCACAACAAAACTATTTAAATGTGAGCGCAATGTAAATAACATAATGTTTCTTGGAGAGAGGGACAGTCGAAAGAAACTATACTAACTTGGAAAGGGAAATGAATGTTGGCTTAATTGGCTATTTAATGATTATCTGTTTTCTTCTTCTTCTTTTTCTTCTTCTTGCCTTTTTTAATCCAAACAGAAAGGTTAATCTAACTATACATTTAAGGCTTTTAAAGGCTCCATTACAAGACTTATTATGCTAAAAGAAACATACCTGGCATGCTGCAGTTTTCTAAATGTATCAGCGATGCATGTAATGATTCACTTAAACCATCATGGTCAGAATTCTTTTACATTATTTCTATGTAAATTGGATGCTTCACGATTACTATAATATGTGTGAAATTCCACTTATTATTTCTTTTAACATGGAAACTTTTATCACTTAACTTCAACTCACTGGACAGAATATTTGAACCATTTGCAGTCATTAGAGCATTTTTGTTTGGTCAAAACCCTTGTGGGATTATACTTTGGAAAAATAGCATGAATTACATTCAATGCAACTGAATGGCAATTTTAAATATATAAGGGGCATCAGGAGTGCTCGTCATTATATTTAGAATTCAACATTATATTTTATCTGTTATGGACTTGTTTTTACATTTACATCTTTTATCTTCAGGAGACTTATTTCAGCATGTAACATAAAAAAAATCATAATCCATATAGAAAAGACTATCTGTGAAATACATCTACCTGTTCATGTTCTGGCGGACCAATTCAAAATGCTAGCTTGGGTCACAAGTCTTTTAGTTTCAGCTTACTAGTCAAAAGGCATTTTCTTATACCCTAGGAATCACTGGATGAACTGGTGCAGCAGGAAGTCTCCTCTAGTAAAACTGAAGTTTATGCTCTTCGCTACTTGGCACAGGGTCTCTCAAAACTTTCTGTTATTCCCAGAAGTCCCAAACCATATCAGGACAAAGAAGACAAAAGAGAAAAGAAAGACTTCAGAGAAGGCAGTATCTTCATAATCCAGGCAATTAGTTGAACTGTAGGAAACTCTGTTTTGAATGCCTGCTTTGCCATTCTCCCACAGGCAAACTAGCCTACCTTGTTGGTTGTTAGGTCTTCTGGGTGGATCTCTCCGGCTATGGCTATTCATTAGAATAGGGACTTGAAGTTCAAATGCCTTGAGCTTACTCTATTCATTGTGGTTTTACCTCACTTGTTAAAATGCACTATTTACAGACTTTAGAAGAGCTATAAGAAGAGTGTCGGCACTAGAGAGAGGCAGCAATCTAGAACAGCCAAGAGATTTTGCAGGAGGTAGTGCAGGTGCATGTCTTTCACAGTCCAGAGTGGTAGGACCCTGATTTTTGACTATTCTGAAGACCTTTCCTCAATGCTCTTTTCTTCCATCATCTTTTCCAACGCAAATACATTGATCTGTCATTTTAGAAGAGCTTCTTCTGGCTTCAAGCCTTCTCAATCCATTTCTATTTTAACCACACTTGATAACATTTTTCCAGAAAAGAGTTAATAAAAGTTAGTAGATTTTAATAAGTCAATGGGGTTTTTTTTCTCTGTCATGTGAAGATGTCCTTTTTAAGACAAACTGATGGAACAGATTTTGATCTTACTGCTCTAGCTTTTATTTAAGTAAACCCTGCTTCTCATCCCTCAATGAAGCTCTTTTGTTTTACTTGAAGTGAAAATGCCTCTGATTAAAAATAAAAATTTGGATTCTGAGTAGTCCAACCCTTCCACCACTCATTTCCAGAAGTGAGTCTAGATGGGCTCACAGAGCCGTGTGCCTTGAATTTCAGCATCAAAACACAGAAGACACTTTAAAAACATGGCTTTTTACAGGAAAGGTGAAGAATCATATCCTGGGTGTGAGGCTTATGGTGTGCTGAGGTATTCCCTTAGATTTGACGCTCAAGCCTCTGCAGCTTTAAATAAAAAATCTTTGCCTCAGTTTCCTTCAAAGCAAAAGCATTATACATAGTGATAAAAGCTTTCTTTCCTTTTGACATGGCAAGTGTCTGGCAACAATCTTTATTCTATTATTTAGACAATTCTTTGCTTCTCTACAACACAGATACAGACAGTGGAAAATAAGTTTAACACAATTAACGTAGTTCTTTTCCTTTATTTCAAATAAAAGCATCATTTTGTATTTGAATTTGTATTTGCAATACAATTTTTGGCTAATTTTATTAAGTGGCTTGAAGGAGATCTATTGAATTTTCTAGTTTGGTTTTTTGGTATTTTTTGTATATTTTAATTTAACTTAATGACTATCTGTAATATATAAACAAATATCTATAGCTACATACATTGCACATACTGCATATTTTAGCTGTAATTTTAAAAATATTTATTTAAAGTTTATATTGCTAATAAAATCCAGAATTGGTTAGGTGAAACAATTTTTTAGGAATGCCTCCTACCACTCCTACACCCTAGCTGCTGTGTGTGTTTATGACATTATTTTAGATATTCATATATGCATTTTAAAATTAACTATTCTTCTAAATATTTGGTTTATCTATTCATTATGTTTTTACCTCACTTGTTAAAATGCAGAAGAGTTCTCACTCAAAGTTTTTCTTTTGAAACTAATCAACCTGGGAAATACGGTGTAGTATATCTCTCTGCAATGCAACTATCAGCTATTTAAATAGATATAGTTAAAAATGGTAAAGACTTAAGTTTCATCACAACTCATATTGGAATTAATGACTGCTCACAGATGTTGGTTTGGAGGACAGAGGCTGAACAGTGCTGTTACAGAGAATAAGCCACTGGTAAGTCAGGCAATTCACTGAGGACAGAGTGATTAGCCACAAGAAGCACTTACAATGTGCACTGGTAATTTAGATAATTGTATTGCAGGGTTTGTAGACCTATGAATTACAGAGATCTTTTTAAAAACATATATTGTGTAATTAGAATATCCTGAAGCAGACACCAGGAAGAATCAGCTATCAAGTAATTCAAGTAAGATAAAGCACCACTGATGTATAGTATTTGGAAAAAAATACAGAACGCAGCACGCAATGAAACTATAGCACATACATTTATCATAAGAACTCCTTCACTAGGCTGTTAGGTATTTAATCACCCCAAAAGACACAGATTTCCTGCAGAAAATTAAAAGCAAAACAAAAAAAGAGGGGGGAGGAACCTTAAGAAGGAGGTGGTTACATTGGAATACAATGTTAGATTGATTTATGTTATCGTTTCTACATGTATGACACAGTAACACCTAACCTAGCAAAAAAATCTGTATATTTATTTCCTTTTTCACACCGCATATTTTCAAAGACCTCCTATAGTTAACATTATAATATAGTGAGTTGCTACAAATAATCTGCACTGATTATAGGAAAACTGTCAGTGTCTGTTCAAGGTCTGAAAAGGCTGCAGCAAATAGCTTTTCTCTTTGCCATGGAGACTGGGGTCTGTTTTTACGGTTACTCTGGTAACCAAAGCCTTTCTGGTGCTAGTCCTTTTCAGTTACCTTAGCTATTAAACCCTCTGGTTGAGACAAAAGGAAGGCAGTATGCAGACACTTCCCTATAATGCAAATCTCAGGGTTAAAATTGAGAAAACTTGTAATAAAAGAAATAAAAGCAGTTTCTAATCAGCTGGTTACATTGTAGCTGTAAGGTGTTTGTGTGCTTGCCTACGTGTGGGAAGCTAGGGTTTGGTATGTTTGAATTTTAATCTGATTACTACAGGACGAGAAAATGGATTAGGCATCTTCAGTGCTGTTTCAAGGAACACGGTCTCTCAAACCGGTGACCCCCACAGTGCAAAAGGCATCCGTTTTCAAAGTCATTAGTCACAGGGACTTTTTTTAAGGTGAGGATTCTGACATTGCTTAGGGTGGCACGTGTTCAAATTATTGTAAATAGAGATTACAGAATGCTTCCCCCAAAGTCATTGGTTGGTTACGTGGCGTTAATGAACCTCCACAGGGACTGGGATACTTTAGAAAACAAAGTCAAAAAAAGGATGCTGACCTGAAAGCTTATTATCATCTTGAAAATAAAATACCCAATTCAGTGATCAGTTTCATGAAGTTGATTACAGAAGATTGGCAACAGCAACAACAAAAAGGTAGAAGGCTGAGTTGTAAAATCGTTAACAGCTAAGATGGTAGTAAGTGTCACTTTTGCTTGGAATCCGTAAGTGTAGGCAGGTTCCCAAATTATCTTGTTTTTCAAAATAGTAATGTTTTCACCTTAGGTAAGGGCTTATTATGGCAAGCTTTTACTGTCCCTACACATTCTGGTTTGAGCTTTCTACTCCAGATAAAGAGGATTTTTCTCTGGAAGCAACAGCAGACTGAATAGACCACAAATAGTATGCTTCACAACTGAACAATCCATTCTTGCTTTAACATGGTCAAACTTAGTAACTCTAAACACTGCAATACCCATGGTGATAAACCACTTTTGAGCTGCAAAGTATTCAATTATTTTTCATTTGAACTATTAAATATGTGACACAGAAATTCCCCATTGCTGTTTTCAGCCACACAGATTACAATGTTTAAAAAAATAATAACTTTGTCCTATCAGAAAGGAGATCAAACTAAAACCCTGCAGAATACAGCAACTAAATTAAGATCAATTGGTATTTGTTAACAGAGAGGAAAACACCTGCAGTATTTTAAAAAAATGAAGTATCTGTTCATCCATAGATTAAGTGCAGGATCAGAATACTGGACTGGTCTCAGTTTAATCAGATTCATACGTTTCAATGGGGAATGTTCATTTAAATGTATAGGCGTAGTATTAAAGTGGTAAACATAAGGTTTTCTGAAGCTGCTGTTTGATGTGAGCATCACTACTAAGAAAGGGCAAGTACCAATACCTGATACCAGGTGTGCAACTGGAAACCAAGTGTTCCCATGCTAAGAAATGGACTATATTAGACACATTTTTTGTTCCATTTTCTGGAGAAGACAGTTGTCATAAGAAGAAGGCAAGAAAAGTATCTATCTGAAGTGGGTGGAATCAGAAGGAAGTTGACTATTTCTGGATTTCCTGTAGTGGCTGATCAAAGGAACTTATGGACATTTGTGCTGAAAATGGCTCCTGCCGTTTAACTTGGTTTTGCACTGTGTTTGCAGAATTAGTGGGTTCATGCAAAACTTCTGGCCGACTCTGTCCCCAGCTTTTTCTGCCACCTCAGATATTTTCCTGTTTTCAAAGAACTGGATATTATTTGTGCTAAAATGTTAATATTGCATATTCATATGTGTGGAAAAATCCAGACCTGTAAATTAGGTGAAATGGAGGACAGCAGGTTTCTTTCAGTCATATTCAATCACTGAGCTAAACACAGCTAGCTCTTGGCACAGAAAGATTTTGCCATCACGTTTCTCACTAGCCTTTCTAACTAATTCCTTGTGTTGCCAGTTTATGTCTCAGTGAATGCTCTAACCACAACCTCTCTCTTACATCCACATTCAGCAAAGCCCATCAGAAGTGGCATCGGGTGGAGTATTCAGGATTTGTGCTCCCCATCAGGTCTCCCATAGGATGGGAACATTCTCATGAGCCAGAAAATCAGCCTCCTCTTTGCCTGGGGTGGCAGGTAAAATGGAGGTCAATGACCTGCTAGCTTTGCTTTCCCATTCCTACACACAGGAACAATATTCCTATAGCTCCCCTGCAAATCAATTACCCAAGGCTAACACTGCAGACTGCCCCATGCTTTATGGTAATCCTGTCTGGCTTGCGGGGAGGATTTGCTTGCACTGCATGAAGTGCATCTGCCAGTTGCCTTGTACTGCTCCTCTGCAGAGCCGGGCAGAGAGACCTGCAGGCTATTGCTTTTGCCCTTTCTGTAGAGGGGGCAGAGATCCTTAGTGCAAACAGTGTGCAAGGTGGTTGGCAATCTGCAGTCCCTCATGGCATTTTGCCCGCAGGAAGAAAAAGTCATTATTCCCATTTTACAGCAGAGAAAGCTGAGATCAAGGCTAAGTGACAACTAAGACTAGAATTCAAACATGAGCGCTGGGTTCCTAACCCTGCATTGAACTGAACATTTCATAGCAAAGGGCTTAGACAAAACCCTCAGCTCTGCTCAAGGCATTCATCTGGGGTAAAAGATTTCTGAAGCAGAGCAAAGCAGTTCAGGTTGAACTGAAAGCCTATTTGTGTGCCCTAGTTTACACCTCACATAGTTCAGACAAAGTGCCGATGAAACCACAACATATGGTCATCCAACCCACAAGTAAATTATACACAGGTAAATTAGGAGGATTTATTGCTTTTGCACAGAGGTACTGACACAGAGAATGGCTGGAGTGGCACAATCTTCTCCAGTGAAGGACCAAAAGCCTCACAAGCACATTTGATTAGTGTGTACCTGGAATGCTTATCCCAGGGTAAGCCACTCTATCTTGCTGATCTGAGATGTTCTTTAAAATTTGCTTTTGTGAAGCAAACAACAGACGTCTGTGTTTTCCAGACCTTTTGCACTGGATCAGGACTGTGCACGAGTGCCCTCAAGGATGATCTGTGGCAAAGTTTCTAAGAGCCTTCTAGCCCTCCTCGTCTTTCACAGGATTAAAAGCCATGGGCATAGGTACTTCACTTTCTGTGACATCTGGAAGTACAGAGATTTATGGGGAGTGATGGAGACAAAGCTTTGGGCTGTAGGATTTTAGAGAACATCTTTTAAAATGAATGTGCAATGTCTAAGAGGGGCAGAGATGAAAACAGAAATAAATAGTTTCTTGTGGAAAAGGATATTAACGATGATTCGGTACAGTGACAAGGTGCTGTACGCTTTCCATTTTATGTGTCTCCCACAAGTAAGTAGCTACTCTGTCCTCATACTGTTGCACAAGATGGTTGGGGGAATTAGCCCACACTTTTCAGGTCATTTCTTGGCTGTAGCAAAAAAAATCTGTTACATAGTGATCAGCAACACAAATATAGTTCCAGTTTCAAGGAAGACATGTCCACATAAAATTGCATTTTACAATGAACTATTTGTAATATTCACCCTGTATAAGTACAGATAATGTTTACAAAACATCTTTACAACAGACTCATAAATGAAGGGGCAAGCTGAAGTATGATTTGACAATTATAAAATCAGAGCCTTAAAGGTACTTGCCTGAGGTACCTTGCACTGGTTTGAAAGTCATGAAGCATAACTCCTGCACATGCTGCCCATGTGGGACTAGACAGGTCATTTAACCTCTGCAATCTACAGCTGCCTTCTCTGTGTAACAGGGAAAAATTATTTAGGTCCATGTTTTGCCAAATCCAATGTGCAGAAGAAATCAAAAGCGAAATTTTAGCAATTAGAACATTTTTTTCAGTAAGTTAATTCATGTGAACAGGAGCCTTACACATATAGGTAGTGCTCAGAACCATTGTTTGCAAGTTAACAAGCAGCACTCATCAGCAAAGATATCATTAGAAGACCCCTTGCTCTGGCTGTCGGTCTTGTGAACTTGCTCCAGTTGCCTAAACCTAGACAAGTAGAAGCATTTGAGACAACTCACTTTGCAACATCTGTACGGTATATGCCAGCAGGTATAATGCAGGAGATATGGAAGACCAACGTAGCTTTGGACTGATGGCTGAGAGGCAGCCTGGAGACTCTCACCCATCTCAAACACAATAGTGGCTTGTTTAGGCAAATAAGACAACTAAGTTTGCCTGTTTAGGCAACTAAATCACACATGCGGATGATCAGCAGGAGCAATCCTCGTGGCTTTCACAGAAAGACAATCTCATGTAGCTCACAGCTTTTTGCTGTAAGAACTGATCACAATAGAGTTCAAAGAACATCCTGACTTAATTTGTATATACGAACACCCAGTCTGAAATCATTGTTTAGATAAATTTACTTTTGGATAAAAATTATATGAAGTTGCTCTAGTTTCAGGGAAACTATAAATACGCATCTGACTTTCACCTTCTGTCCTTCAAAGCCAAAATAAAACACCAAAAAAAAAAATGTCAAACCAATTCCCTTTTAAACATTATATGCCACCCTCATAGTAAATTACGCGAAGTGTTGCTGGGGAGCTACAATGTCAACAACTGTCTCACTGCCATGTATCAGGATATTAAAACATTTTAAACAGGTTTCAAAATCATGTGGACTAAGTATCATTTAGATATTTTTAGTTTCTACACTTCCTGGAAAATAAACTCTTCTATTTTTACTTGTTAATTTTAGATTTTTTTTTCTATGCCATTAACCATTCAGACAGTCACAGAGTTGCTAATTACTTTTTAAATTGTTCATGTTACCCTGTGATTTTTTCATTCACCATCTCCCAGCCCATCTGCCCATGGCCCCAGCCTGGCAGACAGCTTCATCACAAGCATTGTAATTTTCTTTCTCACAGCCCCTGAACAGTAGAGCTGTATGACTGTATGAAGTTCTCAAGTTTTTATCAAAACAATATTTTTTCTGCCCTTCATTTGCATAGCATATTTTTTAAAATGCCATTTAAGCATGACAGAGATTTACAAACAATACATGTGAATTAAAACTGATGGAATACTTATTACTTTTTTCAAAGCCTCCTCAAGGTTCTATGGGCGGTCATGTCTGTATCAGCCTTGAGTTTGCCCTTGCCTGCTGTTGAGGAGTGGTTCCCTCCTGTACATCTGTAGGTTTTTACCCAAGTTTGTGTTAGGCAACTGAGGCAAGAAACTTTCTGCGAAGTCTAAAACTTCACTGTGAAACAGAAGACCATGATCACTTGTGGGCTTGCACTTATGTGAAGACAGAGAGGTCTGTTCTCTGTTCACTGATACAGGTGGCAGGAGTAGCTCCCCGTGGTGGAATGTGGGGAATTATGAGTCTCAACTGGAAAGCTAGCAAGCACAGGGCAGTCAATCCTTCACACCACATCCACCACCTCTCTCCCCAAAACAATCATCTTGCAAGCTAACATAACATAACATAACAGAGTAAATAAGCAGAAGCTGATGCCACAGAGAAAACTGAGTGCTTCTGACGTGCAAAAGAGCATGACCCATAACCATGTGCATCAAGGCAAAAGGATCTGAGTCATAAAGTACATTTCAAAGATATTACCCATCTGGTTAAGATCCTTCTCTTACCACTGACATTTTCTTTGCAAGTTTGCACCAAAAGCAGGACTAGCTCATATACATGCTGTGAGACCTGTGAGCACATGTGGATAAATTTATGGTACAAGGCAATATTATTTTTTTCATAAATTTCTGTTTACTCTATGCTTTCTTGAAGGGATAGCTATTGAGTAGTGAAGTACGTTGGTAATCTTTTACCAATATACTGTAACACTGTCTTCAACATTATTGTTTTCCATTTGTAAATCAGTGTTTGTAGCACATGTGGCAACATATAACCTTTGGCCAAGATGATGTGGTGACTTTGTTGGAGCCAACATAAATTCCTACTTGGCTACTGTAAATCTCTGTTAAGTTACTCAAATGCAGCATGTGTCCTCAATTTTCATGCATGTCCTAATGTTGTAGAGCTATAATCCATGTAAAGGATTGATAGTGCTTTGATTTACTAAGCTACCTACACCTGTGCCTAATTTTACCACAAGGATAGTTACTTGGGCCTTTACGGAGCTAAAGCTTAAGTTGTCTAGACCTCAGACCAAAGTTGTTTGACTGTAACTTTTTAAAGCATAAATAACTCAAATTGTGTACAGGTCAGGAGTCAGTACTGCTAACATTAGTCCTGCCAAGCATTGGCCCAGCCCACAAGATATATTGGCAAAACTGCTCTTGATCTACAGATAAAATACAGGTAGCAGTCTATATTTTTATGGATAAATGGCTTATTTTAATTGTTATTGTGAGCTTTGAGTCTTGGTTGGTCACCACTTCTACCTGCAACCAGCTCAGGCTTTCAAAAGATGACTGGATATAATGGTTTTGTTCCATGGTTATTTTTTTAATGTTTCCAGTGCTGAATGTTTTAAGAAAGAAAGTTTATTTCATTACCCTTTATTCTCAGTTAATTTTTAATACTAGCATAATTATAACATATGATCTGTGGGCTTGTTTTGTATTAGTAAAAGTACTAAATGCTCCTCTGGAAGCACTTCTGTTAGAACTTTAAGAAACAAGTGACTTTAAGAAATTTTCTACTTCAGTATCGTATTTTATAACACAGTGTGACATGGAATAATATGACTATTCAGAAATGCAGGGAGTTTATTGAGTTTTTACTTGTTAGCTTTCAAGCATCATTCTGTATTTTTGTGATTTAAAATCTCTAAATTATAGTAGGAAATATACCTCAGTGAAGGAAAAAGAATGAGGGCTGAAAATTAACAAAGTTAATCTGTATACTTTAATGGAAGTAATGATAAGAAGAAATAATACATTTTATTCCAGGAATGATAAGAAATGTATGTTTCTATATTCTACATTCTATTACTTCAGTGTAGTGGCTTTAGCTCTCAGAAAGTATTTGTGTTAATAGTTTTGTAAATCCAGTTTTTTATCAATTTAGCCTTTTGAATCATATGCAGTTAGAGGGGCTTTGTTAGATTTTAATTGTCTGCTCTTTATAAACTGTTCCTATAAGCTGCTTATTACTTTAAGAAAAAATACAAGGGCCCTTTTAGGTCAAGGTTAATAAAAAACACTGAGAGCTTTTTGTTCCAGAATTAATGGAACAGATACATATATGTCACAACTTGAAATAAAATAACTCCATAAATATAAAACTGGAAACATATATCTGTACTTTGCTGATGTTGATTAGAAGGCTTGCACATGGTGGCCCTGTCCTCTAATGCAGAATTTCAACAGGTACATAAATAACTGAGTATCTCATCATGTTCCATCTCACTGCTCTTCCTTTTGCCAAACCTAATTTATCACTGGTCATTTCTAAGAGCTCTCATTTTTTTCACTAACCTTTATCAATTTAAAAAAGTCTCTGGAAGCAGGAAGCCTGATATTTTCTACAAAAATGCAATTTTCCTCACAGTAGGAAGGCCTTGAATTTGCAAAATGCCTAGTACCTCCTCTTAGGAATCGACCTCTGTTCAGTCCCGATCCGTACTGTAAAATCAGTCCAAGCAGTTTTGCGAGGTGGGTCTCCTGAGTATTCTCTGTGTGTTTGGCTTGAGCCCCCTTCTTCAGAATGGATCTTCTGCACTGAGCTTCAAGTCTGAAGCCTGAAATACTAAGGGCAGTTTCTCTGGGCTGTTTCTCCAGTGCTACGTGGCCCATGCCTCAAGTTATTTTGTTTACTTTTTAATCTTCCAGCAATGTAAAATACTTCAGCCACATCCTCTGAACAGTGGCACCTCTGCAGATCTGCCACTTTGTGTAAAGGAAGGAAAAAACATGTTAAAAAATCCCTAGCCATTGGAGAAGTGTTTCAACTATAGACATTTGATTTTCTTTAGGTGACCTATATGATGTTGCATCTTGTCCTTTTCAAGTGGACAAAGAGCTTTGGAAATTTCAATGCCTTTTATGACTCTATAGGGTTATGTCTGTCGTGCATATATGCACACACACACTCTCACATACACTGAAGAGAGGAAGTAATTTTATTTTACACAAATCAGCTACTTAAAGTAAATTGAGATATATAGAATTTACCAATGAAATGAGTGATTTGATGTGAATAAAAGAGGTGGTGTGTTGTAAATCAGTACTGACAGCCAAATGGGAAAAATTGACAGAGCACTGTAATCACTCCCAACATCCACTGAAGTTATTGATCCAAAACCTCTATAATCCCCTTCACATAACACAAGCAATTTCATATAATACCTGTAATAACAGTGCATTCAAACTCAAGTAGCCATCAGAAGCTTTGTATCTAATGGCAAAGCAGGCCTCTGCTGAGTAAGTGTAACAACTAGAGCACAAAAACGCCGATGACTCTCGCCTTTCATAGGTAACGGTCTGCGATAACAGCTAGTTCAGAAGATAAACAGTTCCTAACGCCAAGGAAAATGAGCTATTAATTGCCCACTCACTAAATACGTTGTAAAGGCCCTAAAGCCCTGGGTGCAAAATGGGGAGAACTAAGCGGGATTTGGGGACTGATAACACCCTGGGTGCTATCCACATGGCAGCTATCTGATGTTAATTACAAGAGGGGAAGGAGGGCTGAGAGGTATTTAGCTGCTGGGTCATTACATCCTTCCCAGGTGTTTTTCCCATGAAATGTTCCACCAGTTTTACAAGCTCCTTCTCTGGCTGATGGATTATTCCACCGCCTTATCAAAGCTTTGCCAGCTCCTCATTAATATATAGAGTGAGCAGCGCGGTTCTATATATCATTGTCTTCTTCTCGGGGAGGGCTAATCAGTCAGGCATTATCAGCCCGTCAGCAGAAGGCAGGCAATCAGGCCTGACAGCGGAGAATCATGGGAGAGCAGGGAAGGTTAAATGAGGCTGACAGTTGTGATAATGATGATTATACTATAAATTAAGATATGATGATAAAGGAGAATAAAAGACACAATCTGAAGCAATATTTGGTTTAACATGTCTCTCTTTTTCGGTACTGTTAAATGGCCATAACATTTATCACGCTGAACAAGAATGGACATTTAACTACCATGATAAAATAGGACAGCATCAGATTGAAAACCCAACAAGTTGTGATTATTGTGTCAGGCACTTTTCCACTGGTTGAAAAAACTGGAGATAGAGCATATGTTATAATCATTCATGCATTATTCTGCAGAATGAAAAGAAAATAGATCTATTTTAGAAATGTCTTCCAGACTTCTAGATAAAAAAAAAAAAATCCAAAAGGAAAAAATTAATATAGCCCTCTGCTTCCAAGATCATTTTTATCAATGAAACTATAGGAAGCTAAGTGATAGTTTTGCACTGCCACCTCCTCATAATGAATGCATGTGTTTATTAGGAGCTGATCTGGAAGATCTATAACTGTTTCGCCGTTAGTCTCTTATTAGGCAAAACACTGTAAATGAAATTACAAAACATCAACGTGTCATTTTTTAAGATTACTTTCTTGTCAGTTGGTAAAAAGAAGTAGGTTCACACAGGTGAAATCAAAGAAGAATTGGCATGGTTTGACTGCAGGAACACCTGCAATATGTGGGCTTCATGGAACTATTTGGTTGTTTGCTTTGAAGGATAGATGATATATGTATTGTTGTTTATTATGTTTATGTTTAGGGTGCTTAGCAATCATGAATAAACACCATTGGACTGTGAGAATGAGGATGATGCTGATTAGCGCAGTTTATACAGTGTCCCAGCCCCCATGCATCTAAAGGCGGTAAGATAGGGCAGCCAGACCAGGCTGATAGAGAGCACTCTGTGCACGGGTGTGCTTGCCACATAATGAAAAGAAGGAAAAGTTTGGAAGGGAAAGTGGAAAACCTCCTTTTTGGAAAACATACATTTCAGAATAATTTGAACCCAAAGGTCCTGCATGTCTGCAAATAACCACTCTGCTTCCTGCATATATGCTAAAGAATATGCTAAAGAATTATCTGTATACATAGAGACCTGTGTATGAAACAAAAGTTTATGATTTGCACAATTTCTGTGTCCATAGAGCTGACGATGCACCTATTGCAAAGGTAAAACCTCAGACCAAGCCAATGGTGTAAAGCAATACTCTCAATAACTGTTTTGTACATTAATACCTGAGTATCTTTTTGTATAATGCACTCATACGTCATGCGTCTCTACCTATGACATTGTTGCAAATCCATCACTTTCCAAATATGTGCAAGGAGATAATAATCTGATTAATCCCTGTATTATTTGGTTGCTACCTGATCTGTGCAAATGGAGCTTTAGTGTTAGACATAGAAGAAATAAACTTCAATTAGTGTATGCTGTATGAAAGTGACAGTGCAAGAGGGAGAAACAAATATTTTTAAAGTTCACAGCTTTATTTTCTCCATCGCTCCTTTATTACCTCCTATTCAGAAGAATTCTCAGTGTAAAATCTGATTATTAATTGTAGAAGTGGTTGAGATGACTGTGCAAGTCACAGACACAATGATTTGCTTTATAAATTAAACAAAGTTAGTCCACATCAAGCCTCCCATGAAACACGACTTCTCTGGAAGCTGCTTAGACACTACGGTGATGGCAGTTACTTAAGTGCCCTAGACAAACAGAAATCTTTGCTGTGATTATAGTGATTACCTTTTCCACAGTGACTGACTCAATGGAGATAAAACCAGAGCTATTTTGTAGCAGGTTAGAAGAAAAAAAAAACAAAAAAAAAAAACAAACACACAACCCCCCAAAAAAGCCACCTTGAGACGACTGCTATAGTATTATTTTTCAACTGGAAATGGCCTATTGTCTAATGCACTTTAGAACAGTATTTTTACTATTTGATCAGTTCGATTTACAGGAGTAGTGGTAAAATTGCACAATTCCTCTTGTACAGATGTAAAGGAAGGAACACAGATGAGTTTATAAACCTGACACTCTGTAATGGAAATGCTTATGCAACCAGAACTCTCTGGTTGTGGAGTCTGCTCTTCAGAAAAACCCAAAGATATTCATTGTTAGAGGATAAGGCAAGAACATGACAAAATACAAAGAAAGAAATGCGATCACATGGAGTATCCTAATGCAGCATCCTATGCTTTATTTGTGTTTCTTTTCTGCAATGATACACAGCACTTTGCCTTGTTTCAACGTGAAACATGTTATTGTGTCTGAATCAAATCACTAGAGTTCTTCATGAAGATAGGGATTTTGTTTTGCTATTTATCCTCTCTAAGATCAGGGTTTTATTAAAGGAGCAACGCTGCTTCAGAGACTTTCTCACTAGCTTGTTCCATCAATTCAAGTGCACCCTGAAGATATATTCGCAGGACTTCAGTCCAATAAACCAGCAGGTTTTAGTGAGATAATATATTTCTTCTAAAAGGCAGAGAGGGGATAAGCCTGGTGCAATCAGGAAAGAGGGAGGAGACCAGTGCAAAGATTATGACTACATATTTAGGGAGATCCACTGCCAGAGTCAAGACACTGTGCAGGAGCAGATTCAACTTGGGTTCTTATAAAACGGTGACAAAATAAAAGAGCCCCCTCTTCCCGCCCCAGCTGTAGCTAATCTGAAAATGAAACAAAGTTATTAAGCGGATTGGTTGTGAAGATGCGTGTTAAAAAAAAACAAGTTTTTTTCCAAGCCTTTATTCAGTTTCTGAGTTGTGGAGCTCATAATGTCTGTTGGGATAAATAACTACTTACTGGTCTCAGGAGTCCCATGTAGGCAATGACCAAACTGAGATTCAGGTCAAGACACATCAGGATAAGCCGCAGATCTCTTAGGGGGCAACAGTAACTCCGCTGAATTCAGCTGGGATTTTGCTATTAACTGTGGTGCAGCTAGGATTTCTTCTGCGGAGATGTTAATAGATGCAGGCACACATCGTTGGTGCCTGGATACTAAGGTTCAAGAACAGGCATCCTTTGTCTTCCTTCCAACTTCTTTCCTCTCCTTCCCCTCCCACCCTCCCTTAACGGTCCAAGAATATAGAGTGTACCCCTACAGTAGATCACCACTGCTAATGCCAGCCAAATCTGAAATGCTTAGCTGAGACTCATTAGTCTTGTTATAAAAAAGCAATTGGAAGTGTGGTTTATCATTTGGAGGTAAGGTTCTAATTCTGGCACATAGGAAGCTGCAGGCAGGAAAATATCTTGTTCCTTATTCCATTTTATTAACTTTGTTTTGTTCGCTTGAGCCTAGTACTGTGTTAGACTTTGAATAATCACAGCTGTACAGGTAGCTCCAGTGGAGTGAATGAGAGGCTTTTTCAAGGGCTCTGCTCCCTGCAGAAATGATTTGTACCTCTGCCTGATTGTCACTAACAGAAAATGAGAAATAGGAACATTCAATGCAAAGTAATGTGTTCTGTACAATTACTGGATTAATAATTTTATTCCATTACTGTGTGGGGAGAGAGGACATCAGGTTGAAGATCTGCAATTCTAGTATATTTCTAAGCGTCCTGTTAAGAGAGTGAGCAAGGGTCAGGAAACTTAATTATGCCATAACTAGATAGAAATTGCCAAGTGATAAAAAGAAACATCCAGCCAGATTCAGCAGGAAATTACAGCTTTAATAATATAGCATAATGCCTACTTCTATACAATTATTGGAGAGACCCTGAATGATTTTAAATAACAGGCTTGGTTTTCCAGTAACGACAGGGGAAAAAAAATCTGAAAATGACATTTTGCATTTTGCTGTAAATATTTTTCTGAGTTTGGGAGTGTGGTTTTTTTAAAGATTAAATTATTAAAAATCACATATTTACTCTTGGTAATGTGGAAATGCTATTATTCTGAAATAAGAGAAAGGTTGTATTTATGGAGGAACTTATTTGTGGAAATTAAGTCTGTGGAATCATACTTTTGGTCTATTGCGCTTCTAATTCTATTTCTAATTTTGAAATGAAAAACCAAAGTACACTGAAATTTATATGAAAAAACTTGGGACTGAGTGGTTTTGTTTTGTGATCAGTTTTATCCACACTATGACCATGTTTGTGTCCAATATCTCCCCAGACGGTATTCTTTCAGTAAAATGCTTATGAACAGATCAAAGATGCACTTGCATGCTGACAGGATTTCCTTATAATTTTGTAGTTTTTACGAAAGATTTTTAAAAAAATCCTATTTTAGCATAAACAAACTTCTTCATCCTAATGTGAAGCAGCTCTTTTTTTTTCTTTCCCCTCCCAGATGAAATAGGATATTTTAAATATTAAACTCTTATCACCTTCGTAAACACTGCAAGTGATATTAAGGCCTTTTGCAATATACGTGCATGTGTTTGTCCATTTATTTCTAATGTAAGAAGGAAAAGTCATTTCTGGTGCTAACCCAGGAGAGCCCAGCATTTCATTTTGTATTCTGAGGATGCAGATTAATCAGCCTGACTCTCCTACCCAGGGCTAGCCATTCTGCCTAGAAATCTGCATATCTGCATATTACTGTTCTTCCCTGAATTTAATTTCCTACAGGAGCTGATATTAATCACCCTGTTTAAACAGAGGGGATTTGGGGTCTATACAAATATGACATTTTTTATGGAAGTTGTAGAATATTTTCTCCTTTTTCACCATTATTTAAAGAGACAATAGCATGGTGCTTTAAAGCAAACTATTGGAGATCATTTTTGTTTATTGAAGCTCATATATATTTAGTTTAGATTTTAATCATAAAATATGGTGCACCGAGAAAACTGTTTTACATTTTTCCTTCCACAGCCTGCCTTCCCTGCCAAGAAAATTCCTCCAGGTTTCATTGCGTATGATGGAAGAGAGTTGGGCCATGCCTGTCTTGAATACATCCTAGCTGAGAAAGTTTATTTGAACCCTTTCTTTAAATCCTGTACCAGTTTCATTGCCTGAGCACCAAGCACCACACAAGCAGGCAAGCATTTCTACACCCCTGTTTTGCAGCTGGTGAACTCACCCAGAGAAATGTGGTTGAACTTGTCGGGTCGCCACTGAAATCCATGAGCCAGATACACATCTTCTCGTGGATTTCAGCAGCCCCGTGTCCTCTGCAGGCACCTGGCGAAGCACCCAAGGAGCTACAACACTGTCACTGAGGGGTGGGAGGAGAAAATTAGCTGGTAGGCTGTCCCCCCATCCTTTGCCAGGTAAATCTGTATCTACACAAGGCCACTGGCCGCCCTGTCTGCGTGCGGTCACAAATTTTGGTCAGACAGGGAATCCTCATGGTTGATAACTCCCTGTGGTCTTCAGGCAAGAGCAAAGACAATTTCATGAAGGCAGTGGCAGCAATGCCTTTGCTGTCCTACCTTAAAGCCCCCTCCATATTTTGTGTTTGAAAGTGGAGAACAATGAACTGTCACTGTGTGACTCCACTGATGTCAAGCGCATTGTATCAGGCAGGAATTCAGTCCAATTCGTCTGTCCCTCAGCCAGTATTACTTGGCATATTTTATTTTGGCTGCCTAGACAGCGGTTATGGTCCAAGCACAAACAACTCAGAAGAACAACATGCTTGGAAATATGTGCCTGCATACCCCAGGAGCCTCTGCCAGCTGGAAAAACAGAGCATACATCAGTTACTGACTAGATATACTGCCCCTGTTAAAAAACGAAGCTGCCATCCAGGTTTTTGTTTAAATTTACACCCTGGCCTATTGTGGCACTCCAGGTTAATTTGGATTGACACCTCCTTTGCAGAGCTCTCTGATGCAGCTCTGAAAAGGATGGGACTTTTTTTTTTTTTTTTTTCCGTAAGGCTTAGCTCCTCCACAGGAACTCCCAGCCTCTTGTCAAAGCAATGCTTTTCTGTCTCTTATTTACATACCCCAAAACTTCATGAGAAGAGATCCAATACTGCAAGAACACTGCATCCTTTTTGCTTTCCTTATCAAGAAATACATACAAGCTTTAAGTTGGAGAAAAATCTAAACACAAAATTGCTGAATTTTCCAGTCAACATGAGTACAGAACTGGTATAATAGTGAGCGAATTTTCACATAAATTAAGATGGAGACTTGGTCCTTTATTTGCAGAGGTTAAACAACAGGATTTTAACCAGATATGGTTGGTTTTCTATCTGAGCTCCTGGTTCTGTATATCTTTGTGTTACATTTCTGAGACAGGTTATGTCTCCAGCAGTTTCACTGGGTCTGCTCTGGCAAGTAAATCAAGGTACTGCAATATAGTCAAGGCAGGTATTTGTAAGTCTGATAAAAAGTCATAGTGATTTTTTTTTTTTCATTTCTGACCTCAAACTGAATGTGAGGTTGATCTAAATACTTTTTTTTCTTTTTTAAAAAAATTTTATCAGGTTTTAGAAATGCCTTTCTGTTTTAGAAAACTTTCATAATAAAGTAAAAAAAATACCCAGTCATTGTGACTAACCCAAGATTTTCTGGAGGATTTATTATCAGAGGTCTTGGCATCACTGTGAAGAGATTACTGGTATTCATATCGTTCTTCCTGAACACCTAGGCTGCTATATTTTCATTGCCTGTTACAAATCACAAGGGTATCACCCCAGGCAAATAACAGCTTAGCATGTTTATCTGTCTGTGCTAATAGCATTTCATTTGAAATCTTAAAAGTCACAAGTGGCTTAAAAGGGCACTATTACATGACTCCACATTTTATTGCAAAATGACAAGGTCCAGTTTCATTTGTTCTGCTTTGAAGTATTCATGTCCCTCAGCTGCCTGATTGCAGCCTTTTCCTATTCAAACTTTGAGCACAATCCCATTGAACCAAGATTCCGTCTTCTTTAGACAACTTTGCTTGTAAAAATGCTGTTTTCAGGCTTAGTTGCCTGGGTTCCATTGGTGTGATATTATCCACTGTTACTTGCTTTAGTGCTAACTTGCCCGTAAAGGAAAAGATTAGGTAAAATTGCAGTTTTGTAATTAACTTACACTACCTGTCCACATTCACATGGAAGCTAGAACTGAAACTTATTAAAAAGCATTAAAACAGTGTTCTGTATCCTTGCAGAAAAACATAGAAGTATCTGAAAGTGATAGCTTAGACTGAATATGTTCTTCCTGACATTTGATACGCTTTAGTGAATTTGTAGTAAAAATGTTTTCATCTGAAAGATTGTGTACCTGGACTTTTTGTAGGAAATAGAAAATGCAAAATACAGCACAGTCGAAGTATTTAAATGAGGGCAGCTAATTAATAAATTTGCTGAATCAGCACTAAAGACAGATTTGCATACATTTTTTTTCTGTCAAAGATTTTCTGAGACAGGATTAGAGGCACTAGAAATAGCCCTAGTCTCTCCCTACCAAGGAGTAATCTATGTCATATTTCTAGAGACAAATAATAACACAGAACTCTTTCTGATGTAAAGTGTTCTCATGTGATTATGGCAACAGAAAACTTGGTTACATAGTTCCTTAGAGGCCCTTTGGCCAGCATAGCCACATCTAACTTCTGAGCACACTGTGGGTACTGCAAGCTGATTTGGAATGGAGGTGTTTAAGTTTTGTGAACTCCAGCATAATCACACAGGAGAAAATCTCAGAATATTTGGAAAAAAACCTCTTCCCTCTTGTTCCACTTGCGCTTATCGGAGGAAATTTTATAACACAGATTTTAGTTAGTAGAAGAGTAAAAACTGCAGAACTAGCAAATTAATTTTAATTGCAAAATGTTTTAAGTCCAGAATACATTTTCATAGTGCTTATAACAGGAAAAATTCTCTGTTATAATATACATGGTGTGAACACATGCATATATTTTCCAGCTACAAAACAAACACCAGTGCTTCATTTCATAACAATGAAAAACATAGCAAATACTGTCATCTAAAAATATGCCTGGGTTAGGTTAACATGCTTACACCATCCTTTTGCAATAGCAGGTATGAAATTTTCTGTAAATAAATCCATCAAAAAATGAAAAGGGAAGGAATTGTTCTGAATCAAATGATTATACTTGTAAAGCTTGTAACAAGAAGATATCTTCCTCCTCTTTAAGAAACAAGAGGCAATGAGACAAGAGGCAATGACAGGAATATTTTTTTATTTGAGTCTTCTTCTGTAACTAGATTCTTATTTATTTTACTGAAATCAGAAGAGTGTTCCGATCTGCAAGAACCTGAGTGGGGGAGATGCATGTCAGAAGAAAAGATAATTGATGGTAAACGTCAAATATTAAATCTTGATCTGGTTATTACCCAGCATATTAGCTATGTAAGTAGCTTAACAATTACAGCTGTGATTGACTAGGTGGGATCCAAAATCCTAAATATCAACTGCCAGAAGGGATAATTATAACACATTAGCACCTGCGTGCTTAGACAAGATTGACAACTCCAGTCTAACATCTGCTTAATATCACTTTCATACTTTTCATATTTTTTTTCTTTTAGAAAGGAATAACAAAGATTTTCTTGAAGCATAACAATAATTCAGCATCCATGTTACACATTCAGTTGATTATAGTTGCTTGTTGTGTTTGGTCATGTTTTGCACTGACACATTTAAAATTAAATAAAGGCTTTTTGGGATTAGACAGTCACAGTTGTGGTGTATTTTTGACAAAATGTACCTGTCAGAATCACTTGAAGAAATCCCAACAAGTGAGCTGCTCTTCAGTCGGCTGGGCTGGGCAATGCAATTTAACAACAAAATGAAACTGGGCTGGAAAAGAAAGGTCTTACACTCGCACCATGGAAGCAACAGGGAGAATATTTAGTATTCAACATGAACAGTGTAGTGAAACCGCCCTGCTGGGCCATTCACAGAGGTGAAGCACAATGTTCCCCTCCTAGCACAAATCGTGACTGCCCCAGCTCTGTGCGAAAGGCCAGCAGGGTCCAGCCTGGGATGAGCGCTGGGGAGCCGGGGGCGCGGGGGCTCCTCCGCTGCAGCACTCACCCCCTGGCAGGCCCAGCTTTGTGCCCCCGCGCTGGCACCCCTCCAAGCCTGGCTCCCAGATGATCCCAGCAGTGACATGCAGCAGAGATGGGCCTGGCCTCAGGTTTTGCGGGGTCCCAGGAATCCCTTCATGGCTGCTCTGCCTCTTTGGTCCTGAGGGACCCCCTCCCAGTGAAATCCGACAGCATACTCTGCCCAAAGGCAGGTGTTGTTTTTCTCATATTCACTCCCAAGGTCACAAGCACATTTCCCTGAGCAGTAACGCCGGCACAGCTGCCCTAGCTTTTAAACACAGGAACACCTTTCCTGAGTGGAGAGCTGGTGGAGCTGGATTATGGCCTCATAAAAGAGGAGGGTGTAATAGCAGTGGCATTATGATAGAAGTTGTGGCCCTCCTCCAGAAGGAAATGGGAGACCTGGCTACCCAGGATATAGAGACTGCTGAGGTAGTCAATGACTTTTTTGCCTCAGTCTTTGCCAGCGAGTGCTCCAGCCACACCACTCAAGTCACAGAAAGCAGACAGGGACTGGGAGAATGAAGAACTGCCCACTGTAGGAGAAGATCAGGTTCCAGACCATCTAATGAACCTGAAGGGGCACAAGTCCATGAGACCTGATGAGATGTATCCATGGGTCCTAAGGGAACTGGCAGATGAAGTGGCTAAGCCACTACCCATCATACTTGAGTTGTGACAGTCTGATGAATTTCCTACTGACTGGAAAAGGGGAACATAACCCCCATTTTTAACAAGGGAAATAAGGAAGACCTGGGGGACTACAGGCTGGTCAGTATCACCTCTGTGCCCAGTAAGGTCATGGAACAGATTCTCCTGGAAATTATGCTAAGGCACATGGAAAATAAGGAGGTGACTGGTGACAGCCAACATGGTTTCACTAAGGGCAAAATGTGGCTCACAAATCTGGTGGCCTTCTATGATGGGGTTACAGCACTGGTGGAAAAGAGAAAAGCAGCTGATGCCATCTACCTGGACTTGTGCAAAGCATTTGACACTATCCCACACAACATCCTTGTCTCTTAACTGTAGAGACATGGATTTGATAGATGGACCACTTGGTGGACACAACACCAAGCTGTGGTGCTGTTGACATGCTGGAACAAAGGAATGCCATGCAGAGGGACTTTGACAGGCTTGAGAGGTGGGCCCATGTGAACCTCATGAAGTTCAACAAGGCCGAGAACAAGGCCCTGCATGTGGATCAGGGCACAACTACAGGCTGGATGGAGAATGGATTGAGACAGCTCTGAGAGGAAGGACTTGGGGGTGTTGGTTGTTAAAAAGTTCAGTGTGACCCAGCAATGTGCACTTGCTGCCCCCCCCAAAAAAAAAATCAACCATACCCTGGGCTGCATCAAAAAGAAACATGGTAATTCTCTCCCTCTACTCTGCTCTCGTAAGACCCCACCTGGAGCACTGTGTTCAACTCTGGCTCCCCTGTAGAGGAATGAAGGCAGTGGGTTGATTAGCATTGATAATATGCAGTTGTGGTCTTCCAATTGCCACAGTACAGGCAGGCTAGTAGGCTGTAACAAGAGCTTTACTACCAGTCAGATTCTACTGTCTGTGCTGTTTCTCCTTCCTCCAGAAGCAAGGCCAGACACTGCCAATAATAATAATGCTAATGCTGCTGCTCTATCCAACCCCCTCTCCCACAATCCTCAGTGCTATTTAACTACTTAACTGGAACAAGCTACAGCTGCACATCATCCATGTCTACCAATCCACTGCCTTCATGGCAAGGCCACAGCTTCATATTATCAATGCTAATCAACCCACCGCCTTCATTTCTCAGTGGCCCCCAACATAAGAAGGACATGGACCTACTGGAGTGAGTTCAGAGAGGGGTTATGAAGCTTATCAGAGGGTTGGAGTACCTATTCTATGAAGACAGGCTGAAAGAGTTGGGGTTGTTTAGCCTGGAGAAGAGAAGGCTCCAGAGAGACCTTACAGCAGTCTTCCAGTACCTAAAGGGGGCCTACAGGAAAGCTGGAGAGGGAGTTTTTACAAGGGAATGTAGCGATAGGACAAGGGGGATGGCTTTAAACTGAAAGAGGAGAGATTTAGACTAGATATTAGGAAGAAATTCTTAATTGTGAGGCTGGCAAGACACAGGAACAGGTTGCCCAGAGAAGCTGTGGATGTCCTGTCCCTGGAAGTGTTGAAGGTCAGGCTGGATAGAGCTTTGAGCAACCTGGTCAAGTTGAAAGTGTCCCTGCTTGCAGCAGGGATGTTGGAACAAGGTGATCTTTAAGGGCCTTTCCAACCCAAACCATTCTATGATTCTATGAAGCTTGATAAAGCACAGACATTGTTACTTCTCTGTCTTATGGAGCAGGGATGACAGTCCTGAAGTGGTAAACCAAAGACCCCTCCTGGCTCTGTGTGCTTCTGTGCTTGGAGAAGCTTAGAAGCTGAGGGTGCTCTTGATCCCATTGGGAATTTGATGTAGTTTTTATTTGAAGCGGGCAGAAATTTCTCACAGAAAAATATGTAACAACTACAGTAGCCTACTCTCCAACTGGACAAAGGAACGCACTTAGTAAAACTTTGTTTAAAAATGAAAAACTAATAAAAGGGCAAAAATCTCATTGCCTGTGGGTTTATCTTTACAGAAGCAGAATGTTGACTAATTTTATATTAAGTCCTTCACTGCCTTTAGTGATCTATGAAGCTTTAAGCTGATGTAACTCTCCCCATTTCTTGTGGTTCAATCCAAGGTTTCTAAGTTTAGAAAGGGTAGTTCAAGTATATGCTACTCGGATAAGATACCATGGCATGCTGGAAGACTAATCACCCAGCGGTGCCAGCGAACCCTATGTACAGAGGCAGAAGAGTCTTCTCAGGGTACAGTTGCTGGATATTTGGGCAAATCAATTTCTCCATTCTTTAGCCTTGTTTTGATGCGGTCTTTTTTTTCACTGTTACACAGTTCTTATATCATGCTCCAGCTATGGGTATCACTGCGTGAGCAGGTCAAAGCTGCAGGAAGAGAAGACTCTTCCTGAAGCCATGCACGTACTGAGTAACTTAGCATCATGCAAGAGCTACCTACTGCCTTTACCTGTGAAAGCAGTGCAAAACCCCAACTCTTGTTTGGCCTCTAATGTCCCTGAACATAAACCTAAATCTCACATACCTCTGCATTATCATCCTTTACCCTCTGTAGTGTAGCTGTAGTACAGTTGTAATTTTGTTCTGCCTATCCCTGTAGTCTGATGCCAGTTTCTGAACTTCACCTCTCGTAGTGCAGAGACGTTTCAATTTCTCTGTCAGCTTAATTCACATTTTCATGAAAACCTTTTAAAAACACTTATTTGCTGGTACCAATAGTAGTGTTTTCTATTTTCACCACCAGGACAGTCAAACACTGGAGCATGCTGCCCAGGGAGATTGTGCAGTCTCCATTATTGGAGGTCTTCAGGATGCAACAAGATAAAGCCCTGAACAATCTGGTCTGAGCATGTAGCTTACTCCTCTTCAAGCAGGAGGGTAGACCAGAGGCCTCCTGAGGTCTCTTGCAACCTGTATTTTCCTATGAATCTAATTTCTGGAAATTAATGAAAAATTCTGGTACAAACTATCTGCTAGACAGTGTGAGAAAGCTGTTATTTGAATGTTTGTCTCATTCAATCTGATAACATTGGCTATTTTTAAACCCTAAACTTTTCTCTATCTTTCAGATTATTTATTAATATATTAATATTTGCATGCATTATTTTTTGTTAGTTATAATGACTTTATTTACATTTAATTTAAATAATTGGTTATTAAAGTTTAAGTGGAAAATTTAAAAAACAATTTAAAATTGATCAAATTGTCTTTTGATTTCTAAGTAAACATCAGCACAAAATAGCTTGACAGAATCAGACTATTCAGGCTAATATTAAAATAGTTTTGATTTTTTAGTGACAAGACAACAGAGGAAGCATAAATCGTATAACATCCTTTTGCATGATTACATAAGATTAGGAGAGATAATTTATGGCTTATTTGAAGGGAGACCATCCAAAATCAATGTCCTAAAATTTATGCTGAGATATTCCTTTGGTGCTGCCTGGAAGTGAAGCAGTTTTGTACAGTATTGTTTCTCACATCTAAATCTTGATATAGCATCTCCCTATTTATTGGTGAAATGTGTTGAATTAATAATATATGTGTGCAACTAAAATGATGTTAAATCAAGATGATCAGTCCTGAAAGGAAGGAGACTCCGGTAATTTGGCATTTCTACATCTTCAAAGCCATTGGTTGAGAGGGGAGAAAGGGAGGAAGACTGCCATTCACTCCTTTGGCCAGCCACTGCTGTCCATTCTTCCCTTTAAAAGAGGCTAAGATGACAATTTTGCAACATAGAAGCTGCCATTCCTATGCAGACTAACGCTGTTTTACATTTTATCATGTTCCTTCCATTAATAGACATTTCAAAGGAGGTCATGGTACCTAAAATAGACTGCTCTAATATCTTAGCATCATTAGGCTGATAAAATTATACATATGTTCCACAGTGATAACAGTTATATAAATGCATGACTTTACAGGGTAGGAATTGCATAAATGAGTGCCTTGCTCATATTCCTGAAGTTACTATTTGCTCTATTGCCTGAATCATATGATCAACACTTAGAAGGCATATTAAACATATTAAACAGTGAAATTTCTATTAATCACATAAATTTGATGTCTTATCCTGTGTTGATCTACTAAGCAATCTGCCTTCATAAAATTTAGCAGCAATTAATTTTTTAGAAAATTTTAGGCTTAGTTGCTGGTGCTTTTTAGTATCACTGGTTGTCCCATTCTTGCAATATTCAGAAGGATGAGTCCCATTGATGCTCTAAGATGTTCAAGACCTCCAGTTAGTTTGAAGTTCATTTATAACTTCATAACATCTATAGAAGTTAAAACAGCCCTTCCACTATGTGTAAATGTTCCTTTTTTATGCTCACATCAGATGATAAGAGTGCAGTCAATACAGAAAAATGGAAGTTTATATATGGTGGAAGGACTCTTTTCTTATGTTACCATATTCTGTATTCACCTCATCTCCCAGATTCCCTATCAATCCACACTAGATCTAAATAAGAAATAATATTGTTTCACATACAGATGTTATCACTTGACTCTGTACTCCCTTCTAGACCATATTTTACCTTACACAGTCCTAACTCATTTATATTTTGAAACTATAGTGTTGGGTTTCATTATTTACCTTTTTTCTACATTAGAACCCATTACTTACCTTTACCAGCCCTGTGTTTGTTTTCTGTACCCCTTTCAAAAAAAGCATTACTGTAGATTTTACTGACAGACCAAATCCACTATATTTTCTGTTCTTTATTCATCACTCCCTGACTTCTGCAAAGAATGCTGGTAGATTGAAGAGACATGATTTGTCTTTACAGTAGCCATTCTGGTTTATCCCTAGCACATTTGAGCACTTGATGGACAACATTTTTCTGAGACTAAATAAATAAATAAATAAATAAACAGAATCCTCATCTAAATGGCAAGATGCTATGTAATGATAAGGGCAATCAGGTCTCCTTCTTCAGGCTGTTAGATGATCACAGATACAGCAGTAGTGTTTGCAAGCTTCCCCACCGATAAGGTAGAGCAAATAATTCACAATGAATAATGCATCCAATGAGTTTAGCTTCTCTGTCTGATTGTGGCATATGTACGAGCAGACCATGATTTTGTCTAATCTATTCATTATTCAAGGTATTTGATTAGTTTGGGGTGAGCTTTTTAAACTATGTACCATTTTCTATGAGTGTACACAATTTGATATACTTTAGTTGTTTGTGACTGATCAGGCAAGTCATGAGGGTTGTGGAACGTATGTGTGACGCAACTGTCAGTACTAATACATTTGAGCTAAAAAGTAATGTTCAGTGAAGAGGACTTTAACTTTGAAAGTCACTTTTGCTTACCTTTTTTGCCAGCATAACTCAGTTTTATGGGAATTCACAAAAAAGGTGCAAACTAGGACCACACTGAGCCCATTAAAAATCTATTACCTACCGTAAGACATTTTGATTACTCACTGGGCCTTTGTAGCATATACAGGAAAGGGCCTTCAGCTTCAAGCCAACTAAATCTTTACCCTTTTATTTCAACCAACAGGAGTAGGACTTGAGGTATGCAACTTTTGCTTACAAAGGCCAACTCCATTCAGGTACATCATCAGTCAGCCATGATATAATAAATGCTTTCATTTATTGACCACCTCTAATCTATTTCAGCTCTGTATAATTTGATCCCTGTCCTCTATTTCCACTCAGCATTGAATTCTTGTTTACTTAGGAACAGATCCTGTTTTGGTGATTAGTCCATAAATTCCTTAAGAGCTGATCTCTGCAATTTCATTATTGCCCTCAAATATCGTTGCGTTCATCAGAGTTGCTTAACTAAATCTGTTTGTGAAAAAAGTGTATTCCATTAAAAATATTGTCATATTTATGTTTAGAACAAATGCCACTCCAATACTCACGATCTCTTCTGTTTCAGCATACAATGTATTAACGTCCCTTCAGAAACACTGAAGTGGCATTGCCAGTGCATGAAACTTCACAAAAGCCGATGACACCAAGTAGATACTGTTCCCGTGTTGTAGAGCACCTGTTCCATCCATTTAAGTGCTTAGACATTTCAAAGAGCCAACTAGTACATGTTTTAACATCAAATTGATCCAATTGTTGTGGCTTTTCATCAGAGAAATATAATCATGAGCAAGATTCTATTATCCTTCTGTTAGGTCTTTTCAAACTTGCAGTCAAGAATGCCTCAGAAAACTGCGGGAGTTTTAACTTTTGTTTTAAGGCATCTATATTTATGAACCTAAGACTGTACTTACTCCACGTGTTTGCTTTGGGCTTCAGCCCCAGATTTTCCCTGGGGAACCCCCTGACCCACCACTCCCATGATACCCCAGGAAAGCAGTGGTCTTGTGGGAGGACTAGTGGTGCCTTTCCCCAGGCTGCACCAGTTTTTACTTCTTCCCCCTATTTCTGGGTGGCAGGGTCATGCAACTGCCAGCTGCTGACCACTTCCAGTAGTGTTTCAGGTCAATGCAAGGGCTTGCTTTCTGAGTGGGGAGCAGAGGTGAGTAACTCTGGTTGGCAGTGCTTTTGGCTGAGCAGGCACATCTAGTGCCCCTTCCCAGATATCAAGTGCACAGCCTTGCTTCCTCTCCTCTCTCATGAGATAAAGCATCGCCCCACATTGTGATAGATTGATATGAAAATGTAAGTTTCTCTATTGCCTTTTCTTTGTATAGCTTGTGAATTATTTCTTGCATCAAAATAATTTGCAAATATCTTTGTATTTGCAGATGCAAGGAGACTTAACATGGAACTGTACTGAATACTATTAAGGAACAAATTTAAAATTTCATTTTAATGTTAGTTTCTGAATTACTTCCTGCTAATCGTAGACTTTTAAGTATTGGGTAGAAACTGAGAGTCTTTATATTGATGGAAAAATTAAGTTAAATGCCAATTTTAAGGTTCAGGCTGTAGCAGAGCTGTTTAATCTGTAAATTATCTGCTTAAATCACTTTATGAATGAGGGCAATTGTATCACCAATCTATAATACAGACTCTTTTCAGGCGGCAACTATTGATCACTTTTGCATTTTTAGACTAAATGGGCAAAACTCACAAAATCAAGTAAGATCTTTGTGCTCAAGTATATGCCTTTGTTAATATATGTGTTAATTGAAGCAGAATGGGAGTAGAAGTGCCAGTGACTCACCGGGAGGGAGATGCACAACTTCGTGAAGTGTTATCTTAGACAGCATGGTAACACAAGCTTTATAGTCATTCTTTACTGTTTAAATACCACAAAAATATTGAGGGCATGAGCAGAGAAATGTCTTACTGTCTGTCACTCTGATAGACCCTTACTAAAGGTCTATCTCTACTTAGAATCATAGAATTGTTTAGGTTGAAAAAGACCTTTAAGATCACCAAGTCCAACCGTTAACCGAGTAATGTCAAGTCCACTGCTAAACCACATCCTTAAGTGCCACATCTACATGCCTTTTAAACACCTCCAGGGATGGTGACTCTACCACCTCCCTGGGCAGCCTGTTCCAAAAAACCAACTTGTTTGGTGAAAAAAATCTTTCTTAATATCCAATCTAAACCTCCTCTGATGCAACTTCAGGCCATCTTTTCCTGTCCTATCACTTGTTACACGGGAGAAGAGACCGACCCCCACTTGCCTACAGCCTCCTTTCCAGTAGCTGTAGAGAGTGATAAGATCTCCCCTGAGCCTCCTTTTGTCCAGGCTAAACAAACTCAGTTCCCTCAGCTGCTCCTTATCAGACTTGTTCTCCAGACCCTTCACCAGCTTTGTTGCCCTTCTCTGGACACACTCCAGCATCTCAGTGTCCCTCTTGCAGTGAGGGGCCCAAACCTGAACACAAGATTCAAGGTGCCACCTCACCAGTGCCGAGTACAGGAGGATGATCACTTCCCTGGTCCTGCTGGCCACACTGTTTCTGATACAGGCCAGGATGCTGTTGGCCTTCTTGGCCACCTGGGCACACTGCTGGGTCATGCTCAGACAGCTGTCAATCAGCACCCCCAGATCCTTTTCTACGGGGCAGCTTTCTGGCCACTCTTACCCAAGCCTGTAGTACTGCATGGGGTTGTTGTGACCCAAGTGCAGGACCCAGCACTGAGCCTTGTCACATGCTTTGCACATATGGAAAAAAATCCAGAAGCCCTGAGGTCTTACAGGAAGCAAAGTGTGGACAGCAATGCCAGAAGTGTTGTAGATAGTGACAATCTTACAGTGAATTTTTGGCAATACGAATGATGACAAATTTCAATAATGCTTTTTTCCCCAATATTTATTCCCTGAAGCTCTCACTTGAATGCAAGCGGGGTCAGCCTGAAACAGTATTAGAGTGTTGGCATTAACAACCTATCCATTAGAGGTTCTTGTGTAGGAAAGGTAAGGTATATCTCTCTTCTCTCTCTGAGGTAGCATGGTTTGGCCATCAGCTATCCCAGTCAGTGCTATAACAGTAATTCCAACACCCCTCACACAATGCCTTTTTGGGGTATTTTTGAATCACCTTTACTATCCTCCATGCTTTTTTTAACTTGGTAAAGTCAAGTATATGCGCAGCCAGTTTTAGTCTGTCAGAGTGACCAGTCTCATACAAGAATAAACCCTAAAAGAATCGTTGTGCATTTAAATCTTCACCACCACTTCCTGATCATATCCTAAATTGTATATAACAAAAACACATCTCCTTTAAAGACCCAAATGTGGAAAAGAACAAGAACAGTGGTCTTCCTATGCTACTTCTCCCAGTACAGGACTTAATTTCAATGACTTTATTCTGTAAAATATACTTTATCTGCTATTTCTTGCTTAGAAGGTGTTTTCTACCAAGTCCCACCCTCACCAGCAATGTGCCTTAAATCTGTCTTTACTCTGGAGACATCCTCCTACACTGCCGAGCTTCTCCAAAACCAATTGCACTTGTCTCCATTTGAGGAAATATTTGAATTCATCCCAAACTATTTGGCACATCTCTTTAAAGATGATATTGCTGAACACTGAAGCTTTATTTCATTTTAAAGTTTCATGGTTCATGCAAAGTTTGATCTCTTTTTCAACACTGATGTAGGTTTAGAAAACTGTTTAGTTTTCTTCTTCTGTCTTCTTTGACATTGTTCTGTAAGTGCTGTCTTGTTAAGAATAACGTTTCTTCTGTCATGGGTATTCCGCTATCGTTGCTCTATCTCCAAATATGTTTTTTCCATATCCACATGTCAATCAATAGCTTGCCTTAAACTAGCAAATTATAGTCAGTGTAACTCAAATTAAAGGGGTTTATGCTGAAACTTAACTACTGATGGCAGAGGAGACAGTATCCATGGTTTCAGCAGGAACGAACACAACTCCACAGGTGGATCTCCACAACTGCTTATGCAGTTCATGTGAAATAAATTTGAGGTATATCCTACAGCAAAGTTCCACAGAAACAACTGCTTATTTCTGACATATGATCCACTGAGATAAACGCTTTGTGAAGGTAAAGACCTGTCAAACAACAAACAGGGAAGCCATAATACCTGCTCTTAGTGACTGTATTAAAGCCAGATATTACCATATAGTGCCTACACACAAGGTGAAGAGCTGAAACAAAGTCCAGTGAAGGAGGTGAAATGTCTGCTGACCTCATACAGCTTTGGATCAAGATCAAGATGTAGTAAATATCTGTTTCACAAGTGGTCTGTGACCAGACTGTTGGAGAAAATAAGTTGTGATTTTCAACATCTTTACTATATTAGCAAATTCTGTAATAGTCTATGGTACATTTCCAAGCATGTGTCTTCTGTGCATATATATCTATCTATAAAAGATGTGTATGTGTATATATACACATATACTATTCTTATTACCTTTTACTTGGTTTTAGCATGTTTTCCATTCTGTGTCCTTCCTGTTTGTCATCTCATTTATATGAAGCTTCTTGCCTCCTATATATGTAGAACCCTCCCCACTTCTCACACATATTGGCAGTCTTTCCTCAGAACCCATTGGCACCACAATGTCATTTTGTTACGAGAGAAATAGTCACATAATGCTCCTGTCTATATACTTTTATAAATGTGAATATACACAGAAATGATAGTAAATCAATTTCATTCCTCAGTCTTTGTGCCAGCTGCATTTTTAGACATTAAATTCTTATGAGTATCATGTTTTCAGAAATGCTTTTACTGTGCTCAGCATGATGAGACCTTGATCGTGAAAGGAAGCTCTTGGTGGTTTTGTGTTGCAAAAATCTTTTATACTAGCTTAAATACTAGTATACTGAGAATACTAGTTTAAAAATACCTTTTTCTCCACAATGGAACAAACCATCTTGACATGCTCAAAACCCTTAGAAACTCTTGGGTTTAGTTTACTGCTTGCAAATGGATTAACAAATCTAACTTCAGACAGCAAGTTCAAATGTCTGGACATCTCTCTTCTTGGACGTATTCAAATACATGTTATCTTCACAGCAGCCCAAAGTCAAAATAGTGTATCTGAAAGCTTTAAAACTTTTTTCTGCTATCACATAGATCTCAAATGATATTCCAAAGTAGAATTATGTCATCCTACAGGTGTTTAAAGAGGCAGCAGAATTGCTGAAGAAAAGCAGATGATGTAGACCTCAAGTGTCACCTGAGTATGATCAAGAAAATTTCAAAATGCAGTTACCTGTTTTGTGATCTCTAATGCATCACAATAAATAATAATAGCAATATATAATAAAAGCCAATAGGTCTGAAAATCAATGCTTCTATTTTCTCAGTATTCAGATATATATATATTCTGATCAGCTGCTGTCACCCATTGACCCTAAACTGCCACCTTATGCTCCAAGCTTTCAAATTGGTAGTAATTAAAACTACAATGCAAAGTGAATCCTCACCTTCTCATTCCCTTCAGCTGAAATGGGGCAATCAAATTTGCATGACAGGTGGACTGGTGTGCTACCACAATGGCAAAGGGATGAATCTTTGGTGTTATATCCCCAGTTGCCAAAGTGGAAGCTACTGCCCCGAGTGAAGCATTTCAGTGCCTGTGAGGAGAGGATGGACATGACAGGGTGGGAACTCAGCACCTGCCTGCAGAAGGGAGATCTGCTGAAGGGTGTGCTCTCACACTCTCAAGTTCCTGAACCTAAAACTCCCTCATGAGGTTTCATACTTGTGTTCCAAAAGATAAAGCAAGAATCTCCTCCTTAATATACACAGGTGTTTTCATCTACATGAGCCACTTATCCACCCATTACATTACTGCGCATATGTTTTTGCGAAGACTGGCATCCAGACTTCAAAATTTTGATATAAAGGGTTTACAAAGAGCTAAGGTATTAGTTAAGACATGCTTTCATCAGTTATTTTCATGGATTGCTATAAATTCTAACACATCATAGTCTTACAAACCTGCTGACCATCAGAGGCAACGCTTTCTGCCTTCTGATGTATCAACACCTAGGTAAAAAAACAGACACGGTAACAGAAACACATTAATAGCAAATATATGACAAAAACATACTAAATGCTGCTACCCATTATGAAGGTTGCAAAAGAAGGGAAAAAACTGAAGTTGATAAAAATAGAGGAAGTAAAGTAATTCCACTTAAAAATTGAAAAATAACATTTTTTCTTCAGTGTAAATGTTAATTATTTGAGTTGAAGAGTGCAATTCAGCAATATTTGCTAAAGAAACAGCTTTTAGGGATGTAAAATCAACCAGTGTGGATACCTTTTGTCACCAATGCAGGCTGTTTGGTTTCTCTGTTCATATATTGTAAGCACTATGTTCTATGCTTTGAAGACTTTTTCAATCTCTAGGTAGCTTGTAAAAAGAAAGTATCTGGAAAAAAATGCCAAACTGCTGTACCTTAAGGTTTTTTTTTTTTTTAAAAGATCACTCGTAAGAGAGAAAGTCAGTGGGATTTAAGTTTTTACTAATAAAGCTATGGAGAGGACCTTGCTTTCCCAGAATTTGGTGAGAGCACATGTCTACATGGTCCCATGAATCTCTGGGTCTTAGACATCATTAAAACATTATCCCATTCCATTATCAGCATTTCATAGTTAAAAGACTTAATTGGTTAGGAAGCTAATCAATTTGGTCAGCTTGTGCTTACAGTGCATACTATTGCATTACAGTAATGTAATTATATTATAGTGGTGTAATAAACAGTCGTGTGCAGTGACAAATTATGAAACAGTCATAACCTGTCATGTTAGAAACTAATGTAAAGATACAGGCACCAGAAAAAAAATGCTCTATTGATAAAATCAGCAGAAACAAACGGAACCAGTTCACGTTATTTTGATTTCCAGAAAGTAAAGATCTGAATTCTGAAGCATTATTGCTATAAAGGCTCAGGCAGTTTAAAACCTAAGTGGGAATTTATTAGCAACAGAAATACATTTGCCACCTGTTATGCTAGGGATGTGTTGATATCAAGCATATGGTCCTTCCTAGCCTGTAAAAAAGGAGCAGCTGTTCCAACACATCCAGGCTGTAAGGATAACAAGAAGCAGTGAAGAAACACCACTGCAGTAGTCCTTAGGCTTTCAAATCTACGAGCCAGAAATAGAAAAGGCAAGCGCTAGGTGAAAGGTGAGGCAGAATGCACACGTGCCCTCAGCTTAAAGTACACATATACACACGGGCATGCATGTACTCATATAGACAGACATCTCTCATGGGGTCAGAGACAAAGCTAAAAGTGAGTTTGGGAGTCCTTATATCTGTAAGACCTCTCAGATCTACTATGCTGAGCAGGGTTATATGGGCCTCTACCATGGGAGCATTTGATAGCTCAGAAGAGACAGACATAAGCTGCCTAAGGTCAGCACAGAGTCAGTATGCAAACACCACAGATAAGGCGAATCTCCCATTTTGCCAAGTGTTGCTCAAGGTGAAAAACAAGCAACCTCTTCCACTCCCTGGGCATTCACAGCCCACCCCTGCTAAAGGTAGGCTCGTAGGCTCATTTCCTTGCAGGCTCATCTTTTGCCTTTTAAACCTGGCTGGCAGACCTATTGCAATAGAATTCTTATATAATTGTTAGATTACTTTAAAACTCGCTGAGGAAATTAGAAGTTAGCTTGGTGAATTTAAATCTCCTTACAAAGATTTATTCTAAGCATGGGCACATAGGACAGTCACTATCACTCAGGCTTAATTTGTGACCTTATTAACAAAGGAATGCCAAATTGATCAGAAGGGAGAAAAGTCATACCTACAAGGGAGAAGGACTGCTCTCTAGCTGTCACCTGAGAAGAAGGGGGATTCAAGTTCTGATCAGATCTCCTAGGCCTTTCTCTCCTAGATTTAAAGGAACTAACTTTGAATAAGAAATATAATTCCTAGAGACTGGAAACACTATTAATGCTACCTTTAAACAACAATGGCATATCAAATCCTTCTGGACCTCATAAAGAATGAAATCTTTACCTGAACAGTGATGAGCTCCCTCTTCCTCAGGACAAAAAATTTATAAACCCATGGTCAGGACATGCAGGAGGTGTAAATTTGCATCCTCTAATGAAAGATGACATTAAACTTCCATCTTCCATTTGTGTAGGTTTTCTAGCTGGAGAGCTGTTAGATGAAAAGAGGAAAGTGACCATAATTTAAAAGACAGAAATGGGTGCAACTGTGTTCAGTAGGGAGTGCACTCATGTAAATGCATCCCAAAGATTTTTTTTCTGGACCCCAGTTGCAGTTAGGTATGGCCACGCTATGTAGTCCTATCAAAAAAAAGCAGCTTCAGCACACATAAAGGGAAATCAGAAGTTTTAAAAATTATGTCAGCAGAATGTAGGTGCTTCCAAAGCCAAAAGGTAGCTCAGTCTGGGACTTCAGGTTCTTGATTATGATACACTGCATCATGCTTATGACAGGCCACTCACACTGCTGAGGTCCCATTTCCAGTACTTAAATCCTTCTTGAAACCCACCCACATTTATGCTACCAAAATTTAGGCAACTGACAGACATTTCTGAGTTACAAACGGTCATATATGTCAGCTCCCTATTTATTTAATGGTGGGAGAAAGAAATATTTAGAGTGTGAGGTAGTCCATCTAGATATTCAGCCTTTCTAAAAATATTAGCTGCCTAAAGTTAGATAGGAAACAAATCTCAGCTGGATAACAGTTACCCCAGGAATGAATCTTATTCCCACTGCTCCAGCAGTTGACTTTGGAAACATATTCCATTTATTAACTACACCTCACTCTGTATTTTGTTCAGTTTCATTTTCATTGTTTGCAACCATGTTTTTACTCTTATATTTATTAGTAGATCAAATTGTAGTGCAATTGCTTCTACCCTCACTACAATTTTTCCAGATTTCAGGTTTCTCCATAAGGTCCATTTTCTTTCTCCTCTGCAAAGACTGCAGGCAATTTTGTTTTGTTCTCTGACCTTTATGAATAATTAAGTTTGCTGTCTACCTGATTCTATTGTCCAGTTCCCTTTGCCTCTGCTATTTTTGTAAGGCATACAGAACTCCTCACAGTATTGCAAATGCAGTTTCATTCATGAATCCCTTATGTAGGAGCTGGAATAACTTCATCTATGATATTATTGTTACCTCTCTGAATCAATGGTAACATTTTATATTACTGTTAACCACTGTCATGAAGCTTTTTGGTCTCAGTCTATCTCCAGATCCTGCTTCTACTCAGTATTTCGTACCATATGATTACATAGGGCATAAGCGCCTTCTCTTATTTTGTGTCCCTAATCTCATTATCTTACACTTCTCTACATTTAATTGCATAAGGCACTTATCTTCCTTTGGGCACATTCTGTCAGAGGCGTCTTGACTTTTTTGCCCTTCTTCTTTCTATTGAATGCCCCTTCCTAGTATGTATCATCAACAAATTTCATTCCCCTGGTGTACATCTCTCCTCCCGGGTCAAAGCAAGTTCTAATAACAGAGCTAAACGGTGCTGCAGAGCAGTCTCCCTTTAGAACAAATTGTTACTCTTTCTATGTACCTTTCCCCTTCAGTCTCATAGACACTCTTTAAGCACTTATATGTCTGCATTTATGGCATGTTTAATGACCTTCAAACATAAATTTCAGTGCCATATTAACTACAAAACTCACCTCAAATCCTTTAACTCTTCTGGTTCCCTTTTCCTTATTGTTCTGTGCATGTTTACTGGTTACCTTCAACACCACCTTTGGAAACTTGGGCTCTATTCTTCTCCAGCATCACTATAATTAAGGTCAGCTCAGTGGAAAAGAAAGCAGGAATACAGAAAGTAAATCTGATTTGAAATGAGAAACACACCGATATATCTGCAGCATATGCATTTTTGTAATATACAATCTACTACTATTACATTCTCTATAAAGACTTGAAACTAATACAATACAAATGTTTGATCAGCAGATTGGAATGTCTGTATTGTTCACTGCTGCTTTTGGCTAATCAAAACTTACTTGTCAATTTAGTAAAAGTTGTGTAGGTTTTCTTTTATTTCTCTTTCACTTTATTATGCATTTAAAATATTTTGTTGTTTTACCTCATTAGTTTTACAGAACCTTTGTAACTACGTCCCCTTGTTATATCATTACAGAGGCATTATCTGCAGCCACTCAGTAATTTGTCTTTGTACATTCAAAAATATTTTTCTCATCATTTATCTTTACATATCCAAAGAAGCTATTTTGTCTTCTTCCTGCTCTTCAAAAATAAATAGATAAATAAATTTATTAATAAACAAACTGCTAAAATATAATTCTCTTACTCTGCTGTTAAACTAGAGTCTAAAAAATCTTTGAAATTGACAGAGTGGAATTAACCATTATGTGAATTTTCTTGGGGGATGAATAGGGAAAACTCCATGAAAGGAGCTATTTTCTTGTAATAATTAACAATCATTTAATAATCTCATGGGTCCAGGCTCTCAGCTGATATAGACTGCTCTGCTGGTTTAAACCAGCTGAGAGTCTGACACATCAACTCTTTCCTCTATTACTTATTATTTTACATTGAAACAAAACTGCATTTTACATTTGTGCAGTCAGAGAGAACTGGAGGGATAGGAGAAGAGCAAATATTTAATTCCTATAGCTTCTCTTCTGGGTTTCCACATGACCCTTTCTGTGTCTCTTTTAGATAGTTACTGCCAACAGACACCCTTTATGTACTTACCAACTAGATTGCCAAAGCTCTCATTACTACCCTAATTTGTCTTTCTTCGAAGGCAGTAGAAGTTTTAACTATTGACTTTAGAATGAGTGCATTTAGGATAAAGCCAAGTACGTTAGGGAGCTGTTACTGGTATCAACACATAAATTAAAAATAGGAAGTGATCAGGTTATATGCTTAGTTTTAATGCAGGGTAACTGTGAGAGCATGTGTCTCTTATAATACAGAACCCAGGCAATGCAGAGGTCTTCTATAGAAACAAGTTTCCTGAAACCCTTTTTTGTTTATTCAGTTTTCTAATCATAGACTCAATAATCCAAAATATCCTGCTTTTCATCACTGCAGGTCATACATCAGTACCTTAAGGTCCACCAAATCCTGAGGACAGGATGAGAGGACAGTTCAGTAGCTGCCTATTTGAGGCTATTCTGGTGTTTCCGTTTTCAAAGTATTGCTATCACAGATATTGGCAGATCTCCTTCAGTTATGGAAATGCTCTTTGTAAGTCCTGATGCAATAGGATTAAAATGTAAGCACTCATGTTCTAAGAGATTAAAAAAAAGATATTCAGGGACTTACCCTCTTTTCCTCTTCCCATTGCAATGGACTGAGACTATAGGTTCACACTGTGTAGGTAAAGGTTGACACCGCCAGCTTTCCAGTGCTCAGGAAAACTATAATACACACACACTGAAAACCTCAATGTCTTTTTGAAAGCCTTTCTTAAAGCAAAGTTATTTATAAAGTCATTTGTCATTTATAAATGTACAGACTAAGTTTCTATGAGTGCCCTCTGTTTTTGTGCTTATAGTAGTATATTTAAAGGTACAAACAAACTACTTTCAAGGTGTAACCTGAGCTCCAGCTATCCTCTCCACCTTCACTGTTAACTCTGAGGATTTTCATAGTTAAGTCACGTATGTCATGTCACATAGCCCATGCTAGGGTTTGGCCCTGAAACTAAACATACCCAGGAGCAGCAGCAGCTGCATGAAGGAATCCAGGGAAGCTGTGTAGCTGCTGCTATACACACAACCGGGAAGGCTGCATCTGGCATTGCTCATTGAGATCTGGGAGGAGGAAGCCAATTGGTCCTGAGAGTTCTTCCACTTGCCATGGCAATGCGTGCTGTAATAGAAACGACACCCTTTCCAGCCAGCTAATGGCACATGATTTTTCCCTGTAAATGTAAATGCATCTGAGTTAGCCCGTGTCTGTGACTGCTAGTTTCTCTGAAGACTGTTTAAAGTCTAAAGGACACCAATTCAGGACAGATAGCTGCCCCTTCTGTAAACATAGTCAATAAAGGAAAACATACAAACTAATGTAAATCCTCTGGTCGGTGCATGAGTAAGGCCACTGCAGCTTGGAGCCCCCTCCTTTGCAAGAGCTTTGAAAAGATGGGATTTGAGATCATTGCTTTTAGCAATTTCCTCTGGAAAAAAAAAGATGCTTTCTCCTCTTGAAATTTTCTGTAATTAATCTTTATATGATAATTATATTGCTGGCTCAAATTTACAGGCTTAGACTGTAAATAACAACTGTGTAGAAGAATTCAGGACTGGAATGAATGAGATATAAAGCTGATTCCTACGAGCTTTCTTCATGTTGTGCGATACACTGCTTCTTGAAACAGACTGCATCCAGACTTATATGGGAAAGCATGCCACTTCAGAGAGACATCTGCATGCATATCACACTGATTCCTGCACACTTTGCAGTTCCTGTGTCAGGGTGACTATGCAATGTTTGCCATGCTCCAGCACCACATGACAATGAAACCTCTTTATCCCAGCCGCTTCCTGGCTGCTGCAGAAAGAAATCCTGCACCTTTGGCCAGCGCAGTAGCTCCAGCAGAGTCCAACTGATGCCCTGTTTGGGGCCTTAGAAAAGCAGCACCCATGAAGTACCCTGGCAAGACACTGTTAACACAGCTTAGAGACACTCTGCCCAGGAGCAAACACCCTACAAGAGGGAAAGATACTATTTGACTTGAACAGAAAGAGCAAATTTTGCCCAAAGTCATGGCGTTAAGATTGAACTCATAGAAAACAAAGGAAGCCTATTCCCTTATCAAAACTAATCTGCCGATAGTGAAAGTGAGACTCCGTAAAATTAGTTTCTGAATCAAACTCCAATGTGTGGCTCGCAGCACAACCCCAGGGCTCCTGCAGCAGGTCACCCTGGTCTACAGGATACCAAAGCACAGGGGAGGTTGGCAAACTGCCTAGCAATCAGGGCATGCTACTCATGGGGTCCCATGGTTCAAGGGATCCCTGCTAGAAAGCAAGTTTTTTGGCCACAGCCCAGCACCACATCCCAAGTCTGACTCCCTGCTGAGTTATGCTCTGGTAGACTGGGTGTTCTGTGGAGGGAGAAAAAAGAGAGTCTGCTGGATTCATTCTGCAGCTGCAAAATCATTCCTCACCTTTGCATTCCTGTGTGGGTAATCTGTCTGAAAGCTCGCCGTAAAAGGATGGAGAATTCACAAGAAATGAATAGATTGTGCCTTCTTTTCACATGTCTCCCAGGGCTCCACCCAGAGTCACTGCACCATTTAACAGAAAGGAGTAAGCTGGGCTTGGCAAGGGGCTGCTTCAAATTGCTGTCAACCTGCTCCTAAAGCCAAGAAAAAACAAGTGACCAAACTGCAACTCTGAATCACAATTCATTCCCTAGATTGCTCCCAGGCTGCTCACCTACGCACTGCCCCTTGATCATGATAATTCTTATGGTTGCAGTCCAATCCTCTACACTAAGAGAGAAGCACAGTGTGTTGTTGTCATCTATTTTCATAATCCTTTCTCCTCACATTAAAGTGTCTCTTCAGGTGGATTTACTCTGCTGTATCTGCATGCAAAATTTATAAGCGTACAATAAAGCTCCTACTTCCCAAGCTGTCAAAATGATAAGGCAGGACAAAAAATGCCCAAACAAAATCCACATACTTCTAATGCATCACAGGGCCTCTGCAACAGCCTAAGCTCTTTTTCCTGCCTTCTGTTTAGGTTCTGTTTAAGATGTACAGTTTTTTCTCTCACATCTGAGAGGTTCAGACCTTGGCACTGATTCACGTCTATGTTTAAATGACCAAATGATGAGAAGAAGAGTAAACAAAATACATGTATGTTATGGCAGATTGCAGTTCACTTCTGTTTTTCCGGGCCATGCAGTAGTGTTTCTTACAGTTGAAAAAACAACACAGAAGAATAATAAAATAAATGTGATAAAAGTCAGTTCAGCAACAGGCTGGTTTACATGGCTCCTCCTTTCATCCTATTAAGCAGCATCTCAGACAGAGGTCTGGAAATCAGCAAGCCATGGAGCTGTGGAAGCCAGAGATCCAAGCTTGTTTTTTCATGGCAAGTTATTTGTTGTGTATAATCTAAAATAGCTTTAGGTGACTCTCCATAGACGCACTTTATAGGCAGGGGGTCAAACATAGCTTCCTAGCAGGGCACAGGTGTTCTGTCCCACTAATTGCTGACTATTTCTGCAGCGGTAAAGGAGCTGGTCCTCAAAGCAAGTGATACTGCAGTCTGTCAGAGATGGTCTTTTTATAGGATGACACACCAGCTTTCCCACTCCAGAGCATGACATGATGGAGTACGGAGCTGTCTGAGAGTGCAGGAACTGAAGTAACTTTGGAGGACTTTGGAGCGGGGAATCCAGCTTAGGATGCAGCCTGAATCCATACTATCTTCTCAGGTTCAGACCCTGAAGCGGAGTGTCATCTTTTCAACAGTGCCTACAGTTCCTTGTTGAGGGAAAAAGCTGGAAGCAACCCCAATATCCAGCTAAGCTAAACTTCTGCAAGGGCTGTCAGGGGGCCGTGGCTTGGATCACACTGGAAGCTGAAATGCTTAACAGCAGAGATGGAACCCAGTGCAGATTCTTAGGAAGTGAATATCAATAAAGTTTCGTCATCTTGCCAGGGCTAACTGAACTTAACTAAGAAATTGAAGTTTTGTTTTAATTGATTTGGACTTCTTCATGAGTCAATGCAGAGACACAGGACTTTTCTCTGGGAGTTGCTCAAATTTTTCTCTTATGACAGAGGAAGACTTCAGTGTCTGTTGACTAACCTCCTGGTGCTGGCTCTCCAGTGGAGTGGCTCAGACTGGGTAGTATGAATTCTATTGATGCCTGAACACAGAATAAAATTTTTGCAGGAGAATTATTTTCACAGGAGGCCTTCCTATTGTTATCAGAGAAGAAATCTTTAGATGAAGGAATGCATAAGAGGGAGGCGTTTGAATGCTTAAGGAGCATTTCCCTGTCAAAGTTTGGAACAGTGTCTGAAATTAGAAAAATCCGCATGGTATGACTTTCCAACTGAATTTTGTCAGCCTGTAATCATTTTTCAGTTTCAACATATTTTCTTATTATCTTTTTAAGCAGTTTTAGTTGAAAAGTAATGTCAGCAAATAGAAAGAAATTGTTCCCTGAAAACTGGAGTATTTCTTTCCAATGGATTTCTTTCCTTGTTAATTCACTTTTTAAATGATTTATGCTAATAGATGCAGTTTACAAACATGCTTTGTAAACACCAGAAAATCCATACAGGAAAGATGTTACAAATGCTCAGAATGTGGAAAGGTTTGAGATTTGTCATTTGCGCCTTATTAAAAACCTGAAAATCCACACAGTACAAAAACCTTAACTGAGAAGCAGATTCTTTAGTGTCTGTTAATGGCTGGGCTCACACAGCAGCCTTTTTGTAGAGTGAACACAACAACAAAATCATTCTTCTCTACTTGGCTATTTATTTCCATACAACCTGGAGCTCTGAGATCTCTAATCTCTGCCAAATTCGATTAAAACTGGCCAAGGTTTCAAAAGTCTTCAGGCAGACAGATATAGCTGTACACAAATAGTTGCACATGGATGCATGTGCACACACACACAAGTTATATTCTATGGGAGGAAAACCATTTCCAGCTTGAGCTTTAAATGTTGTCTGCGCTGTTATACCCAAATAGATATTAATTTGTAAATAATAGTGAAGGGAGGGAATTTTATGGTGGAAACATTTAAGGAGGACAGACCAATAGCAGCATTTAGAGAGCTGCCTGATTGCTTGTCACATTGTTGAAAGCTGAGATAGTCTTTGGGTACTTGATGACCTGCCAGCTGCCATCTCCTACAGACATTTCTTTGTCCATACCCCCTCAGCAGCTTGCACCACTATTTGGACTAATGCTGAGTATCTGGTCATGTGAGAAGTCATGTGCTTTGTTCCAGACGCGTCACATTGGCATTAAATTGTTACATTACACTCCACAGTAAGCTGATGTGATTCAATGAAATATTTATATCGAAGTATGTATAACAGAAGTAAAGAACTATATAATACATTAAAAGACAGATAACCTTCTGATTGTGACTGTGAATCCAAAGCATTACCTCCATGTCTGGATGTGCTAGAAAAATTTGCTTACGCCTTTTGGAGTAGGTCAGCAGCTGGTAAAGATCCTTGGGTGAAACGGGTGAAAACTCGGCTGTTCTTTGAAAAGGCATGCTGGTTCAGATCAGAGTGACAGATTACACTTTTGATTTTGGAAGAGCAGGGTCCTCAGATGTTTGCACACATTATACTTTTCTGGATATGTAACACTGATCTGAGCAAGACCGAACACAGGCATATCAGGAAGTGCTGTCTGTCTGCTTAGAGACTAAGTCCACTATACTGTATACTGTAAAATAATGTAAATCATTCCAGTGCCTCTCTATCACTGCAGAGCATCACCTCCATTTTTTAATTTCTTTCTTCCTTTTTTTTTGGGGGGGGGGGTAAGGTTTTCTTAACTTTCTTATCCTGTTCTTTAACCTTGCTCTTGTGGGTCTTCATCTAATCACTACACTTCCAGAAATAAAGAATAAAGGAAGATGTTCTTCACTGAATTAGTATATATAAATATCAACGGTATGAGTGCTAAAGATTAAGTAAACAGGACAATATGTAAGTGAAAGGCAATCTTTTTCACATGACCTATCCTAAAAAGCTGGCCTTGAGCTCTGAGTCACTGATGAAGAAACCAGAAGAAATGGAAGTGTATTAGTAATATTTGTGCTATTTCACATCCCAGTGCTAGTAAAGGCAACACAAAATTTAGTCTGACATATATGCAAACAGCTGTAAATTCCTTCCAAGGCAATTCTCTGGTGAATAACTTCACCCATGCAAGATAGGAAAGAGGTTTTTTTATGGGAAGAAACTCAACAGAACTGTGAAAAAGCCTCCTCTGTTGTTCCTCTTCTTGCTGTTTTCTCCATTTTCTGTTATGTTTCCAGATTTGTTTCTTCATGCTTCTGAAGTTGTCCTGTAAGCTACTCGTGCTACTGAAGCCCTGTTTACGAGTAGAGCACGAACCTTAGAAAGTTCTGGCTGGGTTTCAGACCAGCCATTGAATCTGCCTCAGTAACTTTAGCCACATTTGGCCATTTGCTACAATCCTCCTTCAAGCTTTAACTCCACATATACCCACACTTACAACCACAATGCTGACAGCTCATTTGGACAAATCTAGATAGTTTTATGTGCATTGTTTTTGATAAAGGTAACCTTAGGTTAAGGACTATTATTTGTTGCTGTTTCTATTTGGTACAGATTCTTGAGATTACCTGTGCGAGCCTCCATTTTCAGTTATTTTGTTTGCCAGAGGCTGTTGGAAGTACTTTCAGGTGTTTTCCCACTTGTTGACTTCAAGTGAGAGTTTGTGTGTTGGTATCCAAATTCCATACTCCAAACACATTCAGTGCTTCCAACCGATTTGGACAGAGCTCACAGCTGGCAGCTAGTACCTGAGCTTCTCAGCTGGTGATAAGGTTTCTCCATCAAAGGCCAACAATTTAAAACAGACTATGCTATTCAAAGATTCCTAGTTTCTTGTCTAATGTCACAATAGATCAGGGGTCCTCAAACTACGGCCCACAGGCTGGATACGGCCCCCCAGGGTCCTCAATCCAGTCCCCGGTATTTACAGACCCCCCCGCCCCCCCCCGGGGGTTGGGGGGGGGAAACCAAGCAGCCACAGATGACTGCCTGCCACTTCATCCACGCGCCGGCCCCCTGGTTAAAAAGTTTGAGGACCCCTGCAGATCATTGTCTCCCACAACCTCATGCTGACATGTTTTGGTGCTATATATCTCTATTCCTGTAAACTGGTGAATTCAGTGAGTTCTGTGCTGTGTATTTCACGTTACCCCTTTCTTGAACTCTGCTTTGACTAGTAATAGGTTGCCTACATAAACAAATCATTTCCTTCTCTGTGTGGTGTTACTTCCCGACACATGGGTTTCAAGGGTGCTTGTTCTAGTTTTGAATGCTCCATAAGTCATTGCATCTTACATGGTTTATTTGCATCTCAAATTGATACCAGTGTGGCTGGTCTGTTGGGAAGATGACAAAAGCAGAGGTTTGCATTATTCTGGGATCTTCTTGCTGTCTAGCAAATTTTATGTTCATTGTATATTAGCATTTTAGAAAGAAAAGTCTACTTATGAGAACATGGTAAGACACAAAGCACAATGCCAGAGCCCCTTGGACTTGGGTTGATACGTTCCTCTCCCAGGCTTCCCTGCTGCTCATTCCATTCTTTATCTACTTTGGCATTAATATCACCCATCACAAAGTGTAAGTTGTGTTTTGGTATTCTGTCAATCACACTTTTGAGGCAATTGTAGAATTTGCCCTAGTCACTGTGTTCCTCTGTCAGAAAACATCTCTGTATGATTGATGTCTTTAGGAACCTGGTTTGGAATCTGGCATATATGATGTGCCGGCTGATAGCTCCCCAACCGAAGCATGATTTTTCCATAAAATCTGTCATGGTAAATGCTATCTCATTTGCATGTTCCTTGTCACACAGATGGTTCAGCTTTTAGTGGGTTCAGAGATGGGTCTCCACTTTTTATCTTCACCAAGTACCATGAAAAAGGAGTAAAGAGAAGAACACCAATGCCCTTTGTAGGGGCTTGTAAGCACATGGAGGGACAGGTACAAGAACCCTTCCCTGAAAATCAGCAGGACAAACCACAGTCCATGTATGTTCACCTTGCTACAGAAGTTTCTATGCCCATGAGCGCAAGCAGATAACCATACAGCAATTCCATTAGTTAGCTGGTCAGGTTGTCCAGTGCAATGTGAGCATTTCCTTGCTTTCTGGGTCACTGCACTCCTGCAGAGCTCTTGAGGATGGTGTGAGCCCCTCATCTAGCACTACCATGGTTAGAACTGCAAACTTTGCTGAAACAGAGAAATAATAAAGAACCGCATAGACCCTGAAAACATCGGCATGATACAGAAATAACATGAGATTTGGCTTAGGAAAATGTGAGTGATTGCACTGTAAGTAATAATAATTTGAAACATATGACTTAATATGCAGGTGAAACCCAGAAAGTGGTAATACTGAAAAAAGTACGGAGCGGAAGGCATAACATACTAAAAATGAGGTTTTCATTGTTATAATGCTGGGATAATACTGAATACTACTGTGGACTGTCTACTTAGAGGCATCCTATTTCCAAAGGAACTTCTGTAAGGAAAAAAAAAACCTGAAAAACTGAAGTCAATCCGAGCCAACCATCACGTAGAAAGGCACTGCTAATTTGAAGGGAATTTAGAGGAGCAACACAACTGATGAAAAGATTTGGTGGACTGAGGCACAGACATAAATATATAAACTGCTGCTTGATTAAGCAATGACTAAGAGTATAGGCAGAGTGAAGGAAAATAAGGAAATGACATAACATTAATAATTCATTTATATGGATATAGACATCAAGGCTTCTTGTGATTACTGTGCATTTTGTAATTAAGACTAATGGACTGACACTATAAATAAAACCCTTAAAATGGCTATTGCAAAAATTTCACTTTTGTTAAGCTGTGAAAATTTCTTCTAAGGGAAGTAAAAAGGCTTTTAAAAACTGATATGTACCTAGCACTGGCATAAGCATAGAGTGGATAATCTCACACTCACTCGTGAGGAGACAGACTGGATGATCTTTGGTCTTTTATCTCCCACATTTCAGATTCTGGTACCAATGCATATTTAGTATTAGCCTGTTTTAGTTTTCTGTTCTCATTGTGGTAATCTTTGGCCTGCTTTGCTTTCTAAGTAGGAACTCATGTAATATATTCAGTATCAATGTAATATTCAGCTAATCTTCTTCTTATGCATTGGGCTGTTTCTTCAGATTACAAAATGAAGAATGTCTTTAAAACTGTAAACAAATATTTATTTGGAAGCCAGCAGTGGAAATAAATTATCTACCTTCCTATTTTATGTTAGCTGTGAAATATTTCTGCCTTTCCTTAGTAATATATTTTATACTTTTTAAATAAATATCACTCAAAAAAAAAAAAAAACAAGAAAAGCTGCTTGTCTAAAAAGATAGACTAGTTTATTTCAGAAGATATGGAAAACCCATAAATACAATGTCCATTATAGTCTCTTCAGCTGGCAAGAACAACATGATACAGTCTTGGCATTATTTTTGACAATACTAATATAATTGACTAGAGGACAGGGTAATCTAACGGCAACAGCTTTGGCATATTACAGTGAAGCCAAATAAATTGGAGCAGGCAGTTAGTATCCTCAGCCTAACCTTCCTATAAGCGTATTAACTCCAGAACCTCTGTCACTCATGAGAGATGTTCAGGGAGAATTTGGTGGTGAGAGGATGAACATGAGGGAGAGAGATGCTAGTCTGCAGCTCAAGCGAAGCCACGCTCAGCTCCCAGCACTGCCACAGACCCCCTCTATGACCACAGGGATGCTGCACTGCTGGCGGTTTGTACCTCCTGCCTCTGAAAGGTCCATGATAATTCTTCCTTTCCCCCACCCTGAAATACCATCTCCCTTCTTTTTCTGTGCAAAAGCTGTGTTCACGAATGCACCCCCAAACATGCCAACAGCTGGATCAAATCCTCTGGCTGGTAATTAGCACGTTTTTTTGGAGATACGGCAGTGCTGGCTCTGCCTGCTGGCACTGTGATGTGCATGCCAGCAGCCAGTGTTGTGGGAAGGTATGAAAGCATCATGGCCACCACTGCTCCTGCCTCACCAGTTAGAGGTACCCTGTGGTTTCCGGACTGAGGACCCTTAGGTTCTTTCTAGAAAAAAATATATTGTCCTAATATAAGGGTTTGATGTCACAATAGCTGGGAAGAACAGTTAAAAGGAGGGAAGAAAACGTACACTCTGCAAGTTTGTATGGTTCTCCTAGGTGTTGTACCTGACAGCTGAAAAGGATTTGAACAGAATTAGCAAATTTTTAGAATACAGCATTTTTTCCTCAAGCCTACCTCTTAGGCATTACTTGTGATTTGCAAATCCCATTTCACATCTAATTTGGCAAACATTGATGCTGATGTTTGTTGGGTTTGCTAAGTTTCATTTAAAATGAAAAGGTACGAAGTCCTGAAACCTAAGTTCACCATGAGTTGAAGGTCAGAAATACCCCTTTTCTGACTATCTGCCAAAAAAACCCTGATCAGCCATGATTCTCATCTGCAGGCTTACTCTCCAGACTCTAGCTAACCAAAATGCTGGTGCCCATTTAAACTAGGCACCTCATCTTCCTACTTTCCAGGAGGTTTTGCCATCGTGTCAGAAGGGAGGACAGGACATGTTTGAGTAAATCTCATACTAATAAACAAAATAATTTTTATGACTAGGTGGAAAGACACTTAGTGAAATTTTGTATCTTGCCCATAATGTCTTTAGCTGACCTGGTGTGATCATGAAGATTCACTACTGGAACGAGGTCTAGGATATTAGTATTTCTAATGTAAGTGACATTGAATTGGGTTCTACATTGTGTATTAAAAATACAGGACTGTTAACGCAGTTAGAAGGATTTGTGCATTACTAGGGATGGCATTATATGTGTAAACTACATGCAGCATGTTTTTTTATTGCTGTTTCCAAATTGACTTTAGGTGAAAGCACAGCTGGGTGCGGAGGAAGCAAGCATTTAAATATTCAGCTCCCACTTTTTGAAAATTGCACTGCAATTTGGAAAGTGCATTCTCTCTTAGGAAAATTAGGCCTTAAAGTCCTGCTGCAGATGACTGACAGAACCAGCTCTCCATCAGTCTTCCACTCTGATCACTGGTTAATTCTCCATTTAGATGGCATGACTGAATTTCATATTGTCTGTTCACACAGCAAGGCAAAGTACTGTCTTTGCAGAGGTATTAAGCAGAAGAAAAAAAGAAGGAAAAAAAACCCCACAACACTTCTGCCTTAAAGACCTTTTCTTCCAAGATCACACTTGCAAATAAAGGCCTGAACCTCCACTCACTGATGTCAGTAGCAGTGGCAGAAGGATCAAGCTATAAAAAATCTCGGCTCTAGTAAAACCACATGCAGAGTGTGGCACTGGAATTTGGTCTGTTTTAACAGAGATACTGGCTTCCTCTGCTGTTGTCTTGCAATGGGCCCAGATAAGGTAACACTTGTTTGTAATAACAGAATAGTGTGATGAATTTAGTGATCAACTAAGTAAGGCTATAATTGCCAATGAAGAAGCAGCTCAACTTCCCACTGCTCCTGACTGGACATATATATGCTGTACACCACCTTTGTCTACACGTTGGTGCAAGCAATCACACAGCTGCATGTAGAAACATGATACACATTAAAAATAACTAGGAAAAAAAAAAAAAAAGGCTGTGTTTTTAATCAGAGAAGCTTCATGATCCAGTTCATGTCATGGCTGCAAAAAGCCATCAGTGTAGGCACAAGAGAGGCTGCGTGACCATGCAGGTGAGTTTGGAAGGAACTGCAGACACCTCCTCTAATAGAAGCTTTGGTTTAGATTGGCTTCATATGACTATGAAACCACCCTTTAATGATGCAATTTCATATCATGCTGACTGTGATCTAACTGCAGAATGGGTGGTACCGTTCTCTTTTCCCATCCTTCTACTTCCGAGGTCCCTGGTCCATTGAATGACCATGCGATGACCTGGATCTGCTTGCTAAACTACTGGGAAACTAATCAACAGTTCATGGTTGGACCACTACACAGCTGCATGGCCCTGGGAAGACGCATAAGGGAGACAGCATGTGACGGGAATACATTTCAAATGCACTGGGCAGCACTCAAAACACATTAAGGGCAAAGTTGAATTGCACCCTTGAAAAGCAAAGGTGAACTCAAGTTGTTTCTGCTCAGGATGACAGCTACCCCAAAATCTTTTAGGGCTTCACCTCATCCCTGTCTAGATAATCTCAATGCATTTCTTGTGTCAAGGTAGCATCTTTATTTTATGAAATGTTAGGCTCCTTTTCATTATCTGCCCAGCAGGGTTTTATGCTGCAGAAAGCAATGTGTCCATGGAGCCACTTATATGATTTTTAGATAACTCTGATCCTCCAAGAAGCTAAATTATATTTGTACCCACTTTGTGACTACTTTAAGCTTGCTAGAATCGTGCTTGTGAGCCCCAGTAGAAAAAAGATTTAGTCATTTCCCTGCTGTGTTTCTCTACAGATGTCCAGATACATTTTGGGGTTTTTTACCCACTTGTTTATTTATTTAATGTGTCTGATGAGTTCATTGCTGCTTGACAAGCTTCATGTACCTCTCATTCTCTACTAGATCAGAGTCATAATTTATTTTCTTTTGAAGGGAACCTGTATAAGGATTCTTATCAATAAAGGTTTCTAAAATAAAGGAGGGTGACAAAGTTCAGCTGACGAGGGCTCCTTTATTGACAGACATAGCAAGTGGAGAGCACCAAAGTCTCAGTAAATAAATGCCCAGTAATTGACTTAACAGAAAAAAAAAAAAAAAGCCAGACTTCTAACAAGCTGTATCATTAGCAATGCAAAAACCAGCCCTAGCTGTTGTTGTTACTGAGATTTTTTGTTATTCCCCTCCTCCTTTCTGGTTCTGATTCAACCTTTAATATTTTGCAAGATTTTGCCAGTAGAAAAAGCCTCTATACATCAAAGTGGGTAGTGAGTGGCTGGGACAAGGTTCTGTCAAGAGAGAGAATGGGACACTCAGCATTAGGAGGAAGAGCTGTGCACTTAGAGATGAACAGTTTTATTTTAATCCTTTCATCTACTTCTTTAGCTCCTTTTTGTTTCAGCTGCCATAAACACTTGCTGTGGAGCCAATGTTCGGTACTGAAAGGATTATTTTTTTTTATTCCTCTCATTTCTGTTGAAACATGACACTCAAATTGGAGATAGGAGCAGAGATCAACAAACCCTGTCAGCTCTTGTCAACCCAGGTGTAACAGTGTGATCTTCTTAAATTGCTGCTAATCTGCCAAAGATCTCTTTATCTGCAGTCTCCATCATGCTGTTTGCTCACATTTGGTTAACACTTTACATTTCCCTTTTGGAGGTGTCACTGTTTGCCATTTAGCAACTAAGAAGAATTGTGAGAGCAGCTTAAAGCACATGGATTTGGGAAGCTAGAAAAGCTGATTAGCTATTCAGGGAGAATAATCTTATTGAAAGTAGTAAGAGCTGTATAAAGAATGCTTTTCCCTTTCCTCATAACAATCTTCTAATTATGTTGTCAAGCTTGCTGTCGTGTTCTCCCCCTGAGCCATTAAGAAACCGTTTTCTAAGTTAAGAAAGAGATTTCCAGATCGTGATGATGTTTGCTGAATTTTTTTTTATTGTTTAAAGAATCTGTGTGTATTAAACCAAACATTAAAAAATGATTCATGTGCAGCATAATTATCTGAGATGAGGTGCTCAGGGCTGTGGTGGCGGCAAGAGAAGCAAGGGGGTGCTTGGCAAGCTGGTGTAACTCTCCCAAATCAGTGCCAGGGGATTTCACCTCTGTGACTGGGATCTGAGTCTAGTAGGGACCTTAGTGACTAAAATATAGTCACAAATCAATAGTTGCTTAAGGGGTCAGAAGCAAGGGCAACAGATATCTGCAGCTGCAGATTTCTAAGCAAAACCCAACCACGTTTCTTGGTAATGAACGGACAAGTCCAACTGTGCTCTAACTCACTCTTATTTTTCTGTTGTCCATATTTTGATGGGAAGAATAGGAGTCTAACTGTTAAATATTCCCTTCAAGTTGGAAGCCTGGTAATTTAGTAGCACAACATGGATACATTCATAACATCAGCATGTTGGTGGACATAAAATATCACACAATCAAAATAAAATGTACCAGTGGCCAAATAAAGCCCAGACCTGCTCAACAGTCTTCCTGTTTCTAGTTCATGGAATAAATATCACCTGTCCAATGGTTTTGACTTTAATGTTTTACTATTAGAGGTGCATCCATTTGACCAAACATGGCATCAGTGTTCATTCATTCATTTTCACTGCTGAGTGCCAAATAAAAGTTGAAGATCATATTAATAGCTTGTAGGATTTGGAGATGTATCATGTGATTCAAGCCATAGCACAGTTTAGGAAAAATCTGCCAAATAGCCATCTTTATCAAGATTACTAACTATGGTGGCAGTTCTGCCTTCATGCAATGTGCTTTGTTATTGAGACACAGTGATTTGATTTTCCCTAGCACAGTTTATGACTAAAGGTGTATAGAAAGTGTTACTGAGCAAATAAGGTGCACTGCATAAGTTCATCCTTGAAAGATATAATGGCATGCCATCACACATTTCAATTTTCTCAATGTTTCACCATTAGATTTCTTCCTTTCCCATTTGCCATTGCGTGACTCCACTTTATTCAGCAAAATTACTTTTGATTTCAACAGCAAGAGAAAAGAATTTGGTTAGTAAATTGTCCATATAAAAAATGCTTGTTACCTGAGGGAAGACAATTCTGTTTGACTGATGCAACTCACCAAACAAGGTCTGTCCATTTTTCTCTTATTTACACAGCAACAGCAGAAGCAATTTTTTTTATCACCTTCTTGTTTTTTACCGTGTCACATACAAAACTATTATCACATTTAGGTATACAATTGGGCAATTGAAAATTACTTGTCCTCTTCTCATAACATAAATCAACCATTTTCTTTGTTTACATATATACAGCAACAAATCCTCCTGCAGACTACCAGAAATTAGGAGCATTTCTAACAGAAACCCATTTTATTTGCACTTCTTAAAAGTTTGGTAAATATGTACAATATTTTGGAGGTAACAGATCTTCATTTTCAGATGAAACTATAGTATTTTTCCCAATGAGACAGAATTCATTTTTCTTTCATATAGACACATCCTATGTACTGTATTAACAAGGACAATATGTACTAGTGTATAACCTGGCCATGCTGAATTTGATAAAAAAGCTAACACTAACACTTAGCACAAAATTTGCCTGTATGAATGGAAAGCTAGGTGTGCATCAGGGACTTGACAAGTAGGAAGAAGCTGATATATATTTCATATATACGTGTATATATATTTCTTTTAGTGGATAGAGCTAAGCTTTGCTGCCATAAAGCATGCATTTACAGTGAGAATCAATTTCTCCTAAGTGAGACTTTCCTTTTTTTGATCTTCCAAGGCACTATAATCACAATGGAAAATACTTGCCAAAAGTAATTGCTGTTTTCAGACCCAACGTCATTCTAGAGAGTATGAATTTTATGCAGATTTTTTTGGTCAGCACTATATTTGACAAGGCCTTCGATAAGCCAGCTCTACAACGTACTCTTCCAGCATGTGACCTCCACGTTCACAGGGCCTCTATTAGCAATTCAGGGAATGTTTTATCAGAACAAGTTTCTGATCCATACTAAACCCAGCATTCTCCCATAATCACATGGGACTGACGTCCACGTCCTGCTCTTCCTTTTGATGGTGAAAATCAGTATTCTTCCCAGAGAAAACATCTCCACTACTTAACATATGAATGCCTAACATGAGGAATTGCATCAGGTTCTGAACTGTTGTTTAGACCTCTTGAAACTCAGTGAAAGGGATGTGCCACAACCTGACTGTAAGCAATAGCTGAAGGGTGCATACTCTGGGGAAAACTGCAGATTGCCTGTACAACTTTTCATATGTTTTTTTGGCCTGCTGGTTTGTTCAGGAACACTCTGCAAAAGTATCTTCAAGCACAGCAGTAATGGAACAGTGTATGTCAGCCTGCATACAATTTCACACTGGAGGGTATGGGAAGCATCTTTGAAGCTGATAGACATGTTGGTTGCCTTCCATTCAGGGTAAGAGACAAAACTATGCTCTTTCTTGGAGGTGTAACAAACTGAGATCACATTTAGTGCTCACGCTCTTTCAAAACTTTTATGCAGTAAACAGTTGCCATACAAATATATACTTTCTGCTTCCTCCTTCACCTTTCATTTGTTTCCTCTGCCTCCCTCCTCAGTGCTGCTATTGAGAGGTCTTCCTACAGAGGAACATACAAGATTTTTCTGATCATTCTAATATTGTGATCATTCACAAGCTGTATCATTCTTGACTCAGAGTATATAATTAATTTTCATTATTCACAATTTATGCGTGTCTCCAATGAATCATAACTTTTATATGTAACCCAGGTTTCTCACGATTATTGCACTCCAAGCCCCCAAGAAACAGGAGGATGCAGCCTCTGATTTGAAGAGCTTGTTTTCTAATTTGATCCAAGACAGAGGTGAGAATGAATGAGCAAAGAAGGAGAGAAAGAAAGAATAGTGGGCTTCTACTCATTACATAGGTTACTGATGTCACAGCTTGATGATTCTGAGTAATTTTCAAGTATCCATTTTATAAATGAACAAATAATGACTGCTGTCATTACAGGGCTGTTTCAGCACTATTTTTTGGCTGACTTTTTTAAGTGTCACTTGCAGAAGTGGGTCTTGAAGAGTAAAGGAACAGCAGAGAGGACAAACAGAAGATACCACATTTCCATGTTCATGATGTAACAGAGATAAAGAGTATAGAGCAGAGCCTTCCTAAAAACCTGCTTGCATACTACTTGTTTCAATTTACCTGGGAGAACAAAGGTCAAGTTGATAGTCCAAAGTGCCAGAAGACAGGAACAGAGGACTGGGGGACTGAGGAAGGGCAAAAAGGTTAAAAAAAAAAAAAAAAGGCCATTATGTGCTTCAAAACCTGTACCTATGAATGAAGTCCAGATAAAATGCCAAAAGGAGGAAGACTAGATGGGAGATAGAATTTGGTTAACTTTACACCAGATTACTGCTAAAGGTTGAGCTGAGGGCTTAGAACAATTGTTGTCTGTGGGTATGCGCTTGCGGAAAATGGTACTACTAACCTTAACTATGGGGGAGATCAATTTCAACTCACTGTAGTCATCCAGAAGTCAAGCGTCCATTTTAAATTCTGGAGACAGACAGCAGCACTTCCAGAGCAATATTTATACCTTCTTGCAAACAGGTTGTAATCATCAGGAACAGAACTAAAAAATGCATCAAAAGAGCCCTCTGTTTCTGCAGAATAAGCTGCTTAAACTCATTCTTATATTGTCTGTTTTCTTTCCATGATATGCAAAGGAATGTAAGGAATTGCACTATGTGTCAAATTTTAGGGTTTGGGTTTTTTTCTACTAGATAACACTATGTAGACTCCGTCCAAGTTTTGTTTATTTTATACACAGCTGCTAAAAAATCTCTCCCCATTTCTTGTGGTTACAAAGAGAAAATATTAATTGAAAGAAAGCTAAGATCCATAATGGCAGATTTTTGAGATAAAATACTTCACAAAATAATTTCCAAGGAAGAACTGTGACTGTAGTTAGATACCTGATTATTAATATTCCATTACAAACTAACTTCAGAAGAGGCCCCAGGAGGCATCACAGCTGCTTCCACTAAAAAAAATAATAATCCTGCAAATGAGATATCTTCTCATTTGAAGATCCAACCAATGCCTGCATTTTGCATCGATACTTGCTAAAGGTTACATCGCTGTGAGAAATCAGCAGAACATCTCCTACTCAGCTAGCTGTTCCCATTGACCTGTTGTGCCCTGTGATCCTCCAGGAGTTCAGTGCACCAACCACTGTCTTCACCCTGCATGCAGCTTCTTGTTCTGAAGGGTTACTTAAAAATTACAAGTCTTAGCAGGCATAAGAGGAAGAGGGGAGAGAGCGAGAGGTAGCCTTCACAATGTCCACTAGCTCTCTGCTGGACTGGTCTTAGCAAATGAACGTGACTTTGAGCGAGGTCTAAATGGAAATGTCAGAGGATGAAAAGTTTCTGTTCTTGTTCTTGGCAAGGAAAGTTGTGGGGTGTTTCAGGGAGGCAATGCACCAAACTGGAGCTTAGTCTTTGTTCCTAAGGTGAACCAAAATCCCTTAAATCCTACAGGACTCCAGCACAGGTGTGTCACCAAGGATCTGGGGGTAATCTGGCCTGTTCCAGCTAGAGTGTACACCCTTAGAGCACTGTCTTTCCTGGTTTGCTTTTTATTTCTTATGTTGAAGAACAATGAAATACGTATTTCAGACTGAATGCCTTCATATTACCTACTGATGTTTTCTTTGCAGAATGTCCATACTTTGCTTGCTTTCTTGTGCTTCATCTCTTTGGCTGGACCAACCTGTAACTACAGAAAAAGTTCTAGCACTGATACATTAGAGGTACATGAATCCAAATGGGGTGATGAACTCAGCAAAGCAGAAGGAACATTCTCTGGGAGGTTATGGTTAGAAAAGCTTAGGAACCACTCACTGCAGTAGATCTTCATATAGTGAAAGTTCACTGATTAGGAATATGGTATTGTTAATGTGCACTTCATGAATAAGCTGTAATTAAATAATTAAATAGTTAACATGAAGGTTATATATTTTCTAGCTGATAGAAATAAAATACCCAATTAATTTTTCTTAATTTTCTAGTTCCACTGTTCAAAATTAGAGCTATAAACTCATGTTTCCTTGCCACCTTCTCAGCCCTCTCACCAGTAATGGTATTTGGCTACTATGGTAGGATCAAGTCCACATTCAGAATATTGGAGATGCAGTAGAGGTGCAATGTGGAGTCCAGGTCATCCAAAAAAGACAACTACATCTGGTCATCCAAAGTAATCTCTAGGCAATTTTGGCTGTATGTCCTGTGTACAACGAGAGTTTAACACCTTCTTCCCATGTAAGATATTTGCATTGCAGACACCCACAGGTAAGTGCCTGACTGTGAAGCTGAATGCCACTCATAAGTTCCAAATATTGTCTCCAGCTTTTCTTATAGAGTAGATGCTTCAGATAAATAATCTGCTTAGGTGAAGTGGAGAATATTTTCCCCAAGATGCTTCTCCTATTGCTTCTTAGTCACTGTCAAACAGCAAAGTGGTCTTCCTGATGTCGTGGCATAAACTGGAGAAAGGATTTATTTCAATATTATGCAAAAATATCTTCATGCTTTGTTTTTAGTCAGTTTTTCTAGCAGAAGTAGGATAAAGATTTACATTTCTGTGTAAACATGAACCAAACCAAAACTTTCACATTTGAAAAGAATGGCATAATTCTTCAAGGTTTTTCTTCAGCTTCAATTGAATTTTGCCACCCAGCCTCAAGGCAGCATCTAGTATCATCATGTCTGTATACAGCTGGAAAGGTTTTGGTGATTGAACTTTCCCACTAAGTGATGAACATTATACAAGCCTTGGTAAAAGGGAAACAGAGCACTAAAACTTGAATTATGCTGACGCAACCAAAGTCTTGCCATTCCAGTAGAATATCTCCTAATTGCATCCCTGTACCAAACTAATGTGTTCATAATCTTCTAATAGCAAAACAAGTATGCCTGCTGTGTGTGTTTATGGAGTGGTTTGTAGTCTATCTTCTCTAAACAATTATCCCAAAGATAATTCCGTGATGGGAGTCATATGAAGTATCTACACAGAGTTGTACAGAGTCAAGTTAATCTGTGTACTGAACTTCTCTTTGGAATGTCCACTTGGCAACTGTATTCAGAAATACAATCATTTTTTTCTTGATCTTTTATGTCTGTAGTTTGTTGTTCTTCCCTTGCTTCTTTGCGTAAGCAATTGGCATTACCCTGGTTGGAGAGCCACTAGTACTTGCTTTCATCTGTTAGAAGTGGGAGAAGTAAATAGGGTCTGCATAATGTATTTTCAAGTACACTAGTTAAAAGTCAGTTTGGGATAAATTATCTACAACAGCACTTAAAGGAGAGTTAGAATGAGAGAAAAATATATTTTTTTACTATCTCCCTCCCCACCATTTCCATAACGCATTAGTTAAACCTAAATTCTGTCCTTGCTCAAAGTTATGCCTGTTGACAAGAGTTTTCTTTCTTAGGTATCTTTCACAGGCCCTTTGAGAGAAGCCCACAAATCCCACTCCAAAGTGAATGGCTTTCCAGGAGGAAAGGGCACCCCTGCTGCTGAGAGTAAAAACCTTGCTAGATTCCTATGGAAAGGATGGGAAACGCTAATCATGATTGAAAAGGCAGAAGAGTATGAGATGCAGACCACACTTTGAATAAGGACAAAGCAATTAGGAAGATGTTTTTTAAATCGGTGTCTCAATCTCTACAAGCAATTCAGCCTGAAGAGGTGACTTCTAATGTAAGACCAAGGCAGACAAAAAATGCTTAACTGCTAACAGATCCTTCAACCTTGTGTCAATCTCTGTCAACACCCACAACCAGAAAACATAACAATTTGGAAAGTGTTCCCAAGAATGGAAACCAGGCCACCCTCTGCAGCTAGAGGGTTGGTTACATGCATCTGGCAGCCAATGGTGTCACCTGATCTCAGACATCATGAATATGTCTTGGATTTATAAGACAGATTTTTTTAAAAAAGTAGGAAGTATATGAGTCTTTCAGCTGATGTCAGTGAGTCCTGCACCAGACTATCTTGAGTTTTAAACTCCCACAAAAAAGAAGTAGACTTTCTGAATTTTATTCCCTCATTCAAAAATCCATAGATTCAGAGCAGGAAGAAAAGCTGCAGTATTTGGCTGGATCCCCTGTTCATACTGGATGTGGCACCTTTCCTAGAAATTGGACCACAGTGTGTCTTGCAGAAAAAGACTATTTTGAAGACTCCAGAGACTAATGAGCTTGCTATCTGCCCTGGTAAGCAGCTCCAGCATTTAATTAACTTTACTGCTAGGAAAGTATTTTTTTCCAGTTTGATTTTGTCTCCCAGCTATTATTATGCATTTGTCTGAAAGACTGAATAGCTTCTCCCTACAGAATATCTTTTGCATGTGTGATAATCTAAAGACAGCAATCAAGTTGCCTATCAACGCTTTTGCTAATAAACAGTGTAGAGTTTCCCCAGAATGACACTGCATGGATTTTTCTTCCATCTTCTAGGACATTTTTGTGCTTCCATTTTTGAACTATTTTAAGCCTTTCCCATCCTTCTAGAAAGGAGTACACCAAAGCAGGACACAAGATTTTTACAGAAGTCTCATCAAGGCAAAAAAAACCAAACCAGTTCTTGGTTTCTATTTCAGATTTCTAATTATCCAAGGACTTCATTGGTCACACCATCACCAATAAAACTTAGGTTGAGGCAGTTGTTTATGGCAACACCCACCTCCTCTGAGTTTTCTGACAGGCTTCTACACTATAGATATATCTTGTGATGTTCATTCCTAGATTTCCAAATGCAGTGTTCATTTCTAGATGCGTCCATTCCACATAAAGTACATAATGGTGGATTGCACTTTACTCCATCCTCTGCTGCACGTTATTTACTAACTTGCTAGTCTGACGCATAAAAATATAACTAGAAAACATTTTTTTACTTACTTAAAATAACAGCAATCAAATTAAGATTTGAGCAGGGCTGCAACAGTTAACAAGTGTGTGCTTTGTGTGTGTGAACACATAGAGGGTTGAGCCCAGCCATACATTAAGTTTTTTGTTCCAGGGAGGTATTTGTGAATCTGAGTGGAGCAGAAAGGCACAAGCAGAAAAGTTTGGTAACTATTTATGTGGGTGATTGAAATAATTTAATATTTTGAGACCAAGAACCATTCCCTAGAAACTCTGGAAGTAATGCTCATTGATGCTCCCTATTAGCAACTACACTTTAAGACCTGTCACTGAACCAATTTTTAATCCATCCAACTTGCACCTGCTAATCCAACGTAATATAAGATTTTTAATCATGCAGTACTGTGTCAAATGCCTTGGAGAAATCCATGTAAACTATGTCAGCACAGTTGCCTTTATCAAGCAGACCTGTAATCTTGTCAAAGCAAGCTATCAGTTTTGTTTGACAAGACCTACTTTCCATGATACCATACTGACTGGCATTAATTAGATTTTTAATCTCTAGGTTTGTGTTGCTAGAATCACAAATTAAATTTTCATGTAACAAGTTAATCTACCCTGCTGTCCCAGGTCACTGAACAGACTCCTCTAAATAGGCAAAATTTCATTACAGCTCTCCATTCTTTTGGGGTTCCCTAAATTTTAAGTTTGCTTTAAGTACTTTCAGTTAGACAGATTCTTCTGGTATCTTCATCAAGTCTTCTTCAAGACTTGTAGATGAATTACTAACTATGAACATGTCACCAACAGGACACATAGCACAATTTGAAAGAAAAATATCTGGCTTCACTATTTTTTTAAAAAAAAATTATTAATGCATCTCAGCTGTATCATTGGAATTATTTCTGTGATAAAGTGAAGTTAAATGCCTGAAATAATAACTCCGTTGGGCATAATATTTATGGATGTTTATGAGTACCTTTTAAACCAGGTACAATTCACTACAACTCATCTCCCATGACAGACCAAGAAGCGAAAGAAGTGGTTACTTAGAGTTGATAACAAGAGAAAATTTTCTGTGGTTCTTAGTGCAACTCAGCACTCATGAGGTCCCCTCTGTAATACTAATTCCTCTTTCATTAACACATTTCAAGAAAGATACAGACCAACGGCAGGAAGTCAAGATGAGTGCAGCAGCAATGGAGAAGCAAAAGCTGTGAATAAATGTCAAAAAATTTGAGCTGCTATCAGTAGAAAGGGTGACTGGAGGTGAAGGTAACAGCCTTCAATGAAACATCACTGCACAGCAAAAATAGGAGCATCTGTTCTCCTTGGCCCTTGATTTGTGACAGTGGAGACTAAGGTTGAATGTGCAGCAAACCTAAAGACAGCAACAGCAAAGCCTTGCAGCTGGTGGTCTGGAGACTGTGCTGTGTCTTGCTGGATGTTTTTTCTGCCTTGGACAATGAAATGAGCAGATGATCCCTCCAGGTCTCTTCTAGACCTGCCAGTCTGTTTCATGGCTGTCAGGAACAGGACTCTTCTGGCCAGGGCCTCTCATGAGATGGAAAGTAGAATGAAGGTGTAAGAAACCCTCTTTCTTCCAACATCTCTCCTTCCAGTTATGGCATTCTTTCTCCTGTGAAGGTTTGGGGAGGTTGGGGGGACAACGACGGGGACAGTTGTGTCTGCACATCCTGAAAAATAGGCAGTCTGGCATTCTCCTTGTCATACCATGGAGTCAGTTCCGTTGTTACAAGCAATGAATTAAGGACTGAGGTAGATACCTCCTGCCACTGTAACTTGCCTCTGTTTCCTCAGTCCACATTAAATGCTCACTTATGAGTTATTTTATCATTTTTAAATGATCTTGGCATTTATTTTATTTACTAATAGCAAGAATGTTACTGGTTCTGTGTGGGCTGCTTGTAGCGACAGGCAGCAGCATAACAGAGCCTCTGCACAGCTGTTAATGTCGCTTCTTCACTGGGAGTGAGTGGGAAGAGTGAGGAAATGAGTGGAGATTTGGCTTCTTCCCTTTGGCGTGCCAGTTAGCGAGCTGAATCATCACAGCAGGGAAAATGTATAACGGTGTATCAGCAGCAGACGACTTCCCTCTGGAGCACAAGAGCAGTGCAATGTACTTTTAGGTACTTCTCCATAAGAAATGATGTCTAGATGGTACAGAACATACCACACACAGATGCTTGAGTTAGCCTTGAATTAGTTGGTTCAGGCACAAGATGTCAGACAGAGACATTAGTATGGTATACTGCCTTGGCTAATTTATCCCAAATGACTGATATTTCTCAAACCCTGTATTGTGCTACATAGACATCTTAGTGACACTCAGGTAAGGTAAGGTTTGGACTCTTAAGCTCCATATCTCTTCAGACCACGACTAAGCTATTAACTGCTGAAGTTCCTTAGTGTTTGGCATTAAACTTGTCTTACATTTGTCTTTTTACACGTGCGTGCATGCGTGCACGTGTGTCTGTGTGTGTGTATCTGGCAGGGCATCACTACAGACACCAAACACTTAAGCCCATGTAATCTATCACCTAGGCATTTCTTTTCCTCTTGAATCTGACTCCTAAGAGGTCCATCTCAGTCAGTAAGACCTCTTTGAAATCACCTTTTGGAGTAAGATGTACATAACATACAGAGGAGACCACGTTCTATTTAATACCTTAACTGGATGCCTTGTGCTGAACCAATATGTCTTACTATTAAAGAATTAAAGATCTAGCATCCCCTGAAGAAGTACATGTAGCCTAGGGGACAACCTTTTGCCTAGAGGCTGGGCAGTCATATGGTTGTCCTGAAAGAGCTCTAGGTGCTCTGCAGTCCACTCTTGGGAACTGCTTTCATGTCATAGATTGGATATGGTCTTTTTATAAAATAACTTTTAAAATTTTTGGAGCAAGATTAAAAAACAGCTATATTCCCTTCTTCTATGAGCTTGCTTAGTAGACAGGTTCCACGCTCTTCTTAATCACTCCCTAACTCTGTCCTAACAGATCTTCAGGGTTACCACAAAGTTGAACAGTCAAAAGAAGAGGTGAAAAGGTGGATAGTGTCATGTTTCCCACTCCGTTGATAGGCAGACCATAAAGGGACACCCCACTGTCCATGCAAGTTCCAGAGGCCAGATATCCCTTCTGCTGCAAGAGTTAGGGTAATCTTTCTCCAGAAAGCTAACAAGTGGCATGAAAAGAGATCATGTCAGGCTTCTAAACAAATTTGCTGATTGAAATACAACTTTGACCAATTTGAATTCAATTATTTATGCTACTACTTATTTCCCTAATATATTCCAAACAAAACCTTTAGACACAAGCATATTTTGCAGTCAGTTCCTTTATGACCTGCCACACTGCAGGCTACTGCGCAGTTTCTCAGGGTTCATTGCTAACTCCTGCTACCAGGTCAATTCCATTTCCAGAAGGACTCCAGGGTTAGGATAGTTTATCTCCCACACGTTGCCCTCTGGTTCAGCTTGGCCCTTTCTACTCTGCTGATCCTTCTAAAGTACCACATCTGAACTTACTCACTTAATCTCTCACATGGCTGTCTGCACTGGAATGTTTATTCATGTGTGCTATTACAGTTTACTAAACTTCAGTAAACTTCAGAACTCCTGATAGCCAGGGATTTATTTTGTATTTTCATTCAACAAACCACATTAATCATACATTATTTATTAAAATCCTTTCTTAAGGATAAGATGGAAATGTAGCTTCACCTACAACTTTAAAAGTGTATGATCTTCTCAGAGATTAAAAAAAAAAAAAACAGTTTAGCTACTTGCAGATACTCTGTATAGTATTAATAGCATTGTTAAGGCCTTGAGTTCTATTTCAAAAACCTTACAAGTTATATAATTTATATGTCTCATAGCTTCCCAATTTTTCCTGTATATAGCTTAATACAAAAGGCTGCTTTAGAAAACCCAAATAAGCAAAAAATCTTCTCCATGCTCAAAGGAAGCACTGGCAGTTGTTAGAACAAATCTCATGAAACAGATCTTTTTTCCTCTGCTGGCAAATGAAGAGGAGCAGCAGGAGTGATAACTTATCTGAAAAATGGAGGTCCAATTCAAAAAGCTACTTGAACACATATTCAAGGGAAACCTATCTCAGTTTAAGACAAGCTTCAAGCCCTGTCTCAGTTATAAGTGACTGATCCTGCTGACCTCCTTGAGCCATGTGTTCCTGCTATAAGCAAAGCACTTGCTTAAATTCTGTAAGGACCCAGCCTCCAGAGCAGTGTTTGGCCAACTACTTGCCCTTTCTTTCCTCACCCCTCACTCTCCAACTGTCTTTATTCTCCAGTATATTGGAGGCAGCCCCAATATATTTGAGACTGCTTCAAGAAGGCATGGGGAGGGATTAAAAACCTCTGAGATACAATGCCAGAGTCACCAAGGAGATGGATCAATATATTATACCCACACAAAGTAATAAAAAATTTAAAGGTCAATCAGCAAAAAACAGATATCAAGAACTTTATGTTGTGATGAAGAAATCACCAGAGAAATTTAGTACAAATAAAACCATTCAGCCACTAGAACCACAAGCATCTTTACTCCCGTATTTCAAGTGATTTACTGGACGAGTTATCTTGGTCAGAAAAGTATACTGCCATTCTGTAAGGCTCAACAAGAGCATGGATTCATCCATAAGAAATCCCTTTAGCCCATAAGCAAGCATCTTTCACCAGTGACTTCTACCCAGATCTGGGGAAATTTTTTCTTCTTGTTGAAAAGGCTCTGTTGAAGTTCTGTCATCTTGGTTGCTGCAAAAAGGCTATGATGACACTTGAATAGTTAGCCTATTGGCTCCAATTGATTTCTTTTCATACTTATTCAAACATGTAGGGACAGTTCTTGGGCACCACATCATGTAGTTCAAAGGAACAGCACACAGACTGCTAACTAAACTTTGTGCTGTACCACACAACGAATAAAAGTGACCACACCATTTCTTCAGTATCTCCTGATTTTTAATTCTTACCTGTACAACTTTAACAGTATTTTAAGGAGCTGTAGTACAGAAACAAACAGCCAGGTGTGCCCTGCTTTAGGATCCCATCAGCATGTATCCAATCTGAGTGAGCCATCTTGTTGAATTTTATATACCTGAGTACCTTGCTGAGACAATATCGGCATCCTTAAAATGGCTTGAGATTTTTCTCCTGTAAGTCTGATGGGATTCCTTCAGTTTCATCTGGAAATCAAAAATCTCACAGTTAGTTTAATAGTTAATGAAGAACTTAATGCCAGTATTATGGAAATTGCCAAAGAAAAAAAGACATGGCACTTTTCACACAGTGAAAAGAATGACACTTTTTTCAGTATCAGAAAAATGTAGCATTTTTGCTTCCTGAACTTGACAGTTCTTTCAAAGCTCCTTCAAATTCATAAAGCCCTAACCAAAGCATTTTTATTTATACATGTAATTCAATTAATTTTAAAAGAAAATACCTAGTTAGATGCATGTAAACATACTAGTTATGCTGTATATCTTCATTTTTTCCACTTCAGTGATTGAAACTGTGTAGAATAGACTGTAAAAACTGCACCAAAGAGCATATTCTCTTTTCATTGCCTGTCAAATTATTGCTGTGACACCCATAGTTGGTAGCAAAACATTGTGATCCACTGTTAGCAATGAAACACAGAGTGTGAGTTGCTCATTGAGTTTAGGTAATGTACCATAAAACATTGCATAGAAACACTAATTTTCTCAATATATATTAGTAGACAGACACAGTGTTTACCAATGAGAAGTTGAAGATAGTTTTAAATATACTTTCTTCATCTGAAGGCTTTCCTAGGCTCTACTTAATCACTTTATATTTGGGATTGCATTAGAGATGAATGGCCTCTGTGCTGAAGGAGCAGAAGCTGCAATTTGACCTATGTGTCTGTCAGTCCTGGGCAGATGTCACACCTGGCAAATGCTGACATTTTTACAGTGAGCTTCAATCATATTGCATCATATCTTTGACACTGAACTACCAGTTAAGGCATCAGGGGTGTTACACCCACCATACGTTTTGTCAGTTTTATCATGTTGCTTTGATTACTCTTCCTTTGTACTTGATGTACATCCAACATACAGGAAATTTGTAGACCATTGCTTCAGTCCTGCTGGTATGTCTCTTAGCAGTCTAAACACTGCACCTGACATTCGCTCCTTCCTCACAGACCTGCCCTGACTTCAGGTATCTTACTGAAGATGATCTTGAGACTATTGTTACAGTGTGGCTTTAGGATCTGTATAGATAAGAGCTAGTTTTCTTTAATTTATCTGAACTGTATAAAAAGAATCATAAAACCCAGTATTGTCAGCCTTTAATAACACTCCATTGAAACCTTTCATTATCTTAATATTAGTGTATTCAAGGAGAGGTTCTTTGTCTCTGTCCTTTTTCTTAAGATGCCTGTTTCTCAGTGTTAAGTAGCAATTGTTGGCTAAGACCAGCAGAGGGGAAAGCACTATTCCTGGATAGCAAAACAGTTGATCTAAGCACATCATAATAAACTTTATAAAGTGGCAAACGCTGTGGCTTATACATTTGTTCATTATCTTTTTACAGTTTTTCCCTGTAAGATTTATTTTCTATGTAGCTTCTTACACTGCCTTTGTGGCTGTAGATGCTGAGGTCTGGTTGAGTGCTGAGACTGACTTCTGTTGTACATGCTTCATTCTCTGTCCTATCCCCTCTGGGGAAAGAATTGTGTGTCGTGGATTTGCCTTTGTGACCTGACTAGGAGGGACCGCCAAATGCTATGCACTACAGGAAGGTGTGTAAAGGAGATTCATCCTAAAAGAGTTCCCCAGGACACTTACTCAACAGGCCATAAGGCACTGCCTCATCACGAACAGCAAATCCCTTCCAGCTAGATTCTCACTGCCAGTGCCAAGCATCTCTTCACTGACTCAGACAAAGCTGGGGCAAGATGCCCCGGAAAGTAGGGAATGTGAACCTGTCACTGCTCTCTTGACCTCAAATGTCATGACAGTCATGATGACAAAGCACATCACAAAAGCTAAGTAGTACAGAAATATAAACTGTAGCACAAATGAACAGAAGCCACAAAAGCTATGCCTTGCCACTGGAAAAGAAAGGTAATGATCTTAGAATAGTCAATAACCTGTGCTTTGTATTGTCAGTTATCCAGACACCCCAGGAAGTGGATCACACCTTAGGAGAAAACAAAAAAGACTGATAAACCTTGTCAGTCCTGTTAGGAGAGAATGTCCCTTCTGGACTACAAAAGTGGTAACAATTAATGTAAGCTTGTGAGCAAAACATGACTGTTGACCACAGAGAGGTTTTCTGTATCATTGTGGCTAAATCCATACCAGCTCACGCAGTGAGCATCCTCCCATTCTACATACACACCTCATCCTGGAGAAAGACTTGAGAGGATACTGTTCCCTTGTTTGCCTGACCTGCAGCCCAGATGAAAACAGACCATGTTAGTGTTAGAAAACAGACCAGAGGTGTTAGTCTGGATAAGTGGGAGACTAGGACCAATAAACATGTCATAGCATACGTCAAAATCTACGTCCAGGCACAGCCCAAGACCAACAGCTCCACCTCCAGCACCACCACCCACTCAGACTTCATGCTTAGGTGAGGCCTATTTCTGATGCTTTGAAGAAGGGTGATCTTTCTACTTTCCTACCCACCACCACTCAGAGGTAGTTCATCCTGGGAGAAGAATTCCTCCACGGCTTCTGTTCATGGCCAGCCAGAAGTGTAAAGGTAGATATTAATTTATCAGCAAGTGAATGGCAACTAAATATCTCTTCAGTTTCCTCCAAAAAGTCAAGCACCTCAGGTGTTACCACACCTGAACCCTCTTTAATTTTCATGTATTTTGTAGTCACTTATATGTTATGGTTCTCATCAGGAAAGATGGCAACCTGACATAAACAGCATTATTCCTTTAATCTAAAGACAGATTAAATAAGCAATATTTTAATAATTTTTGCATATAGACAAATGATTTGGTTTCCTTGGCTCTATTAATCACATTTATTTATTCATTTCTCAAAAGTTTTTTGCTGTCTCTGTCTTCTTTATTTGAATTTCATATGAAAGGTATGGGAATGAGCCAGACCTTTTATCTTACCCTAATAAACATCCTGTAATGTAAAAATGAGCACAGATCAACCAATGTGTATGGCTGGTATTCCCTTCATGTGCTCTAACACCTGGCAAAATTATTCATTAATTCAACAGCCACATTTAAAAGCAACAGTTCAAAGGCCTATGAATGGTAGAATAACGTGTTCAAAGCTGAAGAGCACTTCAGCAGCAGCAGTGTCAGAGTTTAGAGAAAGAACCATCTCCTGTGAGATGGAGGGCTTGGAAGAGTGAGACAGTGGTTAGGAGGATCTCTGCTTTGTAAACTTGTGTCGTCGGCCTCTGGCAAGGCCAGTGCAGATTAGCTGACATGTATTTAAGAAGAGAGAGGCATACAGTGGGGAGAATTTTCCACACTAAAGTTTCTCCATGAAGAAAACTTTCTTGGGTTATGTGACTTTCTTCCCCCATGAGTTAGTCACCAGGGGAAAAGTAAATCATGAATTAAATACAAAACACAGAAAGGAAAAGAAATCATAGGAGTTTGGTGCAATACTTTGATATATGTTAGAAGATGAGTAATATGTCGCATAGCTTCTATCAGCTGAGAAGCCTGACATATGCTAGTCACATAGAGCTATTTACAGAGTTCTTGTGTTTGCTTGTTCCAGGTGAAATGCACCATGTGCAAGAAGGTGTCCAAAATTGGGCTTGCTGCACCTCAAATGGCTCCATCCTCGAGATGCATTTTTGCCAAACAGATTCCTACCTTCTCTGGCAAGGTATATATTGATTTTAAGCATAGGTCCAGATCGACACGGAAGCCAGTAAGTCCTAAGCTTTGATAATACTTGGATGCTTTCACATAGGGTATTTGTACAGCTCCAGGGCCTAGCAAGACAAAGATTTGGACTTGTGCCATCCTTAGCACAGTTCCAACCAAACATCCATGACTATCTGCATCACGGAAGAGCCACACTTGTTCAGACCACTATATGACCAAGACTGCCTTCTAGGGACAAGAAACATCAAATCCATGACAGACCAGCCGGTGCGGGGTCCTGTTTGTAAATTCATGATGCTGCATACAACAAGGTGTTACTGGACATTTAATCTACTGAGCTGCAGGTGTTCTGAGTCTTACACTGTAGATGCACATTGTAAGACATGGTGCATGTGATGCATGGAGCAGGCTGTGTGCCCATGTCTACCAAACAGTTTAGAGAGACTCTCTAAACCTGTCTGGTTCCAAAACTTTTGCTCTTGCTGTAGTCAAATGTGTTCATTTCAGGGAGCCTGTTTCTGTGCAGAAACACTATGGACTTGAGCTTCAGGAGCTGACTCTATTTCATAACAATTTCTCTCCTGCAAAACTATACCATCATAAGGGGTCTCATGCAATGCTTGGTGAAGTCCACCAGCATCTTTCAGTGAGAATAAAATCTCCCACTGACTGCAGTGGGCACTGGATCAACCTCAGGTGAGACTGTCTTTCCAGGATTCACAAATCACTCTTTCTTTATCTCACAATTTTCTTTCCTTTGGTGATGATATATTTCTCATATGATAAATCACTGGAACAGGGACTCTCATTTACATCTTAAGACACTATCTCCTGAGGGTGCAAGCAATTATTCCATAGCACCTTTCACCTTCTTCAGTCTATGTAATTGTAAATGCTTCCATCCATTAAGTGATTTTAAATTGATCTTCTCCCTTAACTCTCTAATCTTTCCTCTCAAGGTTATTCAATTATATGTGTTGTATTGGGTGGTGTTCCATTAAAGGGTTTCATGGTTTTGATCCAGTAATATGTGTAAGCCTTGGGTGAAGGAGAGACAGCTGATGGTCTCCTGCTTTTATTTTGAGACCTATTTTTGCTGCACTAGATTGTACAGCTAGAAAGCTCAGGTCTGTAAAAAAAACTGGATTTTTTTTTTTTTTACTTATTAATTGAACTGTTGGTTTTATCCAGGAAAGCAAGATGCAAAGGGTGGGGTTTGTTTTATATAAATACCTTCTCCATACTTAAAAAAGAGGAAATAATTCAAGGCTACATTTCCAGCAATATATATTTTTAATTCAATTTCTACATTTCTGATCTCAGGAGGAAGAACAGCTCTTTAAGAACCATGAAACTCTGAAGTTACATTTCTACACACACTACTTCGAAAAGATGATCCCTCATTTCAGTTTCGTACTGCACAGCAAGGAAAATTTCTAGGTACAGAGATATTGTGTGCCTTCCTAAAGACTTACTCTGCTTTTTAACTGAGTCAGAGCAAGATCAGCTCACTGTGCTAAGATAGTGCTGAAATAGTGTTAAGATTAAGATAATAGGCTGGAATCAAAATAAACACCTTAATAAACACATTTTCAGACAGGTGAAAGGGAAATCATATTCATACGCATATATATATATATATACAGAGAAATTTCTGGCATCACTGTTTTTCCATTAATTTCCCAAATCATGTCAGTGGCTGACAGTAAACAGAAGTGGTTAACATCAAGTCCTCTCATTGCCTTAAAATGGAACTGCAGATGTGGCATTTGGCACTGTGACTTGTTCCAGATGTCTATCACATTGCTGTATGCTGAGTCACTGTAGGAAAAAGATGATAAATAAATAAAGGTGTGGGAGCAGGGGTGACAGGTTGCAAGCACTCACCTTACGACAGGTGCTGCTCTAGAAATACAATGACTATTTCAGGCTGAGAAGCACATCACCCACAAGTCTCATTAACATTGATGTAATGAAAGAAGACAAATGTTACTGTAGAAGATTACAAGTGAATAGTTTCCAAGCTCGTACCTCTTTCAATTTGGGTCACAAGGACTTTGCGACACTATATTGTGTTACAGGTGGTTAAACTGAGTGAACAGCTCTCCTCTCACCCATGATTCTTACCTAATGATGGAATCTAAGTGAGCACACACATCCTTAACCTCATTGGACTTTGGACTAGATCACATCACTGACTTCCAGTTAATTTAATCTGATTAAATGAGAGCTGCACTTGGGCCATGGTGTATCTAAGTATCATATATTCAGCTCTTCAGTTCTCGTTAGCTTTGGGGTTTATGACTACAAATACCAAAAGTGACTACAGTGTGGTCAGAAGAGCACTAGGCGTTCAGGTACTTTTACATTTTGGCTTACATTCAGTGAACAAACAAATGGCTTTTTAACAAGCTGACTTCCTCGCTATCAACCATCTGTAAGACCTTTTTGCCTAAGGTTGACAGCAGAGGTAGCAGATGGGAACACACATCCGTTCTCCAAGTATTTTGGGCAACAGTTTGGCACCCTAGTGCAAGCTTGCCTCCATTAAATCAGCATATGATGAAAAAAGTACCTGGAAGCTGGGCACCACCCCAAACAGAGGGATGGGAAAAATACCATCTCAATTACCTGCAGCTACATCTGTTTCAGTTTGTCTGTGATAGCCCATGTCCCACTCCAAGGACATTTTAAAATGCCTCTTATAGGAATCAATCCCATAACCCTTTTGGAATTCCCACAAAAGAATCATACAATCAGAATCACAGAATTATTTTGTGACAGGCTTGGAAGGAACCTTAAAGATCATCTAGTTCCAAACACCCTGCCAAGGGCAGGGACACCTTCCACTAGATCAGGTTGCTCAAAGCCCCATCCAGCCTGGGGATAGAACATACACAGCTCCTCAGAGCGACCTCTTCCAGCGTCTCATCACCCTTCCAGTGGATGCTTCAATTGTTATAGGAAACGGGTTCCTAATATTGCCGGTTTGCATCATCTGACATTCTGTCCTTTATAATGTCTTTTTGAGTGTAAGGTTCTGGCAACCTTCACTGAACTTCAGCTGACATGTAAGTAATGCAAGTTATTTAAAGCACATCAAAGATCCATTGAACCAGTGAGAAGTATGTCTCATACATACCAAGCTTAAGTTTCCCAGTAGCCAGTCATCATCCACAGCAGCCTCTACCTATCATAATCACAGGGTGACTAACGATGTGCCTGCTTCTCAAGTCATAATGGTAGCATATTCGTATAGTGTTTTCACTTTTTTTTTTCTTTTGGCCCTTTCTTGCAGCTGCTGGTTAGTAGCATTTTCCTCTCATTTTGTTCCATGCAACCTCTTTGCACTGAATCCCAGATGCACGTAAAATGGCCACAAAAGAACTATCTGGGTTAAATGAGTACTAAACAGGTTTAAAATTAGTGCTTATTGTTTGGAAGCAGATGCAAGCTTCAAACAAATGCAAAACATCAATGCAAATGCAAAAAGGAGAGCAATTTGAAAATCAGATCCTAAGTACTTGATTCTATAGGTTGTTTTTTCTAGTAGTAATACCCAGAACAGTTCTGTTAATGTAATGGAAGCACATTGAATAACTACTCTACCAGCATTTGTGTCTGCAGAGTTCATGAATCAGCAAAATAACTCAGGTTCCCTGCTATTCTCATTTTAATGAACTGTTATCTCTACAAAGCTACTCTTTCAAAAGCTAGTAAACACTGCTACACATCTCTATATTACTTTCCACAGAAATTATTATTAGCTTATAGAGTTATTTTTGCTGTTTTCCTTTACCTTTTGCACTGGTTTTCTTGAAGGCTAGTCATATCCAGAATCATGGGCCTGAAGATCTACAGTGCTAAAGTCTAATGAGTTTTACTTTTTCATACTAAATGCAAGTTGATGGCAGCATATGAGGGAAATGTCTACGTCAAATTTCTTTAAATTCACCACTGACAAAATCTTATCTTTTTCTGAATTTTCATTCTTTATCCTGCTGTGCAACTTGAAGCAAAACCAAGCAGTATATTTGTGTCAACATTTCAGGTAATGTCATGGAGGAGATTTGCTTTAGGCATAAGCAAAGCACCCGTTTCCTAGCATGGCACATGAATAACAGCAACAGAATCATGGTCTAAAGTGAGAGAGGGAAACCTCCCAAGTTTAATAGATGTAGCCTCGTTCCTTTGCCCAGCCTGCGGAGACTCAGAGGTAGGCACAGAACTGTTCGTGAGCTATTCTTGCAGTGCATAGAAGACATCAAGATAGAGTGAGCTCCCCAGCTTAAGTAGCAGACCACCGATGCTGTACTGCTGTGCCATTTTGTGTTTGCCTCCACCTGTGTTGTGCTGCTGCTTCGGCTGAGGGACGTGGCTGAGCAACTGGTAGGTGCTTCAAGAGCAAGGAGCAAGACAAGGGAAGCTGGATAGTGGAAGATGGCCGTGGTGGCCCCACTTCCAGTTGCCTGGGAGCCCCTCATAGTGCCTGAGGGGCAGACACACTCACCCAGGGCTGGGGAGGAGGCTGTTTACAGCCAGGCACAGAATGAGGCTGGCTGCCCAAGGAGTGGATCAATGGCTACTTGATCAGGGGCAGAAACGCTCACTCAGCTTCAGTTCCCCAAGTCTGGAAAGATGGTGCCCTGAAATTAATTTTTTTTTCATCCCTCAGATGCATTTAATTTGGCTTTGGCCTTATAAAGCCTTGAGCTGGCTCTAAGAATTGATCAACAATGAACTCTGAAAGCATGGTGGTGCATAGGAGGCCGGGACCATCCAGAGTGCCACCACTAAAAATTCAAGTTCCCTCTGCAAAGAACAGATGAAATGTAAACTCCCTCAAGCAGTCTTCACCTCCAGTAATGCTACAGCTATGACTCAGTGGATTCTTCTCTGGACCCTGTGTGTCATAGGCTTTCATTACAGGAAGCAGTTACAAAAAGTACTCTGCATAGAAAAATAAGCAGCTTTCAGGTAACATTAGACTTCCAGCTTGCATTGCTTACTAGAACACCTCAACAAAAAAGTTATTTCCTGCAGGACTGCAGGATCACCTATCCTGAAAGATTTTTTTTAAGATCTGCTCTTAAAAAGTCTTGTAATTGTCATCAGGATGAAGCGTAGTGCTGAAAGGGAAAATAAGTTTCCATATTTGTCTATAAAGTGCATCAAAAATATGTTGGTGTGTACCAACTAAAATAGCAGTGATTTTGATGTAGATACCCAACTATTGAAATCAGAACAGGGACAACAGCTAGTTTCAGAAACAGCTTTGAACATGTGTTAGGTGTAACAGCTTTTGGAAGGGTTATGATTTAATGTCAGCATTTGGGGACAAAAACAGTCAAAAACTGCTGGAACAAAATGACCATTATTCCCCAGTGTATTGTTGCCAGTAGCCTCTTGTGGCTTACAGTTAACAGTAGATGCTCACTGGGACTCATTTTCATTGCAAGCCACATTCATTTCTGTGTATTATCCGTGTCACTGCTCTCTTTAGTAACTCTGACTTTACCTCTGCTACCTGCTTATTTGAGCTTTTTCAAATTGGGTAAAAAAACTGTTGTATTTTGTACCATTTTAACTGTTTACCAGTTTATAAATATTATGGTTTTGTTTGCCTTCTCTTTTTCTGTATTGGTAAATATCAGAGGTGTGAACAGAAGTGCAAGTAAAGTGAAGATGATCATAGTTTTCTTTAAAATATGTGTCTAGGACTTGAATAAAATAAACATATTTGACAGGATGGCCTATGCTCACTTTAAAAGCACAGAGGTTGCTCTTACATGTCAAAAGAACACTGCAGAATAGACAGCTATACCTTAGTCATTAGAACTGCAAAGAGAATAAAGATTGCTAGTCAGTGCTGACAGCAGCACCCTGGTCTCAGGAATGAAGAAATGTCCCTTCCCCAGCTATTGGAATAATTTGCAGGCACTTGACATTAAGGGAGCTCTCTCAGCCTGTTCCTAGAAATCAGTGAACTCAGTTTTCCAGTACCTCCCTGGTATTTTTTTAAAGTGACACCAAAAATACTTTGGCACACCTCTGTCCATCACCTAATCCATGAACTGTGTTGCAAGATTCACCATAGACCTGCATGCCAGGAAGCTACAGCTATGATTCCTTCTTATATATTATTGCCTCCATCCCCAGTTTTTCAGTTGCTGGGCAGGCCAAAGGCAGTCAGGCACGTACATATTTCTCCAGACATGGAGGCAGTACCATCATGAAGGTGAGGTGAAGGCATATGTTGATCTTAAACCCCTACCAAGGACTGCAAGACAGTTCTGCAGACACCCAGATCATGACAGTGAGGAGTAGTGCCACTGTGACATAACTGAGAAGAGGTATAGGCCTAGGACATCAGCAATTAGCACTTTCACTGCAATCCGTGTAATTGCACTGGAGGTATTTGTACTACCCGACTGCTGAGTATTGGTCATAAATACTTGTGTTGGCTTATGAAATAGCTCTAATCATTTTACATAAAATAAAGTCTTTCCAGATTTTTTTCTTCCTACACAGAGGTAAGATTCTTGGTCACAAGGAATGTATCCATCGTTCATTTGTATCTGGGTGTTGTAAAGCTCAGCACTGTCCAACAGTGCCCAGCAGAATGATTCACAAATTATTTTCCATCACCATACACAACTACAATAGATCCTTCTGTAATTTAATTCAGCCTCCTGGTTGCTGAAAAACAGGATCATTCTGTTGTAGCTGAAATCCTAAAATTTTGGATTTGTGGTCACCATTTATTCCAAAAGAAAAAATAAAGGCATACTTTTGGGTAGGTACAAACCATTCCTGTTAAAGAGAAGGTAGGCTATAATACCTTACAAGTTGATTCAAAAGGCAGTAGTGGGAGCCATCTTTCAAATCAAGGATTCCTGAGAACTCACTAGAACACACTGTTTATGCATGTGAACAAACTGGAGTGTTTCTACATAGAGAAGAAGAGCTTTGAGCCATGACTTTCAAAGCATACTTACTGACTGTGTAACTTCTGCTTTTACCAAATCCAAGGTCCACAGAGAGGTTCCTCCACATTCTGGCCACCCACAGTGTGGAGTAATGAATATCCAGAAATATTGCAGCATTCCTCTTTTTATAAAGCATACTAAAAACCCTCACTTCTCAAGATTTTTTGATATACCCCTGATAAATATTCCACAAAATACCTCTTCAGCCTATACAAATAGGCATCTACAAATATGATAGATGTATTGTATGTATTATACATACACTGAGAGAAAAAGACAGAGATACTTTCTACAGCTTATTTCTGTGTAGGATGAAAAACACAAACACAAAGAAAGGGAATCAGGAAAAAATAACGTGGAATAGTTACTCTTTAAAAATACAGTGAGATTATTTTGAAATGAAGCTTGCATCATAGTTTGAGACAAAAAAGTCCTGGTGGGGTCAAAACATGCACCCATATCTAGAGAAAACAGAAGGGAAAGAAAAAGAACTGTTAAGGAGTGAGATCTTAATTCCATGTATTGCAGATGTACAAATTTATTTCCCATTATCACCAAAAGATTACAATTGCCAGATTTCTGTATATTCAGATGAGTATGTTTCAAAAAGTAGTTTTAACTAACAAAACTACAAAGGAAAGAAGTGTAAGAGAAGCAAATTAAAATAGTTTCCATTCAGACATTGTCATGAATAAATATGTAAAAAATGGAAAATTAGAACTAACTCTACTTGGATAACTGGAGAAGGTCACAGACCTGATTTTCTTCCTCCATTTTTAGCATTATGAAATAGAAAAAAAGAAGTATGACATTAAAAAGAAAAAGCCCCCTCAGGCCTTCCAAATCCCCTGCAGTTCTTCACTGGAGAGTGATTTTGACATAGTGCTACAATCACACAGAAGTGTCAACACCATTATAGTATCTTATTGAAGAGCCTTATGTGCATTTTAATGAAAGGAATAACTCCCTACTTCATTGTTTTGTAACAGTAAAACGGATGTGTTCAAAAGTAGCTTTTAAGGTGCCATTTGTATCTGGTCCTTGTATACATTTTGCTGTTACCTGATGGTAAGTCACCTACCCCTGGAGATGGTCTCTAAGCCAGGCCCACATTTGGACTTGACAGCTTTTGACGCTGCAGGGATTAAGCAGCATCAAGACACCAACACCAGCCAAGGCCTCTGTCATGCTGCCCCGTGGTGTGGGCATGTGCCTTGGGACCCCCCACCCAGACATCAGCTTGTAAGAGCTGGATGTCTCTAGGGCTACACAGCAGCCTACATGTCCTGTAACAGAACACACTTCTATAGGAAATCTGGCTTAGACCTTAAGTCTTCAGAGAGTTACAAGACACCAGAGCAAGGAACATGGGTTTTGGAGAAATGCTTTCTTATATAAAAATACGCGCACAGAACTCTTATAAATCTTCTAGTTCCTAGTGCTGGAGAACAGGGTCTGCAACTGACATTTTCTTACCTAAAATAATATGAGCTAGATATCTGTGCTGTGTGTAAGTCATCTCGCAAGAAACTAAATAATCAGATAACAGGATTTGGAAGGTGGGGTGAGGGGAATAGATAAGGATAGAAAAGACAAGAGACAACAAGGCAAATTCTGACAGAAGGCATGGAAAAATACTGTCACAAAGGGAGTGGGTAGGCACTGGCAGACGTGCCCACAGAGGCTGTGGAGTCTCAGCCCTTGGAGATACTCAGTATATTGCTGGACAAGGCCCTGAGCAACCAGATCTAACTATGAAGTTGGCCCTGCTTTGAACTCGGGGCTGACCAGGTGGCCCACAGAAGTCATTGTCAACCTGAGTTATTGTTAGGATGCTAGGAGGAGGGAATTTAGGTCCTTTTTCACATGTGTGAAATAAATCTCTCCCCCATGACATAAAACAGCAGTGCTATATTTGTTTATATTTCTGAGACAATCAAAACACACAAGAGGCTCATATATTCATCACACAAGCAATGTTTGCCTCAGAAATATTGCAGTCTATAGTAGAGACAAAGGCAGGTGAGAAGTATTAGGAGAGGACTAGGTCATAGCATAATACCCAAGCAGAGAAAATCACTTCACATAATGAGACTACAGTATGATAGCACGATGGTTATTTGCAGTGCTCATCCATGTGGAGAGAATGGGACACAAAACTCAATGACTGCACATTTAATACCTCTCACCAGGTCTTAAAAAGTAAATACAGCTATTTGCTGTGTTTACTGGCTGGAATTGTTTCTTTTAGGACCCAGATATACCATTAAATATTTGGGAAAAGTGAAGAAACATTACAGAAAACATACATTGTGAGTGCTGCATGGTTTAGTACAATCAACATTTAGCATTGGGCTCAGTGGCACAGGATTCATGACACTGAGAATGAAACTGGGATTTGGCATATTTCAGCAATATAATAACATAACCACCTAAGTGAATAACCATACATTGGATTTCTTCATTTGGTGCACTCCAGTTTCAATCATGCATCATTTAATCTGTGGATTCTGTTTCTGAAAGAACTAATTTAATTGAAAGCATTGAGAGGGTACTTGGCTTGTCCGTGTTACAAGCACAAGTTTATAGGGTGTAGGCTGGATTCAAAATACTGGTGCTCGAAACTGTTGCACATCACAGAAGCATTACAATTACTTACACGTACCAGAGAAGTCCCAAAGGTACTTTCAACCCTGTGACCACACATACATCTGTGCAGACAACCCATGAGCAGCTAGGCAGCATAATTCTGTTTAAGACTTCATGGGCTTTACAAAATACATACCTATCTCATCTACAAGGCCCAAACCCAAATGAATTTAAAAATAAAAAAAAACAACTAGTCTGGCATTGCCACAAAATAGATGAATAGCATTTTCACTTTTCCTCCTCCTGTCTGAACACTTCTCTGTACAAAAAGCTAGCTTCAGATCTTTCCTGTGTCTAAAGAGGCAAGAGTACATCTGTTTCACATCGCAGAAAAGTGAATGCCCTCTAAAAGGCAAGGTATTCTGGGAACTGGGCAACCCTTCCATCTCACCTTTCCTACCAAACATTTCAGTAAATTTGGGAATTACTAAGATTTTTTGAGAGAAAGCCAGATAAAAACTCACTCGCTTAGTAATTTGGGCATTGATCCAGACAGGGATGTGGTATCCATCTAATTCCTTAATATGCTGAAGTTTTATATGTGAAGTGGAAATGTGTCATCAGAAGAGGATGGGACATGACAACCCTGAACTCAGTGTCTGGATCCTGCCATAGTTGGAGGGGGTTCAAGTTCCACCAGACAGAGAAGAGAATGGAGCCATCTCCTCTCTTATTTCTCCCAAAATATTTGGTAATCAGTTGGTCATTGTCTTTGAGTTGATTATTAATTGTAGGGGTGGAAAAGGACAGGAAAAAGTGAAGCTGCTGCAGACACTTGATTTCAGGAGCAGATTCACAGCAAACACTTAGGGAGCCCTTCTTTGCAGCCCAACAAAGCCTTCTTGAGAACCGCAGGCTTTTTAGGCCGCCTTTTTTTCATTTTCTAATTTAGGTGGCTTCTTGGTCAATTCATCTGCTTCTGCAATGAGGTATGGCCACGTCAGCCTCTGGCTACAAGAGATACACAGCTCAGTATCCTTTGAAGAAGGACACCAAATGAAAGCAAATATGCTAAGGGAACAAGAAATATTTATTGCCAAGAGCACAGTCATGGATGATTCCCCATTCTTCCACTGAATACAGTTTTTCTTGAAAATTTCTGAGCAGATGAGGCCATGCTGCAAGTCTGCGTAAGACCCTTGCACTCTTGCCCCATTGCTGGAGTAGCCTGGCTGCCTTGAGGAACAGTATTGGGCTGAAGGGCACCTCAGCACCTCAGCAATCAACACCAGCATACCCTTGCCTTTTCACAGATTTTGACATACAACGGTAGGGGAGAATTCAAACTCTGTGAAAAGAAATATTTTCTTCAAGCAGTCCTTCTCCTCATTTAGGACAGTGAAAAGACACACCAAAAGAATAATTCTGAGAATATTAAATACGTGCAGGTAAATTGAGACATCTAGCCTATGTATATATTGGAACACTGGCAGGCAGTGCAAGAGAATTTGTGTTTAAAGATTCTGATACCACAGAATCATTTAAAGAACATGAAAAAAGACAGGGTTTGGCATGAAAGGTGTTTTCATACCTAGCAACACTAATGCATTTATCCAATGGCTTTGCCTTAAACATCTTAATAGAAATGATACTATTCTCCACCTAAAGTTTGTATAGTCATGCAGTCAAGCCAGTCTTGAAATCAAGACATGTTTCAGATCATCTAAGCAATGTTAATCACCATAAGATCTCTGAATCACTAGATATGCTATATTTGACTTCTTTATTCATAGCAAATAGAACAACATTGGAATGCTTTCAAAGACCTAAAAAGCCCATTTTCTGTACTTCAGTCACTACTCACAGGCTCTTCACTTAAATATAGGAAACTAATGAAAACTGCAAAGCAGGAGGGATTGCTATTTAAATAACCATACACTAGTGTTTGTACATGCTGTTCCTGCCGCTGCAGCTTTGGCCAGGATTAGACTGTCTGCTCTGGACAGAACATTTGACCTAGAGCTAAACTCACCCAGAGCTTTCTTAGATTGAAAACTGAGATTACAATATTTTTAAAAAATAAATCTACATTTGTTCACATTTAATTCTGACCTAATTTTATGTTGTATAGTGAGAGTGAGCAGACACATAGAACCAGCATGGAAACCACTCAAGCATATTACAATTGATTAACAGGAAGCACAGGTTAACTAAACACAAAAGGAACTAAAAAGGAAAGTTTTAAAAAAATACATATTTAGATGGCATACTTCAAGCTTGTCATTGTATGAGGGACACATCCTTTGAAGAATGAAATTCAAACCCAGTTGAAGCCAACAGCACAATTTATAAAAGGTAGAAGATAGGATAGGAATTAGGAAAGTGGAGAGGGAATTCGAGAAGCAGATATGGAAAGACACACAGACAGAAAATAACACATGCAAACACCTGTGGAGCAGGATGGTTTTGAGAGAATCAGTGGTTCTACTGGCCTCTCAGGGAATGAAAGGAGCAATAAATGGGGGTGAAGACACCACATCTGTTAAAAGATCCTTTGTTTCAGGCTTGTCAGAGAAAGTGTCTGTTCTCATGATAAAAAGAAGAGGCACTGTCAGAAATTAGAGATTTTGAGATTTTCTCTAGGAGTTTTTAGAACAAAACACTTTAATTAGTCTTAAGCTACCAAAGAGCCAAGACTTGATTCATGAGGGCATTCGTGGTGTTTAATTGGTGCCCTATCATGACTCTCAGGAAAAAGCAGTCCAAACTTTAGACCCCTGAAGCTCTGATCCAGAGGGTGTGCTCAGGACCCTGGGTATTGTGCAAGGAAACTCCCTGGTCCTGAGCATGCTGAGATCCTTGCTGTTTCACTGTGCTTATGAGAAAGTTGTTCCCTGGTGACCCCTCACAGACCCTTTGCTGCTTCTTCTAAATGCAACACCTTGCATGGGACACACCAAGACAAACTGGGCCACCAGGACTGTGGTTAGACTCTTAAAGAAATGTCCTTATTCTTCTGATATATCAAGGGGAAGCTCTATTTTTGTACTGTCTGATTGACTGACACTAGGATGAGCTTTCAGCCCATGAGAGAGACATGTCATAAGATTTTCTGAGACAAAAGCAGTTCAGAAAAGTATGTAGACTGAGGGACGCCTACTCAATATCAGACTCATCTGCTGAACCATCTTGTGGCTGATCAGGGATTTTAGCAATTCAGAACCTGGCATGTCCTTTTAAGATTAGAGTATACAACCCCCTGCTGCTCCCTAGGTTTCCAGTTTAATACAATGTAACGTAAATTCAAATAGCAAAAAAGCTAGGCCTCTGTTTCTTATTGAATAAACAAATTCAGTTTATTCTTTGTCTGAGACAGTTTGGCACAAGTAGGAGCTGGGGGAAAGCTCACTGATCTCTTGCCATCAGTGGGAGAGGAGAGATCTGAGTCCTGCCGGGGGATGTGATCCCACTGCAGAGTCAGCTTCCACCACAGCATAACAAATGCTGGGTAAAAGCGTTTTCACTTAGTTAACACGGTGGTCTCCTTCCTCCTGGTTGGTGAGGAGGTGATGGTTGCAGGTTTATTACTTCTCTGTCAGGCAGAGAGAGGAAGCATTCAGTGTTCGGTATTGTTTTGGCTGTGTCATCTCATTTCTGCCATCAGCGTGTCTGCTTGCTCCTGCAAGGCTGGTCATTTGGGGATCCTTTCAAAGGTGATTTTGGCAGTAGAGCCTCTCCTTCAGTTCAAGTATTTCACCTCTCCCTCTTCTTCACTAAACAAAGAGCCTGTGCTTGTTTCATCAGGGAATATGACAAAAGAGTGTGTTTGTGCCCATGGTGGGAACTCTTTCCTTTGGCTGGCAATGACCTGTTTTGTATATGTCCTATTTTTTTCAGCAGAAATTATGTTTTATCATTTTAAGATGCTGGAATATTTTTAAGAGTTGCATAATCTTTTTATAGTCTTCATTTCAGTGAAATGTCCTCAAATTTCCAGTACTGAAATAAAATTCATTACAGCACAAGACTGTGAAGCAAATTGTTACAGATATGTATCTAACTGTGCTACAGAACTAAATGTTAGTGGAGGTCTGTATTATGCAAAAAAAGAAATTCACTTTCCAGTTTGAATAACTCAACCATCCTACAAGAGCGTTCAGCAGTGAAAGACAGTGACAGTTGAATTTGTTTCACTTCCCTCTGTCAAAATTTGCACTTATGTGCAAGAATAAGTTTCTTATGTCTTCATCACTGGTGCTGCTTTTGCTGATAGCTCAGAGCTTCTGAAGTTATAGGCATCCTTGTTTCCTCACATCAATTGACAGCATCATGAAGCAGTCTATGAATTGCCATTGGGAACAAATCAAACCCCACCAGGTCTCATTCTGGTTCTGGTGGAAACCAGCTGCTGGCTCTTGATTTCTCAGTTGTCAGCTTTGGCAACAGTACTTACCAGGACATCTGGTAATTCCTTCCTTTCCCAGAATTTCACATGACTGCTGGTTTCTGGGGTTACCTGATCTCCTACCTGGTGTTTCAGGAAGATCTTTACTTTTAGAAGTCTGATTTTGAGTGGAAAACTAGCCCATTTTTCTGGTGTGTGTTGGTGAAATTGCCAGGGTGGGCACCAGATAAAGTAGGGAGCACAGCCTAAAAACTAGACTCAAAAAAACTCCATTTGTTACAGAAAGAAGTCTGAAATTTCATTCTAGTAAGCAAATAAATCAATAAATAATAGAAATAATGTTTACAGGGTTATATAAACTTCAAAGTAAACACTCCATTAAGATGAATGGTACAGTTTTCACTCCTCTTAGAACTATTGATTCAGCCTGGATACCTGTAGATTCTTGAAAACAGCACTGCAGCATCCACATTTTAGAAGGTTTTCTTCCTACCAAGAGGTGCTATCTTTCAAAACAAAACAAAAGTTTAAAATCGTCCAAGGTAATTGTCAGAAGCTGCTCCACATATTTTCAGCTTTATGTTACTAAATTATGAGGATTTTTTTTTTTCAGTAATAAGATTCTGCTACTTAAATAATAGCAACAGAACTGAAAAAAATAGAATTAAATCAACTTGGAAGAAAAAACATGGTCCTGTTTAAAAGTACAGCCTTACTCTATGAAAGGCCACCTCATGAGCAGTTTTGAGAACATTTTGTTGATGACAGGCGTTTATACCCTAATTTTTATGCACATAACACTTTCCTTATTCATGTTATTTATGGAGTAGCAGAATCTATTCATCATAAGAGATGTCCCTTAATACAAGAATTTTTTTTTAAATAAGATAGAACCTTGTATCTCAAAAGCTCATAAAAAGTTTGGGGGTTTCATATGCAGAGATAGAGTTGTAGACAAGGCACTGTGCCTCAATCAATCTGATAAATGGTTCACACAAAACCATTTTCATTGTGGACCTAAAGCCAGGTAAGATAAATAAAGCTATTGTATTGTCTCACTGCCCGCATGAATGCCCTCCAAATGCAAGTTCCTTTTTGGTCATCCACACTAGCAGCATTAAAAATATCACTGATAGGTTACAGATAGTAATTTCCAAGACCACAATTTTTTTCACAGAGCATGAACTTCAGGAGCTGGTGGAACCTCCTTTTTTTTCCCTAAACAAATAGATACCCCTTTTGACCACTGTAGTCCTCCGTAAGTTCTGAAGTGACAGGGTATATTATTGACTCAGTTATTTCCATTCGTGCTAGACCATGTCTCCTAAAAATTTCAATACAGTGACTTTGTTTATCTTCTAGATTGCACATATATATATACAGGAAGGGTCTTCAAAGGACCCGCATGTGTTTTTTTAACTTCAAAAAAATTTGAGGTTGTCCCTAAGCAAGGTATTACTGATGCCAATTTTTTATATAACGAAATCCAACCAGAGATCCCTTGGACAATAACAACAAAAGATTATAACAAAGTAGAAGCATGACAAACCACCTTCTGAGATCTCCTGGTGGTTGCTGGCACTGCAGACCCTGATGGGGAAGTCTGTCTTTCATACTGAATTAAATGAACTTACAGAATCACTGGAATATTTTGTAATGTCTCGGGTTCTCAAGTGGTTTCCAGCAGCAGACTACTCTCAGGTTTCTCTGCCTGGATCTATCTGCCCTCCTATGAGCTGTATCAGTACTAAGTTTATTCTTGGTACCTCTTCTATATTTTTGCATGTTGTATTGTCTCCTACTAGAATGAGTAAAAATCTGGCCTAGCATTGCCAGCATTCTCACACGATCCACATGGCTTGTATAAAAAGGTGATCGTTTCTTGATGACCCATATTTGTTTTTTATAATTGTCAACATTATTCTTCCATATATGATTATTCAATGGGTCTTACTCAAAAAGAAGACATGTCTTTGGCTTCACCTCTGATTGTCTGACAGAATTATACGTGTGTGGATTCAGCCATATGAAAGATTCTCTTTGTTACGTATCTCTTACGTCTGGTATGGAATTAAATTGCCTGCTTACATGGACCATCTCACTGGCAATATACTGGAGGACATGCCAGTAGTATTTATTGAACTATACCGTACAGCTTCTCAATGTTTGTCCAGAATCCTATAGTCTGTCTATCACATGGGGTTCATGAGCCCCAGCTGTGCAAATCCAGTGGGTTTCCTTATCAAGCCCAACTGTGAAAATCCAATGGTTTTCCTTATCAATTCCATTGACTTCTGTGACTCAGATGCATAGTATCACCATTATCATAAGACAAATGCCTTCCTATGTGAAAATAGCACTGATAGGGTAAAAATACGATTAGGGGTACCATAGCATCTTGAACATACTCAGAAAAAGAAGGCATGGTCCCTCAGAGAGTTTCCCTTTTTAATCTATAATCTGAATCTCCATCTCTGTCTTACAATGTTCTTTTTAAAAACTTACACTGACTGGCTTTACAAAACAGAGCAGCTCCTGCCTGCCTGCCTGCTAAAGGCAGCTAGAGACACTGCTGGAGAATGGGGCAAGGGGATCCCTGGCGTAGAGCTTGAGAAATTTCCACTGTCTAATGGAAAGTTTGTCAGATCTTCTTGGTGGAAGAATAAGGAAGAACTTCATAAGGAATCATCATGAAGATGTCCTTCCCCTAGGGACCCTGCTTGCAATTTTCTTAACTCCAAATTTTTTTTTAAAGTATATTGATGAGGAAGTCATTATGGGTATCATGTAGTTGTGAATGCTGTGTTCTGCTAATGGAACTTCAAGGATGTTGTTTTGCATCTTGCCTGAGAGGCCAAATGCATCAACTTTATAATATACTCAAATATATTCTGTAAAAGCATTTGTCCTTAAAACTCCAGTCTCCTCACAAAGACAGGTCTGCTGTTAATGGAATCAATTAGTAGAGTTCAACATATCAGCAAATGAGAGCAAAGCATGCCAAACAAAATCCATTTTTGCTTTAGATTTTTTTTTTCTAATGAAACCTGTTGGCTTTTGCCTTTCAGACCCATCCCCCTTTACTTGCTGCTTGTTTCACTGCCATTATGTCTAAATTAATGATGTGTTTGGCAGTCAGACAACTGATCCAATTGGATAGAATGTCACAGTTTGAAAATGCTCATCAGTTCTGCAGCCTACTCATTTTTTGTGACTGACATTAACACAACCATTGAACAGTGTGCATGCTCTTGCTCTCCCCACACACTCAGCACGCAAACAACGTTTACATTAATGCTTATTGAGTATGGGGAGCTCCATTGCAGAGGAGCAGAGAAGTGACTCACTGCTGGATAAATGGTGACTCTGCAGCTGACTCTGGGAGCCCAGCTTGGTGTTGCACAGTCTGTTCTAGAATAAGGCAGGATACATTTTTAGAGGGCAAACTCTCTTAAGTGGGCAAGCTAGCATAATTGCATTTCTAACTACTTCACTGCAGCAAGAAGGCAGAAAAAACAAAGCTATTCATATCTAAGACTTTCTGGCACTGACTCAACTAAAGGATTTACATGCCTTTCAGTGCTAAAATGGACATCCCTCTCTTCCACCATCCAGATTATTAATGACAGTATCAGCTAGCACAATAACCAGGATAGACTCCTGTGAAAATCCATACAATTTAGCCTTCAATTTTGACAGCGAAACATCACTAACTACTCTAATGGAAAAGTACAATTTTCCAATTCATTTTATACATACCCGTTAATTTTTTGACTATACATTTTTTTCTTTCACTTGCTTATGCAAATGTCAGGTGAGACAGTGTCAGAAGTTTTACTGAGATCAAGAAAGGTAGCATCTGTTGTTTCTCCTCCATAAACAAGGTCTGTTACCCAATTTGAGAAAGAAATTATATTTGGATTATGTTCTTTGTTCTTGGAAAATCAATGGTTACTGTTTCTCACCTCCTTACTTTACAGGTTTAGGAATATTTTATTTGATTCCTCATTTATTCTTAGAAATTGAAGTTAGTCAGGTGGCTTAGCACTATTTCATTTGAAGATAGAAACCATGATTGTCCAGAGACAACTTCCTGGCAGTTAATTCACTCTTCCCAAGTTCCCAAAGATAACTGTGAACAGCCATAAGTTTTCATCAGTCAGTTCTTTAAGCACCCTCGGAGGAAATTCATCAGGCTTAGATGATAGAAAATCTCACATTTATGCTCCTTCTCTGTAACAGGCTGAGACCTTGCTTACCTTTTTGCAGCTGGAATTAGTTGTACTACTCAGCACCTCAAAACTGAGCTCTTTAATGAAGGACAATGTAGAAAAACTTATTTCAGTGTATTTCCCTAGAAGAAATCTCTAATACTTAAGTGCTGACGTCATAGGCATAGGAGCTAAAAGCATTTTCCCCTAGGTCAAGTGGAAAAATCTTGGGAAAAGAACAGATGAACATTTTCCCCTTTAAATTCTTTATCCTTCATTCTGTGGTGATTTTTTTTCTTGAATGTTCAATATGGCTACACATTTGCAGCAGTATTGTCAAGAATATTGAATTCTAAACTAGTCTCACCATCTCACTTTGGCTTGTAGATAAAAGAATTTCTTTTTTCCCAGCCAAGAACAAGTTAACAATTAAAGCAGTCACAGTACAACTCTCACCTATATATCAATATAATGATGTTCAATCAATTGTTTTAAGTACAGAACTGTGCTGTTGTTTGAACTAGTAAGTCCAAAGCTGTTCAATAACACTATAAGGATGTAACAGATTAAAGACAACGAGCATCTTTCTCTGAAGCATCTACTGTTAGTTTCTTTTAGATGTACAGTTACTTGATTGGGTCCCTCCAGTATACCAATTCCTTCTACGTTGTTAGCAACATCTCATCAAGTATTCTTCGCTTCAGGACTGTAGCTATACGAACTATCTCACAGCAAGAGTGAAAAGTTCTCTAACAACTGGGAAAAAGGCTGAGAATAGCAAATGAGACCACCCATGCCTCACACTCAAGTTTGAGAGCTCTGCAACAACAAAGCTTACTTTCTTTAAACCTTTCATTGCTACTCAGTTTTGCTATGCAAATCAGGGCTTATAAAGGACAAGCTGAAACTTATATGAGAATGAAATGCATTGGTTCTAAGATAATCTTTACTACTTTACATGCCTGATCATTTAGAATGTATGTCAAAATTAGAATTATGCATGTCAGCCAAAGGTAGTCCAAAAGTTAAATGTCTGAAAGCTATTCTAATTGCAAAAAAAGCCATCAGCCTCCTTGACTTACATAAAAGATGTTTGCTTTATGGGCCTCTGGCAGGAATAGTTTAGCCTTCTTTTGAAAAATAATTATTTTGTTCACTTTGGTCTTTGTCAGTATCTATATCTAATTTTTCTATAACTATAATCATGTTTTTCAAAAGAGGCGTATTTTCATAAAGTCATGGAACTTCCCTGAAGTAGGTTTTCCTGGGTAAGCAACTGTTGAGAATAGAAGCGCAAAAGAACTGGCAGCTATTGAAAAAGGTTACATGAAAAGCACAACAGCAAAATATGCCAGTATGGAAGGAAGTAGGAAGTAGAGCAAGATGAAAATCCTTTGAAAACCAAAAGACAAGTAGGCAAAGCAAGATATGACTAAGGGTATTGCAGAGTGGCTTTTGTGTTTCACTGTAGCAAAGATTTACACTAATCCACCCAATATACCATCGTGACAGATTCAGAACACCCCAGCTATGGAGGCAGTAACCTCTAGCAGTGAGATGGTAATGAGCAGTAAGGGGCTCTTTTAACCACTCCAGTAAGATAAATTAGACCACCTCCATCTATACCCATAGGATGTGTATAATGAGACAATGTAAGCATGGAGCATAAAATTAGAAGTGTTAAAGTGCAAAATTAATTAATACCAGTAAGGACGTGCATTTAGAATTAGGGGAAGATAAAAGAAAATGTAGGTTCATCATTTAATGGGGGAGGACAGCAAATAACAGGCATAAAGAAAGATGAATCTTCCAATGCTTATTTTGCTTTAGTCTTCACGAAAAAGAATAATTGAGAGCAAATGATACTGCAATACATTTAAAAGAGAACAGTATGGAGACCATAACAGAGAAAGGGTAGATTCAGTAATACTTAGTTAATTCAAATGTATTAAGTTAATGGTTCCTGATGAAATTCACCACAGACCACTTAAAGAATCACCCAAAGCAATCCCTAGAGCACTAGAACTACCTTTGACAACTTGAGGACGGAGGGAAAGGGCTCAAAAGACTGCAGAGAAGTGCATAGTACCTATCATTAAAAGGGAGGAATAGGACCATAGCCTAATTCAGTGTCAGAAGCAATGTTAGACAAAGAATTAAATAATCAATGTATAAATAACTTTAGGATAATTAAGGTGATTAAAACTGCCAACATAGATTTGTCAAGAGTAAGCCATATCAAATGAATCTACTATCTCCTTGCAGAAGGGTAGCTGCTGTGGTGATTGAAAAAGACAGTAATACCTGCCATATACCTATACTTTGACAAGGTTTTTGAGTTTGTTTTGCATATCTTGGTATATACAAATCACAGAAATAAGGCCTAGGTAAAATCACCAAAAAATAGATGCAAAAGTGGCTGAAAATACATTTAAACCACCAGTGCCCCAAATACATTATCAGAATAGGAATGATTCAAGCAGGATTCTTGCACCGAATTGTCCTAGACCCAGTTTGATTCAATGTGTTCATGAATAACTTGGGTGACAGAACAGAGAATACATTTGTGTGATATAATGTTAAGCACACAAGGGAAGGCAATATCAGAAATCTAATTGATCTTGATACATTGGACGTCAAACTTGAAACTCAATAAAGACAAATGCAGAGCACTACACCAAAAAGAGACATCAGATACACAGTTACAGAAAGAAAAACTGAAGAGGCAGCAATCCATCAGACAGGGACCTGCTGTTACAGCAGTCCGCTGCGTGAATATGAGTGGAAGCTGTGACATTCCTGGATTAAAAAATGAAGGCAAAACTAATTCCAGATGAACTCAGAGGAGTGTCACAGGTACAAAATGCAACACACTGTTTCTCCTCTGCTTCCAGTCATTCAGGCATCCGCTGTATCATGACACCCCATGTGCTCAACACACTTTACACCAAATACAATTTAAGGGGAAGCCAGAGACAAAGCGACGAAACCAACAAAACTTTTAGAAACAGGATAAAAGTCTGATGGAAAAGATCAAGCTAAAGAAGAGATGCAGCAATCCTTCAACATGTAAAAGAAGAGAGAGAGCTATGATGGGTAAACAGAGGTAGCTGTGGCAGACTGCTGAAGGTAGCTAAACGGCTGTGGGTTACTCATGGTGCTATGCCAGAGCCCTAGAAAGCCAGGCTGCCAGCAAAAAGGCTTGGATGAGTACAGTTGGGGCTATTCTGGGGAGGAAAAGGAGATCTCAAAAGCAAGAGTCACTGTCAAGGACTGGGACAAGAGCAGCAAGGTCTGTTTTCTACATCTTTCCACTTGCAAGCACAGTGCTGATTCAGCCTTTCTCCTTGGAAGCTGCCTATCAGCTTTCAGTCTTGCCTATTGAGAGGCTTTGAGCTGCACTTCAAGAGGTACGTATAGAAAGCATAGGAATCCGTTCTTGATGTCCACCCAGGGAATGACAACAAGAATTTAGTGGCTTTACAGCAGAACAGGTTTAGCATAGACATTAGAGGGAAAGTCTTAAAGAGAAGCACCGGAAATGATTGCCCAGAACATCATGGAATCTCCTTCGCTGGAGGGATGAAGAACAGCTAGGGAAAATATATATTAGCATCTATAAGCAGGTGTGTTCATTGTGTCTCTGGGAAGGAAGACAAAAAAGTGACTCCCTGAGAGCCCTTTCCATCTTCACGTTTCTGATTAATAGTATTTCACTATGTCTCCACGTTTTACCAGAAAAAACTGTGGAAGAAACACATTGCACTCCGTGCTGGTGGTAATTTTCAGAGCCCCTCTTCACAGCCCTGGGACAAATGACTGGTAAGATAAGCTTCAGTATCATTTTTAGCTAGGATTGTATAGTGTGTGACATCAGCCCATAGAAATTGCTTCTGGCTTCACTCTCTGGCATCAGTGAGCAAGTGCTAAGTCATACATCTGTTTGGGAATGCAATCACATTATTATCTCCTGACAGAGAACATAATCAACTAATTTCGGCCCTGGTATAAATGGATAACCATTTATTATAAATGGATAACCATTCTCAGTTACCCTCTGAAGAAGCCTCGTCTCCATTACTGCTGTATAGGTAAATTAAACTCCTCAATTTATGTGCTCCAAATTAGTTAAAATAATTTAAAGAAGATGGAGTTAACCGCTTGGAAGTTATTTCTCAATAACTAAGCTATTAGTAATCATTCCTAGGGCTCTTTATAATCAATGCTGGATTGTTTCTCAGTGAATATGCACATCTCCTTGCTATTACTTCAGTGGGGTAATGCTGAGTTAAACCAACTGAGGATTTGGCCCACAATATCTCAAGGGTACTTCCTTTTAATTTAGTAATAATTACACCCTAGGCTAATATACTAGAAGGTCTTTGGCCTTTGAGTTAATGAAATAATACTAACATGGTCCTCAGAATCAATTTATTCAGCAAAGAGGAAAATTATTACTTCACAAACAGGAAGTAACCTCAATTTATTATAATAAACTTCATTGTGTGTATAAAAAGAGAAAAAAAGACAGAGGAGATGAACAAGTAGGAAGATAATTTTTAATATGATTTTCTATGGTTCTTTTCTCCCTAGTATCTGATAACTCAAACCAAAAGTGTAAACTGGGTACACACACATGCACACACACAAACAGGTTAAATGAATCCCAATTTCATCACCTACTAAAGGCATCAAAGAATTATTACAAGTGCTACAAAGGGATAAGAAGCAATATATGTTCTGCTATCCACAGGAAGGATTACATCTCAGACCAGATTAATCATAACCTGGGAATGTGTGTCTTCCATCCTCCTAGTGAACTCATAAGGAGACAGAACATGTGGTCTCAGAATACGAACCTAAAGAAAAAGGTGATGGCAGCTCCTCTCTTCTAAACTTCTCAAAGAAAAGTTGTTTCATCTCCCTCTCCCATGTCCCATTTTTGTAAAGGAAAACTTCCTGGAAAAGCAAGCAGAGAAAAAAAGAAATCTTACACCAAGTTAATTCTATTGACTATCACCCAATTATACCCACATAACCTTAGAGTTATGCGAAGAGAGAACCAGGCCCTGCCAAAAGCAAAGGCTGGAGTCTTGTTAATTAAATACTGTATCCAAAAGAGGAGTTACAGGAGATGGATTTCTAACTTTTTGGTTGTCCTGTTTTCAGCTGGGATAGAGTTAATTTTCTTCTTAGGGGCTGGTGCAGTGCTGTATTTTGGATTTGCTGTGGGAACAATGTTGATAGCACACGGATGGTTTAGTTGTTACTATAAGTCAAGGACTTTTTAGTTTCTCAGGCCTTGCCATTGAGAAGGCTGGTGGGGCAGAAGAAACTGGGAGGGGATACAGCTAGAACAGCTGACCTGAACTAGCCAAAGAGGTATTCCATGCCATGGGATGTCATGCTCAGTATATAAACCAGGGGGGATTGGCCAGCGGCTGCCGATCGCTGCTCAGGGACCAGCTGGGCATCGGTCAGCGGGTGGTGAGCAGTTGTATTGAGCATCACTTGTTTTCTCCCTTCCCTTTGGGCTTCATTCCTCTCCCCTTCTCCCTCGTCTTCATTATAACTGTTATAATTATTATTGGTTTATATTATATTATTTTATTTCAATTATAGAATTGCTCTTATCTCAACCCTTGAGTTTTACATTCCTTTCTGATTCTTCTCCCCATCCCACTGGGTGAGGGGGAGTGAGCAGGGGGCTGCATGGTACTTAGTGACCAGCTGGGGTTAAACCACAACAGTGGTCAAGTAAAACAAGTGCTTTTATACAGTAAGTTATATGCATACCCCTAAGATAATTATTTCTGTATCCCATCTGTTCACATCTGAGTGGTTTACTATAGCTTTTCATAGTACAGCTGTAGGAGCATAATTTTGCCCAAAATTTTACATAATTAAATGGTTCTTCCTTGTTCTATATGAAAACATTTACCACTGTTCCAAAGAACAATTCTGTGAAGAATGCAACTAAGAGTGAATTTTGGAAATATGACAGCCAGTATTGATTTATACACTTGGACCACCAAACCAGACTAACATTGGTATTGCAGATTATATTTTCGCTCTCAGAAGACATGAAGTCATGCTGTTGAACAGAAGTAAAGGCCGGTTTTGTACATGAGCTATAGAATTTTGAAATATTCTGGAGGTGATATATTTACAGGCATTTTCAAAGAAGACTAGGTTATGAGATAATTCTGTTTTATAAGCTTGATAAATGTGTAGTTTCACTTATTAATCTGTATTTGGGTAAAACTAAACTGTTCCAGATTATTTTTTTCATTTAGTTTTAAATTTAGAGAAATCTGGGTAATGGTGGAGAAAAGGCCAGATGAATCCTGCAAATAGTGGAACCAAAGAAAGAAAGCGTATTAAATGTTCTGAAGCAAAAATAGTGTATTTTGTAAAACATAAAGCAATCATATTTAGGATGTATGATTTATTGTGTAAACTTCCTTCTCCAAAACTTAATGTGTTTTTCTGCATCTTTTGTATCTAAGCAGATACATTAATATACAGTTTATATATGCATATGCCAATACAGATATTAATTTCATATAATTATGTAAATATGTCCAGTTGCATTCTTTGAGGATCTGTCCATCACATAAATATGTCCATTAAAAAAATATAGTTTCACTATATTTACCTTGCATATCACGAGGTGGCAGTATCTTAGTGCTGTCTTTCCTATGAGCAAACATCACATGATTCAGTTCATGTCTTCTTTATTAATAAAAATTTAAGAAAACCATGAATGGTTCTTGGAAATCAATACGTAAGTGAGGAACGTTCTTAAAAGAAAGGACTAGATTTCATTAGAAGCTGAGTTTTGTCTTCTTGATGTATCCCTGACATAGATTTCCTGGAGTGAAGTCAAGACAGCAATTGTACACATTGTAAAATGGCCTGAAAGTGATCAGTCTGTGAGGATTGAGGAATATTTTTGGCTGAAGTGTAGATTTTAAAAAAAACTTGCTAAAGCTGCAAGCATACACCATATAGTGTTTTGAAAGTCAGATGATATGCAGAAAGAACTCCATATTAATTTAAAAAAAAATGGAATCTGTGTGTCTCTCTAGATCTTTTGATGCTCTGGCAAGGGTGCAAATAAGAATGAGATGGTGTCCTAAGAAATGCTATACTTAGTTCTGTGAGATGGTGTCCTAAGAAATGCTATACTTAGTCCTGCTGCTGCTGCAGTAGCATAGACAGTATTAAGACTGAGGGAGACATTTTGCTGAAGTTTGTGCTTCATTGGTGAATTAAATATTAAGGAAAGCATAAACCATGTTCCTCTTGATCATCTCTTTATCAATCTTACCATTACATTTGCAGATCTAAAACTGATACCATAAATACTTCCCAGTTTGGCTTGTTGTGAAGGTTTTGCAGCCTTACGGAACCTGCTGGTAGGATGTACTGGGAAAGGGAGCCACTGCCAAGTCTGAATTCTTGGTGGACATGTAGTGCCCTAGAAGCATCAGCTATCCATGCAATGGAGACTTACTTGTCTATGGTGAAATAAGGTCCCTTATAAGGATGCTGAAAGAATGTGGTTGGAATACAACTCTGTGTACTCTTCTTAACTGATTGCACAAATTTTAAAGTTATAGAGAGACATTAAGTCATTTTATTGCTGTGTATTGCTTTTCTCTGGGACAACAAACTTTGTGTTCTTTCCTACCCAGTGGTTGTGTGAACACTGCACCCTTTCTTCTTCCTCCCTTCCCTCTGTTCACCTCAGCTATAGGCAGTGAGGGCACTTACCTAAAGTGGGTTTATCTACACTGGGGAGAGACAGAAACCTCTCAGACTGTTGCAGTATCTACCATGAGGCTCTTCACTGGACAGAATAATCTGCCTCTACTCTCAAAGTGCCTTGAGGTCCTGACAGATAGACCCTTCAGGCTGGTTTGTCTTGACTTGCTGCAGGTGATGCCAACTTTCCAAACCACCTCCATGCTCTGTACTGCAGTTTGGACTCTGATTTTGAAACTATGCAACTGACATTCAAATGCTTATCCTGTGACTTGGTTCTTCTACTGTCAAAGATCAGAATCTTCCTGCATATCATGGGGACACTTGAACTGCTGTGGAAAAGGAGATGAAATTTTATAATAGAAAATATTAGACATTAAATACAGGGCTTGCCAAAATTCCCTTGGTTTTACTTTATAAATCAAACTTGAATATTTGTTCCCAAACTAGTTAAAGCCCAATTCTTTTGTTATGTTGCTGTACTCCAGAAGTAACTTACAGAATATTACAGAAGCTACAGAATGCAGCCAGTGTGAATGATAAGGGAGTTGACCATTCAAGTATGAATTTCAAGCCTTACACTCTCACTCTAGAAGAATACAGAAAATACTGTGAAAATATTGTTGACAATGTTCCAGAACTACTCAGCAGTCAGTTCCCCAGGAAAAGAAAAATCACCAAAAAAAAGTTTGTTTCCTACAGAAGCAATGCAGAGTGATGCAAGTATTCTACCTGATTTTAAAAGCCCTCTATAGAATTTTAGAGTGTATGACATTTACAGTTTTCCTATTACAAACAAGTGGAGCTTCACTCTGAGTTAGTCTCATTGGGCAACAGTGAAATGGAAATTATAGTTAGTTCTAATCCATTTCTAATAGCCTTGTGTTGGCCTCAAGGCATAATTGAAATTCTAATATATAAGGCTGGAGCAGCTGCTAAATTTGAATTTACGTATTAACTATTTGGAGTAAAGTTAATTAACTTTAACATTGTTATAGTCTCTTTAACAGTGTTTCAAAATAACTGACTGTGATTAATAGACCATGATAAGAATTTTGATCAGTTGTGATCTAATGTTTCTTGGTTAAAAAAAGGAAGAATTTATTGCACACTAAAATTTTGTTTTAATTATTTAATTGTAGATTTCAATCTTGTCTGAAAGTGCAATCTTCATCCATTCAGTGGCATAAGAAGTTAGTTTCCTCTGCCCAAACATTTACAAACCTTGCCTCCATTTCCTTTCCTTCTGCCATTATTTCATTTAATTTCATGTGGTTTTAATGAGTGATTGTTTTCAACAGTTTTTGAGAGTTTCAGTCAGCAATATTTCATTTGGGAATAGAAGCTAATGATCCATAAATTCTTAATGCCATATTTTTATAGCCAGTAAATTAGTCTTAAATGGGCTCAGTAAGTTCTCTGATGTATGTCATTAATTGTTAATGGTGTTTTAACTAGATAATTGTTGTAAAAGGTTGTTTATCATCACCATTGGTGGGTGACTGTTCCTTGCAATCTGTTCCGCCTGGTACTGCCGAATTTACTCTACCTACCATTGTACACAGCAAAGCGATCAGGAGACTGTGAAGCATAGTTTAAATATCAAATTGAACCTACAGACCATCAGGCTTAATAAGGTCAAATTACTTATTGTTTTTCAAACAGAAACACATGTGTATCATATCCTAATGCTCTTTGCACATAGCATAAATGAGTCATAAACCAGCCCTGTCTAAGTAGTAAAAATGCCTAAGCTTAGATCCAAGCCAATTCAGGCATTAAATTACCCAAAGATTATGCTATACAATGACTTAGTGACCTGAGTAGCAAGTGAAGCTTGGATAGTCATTAGTGGTTTCTCCTTAGGATAAAGAGGTAGTATTACCTTAACGACATGCAGTAATTAGAGGAAAAGTTCATCAAGTGCTAAGCAAAGTGAACTTTTCAATACACAAGAGTAAGTCAGTAAAAGTGAATTGAATCTTTTCTTTGGGCTTGAATTCTTAACCAATATTATAACTTTACAGTCTGTTTCCACCAAGTTAATTATCAAGTAAACAGGTATCTTTGGTAAGTCAGATCTAACTGCAAAGAATAAGAATACAAAATCTTGTTTCAGTAACCATAGGAGGCCCTCAGAACCCGGAGGCAAGGCTTTGCCTGTTGTTCTGAGTCTCTCAATTGCCCTCGTTTCTAAAAATGAACACCTTCCTAAAAACAAGACCACCTTCTAGAAATGTCCTGCCCCCTCCACCATGACCACATCTCCTAGCAAGGCTCTTTCCATCAGCATCCCTTGTCTGTCCCCACATTTGGAAGGCTCCCCTCTATTCCCATGTTCCTCACCCCCCCTTCAGGAACAAGTAGACACAAAGTCTGGAGTGCTGCGGTCAGAAACTCCTGCCCTTGCTGGCTCAGTGAGTGCTCATACTGGAAGGGGGTCTGAAAAACAGAGGAAGTATCACACCCATTCTTTGCAATTTGGAGCCAAAAGATGTTATTGCCACCACAATGTGAAAAACAGTGGTGGCTAGAGCACGCACCCCAACATGTGACAAAAGCCAATCTCCTGAAAAGAGGTCAAAACGTGGGAATACCAGTATCTCTTAAGTGAATATAGAGTGAGAGAAATCCTCTCTAGTTTTCCAGTTGAAACAGCTCCTTTGTACACATAATATTAAAAGATTGATTGAGAAGGAGTGTGGGACTGAGCAGGGAATTTTCCAGGAGGCAGAAAAGATTATTGTTAGTCCCTGCTCTTATATGTTCTTATACATACAACCAGCACTAGATAAGACACACCAGCAAATGCTGGGATTTAGCCTGCTCAAGAGCAAGCTGTACCCACTAGGATAGAAAGCCATGCTCTGTCCTATTCCTTCTGTCCAGCCAAGAAGCTCTTCCATGCAAAAAACGTCTTCAGCAAACTAGATGGGAGAGGGAGGGAAGCAAAACAGCCGTACCGTACTGGGCCAATGAAGAGAGCACCACACAAGGTGAGCTGGATTTCAAATGCTTCAGGTAGAAAAGGGAACTGGCTGGTGTCCCACAAGATCAGTCAGCCCTCAGACTACCCAGATGTTGTATAAAAACTCAGAAACACCACCTCCTTTTTGTAGGGATTGCAAGGTTTTTTGTAGAGCCAACATCAGCCCTGAGATTATCTGCCAGCCCATGATGTCTTGTGCAAATGAGAGAAAATATGCACATTTAAGGAGCCAGTAGGGTTTATGCATAGAAGAGGTGATTAACTGCTCACTTTTGAAAATTCATAAGTAAGCTGAAACCAGAAAATTAAAATTTTCTGAAACTCTCAGCCTGCAAAAGCATGTGAAGCTTTAGGTTTTTAGAACCTGAATTAGCAACAATTTCATTTGGTTTTACATTAAAGGTTATGGCAGTGTCAAATAATGTGTCTGCATATACAGGGAGTGCCACTGCACATAGAAATCACTTATCTGAGTTGCATTACGAAATGTTTTGAAAAACTTCAAGGGGTCTCCAGCTTACTGAAATGAACTCATTACAGAAATTGAGTTAAACTCCTTTGGGATGAGCTCCTTTGAATATCTAGGGTGTTATTTGTAAAATCTATTATTTCACTACACATAAATCTCTAGAAATAAGTCAGCCATTATTTCAGACCAAGACTCCAGTTTCTGCTCCTGCTTTTACTCTTCTCACATAGGCTTACCATAATCCTTTTAATAACTATGTGGTCTGTTTACAATATTTTGAGCAGTATCAACCTTAAGCCACTATTTTTTTCCAGTTGTTTAATGAAGATTAGATTAATTTTATTAGCATTCAAAGGGTGCTCTTTTCTAATGTTCAGTCATAGTTCTGCTGGGATTTTTTAAAAAGCTTAAGGGAGGTGGTTATCCAAATAGCAATGAATTTTAATGGAAATAGGTTGCATAACACGGGCCATTGGAGAATCCTAGTTTTAATTATACCTGCGGTCCTAAGAACAGGTCTCAAAACACATTGTGCATATCTGCACACTTGCTTGGCACTGAGTCTTGAAACATACTACCAAAAAAAAAAAAAAAAAGATGTGGGAGTGATTAAAAGAAAGTAATAATGTAAGCCTCATACGGTATCATGTATGGGCTGAGGACAATGACATGTTATGTTAGCAGAAAGGGACTCGGGCAGTACCCACCTTGTTTGTGCTAGTCCAGGATCACCAAAGCAAGATTTTCCCTCAACACCTTCTGTCTTGTTGCTTTTCTCTTCTTCTCTTTATCCACTAAACCTTCATACAGAACTAGATCTTTAGGATCCAACCAGAGGGAAGGTTCTCCCCCTCAATGATTTCTTACCTATCAAGATTTTTTTTACATCCATTAACTGTCTAAAACCAGCAGAAATCCCTTTACAGGAAAGACTATAATAAATTCAGTTCCCTATAGAGCTCACAGAGGCCTCAGCATCAGAGAAGCCAGAATTAGAGAACACATTAAATAAAGCGCTTCTCAGTTTAGTGTAAAGTATGCCTGACACAGATGTTTAGGCTAAATACCTGATGAAACATTTCCCAGCCCTGTGATTCCATGATTTGTTGAGGACTGGTGCTCGTGTAGAGGATATGAATGAATACAAGCTTCTCAGAAACACTGACTTTAAATGATGCTTGGCCTTGCTGGCTATTGCTCCTCTTTTTCACAGGTGACTATTAACACCACTCTTGACCTCCTCTGTTCCCCACGGAGACTCCACTCAGGAAGCCACTGATGTTTCCCCATGCTGAGAAGGCAGGAGGAGCTGCACTTTCCCTAAGCGCTGTTGGCAGAGAGGAGGACAGAATGAGAAAGAGTCCACTGGGAGCATCAAAAATACCTAGAATGCCCCAGCTTCTTTTAATCACTGAATACAAATGACCTAAAAATGACCCTAAAGATAATCCAGCTCCAAAAAAAGAAAAAAAAGAAAGAAATGAGGCAAGCAGGGAGAAGGGAGGATTATGAAGACATCCCTTAGATAAACTCTGCCCCCTTACAAAGGCCAGAGGGCAGAATTTGAAGATATGAGTGGTGATGGTAAAGTTGGCAGCTTTCCAATATCAATGTTGTCAGTTTATCCTGAAAAGTTGACCTTTTTAAACCAGCACTGAATCTTTTCTTTTTCTATATGACAGCATTTTGCCTTTTTGTGGAAATAGTTCCCTAATAGGCTTTCTCTTGGCCATTTATTACACATCGAGCACTAGGTTTGGTTTCTAATAGTTCCTTTTCATCTAGCTGCCTACTGCTGACTGTGGAAAGTGTAGGTTTGGCTCCACTGATGGCTGTCAGTAATGGCTGTGATTACACCCTCTGCATCTTCTTCACAGTGCCACCCTTTCAATTGAACAGCACATTATGCCTGGATAAGACTCAAAGAGCAGCTTAATATCAGGGTTCTCTGGAGCTATAATAACTGGTTCAAGACCAAACAGATAAAACCACAATATTTCTGTATGGTCCGTGAGGTAAAACACATCAATCCTGCATATGTCTATCCATGAGTTAAAGCTGTATTTTACCATCACTCGGGGAAAAGGGGTGAAAATAAACCAATGTCATCAGAAGGTCCAGAGAACAGCAAGTATAAAACAACCTGTTGCTTGCTGCATGCCTCAGGGGCATAGTCTCTTCATGTCAGACCCAGCAGATCGCTTTGCAAGTCACCATTCTTTAGCAGCTATCCCATTAAACTTGAGAAAACGTGATTCTGCAAAATATTTCATACTAGCCACATCCAGTTATTTCCAAGGAATCCATGAAATGTTGCTGTAAGCACAAACAGAACAGTGCCTCCATGGGGGACCTGGGAAGAGGCTGGACATGAAAGAGAAACTGCTCATGAGTTTTTAAACTATATAAATTTACTATTCAGTTTGTAACCCTGAAATGCTAAGAAAACAGGTCCAGAACACAAATTATAAAACAAAATAAAAAAGCAGTTGTTCATTTGCTATTGGTTCTTTAGAGTTTACATTTTGATTTTTTTTCTATGCACAGATGAAGTTTAAAAAAGGGAATTTTTTAACCGAACTTCAGTTCTGTTTCATTTTACTGATCCTCAAAACTAGGAAACAACTTTAAAAAACCACCAAATTTTGCAAGGATTTTTCAGGAAGGCAGAAAAGATGATGGCAGAGCTGTTATCAACGCCTGTATTCAAACCCCGCTTCAGCTCCAGTTCTAGGAATTGGTCAGTACATACACTTACCCAAAACTTCAGTTATGGTGGGAATGATGTTTGTGTTGAAAGCTAAGAAAATATTGTGTCCATTTTTCACAGAGTGTTGGGCTACGGGGCCTTTGTGTCAGACCAGCCTTTTAGACCGTGCTGTCCACAGGACCGTCCTCAAATGGGTTATGTCCCTAGCAGCAAGCAGCATGGGTGAGTGGGAGTGGGTGCCTGCAGAGTCAGTGCTTTGGACCTGATGTTCTCAAGGTGCACATTTCAGAGTGGGGTTTTTGCGGGGAGATCACTTCAGGCTAGCTGTCTTCTGCCTGTTTGTGGCTTGAGACCACTAGGCACACATCTGGAGCAGATCTTCCGGTTTAGTTTCATCTGAAAGGAATCCAGGTTTTGTCCTCAGACTGCTTCAGGATGCAAAATGAAGCGCAAGTGGAGACAACCAAGAGATTTACTTCATTAACACACTACTGCTCTGAACTCAAATGTGACTGGAAATGTGAATGTAGATGCACCCCCAAAACATCCAAGAAGCAGCTACTTTCTGAAAGCTTGGTGCTGTGAAGTGCTGAAGTGGTATGTAGGACACCAGACTTCATTTAAATAGCCAGTTCATAGGTTCATCAAAATAACTCTGTTCTATGCTTTCTGCTACAGAACATCTCATTAAACCACATTTTTCAAAATATCACTGTGGGGAAACCAAATCCTGACATTTATCCAGTAAAGCTGCATGTGCCATATAGGTACACTTTTCAAGACACTGTGTATTTTATATGACAGAGTTTCCATTGGTCTCCAAACAATGAATCTTCTCTTTTCCATGCAAAGTTTGACTCCACTTAACATCTTTACAAGGCTGAAATAACTGCTGGTGTGTGAAACCACAGAGGGGCACTGTGATTGTTCAGCAGAGCCAATGTCACCCACTCGCTTTCCCACCTGCCATCAGCAAAGACCTGGATCCGATAACAGCCAGAGAAACCAGGCAAGTTTTGCTCCTCCCAGGCTGCTCTGTTCCCTGAGGTTTGCTATCTCACTGAGGCAGGCACTTAGTGAAACTGCCATTAGAGAGATCAGGAGTGACACGCACAAATTTCCAAGGCACCTTACAAGTCTCATGTCAGTTTTAAGCAAAACTGGCTTTGAATTTATCTTTTAAAAAAATGTATTATTTTTTTAAAGGGGCTCTGGCAACCTTACTGGAGCTGACATGAATTACCCAGCTGACGCTTGAGATTTAGCCTGTGAGTGAAAGTGCTCCCGTGAAAAACACACTGGTGTTATGTGTCTAGTTCCCAGAACTCTGATGCCTCCCTTTGCGTCCACCATCAGCAATGCAATCATTCAAATAAGCTGAAATCAATCATATAATGAGTTCCACCATATGATACTTATCTTTGAGGGGAATGAATAAATCATTGTGCCTTTGACAGGGTATTTATGCCATAAATTGACCTAGGAAGTGGCATGGCAACACTTTGATAGTTATGGCTGTGATAGTGACAATTTAGGAATGAATGCATCTTTGTACTTTGACCAGTTCAAATCCTGGCACCTGTTGAAACTAAAACTCTGCGGGGAAAAAATCCTGCCACTAATAAAGACGTTGGAAACAAAACGGAGGAGAATGCAGAGGAGGCCTGATGCATAACCCCCCTGCCAGGACGAAACATACCTGGGAGCAACAGGAAACTGATAAGCTCCTTTCTCTTTGGTGACAGAGCAAAGCTTGCAGGGCTTGCAGGTCTGAACTGAGCAATCACCAGCATTCACCTTTCAGTGCTGAGCCACGCTCTGTAGCAAGGAGTGCTCTTAAACTGATCACATTCCTCCTTTGGGCATTTCTCCATTTCTCACTGCTCTCCATCCATACTCAGCAGGTTTCTCATTTATAATTAATATTTTCATAAATAATGCAGTCAGAAAAGCATAGATTTGCAGTAAATGACCAAGTCTGTTGTTTCTGGCCAATATCAGCTAGTCCCTACTTATACATGACTATTATGAAGGGTTAGAGGCCAGCTTTATTTGCTCAGAATAAACTAAAACTGAATGTGATAGTAGCTCCTTTTGCTTTGGATTTGTTTTTTGTATCTACCACCTGCAAGGTCTGTGTCCTGAACAATATTATACTGAAGACATCAAATGTCGAGTGATATCAGACTGTCAATCTTTATTCTTGCTGTAGTGATTTTTAGTGCTACACCCGTTATTTTTAAGACAGTACTGTAGTGTGAACAAAGCATTATAACAGATTTTCAGGAGTTTTGGAAACTATAGCCAGGGTAAGTATTTGCAGGGCATAAAGAAGACGGTGGTTTAAAAAATACCGTTATAAGCAATTACATATTTATATCATAACTGCTATAGTATATGCACAAAATCTTATATGATATATGTATAAATAGAAATACAAGATAAAGTATAATAAAGTTGTCAGTAAATAAAATACAAACTAGATACAATATATGAACACAAATATGTATTTTTATACATGCATGTACAACTCTTATTCTTTGTTTGACTCTTTGGTGCCTCTCTGGAATCTCCTGACTAATTGCAATGCTAATGCTTACAAATTTCTATACTTAGTACTCCAAACATCATTCCAAATAATCATGGCATCAGTTAATAGTGTTATCCACATTTATCAAATAATAAAGCTGAGGCATAGGGTTAGATATTAACACAGGGCATCTATGTTTTAGCACTGGATTCAAAGATGCCTTCAGAACCATCAGATCAAATTCCCTGTTTTCATAGTTGATTGTATTGCAGTTTTTATTTCATGAACTGATCTATTTCTGCCTGGAAAGTGGTTGGGACTTTTTGCCCATACAGCTCCTTCGGAAGATTGCTCTCAAGCCCTATGCTCTGATGTTTGCAAGTGATTTTGAATTTCTAGTCAAAGTGTATTCCTAGCTAGTTTACAGCCTTTTATTCTTATGTCAATATTGTTCTTTAGTTAAATACTTTTCCTCTTCTGTGATGCTTATTCTCTTGACATATCTGTAGAGCACAATAATTCCCTCTCTCAACCTTTGTTTTCTTTGGCTAAACAAATGGAGTTCTTTGTTTCCTCTTGCAAAATAGGCTGTCCTTTCCCCTGATTACTGTAGAAAACCTTCCCCGTAACTACTAAAACTTGAACTCACCTCATTTTAACATAGGTTCTTTATCATAGAAGTTTCTAGTTCAATGACATTCATCATGCCCATCTCTACTAGAAACAGACTAACAGATGGAATAACATTTGTTGTTTTCTTCTTGGCTGCATCATAAAGGTGATTTAGAGGCTTTCCATACTAACATCCCTCCTACATCCTCTCTTCTACCTAAGTGCACACCATCTCTGCTTCCAACAGGTCTGACTCCTTGCTGTCTAGCTAATAACATCTGGTTATCAGTACGTATTGTGCACATGGTCTTGCACTTTTCCAATTAGACTTCATCCTGTTCCTAGGAATTAATCAGATTTATTCTGTAAACTATCATGTCAGTTTTCTCCCTGACACTGGTTCCACACAATTTTTGTCAATAAATATGGACAATTCGCTCCCACTCCTTGTGATTATTCATCAAAGAAAATACTGGACAAGTGATTATCTGGTCCATCCTGAGGGATTCTGCTTACAGTTTCTCCTCAGCCTCATACTTCTGAGTGGGTTAGGGCCACCATATTTTCTGAGGTAGAGAATCTTGACAAAGAAGGATATTGTGTTAGGCACTGTTTCTCTCTGAATTTTGTCTCCTTTCCCATTATGTCCAAGTCTTTCTTCAAAGACTTTCCTGGCAACCATAATGAGAGTTCAAGCTACTCTTCAAAGACTATCTCACAGTCTTCTGTTGAGCCATCCCTCAACTTCCAGTACAGGTCTTTTCCTTCTCCACTTCTCTTACCTCTGAAGCTGCCTTAGGAACAACATCCCCTCAATTCTCATTTCTCCTTGATTTGATAGCTAGAGCCAGCACCAGTGATTCCTAGCTGCTGGAACTGCTGGTTTTAATGTTTGGTACCCCACCTAAGCAGCTGAGAAATAAATGCATAGAGAGGCACTATGGCTAATTCACTGATGGTAGTTTGTTCCCTCAGTCACGTGAATCTTCTTCGTGGTCAAACCGGATGTTCATCTTGTGTTCACAAATGAACCAGTGGGACCATTTGTGCTCCTGGACTGAATTTGCTTTCCAGCTGAATGTACCCCCTTTGTATCCCTTTGCAGACCTGTCAGATTTTGACAAGAGCTGTGAACTTCTGGTTTTGAAATAGTGCTGGCTTTAGCCCCTTTCTAACATGTTTTATGATCTAGGATACCAGACCTTTAGGAAGGGTAGGACCCTCCTTCAGGTTTGTTTTAATCTTTCTTTTTTAATGTCTCTTCTCTGGTCCAATTGATTACACTGCATCCTGGAGCATTAAATATTTCAAAGGTGCTCAGATTTCCCACAGATGTGCAGAAAACATGGAATGACCGTTCCTGTGAATTACTATATTCTTTTTCATCCTTTTTTTCTGCATGTTTCTTAATGACTCCTATCTCAGTGACCAAATTGAAACACCCTACATCCACTCTAAGTTATAAAGAAACCACATCATATATCTACAGTCATTAAAGAAGGCACTGTTTTGTTTTCAGTGACCAGCTCTGCCTGTCAGTAGTCCCAGAGGATACACATGGGGAGTGTATATCAAATGTGCCTTGCCTTCTTGGTATATTCCTTTTTCAGGTATTTCTTATATTGGCTGCCGAACAAGGACAGCATTGCCTGCTCTCTTGCTTTCTGTAGAAGAAGGTACATTGTGATCAAATCCATGGAGCCTGCTGATTTAATAACCTGCTGTGAGTGCAAAACTGTAGAAACTACAGTTTATAACTGCGTTGAAATTATGAATTCCAGGAGGTCTTGTGTTCCCTGGGTTGCATACAAGCACTCTTCTGTTGTTCATTAGAATTAATACATTTCCTTGCACATCAGCAACATGAGATCTCATTTTTCTAATCTGGTATTTCTAGGATCGTACTGCAGCTGACTCCAAAATTTACCTGAATTCAAACTGGTGTTTGATATAAGAGAATATCTGCAGATTTTCAGCCTTCTTCTAAAGTGTTTTGTCTTCAGAACCGAATTAAATAACTTTTTCTTTGGCTGCTGCTTTTAATTTATAGTAAAAAAAACCCAAACAACAACAAAAACAAAGCAAACAAGCAAACCCAGTGTTTCAAATGCTATTCCAGATGAGCATCACTGTCTCACTTTTTACCTTCTCTTGTGATGATAAAACACCTAAACCCTCTTTTTCTTAATCTCACCCTTCATATTCAGTTCCATATGCAGAAATGATCCCTGCCTCCTAGCTTCTGTAAGGATCTAAACCTGTAATTTCCAGTGGTTTATGTCCTTCCATGCTCTTAAGCATGCTTTCTCCTTTGCTGAAACAGTGCTAAATGAATGAGGCAACCTAATGGCCACCCAGGCAGCAGCCTCAATATGGTCGTGGATGCATCTAGACCTCTTTCACTTCCTTCCTTTTAATGCTGTTCCCACTCATTCTTTACATGGGCAATGTCAACCATATGCCAGTGAGTGTCAGTCAGACATACCCAGCCGGTGGTATCTCTTCACCTATTCATGGGTAACCATCTCTGCTTTAGACATCCAGCGCTGGCTAAGCAAAGCACGTCTGCTTTCTCTAGGGTCTTTTTTTGTGTTGCTTCCTGTGTATCTACCTGAGCCACTGAGATTTCCAGCACAGGCTATATTACTTAACAGGCTTCATTAATACACTATAGCAAAAATGTAAAATGATTAATGGAAGTTGAAAAGCAGAGCTTATGCATGACTTATCCTTGTCATTAAAAATGGGAAGGTGCTGGGGGACAGCCATGCTCACCATGGACTTAGAAGGACTCTACCTCTGGGTCCAAAAGGCAGCTGTTTGCTGATGCTGCATGTTGTGGGACTGCAGCACGGACTTTGACTTGGTTAGAGCCTTTCTGATGAAGCCCTAACTATGTTCTAATTGTCCTGGACTCACCTAGGCAGAGCAACGTAAAAGGAGACTTGGCCTGTTGGAGGACTCTCATGTGCTGTTGGCAAGCTTAGCAACCACTTTTTGGCCCTTTTGATCCTCACATAAAAAGGGATCATAAGGCAGTGGTGAGAAGGATTAAACCAGTGGCCTTCTTGCTAGGATCATTTACTTCCATGCAGAGAAGGTGTCAAAAGCTCACAGGTCAAAATACCAAGATTTTATACCCAGGAGGCTTCAGAAAATAATTAAGATTCAAGCCCTACAGGCTCCAATCAGTCCTTGTTTAACTTCAGCTCTATGCCAGAGTAATTTCACTGAAATCAGGTGAATTACTTCAGTATTACGTGTGGTGAGCAACTCCATCACTTTAAATGGAATTACACTGGCATAAAGGTGGTGTAACGTGGCTGACATGAATCAGGCCCCGTGTTTGCAGCAGCCTTGAATACACCACTATTGAGAGGACCTTTGGAGCTGGGCCCAAAGCACTCACAAAGGGAGCTCCTGCTGTTATTCCAACCCGTAGGCAGTTCCCCAAACAAAGACCAATTATCTGAGCTTTGTGTGAAGGGGGTAGGGGACATGCACCAATATTCATAAATTAGGCAAGCCTGGTGTTTACTAAAGTGGAGGGCCTTCATTCCAATTAATGTCTGTCTTCATTCCTTCTGTGAATGCCTAATTTCCTTTCCTTGTGATATTTGTCAGTTTTGATCAGCATATTATGATGTACTTCACAGATGAGATGAAATATCATCATTCCCCGTTTACAGATAGGGAAACCAAGGCATAAAAAAGTGAAACGACTTGCCCAAGAGAATAGCCCCAAGGTCACTTGCTACCTAAGGTAGGGCCTTGCCCACATGCTGCCTCCATTAACAATTCTGCTCAATTCTTCAAGTAGTGTACAATAAAAAGAATGGAAATTAGACTTTTTCAAAGGCTTTCTTGTACTACATCTTAAAAAGAACTGCTGCATTTTTTTATTTTTGTAAAAAAAAAATTAAGTAAATAGCCATCGTATTACCAAACCACTTAAGAAAGCTTTAAACCTATATGTTAGAATGCAAAGATTCAGACAGAACATTATAAAACATTTTAATCTGTTTTATATGAAAAGGCCAATTAAAGAGGAAGAAAACTTCAGAAATAATTTTTATAATGTCATTTTATACAGTATAATAACAAGATCATTATAAGTGGTAAATATCATGTCATTACCCATTGTAATTATCTGATTACATTCACTTACATTAACTTTGTAATTAGATGTAATTTCACACATACCAAGTAAAATATTTTTTAACATGCATGGCAGTACAGCTCCATATTTCTGTATGCCCCTGGCTTGATCCCTGACAATAGGAGGATGGAGAAGTTCTAAGTTGTCCTTCCTCAGGACAGCAACCTGTCTCCACATGTGAAAAAAAATATTACTTTATCTACTCATCAGAAGGATGGGGGCCTAGAGAGCTAACTCAGGGAGAGCAGAGTTAAATGATCTGGTGAAACAAGGGAAAAAGAGAAATTAGAGTAGAGCAGATAGGTCATTTTCATACAAGGCTAAGCCTACATTGCATCATCTAGTGAAAAGACAGGTTTTATTTATTTATTAATGTATTATTTAGAGAATATAAAACTATGTTTAAAGGAATAGTGCCAACTTCCAAGAGTAGTCCTAAATTCCCTTGATTCTTTGTCTTTTATGACAAATTTTCATGACTGCTTTTTTCTGCTTTCTGGAAGGTACCCTACCAGTATATCAAAAGCCCCCCAGTCAGAACAGTGCCTGTGCAGGTGCAGTGATGCAGAGGTTAAGAATATATATACTGGGTCAGCCTGAGGGACCCCCAGATCCAGGACTCTGCCTCCAACAGTGACTGTCTTCCTGAAGCTCTTACCCTTCTCCCTCTCAGAGACCCACTGAGTCCCCAAGACCATCTCATCACCTCTTCCTTGTCCCAGCCAAGCTGTCCTTTCACACCACCAGCAGAAGGAAGTTTGAGAGGGACCAGTTTCTGTTCCTTTTTCTTACCATGCCTCTGCACAGGGCAACGTCCATTGACACCTCAGACATGTCTAGTGAGCAGTGGGAACTGTCAGGGTGCTCAGCACCCCTAGTTCCCCAGTTGCACACTTTTGATCCTGCAACCTTACTCTTACCCTTCCCTTTTCTCATCTGTCATTCCCACTGTTTTCTCCTTGTTTTCCTTTTCCTGCAGCCCTTTCTTCCTAAGGCCAAGGGAACATGCACAGGGCCCACATCCTCATAACCCTCAGAAATCACAAGCTCGAGGATACCCTAAGCCAGAAGACAGATCCTCAAATGCAGTTCCCCCTGACAAACTATTCTCTCATGATCTTGTCTAACCCTTGAAGCCAAGGACTTTTTGCATAACCACATTTTCTGGCAGTGCATCCTACTCTTTCTGAAAATGAATTTCCTTCTTGCTTACTTTGAACTTATTCCCTGACCTCCTAATTGATTCCTCCTAGTTCTTGTATAAAAAGAAATGGAGAATAATAATTTTCTGTTCAGCTTCTGTATTCCACTCAGGACTTATAAAGCTCTTCAATCATCTATTTCTCAAGTAAAAGAGCTCTAGTCTATTTAACCTCTCTTTGTACAGAGCCATCTCCTACCATCCTTGTCCACCTTTCCTCTCTTTCCTAATTCTACAAGGTCCTTTGGGAAAGTAGTTCTTCCCTACTCACACATTGCAATAAGGCAATTCTGCCTCTTCATTGGGCTTCCCTATTCACTTCTCTAACCTCTGAGATCTGCCTTTCAAGGAAAGGTCTGGAGTGTGAGTTTCTTAGTCCTGGAACCTCCTGGGACACAGTCATAGAGTTCAATCTCAACCATGATGAGCATTGCTGGTCAAGTCTAAACACTTTGTAGATGTCAGTCTCAGTGAAAGACCAGAGTCCTTTTCTCTCTCCCAGGTGGAACTTCAGGAGTTTGAGGCAGCCCAGATGTCTGTCTCACTTCTGCACACAGCAGACTTCCCCCTTTCATCTGAGCAATTCAGGGAAGCAGAGACTAAACACAGCTCCAGACCAAACCCTTTATTACAGTGAGATGATTTCTAGCAAAGAATTGTAGGAAAAGTCACGGCAAAATGCTTTATCTTTGAAACTAACACCCTGCAACAATATTAAGAAGTGGAAAACTATGTGGCAATTTTTTTAAAAACTTCAAATAATAAATTCCCTTCAGTTAGAGAAACTTCTTCACTTAAGTAAGCCACCTAGGAACTTGCCATGTGTTAACTGTCTTTCAAAGTTAGAAGGCAAGGTGATTCAGGCTGCCTACCCGAAGACCTGGAGAGAGCCTAAGACATGGATAGACCTTAATTGTCACCTAATGGCACCTTTCCCTCTACCTTTGTGCCTATCCATCCATCACCCTCTGTAATTTTATAATCACTGCTTCTTCCTTGGCATAGCTGTTTTCAAATCTCACTCCAGCTAAAGATAAGGGAGGCTGTTGGGGATGATGTAGGCTGAGTCTCATTATATCGCAGGAAATAAAATCTCTTTAAAAGGCTCCAGTCCAAAGCAATTACAGAGAGCTTTAAATTTACACATCTGAATTGTCTCAACAAAGTAGGCAAAACAACAAAATACCTAAAGTATGGCACACACTTTAGTGGGTGGTAGTGCAAGTCTACAGCCTGTGTAGGCTGATGGTATCAACTAATGTGTCTATTTGCAAGCAGTTTGCCAACACACTGGTCTAGGAGACTTTTCATTCTTTTTTCAAATGAAATTGAAATGCACTGATTGTTTAGATGAATCATTTCCCTCTCCTTGTTTTGGATTACACTTTTTTTTTTTCCTCACCTCAAATCTTCCTTGCTTTCGATGGCAAAGCTAACGTCAGAGCAGTCAGAACTAGTCCAAGATTTCCCTAAGTGATATTTCTGAAGCAGAGCAGGTGCAGATGAGGAAAAAGGATCAGCCAATTTTTAAGAAGTCAGATGGCATTGTGCAGCAAACAGAAGGCAAAGGACTGATTTCAAAGCACAAAATCAGGTCCTTTTATTTATGTAGAATGCACCAATTCACAGAATTTGAAATGGCTGGTTATAGAAACGTATACATTTGATCGTAGTTTAATTTTCCATGGGCTGCAATACCTAAATCAGGAGAGCTGTGAACATGGCATACAGGTTGATTCATTTCAGAAGAGTCACCTGGAGAGTTTCTTACATGGAAGATATGGAAGACATAGTTTATATTATCCAGTAATAAATCTTATCACGACTATTATCCAGCAAGAAATCTTATCACGAACTCTATTCTTAGAGTATTGTCTCTAGCTGCAGGGGAGGGAGGGCAGGGATACTCCACAATTTTGTCATAAGCATTTTTTACATATTTTGCCCTGAGTTGAGTTCTCTATCTCCCTGTAAATTTAGTAAAGTACACAAAAATGAGATACCTGTTCATCATGCTTCTTTTGTAGCAGCTGTCCTATGAGATCTATGAAAAAGCAGGCCTGCTAAAATAAAAATGTCGGTAACAGTGAAACATCAAGCTTGTAGATTCATGTCATGGTTTGGTAGGAAGAAAATTAACTCTATCCCAGCTGAAACTAGGACAATTCTCCAAGACCCTATGGAGCGGTTTCACAGAAATCTCATGTTTAAAATATTGTATCAGTAAGATTACTCAAAGATTTAAAATTCCTCCAGATTTTCACGCAAACCTTTACACTTCACTATCTTACAGACACCACCAATCAAATACCAATTAAAAATTTTGAAGCTTTTTTTGATGAAATGACCAGCTTTTAAAAAGAATGCTATGGATGTATAGAAAACCAGCTTAGGTGCATATATATATATATGTGTGTGTGAATACATGGAAATAAACTTCTAATTAACTCCTCAAAGCATAGTTACCCTTAGAAAACATAGTGATAAGTAGACCAAGATATCTACATGTCTTAAAATGCTGCTGTAATTTGAAAAGTTGTGATTTTATCCAAATTACCATAAAATTCACTTCCACAAGTTATATCAAAGTAGAATTATAAAACAACGACCAGGTATTAGCGAGGAGGTCCTATCACAGTGATGTCAATGGCAAAGCTACCGCCATCTTCCATGGAGTGAGGGCCTCACACAGGATTTAATAACTTGCTTGTTCTAAAGATTTATGATCTTCTTTCAAGTGAACTTAAAAAGAAGACGATTGTACAGCCTTCTGGTCTTTCTCTCCTGATGCTAATTCCTGATGTTAAGACAATTACACTCCGAGAAAGGATGTGGTTTCTGCTGACTAATTCCTATGGTTAAAATGGAGCTGCAGTGCTTAACAGAGGTGTAAGCAGCATCAGTCTGGCCCCTTTACACCAAACTCCATCTCTAGAACGGTGTGGCACAGCATAAACTGGAACCACACAATCAGCACAGCCTCCCACATCCCTCAGGCAGCTCCTGAGAGCAGAATCTGCCTTCAACAGCTCACAGAAAGGTCTTCTCAGACAACACTTGCTCCAGTGTTCCTGCCTCTGTCAGCTCCCCTGCCTCCATCCATGCATTAGCTCTGAAAGCAATTTCCCAAGGACAGTGACATTTCTTCAGTATAACACCATGGGAGGTTGTGCCTAACCTTCTTGGACATAAGCTAAAAGACTTACTGATGGCATTACTGTGAAACTTCTGCCACACATAGCTGCAGATTTATTGTCCAACTTCTACTTAACATTGCAGTCATTCCTACCTGCACAGAGGCGATGTAAAGTGTTATCCCTAAGATAATGCTGAAGAAATCTGAGGAGCAAAGAAAGAAAACTCTATTGTTGTAACCAATAATCAAAGCAGTAACAATTTCACTGTTCAGCAGACCACATACTCACACACATATTTAAAATCCAATGTTATGACAATATCTTGATGACAAAAGGTTACGAAAACGTACCACTGATCCAAATTTATATTCTTCTCATTCAGTGGGTGTCACCTTCATCAAAAGAAGTTCTTTTCATTTTTCTTCTTTTCCTTTTGGTAAGCTGAGGAAGGCTCCTTTTTGTTTTTCACTGTCTGTATGAATTGCTTCTCTCCACCACTTGGTAAGCCCCGAAGAGATTGGCAGGCTTGACAATTTTACTGCCAGTTTTCTTCTGCAGCTTCAAGAGAGGCCTCCTGCAATGTTCCAAGCTCCAATGAGCTGTTCAAGGATGAGCAATGTGGGAGTTAGGCATGTTCCTACCTGTCAGTCCCATAAGCTTTTTGGCAGCCACAGTCCCTGGCAAGATCAGAGATTATTGCATCCACAGGGAAAACCTACAAAAGCCAGCATTCAGCAGAGAATTCACTTTCTTAACTTCCAAAAAGAAGCTGGCAGTGAGCCTTCTGCTTCAGTAAACTGTTCCAATTTCTCATCCAAAGATTTAAATGCTGGCAAGCTTAAAATACATTAAATATAGTTAGCGCACTCACATACACACATATGTCTTCACACACAGACATGAGAACACTTCTAACAAAAATATTGCTTTTCACTTCATTCTGATGCTTTTAATAGGTGTTGTGGTTTCAGGCATCAGACCCCTTTGACTATGTATCATTTCAGGAGCAGAAATTAAGTGAGACCAGAGGAGGGCCAGTATCCAGAACAGGAATCACGGCATCAAAACAACGTTAATTCAGCCTTCCCCAAATCTAGGGATGTTCTCTCACACAGAGATATCATCCTGCTGGTTAAGAGTGAGTCAAGATCTGGGCAAGAGAGAGAAGAAACTACCTCATGTAGGTTTTTCCTCTGCCAGCCAACTTCCACTCCCATTAGCAGTTTCTAAACTGACTCAGCATCCACAGCTTTTACAGTGGTGTCACATGCCTTCCAATACTGAGGAGTTGTCTTCTGTTCTAGCTCTTGGAGGCATGAGATTTTCTAAGAATCTCATTTTATCTTATAATAAGGAAGAAAAATAAGTAGAAATATAAGAAAGTAAAACTAACATTCAAAAATGACAATGTTAGCCTAGTAAAGCCACCCTCCTTCAGCTTGCTTTAGAGACTTCCAGATATCACAGCCTAATTTTAGTGCAATAACTCTGGATCAGTGGCACATTTTGGTAACCATCTGTCACCAAGATATTACCATAAGGTTGGCAGTACTAGGAGGAGTACACTATACTTTGCCTTACTGGGATAGGATAAAGATGTGCAGGTATGGAAAACAGCTGTTCTGTTTCCAATAGGAAAACTTTATAATTTTCCCTGTTTTTTTCAGATGTCTGATGTTCAAAACAGGCAAACCAGGGGGAAATGAAAGAAGAAAAAAAAAAAACCACTTTATGCACAATATTTATCTCTCACAATGAACAGAAAAAGATTTTTTCTATTGTATTTCAATCAGATTTTGATCGCTAACAAGGATTTAAAATGAGTATCTTATTTTAAAACTCATGGTAGTAGCAAACTAATTCTTACAGACATATCTTTCATTTTCTGTTTAAAAATAACATTGGCATTTTCTGCTTCAACAGTGCAATCTTTTTCATATTTTAGAGACGTGTCAACAAGCAGAAGCTGCACTTACATATTTTAGCATTCAGCACAATGCCATAACTGGTGCTAGATACAGTTGTCACGGCTCCAAAAATGCATGTGTACAGAGCTCATAAATATAGGTGGCAGTACTTCCCATGTGCTACCTAAATGATACACAATACAATTTTTACTATAAAAAAGGTAAATACATTTCAGCTTGCAGTAAATTGCCAAGTTGGTTGCTGTCCTTTTCTCCCTGCTCTGTTGCTTCCTCTTTCTTTCTTGAAAAAACACCCAACCTTCAATTTTTTCATTTTTACTGAGGGACAGAGTCCAAATGAGAACCTAAGTGAGAACTAGCTTTGCAAGAGAAGGGGAAAAATTAACAGTAGGACATAAGCTTCAAATGGATATTAAGACCTGTAAGTTTTTATGCAATGCCTATTTTCCTTCACAGGGTCTCTTGAGGTCCGTTTTCCATAGTAAACCCCAGAAACTGCCTAAATACCATGTTTGTAGACATTTTTTGAGAACCACAGCTCCATAGACAGGTATGCCTTTCTGTCCAGTATACTAGCTTCTTGGCCCTGCTGCAAGGTGCACATACAACCTATTGTAGGGTAGACACAACTCCACCTTGTGATTTACAGCAAAACCTTTCTCCACTGCTTTGTCAGCATAAAATAGTAATGAAATTCATGTAATTTCCTCTCATTTGAAGATTACTTTACTCTGCAAGTAAATGAGCATCTGTCTATTAAAGGAGGAAAGGATCTGGATTTGTCCATACAAGAAGGCAACTCTGTTATGAACTAAAGGAGGAACTTACTTAACTATGTCAAATGACATTTCAGTGATGGTTCCTGGGCAGAAAGCAGTCTGCTGACTCAACAATTACAAGGCCATGCTGGAGATGGTGTTGGAGATTATAACCTGGAATAAGACACCAGAGGGAAAAAAAAAAATGTGGAAAAGAGCTGTAGGGTAGGATGCATAATGACAGCAAAATGAGCTTCCAGCATATCACCGAAACCACCCAGTGCCATCTTTGGAAAACTAGGTAGGGGTGCATAGAGCAGGTTATTACTGAAGCTGGCACTAGTTTTTCTCCCCTGGAACATCACACCTAGTTCTGCTGCTTATGGTTCAAGGAGTGGTTTCCAGAAGAAGGACAAAAACCACTCAAAACGTGAAAAGCACGTCTTAAGGGTGAGAATATCCATCCCAATGGGCCCTTAATGTGCCTTCCTGAACAACGTGCAACTCCTGGTGGCTCCAAAAGCAGCAGTGACCAAGCTGCAGGCACAAGTGTTGTGTGTGAGGACCAAAAGAGACAAAGTCTCTGGCAAACTGTCCTTCAGTTACCTACAGCAACTAGGGAAAAATGTACAAAACTGATGGATAGCAGCACAGGTTAGTGAGAGATAAATCACATTCATTCTTATCCTCTCTATGTACATTTTTTTAGTTAACAGCACAATTGGAGGATTCCTGTGAGAGCCACTGCTCTGTCCCCAGGGCCAGGCTGTGGAATTTATGTGGCCAGGACACGTATGTGTGTATGCGTGAGGGGGAGAGCGAGCTTTCTAGCTGTGAAGACAGCTGCTGGGTGAGATGGCAGTGGGAGGGGGTGGCGTATTAGAGCACTCACTTTAGTCTCTTGGCTGGTTGCCAGCAGTACAGAAGTTGAGAAATCATTTGTCACGAGGATAAAAGCCAAATACATTGCTCTGGGTGAGATGTAACCTGACAAACAGTCTCCTGTGACTGACGCATTTGAACTACTAATACACTCTATATAAATGCCTTTTTCTGACAGCTAGCAGTCTTTTTTTTTTTTTTTTCCTTAGTTTTTCTGCTTGTTCATGCTGGGCTTTCTGAGTTCTTGCATATCAGATTGCTTGGCAAAGAGCACTGGGCAGGAGGACGGTTCTCCATCATGCTAGTTCCACACCACAAGTTTAGGAGGAAACTAGCTACAAAAGAATTAGAAAACTATTTTTTTAAATGGCTGTTCCCTAATATCTCTCTTTTTTTTCTTCCTCTTTTTTGGGTTGGTTTTTTTTTTTTTGGGGGGGGGGGCGTCCAAAAATGCCATACAGTCAGCTGGTCAGCAGGAACTTCATTTATAACTGTCAATTGTCAATTTAACAGTTCATTTATTTCATTGAAGCAGTGAGACACAACAGGGGTGTGGTAACCATGAGATAATCACACCTCTGGGGTCTTATGAGGCAAAGAGAAACGGCCAATTCCCTCTAATCCCACAGTGGTGTGATTAGTGTTCCTGATAGCTACAGCCAAGGAGGTTATGAGATAAACTGTGCATTTCATGTTCTAGAAAAAGAATTAAAGTTAAATGTTTAACCAGCCTAATTCCAGTTCTGTAATTCATCTTGATTATAGATATGTATGATAATGAACACTGATCCATATACAACTGACTACTTCAAAATGTTTGACAGACAGTAGGAGTAGTTATTTGCATCCAGAATTATAACACACATAGAAGGTATAGCATATAGCTGTCTGTTTTCAAGCCTTATAGGCAGGGATCCACCATCATGCTATCTAAGAGCTCCTCTGGGCATGCAATCCTTAAACGTATATCTACACAAACTAGCTGGGTCCCAGTGACAAAGAGACTGCCTTTTTCTTAGCTGTTATGGGATTCCTGCTAATTAGCTTCGGTAAATGCTTATCTAATATCTATGCCTGTTATGGAACGTCCATTCATCTCTCATATATGATGCTTCAACTCGAAAACATATAATGATGGGTAGTATGATGCTTTCACTAGAAAGTGTGTAATGGATATTTGGCAGACAGAAAACTGCATCATTGAGGACAGAAATTACAGAACTAATGATCTCATCTATTAGGTCATATTGCTCAATTCTGTCCTCCAATGTTGTTTTCTGTAGTGTACTTTATCTTGTTGAGTTCTAAAAGGTGTGAAATATTTCAAAGAACAATTTTTATGATTGTTCTGAAGGCTAAACCAATATTCCTTTACCACTGACACTAGCATATGAAAAAGCTTATGTCAACTTTGTGTGATTTCTTTCTCCTTCTTCTAAAGTCTTAATTGAAGTAATGATGGCCCACCCTTGAGGTCCTTTTCTGGAGATCTTCCATGAGTATTCATTGCCCTGGGGACTTCTGTTGGATTGACCTTGGCTGGCTGCCAGGTGCCCACCAAGCTGCTCTGTCGCTCCCCCTCTTCAGCAGGACAGGAGGGAGAAAATAAGATGGGGGAAAAAAACCCTGTCGATTGACATAAAGGCAATTTAATAAAGGGTGCCAATCAGAGCACAAATCCTGCAAAACTTTCAGGAGTGTCTTTGAGGTCTGCTATCTCTGTGGATTTACATAGGTGCCTCTAGGAAGACAGTCTGTGTTTCTAACTCCTCAGGCTGTGATGCTGAAAGCATCCTCAGGATCGGGAAACAGCTATGTATTTGATTTGTGTGACGAGGCTTTTAGCAGGTGCGGGGGGCTACAGGGGTGGCTTCTGTAAGAAGCTGCCAGAAGCTTCCCCCATGTCCGATAGAGCCAGTGCCAAATGGCTCCAAGACAGACTCACTGCTGGCCAAGGCTGAGCCCAGGCCGGGCAGGAGGGGCAGGGGGGCTCCAGGCGCCCAGCAGAGATGCCCCGGCAGCCCCTGGCGAAGCCCCCACTGGGGCAGGCCGTGCCCCCGGCCCATGGTGGCGAACGGGGGAGCAGATCCCCCCCCGCAGCCCGCGGGGGACCCCAGGCCGGGGAGGGGGGCCGGGGCTGGAGCCGGCTGGGCCTGAAGGGCAGCACCATGGGGGGCCCGGCTGGGGCAGGGGCAGAGTGTGAGGAGGAAAGGGCAGCACAGACAGTGTGTGATGGACTGACCGCAGCCCCATTCCCATCTCCCTGCAACGCTCGGGGGAGGAGGTAGAGAAATTGTGAAGTTGAGCCTGGGAAGAAGGGAGGGGTGGAGGGAAGGTGCTTTTAAGATTCATTTGTTATTTCTTATTATCCTACTCTGATTTAATTGGTAATAAATTAAATATTTTTTTCCCCAGGTCGAGTCTGTTTTGCCCATGATGGTAATTACTGGGTGATCTCCCTGTCTTTATCTGGACCCATGAGACTTTCGTTATTTTCTTCCCCCTGTCCAGCTGAGGAGGGGAATGATAGAGTGGTTTTGGTGGGCACCTGGCATCCAGCCAGGGTCAACCCACCACAAGATATTAAAATTCCCTTGGTTGTCGTGGCAATCTCAGTTGTCAAAGTCTGATCTGACACTCCTCAAATGTTTCTAGTTAGTGCACTTGAACATTACTCATCCAGCCTGGGAAAGGGAAAGCGTGATCTCCATACTCTTAGTATTTCTTGAAGACTTTCACTAGTTTTTCCTGTTCTTCCCTTTTTCTTAACAGACCTGGCTGTGTGAGAGAGGATAAGAATGGAAAATCATTTAATCCAGAGAGATTTCTTTAACACATAGAAAATGTCACATAGGTTTCTTCCACGGTCCTGGACCTAACTCCAGCTTCACTCTTGTTTTACAGAACAGTATAAAACAGCAAAATATCAAAGTTCTGGGTCAAAAGAAGGCTGCAGTCAGCTGAGGCACCTCCCAGTTAACCCTATTTAGATGCAAGGGATCTGATTTCTGTGCTAGTGATAGGGGTATTACCCTTGCAATCACAAAAAAACAAACAAACAAAAAAAAACCCAACCAAAGAAACCACAAGAACCAAATAAATGCCAACCAAAATATCTATTTCAGATTTTATTTTAATGTCATTATTCACCAATTAGGAAGTTATTTATTGTTAAGCTTATCCAAAATGACAGTTGTTAGTTCAAGTGACTGCTAAAAGTATCTAGATCGGGAGGTTGCTTTCAGTCGTCCCAGAGTGTGTTTCATGGCTGTGAAGAAATGGAATGTAGGTATTTTGCTTTATCCATCTCACTACAGCTGCGATCCAGTCCCTGGCCTTCTTATAAAGGGGTCGGTCGGCTTATGGGGTGGAAGTTTTAAAACTTACTGGAGGGATTTCAAGCGCACCATCCTCTGTTTCTCTTCAGTGGACACCTATGGAGCAGTACTGCAGCCCTAAGTTTGATTTTCTCCCCACTCAGCTCAAGGCTGGTGCTGCCTCTTTGCGGAGCAGAGCTGCTGCTGAAATGTGAAACAAATATGAGCCTTTATAAGCCTTTACAAGTCAGCCTTTATAAGCCTGAAACATTATAATGAAAAGGTATGTGAAATATGTAGGTCCCCTTTCAAACAAGATTTTGGTGATTATTTGAATCTCTCTGGGCTACTCTAAGTAGCCCAGATCAGGCTAAGCTTGACTGGAGAAACATTCACCTACCCTGTAACAGCAGTGCAAATCCCAACAGTACTATTTCTGCAAGTGGGAATGCTTTGGAGCAATGCTTGCGTATTTTTGTTACTAAGGCAGGTTTGGGAGAACCAGCACTTTGATACCTGGGGCACTCTGCAAAAATTAAAAGACTTCTTAAAAAAAATATTCTTCTTTCAAAATGAAAGAGAATTATAACCCTTTTGTCCTAATGATAGGGAAAGGGTTTTAAATTCTTGAGTGTTCCCTCCCTCTAACCCCAAAATTTTTGTAGCTGCGGCACTGAATGCAGTCCCATTATTTTTAATGATATATCAGGACTCGGTAGAAGAATAGCGTACTATATATCAAAAGCTACACCCTTGGAAATCACAGAGCTCTTCAAGAAGCCACCAACGGGTTAAATGGTGACCTGACCAATTTGCTATGGTTCATTTGGTCTATGCTAATTGTTTTAAATGCTCACTTTGTGGCATATTCTTTAACGTGCTGATGGGAAGTGAAGCATATTTCTTTAGAGCAGAGATTCAAGGTTATATTTATATTGGAAAGACTTTTTCAGAAAAGTGCAGGCACACCTCAATAGTATTATGTAAATAGTAATTAAGCTTCATCATTTATCCAATTTAAGGAAATACATGAAATAAATACTTTTCAAATCCTTTTGCTTTGCTTGATTTTTCAATGTCACACTTCTTTCTCTATTCTTCTGAAATACTTGAAGTCAGATTGCTTCTTTTCCATTACCAGGCTTTTGTGTCTGCCTGTCTGGTGGGCGGCTTTTTTTTTCATTCCTTCGGACCCTGACCTGGTAGTCATTATTTTGTCTTTTATCTTCATCTTCTTTCCCTTTTATTTTTCCTTCTTTTTTTTTTTATTAGACTAGTCAGCCTTGATATTAGTCTTCTCAAAGCTACTATCCATTACACTGTCAGCAAAGCAAGCTGCCTTACCGTAGGCCAAGTGTCAACAGAAGGTGAGGCAGAAAATCAGCCACAATCTAAAGCTAATTACCCTGCCTAGAAGTTAATTAAATACTTGTTAGGAGCAGCAGGGTAGATCCTAATTAAACTTGTCTAATAACAGTATGCTGACATACTCTGACACTGGGAATTCCTACAGGGTTTAAATAATTGTACAAAGGGCAATAATACCTGTCACATCATGGTGTGCAGGCAAACCCTGAAGATGCACATTTCTCAGTATTTTCTGTACTAATTTGCCACATATTGTGCACTTCACATGTGTTTAATTTACACATGTTTTAATTTTGATGCCCTGGATCTTTCTAAATGACTTTGCTGTTGCTGATCTAAGTGTAAACCACTGTAAAGGAAGATGGTCACTGGTATTTCATTGTATCATTTAATACCCTAAAGCTGATAAAATCCTGCTGATAGTGATACCTCCAGGGTTACTTAAGTAAAGCTGCGGCCTTTTCTTTCTGCTTTCAAGACAGTAGCTACTTTACTTGGAAGTGGAGAGGAGAGCTTGGTACACCTTGCCAGCCTTCCCACATTCCCAAAGGGCCAAATTCTTCACCCACCCACAGGCTGGGAATTTTACCCGTTTGCATTTTTATTTCACAGGAGTGTCACTGAGAAGAGACTTTTACCTCCACTGCTGAGCCTGTGTTAAACCAACATCTCTTTAAACTACTCAGATCTTCATTTACATTGAAAACAAAAGGAAGAGGAAACCACTATTAGGTGTAACTGCCAGCTGAATTGAAAGGGAAAGGAGAGGTGAAATGCAGGAGAAGGAGCTGATAACAGAAAAGAACCTCTCTTTTCTGCTTATTCCAGCCTTTTGATGGGCTGGAAATATTTTTGTTTCCAGACAGGAAAACACAATTTGCCATCATTTCAAATAAATGAAGGTTCCCCACAAACCACAGCGGGGCTTTTGTCTAGTTGTTTTTAAGGGATACTCTATGCCAGCAGTTTTAAGGCTGGTTAAAAACCTCCCATTTAACCAGGTTCTGTTTTTCAACTGATGAGTTGTCACACTGCCTTGTGTGAGGGTTAATCCCCCATTGTGTTGCCTATGCCACCGCAAAGAAGGACAGCAACGACAAATACGCAATTGCTGATAAAGCTTGTCTCTTCTCGAAAAGCCCTGAGAGGCCGTCTCGCATGCTGATGGTTGTTTACTGCAGCAAAATGCTGAATGTCAATTTTAGGAAAGCAATGTTTCAAAACTTTTTGCCTTTTCTCATGGTAAATCGGTTCAATTTCTCACTGTTCCTTTACTACCCTTGACTTAAGCATCCTTTTAAATAAGGTGGTTAGGGCTTTTGGGTGGTAACCAGCAATGGATGCTCGAAAGTAGATTTGATGTTCCCATCATTAGGCCATACTTGAAATGCCATGTCAGTGAAACTAATGAAATGGAATGCCATGACATGAAACTAATCAGACAGGAGACAACTTTAGAGGCAGGGGAAATAAGAGACCTGCAAAGATTTAAGCCAGTCATAGCACTCTCCATTTTGCACCCTCTCCCTGAACAGCAAGGATTAATGGAAAGATGTAAGCGCTCTGATCTTTTCTAGCAAGACTGTTGTTGAAATAATCAATTAACCTTGGGAGATCAAATTGACAGAGCTTAAGCGTGAAGTTATTTAAAATGCCAGATTATCTAGGCAGATGAATACATTTGTTGCAATACTAAAAGGAAAATTAAAGTATTTTTCCAAACTTCGTTTTTCCGAACTGATTTAACATTATTTCCCCAGGAGTCAACTCTGCCTTTTTCAGTCTGCACTTTAACACATTAGAACAAAATGAGATTTGATGTACTCCATAAAGAGACTAGTGATTTTTCTCTTCCTTCATGGAGTGGGAGGGTTATTATAGAAAATAGCTTACAGTAACCTCATGCTTTTAGCTCTTTACTTTTGTTTATTTGACAATTTGATTATTTGGGTTCCTGTCTTCTGTGGTGATTTTGGTTGGTTTGCATTCTGGCTAAATCATCCGCTGCTTCATCTGTGGGGTAAAAATTTCTTTTGTCCTTAAAAATACAAAGAATGTGAAATATTTTATTATATTAGCCATTTTATCAAATACAAGAATCCAGTCAGATGTTCTTCAAACAATCAATTTAACTTCATTTAGTGTGAAAAGATAGCAATTTTATTTTATTAAAATGCTTTCGGCTGTGTTATTCAGACTAATAACCTCTCTACTATTTTATCACTTTGTAGTAAGACAAGGACAACATAAAGTTCTAGTAGCATCAGGCTGTAACTCTAGGCCCATTACTGCAAGCTTCAGCTGTGATCCAGCACGTAAGAATATGCTTAATGTAAGCACACAAGCAATGGCAATGCTTGTATGCTTGAAGCCAAGCATACATTCAGACACAGGCTTAAATCCTTCCTTTGAAAACAAATTGTGAACAACTCCACTGATAAAATTGGTACAGTTCTATAATTATGAGAATGTCACAAATTTTACCACATGAATTTTAAATCTATTGTTTTGTTAAAGTGCAAAAGTTGTTATATTTCATTCTCTCGTTCATATTTTCATTCATTTATCTTTTTGTTACTTTTTTGTTCTTCATTCATTTACTATGTTGCAGGGGTTTATATCAAATGCAGTAATTTAATTTGAGGACATACATTTAATTCCAAGCTAAACAGAAAGTACAAATGCCAGTAAGGAACCATTTGCACACAAAGACATATGGGCTGAATTGTAAAGGCATAGCACGTAAACAAGTTTAGACTGACCAAACTCATCCAGCTGCACTTTGCTAGCAGCCACACTAGTTTCAGAGATTGCCATCCCCAACCATTTGTTCCCACACCAGCACTGGTAGTTAAAAAATTAAATAAAGTAATATATCCATGTGTGCCCTAATCCCAGAGAAACTGAGATGAGTTATTTTAGCCAGTGCTGGTTGTGACTTGAGCTAACTCAGTTGTCTTTGCCTGAAGCAGGGCAGGGAACACTCTCCTGAGTTGCATTTCAGCTGGCCATAACAAGCTGTTGAGAGTGCTGATGCAATCAATCACTTCAGCTGGCTCCAGAAGGACATCTGTCTGTGCTTTCCTTCTTCTATCCCTAGACTGCATACCCCCTCTTCACTCAGTCCTCCTCCAGAGCATGATGCTATCAGACTAAGAGGGAAGAAAGGACAGGAAGCAGAAGGAGCTCTTGGTGGTACCGGCACTCAACACAGAGGACAAAAGGAAAAGGGAACAGCCAGGACCAAAAACAATGTGTGAAGAAGGGGTTAGTTATGAAGTAGATCTTTGGAGAAGTTATTCTTTGGACTTGGAAGAACTGAGAGGAAAAGTCATTTAGAAGATCTTGGGTTTTTTATGGGCAGAAGTACTAGAAACTGTCAGAAAAGGGATAGCTTTTATGGAATGACTACATGTCACAGAAGCCACAAATAAACTATTGGCCAATCCCTGATTAGAGATACTCAACTCAGTCTTAATATGTTTGCCAGTGAGCACATGTCCTTCCTCAAGTTTAGGACAGTGCATCAAACATAAATGACATTCTTCAAAGGCTTTCAGGTAGAAGGATTCCCTTACAACATATTCTGGCCAGGACAACTCATGGCAGCAGAAAATTATTGGATGTCTTAAAATTGTAAGAAGTCTACTTTGAAGCAGCAAATGTATTAGCAGCAAATGATATTTCTTCCAAAAGATAGAGCTGGAAGATCATTTGAAGACTAGAATCCCCCCATACTTGGAAAAACTATCCTGGAAAAGACTTAAGAGTCCTGAAGGATAGCCAATTGAACATGAACTCTCAGTCTACTGCTGTGGTAAAGTACTAGTACATAACTTCAATTCACAAAGAAACAGAAGTAGAAGTAGGACTGCTGGGATTGCTTTTCAGGTCCTCTGCCTGGCTGTCGTGTCCTCAGTTCAAGAGCAAGGATAATAAATTACAGGGAATTTAAAGAAGAACCTCAAGAATGTTTAAAAAGTTGGAAACATGATATAGAGCAAGAGAAACTCAACTTGCTTAACTGAAAAAAAGAGGTTAAGAAGCGACTTGATGGCAGTTTGAAAGTATAAACACAAGGAGCAAAAATACGCTAATGGAGGGTTCTTCTGACTAGAATACAAGCAAGTGAAAACCAGGGTACAAAGTTAAAAGGTGACAAATAAAGTTTAGGAATAATATATTTGTTCTTGACAGTAAATTTAACTAGCCCCTCAAACGACGTGTAGCTATGGTTGATTCTCCATCGTTGGTTATTTTTACTTGAGGCTCAACGTTTTACAAAATACTATCCCTAACACAATAAAACTTTCTCTACAATGCCTATGGCCTGTGTTACACTGGTAGTCATAACAGCTGACTGTAACAGCTCATTCTGGCTTTACAATGTATGACACTTCTAATCAGCAATAAATGAATTGAAGCAAAGAAAACCTTTACAAAACCTGTTCTAGAAGAAAAAAAGCAATTACATAACTCCTTATTTAGAAGTCTTTTATTGCCATCACTTACCCTTGGTTTTTAAAGTTCACTTCTCTACCAACCACAGCCACTTGTATACTGAAGTACCGTTGCATAGTAAATGGTGCTAATGCAGGTTTTTCTTTTCAAAGTTCAACTTTAAGATAAAACAAGGGAAATAATGATTCTTGTGGATAATCTGCATTAAACAATCTCCAGCCACTGCCAACATGGCAGCATAAAGGAAAAGAAATGAGTGCAGCAAGCCCATGATGCATCAATGACTCAAAGTCCCTATGAAAGTTCTGGGTGATTTGTCCACTGTTTCTTACTCAGTAAAACCACGATTCTGTAGTCCACCTTTACAGGAACCATTGGCCTTCACAGTTCTTGGAAAATAACTTCTAAAGGCAGATGCCAAGGGACATGCCAGAAAGAAGAGCAATGACTCAGGGAACTCTGCAAATTATAAAAGCAAAAATGTACATCTCTAGCACATCCCACAGTCTTACAGAGGGAATTCCAAGTAGCATGCAGAGCTTGAAGCCCCACAGCTTGAAGGTAATGGCTCTCTTCCATGCACATAAGGGGAAAAACAATGCATGTCCTGAAAACGTATCCTTGCTTTGAAGGGGATGCTTGCGGCTCCCTTTCTTTTCTGTGCAAAGATGAGACAAGGCAAAGACAAGTCTGACCACAGTCAGCAAGCAAACTGTGTGTTTTCTCTGCAAGACTCCACTCTAAAGGCACCACAGCAAACTTTACTGTATGCACAGTCTCAGTATAACAGGTGACAGCCTTGCTAAAACCATCAGCATTACATTACCGCTTCAGTGTGTACATTGACTAATTGCAGTCAAATCCTTAGATGCATTAGGATCAAACTTGCATCTGTATCAAGGAAGAATGCTGCTCTGCTGACTTACTTTCTTTGATTATTACCATCTATTACAGCCTCAGGGAAGTGCAACCTGCCTTCGCATTTGTCCAGTGCAAGACTGATGGGCTTTGCCCCAGCAGATTCCTTTTGGATTACATTTGACAATTTAATACTTCTAATGCTTCTCAGTGCTTATTTTTGCCCAAGTAAATACAGTTTCAGGAGATGGAATATTATGTGATTGGTCTGCTTTCCCATGAAAACACGTTAGTATTCCTTCTTCAGATTTTCTGTTATTGTAGCACTAGAGTAGATGGTCTGTGAGAGAGAAAGTCCTTCTTCTAGAAAAGATAGGTAACATAAAAAGCAAAGGAAGTTATGGAAAAAATAGCAACAGCATTCATTAAAAAAATGTATCATTCCAAGCTTCTGTGAAATGCATAGATGTAAGCATGCTACCCACTGCCCTCAGGCACTGAAGAACAATCTGTACCGTAAGTCCAATCTGTCTAGCAACCACTGCAAGTCCAAATATTAGGTATCTATCTACTCCTGAAGACCTGCCTGCCTAGGCCTAGTGACAGCTCCTATAAGACCAAATCTTCAACTCACCTGTAGTTGCATGTAAAACCAGCAGAATGACACAGAAGTGTATCAGGCGAAGGAGCCGCTACCTGTGGCAGATTTGGCTTTTTTAAAGATCTGTGCAGGGTTGAACACAGTTAGAATTTAGGAAAAAATTCCCTCTTGTTAGGCTCTTATATCACCTAGAATTTTCACATATAGAAAGGTAATACTGGTAGCACTTAACATTACCTATCTACATCTAACACTTGAGTGCAAAATGTTATCATCCTCAGTTTAATTTGCAGTTATTCACAGTTAGTAATTTGCTTTTCTTTTGGACTGTAGCAAGTAAACAACCATCTTTCTTGTGGAAGAGAGAACTTTGAAAACTTGCTCTTGTTCATTCAGCAGCTGCTAACATTCAGACATTTTGGAAAAAAACCTAATGTTCTTTCAAACAAGAATTTAGCAAATAGAGGATACAAGGTAGCAATATTTTACCTGTCAGACTTCTACTACAGGAAGTGGTGTTTGGATGATGAGGAGAGAATACAGAAAACTAAAGAATAAAGTAAAGGAATAACAAATGGAGAAAAGCAGGAGCAGGAGGAGGAAAGAGATGGTTAAAGGAGAAAAGTGTTTTGCAAGATACAAAATGAAAGTAAGGTAACAGCTAGTTAGTGAATAAAAGGGCAAGAATCCACGTTCTGTAATAAAGAAGTGATGAACTGAGGCAGCAAAAGAAAGGATTAGAACAGAGAAGCTTTAATATAATGTAGTTAGGAAAGAAGACTAAAAAACTGTAAAGCATAAAGCAATGGCAGACAGAAGGGAATTAAAGGAGAGAAAAAAGATTAAAACAAAAAATGCATGGCATATGTCTGTTTATTAAGCAGTCTGCTGAAGAACAGAGGACTGGGCAATAAATAAAATACAATTTGCCTTTCCTATTCTTCTCTTTTACTGGATGAGAAGAAATGGTAAACACAGAGTTGAAATTAGGTGAGAAAAATGGATAGAAGTCAGTATGTTTAACAGCCTGAAAATGCTGTCTATCCATTAAATATATCTTAGTCTTGGCTTCCTAAAAAGAGTAGCCTTATGCATTTTTGCTCTTCAGCTATCCAGCTCTCTCTCTTCTTTACTAGCTTTTGCCAAGTCAAACCAAGAGGGTCTTGGAGATATTAAATGTTTCTTGATTCAAGGAAAGCAGCCACTACAAAGAAGCAAGAAATCCAAACCAATGCCTACCCACCAATGACAGAAGACTGCAGTACACGCACAGATGTTCTCTCTTCTGTAACTAGTAAATAAACACTGCACAGTTAATAAGCACAGATGCAGCACAGAATCACCCACAAGACATGCTGTCTCTTGTTCAGCTGGTATTTGGAGACAGAAGAGGGAACTGAGGAAACTGATGATAGGTAGAAGGCTCATCAGGAATCTTAAAAGATCTGGGAACATGTGAGGCATTGTAAGAAATGCTGGAGGAAGGTCAAAATATACTAAAAATGAGTGAGTTAGTGGAGAAGTACTGCAGCACAGGGACATGGGGAAGCAAATCCCTTGAGGACTTGGGGAAGGGCTAAGGCTGTTGTGGAAGGGAAGTCACAGGACACAAGGAAGAGAAATTGAGTCCTTATGGCATGATGCTGTACAAATATAGGATGGGAAGCCAGGCTTTTCACCCATCCACTCCTGAAACTGTTTCCTCAGTATACTTAGTGATTTCGCTAGTGTGCTGATAAAAACTATATATAAAATGAAATGCTGTTAGACTATTAATTGCTTACAGGCACTTAGAACAGTGTTTGAGGGAGTTGTTCATAAAGAACAAATTTGTAATGGAAACCAAGCAAAAGATGTTTCGACTTTGAGGTGAAAAGACACTTCTAATCTTAGTTACACTGGTATAAATCAGAAGTAGAACCCAATGCAAGAAGTTTTATAATCATTGGCAAAAGATAAAACATGCTTATGCTGTACAATGATGTCCACATTTTATAATTTAGCTATGTCAGGAATTCTGGATATTCATTTGTAAAGAATAGCTTTCACTAGCACTTTAAAAAAAAGTAACCAGAAGGTCATCAACAAGGGAGCTGAGAGAATAATATATCATGAATAATGTATTAAATGATTTCAGTCTTTATCTATTAATGAATTATCTTCAATCATCTTATAATTTTCTTGAATGTATTTGTAATTCAAAAGTACTCCCCATGCAATTTCTCCAAAAAAATTATTACTCTAAATTTTTCTTGGTCTTTTTGTGGATAAAAAGTAGCTGAAATTTGAATTCAATTAGTTTGTTTTTAATAGGGCATACAGAGTAGCAGTTCCTGATTCTGTTCCCCTCACAAACACATTTCTAAGAATCCTGTTACCTATATGCCATTAAACCTTTAACCACGAAATCTCTTCCTCTAACATTTTTTCAAATGTTCCATTTCTACCAGTACGCTAATACAACAGGCAATGTTCAAGGGCAGTCATTGAAATTCAACACCTAGGGTCTACTGCTTGTTATTAGGACAATTTTTTCTTCTTAAAAGAACAACTTCAGCTATAGGTGTTCACTTACGTCTCAAAGAATTTAAGTACTGGAAAGTCATAAAAAGAATCTTTTATTTTGGAATGCATCAAATGGTAGTGGTGTAGTAGCTGACCAGGTGTTTTTTTTCCCCTGTATCAGGCTATAAATAATTCCCAATGACCTTAATAGGAATCTTTGGTGCTCTCTATATGTAAAGAAAAAAATACAAATTTTCGTTCCTCTTTCCAGCACCACAAATAGTATCTTGTACCCCACTGACACTTTTTAGATATTGTGTGTTGACTTTATCTTTACTTCTAATGCTTGTTATAACAGTGTCAACCATACCTGCATTGGAATCCTGCAGTCATGAGTGATTGAAACAGAGATAATTTTTCATTTTCGTGGCATAGTCACAGAACCAATCTATAGTGATGTGCCAAATAAAAAGAACATATTTGTATAGACATTTAGCTCACTCCTTCCAGTGTGCAGAGATGTACAGAGGTTGCTTTCATGTGAAGATCCAGCAACCTTTTCTAAAAAAAAACCTAGGGGTGAAGGAGTCTTACTGATTTGGAAAATATTGGCAAAGGCTGGCTCATTTTGAAACTCAGTTTTTCATCATGATTGTGATAAGTGTCTGGCAAGTCTGTATTATCTGTCCAGACTCCATGAATCTCTAGAGACCCACCTATTGCTGTGTCTTCAGCAATAACTTTTTGGCCCTTGGTTAGTGGTGTCCAGATGGCATCTGTACATCATTAATAATTTCTCAGGAATGAAAATATGTGTGCCTACCTGAGACACAGAGTAAAGAACATTCAAAAAATTATGAATTGGCACATTCACATTGTGGCTGTGTTTTTTGAATGCCATTTAAAAAAGGTTTCTAATAGGCAAAACGTGTCCATCTGCATCTCAAATTCACAGGACAAAATTATATAATTTCCATCAAGTTGAAAAGAGAAAAACAACTTCATGCCTTCTGAATATCAGTGAGTCTGTCCAAGCCTTCCTGCAAGTTCCAAGTTATTTTCTCTTGGTCACTCACCCATTCACTTTGTTGGCACAGTCTTTGTGTTTTTTCCCACTCCTTTAGCCATATGTGATGCCACTAGCTACTTTGCCTACAGCTCTGCCCAGTGCCCAGTGCTGTGCGAGGGAGTTCATGAAGTCCATTGACAGAATTTGGATCGAGCTCTGACTGTGGTACTACAGCAGCTGCAGACCCTCTTCCAACTGCCCCTTTTGCTAACTTGATCCCATGGAGAAAAACCCTAGTGGAAGGACACAAACATCTGTAATCAATGCTGACATCTAAGCACAGTCACCAAAATATTTTGGTTTCTTGGCATCAGTTCTGGCAGACAGAAGCTCACAGTGAAATCGTAGTATTAGAAGGGGGAGGGGTTTCTGGAAACATCAAGCATACTTTAATCCAAGTACTATTTTCTTGTGAATAGAATTAAAGAATTTAGGAAAGTGCTCAGGGACACAGTTTACAGATTCAATTTTAATTAAAGGCTATAAATACTCATAAAGAGAGGCTGGCACTCAGCTTTAGGGATCAAGCTGTGTAATCCTCATCTGGAGCTTTCTTGTATTTATATGATCATGTTAGATCTTGATAAGACAGTGACTTCTCTAAGGCAGAAACTTACAAAATCTCCATCACATCAGAACAAAGTACATTCTGCCAGGCTTTTTAATACCAGAACAGGTCAGGCAAGCTCATCTCCAGACAGCTCCAACACCAACTGGAACCCCCCCTCAGCTCCCAAAGGACAGCATTCTCCAGTGACTTCAAACAGGTGTGAAATCCTGCCTGGCCCCTGCTGTAGTGAGCACAAAACAGCCATCACACAAAACTGAACACACAATTCCTAATCTGGTTGCTGGAACCCAGTCAGTGATCACCCATGGTGAGCAAGGAGCAAATGCAACACAACCAGCAGAAAAAAAGAAAAAAAAAAAAAAATGTGGACTGGTCCCTTAGCACTACTCACACAAATCCCTCCAAATGCGACCGAGGAGTGTGATGTGCAGCAGATAGGCTGTATCACACAGACACAGGCATGCCTGCATGAATTGGAAAGACTGAATCCAGTGAGCAGAGTTTCAGCACGTGAGCCTTTATGTGAGAGCAGAAAATATAAAGGGAGGGAGAGGAGCTAGTGATCATAAACTTCCTGGCATCAGCTGACACAGCAAGGGCAGAAAGGACACATCTAATTTTAATCTTTCCTCCATGTGAGTGGTTTTCCCTTCCCCTCCGACACAGTGAAGATGCTTTCTCTGACCATAAACTGTTCAGCAGGGACACTGCCTGACTTCATAAAGGTGATTTATGCTCATCTGGCAAAGTTGCCCATCTCCATTTGCAGGCTCAGACAGTCTGTGCTGGCTAACAAATGGGGGGCAATGGCGGGAAAAGAGAGGTTGACTCCAGTCCATACAAAAACTGCCCCCTCCAATAGCACATCTTTGTCCAGGTAGGTCAGATCCTGAGCACTTCAGCCTCCTTCCCAGTCTCTACAGTTGCTCTTTTAGACAGTTTTGGCTCTATGCATCAAGCACCCACCTGCACAGCCATCACACAGACCCTCTTTCAGCCAGTCTTTTCCAGAGGCTCCTTAGTCCCGTCAGGAATGACCTCCAAAACTCAACAGCCTTCCCCTGTTGCAGATTGGTTTAAAATCACTTTTCCATAGAAGTACATAAAACTACCTCTAGATCTGTGTTTTATACATCTATATAAAACTATATAGATAGATATAAATGTATATATATATATATATATATAAAATTGTTAGCCTAACCCAAAATGCGTTCACTGGATTTGAAGTTAGAGGGGGAGAGAACTCCCATTGCATTTTACCTTCACAATGGTGCTGGAATGGTTGAATAAAGTGTGGCCCCGCTGCCCATATGCCATTCAGCTTCTGTCTGTCTTTTTGTTTACACTGGCAATACAATAGGAACTATAGTCCTTCCAATGCATCATTTATAAGTGTATTCTACCTCTGAATGTACAGACAGAACTGGCTCTGTGAATGAGCTCTGTGAATATTGCCAAGACACTGTGCTTTGTTCAGCATTATTCTTCACAATAGATACCACACTTTGGAAGTAATTTTAAAAAGGGAATCAAAATAGTGGTACTTTTAGCCTTTGTTTCTTTTATACCACACTGCATTCTCTGTCTCTCACTCAGCTGCTTCTATTATACTGACAAATTAAATAAACCACTCCATTGCTAAAGAGGCTTGGGCGGGCTGGGCTTCGGTACACTGCCGCACTAGGAAGTCGAAATAAACATTTATGCTGGTTTTATTCTTAACAAATTTAAGCTAACTTTAGTCAAGCATCTTTTTTTTTTTTTTTTTTTTTTTTTTTAAGAAGGAACGAAAGAAAGAAAGAGGGAAAGGGGGGAAAAAAGAAAGGAGTACTTCAGATTTTTCACCCGATCTGCAGCACCAAGGGATCTGGCATCTGAAGCAATGGAGTAATGAGAAGCCTTGTGTCCAGGTAATGAGCCTGCTTTTTTAGTGCTCCACTATTTAGAAGCGCTGCAAGTTCATTCCTGCTGTGGGGCCTCTGGGCGAGTGACTTGGTGAGTTATGGGCAGAGCGGTGTGGTGCAGGCAGGGTCCCTTGCAGAGGCTCGCTCAAGCCGCTCGCAAACTTCCACTGCAAACTTTTAACTGGCTCCAGGAGTTCACCTCTCCTGCTGCAGGCATAGCTCTGTTCTATAAGGCGTCTTGCTTGCATGCTGTTCAGCATACAGAAATAGGGGCAGGTGGGAGAGTGCCGAGAAGAGCGTGCTGGATGCTGAAGGCAGGTCTGGCTGCTTACAGGTGTATATTTATAAGATGGATAGGTAGAAAAATATGTCAATTTGTATTTTAGCTATAGACTCGTATTCTCATTGCATCTGTCGCAAAGAGAGAAATAAGGAACTGAGGAGAGAGTGGCAATGTGGCCTTTAGCTGCGTCGAGGTGCTTTCTGACTTTTGGCTCTTTTCTTCAGCAGGCATGAAACAGAGAGGAGAACTGGGGAGCAATTTGTGGTGGTCTGCTTGTGGGTGGATGAGGTGTGAAAGGCCATCCTCTGCATTTGTAAGCGCAGGTGCAGTGGTGGGGATGTATGCTGTTTATAAAGGCTTGTCCGTATAGTCCAGTATTCTCGAAAATACTCAAATGAACGCTGATATTTTCCCAAATGAGATCAGGGTAATGAGCGCAACATTGCCCGGATTAGGTCTGAAAGCTCCTCCTGTACTCCTGGACTAGCAGCGTGTGAATAACGCAGGACGTCTCGTCCCACCGTGCCTTTCCCCTCCTCTCCTAACAAAGCAGATGGACGACGGGCAGGAGCCTGGGCTGGGGAGGGAATTTTATTTTTTTTTGTGGGTTTGTGTTTGTTTGAGGGGACCTTAGAAGCGGCCAGCTTCTTTCTGCAATCACCGCTAAATGCCAGCCGCGGGCTCCGCAGGGCTGAGCCTCCTGGCCGAGGCGGGGGGCAGCGGCAGAGGCTGGGGTCCCTGCGGCGGGGCCGGCCAGGCAGGGAGGGCGCGGGGGAGCAGCTGGCAGGGAGCGATTCGGGCTTGTCTTTCATTACTAAGGGAAGACTTTTTTAAAAAAAGAGGGAGGGACAAAAACAAAACCCAGAACCCACCCCTCAGGTGAAAGTTCTTTCTGTTGTTTAGCAAAATTCCCTTTAATTTGTCCCAGGGACATGCAGTTGCCTCGGGACTCCCGCCTGGCCTCTGTCAACGCCAGCGTCTGGGGGGGCTCCCTGGGGAAGGGACGGGGAAGCTGAAGGTCAGGGTTACCCACTGTGGCATGACTTTTAAGCTAAAGGGGGTTTTATTTCTCTTGTTGCCATGTCAGGTTTAATTTGGTCTGCGTTATTCTAAAAGGGTGGGCCTGCTCGTGACAGGAGGGGGTTAAATGGGATTACAAGCTTTAGAGGTTGTCAGCAGCCACTGCTGCCTGGGGATGTTAAATTGCGATTTAATGGTCAGCTTTATCTGTATAGTATCAGTGGAAATCTGCTGTTTTCAGCAACTTGATAGGCACAGTGTTTTCAGGAGGGGCCTTTTTTGCGGGGAAGGGGGACCGGTGGGAGCGCGGGCCCGTGGGGGGGAGCGAGGCAGCCCCTCAGGGGGGCCCCGGCTGGGGAGAGGACGGGCCGCGCCCGCCTCCGCACCGCGCTCGACTGTCCAAGGGCCGCCGGGCAGGCCCGGGGCGGGGGCAGGCCGGAGCCAGGCCCGGCTGCCCGGGCGGGGGCGGCGGGGGGGGGGAGGGGACGGCGCGGCACGGCGCGGCACGGCACGGCCGGGCGGGGAGGGGCGGCGGCGCGGAAACCAACGGCCAAACGAGCCCCCGGGGCGGGGGCGTCCGTGGGTGGGTGGTGCGTGTGGCGGGGGTGCTGCGCGGGGGGTTAAACACGGTGAGGGCGGACGGAGGGGCCGTGCCGGCGGCCGCCGGTATTGTCTGCTCGCCGGTGAGGGGTCAGCGCGGGAAGTTCGGGATTAGCCCATGTAACATCCCGTCTGCATCCCCGCGGTTCCGCTCCCCGCCAGCGGTTTACGGGCAAGCGGGGTGCTGCACTGGCACGGACCGAGCAGGGCCGCCCGCCCGCCGCCTCCCGGCCGGGGGTCGCTCGGGCCTGGGTCGGTTGCGGTGGATCTTGCTCGGTTGAGGTGGTTCTTGCTCGTTCCCAGGCCCTCCCGGCCCCGCCCGCAGCAGCTGGGCCGCAGTGGCAGGGGTGCTCTGCGTTTGGTCTTCCCTGTCCCTCCCTTGCGCTCGCAGGAGTTGTCCTGCACTCTGGATTTCTGGCATTAAAAATCGTAAGAAAGAGGGAAGAGAGGCAAAATCGTGGTTAACTGTGTAGGTGTTGTGCTATAGACTTTCTAAGGGTGTCTCTTAATTTACGGGGCTGGTAAATTTGAAATGGCAGATGGGAGGAGAGGGTGGAAAGAAAAGAAAGCACTGGTGCAAACCAGTAGCGTTGTAATAAATAGTAAACTGTGGTCTGAACGGAATACCTCTCAAGCTGATGGATGATATTAAAATACGGTTCCTAAGCGAGTAACAAAAAAGATGGGGGGAGGAGGGATGGAGAGGGCAGGGGAAAAAAAAAGGAGGGGGGAGAGAAAGTTCCTGTGCACTTTGTTCAAGGTTCTGCACCTCTCTAAGCAGCTGTCACATCCGTACATTATGGTACATTGAATCTGAATGAGGCTCTCCACATCAAAACCTTGCATCCATTATGATATCATCTCCTGCTCTAAGCTGTAATGCTTATTAATTCTGCACCCATACTCTCCAAGCTTCAGCAAATGTATTCCATCAGCCTAGCATTTAATTTAATTAGTACAGCTGGGCTCTCATTCTCCTTTCTGTGTCAGAGGTATTGTCAGCACGTTCTGCTATAACACAATTACTGATTGCTTTTAGATAGGCAGAAATATGATTAGGGTATTGGGTGACTGTATCATAAGCCTTATTAGATTCATTTGAAATCTGGAGATAAATAGGAAACTTTTATTTGCAGTGTAATGAGATTATGCTTATTAGGCCAAGGCCTCACAACCTTTTGCAAAGAACATAGTGTATCACTAGGATTATACTCTGGAACCACACTTTTTGCGCATAGCATCCAAGCAATTTCTTAGCAGCTTTGAGATTTAACTGTTATAGCCCTGTATACATTTTAGAATTGTTTCCTGGCTCAGTGTCTTTCTCCTGTGGTAGATTATGTGCACCTTCCATCATGTGTTTTCTTCTGATTAAACCCAGAAATCTGGGCAAGATGTTTTGTGCAAAGAGGAAAGATGTTCAGGTGAACCATGGCCATGTGTGGATGAGTAAACATGCTGATACATTGGACAGAAGAGTTTTGCCGGTACTAGTATTTTAATTTAAACTCCTTTTTTGCCTCAGTATAGAAAGCTGCAAAAACATTTCAGGATCAGCAGTTTTCAGAAGGTAAAAACGGTTGCTGTTCAGATACTTCTGAGATTTAATCTGGAGGTAGAAATAATGAGTTAATTTTCTTGTGTAAAAATTGCTGGAAAGGCTGCACATTTCATGTCACTTCTAGAGTGAGTATGTTTGAATCTTAATGTATACATCACAACCTTTTGTATTGTACTATCCTGACAAAACACATGGCATAGTGTTTGAGAAGCAAGAGTTACATTTTTAAAAGTTCATTTATTATAGGGATTCAGAATTCTGATCTGGTAATTTCCCTGTAACAATCAAAGATACAAACAACTTATCACTGACTTGACAGGTTATAGAAAGGAGTCCGTCAGTTTTAACATTGGTGTCAAATGTAGGTTTCATTCTGTTTCCACATAAGTTTTGCTACAAACTCCAGTGGGAGCAAGATTAGGCTTTTACTAATACCACTTTTAGTTTTGTAAGTGGTATTATCCAGCATGGAGGCATTTTGTAAGTAAGTGTGGCAGAACCCTGAACCTAATTTTATATTCCGTGTTGCATCACTAGCTCAACAGTTAAGATAGAATAAGTTGTCAGGGTATTGGTATCTTAGGCGAAGGATCAGACTGGGGGAGGAAAACGTGCATTGGTACTACCATGGTATTTTATTTTGTATTTGTGTAGCATTGAGAGCATTTCTGCAAGGGCTGGCTTGTCTCTGCCATTAGCAAGCTCCATCTTGCATAATGTTATCACAAACATTTGTGATATATTAAAACTGGCATGGAAATAAGCTTTGAAGTGGTCAGGTGAAAGTTCTTAAAGGTGACATTTCTGCATTTCTCATCTAGTTACTAAGAGAGCGTCCAGAGAGTAAGACTGTTGCCACTGCCCAGTGGACTCCTTTGCCAAAGTGGATGGAGCTTTGGGGTTCCCAGCCCTGCCTCCAGTAGTACTTCTGCAGACGCATCATTGTGCAGTTCTGTGTGATTCTCCCAAGTGGGAAATCTCATGCTGTACCTATGCTTTTTACTTTCCTGAAGAGGAATATGCATCAGTTTGCAATGGCTACTGACTTGTCTCAGGAACCAGAGAATGTATGCCTAAGCAACAACAGCAAGAAGTTATTCTAGAGGAATACTTCTATAATTGAGAGACCTCAGCACTTTGGAAAAAGAGAGGGACAGCTGTCTCCATTTTAGGTTACAGGCGAGCTCAGGCACAAAACAGTGAATCAGCTGTAGTTGCATATCTAGGAGCAGCAGCCTCACTAGTGCTGTCTACTAAAAAGTCAAATATTGAAAATGTGGTGTTTGCACTATATGTAAGAAACTATGTTATTGTTGTATAGCTTTAAAAAGAGAGATGCCACTTTAAATCAGGTGTATTTTGGAAAGGAGGTGATTTCTCAGATAGATTTACAGGAGAGAATATTTAGCTTCTTTCTGCCAACCAAAATATGATGCACAGCAACCCTGTTTAATACTGGCTCCAAAAGCAGCATAGATGACAAATGCCACAGTTTTCCAGTATGTTGCTTCATCAAGAAAATATTTTAAAGTGTGGTGTAATTGCTGTATGTGACAATGAACTGGTGGCCCTGTTCATTTGTCCCCCATCACCATCATCCTGATTTGCAGTGAGCAACAGGGTTATTCACATGCTTAGATTACACACATGCTTCGGTGCTCTGCTGGATCAAGGCCTAATTGACACCCTAATTGACAGGCTCAGTTGAGAGACTGAAGACTAAATTGGGCTTGGAAGCCAAAGCGTGATGTATGTTTTTACCCTCAGAGGTGGTTTGTCCAGTCTGTGTTTGAGATGTGTTACCAAATAATGGGTTCCACCTTCTGCTGTAGCTTTTGTTCCGTTTCTTTTGTGGTCAGATAGAGGACTTCAGTTGCTATCCTTCTTTTCAGACAAAAAAATATGTTAGTCCAAAGTAATGACATGTTGAATGCTAAATTGAAACAATTTTATCTTTGGTCTTTCTAAAAGGACAAGTTTGTTAAAAGAAATACCAGCAGCCGTTTATTCAAAAACAGTTGATTAAAGGGAAGTGTAACTAATTGTTAGATGTTTGTTTCATATAGACTCAAAGGTAGAATTACAACAGAAGTAATTAGGGTAATTATTAAGGTCTGTATTTAATTCAAACCCTCAGAGAATATTGCATATTCATTCAAGTGAGCTATATTTCCTATTTAAAAGATAGCAGTTTCTCAAAGCTTTCATTTACAGTTATGTTTTTGGTAGTGTCATCTTATATGTATCATGTCATCTTGCTCTCTTTCTACTGTGACAGTGTTTGTTATTCATAATGATGGCAATCAAAGGGGAAATGTTACTGGTAATTTCTGTGTGCATTTCTAACCCCCAAATATTTGTAAGTCATTTACCTAAGGCATTTGAGAATTTGAAGATAGGGGCATTAGGATGAACTTGCCTTGATCTCTTGGCAGAATGTACCATGTACATTAAGATACTTAAGCTAGGCATTTTTATATACTAAGGAAAATGCAGTGAGAAATTATTTATAGAATAACTGAAAAAATGAGGCAGTACTGGTACCCTTGCACAGACAGTGAAGAAAATTCTAGCTCTGCCTCACATAACATTTTTCTTCTCTTCAAGACTAGTCTTTATAAAACACAAAAAAAATCTACAAAAGAAATGTTTGGGAGTGTTTACTGTGGAGAGATTCTCAAAGGGCTGTTCCAGACTGTAGACTAACAATGAATTTATGTCAAAGCATTTGGGGGGGGGTGGGAAATAAAGAAAAAAAAAATCTGCCGTAACACTCAAACAGTATGCACTGACTATGTGTATTTGATAGAAACAAACACAAATAGGATCAAAGTTATCTCAGCCAGATTCCTTAGACCATACCACTCAAGTGAGATAGGCTACTGGAACATTGTTAGTGCCATTGTTTAAATAGATACATAACACACTAGAATTAAAAATAGCAATGACAACAGATTTGTATTGCCTTTTTCTGTTACTGTAAAAGTACATTTGTGGCAATAGTAATACCTAATTAACCAAATTTACTTGTACAACAGTAGAAGCATAAGGCCTTAATATGGAGCCGGCTGTAATGGTCTGATGATGGTCTGCCTTTCTAAGTTACAAACAATTAGTGCAGATAAACAACTAAATGGAGAGAAAGAAGTTGATACAATTATAAAAAAAGGAGTGAACACGAGTTATAGGTGGTAGCATTATAATTAGCATAATTATAGCTCTGCAGTTAAAGTCATATCTGTATATTTGTTGTTCACATTTTACTCCCTTGGACATAGATTTTTTTTTTTGCACCAAATGTGGTATCCCTTGTTATTTGTGACCATTTAAGTACACACTGTTAAATGAGAAATAATGCAGGCTCATTACTGAACCACCGAGAACTATTTAGATAGCATAGGTGTCTGCTAGAAGACAGAAAACAAGGGGTTGCTCACTGATGAAACCTTTCAGCCAAATGACTGAACAAGCATTGTGCTCGCGTGTTAGGACTCAGCATTTCAGTGCTTGTCCACATTTCCAGAAGCATAGCTAATTAGAGAAAAAATAAAGCTTCCTTTCTGTCCCTCAACCAACTGAGTTAGATAAGCCTTCCTGTCTCTGCAGTACTCTTCCATCCTCCTAGCCATGTCAGGTAGGACTAGCTCTGCTGATGTTGATAGAAGTTTTCCACCTAGACCCAGTTTCTCCCACCCCTCCCAAAAAGTTTGTGCCTTTCCTGCATTTAAGATTGCCAACGGCTTTATGAAAAGGTGCTGTGAGAAGTTGCAGTGCAGCAGAACTGAATCCCCGCATCACCATCTTGCAGTAGTCAGGTTCTTTATCATACAGCTTTAGAGCGTGCATTTCCTAACCCAGTAAGTAGTCCATTACTTTACAAATTTATCTAAAACGGATTTCAGAAGAAAAGGCTCACCTGCATTAACAAGAAAGCCAGACTTGGCCTTCTGTGCTGTATCATGGCACTGAATTGATACACTGTGTCACAGAGCTTTTACGGAGTTACCTGTTAGATCCATTTCTAGTGGTAAAGGAGTTATTAATCAGATCCGTAATATAAAATGCCTTTTCCTTCAGGCACTTTTGACATGTGTACACTTTAAAGTGAGCAGAGAAAACATGAAAACTTGCTTTAAAAAAGGTGAAATTTTGGAAAATTACTGTTAACACTTACTTGGCTTTGGTTTCCATTATGGATCAGCTTACACTCAAAGAACACATGAAAACTTTTTTTTTTTTCCCCTTTCAAGATCTTTGTGTAATTATTAGCTTCTCCACAATGTTTTTGTTGAGGGGGACTGTACCATTAATATTCCTACAAGCCCTCTGCAGGTTATGGCTTGTCATATTTGTACTCCTACAGATAGACTTTTTTCTTGTCCAATACATCCTATACAGCAGCAACCTGAAAAACTGTGTTGTTAGAGGTCATCAGGTGTGTTACATGCATTTTCCCTGCTCCCTCTCTCCATCTTAGTCTTAAAATGTATTCAGGTTTTTTTCTGTTGATTGCCAAAATTTTTTATACTTACAGAACAGTATGGGGGGTGATGATGAACACTTCTCTTCCCTGCTGCCTTCCTGTGTGCTATATGGAAAACGAACAGGAGAGTTAAGACCATATTCTCACTTTCCAGCAGCTGAGTCCTGTATTCCTTTGCGGAGACTGAATATAACAGTGTTTATTTTTTAGCATGGAGAGCTGCAATAACACACCACCTTGATTAAGAAATGCCACTAAAAGCCAAGAGAGTTAGATTTTATTCTAACCTCTAACTTTTATTTTCCATTTAACCTGGATCAGAGTTCTGAAACATGACTGTTGGTTTGTTTAGAAATCTTACCAACACTTGAATGAGTGTTCTGGTGAGTTGTGTTGCCAGGCTATCTGAGTGTAGCTGCTGCTTGTGTTAGCCACTCTTCATAAACAAAATACACTTTATTAAAGAAAAAAATAGTGTTGTTGGTATGAATGTGTCTGTACATAGAAACAAAATCCTATTCCAGAAAAAAAATTTACTGTCTGCCATGTACTGTAAAATGTATGCTAGCATCCATCTTCTGAAATTGGGTAGTCTCTATCCAGTAACCTGATGGAAGCACCTCTGAACCTTTAGATCTTACTTTGCAAAATGTCAAATGTCTCAAATTCCCACCACTAAAATGATCTCTGTTTCATCAGCCTGTTCAGAGATTAAATAAAATGTTTTTAACATAACATGCAAGTATTTGAAGAATCTCTACAATAGTATTTTTTAAGATTTCCCCAAATTTACAATTTTCAAAAGTTTACAATTAAAATTTCATTTTTATTACAAACCTTTTAAAACTTGTGATAGCAAATACAATTGTTTTGGCACACCTACTGATTTGAGCAGTTTTATAATTGAAAAAATGGAATATGCTGGCATTTTTCAAGATATCAAGGTAGTACTTAGAAAAGTTTCTGTTGCATATTTTTAACATTTTTTCTAGTACTTGTTATTCTTTAAGGTATCTCATGGTCTACCTCTATTTAGCCGATTTTTTAAAACCTTGATAGATGAAAATCAGATTAGAGATAAAAGATGAGAAGCTACAGGAAGTCAAATGGTGAGAATAATGATCAACATGATGTATAGGGAAGTATGTGTGTAGGGCAGTGTAGAACGGAACACATACAGTAAAAATGTAAAATGTTTGTTGGAATAAAGTCACTGAGAAGAAAATTACACGGAGGTGGGAAGGGACACAGGGAAAGCAAAAAGGGACAAAAAGGGTGTTTTGAAAAATTGTTGGACAGTAAAGGTGTGAATAGGAGCTGAAGGGATAGAAAAAGCATAAAGATCAGAAAACACTATGCCTTGTGCATGGCAAACAAGAGGAAAGAAATGGGAATTCAGATTTCCTATCTAGGTTCTCAACCGTGTTATATTCTGTCATCTCAGTAGTCTTCATGTAAGTCAACACCACCAGGAAACAATCACTAGAGTATCTGCTGCTTGTCTAGGAAGGCAAAGTGTTGGACTTAGCGTCCCTTGGGGTGTTTTGACACATCTGTAATGCAGGGAACTCAGAAGAGTTCTCACTGACATTTGCTTCAGTAGCTATCCCTGGTCATTGTAAAGAAGAAACCCAAAAAGTCTGAGGAGCTCTTCTGTGTCTTCCCATTGACACCAGACTTAAGTCCTGCTTAGAGGAAGATGGGACAAGGAAAGGCCATTAAACCTACAATTAATTAGACCATGTGTTTATTATCAGCCTCGTAAGTGTTCTCAGGTTCTTGGGTTTCATCTGCAGGCTGGCCATGTCCTAACTCCATCCTGGAGGACAACTAGGTATGCATTAAACTTCATCTTTACCCTCTGCATCCAGGTTTCAATGCATCCATTCAACTGGATGACCATGGTCTTGTCTAGTTGGTAGGGGGCTGTGACTCCAGGGCATGTGTCAATACGTATGTAAAATACATCCTCAAGCAAAGAAAAGTCAGATTCTTACAACCTTAGGAGTTGCTTTTTTGAGGAAGTAATGCTAAGTATTGGTGATTTCTAATAGCTGGATGATATCTGTTATGACATACTGCTGGTTCCACTGCCATCAGACAATAAATTCAGCTTCTTTCCTACATGGATCTAAACTTTGACTAGTCATATAGCAGCAACAGTTTGTGCATGTCTCAGGTTGATATGGACAAGATCCTTATTTAATTAATTTCTCTCGGTATCTTGTGACAAAAATTACAGTACCTATTTTTTCCTGCTTCAAATATGATTTATACATAAGGCCATAGCAGGGTCTAGTGGTAAGCAAAATGTAGTATTGACATTTTATAAAGTATTTTGGGTCGGCCTTAACGTTGGGGGCGGGGGGAAGATACTTTCTTTTAATTCAAACAGGATATATGTCATACTGGGAACTTTAGGATATGAGTGTCAGTATGGTATATGTCAAGATCCTCTTCATCCTCCTTTCCTCTCTGTGTTGAGTGTGCAGTTCTTGAACAGAGCCAGTAATAGTGCTGCACATGTGGGTTGAGGATGAAGAGTTTGTGTTATATCCAGAAAGCATTGTCAGCATGGACTGAAAGCAATCCTAAACTCTGAATTATTTAACATAGTAAAGATTTTTGCAACAAAACTTTAAATGCTGGTAAAGCCTAAATGAGAGTGTGGAACTCATTTCCCTTACAAATGCAGAACTAAAATAATGACTAAAATGAATTTGTTGGGGAAAGAAAAAGATGCTATTGAATCACTATGATAGCTTTTCCTGTTTAAAGAACCTTTTTACTAGTGAACAATTACCTAAATTATATATATTCCTTGGCATCTTATTCAATAACAATGATGGAGGTACCCAATGCTAATCAGATCTGTCCGTTGCTACCTTTTTAAAAGATCACATGCATTTACATTCCATGGGATACTGGATGAAAAATAATGCTGTGCAACGAACAAGTAAAATGCCCACATCACAATTCCCATGCAGCCTTAAATTCTTGACAGTGTTTTCTAAAGTAAGCAGAAGCTCTTGGGGCTGTGTACTGTGACCTTCGGAGTAATAACAGCCACAAAACCTCCCTAGCAATTGCTGGTTTCATTCCAGTGACACATTATTTAACCTGCTACACACATATAAATCGTTCTTTATATATATATATATGTAAAAAACAACATTACCCAATTTTGAATTTAAAACTCCAGGCTGTTTCCTAAAGTGAGGTACCACGTATAGCATGATCACTGGGTCATATGATGAAACCCAAACTCAATTACTGATGATAATACTGAGAGTAAATATTACGGTTTATTAGGTGTGTAGCCCTAACAGAAACAACACCACTCAGCCTCTACTCATGTTTGCCATTTTCAGTCCCCCAAAAGAGAAACTGTGAATTAAAAATGATGAGAAATGCATTCATAGGGGTATATGTCACACAGCTGCAATAGGGATAATTGGAAGCTTAAGCCCTAATCCGGCAAACACTTAAGCAGTGCTTAACTTTAGTGCATGCAGGTTGACTCAAATGCAATTACTCATTTTTTCAAAAGTGCACTTGCTAAAGCATATGATAGAGAGGGGCAGAAACAGGGCTTTATTTAGCAATGAACTGCTGAAACTCTGCAAGGAAACAGACCTGTAGAATTGCAGCTGAGTCCTACGGCATCTTCATGTAGCACATAAGCATGTGTATATGGTAATCACTTCTCCAGTATTCTTAAGGATGTTGAAATTCCTGATGGAGTAACATATTTGTGTTCAAAAGATAGATAGATAGATAGATAGAATATAAAGATATTTTTATATAAAAATATAAAAGATATATAAATAGAAAAATAAAATTCATGTAGCAGATAGCTGTATGTTTAAACTAATCTATATGCATGCACCTGTAGTACTGTGATTTGTCAGTGAAGAATGTATTGGATGGATGTAGCTATCAGTGTTTGTGCCTGTCATGAACTCACTCACCCTCAGCAAGCTCTGAGTTTTTTAATGTTATGATATTATTTAATTTTATTCTTTTAATCTGAAAGAGCGGCCTGAGATCAGTAAGGGGATGGTTTTATCTTAATCATCAGTCCTTTCTTCATAAACATGCAGATGTTCAGCCTTCTAGTAACTCCAGTGATGATTTTTTGATGCATGAGGACAATAGAGTGAAGTAGTTTCACCTTAAACACTATTAAAACTGGTAGTCTGGTTATATTAATATCAGAAGGGCATATTATTGTGCCTTTTTAGAAGTTGGGGAAAAAATTACAGTAGAGCTTGCAGTGAGGTTGCTTCTTTCTACTTTTACTATCTAGTGACAGAATGTGGCGTTGACAGAAATGTTGCTGGGCTTTTACAGAAAGATAAAGATATTTTTCTTAGCTCAGCTCTGATCAGAAGAATTGGCAGTTTCAGATATCCTCATTTTTCATAGTGAGAAGCTCTTAACCAACATTGCTGCTTCTAGGAAAACTGATGGAATTTTGTAAGCATGTATCTAAAAGGTTTTCAGTATTGTATGTAACATATGTAAAAAAATTGAGTGGTTGAAGTTTGTTCTAGGTCAGTGAACTTTTGGCTAGCCTCTGATAGAAAGCACAAATTTGATACCCTTTTGAAATGTGAGGGAAAATATCTTGGGTTTGTGTTCTTTATTTCTGTACCTGGGATGCCAGAGGAAATGAGTATGTCAGATTTACAACTTGGATGCAGAAGAAGCTTGTTGATTGAGAGATGGGTAGGCAGGAGAAGCAGTTTGACCCAGCTGTACTTTGAGACCTGGAGGTGTTTCTCTGGTTCTGCATCTGGATGCATCCTCTGGCTGTATCTCATTCCTTGGCATAGGTGAGAAGGTGTCACATATTTCTCCTGTTGATCTTAAGCTGGCAAAGTGTGATACTGATGTTGCTGTTGGGGGCTTTTTAAACGGGTATTTGTCATAGCTTACATCAGTAGTTCATCCCTGTCACATCCTGGTTTTCACTGGAAGGAAGGACAGACATGCAGCTGGCTGGAAATCAGTGCATGGTCTGGCCAGGCTTTTATCTGGATGACCTGAGGGCAGCAGAACCATATGGTAGTGTGGAGCGCATGTCCCAGCAGCTAGACAGCAGATGTGAGTACACAGGTGAGACACTGTTCTGGATTTGTGTGGAGTCTCCACAGGGTGAGACAGTTTCAGACGCCTTGAAAAGAAAAATCTTAGAGCATGCCTACAGGATATACAAGACGAAAGACATCTCATTCCTTACATGCTGCCATCTACTTGGGATTCAGGCTATTAAGACTGTTTCTGAGGTACACACTAGCCAGGGAAAAATACTGGCCTCTGTAGAGTAAGCAGTGTGAAAAAGTGGTCACTGCTCTTGTCCTTTTGAAGTTAAAATGATCCGGAGTTTTGTGTTTTGCATGGGCTTCAGCAGTTCTTTTGTGCATTAGCTGGTCAGAAAATACCTTCTTCAGACTTGGGCAGCTTTTTGACATATCCCTTCCTGTTCCCAAGTCGTTCAGGAGGACAGTTAGAGCTAGAGCTACGTGAACCATTTCAGACCTGGGAGCTTCTCAGTATGTCTAGGGAGCTTTGTGGTCTGAAATGGAGGCAGTGCTTGACTTTGCAGTGTCTTCTACTAGGTGGTAGTTGAGGGCAGGCAGACAAAGAGACAGCATCACGGGCTTTCTCCATTGGTGAGAAGTCTACAGGGCAGAGCTGGCAGGCAGAGGTTCCCTCTACTACTAATGGACAGAAATGAGCACATTTGTAGCACGTCAGCTATCCAGACAGGTTCAGATGTCCTGTCAGGTTTTTAATACCTCCGAGGATGGAGACTCCACAACCTCTCTGGGGTATCCACCAAGGATGAGCTGAATTGTGCCCTTAGAAGTACCTGTTGCCCCCCAGTGAGCACAAAGGAAACCTAGGTGTGAATTCAGATGGAGGCATCTGATTTAGGTGTACTAAAGCCTGCCCGTGTTGATCACTTAAACTAAGATTTAGGCAGCGTAGAAATGGCCTGAATTTGGCTCTGGTTCATCATATTCCTTTTCCTTGCCTTTACCTGTCCTTTATTCAGAGGTAATTTTAAGAACGTATAGAAAATGCTGCATTACTTTCCAGCAATATGATGCAATATCAAAAATTGAGTTAACCAGGCCAGGTTAACCATGAGCTGTTACCCAAAACACAGAATAATTTTTTTTCAGTTGAAAATGAGTAACCTACTTTTTTCTTTCCTACTCCCATGTACTATACCATGGTAACAGGTTAATTAATTATGTCTAATTGCTGTTCCTTTCAAGGGAGACATTTTCCAGGCAACAAAAGTATGTTTATTCTGTAGCATATGTACTGTAAGTTCAATTATCATGCATATGATGCTAGCCCAACTGCACAGGGCACAGGACTGGTGCACTAGGACTTTTTCCCAGATAGATGGTAGTAGCTCTCAGTGGAAGGGTCATGACATAAAAGGGGATGTGCCTGGAAGTTAGAGGAATGGAAGCCCCAGTATGCTGTCCTCTACTGCATGGAATGGATGGATTTTTCCCCTTCTATGGACAAAGAAGATAAAAGTTTTCGTAGTACAAGAGCTAAAAGATGTGGGGGTCTCCATATGGTGTGGGCCTGTGTTTTGCCAAGTTGGAGTCACCGGGTTGCTTGCTTTCATTTGTCTGGGTCTAACAGAAGTGCTTGCATTAAATGTTCTTCTAAAACACAACCATAAAGGGTTAATGTGAAGTTATGTTATATGCATACCCTTATTAATATGCATATAGTTATGACATAGGATTATGCATGTAAGAAATTGCTTAGGTATTTAGTGTAATAATAATACACAGTGAAAAGCCCATAAATAGCTGATGCTGTTAGCATACCTGGAAATCTGGTGCAGAGTTCCTCTATCATAGTATGTGTACAAATATTCTTTGTTCGGCTTATTTGTCTGAGATTGGCATCTTTGTAAATATTGCATAGAGTACTTTGAATTACTTTTTGTTTGAGTTTGTTTCTCTTTGCATTACAAGTACCTTCATGGTCCTTAAATAATCTTGGCATAGTTTCATGTGAGTTAAGATCTAATAGCTCTTGTCTTTAGTTGGGCGCATAACTGTAGAATTTCTGTCATGACAGTTCTGAAATTTAATGAAACAGATTTGTATCCAAATGGCTAGTAAAGATCTTCTGAAAACTTAGGAATGTCTGATCAAAATGTTTGACACTGGTGTCACTATAATGTGTGTGTGCTTGTGTGTGTATACATACATATGTATATGCATATATACTGTATATGAACAGATAGATATATGTATGTGAATATTCATGCATATAGTGACTTGCTGATCTAAAAATCTACATGATTACTTGAATACATGGATTTTTGAATCCTGGAATTGTATCTTGTAGTGAACAGGAAATATGATCACTCCTAATGGGAATTCTTTCCTTGATGAGGTGTTATTTGTGTGTGAAGGATATTATCTAATACTTTTTCAGGTCAAGGCAGATAAAGGTAGCACCATTATAATTATTTTGTTTTCACTGAAAAGGGACACAAAAGCAGCAAGAATACTTGCCAAACTAATATTGGAAGTCTGCAGAAACTAAATCTGATTCAGCCATGAGCACATTATGTATTTACCTGATGAGGGAGGGAAATCTTCACACTTGTTGCTCAAGTAGCTATGTGAGTTTGAGATCTGTTTTCTTTCTTTTTTTCTGTTTTTTACCTAGATTTTAATTTAGATGAAGAGGAATGGGAGTGTCTTTGTGGTGGCTGTGTAGTGTATTGATTTCAATGTTGTACTTTAAAGGGCTAATTTACCATGTGTATCTTATCTATATGAGTATGTCCTTCATGTCCAATCTAATAAATGTTAAGTTCCTGGCTTTTTTTAGTGGGACCGGGATGAATCAATCTTTTTTATCCCCAGGGCATTCTTCTCTGCATCACAGAGTTGCCCTTTTACCTGTTCAGTGTAATTTAACCTGAGTCAGGAAATCAGTTGGATCTATGTCTGGAAAACAAACAATTCTAAGAAATAAATGCTCCCTCTCTCCCTGGGGGTTTCAGATTTTCCAGCGTAGTCACATTATACAGTGTAATAACGCTCCAAAAAGTGGAGTATGTAAGAGAGTTCATTCTGTCCTCAGTCCTCGAGGATTCACTACATTCTTAAAACCAGTTTGGTGAACATCTGTCCAAAGAAGTCACCTCTTTTTTTCTGTCTACCTGTGTTTGATAGTTCTCCAAATCTTATTTTGGTCTCCAGTTACACAAATCTTGATTAAATTGGGGTGTGGCAGACAATAGAGTAAATCCCGAGTTCTTCACTCTGCTGTGACTGCACTCTTAACCTCAAAGTGCAGCATGGCCAGCAAGCAGGCTAGTATCTCTGAACTTCAAGTTTCAGCTAAATACAGTGGAACCATTGACTTTTTTTTTGTCTCTTCACTTGCTTTTAGTATATGCAAGAAGCCCTTAGAAAAAATGTACTTGAAAAGGTGATAGTAGCCGTATTTCTAAACAAAAAAAGCTGTAAATCCCAATTGCTTTCCTTTTGACTTTAACCTAGTTGTAGTTACTCTTCTGAATTACCCATGCACAATGAAGCACATCTAAGCAAATGTGCCATCTTAAACTTTGAAAACCTTAACCATTGGTAATTTGTGGGGTTGGGAATGGGAAAGGGTTACCTGTGGTTTTCTTTGAATTTCAGTCAGGTTTGACATTCAAGTTTATGCTGTTATTTGTAGCAGTAACAACAATAGCAATTAGAGTTCAACAGATTTCATCCATAGGTGCCGCATTTGCATTTCAAGGGTAGTGCATGGTGAATGCATTTTATATAGTCGCTCCTCAATGAAAACAGCAGTGGTGGTGGCAGTATTAAAGTGGTTAGTAAGGATGCCTCTGCCCAGGCCACCACATAGCAACCACTATGTTTCTAAGGACAAATAGCTCTTGCCTGCCCTAAGCAACTGGATGAGAACATCAAAACATGCCTTGTGAGAGACCTCTAATACCCATTAGTGTTAGCAACTGTTACCTCAGTCATGAGTGACACAGCCCTAATTATTAAGGTAATTAGAAGTTATAACACTGGCAATATTAAAGGGAGAACTTCTAAAGCCCATTAACAATGTTACTTTAAGTGATCTGGCTGTGAACTGTTCAAATCTCTAATTACATTATACATCTGTCTTAAAGGGTGATGTAATTAAGTCATGGGAGAGGGAATGAATATATAGTGACTACTGTGCTATACTTTGTAAGTACTATTTTCGCAGCCTCAGTAATATCATTATGTCATTTAGGGCTGGGATTTTTTGCTCAACTGTATACCACATGTAGCTTAAAAATACTTATCCTCAGACTATATAAAAATCATATATCATGGTTTAGTATAGTGATATTATCAAAATTAGGTTGGATTAGCTATATTATTCATGCATGACAAAGCCATCAGTGACATATTCATGCCACCTCAAACAGCACTACACTTTCATGTCACCCTTGACATGCAGGAGTAGGTGAATACCAATATCCTGTATGTCCTACATGGAGGAACACTATTTTAAATATTTTAAAAGAAAATACATAAAATGTTACAAAAATAAATCAAGTTTGTCAAAATTTAACAGCAATTATGCTGGAGTAAGAGCAGAGGACAGACTTCTGCACTGTGCCCTTTAGGTGTTCACATGAACTTTCATTGAGGACTGGAGAACAGAGGAAGCTTAGCACCAGCCCCTTCTTTTCAGATTGGAAAGAAAGATGGAAGGAAATGGGGACAGAGTGAAAAACAAGAGTTGGATGGATGGCAGACACTCTGTAATTCCCCAGTTTTCTTTGGTGAGTCATCAAAATTGTTTGCCTGAAGTATGAAAAGTAAAAGGGAACAAATTAGCACTTTCCCATATTCAGTAAAATACTCATTATCTCAGCAAAGAGGAACAAAATAAAATAATTCCCTCCTTCCAGTTCTTTTTATTCAGAAATTGGCTTTTTTTTTCTAAGCATGAAACTTCCAAGTTCTAAAAGCCAGCATGAGCTAGGTGCTAGAGTTTGATTTTGTGGTTCTTTTGCATCAACCTTCACCAAAACTTCATCATTTGTACGTATAGGCAGCCACAGTAGCAAAGTTTGTTGTCCAATTAGGTGGTTACATCTTAAAAATATTTCTTCTAGATTCCATGGGAGTAGAAAAGGTCCATATGCAATGAAGCAAATTAAAATCTGCATTCTTTATCCCGCTCGTCTTTTCGGATTCAATATCCCATCATGAGCTGAGAACTCTAATTTTTGTATTTTTAGAGATGATTAATGGATGAACCTTATACCCTTCCTCCAAATTCTGCGGGGTGGCTGAAGTGAGAAGTTGTACTGCATACTCAGGCAAGCATCACAAGGTCTGTCTGTTGCTTTGGTATGTGGGGACACTGACCCACATTCAGCCCTGTGTGAACGCTCCCCCACTTGCAAAGGCACATAGAATCACAGAATCATGGCAGGATTTGGGTTGGAAGCAACTTTTGAAGGTCGTTTAGTCCAACCCCCCACCATGGGCAGGGACACCTTCCACTAGACCAGGTTGCTCAAAGCCCCATCCAGCCTGGCCTTGGACACTGCCAGGGATGGGGCATCCGCAGCTTCTCCGGGCAACCTGTGCCAGTGTCTCAGCACCTTCACTGTAATCAATTTTTTCCTTAAGTCCAATCTAAACCTACCCTTTTTCCATTTAAAACAGTTGTCCCTTGTCCTGTGTCCTGGTTTCAGCTGGGATAGGGTTAATTTTCTTCTGAGTAGCTGGTGCAGTGCTGTGGTTTGGATTTGGTGTGAGAGTAATGCTGACAGCACACTGATGGTTTTGGTTGTTGCTGGGTGATGTTTATACTAAGTCAAGGACTTTTCCTCAGGCCCTGCCAGTGAGAAGGTTGGAGGGACACAGGACACTGGGAGGGGACACAGCCAGGACAGCTGACCTGAACTAGCCAAAGGAATATTCCATACCATATGGCATCATGCTGAGGATATATAGGCTGGGGGAAGAAGGAGGGGGGTGACATTCAGCATTATGGTGTTTGTCTTCCCAAGTAACTGTTAGACGTGATGGAGCGCGGCTTTCCTGGGGATGGCTGAACAGCTGCCTGCTGATGGAAAGTGGCAGATGAATTCCTTGTTTTGCTTTGCTTGCATGCGTGGCTTTTGCTTTACCTATTAAACTGTCTTTATCTCAGCCCATGAGTTTTCTCACTTTTATTCTTACTATTCTCTGCCCCATCCCACTGTGGGGGGAGCGAGTGAGCGGCTGCCTGTGGCTTGATTGCCAGCAGGCTTAAACTGTGACATCCTGTCAATTCAGGCCTTGGTAAAAAGTCTTTCTCTGTCTTTCCTGTAAGCCCCCTTTATATATTGAAAGGCAACAATAAGGTCTCCCTGGAGCCTTCCCTTCTCCAAGCTGAACAACCCCAACTCTCAGCCTTTCTTCGTAGGTGAGGTGTTCCAGCCCTCTGACCATTTTCATCACCCTCCTCTGGACCTGCTCTAACAGGTTCATGTCTTTCTTGTGCTGGGAACCCCAGAGCTAGATGCAGTACTTCAGATGGGGTCTCACAAGAATGAAGTAGAGGGGGATAATCACCTCCCTTAACCCGCTGGCCATGCTTCTTTTATGCAGCCCAGTACATGACTGGCTGCAAGTGCGCATTACCAGCTCATGTCTAGTTTTTCATCTGATGCCATCATTTACTTCAGAGCTCCTTTGTGTGTAAGCATTACCTGAGAATAAGACATTTCTGTTTCTGCACTGATGGTTTTCAAAGCAAGGCAGGTTCCTTTGATGAACACCCAGGTGCATCTTTCAGTACACGCCACATTGTGCCCCCAGCTCTTAAATATCTGTGCCTATCTGCTGGCCACTGTCAACAACCATTGCATATCCCTGCTCAGTGGAAATACCAGCAGGGGACAGGGCTTGGGTGCACCTAATATCCCCCAATATGAACTGAATATTGCCGGATTGCACAGCCAGACCAGAGGCCAGGCATTAGCATAGATACAATTTTGGTCTCTCACACCCTGGCTTCCCAGCTAAAGAGAGGCCTAAATTTTGGAGACGCACAACTAGAAAGACTGTGTTGAAGATTATGGCTGAGCCAGGCCATCGTTGAGCCAGGAACGTTCCTTCATCACCTTTTCTGTTCCAATTTGTGTTTTCCACCTGGTCCACTAAGCCATGACTGACAACTGATAGGTTTGGGGGTGAGCAGGGGGATGACAGACGACTTCTCTTTGTCCAGTTTGTAAGCAGTTTGGGAGCTTGGTGAGGGGCATGTTAGCTGAGAAAGTTCTTCCCTGTGAATGCAGGTTCTGAGGTCAGCTGCACTCATGGGTAAGGAAGACATCAGTTGTTTTTGTAAAAACAACATGAGTAGATGGAGCGAAAAACTGTTAACTCTTGCTGCTGAAAGGTAGATCTCTTACATCTGTCCAAATAGTGTTGCTGGGTGCACATATTCCATCCATGCAAGCCACAGACACTGTATGCAAATACTACGCAAGAGAGCAGGACTTAAGAAATCATTGACACTGAGCTGGAAATGGGAAAAAAGGGGAAGGAAACCAAGGAGCAAGGTCAAAAGACATAAAAAAGAGTTAAATGTGGCTTAGCAGTGGAAGGAAAAAGTCCAGAGGTGAAGAAGAGAGAATGTCAGCCTGCAGATTTATAGGTCTTTCTAGCACTTTTCATTGCAAAAGCTCTTCGCTTGCTGTAAGGTTTATTAGTTGATCAGGACAGGCAGTGTGTCACCGGAGGTCTGTTCTGAGAGAAGCATGGCATTAGCAGAAATAGGTCCTGATATTTGTTTAAAGGACACTGATCTTACAGAGTCTGGCAAGCGTCAGTCAATCTGCCAAAAAAAATTACAACCAGTGATAACATGTGATGTGTATATGTGACTGGGGGATTCTTTTTCTGGGTGTAGTAATCACCAAGTCAAATTTGTAGTTACACTTACAATTGAAGGAGCTGAGTGTGCCATTTCATTTCCCCTTTTTCTTGACCTTCTACAAAATGAGATTTTAAAACCTCTTTAACAAAAGAAAAGACAAAAAGATACTTTCCTTCTTCAAAGAAGAAAGAAAAAAAAGAGGACAGAGTTTTGCTGTTTAAAAAGAAGGTCACCACTAAGCCATGCATGGAAAATCCATAGCTTAATGGGGATTGGGTTCCTCAGAAAACTGACAGTGCGAAAATTAAGAATTACAGTGAATTTTTCAGATAATCTTAGCCTTCATTCTTGCCCTAGTGAAAGAGCTGATGTGCACAGAGGCCCTGGTTGGAAATTATCCCTTGTCAGGAAAGCACTCAAGCACTTGCTTAAATGTATTCCTGAATGGGATGTAGACAATACACAAGGAGAAATTGTACGTTCATAAATGGTATTTATAACATTTCTCTTGACTGCCAGTTTATGAAATCACTGGTGTTGCCAAGGTGCAGAAAAAGGTGGAATATGATCCAGTGAGCTTGTTTCTTCTTACTGCCTCAAAGCGAGAAACATTTATGGTTGTATTGCATGGTAGGTCCTGCTTCACATGCTAACAGTTTTCTCAAAGCTTCGGAACAGTCATTTGAGAAGATGTGAGCAAAAAACACTTCCACAATTTCGGAATACTGTTTAAGTCAGCTCTCTGTCAGGGTAAAAAGACGTCAGTGCATCCATTCCTGGCTTAGTCCCTGTAAAGTGACATATTAATGCAGGTCTTCACTTGAACTAATACCTCTGTTGTCAAGGTGCTTGATGCTGAGCTCTGTTAGCCAGACAATTTCTGGCAGAAGCATGGGTTAAAGGTTAATGGCTGGGCACATGTTTGTCACTCCAGATTTGAGAGCTGAGTCTGAGACATACAACTTCATCATGCAAAGAAAGAAATACTCTTCTCTCAGACACAAAGAACAGATCTTTCCTATCTCAGTTTGAAAGCAGAGAGTTATATTCCTAACATGTCGGAAAGAAAGAAGGAGAGTAAGGAGGAAATTTATCTTCCTTGGGGATTCTAACAAGTAATCAATAATACCTTAGTTGGGATCTAGCTAGAGCTGGGTGTAGAGCCCAATCAATAGCAAGGGGAAGGCAAGTCAAAGTCAGGCAACAGAAAAGATACGCAAAGAAAGTGTGTAGGCAAAAACTGGGATCAGAAGCCAACCCAAAGCACTGGAAACTGGATACAAAGTTTGTAGTTTGAAGGGCAAAGCAAGAGGAAGGTTGCAGGCAAAGGTCAGAAAGCCCAGGGAATTACAATGCAAAGCAGAGTGCGGGAAAGGAGCAGGACACAAGAGGAGCCAAAGGCCAAATAAGCAGTTAGGGTGTGATTATTCCTTTGACACCCAGGGCAGAGGACCAGCCAAGCTCAGCTGGTTGTGTTTACCGGGTCTTTAGGGGGCAGCAAAGGCTGAAAAGAGACTCGCAGGTCCCTCTAGCAGGAGCTGAAGTTGAAAGGTCCTCTCTGCTTTCAGCTTTCCTCTCAGCTTTCAGCCAAATATAAGACTTAAAAACATTTCATCCTGCAAACAGACATTTTAAAACAACTGAAACTGAGGCTGAAAAAAATACTTTGTGCGTATGTGCTTGATTTCCTCAGCTGCACATGTGGAGGAGACATGGTTGTTAAATAAGCAGCGTCCTGACCTTGGTCCTAAGACTTCATAGAATGTGGCACTCAGGGGCATTTGTGTCACTAGTAACTATATCCTAAGTATTTCTATGGAAATACACTAAAACAGTAGGTATGAAAGAGAAAATGGGGTGAGATACCTTGCTGTGGTTGGTCTGAGGATTATTAAAGTAGGTTTTAAAGGTTACAGGAAAGGAGATATCTTCAGCAGATGGTATAATAATGCATAAGAAGGCATGCATTCATGAAGACTATTCAAATTTTTCCACATTTTAGAATAATTTTGAAAGAAAAGTCACACCAACAAGTTACATTACAGCAATATTGTGCTGGTGCTTAAATTGTACTTAAACAGATGCTTAAAGACTGGAAATGGTTTGGTAATTTTTTTTTTTTCTCCAGAAGGAGACAGCTAGGCTCCCAGGTCTCACAAAGTCAAGGGCAGTCAGGCTTTTCATTCTCAGTTGTATCTTAATCGCCATTGTTGTTCCTGATACTGAGGCATTGATCCTGAGAGGGGCTCCACATGACCTTGCAGTTTCAATTTTCCTTACCTTCTGTACACATTACAATACAGTCCCTAATTTCATGATTACTAACCTATTCTAAAATCCCACAACACAGGCATAGAAACATAGAAACAACATAGAAACAAGAAACATTGTTTCTATGAACATCTTTAGTAATAGACTGAAATCTTTGAGCATTCTGTTCTCCATTGTGCTTCCCAGTGGAGAGAAATATGAACATTACAACTTAGGTGATGGTGATTTGGTTTTTTTCAGTTGAGGCTTCTTGAGGATGCTGAGAACGTTGTCTTGCAAGAGGTTCAAAATGCTCTACTAAAATAAAATACATGCAGCACAAGTGGTGTTGATTGTGTGACTTAAATCTAAGAGTTGTGTAATAAACTGAAATCATACCTCTCTCTGGTTTGGAGAAGAGAGGAGGAAGGTGGCAGGTGAGTGGAGTTCCACCACAGAGGTGATAGGTGATGTAGAACTGTTGTTCATCAAATCACACAGCATGAGAAGTAGAGGCTACTCAGTGAAAACGGTAGGAGTCTGGATTAAAGCAAAACAGAGTTAATCATTTTACCCCCTGGACAGAACTTCCAGAACTTGCTGCGATAAGAGGTTGTGGAGGCAGACCCTAAGAGGGTCTTCAAAACAAGTCAGAAGAATTCATACACAGCAAGTCCATAAAGAGGTATAAAAGGACTAAACAGGAGGTGCCCTCTAAAATCTCTATATATAGCAATTTGTGTGCTTGGGGAGTACAAAAGAAATGAACTGCAAATAATAGCTAGGCTCGTGCTGTCCTTGAATGACATCTCCTTTTGCCATTGAGACAAAATACTGGGCTAGGTGGACAACTGGTACAACCCAGTAGCTTTTCATGTTCCCATGCATTTCACTGTTTGTGGCTTTGAGTCACTTTACCAGCATGCTGTCTGCTAATCTATTCCTTTGGAAGCAGCTTCTGCACCTCTTTCCACCATATACTAAGGATTTCTCTGCTGACTGACCATAGGGTATCTCTTGTTGTGAAACAGTTGCTTGGATGTAGCTGATGAGCTGGCTGTTTGACTAAACTAATCGGGGGAAATGGAGTGTACATCAAGACTAAATCGTTCTCTGTAGAAATTAAGTGTGAACAGCTTGTCAGAGAGATAAAGAGATGGAGAAAAAAAGACCGTTTAGACTCAACCTTGAGATAACTACATTAAACCTGTTTTTATTCTGTCACCAAGGGTCTTCATTATCCTTTGTAACTATGTGGTCAAGTCTGGATGTTGTAAAAAAAAAAAAAATTGTTTCTATATTAGCCAGTCTTGTGGTAAGGATAATATACAGACTAACTGGTACACAGCAATGCATAACAACCCTAGTGGTAAGGTGCTTACAAAAGCTGAAATACTGGAGCATTTCTGAAGTTCCCAGCAATGGGGGACCATTTGGTTGCACAGGCTGGTCTGAGCACTGGTCCTGCCAGCGTCTGTGTGAAAGAGCCACCTTCCTGCAAACATATTTAGATAAATAAGCTCCCTTAGCAATAATAGGATAGAGGAACAGTGACTTAGTGGAATTTGTAACAGCAGCGTGCAAAAGCAGTGCAAAGAAGTGGATTCTTTACATTGTACTTAACTGACTGCATTGTCTCAGTTCAAATTTTCTCACCCTTTTCATCACTTAGTGTGATCCATATCATCACTTTGGTCATAAATTCCTGGTTGGCAATTATTTGACATCAGTTAACTAAGAAAGTTCAGTTACAGGTCCTCTAAGTTGGACAAAGTCTATAGGAGTGAGCAGGGAATGCAACTCACTGCAGGTGATGGTTGAGTGGGAATCTGGGACTCTTAATCCTTGTTTTTCTACTGGTCTGGCAAGTCACTTCACTACCAGCCTCAGTCCTGCTTGTTTTCTCCAGACAAGCAGAGGAAGATCACAAGGCCGAAAGTGTGACTAGATGTTACAATTTATTCTTTGGAGTTTGGCTTGAGCCCTTTACTAATTCAGAATTCAAATTCCTGTGTTAAGATGCATGGTTCACACACTGTTTCTGTCTCCTGATAAAAGGAGGGAAGGATCAGGAAGAGGTGAACTTCTGCTTACTAAGACTTCTACTGAATATTCTACAATAAATATTTAAACAGTCCTGTTCGGTTAATACTCTTACCAATAAACTTAATTATTTAAGCATTTTTAGAAGAAAAAGTATATAAGCTTAAAAACATATCAAAAGGAAGATTACTTAAAACATTAATATTTGTGGGCATCTTCTTTAGATACGGGGCTTAGTTTTTGTTATTATCCCATTCCTGGCAAGCATACAAAGTTAGGGACTACAAACTTTGGAATGAGAAAAGCTTTCTATTAAAGCAATGTCTGTAGGATGGAGCCCACGGTTCGGTGTACTTTCCAGGCAGATGTGCACTGATGGACTAGTCTGCACAATGTATTGTGGCCAGTTTAATCTAGTGAGTCAGAATCTTTTATTTATGTAACACTGACTCCCATTTTTTTATCTATGTGACTCTGACTCCCATTTTTTTATTAAACAGGGTTCTGTGATATCCAGCACAATATAAACTATTTCCTAGAGCCACAGTAAAAGCAACTTGAACTACTTCATTTAGATGTTGTCCTTGTATGTTTTATTTTGTTAGAATTTTAGGTAAGTTTAATATTAAACATTTATCAGAAGACTATACAGTTTACATAACAAGTATATCCTCTTACTAAGACCTCCATTCACCTGAAGAGCTCTGATAACATGTATAAACCACTCAAGATCCATTTTTGTTTGGTTATTACAATATCAGATCCTCAGTTGCACTAAACCTGCTTTTGCGTTATCCCATATTGACATTTTAAGCTTCCAGCTTAATATTGTTCTTCCTTACTATTCATCAAGTAGATAACTGAAAAAGTGTTCACATTTTTATTGTGATTTACATGCACTGTAAATACTTCAATCCATTTTCTCTTAAAGTTTCCTGAAATGCTAAGTTGAAAGCCAATTGAAATTCACTCACTGAAGATACTGTGTTGAACTACCTCAGCTTTCTTTCTAAACCCTGTGTTGCTTTTCTTTTAAATCACTGCACCAAACTTTGTTAGGGTTCATCTGCAAGTGCTATGCACAATAAACTGGCAAAGCCCAGAAAAAAAAAGGAAAGGAAATTCAGATAATCTGATGGAGGACAGCAGTTTCTCTTCTTGCTCAGAGATCACCTTAACCATTCCCCTTGCTACTGTACCTTACACGTGGTAGCCTTGGCTCTGGCCTCTGTCACTCTTTTGCACACACTCCCTTACTATGTCAGGTTCTTTGTTGGCTTTTTTTTTTTTTCTTTTGCCTATAATTAGTAGTTGCAGACATTTTCTGTAGTCATTGGTTGTGCTGTGAAAGTGTAATTTGGTGAAGGGGCATTTGCACAAAAGAGAAAATGGAAGGCTGATTTCAGTAGTAGGGGGCCGAGTGATTATGAGGCAGAAAGAGTTTATGTCAGTTCCAAAGCAGTGTAAGGTCTACCGACAAAAAAAAGACTTTTATTCCAGAATAGTGTCTGTATAGGAACACAGAGAGTTACACAAGCAGTAGCTGCTGCAGCATTATAATTATACTGCCATAGTTCTGCCAGTTAATTTCCTCACATGGACAAACCCTCAATTTTTTACTTGCAAGGTCTCACCAAGAATACTTATTCTGGATTACCTTCATGAATTCCTGGCCTCTTTTTAAAAATTTATTGCTTTTTAAAACTTCAGTTGTTGGAAGAGCTATGAATTCTCTCATGGACATCACAATGTCTTTGAAGCACCGTGCAGATTTTATAATGTCCAGAAAACACTCTCTGGATTGCATTTTGTCATTGAAATGCTATGCAGACATTATAAACCCCTGAGATGGATGGATGGACCTGACAGCATTAATAATAAAAGCAAGTCCTCTTCACAAAAATTAGTATTGCTGCTAATTGCTCTTTAGGCATTGGGCCCATTAAAGTAATAGAATAAGGGATATGCAGTGGCAAAACGAAGGTGTAAGTGAAGAATGGGGGTCTGAAAGCTGGAAGGATGCTTGGATAACCAGTCTGGTGCTTCCTTGGAAAAAACAACTTTATGACCTGTGTAAAGAACATTGCATTAATGTCTTCTTTAGCCCACAAGGGAGGGAAGGAATAGGAGAGCACATTACCGCTCCTTTATCCACACAGAAATCTACACACTCCATCCGTGGAGGGGTAAGATGTCTCTCGTGACCACTGGCTAAAAGACTGGCAATATTGACCTAGTTATCCAAATTAGTAAGTTTGACTTAGGTAGTGGTAGGCTGTGACTGGAATTATTGGAAGAGGACATCTTTCTAGGAGCATATGCAAACTTTTTAATGAATCTCTGCGTTCATTTATGCTGTACAGCCAGGGCACCCTCATCTCCTTGTTGCTGCTAGACATTTTGTTTGCTTGAATATTTAAATACTGTGGTTTGTGCTATTAGTGCAAGAAGAACAGAGCATGACCTTGGTAAAAGCATACTTAATTTGAAATACATCATTTACTATGGAAGAAAATTGTTAAAAACCTGGACCCAAAAGGGTAAGCCAGTTTATAGTAAACATCCTAAACAAACTAGAGTAAGTGCCTGTATAACCCTCTGAGTACAACTGTACAATGTCTTTTCACATTATTCTCAGGAGAGTTCACAGGCATCAAAGTGCATCCCTTTTTTCTGCTTTACTGGATTTCGTTACATTCCAAGGACAGATGTGCATTTGGTCCAACATAAACCTCTGGTGTGTTCTCCTGCTACATTAGGACTGTATTTTCAGATGGGAACAGCCTTTACATTGGAGACAACCAGCTCGAGAACCTTCAGGGATCTTCACTGTCAGAAGGTGAGTTCTCAGGCTCTTTCAGACACCTCACCTACCAGCTACTAACATCAGGTGTCACTGTAAGCCACATTTGGGCTTTTAGACATTTTTTTTTTTTCCCCACGAAAGAACTTAGCTTTATATAAAAGACTCTCTGCTTCAGCCAGCCCTCTTGGTAAGTGAAGATTCATTCTATTACTGATCACTTACCCTATCCTGGTCCAGCTAGTTATTGCTGTGGATCCGGGCACAGCAGGCAAATGAGCTACTTCTTTGAAATCGTGTCTCCTTGTTTATGAATAGGATCATCATATGTGTGGAGTCAGCTATACAAAGTAATGAACCTGATGATAAACTGAAAGGTCACTTCCAGTGCAGTTACTACAAAGAGAATCAAAAGCAACACCTAGAACCACGCTAGCTGCAATCCATTATCCCCAAAGAAGGCCTGAGGACACACTGGTCTGTTAGAAAAATAATCTGTTTCAATATTGTTGCTTTTATTAGGCTGAAATAAGCTCTGTTAAGTGCACTGACTTTGAAGACTGTTTTGCCTGTCTTAGTTAAAAGGTTTTGCATGCTCCTTTGCTGGGTGAGCAGAGGGTGTATCCCCAACTGTTTTGTCTGATTATTCTGGGTAAAATTCAGAACAATTTTAAGTTATTTCATAATTTGTCTGTCGCAAAATAGAAGCTGGGAATTTGGCAGAGGGAAATACAGTTTTCCATTACAAAGTCATAGATAACAAAGTCAGAGCGTCCACTGCAGTTGCTTACTGCCTTGGAGAAGCAGACCACAGAACGTCCTGGAACTGTTCCATGTTTAATCAACATCCACTCTACTTAAAATTTCCAGTCTTGAACAACCTGCCACAATCACTTTGCCAATGGGATACCCTCATCTGCTTCACCTCATTGAAAGCAGGAGATCAAAAAGGACTTAGTTTTATGTTTTGGAGACCTCCTAAGAATACTGGGGGTTTTCTATCTTTAACAGTAGTGTTCAGAGGGAGGTTGATTTTTCTTTCTTGTGCTTTTAGCAGGATGGAGGGGAGATGGGGTTGCATAAATAACACAAATAGGAAGCTACATATTTTTTTAAGTTCTAGTTTCAGACCCACAACTCATTGATTTAGTGGGAGTTGCAGTGCCAGAGCTAAAGCTTGAGTTTGACAGTTTGCATTTATTTTACTTGCAGTCAATGTTCCAGATAAAGACTTCTTGGAAGACAAAAAAAATCCCACAGTGTGGTGTAAAACTGACAAAACAAGCAAATGAGAGGAGAATAATATCAGAGCTCATAGACCTCCAGTTCTAACAGCTCTGCTCCTAACGCTTTCTTCCTTCATTTAAGCTTCCTGTAAAGTCTCCCTGTGTTTACCTCTAATTTAAGAAACTGTCCCTTAATCCCATCCCTTCCTATTCTCTGTCATCCTCTTGTTACTTCCTTCCTCTTATCTTTTAAAAGCTTGCTCACTCGCTCTCCACCCCCACCCTGGCTTATTTCTTCCATATTAATAATAATCTTAGTACTGAGCACTTATATCGCTCTCTACATGTTCAAAGTGCTGTACAAACCTTAGCTAATTAATCCTCACAACACACTCCCCTCCCTCTGTAAGATAGGTAAGTATTATTATCTCAGTTTTACAGATGGGGAAATTGTCGCAATGACTCAGTGGCAGAGACACAAGCACAGTAACCTTGTTCTTGCAACCTCTATTTTGAAAATACCTTCTCCAACCCTGCTTGCCTCTATAAATACCTTCCCATCTCCTTTGTCTCCTAAATTGTCAAGACAAATCCACTGCCTACTCCTGCTGCCACAGCTCCCTTAATTGTTGCCCTCTCGTTCGCTCCCTCAGACACCTCCTGCAGGAGCTTTGCCAATGCGTTGCCAGAGGGCTCTTTGAATACCTTCCTCTTACATCTGCGGTTTTCACCTCACTTCCACCAGGCAAGATGAAAGCAACCCCTTGCCAGCCTCATCAGTTTGTGGCTCTTCTTTGTTTCTGTCCCTGGATCTCATCAGAACAAGGCGTAGGTGCCTGACACAAGGCTGCATGTTAGGGATCTGGATCAAGATGACCTGAATTCCCTCCATATCTTTTCCTAATACCTTGGCATTTCTGAAGGCATCCTGTACCAGCAGGAAAGCAGCAGGTGTAGGTTTGTCAATAGAAATTCTGTCCTCCATATAGATGCAACTGCAAATCGGGCCACAGTGCTCCTGCTTGTGATCCTGTGTTGGTTCAGGCGCAATCCACTGCTTTGTGTTGTCTGTCAGCAAGCTGCAACTCATCCCATAGGCCACGGCACTGCTTGATCATTGAAGATGCCAGCTTCTCCCACCTGACAGCTTTGTGTGCCCCAAACCACCTTCCTAGGGTCTGGCATTTTGATGCATAAATAACCTTCTTGAAGTAGATGTCCTGAATGCAGCCCTGAGAGCAAGTAGATTGACAGAAGATACTCTAAATTTAGGAAAGAAGTGTCCACAGCTATAAGCACATCCAAAGTTTGACTGCCTCTGTGGTTCCCTGATGTGACGCTTCCTTGTTCCTGTATGCTGTAAATGGGTGATCCTTGCTGTCATGTCCCTGAGATCACAGAATATATGTGTCAGTTGAAACACTGGATCCAGCTACTAATTACCCAGATACTATCCTTGATTTGTTCTCTCAGAGTGGTGCTGTTGGTCTCATCCTACCAACAAGTAGCAACAGATTCTGATAATGCAGATAAGTGAGGATCTTGCTTAGCTGCACCGTAAGTTTTGTCAGTCTCTTGTTTGAGACCAATTAATTAGACATGATTACAGGAATTTGCTCTTTAAAAGACTGCCATAATGTCATGCCCTGTCAGGAACAATCTGTTTAATGGATCAGTGCTCATTTTGTCATTTTCTGTTCTGTGTCATATAGCACGGTATCATACCTCTGCAGGTGAGCTGTCAGGGTCTATGGTGCTATACTGAGGATTTTTTTATTTTTTTTTAAAGGTGCCTTCAAAGACTTGTTATAATGAGACTCCAAAACAAGTTCTTACTCACTTATACTGAAAGCCTAACAGTGATGAGCTGAACACAAATACACATCTCTTTTTTTCATCTTGTATATGCATCAGTGTCATAGGGATCAGAGACCTGCTGGCTTCTCGTAGCTAAGTTTTGCTGACCTATACCCACCTGTACTGCTGCCTTTTTCATTATTGTATGTTAGTTTAGTTTATACACATACTATCAGAGCATTACCTGGTCGTGCATTGGGTCCTCACCTTCTTCAAAGAGTGAGCAAGGAAACTAACTGACCTACTTTTGCAATGTTCTTTGGGAGTCGAGTCAGTGTCAAATGTTATTTACTCAGTGTTTGGCTTGATGCCCACAGCCGAGGTGATGGGACCAACATGGCCTTGCTTACGCATTTGTTCCGGTTTAACAAGGTCTTTGTTATGCGAGGTTTCTGGGGTTGCACCGCTGCATACCTCTGCGTAACTCTTCTCAAAAACACATGAAACTTTGGATAGCCCCTTCCTATGTTGTACCCTCCTCCTCCTACTCCTGCGTAAAATGAACACTAGAGGGTGTAACCCACAAACCTCTCAGCTCTGCAGGGGCCATTCGCTGTGGTTAGGGTTGGCAGAACTTCCAGATGCAAATGGCCTTTTACCACCTGTACACTTCTGTGGGTGCTCTGCTTCCTCCTCAGCCGCAGCACCCTCTGCATGGAGACCTCTGTGCCTCACTGTACCTCCCAGACCAAGTGACACTGCATACTAGCTCAAACTTCACCTGTCCTCCTCTTCCCACACCTCAGCCTTTTTTCTGACTCTAACTCTTCTCAATAAAAATGGAAACCACCTGCTTAGGCTAACAAATAGCTGCATTCTTTCCTTGAGGAGTGGAGGACTGGTTTGTCTAAGCACCTGTATTGGGTTTGTGTGGCCAGGTCTTGCGTGGGGGTGGCTACAGGGGTGGCTTCTGTGAGAAGCTGCCAGAAGCTTCCTCATGTCCGATAGAGCCAGTGCCAAATGGCTCCAAGATGAACGCGTTGCTGGCCAAGGCCCAACCCATCAGCAACCATGGTAATGTCTCTGGGATAATGTATTTAAGAAGGGGAAAAGTTGCTGTGCGACAGCGACTGCGGCCAGAGAGGGGGGCGAGGAGGTGTGAGCGCAGCACGCTGCAGCCCCCCGGCCGGGCAGGAGGGGCAGGGGGGGCTCCAGGCGCCCAGCAGAGATGCCCCGGCAGCCCCTGGCGAAGCCCCCGCTGGGGCAGGCTGTGCCCCCGGCCCATGGCAGCGAACGGGGGAGCAGATCCCCCCCCGCAGCCCGCGGGGGACCCCAGGCCGGGGAGGGGGGCCGGGGCTGGAGCCGGCTGGGCCTGAAGGGCAGCACCGTGGGGGGCCCGGCTGGGGCAGGGGCAGAGTGTGAGGAGGAAAGGGCAGCACAGACAGTGTGTGATGGACTGACCGCAGCCCCATTCCCATCTCCCTGCAACGCTCGGGGGAGGAGGTAGAGAAATTGTGAAGTTGAGCCTGGGAAGAAGGGAGGGGTGGAGGGAAGGTGCTTTTAAGATTCATTTGTTATTTCTTATTATCCTACTCTGATTTAATTGGTAATAAATTAAATATTTTTTTCCCCTGGTCAAGTCTGTTTTGCCTGTGACAGTAACTGCTGGGTGATCTCCCTGCCCTTATCCTGACCCACAAGTTTTTTGTTATATTTTCTCCCCCCTGTCTAGCTGAGGAGGGAAGTGATAGAGCAGCTTTGGTGGGCACCTGGCAGCCAGCCAGGGTCAACCCACCGCAGGACCACAGGTTATTCATTGGCCTTAGGGCCTTGTAAATCTGCATCCAGAAGCCTCTGAGTGATTTCCTGGGAGGTGGGGCAACGTTTTGTGGCTCTGGGAGGTTGTTCTGCCCAGTGGCAAGTGCAAAGAACCTGGGTCTTTTCCAAGCCTGCTCCTGACCTCAACATTCAACGTAATCATTGTGCTCTCCGACTACTCTGTGGAAAACCTAAATATGAAAAGAGCAATCAGGAATCAAACGAGCTCAGCGCAAGACAGAGGGAGAGATACCATTTGAATGCTGGCTCTGGCACCAGCTGCCATGCCTTCAGCCCCTTCATTAGATTAATTTTTTTTCTTTTCTTTCTTTCCTACCTAGCAGAGAATAATAAACAGGGCTGTAGTATTAGCCTATGTGTATGTGCTTACTCATGCCTATGTACCATGAATATAGTTACTGCTGTCTGCTAGAGTGGGTCCAGGGCCTTCTAGATGCTCATTCAGCTAGGCAACTGTCAAAACCTGTTGGAAAACAATGACTGGTGAAACCTGTTCATTGCTGGGTTTTTCACTTGTGTTTTCACAAGGAATTATATTTGATCTTTCATGGAAAGCTCTGTTCTCTTGAGTAGAGTTTTGATGGGAAATTTAGATTATCTCTAAATTTTTTCCCTTTACCTATTTTCAATGAGTATTTTCCTATTTTGAAATTATTTATTTCATTTTTCTAAATTCAAATGCTATTTATTTTTCCTATGAAAAGTGTCAGTTTAAGCAAAACCCACATTTAAGGTAATCTTTTTTTTTATTTCAAACATTTCCACACTCTTTCTGGTTCTCTCTTGAAGATGGTAGCAAGTTCTATCAGGCCCCCACATATACAAACAGCTTCAGCAGGAAAAATTAGCTCTTTAAATATAGTTTGCTATGTTTTTGAAGATGCTCCAAGAATAATGTTGCTGACTCCACCGAAGCCCACAGCTTCTTTTAGGAGCAGGCCTTGAATGAGGGTGCCATGCAACTCTGTACAGGCTCGGCATTGATGTCTTGCCAAAGGTCTAAGGTGCTGCTTCAGGGGAGCACACAGGCAGGTGCTTCACATAAACGTTAGGTCTCAGAGTTAAGACGGAGGCTTTAAGCTGTCTAGCTCTTGTGCTGACAGCAGCAAAGATGCAGCCACGCTGGCTGCAGCTGCTCGGGACTGTGCTTTTCACTTGGACAGTAACCCTGTATTGCAAAGCTTGTTACTAGATCTTCCTTGCTCTCGGGGCCAGTTGTGTTTGTGTATGTTGCAGTCAGATTTCTGCCTTCCTGTAATCATGCCCTCAATACCCACTGTCCCACTTCAGCAGCTGAGCTTCTGGGCCAGTCCAGCTGCCAGCTGCCCACTGCAGCAGTACTGACACTCAGCCCTTGTTCCCAGAGCGATGCTCAGGGCATTCCTCAGCAGGGTTTCCTCATGTGCAATGTGGCCACAGCCATTAAGACCCATCAGAATTTTTTTAAGCCATGTTCATTATTAAGTACTTTGCTGGATCAAAGCTAAATGTTTAATAAAACCCAATGTGAAGTAACAGGGAGAATTACATGCTTTTAGGGCTGTACTGTAGACTACCTGCTTTCAAAGAATAATGACAGTACTGCATCTCCTTATTCCACCCGTATTCTGCCACGGTGTCTAGAAGTGCCACATGCATTGCTGGTGTTTGTACTTAGTTCTTATCCCCAGTATTTACCACTCAAAGTACTGAATGTTTCATTCCAAAAATTTGTGGTGGGAAAGGATTTTGGTCGTTGCCAGCTTCTTGTATAGGAGAAATCATTTCTTAGGTAATTTGCTAGCAAAGTAGAAAGTCTCTACAATTTTTAGAGTAAGATTTCTCTAGAAAGTTATGTGATATGACCAAAACATTAACATTTCATTAAGAAAATTTGTTAGTCTGAGTAAGCTGCTTTTCAGACTGCAAATTGATGTTTAAATAGGAAAAAAAGGGAAAAAAACAGTCTAGAGAGGTGAGTGTTTTGTATCTAACATGCTTTTTCAGTTTACTTTTGTTCTGGTAAGCAGATGCTTTGAAAACTGTTCAGCTGTGGTTCAGACAAAGGTCAGTATCAGGCCAGTCAATATATCATACAAAGCTCTAAATCAATATCCTATGAAAGGACGCTCAGCACCTTCTGCCTAAAAACACATCTAAAATAGAACTTACTTCTTAGACTCAAGCTGTCCTGGGGTATTTCCTTCTTCATGTTCCTGCTGGAGGAGTCCATCATGATTTTGTAATTGGTAATCTTTTAACCACCTATCCATGTACTGAATTTTGTGATTTAAGTAAGCTTATTGATAACCAGCCTTTGCTTTTTTGTACATAAATGTTAGGGTGCCAGGCTTATATTTTCCACATAAAAGATCAGCAACTTTATTACCCGCAAAAGGTGGTTATTAGGGTCTAAGACTAGAATTCATCATAGTAAGTATGGTTATTTACTTTATACATTTATGCAGTGCAGTCTATCAGCCACAGCTTCGACAGTGCTCTGCAATTTTTTTTCATGCGAAGGCATTCAAATCCAAAAAATATATTCATACCTGCTGTCAACAAGTGCAACTCCCTTGGAAAGCTCTGAGCCAATTTCAGCAGTGACGTGAACAGCAGCATAATTTTTAGGTCTAAATTGGTCAGAAAAATATGTGAAACTGGGCATAATTTGCATGCTGAGGACTGAAAGAGGAAAAGTAGCTAACAAAAAAGAGTGCAATTAAGTGGGGGGGAATAGAGGATCTACTGGCATGAATGTAGTGCATCGAGGTTGGTTCTGAATTCAGACAACTACAAGCAAATGTAAATGTTATACTTAATGCAACGATCTATTTATAGTGGAGTGAAACACTTTCTCTACCTGTGACACTCATCGCTATGCTAAAGGATGGACTAGAGTATGTCATGCCTAGGCTGGCAAGCACACACCTGTAGGTATGTGCTGAATATGTTTCTCAGTGGGCTCTATAGTATGATCTCAAATGTACTGACTCTTTATGGAAGGGGAATCTTAAAAATGAAAAAAAAAATTATCTTGATCACCTTGAATATATTTCAGGGGTCTTCTGCTTAAAGCAGCCTTTCCTGTATTCCAAGTTGCTGAGATAGATCATGGAAGCATCACTTCTTTGGTACTTGCTGAAAGGAAATGGCTAAGAACTGTAATGAAATGAAGGCAGTATTCGGCCTGCCAACAGGGACTGCTCAGCTTGGGTGCTGCCATGCTTCCAGGCAGCTCCTGGCCAAGCAGGATGGTTCAGTGCATGTCAGGTAGACATCTTGATTCCAGATACAATGGGTGGGGAAAGGTGGCCACCTCTGAAATCATTCAAAGCAGCTAGGACCCTGTCTCTCTCCACTGCCTAAGCATGTCACTGAAACTCCCACCTACCAATCACCTGGGAAACCTCTCACTTTAGACCTGAACAAGTGTTGAATCTCAGTCACCTTCATCCACTTGAAATCCAGAGCACTGAGTCCTCTCTTGAGAGCAAGCAGCTAATGATGGAGGAGGAAGAGGCAGCAGCCACTTCAGAATAACTTCATTGTTTGAACACTCTTACAAGAAGTGGGAAACATGGATTTTAAGCCTTTCTCAGACTGAAGGGGTTTGAACCGCAATTCCCTTTTCCTCGGAGCTTATCCTACCCATCTAGCTAGAGAATCTATGCGAGGCCATGGAGCAGAGAGAGAATAGGTAAGAAGGAGCTTGATTTTGCAGCCCATTGGTGAGGGCAGGCATGAGAGAGTCCTGAGGCTTTGGTCCCAGCTGTCACTGCTGTTTAAGTATTCTTTACTGTTAATTTTTAATACAGGCACTCATACACCCAAGCAGCCGTGGTTGACAGACTGTAGCGACTGTAGTGGTTTAATTCTGCCTGAATTTGTATTAAGCATCAAGAACGTGCGAACCACATACTGCCCTAAGCTCTGAACTTCTCACACCCAATGATAAGCACCTAATTGAGACTGTAGCAGCATCGTTGCCTAATTAGGAACAGAGTTGTTCAAGGCTGCCTGCAAAGGTAATTGAGAGAGAAAGGAAACCTCTGGAGAAAAAGCAAGATCATTCTTCATCTGAATTGTGTTCTGGAAGTGCCTGTTCTTCTCTGTTGATTTTGAAGGGAGCCTAGGATGACAATGTTCCCCAAATAAGCCTCTTGGTTGAATTTGGCATGCCCAGATCACAGGAATATGATTTCTTTCCCAAGTTGTTTTTCAGTTTATTGCTTCAGTTAGTTTCTTTTGTCTCCATCTCAGACTAGTGTGCACCTCTGGAGAGGGATACAGTGGAACTGCCTAGACACAACCTAAGTGCTGAGACTGCTACCTAGCACCAGCCTTTCACGGTGAAGTCTGGGAGGTTTTTAACCTTCCCTTTGCCCCAAGGAATTTGCACACAGCGAAGGCCTCACTTTTTCATGAAACTAGCACACCACAAACAGATCCCATTGGAAAGATATGCTCCGTAGTCAGTCCTGAAATGCAGTGTCAGTCAGCTAAGCTGCCTGCTTTTATACCATTAAATGCGTCTTCTCCGTCAAAGCATTGTGCAATTTCAAAGCTTAAAATGCATTCATCATGCTCTTTTCTTTCACCTGAGAACATTTTCATTATTCCAAACAGTGGCTCTCCTAAAAAGCAATAAGTCTTAGAAAGGCAGCGACAAGGTATGCAACACTGCTGGGCTGCCAGTATGGTGTGCGGAATGGTGTGTAGTGGAGAACCCCAGAAAACCCCTTTGGGGTTCTGTCTTACTTATTTTCAGTATTTTATGACCTAGCAGAAACAAACTTCATATTATTAATGTGCTTATTTAAGAAAGGTTGCCAATACGAGAGGAAGAAACTCATTGCCATGAGAGTATAAGCTGGTAGAGTACCATTTAGCCAAATACATAGAGGAGAGATACCCTCAAGTGCAAGTTTTTCAAAGGGATATCTGTATTACAGACTGAGCCCCATGGATAATTCTGGGACCATAAGGTCTTTTGTTGCAGATACTGTGCATCTTCCTATATGCTTCCAAAAGCCCTTGTTTCTGGCTGGGGCCTTATGTCATGTAGTAGTGTAGTAATGACAGCAAAACCAAAGTTAGGCCACTATAGATTATTTTCTTTTTTTCTGAGATGTGCCTTTTAGGAACTTTGCATGGAGGAACAACATTTTGTAACTGTAATCCAGAATATACACAACTAGACACTGTCCCAGACAAAAGACTTTTCTAAATCATACAGATGTCTTCAGTCCTTGCCACTGGTGTAATTGGCCTGGCATTCCACCAGTGGAGCTGAAAGGGAACTCTGGCTATGTAGGGGTATTTTTCTTTTTCCTAAATAACAGAGGAAATAAATATTGTAGGGGAAATGGTGGTTGATGGTGAAGACCACATTAAATTGGGGGTAGCCAGCTTCAGCAAGCTAGTAGAGATAGTGAGAAGGGTTGCCATTTTTGTTTGGGAAAGGCTTCGGTAATAACGTCACAGAAATGACCCATCAGCTTTTCGATCTCTCTGTGCAGTGTTTTTTACTTTTCTCATTCGAAGGGGATGTTAGCCTGTTAGTGAGAGCTGAGTAAACATCATATAACTTGAGTTCTCTGATGGCCTCCGTGTATTCGTCACCACCTTTCATAACCATAATGACCCTGTCATCCAGAGTACACCACGCATAACCTAATTGGTGCAAGGAAGCTTCTGGAGGAGCTGGTTACTACAAAGCTACCATCTCCCTGCAGGTAGTCTGCCATGTACCAGCACTTTTACTAGTCTGAACACAGAATTTGTGGCTTTTCCATCTCTAATGCTAGAAGTTGTGCTTTCAACAAATTTTCCTAGGATGATATATACCTTTGTAACATTTAGATGAGATGACTGACTGTGTATCTTCCCCAAACCATTCCCAGGGCTTGAAGGTGAACCATCCTTTTTGCTGATCAGTTCAAGAGCCGCAGTAACGATGTTTGCCTGCTCCTTTCACTGTATCAGTTAACTTTACTCCAAAAATGAGTAGCACTGATTGAAGAAGAAGTATAGGGAAGAAGCAAGGATGTACTTACTTAATCTGTAACACAGATACCTCTTGTTATGGATGAAGAGAACACAGACCCTCTCTCTGATTTTCCTTAAACTTCCTCCTTCTTCTATGTCACCTTTAAAACCCTTCAAAACTATGATGGTATAAAACTAGGGCCGATGTGTTTCCTCCTGTACTATCTAATTTAAATGTGAGTTTGAACAGTTGCTTACATTAATAACTTCAGGTTAAATCTGCCAGCTGTGCCAGGAAGCTCAGACAGAGAAGCAGCAAAGGTACCAGCTGAACACTATTCTAAATGGGGAATTTCCCACACAGCACAGCTTTCCTCTCATTTGAGATCTCTTCCATACTGGTAAGGGTGATTTTGCCTATGGATTCTGGCAGCTTCCCTTCTCATTGTTTTGTTGTGCCAGTGTGTTATGGGAATGTTTAATTTCATTTAGCAGTTCTTGTTTCCTGTTACAAATTTTCAGATTACTTCACCAGAGTTAATGTGATAATTAACACATCACCTTCTGTGTGGAGAGCTGAGATTACATTTTAACTGACAGGATCAGTTCAGGAAGAGACTCTTTCTCTCTCTAAAAGTAGCTATTCCAAAAAAGTATACTGAAGTTATCAACAATTTAATAATCCATGTACTAATCGTCTGTGGTTTCATCTTTATTATTATTGCTGTTACTGTCGTTAAGCACTACAGTTGCTTTCTACTGCTTTCTGTGCTGTGCTTAGGTGTCATTATCTCTTGCATCTCTGTGAACAAGCCTTGCTCTCCTGATCCCACAAAACTCAGTGTCTCTGCCTGTGCTACCCTAAGATGTCCCAGGACAGCTGTAAGTACACAGCACTGGACCTCCTGCCAGCTTTCCATCCCTGTGGCTGCTCCGCGTGTAGCCTGGGGATGCCAGCAGGTCAGTGCCTGGCAGGTGTACTCAGGCAGGGGGGATGCTGCACAGCACTGAGAGCTTGCTCCTGCTGTGCCGAAGGCTGCGCTTGTAGGTTCAGAAATCAGAAAGCAGGTAGAGTTACGCTGGCAGCCTCAGGATCCCCATAAAGGCAGCAAAAGCCTAAAGCCACTGATATGCTTGTTGGTGTCAGGGTTCAATCCGAAGTCTTTCTCCTGATGTAAAAGCCAAGGTGGCTTCCACACAGCGGTTCTGAAGGCAGGGGTCTGTACTGAGGCAGGATCTGCCACGTGATCCTTCCTATTCAGAATTTTTGGCGTATTATAATTATGGTTTTTTTTCAGGCATGAGGTCACTCCCACACCGCTCCTGTCACAGTCTGTTCTCTCCATATGGCTGTGTGCATGACAAACAATGTCCCATTGTTTTGTGACTCAACCGTGCTTCAGTAGTGCAGATTATAGGTTCTCCTCCAATGCCTGGCAACCTGGGTTTTGTTATTAGGCCTCCTGTAATGGTGCACAGACATTTACAGGAATTTTGTCTTTGTCTACGTACCAGTGTTTATTTAGCTTCTTTATTTGATACTATTATTTTTATACAAGCTTCTCCCTATGATCTTAGCCATATTGCATGCATTTTAGTTGTGGTATGAGCTTTACAGAGTTACTTTTGTATTCCTCAAGCTATCTGTAACCGTTACAGCTTTTATCTTTGGGTGTTACCAATTCTAAAAAGTGCCATTACCTTTGCATCTCCAACTGATATCTTAATAGGACCTCAGTGCTTCTCAGCACCTGTTTCTTCCCACTCCTGGTTTAAGTAAACACACATAATAATTAGTTTTCCATTGGCTGAGCAAAAATCTACCCTTGCTGTGCAGGTGTTCTCTTTTAAAGAGGAGCCCAAAAACCTCACAAATATAGTTATGTTCCCTTTCTGCCACTTTCCCCCCTAAAGTGGGCACCTTGATATCTCTTGCCCTTGCCGTCCCATTTATATGGTTCTATGCAAAGAACTGTCAGAGGAAACTACCTGGAGGCCTGCAGCACCACAGAATCGCAGAATCACAGAATGGTAGGGGTTGGAAGGCACCTCCCAACATCATCCAGTCCAACCCCCTGCTAAAGCAGGGTCACCCACACCAGGTTGCACAGAGTTGCGTCCAGGCAGGTTTTGAATGTCTCCAGAGAAGGAGGCTGCACAGCCCCTCTGGGCAGCCTGTCCGAGGGCTCTGTCACCCTCAAGGTAAAGAAATTCTTCCTCATATTCAGAAGGAACTTCTTGTGTTGCAGTTTGTGCCCGTTACCCCTTGTCCTGTCTCTGGGCAGCACTGAAAAGAGCCTGGTCCCATCCTCCTGACACCTGCCCCTTTGTAGACATTGCTAAGATCCCCCCTCAGTCTTCTCTTCTCCAAGGTAAACAGGCCCAGCGCTCTCAGCCTTTCCTTATATCAGTGTTTGATAATATGAGCATAACACTTAGATTTCTGCCTCTCACTCTGTCATTAGTATCAGTCTATACCTAAGAGCACAGAAACCTGCTCTGTCTACAACTCTAGACATAAAATGAGATATGGCCAACACAGCGTAAGTCACAGAAGTACTGATATTTCAATGTGACTGAAATCATTACTGCAAAAACTCATCTGTACACTTTCTTGGAAAGTCCTCTTTGAGATAGAAGACACATTTGCTTTCTTCTACCGGTCCAGTAAAGTGGGTTTGTTTCATGTGTACATTTATGGTCCCCTTTCACAATGAAAAAGGAGATCTTTAGGATCAGCAAATGCAAAAAAAAAAAAAATGAAAGCCCTCATTTTGGAAGTACTGCATCATGCAGCACCCTTGTTGGCCTTTGAGGGACTTTTTACAAAGTCAAGACTGACGGACCATGTGGGAATAAATGCCTAGATTGTGAAGATTTGATAGATTAAACAGTAAAATCAACATATCAAGAAGTGATACAAACCAGTATCAGATACAAGCTTCTTTGGCCCAAACAGTGTGAAATCAGTTTGGATTTCGTAGTTCTTGGTTGGAAGAATTTCAATGCCCATCTGAAGAGCTCAATATTTTCCCAACGTGGTAAAATCTGCAACAGCATTATAACCATTCTGTGGCATTAGATCATGCAACAGCATTAGTGTGTGATAAAGGTAACAAACTGAGTTAGACAATGAATGAGCTAGATGAAAAATGATTCAAGACCTGGGCTTCAAGCTTCCCAAAAGTCTCCCAGATATATTCTGCCATGACATACTGTTAAGATACCATAATACAGATGAGACATATGCCAAAACTAAATCTGCTCTGTGTATTTAAGCAGAAGCAGAGAAGGGGGAACTTTACTTACATAAACTGATGTGACTGTCAGCATACAAAAATATGACATTTATAAGCATTTGTTCACTAGTTATAATAAAAAATAAGAAGTATTCATGCCCCAAAATAGCTCTGGAGAATAAATGGATAGAAAAAAAAGGTAAGAGTTGGGTTTTACTGCACACTGGAGATCAAATCTTCATGCATGTTGGTGGTTTGATGAGGTTCTTTCTGTAATTGGTATGCCATTGCAGAATGTTAAGAGATTTACATTAGCTAGAAGTATGTAGAAAAGGAAGAGGTGCTGAAAGGAGGAGGATGAGAGATGTTTTTCAGCTGAAGAGGCCTAACCTTCCATTTTGTACTTGCAAAAGAGCCTTTTCAAATTTATGCTCACAGAATAAATATATTAATATATATTTGAACACTTGCACTTTCACCTACCTGTTTGCTGATGGCTGTAGCCCAGGAGAACAGGCTGATGCCCAGAGTTGAATTGTGAGTACAAAACACAAATGTTTCAAATATCCAAATAGCTGAAAATCTTTGGCAATGATGCCAATTACAAAGCACAGCATTACAGTGCATTCCCCAGATCAAAAGAAGTGGTGCAATAAAATGGGCAGGACATATACAATTCTAAATAAACATCTACAAAACTTAACTTAAAAACAAGTGAAGGTGTTTGGGAGTCTGTGAAGTAGATTTCCTTTCAAGGAAGCCTATCACCAGCCCTAACTACAGCTAATGGCTTCATCTCAGTGTATATTTTTGAGTGAACAATAAAAGCAAATATAAGGTTTCTTATGGCTAAAGATTTGTGGACCTGATCTGATTGCTTCATCCATCACTAAGCGGTGTAAGAGCATATTGCTCCCTGAGGATTTCTTCTTTCAAGACTACTTTGATGTATGCTTCCAATTTAGTAGTTCGTACGGCAGGTTTGATCTAGAAACAAGATCAAGAAATAAGAGTCCGCTTTCTAGCTTTGGAACCACAGTATATAGCCTGTATATATTCTACAAAACCAAGAACTGATGCAATTGCTAAGTTTATGTAGTGTCACAGGACACTCTTGAAATTCCCTGCTCAAGACCTGGTGTGGCAGCAGCTGGCAGGTGTCCAAGGCTGTTATTTCCTGGTCTTCCCTTGTTCCATCTACACTGCTGACGGTTTTCCAGCATCAGAGGTTCTTTTGGTGAGGTTTACATCATCTAATTTTAGATGTCCACATCTGAACTTGTTACCTCCAGGTCCCTTCATATCCAGTGAAGAAAAATAAGTATAGTCCTAGGGAAATACATTGTAGACATGTACTTTAGGAAGAAATCAGTCATTCCCTTGAAAAAACTCTTTCTTTTCAGTGACTTTACAGAGGGTTGTTGTGGTTTAACCCCAGCTGGTAACTAAGTACCGCGCAGCCGCTCACTCACTTCCCCCCTCATCCAGAAGGATGGGGAAGAGAATCAGAAAGGAATGTAAAACTCGAGGGTTGAGATAAGAATGATTTAATAAGTAAAGCAAAAGCCACGTATGCAAGCAAAGCAAAACAAAGCAAGGAATTAATTCACTGCTTTCCGTCAGCAGGCAGCTGTTCAGCCATCTCCAGGAAAGCCGAGCTCCATCACATGTAATGGTTACTTGGGAAGACAAACACCGTAATGACGGGTGTCCCCACCTTCCTTCTTCTTCTACCAGCTTATATATACTCAGCATGACGCCCTATGGTATGTAATGTCCCTTTGGCTAGTTCAGGTCAGCTGTCCTGGCTGTGTCCCCGCCCAATGTCCCGTGCCCCTCCAACCCTCTCACTAGCAGGGTCCAAGAAACCAAAAAGTCCTTGACTTAGTATAAACATCACCCAGCAACCACCGAAACCATCAGTGTGCTGTCAACACTGTTCTCACACCAAATCCAAAACACAGCACTGCACCAGTTACTAAGAAGAAAATTAATTCTACCTCAGCTGAAACCAGGACAAGGGTTCAGATCACCAGCTCAGATACAGACTTTGAGAACACAGCCTTTCGGCAAGGTACATCCCACTCAGTTTGTCTGTATGTATTTTTCATCACAGAACCATCTGCAACTCAATTCTGATTATCTGAAAATAAAAAATTGTAATGTAATTTTTCAGTTTCTTCAATGCAGGTCATCCAAATGGCCATTCTTTGGCAGTTATTTCACTTCTCAGCATTGCTTTCAGTGCTACTGTTAAATTAAGCCCAGCTGCTTCCTTTTCTCTTCATTGACCTTCTAGCAATTACCCTGTTCTCTTTATTACACCTTATTTTAATGTCAACAGTTTTATGCCAGAGCTCAATCACTTGGACGCTCGAATGACTTCACAGAAGACTAAGAATGAGAAAAACGTCCCTTTAATATATTTAGATGGAAATTATAGTAGGTAATTAACTTTAAAATGCATTTGTATAAGTGAGATTTACCGAGTCCATACACCCAAACCAAACATAATTAAAGTTATTCCATTCATTACTTGGACTGTGTTTTTACTTTCTGTGCTCTCAAAGATATGCCATTGATTCTCATAAGATAACTTTTCAGCTTTTATTTCCAAGTCAGGCTGGCAGAAAAAAGGCATCCAATGTGAGGGACTCCTGAGTCCCTAGAGATTCTCCCTGCACACCCACGTCTTTCGGAAATTCCTGGTTTCACTTTGAGATGCAGAGCTTAACACATAAACTGTCTTGGGGAGTGGAGAGAGAGAGATGGAAGAAGTAGAGAAGGAGGTTAAGAATGGCCATATTTTTAATAAGATTCCTTTTTCTGTGCTGGATATCAGGCATCCAGAGTAACCACTTCTGGCTGCTCAGAGGAGTCACAAACCTTTGGTTAACACAGGGACATCAGGGAAGTTCAATGCAAAGGGCCTTATCATTTATTTCAGTGTCTTTACTCTAAATAAATATAATGAAAATCATTAACAAGCACAGCGTTCCCCATAATAAGTCTAATATTCTTACATGCATGTGTATTTTTTCTGGTATTTATTGGACGTAGATGGAGTAAGGGGTATCCTTATAAATCCCTGCATGGAGTTTGCCTGAAATAAAGCACCCAAACAGAAATGCATAGAGACAAGAAAACAAACAAAAAAAATCTACTAAATCTAAAAAGGTTCTCAGAGACCAAGAGTATGTTACACTATCTCTGGTACTGGTTTTGACCTTCTTCTCAAAAGAACATTTAATTAATTCTTGATGTATTCTTGTATACTCCATGTCATCCACTCATACAGCTGTTTTCTGCCATTGAACTCTGTTTTGCCTCCAGCAGGAGCTCTGTGGAAGAAAGGGCTGGTGAATCAGGACTGTAAAATGCATTTTAGGATTTGGGAGATAGCTTTTTTTCTGAGATGTCTATCTCAGGTCCTATCCATAAACATTTGTTTGGGCTTAAGTTGTGTTTCCCTCTGCCTCCTGCACGAAAGCCAGACTTAGTAAACTGGTAGCAGCAACATATTACAGGCACAGGCAGAGGTGGTATTTACTGCAGAGGTAATGTCTTCAGGACATGAAGAATACCTCTTGGGCTTGTTAGAGGTTCGGTTACATTGATCATCTGTGTAGCAGTTACCATTGCTGGCCTTCAAAAAGAAATACACTCCTTAATTTACAGTACAACAGCAATAGCGCTTCGGTGAGTTTCGTTTTGGACTTGGTTCAGCAAACAATGTCAATGTTGATACAAACCATGTTGATGCTTCCTTTTATTTATTACTAAACCATAGCGGCTACATTCACAAAACTGACGTTCTTAGAGGAATCAGCATAAAACTATATATCTGTTTTCCACCACTGACAAGAAATAGAATGTTTTCCCTTGCTCCTGAGCAGAGCAGCTGTGGACCCTTGATCAAGGTGCTTCCACCTGGGACTCACCTGTAAGACTGTATTTTACTTGAAAAGATCAGGAATCATACAAATAACAAGGATGAGCTTCAATGTCAGCACATGGAGGTTTTACACAGCAAAGCCCAGCTGAAGAGTTGATGCCAGAAATCTTTACATTCTACAAAGAATCCACAATGTGTAAAAATGAATTGGTATTTATCGCTGGGAAATGAGGACTTGCAGAGCCCAGTGGGGAAAGAGGTTAATCAAGCCTCTTGTAACTTTACCGGTCACAGAAAGAACCCCTTCAGTTTTAAGACAAACCTGACACAAGCTATCCACTGCTGTTTTCTTTTAAAAACATATGTACGCATCTCACTGAGATCTATACACTCTGTCATCCAATAAGGACGTCAATAAACAGAAGTATGTGTCCTCCCTTTAAAAAATTTAAAAATACATTATTAAAATGTACAGAAAGCTACACAATAGATGTTGTAGACTTTTGTAATAAAAATATATTACGGGAAAGAAAATGTAACATAATTAGTTTTCTTTGTGGTAGTTTGGGAGTGTTTTTAGAGGTAGCAACTGAGCTGAGATAGTAAAATACTTAAAATCTTGTGTAATCACTTATGACTTTTTTTCATTATGCTCATTTCTACATTTTGAAACATTTAAAAGTTACATTTATGTAAATATTTGTCTAAGTATATGTACAGAAGTTCTCTGCCAATAACTGCTCATGCCCCTGTTGAGCACTGGCAAGTTGCTTTTCTCATGTGAAGAAACAATTAAGCATCTTAATATATATATCCTAAAGCACACACTTAAAGCACTGCCCTTTTACATGAACACCAGGCAAAATATTCTTTAAATGTTATGATTCGAATAGCAAAGCAGGAATAAGATGCCAACTCTGTAATTTGTATCTCATAACCTCAATAAAAAGAGCAGGGCTGTGTGGAGGGGAAAAAAATGGGGGGGTGGGGGGGAACCCACAGAAAAAAGGTTACCAGTAGGTTGGCAGAGTAGAACTGTCACTGTTCGTGACTCTAAAAGTCTTAACTGATGAGAGTTTAATTTGTGTTTTTCATGTTGCGCACAGGTTTGTGAGTAGCTTGTTAGCCACCATAATTAACAGAACTGGAGAGCTTGTTGCTTTGTGAAAAATAACGGTACAGCACAGCAGCAGCAGTGCCAGGGAGGAGGGGAGATCCCACAGCCCTTGCCATACCTTGGGTCCTGGCACTTCAGGCAGGTGGGCTGCAGGCTCAACATCTGCCCTCCCTTCCCCTCTTATAAATCTACCTCTGCGGGACACCTGCCCAACACAGCCCATTGCACAGAAAGGGTTAGCTGCAGACAGCTGTTCGGAGAACTCCCAAATCTTTGATTTACTGTGATCAGTTGCATGATTGGGCTGGATGTCGTTGAGACCGGTGATTATCTAATGGGGGCACTGTGATCTCTGTTACAAAGAAACTCTGCTGGGGAGGAAAAATTCGCATGAGACATCAATATGCATTTATACAAAATACCTCAGGGCATCTTTGCAACCAACAGGCTATAAGTTAATAGAGCTTTTTCTCTGTTAAGTCAGTGGAAGGAGATGTGCTTGCATTGAATCTATGTCAGAAAGTGAGTCTTAGTGTTAGCGGGTTTCTTTCAGCTAATGCATTTAGCCACACTAAGGTATGGTATGAACTTAATCGCTGAGCTATTCAGGAGGTATCAAGCACGGACATTAAACAGGATCATGCAACAGCCGTCTGCTCTTGCTAATTAAAATGTGGAAAACAGCCAGTAACAAATTATTTTGTTTAGACAATTCATGGCTGGTTTAGGTAGTTCAGCATGTACTGCAGCGGTTTCACTATTTGGTAAGACTTCTACAATTTCATAATGACCTCTGTCATTCTAATATACAGGCTTTAAGTACAGCAAATGCCATTTTGCCCAAAAAGAAACTTTAAACTTTTTTATTTATTTTAATTATGGTATTATTTATTATATAATAGTAATTTATTTTTACTAAATGTCATTTTATTTATTTTGGAAAATATATCCTTAGGCATGCACTCCATAAATTATGTTCACCAGTAGCAACCAATTTCACCTACATTTCAAGTAAATTATGGGCCATCTGTGCTTTTAGAAGACTCTTCTTTAGTTAAAAAAACATTTTGAGTCACACTTTGGCTTTTAAGTGGACTCACATGAGTCCTATAGGTTTTACTTTCTAACAGTCCCTTCTTCAAACAAAATTTGCTTTTGCAAAGTTGTAGTAATGAGTTGTACTGATGTGCTTTGCATGTGTCCAGCAGGCACGATCCAGTCCAGAAAAACATCCATTCAAACCTGTAACCTCTTCCCTGTGACTCACCAGCTTGCCCCAGGGAGGGAGCTGTAGTTTGGATGAATTGTTCTGGCAGTTTGTGTCCTGTAACCTTCTTTCCCAAGAGCCTCAGCGCACACCCCTGCCCCGACAACATGACCAAAAGTTCATCCCTTGCATGCGCACCCTGCACACAGCCCCGACTAAATGCCGTGTACGTGTGGGAATGTTTGCGTCTGCAGCATGGTACAGGGACCACATTCTTTTGTTGTTGTTGTTGTTGTTGTTGTTCTTGAACGTTCTCCTATCACCTTAGGTGGCTGCAGCTGTACCCCGTGTTGTAGGGTGCACGTGCTCAGCCCCACACTCAATGGCCATAAGTCCAGATGTTCTAGATCAGGGGACTCGCTGCCATATGTGCCACAGCTGTTTGTCAGCGCATCTGAAGAAAACCTGAACATGGGGCCGGGATGGTATGTACCTCAGTCTGCCTCCACCATGGAGCTAGGCCATGTCTGAGTTGTCTTTCCAGGGCAAAGGGCTAGGAAAGCACATCTGTGTTCTAGAGAGTGCTACAGCTCATGTGGCCCACTGTAGCCAGAAAGTTGGGTGCCTCTTTATCACTGTTTGAAAGCTCAGTGTATGTGCCATCTCTCAGAGACTCATCAGGTAAGTGAAATCCCAAAAGAACCCTGCTGCAAAAACACATGTGACTGTAGGTAAGGCTATGATGACTACTGTAGCAACTTCAGTGGCCAGTGTAGGAGATCTGGCAGATCTCTACTTCTCACAGTCATTTTGTTGGGCCCCGAGTTCTTTGTTCCTCTAGAGAAACCATCCATTGCAGTTAGTTTTCTCTCAGGCATACTACCCTTTGTCAGCCTCAGCATTTGACCAAGATAAGTAGGTTTGTGTATTCATTAGACACACCACTGAAATCAGCAGCAGGAGCACAGCTTAAAAAATTACATTTATGTTGCCACCATTATGGTTTAGAGTCAATGCCTGCTACAGATGAAGAGAACTCCTGCCCCTGCTAGACTTCTACCTGCCCTACCATCCATAGGTGGTTTTGCATCCTCTTCTCATCTGGACAGTTATCATTTGCAGCGCAAGTATTAAAAATTTTTTAAATGAGATCTTGGATTTCACTGCACAGTTCTGTGGCAGAGCCAGCTCAGTGACAAATCTGCAGCCCCTGCAAAGCAAGCCAGACTTCTTCAAACTTAGGAATTAGAAAAAAAGATGGTTTGAATAACCCTTCTAACAAAACAAGCTGGGTTTTAAGCAACATAGATTCACTAGAGAGTCTTAAAATCAATGAGCAGAAAGCTTTAATAACTTCCCCAACCACTGTTTTCCTCCTTGCATGAAAATGACTCATTAAAAGGACACATCAAATTGCTCTCCATGTCTGTGAAAGCGAACACCAACACAATTGGAGAATTTGCTAAACTGTTACATTGAATGTGATATATAACAAGAGGGCTAGGAAGCTGCTGCATTAACATGTGGGAGATGTTAAGAGAAAAACACAAATGTCGATGTAAGAATGGGGAGAAAATTTGAATTTGCAATTATGCTTTAGATTTTTTAAAACAAATGTTGCAGTTTGTAAAACAGAAAGAAGCCTACTTTGGTGGTTCGTGCTCCCAATTTTCAATATAATTTTAGTGTAAGTGTACAGAATGTTTGGTTTCATGCTTTAGGTTTGTTTAGGTTTTGTTGTAGTATTTTTGCCCTCCGTCCTACACAAAGCGCTCATGACATTCATCTATCTCAGCTGTTGTGGGAAAGAGAACCACATTTTTAGGCCCACACATGGATACAAAGTGAGGCTTGATGTTTAGATTCAGTGATTATAGACTGTTAAATATAGAGATTTCATAGCAAAGAAGTCCTTTAAATGGAGTGTCATATTAATCACAGAAAATAACTTCTAACCATCCTTCTGTAGGCAAACCCTTAATAGGGCCAAGAGTGAGAAAACGAGGCTGTAAAAAGAAGAAAAAAAATCTGCCTTTCTCGCAAAATCACAGAGTCCCAAAATCACAACCATCTTCTTTTTGGTTTTTTCAGCTGCAAAGGGATGTCCCACCATGCTTGGGTTTGGGGCATCGGTGCAAGCATGACAAGCACATCCAGGAATGCCATTACTTGATGGTCCAAGGCTATCAGAGAATGCACATCAAACTGCATGCATGGTGCTTCTCTGTCCTTTAAAAAACTGCCATCCAAATCATCTAGCAGTGGATCAGGCTGAGGTTTCACTTTCTCAAGACAAAAATATGTTTCCCCTTCAAGCATGCAGAATTCATATAAAATAAAGCACTATTTCTTTGAAAGAGCCACAAAGTACCCATATTGCTCCACAAACCAACAGGATGAGTGGACACTGCTCCACAGACTGTGGAAGGAGACTTCTCCAGTCCTTCTTGCCATCTACCCTCTTGGTGACTTTTGTTTCAGGCTTTTTTTTGGTCAAGGAAAGGTGGGAGAGCTTCCAAGGACCTGAAGATAGCTGGAATCGATAGGAAGTCGTGCAAGGGTCTTTCCTCTTGAGAGCATTGAAAGACTGCATTTATGAACATTATTTCACACTCCATGTAAACCTTGTGAAACTCAGTGCAGTTTCTCCTTATTATTATATCTAGCTGAGAGCAGCAGTTGAATCGATGTTTTAGCAGAAAAGGCTGTTTACTCTGATAATTAAGGAGAGTTGAACAGTTAGCCTATCAATAAGAGCTGTGCCAGTCAATTTAATAGAAGACCTAATTTTCATAAGGAATTCAGGTGGAAGTCTCTGCATGCTATTCTGTTTCAGAAAAGAATCTAGTAATAGTGCATTAAAAAAAGGAATTTGTTTGAAGCAAATATTTCATTAATTTGACCCATCTGTGATAACATTTTTCATGACACAATAACACCAGTGAATTTTACTACTTGCCGAGGGAGGCATGTTGCTATCAGAATGCGTCCTGAATGTGTTCAGCTAGTTCGGTTCAAAGGAAACAATGGAGCTTATAGACATGGTAGGCTACCATGCAAATTGGCAAGGTTCCCGTTACAAATATTCCTTCCTTTCAATATCTCTTGCCATCCAAGTCCTACATGATGCATATAATTTAAGCGTTCTCCTTAATGAATCACAAATGAAGAGCAATGTCTACAACAGAATTTCAGAGGCAGTGTGGGTCGGATCCAGTGTTACACTGAGTGAGCATCTCCAGTGGGAGTAGAGGCTCAGATCCATAGTCTCTTGGTGGGAATATGACCACAGAAAGCTTTGGATCTAGCTCAGAGGGTGCACAGCACCTCTCCAGAGGTGTTCAGCTACTAGCAGGATAAAGCCTCAGCTAAGTATGTATAGAACTAGTGGCCTTTATGCAGTTTTTGACATTTCAGGGTAGTCCTGCAGAGCCTGACAAGCTGCGCTTTGTCTGATTAAAGAGCATGGCATGGGACCCTAAATTACTGAAAATAAAATGTGTATTGTTATATATTGCTACTATATGTTTTCTACAGTTTGTATATGAGAAAGTATGATTAAAAGTCGATGAGAGACTGTTTATAAATTTTGATTGCTTCATAATTTTAACTCTGAGCAACATTTTTATCATAATTATAGGCTTTCTTAAAGCATTTATGCAGATTGTTTTATTCAAAAGGGGTTTATTCCATATAAACTCCACTCTTTTATCCCTCCATAAAATCAGTGTGTGAATTCCCAGCAACCACAACTCCACTAGACAGTCATCACATTAGTAGCAGAGATATTTTCAAACAAGGCAACATCCCTCCGATATTCTCAATATTATTTCCTGCTTTCCCATCCCAGTGAGTGTCATGGTGGTAAACAGTAATAATAATCCTTAGCACATTTGTTACCTCTTTATCTCTCTTTAAAAGTATTAGCAAGTTTATACGCATAACTCCTCTGTGATGTTCCTGTGTATTATGGTAGCCAGCGTATCTATGGTTTAGTGGCAGCTCAGGGAGATTAAGTCAGATATCTCACATCTTCAGCTCAAGGAGATTTAAATCCAGGGATTTAGATGCAGAGCTTCTGTTCATTGCAGTGAGAATGTTGTGTCTAAATATCCTGATTCCCTACAAACATTGGTCTAAAAGACTTGCCCAAGGACCTCAGGCTGTTTCTTAGTCGTTGTTAACATTCGGGTTGATAGCACTGTTTCAGTGCTCTTGTGCTCTGCAGCTGGGAGTGAGTCTATGGCTCCCAGTTCAGACCAGCTCATGTCCATAACGCCTATGAGGAGATGGCTCCAAAGCAAACCGTACTCTCTCCTTCCTCCAGGTTTCCTCACAAAGGATATCTCTGTCCCAGCCAAAAGCCCACGATTTTTGCAGAGGGGACAATCAGGGCATCAGGATGCTTGGGTGAAGCTTGAGGCAACAAATTGACAGCACAGTTGGAGCTAACATAACAGAAAAGCAATTTAACCCACTGAGTGAACCAGCAGCAGTCCTGGTAGTACAACTGAGGAGCCCAGCAAAAGTGAATAATTTTCAGTGGAAGAGGAACTGAAAAGTTCAAGTAGTTTCATAGCAGTCACTATATCAGCAAGCTATGCCTCGTTATGGTCTTCTCATCCTAATGACTTCAGAAGGCACTTCGCCAGCACTGGAACATCTATAGAGTTAATAGAACAAAATATATACCCTCTGTTTGTATATACAGCTAGAGTATCAAATGGACAATGTGTTGTCACCTCCTCCAGGAAATACAGATATATAATGTTAAATGTATATAAAACATGTGCGAACATTTTTGCCATTGCAGTAAAAGTTAGACCTTTTGGTACATGTGCTTGGATGCTCAGAAAAACACTGACTTCTTAAAGCCATAACACGTTCTGGTGGACTCATGACAGTGATGACAGCATGTCTAAACACTTCATCAATGAGGAGTGTTAGTTTGCCTGAGTCTCTTTAATAAGCCACAAGACCTGATGCTAAGCCACGCTCCATTTTACAGCGCTACTTTCAACTTTAATGATTTCTTCAGATGACTGGATCACGTTGCAGTGAGACGACCTGATCCCCACTCCATACTTTCTACTCACAAGCCACTTGAAAAACTGATTTGCACCTTGGTCATGGAATATATATTCTGTACTTGAACAGTGTGGTTCAGACTTCAGACCCTATTCAAACAGGGGCCAAATCCAAGACCTAAAAAAAACCACTAAGGAAACAAATTACTATCTGCCGCTCTAAAATGAAATGAATCAAACAGTGTAAACACTGAGCTCTGTGCAGTGATGCAATTAGCTTTCACCTGTAGATTTTTAGAGCTTGCAGCCTTCACGTTCCAGGCCTTGTAGTTTCCCTCTGATTTCACTCCAGTGTGGATCAGGCATAATTCCATCACAGTCACAGGAACTGAGTCCATGGAAGACATGATTTTAGCAATCTTGGTGTTTCCTATCTACAGCACAAACCCCATTTAATCCCTAAACAGTAAAATCATAGTTATCTTTACTTCCACTTCCCATGTTATTTTAGTCATTTTCCAGCTCTATCATTTGAATTTGTGCCATAATATTTCCACCCTGAGAACATACTAATATTGGTGTTTGAGGTATGGGAATAAATAGAAGTTGAGTGCCTGGATTTCTTACGACCCTGAGAGGGTGCAGATCTGTATTTCAGAGCAATTTTAGGACGGTCAGGTTGCTACTGGGCTTAATTTCAAGACTTAATAAAGCTACTACATTTGAGGGAAATATATTTATCTATGTCAATTATGTTTTGACTTCTGAGGTTGGGAACTGTCTCACGGCATGATGCTGAAAAAGCGACAGCTGTGTCTATGCTGGAAAGCAATAGAAGACTTGCACAGGTATGCTGCTAAAAAAGCAATCACATTAGAGGTAACTGCCCATTTTTAGATGGCAAGGGGAGTTTTTCAAGATCTATCAAGGACATCAACAAATATTTTTTCCTTTGTTGGTCAGTTCCTTCTTTGAAAATACGGGTCACGTATTTTCACAGCCTTTCTTTGCAGGCAAATGGGCTGGGTAACAGCTACAGGCATTTTTCTGTGTAAGGGAATTGAATAAAGACTGTCCACAGCTCTGCTCTAGAGCCAGGGACCAGCCGCAGAGCCAGCCTGTGGATTTTAACAAGCTGCTGCACAGCAAAGTTACAGCTGCGATTGACTTCAAACAACTGGGAGGCAATTGTTCCACAGTAAAACCTGATTTCTTCTTCTACGATTTTACCCGATGCTAGGCTGTAGTCGGCGTGGTCAAGGCATGGAAGCAAGCTTACCTGGGGGCTGGTGCTTGTGACCCCAGGAGTCCCCAGTAAACCTCAGCCTGGAGCGCTCCAGGCACCACCGGGGGTTTACGTGTACTAAAATCTGGGGTCTCTGAGGCAGCAACTTTCAGGTCGGTCCCGAAGGCAGTGCGTCTGCAGTGCTGACCCAAGAGCCCTGGCAAGGGCTGGGGGCGGCTCCAAGCCCCTCGGGGAGAGGCCCGTGGTGCTGTCGGCAGCCCCGGAGCCGGGGCCGGGGGGCTGGTGCCCGCCGCCCGCACCCAGGGAGCGGGGGAGCCGCCAGCCGCGCCGGCCGGGGGCCGGGGGCGCTCCCCTCGCCCCCTGTGCGCCGGGCGCCTGGGGCAGGGATGGCCGGAGTGCCAGGCGTGCGTGGCCCTTCTGCAAAAAGAAGGGTTGGAAGCCCCTGCAAGAACAACAAACAAACAAACAAAAACCTGCGAAGAGGAAAAGGCTGTAATCAAGGAGCAGAGAGCTCTGGGGATTCAGGGGGTGGGGGTGGAGACGGGTGCAGGGCAAATGGGACTTAAAGACAGCAGACAGCACTAACTGCATATGATCAATAACCATCCCGTGTGGATTCCTCTACTCATCTAACATCAGCTAGGACCATGCAAATACTGCAACTGAGTACTCGACGAGAAAATCAGCTGAGCGTGTGTTTAAACTATGATTAATTATTAATATGAACAATTCTTT